>NC_047098.1:7448022-9948022 GCF_902459505.1 Geotrypetes seraphini | reverse complement strand
TTAAAAAACCTAAAAATTAATTAGTTGGTGGGTGCCTACCTTTTGTATCCTATGTAGTTTCTCTCATTATTTTAAATTGTCCGTGTTAACCCCCACTCTTTAATAAATATTTTTAATTTTGTGTTATGCAAATCACTTAGGCCTAAGATCACAAGGAGCAGATGTGGGATAAATGCAAAGTGATGCACATTGGAAATAATAATCGGCATCACAGTTTCTGGATGCCAGGGTCCACCTTGTGGGTTAGCGCCCAAGAAAAGGATCTGGGTATCATTGTAGACAATACAATGAAACCTTCCGCCCAATGTGCGGCAGCGGCCAAGAAAGCAAACAGGATGCTGGGATGGTTAACAAGACTAAGAATGTCATAATGCCCCTGAATCGTTCCATGGTGCGACCTCATCTGGAGTATTGCGTTCAATTCAGGTCTCCTTATCTCAAGAAAGATATAGCGGCACTAGAAAAGGTTCAAAGAAGAGCGACCAAGACGGTAAAGGGGATGGAGCTCCTCTCGTATGAGGAAAGACTAAAAAGGTTAGGGCTCTTCAGCTTGGAAAAGAGATGGCTGAGGGGAGATAGGATTGAAGTCTACAAAATCCTGAGTGGAGTAGAACGGGTGCAAGTGGATTGAATTTTCACTCCGTCAAAAATTACAAAGACTAGGGGGACACTCGATGAAGTTACAGGGAAATACTTTTAAAACCAATAGGAGGAAATATTTGTTCACTCAGAGAATAGTTAAGCTCTGGAATGCATTGCCAGAGGTTGTGGTAAAAGCGGATAGCGTAGCTGGTTTTAAGAAAGGTTTGGACAAGTTCCTGGAGGAAAAGTCCATCGTCTGTTATTGAGAAAGATATGGGGGAAGCCACTGCTTGCCCTGGATCGGTAGCATGGAATGTTGCTACACCCTGGGTTTTTGCCAGGTACTAGTGACCTGGATTGGCCACCGTGAGGACGGGCTACTGAGCTTGATGGACCATTGTTCTGACCCAGTTGGGCTATTCTTATGTTCTTACTCACTCGGAATGACCCTTTGAACCATATTAGTAGAATCTAATTATTTTTAAAATAGAAAGAGATTATTTACAGGGAAGAAAATAAAGAAGTACAATGACACCCTCTCTGGTTCTTTTGGCCGGCTCAGAGGATGGTGAAGAGTGCGAGATAAGCTTGGCCTTTGTAGGATCGCTTTGTATTTCCTGGTCATTATGTGCCTCTCGAAGCAATCTTACTTCAAGTTGCACTTAACTTGGTGAAACAAGAGCAATTGAAGAGCTTACGCTGACAGAGTGCCCGGTCTCCTTCAAGTGGATATGAGGAGACTTGCATGGCCGCAATCAGTGCTCCATGTGAAGCTATGTCTCTGTCTTTTTAAACACCTGGTTTGCCTGCATTCCTTCCATTATGTCTGCACTACACGAGAGACATGAAATTTAATTTTGCTTCTGTGGAAGAACTCACTTAATGTGAACCTGAGTAAGGCTTTGGGGTTAGATTCAAGAAATGGTGTCCGAGGTTAGTGCCAGAGTGATCTGGGTTGTGTTAAGCTGGTATTCTATAAAGGTTGCCCTGTGCAGTGTCCGATTTAGAATACAAGCTTAGAGCATATTTAGGGGCAAATTCTATAAAGTCTACCACCTATATTAATGTGCCCAAAAAGAAAACTTGGGAGAGTGTATAATAATATCATGTGGTGATAACGTGGAATAACAATACAAAAAGCCACCCACACTTAAATATGTAACACCACCTTTCCAAGTGTAAATAGTGCTCAGAACCAATTGAATGGTGCAAAGATCACAAGGGGGGGGGGGATGTTCAGTCACTGCACTTCAAACACTCTAGTGGTCACAACGATCCAAACTTTTACATTTTTTAAAATTAAATAAAAAATGTACTCATCTCGGGTGTCCAATTATTCCGGATTCGGAGGCGTTTCGCCAGATCGGCTTCCTCGGAGAACCCACACGTGAAAAGCTTTACAGTGGACGTGATCGCATGTCCTTCTCAGTTTCATTTCCTCATGTAGCATTAATCCTTTCTTTCTCAGCGTGGCTGCACTTTTCAAGGCTGTATTGTTTGTTTCCCTGTTGAGCCAAACATTGGTAAAACAAAGTCGCTTGTTGGGAAGATTGGAGAAGACGTGACAGTGTTGGAGCTCAAGTCGACTTTTGTCAGCTAAGTCCTTGACCCTGCTTCCGGGTGACTTTGCCTTTGAAAAGGGTGTATTGTTTGTTTCCCTGATGAGACAAACATTGGTGAAACAAGGTCGCTTGTTGGGAAGTTTGGAGAAGATGTGACAGCGTTGGAGCTCAAGTCGTCTTTTGTCAACTAAATCCTTGAATGTGCTTCCGGGTGACTTTGCCCTTTTCTAAACCTGAGATGTTCTGTGAGGGAGGTTTTTTGCCAGTGAAAGTATCAAAAGTAGTTTTGATTTGTACTAGAGAATGACACGGTGACAAAATTCATCACCGTTCCCGTTCCCGTCCCCGCGGATAACCACGGGAAACCATCTTCATGTCATTCTTTAAAGAGAGAGGGAAGAATCAGAGTATAATTGGGCACAACCACTGACCCTCAAGCTTTGCTTTGAAGAATGCTGGTGTAGAAGGACTGAGGTTGAAACAGACACTACAGAATGACAGTCTCTGGTATGCAGAGCAGATATTGTGATGTCATAATGCCTCATTACACCAGTGCCTAAGAGCCAATCACATCAGTGATGTCACAATGGCTTCATTATCCTTGGCTCCCATAAGAATCAGAGTATGAATGGCCACAACCACTGACCCGCAAGCTTTGCTTTGAAGAACGCTGGTGTAGAAGGACCGAGGTTGAAATAGACACTAGAAAATGACATGGGATTATTTCCCGCGGTTATCCGTGGGGACGGGAACGGTGATGAATTTTGTCACCGTGTCATTCTCTACCTTTTGGTTCTATACTGCTATATTAGTCTGAGGCTTTTTCTCCCTCTTTTTGGGTGCATGCTGGGTTTGAAGAGGGGGTACCTTGGTGCCATGATCCCACAACATTTTGAATCATTATATAAATCTCTCTAGGCACCCGGACAGTCCTCTAAAAAGAGGACATGTCTAGGTTTTCGTGGACATTTGGTAACCATAGACCTATATCGAATTGGGGCCTTTATGCCTAATTGTGGGCACAAGTTCTTACGCCTATGAAAGTTTGGTTTAAATACTGGCACTCAACTGATGGCAGTTAGATGCACAAATCCAGGTATTTTACGACATCACATGTAAATTCTGAGAATGCCCCTGACCTTGCTCTTCCCATAAGCGTGCCCTCTTTGGAGTTGGATACTATGAAATTTAGGCATGCATGTTATAGATTAGGGCAGATCCTTGTCTAACCCCTACAGTAATTACTACCAATTGAGTGCTTGTTAACTTCAGTAATTGATTCTTAGCATCTAATTGACTAATTAGTTTACGAGCGGATTTATGTTTATTAAAATCTTTATATACCACTATAAACTACAACTGAGATCAAAGCACCAAATTCGGGTGACATGTACAGAATCTGGGAGTCAATTTCTCGGACAAAGGATTAATGTTTCCCCACAGCTCCTGTGTTCTTACCCCACAATAGTTTGTTCTATGTTCCTGAGTTTACAGATGTCAGGACATGGTATAGTGGAAGTGGCAGAGTGGAGACGAAAGTTCTTATAGTGCATGGGCTGAAATCTTGTTTCTGAAAGAATTGGCCCTTCTGCATCGGAAAGAGGAGTTGTTGATTTATTCAATTTTCTATACCATTCTCCCATGGAAGCTGAGAATATTTTACGTGAATTTAGTCAGGTACTCAAGCATTTTTCCCTGTCTGTCCTGGTGGGGCAATGGGGGGATTAAGTGACTTGCCCAGGGTCACAAGGAGCAGCGTGGGTTTGAACCCACAACATCAGGGTGCTGAGGCTGTAGCTTTAACCACTGCGCCACTCTAGAAATCAAAATGTAGTTACAGTGAGCTGAGTATAGGACAATCAAGCCATTGTGACATCACTGCTGAGGTTGGCTCTTATTGGTAGAATGAGGCATTATGACATCACAATACCAGCTCTGGTCATCAGAGGCTGAAATTTTTCACACTATCTATTTATTCAATTTTCTATATCGTTTTCCCAGGGGAGCTCAGAACGGTTTACATGAATTTTATTCAAGCATTTTTCCCTGTCTGTCCTGGTGGGCTCACAATCTATTTAATGTACCTGGGGCAATGGGGGGATTAAGTGAGTTGCCCAAGGTCACAGGGAGGAGCGTGGGTTTGAACCCACAACCTCAGGGTGCTGAGGCTGTAGCTTTAACCACTGCACCACTCTAGAAATCAAGATGTATTAAAAGTGAGCCAAGTATAGAACAATCAAGCCATTGTGACATCACTGCTGAGGTTGGCTCTTATTGGTAGAATGAGGCATTATGACATCACAATACCAGCTCTGGTTATCAGAGGCTGAAACTTTTCACACTATTCATTTATTCAATTTTCTATACTGTTCTCCCAGGGAAGCTCAGAACAGTGCACATGAATTTATTGAGGTACTCGAGCAATTTTCCCTGTCTGTCTGTCTGTCCTGGTGAACTCACAATCTTGTCTGATGTACCTGGGGCAATGGGGGGATTAAGTGAGTTTCCCAGGGTCACAGGGAGGAGCGTGAGTTTGAACCCACAACCTCAGGGTGCTGAGGCTGTAGCTTTAACCACTGCGCCACAAGGGAGAGAGGAGAAGAACAAATGTGAAATAGGGATGTCAGAAAAGATGTGTTTTCATATATGCAGCGTATTATAGATATGAGCTTTTCCTAACATCTGTAGAACAGTTTCTGTGACAGCATTATGAATATTAAAGTGTTTTAACAAACATCAAGATTTCCATTTCACGTTTACAATTCCCCATTGAAATTCATAGAGCAGGACTGGGGAAGTGAGTTTAATTGTATTTAAATTATGCTGGAGTATCACAATAAGAACATAAGAGCTGCCACACTGGGACAGACCAAAGATCCATCAAGCCCAGTATCCTTGCTTCCAACAGTGGCCAGCTCAGTTCACAAGTGCCTGGCAAGATCTCAAGGAGTAAAACAGATTTTATGTTGCTTATCCTAGGAATAAGTAGTGGATTTCCCCAAGTCCATCTTAATAACAGCTTATGGACTTTTGTTTTAGGAAATTAGCCAAACCTTTTTTTAAACCTTGCTAAGCTAACTGCTTTCCCCATATTCTCTGGCAACAAATTCCAATTCTAGACGCAGATAACTTCAAAAGAGCAACTTTGCATATCCAAAAAGAGATAATAAGTCCCATACATATTGTAATGAGACTGATAACGCATTGCACAAATCAAAGTGAGTGTGTGGTGCAGGGGTTAGAGCTACAGCTATAGGCATTTTAGTACGCTAAGTCGGTTAGTGCTAATATTTAGTGCTAAGTCGGTTAGTGCCATTTTTTCTGAAAAGTCCAATAAACATGTTTTGTTCTCTGTCTGCAGAAGAATCGACTCTCATTGAAATGTCTGAGAAAAAATGTGAGAAAAGTATTTCTTTCAGGAAAATAAAATGTAGATGCCATATCACGAGGAGCTTTTTAAAAATAGATATGGATGAACAAAGTTTGCAAAAAAAAAAAAAAGAAAGTCAGAGTCACAAAACCCACAAGATGCGGTTGGTCTGCTCAATTTCAAAACGCAGACTCTTAGGTTTGAAGATTTAGCTCCCACGTAGGGGATGTGGCTGGAGGTATACCAGAGTTTTTCTCAGCCCTTTAATCTGCAACTGTGCTGTAGAGAAAGAGCACATTATAATCAGTGTTATTCCTTATTCCCCACAAGGGCATGGCGGAAGGAAAGCCACAGTGCAGGGGAGGGGGGGGAGGGCCGGACCTGAGGCAGGTTCACAAGTAGGCTCACTGTTTCTTCAGAGGAAAGGAATGGTCTGAGTAAACCTAAGAGTCCTGAAATGACCTGGGATTTCTGACACACCAGTGAAGTCTTAGTGCATTGGGCTAAGAACTGAGGAGCCTGGTTTAAATCCCACATCTGCTCCTTGTGACCTTGAGCAAGTTGCTTAACCCTCTGTTGTCTCTGGTACAAACCAGAGAATGACACGGTGACAAAATTCATCACCGTTACCGTCCCCACGGATAACCGCGGGAAACCATCTTCATGTCATTCTTTAAGGAGAGAGGAAAGAATCAGAGTATAATTGGGCACAACCAAAGCTTTGCTTTGAAGAATGCTGGTGTAGAAGGACTGAGGTTGAGAAAGACACTGAAGAATGACAGTCTCTGGTATCCAGAGCAGATATTGTGATGTCATAATGCCTCATTCCACCAGTGCCTAAGAGCCAATCACATCAGTGATGTCACAATGGCTTCATTATCCTTGGCTCACATAAGAATCAGAGTATGAATGGCCACAACCATTGACCTGCAAGCTTTGCTTTGAAGAACGCTGGTGTAGATGGACCGAGGTTGAAATAGACACTAGAAAATGACATGGGATTATTTCCCACGGTTATCCGCGGGGATGGGAATGGTGATGAATTTTGTCACCGTGTCATTCTCTAGTACAAACCTAAATTGTAATCCCTCTGGGGACAGAAGACTTAACTTGAATGTAACTTGCCTTGAGCTACAACTGGAAAAAGGTATGAACTAAATCCACCCCTTCCCATCCTTGTAATGAGTATCTTGTAAGGTTTACAGTGCAAATCTATGAATAGGGTTACCAGATGTCTGGGGAAACCCAGCCATGTCCTCTTTTTAGAGGACTGTCCAGATTTCCAGATGGACTTTCCAAAACCTGGCAGTTTCTCCGGGTTGTGGAATGTCCTGACGAGCTCCAGCTGCATCTGGAGGGCCTCTGAGCATATGTGAATGATGTCCCACACATCCGTTCATGCTCCAGGCCCTCCATACGCTGCTGGAGCTCGGCAGGGAAGAAAAGGAGGCTTTGTAGGGGCGGGGCCGGAGGCGGACTGGGGCAGGGCTAGAGGCGGGGCAGGGCGGGGTCATGTGTCCAGGGTTTTGTAGGCGTAAATATGGTAACCCTATCTATGAAAGTAAAAGCATCTACTTGGGTACAAGTGGATGCGCCTTAATCTGTAAGGAAAAGAAGATGGTGGTGAGGCTCTTTCTGGAGTCATATTTCATCCCTTCCCTACCCCTCTCTACTGCAAGAAGTGGTTTACATATATACAGGTACTTAAGTTTATTTCGGTTTGATATACCACTTAAACATAAGAACATAAGACTAGCCTTACTGGGTCAGACCAATGGTCCATCAAGCTCAGTAGCCCGTTCTCACGGTGGCCAATCCAGGTCACCCAAGGAACCCAAGGAATAGCAACATTCCAGCATCTCAAAGAATAGCAAGATTCCGGAACCCCCAATGAGAGCAACATTCCAGAGCTGAGATTGTGATGTCATAATGCCTCATTCCTCAGTGCCAACCTCAGCAGTGATGTCACAATGGCTTGATTGCCCTATATTTGGCTCACATAAGAACATAAGAATAGCCTTACTGAGTCAGACCAATGGTCCATCAAGCCCAGTAGTCCGTTCTCATGGTGGCCAATCCAGGCCATGTCACTAGTATCTGGGAAAAATGATAGCGTATGAAATATAAAAAAAATCATGAATAATCAAATCTGTGAGTACTGAAACCATGGATTCGGAGGGAGAATTGTACATATATACAATTGTACATATATACAATATATATATATACATATATATTATATGTGTATATAATTATATACACATATATATGTGTATATAATATATACGTGTATATATATGTATACATAATATATACACACATATATATATTATATAATTAATATACATATATGTATATTATATACATATATGTATATTATATACATATATGTATATTATATACATATATGTATATATTTATATACACATATATAATTATACATATATACAATATATATATACACATATATACAATTGTATATATATATATATATATATATACAATTCTCCCTCCGAATCTGTGGTTTCAGTACTCACAGATTCGATTATTCATGATTTTTTTTTTTTAACATAACTCTGCATCAGACCTTCCCCTGACCTTACCTAGTGGTCTAATGGTCTCAAGACTACAACGGGAACTCGCGGCAGCCATTTTGATGATGGCTCTGCACGGAGCAGGAGCGTAGGATGATCTATCCTGCCCCGCTTCGCCGCTAGACCACCAGGTAAGATCTGGGGAAGGTCTGGGTCACAGAAGGGAGGCGGGGGTGAGTCAGAGCCGGCCCTAAAAATTATCCGCGATTTTTCAATATTTGTGGGCTGATTCTGTCTCTAACGCCTGCGAATATTGAGCTTCTGCTGTATATATAGACATATATGAGTACAGTATATAATATATGTGCATATGTGTATTGGAAAACACAGCAAAAGCCTATTCAAGGCTTGTCCTTTCCAGGCACAGATTTAAACAGATTTACAGGTTTCAGGTTCTGGATGTTAACGGATTGTTTGATAACCTGACTCCTTAATAATGTAAAAATACAGTATATTGTTAGGAGGGCCAGACAATTCTAACAATTATTCATTGGCATCTGATTGGCTAGCATTTATATCCCACTAATATTTATAGTGCTGGAAGACCGGCGTTTATTCTCTGGCTCTAAAACTGTGCTGACTGTGCTATTTTAAACAGGGTTGTCATCAAAGACATATCTAACCCCAGAGTTCCAAGTTCAGCATTATTAAAACGGGAGGCCCTGCTGCCATGGAACCATCAGACCAAAATGAATTCAACCCCGTCCTCACTTTTGGATCACACTTCTTGCCCCTGGTATTTTTGGCTGGACGGATAAATCATTTGCAACGCTTCTCAGTTTCAGTCCACACACCCTGTGGCCCATTACAAAAGACAAAGAAATGTGATTCAGTTTCCAGTGTCAGGCTTGCGAGTGTGATTTGCTTGTGATGGTTTCTCTGAACAGAAAGAGTATGTTTCCTCGTATGCTTCCGTCGCTATAAAAACCCTGCCGCCCACGCAATACTTTCTCTATGATGCCGCTGAAGAAAATTTCAGGAGAATTGTAATGCTGAACTGGGGGCTTCTGATCCACTGCCGGAGAATGGAATTTACAGCTGTCTGAATCAAGATTTCCTCAGACAATTCCGTGACATGCTTGCAAGGCTGATTTTATTAAAGAAAAGTGTAGCGACAAAACGCAGTGTAAAATGATATTTCTGCAGAGTCTGGTTTATTAACCCGATTGTTGCCAAAACCAAGTCGACCTGGGTTGGCTTACAGGCTGCGCTGTGAATTGCAAAGCAGAAATTCCCCCGTTTGAGCCCCAGATTCATACCCTGGGGAGCCGAGATACAGTGTCCACAGCTCCTGGAGGGGAGACGGTGGGTGGGGATGGAATCATGGTCCTTGTTTATTATTAATAATAATAATAACTTTATTCTTCTATACCGCCACAATCTTGCGACTTCTAGGCGGTTTACAATCAAGGGAGCTGAACGTTCAGCGAGTTACAATATGCAGATGATCAGAGGAAATACAGAGTGCAGAAATTTTAAGAAAGCAAAAATATAAATATAGAGTTTGCTGAGCGAGAATATAGGTTATACAGTTTGCTAAGAAATTTCTGAGAGTTCCTGTTAGGAAAAGGTCACACATTACAAAAAATACAGCGACAAATTACAATATGATAATAATAACAGTTTATATAAATCGCTGAACCGTGAAGTTCTATGTGGACTTATGAGGGGAAAGAGGGAATAGATAAGAGATCGGGAGGACCTTTATTGTGGAGAGAGAGAGAAGAGCGGGTCAGTTGTCTAGGGTTAAGGGTAATCACCAGGAGGGATGAAGATGTAACTGTAGAAAATCCCCAAAATGACCTATCAAGGATAGAGTTAGCAGATGTCTGGATATACCCGGACATGTCCTCTTTTTAGTGCCGAAAAGCCATCCGGACAGAGGGCTTTTTAGAGGACATGTCCAGGCGTCTGGATGGCTTTTCGAAACCCGGTACTCTGTCCAGGTTTTGAAAAGCTTCCTCTTAGATCGTGTCGGGAGGGGGGCATCCGCGCATGCAATGCGGTGATGTCACGCGCATGTGCGCCTGTGTGTGATGTCATCGTGTCACTTCTGCGCATGCGTGGATGTCCTCCCGACCGACGAGAACAGGCTGAGGGGGGCGGGGCGAGGCTGGGGTGGGGCTGGATGGAACTGGGCGGCCCTGAGGGGGGGGGTCTATGGGTCTGGATTTTACGCAAGTAAAATCTGGTAACCCTAATCAAGGATAGAAGAACACTTTCCAATAAACCAATAAAAGACCTCAGTCACTGATTTCATATTACAGCGCATTAACCACAGCCTCGTGATGACATAGGGCTCCTTTTACGGAGGTGAGCTAGCGTTTTTAGCGTGCGCTAACCCCGCGCTACACAGAAAACACTAACGCCAGCTCTATAGAGGCGTTAGCGTCTAGCGCGTGCCCACCTTCATAAAAGGAGCCCATAGGTTTTAAAAGCTGGCATTTCCATTTGACTGCGTGCCATATTGTTGAGTGCTGAGAAATTCTCCCCTGATGAAGCAGCAGCAAAACAGGGCTTCCCTGTCAGGTTAAAATGGTTGCTGCCATCCTTAATGGAGTGTAAGCAGTTGAGAGGACAATTGGAAGACACAGATAAATTGAGGTAGCAAACAGCACCAAGTTCAAGAACCAGATAAGCGACTGAGTATAGCCGCATTGCAATTGTTGAACTGGTCCTACATGAGAAAGAAGTTGCAACATTAGCTCAAGGAAGAGTCTCTTTGTCTTACAGCTAATACACTGGAGTTTTTTGGCCTGTGAGATTTGAGAGTTGATTGGGGCACGAATATTTTGTTGTCTGAGGTCTTTTTTCTCCACTCTATACATGCTGGCTTATTGGAAAGGCTTTCCTTGTGAATTGCTCTTTTATCCCTGATAGAGAATTCCTTGCTTAAGGGACCTCTTCTCCCTTCCATTTCCCTGTCCAGATGCACCTCTTCCTTTTTCCCCATGTCCAGCAGTACCCCTTCTCCCTTCATCCTCCTCCCTTCCCTGCTCCCCCTGTCCAGCAGTACCCCTTCTCCCTTCCCTCCCTCTGTGTACTTCTAGACCAGGGCCCCCCTCCCCTGAAGGCCTGCCCCCCGAAGGCCTGCCCCACAGGGGTCTAGGAGTGCTGATTTATGGCCTCCAGCCTCAGGACCATCATAGCAAAGACCAGACTGGGAATAGAGGGAAGGCCTCTTAAACTTGGAGGCTAAAATGACCTGTGATTGGGAATGAAGGCCAGAATCCCAGCTATGATTCCAACTAATGATGGGCAGCCAGAAAATGTTCATTTCATGTCATTTCCTGTGCCGTTTATGGTCGCATTGCCAGACCTCTGGATTTCCTCGGCCATTTAAGATCTCTAACTTCTCTTAATATTTTTATAAAAGATCGAACAACATTTTTATTTATGGATGCTTATTTATAAGCATTTCATATTAAATTGAATATGTATTTTTTAGTATTCCAGAGTACTTTTTAGGAGCATGCAGACCTTGCTTTTTGTGTGAACCCCCCTTCCCCCTTTTCCATCACAGATTGTGGCTCTTCCCCCTATTTCCCGTTTACTTTCTCATGTTACGTTTTATATTTTTATTTTAGATTTTATGTTACTGATTTTAATGTGTCTTGTAAGCTGCTTAGATATAGACCGAATAGTGGGATATCAAATGATAATCAACCTGAAATGTGCTATGTGAGGTGGAGCTACGGGGGTGGAGAGTGAGGCAATTTACACAATAGGTAAGGAACTCCAGGTGCTTATAAATAAAACCTCATGGCGTCACAGTCCATTAAATGCAGCTACTGATGCCAAAACAAACAAAATGTCCCCTTTGCTGGTATCCTGCAGAACATGCAACCCTCAACCAGTGTAGCCTTCAGAGAATGGGGTCAGGCTGAGTCATGAGAGACGCTCATGGCCTAATTACACACAGACATCCTGTGATAGGAGACGTCCTACGTGAACCTCGCTCTACGTCAATAGAGTAAGCAAGCAATGTCATTTATTGCTTTAAAGTCTTTTACAGGAAGTCGAAAGGATAGAATCTGAATCTCTATTACAGAAAAAGGCATAAGAATAGCTCAGAGGCTGATATTTGTTTAAAAACTTGTACCCCGCTTAAATCTAAGCGGTTCACGTAATACATACACAGTCATGATAGCAATCCAAAAATAAATAACATTCACTTAACATTCTTCTAAAGCAAATACATAATACAAAAGATTTCAAGAAAAAGGCCTGACTTGCACCATCATAGGTCGAGCTGGGAGTCTCATCATAGGGGGCCCAGGCATCATTGCTATGGGACCTCCCATTGGAGGCCTCAACCCTGATGCATGTCTCCTGGAGGAGGGGGGGGGCATTATTAGCATCATAGCAGGTCCAGCCATAGGTGGCGCTGACATCATATAAGGATGAGGAGGACCAGGCAGATTTGGAGGTGGCGGGATCAGTGCAGGGAAGGGAGATGGTGGGATCTTCCCTTGTTAGAACGCAAGACCATAAGAATTGCTACACTGGGGCAGACCGAAGGGCCATCAAGTTCAGTATCCTATTTCCAACAATGGCCAACCCAGGTCCCAGGTACCTGGCAGAAACCAAAGAGCAGCAACATTCCAGCGCTCAGACTGTGACGTCATAATGCCTCAATCCACTAATGCCTAAGAGCCAGCCTCATCAGTGATGTCACAATGGCTTGATTGGTTCACATAATAACATATGTGCTGCCATTTTTCTAGCCAGCGCTAGATGTGACATAATCAGCTCGAGGAATGGGCATCGACGTGGCAGATGAGATTCAACGTGGATAAGTGTAAAGTGATGCATGTAGGTAACAAAAATCTCATGCACGAATACAGGATGTCTGGGGCGGTACTTGGAGAGACCTCCCAGGAAAGAAACTTGGGAGTTATGATCGACAAGTCGATGAAACCGTCTGTGCAATGTGCGGTGGCGGCAAAAAAAGGGCAAACAGAATGCTAGGAATGATAAAGAAGGGGATCACGAGCAGATCGGAGAGGGTTATCATGCCGCTGTACTGGGCCATGGTGCACCCTCACCTGGAGTACTGCGTCCAGCACTGGTCACCGTACATGAAGAAGTACACGGTACTACACGAAAACTGGGCCTCTTCTCCCTCGAGCAGAGGAGATTGAGAGGGGACACGATCGAAACATTCAAGGTACTGAAGGGAATAGACTTAGTAGATAAGGAAAGGTTGTTCACCCTCTCCAAGGTAGGGAGAACGAGAGGGCACTCTGTAAAATTGAAAGGGGATAGATTCCGTACGAACGTATGGAAGTTCTTCTTCAGCCAGAGAGTGGTGGAAAACAGGAACGCTCTTCCGGAGGCTGTTGTAGGGGAAAACACCCTCCAGGGATTCAAGTCAAAGTAAATAAAGACAGGTTGTTCAACCTCTCCAAGGTAGGGAGAACGAGAGGGCACTCTGTAAAATTGAAAGGGGATAGATTCCGTACGAACGTATGGAAGTTCTTCTTCAGCCAGAGAGTGGTAGAAAACTGGAACACTCTTCTGGAGTCCATTATAAAGGAAATAGGCTTTTCCCCTATTTTTTAGGGAAAAAGTTCATTTTCCTCTGTAATGTGGGGGGTTCCCCCCAGGCTCCCCCCAATGGCAGCACCAACACTACTAAGTTAAGTGTGTGTGGGGGGGGAGGGGTTCCCCCCCCACACACACCCTTGGAGCGCTTTCAAATTCAGTTTAAATCCGGTGCACTGATGTCCTGTGCGCGATTGTCGGCCCGGATTTGTCTGCACGCGATTGTCTCGCGTGGTTTTGACGCGTCACTGAGCTGCATATACTGTAAGCAGGTAAGGATGGACTCAGTTCGGCCTGACCATATTACCTTTCTCTTCAAGGACGCATTCGATATATAAAAGCTACGAGACCATTAATTTTAGATATGACCGAGCCTTTTCTTATTTCCCTTCATGTCGCTTTTCCGTACTTATTGTAGTTCTTCCCGGTACCCTAATGTTCCATGTCATAAACTGTTTGTCTATTGTTAAGTCTTTTGTCTATCTAAACAGATTGTTTTGTCATATATGTTTATGTTTATTAAAATCTTTATACAGTGTTCCCCTGCGAATTCGCAGTCAATGCAGCGTGTCAATGCAGCTCCTCATTGGTGTAGCCCAACTTTACTGCAGGAAGAGGCGGTCAGAGCAGACCACGAGTGATTTTCTTCACCTGCCTTCTCCTGCCGCTCCAGCTGCTCTCTCCTGCCTCCCCTGCCTTTTTACAGGCGAAAAAATGCATATGTGGTTTTTTGAAATTCGTGGGGGTTCCTAGAACGGAACTGCTGTGAATTTCGGGGGACTACTGTATACCGCATATACAGCCAAAAAGGATCAAAGCGGTTTACAATATAATTCAATCAAAATTATGAATAGAACTCCATTTGAATAGAAAAGAAAAAAGGAAAACGAATAACATTTCTATTTTTTTTCATAATCTTTATTCATTTTTAAACTTTCAACAAGTGATTTATAATACAATCATATACACTTTAATATCACTTTTTAATCACACAAATATTGAATCATAATATAATTCTGCCCTCCCTCCAATATAACATTATAGTTTCAGATAATTTGAAATTAAACCCATCCTCCCCCACCCTATCCTTCAATAAATAAAAGGGGAAGAAATAAATTATTTTAATTCTTACATGTGGATCGGGGGGGGAGTTGGATTTCTATTAATAATATATATGAATGATAAGATATTATATTCATGTGGTATATTTTTGTTGTATATGGAAGTGGGAGGGGGTGGGGGGCTATATCTTTTTGTTGTATGATATGGTAGATTTTCAAGTGATATTGTATTCTAATTGTTTGATATTTACTGTATACTTGTGAATTATAAAATGAATAAAGAATTAAAAAAAAAAAAAATATATATATATATATAATCAAGCCTTACAATAATTTGTTAATGGCTCCCAAACATCAATAAATTGTTTATAACGTCCCTGCTGAATGGCTAATATCCTCTCCATTTTAAAAATATGGAACAATGTATTCCACCATAAATTATAAACGAATAACATTTCTAATACATAATATCCTATAACATCCAAATTAATAAAATAAAATTAGTTAATTAATTAATTAATACAAATTAAAAATGTATAAATGCAGACTGCAGTCCCGAATTCATATCTCGTCAATTTAAAAAAAGCCAGTCAAAGAAAATATGCCTTTAAATGTTTTTTTAAAAAATTTGGAAAAGATTCTTCCTTTCTCAGTTCTGCAGGCAAAAGCTATTCCATAATATTGGGACTAATAACAACCTGTTTTACAAAGCCGCGCGGCGACAGCCAACAGGCCCTAAATTTAAAAAAATGCACGATTTATAGTCGAGGCCACATGAGCCTTTGAGATATGGGGAACAGCTACTCTGTTATCGTTCAAAGATCTTGATAAACGCCGAGGCGCATAGAATAACGCCAAATTAGAAAGATATAACGGTTGTAACTCAAACAATGCTCTATGTGCCAACTTCAAAATCTTAGCGCTCCTTTTACAAAGCCGCGCTAGGGCCTTAAGGCGCGGGATAGTGCGCACGCTAGCTTTTACCGCCTCCTTTTGAGCAGGCTGTAGATTTTCGGCTAGCGGGCGCTATAGCGTGTGCTAATCCGGTGCGTGCGTTAAAAACCTTTGTAAAAGGAGCCCTTAAATTTGATCCTAAATTCCATTGATAACCAGTGGAATTTCAAATACAAAAGAGTCACATGATCACAAATATGTTCATGGCCTATCAACCGAAATTTTTTTGATAATGCGATAAAATCCAACTTTTATTAAACTCGATGAAGGATTTATTCGAGCTGTCTCTGGCCTTCTTTTTCAAATACACTTCTCCCTCGGTATTTGCGGGGGATAGGGGCAGAGCCGGACCGCGAAGTGTGAAAAACTGGGAATAACTTCTCATCCGGCTCTGACCCACCCCTGCTTCCCTCCCGCCTTCCCCGTGGCATCCTGGCCTTACCTGGTGCTCTAGCGGGCTTTCGGGGCAGGAGCGATCTTCTTACGCTCCTGCCCCATGCAGATCGCCAGTAGGAAATGACTGCCGTGAGTTCCCGTAGTCTCTCGAGACTATGACGGGAGCTCAGAGGCAATCTACACAGGGCAGGAACGTAGGAAGATCACTCCTGCCCCAAAAGCCCGCTAGACCACCAGGTATGGAGTAATCTATAGCGCTACTAGACATTTTAAGTCCTGTAGGGAGGCGGGAAGTACTATGCTTTATTTCTCCCCCCCCCAAAAAAAATTCACAGATAATCGAAACCGCGAACCCCAAAACCATGAATAGGGAGGGAGAAGTGTATATATTAAGACATAAGGAATTCCTTCCATTTCCTTTATGAACTGAGCTGCCAGCTGCAAGTGTTTTTTTCCCAGCTGAGTGCCTGCCTGCCTGTCCTCCTGGCACTGCCAGCACAAGCCACGAATTACCGCCGGAGCAGGCACAGGACTTTTTCTAGGATGTTCCCTAGCATTGAACTAAAACTGCAAACATATGGTAAAGCACCAGGCAGGCACAAATCATTCTGACAGGCTGCAACGGAAGGGCTTCACCCACCTCCGGACCGCACCCACCCAGTCAGTCAGCAGCCCCACCTTGCACACAGAGCTTACCCTGGCTTTTAAGAACAATATTTAACTCACGCCCACAATGGAAAAAAAAAAGTGAAATGTATTTTCAGCATGTGGCAGCGGCAGCTCTGCTGTAATGCTCTGGCGTTGTGGTTGTAACTGGCCATCCTTCCTGTTCCTCACCTCATCCTGGTCAGTTCTCAGGCTTGCTTTCTTTGGCAGCTGGAAGAAAGAGACAGGTGCTGAATGGGAATGAATACTGTTATAGACTCGTCTCTTAATCATCTTCTTTCTATCAACTCCATCTGCCACACTGGCATAGCCAGACATTTGTGTGTGGGGGGAGGAGGAGGAGGGAAGTGGGTGTTGAGGGAAGTGATAAGTGTGTGGAGTTTGGTATTTTGTTAAAAAAAAAAGTCTTGTTTGCAATGAATAGGAATGTTAATGTGGTGTTCTCCAGTCAGTAAACAGACTCCTGCCTTATAAATGAGTAAGGAGTAATCTTAAAATTGGAAGTGATAACCCCCAACTCATCCTTTAAGTACCTGAGCTGGTAGGACACCCCAAGCCCCACCAGCTGGAGGTCCACCGTCAGTGGTCAGAAATTCCCCAAACATATGTATTGTATAAAGACCAGAATCTGATCATTTGTATCGTGGACTTACTGCCAGCTCTGTGGGTACTTGAGCATCCCCAAGATTGAGCAAATTTGTTTACTCTGACCAGCGAGTAATTCATTTTTGGTTTCTAAGATTGTGCAGGATCTAGTACCCATATATAGGGCTCCTTTTATCAAGGTGCGCTAGCGGGGTTAGCGCGTCAGACATTTCATCACCCCCGTGGCAAGCCAAAAAACTAACGCCTCGTCAATGGAGGCGTTAGCGACTAGCGCGGCAGGCGGTTTAACGCGCGGTATATCAAAATATTAATAAACTTGAAACTTGACATTGGACGGCAAACTGGTTATCTAATAAGCAAGGCACTAGTGCAATTTCATGTCTCGTAGCTCACTGAATAACAGTATGTAATGGTCAGTTCAGGCCACCATTCCTTTTGGTAGGGTTTTCATCTTAGTGCAGCTGTTGTCTCAGACAAAAGGAAGTATTAGCCTGAAAGGAAGCAGAGGCTTTATTAGGCTTGGACTATCTCCAGATGTGGTGAGTTTCTCATCGGCAATTGGATTTCTTTCTGATTTGCACGTCTACGCTGACAAACGTTTTAACTTTGAGCCTGCGCGTTTCACGTTTATGATGTGAGCTTGCAAACCTGACACGGTTTTAAACACAACACGATGATGCATAAGAACAGCTGTTTTGCAAAGGACGCGTGGTCGTGATGCAGGTTGCACGCAGCCTCGGGAGGGTATTTTAAGATAGCATCGCCATGCTGTTTACTGTTTCCCTCGAGAGCTCTTTCCTGTCAGTTTAATTTAATATATCGCATCACATTAAGATGCCCCATTCACCCAGATCATTTCTATATTTATTGCCATGGACACAGAGAAAGAAGCTGGCATATCGAGAAGAACGTAATTATTTGCTAGTGTGGTTGAATGCTGACTGACTTTGGGGATTATCAGCGCGATATTTAAAGTCTTGTTTTACAGAGAACATCCAGGTCAGAAATAGACTATCCAGGTCTGCACAGTCACAGTTTCCAGACTGTTCTACAAAAGGCCCACTGAATGTGAAATGCTATGTAGAATACGTAGAGGGTAGATTCAGTCAAGTTTGTTCAAAAGTTAGGTGCTGGGGTATAATCTCTAAATCTATAGATGACACCTAAAACATAGGGCTCCTTTTATCAAGCCGCGTGCAATGTTTCATCACGTGTTAACCCCCGAGCTGGCCTGAAAACTACCGCCTGCTCAAGGGAGGCGGTAGCGACTAGCGCGGCCGGCGGTTTAGCGTGCGGTATTACACGCGGCTTGATAAAAGAAGCCCATAGGCACCGACGAGTTCTTCTTCCTGCTGTATTTTCATTCCTTTAACCGCATCGAACCGTAAGGCATTTTGCGGTGTACAAATTACATTACATTAGAGATTTCTATTCCGCCATTACCTTGCAGTTCAAGGCGAATTACAAAAGAGTTATAGAGGGAGGGTTACAAAGGAAGATCTTTGGTCATTTCCAGTGAAGGTAAAGAGTAGATCAGGTAGTTTCGGGGAGTCGGGAAGTTGGTGGGAAGAAGGAGGGAACTTGTGGTGTTAAGACTTTTTCAGGGATTTCTTGAAGAGTATCGTCTTTATTTCTTTTCTGAATATCTTGTAGTCTGGGGTCGTTATCAGTAGATTGGAGATTTAGTTGTCTAGTTTTGCTGTCATATTACCTCGCTTAGCGCATGTCAGTCCTAAGTTAACTGCGCTTTATAGAATCATGCCTCGTGGTGCCTACAGAGGGCTTACGTGCCAGTAGGTGTCCTACCCTTAGAAACACTCACCCCTTCTTCTATGAAACTGCGATAGCAGTTTTTAGTGTGGTGAGCCACGCTGAATGGCCCGCGCTGCTCCCGACGCTCATAGAGATCCCGGTGGACCTCATCC
This sequence comes from Geotrypetes seraphini, assembly GCF_902459505.1. Lineage (NCBI taxonomy): Eukaryota > Metazoa > Chordata > Amphibia > Gymnophiona > Dermophiidae > Geotrypetes > Geotrypetes seraphini. The sequence goes on along the minus strand of NC_047098.1, from coordinate 9,928,759 downwards.
TCCCTGTCAGCTACACGACGTTCCACCTCCAACAGTCGCCGTGAGTATGCATCAAACTTTTCGTTGATGCCATCAACAGCCGATTGCAACCTATTTAACCTGCCTTCCAGGGCTGTCGTGACTAAGCGGGAAATTTCTTGCACCCGCTCTTCATCGGGTGCTGGCGCCGACGCCATCTTGGAATCCGGTGAGGGTGGTTTACCTCTGACTACTTTCTGAGTTTTCGCCAGCATGCCGTGTTCTGGAGGGCTCAGGCAGGCATTGTCAGGCGCAGGACCCCTTCTCACTACGTATGAAACAATTCGCCTGGAGGTACAATAATTTAGCCGATCTTTAACTTTTGGCTGCAGAGTCCAGCTGCATACGTCTTTCCTGGTCTAGTTCATCACGTGACCCCCCACTGGGTGTAATTCTGGTCACTGCATCTCAAATAAGATATAGCAGAATTAGAAAAGGTCCAGAGAAGGGCGACGGAAATGGGAAAGGGGACGGAATGACTTCCCTATGAGGAAAGGCTAAAGCAGCTAGGGCTCTTCAGCTTGGAGAAGAGATGGCTCAGTGGTGATATGATAGAGGTCTATAAAATGCTGAGTGGATGATAAAGGGGATGGAACTCCTCTCATATCAAGATGATAAAGGGGATAGAACTCCTCCCATATGAGGAAAGACTAAAGAGGTTAGGGCTCTTCAGCTTGGAGAAGAGATGGCTGAAGGGAGATATGATTGAAATCTACAAAATCCTGAGTGGTGTAGAACGGGGACTAGTGAATCGATTTTGTACTGCATCAAGATTTACAAAGACTAGGGGACACCCAGTGAAATTACAGAGCAATATTTTAAAAACCAATAGTAGGAAATATTTTTTTTTCGCTCAGAGAATAGTTAAGCTCTGGAACACGTTGCCAGAGGATGTGGTAAAAGCGGTTAATGTAGGTGATTTTTAAAAAAAGGTTGGACATTTTCCTGGAGGAAAAGTCCATAGTCTGCTGTTGAGACGAACATAAGGAAAGCCACTGCTTGCCCTGGATCAGTGGCATGGAATTCGGCTACTATTTAGGTTTTGCCAGATACTTGTGACTTGGATTGGCCTCCAAGAAGACGGGATACCGGGCTAGATGGACCATTGGTCTGACCCAGTAAGACTATTTTTATGTTCTTATGAGTGGAAAAAGTAGATGTGAATCGCTTGTTTACTTTTCCCCAAAAATACTAGGACTAGGGGATTATTCGATGAAGTTACTAAATAGTAGATTTAAAATAAGAACATAAGAAATGCCTCCGCTGGGTCAGACCTGAGGTCCATCATGCCCAGCAGTCCGCTCACGCGGCAGCCCAACAGGTCCAGGACCTGTGCAGTAATCCTTTACCTATACCCTTCTATCCCCCTTTCCAGCAGGAAATTGTCCAATCCTTTCTTAAACCCCAGTACCATACTCTGCCCAATCACATCCTCTGGAAGGGCATTCCAGGTGTCCACCACACGTTGGGTAAAGAAGAACTTCCTAGCATTTGTTTTGAATTTGTCCCCTTTCAACTTTTCCGAATGCCCTCTTGTTCTTTTATTATTCGAAAGTTTGAAGAATCTGTCCCTCTCTACTCTCTCTATGCCCTTCATGATCTTGTAAGTCTCTATCATATCCCCTCTTAATCTTCTCTTTTCCAGGGAAAAGAGTCCCAGTTTTTCCAATCTCTCAGCGTATGAAAGGCTTTCCATCCCCTTAAATATTTCTTCACTCAGTGTGGAATTAAATTCTGGAATTCATTGCCAGAGAATGTGGTGAGAGCAGTTAACTTAGCAGGGAAAGTCCATAAGCCATGATTAAGATGAATTGGGAAAATCCACTGCTTTGGGATCTTACCAGGTACTTGTGACCTGAATTGGCCACTTCTGGAAAGAGGATACTGGACTTGATGGAACATTGGTCTGTTCCAGTATGGCAGCTCTTATGTTCTTATGACCCTACGATTGATTTTAATCTGGAGAACCCAAGTGGGATTCAATCCTTAATTACTATTTATTTTTATAGCATATTTTTCTTTCTTCAGATTTGGTCCATAATTCCTCTAGGTGTGTAGTATTCTCTTCCGGGCATCTGATGACTCGCATGTGTTGTGTATGCAGTACACCTACTGAATTTGTATGTTTTTAAAGTTGTAAGTAATTCTCGCCCTGTTGGGTAGTCATTTGGTTTGATTGCAGTTAGTTGATTAGTCAGACTGGCTTTCACTAATTGCTCTGGATCTAATGTCTCTGTACTCCTTGCTTTCTTTGTCTGTCTTTCTTCCCCAAGGTTACTATTTGCTTGGAAATGATCCCTGCACAAGACAGTTGGACTATCTCTGGTAGCTTTGATGAGACTAAACTAAACTGAACTAAAGCTTAAGTTTGTATACCGAGTCATCATTCTGAGAAGGCTCGACTCGGTTTACAGCGATTAAATAAACAGGGAATGATTTATAAATGATAAATAGAAGATAATAGCAACATTTCAAAAGAATTAATTTTCAAAATGTTTGGCAAATAGAGTAGTTTTTAAAGATTTAAGGAAAAATTGAAATGAACTGGAACTCCTTAAAAGAGTTGAGAGAATTTAAAAATCCAAGATTGACTGACGATCTTGACTCCTTTAATCCCTTTTTTAGAAGGAAGGGAGAGTTTAAATGGTTGGATACCTCTTGCAAAAGAGAATCGGTAAACGTTCCGGAATAAGAGGATTAAAGATACCATGTAGAATTTTAAAAGAAATACAAGCGCATTTCAATTGAGACCCAACATGATTGACCAAAATGATAATCCCCCAGATGGGTGAGTGGAAAGTGACAGCGGATATTGGTAAATGGAGCTCACTCTGAGGAAGGGATGCCACAAGGTTCGGTTCTTGGGCCTGTTCTTTTTTAAACATTTTTGAAATGGATATTGCTGAAGGACTGTCTGGTAAGGTTTGCCTCTTTGGAGATTATACCAAATTCTGCAGTAAGGTAAAATACCCCTGATGGTGTGGATAACTTGAGGAAGGACCTAGCAAATTTGGGCATGCAATTTAATTAAACAAGTAAATTAGTGTCAATAATTGGGGTCTAACAATTAAGCTTTGGCTTTAATTGGCTACACATACAATTTGTGAATGCATCTTCCTAGTTGGAATTCTATAAAGACAAGTAATATCTTCAGGCTTTGTTTTGGTGGGTTTCTGATCTTGTATATCGAAGTTTGTGGTGGAGAGTAGATTTGCCGTACAGTGAAAGATTAGAGAAACTGGGACTCTTTGCCCTCGAGACTGAGAGGGGACATGATCGAAACATTCAACACAATGAAGGGAGTAGATAAAGACAGGTTGTTCACCCTCTCCAGGGTGGGGAGAACGAGTGGGCACTCTCTGAAGTTGAAAGGGGATAGATTCCATAGAAACGTAAGGAAGTTCTTCTTCATCCAGAGAGTGGTGGAAAGCTGGAACACTCTTCTGGAATCTGTTGAAGGGGAAAACACCCTCCAGGGATTCAAGTCAAAGTTAGACAAGTTCCTGTTGAACCGGAGCGTATGTAGGTAGGGGTGGTCTCAGGGTACTGGTCTTTGACCTGGGGGCTACTGCGAGAGTGGACTGCTGGGCACAATGGACCACTGGTCTGACTCCGCAGCGACAATTCTTCTGTTCTTCTGTTCTCTATGGTCCTTCATTATGGTTTTCATGGGACATAGACTTACATTTAACACAAGAGAAGCAAAAGTAGGGAAGGGATTGGGACTTGTATACTGCTTTTTTGTTGTTTTACAACCACATTCGAAATGGCTTACATACAGGTACTTCAAGCGATTTTCCCTTTATCTCTCTGTGGGATCACAATCTTTCTAATATACGTGGGGCAGTGGAGGATTAAGTGACTTTCCCAAGGTCACAAGGAGCAGCACGGGGCTTGAACCCTCAACCTGAGGGTGTTGAGGCTGTAGCTCTAACCACTATACCTACCACAATCTCCTCCTAATAGTAAATCTGTCAATAAATGGAGCGGCATAATCAAAACATACACCTAAGTCCGAGTTGGGCGGATGGCGCTAGACACTCAAAGGCGGCAATGTGAAAATGCCCATTTTTGAAAAATACATTAAGAATATATATTTTTAAAAATCGATGTTACTATTTTGCAATTTCTCATTATGCATCTTGAACTTATGATTTTTGCTGTATTAAAACCAATAAAACTTTATTGAACTGAAAAAAAATCATCTATCTGGACGTCCAGGCTATTGTTCATCTAGACCACCAGGATTCTATCTTTATACCACATTTTGACCATAATTTTGTCTAAGTCCCAAACACCCAGAACAAGACCATTTGGACATGGGGGGGGGGGAAGGGGGCAATCTTATAATGGACTGGCCACTGAAACTTGGCAACAGAGCAAATGAACTTCAAATAAAGGGTGCCACATAAACATCTCACCAGAACTCCATTATAGTTTATGGTGAGTCCCCCAAAACCCACTATACCCACCTGTCTACAACCCCAATAACTCTTATGGCTGCAGGTGACACATATAAGAACATAAGCCGTGCCTCTGTCCATCATGCCCAGCAGTCCGCTCACGCGGTGGCCCATCAGGTCCAGGACCTGATACTAGCCCTTTATCTATACCCTTCTATCCCCTTTTCCTTCAGAAAATTGTCCAATCCCTTCTTGAACCCCAAAACCGTACTCTGTCCTATCACTCGCTCTGGAAGCGCGTTCCAGATGTCCACCACCCGTTGGATGAAGAAGAACTTCCTAGCATTGGTTCTGAATCTGTCCCCCTTTAATTTTTCGGAATGCCCTCTCGTTCTTGTAGTTGTCAAAAGTTTGAAGAATCTGTCCCTCTCCACTTTCTCTATGCTCTTCGTGATCTTGTAAGTCTAACATATCTCCTCTAAGTCTCCGCTTCCCCATATATGACAGTAGAGTAGGATTTGGGGGGGGATTTTGGTGGACATACATGTTCCACCAAACATGTAGTGGTTCAAGTGGCTTATGTGCCTGGGTCCTCCTCTCTATGGTTCACTAGCTATCCACCAGGCTATTTAAGACCCATGTGAGCAGCTCTACTAGGCTTTCCTATACCAGGTGCTGATGTTCTGGAGACAGGTATGCATTTATTTTTAATTAAGATCTTTGTAGTGGTGTGAGGGGGTCAGTGAACACTGGGGAAGTGTGTGGGGTCGTTACTTTGTCTCTGCAGTGGTTATCTGGTCACTTTGGATACCTTTTGGGCACTTATACCTGTTTTTACATCATCTAACTCGCAACGTTTAAGTTTCATCCAGGATGTCTAGTAAAACATTTGATTATCCCTGCAGGACAATTAAGTCAAGGTTGGCCTCCATCCCACCCACATACTGCCCTAGCCGCTCCTCCAGATGCACCCCTTTCAGCTCTGGGCGCACAGCGGCATTCAGAGTCATAAAAAGTCCCTTGACACGTCCAGAAAGTCGGTTTGATCGGCATTTGGACGACCTGTCTTGTAGGTAGTCCAAGTGCCAGATTTTTAGATGTGTTTAAGTTTTGATTATGAGCCCCATATTATATATAGTAAATATTATATATGGTAAACCTGCCTGCTCTAATTAATGGCAAAGGACCTTGGACAGCTGCCATACTCCAATTGAAACAACAGAGCATGCAAAGGTGAACATGTACCTGAGATGCAAAGTACAAGTGCCTGATGATTTTGATTGTATAATGGCATTAAAGATATAACAGGGAGTGGTTTACATTTTAGTAGTTATACTTCCTGGGTGGTTGAAGCTTGCTCTGGTACAGCCACAATAGTACACCTACACCCTGCTGTGTGTTATTGTTTATGGGTGATATAATGCCTGAGGCACCGCCTTCTTTTCAACACATTGGCAAGAGGTGGGGCCACAGACCATAGCTCTGGAGGTTTCTCCAGGCTCACATTCTGGGTGTGCTGGATTTTCTGTGGCGTTGTCACTTTCAACCCTAAGAATGTCTGTCCCTCTTGAGCCCATTGTTTTTACCGCCGTGGCCAGTAATAATAATAAAAAAAAGCCTAATGTGGCTTCATAAAAAAAGGGGGGGGGGGGGGTTGATAAGTGCCGGAGAGTTACTGCCATTATCAGGAACTTATCAGGATACCAGCGATATTCAGAACAGTTCCTGGATAAAGTTAGGACATCCTTTTGGCTGTCCTAATTTTCTCTAGACAGTTACATAGTGGAGTGAATATTGCCCCCAACCAGATAACTCCTGGCTTAGTGGCTGACCCCCGGCGAGTGGCACTTATTTGGGTTAAGCAATTTCTGATAAGTACTGCTGAATACAGAGCCCTAAAATTCTTAAAAGTTCTGTGAAGGGAGATTGGAGTAGGGTGGTCATCTCTTGAGTTCAATCGCAAGACATGTATTCTTTCCTGCAGTCTACAGCCTGAAGCCAATTAGGGTTAGTAATAGGGTGTATTCAGGGAGGAAGCCAGGAAACTGAAGGAAAGGAAGTGGCTAGTTAAGGCACGTGAGGTGGTGTTGATTAGATGAGCCACAATTGCACATGTAATAGAACATTATTGGTCTGAGGTTAACATGCTGTGCTGCATTGTGTAGCTTTTGAATAAAGAGGCAAATTTAGCATCACCGTCCAGGAAAAAGATCTTCTAGGTGTAATCTTTGAGGATACGTTGAAACCCCTCAGCTCAATGTGCAGCAGCGGCTAAGAAAGCAAATAAAATGGAAAGGAACGGAAAACAAAGATGAACATGTTATAATGCCCTCGTATCGCTCTATGTTACGGCCGCACCTCGAATACTGTGTGCAGTTCTGGTCGCCGTATCTCAAAAAAGATAAAAGGGATGGGATGATTTTCCTATGAGGAGAGGCTAAAGCGGCTAGGGCTCTTTAGCTTGGAGAAGAGATGGTTCAGGGGGGATATGATAGATAAAATAATGAGTGGAGTGGAAAGGATAGATGTGAATTACTTGTTCACGCTTTCCAAAAATACTAGGACTAGGGGGCATCCGATGAAGCTACTATGTAGTAGATTTAAAACAAACCATAGAAAATATTTCTTCATACAACGTGTAATTAAACTCTGGAATTCGTTGCTGGAGAATGTGGTGAAATCAATTAGCTTAGCGGGGTTTAAAAAAAGGCTTGGGTAATTTCCTAAAAGAGAAGTCCATAGGTCTTTATTGAGATGGCTTGAAAAAAATCCACTGCTTATTCCTAGAATAAACAGCATAAAATCTGTTTTACTACTTGGGAACCTGGGTTGGCCACTGTTGGAAACAGGATACTGTGCTTGATGGACCTTTGGTCTGTTCCAGTATGGCAGCTCTTATGTTAGCCAAGTATAGGACAACCAAGTCATTGTGACATCACTGATGAGGTTGGCTCTTAGGCATTGATGGAAAAAGGCATTATGACATCACAATCTCAGCTCTGGAATGTTGCTACTCTTTGGGTTGGCCACTGTTGGAAACAGGATACTGGGTTTGATGGACCTTCTCTCTGTTCCAGTATGGTAACTCTTATGTTTATATATCCTGGGCCTGTAAAGAAAGCTAATTTGATTGTTCTATCTCAGCCTTTCTTTTCTAAGTCATATAAAGTCTACTAGAAGGAATTTATTAGACTTCTTTTCTTGAACTTGGCACAAGTTCATGAGCTTCTGAGCTTTGAGATGTGAAAAAAAATGCTGCTACCTAGAAGAAGAGATATAAGCCTAATGAGTGGTCTGGGAAGCTCACAGTCCATTAAAAAGCATCATCAAAGACTAGTTTTCTGCAGGAACAATATGGCTGCCAAAACCTAGCACTTAATAATTTAGTAAAAAGATATCTCACCATATTGATAAAAGTTGATATGTTTCCTGAGGGTGACTGTCCCATAAAATAAAACTCTATACATTCTCAAAAGGAGAAAATATTTCATTAAAAAACTAACACATATCAAAGAAAGTGCAGTTGGCTACAAGAAGGAGTATAGAAAAGAAGCCTTAATGCGACCCAACATAAATCATGTTTCGGCATTATGCCTGCATCAGGGGTCTATTGAAATATTAGCCTCATACGTTTTCAGTGATATACTGGAGAGGGAGAAGGTATCCCCTAGGTTGAATTATTTCATGAAAACATACAGTAGATAATGTTGCACCAAGTGGACCAAAACCTGTAACAAGAAATTGTCAACCTATGCTGTGTCGTTAATTGAAGGAATCCAGGCTGGTACAAGGGTACTAGACAACCTAGGAAAATGTTTAGACCTTCTGCTCCCTCAGTGAACCTTTTAGGCCTCTGAGCCTGCCCTGAGGTTTTGATAATTGAATCGAACAATCTTAATCATCTCAATATCACCCCTTCCAGAATATTCTTGTAAAAATGTCTATATTCAATAGCAAAAGTTTTCTTCACCAATTCATGATTGGTGAAGAAAACTTTTGCTATTGAATTGTTTGGAAATCTAAGCAGAGCCTGAACCACTATTTCAGCTAACTCAAGTTTCCAACTCGGTTCCCTGACGCAGGACCGAAACGGGCTACGTCCGTCGGAACCTTTGATAAGATAAGTGTTTGCCACTTAAGCATATGAACACTATAAAATAAGGTGACTGTGTTATGCAGCGAAGAAAACGTTTTTTTTTACACTATCTAAACATATGCAATGATTGGCTGGTGAAGCGATATTCTTGGGGTTCGCCCCCTTGTTTTTGCCTTCAAGTCTCTGAGCATATATATTTTTCCAAGAGACTGAAGACTCCTTTTACAAAGGTGCGTTACGGCTTTAACGCGTGGAATAGCACACGCTGAATTGCTGAGCGCGCTAGACCTTAACGCCGGCATTGAGCTGGCGTTAGTTCTAGAAGCGTAGCGTGGGTTTAGCGTGCGCTAAAATCCTGCGTGCGCTAAAAACGCTAGCGCACCTTAGTAAAAGGAGCCCCGAGTGTCAATAATACCAACTCAGTCTCTTGGAAAAACCCATGTGGGGTTCCGCAGGTATCGCCACTTTCACTGACGCTCATTAATATCTATCTCTCTTCTCTCGGGCCAAGAATGTCAAGTTTAGGTGCTAAATTGTTCAATTATGCTGATGATATTACAATAATAGTTCCCTGTAAAACATCATTGAGTGGTATAATCCACATTAATGAGGTTTTCTTTGACACTATAGAAACTTGGATATCAGAGTTCAAATTAAAGTTGAACCCCTACAAGACTAAATTATTTTTTGCCTCCCCTCAACAACTACCCCACAATTCATCTATATTCGTCAAATCTTTGCAATATAGAGTCCATTCCATAATCAACATTCTAGGTGTTACCCTTGATTACAATCTAACCATGAAACATCAAGTTGATACGGTGATTTGGAAGGGTTTCTCCATGCTGTGGAAATTGCATACACTGAGATCCTATTTTGAAGCCCCACTATTTAGATCTCTGGTTCAGTCTTTAATTCTGAGTCAGCTCGATTACTGCAACATAGTATATCTTGCAGGAACTAAGAAAAACATCCTAAGAATGCAAATTACTCAGAACACGGCAATTAAACTTATATGCAATCAAAGGAAGAATGACCATGTTACTCTACTGTTTCGAGAGCTGCATTGGCTCCCAGTGGAGGTGCGTACTGTATTTAATCTGGGCTGTTTCTATTATAAAGTCGCTACTGGTCAAGCTCCACAATATTTGACCAACTCATTTGTCTTTTCAACTCAGAAAAATCCAAGAAAAACGCAGCCTTTATTTGTTTTCCCTTCAGTTAGTGGATGCAAGTACAAAACATTTCATGAGCGACAACTTTCTTTTCAAGTTGCATTCAAGTTCAAGTTTAAGTTTCAAGTTTATTTATTATTTGATTAATCGCCTATTCCAAAATACTAAGCGATGTACAAATTGGTAAAATAGATTGTCTAAAATATACATAAAATAGACCATATAATTAACAAGGGGATAAATCACAAAAACAAACTAATTAAAATATGACAAGCATACAATAGGACAGGTGGGATAGAAATACAATCTTAGATAGGAAAGAATCAACAATTAAGATAAAACACAACAGGAATAGGAGGACAAATAAATAAGTAAAGATAAGAATAGACAAAAGAGCAATTAACGAAAGAGCAAATTAACATTTCAATTAAGTATTGAACGCATCTTTAAAAAGAAAGCTCTTAAGTTGGCTCTTAAATTTTTCCAAATTCTTCTCCTCTCTTAAATATAGCAGGAGTGAATTCCATGTCTGAGGCGCCGTAACAGTAAAAATAAATTGCCTTCGAGTATTGATAATTTTGAGAGTGGGTGGTGACTTTGTAATTTTGAGAGTGCATGATGGTGACTTCAAGACTATGTTCCTAACCTCTTACTCGTATCTTCAATTTAGAAAGCAGGTGAAAACTCATCTTTTCAAAAAAATTCAGAGGCAACTAATTCTTTAACTATTTCATCCTGTTCTTTTTCACCCAAAGGGTGGTAGAAACATGGAACGCGCTACCGGAGGATGTGATAAGCAGGAGCACGCTACAGGGCTTCAAAGAAGGCTTGTATAGGTACCTGGAGGACAAAGGGATTGAGGGGTACAGATAGGAGTAGAGGTAGGTTATAGGGATAGGATTAGAGGTAAGTTATAAAATTAGTCAAGGACCACTGTTCAGGCAAGTAGGCCTGATGGGCCGCCGCGGGAGCGGACCGCTGGGCAGGATGGACCTCTGGTCTGTCTCAGCGGAGGCAACTTCTTATGTTCTTATGTTCTTATATTACTAATCTTTTGTAAACCGCATTGAACTACCTGGTTATGCGGTCTAGAAATCGATTTATTGTATTGTATTTTTGACATAAAGAATTATGACTATGAAAACATTTGAATTCCTTATAGAGGAGTGACTCTCTTTATTGGTGTCCTTGACTTGCATGGCAGTGAGTTGTCTCTTCTCAGATGATTACTCGGAGAAAGCACACAAGGCCTATTTGCCTAATTACTGTACACTACAGTTGTATGAATAAGTCATTTGGGAGGATAGTGTCACAGAGAAAAGATTGGTGATTTAACCTTAGTAATATGACTGTCCTTGAGCTGGTAGTGTGGGTCACAAGTTCTGGATGCAATTGAGCTTACTTATCCTCTACAAATACAAAAACAATTTAAAAGAGATTTTTATGTTAATGAAGAAGCCACAGGTAACAGCTCTGTGACCAGCCTGCTGTCAATTCCCCCTGAACCATTGGCCAACACAACTGGTGTCACAGCTCTTCCAAGTCACACGCACTACAGTGTGTGGGGGTGGTTTTTTTTTTGTTTTGTTTTTTTAATAACTGAACAAAAAAGCATTGACAGTGCCTGATATTAGATTCTCTTAGAGAATTCACAGGCCAAAAAATGAATAGATAAATAAATAAGTATGAGACACCTCAGGACGGGCCTAGACCTGTAACGAGTGGCTTTTTTCGGAGGGCCCCGGGTCAATGACCCCTCCCCCACCAATAATATTCACATGAAATTGATTTTTCATAAAAATAAAATTGAAAAAAATATAATAAAATTGAAAAAAAAAAAGAGATAGATTTTTCACATTTTTCAAAAGATTGAGTCATAGCACTGCCACTGTGCAGAATACTAATTCCAGGCTCACCTATATATATATCTGAGTCAGTGGAAAGGGCTTCATTCTGTGGATGTAATTGGATCATAATTCATCCTGAAGATTCTGGAGATTAGCATATGCCAGCTAGTAATCTTTTTTTAATCCTGTCTGAGAACTGCAGATGGGGGTGGGGTGGGGTGGAGACCTGTCCAGGACTCCTCTTGGGCATGCTGCAACTCTTTCCCGAGATTTCAAGATCTCATCTTGCCCTTTTAGAAGTGGTGACTTGAGATGGTTTATGGTTTTCATTGACATTTATTTTATTACTTGAAAATAAAATTATGGCTATCATGATTTAGACAGTCCTTGAAAACAGCTATTTTAGAGAACCACATCTAATGCTAAGTAAGGAAAAGGAGCAAAACACACATCCTAGCTTAATGCCACGTCATGCTAGCCTTTCTCTATGTAACAGTCTTATTTCTTCCTGTGTATGTCATCTATATGGTGCTAACGTACAAAGGTGGGCTTTCACAGAACTGCGCTGCCGAGCTGCACACGCTAAATGCCGAGACATCCATAGGAACAGAACGGGTGGCTTGGCATGTAAGGACCCAAAAATTAGCTCAGGAATGGTACCATAGAATGCCCCCTCCCCCCTAAAAAAAAAGAAAGTAGTTTTATTAATTTATGTAAGTGAGAATGCTACAAAAAAAAAAAAGACTTACCCCCCTCTTTTACTAATGTGTGCTAAACAATTAGCGTGCTCTAATCAAATTAGCGCATGCAAAACGCTAATGCATCCATAGACTAACATGCATGCATTAGCGTTTAGCATGTGCTAATATTTTAGCGCACCTTAGTAAAAGAGGGCCTTACTGATGGTTATTGAAAGATCTTTTTTCTCTTTCACTTTCCCTTTCATTTCTTTAGCTGTTTCATCACCCATTTGTCGCTGTCACTTTTCTGGGAAGCTTACAAAAAAACAAAGGTCCCCTTTTATCAAGCTGCGTTAGGTTTTTTTTTTATTGCTGGCCACTGCGGTAAAAGCTCCCACGCTCATATGAGTGTCAGAGCTTTCACTACAGTGGCCAGTGATAAAAATACAGAAAACAAAAAAAATTTCCAATTATTAAAACAATGTATAGTAAGATACAATTACAGACTATGGACTTTTCCTCCAGATACGTTTGGATAAGTTCCTGGAGGAAAAGTCCATAGTCTGTTATTGACAAAGAACGGGCTACTGGGCTTGATGGACCATTGGTCGCAGTACTCCAGATGCGGGCGCACCATCGCCCGATACAACGGCAGTATAACTTCTTTCGTTCTGCTTGTAATACTCTTCTTGATTGTTCCTAGCATTCTATTCGCTTTCTTAGCAGCCGCTGCGCATTGTGCCGACGGCTTCATTGTCATGTCGACTATTACCCCCAAGCCCCTTTCTTGGGAACTCTCACTCAATAACAGCCCTCCCATCGTGTAGCTGTACCTCGGGTTTCTGTTTCCTACGTGTAAGAATTTACATTTCTCTACATTGAACTTCATCCTGAGAACCTGACTGGATTGCGGCCCTCGAGGAGGGACTTTGACACCCCTGATGTACACCTATAGGTAGACAAATAGAACACACTCGATTATTCAAAGATCATTTTGAATACCTTCTGACTGGAATTAATCTCAAGGTGTCATTTTCCTTATCTACTGCACTGACCACAAAGTTTGCCTTTCTGACATTCACCTACCTTTCTGCTGAGAATGTATCAAATATACGGTATATATATTTTCATTTAAGAAAAAAGGAGTTTGTATTTTCACAGCTTTAAAATGGGACTTTTGTTCATAAAACTAGAAAAAAAAGACGTCGGAAAATTTTAAGTACAGTAGTTATATTTTGGTGAATGCAGTCCTTTGATTTCACATGGACAGATGTGTTTTTCCACCTCCTTCCTTCCCTCTCAGTGACATGAATGATTAATTTTTTTTTTTTTCAAGGGCTTTGTCTCTTCTTATCATTGAAATGTCACTATTCCTCATTCACATTTTGTTCCTGTTCAGTCTTGGAAAAATACAAAGTGCTTCTGTCTTCAGTGGATCGGGCATCATTGTCCCATGAGGCTTCTCATATCAGACCAGAAGGATCAGAGCAGAGATGCCCATTGGTCAATTTAAAAAAATCCATGTCTTTATCATTAGCTCACCAAATATTGAGGTCCTGATATAACGTGTGCTAACCGATTAAGCATGCGCTAAATTGATAGCACGCCTTAGTAAAAGGACTCCATTCTTAAAAAAAAAAAAAAAAAAAATTTAAAGTCCACTAAGGATTCCTCCAGTCAATGAATATGCAATGGAGTTTGGGCAAGGGGGTGGGGAGGGGAAGGGTCCACAGAAGGCAGATTCACTGCAGTTCCTCTAGGGGGCAATGTTGCCAAATGGGTTAGTTTTACACATTCCAAGATGGGGATGAACATCATTCCTAAGCCAGGATATGCGGGTAGTTAATTCACCCTCTGCTATGTCTTAGGACATTTCAAAAATTGCTCTTATGGAAGCCGTCTCGGACCAGTGCAACTCAAGGGACAAATAATTCTTTGCTGTTTTAACTTGACTAATCGAAATTCACGATGGTGGAGGATTTTGCTGACATGCACATTGCCCTGCTCACTGGTTACTGTTTTCCTTTAATAGCTACAGAAAATAATGTTTTCCTTGGAGACTATAAATCCATCCTCCTGTAACCTCCAGAGTGATTTTTGGAGCTCGTGATCAGAAAAAGAATGTAGCTCTACCACACTGTCTGCCTCTGATAGTTTTACAACCGAGGTGGGTTTTGCTCTGAATGTGAAAAGCATTTGGAGTCCAGGAGAGAGAGGGAGTGAGATTGTGGGAAGGACCGGTCACCTTGTTTCAGCAGCACTTCCTTGCAAGCTGGTTTCCCGGGTCAGCTGCCAGTCCCACTGATGTCACCTGGGCAGGACCAGCGATGGAAAGAAAAGCCAGTGGCTCCCTGTTCGGGGTGGAGAGAATAGTTAAGCTCTGGAACGCATCACCAGGGGTTGTGGTAAGAGTGGATATCGTAACTGGTTTTAAAAACAGTTTGGACATTTCCTGGAGGAAAAGTCCATAGTCTGTTACTGAGAAAGACACGGGGGAAGCCACTGCTTGCCCTGGATCGGTAGCACGGAATGATGCTACTCTTTGGGGGTTCTGGAATGTTGCTACTCTTTGGGGTTCTAGAATGTTGCTACTATTTGGGTTTTGGCCAGGTACTAGTGATCTGGATTGGCCACCGTGAGGATGGGCAACTGGGCTTGATGGACCATTGGCCTGACCCAGTAAGGTTATTCTTATGTTCTTAAGGACTGGTCACCTTTCAGCGGCGCTTCCAATGTCAACTGCTTCACTAGCTTCTTACCTCATCTGTGGCATCTTCACGGGGCAGGAGCTATTCCATGCCCTCCATGCTATGTTTCATCATGCACACTTGCCTTACCATTTCTGCCAAGTCATGTCGTACTATGTTAGTCGTGCTTCGTAATACGATGTTGCCATGCTATGTTCTGTAAAACTGCTCACCATACCATGCTTTGTTAACTATGTCTGCCATCTCTGTCAGACAATGCTTGCCATACTATCTCCTACCACGCTATATCTGAGAGTGTGACTAAGAGGTTATAGCTACAGCCTCAGCACCCCGAGGTTGTGGGTTCAGACCCATGCTGCTCCTTGTGGCCCTAGGTCTTCCTTGTGGCCCTAGGTCTTCCACTTGGTCTTCCATTGCCACAGGTATATTAGATAAATTGTTAGCCCACCGGGACAGACAGGGAAAAATGCTTGAGTGCCTGAATAAATTAATGTAAACCTCTCTGAACTCCCCTGGGAAAATAGTATAGAAAATTGAATAAATAAATAGTGTGAAAAGTTTCAGCCTCTGATAACCAGAGCTGGTATTGTGACATCATAATGCCTCATTCCACCAATGCCTAAGAGCCAACCTCATCAGTGATGTCACAATGGCTCCATTGTCCAATACTTGGCTCACTTTTACTACATTCTGATTTCTAGAGTGGTTAAAGCTACAGCCTCAGAATCCTGAGGTTGTGGGTTCAAACCCACGCTGCTCCTTGTGACCCTGGGCAAGTCACTTAATCCCCCCATTGCCCCAGGTACACTAGATAGATTGTGAGCCCACCGGGACAGACAGGGAAAAATGCTTGAGTGCCTGAATAAATTAATGTAAACCTCTCTGAACTCCCCTGGGAAAATAGTATAGAAAATTGAATAAATAAATAGTGTGAAAAGCTTCAGCCTCTGATAACCAGAGCTGGTATTGTGACATCATAATGCCTCATTCCACCAATGCCTAAGAGCCAACCTCATCTGTGATGTCACAATGGCTTGATTGTCCTATATATGGAGAGTGTGGCACAATGGTTAAAGCCACAGCCGCAGCACCCTGAGGTTGTGGGTTCAAACCCATGCTGCTCATTGTGACCCTGTCCAAGTCACTTAATCCCTCTAGTGCCCTAGGTACATTTGATAGATTGTGAGCCCACAGAGAAAAATGCTTGAGTGCCTGAATAAATTCATGTAAAACTGTTCTGAGCTCCCCTGGGAGAATGGTATGGAAAACTGAATAAATGTATATAAAAAAAAGGAATAGTAGTGGCATTTGGTACTATAAGAAACAATTTTTCCAAAAGCAATATAAGAATTGACCCCTAACTAGGGTTACCATATGACTCCAGAAAAAGCAGGACAGACTGAGACATCTGGGTTTTGCTTCCATTGAAAGCAATGGAAGTAAGAAGGACGGATAGAAACATCTGGGTTTGACTTCCCTACTCTCCCTGTCCAGCAGTAGCCCTTCTCCCTTACTTTTACCTCCCCCCCTGTCCAGTAGTACCCCTTCTCCCTTCCCTGCTCCCTGTCCAGCATCCACTAGGCTGGGCAGCCTCGGGGCTTTTGCTAGGCCGGCCCGCCTCACATTATCGAAGTGAGCCGGGCTAGCATGCCCCGCAGCTGCTTGATGAAATCGCGGCTGCTGCAGCTGCTGGTCCGGGGGTGAGAAGAAGAGGCGTCCCGGCCGCGGCAGCATAGTCAGAAGGCAGAAAGTCAGCCGGTGTCGGAGATCGGGGCAGGAACGTTGCTGGGAAAACCGCCGCGCGCAGGCTCCTACTGCGCATACGGCGGCAACGATCATGGACCAAGAAGCACGGAGATTGAAGTGCGTATGCGCGCTACGGGTTTTATCATAGCAGATAGCCTCCACCTTCAAGATCCCAGTGTACTATATATTATATTCTCTATCTGACCATGCCACATCTATCATACTGTCATCTTTTCTCTCTCACTCTACTCTACGTCATACCTTTCACATTATATTTGCCATACTATGTCTCCTACACAATGTTTGCAATCCCATATCTACCTTGATAGGTTCTGTCATATTACGTGTCATGCTATAGTGTCATACAATACTATACTGTCATGCTATAGTGTCATGCTATAGTGTCATCCTATAGTGTCATGCTATAGTGTCATACAATACTATACTGTCATGCTATAGTGTCATGCTATTCTGTCATGCTATAGTGTCATACAATACTATACTGTCATGCTATAGTGTCATGCTATAGTGTCATGCTATAGTGTCATGCTATAGTGTCATACAATACTATACTGTCATGCTATAGTGTCATGCTATACTGTCATGCTATAGTGTCATGCTATAGTGTCATGCTATAGTGTCATACAAGGTTAGCCATGCTTGCAATACTATGTTAGCCATTCTATGTTTTGCCGTACTATGCTCGTCATGCTATGTCTCACCGTTGTCATATTATGTTTGCCATGCTTTGTTAACTATATTTTACCGTCTTTGTCAGACAACATCCTGCCATGCCATGTTTGCCATCACTTTGTAAAAATAGACTTTATTTTGTATGCAGTCTTGTGACCCGTTCTGAGCTCTCCTGGGAGAATGGGATATAAGAACATAAGAATTTGCGCTGCTGGGTCATCCCAGTGGTCCATCGTGCCCAGCAGTCTGTTCCCGCAGTGCCCCCTAGGTCAAAGACCAGCACCCTAACTGAGACTAGCCCTACCTGTGTACGTTCTGGTTCAGCAGGAACTTGTCTAACTTTGTCTTGAATCCCTGGAGGGTGTTTTCCCCTATGACAGACTCCGGAAGAGCGTTCCAGTTTTCTACCACTCTCTGGGTGAAGAAGAACTTCCTTACATTCGTACGGAATCTATCCCCTTTCAACATTAGAGGATGCCCTCTCGTTCTCCCTACTTTGGAGAGGGTGAACAACCTGTCCTTATCCACTAAGTCTATTCCCTTCAGTACCTTGAATGTTTCGATCATGTCCCCTCTCAATCTCCTCTGTTCGAGGGAGAAGAGGCCCAGTTTCTCTAATCTCTCAGTGTATGGCAAATAAATACAATATTGTGGCACAGGAGGATTTGTAACTGTAATTTGCTAATATGTAATTATAGTACAAAAGGAAAACCACTTAGGTGAGGCCAGAATTTATCTGTAGCTACATGAGGTGATGGTGAGTGAATGGAGTTCAGTATCTTTAGTTTGACTCTCAACACAGACAATTCACTGCACGTGTAACAGAAAGGGGGCTGGGAGGGAGGGAGGGGCTGAGATTTGTTCACATCTGGTGAAGGATGCTTTGTCTACATCTGGAGGAAGGAAACGGCACAAGGCAGTCCTTTTTGGGGCGGCTGCTTCCGAAAGGTACAACTCGATCCTGATCCCTGAACTTGTGGGGGTGTTGAAAAATCCCCAGGGGTAGTACACATAATTGAATAAAGGCCTGGTTTATGCAAAATCATTCAAATAAGCAGCAACTTGAAATAAAAATGATTACGGTCATCTTCAGTTAAAACTGTTTCATTGGGCAAGTCGCAGTCGAAGACACAGCGGGATGGAAGCTTTTCCGAATGGGAATCTTTCGTTGAAACCCTCAACAGTCTGCATGAAATCAAGAAAACAAAGCCCTCTATCAATTTGTGTTTTTTTTAAATTTGTTTAATGGAAAGGGTTGAACACTTCTGTCCTTAAACTGGAATTCACACAATGCTGCCGTTTAAGTAGGAAAGAGGAAGACCCTAGAGATTATGAACAGATTGGAGAAGGTTATCATGCCGCTGTACCGGGCCATGGTGTGCCCTCACCTGGAGTACTGCGTCCAGCACTGGTCGCCGTAGATGAAGAAGGACACGGTACTATTCGAAAGTGTCCAGAGAAGGGCAACTAAGATTGGTTAAGGGGTTGGAGGAGCTGCCGTACAGCGAAAGATTAGAGAAACTGGGCCTTTTCTCCCTCGAACAGAGGAGATTGAGAGGGGACATGATCGAAACATTCAAGGTACTGAAGGGAATAGACTTAGTGGATAAGGACAGGTTGTTCACCCTCTCCAAGGTAGGGAGAACGAGAGGGCATCCTCTAAAGTTGAAAGGGGATAGATTCCGTACGAATGTAAGGAAGTTCTTCTTCACCCAGAGAGTGGTGGAAAACTGGAACGCTCTTCCGGATGCTGTCATAGGGGAAAACACCCTCCAAGGATTCAAGACAAAGTTAGACAAGTTCCTGCTGAACCGGAACGTACACAGGTAGGGCTAGTCTCAGTTAGGGTGCTGTTCTTGACCAGAGGGCCACCGAGTGAGCGGACTGCTGGGCATGACGGACCACTGGTCTGACCCAGCAGCGGCAATTCTTATGTTCTTATGACATTTTATTACATAGACTGGATGCACTTGTTTTGAAGCACAGCACAACGGAGAAGACGTCGTGAGGATGAGATGTCAATCATTTGGCCATGGGTGTAAAGTTCAAAATTCACTTTCTTAGTCGAAGACTTGACAAAGGCTTAGTCGCCGAAACACTGTTAGTGTCAAGTCTTCGCAGTGCTACCGGTAATAAAGTGAACTTTGAACTTTACACCCATGGCCGAATGATTGACATCTCATCCTCACAAATTCTCCGTTGTGCTAAGCTTCCCTAGTCATCGAGGTCTTTCTGGGCTTTCTCTTCAGTGAACTTGTCTTCCCCCAGCACACCCCTCCCTCCAAAGTAACCCTCTTTCCCTCTCCCTGACTGTTTTTCCGTGTCCCCTTTCTGTTCCCCCCCCCCCCCGAGCAAAGCTATCTGCCCCCCCAGCACACCTCTCCAACAAAAGCAGTCCCCTTTCACCTGCATCACCGGCATGACACCCTCCAGCCATTCCTCTCAGCTACCTGGAGTGAGTGCTTGCAGCGCGAGAGGGAGCGGGACCTGGGCGTGTTGGACGCGGAGGGGGAGGTCCCGACTGCCCCAGCTGCAGCTTCTTCGGCGTCGGTGAAGGTTCCAGCCGCCGCCCGGAACATGTTCAGACGCAATGGTTGGAGTGAAGGTGTAAAGAGGGAGTGGGAACCTTGAGAAAGCCCTTAGAACTACACGGGCAAAACATGTTGGTGATTTGGTGATTTTACCCCCGTTGAGTAGCGTCTTTTGCACAGCTAAGTACTTTTAGTGCATATTTATTTAAATGAGTTAAATTATAACTATCAAAAACAATCAAAATATTTATTGCACTGGATCCGATGACGAGTGGGAGCATAAAGCCCAGCACAATGAGAGTACTTTGAATGTGTGGTGACCCACTGAGGACCAGTAAGATTAGTCAAAATCTAGAGAATGAAGTATTTCATATCATTGGCATATTATGAAAATTTGAGGCTTTTTCTCCGCCTTTTTTGCATTAAATGTTTATCGTGAGACCACAGCCCATCTCTGGCGAGTAATATATATTATTGTATTATTAAGTTTTTTGAGTGTTACTCTTTACATTTTTCTTGAGCTATGTTTAAATACCTACCTGAAGTAAATGCAAATTTGAAAGGAAGCTCTGGAATGAAAGGGCATAAGGATGAAGTTAAGAGGAGTAATCTAAGGAAATACTTTTTTTTTACAGAAAGGGTGGTATTTGCGTGGAACAGTTTTCCAGAAGAGCTGGTGGAGACAGAGACTGTGTCTGTATTCATGAAAGCGTGGGATAGGCACATGGGATCTCTTAGAGAGAGGAAGAGATAATGGTTACTGTGGATGGGCAGACAGGATGGGCCATTTGGCCTTTATCTGCCATCATGTTTCTATGTAACTACCGCCTATATTTATTTTAGCACCATGGAGATTACTCATAAAAGAAAAACTGCTTGTCCAGCACTTATTTCCTCGGTCGAATCTAAAACAGACTCTTGTTCAAATATGGCATTGTGAAAGAAAACAGAAGGGTTAATTATGCAAACTCTTTTGAACTACCTACCCAATCCCCTGGCAGCTGTGCCGAAACATTTATTATGATCCCTAAATGTAGATAAAAGAAATTTAGGTTAGAAGAGGAAACTGATGAATGTGAAGTTTTGTGGTGATTAAAATCCATTCTTCATACTCTGCCTATTCACCGTTTCTGAGTCAGCCTCCTTCGCTGGAACTTCCTACTTCTGTCTGTAGTTCAGGATGGGGTGGGCGGCAAGGCCTGTCCCTTTGGGATACTCAGCTACATGAAGGACCCGTTTATCACTAGAGAAACTCACAGATCCTATAAAGCTGTTTTGGAAGACGGTTATCATAATGAGAAATGATGTCTTTCTGTGCCAAGGAACAGTTTGCTACTGACTAATGATTTCTGAAGAAGAGCAAGAAACCACATAGGCAAAATAAACCAACCCTTGACTCCTTTTATTTCCCTATACTTTTACAGCCACGTCTGAAAATCAGTCTTTTGCCATCCTCCTGCTTCCTCCCCCACATGGACTTACCTACTGTATGTTGTTGCTCGGTGTTGATCACCTAAGAACATACGAACATAAGCAGTGCCTCTGCTGGGTCAGACCAGAGATCCATCGTGCCCAGCAGTCCGCTCACGCGGCGGCCCATCAGATCCAGGACCTGTATAGTGATCCTTTATCTGTACCCCTCTATCCCCTTTTCCTTCAGGAAGTCATCTAATCCCTTCTTGAACCCCAAAACCGTACTCTGTCCTATCACACCCTCTGGAAGCGCATTCCAAGCGTCCACCACCCTCTGGATGAAGAAGAACTTCCTAGCATTGGTTCTGAATCTGTCCCCTCTCAATTTTTCCGAATACCCTCTCGTTCTTGTAGTTTTCAAAAATTTGAAGATTCTGTCCCTCTCCGCTTTTTCAATGCCCTTCATGATCTTGTAAGTCTCTATCATGTCCCCTCTAAGTCTCCGCTTCTCCAGGGAAAAGAGCCCCAGTTTCTCTAATCTTTCAGCATATGAAAGGTTTTCCATACCTTTTATCAATCATGTCGCTCTTTTCTGGACCCTCTGGATTTATGCTTGCCTTGGGCCCTGGCCCAGGTCTTGTTGATGGTAATGTGATCCCATCAATAGTCTCACAGAACTACAGGGATTTTACGGAATTATTTATTCCCATTACTGAAAGAAGTATGAATTTCTCAGACTTCTGGACTACCTGTCTGCAGACACCTATAGACTAATTTATATATACATATCTGGGCACAACAATTTAGATGCTCAGTGCCAATTCTATGACCAATGATGTGTGGCGGAGCTAGGGTGTCCGGCAGGAGGGATGCCCATCCCCTTCTGCCAGCAGGCTTGCCTCTTAAAAATGGCAGGCTATCCCCTTCCTGATGCATCCTGGGGAGGGATCTGATTGGTCCAGTTGCCTATGGCCCCTCCCATAGGAGAGGCTATAGGCACCTGGGTCAATCAGGGCTTTAGACTCCTTATAAGTAAAACATCAGCAATAGATAATTACAGCAGTACAAAAATTCAAATTCCAATAGGCCATACAGACTTTGTCTACCTTCATTCGTTTTTCTCTCTATGTTCTTATATACAGTAAATCAGTCTCCGCATCTATCATTGCCCTTATGTGATTACTGCTTTGTACATCTGGTCTGTAAACCAGCCCATGAGACCTTTCTAAAGCACATCTCTGACCCAAGGTAAACCTAAAGGACTCAGAATGCTAAGTTAATTTGATCAGATTTGATCTAACTGACCATAAGCTAGTTTTCTCCATATTGTCTTAATGCCTTTTTGATATTTTAATAAATGTGATTAGAAATCCTTGAAGTGGATGTGTTGGATTTTTTTTTTTTTGCTGTCCTGAACTGCAGACAGTGTATGAAATCTTTGGCCTTATGACAAGAGGAGGGGTGGGGGGAGGGGGGTAACAGGATTAAACAGAGGTGCCTGCAGATGGAGGCCGAAAACTTTCAAGTATGCTCTTAATTAACAATTCCGGTATTTCAAGTTCAGCTGGACATGGGGACAGAGAGAGGAGAGACAGAGAGACAGGATCTCCCTTCCACTGTGGCATGTCTGGTTGCTCAACTTTAGTGGAACATCTTAAGGACAACAACTTGGACGGCATCTGTCACCGACTGCTGACAGAGAACACATGAAAAATTAAAGCACCATTTCATCTGGGACATTAAAATCGACTGGTAGAACTCATGGATTTGATATACAGTGTTCCCCTGCGAATTCGCGGTTCGCAGACTCGCTTATTCGCGGTCTGCTCCGACCGCCTCTTCCTGTAGTAAAGGCGGACTACATCAATCAGGAGCTGCATGCCAAAGCAGCTCCTGATTGGTGTAGCCCAGGGGTCTCAAAGTCCCTCCTCGAGGGCCGCAATCCAGTCGGGTTTTCAGGATTTCCCCAATGAATATGCATTGAAAGCAGTGCATGCACCTAGATCTCATGCATATTCATTGGGGAAATCCTGAAAACCCGACTGGATTGCGGCCCTCAAGGAGGGATTTTGAGACCCCTGGTGTAGCCTGACTTTACTACAGGAAGAGGCGGTCGGAGCAGGCCGCGAGTGAGTTTCTTCACCCGCCGGCGCTGCAGCTGCCCTCTCCTGCCTCCCCCTGCCTTTTGATAGGCGAAAAACCGCACTTGCGGTTTTTTGAAATTCTGGAATGGAACCTGAGAGTTTGGGGGGAGTACTGTATTGCCTTTCTGGAGTACAGTCAAACAGTGGCGTAGCGAGAGCAAGAGGTGCCCGGGGCAGTGGCACCTCTCCCCTGCCCTCTTCTCCGCTGCCCTCCACATGCTCCTTCCCCGACCCCCCTCCTGCTATGCGCATGTTGGTTTCCTTTCCCCGTACCTCTGTAATGTTTGTGGCACGAGCAGCAACCCCCCAAGCTGCTGTTGCGGCAGTGTCGGCTATTCCTCTGATGTCACTTTCTAGGCGCAGGTCCAGGTATGTGAGCATAATTCGTTCCGGAAGCATGCTTGTAATCCAAAGCACTCGTATATCAAAGCGAATTTCCCCATAGGAAATAATGGAAACTCAGACGATTCGTTCCACAACCCAAAAACTTTAATACAAAATACTGTATGCTGTGAGCGCTTGAGCAATGGGTAAATTGGGTGTGACATTTCTATTACGTTCAGGCGCACGTGGCGTAAGATGTGCATGCTTTAACTGTGGGTTCTGATAACGTGACGCGCATATAGGTGCTCGTTAATCGAGTTAAAATTTAATAAAATGTTTTGTTTGTCTTGCAAAACACTCGAAAACCACGTTACTCGCAATTCAAGGTTTGACTGTATATAATTTTTTTTTTTTGCCCTACTCTAGTTCCATCCAAAACATATCCAACCAATGGACTCTTGCAAAATCACGTTATCTGTGTGCATACATGATACATTTATAAATGCACACATTGTGAATAGAGCTTCTAAAAATAACTACCACAAAGGTTGTACATGCCACAAAATTGGCAATTAAACCAAAGAAACTAGAAAAGATGAAAAATGAACACATATTTGTTGAACTGGAACTATTACGTCCACCAAAAGGTTTCAAAGAAGTCAGGAGGACCCAGCCAATAGCATCACAATAATCCAATTGTGCAAGTCTAAAGCAATTGTTCAATAATTGTCCTAGGTAGAGTTACCAGATGTCCGGATTTCCCCGGACATGTCCTCCTTTTGAAGGCCTCGGAACGGAGATATATTAGTCGCACAGAGGGAGGGTTAGTGGGGTTCTGCTGCAGAGGGGAATGGGAGGGAGGGATAGAAAGGAAAGAGGAAGAATTGGAGTGCAGGAGAGGAAGGGAGTGATGATTGTCGACCATGAAAAAAAAATAAGGCATCCCCTGAAAATAAGCCCCAATGTGTTTTATGGACCCCAAATTAATATAAGACACTATCTTATTTTCGGGGAAACACGGTATGTGAAAACTTGACCAATTTCAATAAAATCGGGGATTTGTAGGTTTAGGGCAGGGATAGGCAATTCCGGTCCTCAAGAGCCGGAGCCAGGTCAGGTTTTCAGGATATCCACAATGAATATGTATGAGATGGATTTGCATGCACTGCCTCCTTGAGATGCAAATTTATCTCATGCATATTTAGTGTGGATATCTTGAAAACCTGATCTGGCTCCGGCTCTCGAGGACCGTAATTGCCTACCCCTGGTTTAGGGCTATGTTTATTTATCAAACTAGATTATAATATTCATTTCTGTGCCTAGCCTCTAACTTGTTTCACTTCAAATGCTGTTGTGTTGCCTTCTGCAGTCAGCTAACACCCTGTAGTGTCTTTGAGCCACATCGTCTCAGTACACTTAGTGGATGTGTTTATGTCCTGTCAGCCATTATCAGCAGCCCTCAAGGGCTGTGCAGTACTTTGATCATTTTAGTCAGCGCTAAAGTGTGAAGGACATACAGTATTTTAGCTTCTGTCCTAGTTCAAAATGTGGCATGCAACCTTGTATTCTCACTGAGTAAGAAGACAATTGACAAGATGACGGAGAAACCTTTCTCTTTTTCTCTTCATTTTGCACTGGCTTCTCCTGGGAAAAATTCAGGTTCTCGGATCCTCCCGTTTTTTAAATTATTATTATTTTAATATATACATTTCAAGTATAAACTTGTACAGATAGCAATATAAGAGCAAATCAGTACAAAAAAAAGAATACAAATATAACAAGAAAAATATCCCCTTAATCGCTCTAGTCCCCGATAATTAAGATCCGAAAGGTAGATAGCGGAATCAAATAAGAAATCAAATAATTGAAGATTATATGACTGATCAGGCTGAGATCCAGTTGAAGTAAACACCTCTATAAACTTAATTAGGGCATTTAAGTAGTATTTTTATCCTTCTCCAATCACGACAATGAAAGGAAAGTAGTCAATTGGAAAGGTTCAAAAAAAGACATATTTTCGTGAGGAATAATGAATCACACATTTACATGGATAACGTAGGAAAAAAGTTGTCCCTAATGCCAGAGCCCCAGGTTTAAGTAGAAGAAATTATTTCCGTTGTCTTTGGGTATCCCTAGCTAGATCTGGATACATTTGTACTTTTAAAAATTCTTTCTGCATATGTTTAAAGAAATTTTTCAAAAGCCTATTTTTATCTGGGGCCGTAGCCACCGTCAATAATAATGTAGCAGGCGTAACTGATTCTGTATCAGAAAGTTCAAGTAATGCTGTTACATTCACATCAGAGGCAGCAACTTTCTGCTGAGTTTGTGGTTTTCCCGGTAGGTAGTAAACTTGAGATAAAAGAGGTAATAGTTCCTCAGAGATTTCCAATACTTCAAGAAAATTATGGGAACCTTTTAAAATCTGATGCCAGAGGGATTTGGAGAAAGTCACTTTCATAGGCTTAGCAAAGGGTACAGGTTGTGTACCTTGCCTTGGATGTAGGATGCGGTGCTTCATCTCAGCAGATTTTTTTTTTGGGGGGGAGGGGAGGAGATGTAAACGGGCATTTTCAAAACATACATCTAAAGTCTGATATGGACGTATGACACTGGACATTTACATAACATAACTTTATTTTTCTATACCGCCTTAATCAGAAGAATTCTAGGCGGTTTCCACAAAAGTGAATAAACTGGACAATCAGTGAAATACAAAAAAATAAAAAAGAATACAATCTATTGTATTAAAAAAGACATTAAAAATTAAAAATTAATGGAATAAAATTAATTATGTTAAAAATGAAAGCACGGATTAAGAGATATATTTGTCAAATAATATTGTCTTGACAAATTTATCTCTTAATCCGTGCTTTCATTTTTAACATAATTAATTGTATGCCATTAATTTTTAATTTTTAAAGTCTAAAGTTGGCAGTAAGAAAATGCCTATTTTCAAAAGGCAAACCATCATACATCTAGAAATATATCTATACAGTATATATATATATATATATATATATTTATATTTAAAATCCTCTATTTGGATGTCTAGGCCTTTGGGACGCAAGGACATCTATCTTTATACACATTTTCGTAGAAAATTATGCCCAAGTTCCAAAGGCCCAGAACAAGACCATTTGAATGTGGAAGGGGCCAGTCCTATAATGGACTGGTCACCCAGACATGGCAACCGAGCAGCGAGGCACTGCTGTGAACTTCACATAAAGGGTGGCAGATAAACATCTCACCAGAACGCCCTTATAGGTTAAGCTGAGCCCCCCAGAACACCCCCAAAACCCACTAAATCCACCTGTCTACAACCCCAATAGCCCTTATGGCTGCAGGTGGCACCTATATGGCAGTAGAGTAGGGGTTTTTTTGAGGGGGGGGTTAGTGGACGCACATTTTCCACCATAAATGTAGTGGTTAGAGTAGCTTATGGACCTGGGTCCTCCTCTCTGTGGTTCACCCACCAGGCTTCCCCATATCAGACGCTGCTGTTTTAAAGACAGGTATATAACTTTTTGTTCTCATTTTTGTGTGGTGGAAGGGAGTCAGTGAGCACTGGTCGCCGTGCTCATCTGGTCAATTTGGGCACTTTTGTGGCACTTAAACCCTTCTAAAACAGGTCTACAGGTCTACAGGTTTGCGATCGGTGGTTCGAGGTCCTGGTCATTCGCAGTATTTTCCGACTGCATACCGCCGACAAGGAGAGGGCAGCGGGAGAGGCAGGAGAGAGCAGCCGAAGCGCCGCGAGTGCAGGAAATCACTCGCGGTAGGCTCCGACTGCCTCTTCCTCACCTGCAGGTGTAAAGAGCCTTAGCCAATAGGAAGAGGAGATGCAAATGTTAAGAGCCTTAGCCAATAGGGAGAGGAGGAGATAGTGGATGCTGCGGATGGACAGACTGGATGGGCCATTTGGCCTTTATCTGCCACCATGTTAACGTTTCTATAACCATAAAATTCTATGACATCACAATGCAGGTGTAAAGAGCCTTAGCCTATAGGAAGAGGAGATGCAAATGTTAAGCGCCTTAGCCAATAGGGAGAGGAGGAGATAGTGGATGCTGCGGATGGACAGACTGGGTGGGCCATTTGGCCTTTATCTGCCATCATGTTTCTATGTTACTAAAGTTCTGTGACATCACAATGCAGGTGTAAAGAGCCTTAGCCTATAGGGAGCGGAGATGCAAATGTTAAGCTCCTTAGCCAATAGGGAGAGGAGGAGATAGTGGATGCTGCGGATGGGCCATTTGGCCTTTATCTGCCATCATGTTTCTATGTTACTAAAGTTCTGTGACATCACAATGCAGGTGTAAAGAGCCTTAGCCTATAGGGAGCGGAGATGCAAATGTTAAGCGCATTAGCCAATAGGGAGAGGAGGAGATAGTGGATGCTGCGAATGGACAGACTGGATGGGCCATTTGACCTTTATCTGCCATCATGTTTCTATACGTTTGTAATAAATTGATTGCTTCTGCGGCTGACGTGTGATGTCCCCCACTTTTTTTGCTTTGTATTTCCATACGTGGGGTTGTGCTTTCTTCCTTTTGTGGTAGAGTACTCAGCTCTTTGCAGCAGAGACCTCAATTTGACATTGCTGTATACACTCAGATGACCAATCTTTGGCTTTGAAATCTTAATTCATAAATTTTCCAGTCCATATTTAGCTAATTGTGTGATACCAACTTCTTAAAGATGAAGTTTGGTCAGATCGAGAAGACCCAGCCTACACACATGTACTAAAGTTTCCATTTAAAACTGCTTTGTCCTGTTGGGTTTAAAAAAAAATTCTCTTTATTTAACTGTCAGCCATGATGTCTCCGTCTAACATTGCACAAAATGTTCTATTTATTTCCCGGAGTTAATCTTTTGGAAGAGCAGACTGAATTATTTCTGTGGCATTGCCCTGTAAGCAGTGCCCAGAGGGTTCAAAAATACTACCTCTAAAATAACATTTCTCCCCCTTGGACCTAAAATCGGAAACGGGCTGATGTTGGCTTTGCCAAGGAGATATCCGTTTTCATCACATGCTCATCTGTATGGTGACAAACACTTCACCAGGAAAGATTATATTCTTTGTTCCAAGAAATGATCTTAGAAGAGAATTAAAAAATAGCTTCTCTTTGTAATAATAAATCTGTCCTGCAGATTCGGCGCTTTGAATGCAATCAATTCTATTACAAGAAGCTAGAGATGTCAGGGCAATTTAAAACAAACGTGACGAAGAGATAACTGTTAACAATAATTACAGGGATTTCTATATATGGCACAGAATTTTTGGCGTGGAAAATAATTCTAAGGGACGCAAGGTGCTGAAACGGGGCAGAAATGGCATAGCCACACGAAAACACACTTACATGTAGGGTTACCCGACGTCCGGATTTCCCCGGGGATCTGGATGGCTATTCAAAACCCGACGCTTTGTCCGGGGTTTGAAAAGCTTCTGGCAATGTGCGACGTCGGGACGACATCCGCACATGCGCATGCCGTTACGTCAATGCGTTGCATCCATGCATGCCTGAATGCTGTCCGACATCGCTCGTTCCTCACGCAGGTTGAGGGGGCGGAGTGTGGGGTGGGCCTGGGGGTGGAATGGGGCGGGGCCAGCTGGAATGGGCGGGGCCATGGGGTCCAGATTTTCTGTTTGGAAAATCCGGTAACCCAACTTGCATGCATGTTTATGGAACAGCATCTAAGTGTTTCCATGCAGACCTGCAAAGAAGGTGCGACCTTGGGAAAGGGATGGGTGGGTCACGGTGTTCCCTTAAAATCTGCACAGTTCTAGAAGAGTGCAGAGCTGTGTCTAGGAGTGGCCTAGAGGTTAAAGGTATAGCTTCAGTAACCTGAGGTTGTGTGTTTAAGCCCCACGTTGCTCCTTGCGACCCTGGACAAGTCACTCAATCCTCCATTGCACAAGGTATGTTAGATTTAACAATCTAACTTTCGTATGTAGAGCAATGGAGGGTAAAGGACTTGCCCAGAGTCAGAAGGCTGCGATTGAACTCACAACTTCAGGGTGTCGGGGCAGCAGCTCTAATCACTAGGCCACTCCTCTAACAGTAGGTTTTGGGGGTATTGTGGAGAGCACAGCAAACAATGAAAGGGGGTTCTAGTGAGATGTATACTAGAGAATGACACGGGGACATATTTTTCCCCATCCCCGCAGGAACTCATTTTCCCATCCTATCCCCGCGAGTTCTTTTCCTGTCCTTGCCCCATTGCTAAAAGCTCCGTCCTCATCTGCACAAGCCTCATACACTTTAAAATCCTAAGTAGCAACATTCTAGAGCTCAGACTGTGATGTCATAATGCCTCATTCCACCAATGCCTAAGCTCCATCCTCATCCGCAAAAGCCTCAAACGCTTTAAAATCCTAAACAGCAACATTCTAGAGCTCAGATTGTGATGTCATAATGCCTCATTCCACCAATGCCTAAGCTCCGTCCTCATCCGCACAAGCCTCAAACACTTTAAAATCACAAGAAGCAACATTCTAGAGCTGAGATTGTGATGTCATAATGCCTCATTCCACCAATGCCTAAGCTCCGTCCTCATCTGCACAAGCCTCAAACCCTTTAAAATCATAAGTAGCAACATTCTAGAGCTGAGATTGTGATGTCATAATGCCTCATTCCACCAATGCCTAAGCTCCGTCCCTCAAACACTTTAAAATCCTAAGTAGCAACATTCTAGAGCTCAGATTGTGATGTCATAATGCCTCATTCCACCAATGCCTAAGCTCCGTCCTCATCTGCACAAGCCTCAAACACTTTAAAATCATAAGTGTTCGAGGTTTGTGTGGTTAAGGTGGAGCTTACAGGAATGGGGCAGGGATAGCGACAGCGAGAAAACTCACAGGGACGGAACGGGGAAATTGAGTTACCCTGGGGACTAGAGTGTTATTTAAATTTGGATGCATTTGTTTTAAAGTTTTATTTGGCTTAGCACCGGCTTACCTTGTTTCTCATTTTAGTTTTTTTTTTTTTATTTCTAAGAAAAATATTCGTAGATCTGGTTGGTTTTATTTTCCCAAATACAAAATCAATTTCACACAACTCTCAGCTAGTCTTACAGGTATTTTTTACAGGCCTCAGAGTTGGAGCCTACGCACAGTTGTGATATCACAAACTGAGATCCTCAGCATAGTGTTCTTGCTCCAAGCATCGGCCAGGGGACCTGATGTTATGTCTACTTTTTTATATATCTATATTCTATTAAACCATTTTTAAATCTTATTTGCAACGGTATTTTCTTCACCATATCTCTTCACCAGTGTCCACAAATTCAACAATTTGTCCAACTGGTTGAAAAAGATTGACAAGAAAACTACTTATCTTCAGCAATGCTCCTTGTTCTTAAAAATGGTTTTAGTTTCCTTCAGCAAATGCATGTTGTTACAAAGAATTTTGGGATCGGACCTTCGCATTCCAAGCAGGATTAATGAATTCACGTTTGAATCTTCTTGTTTCTCCATTTTTTATTATCAATTTCAAAAAGATCTTAAAACTCATGAATTTCAACAATCTAATATACATTATTGATTTTCATATTATCATGTAGTTATAATGTACTTTTAGGGCTCCTTTTATCAAGCCGTCGGACATTTCATCACGTGCTAACCCCCGCGGCCGGCTAAAAAACTAACGCCTGCTCAATGCAGGCGTTAGTGGCTAGTGCGGCAGGCGCTTTAACGCGTGATATTACGTGCATTAAACCCCTACCGCAGCTTGATAAAAGGACCCCTTAATCTTTTTATCTATACTTATTTTAATTTATATTGTGTTTTTGTTATTCATTAGTTTTAATGCTTGTATTAGTTACTTATTAGGTATGATGTTATTATTATATTGTATGCTGAGTATCTATTGTGTAAACCGCTATGAACTGCTGGTTAGGCAGTATATAAAAATAAATTATTATTATTATTATTTCATTTTTCATATAAATTTTGCTATTGTTGAATGCTTTGAGGCTTTACGTTCAATGTATTTTTCATGTATGTTTCTGCTTTTCTTTTCAATTGTACTGGCTACCACCTAGATCTCATTTTTGGGGGTGTCTGAATTTCATCAAAACTAATCTAACCATTTGAAAACAAGTACAGAAAGTTTGATTTTTAGGACACTTGGACTTCATCCCTTTTGGATTGGATTTTTTTTTACAAGAACTCTATAATCTCAGGTGACTCTGGTCAAAGGTTGTATTTTATTTTATTGTTTTTACAAGCTGTATAGATTGCCATATTATAGGAAACTGCATATTTCATACATTGCCTTTAACGTCTCAGTTAATTCCATTCCTGTTTACGAGGGACACTGAAAAGTTCTCAGCCCAGCCAAGAAGCGAATGATGTGAGTCTTGAAGTTTACAAGTTATTCCACACTTTTCTTGACACCTTTTATTTCATTTCATCTCATTGAAACAAAGAATGGAATAACTTGTATGTTTCATGGCTCCTCATCATTCTCTTCTTGGTTGGGTTGAGAACTTTTCAGCAGCTTTTCATATTATGATGTCATAATGCCTCATTCCACCAATGCCTAAGAGCCAACCTCATCGGTGATGTCACAATGGCTTGGTTTCCCTCTACATGTGCCCATTTGCTAGATGCATTTGCCTCACTGAAATGAAAAGTGTCAAGAAAAGTGTGGAATAACTTGTAAGATTCATGGCTCGACATCATTCTCTTCTTGGTTGGGCTGAGAACTTTTCAGAGGCCCCTTGTATGATGTCTGGAAGCTGGCCAGGTTTTTAAGAAAGATGGTGAAATCTCTACAGACAAACCACTGAAGCGTTTTCCCAAATTTCCAAAGAAGTAGGACGCACATGCCTGTGGGCAATATTTATGTATTTCCTGTCTGGTATAACCTTCATTTTATTACCCAGTCATCCTGCATGTAGGGGCAACAAGGAAAATATGGCTCACTGTCATTTCTCGCTGCTGGTTCTGCTAAGGTATGTCTCAGTTTGGCTTTTAAGAGCTGCCGGAGGCAAAGCGCTCACTGTCTGCTGTTTGGAGTGGAGCTGTCAGGCAGTTGACTTTGCCCGGAAGCTTGAAGCGTGAACAGGCAGAAAGAAGTGGGTTGGCTGGTGCGATGGCCCCCTTCTGTCTCTGAGTCACTAGCCAAAGCTGTCTTCTGTAAGATCCTGTATAAGTCATCGGGTTTCCTGAATGTGGGCCGAAATTATGGCATTTGCTTCTTTCCTGCCCTCTTCCAGCTTTAGAATTGGGATTGTTACAGTGTAACACTTGGATCTGGAAAGGCCCAGTTCCCCCCCCCCATCCTAATTTCTTACTCTCCTGCTATGATACCTCTATGTGCAATTAACATCATGAAAATATTTGTATAACTTTACTGTAATCTGACAACAGACACTTTCTGATGGAAGAACCATGCCTCCCTCGGCTCTGTTGATTGGAACCTCCTGACCTATCAACATACACACCACAATAAACCAAATTCTAGTCCTCTGACCCCGCTGTGTTAGCTAGGGCCTGGGGATGGCATGGGCCTCCATGCCCCTTTCTGGGTCACCTGATCCAAATGGCATTCGCTCCCTGAGCTTACTGCCAGCCGGCCACTTATCACCTGATGAGCCCAATAGTTTCCAAGTTTATTAGAAAAATTTGATTAATCGCCTATCACATTTCCTAGGCGATGTACAATTTCATTAGAAATCATTTGGGGTGACAAATCTGACAAACAATATTCAAAGTGAGTTTAAAATAATAATTACAGACATTGCTATACATAATTTCTACATATAATTTCAAGGCAAAGGAGAGATTATTAAAGGATTACAATCAATATTAATTTAATTTAATTACATTTAAGGAAAAAACAATAGGAGGGGTAACAAATAAAATTTATATTTCATATATAAAGTAAAAAGTGAAAAGTAAAAAAGTTTTTAAAATATAAAATTTATTCATTAAAAGCATCATTAAAAAGGAAGCTCTTAAGTTTGGATTTAAATTTATCTAGGTTCCTTTCCTCTCGAAGAAATAGTGGGAGATCATTCCAAGATTGGGGAGCTGTTATTGAGAAAATGGTGTGACGCCTTGTATTGATAACTTTCAGTGAGGGCACTGCCAATAAGTGTTGATCCTGCGATCTTAACTGTCTCGAAGTACGATAAGGAATTAAAACTCTAAAAATGAAAGCGGGGGTTTTAAATAATAATGATTTAAATGTAAGCAGACATATTTTAAATAGGATTCGGTGTGCAACTGGGAGCCAATGTGCTTTTTTGAGAAGTGGAGAGACATGATCAAATTTTTTGGCTTTATAAATTATTTTAACACCCAGTATCTTGGGATTACCGCTGCTGCGACATCACGAGTCCCCCTTGCCATCTTTAACCCATCTCACCGATAAGGGACGGGAGGGAAAGCCGCCTCCGAGGAATAGGAAACGGTCCTAAGCCTGGAGGTCCCGAACTTTATAGTGTTTTCCGTGACTCCATGCTCCTTTGCCCCTACCCAATCAAATTAAAGCTTTTCAGTGGGACGCCTTCTCCTCTTGCCCTGATCACTGCCACTAGACTACCAGCCCCCCCCCCCACACACCTCTAGAAGACTTTTCTAGAAGGTTTTGAGGGGCAGCCAACTCAGGCCTTCCAGTCATTGTAATAGCTGTCCATCGAGATAAGCTCTAGGGCCCTACCAAACAAATATGAGTCTAATTCAAAAACTCAAAAAACAAAAAAAGAATCAGTCAGCAAAAAATGAGCAGAGAAGACAAAAAAATCCAAGCTGACAAAACTTTGATGGATAGCACATATGTAGCAAACTTCAAAGGAACCCGATGCGGGCAACCGCCCGCACTGGGGGCTCACAGTCGCTTTAAACCAGGGATCTCAAAGTCTCTCCTTGAGGGTCACAATCCAGTCAGATTTTCAGGATTTCCCCAATGAATATGCATTGAAAGCAGTGCATGCACATAGATCTCATGCATATTCATTGGGGAAATCCTGAAAACCCGACTGGATTGCGGCCCTCAAGGAGGGACTTTGAGACCCCTGGATGAATATACGGATCCCAAATTTCCATAAAAAGATGAGTTTTCCTAGACAAACGCCTAACCTCCCAAGTCTCAAGAAACCCTGTTTAAAGGGAAATGTTTTTTTTTGTTTTTTTTTCTTTTCTGATTAAAGCAAGGACTTGCTGTAAAAGAGAACTTTTGTTTGTGATAAATTTCTTTCCAAGCATCATCAGTCACTGTGGATGTATTAGAACCAGTGCAAGGTGAACTTGGAACTGTGAATTATTGGTGGAGAGTTTGTTTTTTATTCCCTCTGTGCTCAATCCAGAGTGGTCCTCCAAAGAGCGTTAATACTTGCGCCTGGGGGCGGGAGCTGGGTTGCCAGCGCTAGGCTTACCCTTGGCCCCATCATAATATGTTTCTAGGGTTTCGGCCCTAGATGTATTTACGTGGCTGATTTATTTACTCCAATTTACATCATCTCTCCATAAGTTCTTTGTTTTCCTGCAAAATTCATCAGGATCTCAGTCAGAATGGAGCATGAGCATGTGAATCTGTGCATTTAAAGCAACGCTTCAGCTCCCCATGTCCTTTCTTCATGAAACACTGGCCGAGATACAAGATGAGCTTAGGAAAATGGTTGTCTCTCCAACACAAGATGAGAAAATTGCTTTTTTAAGGAAGAGACCACAGTGGAACAATAAACAGCATTTTCTCCGTAGAAGGTTCTTAAATCGTTAAAAAAAAAAAAAAAATAGCCCCAAGTGCCAGTTTAATCTTCTGATTGACTTGTCTCCATGTGACTCAGTAGAACTGGATGTCATCTTAATTAATGCCCGGTGTCCTCTTTGACCCCGGTGCCTTACAGCTGGAGCCGCTAGAGAAAGAACGCATGAATATAGGCCAAGAAAGCGTACAGTGAGGGAAAACGAGGCCGGATCATGCAAGGAAAGGACAAGGTTGTTATTGTGAATTAAAACAATGATGAGGGCCAGTTAAATAACATTTTTCTAATATTTATACATTCCTCAAAATTTGTTTTGAATTTATTCAGGTACCGGTGTCAGGTCAAAAGCGCGCCGGGACAAAGGCGCGCGCAGACAATTGAGCGCAGTGCGGAGGTGCGCGCCGCAGAAAATTACTCTTTTTACGGCTCCGACGGGGGGGGGGGCGTGGGGGGAATCCCCCCACTTTACTTAATAGAGATCGCGCCGCGTTGTGGGGGCGGTGTGGGGGGTTGTAACCCCCCATATTTTACTGAAAACTTCACTTTTTCCCTGTTTTTAGGGAAAAAGTTAAGTTTACAGTAAAATGTGGAGGATTACAACCCCCCAAACCCCCCACAATGCCGGCGCGATCTCTATTCAGTAAACTGGGGGGGGGGGGCTCCCCAACAAAACCACCCGTCGGAGCCCCTAAAAACTGTAATTTTCTTCGTCGCACGCCTCCGTCTTGCGCTCAGTTGTCGGCGCGCACCTTTGTCTTTCGCCGAGTTGTCTATGAACCATTTTTCCCTGTCTGTCCTGGTAGGCTCACAATCTCTCTAATGCACCTGGGGCAATGGTGGGGGGGGGGGGATTAAGTGAGAGAAGAGGCTGAACAGCCAGCCAGGGCTGGCTTGTGTTGCTACAATTCCCTTTATTTAAAATTGTTTTATAAGTGAATAAACTGCTCTAATGGGCCAGCTACGACAATAAAATGATGTAATGTGTAATAAATCTGAGCTAGTAACTTTTGGTGTTCTGCCTAGAATGCCACATTAAGTAACTCCAGTGTTTACTATCTGGGATGAGTGATGTCGCCGAGATTAGAAAAATAAAACCCTTATGTACATGCTCCATGGGCTGTACGCTATGGATGTGCAGAAAGCCAGAATGATTATGCCGTGCTTAGAACACACTTCCTGCCCTGCAATTTCTCAGTCAGCAGCAATGCTCAGTTGCTAATTGGCTCTTTCGCTCCTGGTTTTACATCTTCTCCTTCCCATCCTACTGCATGCATGCACTTGCAGTCCCCTCCCCCCACACTTTTTTTTTCTGTAAGAAATCAAAATTACAAATCCATGCATGCACTGGGGTTTTGGGAGTTAGGGCTTCGGAGAACCTGGAGAGGATTAATCTGACCACATAGCACATAAGCACATAAGCAATGCCTCTGCCGGGTCAGACCCGAGGTCCATCGTGCCCAGCAGTCCGCTCACACGGCGGCCCAACAGGTCCAGAACCTGCGTAATAATCCTCTATCTATACCCCTCTATCCCCTTTTCCAACAGGAAATTGTCCAATCCTTTCTTAAACCCCAGTACCGTACTCTGCCCTATTACATCCTCTGGAAGCGCATTCCAGGTGTCCACCACCCGCTGAGTAAAGAAAAACTTCCTAGCATTTGTTTTGAATCTATCCCCTTCTAATTTTTCCGAGTGCCCTCTTGTTCTTTTATGTTTTGAAAGTTTGAAGAATCTGTCTCTCTCCACTTTCTCTATGCCCTTCATGATCTTGTAGGTCTCTATCATGTCCAGCAGTAAGGGATCCAGTCAGCAAATTACAGCTAAGATAACCCTACACTCTAGAGCAGCTCTACACTCTAGAAGAACGCAGGAAGAGGGGGGACATGATTGAGACATTTAAATACATCACAGGACGTGTCGAAGTGGAAGATGACATCCTTTTTCTCAAAGGACCCTCGGCCACAAGAGGGCATCCGCTTAAACTTAGAGGGGGGAAATTTAGTAGTGACACCAGGAAGTATTTCTTCACGGAAAGAGTGGTGGATCACTGGAACAAGCTTCTGGTGCAGGTGGTTGAGGCCACCAGCGTGCTTGACTTCAAGAATAAATGGGACATCTACGTGGGATCCCTACGAAGGTCGAGTTAAGGAACTGGGTCATTAGCATTCAGACTTATTGGGGTGGGTCAGTAGAGTGGGCAGACTTGATGCCGTCATCTTTCTATGTTTCTATGTTTCTACAATGAAGCAGCCATGCTCAAATTTCTTTCCACCACATATCAGATGGGCTGCAGCATTTTGGATCACCTGCTAGGCCTTACATTTTGAAGCTGCGATTCCCATGTAAAGTGCATTGCAGTAATCCAATGTTGCAATGATTATGGTCTGTACAACTATCCGAAAGTCATACCCTGATAACATCGATTTAAGTCTGCTTAATAAACGCATATGGAAACATGCTGATCTGACCACTGCCAATCCCTGATCTTTTATACTCCATGCAGATTTTAGCCAAACCCCCAAGATTTTCCCTTTTTTTTTTGTATCGGAAAATT
Organism: Geotrypetes seraphini; assembly: GCF_902459505.1. Lineage (NCBI taxonomy): Eukaryota > Metazoa > Chordata > Amphibia > Gymnophiona > Dermophiidae > Geotrypetes > Geotrypetes seraphini. The sequence goes on along the minus strand of NC_047098.1, from coordinate 9,890,709 downwards.
CAGGTCATTTTCAACAATATTCTGGGGCCACTGTGGGTCTTCAAGCACGTTGGTAACCTCTTCTGCAGCTTACTTTTCCAATCATTCATAGAGAAGAAAAAATATCATCAGCATATAACCGATAGGCAACACCTAATTGCTGAAACACAATCCCTAACGAGGCCCTAGAAAGATTAAAAAGCAATGCTGAAAGTGCTGATTCTTGCGGAACGCCTTTGAACGCAGGTCTAATGTCGGACAAATGACCATTATTCTGTACCTTGATTGTACTCTGTACTTTTCTTCGTAAGAAAGCACCTAGCGTAAACGCATTTTCAGGTTCCTATTTGGAGTCAGTATTATAAAGGCAAGTAGGTGTCTAATTTTTGTCAAGCATTCTGAGGTCTTGGGTTCTGTACATGCAAATTAGCACGATTGTTATTAACAGAATGGTATTCTTAGGGCTTGGAAAACTGTGGGCACTTAGCTATGCGACTTTCCCACTTCCTGTCTTGCAGTCATCCAGAAATGTCAATAAATAAGAGTCAATTCTATAAAGAACTCCTATTAAATAAATTATATATAAAGAGTTTTTATATTTTTTGTCACAAACACTCAGAAATGTGTAATTCAGCCAAAAGCCGAAGCTCCTATAGCCGAACCCACCGCCCCATCACTGTGTATGGAGTTTTTTAAAGAAAAGTGCTGATATGTATTATTCAAATAAATAATAAAATTATTTTCGATGGCAAAAATAAAGAAGGGGAAATAATTCCCACGTATCTCTTAAAGTTGTTCAACAGGTCCCGACATGGACTATGTTTCGAAATTCTGTTTCATGGAACCCGATGTTAGGTCTTAGCGGTTCAAATGCCAAAGGACTAGTGATAGTGCAATTGGAGTGAATCTCATATTCTATTTAAAAAGAGAAAGAGGAGCCCTGGTAATTCACTACCAGGGCTTATGTTTACAGTCAGCTTGCCCTTAGGCTACTGGTGTTTTGATATTATTTGTAGTTGAATTGGTGCCAGATCTGTCAGTCAAGCTATGTAAAGGGCTCACGCCAATGGTTTATAATCAAGGAATTTGTCCGACCATCTCTCTTCTGCCCTACAATATCTGGGTCAGTTTTTAAAGCTGGAGGTGATTGCCGATTTTTAAATAACAGCCAGAGCATTTAATTTAAAAAATGTACATTCCCCACCACTTATATGGCTAGGTGTGGTGCTGGACGTCTGTATAATGTGGTCACTGCCGCGGGCTATATGTATAGCCTATACAGAAGTGGTTTAAGATAGGACTGCCTTTTGCAGGCCTAAATCAAACGGCTTAGTTATATCTTCCGTCAATGTTTCTCAACATGCGGTCCTTGGGGGGGGGGCTACGCGGTGTGGGTCTCCCACCCCCCTTCCTATAGCATCATGCCCCCCTCTGCCGAAGAGCCTTCACGTCCAAGTGCTCAAGAAGGTCCTGTCGGCCCCACCCACTTTGACACGTTTATGTCAGAGGGGCGGTACCGACAGGGCCTCACGAGCGATCGACTTGAAGGCTCTTAGTCAGTTAATCAAGCGCCAGTGCTGGGCCTTGTATAGACTCCAGACTCCCTGACAGGCAGCGGGAAGGTGGCAGAAGACGGAGGGCTCTTCATCGCTGGAGTTAGCTTGGTGTTGCCCGAACTATGGGGCCACCCGGCTGACCAGGGTTAGATGATGCTAGGTGACTCAGCAATGCCTAACTTAACCCCCCCCCCCCTTTTTTACAAAACCGTAGCATGGTTTTTAGCGCCAGCCATGGCGGTAACAACTCCGATGCTCATGACCATCGGAACTGTTACCGCCATGGCCTGCGCTAAAACCAGGCTACGGTTTTGTAAAAGGGGGAGAGGGGGCAATTAGTTCCATGCAGAACTGAATTCTTTTTAATTGGTTTAAATGGTGGGGCAATTGATCACGTCATTAAAAAACAATTTTTAAAAATCATTATTTAAATGATCAATTTAGGTTGCATGCGGATATCCACGCAACGCCTAGCAATGCCTAAGTAGAGGTGCCCTCCGATGCCTAGTGATGCCTACCTGAAAAGTGGGCATGGTTAGGAGTGAAGAATAAGCGTGGTTGACTTAGGCGTTGCAAGGCATGTTTGGAAAGATCAAAGGAACCAGGCGAAGAGAGCGACCTGCAATCAGATGGCTGAACACATTGAAAACAACAATGATCATGATGCTGGACTAGCCCAAAACTGATCTCTTTTTAGATCTGTAAATCATTACGTTGCTAGGACTTGAGCACGAGTCAATGGCACCTAACTATGTCGTCATGGGAGCCAGGCCATTAAGAGTGTGTGATATTCACTATTCATGGAAGCACGATGATTCGCATAAGTGTGCACTTTTGGGAATATGTATGCACTCGTCTTTGCAAACAGGGCAGGCATTATTCACTTACCAAAAATTAACATGGCAGCCGTATTCTGAATAAGCTGCAATCTCCTTAAGTTGCCCTTACTTAAACTGACGTAAAGAGAATTTGCATAATCCAGATGAGCTAATATAATATCAAATTTACCAAGTTTATTATATAATTTGATTAATCGCCTATTCCAAGTTCTAGGCGATGTACAATTTCTTAAATAATCAAATATGGGTAACCAAATCAAACATACATAAATCATAGCAAATTAAAATAACGAATACAAACATTCCTATACAAAGTTTAAATCAATCAAATTAAGTAACCTATACATACAATATCCTACAATAGCCTGCACTAGCACGGCAAAATGATGCTGTTGGAAAATCGGATAGCCCACCTTGAAAATCGGATAGCGCACCATGAACGTCAGGTGGCTGATGGCTGATTAGTCCTTTCTGCAGAACATCATAAAAAAACCCAGAAATTACATAAAAACCCGAGCACATTGAAAAAGTTCTGATAGACGTCATAGAAAACCTCAAAACTACCTCATGTCAGGAAAGTGAGAGCAAAATACTACAAAGAATATTTCTGTGACTTCTACAGACATGGCGGCAGAAGGAGGATGCTTCCAACTTAACAAATGATCAGGGAAAGCTGAAAGAGTAAGCTATCACCCAAGGAGAGCTACTAAGGGAGGCCTGATCTGCTTTTGGCCTAGGGCCGGCTTAATGTAAACAGCTCAGGTGTGCCTTTGACAGCTTACCAGTGCGTTTGGCAAGAGCCTGGTTTGAAAACATCCACCTCCAAGCCCTATGCGCATTGTTCGATGAGTGAGTCATGGCTCTCACTCGCAGACCTCAAAGACAAACAGGAATTAGAGAATGCGAGGCTGTGGCTTCTGTCACATGGCCACGGATGACCCAGAAAAAAAATTATACCTGGCACGTTTCCAGTCCCTGACATCATTGGCAGGGAATGGATTATCCACGGAGGGCTGAGGGAGAAGAGAAAATACACCAATGCTGGGAGATGCACAGGTTGCTATCTATGAAAGGGGTCAGAATGGGAACTGTGCAGTGCTGCCCCCCCCCACCCCATTGTATGAGTTCTCTGGTATCCTAATAAAGAATTGAACACTCCCTCTGCACCTCACTTGCAACATCCCTCCTAAGGGCATGTAAAAAATGGACACCCCCCCCCCCCTTCCCAGATAGCCTGCCTAGGGTACACAGAATTCCTCAGAATGCAAGAACAAAAGAATTGCCAGACTGAAGGTCCATCAAGCCAAGAATCCTGTTTCTAACAGTGGCCAACCCAGGTCCCAAATACCCAGATAAATCCCAAGCAGTAAAACAGAGTCTATGCTGCTTAACTAGGAATAAGCAGTGGATTTCCCCAAGTATCTCAATAGTGACCTATGGACTTCTCTGTTAGGAAATTATCCAAACATTTTTAAACCCTGCTAACCTAATTGATTTCACCACTTTCTCTGTCCCAAGTCTATTTGTTCCCCACTCTCCAACCATTCATTCCTATAAGACTACTGTATAAGATAACATAAGGGAGAAGTGATACCAAAGCCCTATCTCCTTCCCAAGACCTTATTTGGTAGACTGACTCCTCGTCATACATAGGGGACAGGTAGTACCATTTTGTACAATGCCACTGCTAGAGCCAGTGCAGCTAGGAAACCCTCCCTTCCACCAACTAAACCCAGAAATTGAAAGGTCCAGGAAGGAGGGATTTGGGGTAGGAGAGTTGGAAAGTGGAGGTGAGGAGTAGCTTAGTAGTAGAGAGGTTGTGGGATCAAATCCCAGGGATGTTCCTTGTGACCCTGGGAAAGTCACGTGACTTGCCCAGAAGTAAGCCAAGTATAGAACAATGAAGCCATTGTGACATCACTGATGAGGTTGGTTCTTATTGGTGGAATGAGGCATTATGACATCAGGGAAAGGAATTGGGCCTTGTATATCGCCTTTTTGTAGTTTTACAACCACACTCAAAGTGGTTTACGTACAAGTACATCAAGCATTTTCCCTATCTGTCCTGGTGGGTTCGCAATCTGTCTAATGTACCTTGGGCAGTGCAGGATAAAGTGACATGCCCAGGGTCACAAGGAGCCCACAACCTCAGGGTGCTGAGGCTGTAGCTCTAAGCACTACACCAAGGCTGCCCAAGTCCGGTCCTTGAGATCTACTGGCAGGCCAGGTTTTCAGGATATCCACAATGAACATGCATGAGAGAGATTTGCTTACCAAGAAGGCAGTGCAGGCAAATCTCTCTCATGCATATTCATTGTGGATATCCTGAAAACCTGGCCTGCCAGTAGATCTCGAGGACCGGACTTGGGCAGCCCTGCACTACACTATACTCTCCTACATTGGGTTAGGACAGGGGTGTCAAAGTCCCTCCTCGAGGGCCGCAATCCAGTTGGGTTTTCAGGATTTCCCCAATGAATATGCATAAGATCTATTAGCATACAATGAAAGCAGTGCATGCAAATAGATCTCATGCATATTCATTGTGGCCCTCGAGGAGGGACTTTGACACCCCTGGGTTAGGATTTCTCCTTGCACATGCTCAGTATGTTCAAGAACTGAGCTTGCTCAGGGAGTCCTGGGTTGACGGCTAGAGGCACGCCACCAGCTTCTAGTTACAGCAGCAGCACAAGATAAAAGAGAGCTGCTCGGACCCCAAATTTCTTTGGCCGGCAGGGCTTCGGAATCCCCGCCATCCATTTAACAGGTTTGGAAGGGGTCTGAGCCCAAAGCGTGTGTGTTTGTGTGTGTGGCAATCCCAAGAACCCCTGTCATAGCTATGTCACTTCTCTGGACTACAATGTCATTTTGCCGTAGGGAGGGATGCTCATGCTATGAGTGCAATTTGTTCAATGCAGACCTTGACCGATGGACGCTGCTCACTGCTTCTCCTTCTCCAATGACAGAGTGACTCACCTGCACTGCACCTCAGAGTAATCTTACATCAGCATCTACGACAGCCTTACGTTTGGATAGACCCTGATGTGAATTTTCCTCTCCTCCCTGCATCCAGGAGTAACAGGAATAAAATTTTTTGTCATTGGGAACAGAGAGAGTCAGGCATTTAGTGTTTTTGGCACAGACCGTGCGCTTTTTCAGAGCTTTTCCATATCCTGAGATCTGATAATTCCCTTTTATGGCCATTATCTATCTCCGCAGTTATGGGAGAACTACACAAACATTTGTTTAATGATTAAGAAACATGAGTAACATGAGCCCGTGAACATGTTGCAAACCCTTTTTTTGGCTGTGGTCTGTTTTCTTGTCATCAGGGTGTTATATCCTTCAGCATCCATACCAAGTTTGCATGTTACATAGAAACATAGAAGATGACGGCAGAAAAGGGCTACAGCCCATCAAGTCTGCCCACTCTGCTTACCCACCCCCTGTCTATGCCCTAATGACCCAATTTCCTTATCTTGACCCTCATAGGGATCCCACATGGGTATCCCATTTATTCTTAAAGTCTGGCACGCTGTCTGCCTCGATCACCTGCACTGGAAGCTTGTTCCAATGATCAACCACTCTCTCTGTGAAGAAATACTTTCTGGTGTCTGCAGCAGCCACTCTCTCCTCCTCTCCCTATTGGCTAAGGCTCTTAACATTTGCATCTCCTCTTCCTATATGCTAAGGCTCTTTACACCTGCATTGTGATGTCATAGAACTTTCTGATTATAGAAACATAGAAACATGATGGCAGATAAAGGCCAAATGACCCATCATAGAAACATAGAAGATGACGGCAGAAAAGGGCTACAGCCCATCAAGTCTGCCCACTCTGCTTACCCACCCCCTGTCTATGCCCTAATGACCCAATTTCCTTATCTTGACCCTCGTAGGGATCCCACATGGGTATCCCATTTATTCTTAAAGTCTGGCACGCTGTCTGCCTCGATCACCTGCACTGGAAGCTTGTTCCAATGATCAACCACTCTCTCTGTGAAGAAATACTTTCTGGTGTCGCCATGAACAATATGAGGAAGAAAAGAACCGAGCACTAGTATATGGCATTGAGTGATATTTGCACTTCTGGGTTGAAAGAATAACTAACCACAAAGTCTGGGTGTGTGGTATCATTTTCCCTACTGTAGTAACATAGGAGATACCGACAGATAAAGACCCTCATTGTCTGTCCAGTCTGGTCAACAAGGTGGCCAGGGCCATGCCTACCACTCTATGTGGGCCCCAGTCACCCTTGCTTAAACATTGGTTGTCACGCCTCCACCATATCGGCCATATACAAGGGGTCGATGAAAAGTTCTCAGCCCCACCAACAAAGCTGGGGCAGTCTCCATTGATTTTCCACTTTTTTCATGCCATATTTTTCAGACGGAACGAAAAAAAGTGGAAAATCACTGGACTTACCCCCTCTTCTACGAAACCGCGCTAGCGATTTTTAGCGCTGAATGGCCCGCGCTGCTCCCGACGCTCGTTGAGTTCCTATGAGCGTCAGGAGCAGCACGGGCCATTCAGCGTGGCTCTCTGCGCTAAAAACCGCTAGTGCGGTTTCCTAGAAGAGGGCCTTTGATGGAGACTGCCCCAACTTTGTTGCTTGGGTTGAGAACTTTTCAGCGGCCCCTCATAGGCAGCCAAACATGACAGATGTCTTGGTTATAACCATACATAATCCTCAGGTATTGCTGACGGCATTCAAGATGTCGTCCCTTCTCCCTTGAGCTCCATAGCATCTCACTCATAGCACGTCACAACAAAGTGATCTGCAACATTGGAGTTGCCAAAGCTTGAAGGTGTGTAGCATTGTGTATTTGATATTTCTTAGCAGTGCTGTTTCCTATGTCAGTTGAGACAGTGTCCAATTGTTTTATGTGCTTGATTTTATATTTTATATATATATTTTTTACATAAGAACATAAGAATTGCCGCTGCTGGGTCAGATCAGTGGTCCATCATGCCCATCAGTCCGCTCCTGCGGCGGCCCTTAGGTCAAAGACCAATGCCCTAACTGAGTCTAGCCCTACCTGTGTATGTTCTGGTTCAGCAGGAACTTGTCTAACTTTGTCTTGAATCCCTGGAGGGTGTTTTCCCCTATAACAGCCTCCAGAAGAGCGTTCCAGATTTCTACCACTCTCTGGGTGAAGAAGAACTTCCTTACGTTCGTACGGAATCTATCCCCTTTCAACTTTAGCGAGTGTCCTCTCATTCTTTCTACCTTGGAGAGTGTGAACAACCTGTCTCTATCAACTAAGTCTATTCCCTTCATTATCTTGAATGTTTCAATCATGTCCCCTCTCAGTCTCCTCTTTTCAAGGGAGAAGAGGCCCAGCCTCTCATTGTACCTTGGAGTCTGTCTTTATCTACTTTGTCTTGAGTCCCTGGAGGGTGTTTTCCCCTATAACAGCCTCCAGAAGAGCGTTCCAGTTTTCCACCACTCTCTGGGTGAAGAAGAACTTCCTTACGTTTGTACGGAATCTATCCCCTTTCAACTTTAGTGAGTGTCCTCTCATTCTTTCTACCTTGGAGAGTGTGAACAGTCTGTCTTTATCTACTTTGTCTTGAGTCCCTGGAGGGTGTTTTCCCCTATAACAGCCTCCGGAAGAGCATTCCAATTTCCACCACTCTCTGGGTGAAGAAGACCTTCCTTACGTTTGTACGGAATCTGTCCCCTTTTAACTTTAGAGAGTGCCCTCTCGTTCTTTCTACCTTGGAGAGGGTGAACAACCTGTCTCTATCAACTAAGTCTATTCCCTTCATTATCGTGAATGTTTCAATCATGTCCCCACTCAGTCTCCTCTTTTCAAGGGAGAAGAGGCCCAGTTTCTCTAGCCTCTCATTGTACGGCAACTCCTCCAGTCCTTTTACCATGTTAGTTGCTGTTCTCTGGACCCTTTCGAGTAGTACTGTGTCCTTTTTCATGTACGGCGACCAGTGCTGGACACAGTATTCCAGGTGGGGGCGTACCATGGCCCAGCACAGGGCATGATAACCTTCTCCGATCTGTTTGTGAACCCCTTCTTAATCATTCCTAGCATTCTGTTTGCCCTTTTTGCTGCCGCCGCGCATTGCGTGGATAGCTGCATTGACTTGTCTACCAGTACTCCCAAGTCTCTATCTTGGGGGTCTCTCCGAGTACTGCACCGGACATCCTGTATTTGTGTATAAGACTTTTGTTACCAACATGCGTCACCTTACACTTATCCACGTTAAACCTCATTTGCCATGTCGCAGCCCATTTCTCGAGCCTGTTGATGTCACGTTGCAGGTCTTCGCAATCCTTCTGTGTCTTCACTACTCTGAATAAGTTTGTATCGTCTGCAAATTTAATCACCTCACTCTTCGTACCAATTTCCAGGTCGTTTATAAATATGTTGAAGAGCACGGGCCCAAGCATCGAACCCTGCGGCACTCCACTCGTGACGCTTTTCCAGTTCAAGTATTGTATGCAATTATTGAGGACAGCATAATTTGTAAATAGTGTGGACTATTAATGTTCTTAATTTGAAAAAAAGAGATATATTTTTACATACGCATGCACTAAAGCATAATAGGCAATACTTATATATCTGGAAAAACAAAGTAATAAAAACGTCAGGAAGCCATATTTAAATAACAACCCCCTCCCTCTTTTACAAAACCGTAGTGTAGATTTTAGCATCAGCCTTGGCGGCAACAGCTCTGATTCTCAGAATTCTACGAGCATCGGCGCTGTTACCGCCACGGTTGGCGTTAAAAACCGTGCCACAGTTTTGCAAAAGGGAGAAAAATTAAATATTATTCCATGCGCACTCCTAGAACCATTATGTTACTGTAGCTGTGTAAACTGTGATGTAAGAAGAAAAAGAGGCCTGTTTCCAAAGTTAATTTAGGGTGGTGAAAATGTTTTACTTGCACTGACAGCTTGAAAATTAATTACCCTCCTTCAATGTGACTAAAGGTCTACATTTGGAGAAGATATTATTGGGGGCGTGCTTTGGTCGAGAAAGCAATGTATCCACGCAGATGGCCTTTTCAAGTTTTTGCACGTACAGTACTGACCACATTTTTTGCACCTGCGTCAAATCGTAAAACAAAAGTCGGTTTATTCTTTTGCTTTGAGAATCGATGGAAACCTGTGAATAAAATGCTTGCCAGTGTGTACAGCTAAGTCAGTGATTCCCAAGCTTGCATATCAAAGGAAGCGATGCGTGCCAATTGATCTCATGAATATTTATTGTGGATATCCTGAACACCTGACTGGCTAGGATGGGTCTGGGAATCATAAGAACATAAGAACATAAGAAATGCCTGCACCGGATCAGACCCGGGGTCCATCTAGTCCGGCGTTCCGCACACGCGGAGGCCCAGCCAGGCACATCCTGGCGAATACAATGTCACTCGTATCCCTCAATGTCTTCTGCAAGAAGATGTGCGTCCAATTTTCCCTTAAATCCTAGAACGGTGGTTTCCTCCACCAGCTCTTTCGGGAGAGAGTTCCAGGCGTTCACCACTCGCTGTGTGAAGCAGAACTTTCTGACGTTTGTCTTGGCCGTGTCCCCTCTCAGCTTCAGGCCATGACCTCTGGTCCGAGACTGGGTTACATTTGCCAATGTGAATAACGCTGTTTCTTGCTCACCATCCTTTCCCCCTGTTGGTGAGTGAGCTTGCTCCATTATGTCAATTCCTTTTAGCAATTTAAAAGTCTCTATCAGATCCCCTCTCAGTCTTCTCTTCTCAAGGGTGAATAGTCCCAGTTTTCTGAGGCGATCTTTGTAGCTCAAGTTCTCCATACCTTTTACTAGCTTCGTCGCTCTCCTCTGCACCCTCTCCAGTAGTGTTATATCCTTCTTCAGGTATGGAGACCAGTGTTGGACACAGTATTCCAGGTGTGGTCTGACCATTGCTCTATAAAGCGGCATTATGACCTCCCTTGATCTACTCGTGATTCCTTTCTTTATCATGCTGATTCCTTTCTTTATCATGCTGTTGTAAGTTTATGGCGGAGCAGAAATACTTGGCGTGCTTCTGGATCCAGAGTTCCAGAATAAGCTCTTAAGTTATTCAAGTCTCACTTGAAAACTTATTATTTCAAAATGGTGTTCGAACAATCCATGGTGTGGGTTTTGGTAACTGCTCCGACGTTCACTATGAGCGTCGGAGCAGTTACCGCCGCTGCCGGCACTAAAACCCGCACTACGTGTTAGTAAAAGAGGGGGGTTAGTTCCTAATAGTCCAATACTTTGTAACCTTTTTCCCATTCCTTGTGACTCGGTAGTCATTATCTTCAGCCTACGGTATTTCTTATTTGCTTATTTCCCTCTCTTTCAGCAATCTAATTTAGCCTCTTGTTCTTATCCTGTTTGGTTTTCCCTAAGATTTGTCGCTGCTGGGTCAGACCAGTGGTCCATCGTGCCCAGCAGTCCGCTCACGCGGCGGCCCTTAGGTCAAAGACCAGTGCCCTATTTGAGTCTAGCCTTACTTGCGTATGTTCTGGTCCAGAAACCATTTTGATTTGACCTTTTTTTTTTGTTGTTAAAAATGGCAGGATATCAAATAAAATAACTGTGACTATAATAAGCTCTGGGGGAACTGAATCCTGACCCCCTTCCGGTTGAAGAGGACGCTGCAGTGTCCAAAACGTGACTTGGGAAGGACAAATGGCTGTTAAGTTTTTTGATTAGAGACAATCTCCTTCAGTTGTAGCTACCACACGGTTGTATCAGGTCATCATCTTTTGGATACAGTCAAGTTTATCCCACGTCTAGCATTGAATAAAGCCATTTTTGTGGAAATTGCTGGTTCAGCGTCCCTCTCTGGGTTGTCAGCACTCTCTTTATTTCTTCTACGATTTATGGAGATATCTCGTCTTTGTGGTGCTGGGTGGGGTGCCACATGCATAACACAACATGTATGCAAGAGGAGGCATGGCCAAAGGGGTTCATAGACAACGGCGCGAAAGACAAAAGCACGCGCCGACAATTGAGCGCAGCGCGCGCCACCGCGCCGCTCTAAATTACAGTTTTTAGGGGCTCCGACGGGGGGTCTTGTTGGGGAACCCCCCCAGTTTACTTAATAGACATCGCGCCGGCGTTATGGGGGGGTTGGGGGGTTGTAACCCTCCACAATTTACTGTAAACTGAACTTTTTCCCTAAAAACAGGGAAAAAGTGAAGTTTTCAGTAAAATGTGGGGGGTTGTAACCTCCCACACCCCCCACAACGCCCCCACAACGCGGTGCGATGTCCCCCCCCACGCCCCCCCCGTCGGAGCACTAAAAACAGTAATTTAGAGCGGCGTGGCGGCGTGCGCTGCGCTCAATAGTCTGGGCGTGCCTTTGTCCCGCTGGGAACGCCTTTGTCCCGGCGCGCTCTTGACCTGACACTGGCCAAAGGTCATGATTAAGCAGACTATGGTGGTGAATTTTAAGCCATTCCAAGTCTCTTTGCATGACAGATAGTTATCATAGGCAAGATTTGTGCTGTTGAGATCTTCGGTGCCGATGGTGAAAAAAGAATTGAATCAGCATGATACAGCGGAAAAAAAAAAAAAAAAAAAGGCGCACTGGGACAGGTTCCATTATCATATGAACATCTACACATTTCCGAGTTCCTTTATCAGTTAACACATTTTCTCCCTTCACTTCTCGGTGCACCATGAAAGAATCACACTGAAAACTTGAGTAACCTTCTCGATTGCTTCATCATTTTACTGCTGCCCCACCCAGGATTATATCTAGGAGACCAAGCAACAGGAGATAAGGCAGAACGCTGTATTCCTCTGCCTTCATAGAAACTGAGAAAGACTATATGGACTACCTAGACTGCCCAACCACGTCATCTACCATCTCCTCCTCTCCCTTAGAGATCCAATGTACTTGTCCAAAAGCGTTCTCTAATTCAGATACACTTTTTGTTTCCACCACCTCCATCAGGAGGCTGTTCCAAGCATTCCCCACCCCTTCCGTGAAAAAATATTTTCTACATCAACATATGCAAAGTGTATTATAAATGAGACATCAGCATACTTGCATACTCATATTGTTGGTTTTTGCATATTGTACTTCAGAAAATCAATAAAATTCTTGAACTAAAAAAAATATATATATTTTCTAAGGTTACACTTCTCCCTCCCTCACTTGTGCCTTCTTAAGTCCGCGGTTTTGGGTTATTTTTCTCAGAATCGCTGATTTTCGTCGTGCTTTTCTTGTTTTCAAAAAAAAAAAAAAAATTTTCTTCCATCCGTTCGACCGGGCAGGCCACGTGGCTTCGATCTTGCGGCGGAGCTTTTTCGGCCTATGTCCTGGCCTGCGACCGGTTTTAAAAAGTGATCCAAGTGCCAGCGCGCAATTTCACTGACGGACCCTCATCGACGCTACATTCGGTGTCTTGCGCCTCAGCACCTTCCGAAATCATGCCGGCCTTGCTCAACACTTACAGTATTTCAGTATTCGCGGATTCGGTTATTTGTGATTTTTTGCAAAAAAAAAACCTATTTGCATTTTTGGGCTATTTTTAAGCCGTCCAAGCCTCCCCGGAACCTTACCTGGTGGTCTAGCAGTGAAGCGGGGCAGGAGCGATCTTCCTCTGCTCCTGCCCCGTGCAGAGCCGTCATCAGAATGGCTGCCGCGAGTTCCCGTTGTAGTCTCGAGACGGCAACCATTCTGATGACGGCTCTGCACGGGGCAGGAGCAGAGGAAGATCGATCCTGCCCCGCTAGACCACCAGGTAAGGTTCCGGGTATGCAGGAGGGAGGCGGGAGGTGGGTCAGAGCCAGCCAAGAAGTTATTTGCGATTTTTTCACACTTCGCGGTCCGGCTCTGCACCTAACCCCCCCGCGAATACCGAGGGAGAAGTGTACTTCTGAATCTGTCCCTTTTCACCTTCATCCTATGCTCCTTCATTCCAGAGTTTCCTTTCAATTGAAAGAGACTCGCCTCATGCACATTTATGCCACATAGGTATTTAAATCTCTCAAGTAATAGCAAGTTGATAACAATTTAACTTCTTAATTTATTACAATGCTATCAACCAGCGGTGGGTGTACCCATAGAAATGCACATTTAACAATACAGTGGAGAAAAAGCCTCGAGCCTTTTAACTAGAGCCGGCAATCAACACAGATTTCTAGCAGCTCGCTTTTTATCATAGGCAAACCCCCCCCCCCCCCTCCGTTTTCAAAAGGGGATCAAGCCCATCACTGTGCTCAGGGAAAATTTTTACAAAAAGTTGCCACTTAACTTAAAGCGCTTGCGTCTCCTTCATCACAGCGTTGCCTTCTCTAAACTGTCTGACCTCAGCTCCTTGTTGCCTCTGCATCCGCTGGTCCAAGCGCCATTCACTGTTATATGCTCCGACAAAGTCCTTGTTTCGCCATAGGATGGCTGCGTCAGGGAGGTTTTTAAAAATTTAAGCTCAAACCACAACTCCGTGCATTCTTTTATCATATCACCCCCTCTCCCACCTTTCCTCCAAAGTGTACATATTGATATATTGAAGTCTGTTCTCATTCACCATTTGATGAAGACCACCGACCGTTTTGTAGGCTTCCTCTGGACTGACTCCATCCTTTTTATATCTTACCTGCTAGGATTCAAACTTGGGCTTCAGTAGGTTATTTCATTGTCCTTCTGTTTTTTTAGTTCAGTGCTCTGCCTTTTCATCAAAGTCTCTTTTAGGACTTATATATAAAAGTGTTTTAGTCTAGATTAGTATTTTAGGTTGCATTTCAGAGCATTGGATCATATTAGGGCAGACATAGCAGCATAGTCTGCAGTTGAGACAGACATAAGACTGTAGCATGGAATGCTGCTACTCTTTGGGTTTTGGCCAGGTACTAGTGACCTGGATTGGCCACCGTGAGAACGGGCTACTGGGCTAGATGGAACCATTGGTCCGCCCCAGTAAGGCTGTTCTTATGGGTTTGGACATTATCCTGGAGGAAAAGTCCATAAACTGCTGTTGAAACCGACATGGGAGAAGCCACTGCTTGCCCTGGATCAGTGGCAAAAAATGTTGCTACTCTTTGAGGATCCCTCATGGAATCTTGCTACTGTTTGGGTTTTGGCCAGGTACCTAGTGACCTGGATTAGCCACTGTGAGAACGGGCTACTGGGCTAGATGGAACCATTGGTCTGCCCCAGTAAGGCTATTCTTAAGTTCTTATGGGTTTGGACACGTTCCTGGAGGAAAAGTCCATAAACTGCTGTTGAGACAGACATGGGAGAAGCCACTGCTTGCCCTGGATCGGTGGCAAGGAATGTTGCTTCTCTTTGAGGATCCCGCATGAAATCTTGCTACTGTTTGGGGTTCCGGAATCTTGCTACTCTGAGATTCTGGAATTCTGCTACTATTTGGGTTTTTGCCAGGTACTTGTGACTTGGATTGGCCTCCGCGAAGACGGGATACTGGCCTAGATGGACCATTGGTCTTAGTGGGCTAAGGCTATTCGTATGTTATGTTCTTATGGAAATGGGGAATAAACACTTATTTGGGGACTGGATAAAACATGCAGGTTTGAAGGATGTCCTGTGCAGAGATAGGAGACAGAAAGAGATACCCAGACCCAAGGTGGGGAGAGAGATGCTCTGGGTCCAGCCAAAACAAAATGTCAAGTCTGGTTATGCAACTGAGCAGAACTTTACGGTTCATAGACAACGGCGCGAAAGACAAAAGCGCGCACCGACAATTGAGCGCAGCGCGGAGGCGCGCGCCGCACAAAATTACAGTTTTTAGGGGCTCCGACGGGGGGGTTTGTTGGGGAACCCCCCCAGTTTACTTAATAGACATTGCGCCGGCGTTATGGGGGGTTTGGAAGGTTGTAACCCTCCACATTTTACTGTAAACTGAACTTTTTCCCTAAAAACAGGGAAAAAGTTCAGTTTTCAGTAAAATGTGGGGGGTTACAACCCCTCACACCCCCCACAACGCCCCCACAATGCGGCGCAATGTCTATTAAGTAAAAGGGGGGGTTCCCCCCCACACCCTCCGTCGGAGCCCTAAAAACAGTAATTTAGAGCGGCGCGCGACTCCGCGCTGCGCTCAATTGTCTGGGCACGCCTTTGTCCCGGCGCGCTTTTGACCTGACACCAAACTTTACATTTGTGCAGGGGCTCCAGTGACCTTTTTTTTATTTTTTACAAATGCTATTTACAGAACAAGCGTCAATGGGACTCATCCTTCATTATGATAAAAGCACAAAGCAATTTCCAACGGATGAAGCAGAAAAAGAGCTTCAGTTGCTGAAACCACGCTGGGCAGTTCCTAATCTGGCTGTTCTTCCCCTAGCATGTTCCCATGGGTTTCCTCAGGAGAGTTTCAAGACCTTCCCAATAACTAATGGTAAAGAAACAAGTCTGTCAAAACAATGGCATTTTACCGGCCTCCCTGTATCTCCAGGGGTTTGTCCTCCTAAACTAAAAGAACACAACTCTCTATATTCTAAAGCAGGGGTGCCCACACTTTTTGGGCTTGCGAGCTACTTTTTAAATGACCAAGCCACAATGATCTACCAACAATAAAATTTAAAAAAAACACAACGCACACTGTACGCATAGAAAATGTTATTCCTATTCCAGGGTTTTCAAAGAGGTCAAAGCAGATGACTCTAAGCACTATCACCTCAGTAACAACCATACAAAAATAGACAAATATACCCCCTCCCTTTTTACTAAACCATGATAGCAGTTTTTAGCGCAGGGAGTTGTGCTGAATGCCCAGCGCTGCTCTCGACACTCCTAGGCTCCCTGCGCTAAAAACCTCTATTGCGGTTTAGTAAAAGGGGACCTTAGTGTAAAATATAGACAGCAGATATAAATTCAGACACATTTTGATCACAAAATTTAAAATAAAATCATTTTTCCTACCTTGTCTAGTGATTTAATGAGTCTCTGGTTGCACTTTCTTCTTCTGACTGTGCATACAATCTTTCTTCCCTTCTTTTAGCCTGTATGCTTCTTCTCCTCCAGACCTCATTTCTTCCCCCAACTTTTCCTTCCTCTTCCCTGCCCTTTCTTTCTCTCTGCCTCCCTTTCATTTTTTTCTGTTTCTCTTCTTTCCTTCTGTCTCCCTGCCTGCCCTTTTTCTTTCTTTCTCCCTGCCCTCCCCCAAGCCACTGCCACTGCCATTGCCATCGGGGACCAGGACCCAAACGCCACCAATAACAGGCCCCAAGCTCTCCCTGCTTCGGCCAACCAGCATTCCTCTCCCTGACGTCAATTCTGCCATCGGGAAGAGGAAGGCTGATCAGCCCAAGATCGCGATCGACCTATTAGGGGAAATGCTGCCGGGTCCTGCCTTCGCGGAAACAGAAAGTAGGCAGGACCCGGCAGGAAGAAGAACAAATGCTTGTCTCCCGCATTAGCCCGTAGCGAACGCTTGCTTCAGGGCTCTCAACATGTGCGCGCCGGCTTCCCTTCTCCCCTCCCCCCCCCCGGACATAACTTCCGGTTTCGGAGGGAAGAGAAGAGAAGCCGGCACGCACATGTTGAGAGCCCTGAAGCAAGCGTTCGCTACGGGCTAATGCGGGAGACAAGCATTTGTTCTTCTTCCTGCCGGGTCCTGCCTACTTTCTGTTTCCGCGAAGGCAGGACCCGGTTTTTTGTTCAGCAGCGGCAGATGACAGCTGGGCGGATCGCCCAGCTAAAAGGCCCTAGGGAGAAAGAAAACTGGAGAGGAAGGT
Organism: Geotrypetes seraphini; assembly: GCF_902459505.1. NCBI lineage: Eukaryota > Metazoa > Chordata > Amphibia > Gymnophiona > Dermophiidae > Geotrypetes > Geotrypetes seraphini. Next base: position 9,873,669 of record NC_047098.1, on the reverse strand, counting down.
TGATCGGCCCGTAGATCAGGACGGCAACACGAGTCTATCACAGAGCCCGGAATAGGCTCCGCGATCGACTCGCGGTGCCTTCCTGAGCTACTGGTCGATCGCGATCGACGCGTTGGGCACCCCTGTTCTAAAGCATCTGCTGTTTCCATCTTCGCTTCCTTAGAAGCCCTTTGAAGTTTGCTCAGTGCTGACTTGGCAGTTTTTAAGGACTCTAGATCTGAATAGCAGTTGTCAATGTTGCCTGCATATATTTGGCACATGATTAAGAATATAAGAATAGCTGTTCAACCTAATGTGTACTTAAGTCCTATTAATATATCTAGAATTTTGGAGACCTCAGAGGAAGAAGTTGTACTTCGAACAACGCTTCTTGTGACATTTGCATTTCTTCAAGATAAGGAAGCGCTTCTTCGCCTATTTTTTAGGTTGAAAGAAGTCTCCTTTATGGATGGAAAGATTTCTATATTCTCTGATGTCTCATGAACAACTCAACCGAAAAGGAAAAGATTCCTGGAGTTGAAAGAGAAAGTTAAAACTTTGGGGGCAAAATTTCAATTGCGTTTTCCCTGTAAATGTGTCCTTTACATGAATCAGAAAACTTATGTTTTTTTATGAACCTGTTTCCTCCTATAGGTTTTAAAAGTATTTCCCTGTAACTTCATCGAGAGTCCCCTAGTCTTTGTTATTTCTGACAGAGTGAAAAATTGATCCACTTGTACCCATTCTACTCCAGTCAGAATTTTGTAGACTTCAATCATGTCTCCTCTCAGCCGTCTCTTTTTCAAGCTCTTACTAAACCTCTGACCAAGCCACAAGCACAATTTTTGAACCATAAAATGACAGAGCTCAAGGGTCTGGGGTACTCTGAGCCAACCTTTGCACTGGCGCCCCCCTCCTCGCAATCTGGTATCTCTCTCCTTCTCTCCCCCTCCATCTCATGCATCTCCCTCCTGCTGCAGGTGAGGCAATTGCTCAGGGCGATGATGATAAAGGGTGCCCATATCCCTATCTGGCTTCTATCCCCCTCGATGTCTGAAGGTAGACTGGACTGGGATTTTGGCGCCTTTTATCACTGACGCCCTGCGCCAGGGCCTCACTTGCTCCATAGGTTGAGCAAGCACTGATGGGCCTGATATTCAAAATATATATGCTCTTATCATCGAGAGTTAGGGAATTGATATTCATTTGGCAGTTCTAAGCATCTAGCTGATTGGTTTGCCGGTGTGAGCAGCATCTCCAACCTGCTGTTCACGCAGGCCTCAGCTCTCACTCTGATGCCACTTCCTGGTCCCGCGACCAGGAAGTGACTTCAAAGGGAGAGCCGAGGCTGGCATGAGCAGCAGGGTGGAGCTGCTGCTTGTGCCAGTGAAGAGTTGAAGGCATGGGGGGGGGGAGGGAAGAAGGGAAGGACGGAGGGTGGGGAGGTGCCGGCACCCCCACCAAGATGGCATCCAGAACATAAGAACATAAGAATTGGTGCTGCTGGGTCAGACCAGTGGTCCATCATGCCCGGCAATCCGCTCATGTGCCCCCTCCCTTACCCCTCTTACTATACCACTGGTCCGAGTGCCCCCTTATTCTTCAGCCTATTGGGAACTACAAGAACAAGGGGGCACTCGGAGAAACTGAAAGGGGACAGGTTTAGAACCAATGCTAGGAAATTTTTCTTCACTCAGAGGGTGGTGGACACCTGGAATGGTCTGACCCAGCGGAGGCAACTTCTTATGTTCTTATTTATGCTGTGACCGTGGCCGGCTAAGTGTTGAACATCGGCTCTTAACTAGCTAAGCGCAGACTCTGCTCCCTGAATGCCTCCAAAATAGCTTGTATAACTCTTTTATATAACAGGTGCTCTTTGCAAATATAAATTCATTCCTTTCTTAGTTACTGCATCCATCCAGTCTGGGTGTTGCAAAATGACAGTAACTCTTAATGCCCACGCCCATTAAAAAAAAAAAAAAAAAAAAAAAGGCCACCCATTACTGAGATCAAGTCCAGCCACCCAGGAAAATACTCTACTCCTTCTATACCAGGGAGCTGGCAATTAGAACTAGGGGTATTTATTTGCTTTTGTGCATGCATAGGAGTGTACAGTATATATTCTAATCATTTAAATGAATATTCAGAATCTTTCAACTAAGGCAAGAAGTTTAATTCTTAATGATTTACATTGAAGCTATGATTATTTATCTAAAATTCCAGTTCTTTACTTTTATTATTCTTTATTTTTGTCAACTTTCATTGGGTTTGGGGGGTTTAGTATGATTCTTTCAATAAAATGTTATAAACTAAATTTTGGGGGAGGATAGGGGGAAGAGGTCAATAGGAATAGGGAATGGGGGTAGGAATTAGGGGGAGGGTATTGAGAGATGTAATGGGTATTTTGGAAATATATTTTGAAGAAATGAAAGGTATTTGATGGAAATTAATATGATGAATTTTAATTTAATGACTATTTTATTGTATTATAATATTGTATATTTACTGATTTCTTCAATAAAAATGTTAGAAATTAAATGAATATTTGTTAGGTAAATGTCATCTACTTATAGAATTATCCCAATAGGCCCCCAGCAATTTTCAAACTGAAGGTACATATTAGTTTCCTTTTAAAATTTTGTAAAGATCCCACGGGTAGAAAGTCGTCGCAAGACTTGTACCTAGCCAGGTGATTTTTCAGATTGCTCCCTCCTTAACTCTGCTTCCAATCTGGCACTATAGCAGGGGTCTCAAAGTCCTTCCTTGAGGGCCGGAATCCAGTCGGGTTTTCAGGATTTCCCCCATGAATATGCATGAGCTCTATGTGCATGCACTGCTTTCAATGCATATTCATGGGGGAAATCCTGAAAACCCGACTGGATTCCGGCCCTCGAGGAGGGACTTTGAGATCCCTGCGCTATAGCATGTGCCCAATATACATCAAGGTAGAACGCCACGACAATTTGTGGTCAGAAACCCATGGCACAGCGCCCATTTCACTCTTCCGCACCCGAGAGGAGAAATGCATTCCTGTTGAGTTTCTGGCGCGTTTATTCTAGAGCAGGGGTAGGGAACTCCGGTCCTCGAGAGCCGTATTCCAGTCGGGTTTTCAGGATTTCCCCAATGAATATGCATTGAAAGCAGTGCATGCAAATAGATCTCATGCATATTCATTGGGAAAATCCTGAAAACCCGACTGGAATATGGCTCTCAAGGACCGGAGTTCCCTATCCCTGTTCTAGAGTGACGACGAATTGGCAATGCTTTTCCGACACAGGCAAATTAAATAGGGAACGTCAATGGAACCAATGTTCCACCTGCTAATTCACCCACAAGGGAGATTCTGTGACTGCCAGTTCCTGAAATCGAGAAACATGGAGGCATGATGATCTGAGGGAGGAGGGCCATTGCTGTGTAATGAGGGTGTTACCCTTAGGAAAATGATGAATTGAAAGGTGCTACATGATATGGGTTGGCCAGCCTAGATTTTTACAATCTAGACTGTGCAAGAGATCCTGAAGGAGAAAGTGACAGCAAACTTATTTTTATCTTGTGTTCTAATGAAATAATTTTGGGAAAAAAAAAAACCCACTCCAAAACAAACAATCTACGTTACTAATCAATGGTCTGTTCCAACTCGTTTCGTAGTAAATAACAGCTATCCACCCCAAGGGGACATCTCTGGTGAATCATTCATTCTAATCTCTCTTCATCTCCTGCCTTTTGCACCCAGATTTCACTCATACAATTAAAGTAAGAAAGCAGATCCTCCCTCCGTCACACCCAGCTGTCAGACACTGGCGTATCTTCACATTTCCAGTCCTACCCTGATCTCCTAATTTCCAAAGTGTGTCATCAAGGAGTTATCGAGAAAAGTTTATTTACTAAGGTCTGAAACGATTAAGCTAGCTGCTCAAACTCGATAGGCTGGGAAGGTACGAGGAGATGTGGATGCAATGCAGTTCTCTATCACTAGCTGGTGCTAGTGAGCACAAGATTACCCTTGTTAGAAGACCTAGTTTATAAGAAAGTCAACTGTTGTTCTCTGCATCAGGAAATCTCAAACCAGTCCTCAGGACAGGCACAGCCAGTCAGGATGTCAGGATATTCTCAATGAATAAGCTTGAGATAAATTTGCATGCACTTCCTCCGTTGTAGAGGCCTCACAATGCAAATTGTAGGTCAGGTACCTACCGTGTTTCCCCAAACATAAGACCCTACTCCCCAAATAAGCCCTAGCATGATTTTCAGGGTAGGTCTTAATATAAGCCCTACCCCAAAAATAGGCCCTAGTCCCTGGATTTGCCGGCAGCAGCAACGAGTATAGGGCAATTAATATTAATAATTAGGTGCTAATGTCCATTTATTGAAGTTAATTGGCAGCCATTAAAATTCTATAAGGCATGGCGCCTGACTCTACTCACAAGAGGGCATGGCTTTGGGCACGTCAGGGGAGCTCCAGAAATTTGTGTGCCTAGTTCCAAAATGCTCCCTCAATGCATCAGAGTTTATACCGAGTTTCAGTAGGAGTAAGTCTGGCGCCCAAGTGCCATTTAGAGAATTCACCCCACCTCCATGTGTATTGTTATTTGAATGTTTACTGTTGTAATTGTCTGTTGCCTTTGTATGGATTATTCTTGCTATACAGCGCTTTGGGTGAATTTATTCAAAACATTGGTAAATAAATCCTAATAAATATAGAAATAGCAATTCTGCCCTAGTGATCAGCGCTGGTTTTGAGAACCATGGGTCATCAACAGTGCTTGAGGGGCAGCTTACAATAACCCTTGTAAATAAAAGTAAGAGCGGTTTTACAAGCGCACCTTAAGAATTGTCTTCCATTTTTTTCAGGTCTTGACTAAAGTCCTGCCATAGGGAGGGGGGGGGGGTCATCTTTTTTCTCCTACTGTCCACTACTCCATCTGATTGATCATGGATAAGGTTACCATATTTCTTTTGGTAAGAAAGAGGATGCATGGCCCCGCCCCAGCCCTGCCTTGCTCTTCCCAAGCCCTGCCCCATTCTGACCAAGCCCTGCCCCCCCTCCCCTCCCCTACATATGAGCTTCCTCCTTTCCTTCCCTGAGCTTGGGGCTGCATCTGGAGGGTCTCCGAGCATGTGTAGATGTGACGCGATGATGTTACACCCGTGCGTGGATGCCCTGCGGTTGTGACCCTGAGCTCCTAAACCCTGACAAACCTCCGGGTTTTCAAAAACTGACCAGACAGTCCTCTAAAAAGAGGACATGTCTGGGTAAATCATGGATATAAAGAACTTTAAGACCATTCAGGATGTTCCCCTTGACCATACAGTTACATAAGGGACTGGAAGGACCTATAAGAGCAAACAGCAGTTCTGGTTGCATTGGTCTTATGATCAGGGCTGGCCCAGCCATCGGGCAGGACAAGGCAGTTGCCTAGAGCAGCTGTATTCAAAGCAAAACATTAGGTCCATACAAACTCAGGCTCCGATGCTCTAAACTCGCTGTTAAAATCCTGTGAGCCGTTGTAGCGCTGGTAAATTTTCCGATTTCTAAACGACGAGCGATGCTCTAAAATCTTCGCATGCAAATGAGGTTCCGGGACACTCACAGAAATTCTTTCAGGTCAGTCGCTAGAGAAAACGACTGACACGTGCAGAATAGTTCACGGAGAGAGACATAAATGTGCCAGGAAAAGCTACGTCATGAGCATGCAGATCATAGACGTGCCTTGTTGTAGCACATCTGTGTGTCTGTCATAATTAGATCGTAAGCTCTTCTGAGCAGGGACCGCCTCTTGCATGTACAATGTACAGCGCTGCGTGCGCCTGGTAGCGCTATAGAAATAAGAAATTGTTGTTGTCGCTGTCTCTGTGTCTATGCATACATAAAGGAAAGATATATAGAGAGAAAGGGAAAGAGAAACACCCGTGGAGGGGCATAATCGAAAGGAATGTCTAAGTTTGTTTTCGTCCAAGTCGCAAGTCGTCCAAAGTAAAAAAATAGCTAAGGACACATTTTTGAAAAATATGTCCAAATTGTTTTCGTTTTGAAAATTGTCTAACTATACATCCTGCTGATCTGATCGTCCAAGCCACTAAATCGTCCATCTTTATACCACATTTTTGTCCAAGTCAAAAACGCCTAGAACAAACCCTGTTGGACGTGGGAGGGGTTTGCAAAGTGATGGACTGAACACCAAGACATGGTGAACTTCACAAAAAGGGTGCCGTGTCTTCATCTCACTACAGCTCCCTTATAGGGCATGATGAGCCCCCCCAAACTACCTCCAGAATCCCCTAGACCCACTTATCTACCACCCCAATAGCCCTTATGGCTGCAAGTCACTTATATGCTAGTAAAAAAGGGGTTTTGGGGGTGTATAGGGGAGTGCACATGTTTCAATATCAATGCAGTGATTACAGGGGCTTATGGGCATGGGTCCACCTCTCTATGGGTCCCTAACTCACCCCCCAAGACGGTTTAAGACGCCTCTGTGCAGCACGACTAGGCTTTCCTATGGCAGGCTGCCAGGTGATGATGTTCTGGAGGCACAATTTTCAAGTTGTGATTAATATTTTTATGGGGGGGGGTCAGTGATCACTGGTGTAGTGTGTGGGGGTCTGTATTCAAGTTTCAAGTTCAAGTGTATTAAATTTTTGTTATGTACGCATTAATATCAAAAGCTTCAAAGCATATAACATTTTAAAAATGGGGGGCAGAACAAAACTCTTTTACATAGTTACAGTGACTTTAGGTGGGTTTTTGTGACTTAGACCATGTTTTAAATGGTCCAAGTCACAACGTCCAAGTTCTGTCGATCCCGGGCTGTATAACTTTCAGTTATATATGCTGTACGACTAAGTCTAAGCCGGCCCACGTCCCGCCCTCGACACTCCTCCTGAAACGCCCCGTTTAGCTTTGCTCGTTCAGCGGCACCATGAAGGCCTAGATCATTTAGAAATACGTCCAAAACCTGTTTTTATTATCGGCACTTGGACGTATTTTGACCATGTTCGTACAAGTGCCGACATAGGCTAGTTTTTGGACGTTTTTCTCTTTCGATTAAGAGCCCCACAGTATATTTCTGTACATAACATGTTTTTTTGGGAAAATATTACCATGCAATATTACCAGTATCCTGCTCAGTGAATAACTCTGGAGTAAGTAATCTGCCGAACCGCCCTGTTTTTCTTCCTTGCACAGTGGAGAAATGTTATTGCCTGTATAATTTGCTTCCTTGTTGGCTCTAAGCTGTAGTGAATTCGGTCATCTTCCACCTACTCCTCAACTCCCCCCCTTTCCCCCCATAAAGTTTACCAAACCTGAGCTCATCTGTTTGACTAGGGAAATGGTCACTTCCTCTGAAGGGAGGGTGGGGTCTCCTAAGCTTTCTTCCCTGATTACTGAACACCTACACTGGCTTAGGAGGAAATGTGAATAAGATGATAAGATGTCAGAGCGGGTTCCTGTTTGGCAGGCAGGCAAACCAGCAACCTCCCCCATTTAATTGGTGACAAATTTGCAAGAGCCACACAAGAGTATTACCCAGCTGATGGCACAGACTCAAGTAACATATAAGAACTGAGGGCAAGAGTCTCAAAACTTGAACGCCGTCGCCCGACTGTTTTAGCGACGGATTATCTCAGTCTTCAGCGAGGTTTCTAGCCGTCTCCGACAAAGGGCACGAAATGAGCCCTCCAGTGCATTCTTAAAAATCGCCGAGGCGTTTTCGAAGAGAGGCGTCTGCTTTTGGCGACATAAAGCAGCAACTGGTCCCGGGGGTGCCGTTACAGTGCCAGCACTTGTGTTTTGACTGTGGATAATGAAAAAAAAAATGTGTATCTACCGGTATATATTTAGTGGAGGGTATTAAAATCGCGCATCTTTTGAGTTTTGGGGAGAGACAGGCATGTTTTATGCGCGCTTGTTAAAAGCAGACATTGCTTCTTGAGCGCGTGTATTATTATTATTATTATTATTATGAAACCCTTGTTTTGTGTGTTTCTGGCTGTGGGTCATGGTTAAATTTTACATTAAAAACAATTTACAAGATTTACCTGAATTATAGTAGTTTTTTGGAAGAGAAAGGCATGTTTTATGCGCGATTGATAAAAGTTGACGTCGCTTCTCCCTTCCATTTGTCCAATAGCTCTGGCATGGTCTAGGACCGACACACCGCTTACGGCAACCAACTGCTACAGCCATTTGTGTCGCGTGCATATGATGTAAGCATATTCGATGCTCAAACAACGCATGTGCTGATTGCGTTGCATTGCTTTTCCGGGACGTGCGCACATTCACGCCTTTTTCCTTGTATAATCTGCGCATGTGCCGGTCACTAGCATCAGCGATTCGGTGCATGCAAATTTAGCGAATCTTCGCTGCTGTCCGCCGACATCATTTGCATGTGCGATTTTTGGAGAATGTCTTGCTTTTTAAAATTCGCTATCAAAACAGTTGTGTTAGCGGACCATCGCTTTGTAACGTGTTTTTTTTTGTTTTTTTTTTTAAGAATGTTGCCCTGAGGGATCAATATTCAACCACTGTGGTCAGCTTACTTTAAAGTACAATAAAACCTTGGATTGCAAGTAACTTGGTTTACGAGTGTTTTGCAAGACAAGTAAAACATTTTATTAAATTTTAACTTGATATACAAGCATTGCCTTGCAAAACAAGTACATGCAGTATACACACATCACAACTGAGCCGATGGTTCTTCTCTCTCTGACGCTGCGGGAGTGTAGTGACTGTTCTAAACGAGCGAGGTCTTGCAATACGAGTTCATACAGTATACACGCGTCACATCATCACGACTGAGCCGATGGTTCTTCTCTCTCTGACGCTGCGGGAGTGCAGTGACTGTTCTAAACGAGCGAGGTCTTGCAATACGAGTACATACAGTATACACGCGTCACATCATTACGACTGAGCCGATGGTTCTTCTCTCTCTGACGCTGCGGGAGTGCAGTGACTGTTCTAAACGAGCGAGGTCTTGCAATACGAGTACATACAGTATACACGCGTCACATCATTACGACTGAGCCGATGGTTCTTCTCTCTCTGACGCTGCGGGAGTGTAGTGACTGTTCTAAACGAGCGAGATCTTGCAATACGAGTACATACAGTATACACGCGTCACATCATCACGACTGAGCCGATGGTTCTTCTCTCTCTGACGCTGCGGGAGTGTAGTGACTGTTCTAAACGAGCGAGGTCTTGCAATACGAGTATGTATAGTATTTTGTATGAAAGTTTTTGGGTTGTGGAACGAATCGTCTGAGTTTCCTTTATTTCTTATGGGGGAAATTCGTTTTGATACATGAGTGTTTTGGATTACAAACATGGTTTCAGAACGAATTATGCTCGCAAAACCAAGATTTTACTGTATTTGGATATTGGCTGGCACTGAATATCTGAATAATGTACACCGCACTAAGAATTTATCTGGAGAGCAGGAATATTTTACCTCTATCCAGAAAACATATTCAAATACCTATAGTGCTATCTGCCCTGGCTTCATTCTTGTTCCACACTAAAGCACAAGTTGATATATCCAAACTGGATGTTATAGAGAAATACTAAGGATCTCAAGCGCTCACAGCTATAAGCCTGATGTATTTTTCAACCTAATAACCACAGGGTGAGCTATGATTGGTCCTGTATATTCTCCTTATTCTTCAATTTTTATCAAAACACTTTTATTTTCTAAATATTTTCAATATTTTCAATGTGTGAAATCCTTTGCAAGTCTCATTTTAATATATGTACTGGTCTTCATTTGTTAAATAATACTCTCCCATTCAAGAATATAGTTATGAAGCGCGTTAAGGCCTCCTTTGGAAAAGGAGCCCATGGAGAAAATTCACTCTAACCAACATGGTCCAACGAGTGTCACCTCTGAAGTCCTTATAAGTATGACTTAAGCGAATTTTGTCTGTTAATAACAAGACTTTAATACAACTGTTTTAAATAAGCAACTTCTCAAAACTAGTTTAATAATCTTTTGCTTATTTTGAGATTTTTCTAAAAAAAAAAAAATAGTGCGCGCCTCTAAGCTCTTGCTCTAGAGTTTTGCATTTTTATTGTCAATTTGTTTAATTGAAATGATATACTGTTTTACACTTAATGAGTTGCGTGCCTTCTGCCACCCACGTCTTCCTGGGTCTCAGCTGAAAGTGAGCTGTTGTCATATCTCCACTTTACCAGTCAACAAATTTAAATAATTAAATAAAATATTGATAGTCAAGTCCAGTGTTCTGGACTTCACCTCCAGTTTAATTTTTAGGATAGAGTATATCAGCAATGAATGCATACGAGTTAGATTGGCATTTGGAATGCCCAATGTATGCAATTTATTTTGTGTATATATATACAGTACAGGAAACAAAGTTGTGTGGCCACCCAGGGCAGGTTTGGGAATCACTGATCTAAGTCACTGAGCAAGTATCTCAAGCTGACGTCAGCTCCATTTTTAAAATCTAATCTAGGTCATAAGATTTCTGAGTTTTTACTCATCAAAATAAGGAAAGCTTTTGTGGATTTACAGTATATGGTAGGCCCAATACTCAACCATGGTGCAATCTCAGTCCTCTGCCCCCAACCAAGACTGATGCAAAAGTGTATGTTTACTCCATTTCTCAACATCTTAGAGATGAATCAAAGTCTGTAATTATTGTCTACAAATTGAAAATAAAGTTTTACATGCTGACTCATTTCTAAAGGAACTGAAACACACTTCAACAGTTTCAAATATAGCACAAAGTTTTGAAATTGGTACTATTTTGGCAATAACCTGTTGCCTTCTCTGTCATAATATACCACAGAAACCAAACTCATTCATTGAAACATGCTATTATTATTAGAACTTCTGGGGTCAATAACTCTTGAAACAACTCTTGGCCAGAAAGCACTTATTTGGGCTAACTGATCATTTTCAGTGGCACTAATGGAACCCTAGGGCAGGGGTAGGCAATTCCGGTCCTCGAGAGCCAGAGCCGGGTCAGGTTTTCAGGATAGCCACAATGAATATGTATGTGTTGGATTTGCATGCACTGCATCCTTGAGATGCAAATCTATCTCGTGCATATTTATTGTGGCTATCCTGAAAACCTGACAATCAAATGATATAAGAAGTACATAACACCCCCCTCCCACCCATCCTTCCTAGATGTGTATAAAACTCATTCAGAAATCAAAGGGAAATACTAATGATCAATCCTTACAAAATTTTGTTAATGGACCCCCAACTGTAACAAATTCATACGTTCATCTTGCTGTGGATCTCTCCAGGATCTGTTGCTGATTTTTATGTCGTGGTTCTTGATCCCGATTGGTTGGCTTCTTTCTCGTTATCTTGAGTGCTAAACTTTCCTTGCATGAATGGTTGCCAACCTTTGTTTCTGTTGAGGTTGTGGGGATGTCTTCTTATTTCTACTTCATTTATCTTTCTGGGAACATCAATGGTCTTCTTCTCAGGATCCTTGTATCATTGAATCTGATGGTATGACCAGCTTTCATCTCATGCTGATCTGTCTATGTTGTTATGCTTATGGTGTCTCATGTGTTCTTGTAGCCTAAGAGAACAAATGAACCATCTTTGTGACTATTCATAAAGAGCGGCCTACGCAAATCACACATCACATGCCTAGCCCTTCCCTATGTAGTCCAAAAACAGAAAATTCTAGAAGGTTTTGAATGGCCATGTGTTTTATAGGGTTAAATTCTGGGCTGTTTAGGGTGTGTATGGTGACTTTTCTTGCCCCGGCATATAAAAATACTTTCAACAGAAAAGGAAGAAAGGCTGAGAGGGAGATAGCCTCCAATTCTAGGTGGTACTGCATTCAGGTCTAACCAGAACTCAAGTATTTCTTCTTTGAGTCAGCATGCATGGGTGCTTACCTAAGTCACACCCTCTTTCATTCATTGAATGGGGCTGTTATGCAGGTTGGCTTTTTCCTTTGAGAATGCCAAGTAGTAACGCTGCCATACCTTGAGTCACCAGCCCCAGCTTAGGTGGTACCGGGACAATAAAACACCCATAATAATAAAATACATTTAACTGAAGAAAAAACAGAATAGATAATAACATATACCAAGCAGTGGTATAGCGAGGGTGAGAGGTGCCCATGGTATTGGTGCCTCTCCCCTTCCGTCTTCTCTGCCCCTCACCCCTACATGCTCCTTCCACCTACACAGCCTCTTCCCTTTCCCCGTACCTCTATAACGTTTCTGGCATGAGCCTCCACCCCCAACCTGCTATCGCGCCTGCATGGGCTCGTCCTCTGTCACTTCCTACATGCGGGTCCAGGAAGTGACATCAGATGAGCGGGTATGAGGTTGCTGCTCGCGCCAGGAATATTACAGAGGTACGGGTATATTACAGAGGTACAGACTGCACGTGCGTGGCAGTGGGAGGGGATGGCAGGGAATGAGTGGGGAGGGGCAGAGGAGAGGACGGGTGCCACACCCCTACCAAGACAGCATGCAGAGCAGACTGCCCCCTGCCCGTCCACCCCTTCCTACACTACTGATATCAAGGATAAAAATAAACAGGTGCATTTTTACCACAGTTTCTTCTCAGCTGAGCAGGAGTCCTCCAACTGCAATGCTACCAGTAGGGGGTGGTGCTTCAATATTGTGTTTTCAGTCACTAGCGACAGACAGGTTCCCCAGGATCCTGCAGAACTTGCCTGTTCCTCACTATTGAAAATGTGATAGTGAAACAGCACCACACTCCCCCCCCTGGCAGAACTGTAGATGGAGGACTCCCGCTAACTATCAAATCACTGGCAGGATTATTAAACTTCTGGAAAGTGGTAACCCCCCCCCCCCAACACACACACACCTTTTCACTTAATTACTGCCATAAAGATAACTCCTAACCCTAAACCAATTTGACTAAATATCTTATAAGCTATCCTGGGATCCCCCGATGATTTATAAAGAATTGTTGAAAGTACAAGATGAAAATCTAACCTACCACGTCCACGTTAGTTATGTGGTTAAGGCTACCTTTTACAGACTACGTCAAATAAGGTCTATTTCAAAATTCTTATGTCCCAAATCATTGAATATATTAATTCATTCAATGATTATTTCGAAAATTGATTACTGCAATTCTTTATTCAAGGGAATGGCTCAAAAAGAAATCAGAAGATTGCAGATAATTCAGAATGCTTCTATTAAATTGATTATGGGGCTAAGAAGTTGGACCATGTTACTCCATTACTTCAAAAGGCACATTGGCTCCCAGTATCATACCGAATTTTATACAAATTATCTTTACTCACATTTAAATCATTATTATACAAAACCCCTGCTTTTATTTATAAAGCTTTAATACCATATAATTCTCCCAAATTTTTAAGATCTAATGACCAACTTTTGTTGGTCATTCCTACTCTTAAAATTATTAACACTCGAAGGCAATTCATTTTTACTGTAACGGCGCCACAGACTTGGAATTCACTCCCACTTTATTTAAGAAAGGAGAAGAATTTGGAAAAATTTAAGAGCCAACTTAAGAGCTTTCTTTTTAAAGATGCGTTCAATACCTAATTGAAATGTTAATTGCTCTTTCATCATTTGCTCTTTTATGCATTTTGATCTCCAATTATTTATTTGTCCTCCCATTCCTTTTGCATTTTAACTTAATTGTTGATTCTTTCCTATCGAAAATTGTATTTCTTCCCCTTTTGTCCTATTGTTTGCTTGTTTTTGTATTATTTACTTTGTTTTAATTAGTTGTTTTTGATGATTTTATACCCTTGTTAACGTTACTCTTTATTTTATGTACATTTTAGAAATTTATTTTATTATGTGTATATCGCTTAGTAATTGTAATAGGCGATTAATCAAATAACAAATAAACTTGAAACTTGATACAATAACCACTCCGAATCTGTGGTTTCAGTACCCGCGGATTCGGATGTTCGCAATTTTTTTTTTTTAACAAAACTCTACATCGGACCTTCCCCAGATCTTACCTGGTGGTTTAGCGGCGACACAGGGAAGGATCCTACACTCCTGCCCTGTGCAGAGCCATCTTCAAAATGGCTGCTATGAGGTTGTGGTATGAGTGGATAGCATAGCTGGTTTTAAGTTCCTGGAGGAAAAGTCCATAGTCTGTTATTGAGAAAGACATGGGGGAAGCCACTGCTTGCCCTGGATCGGTAGCATGGAATGTTGCTACTCTTTGGGGTTCTAGAATGTTGCTACTCTTTGGGGATTCCGAATGGAATGTTGCTACTCTTTAGGGTTCTGGAATCTTTCGTTACTCTTTGGGGTTCCGGAATCTTGCTATTCTTTAGAATTCTGAATGGAATGTTGCTATTCTTTGGGGTTCCGGAATCTTTAGGATTCTGAATGGAATGTTGCTGCTCCTTGGGTTTTGGCCAGGTACTAGTGACCTGGATTGGTTACCGTGAGAACGGGCTACTGGGCTTGATGGACCCAGTAAGGCTAGTCTTATGTTCTTATGTCCAGCTATCTTATCGCTAACCTATATTATATGCTATATGTAAACTTGTAACCTGTTCTGGGCTCTTTTGGGAGAATGGGCTAGAAAATCGAATTAATGAATAAATAAATAACTCAGCTTAGAAGGAACAGTGATTTTCACCCCCTTTTTCAAAGTCAGACATGGGTTAACAGCATACAAACAGGCCTGGGCAGTTTATTCCATAAAAGCCCAAATAAATAAATGCATTTTCAGTGAAACGGATGATAGCATCCAAATATTTCCAGAAAGTTAATTCCATGGGGAGGGGCCAGCAAAGGATAACACAGTGTCACAGGTGTAAACATATTGAATTCTTTCTAAGAGAGGTTGCCCTGGGAGTTCGCTGGCTCATAGAGCCTTAGGGTTTTCTTAAAATAGGCGTATTTAGGGGTAATATTGGTCAAAGGCTTAAAATAAGCAACACCACTTTGTAAGATGCTCTAAACCAGGGATCCCCAAAGTCCCTCCTTGAGGGCCGAATCCAGTCGGGTTTTCAGGATTTCCCCAATGAATATGCATGAGATCTATATGCATGCACTACTTTCAATGCATATTCATTGGGGAAATCCTGAAAACCCGACTGGATTCGGCCCTCAAGGAGGGACTTTGGGAACCCCTGCTCTAAACCACACAGGTAACCAACGTAAAACCTTCAAAGAAGATGTGTAACATGGTCACTACTTTATAAACCCACAATTAAGCCCATGGCAGTAGGTTGTATAACGTGTGCAACAAGATCATGAGAGAGCCAGATAAAGACTATCGCAACATATCCAGTTAATTCCCGCTGCCCAGGTCCAACAGTATTTAATCTGAGAGTGCCATTGAATCAATGGTGTAGCTAAGGGTGGGCCCCAGCCCACTGTTTTAGGCTGAGGCCCACCCAAAATTCTCACACCCTTCTTGTGGCTGGTGGGGATCCTCAAGGCCCACTAAAAGCAAGGGTCCTCTGGTGGCAAGAACGTCTCCCTCTCCCACTTGCTCCGGCCCACAACACTGTCCAAGTGCTGGCATCGTGCTGGCCTTCCCCCCGCCACGCATGTGTGAAAACTGAGCATGCACAAGGAGGGTGAGACAGGGGCAGTGGCAGCGCATGGACAGAACCCAAGGCTGGAGTAAGTGTGGGAGAGAGGCATTCTTGCCGCCGGTGGGCCCTTGCAGCTGATGGGGCTTGGAGATCTCTTCCAGCTCAGATTTTTTTAATGCATTGAGTTGTCCCTGGGGGAAGGGATGTGGAGGCCACATGTGCTCGCCTAGTTGGCCCAGTGGCCCACCCAAAATTTGAGGTCTGGCTGCATGTCTGCATTGAATATCTGCACAGACCTCTATGGCATTTTCCATTTAATGCCGAGATGGTCTGGTAAAAAGCAAAGATGGAGCCTGAAGTTATCTGGGCGCTGCAAATATTTAGTGCCAGCACCAGGATATCTATCTGGGTAAGTAGGAATGCATACACAATTGCTCTAACCTGTATGAAGAGCTTTCTGAGCACCAGCACTGACTATCAGTGGTGCCAAACTAACTTCCAGTAGCTGCCGATGACCTGAACATTCAGTGACAATCTTACCAGCACATACACCCACATTAATCTTTCCTCGGAGCAGGTGCATCTTTGCACAGGAGCTTATAGGAAATTAAAAAAACAACGTAGGTGCATATATGGCTTGTATAAAAAACTGTAGATGGCAATATCTACCCATGAGCCTCCACAAGCCAGGTGTCCTCTTTTAATGTTGACCTTTTGAGTTACGTTGACCTTTGAGTTGGCAGTTAATGAAATATCACTCTGTCCCCTTGGGGTTTTTTTGTGCACTAAATCTTTGTTTGACGGGTAAAATTTCAATTATCATCATTTCCAAAAGAAGGGAGGTCCAACCTCGTCTGCAGTAAAAAAAAAACCAGCCAGGAACAAACAATCCAAAACTGCAGATATGTACAACGATGTAGGCGAATTTTATTGTGACAAGCAAACTATATATTAAAACCTTTTTACCAAACAGGGGACCCAACACGGTCCGTGTTTCGGACAACCTTCATCAGGGGTCCATGGTAGATAAAGGAAAAAACATATGTCACAACAAATATTGAAAAAGATAATATAAAACCAAACGGATGATGTGTCACGCCGAGAGTCTCTGCAAATAGTAAAAATCGCTATTGAGTAAATATACTTACAAGAGATTAATCTATTTATTCACTTTTTCTATACCGTTCTCCCAAGGGAGGTCAGAACGGTTTACACGAATTTATTCAGGTACTCCAGCATTTTTCCCTGCCTTTCCCAAAGGGCTCACCATCTATCTAATGTACCAAGAGCAAGTCTGAACAAAGATGGCATAACAAGCATACAAAGCAAGGTAAAAATATAATGACAAAAATATATGACAAAAAACGTGTTATTGTGAGACATAGCATGGCGAGCTTAATTCAGCAAAACATAGCACGGTAAACAGCATGGCTAACATAGTATGGCATGACTAGCGAAAATGGTTAGGCAAGCATGCATGATGAAACATAGCATGGAAGACATGGAATGGCGCACGGATACAGGACATTCTACCTCCTCAAGGTAGAACAAAAGAAGACAAAAGAGGCGACCTGTGATGCTCAATCTGTTTATTCACTGCTAAGACCCGACACGTACGTGTTTCGGCCGTAAGGCCTGCCTCAGGGGTCTTGTTTCCATTGAAGTGCAACTTTTATCGCATATGTCTCTTATCTGAAAAAAAGTCAACCAGTCGATGGTCATTAAGCCTGATCGTTATACTGGCAACAATCTCACGCATCCACTCAAAGTGAAAATGAAAGTGGAACGGCAAACATTGGTTGGCAACATAGTACGACAAATATAGAATGGTAAATATAATGTATACCAAAGTAAAGTAGTGCAAGGATAGCGAACAGTGTGGCAGAACATTGGATGACAAAACGTGGCTTGTTCAGATGTAGACTGAATAAAGAAATGGAAAACAAAATAGTGTCCAAATAATAATATAATTTAACAACGTTGATGGAACACTGATAGTGTATATAACGTGATTATAATCAAGGGAAAAAAGACCTCAAAATACCCCTAAATTGTGATCAATGAAGTCACAAATGTTTTGGGGTTAGGTATCATCACCGGTCAAAAACCCTTGAATTTTTAATATTTTTAATTTTCATTGCAAGCAGAATTATTATGATGGTATTGAACCAACAATTGCTGGTCATTTGAATGCTCAATCACTTAAAAGGAAAAACTTAAGTATGAAATTGACATATACTATATTTATATTAAAAGAAAAAAATGTTTTAAATAACTAAAAATCAATGAAAATTAAAAATATTAAAAATTCAAGGGTTTTTGACCGGTGATGATACCTAACCCCAAAACATTTGTGACTTCATTGATCACAATTTAGGGGTATTTTGAGGTCTTTTTTCCCTTGATTATAATCACGTTATATACACTATCAGTGTTCCATCAACGTTGTTAAATTGTTCAGATGTAGGACATTGGAGAGTCGGGCCCTTTGTCAGAAAGTCTATAGAATTTGAGTTGGCGCAATCTCATAGAGGGTCAGGGGAAGAGGAGAGCTTTTATTGCCTTCCTGAAGTTCAATCTTATGTAAGGATGTAAATGTACTGTATACGAATTCAGATGTACTAGGAAGTAAAATGAAGAATCCAGCGCGCAGCAGAATTATGGAACTGCTCACATGATATTTTGAGAAATCTAATTGCTACTGGCACTTTAACCATATTGCGATGCAGAAAGACATCCCAAAGAAATTCTCGCTAACCTCTTAGACATAGGAAGTCAAACAATAGGTTTCATAACTGGGCTCCGAGCTAAGGATTTATTGTCTGTTGGACTGACTGTATCTAACCTTATTAGGGAACGTTAAGTACCTGCGAGACATTCCTGATTGAACTCACTGTCATTCAACCACCCCTGAGTCACGATGATGAATTATTTGGTCTATGCTACTACAAACGTAATTAGCCTCGGCAAACTCTACCTTTATTCACACATGCGATAGCCTAGGGAGATTGTCAGACTAATTTTAGCCCAGTGGTATTTGCAGTAAGTGATAAACTCCAGTTCAGCGTGACAATTACAGTTAAATAATGAGTGAAAGGGCTGACTCATTTACAAAGACCTGTTCTAGTTGGCCGGTGAGAAGGCATGGCCAACTAGAGCAGGGGAGGACATGGACGATGCTTTCATAGGACAGATGGTTTGTTCCAAGGCTATTGTACATGCAAATGTCTGGTAGAAACTCGTAATGCTAATGTGTAGAAATAATTTGGGCTAATGCTTATTTGAACCGCATTGCGCATTGTTTATGAGATGAACTTTTGGTCTCTCTGCAGTGCTGAGTAGTAGAAGAGACTGCGCATGCAATGGTCCTGCAGTTAAAACCCCGCGGTCGTCATGGAAATAGAAGGGTTGACCTTCAAAGTGATTTAACGAACCAGAAACATCATTTGACCAGCTAAATCATTTGTCCAGGTGTAATGTAATTTATTTCTTATATACCGTTAAACTCCTTTAGGATTCTAAGCGGTTTACAGAAAATAGACAATAGTGTGCATTAAAATTATAAGTAATATAGGTTTACAGAGAAATATACATTAAAGGATACAATAAAAATAAGATAAATAAATAAAGAATAGGTACTTATTAGGGAACGTTAAGTACCTGCGAGACATTCCTGATTGAACTCACTGTCATTCAACCATCCCTGAGTCACGATGATGAATTACAGGTGGTGCTTAACCAGTTTGTACTGTTGGATATCAACACAGACGGCTAAACTCAAAGCTTTGTAATATCAGAATTTAGACATTCAAGAATACCAGAACAGTCATCCTGGGTCAGACCAATGGTCCATCGAGCCCAGTATCTGGTTTCCATCAGTGACCAATCGGGCCACAAATACTTGGCAGAAATCCAAATAATAGCAATCTACTGTAAACGCCAGGTTAAATCAAGCGTAAAAGGGAATAAATCTTCACAGCGGGGAAAATTCACACAATATTAATATATCTCCCAGCTGTGTCATATATCTGTCAATTACCAAAATAAAAGTATTCTGAAGCAAAGAACCAATCTATAAGGTAGGGAAAATTAGGATCATCAGAGGTGCGTTGCGTGATCTGGGCTTTCTCCAATTATTCCGAAAACATCTAACATAAGAACATAAGATTTGCCGCTGCTGGATCAGACCAGTGGTCCATCCTGCCCAGCAGTCCGCTCACGTGGCGGCCCTCTGGTCGAAGACCAGTGCCCTGAGACTAGCCCTACCTGCTTACGTTCTGGTTTAGCAGGAACTTGTCTAACTTTGTCTTGAATCCCTGGAGGGTGGTTCCCCTATTTGAATCCCTGGAGGGTGTTTTCCCCTATAACAGCCTTCAGAAGAGCGTTCCAGTTTTCTACCACTCTCTGGGTGAAGAAGAACTTCCTTACATTTGTATGGAATCTATCCCCTTTCAACTTTAGAGAGTGCCCTCTCGTTCTCTCTACCTTGGAGAGGGTGAACAATCTATCTTTATCAGCTAAGTCTATTCCCTTCAATATCTTGAATGTTTCGATCATGTCCCCTCTCAGTCTCCTTTTTTCAAGGGAGAAGAGGCCCAGTTTCTCCAATCTCTCACTGTACAGCAACTCCTCCAGCCCCTTAACCATTTTAGTCGCTCTTCTCTGGACCCTTTCGAGTAGTACCGTGTCCTTCTTCATGTATGGCGACCAGTGCTGGATGCAGTACTCCAGGTGAGGGCACACTATGGCCCGGTACAGCGGCATGATAACCTTCTCCGATCTGTTCGTGATCCCCTTCTTTATCATTCCTAGCATTCTGTTCGCTCTTTTCACCACCACCGCACATTGCGCGGACGGCTTCATCGACTTGTCGATCAGAACTCCCAAGTCTCTTTCCTGGGAGGTCTCTCCAAGTACCGCCCCGGACATCCTGTATTCGTGCATGAGATTTTTGTTACCGACATGCATCACTTTGCACTTATCCACGTTGAACCTCATCTGCCATGTCGATGCCCATTTCTCCAGCTTGATTATGTCACGTTGCAGATCTTCGCAATACCCCTGCGTCTTCACTACTCTGAATAACTTTGTATCGTCCGCAAATTTAATCACCTCGCTCGTCTCAAAATTTGGCTTTTTTTCAAAATTGTAAACCTCATTTCTTTCTATATTATCCTTAATTTTTACTTTGTTTATTTCTTTTAAATTTGGTAAACCGTGCCGAGCTCTATTTTTATAGAGAAGATGTGGTATACAAGTGTGAGGTTTAGTTTAGTTTTTGGTGGGTTTTTGTGGGCTCACACTTTCTCCCACATGTATACTAGTTTGGGTGGGATATGGGCCTGGATCCCCTTCTTTGGAGTCCACTGCGCTGACCACCAGGTTACTCCAACCACCTGCTTGCCGTTGTACTAGGACTGGCCATGCTATCTGCAGCTGTCATAGAGGCAGATATGTTCAGTTTCATTCAGATCTTTGGGGGGTGGGAGGAGGTCAGTGACCGCTTGGGGAGTGTGTGTGTGTGTGTGGGGGGGGGATGCGTTTATCCTTCTAGTGGTCATCCGGTCAGTTTGGGCACCTTTTTGACCCTTATTCATTTTTAAAACAGGTCTTGCCTCAAATGTCCAAACTGTGCCCTGGTCATTTTGTATAAAGTTCGATTATCGCTACAAAACATCCAAGTGGTAAGCCTGCCAAAATCTTGCCCATAACATGCCTCCAACTCGCCCCCTTGAGATTTAGATGCACTGCAGACTAAAACCCTTGCAAAACATCTAGAAAGTCGGTTTTGAAAATGGGGACTTGGATGGGTGTCAGGTCAAAAGCGCGCCAGGACAAAGGCGCGAGCAGACAACTGAGGTGCGCGCCGAAGAAAAAGATTGTTTTTAGGGGCTACAATGGGGGTTGTGGGGGGGAACCCCCCCCACTTTACTTAATACAGATTGCGCCGCGTTGTGGGGGTGTTGTGGGGGGTTTGGGGGTTGTAACCCCCCACATTTTACTGAAAACTTAACTTTTTCCCTGTTTTTAGGGAAAAAGTTACATTTTCACTAAAATGTGGGGGGTTACAACCCCCCAAATCCCCCACAACGCTGCCGCCATATGTATTAAGTAAAGTGGGGTGAGCTCCCCAACAAAACCCCCTGTTGCAGCCCCTAAAAACAGTCTTTTTCTTCGACGCGCACCTCCGTCTTGCGCTCAGTTGTCGGCGCGCGCCTTTGTCTTCCGCGTTACTGTCTATGAACCCTTGGATGTTTTGGTGAGAAAAATGTCCAAGGGCCATTTTGTGCCATTTTTTTGACATCTTTTCGTTTTGAAAATGAGCCCCCTTAACTGCCTATGTGTTAGCCACCTCTGCAAACCCAGAAATTCAGTGCTGGTGCTTGGACATGGTCTGGCATTGAATTTCCTGATTTACTGCTGGTGGCAGTCGGGAAAATGCTGAGCACTGCCGTCTGAATATCAAGCCCTAGGTCAGGGGTAGGCAATTCCGGTCCTCGAGAGCCGGAGCCAGGTCAGGTTTTCAGGATATCCACAATGAATATGTATGAGATGGATTTGCATGCACTGCCTCCTTGAGATGCAAATCTATCTCATGCATATTTATTGTGGATATTCTGAAAATCTGACCTGGCTCCGGCTCTCGAGGACCAAAATTGCCTACCCCTGCCCTAGGTTTATAGAATCATAACATAAGAACATAAGCAGTGTCTCTGCTGGGTCAGACCAGAGGTCCATCGCACCCAGCAGTCTGCTCACGCGGCGGCCCATCAGGTCCAGGACCTGTATAATAATCCTCTATCTATACCAGTGGTTCCCAACCCTGTCCTGGAGGACCACCAGACCAATCGGGTTTTCAGGCTAGCCCTAATGCATATGCATGAGATAAATTTGCATATAATGGAAGTGAGAGGCATGCAAATCTGCTCCATGCATATTCATTAGGGCAATCCTGAAAACCCGATTGGCCTGGTGGACCTTCAGGACAGGGTTGGGAACCATTGATCTATATCCTTCTATCCCCTTTTCCTTCTGGAAATTATCTAATCCCTTCTTGAACCCCAATACCATATACTGTCCTATCACACCCTCTGGAAGGGCATTCCAGGTGTCCACCACCCTTTGGGTGAAGAAGAACTTCCTAGCATTGGTTCTGAATCATACGAAGAATTGCAAAGGGACTTGAACAAACTAGGGGAATGAGCGACGAGATGACAGATGAAGTTCAACGTTGAAAAATGTAAAGTATTGCATGTGGGAAGCAGAAACCTGAGCTACAACTATACGATGGGAGGGATGTTATTGAATGAGAGTACCCAAGAAAGGGACTTGGGGGTAATGGTGGACATGACAATGAAGCCGACGGCACAGTGCGCAGCGGCCGCTAAGAGAGCGAATAGAATGCTAGGTATAATCAAGAAGGGTATTACAACCAAAACGAAAGAAGTTATCCTGCCATTGTATCGGGTAATGGTGCGCCCGCATCTGGAATACTGCGTTCAATATTGGTCGCCGTACCTTAAGAAGGACATGGTGTTACTCGAGAGGGTTCAGAGGAGAGCGACCCATCTGATAAAAGGGAAGGAAAACCTTTCATACGCTGAGAGATTGGAGAAACTGGGTCTCTTTTCCCTGGAGAAGAGGAGACTTAGAGGGGATATGATAGAGACTTACAAGATCATGAAGGGCATAGAGAGAGTAGAGAGAGACAGATTCTTCAAACTTTCAAATAATAAAAGAACAAGAGGGCATTCAGAAAAGTTGAAAGGGGACAGATTCAAAACCAATGCTAGGAAGTTCTTCTTTACCCAACGTGTGGTGGACGCCTGGAATGCGTAATAGGGCAGGGTACGGTACTGGGGTTCAAGAAAGGATTGGACAATTTCCTGCTGGAAAAGGGGATAGAGGGCTATAGATAGAGGATTACTGCACAGGTCCTGGACCTGTTGGGCCGCCGCGTGAGCGGACTGCTGGGCACGATGGACCTCGGGTCTGACCCAGCGGAGGCATTGCTTATGTTCTTATGCTAAATTTAAATTAACAGCAATCAATGCCACTTAAGCATTATTAGTGGCACTTAAGGTCAATTGGCATTTAAATGAACAACTAATTTGCATGCCCAAAGTGTGTGCTAGGGCACACACTATATCTAAGCAGTTCCAAAAGATCCCTTCGCCTCCAGTTGATCTATTGAATCTGTCGAACTGTGCTTTCCTAACTTCAGCTGCTTCAAAACACAGCAGAAAGTCGATGCTGGGAAAGGCAGCCCTAGTCTTAATTATTGTACAGCGCATTACTTTAGCGACGGACCTGAAAGTCTGGTTTAAGCTCTTTACTTTTTGAGTTCAAGACCTTTGCGGGCATGGGTTCTAAATACCTAAAGACATAGATCATTTATTTCTTTCGATTTAGCTCATAGATTTCATGCGTAGCTCATGAAGAGTTGCACTCAGGTATGTCTAGTATTTCCCTGAAGGGCTTATAATCTAAGGGAGGGTTACGTGACTTAAAAACAGTACAATACATCTGCTGTCAATTCAGAGTGCCTTCTTTATATGTAACAAATAGTCCTGGAAGAAAAAGAACTCAGAGAAACCGATGGATGGCTCATTAACTCTTTATCATGGGTCATATAAAGCTTCTTTTAATGCAACAACATGTGAAGCGTGATTTTAAAGCACAGGGCCTGGTTTAAGGTGGCAAATAGGCACACACACAGGTGCTGTTGTAGGAAAACTGAACCAGTCCTCTTCTCATTAAACTACACTGGCTCCCAATAGCCTCCCATGCTCAATTTAAGGCGTTGACCCTCACACAAAACGCCTTGTATACCGGCACTCCGATAACTCCTTATGCTACTTCAAGGGTTCTTTAATCATTAAAAGATCATTGCTTCCACATCCAAATGTTTCAAGAAATACATTAAGAGAGCTCTAAAGTGTATGTGTTTTGTTTTTGTTTTTTCTTGTACCTACTGTTTGGAACTTGCTTCCTGCCAATATACGTTTAAGATCTTTTTATCCAAAGTTTAGAGCTGTACTAAACCCATTTATCTTCAATAGCTTACAGCTTTTCCACCAGGATACATTGAAACTTAAAGTTGCCTTGGCTAGGGTTACCATATTTTTCTTTGGGAAACCACGGACACATGACCCCACCCCGTACTGCCCCCAGCTCCACCCGCACAAAGCCTCCTCTCTTCTTCCGGGCGAGCTCCAGCTGTGTCTGGAGGACCTGGAGGATGTGTGGATGAGTGTGACGTTTCCCTCCTCCTCCCTTTCCCTGTGGTGCAGCAGCAGCAGCATTTCCCTTCCCCCTTTCCTGTGCAGGAGAGGCATTTCTCTACCCCCTTCCCTCCCTCTCCCTTTCCCTGTGCAGCAGCAGCAGCATTTCCCTAGGGTCCCCCTTTCCTGTGCAACTGAAGCATTTCTCTTTCCCCTCCCCTTCCGTTCCCTTCCTTGTGGAGCAGCAGCGTGTCTGGCCGGCTCCCTTGCTCAGTCGATTGTTCCGTTCAAAGCCGCGGGTGGGGGCTCCTTGCGAGATCCACGCCTGCATCTGAAGCCTCTCTGATGTTATGACGTCAGAGAGGCTTCTGATGCAGGAGTGGTTCAGATGCGGCCGGAGTTCTCCTGTCTGAAACACTGCACTGAGAATCACCCTAGGCTTCTTTTTTCCCTTTCCATTTTGACACAGCCAATTCCTAGAGGCTTGAGGAACTTTATGCAACGCGCCCTTTTGTGTGGAAAGAAGCTGATACTGGCAGGATACATGTTTCAAATTTGACATATTGTAATCACAAAATGGAAAATAAAATTAGTTTTTCTACCTTTTGTTGTCTGGTCATTATTCAAATCTTGTTGGTCCCAGGCTCTGGTTGTCTTCTGATAACTTGCTTCTCAGGGTCTCCTTCTTTCTTCTTTCTTCCTGTTAACCATCTTCCATCTCTGTCCTCCCCTTCCGTTTCTCTTCCCTTCCCCGGAGGTCTGGCATCTTTCCTTTTTTTCGTCTCCCTCCACAGATCCACCTTTTCTTAACTACCCTTTCATCCAGCATCTCTCCCTCCTTCCCCACCACCCCAGGGTCCACCATCTGTCCTTTTCTTTTCCCAACTACCCTCCTATCCAGTATCTCTATCCTCCCCTCCACACCATCCCTTGTGTCCAACTTCTCTCCCTTTCTGTTCCTTATTTCACCCTATTCCAATCTCCTAAAGATTTCTACTTCCTGTTGGTAACTCTTTTACCCGACATTTTTATTACCTTAAAAAAAAAAAAATAAAAAAAATTATGTCATCGCTTATTCTATTCCTTCAAATTCTGAATGTAATTCTTGTTTTAGTTTGGATGTAATCCGCCTTGAACCGCAAGGTAATGGCGGAATAGAAATCACTAATGTAATGTAATGTTGCACTGGCTGGACTCTAAGGCCCAAATTCTGTAACCAGCGCCTAAAATGAGGCACCTATTTCGGAAGCGCCCAACTAAATAGAATAACAAGCCCAATTAAGTTTTTTAATCAGCACTGATTGAAACGCAGGCGCCTATCAAGAAAGCGTGATTCTGTAACAAGGCGCCTCTAAAAATTTAGGCGGCCTTCAAAAAATTAGGCGCTATGCACGTTAGGCGTGGGCGTGGCTACATGCTAGGCGCCTTGCTGCAGAATCGCTGCTCTTAAGCGTGCTTAAGCGCGCAGCTAGGCGCCTAAATTTTCGTTGTACCTAGAGCTGGCCTATTTCTTGGGCGCCTCCAAAATAGGTTCCGCTCAGCGTGATTCATTAAACAGCGCTCAATTATAGTTGAGTCGCGCTGAACGGTGCCTAATTAGGTGCCTAACTTTGGGGCGCTTCGTATAGAATTTGCCCTTAAGTCTCCCTCAGCTGAAGTTGGAACAAATGGAAGCGACCGATATGGACTGCGAGCCCGATTGGTCTTCTTTAACGATGAATGTTCGTAGCAATCTTTCGAACATTTGGGGCTCCTTTTACTAAGGTGCGCTAGCATTTTTAGCGCACGCAGGAAATTACCGCACGCTACGCTTCTAGGACTAACACCGGCTCAATGCTGGCGTTAAGGTCTAGCGCCCGCGGCAATATAGCACGTGCTATTCCGTGCATTAAAGCTCTAACGCAGCTTAGTAAAAGTTGCCCAAAATGGAGTGTTTAGCTTGCTACTCACATGATCACCCCTCTCTCGCGCCTCTGTGATTTTTTTTTTTTGGAGGGAGAGAGGGAGGGTGGTTTGGGTGGGGGGGATGGTTGGGGTTTGTTTTATGCCTTGTTCAAACAGATTTCCTTGCTATTCTGCTCATGCTATTTGCCTGACTTCTGTTTGCTCAATAAAAGATATTTGAAATAATGTGACTCTTAGAGAAGTACAGCCTATAGAGACTTCACTTTATGAATCCTCTATAATAAAACCCTAAGCGCGCATGTGCACTTACAACGGCGTGATCCCTGACAGCGTAATTTGTGACTCCGTGGCCGTGTTTGATTGGCGGCTTGTGGCGCGTCCGGCGATTTGAGCGGTGATGAGAGCAACGGCAGGAGGGTGTCCTTCGAGGTGCTGCGAGGCGTCCGGCTGCTACTGCTACACAGGAAAGTGGAGAGGGAGAGGGAAAAGGGGCTGCTTTGGGGGGACAGGTGTGCTGGGGGGGGGGGCAGGCAGCAATCTTGGTTTGCTCAGGGGGGGGGGGGGCCAGAGAGAGATAGGCAGGGGGGCCAGGGAAAGAGACAGACAGACAGACAGCGGCCAAGGAGCAAGAGAGACAGAAAGAAAGACAGATAGACAGAAAGTGGTCAAGGAGAGAGAGACAGAAAGAAAGACAGACAGACAGAAAGCGGTCAAGGAGAGAGAGACAGAAAGAAAGACAGACAGACACATCTATTCTAGCACCCGTTAATGTAACGGGCTTAAAGACTAGTATTATAATGAAAGTCTGAAATACAGTACTGTATGTTGGCTTCTTTCAAAACTGACCATATTAATACAGAGTCTGCAGTGCTTTTTTCATTTTTTATTTCATTTATCGATCCTTAAATCCCACATTATCCATTACAGTTCAATTTGGCTTAAAGTCAGTATCAGTATTTTCTTTTAAAAATAAGCCTGTGGAAAAGTATCACAGAACTAACATGCAAAATTTCGTGTGTAGGATTTCAAAAGGAGTCTACAAAATTGTTTTCCTTTCTCCAACCCAAACGCTCTCCTGCCCCTGATGGCCTGCCTGCTTTATGTTGACTTCCCACTCATATACGTATTTACCTGAAGAAAAGCTGATGACAAATGGTTTCTGAAACTTACTGTCTGTGTGCATAGGCGAAGACTCCATGTAAATAACATTAAGCCAAAAACAGAGGGTGATCTTTATGATTTGTGCCCTTTATTCAAATGTATCTTATTGTGTGAAATTTACGACTTGCTTGACCACCACAGACACTGTGAACAGTGGAAATTATATACAGTGTACGCATTGCCAAGCGGTAGGAGCTCTGGGAGATTTTGATCGAGTCTGACACCAATGGAAAATTCATTACATAAGCAAAATGCCTCCAGTTTTCATGCTTGTCCTTCAATCCATCCCTCAAGTGCTGAAAAACAGATGACTTTTAGCAATCAGGGCTCATTGTAGGTAAGCCAAATTTTATTTTTCTACTGGATAATTATCAAGTCTTGTGGGAACAGGTGGGCGGGAGACTTTGTGGCAGGAGAGTGTGGGCATCCCTTCTGCTGTATTTTGGGTGTTCGGGGGGGGAGGGGAAGACAGTGGTTCGGTGAGGAGGGCGTGCGTGATTGTTGGGGGTCGGGGAGGGCTGTTGGCAGCGGTAGGAGGATTTTTTTCACATTTTTTTTTTTTATGGGGCAGATATTTTGCATGTGTAATACACACAAAATATCTTTGCCATGGAAAAAAAACAACAATCAAAATCCCCAGGCAGACCTGTCCGTAACACAGTTACCGACAGGTCTGCAGCAATCGGATTTTAGAATTGGTAAAACCCAATGCCCCAATGCTAAATAGCCAAGCAATGTAAGTGAATCAATCGCTTGGCTATTTTGCATGGGGCTTTACTGATTTGCATGGCTGGATCGGAAAATGGGCGATCGAGGGGAATAACACACGGTGGGCTGTTTTGTGAATTGGGTCGGTTAGCAGCGATCGTCATAAGATCATAAGAATAGTCGTACTGGGTCAGATCAATGGTCCATCAAGCCCAGTAGCCCGTTCTCACAGTGGCCAATCCAGGTCTCTACTACCTGGCCAAAACCCAAGGAGTAGCAACATTCCATTCAGAATCTTAAAAAATAGCAAGGTTCCGGAATCCCACAGAATAACAAAAGATTCCGGAACCCCAAAGAGTAGCAACATTCCATTCAGAATTCTAAAGAACAGCAAGATTCCAAAATCCCAAAGAGTAGCAACATTCCATTCAGAATCTTAAAGAATAGCAAGATTCCAGAATCCCACAGAATAACAAAAGATTAAGGAATCCCAAAGAGTAGCAACATTTCATTCAGAATTTTAAAGAATAGCAAGGTTCCAGAAGCCGACAGAATAACAAAAGATTCCGTAACCCCAAATAGTAGCAACATTCCATTCAAAATCCTAAAGAATAGCAAGATTCCGGAATCCCAAAGAGTAGCAACATTCCATTCAGAATCTTAAAGAATAGCAAGGTTCCAGAATCTCACAGAATAAGACAAGATTCCGGAACCCCAAAGAGTAGCAACATTCCATTCAGAATCCTAAAGAATAGCAAGATTCCGGAATCCCAAAGAGTAGCAACATTCCATTCAGAATCTTAAAGAATAGCAAGGTTCCAGAATCCCACAGAATAAGAAAAGATTCCGGAACCCCAAAGAGTAGCAACATTCCATTCAGAATCCTAAAGAATAGCAAGATTCCGGAATCTCAAAGAGTAGCAACATCCATTCAGAATCCTAAAGAATAGCAAGATTCCGGAACCCCAAAGAGTAGCAACATTCCATTCAGAATCCTAAAGAATAGCAAGATTCCGGAATCCCAAAGAGTAGCAACATCCATTCAGAATCCTAAAGAATAGCAAGATTCCGGAATCCCAAAGAGTAGCAACATCCATTCAGAATCCTAAAGAATAGCAAGATTCCGGAACCCCAAAGAGTAGCAACATTCCATTCAGAATCTTAAAGAATAGCAAGGTTCCAGAATCCCACAGAATAAGAAAAGATTCCGGAACCCCAAAGAGTAGCAACATTCCATTCAGAATCCTAAAGAATAGCAAGGTTCCGGAATCCCACAGAATCAGCACTTGAGGGATGCTACCGATCCAGGGCAAGCAGTGTCTTCCCCCATGTCTTTCTCAATAACAGACTATGGACTTTTCCTCCAGGGGAAATTGACCATTTTCTTCTTGCTGTGGTAAAAATGGTCCTAGAGCACAGGAAAAACTCACGTAAGGGCATACTAAGGTCACTATTGCAGCTTAGCAAAAAAGACCCCCCCCCCCCCAGTTACTGCAATTTGTCTGCGTACATTTACCCCCTCTTTTCAAAGGTGCGCTAAGCTTTTTAGCATGCGCTGAACACGTGCCAAATGCTAACACGTGCATGTTATTGTATGGACGCGTTAGCGATTAGCGCACGCATTGATTTAGCGCTCGCTAAATCCATGCTAAAACGCTGTGTAGATGGTGGGGATCCTTGTTACAGCTTTGAGAGTTACTAGATTAACATCCGAGGATATCTCAGAGATTTGTCAATATTTTGAAGCTCTTAAACTCTTTCTTGGAACTCTCATTTCCTGGAAAAGTTCATAACAAGCATTTCGGCGCCATCGGACTTTTGCTCCTTGTAATGATCAATGAACTTTTTGCAGTGCAGAGGTCAGGCTGGCTTAAGAAACCTTTGATCAGGCACAGGAAGAAGGAAACGTGCTGTGCCATCATTTTATCATCCTGTCAAAAGGGATCCAAAGATATATCAAGAGGTGGAATGAAAAAGCTAAAGTCACAGAATAATATGCATTTATCAAACAGCCGTATTTTTAACAGTTGGTGCGCTTGTATCCGTGATTCAGGAAGGGAGCTGAAAAAGGGAGCCCGAGACCCCAGTGTTGATGGGCGTAATGTAACACGGGGCTGGTAGAGCCTTCATGTTGCCCATTGGCTGGGGGGTAGGTAAGGATTAGAGTAGGCAGGGGGATTCCTTAAGATTCTGAATGGAATGTTGCTACTCTTTGGGGTTCCGGAATCTTTTCTTATTCTGTCGGATTCTGGAACCTTGCTATTCTTTAAGATTCTGAATGGAATGTTGCTACTCTTTGGGATTCCGGAATCTTGCTATTCTTTAGGATCCTGAATGGAATGTTGCTACTCTTTGGGGTTCCGGAATCTTTTCTTATTCTGTCGGATTCTGGAACCTTGCTATTCTTTAAGATTCTGAATGGAATGTTGCTACTCTTTGGGATTCCAGAATCTTGCTATTCTTTAGGATTCTGAATGGAATGTTGCTGGGATTGGGTAGAGGGCCTGTCAGGGTAAGGCATTTAAAAATGATAGGCTGCGGAGCGCGGGGGCGAGGTTTTAACGCCGGGACCCTGGAGGACTCGGTTCCTTCTGAGATCCTCCAGGGCTGCTTTTCCCACCCGCCCGCCCTTTGTTGGGGTAGCTGTGTTAGCTCGAGGGTAGCGGATTCCTGAGCTACTGTGTCATGAGGCTCATCAGGTGATGAGCATTGGGACGGTGGGGAGCCGTACCCAGTGGGTCAGGTGACCCGGAAAAGGGGCATGAGGGACATGCTACCCCTCTGACTCTTGCTGTGGCGGCAGGGTCGAGGGAATAAAAATAATTCCTCGGGTAGCTCGGGAGGAGCTCTTTATACAATGCTAATTATGTTAATGAAGTTAAGATATGCTATGTTTATGGTTAATAAACGGAGCTGTGGCTGATTTTACCAACCTGAAGATTCGATAGTGTTTTTTTTTTGGGGGGGGAGTTAAGGGGGGAGGTTTAGGAAGAGAGTGTGGGTTTTTGTTATATATATATATATTCAGATCCCGCTGTTACTGCATTCTGTGTTCCATTCATTATGGGCAATCTGCACAGACGATGGTCAATATATTTCATATACCATCTTTCTTCCACAGATAAAGTGGTTTAGAACATAAGAACATAAGCCTTACTGGGTCAGACCAATGGTCCATCAAGCCCAGTAGCCTGTTCTCATTGGGGCCAATCCAGGTCATTAGTACCTGGCCAAAACCCAAGGAGTAGCAACATTCCATTCAGAATCCTAAAGAATAACAAGATTCCGGAATCCCAAAGAGTAACAAAAGATTCCGGAACCTCAAGGAGTAGCAACATTCCATTCAGAATCCTAAAGAATAGCAAGATTCTGGAATCCCAAAGAGTAACAAAAGATTTCGGAACCCCAAACAGTAGCTACATTCCATGCTACCAATCCAAGGTAAGCAGAGGCTTTCCCCATTTCTTAATAACAGACTACGGACTTTTCCTCCAGGAAATTGTCCAAACCTTTCTTAAAACCATCTACGCTATCCGCTCTTACCACAAGCTCTGGCAATGCGTTCCAGAGCTTAACTATTCTCTGAGTGAAAAAAAAAACTTCCTCCTGTTGGTTTTAAAAGTATTTCCCTGTAACTCCAACGCGTGTCCCCTAGTCTTTGTCATTTTTGACGGAGTGAAAAATCGATCCACTTGTACCCGTTCTACTCCACTCCGGATTTTGTAGACTTCAATTGTATCTCCCCCCCCTCCCCCCTCAGCCGTCTCTTTTCCAAGCTGAAGAGCCCCAACTGTTTTAGCCTTTCCTCATGTTTCTTTGGTTGCTAGTTGGACACTTTGGAAATAATCCAAGATCAAAGTGCCTTCCCTTTAAAAGAACAAAATGCCAAAGTAAACTCATTTAAGAGTAAAACACTGACGAGAAGTGCAGAGGGTCCTTCAGTTTTGTTTGTGAAAAATCCTTGGACTGTTAACCATCTCTTCTCATGTACATTTAAGTGTATGGCTTCCTTACTACTAATACTTTCAGTGACTAAGAAGTAACAGAAAACCTTTAATTTGCAGCAGCTTTTCATGCTAATTCCTTTTCTCCTTGTTCTGACTTGAGCTTTGAGAGTTATTACCCTGAAAGACAACTCCAGCATGGTCCTGTCCTAGGACAAAGGCCGAACACTGTTAGAAAGGCCCGAGGCCCTGTTAAGGTTAGGAAGGCCCAATGAAAAAGAATTCTTCCCTCCTCTCCTTCTTCCCTCCTCCCCTTCTCCCCTCCTCTTTGCATCCTTGTCAAAACTGTTCTAGAGATGGCTAAGGGTGCTTGCCGGAGCCTAGGAACTGGGCCTTGAAGAATTAGCTGTGTAATTTACCACCACCACATCATGCCTTGTCCCTCTGGAAAAAAAAAAAATCCCCTCCCAAGAAGGAATGGCCTCCAGCTGGAGCCTTGGCCTAAGGTGAATAGATGAATGAAAAATCATTGCTCCACATCAGGGCCTCTGTGACCCTATATTTCCTGTTTCGGCTTTTGCAGTGAAAGAGAGTAAACATTGGAGCAAATGTGGCCTGATCGAACAATGGGCCTTTTTGTGAGATAAATACCAGTTCCCGCTCTCTCCCCCACATAATAAATCCTCTTCACTGGCACAGCTAATGGAGGCAAGGGAAGAAAGGGCCATCCTGTAGGGAGCAGGGCCTGAATTTTAAGCTCCCTGGGCAAGTGGGAGGCTATTTAGCTATTTCAGCAATCCTATGCGGCACTGTGCAAAAAGGTTGCTCTTGCATTCCTCAACTGGATATAAATTGCAATTTTTAATCCGCTTTTCATTGGACCTCATTGTTGAACTGTGGAAACGATGTGTTTCCTTTGAAAAACTGAATGCTAGCAATGTGAAAGAGGTCTCAGGAAAAAGACTAGTTTAACAGGGAGGACAGACCATAAAGACTCTACAGTGCTTAATAAAAATAAATTTCATTGATGGTCATCACACACTTTTACTCCCATTCAATAACAACAAGGTTCTTCTGGCTTTTAGATCTACTGTTCCTGGAGAAAAGTGGGTTAGTTCTGATACCTTTTCATTTCTTTTTATGGTCCAGTATAAGGGTAGGGTTACCCGATATTCGGGAAAACCCAGACAAGCCCTCTTTGTAGAGGACTGTCCGGGATCCTGGATGGACTTTCCAAAACCTGGCATTTGTCCAGGTTTTGGAAAGCCCCCAACGAGCTTCGGCCGCATCTGGAGGGCCTCTGATGTCGCGCACATCCTGCTCTAGGCCCTCCAGAAGCAGCTGGAGCACGTCTGGAAGAAGAGAGGAAGCTTTGCGGGGGCGGAGCTTGGGGGCAGAATGGGGTGGAGCTGGAGGCGGAACAGGGCTTGTTAATCTATTACGCCGTGCACACAAATTGGCACTGCGCACAGATTTTCATGCGCAACTTTGTCTGCAGTCCACAGAATCTGGGGGTTATGCAGTAACCTCTAGACCTTCAATTAGGTGCAATTAGATGTCTAACTACTGCCACTATTTATTATTTCTAAAGCGCTGAAAGGCGTACACAGAGCTGTACATTTTAACATACAATAGATAGTCCCTGCTCAGAAGAGCTTACAATCTAATTTAGACAGGACATTTCAGGGTTGGGGAGATTATGGTAGAACACGCAGGGATCTCAAAGTCCCTCCTTGAGGGCCACAATCCAGTCGGGTTTTCAGGATTTCCCCAATGAATATGCATGAGATCTATGTGCATGCACTGCTTTCAGTGCATATTCATTGGGGAAATCCTGAAAACCCAACTGGATTGAGGCCTCAAGGAGGGACTTTGAGATCCCTATGATAGAGGAAATGTTACAGTGGTTCTAGGTATCTGACATTTTAACATACAATAGACGGTCCCTGCTCAGAAGAGCTTATCATCTAATGTAGACAGGACATTTCGGGGTTGGGGAGATTATGGTAGAGGAAATGATGCAGTGCTGAAAGTTATGTGCCTTATTGGCTCCTAGCTTGGGGTACACTGTAAAAATTTAGGGGGAATGGGACTGTGACCCTTTATACACAGCCTTATCAACTCTACCATGCATCAAAGCTTTTGTTGGTTATTATGTTGGATGTTTTCTGTTCACTAAAAATATTAAACAAACAAACCAGAAAAACTCAGGGGGAAATATATCACTATGACCCTTCAGCATCCACTGTCCTGTATTATGTTTATTGCACATTTGATATCCCACTTAATGCAAAAGGTCGAAGTGGCTTACAAAATTTATGCGGGATATGCTAGAGGCCTATACAATATTGAGTGGAGTGGAAAGGATAGATTTGAATTGCTTGTTTACTCTTTCCAAGAAAACTAGGACTAGGGGGCATGCGATGAAGCTACTAAGTAGTAGTTTTAAAACAAACTGGAGAAAATATTTCTTCACACAACTTGTCATTAAACTCTGGAGTTCGTTGCCAGAAAATGTGGTGAAATCAAATAGCTTAGCAGGGTTTAAAAAACAGGGTTGGCCAATTTCCTAAAAGAGAAGTCCATTGGCCATTATTGAGATGGCTTGGGGAAATCTACTGCTTTTGTAGCATAAAATCTGTTTTTCTACTTGGAACCTGGGTTGGCCACTGTTGGAAGCAGGATACTGGGCTTGATGGACCTTTGGTCTGTCCCATTATGGTTATTCTTATGTTCAAAGCATTAATAACACTTTAGTAAGCGCCCAAGAGCACTCAATGATAGACACTTAACTCTTACTGAGTCCAGCATATACTAAAGTGTCTCCATTGTTTGCTCTCTGAGTAGCTTTTAGCTACTTGTTTCAGCATTTCCCAGAAAATTGCTTAACCTGTGAGCTAAATGGTAGAACAATATTCTGTACTTCAGGAGAAGGGACATTATGAGCCTTCTGTTCATCCTATTAGAGAACATCGATCATGTTACAAGACATTCCTTACAAAAGGCATGATGTCACCGATGGGAGAGCAGATAGCTGCAAAAAAAAAAAAAAAAAAAAAGGCCTTCTGGGCCAGATACACTGAAGGGTTTTCCCCATTTTATGTCTGTTGAAAAGATGTTTAGAAGATCTTGGCTTCTGGGCTATAAGGTGACAGCATTTACAGTACCCAGCTGAAAACCTCCCTGTCTAGACTCTGCCTGTGGAATTTGTATGACAGCTGAGGCAAAGCTGACACAGGGCATAGTTAAGCTCTGGAACACGTTGCCAGAAGACGTGGTAAGAGCGGATAGTGTAGCTGGTTTTAAGAAAGGTTTAGACAAGTTCCTGGAGGAAAAGTCCATAGTCTGTTATTGAGAAAGACACGGGGGAAGCCACTGCTTGCCCTGGATCGGTAGCATCCCTCAAGTGCTGATTCTGTGGGATTCCGGAACCTTGCTATTCTTTAGGATTCTGAATGGAATGTTGCTACTCTTTGGGGTTCCGGAATCTTGCTATTCTTTAGGATTCTGAATGGAATGTTGCTACTCTTTGGGGTTCCGGAATCTTGCTATTCTTTAGGATTCTGAATGGAATGTTGCTACTCTTTGGGATTCCGGAATCTTGCTATTCTTTAGGATTCTGAATGGAATGTTGCTACTCTTTGGGATTCCGGAATCTTGCTATTCTTTAGGATTCTGAATGGAATGTTGCTACTCTTTGGGGTTCCGGAATCTTGCTATTCTTTAGGATTCTGAATGGAATGTTGCTACTCTTTGGGATTCCGGAATCTTGCTATTCTTTAGGATTCTGAATGGAATGTTGCTACTCTTTGGGGTTCCGGAATCTTGCTATTCTTTAGGATTCTGAATGGAATGTTGCTACTCTTTGGGGTTCCGGAATCTTGCTATTCTTTAGGATTCTGAATGGAATGTTGCTACTCTTTGGGATTCCGGAATCTTGCTATTCTTTAGGATTCTGAATGGAATGTTGCTACTCTTTGGGATTCCGGAATCTTGCTATTCTTTAGGATTCTGAATGGAATGTTGCTACTCTTTGGGGTTCCGGAATCTTTTCTTATTCTGTGGGATTCTAGAACCTTGCTATTCTTTAAGATTCTGAATGGAATGTTGCTACTCTTTGGGATTCCGGAATCTTGCTATTCTTTAGGATTCTGAATGGAATGTTGCTACTCTTTGGGGTTCCGGAATCTTTTCTTATTCTGTGGGATTCTAGAACCTTGCTATTCTTTAAGATTCTGAATGGAATGTTGCTACTCTTTGGGTTTTGGCCAGGTACTAGGGACCTGGATTGGCCATTTGTGAGAGTGGGCTACTGGGCTTGATGGACCATTTGTTTGACCCAGTAAGGCTATTCTGACCTTCTGATGTTCTAAGGGCAGAACTGCCAAGTTAACCTAGGTCTTGCAGCTGAACTTTCTGACCAGCACTGGTTTTGAAATTACATCCCAGAGTGGTGTGGTATTTATAGACCCTGATTCTCCCCTCTGAAGTCAATGCTATAGGTCTTATCAGGAGGGGGTATCGGTTAGGTGCCCCTGAAAATTAACGGCTAGCTCTGGCCAAGCAATTTAACCAGTCAGTGGTCAGCTAAATCACTTTGCGTAATCAGCCTCATAACTTTTAGGTAGACTATTCTCAGAGCAGGAATTTCAACCTCTAGATGGAATGCATTTTGGATGATGGAAAGGTAACCCTATGAATGAGTGAAGTAGGGAAGGGGTAAAACACGGACCTGACGGACCTTGCAGATCTAAACCCGCACGTCCTTAAAAATCTGAGGTCCGTGCCGCTTGTAGTTAGTTTCTGGCTCTGACGGACCTCGGTGACAATTTAGCTCTGACGGATCCGTCTCAGCATAGGGAGGGAAAAGTATTAGGATCCGTCAGCGCTACAATGTCTTTCCCGCGCCCGATGAACCAGAGGCTTGCCAGACTAAGTAATCAGTCAGTGTAAGTTATTCAGGGATGGAAAGACAGATCGCCAGAAATAGGTGTGCCTGCTACAATGTCTGAGGATATTTCAATTAAAAGCCGCAGAACTGTTTGGGCTGATTCATTCCTGCCACTGTTTTCCGCTTACACACATAGACAAATGCAAGGTGATGCATCTGGGAAAGAAAAACAAAGAACATGAATATAGGATATTAGGTGTGACATTAGCCAAATGCGAACAAGAAAGGGATTTGGGGGTACTGATAGACAGAACCCTAAAGCCATCGGCTCAATGTGCGGTGGCGGCGAAGAAAGCAAACAGGATGTTGGGCTTGATTAAGAAGGGGATCACGAGTAGATCGGAGGACGTCATAATGCCACTTTACAGAGCAATGGTCAGACCACACTTGGAATACTGTGTCCAACACTGGTCTCCATACCTCAAGAAGGATATAACTCTGCTGGAGAGGGTGCAGAGGCGAGCCACGAAACTAGTCAGTACTTTCCAGAATTCATTTCAAATGCTCCTGCCTGGCTTTCAAGATCATTCACGGCATCCTTCCGCCCCTAATCCCTCTATCCTTCCTCGCCCCGACACCAACTACCACCAGATCTGCCCACAGACATAAACTATCCTTCCCCTCTCTACACGCAGGTAAACTGGGTAGATCCCTCCTCTCCAAAATCACCGGCCTCTGGAACGACCTCACTGTCCCGCTGCGGAACCTGGGCTCCCTGCAACTATTCCGAAAACGACTGAAAACCTGGCTCTTCTCTAGCATATAATAATCTCTTCTCCTGATTACATCCCCTCTTTTTATGCTTTGTAAACTCTTTCTCTTCTCTCTTCCCATATTTTTTAAACTCTGTAAACCGTGTCGAGCTCCACTTCAGTGGAGAAGATGCGGTATATAAACCTAAGGCTTAGTTTAGTTTAGTTTAGTATGGAGAATTTGAGCTACAAAGAACGCCTCAGAAAACTGGGACTCTTCACCCTCGAAAAGAGAAGACTGCGAGGGGATTTGATAGAGACTTTTAAAATATTAAAAGGATTTGACGTTCACTTGCTCCCCTTCTTGATTCATTTTCTCTTAATACACTGATCCACTCATTAGTTATCTCAAAATTGGATTATTGTAACTCCTTATTAAAAGGGGTTTACCAAAAGGATATAAGGCGTCTTCAACTCGTTCAAAATACTGCAATAAAGATTATCTCAGGTTCCAAAAAATTTGATCACGTCACACCCTTACTTCAAAGTGCTCATTGGTTGCCAATTTCTTATAGGATTACTTACAAAATAGCTCTTTTAGTCTTTAAGACATTAAAATCCAATACTCCGGCTTTCATAGATAGGCTCTTGATCCCATACAGTTCTTCTAGAACTCTCAGATCATCTTCACAATGTACTTTAAATGTCCCCTCTTTAAAAATTATTGGAACCCGCCGTGCTTCAATTTTCTCCGTTACGGCACCAATGTTATGGAACTCTCTTCCTTTGTATTTAAGATTAGAACAAGATTTAAAAATATTTAAAAAGAACCTTAAATGTCTTCTTTTTAAAGAAGCCTTTAATTGACAGATTACAAATTCTCATTTTTCTAGACATCCTTTCGGTCTCTCATTTTTCCCCTTATCTCCCCAATGTGTTTCCCTTTTATGTAATCTTTTAACAAATATTGTATTTCCTCCCCACCTTCCCATTGTTATCAGCTGTCTTCTTGTCTAAAGTTGTTTCCCAGTTTGTTTATATGAATAGTAATTGTATAAGTAAGTCCACTTTATTTTATTTATGTAAAACGCTTTGAAATTTTAAAAGCGTTTAATCAAACAATATAATAAACTTGAAACTTGAAACTTGACAAAATAGACCAGGAAGCAGCATTACTGACATTTTCAGATGTGACACGGACAAGAGGTCATAGCCTGAAACTGAGTGGCAGCAGATTCAGGACAAATGTCAGGAAGTTCTGTTTCACCCAGCGAGTGGTGGGCGCTTGGAATGCTCTCCCGGAGGAGGTGGTGGCGGAGACTACTGTTCTGGGTTTCAAACGCAAGTTGGATGCACACCTTCTTGCTAATCATATCGAGGGATATGGGAAATCCGGGTCTCCTACAGGGAGTACCTAACTGGGCCTCCGCGTGTGCGGATCGCCGGACTAGATGGACCTAGGTCTGATCCGGTGACGGCGTTTCTTATGTTCTTATGTCAGCTCTGACCGCTGCAACGTGTCAAACCCCAATTCCAACCAGCACCAAAGCCCGGAGACGTCACTCCTGGATGGCAAAGCTCTCCCATCCCCACAACGGTAGTCTCTGGCTCTGACAGACCTCGATGGCATTTTAGCACTGACGGATCCTAATACTTTTCCCTCCCTAAGCTGAGACGGATCCGTCAGAGCTAAATTGTCACCGAGGTCTGTCAGAGCCAGAAACTAACTATAAGTGGCACGGACCTCAGATTTTTAAGGACGTGCGGGTTTAGCTCCGCGAAGTCCATCAGGTCCGCGTTTTACCCCTTCCCAGTGAAGTGTTCCAAGTCCTGGAGCTCAACAGCATTGAGAATTAAGTTCAGGTTTCAGACATGGCCACTTCCACAGCTCACCTCAAACTGCTTCTTCCTTAATTGCTATAGACCGAGAGAGGTTGGCATTTCATGCCTCACTGCATCTGCAGTGCTTTGGAAAATTTATCAAAATTGTGGCAAGCAGGAGCACAGTCTTTGAGTTACTGCATAGGAGTATCACTTGAGGGCAAATTTTAAAGCATTCAACCACACATATTTAGAGTTTTGATGTTATCTAGTTGCTATTTAAAAAGTCCATTTTTGAACTCTTATTATTGTTAACATATGTCATGTTATCATTGCTCTTCGTATCCCAGTTCTAGATGGTTCTGAGTAGACCGACTGAACATAAAAAGTAGACTCTTAATATTTATTTTCTAGCAAGATGCCAAATGGACTGAAAAATTTTCCTAGAATCTGAAGATAATGAAAAGCAGAGCTTAGTTGCATGACAACAAATAATCAGTGGATGTGCAAACATCCATGGCAATGCACAGATATGCAAAATATCCATGGCAATTCACCTCAACAGAGGTGGTGTGTTTAAAATATTAATTAATGCACGGATATGCAAAACATCCATGGCAACTCACCTCAACAGAGGTAGTATGTTGTTTAAAATATTATTAATTAATGCACGGATATGCAAAATATCCATGGCAATTCACCTCAACAGAGGTGGTGTGTTTAAAATATTAATTAATGCACGGATATGCAAAACATCCATGGCAACTCACCTCAACAGAGGTAGTATGTTGTTTAAAATATTATTAATTAATGCACGGATATGCAAAATATCCATGGCAATTCACCTCAACAGAGGTGGTGTGTTTAAAATATTAATTAATGCACGGATATGCAAAACATCCATGGCAACTCACCTCAACACAGGTAGTATGTTGTTTAAAATATTATTAATTAATGCACGGATATGCAAAATATCCATGGCAATTCACCTCAACAGAGGTGGTGTGTTTAAAATATTAATTAATGCACGGATATGCAAAACATCCATGGCAACTCACCTCAACACAGGTAGTATGTTGTTTAAAATATTATTAATTAATGCACGGATATGCAAAATATCCATGGCAATTCACCTCAACAGAGGTGGTGTGTTTAAAATATTAATTAATGCACGGATATGCAAAACATCCATGGCAACTCACCTCAACACAGGTAGTATGTTGTTTAAAATATTATTAATTAATGCACGGATATGCAAAATATCCATGGCAATTCACCTCAACAGAGGTGGTGTGTTTAAAATATTAATTAATGCACGGATATGCAAAACATCCATGGCAACTCACCTCAACACAGGTAGTATGTTGTTTAAAATAT
The DNA here is from genome assembly GCF_902459505.1 of Geotrypetes seraphini. NCBI lineage: Eukaryota > Metazoa > Chordata > Amphibia > Gymnophiona > Dermophiidae > Geotrypetes > Geotrypetes seraphini. The sequence goes on along the minus strand of NC_047098.1, from coordinate 9,832,397 downwards.
TATTAATTAATGCACGGATATGCAAAATATCCATGGCAATTCACCTCAACAGAGGTGGTGTGTTTAAAATATTAATTAATGCACGGATATGCAAAACATCCATGGCAACTCACCTCAACACAGGTAGTATGTTGTTTAAAATATTATTAATTAATGCACGGATATGCAAAATATCCATGGCAATTCACCTCAACAGAGGTGGTGTGTTTAAAATATTAATTAATGCACGGATATGCAAAACATCCATGGCAACTCACCTCAACAGAGGTAGTATGTTGTTTAAAATATTATTACTTAATGTACGGATATGCAAAAATTCCATGGCAATTCACCTCAACACAGGTAGTATGTTGTTTAAAATATTATTAATTAATGCACGGATATGCTAAATGTTCCATGGCAATTCACCTTAACTCAAGTAGTATGTTGTTCAAAATATTATTAATTAATGCACAAATTTGCAAAATTTTCCAATGGCAATTCACCTTAACACAGGTAGTATGTTGTTTAAAATATTATTAATTAATGCACAGATTTGCAAAATGTTCCATGGCAATTCACCTTAATACAGGTAGTATGTTGTTAAAAAAATTATTAATTAATGCGCGGATATGCAAAAATTCCATAGCAATTCAACTCAACACAGGTAGTATGTTGTTTAAAATATTATTAATTAATACACAGATATGCAAAACATCCATGGCAACTCACCTCAACAGAGGTAGTATGTTATATAAAATCTTACTGATTCTTCAGGTTTGGCTGTTGTGAATTAAATAGCCCCTGACCTACGGTATTCATAAACACTCCAGAGGATGGCTTTTTCAACAAATCTACAACTAGTACAAAGGATTTAAAGAAGACCCTCTTCCCTATCTCTAGAATTCAAGCACATGAAACCGAGAACAGAGCTTAGAGATGTAAATGGGATGAATTTAACGGCTTCAATTACAAAGCCGCGATAGCAGCTGCAATGCGGCAACAGCTCCGAAGCCCTTTAAATCTCTATGGCAGTGGTTCTCAAGCTTATCCTAGGGGACCCCCAGCCAGTTGGGTTTTCAGGATATCCCTAATGAATATGCATGAGAGAGATTTGCATAAAATGGAAGAGACAGGCAAATATGTCTTATGCATATTCATTAGGGATATCTTGAAAACCCTACTGGCTGGGGGTCCCCCAGGACAGGGATGAGAACCACTGCTCTATGGGCTTCGGGGCTGTTAGTGCAGCGCAGCCGCTAGCACAGTTTTATAAAAGAGGCCTTAAGTTTGGAGGGTAGAATGTCGACTCTGCATGCTAGGATCAGAGCATCAACGATATCTGCGGCTGGCGTAGAACTATGGAATGCCTTGCCTGGTATCCTGCAGTTTTGTATGGGGAGGAAGTCCGCGCGTGCGCAGCTGTCACGCGATGACATCACGCGCTCGTGCGCATGACAGCATCACGGGACGGCCACGCATGCGCGGACTTCCTTCCTGCATGCCTGACACAACTTTTCAAATCCCGGACAAAGTGCCGAGTTTTGAAAAGCCGTCCAGGGAAATCCAGATGTCTGGTACCCTATGAGAAAACAGGAAACACTTCACACTTGTATACTATATCTCCCATGCTATGTTTTGTATATACACTTCTCCCCCGGTATTCGCGGGGGATAGGGGCAAAGCCGGACCACGAAGTGTGAAAAACCGCAAATAACTTCTCGTCCGGCTCTGACCCACCCCCGCTTCCCTCCCGGCATCCCGGCCTTACCTGGTGGTCTAGCGGGCCCTCAGGGCAGGAGCGATCCTCCCACGCTCCCGCCCCGTGCAGACCGTGCTTTGGCTTACAACTATAACTGTTGGTTGTGACCTAATGATGAGAGAAACTTCTTGAAATATCAACGTTATTTGTACAAATAACAATGTTCTTAATGCTATTTGCACAAGTTGTTTCTCTTTAAAAAACACAAATGTCAGTAAAGAAAGATAATTTATTTAAAAATTTTTAAAGAAAAATATAAACACAAGATAATTTAAAATAAGTAATTTAAAAAGAGTAGTAATTACTACATTTTGAAAAAAAGTGGTACACACAGCAATTTTCAATATATGAAGGTTTTGGATCGATGAAAGATACCCATGCCACAATTCCTTATATGGATAATAACATTATGATCCTTGGAGTGGCAAGTCTGAGATTCTTTCCTTCATTTAATCTAATCTAATCTAATCCTTAGGTTTGTATACTGCATCATCTCCACGTTCGTAGAGCTCGACGCGGTTTACAGTAGGAGAAATAGGAAGGAACTACAACAGAGGGTTAGAGGTAGAAGTGTGAAGAAAATTTAGAGGACTTGGGATGCCAAGATATAAGAGTTTCCTTGATTCCTAAATTGGATTTAATTAATTTAATCTCCTAGTTGATTAACCTTTTGTGTATCTGATTGTTTTTGGTTAAATTTTTTTTTCATTTTTGATTGATCAAAACATAATACAGCCACACCCCCTTGCAGTAAGGACATCCATATCCTGGCTTTATAAAACTGGGATTAGATGTCCATGAAATATGGATGTCTCAATGCCAGTTCATTCATGTAACAATCCTGTGCACAGATTTCAGGGTTCCAACCTTCACTCAAACGTAGCACTGTGTAGCGTTAAAGCCCTTCACACCAGCATTAACATTAGAAGCGAGCCCTTGAGAGCCCAGCCTCTCAGATTCCACCAAAATAAAGTGCAGATGTGCAGAGATAATTTAGCAGTCCACAAGGTACAAAGCAGCCCTTCCTTCCACCTCCCACGCTGCGTGCATAGCCCTGTTCCTCTTTCAACTTCCACCTCATATGCAATAATACTCTACTGGAATCCTATCTCTAGATCTTAAAGAAAAGTTCTAATGGTTCTTTCACTGGGGGGGAAATAAAGTCTATGGAAAGTCCCAGTAAATTCATGGGAAAAATACTATAGAAATAAGGTAGCTCTCTTGGAGGTTCAGGGAAAAATCCAATGGCTAAAACAAAAAATAAAATGGCTACTAAAGGCCGTAGGACTAAGGTTACTAGACGTCCGGGAAAACCCGGACATGTCCTGTTTTTAGAGGACCGTCCGGGGTCCTGGTCGGACTTTCCAAAACCCGGCAGTTTGTCCGGGTTTTGGAAAGCCCCGACGAGCTCCGGCCGCATCTGGAGGGCATCTGAGCATGTGGGGATGACGCCAGACACATCCGTGTATGCTCCAGGCTCTCCAGACGCAGACGGAGCTTGTTGGGGGAAGAAGAGAGGAGGTTTGTGGTGGCGGGGGCTGGAGGTTGAACTGGGAGGGGCTGGGCGGAATGGGGCGGAGCCAAAGGCAGAACTGGGTGTGGCCAGGGTGGAGCGGAGTGGGCCGGAGGCAGAACAGGGCGGAGCCGTGTGTTCAGATTTTTGCGGCCCGAAAAATGGTAACCCTACATAAGACCTATCCAGTCTTTATACCTCAGAAGCCCCCTGTCCCCCAGTAGGGCACCATTTTCTCCTTGAAGATACATGAACAACCATCAGATTTCTGCAAAATTGAACACGTGCCTCTTCACTGATAGCTCAAGGCAGGTTGCATTCATGCCTTCTCCCCTAAGGGCTTAAAAACTAGGAGGCACTTTTACTAAGCTGCAGCCATAAACTGCGTGACCACTCTTAAGTTGGTATGGGAACAGAGTGCAATAATAGGTTTTTTTATGGTGGTTTAGTTAAACAGGTGGCGGCGAAAAGGGCGAACAGAATGCTGGGAATGATAAAGAAGGGGATCACGAACAGATTGGAGAAGGTTATCATGCCACTGTACCGGGCCATGGTGCGCCCTCACCAATTATTTTTTTCCTTAATTGTTTTCTGTTACTTTGACTATTGTAGTTCTTGCCTTTTTACCTTTTGTTCCTGTTTGTCTTTTTTTTTTTTTTAAGTCTTTGAAAGTTATTGTTACTGTTTGGTGATGCAATATCAGCTTAAACTTGTCTTTTAGCTAAAGTATGTTTTATGTTTTTATGAATTTGTACACCGCCTAGAAGGTTGATTAGGCGGTATAAGAAATTTTAAATAAACTTGAAACTTGAGATGGCCACTACCACCACTACCACCACTGCCATATATTGGCCTTTCCAGATCTTCCCCTCTTCTCTTGGCATCCCTCATCGCATCTCCCCTCACCACGAAAGATCATTGGAACCTTGCCACTGTTGCCCTTTTCTGTGATGCCAACATCAGCAAGAATGTCAACAAATTCCAGCAATTTCAATATAGGGCCTCCCATGCCCTGTGAGCCATCTCCACCTACTTACCAAATTTTAGGGCCTAGTTCTTCTATCCATATCACCTCCAACCTTTCTCCCCTCACACCTCTAGTATCTTCCTCTCTCAGGATGGAAGAGGGAGAGAATTCAAGCTAGTAATAAAGGAAAACTGTTCCTTTTCTGCAGTTAGGGTTTTTTTGTTTTCTTTTTTTAAACAATGTGCTGATTCTACTTCTCTGATGTTCTGCTTTCATTTATTAAACAATTTCTGTTTCTTTAATAATTATAGAGGTCTGATTTCTTTAATAATAAAGGAGAATAATCAAGATAAAAAGGGAGTATTATTCCCCAGAAGATGATAGATTTCATATGTCATGCAATCCTTGAAATAATATATCTGTTGTAGTCAGTGTTGTATTAAGGGGTGGACCACTCTGGGCGCCGTCTTGGTGGGTGCTCCAGCACCTCTCTATCCTCCCCCCGCCCCATGCCATGCTCACAACCCCTCTTCCCCACCCCAGTACCTCTTTAAAAATCTTTGCCTTGCTTACTCTGAAATCACTTCCGGGTTGCGGGGCCAGGAAGTGACGTCAGAGGGAAAGCCAGCGCGAGCAACAGGCTGGAGAAGCCGCTCACGCTGGTTAAGATTTTAAGTGGGAAGGGAAAGCGCTAGTGTGGCACGGAAAGAGCGGGAGGGAGGGGGCAGAGAGGAGAGCATGGAGGGGGCGCCTTCTACCTTTGCAACGCCACTGGATGTAGTCCATCACAAACCATTATAAAACTTGAAGCTGGGGGTAGAAACTCAAGTTATCAGAAGCAGACAGTGGGCTAGACAACAATGGGAGATTCCAAAGAGGTTGGTCCACAATTCATTTCTTAAAAAGATATATTTAAAATGATGCCTCCGGGCCTTTGTGAGTTCTGAATTAGCATCTACATTCTTCTACTGTTTACACATATCTCAGGGGGTTAATTGTATAAAACAATTTTCACATGCAAAACCTGTTCTACATGCAGAAGAAAATTGCCTGACCCCATACGGGTGCAAAAGACGTACATATACCAGTACTTTCAGACAATTGGCAGGGCGGCATTTACAAGGGGGTAGTTTAGGAAGAGTGAAGGTGGAGTTCCACTGTAAATGCATGATTTCTTTCTTTCTATTTCCATTCCGTCCTCCCCGAAGCTCAGAACGGGTCTCAATAGGACATTCACAAAGTAAATTTAAGGACATGACAAAGGAACATATAGAAGGAAGCATATAGAGAAGGGGTCTGTCTGTTGATGGCAATTTTAGTTAGTAAAATCCAGACCCTCTAGACCCGCCCTGCTGCTTTAGGAGGCCTCGGAGTGGAGGTATGTCAGTCTCACGGTGGGAGGGTCGATGGGGTTCTGCTGCACAAGGGGATGGGAGGGAGGGAGGGATAGAAAGATGCTGCACAAGGGGATGGGTGAGAGGGGAGGAATGATGATGCACATGGTGGGGGGGGGGGGAGAGAAAGGAAAGAGGAAGAATTGGGGTGGAGGAGAGGAAGAGAAAGATGATTGTTGTACATGAAAAAAATAAGACATCCCCAAAAGTAAGCCCTAGTGCATTTTTTGGACCCCAAATTAATATGACACTGTCTTATTTTGGGGGAAACACGGTACTTCATGTCTAGTGAGATCTGTCTTGAGTTTTAAATGGATGCCCTTTGGTGAAGCTAATAAAATAACATAAAGGATTTTTACCCCCCCCCCCCCCTTTCAACCTGGCTGCAAACAAGTGGGCTGAAGAGGTTGGAGAGTGGGCACTGCTACTTTTGTAACTAGCTTTGAACATTGAGCACTTAGACTGAAAGCCCTCTAGGGGAATGAAATACCTACTTTAAATTAATGTAACTTGCCTTGAGTTTGCATTTGGAAATGTGAGTAATTAAGTCTAAATCCACAAACGCTAGCTTGCTTAGCCCGTATCTACTTCAAAGTACAAAGTAATGGCATTGCCACTTGTGCCGATCCCACATGTGCTGAGATAATGCTGGTTCCCACAGCCTAATGTTACACGTTCGCTATTCGGTTGCTGTTATTGAAAGGCATTTGAAGGTGCCTTTCGCATTTTATGTTGTGCTTTTTCCATCAACGTCTGCCTATGTTTTGGGAATTGATCTTGGGTTATTGTCAATTATTTTCTCAATCCTTCATCATCTGGTATGATGGTTCTTTGTGTTAGATTTATATGCCTCTGTTTTAATCATAAAAGTTGTACCTTGAACCTAGCATTATGTAAGGGGAAAGAGTTGCCTATGTACAGATTAAACCCTATAAGAAGCCTCTTAAAAGAGTATAAAGTGAGCATGATTTAAGGGAACACCAGCTAGTGCTCAGAGAAACCTGACTTCAGCTATGACTTCACAGCTGAAGTAACCTTCGAAATTGCTCTGGTGGGGGAGAGGAAAGCAGTCGTTGAATATGAAGGCCCAGATTCTGTAAACAGCGCCTACAAAAATGGAGTCGGCCTTGTGTCAGGGTTCCGTAACAATAGAGCGCAGGACTAAACTAAAACTTAACCTTAAATACTGGGTCTTCAACCAAAGGAAGCTCGACGCGGTTAACAATACATTAAAAAAATAAAATGAACTGAAATACAAGAGAGTTAGTTTTCAAAAATGTTTAGCGAATAAAAAAGTTTTTAGAAGTTTACGGAAGAGTTGAAAGGAACTGGGACACCTCAAAATTAGGGGAAGTTCATTCCGTAATTGGGGAAATTTATACGCCAGGGAGCTACTAAAATTCATAACATAAGAATTGCCGCTGCTGGGTCAGACCAGTGGTCCATCCTGCCCGGCAGTCCGCTCACGTGGCGGCCCCCAGGTCAAAGACCAGTGCTCTAAATGAGTCCAGTCTCACCTGCGTACGTCCCAGTTTAGCAGGAACTTGGCCAGCTTAGTCTTGAAACCCTGGAGGGTGTTTTCCCCTATAACAGCCTCTGGAAGGGCGTTCCAGTTTTCCACCACTCTCTGGATGAAGAAGAACTTTCTTACGTTCATACAGAATCTATCCCCTTTCAACTTTAGAGACTGCCCTCTCGTTCTCCCTACCTTGGAGAGGGTGAACAGTCTTCTTTATCTACTAAGTCTATTCCCTTCATTATCTTGAATGTTTCGATCATGTCCCCTCTCAGTCTTTTCAAGGGAGAAGAGGCCCAGTTTCTCCAATCTTTTACTGTATGGCAACTCCTCCAGCCCCTTAACCATTTTAGTCTATCTTCTCTGGACCCTTTCAAGTAGTACCATGTCCTTCTTCATGTACGGCGACCAGTGCTGGACGCAGTACTCCAGGTGAGGTCACACCATGGCCCAGTACAGCGGCATGATATCCTTCTCCAATCTGTTCGTGATCCCCTTCTTTATCATTCCTAGAATTCTGTTCGCCCTTTTTGCCACCCTTTTTGCATAGAAGGAAGAGAAAGTTTAAATCGATAAATGCCTCTCGCATATGAAAATCTATAAATATTCCATAGCAGAGGAACAAGAGGAGCAAAGATACCATGTAATATCTTAAAAACAATAGATAAACACTTAAACTGAATTCTAAAATAAACTGGGAGCAAATGGAGACAGAAAAGCAAAGGAGTCACATGGTCGAATTTGCTCTTTCCATAGATCAACTTTGCGGCGGTATTCTGAATCAATTGTAGTCTTTGAAGGCAGCTCTTAGTAATGCCAAGATAAATGGCGTTACAATAATCTAACCGGGATAATATATTAGATTGGACCAAAACTGAAAAATGACATTGATGGAAAAGAGATCTGACCTTCCTCAACATTCGTAAGCTGAAAAAACATTTCTTAACCAGAGTTTATTTTATCCTTAAAAGTAAGAGAAGAATCAAAAAGTATTCCCAAAATCTTAGAAGAGAACTCAATTTGTAGGGAGGCTCCAGAATCCAAAAGTACAGTGGAAGGAAGATGATCCAATTTTGGGCCTAACCACAGAAGTTTAGTTTTAGCTGCATTTAGTTTCATCTGGACGGACATAGGCCAAGTTTGAAGTTTAGAGATACAGTGATTTATTTTAAAAGTTAAATTGGTAATATTTGGATCAATCTCAATCAGTATAAAAATGTCATCCGCATAAATAAAAAGCATTTCCCATGTTGACAGCTTATAAATATTCAAAGTTGTCATATAAAGACTGAACAAAATTGGGGAAATCGGAGAGCCCTGGGGAACTCCACAAGGAGGTTGCCAGAAATTAGAAATATTACCATCAATATTAACTGAATAAGATTGGGACAATAAAAATTTAGAAAACCAAACAGGAACAACCTGTTTAAGACCGATATCTGAAAGTAATTGGAGCAAAATGTCATGATGTACTACATCAAACGCCGTGGACAAATCAAACCGAAGCAAAATTGAACATTTATTTTGAAGTCGCAGTTGTTGGATTTTAGAAAAAAGAGAGATCAATAAATTTTCAGTACTAAAATTAGAACGAAACCCATATTGAAAAGGATGAAGTAATGAAAATTTCTCCAGATAATTGGTAAGTTGACCCGCTACAATTGATTCTAACAACTTTGTCAACAATGGTATATTAGCAATTGCTCAATAATGTGAGGGGATAATGGGGTCTAGATCTGATTTTTTCAGAAGGGGAAGGAGAGTTATTTGCTCCATAGATTGCGTAAAGTATCCATTTTCCAGTGAATAATTTAATAAAATGGTCAACCAAGTTCACCAGAGAAGGAATATACTGAAAAAAATATACGATGGAAAAGAGTCCAATGAACATTTACACTTTCTCAAAAGCGCTCTCACAAAGGCAATTGCGTGCAGGACATTTGTGCGCCACCGCTCCTGCTGCTTTAAAGCCTTACCGGTAGCGCTGTGAGCAGGGGGAACCCCCCAATACATGTACAAGTACTCGTGCTCCCATTGGGGGAGGGCTAGGGGGGAACCCCCCCTAGTACACTGAAAACTCCTGTTTTCCTTTCAGTTTTTTTTTTGGGGGGGTCAGGAGTTTTTCAGTGTAGTGGGGGTCCCCCCCTATCCCCCCAACAGGAGCATGAGGACTTGTACATGTAGTGGGGGGTTCCCCCATCCCTCACAGCACTAACGGTACAGCTCTCACTTCCTAACTCCAACTCCCCCCTCCGTCGTTGCTCTCCCCCCTCCCTCATTGCTCCCCCTCCACCTCCTCCCTACGTCTCCCCTCCTGTCTTTCTACGACCGCCTATAAACTTTGTCCTATAATTTTATTGTGAATGTCAATTGTAACCTGTTCTGAGCTCCCGGGAGAATGGGATGGAAATCTAAATAAATAGAGTTCCTTGCTATCTCAGGTCCATACGTTTCAGCCAGCAGACTGGCATACAGGTAAGCTGCTCAGGGTATCGCTACTTATAATGGTTGCTATAGTTACATACCACTGTAGGCCCACATTCCTTTAGTATTTGCTTATAGCATTGTCTAGAGACTGGAGCGCTCTAGAATCAATGAGCTGAGAAACACGATAGCAGCTTCAGTTGGAGAAAGTGCTTTCCTAGTTAAACATCCACCAGAAGTTGATTGAAGGGTCAGATTAGGTGGCAAATTATCTCGTGGCACCAGAAAGTCTGACCCTAGAGTGGGCACTTATTAATATCCTGCCTGTTAAGGTACTCGGAGCCCATGAAGAGAAGGCCAAGCTTTTGGACTGTGGGGGCTGGGTGGAGAAGGCCGGCTGCTCTGCTTACAATCACTGGGTACTTTATAGCCTTTTCCTCTAACACAGTATCTTGCAAACTCTTTGAAGCTGTGGCATACTTAGGGTTAACCAGACGTCTGGATTTCCCTGGACAAGCCCTGCTTTTGAGGGTCTGGACGGCTTTTCAAAACCCGGCACTTTGTCCGGGTTATGAAAAACTAAGCAAAGCTTCCTGACAAAATTGCATCGGGAAGAAGCACATGCGTGGATGCAATGCGGTGACGTAATTGCATCATGTCCGCGCATGCGCGAATGCCGTCTGGGGGTGGGGGTGGGGGGCTGTCTTGGGGGGGCGTGGCCATTGGTACGGATTTTCCCGAAGGAAAATCTGGTAACCCTAGGCATACTAAACACGGGACAGCCATTTTGGAAAAATTAGGCATGGGCTGGAGAAGAGGAAAGGAGATGCAACAAAGATATAGAAAGGGGTAAGAGGGAGAAATCCTGCATATGATGGAGGGGGAGGGAGACATGCATGGAGAAGAGAGAAGGAGAAATGTTGGACATAGGGTGGAGGGTAAGGAGAGATAATAATAATAATAATAATAACTTTATTTTTGTATACCGCCATACCCCGAAGAGTTCTAGGCGGTTCACATTAGTTAGACAGAGATTACAAGTGGTTACATATCAAATTGATCATAGAGTTGCAAACAGCAAGGAGAGAGTAGTTACAAGTGGTTATATATCAAATTGATCATAGAGTTGCGAACAGCAAGGAGAGAAGTAGGGGGGAGGGGAGTAGATCAGAAGGGGGGAGGAGGAGGATTGAAAAGGGGCATTAAGGGTCTTGGTCTTGGAATAGGTGAGTTTTGAGATGGTGCATTGGGAGAGAAAAAGAAATGTTGTACATGATAACGGAGGGGAGGAAGGGAAAGATGCTGCATGGAGGGGAATAGAGAGGTTTGACCCAGGGCACAAGCTAGGGAGAGTGAGAGAGAGAGATGGTAGACCCTCCTCGAGGGCCGCAATCCAGTCGGGTTTTCCGGATTTCCCCAATGAATATGCATGAGATCTATTAGCATACAATGAAAGCAGTGCATGCAAATAGATCTCATGCATATTCATTGGGGAGGGACTTTGACACCCCTGTGGTAGACAGTGGGAAAGAAACAGAAATGTTGGATATGGTAATGGAAAGTAGAAAGAACTAATTTTATTTTCTATGTCAGCTTTGAAACGTGTTTCCTGCCAGACAGCAAGTGAGAGCTAGGACCTAAAAGGGAGAGGAAAAGTCTTTTTATGTGTACACCACAGTGCCCATAGGATTGGAGAGGCTGTAACTAGAGGTCTGCATGGGAATGGGGATCGCGGGAATCCCCCCAAACCCACAGGACTCCCACGGGGACCCCCCTCTGGCCCATGGGACTCCCACAGGGATGGAAGGCTTTGGAAGCAGGGTTCGTCCATATAATATAATGGACACGTCAGCCTTAGTAAAAGAGGGGGTTTATAAGTTAATTACCTGAACAGAAAACAAAAAAAGGGTTCCACCAAAGAGATTCCACAAGGAAAACAGCAGTGCAAACACAAAAGAAACTGTGGAATTGATGATCCGGTCAGAAGTAATTGCTGCTTTTTATGGGGACGGGCGGGGATGGAAGTAATTCCTTGCAGGAATGGGTGGGAACGGAGAGGATCCCGACGGGGACGGGTGAGGACAGAGAGGATCCTGGCTGGGTCGGGTGAGGATGGAGAGGATCCTGGTGGGGACAGAGAGGATCCTGGCGAGGACGGGTGGGGACGGAGAGGATCCTGGCGGGGACGGGTGGGGACGGAGAGGATGCTGGCTGGGATGGGTGGGGACGGAGAGGATGCTGGTGGGGACGGAGAGGATCCTGGCAGGGACGGGTGGGGACAGAGAGGATCCTGGTGAAGACGGGTGGGGATGGAGAGGATCCTGGTGGGGACGGGTGGAGACGGAGAGGATCCTGACGGGGACGGGTGGGGATGGAGAGGATCCTGACGGGGACGGGTGGGGACGGAGAGGATCCTGACGGGGATGGGTGGGGAAGGAGAGGATCCTGGCGGGGACGGGTGGGGACGGAGAGGATCCTGGCGAGGACGGGTGGGGATGGAGAGGATCCTGGCGGGGACGGGTGGGGACAGAGAGGATCCTTGCGAGGACGGATTGGGACGGAGAGGATCCTGACGGGGACGGGTGGGAAGGAGAAGATCCTGGCGGGGACGGGTGGGGACAGAGAGGATCCTTGCGAGGACGGGTGGGGACGGAGAGGATCCTGACGGGGACGGGTGGGAAGGAGAAGATCCTGGCGGGGACGGGTGGGACGGAGAGGATCCTGACGGGGACGGGTGGGGACAGAGAGGATCCTTGCGAGGACGGGTGGGGACGGAGAGGATCCTGGTGGAGACGGGTGGGGACGGAGCGGATCCTGACGGGGACGGGCGGGGATGGGTGGGATTTCTGTCCCCACACAACTGTCTAGTTGTAACCCTATGTAATGGTATATTGTAACACTGTGAATGTTAATCTGTAACTCATTCTCATTTCCTGCACATATAGAGCGACCACAATGTTTGACGTTTATTAATCATTGTGCACGGAAGTGTCCGCGTTACGTTAGGGTACTGGTCTGTCACTGCACTTTAATTTGTGCATATGACTCAGGTGACATCATTTTCTGATCCCGCCTTTTCACGCTGCCTTTCGTAAAGTGTGCCAGGTCAAAGGTCAATGCCCTTTCCTAGGGTTACCAGAGCCCCAGATACCCCGATGCCATCGCGTCATAGCCATGCATGCGCAGATGCCCTCCTACCCGAAGGAAAGCTTTTCGAAACCCGGACAAAGTGGCGGGTTTTGAAAAGCCGTCCGGACTCCCCGGACATGGCCTCCAAAAGAGGTCATGTCCGGGGAAATCCGGACGTCTGGTAACCCTGGTTCATAGACAAAAGCGCGTGACGACAAAGGCGCGCCGACAACCCAGCGCAGACAACTGAGCGCAAGGCGAAAGCGCACCAAAGAAAAACAGTATTTTAAGGGGCTCCGACGGGGGTTGTTGGTGGAGAACACCCCCACTTTACTTAATAGAGATCGTGCCGGCATTGTGGGGGGGGGGGGAGTTTGGGGGGTTGTAACCCCCCTCATTTACTGGAAACTTAACTTTTTCCCTCTTTTTTAGTGAAGAAGTGAAGTTTTTAGTCTAATGTGGGGGGTTACAACCCCCAAACCCCCCACAACGCCGGCGCGATCTCAGTTGAGTAAAGTGGGGGGGTTCCCCCCCACACCCCCCATCGGAGCCCTTTAAAATACTGTTTTTCTTCGGCGCACTTCCGCCTTGCGCTCAGTTGTCTGCGCTGGGTTGTCGGCACACCTTTGTCGTCGCGCGCTTTTGACCTGTCACCGGTAACCCTACCCTTTCTGAACAAATGCGGAGCAGTTTTAGCTTCTGCAAATTTCCCTAGATCATCTAAACTGGCTGTGGCTATCGTTTCTCTCTCTCTCTCTCTCTCTTTGATTACATGGTCCACTAACCAGAACTTACTAACAATCCCTTCAATCAAGGATTTATACTATACTAGAAATACAATTTTCTCTGTTGTCGCGCCCTCCCTTTGGAATGCAATGCCATCGAACCTTCGCTCTGAAAATTCCTTAAACAAGTTTAAAACACTCCTTAAGACATTCCTCTTTAAAGACGCTTATCAAAATTCCGATTGAGTCCCCAAATAAAAACGCTTCCAGGAAGCGATACCCCATTTTTTTCCTCTTCTTTTATCCTCCCCTCATTTTATTTTCATTTATACAACGTAATTTAAAAACTTTCCCTTCCCTTTTGTCTCATACCCTTCGTAATCAAGTCTTTGTTTTGACCTTATCCCCCCTCTGTTTTCATTTAGCTTTTTTATTTTCTCTCTTTTTTATAATTTTTTTATTATTGTAAACCGGCCAGATACTTGTGACGGTCAGTATATCAAAATATTACTAAACTTGAAACTTGAACTTGTCTATCAAGTCCCATTACTTTCACCTTTCCTATCCCTCAATCTCTTTAGTTTTCTCCCCTGCAAATTTCTCTAAATCTGTACTCGGAACAGTGTCACAAATGTTGAGCGATTGTTCCTCACGCGGCGTAAGGTCACAAATAACATCATTACACGTAGGATTAGCTACTTGGATGCTATCATTTCTGAATCCATTCCAAATATGACTTTTTCTAGAGATTCTGCAGTGGCGTGTTCATGTGTGAGCCCAGGTGGCACACCCGTGTAACCGATGGGGATTCCCAAGCCCTGCCATCTGAAAACGTCTGCAAAGACACCCCGACTCCCTCTAGCACAGCCCATTCAATAGCAGGTTAAGTGAGCTGTCCCTGATCCCAGAATCCCAGGGCAACTTCAGTTTTCATCAGTGCTGCCTCATTCACCAATTTGAATTGATTCGTTCTCCCCAAAAATTGGGCTCGCTGATTCAGTGACCAACACTCCCTCCCCCCAGGTGACACCTGACATACCTTCAAAAGTAGCAGTATCGGTGCCAGCTGGCAGAAGCAGCACTTTAAACAGGCTGGTGCGGCCTGCCCCGCTGAGGCCTTCCCTCTGCTGCATCATTTCTGATGTCACTGATGATGGAGCAGAGGGAAACCCTGGCGGGGCAGGCCACAGGCAGCTTGTTCACAGTGCTGCTTCTGTCAGCCGGCCACTGCTGCTGCTGCTACTGCTTTAGGAGGCCTGAAGTATGTCAGATCTTACGGTGGGGGTGGAGGGTGAGGGGGGTCTGGAGGGAGGGAAGTGCTGCACTGGGGAATATGAAGGAGAGATGGAAAGCTGCTGCACATGGGAGAGAGGAGAAAGGAAGAATTGTTGAACATGGGGTGTAGGAGAGGAAGGGAGAGATGCAACAAAGAGGTAGAAAAGGTTGAGAGGGAGAGATCTTACATGTGGTGGAGGGGAGGAAGACATGCATGGAGAAGAGAGAGGGAGAAATGTTGGACATAGGGTGGAGGGCAGGAAGAGATGGTGCATGGGGAGAGAGAGAGAAATGTTGGACATGTTAATGGAAGAGAAGAAGGGAGAGATGCTGCATGGAGGGCACAAGGCAGGGTGAGAGAGAGAGAGAGAGATGGTAGACAGTGGGAAAGAGAGGACAAAAATCAGCACCAAGACCTCACAGATTGGGATAGACACTTTGGGATGATAGCGTTTGCTGAATTAGATTGCTACATAAACTCATTTACTTTGGCTTTTTGTTGAGTGGACAACTTGAGGACTCCTAATGCAGGCTCTATAGCTGAAACACGGTCCATTTTCTTGTTTCACTTCTGATTTTTGTCATTCAAGAGTTCAATTAGGTCTGGTCTTCTCTGCTGCTTTGTTTCTCTGATACTGTGAACCTTGTCGTGGACGGGGTCAGACGTGGTCTGGGGAGAGAGGGAAGTTCTTCGCCGCCATGGGCAACAACTTCCACCTGCTCCTCCTCGTCTGTCCCACTGACGTCCCTTCCGGGTGCCACGCTTAGGAGTGACGTCAGAGGGAGAGCCGATGGAGGTCGCGAGGAGCACGTTGAAGTTCATGTTGCTCGCGACGGTGAGCAGCTAGAGGTGCGGGGGGAGGGAAGGGGCTGCGTGCGCAGCAGGGGGAATCAGAGAAGGAGCGGGGGTTGCCACCGCCCTGGCTATCTCTCACTCACTACGCCACTGGGTACGATTATCCTAAATGGATGTCCAATGGCAACGAGTTCCATAGGAAAGATGCATTATGCAATGTAGAAGGATGACTGGTGCATGTATTCTAGACCAGTGATTCCCAACCCTGTCCTGGAGGAACACCAGGCCAATCGGGTTTTCAGGCTAGCCCTAATGAATATGCATGAGAGAGATTTGCATATGATGGAAGTGATAGGCATGCAAATTTGCTTCATGCATATTCATTAGGGCTAGCCTGAAAACCCAACTGGCCTGGTGTTCCTCCAGGACAGGGTTGGGAACCACTGTTCTAGACTAGAGCAGTGGTTCTCAACCCAGTCCTAGGGGATCCCCAGGCCAGTCGGGTTTTCAGGATAGCCCTAATGAATATGCATGGAGCAGATTTGCATGCCTGGCACCTCTATTATAATCAGATCTCTCTCATGCATATTCATATCCTGAAAACCCGACTGGCCTGGTGGTCCCCCCAGGACAGGGTTGGGAACCACTGGCCTAGAACATTACATGGGGTGGGGGTGCGGGGGTAGTGAGGCGATGTCCTGAGGATAAATGTAGGGATCATGGCAGCTTATAAAGCAGACATGTCAAAGTCCCTCCTCGAGGGCCGCAATCCAGTCGGGTTTTCAGGATTTCCCCAATGAATATGCATGAGATCTATTTGCATGCACTGCTTTCATGGTATGCTAACAGATCTCATGCATATTCATTGGGGAAATCCTGAAAACCTGACTGGATTGCCGCCCTCGAGGAGGGACTTTGACACCTCTGTTATAAAGGGAGATCAGTGATAATAAATATGAAGGGACCCCTGAATAAAGAACCTCATGGGCCAACACAAAATTCAGACAACACGTAAACAGAACAAACAGTTAATAGTAACTCTATTAACAAGGACAGGTTTGCCAATCTCTCAACTATGCAAAGTACAAATAAAAAAAAAAACACACAACCCAGGGCTGGAAGGTATCCAAGACACTTCACCTATAAACTGGTTAAGGCCAGAGAGACAGGATGTTCCACCAGGCTGAGACTCATGTGATTAAACAGGGTGAATAAATATTCTGTGTATGATTAACAAAGTGCAAAGCTACATTTCATAGCATTCTGAATGTTCACTGACCCACGCGGTTCATTCTTCTTTCTGCATGTACTGCCAGACTGTTAGAAATGTAATTGACTGTCCCGAGCAGTGCCAAGCTATCCAATCAAACACGAGTCACTTTTTTGGTTCACTTTAGGAATTCTATATATGTCAGATCCCATCAAGGTTTCTTTCTCAAGGGACCCTCGGCCACAAGAGGGCACCCGCTCAAACTCAGGGGCGGAAAATTTCATGGCGACACCAGAAAGTATTTCTTCACAGAGAGAGTGAACAAGCTTCCAGTGCAGGTGATCAAGGCAGACAGCGTGCCAGACTTTAAGAAGAAATGGGATACCCATGTGGGATCCCTACGAGGGTCAAGATAAGGAAATTGGGTCATTAGGGCACAGACAGGGGGTGGGTAAGCAGAGTGGGCAGACTTGATGGGCTGTAGCCCTTTTCTGCCGTCATCTTCTATGTTTCTATGATGGGTCATTTGGCCTTTATCTGCCATCATGTTTCTATGTTTCTATAATCAGAAAGTTCTATGACATCACAATGCAGGTGTAAAGAGCCTTAGCCTATAGGAAGAGGAGATGCAAATGTTAAGAGCCTTAGCCAATAGGGAGAGGAGGAGAGAGTGGCTGCTGCAGACACCAGAAAGTATTTCTTCACAGAGAGAGTGGTTGATCATTGGAACAAGCTTCCAGTGCAGGTGATCGAGGCAGACAGCGTGCCAGACTTTAAGAATAAATGGGATACCCATGTGGGATCCCTACGAGGGTCAAGATAAGGAAATTGGGTCATTAGGGCACAGACAGGGGGTGGGTAAGCAGAGTGGGCAGACTTGATGGGCTGTAGCCCTTTTCTGCCGTCATCTTCTATGTTTCTATGATGGGTCATTTGGCCTTTATCTGCCATCATGTTTCTATGTTTCTATAATCAGAAAGTTCTATGACATCACAATGCAGGTGTAAAGAGCCTTAGCCTATAGGAAGAGGAGATGCAAATGTTAAGAGCCTTAGCCAATAGGGAGAGGAGGAGAGAGTGGCTGCTGCAGACACCAGAAAGTATTTCTTCACAGAGAGAGTGGTTGATCATTGGAACAAGCTTCCAGTGCAGGTGATCGAGGCAGACAGCGTGCCAGACTTTAAGAATAAATGGGATACCCATGTGGGATCCCTATGAGGGTCAAGATAAGGAAATTGGGTCATTAGGGCATAGACAGGGGGTGGGTAAGCAGAGTGGGCAGACTTGATGGGCTGGAGCCCTTTTCTGCCGTCATCTTCTAGGTTTCTATGTTTCTATGTAAGAAACTACAAATTCTACTACATCAGATTTTCACTTATCTATGGCAAGGACGTTTATTTATTTTAAAAAATGTATTTACCACCTAAAGTTTAGGCAGTTTCCAAACACCATATATAACAAATAAGAACAATACAACTTAGACTCATAAACTCTCCTACATCTTTCGGTACGAAAATACTCATTTCGTTCACATAAATGCATTGTCCTATAACTAAATCTTCATGAGTTTTTAAAAGTGTCACACAATGACAAATAACTGTCTTCAAAAGTTTCTTAAATGTATCCCTGGGTTTACATAATTGTAACTGACCTGTCAATGAGTTCCAAAATTTCACCCCTACATAGCATAGAATTTCCAACAAATCTCGAAAACATCCAGGGGCTGTATGATATAAAAACAATCGAGAGGTGGTGGAGACAGAGACTGTGTCTGAATTCAAAAGGGCCTGGAATAAGCACGTAGGATCTCTTAGTGAGAGGAAGAGATAATGATTACTGCGGATGGGCAGACTGGATGGGCCATTTGGCCTTTATCTGCCATCATGTTACAATGTTTCTATAACTGTAAAGTTCTATGACCTCACAATGCAGGTGTAAAGAACCTTAGCCTATAGGAAGAGGAGATGCATATGTTAAGAGCCTTAGCCAATAGGGAGAGGAGGAGATACTGGATGCTGCGGATGGGTCACTTGGCCTTTATCTGCCATCATGTTTCTATAACCATAAAGCTCTATGACCTCACAATGCAGGTGTAAAGAACCTTAGCCTATAGGAAGAGGAGATGCAAATATTAAGAGCCTTAGCCAATAGGGAGAGGAGGAGATAGTGGATGCTGCAGATGGACCATTTGGTCTTTATCTGCCATCATGTTACAATGTTTCTATAACAGAGAATTGATATTATCAGTTATAACAAAAATAAATAAATTAATCATTCATAGTTAAATAATTAAAACTGCTCAGTGAAAACAGCCAGCAAGCTTTAGGTATTGGAGCAGCAGACCCCACCAGCTTGGACTTCAGAACACCAATTTCTTCCTGCCTGATATAATTTAACTGTTCCCAACAAGGTCAGTAAGGGAATGATGACTTTTATATAGAAAAGATAAGCAAGATGTCACTTACCTTTCACCAGCTGGCTGCTTACTACGATCATTGCTCATATTACTTCAATTCTTCAGCATGTTCAGTGTGCTCCCAATAATACAAAAAAGTGTAAAATCCATACAACAATCCTTCACACAAAAATAATAACATCCACGCAAAAATACACTAATACTCGAAACGCAAATTTCTCAGTCATCCTCAACACTGTACTCCATATAAATATTCAAATACTATGTTCATCCATCTTACTACACTTCTCCCTCCTGAGGCAGATTTGCATGCCTGTCACCTCCACTATATGCAAATCTCTCTCATGCATATTCATTAGGGCTATCCCAAAAACCCGACTGGTTGGTGGTCCTCCAGGACAGGGTTGGAAACCACTGATCTAGACCATAACCTATGTCAATTGTATGGAAAAAAATACTGTCTGTCATTTGCTTTCAATCTGCTGGTCATTAGTTTCATGGAGTGTCCTATGGTATTTGTGTTGTTTGACAGATTAAAAACCGTTCCCTCTTTAACTCTTCTACCCCCTCATAGTTTCATAAACTTCTTCATATCCCTCTCAGGTGTCTTTTCTCCAAGCTGAAGAACCCTAATTTATTTAGCTTTTCTTGAAAAAGGAGATGTTCTAATCTCTTTATCATTTTTGTCACTTTTCTCCGAACCTTCGCTAGTTGCACTATATCCTTTCTTGAGTCGGGGTGACCTAATCCTTCTGGAACTTGGCAGGAACTGTGCTGAGAGATTAAGGAAACATACAGTGCATTCGGAATTGGTTAATAATAGTTTATCCAGGCTAAGCTTCTGTTGAAGCTGCTGAAAACTGAGCTTGTGCGGGTGAAAAAAATAACCATGGACCTTGCTTGAGTTGTCTGTGATGGACATATAGGCCCAGATTAAAAATGGCCGTATTAAAAATGGCTGCTGATTGCATGACATTCAAGCAATGGACCATTTACAGAATTTCAGCTACCACTGCTTAACTTTGGGTGCCATTTTTAGACTTAGCCCATACTGCTTTCAAGAAATGAAGCAACCATCATGGGGCTTATGTCAGATGTTGAACTTAATATTCAGCCTCAGAGGATTTGTGGTGGAAGTTTCTTTTCTTCAGTTGCACTTGGTTCATACGCTTTTACACCCTTTGGAGGTAAACGTATAAAATCCTTTTCACAAAGATTCAAAAATGTCACTCCAAAACCAAAGCACCACACAAGCCAAGAAAGCTAGCTTATTACTTAAGCGAAAGAAAAGCCTCAGACAAACAGAGAGGTGGACCCACACTCTTCCACCAAAGCATCATAGGCAAAAAAACTTTCGCGAAACTTTGTACTGCCATATTAGTGGCTCCCGCAGCCATCTATTGGGGTTGTAGACAGGTGGGTATAGTACGTTTTGGGGGGGCTCTTCATGACCTATAAGGGAGCTGTAGTGAGATGTTTATGGGGGCACCCTTTTTGTGAAGTTCACAGCAGTGCCCTGTAAGGTACCCCCACTATTCAGGTGCCATGTCTGGGTGTCCAGTCCATCACTTTGCTGACCCCTCCCAAGTCCAACAGGGCTTATTCTAGGCATTTTTGACTTGGACGAAAATGTGTTATAAAGATGGACGGTTTAGCAGCTTGGACGATCAGACGGCTGGACGTATAGTTAGATGATTTTTGAAAAAAAAAAAAAAAAAAATTGGGGGCGTATTTTTCGAAAATGTGTCCTAAGCTGTGTCTGACTTTGGATGACTTGCGACTTAGGCGAAAACGGTCTTAGATATTTCTTTTGATTATGCCCCTCCATGCTCTTTACATATTCTTTTGCAATATAACCATCATTTTAAGGATGCTTTAACTCCTTTTTTATTTTGTCTCCTTGGCTAGCCCTACCATTAGGGTGGTACTTTTGGGGGATTCCCCACCCTAGCGGGCTTCCCTTTTTTTATTCTTTCCTATTATTAATTGTACTTCTACCCCCCTCCTCTCGTGCCAGTTCGTCCTGGTCAGTCACGTTTGTCAAGAAAGTCTGTCTTTTCACGTGTCTCTGATGTAGTCTTTGAAGTTCTCTGTTCCCTATATTTTGTACTTTTTTAAAAAATTATGTAAAGCCGCCTTGAATACGGAGGCGGAATAACCAAAATTTTAATAAACTTGGATAAACTTGCCACTAGATGAACCGTCACGTCCTTATCTGCCATCATTCTATAATATCTATATGTATCCAGATCGTGTGGATTATAAAGTGCAATGTAGTTCCTGATTAAGAAAACACACAACTTACTTTGCATTATCACAAATTCAAGATAAGGGTTTATATAAGCGTGATCACAAAGATTTTCTAAACTGACTGGTTTATTAAAGGGCAAGTATTTGTCTTACTCCTACGGAAAAAAATAAATAGGCAATCTCGTTATGGCACGGAGAACCTGCTCCGGCGATAGTAAAGCTCCTTTATCGAAGTCCAAGAAAGCCAAGTTCTTGGAGTTTTGTGCAGTTGTTTGAATGTTAATTTTATTTCTAGTGAGCCAAACAGCAGGTGCAGAAGTGCCGCAAGTCTTTTCTTGGAAATTCGTTCTGTTATTGTTTTGCAAGCCTGGTTATCTGTGTTGAGATATGAAACCTGGGATTTGTCAGACTGCCCGCTACAAGGATTTTTTTTTTCTCATTGCTTTGCAAACAGTAGGCTGTTTCTGGAGCAGACTGGGGAGAAAGTAAAGATACCATCTGACCTGTAACGTGTTCCCCGGTGTCAGGTCAAAAGCGCGCCGGGACAAAGGCGCGCGCCACTCTAAATTACTGTTTTTAGGGCTCCGACGGGGGGGCGTGGGGGGAACCCCCCCACTTTACTTAATAGACATCGCGCCACGTTGTGGGGGCATTGTGGGGGGTGTGGGGGGTTGTAACCCCCCACATTTTACTGAAAACTTCACTTTTTCCCTGTTTTTAGGGAAAAAGTTAAGTTTACAGTAAAATGTGGAGGGTTACAACCCCCCACACCCCCCACAACGCCGGCGCGATGTCTATTAAGTAAAGTGACGGGGTTCCCCCCCCACGCCCCCCCCCCCCGTCGGAGCCCTAACAAAAGTAATTTAGAGCGGCGCGCGCCTCCGCGCTGCGCTCAATTGTCCGGGCGCGCCTTTGTCTTTCGCGCCGTTGTCTATGAACCGTGTTCCCCTTATCTTTACAGTTCACATTTCAGACAGCTACAGGACTTACCGCTTTTGTTTAATGTCCAAAGTGATCCTATTCATTCAATAATGTCGGGAGTTCAAGAAAATCCTATATTAAAGGGCACTGAGGGCTCCTTTTACTAAGAAATTACCGTGCAGTACTTCTAGAATAATGCCAGCTCGATGCTGGCGTTAAGGTCTAGCACATGTGGAAATTTTACGCGCCCTGTTCTGCGCGTTGAGGCCCTAACGCACCTTAGTAAAAGGAGCCCTGAATCCTCAATGGTTTGATATTTTCATTAGATATTCAAGCAATACTGTATTATTCTGAATTAATGCAGGAAGTTGAGAACTTAAGAACATAAGCCGTGCCTCTGCTGGGTCAGACCTGAGGTCCATCATGCCCAGCAGTCCGCTCACGCGGTGGCCCATCAGGTCCAGAACCTGTATAGTAGTCCTCTATCTTTACCCTTCTATCCCCTTTTCCTTCAGAAAATTGTCCAATCCCTTCTTGAACTCCAATATCGTACTCTGTCCTATCACTCCTTCTGGAAGCGCGTTCCAGGTGTCCACCACCCATTGGGTGAAGAAGAACTTCCTAGCATTGGTTCTGAATCCGTCTCCTTTTAATTTTTCGGAATGCCCTCTCGTTCTTGTAGTTGTCGAAAGTTTGAAGAATCTGTCCCTCTCCACTTTCTCTATGCGCTTCGTGATCTTATAAGTCTCTATCATGTCCCCTCTAAGTCTCCTCTTCTCCAGGGAAAAGAGTCCCAGTTTCTCCAATCTTTCTCTATCTCTCTCTCTCCCTTTCTCTCTCTATTTCTGTCTCTCTCCCTTTCTCTCTCTATTTCTGTCTCTCTCCCTTTCTCTTTCTCTCTCTCTCTATTTCTCTCTGTCTCCCTTTCTCTCTCTCTTTCTGTCCCTCTCCACTCTCTCTATGCCCTTCGTGATCTTATAAGTCTCTATCATGTCCCCTCTAAGTCTCCGCTTCTCCAGCGAATAAAGCCCTAGTCTCTCTAATCTTTCAGGTTTTCCATACCTTTTATCAAACGCGTCGCTCTCTTCTGAACCCTCTCGAGCATCGCCATATCCTTCTTTAGGTACGGCAACCAATATTGGTTGTTATGCTTTCCCAAACATTGAAGGGCTGTTTTTGTATTTTCACTGCATTTTGCTGCATACCTGAAAGAAAAGTTGAAACTCTTTTATGTCTAGTGAATTTCTACTTTAGGTCAAGAATCGCTTCCTTTTTTTCTTATTTACCGTAAAGACGCCTATGATCTTTAACTATCTTTAATCCATTCAAATTAGGTGTTAATCAATTTATTCCACTCGAATGCATCTCTCTTTTGCAGACAGGTTCTCATCCCTTGGGTTTTTCCTATGCATTTTTGTAGTTATACCTTTAACCCTTTGTATCTTAAAGTACGGCTATCTTAGTCTAAAAATTTATACTCCTTTGGACAAATATAAAAGTCGATTATTTTCCATCATGACTGGGATAGCCATGCAAATGGTTACCAAAAACTGGAAAAATTGGAATCGACTTAATTTCTCCTTTTGGTCGGACTCTTTATGTTTATGCTACAAATATGAGAAAATGAATTCAGAAATGTGTAATAATAAGTTATTTAAATTAATATGGAGTCCATTGACAAATTTTGTTAACGATGATTAGCTGGATTATTTTCCTGATTTCCTATTTGATTTACACATCCAGGGAGGGTGGGTGGGCGGGCGGAGGGGTATTCTATTTTGTTGTTATCATTGATCAATAAGTTCGTTATGATTTTCACTATGGGCTCCTTTTACTAAGCCGCCTTAGGGCATTAACGTGCGGAATAGCGCGCCCTAAATTGCCATGTGCGCTAGACGCTAATGCCAGCATTGAGCTGACATTAGTTCTAGCCACGCAGCGCGGGGTTAGCACGTGCTAATCTGCTGCGTGCACTAAAAACGCTAACGCAGCTTAGTAAAAGGAGCCCTATATGTCTGAAATAATGCATTTTGTTTTTGTTCTTGGACTGGGGTGTTTTTGAAGTATTTCTATGATTGATGTAAATGCAGTTTTGAAGTTAATTATACGTAGATGTCTATTTTAATGCATTGTTTTTGAATGAAAAAATGAATAAAGATTTATACCAAAAATAAAAATCTGTACTCCCTTGATTTTAACTTTCATTTTTATGCAAGCCGCTTAGATATTTGATAAGCGGGTAAAGAAATTTTTAATCAACTTGAAACTTGATCTGTAATTCCAAGTTCAACCCAGATCCAGTCTTGGAACACCCTTAACAGGTCTTGGCTTTTCAGGATGCTCCAAATCCGTACTCGTGAGACGTAATTGCATTCATTTTTCTTTCAGCAGGAATCAGCTGGACAGAAGTGGCTGCCCACATGGTTTTCGGCAGCATTTAACTGGATACCCCTTCACAGTGGTATAGCAAGGGTAGGAGGTACCCATGGCAGTGGTTCCCTACCCACCCTCCTCTCTGCCTCCCCCCACTTTCCACGCCCCTGTTCCTTCTGCACCCCCACACCACGCTGGCACCCTTCTTTCCCACCCCCAACCTCTTTAAATCGTTGTCAGCGTGAGCAGCTTCTCCGGTTTGCTGCTCGTGCTGACCTTGACTTTCCCCTCTGATGTCACTTCCTGGTCCCGTGATCAGGAAGTGATTTCAGAGGGAGCCAGGCCAGAGCAAGCAACAGGCCAGAGTAGTTGCTTGAGCTGGCGGAGATTTAAAGAGGTATGGAGGGAGAGGGAGGGTGTTAAGCATGGTGTTTGCAAGGGTGGGGGGTGGAGAGGTGCCAGCGCCCCCACCAAGATGGCTCCTTGGGCAGTCTGCCCCCCACCCCCCTTACTACACCACTGTCCTTTCATTCTATAAACTTGTGTGCCCAGTTTTATGCTTAGGGCTGGATTCAGTAAAGGCCCCCCCTCCCCCCCCAACCGAAGGAGCTAAAACTAGAAAAGATCCCGGAAAGACTACTTTATCCAATAAAACAACGTAGAGGAGACAGTTGACTAGTCCACTGCCCTCCCCTTCCCCCAAATCAGGAACACGATAGGAAAAACACAATAGGATATAAATAGACAAAGCACAGAAGCCAAGCAAGCTAGACTCTGCAGAAGATAATATTTCAAAGATAAACATAAAACACGATAAAACACGTCTATATAGGCTATATTTAGTTGAATTGACCCAACTCCTTAGGAGGTGTGAATATTGTGTACTTAGCCGAAATAATAAACCTAATATTAGATGTGAATATAAGTAGGATGATTGATTATTGCATAATTATGCCGGTCTTAATAACTCTGTATTGTAACCATTCTACGGAAGCTCATTTATTGTAACACCTTTACAGAAGTGGTTGGAGCTCCAACCTCAGCACCCTGAGGTTGTGGGTTCAAATCCCATGCTGCTCCTTGTGACCCTGGGCAAGCCACTCAGTCTTCCACTGCCCCAGGTACGTTAGATAGATCGCGAGCCCACCGGGGAAAATGCTTGAGTACCTGATTGTAAACTGCGTAGATAACTTTGATAGGCGCCCTATCTCCATCAACTGCGCTGGCTGCTTGTTGTTTCTAGTTTTCAATATAAAGCAATAATGGTTTTCCATCAATACCTGATAAGATGTCAAACTATTTACCATCTAGGTTTCTGCGCTCTGAGAACTCAGCGTTATTAAAAACAAATGCGAATCTAAAATATGCTGAGACCAGTAAAATAGCCTTTAGCTGTGCGGAGGTCAAACTGTGGAACTCACTCGTCGGTCAATTACGAAAATGTTATGACAAGGGTAATTACAGAAAACTATTAAAAACACGGCTCTTTGTTAATGCATTTTTCTAGGAACTGATCTCTGCGATTGTTCTGTTGATGGGCACTTTACGTAATTTTCTGATGATTATATGTTAGTGTTTGATTTTATTTGTCTTACTGAATTATGTAATAATAATAATAATAACTTTATTCTTATATACCGCCAACAATCTTGCGACTTCTAGGCGGTTTACAATAAAGAGAAATTGTACAGACAGCGAATTACAGAGTATAGCAGTGTACATCTGATTATAACAACATTAATTGTGATAACAACAGTTCGTATGCTGCAGGGCCATGCGGCTTACAAAGAATTAGAAAAATTCCATAAATTGAATGGAGTTTTCATAGTTAGTGATTAGGGGTTGACAGTTTACAAGTTCGGTTTTGGGATGGTATTACGAAGGGGGGCTATTGTCCTGGTTCGTTCCCTAGGTATTTCGAGAACAGGTAAGTTTTTAGGTGTTTCCTAAATTCTCCGTGTTTGTTTGTGTGTGTAATTAATTTTTCTAGGTCTTTGCCCCATAAGGCTGCTTGGTACGATAGAAGTTGTTGATGGTATCTCTTATATTTGCATCCTCTAGCCGGTGGGGAGACGAATTTCAGGTGTGTTCTTCTCTCATGTCTGTTGGTTGGGAATGAGAAGAGGTCTGTTATGTATTTAGGGGCTAGACATACATATGTATGTAACGATATGTAAACTGTTTTAGGTTTATACGGTATATACATTTTTAAAATAAAGAAGCTTATGCAAACCGCTCTAAATTGACTCCTCCCGTCATTAGTAGCGGTCCAGAAGCATTCCCTTTATTAAAAAAAAAAAAAAAACAGTGGTTTTTTTTTTTTAACTTTATTTAGTTTTTAATGCCAACAAAAAGTAGTGCAATACAATTTACATACAAATAATAATAATCAAATAAGCACATAAGCAATCAGAATCTATACAAAAGATAAAAATTCCCTCCCCCATCCATCATTACCATCAGGAATAATACCAAAACAAAAGATATACCCCCCTGCTCCCATCCCCCACCCCTGGATGTGTGGGTGCACTACAATGGAAAATAAATATAAAGATTAAAAAACAGTGTTGAGCACTGAAGTTAATGTCTAAGTTTGGACACAAGGACCCAGTCAAACTGAACAGGTGTAAATCCTGATGTGCAAGCTGAGTGTGCATTTGTGGTATCCTATAACACTGTGAGCCTATGGCCTGCCCGCCCTGAGTTGGCCCGCTCTTACTATCATAATGTAAGCAGCATCGGGCCTGGCTTGTTCCCTGGGTGGGAGACCACCTGGGAATGCCAGGCGCTATAGGCAGGAGCGACCTAGTGGCGCCACTGTGCTTGAGAAGGCAATAACAAACCACTCCTGTCCATCACAGGCTGGATTCCTCCCTGTGTGTTGCCATGAGTCAGTGGCCGAGTTGGCGACATGATCCGTCCATCCATAACACTGTGAGCAATTTTCCAGAACCCGCCCATGCTCTTCCAACCAGAATATCCCCTTCCAGTTAAGCTCTGGAAGCATTGCCAGAGGTTGTGGTAAGAGCGAATAGCATAGCTGGTTTTAAGAAAGGTTTGGACAAGTTCCTGGAGGAAAAGTCCATAGTCTCTTGTTGAGAGAGACAGGGGGGAAGCCACTGCTTGCCCTGGATCGGTAGCATGGAATGTTGCTACTCATTGGGGTTCCGGAATCTTGCTATTCTTTAGGATTCTGAATGGAATGTTGCTACTCTTTGGGTTTTGGCCAGATACTAGTGACCTGGATTGTCCACCATAAAAGGAGCCCTTAAAGTAGACTCTAGAAATAATTGGGAACCAATGAAGTTTTAGCAGAAGTGGAGAGACATGATCAAATTTACTTTTTTCAAAGATCAGCCTAGCCGCAGTATTCTGGATTGACTGAAGTCTTTGGACAGTGATGAAGATGAGGTTTAGGAAAACAGTCACATTAACTCGTTTGGTCTTCAGTAATGAATGCTAGTCAACCAATCTAGGTATCTTTTCAGTTTTGCTCATTATGATACTGAGAATGACACAGGGTCACTAGTATATTGCCTGCTTTACATTTTAGATCTTGTATGGCATCTTTCCTTCCTTCCTTCCTTCCTCTATCTTGGAACTCTACAAGATCTGAGATTACCAGACCTACTCAAAAACTCAAATTATCTTTTCCTACGCTGAAAGGTGTCATGTATACTGGTAAATTAGGGAAGTCTCTTCTTTTCAAAATTACTGAGCTCTGGAATAATTTTCCTCTTCAGTTGCGTGAATTGGGCTCTTCCTAATTATTCCCAAAAACATCTGAAAATTTGGCTTTTCTCTAAATCATAGACTGCGCTTCCCTCTATATCATCCTTAATTCCTATTGTATTTTTTCTTTTTAAATTCTGTAAGCCATGCCGAGCTCTAATTTTGTAGAGGAGATGCACCACCATCCTCTGACTTCTTCATTTCTGACACACAGGGCTTAAGATTCAAAACGATTTTCTTCCGCTGTGTGGCTGGTATTCTCACTAGTATATAATAAATGTGTCAGAAAACAGATCTAATAGATTATTCAGGGCTCGATTTACGTGGAAGCCAAACAAAAAAATATTCAGGTGTATCCAAACGGCAACTATTTTTCAACTAAGCATCCATGAGAGTTCTGGCTCAAAATGAATATGTTTACGGCTGCCTGAAAAAGATATTTTGAAAATGTGCGAAGAGGGTTTGCTGCGAATGCTCCATCGTGACTTCCTTTCCATCCGATGGACCCGCCTACAAACACTCTCACCCATACATATGCAGCTTTTATTAACATTAGGCAACCTTTGGACTCCAAAATATTTTACTGCTGCCACTGTTCCCTCTAAGCCAGTGGTTCTCAACCCTGTCCTAGGGGATAGCCTCCCCCCCTCCCCCAGCCAGTCGGATTTTCAAGATATCCCTAATGAATATGCATGAGAGAGATTTGCATTTAATGGAAGTGACAGGTATGCAAATCTCTCTCATACATATTCATTAGGGATATCTTGAATACCTGACTGGCTGGGGGGGGTCCCCTAGGACAGGGTTGAGAACCACTGCTCTAAGCTGAGTGGGTCCTCCGACTGCATTGCTGCCAGCAGGGGGTGGTGCTTCAATATTTTGTTTTCAATCGCCAGGGACAGGCAGGTTTCCTGGAGTCCTACAAAGCTTGTATGTTGCTCACTAGAACATGACATGGGGACAAATTTTTCCTCCTTCCCCATGGGAACTCATTTTCCCGTCCGTCCCCGCTAGTTCTTTTCCTGTCTCTGTCCCATTCTGCACAAGCCTTTAAAAGCCTCATCTGCACTTTAAAATCATATGTGTCCGAGGCATGTGCAGTTAAGGCAGAGCTTACAGGAACAGGACAGGGAGAGCGATGAAACTCACAGGGACAGGGATGGGAAATTGAGCTCCTGCGGGCATATCAAGTAGGTCATTTTATAAAGCATTGTTTTATTTGAGGAAGTGTTCCCTATATTTCATTCCCTAAATAAGTTTCAGGTTGAATGCAGCACTTCACAATCTCATTCATGATGACGTAGGGTTACCTGACGTCCGGATTTACATCACGTCCACGCAAGCGTAGATGCCCTCCAGACGCGGACCTGAAGAAACCAGGTATATGTGCGGCCTGGATTGGGGGGCGGAACATGGCAGGGCTGGGGGGCCAGGGTGGAACGGGGCAGGGCCACACGTCTTCTTCAGCAAAGGTTACCCCTTTGCTGAAGTCAAATGAGAACATTAATGCGTGTATGACATGATTATGGCTCCAATCTTGATATGTATTTTAAAGAAAATCCAGTCATGAGTTTTAAAAATACATACTTGAACACTAAATGGACAAAAACCTTATAAAGACATTTAAAAAAAAGCCCAATACAGAAGCCTTTCACAAAATTATGAAGAATACTAGAACTGTATACCGAAAAACATCGGCAAGAATATCAAACCTGGTCTGTTCCTCAGTTCTGCCCTGTTTCCAAACAGTGTGTGCTCTGTCAAATAGTTTACATAGACATTCAAATAATTTAGAAAAAAGGGCCGGTGATGTAACATGTGACAAGTGTTCCATAACACTCTGTACCTCTCCATGGCACGTCTGCTGTTTATACTGTACACATGAGGAAACAAACTGAATTTCACTCTGGAAAAAATAATAAAATGGCTAGCTCAGTCCGTCTGTGCCAAAGAAAATACGTTTATGGCCTGCCTGGAGTTTTCTGAAGTGATTAAGTTTAAAGGAGGAGCAGTGCTGATCGTACATAAACAGAAATAGTAGTTCTTCAGGAAACTATGCCCTAGTCCGTCACTCTTCCTGCAGGAGGGAATGGGAGGGCACGAAAAACATAAGCTTAACAAAACATGTTGATTATGGAGGCCATTTTAGAAGGGTTCGGTGACTTTTGCACCTGCACTGCAACTTTATCAAAACCTGACCAATTTCAATATCATTTGTAAGATCAATGACACTAGCTCAGCAATGGCGTATGTTAAAGGTACCTTCCTTGAGGGATGTGAGGGAACGTTTAGGGATAGTGTGTGAAAAATATAGACTTTTGGCCCTCTTAACTAATCAATGGGCAACATTTAATGACATATGGGAGAGTTATATTGAATTGGATAAAGAAGCTCTATGAAAGAATTATCTTATTTCTATGGTTTTTGAACCAGGTCTCCTGGGAGGGGGTGGGGTGGGTATGATCAGGAATGGGATTGCTTTAAGTGAATTTTTGGATAAGATGTATTATCCTTATTAGTTTATTAAGCTTACAAATTATATTCAGTGTTAACTGTGTCTTGCATTGAGATATTGTAATAAAAAATTATTCAATAAAGAATTTAAAAAAATTTAAAATTTGTAATATTAATGATTCTATTCTTGCTATACCACTCTTCTGTACGGCGGAGTAACAAGGACAGGGCGAGGGTGCAGGGAGCTCAGGGGTGCTGCGGTCCGCCTGTGTGCAGCTGCCAGCCCCCTCCCCCCTCTGACATCAACTTTCTGTTCTGGAGCGGGAGACCAGACGAGTCGATGGCCACATACAGGCAGCCCACGACCAATTCACATACCTTTCCACTGCCTGGAGGGAGGGGTGCTCCGGACAGAGGAGGGGGGTGCTTCCCCCTGGGCTCCCATCCCATCAGGTATGCCACTGCTTCCATATCACAATCATGGCAGTATACACACTAAAATAAAGTGAGAAAGGAAATAGAATTTCTTCTTTTGGTAAGCAGCAATAGAGGAGGATTGAAGAGAAAAAAAAAAAAGGAAGAGAGAAAGAAAAGAGAGAGATGAAACAGAGAAGGGACTCCAAGGATCAGGCCCTTCCAATGTTGGAGATGTGGTCATCTAAGGTTGTACCACTGGGGAATGCAAATGAGAAAAAGTTTGAATTTTGGATAGAAAAGTTCACCACTTACAGAAAGTGGTAGCATTTTTCAAAGGAACAGAGAAAGATAAAAGAACACGGCCTGCCGGATGGAGGCAAATTGGGCACGGAAAAAAGGGGAAATAGACAGATGATGTTTAGGCATTGAGAGTCGGGACCTGGAAAGTATATAGGGAGAAATAACAGAAGCAAGTCTGTGGAAGGACCTAGAGTGTAAAGGTCAATATTTTGTGGATGATTCTGAAAGGAATTGGGTGACAATGATAATTTAGAAAGAGGGCCATTATGTGATCAAATCGGGCCATGTAAGCTAGGAGTCTGAGTGATGCATTCTGGACGATTTGTAATTTCTTAAGAAGAGAGGTGTGAAGGCTAGCATAGATGGAATTATAGACCCCTGAAGCAGAATTTTAGCCGAAACACGGGCCGTGTCAGGTTATTTTAATAAAAGTGTTCTATATCTCTGTTCTTGAGGCCAAATGTGCTTTCTGTTGTATATATGTAGTGCTCGTGTGCTATTGGGATCCTTTTATTTTAATCATTTGTATAGACAGAATTACAGTAATCCAAACGAGAGGTTACTAGGGCATAAAAACAACTGTCCAGGTAATTGAATAAATTTTCACTAAGCCTCCAGTCACCTAAATGATATTGCCAGTGCCACCATGCTCAAAAAAAGGGCTGTGACATGGCAAATGAGGTTTAACGTGGATAAGTGTAAGGTGATGCATGTCAGTAACAAAAATCTTATACACGAATAGAGGATGTCCGGGGCAGTACTCGGAGAGACCCCCCAGGAAAGAGACCTGGGAGTACTGGTTGACAAGTCAATGAAGCCATCCATGCAAAGTGTGGTGGTGGCGGCGAAAAGGGCAAACAGAATGCTAGGAATGATTAAGAAGGGGATCACGAACAGATCGGAGAAGGTGGTCATGCCGCTGTACCGGGCCATGTTGCGATCACACCTGGAATACTACGTCGCTGTACTTAAAGGAGGACACGGTACTACTCAAAAGGGTCCAGAGAATAGCGACTAAAATGATTAAGGGGCTGGAGGAGTTGCTGTACAGTGAGAGATCAGAGAAACTGGGCCTCTTCTCCCTTGAAAAGAGGAGACTGAGAGGGGATTTGATCGAAACGTTCAAAATACTGAAGGGAATAAACTTAGCAGAAAAAAAAAAAAAAAAAGACAGATTGTTCACCCTCTCCAAGGTAGGGAGAACGAGAGGGCACTCTCTGAAGTTAAAAGGGGATAGATTCCGTACAAACGTAAGGAAGTTCTTCTTCACCCAGAGAGTGGTGGAAAACTGGAACGCTCTTCCAGAGGCTGTTGTAGGAGGAAACACCCTCCAGGGATTCAAGACAAAGTAGATAAAGACAGGTTGTTCACCCTCTCCAAGGTAGAGAGAACGAGAGGGCACTCTCTAAAGTTAAAAGGGGATAGATTCTGTACAAACGTAAGGAAGTTCTTCTTCACCCAGAGAGTGGTGGAAAACTGGAACATTCTTCCCTCC
The DNA here is from genome assembly GCF_902459505.1 of Geotrypetes seraphini. Taxonomy (NCBI): domain Eukaryota; kingdom Metazoa; phylum Chordata; class Amphibia; order Gymnophiona; family Dermophiidae; genus Geotrypetes; species Geotrypetes seraphini. Next base: position 9,799,349 of record NC_047098.1, on the reverse strand, counting down.
AGGGTTTCAAGACAAAGTTGGACAAGTTCCTCCTAACGTATGCAGGTAGGGCTGGACTCAGTTAGGGCACTGGTCTTTGACCTAAGGGCCGCCACGGGAGCAGACTGCTGGACACGATGAACCACTGCTCCGACCCAGCAGCGGCAGTTCTTATGTTCTTGTGATACATGCAGATGCTATTTTGCTTTTAGCATAAACAGTTGACCTGGTTTTCATTTAGGCGGATTTGTTCCTTATTAAAAATGTGCATGTGGAGAAAGGTTAAGGTTCTCATGGCCTGGTGCAAGAGTTTCCAGAAAAGAGGTAGAAGCGGGTAAGGGTAGAATGTGTTTTGGCAAGAAACGGGCTCAACCGATCACAGCGCGCGTTGAAAAAACCAGGGAGCGAAGTGACGTCATTTAGGTGAGAGGGCCAGCAGGAGCGTAGGCTTATTGCAAATTTATTCAGCAACGTACGTCCCAAATTTTATTGAAATTGATTAAGCTTTGAGAGAGTTATGTAGAATCCTAATAATCCTATAAAATTTGTGACTCACACTAGACTTACTTGAACTTATGGCTAAAGTACAAGTTTATATATCCAGTAGAGAACTACGAACGATCTCAAGCGCTCACGGGCTAAAAGTCTGATGTATGTTTCAAACTAATAACCCTACAGTGAGCTATCATTGATCTTATGTGTTCTCTATTTCTCACTTTTTTTTTGGGGGGGGGGTTTCGTTTTTTTCAAGTATTTATATATATTTTTTTTATAAATATTTTCTTATTATACTGGTCTTCATTAAATTGTTTAACAGTGTGTCCCTTTTGAGAATAAACTCTATGAAGAATTTAGCTTCATAAATATAGGGTACTTAGCTTCACATACGACGGAAGATCTCCGTTTCGCTCATGTATTTCTAAGAGCTTCGTCAGGAAACCACCAGCAATCATACTAGAAGAAGACAAAAACACTCTTTGAGTATAAAATCTAATAAATATACGTTTTTTAAAACTTGCTTGCACTCATATATGAACGCGCTATGGCGATGCTACAGGCCCTATACTTAGAGACCAAATATTTTTAGGAAACTGCTCACACTGAGATTACCTTAAATCACTACAGAATTATAACTGTTCTATAAGTACTATAATGCAAAAACACATGAAACTCAGCTTGTTAGCCAAAAACCGTTAACCTAAGAAATCTTATCCCATACCTCTTAATACTGACAGATTTTTAGCCTGTGATTGCTTGAGATCGTTCGTAGTTCTCTACTGGATATATAAACTTGAACTTTAGCCATAAGTTCAAGTAAGTCTAGTGAGACTATAGTGGACTATAGTGAGACTAGTGGACTATAAATTAAGCCAGGTGTACACCTGGCAGGGCCTCCGCGTGTGCGGATCGCCGGACTTGATGGACCGAAGGTCTGATCCGGAGAAGGCAGTTCTTATGTTCTTATGAGAGTTATGTAGAAAACAAGCTTTGTATAGATATTTTTTGAAATATGGAAACATGGAGGCAGATAAAGGCCAAACAGCCTTCAGCCTGCAGTGTGACAGGGACCATAGCAATTGGTTTCATCACCTTAATGTACTCTGCCATGAGAGCAATTTCATTTGAGCCGAAAGCTGTTAGGGAAGGCTTCTCACAGAGGGCAATGAGCACAGTTTCAGACTTCTTCTCCACAACAGAATACAGTTTGCCAACAGCATAATGGAATGAATTCCATCTAGTAACATTTGGTACAGCAAGTGTGGTTTCCAAACTTTCGTACACTATTTCAGCTGCCTGCAGACTTTGACTGCACTTGCTCCGGTTCATAGACAACCCCGCGAAAGACAAAGGCGCGCGCCGACAACTGAGCGCAAGACGGAGGCACGCGCCAAAGAAAAGTACAGTTTTTAGGGGCTCCGACGGGAGGGTTTTGTTGGGGAGCCCCCCCCAGTTTACTTAATAGAGATCGCGCCGGCGTTGTGGGGGGTTTGGGGGGTTGTAACCCTCCACATTTTACTGTAAACTTAACTTTTTCCCTAAAAACAGGGAAAAAGTGAAGTTTTCAGTAAAATGTGGGGGGTTACAACCCCCCAAACCCCCCCACAATGCCCCCACAATGCGGCGCGATCTCTATTAAGTAAAGTGGGGGGGTTCCCCCCCCCCCGTCAGAGCCCTAAAAACAGTAATTTTCTTTGGCGCGCACCTCCACACTGCGCTCAATTGTCTGCACGCCTTTGTCCCGGCGCGCTTTTGACCTGATACCCTTGCTCCAGAGGGCACTGCATTTTGCCAAGGTTTAACATCTTGTAATTTGCATCTTCATTACGGCTTAACGTTATGGCTTGACTTCTTGTAATTTGCATCTTCATTGGCCCCTTCTGAATCAGACACAGCAATCAAGTTCGTTGTGTGGGTACTATGACGATGGTGAGATGGAAGTGCGTACCCTGTTGCTTCTGCATCTGTTTGCCTGTCTAGGAGGTCACCTCTCCGTTGTCGATTTGTGAGGGCACAACTTGGGTTGGTTCTACGACCGTTGTTTCTGTCTCCGAGAATGCCTCGGATGCCTTAACAAGGTTTGATCTGTCGTCAGTAACTGTGCAGAGTGATATGAAATTTGTTGTGGATCTTCTCAAGCGCGGATGCAATTGGGATGAAAGTTATGTCGTCCTCGCAAACGCGAACGTGCCAATGCTGCAGACTTTCATTCCAATGTGCTGATCTTGATCCAGAGCATGGTAACTCCCCAAAAACTTCTATTGTGGGAGGTCCATATGTCAGTAAGGCAAAAGTAACTTGTAAATTTAGTTAGTAGTTACTAAAATAAAGTAACTAGTTGCTTAATTTTGTCGATTTTAGCAAAAAGTAACTAATTACAATCATAGTTACCTAAAAATGTAACTAATTACAGAGTGGGGGTTGCCAATGCAGTCCCTTGAGCCAGCCCTGAAGGAATGGGTATTGCTTTGACACAGTTGTACTTAAAGCCTGAATAATACAGGTTGAAAATAACCCAGCTATGTTACTGATGATACTATAAGCAGGAATCTCAAAAAAAACAATCCATGGGCTTCGCTTTCTGAAGGATTGCTTTTGCTGAGTCTCCCTTACGCAGGAAGCCAAATCTTCAGAGGGTTGGGTGAAAAATAAACAGATGTCAGGAATGATCTTTGCTAGTCAACTTTGGGGAGCACAAGAGGGAAGCCAAGGGGGAAGCGATCCAGCAAAACAAGTGTTCTCACCTGATTAAAAACCCAATTCTAAATGAATACGTGCGTGAGCATGCCAGTCAGAGAACAGAATGGCATATGAACCTCGGGAACACTCTGTCCCAAGGGCCCGCAGCCCCTTCACTTCCTGTCTTGCGGGAGTATATTTCCACCCTGACTCATCCTTTCACTCCCCTTCCTTACCCTGCATGTGGACGGAGGGAGCTGGAGAGGGGAAGTGTGGGCTTCACTTGCCACCTACTTTCTTATGTCACATCCCTGCTGTGTGCTGCTGACTCAGACACCGGGCTTTGATTCCCCTCCTTCATTCAGCTGTGTCTTAAAAGGGAATTGACCTGTTTCCAAATTTATTTAATCTTTTTTTTTTTTTAAGTTCAATCGTTTTTATTATACCGTTTATCAAAACATATCGAAACGGATTACAATTATCAAATATTATTAAAATAATGTAGCTGGTTTTAAGAAAGGGTTGGACAAGTTCCTGGAGGAAAAGTCCATAGTCTGTTATTGAGAAAGACACTGGGGAAGCCACTGCTTGCCCTCTATCGGTAGCATAGAATGTTGCTACTCTATGGGATTCTAGAATCTTGTTACTCTTTGGGATTCCAGAATCTTGCTATTCTTTGAGATTCTATATGGAATGTTGCTACTCCCTGGGTTTTAGCCAGGTACTAGTGATCTGGATTGGCCACCATGAAAATGGGCTACTGGGCTTGATGGACCATTGGTCTGACCCAGTACGGCTAGTCTTATGTTCTTATGTAAAAGAAAAAAATGAAAATAGAGGGGTCGACAAAACATGTAGACTTACAGGTACAAAAAGAATAAGAGGGGAAGGGTGAGAGATTAAGTACAATGAGAAAAAAAAATCATAAGAGGGAGGGAAGGGTTAACACACTAGGGCAGGGGTGTCAAAGTCCCTCCTTGAGGGCCGCAATCCAGTCCGGTTTACAGGATTTCCCCAATGAATATGCATGAGATCTATTAGCACACAATGAAAGCAGTGCATGCAAATTTCTGGTGTTCTATAATGCCATATTTGCTTCTGTTTCTGATCAGATGGGATGTGATACATTTTGTTACTGTCACTGTAATAGGAGAGACCTACCCTCACCTCAGTAAGCCTAGTATGTGCTCTGTGAAAGGCATAAGTGAGATTCCTGGCTTAAGTGCAGGATTCTCAAGCAGACCAGGGCTGGAACTGCTGCAGAAGTGGCACTCATGGTCCCGTGAATTAAAGAAAAGCAAAAGTTCATCGATTCCAGTTCTGGAACACTTGTCAGCCACCCAGGGTGGAAAAAAAAAACCCCTCCTCCGGGCAGTGGAGGGTTGCGTGGAGTGGTCACGGGGACATGGTCCATACACGTGCAGCCATCGGCTCTGACAATTTTTTTCTCCTAGAACAGGAAATTGGTGTCAATGGGGCAGGACCAGCAGAGCCGACAGCTGTGTGCATGTGGACCATAGTCCCTCAACCGCTCCATGCACCTCTTCCCCTCACTGTCTGTACACGGGGTGGACAGCACTGCCCTGCCCCTATGCCTGATACACTCTGTCCTGTAAACTTTGTCAAGCCGCGGCACACTAAACGTACTAGCCACAGCTGAAGACATCCAGCTCTCTGATAGATAGGAGGGATGAGGTTCCATAGTTTGAGGCAGAGGAGTGGGAGACTCAAGAGCAATGTAAAGAAATTATTCTTTACGGAGAGGGTGGTGGATGCCTGGAATGCGCTCCCGAGAGAGGTGGTGGAGAGGAAAATGATGACGGAGTTCAAAAAAGCGTGGGATGAACACAGAGGATCTAGAATCAGAAATATTGAAGAACTAAGGCCAGTACTGGGCAGACTTGCACGGTCTGTGTCTGTATATGGCCACATGGGGGAGGATGGGCTGGAGAGGGCTTCAATGGCTGGGAGGGTGTAGATGGGCTGGAGTAAGCTTTGACAGAGACTTCAGTAGGTGAAACCTAAGAACAGTACCGGGCAGAGTTTTGGATTCTTGCCCAGAAATAGCTAAGAAGAAGAAGAAGAAAAAAAAATTTTAATTGAATCAGGTTGGGCAGACTGGATGGACCATTTGGGTCTTTATCTGCCGTCATCTACTATGTTACTATGTTCATGTATTTTTGCTCTTAAAACTAGACGGGAGGGTCATTTGGTGTGTGCTAATGTGCTTAAGTACCGCAGGGCCATTTTATATGTTTTGTTTGGCTGTAGCGTGTACTAAACTCCCCCCCCCCCTAATTTTTATTTTGTGATAAAATCTCAGACTGGGTTTTTTTTTTTAAAACATAAATTCTATTTACCTTTCTAAAGTAAGATGAGAAATAAAAATCCGGTTCAAAATATTTGTGCAGAATTGGTGGCCGCTTCAGCATTCCGACTTCTGTGGAAAACAGCTGCCCACACATCTGGGCAAAACAGCCGAACAAGGCCTGACTGTTGAAGAGTTATGTAAATAAATGCATTCTAGCTCCGTGACTGAGCCATCCTTGTATAGGGTTTGAAAGAGAGCGCAGAGCTGGTGCTATGTAGGTGTCTGAAAAAAGGAACCGGTAGAAAAGGTTTATTATGGAAACACGGGGTCTTGCTTACATTACTTACAACTTAACAGAGCTACATTGTTATAGCTTTAAAAGAAATGTCATTAAATAAGCACATGGAACAACTGCAAACCTAATTCATTGAGGAGGCAGCTCTAGTGGTTATATGCAAGAACTGAAGTTTTAGGAAAAACCACATGCACCTCCCTTCTAAAAATTACCTCAGATAAATTAGAAAAACCCACAGTGGAATTATGTACTACACTTCTCCCTCCGTATTCGCGGTGGATGCGTTCCGGATATAGGCGTGAACATGGAAAAACCGTGAATAGCTTTTGTATATGTTATTCGCGTTTTTTTGTAAGAGACAGTGGTTTTGCTATTAAAACCATGAATAACTTTTCAGCTTTTAGAGCTTTAAGCAGGCAAGAGATTTTCTCCATGCATGCTGGGAAGCAGCATTTCTCTCTATGGATGCTGGGAAGCAGCGTTTTTTTTTTCTCTGTGCACGCTGTGAACCAGCGATTTTCAGGGTGAAAGTTTTGAAACTTCGATTTTGTAGGAGAAAGCACGGAAGCGGAGTGAATGTTGGTAAAGGTTAAACTTATTTTTTACTGTACAGCAACAGGAAAGGAACTTTAATCATGATGTAATTTTTGGGGGGGCGGAGCCAGCCGACGAAAAATCACAAATACGTGAAACCGCGAGTGTCGAAACCGCAAATACAGAGGGAGAAGTGTTCTGAGGTATCTACTCCTAGTCTGTGTATGTTATTATCATAATCAGTATAGTAATACAATGATATTCTTCCGGGGTGAAAAGCCTCAGAGCATGGAGCAATTAACCCAGCTGGGGTGTTCAAACGTGATCAAGTCACTATCTCCCAATCGGATCATAGGCAAAAAATAAAACCCCGATCTATCCACTCGTATTGTTGTTATTCCTCTGATAACTTTTTTCTTTTTTTCTTTATCATATGAACAGATGAATGATAACAATACGAGTGGATAGATCGGGGGTTTTTTTTGCCTATGATCCGATTGGGAGATAGTGACTTGGATCACGTTTGAACGCCCCAGCTGGGTTAATTGCTCCATGCTCTGAGGCTTTTCACCCCGGAAGGCTGGCCGGAAGACGGAAGAGGAATCTCCCGAAGCGGCGCTTCCTGGGCTGTAAGTGCTCGTTTATCGGGGCAGTGCTCGGTTTGCGAGTCAAAAGTTTGCCGAGTGTTTTGCTCGTCTCGCAAACCGGGTTACTCGCAAACCGAGGTTGCAGTATAATTCTCAAGAGTGCTATAAGCAAATAATATTACATTAGAATTCATTTATATTATATACTAGAAGCAACCAATGAATGTTAAGACGCTGACACATGTGCCATAAATATCCTCTGTCAACATAATTTAACATCCTAATAAAAGTCTGCGATAAATGTGCACTTCCTATCTGCAAAAATCATCAGCATGAATCCTCTCGTAACGTCAGCAGAAACAGTGTTTAGGAATCTATTACTCAATGCAACAATTCAGCTCTCAAGACTGGCCTAATTACGTCCTAAGCTATTTGAAATGTGGGTCAACAGGAAGATGGGACCCATCAAACGGAGTAATAATCCCTGAAAAATACAGATTTCTCTGGGCTTGTTCATCGCTTCCTGGTGTAGCATTTATAAAAGTGACAACTTTAAATTATGAACAGTTGCTGAGCGATGTCTGGGACGAAGCATTCTTGAGATGACAAAGCTGTAGTGCGAGGGTGGTTTGAAGAGTTTAGTAAGAACATAAGAATAGCCTTATTGGGTCAGACCAATGGTCCATCCATCAAGCTCAGTAGCCCGATCTCACAGTGGCTAATCCAGGTCACTAGTACCTGGCCAAAACCCAAAGAGTAGCAACATTCCCTCATCTCAAAGGGGTGTGGCAGGGCCGGATTTAGATGAAAAGAGGCCCTAGGCTATTCCACTTATGAGGCCCTTTCACCTCCCATTTTTAAGTTTGTAAACTACATGAGAGATAATAAAATACATCATTACTGTGATATATATCAATATGTTAAATGAAATATGTTGTTATTGGTACTAACCTTTATAAAAAATGTGACACGGATAATAAATAAAAAAAAGTCGAGAACACTTATTTGGACATTTATTCTCAGCACCATATATAGTACTTGTAACAATAACTAATCAAACATAACACACAACATTGCCCCTTCCTATGTCCATAGTGCCCCCAGTGCGTCCTTCCTCACCTCACCCCCCTCCGATGCCCGCCTGCCTCCCATCCCCCTTCCATTGAACACCCCCCCCCATGCCATCCTGCCTGCCTGCCTTCCATTAAACCCCCCACCCCTCTCCGATGCCAGCCTGCCTGCCTCCCATCCCCCTTCCACTGAAACCCCCCACCCCCGATGCCAGTCTGGGCCGCCTTGTCCTGACGGATCCATGTTTTGCCTCTCTTCCCGCGGGGCTGGGTTTTGCCCAGCTGTTTCCGGACTGATGTCTTTCCCTCCCCGATCCTCCTCCCAGGGCGAGAAAAAGAAAGGGAGAAGCCGAGTCGGTGCCCCGTTGCGGCCGGAGCCGGTTCCGATCCCGAAGCGTAGAATTTCTCCTTATTTTCGGTTCAGTGTTTTAGTGTTCACTGTTTTTAGAATAGTGTAATTTTAATTTTGCTAACAATTTGAATGTAGGCCCCTCTTGATCTTGAGGCCCTAGGCTGAAGTCTAGTTAGCCTATAGGAAAATCCGGCCCTGGGGTGGGGGCAGCATATTATTGTTTGCTATACTTAATTATCTATATTATTGAAATTACATATGTACTTCTTCTATTAATTATGGAGAGGAGGGGGGAGAAAATGATTGTTTTTTGAATTATTTGTGTATTTAAAGTGCGTTTTGTGTAGTGTTTCTGTTTAAATTCATTGTGTGGCACTGTTAACATTTGAAAATTAATAAAGATTTAAAGGATCCCTAAGGGAATCCAGGTCAAAATTAGACACCTCATACCAGGTGTACAATATTTGCATTTTTAAAAAATGGATGTTTATTGCACCTCTTTGACCAGGAATCAACGAAGAAAAGGGACAATATGCTACCTAAGAAAGTGTCCATATATAATTTGGGGTGTGGCTTGGCACACTTAATTAAAACCTGTTTATTGCAGGAAATAGTGACCTTTGCACTTACTTTTTTTTTTTTGGTTTTTGTTTCAGCTTCTTTCCTTTTTTTTTGTCTATTTTGTTTATCCTTCATTTGTTTGAACAAAATCAACCCCTTCTTTCACTAACGCATAGCGTGGGTTTTAGCGTTGGCAGTGGTGGTGACTGCTCTGACGCACTATGAGTGTCAAAGCAGTTACCGCCGGCACTACAACCTGCACTATGCATTAGTAAAAGGGGGAGGGGCAAATTAATTTTAAAAATGCAATGCAGGGGCTAGGGTCCCCTTGCCCCCTGCCAAATACCCAGAGCTAATATCTCTACATTTGAAAAACTAAAGGCCAGACTTTCTTTCCCCCCCCCCCCGTCCTTCAGAGCCATCTTACCTCATCCAGGGGAATCTGCTAAGTTCAAATAGGAGAGATCCCTCGTCACTTCTGCACCACTGCTGACCCGTCAATACCGCGTGGGACATTGCCGCGCCAACAATCCTGCACAGGACTTCTGCACGCTGCCTAAAAACTGTTCCTATTAGCACTCAGGGGGGGGGGGAACCCCCACTAAACTCACAACTGTTCACACTCATGTTGAGGGGTGTGTGTGTGGGGGGGGAACCCCCACACTACACTGAAAACTGCTGATTACCTGAGAACTGAAGGAAAATGTCAGTTTCCAGTGTAAAGGGGGTTCCCTCCCCTCCACCCCCCCAAATGGGAGTTAAACACTTGTCAGTTTACTGGGGGGGTTCCCCCCTAGACCTCCACTCACAGCGTTAACAGGAACAGTTTGAACTGGGCACGAATAAGTCCTGCGCGGGATTGTCGGCGCACCACCAGGTGAGTATTTCGTAATGGTGAGCCTTGAGGTGGCTAAATAATTTAATCTGTTTGGTTGGAGAAAGGAAACAGAAGGAATTTGGAATGTATTTCCAGCCCTTTTTTTTCAGTAATAGATCAGGGTAAATTACATTCAGCTATTTCCTTGACCCTGGAGGGCTGACAGTCTAAGAGACTCTTTTTGCTAAGATCTGGGCTTAGAGTGTCTTAATGTGGGACTTTCCCCACACGCTATGCCCAGATTCAACACAGAATTTTTTAGGCCATAGTGTAAGAACATAAGAGCTTCCATACTGGGCCAGACCGCAGATCCATCTGTTTCCAACAGTGGCCAGCCCAGGTCACCAGGACCTGGCAAGATCCCAAAAATAAAACAGGTTTGATACTGCTTATCCTAGGAATAAGCAGCGATTTTCTCCACATCCATCTTACTAATGGCTTATGGACTTCTTCTTTTTTTTTTTTTAGGAAGTTATCCAAACCTTTTTTAAACCCTGCTAAGCTAACTGTTTTACCACATTCTCAGGCAACAATTTCCAGAGTTTATTCTATTCTAATCAGGATTTCTTAACCATATTTATCCACCACAGGTTCAAGGCGATTTACAAGATAAGAGGCCCATGCAGCATCTTGCAGTTAAATTGTGAGCTGAGCCCGTTGGGAGAGAGAGAGAGAGAGAGAGAGGGAAATTCAAAGAACCTGATTAGATTTTTGGCCATTACTTAGATCAATTCCATTGTTTTGTAAACCACTTTGAATCCTTTGGGAATTTTAGTGGTATATAACACCACATTAAATTAAATTAAATCATAGGGACGTCGTGCATCACTTTGTAGAGGAAGGTTATACTGTTAGAAGGTTACAAAACATTGTGGAGGACAGTTACATTGCCAAGGTGAAAGAGCTGAGTCACTGAATTAGAAGCAATTTATCAAATAGGTAAGGTGAGGTAGTTCAGTTCTTATGGCTAAGAACATAAGAATTGCCATACTGGGATAGACCAAAGGTTTATCAAGCCCAGGATCCTAATTCCAACAGTGGCCAACCTGGGTCCCAAGTACCTGGCTAGATCCCAAGTAGCAAAACAGATTCTATGCTGCTTATCCTAGGAATAAATACCACCTCAATAATGGCCTATGGACTTCTCTTTTAGGAAATTATCCAAACCTTTTTTTTAAACCCCGCTAAGCTAACCGATTTCACTACATTCTCCAGCAATTAATTCTTTTGGGCATGAGAAGTAATGCCGAGCGGTCCATAGCCCTGACACAGCTACATAGCGAAACGCCGGCTAGCTTCCATCAGCAGGGACCGGCAAAGACAGCGGGAGAGTTAATAAGCTGCCTGCAATTCTACTTGAACCCTGCCTAAGCTAAGTTCATTGTATTACCTTCATGTCATTGACTGCATAAGTTTTGAAGTAGCATGATATACTAACTTATCATCATACCAAAGAGTTGGCACAGAACGACGACATTAGGCTGGGGTGGGGGGTGGAGCCAGTTTGGAGTTTTCCCTTTCTAGTGCGGTTGTTCGGTTAACATACCACACCACGCACGGGGATCTGAGGCTCCTTCCCCTTTTTGATTGATTTATATACTTTAAAAATATATCAGAGACGAAGCGGGGAAGAAGACTTTTCACCACCATTTCTCCAAGATAAAGTTTATTTAAAGAATCCAGAAGAGAGGTATTTTGGGAAGGATTAAGTGACTTACCCAGGGTCACAAGAAGCAGTGTGGGATTTGAACACACAACCTGAGGGTGCTGACGCTCTAGCTTTAACCACTGCACTAAATACAGTCCATATATTTCATTCTGGCCATGACAGCTGAGGTATGCACAGGTAGAACAATTTTCCACCCACACACCTTTATTGGACAGGAAGATGCTACAAGTGCCTTCCTTACATACAAATAATGACAAAAAATGTTCTTACTCACATTTCAGATAACAATAGGACTCTTTGAAATGTCTGACACAGGAAATTCCTTGGTAAAAGAGAAACACAGTTCATGCAAAAATCATGAATTTCATAACTATTTTGAAGAGCTCTTGTAATATTAAAAGGATTTAAAATAAGGGACTGATTTTGCCCTTCAGGGTCTAGTTTTAAAAGCAGCAGAGTTTACGTGCTCTAAAAGTGGATACCCCAGGTAATAGCGACTGGCCGAACTCTTGCCTCTCTGGCTAGATATTGCCCAGTTCGATTTAGGAGAATGGTGATCCATATTCTAGCAGTCCAAAATCTAGCTGATTAGATCAAGGATCAATCAAAAGGAACATACGAAATAGCCTTACTGGGTTCGACCAATGGTCCATCAAGCCTAGTAGCTCGTTCTCAGAATGGCCAATCCAGGTCACTAGTACCTGGCCAAAACCCAAAGAGTAGCAACATTCCATTTAGATTTGGAGCAAACAGAGGAAGGGACATTGATGTGCTCGTTTAAATCAGAACACCTTCAGAGAAGACCAGACAAGCAAGCTGAGGTCATAAAGAGCACAGAAAATGTTTCTAAGACACGAGAGAGCTGAAAGGAGATATGATTGAACTAAACTAAACTAAACCTTAAGTGGTGGACATGGCAATGAAGCCGACGGCACGGTGCAGAGCGGCTGCTAAGAGAGCGAATAGAATGCTAGGTATAATCAAGAAAGGGTATTACAACCAGGACGAAAGAAGTCATCCTGCCGTTATATCGGGCGATGGTGCGTCCGCACCTGGAGTACTGCGTCCAATATTGGTCGCCATACCTTAAAAAGGACATGGCGTTACTTGAGAGAGTTCAGAGGAGAGCGACACGTTTGATAAAAGGGATGGAAAACCTTTCATACGCTGAGAGATTGGAGAAACTGGGTCTCTTTTCCCTGGAGAAGAGGAGACTTAGAGGGGACATGATAGAGACTTACAAGATCATGAAGGGCATAGAGAGAGTGGAGAGGGACAGAAAGAGAGAGAGAGACAGAGAGAAATAGAGAGAGAAAGGGAGAGAGAGAAAGATTGGAGAAACTGGGACTCTTTTCCCTGGAGAAGAGGAGACTTAGGGGGGATATGATAGAGACTTACAAGATCATGAAGGGCATAGACTAGAGAGGGACAGATTCTTCAAATTTTCGAAAAATAAAAGAAGAAGAGGGCATTCGGAAAAGTTGAAAGGGGACAGATTCAAAACGAATGCTAGGAAGTTCTTCTTTACCCAACGTGTGGTGGACACCTGGAATGCGCTTCCAGAGGAGGTGGTAGAGCAAAATACGATTTGGGGTTTCAAAATGGGATTGGACGATTTCCTAAAGGAATAGGGGATTGAAGGGTACAATTAGAGGGATACTATACAGAGCAAAATGTTTTTAAGTAAAAGATCACTTACAGGTCACTGACCTGGGAGGGCCGCCGCGGGAGTGGACTGCTGGGCACGATGGACCTGTGGTCTGACTCAGCAGAGGCGATGCTTATGTTCTTCTGTCTTGCCCACCAGGACATCGAGGCCACAAGAATGTCTAACTTTATACCCCATTTTTGATCAGAAAACCACCCATGTTGAAAACGTCCAAATGTAGACCGTTTGGATGTGGGAGGGGCCAGCCATAGCAATGGGCTGGCCACACAGACATCCCAGTAGAGCAGGGGCGTCAAAGTCCCTCCTCGAGGGCCATAATCCAGTCGAGTTTTCAGGATTTCCCCCAATGAATATGCATGAGATCTGTTAGCATACAATGAAAGCAGCGCGTGCAAATAGAGCTCATGCATATTCAGGGGGGAAATCCTGAAAACCCGACTGGATTGCGGCCAATCTTCCACAACAGGTAATTGAGGCCAGCAGCGTACCAGATTTTAAGAAAAGATGGGATTGGCATATGGGATCTCTTCATGGAAGTAGTTAGGGGGTGAGCCATTAGTGTGGGCAGACTGGATGGGCCATGGCCCTTTTCTGCCGTCATGTTCTATGTTTCTATGTTTCTATGAGGAGATAGTGGATGCTGCAGATGGGCAGACTGGATGGGCCATTTGGCCTTTATTTGCCATCATGTTTCTATGTAAATATCTGGTGCTTTATTGACGCCTGCTAATAAGCTCGAAATCAAAGGTCATCGTATGAAAGCGAAGAGCGGGAAACAAAAGAAATGTGAGAAAAAATACTTTTGCATTGAGAGGTTATGGATGCCTGGAACAGCCTTTTAGCCACCTTCGTGGCAGAATGAGGAGGAGGATGAAAACCTAGGTGCTGTGACAAAACAACAGGCTGGTCAAAACAGGCAGACTGGGTGGGCCGCAGCCATCCTTTTTCTGAGAAATGTTCTACGTTCCTGTCTTTCTCTGTCCTTTCACAGAGGGTCGGTTTTAGGGCAACAAACAGTCTGGCATGCTGTTGTGTAAGTCTATGCATTCTCTGTTCCGTGACCTGTTTTTATTTGAAGCTGCCAAGCGGCGATACTGTTGGTGAGCGATGGACGGATGATGGTGGTTCAGGTTACACTTTTCTATGGAACAAAGTAAGAGACGTGACTCGTAGGATGCAGGATAAGCGTCTGGTACTTTGCAGAGGAACCATTATTTTGAAACACTCTGGGCCTTGTTCAGAAAGGACTTTTTTTTTTTCCTCTTCTTCATTTTGTGCCCCTGGAGAAAATTTGCTTTGAATAGGGCCCTCTATGTCTTAGTAACTGAAGTCAACCTCCTTGTTTGTTCCTGGTAAATTATACTTTTAGATCTTAGAGTAAACACCTAAAGGAAGTTATATTTCCTGGAGATGCCAGTTTGACTGGGGAGAGGAAACCAAATGCTAACAGGACCATACGTTAGATGATTTGTCGCAGGCTTCTGCTCTTGCATAAAACTGGAGTCTTCTGCACATCACGATTCTGCTATCAAACTGCTCTATTTCGCAAAGATGTATTGCTTGATTGATTAATTGGGATTAATTAACCGCCTTTATGAAAAGATTCACCCAAGGCGGCATACAGTCGGTAGTTTAAGTTTCAAGTTTCAAGTTTATTTACATTTGATGGATCGCTTATTACAATATCTAAGCGATGTACAGATTAAAAACCAACAGGTTTTGGTAATACATTTAATATAGTGGGACAAGACATTAGACAGAGGAATTGGACATACATGAATAAGTGGGTAAGAGGGGAAAAAGTTACAATTGTAATATTTAGTGAAATAACATAAAAGGGAAGCACATTAGGTAAGAATGGGATAGATATGTAAAAAAATTTTTGTTAATTATTATAAAAATGCAGGAAATTGGAATATGTTTATCATAAATCATTCCATTCACAATTGGGGGCGGGGCTGGGGTGTAACGGGGCGGGGATGGGCGGGCCTGGGGTGGAGCAGGTCTAGGGGGGTCTGGCAACCTGCTTCATCATTATTGAATTCGGATTCCTCCTCATCAGTGGAGTCATATAACCTCTCTCCTCCAAGTAAACCTGCTTTTTGAAATCCGTTGATAATCAAATGTGGTTTCGCTGCCTACCACGCAGCGTTAATCCAGCAGCGGACTTCTGCATAAGTAGCACATTTCTATTTCCCTGAAGGAATAAATGAGTGTAAACGAGGCCATGCACCCATTTCTCCCACTCTTTCCTTAACGAGACATTTAGGGCTTAAGAAGCGGCCGCCGATCGCATGCCAATCACGCACTGGCATCCTTTACAGAATTGCGTCTTCTTTGCTGAACAGATGCCTTAAATCAGGGGTCTCAAAGTCCCTCCTTGAGGGCCGCAATCCAGTCAGGTTTTCAGGATTTCCCCAATGAATATGCATGAGATCTATGTGCATGCACTGCTTTCAATGCATATTCATTGGGGAAATCCTGAAAACCCGACTGGATTGCGGCTCTCAAGGAGGGACTTTGAGACCCCTGGATTAGACCAAACATGGGCAATTCCAGTCCTTGAGGGCCGCAATCCAGTCGGGGTTTCAGGATTTCCCCAATGAATATGCATGAGATACTGCTTTCAATGCATATTCATTGGAGAAATCCTGAAAACCCGACTGGATTGCGGCTCTCAAGGAGGGACTTTGAGACCCCTGGACTAGACCAAACATGGGCAATTCCAGTCCTTGAGGGCCGCAATCCAGTCGGGGTTTCAGGATTTCCCCAATGAATATGCATGAGATACTGCTTTCAATGCATATTCATTGGGGAAATCCTGAAAACCCGACTGGATTGCGGCTCTCAAGGAGGGACTTTGAGACCCCTGGATTAGACCAAACATGGGCAATTCCAGTCCTTGAGGGCCGCAATCCAGTCGGGGTTTCAGGATTTCCCCAATGAATATGCATGAGATACTGCTTTCAATGCATATTCATTGGGGAAATCCTGAAAACCCGACTGGATTGCGGCTCTCAAGGAGGGACTTTGAGACCCCTGGATTAGACCAAACATGGGCAATTCCAGTCCTTGAGGGCCGCAATCCAGCCGCGGTTTCAGGATTTCCCCAATGAATATGCATGAGATACTGCTTTCAATGCATATTCATTGGGGAAATCCTGAAAACCCGACTGGATTGCGGCCCTCAAGGAGGGACTTTGAAATCCCTGCCTTAAATGAAGACCAGCGTTTTGCCGGCCCACATTTAAGGCTTCTGTCTCATTTCTATGGAGACACGTAGGGCCACTTATCTTTCTTAAGCATCCCTACACATCTCTGTCTATGCGCTACAGATGCCTACAATGTAGGCGTCCTTCCTCACACAATTTTTTTTAAACATGCCTCCCAATTGGCTGCCAGATGGCGGCAGGACTCCTGCTGCCGCCTGCAATAGGGACGCACGTTTAGAGAATCAGGCCCTTAATGCATAATTAACAATGATGCCTACAGGCTCTAGCTTGCACATTAGTCCACCAGGGATTACTGCTATAGGGGCTCCAGGGGGATTCAACTTGCACAGAGGACACAAAGGTATGGGCCATGCACAACAATTTTCCATTCTACAGGAAAAAGAGGCCACAGAACTTTCTCACCAAAATTCAGATCGGTGACCAACAGACAGAATTTCCTGCCTCATTCACCTCAAGCCCCAGCCCATTGGGTCTGAGGACCCGCTCTACGTAAAGACCAACTGCAGACCTCACAGCATACTCTGAAGAAAGCCACAGCGCGACGGCTGAAATGTCGGCTCTACCCACTCAGACGCGGCGAGATGAAGAAAAACTGCAACGAGCCTCACGTATGCCTCTCACAGGGCCATAGAAAGTCCTTACCAGAAGCACTAGGGCTTACTGAGGCGAGGATGGCTCTCTCCTATTACAGCGACAGTAGCAAAATGTATCTTCGTGATGAACTACAACTACCAAAATTTAAGGTCAATCTCAAAACTTTCCTTTTTCAAGATGCGTACGATAAATCCTAATCATAAAA
This sequence comes from Geotrypetes seraphini, assembly GCF_902459505.1. Classification (NCBI taxonomy): domain Eukaryota; kingdom Metazoa; phylum Chordata; class Amphibia; order Gymnophiona; family Dermophiidae; genus Geotrypetes; species Geotrypetes seraphini. The sequence goes on along the minus strand of NC_047098.1, from coordinate 9,782,236 downwards.
TAATAATATAATTTTTTTTTTATTTTTTTATTTTAGAGCAGTCCACCTTCTTTTTTATTATACCCCCACCCCTTATGTGTCATCCCCTTTTCCCTCTATATCCTTTTTTCCTTCTACAATTATAGTAGAACATAGTAGATGACGGCAGATAAAGACCCGAATGGTCCATCCAGTCTGCCCAACCTGATTCAATTTAATTTTTTTTTTTTTTTTCTTCTTAGCTATTTCTGGGCGAGAATCCAAAGCTTTACCCGGTACTGTGCTTGAGTTCCAACTGCCAAAATCTCTGTTAAGACTTACTCCAGCCCATCTACACCCTCCCAGCCATTGAAGCCCTCCCCTGCCCATCCTCCACCAAACGGCCATACACAGACACAGACCGTACAAGTCTGCCCAGTAACTGGCCTAGTTCAATATTTAATATTATTTTCTGATTCTAAATCTTCTGTGTTCATCCCACGCTTCTTTGAACTCAGTCACAGTTTTACTCTCCACCACCTCTCCCGGGAGCGCATTCCCTTTTTTCCCACCTCCCCATTTTTCCTCACTTTCTAGTTTGTCTGTAAATGTCATACGTGTTCACTCTAACTACTCTTTTACACTCTTTTTATTTCTCTCTATTCTATATTAAATTCTTTTTTAATTATTATATAATTGTAAACCGGTCAGATATTCATTTTATGATCGGGTTATTAAAAACTAATAAACTTGGAAACTTGGTATCCCGTGTCCCATCTGATCAGAAACAGAAGCATAGATAATACTAAAAAAACACCAGAATTCTGGAACTGCCTTTTCTTGCTTTGCAGTCTAATTTTTTCATGATTTTAAATGACTCTTTTCTGTTACTTGGCTAATGCACGCACGAACCTCTTGGCCCACAAGGTTTCTTGAATCTGAATCCGTTTCCTTATCGAACAGCAAGGCCCCTTTTCTAAAAGCCTGTCAGGTTTTCTTCTTTTGTGGGAGCTTAGAAACATAGAAAGATGACGGCAGAAAAGGGCCACAGCCCATCAAGTCTGCCCACTCTTCCGACCCACCCCATCAAGTCTGAGTGCTAATGACCCAGTTCCTTAACTCGACCCCCGTAGGGATCCCACGTGGATGTCCCATTTATTCTTAAAGTCGAGCACGCTGGTGGCCTTGACCACCTGCACCGGAAGTTTGTTCCAATGATCTACTACCCTCTCTGTGAAGAAATACTTCCTGGTGTCACCATTAAATTTCCCTCCTCTGAGTTTGAGCGGGTGCCCCCTTGTGACTGAGGGTCCCCTGGGAAAGAATATATCGCTTTCCGCCTCGACACGACCTGTGATGTACTTAAATGTCTCAATCATGTCTCCCCTTTCTCTTAGCTTGAATCAGGTTGGGCAGACTCGATGGACCATTTGGGTCTTTACCTGCCGTCATCTATTATGTTGTGCTGAATTTTACTTATAAGCCAGTGAGTCCTATACCCACCAAAGCAGGTCAGTTCCCTTTTAAGACGCAGCTGAATGAAGGAGGGGAATCAAAGCCCGGTGTCTGAGTCAGCAGCACAAAGCAGGGATGTGACATAAGAAAGTAGGTGGCAAGTGAAGCCCACACTTCCCCTCTCCAGCTCCCTCCGTCCACATGCAGGGTAAGGAAGGGGAGTGAAAGGATGAGTCAGGGTGGAAATATACTCCCGCAAGACAGGAAGTGAAGGGCTGCGGACCCTTGGGACAGAGTGTTCCCGGGGTTCATATGCCATTCTGTTCTCTGACTGGCATGCTCACGCACGTATTCATTTAGAATTGGGTTTTTAATCAGGTGAGAACACTTGTTTTGCTGGATCGCTTCCCCCTTGGCTTCCCTCTTGTGCTCCCCAAAGTCGACTAGCAAAGATCATTCCTGACATCTGTTTATTTTTCACCCAACCCTCTGAAGATTCGGCTTCCTGCGTAAGGGAGACTCAGCAAAAGCAATCCTTCAGAAAGCGAAGCCTGGGAGACTTTATTAACCTATTATTTACTTTAACTTCTTGCTTACCCTTTCTCCAGCAATATTGCAGGTTTATTTCCAACCTATACTATTCAGGCTTCAAGGGTAAAAAAATATCTAAGGGGCCCTTTTTTTTTTTTTTTTTTTTTAGTTCAAATATTTTATTGATTTTAATATTCAATGTACAATAAGTACAGAAACAGAAATGTTAATGAGGCAAGATACAGACATGTTGAACATATAAATGAAATGCATACAATAATATCCACGTAATACAAGCTGATCTAAGCCTATATATATAGAAGAGGAATGTCGACACAACATGCGGCAACAGTTACTAGAGCTTAGAATGTGTTAATGGAAGTAGAGTACCGGTACACAAAATGCTAGGAAGCCCCTTTAATACCTATTTGATAATTCCATTAGAATGTGTTAAGCTTTAATAAAATGGCCCTTAACTATTCCAGTTAAAGACCCATTCCTTATCATCCCACTAAATCAGGGGTAGGCAATTCCGGTCCTCGAGAGCCGAGCCAGGGCAGGTTTTCAGGATATCCACAATGAATATGTATGAGATGGATTTGCACGCACTGCCTCCTTGAGATGCAAATCTATCTCATGCCTATTTATTGTGGATCTCCTGAAAACCTGACCTGGCTCCGGCTCTCGAGGACCGGAACTGCCTACCCCTGCACTAGATCAATGCAGATGAATGGGTTATGTCCCCCAGCCAGCAGATGGAGGCAGAGAGCAAAGTCAAACCAGCAGCCTGCAACCCCAAACCTCTGTCTGCTGTGATGGGAAGCTTTTAGCAAAACAAAATGGCAGCCATGCTTGCACTCAAGACAATGGCCTGCTCCAAGAGCCGCTGCCTCAGACTTCACCAAACAGACATTAGCCTCAATATGTCTCGTTGCTTAGGAACACTAAGCTTTCCCAGACTACTGTTTTGGCTCTGTCCTAGTCTGTAGCTCCTTGGCATGCTGTTGCCAACTCCACCGAGGACCTTTGCTGCTGAGAGATCTGCCTCGACTGCCATGATGGGAATTCATCTTCTCTGCAGCGGGCTGAAACCAACAGTGTGACTTCCAGGGCCCTCAATTCTTCAGGTATGAACACCAAAACAGCTCCAGGGCTTCTCTGCTCTGCGAAGCTGGTGAAGACCCGCAGGTCTCTCAAACTTTATAAGCTCCGGCTCACTAAAAGGAGCAAATGTTTTCACGGCACATTATAATTGAAATTATAAAATTGCAAAAACCAACAAAAAAATTAAATTTGAGAGTTATTTATTTAAAGTTCTTTAAGCTACGTGTGACTACTTGGACCAACGCCGTGGTAAACTTAGGTGTTCTATCTGGCCTAATTTCCCGGTGCCTAGCAACACCTAAGGGCTCCTTTTATGAAGGCGCATTGGCGGGTTTAACGCGTGCGACTTTTCATCACGCGCTAACCCCTGCGCTGGCCGAAAAACTACCGCCTGCTCAAGAGGAGGTGGTAGCGGTAAGCACGGCTTTGTAAAAGGAGCCCTTAGGCGCCATTTATAGAATCTGGCCCATAGAGCCTGATATTCAAACAATGGTGACGCACATTTTGCTAACTGCCATCAGTTATACCCAGAAATTCAGTGCTGGGCCATGTCTGGACTCCTGCATTGAATTTCCAGGCGTATGGAGCCAGCAAAAACAGTCAGTTAAGTGCACTATTTGTCTTTTAATCGGCTATGAAGAGCCATATAAAGAAAGGACTGATTTTTATGTGGTCCTATTATTTGGAAATCTTAGCTCCGCCCACAGAACACCCACAAAATAGTTGGCTCTGGCTTGGCCACTAACCAAACATTTTCAGTGGCACTATCCATTCAGTGGTGATTTCTGGATAGATGCTGTTGCCGGATCTTCAATTCGAATCTCAAACGCCAAGGCCAGCCATAAATTGAAATTCCGGCCACAAAGTCTGAACATGGACCCATTCATAAATGTCCTAGACAGTGGCCTCAGCTTACCTGGGTTTGCAAATGGTTTGGATAATTTCCTAAAACAAAAGTCCATAAGCCATTATTGAAATGGCTTGAGGAAATCCACTGCTTATTCCTTGGATAAGCAGCATAAAATCTGTTTTACTACTTGGGACCTGGGTTGGCCACTGTTTGAAACAGGATACTGGGTTCGATGGACCTTCGCTCTTTCCCAGTATGGCAGCTCTTATGCTCTTATGTGAGCCAAGTATGAGACAATCAAACCATTATGACATCACTGGTGAGGTTGGCTCTTAGGCATTGGTGGAATGAGGAATTATGATGTCACAGTCTGAGCTCTGGAATGTTGCTGCTCTGGGTTTCTGCCTGGTACTTGGGACCAGGGCTGGCCACTGTTGGAAACAGGAAACTGGGCTTGATGGACCTTCAGTCTGTCCCAGTATGCCAATTCTTATGTTCTAAGAGCTCTTCTGGAAACACCCTGTTTTGCTCTCTTTCTGTTATTTTACTTAACTTTATCATCTCTAATAATGGCAAATTTCTCACACATCTAATTGTACCATTGCCAGTTTAGGATATCAGCTATATCCTGTTGGACATGGCACCCTTCTTATTTAAAGAGTTCCTCCTCTACTGAGATTCTGCAGTAGAACTTCCAAACCCACATCTGCACCTATCTCAGACAACAATATGGCAAAATGCAGCTCTGGTAGTCACGGGACTTTCATTGACATCACCTGACCTCTTAATGGTTCAGTTAACTACACTTGACTGGCTTTGATGGAATCATTTACCTCATGTAGGTAATGTCCAGTCAGAGAACCCACTAGGCATATCAGGACAAAGCTAGGAAGTTCTGTGTGTATCTTTTCCATTAATATCAGTCCCTTCTCTATCGAGATCTTTCTCCGTCCCGTTTTCTTTGAAGAGGTGATAGACTCATTAAAAAGAAGTCGGATGCCTGAGGAAAAGGACCTTGCAGACTTCCCTGCCTTCCTCGCAGACACAGATTGCAAGACATTTGACCCCAGCGACCTTTGAGTAGTCGGCTGGAATGCATTGGTCCGCTGGCTGGCTCTGCTGTTTTATCAGACCAGACCCCTGGATCAACAGCTACGGTTACTTCATATTTTGGGAATTATTAACTTCCTGATGTTAGCTAAGAAACGAGGCCTGAATCCACTATGTGGGCAATTTTCATAAATCATTTTCACTGACGAAATGCTCCTTTATACACCTAAACAGGTTCTTATAAAATTAGGTCATCCCTAAAAGTACATGCAGTGCAGGCTTGTACACTAGGGAACTCACTTTTATGTGCTGATTCCATAAACAAATGTTTAGAATATTACTATTTGAACATGTATGTGTTAAGGGTGAAACCATGGAAGGCCTTGGGGGCCTAAGGCTCTCCCCCCAATTTGAGTTCAGGTCCATAGTTGGAGAAGGTCCCCAGATATGCTCCTCCACTCATGAATGCCATGCTAGGCCTCACCCTGTCACCCATGCTCAGTTTTTGTGAAACTGAGCATGCGCAGAGGATGAGCCCAGCGTGGAGGTGGCAGTGGCCACAGGTGGGCCGAGGACCTTAGCTAGAATTCTTGGAAACCCTCACCAGCTGAGGGATGTGAGACGTCTGGGAAACCCTGAACATGTCCTCTTTTTTAGAGGACTATCTGGGCTCCTGTACGTACTTTCCAAAACCCCGGCCGTTTCTCCAAGTTTTGAAAAGCCCTGAGTGGCCGTGTCTGGAGGGCCATCATCAAGCATGCACAGATGATGTCACACCCATCCACACATGCTGGAGGGCCTCCAGACAGGGCCTGGAGGTTGGCAAAAAGGAGATGAGGCTTTTGGGGGGGGGGGCGGGGCTGGATGCAGAACAGGGCGGGGCTGGAGGCGGGACAGGAAGGGTTGGAGGTGGAACAAGGTGAAGCTGGGGGTGGAATGAGGTCTATGGAGAAAACGCAAATGGACTGAGTGCTGTTTTCAGTGGGCCCAGCGTTATGCGATGCGCACGGGCATTAAACGCAATTCTATAAAATGTGCATGCACCTTGTAGAATAATGTTAGGCGCTATTCTAGTTAGCGACAAATTTGGGGGCGCTGTATATATAGAATCAGGCTCTTATTGCATTATCTCCTGTAAAGCCCATTTTACGCAATGAGCTTTGTGAGGTGAGTGGAAACGCATCTGGGCAAGTACTTTTATTCACGGCCTTCAGCGCTCAATCATAGATACTTAATTTTTCCCGTTAAGTGCCAGGGCTTTGTTCTCAGTTAAGCCCTTATGTTATAATCATTTATTTCGCCGCTCCACTTTTTTCATTCCCGGTCTCTGTATTGCCCTGAACATTATCCCATCTTTACGATGCAGCCTGAGGACTAAGCCATTACTTCTAACCTCTGACCTCATTTTTACAGCCCTCCTGAGAACAGGCAGATTGTGCAGAAAGAAAGCAGATGTCTTGCTGCAGAAGGCCAAATATCGCTTCTATCTAATACATCAATTCCCGGTTACAGAGAGACTAGAAATGTGATTTTATAATCATCATTATGGTTATTCGTATAGCACTATTTGAAATAGCCTACTTTGATTCCCATGGATTTGAGAACAGCTTACATAAAAACATAAGCAAGTCTCTTAGCCATACATAAAACTGGATACCCATATAGCATATGTCCAAATCACAGTTTAGACCTTGTGGGAAAAGCATCGAAATATCCAGTAGCGAAAATGAGCATTTTCAAACCAGACAACCATCTTTCTTTTTTTTTTTTTTTTTTTTTTTTATGGCCATTTCCAAGATGTGTTTGTCCTCAGTGCATCCATCGTTTTGACTCATTTCCAAAAACAAAAGTCCAAATGAAAAAATCACAGAAAAGCCAGCCATTGGGATGCAAGAGGGGCCAGATGCCCTCCAGATGTGGCCCTGAGCTCCCGTCGGTTTTCAAAACCCATCCAGACACCCAGACAGTCCTCTATAAAGAGGACATGTCCAGGAAAATCCAGACATCTGGTAACCCTACCTATGCCTGAGAAATTAACACTGGGGAGATGGTTCTCCGAGAAGAAATAGCTGAAAGTTCAATATTAATAAAAAGAAATTTTTGTAAAAAGTTGAGGTTTCGGTGGTACAATAATGAGTCTCAATAGACTTAGTTGTTACAAATAAGTCACATCATTTTGCTCCTCTGAAAGTACATATCTCAATGTTCTCTCTCCCCTCTATAGCGATTAACTTGTTCTATTGATCACTCCCTCCTTAAAAATGGATTTCCTGTCCTATTAACCCTCTTTCTTCCTCCCCTCTTAAAGTAAATCAATTTGTGCCTTTGCTTAATCTTTGTAAACCGCATAGAACTTCACGGTATTGCGGTATATAAGCTGTTATTATTATTATTATTATTAATATTATTATTATATTTACATATCTCATAAGAAACTCCGTGACACAAATAAATAAATAAAGGAAAACCATGTCCCAAGAGGAACAATCCAAAAGAAAAAAGGCGCTCTTATCAAGTGATATAAATTGAATCACAAACACTTTTGTTTATAAACGCCATAGAAGTAAACAACTCATCCTCTTTAAAGCTCCGAAGTCAATATCTTAGCTCCGAATGGTAGCGTGCATTTAATGAGGTCCCCATTTCAAAATTTTCATCGGGAATTAATTGCAGCTGCATAAAATAGGTTACGGGTGGTACCGCCCCGGCCAGCACTAAAAACACTAGCGTGGCTTTGTAAAGGAGGGGTCTATTTGTTATCCGCTTAAAAAGCCTAAGCGGTTTACAATAAAGCATACATAGACAAATTAACCAACTTCAAAAATCCGTACCAGTTTTGACCCTCCTATTAACCCAGGCCAGCATCCATGGCCAGTCATCATGCACAGCAAGTAAATGCCATCCAAAGCAATTTAAAAACCTGCATTGGCAACCAATGCAACTTTTTAAGCAAAAGAACTGCTCCCCTCCTCTGGGGTACTTTACATAAACACGAGGAGGGGCATACGCAAAAGAAACGTCTAAGTCCGTTGTGGCCTAACTCACAAATCATCCAAAGTCGGACACGGGAAAAGGTCCGTTTTCAAAAAATACATCCATCATATTTTTATTTTTAAATCGTCCAACTGTATGTCCAGCCGTTTGATCACCCAGACCACTAAGTTGTCCATCTTTATGCCCCATTTTCGACCAAAAATTCGTCCAACTCAAAAACACTTAGAAAAAGACCTTTTGGGCGTGGAAGGGGCCAGAAAAGTAAGGGACTGGACACCCAGCCATGGCACCAGAATAGTGGGGTACCTTAGAGGACACTGCTGTGAACTTCACAAAAAGGGTGCCACATAAACATATTAGAACAGCTCCCTTATAGGCCATGGTGAGCCCCCCAAAACACCCCCAGAATCTATTAGATCCACCTATCTACCATCCCCAATAGCTCTTATGGCTGCAGGAGCCACATATATGGCAGTACAAAAGGGTTTGGGGTTTTTTTTTGGGGGGTGCACATGTTTCGCCATGAATGCAGTGATTAGAGTGGCTTATGGGCCTGGGTCCTCCTCTCCATGGTTCACTAACCCACCCCCAAGACCACTTAAGCTACCTTTGTGTATCTCTACTAGGCTTTCCTATGCCAGGCTACCAGGTGCTGATATTCTGGAGGCAGATATGCATAGCTGATATTATATTTTTTAGGGGTGGGGGGTCAGTGATCACTGGGGCTTTGTGTGGGGGGCTGTACTTTGTGTCTGCAGTGCTTATCTGGTCACGTTGGACACCTTTTGTGGACTTAGACCTGGTTTTAGATGGCCTAAGTCACAACGGCCAAGTTCCGTCTAGGTCAAAAGCGTGCGACAACAAAGGCGCAACGACAACCCAGCGCAGACAACTGAGTGCAAGGCAGAAGCGCGCCGAAGAAAAAAAGTATTTTAAAGGACTCCGACGGGGTGTGTAGGGGGGAACCCCCCCCCCCCACTTTACTTAACAGAGATCGCGCTGGCGTTGTGGGGGGGGGGGGTTTGGAGGGTTGTAACCCCCCCCCCACATTATACTGAAAACTTCACTTTTTCCCTAAAAAAGAGGGAAAAAGTTAAGTTTCCAGTAAATGAGGGGGGTTACAACCCCCCAAATCCCCCACAATGCCGGCGCGATCTCTATTAAGTAAAGTGGGGGGGGGGGGATCCCCCACACACACCCCGTCGGAGCCCTTTAAAATTCTGTTTTTCTTCGGCGCGCTTCCGCCTTGCGCTCAGTTGTCCGCACTGGGTTGTCGGCACGCCTTTGTCGTCACGCGCTTTTGACTATGAACCGTCTAGGCAGTGCAAGTTTCCATTGCAAAAACTGCACAGCAGAAAGCACTGTGGAATTCAACATATTCAAGTGAAAGTCCCTTGGCACCTTGCTCGGATGCTATTGCTTACTCGACTCCTCCCGAGGAATTTGCTTCCCTTCCAGAAATTGCAGGATATGAAATCCTTGGGCAAGAGATGCTCTATTTCATAACTGAGATGAGCTGGCATTCCGTTTGCCAGAAGCCTAAATCTGATCCCTAAGCCCTTACATTAACAGATCATAGGATGTATACGTAGGAGTTTCGTCAGCCGCAATCCTGAGGTCATTATGCCATTGTATAGATCCATGGTGAGGCCTCATCTGGAATACCGCGTACAATTCTGGAGGCCTCATTACCGCAAGGATGTACTGAGGCTTGAGTCAGTCCAGCGAATGGCCACCCGGATGGTCTCGGGACTCAAGGATCTCCTGTACGAGGAACGGCTGGATAAATTGCGGCTATACTCACTCGAGGAACGCAGAGAGAGGGGAGACATGATCGAGACGTTCAAGTACCTCACGGGCCGTATCGAGGTAGAAGAGGATATCTTCTTTTTCAAAGGTCCGACGACGACAAGAGGACATCCATGGAAAATCAGGGGCGGGAAATTGCACGGCGACACCGGGAAATACTTTTTCACCGAAAGAGTGGTTGATCGCTGGAATAGACTTCCACTTCAGGTGATCGAGGCAAGCAGCGTGCCTGATTTTAAGAAGAAATGGGATCGTCACGTGGGATCTCTGCACAGAGATAAATAGGGGAGGGTCATTGGGGTGGGCAGACTAGATGGGCCGCGGCCCTTATCTGCCGTCTTTTTCTATGTTTCTATGTAACTGCTGGACGTTCTGAAAGAGAATGCACTTGTTCACCAACCCTCTTTGGGGTAATCGGAGACATTCACACAAACGGTGATGTCATAAACCGAGAAGTTATGAAATGAGAATGTTTTCCAATTCCATGAATGGCCCAGGCTAAGGATTCTCGGGACACTTCCAGCCAGTCAGGTTTTCAGGCTATGCATGAAATGGAGTTACCTCACAGTGGAAGTTGTAGACTGTGGAGATCCTGAAAATCTGAACGCCTAAGGGGTGTCCCGGGGATTAAGCTGAGAACTGCAGTCACGGACTGAAATGCCCGAACCCGACTATCTCACCAAAACAGCAGGATGTGAACATGTTGCTTGGCCCAGTCCTGTGATTTCAAGGCAGTGCACAGACGAAATGGGTCACTGGTTTCCAACACAGGCCTTTGAGGGCCCCCAAAGTCCTCCATTGTGGCCCTCAAACGGTTGGCTGAAATCCCATAAATGCATTAATTCCTATCTTGCCCACTTCATATAACAGCAAACAATCTCTTAAGTATGTTACTCAGGTGTCTCATTAATGGCATTTGCTACAGTTGACAATCCAAAATAGAGTGAGTTTTTAAAAGATATTCTTGAAGTGTGGCAGAATCAATATTAATATTAATTTTTAATACCCAGTCTGAACAAGCAGGTCTAGGCGATTTGCAAAATCAGTAAAGAGTAGCCCGGGAGCTTGTCTTAACAGGCGGATAGTAACACGGGGCTGGGAGGCCCTCGTGTTGCCCGCAAGGCAAGCTGGGTGGACCGTTGGAAGAAAAAAAATTAGAATAGGTACAGGGGAGGGGTTCGCGCCTAAAAGCGAGTTTTGGATAGGTTAGGTTAAAGAAAAGGGGCGGTCTGAGGGGGCACAAGAAATCGGGACCTTGGAGGACTGAGTTGTTGTAGGTCCTCCAGGGCGGTTTTTGTCCCACCCTCCCACCCTTGGCTGGTGGCTCTAGTGGCTTGGATGGCGGGTATCCCGAGCTACTGGTTGCTGGTGCTCATCCGGCGATGAGTGGTGGGCCGGCTGGGAGCCGTGCCTTGGGGTCAGGTGATCCGGGTTAAATGGGGCATGAGGTCATGCCACCCCTCAGACGCTTGCAGTTGGTGGCGGGGTCGGGGGCAAATGGCAATGTTACAAGGGGTAGCTCGGGAGGAGCTTGCTGATGTTGATTTTCAAGTTAAGAGTCATTATGTTAATGATGTTATTTATGAAAAGTTAATTTATTGGTTATTCTAATTTAATAAAGAGCTGCGGCTATTATACCATATTAAGTGTGTTGGTTTTATTTAGGGGAGGGTAAGGAGGAAAGGGTTTTTGGGACAGCAGCAGGGACTATCCAGATCCCGCTGTTATATGTGTTAGCTTGAAATCTTTTGGTGGCCCTCTGAGCTTTCTTGTATTCACACTGCAGCCCTTAACATGAAAAAAGGTTAGCGACCACTGAAGTAGGTTGATTTCTAGGAATGGGTTTACTGGGGCTTAGGCAAGACACGGATGTTATAGAATATTATGTATTAGAAATGTTATTTTTTGTTCTTCTTTTCTTTTTCTTTCTATTTAAATGGCGTTCTTTTCATAAATTTGATTGAATTATATTGATCCTTTCTGGCTGTATATGCGGTATATAAAGATTTTAATAAACATAAACATGTGAGTGTTTTATGTAGATTTAGTTCACAAGTTCACCCCGAGGCAAATCGGGTTTGGCCAGAATAAGGCCGGACACCTTTATACAGATGAATACCGTCGCTTAGGTTGTAAGGATACCCTTGACCAACCAAGCATGGAGTCTAAAGGGAGAAACTCACCACCCGCACAGAGCAGTTGAAAGGTTCTCCTTCCCACACTCCCTCTTCTCTTTGGATTATGACTCCTAGATTATAAATCAATTTCCATGTCCCATTCCTGACTCTCTCCCTCACCTACCTCCATGGGTGTTTCATGCTCCTTACTGGGGGTTTCCTGTATCATTTCATCCTCCCCCTGGGTGAGCTTCTCTTCTCAATCCAGGTCCCTTCCCCAGACCCTAGCCTTCATGGGTTTTACCTTTGGCCCTTGGGGTTCCTTGGGCTAGTGACACCTAAAAAGAAGCCCTACATTCCTTGGGCTAGTAGGCTTTCGGCAACTCTTTTGGCCCACGGGATAACTAGGGGATGAGAGCTTGGGGATTTGAGGGAGGCCCCTTGAGGTCTTTAGTAAAGAGCTGGGACTTCTTTTCTACACCTTCAAGGGGTACCCTATCTCCCTCCTCCCTCACCTAACTTTAGCTGTGAACACTTATGCTACCTCAATGGCTGGTGTAAGTGGTCACACCTATGTGTGTAACTGACATGCCCCCAAGCTGTCCGTGCTCCCCTTGGAATTTCATGCTCTAGAACAGGGGTAGGGAACGCCGGTCCTCGAGAGCCGTATTCCAGTCAGGTGTTCAGGATTTCCCCAATGAATATGCATGAGATCTATTTGCATGCATATTCATTGGGGAAATCCTGAAAACCCGACTGGAATACGGCTCTCGAGGACCGGAGTTCCCTACCCCTGCTCTAGAATTAGAGCTCACAATTTGTAGAATATTGACTAAGGTCAATGCACAACTGGCAAATGATGTCAAGTAAAATCAGTAACAGCCAATAACTGATAATTAAGGCCAATTAGCAGCTAATTAATTCATTAAGTTGCACACGCAACTGATCTTATTCTATAAGTTGCAAGCGCAAACTTGCACACTAGTCAGAAAGTTCGGCATTCAGCTTTCTAGAATTAGAAAGTATGTGGCCAGTTACCCACCTAAAACTAGGCAGCTCCTTATAGAATTAACCCCTTTATATCTTCCTGATCTACCTTGTAGGAAGCGTTACTGAGTAACTCTGAGGTTATCCTTCTAATAGAGAACTCTGTCACCAAAGAGCAATGCTACAGATTTCACCACCAGCGCTAGTTTGGGTGTCCGTACCTACATAGTCTTACAATGATTAAACTGTGTGGGTGTCATCCATTCCCTGCCCCAGAGCACTAAAGAAACAGGTAATATAATATCCCATTTTTTAACCCACGCTTATAACTGGAGGGTTTTTGCTAAAAATAAATTCATCGGAGAAGCTGTTCTGTGAGTGAGTACATTCTTTAGCAGAACAATGACACAAAAGGTAATCTATGTGGTTCTTGGTACGGCTGGTTCCTTTATTGGGGGGAGAAGGAACATGCTTTTTTTTATTATTATTTATGTAACCAAGTTGCTCGGGTTGCACAATCCATCCTCATAAGAGAAACGTCTTGAAGTGTGGCTGAAAATTATGTCTGGAGATTACGGGTTTCGTAAAATACGCCATGGAGAGGGCTGCATAGACGGTTGCCCAGGAGTGCTCTTTGGAAGCGGTTGTGATGTGCCGAGCCTCCTTTGTAGGGTTCCAAGTTAAATGAAGGCACTTTTCTGTATGATTTCCCTTCCTCGGTACTTCAACAAGAAAATAATAATAATAATAATTTTATTCTTATATACCGCCATCCCGAAAAAGTTCTAGGCGGTTCAGAACAAGGTGAGTTAATACATGGGATACAGATAAAATACAAATCAAAATAATGGACTTAAAAACAGATAAAGACAGAAAGCATTTACAATATAATGGCAGGGAAAGAAGTAATACATAGAACCGATCAAATACAAGTTGAATATAAGGAACTTGATTGAAAAAATGAAGCAGAATACCAGTCTATCAAGATTCCAGAATCCCAGAGAGTAACAAGATTCTAGAATCCCAAAGAGTAGCAACATTCCATACAGAATCTCAAAGAATAGCAAGATTCCGGAATCCCAGAGAGTAACAAGATTCTAGAATCCCAAAGAGTAGCAACATTCCATACAGAATCTCAAAGAATAGCAAGATTCCGGAATCCCAGAGAGTAACAAGATTCTAGAATCCCAAAGAGTAGCAACATTCCATTCAGAATCTCAAAGAATAATAATAATAATTTTATTCTTATATACCGCCATCCCGAAAAAGTTGTAGGCGGTTCACAACAAAGTGAGCTAATACATGGGATACAGATAAAATACAAATTAGAATAATGGACTTAAAAACAGATAAAGACAGAAAGCATTTACAATATAATGCAGAAAATACCGGCATGGCAGGGAAAGAAGTAATACATAGAACAGATCAAATGCATCAAGTTGAATCTAAGGAACTTGATTGAAAAAATGAAGCAGAATGCATTAAGATACCAGCCTATCAAAGAGTTGAGTCTTTAACAATTTTCTAAAATCAAGATAGGAAGAGACCTCTAACATCGTTTTTCCAAGCCATATATGTTCTTGGTTTTATCAATGTGGAAAGCAGGCGGTAAATCCACCATATATAAACTGAAAATGCTATTCTCACCTCATTTCCAGATTCTGTAAATGGCTGCCCTCTTCTTTAGCCCTCCATTATCATTACTACTTCTTATCATTTCTACAGTGCTGGCAGGCTTATGCAGCTCTGTACATCAACACATGGACGAGACAGTTCCTGCTCTAGTGAGCTTACAATTTAGTTGAGAGATGAACTGGACAAAAATGCACATCTATACGCAGTGCATTAATGGGGGAATTACAGAGGGGATGATAATACCGTTCTGGGTGCTTAGCAGGTGGGGCTGGAATTTGGAATTATTCCATTGAGCCTACAGAAGCAGACCAAATGGCAAGAGTCACTCATTTCTGATACCGTACTGCCCACAAGGACATTTTCGTTCATCTCTCGCCCGTGCCGTGTAGTCATTCCCTCGTACTACCAGGTGTGTCATGACGGTACTGTACTAAAGCTGTCAACTGGATCCAGATTTGCAGGACAGGGTTGATCCAGTCCTGGCTTTATCCCGGAGCATGCTGGGACATGTGATCTCGCTGTTCTTAGGGAATACAGTGGGGAAATCAGAGCTACAAGTCCCTGCATGCAACTGGGTAAATCCAGGACTGGATCAACCCTGTCCTGTGAATCTAGACCCGTCTTCTTTTGATGTGGTAGCACCAACTCTATGGAATCATCTTCCCCCTTACCTCAGGGCCGATTCCTTATTTAGCTGATTTAAACCCCTATTAAAGGCCTACTTTGCTTCCAGATATTTCCAGTTTCTCCTTTTTCCCCCCCCTCGCTGGGCGTATGCGGACGAGCCTCGTCTCCCTTTCTGCTGCTTGTTCTGCTGCTTCCTGTACCTTTAAACCTTTTTGTAATTTTTCCCACTATTCTTCCCTTACATGCCGTCTCTTGTCCTTATCTCAACGTACCCTTTGTTTTGGCTTTGTACGCCAATAAGATGTCATTTAATATTTGCAGTGTATCAGATACATTGAACATTAAACATTTCTGAATGGATATTGTGACGTTCCCCTGTCAGGAGCCTTGCCTTACATAACATAAGAATTTATTTCTAGACTGCCATTACTGTAAAGTTCAATGCGATTTGCAAAAGACTAGCTACGATACATAAATCAACGTGAGGAATATGTTAAGAGCTAGGAGATTTAATAAACAAGAAAGCCTTAAGTTGTTTCCTGTAATGAAGGAAAGAAATGGATGATGATGCTGAAAGCCGCTTGAAATCCTTGTCCCATAAAGCAATTTGAAAAGAGAGGGTTTTATCCTATCTTTTGTACCTACAGCCCCTGGATGGAGGAAAATTGAGGTATATTTAATGAGAATTTTTTTTGCAGATAGTCTAGTGGAGTGGTCTGTCTTTGCTGGTTGTTTCACTGCTAAACATGTTCCTGCCCTAATTCCATCCTCCTGTCTTCATAATCTGTGAAATGATTTCATCGCCTGCCTCTGCAGGTTAAGAAGAATTTTCATGTTACAACTGAACAAATATTACCAGCACTGAATCAATAGAAAGCGAAACCACCTCTAACTGCAAGCATTAAGGGTGCAAGATTGACATTTTAGCTTTCTGCAAACACTTCTCTAACCCTTGGAAAAGCTCAGAGAAGGAGTGAATTCCAGTGAGTCTAGCTAAACCGAGTGATCTCATTGTGATCATAAGCCCTTTCTTCTGTTCAGTTTCCTCATGGTAAAAACTCAACTCAGACTAGGGTCCTATTTGCAAAACTGGATCAGTTAGCTTTGCGGGGTTTTAAAAAGGTATGGATAATTTCCTAAAAGAGACGTCCATAGGCCATTATTGAGATGGCTTGGGGAAATCCAATGCTTATTCCTACGATAAGCAGCATACAATCTGTTTTACTACTTGGGATCTGGGTTGGCCACTGTTGGAAATGGGATACTGGGCTTGATGGACCTTTAGTCTGTCCTAGTATGGCAGCTCTTACGTTCTTAAGTGAGTCAAGTATAGGACAGTCAAGCCATTGTGACATCACTGGTGAGTTTGACTCTTAGGCATTGGTGGAATGAGGCATTATGACATCACAATCTCAGCTCTAGAATGTTGCCACTCTTTGGGTTTCTGCCAGGTACTAAGGACCTGGATTGGCCACTATTGGAAACGAGATACTGGGCTTGATGGACCTGCGGTCTGTCCATATTCTAATGAATTTAATTCACAGGGGATATCATCCTGCTTGTGTTCCCCTGTCGAGCGCTGAACTTCTGATGAACTTTCACCCAGGTGCGGGGGAGCCATTGGTTCTACAGGGCTTAAGGAAGCCCCACTCAAACTGCTCCCTGATGCAAAAACTCCAGCCACGACTGAGGGAGAAGAGCTCACCAGTCTCGCTGGAGCTCGGAAGAAATCAAGAGTCGGCTGTCTCATTCCTGTAGTGGATAGTGCCACCGGGTGGGGGAGGGGCCCCTACACTTTTCCTCTCCTTTTCCCCATCGAAAAATGAAACGGAAATAAGGTATGGCTGACAAAACTCTTCAAAGCGCCAAGCCCTGCTCATGCAGCCTTTCAGTGCGGCCTTTCAGTGCGACCGTTCAGCGCGTCCTTCCACTACAGCGCCATTTTGGATCTCTCCCTAGACCTTTATCTTTAATAAGCGGGATATTAAGTCCCTAATAAACTTGGAAATGTGAATAATGTGCCTCAGTGTCAATTAATGGTAACTCCAATTATGGCCTATTATTGGTATTTCAGGTCAATGTATGCCTAATTTAAGGCCCGTTTACTAAACAGAGGGAGCAGTCAGCACCTGATGGCATCCCTGCAGCCTAAAGCACATTCTTATGTATAGTTTGTGCTATAAAACACCCAAGGAAGAAAAAATGTTAGCATAATTATCTTTGTGTGCTTGCGTTCTTAACCAGAAAGGAGACTGTGTCATGGGCCTCCTCTGCAGGAAATGGAGGCAGAATTCCAGCTGAGAGAAAATACAGCCAGGTAAAGGACTGGTTCTCAACGGATGGAGGCGGACCAGTGACTGAAACCATAACATTGCATTTGTCAATAGCCTTTGGCTGTTATGAGACGCGGCGATACGGTCTGAGGTTTTGCCTTCTTCCATTTATGATCTATCAGTGCAATTGAGTTGACAAAGTTCATTTTTTGTTTCATTCCACTTTTTATGTGTGTATTTGATATTTGGTTGTGGAATTACTGCTCTTTTTTGTTTTGTTTTTCTCAACAGATGTAGGCCAGGATTCGCTTAGTTCAATTTCTGGAGAAATTTTTTTTTCACACAGCAACACAGGAAATCCAAGAGAAAATTACTGGTGTCGTTTTAAAGAGAATTAATATGCAATCCTCTCTCTGCTAGTTCCCACAAGGTTTGTTAAAAGCGACTAATCGAACCTTCATTATAAGCGTAGGGTTTGCTGCAGATCTGAAATTGTATTGTAAAGAGAAATTGTTACGAGCTATTGTGAGACATTGACCTAAAGCATCAAAACTAGCAGATAATTGAAAGCCAATGACCCTATCACTTGACCCCTGCCTCTCGATGGCCCTGATACCACTCTGCTCCTACCATAGCCTCCTCCAACCCATGTTGAGTGATCCATCAGTCTTCCAGATCTACCAACTCCCCAGAGATAGGGTTACCAGATGTCTGGATGTCCTTTTCGAGGACATGTCCGGGGGTCCGGACGGCTTTTCCAAAGCCTGGCGCTTTGTCTGGGTTTTTGAAAAGCTTCCTCAAAATCGTGTTGGGCAGGCAGCGGGGGCGGGACTGAGTGGAACTGGGCGGGCCTGGGGGACGGTCTAGGGGCCCGGTTTTACTAAAGTAAAATCTGGTAGCCCTACCCAGATAAAGACCATCTGGCCTATCCAGTCTGCCCAACCATGCCATCTGTTATCTCTTCTTCTCCCTTAGAGATCCTACGTATTTGTCGCAAGCTTGCTTGAATTCAGATACAGTCTTTGTCTCTATGATCTCCTCTGGGAGGCCATTGCATGAATTCACCAGCTGGAGGAAAGGATCCATGAGGTTGATGCCATTGGATGGGGATGAGTTGTCGGGTCATACACATTCCCAGGGGTATTGGGGATGAGCAAGTGCTATTGTGTCATTCTGACACTTGCTGGCAGGTTATCAGTTCCTGGGAAATATATGATAAATAGAGATAAACAGGCTGGGCTGACGCAGAGACTGGGTTCAATTCCTGGGTCATCTGGGGCCTAAGTTCAGCGTAGTTGGCAAAAGTTGAGAAGGCAAATTCAATGACTGCCTGAGTGAACTTAGTCTACGATGGTTGCGACACATTGCTATATTAGGGCGTCCGTTCTTTCAGTAAACACTTCGGCATTAAGTGCCTATGGGGTCACTGAGACAGTCCTAACCAAGTGCTGACTGTTTACATCCTCCCACACGAAGATAAATACAGCCCTGCTAAGCTTCTAACATTTTTGATGGGTCTGTGCATACAAGGCTGTTTAATGAAGACGTCAACGTGAATCCTTGAATAAACTCTCTGAGCTGAGCTACATTAAGGACGTGGCTGTGTTAAGGCTTTTCGTTTATTTGAAAGAAAAAGCTCCCCATTCATCAGCCCAGCACTGGCAAAGTCCCAAGAACTTGAAAGAAAAGGCACAGCATTTGCTCAATTCAGGGGAAAGAGAGTTATCCAGTTGACAAGATACAATAGCAACAGAACCTGCTGATATAGTGACAATGGACTAGAGATTATGAACAAAGAAAAGTCAGACTCATTTGTCTTAAACCAGGTGAAAAAGACCCAGTAACAAATTAGCGATGGTATTTTGCTGATTGCTGTCTTGTGAAAGAAAGTGCGTCACTAGGCCTTAATTTGTGGACAAAAAGGGCCTGGAATGGGAACAGTGGCATAGTAAGGGGTGGGGCAGACTAGATGGGCCATTTGGCCTTTATCTGCCATCTTGTTTCTATAACCATAAAGTTCTATGACCTCACAATGCAGGTGTAAAGAACCTTAGCCAATAGGAAGAGGAGGTGCAAATGTGAAGAGCCTTAGCCAATAGGGAGAGGAGGAGATAGTGGATGCTAGGGATGGGCCATTTGGCCTTTATCTGCCATCATGTTTCTCTGTTTCTATCTAAGAAAGCTTAGGTACCGCTAGGCACGATTCTATAAATGGCGCCTTGCAGACAATTGACAGCCATACCTAATGGTGCCTATGACTTAGATGCCATTTATCAAAAAACAAAACAAAAACTGCAGGCAATGTACAAGATGCAGGCACTGTTTATTGCAACATCAATGGTATATAACCTTATTTCCAACCAGAGGACCCGACACGGTCCGTGTTTCGGACAACACACATTCCTCAGGGGTCCATGGTAAGTAAGGTATTGAGACTAACAGCAGTAAGCAGGACAAACAAATGCTGATATGACTATGATGCACTTTGGGATTCAATACCGTAGTCATATTGGCACTTGTTTGTCCTGCTTATTGCTGTTAGTCTCAATACCTTACTTACCATGGACCCCTGAGGAAGGTGTGTTGTCCGAAACACGGACCGTGTCGGGTCCTCTGGTTGGAAATAAGGTTATATACCATTGATGTTGCAATAAACAGTGCCTGCATCTTGTACATTGCCTGCAGTTTTTGTTTTGTTTTTTTGCTTGCTGCTTGTCCTACTGCAGTTTTTGTTGGATTCTCTTTTTTTTATGTACCTTAGATGCCATTTATAAAATCAAGCCCTTTCTGTATAAATAGCAGCATCAAAAAATTGTATGCACAGAATACCTTCCTGGCATATGCACAGGTGTGTGCCCATATGTTTTTCTACTTGGACATCAATAGCTGCCATCAATGCCCTCAATTGTGCACCTGCATCCAGTGTGCTCTCCCTGATTGGCACATGACTGACTTGCATATAGTGTGTTTACAGCACTGACAAGCAAAAATTGTACACTTAATAGAAAGAGATGGAATACAGGTTAAAACGAGCCCCAAACTGGAAGAATCCTGGCCCGGACGGAGTGACCAACTTGGCTCAAATCGAGACATGGCAAGCTGCAAAAATCAGTTGATGAGGCAGCCAGAACAACAGGAAGAGCACTTCTGTTTCCAAAACAGAGATCCAAGTAACCCTTTCCAAAAATGACAGACCAATACAGTCCATAAGCTGTTCACCACAACAGATGTAGACTGATTATATGATCACATTGACTCTAATAACATCATGGCAATGAAGTAGAAAGTCAATAAGAGAAGAGCGTTTGGAACAAAAGACCAGCTCGCGCCAAATGAAGCCATCAACATCTAATGCTAAAAAAACTGAAATCTCATTTGAGCATCTGAGGAACGTGATTTTAAGAAAGCCTAAGCTAAATACCTGGATAATAAATTGCTTTGAAATGTACAAACTTCATCAGGAAAATGGGGCAAATAGCATTCCATCTACAGTCTGAAGATGGAAGGTATGCCATTCCTGTTATCAGGATCCAGTAAGAAATATTTCAGGGAGACTCCTTGTCACCACTTGATCCTTTGAGTACACTTCTTAACACTTTGGGTTATAGATTTGTTCTTAATCCTAGAGCTGGCAAAGGCCCAGAGGTAACATCACACCTGCTGACTTGGAGCTCTACACTCTCGTGATCAACAGTTGGCAGAATGAATTC
The DNA here is from genome assembly GCF_902459505.1 of Geotrypetes seraphini. Lineage (NCBI taxonomy): Eukaryota > Metazoa > Chordata > Amphibia > Gymnophiona > Dermophiidae > Geotrypetes > Geotrypetes seraphini. Next base: position 9,761,136 of record NC_047098.1, on the reverse strand, counting down.
ATTTAGTAAAAAGCTTTACAGAAAATCACAGGATGGCTTTTGGATTGGCTAAATGTGCTACGGCAATCTTCGTAGGAGGGAAAACGGAGCAAAACTGAAAACATTGGGCCATCAAGGAACTCGAATAGGAAGATTTCTAGAAATATCTAGGAGCAGAGAAAGAACCAACAACCAACATAAAATTCTGAGAGACAAGACCGGCAAAAAATATTAGAGGGGATTAAAAGTGATATTGAACAAGATATAAGTCATTACCCAGCTTTGGATTCCTGTACGAGGGGGTGCTGAAACGTTCTTAGCCCGACCAACCAACTTTCTAAATTCTGAGCGTTATTTTGCCTCTATAGCTGAAAAAAAATGTTATCTTATTTCATTACGTGCCAAGTTGCAGAGAGTGGTTGACACCTGGAATGCCCTCCCAGAGGAGGTTATTGCGGAATCGACCGTCCTAGGATTCAAAAGCAAACTAGATGCACATCTTCTTACGAGAGGCATAGAGGGATATGGGTGACTAAAATTACGCCAGGTATATACCGGGCAGGGCCTCCGTGTGTGCGGATCACCGGATTTGATGGACCGAAGGTCTGATCCGGAGATGGCGCTTCTTATGTTCTTATGTTATGTTCTTATATCCATCTTGGTTGGGCTGGGACCTTTTCAGCACCCCCTCATATATCTTGGAAATTGTGGATTAGACTCTTAAATACCTTGAAAACAAATGTATGTACTAACAAGAAAACTCCTCCACTCTCATGAGTGTATGCCGAGACTGTGAAACCTAGAGCTGAAGGCAGGATCAACCTCATAGAAGTAGATTATATGTACAGAGCTATGGCTGACCTATTTAATGATATCTGTACTCTTCCCAAGAGAACTTACACGGTAGCAACATCACACATGACTAGGATCTTCAGAATGCCAATCGGGTAGCATAACCCATCTTGGTAGCAATCGTCATCGATCCCATATTTTATTTTTTTTTTTTTTACTAATGTGTGCAGAATATTAATATATTTTTTCAAAGCTTCATTCAAATATTCAAAGCTTCAAGTCTTCAATGTATTTGTTTTTCAATATCTAGAATTAATAAGATATAGAAGAGGTGTCACTGCTATGATAAGTCTTGTATTTTATCGCTTCTTAGGACACACCTGACCATAAGATACACCTTAGATTTAGAGGAGGAAAACAAGAAAAAAACCCATTCTGAACCAAATTGTGTACTAATATATATCTGGCTCTGCACCTAGCGCCCCTCACTTCCTGCCAGACTCTGAGCCCTGTCCCCCTCTCCTTCCTGCCAGGCTTTCACGCTGTCTCCCCACCCTGCCCTGTACCTCCTCTGGTGGTCTAGTGGTAGGCCAGGACAGGGTACAGGGCAGGTCTAAGTGGTAGGCTATCCCAGCCCCCAGCCAGTCCCAACCTCCACTCCCTGGCACCTTTAAATTGTGGTGGTCCAGCGGTGTATCGGCAGGAGCGAGCTTTACGCATTTCTGCCCCTCCCTCGCTGGCCTCCTGCGTCCTCATTATCTCAGGGCCATGTCATTTAGCCAAACCAGTGTAGGTGGGCAGTTAGTCTGTTTTTTCACCAGCATCCGCTTTGCTAATGTAAAAATATCACTCGAAGACCACTACATGACTGATTTTAAGTGTTGTGATAATGTGTGCCGCGGCACAGTGGTGTGCCCCAAAGAGATTCCAGATGGACCATAAGAGATTCTAGAATTTTACTTTATTTTAAAAAATTCCCTTCATAAGTATACACTAGAACAGATGATATGTACAGTAGATTGCACATGCTAGAGTCTGTCAATGTTATGAACATCTGTGTGTGTAGGGATACAACCGCCCACACAAGTATCATTCTTTGGCGTAATGATGCTCATCTGGGCAGTTGTATCCCTACACAGACAGACTCACAATTTTATTTTTATTTTGTATGCAGTAGTTATCCTAACTTGAGCAACAAAGCAATCGAGGCCTTGTTGGCGTTTTGATCGTCTTATTTTTGCGAACTTGGATTTTCAGCTCTGACAGAAATGAAATCGGAAAAAGAGAATGACTGCAGATGGTGGATGATGAATTTGCGTGTTGGCTTGTCGACCATCGAGCTACGTTTTGAGTTAATTTGCACTCAAACACAAGCTTATCCATCGCATTGATTAGCAATTCTAGGTTATCTCTTCAGTTTCACTGTTGTTACAATTACCCATATGTAGCTTTAAAAAAACTTTAAAGAAATAACTCAAATTTAATTTTTGTTGGTTTTTGCAATTTTTTTTAATTTCAATTATAATGTGCTGCGAAAAAAACATTTGCTCCATTTAGTGTGCCGGAACTAAAAAGGTTTGAGAGACACTATGGTAATGTGTGCGATTGCAGGATGAAATAGCAGCAATTATGGTTTTCATGAAGCTGTTAGTACTTGACTAATTATTTAAGTACAATACGTTGTAATACAGTGCAGTATGAGGGGTTTAAACACGTGTTCCATTCAGGGCGAGAATTTTGAGACTGTGTGTGAAGTAAGGAAGTCATTTAAACCTCAAAGACATCGATTTTTTTTTTTTTTTCTACGCTTTCCTTTTGGCCATTCTAAATGTACTAGAATCTTTCTCGTTTTCATAATCGACACCGCGATAGTCCATCCCCCAGAACAAGGTTGAGGTCACTGATGTATACGTCCGCCTCCTGCCTACGCCATACCTGTCCGGTGGATTAGCAATCTGCCTCCATTCCTTGACGCCCTTCAGGCTACATTCCTACAGCCTTGGAACAGATTTCATGGTCTAGACAAGTACCATCTGTCTCTGATAACACATGCTACTAGTGCAGTTCTGGAAAATTAACCAAGTGGTCTTAATTGTCTGAACTTGCCCAGTTGTTTTTTCAAAGCCTCCGTTAAAAACTTTGGGTGTACATTTTGGACAATGGTCTGCTTTGTTAGTTTGTCTGGCTAACTGGAAACAGAAGGCTTATGTGAGTTTGCTGAAGAAGGGGAAATTTAATAGCAGTGACCTTTTGCAGGGTAAGATGTTGTTGTTGACATGTCAAAGGCGAGTTTTCAAGATATGCCCCAATGGTTTATTCCATCAGGTGTTGTGGAACGGAGAGGGTAAAAATAGTAAGTTAAATATTGTTGATTGATCCCGAGAAAAAAAAAAAAAAAAGAAGCTATCAATACAGTTGGACTACAGAATCTCGTGTAGGGACACATTCAGTCTCACCAGGAAAAGAGATACTGCCTTCAGCATCTCTTCCAGCCGGTCAAGAAATGTAGTTGGTGTTAGTTATAAACAAAAGCCATGTGCTAAAAGTCTAATATTTATTTATTTTAAAAATTTTCTATACCGTTTAGAACTAAACGGTTTACATAATTTACATACAGAAAATTATAAAAATAAATAAATAAAACAGACACACAAACAATCCTCTGCGATCATATCTGCAAACTAATACCAAGACTTATATAAAAAGGTCACGAATAATTTAACAACTATGCCAGAGAAAGAAATTATTGACTTGATAAAGGCATCTACAAATAATTGAAGATTGCAATCTATCCTTAAGCCATCAGGTGGCACTGTTTCGTTTAGGGACTCAAGTCCCTTACTTTGAATAAAGACCTGGTCTATTGAATAAATATGTAGATAAAGATGAGGCAGTTGGAGATAACAAGGAAATTAAAAAGCAATGGGGTAGGAGGCAATGTTCTGTTGTGTACTGGGAACTGGCTAAAAGATAGAACACGAAGAGTAGGTTTAATGGCAAGTCCTTTCAGTGGAGGGAAGTGAATAGTGGAGTATCACAGGGATCTGTACTGGGACTGGTGCTTTTCAGAAAATGGTCTGGAAAAGGGAACAATGAGGGAAATGGTCAAATTTGCAGATGGAACAAATTATTCACAGTTGTTAAATTAGGATTACCAGATTTCCTTCTTAAATAAAAGAGGACATATGACCTTGCCCCATTCTGTCCCCAGTCACGTCCCATTCCGTCCCAGTCCCACCTGCACACAAACCTTGTTTCTTTTTCCCTGAGCTCAGTACTGCATCCGGAGGGCCTTTGAGCATGCACAGATGTGATGCAATGATGTTGCATGTCGAGCCCATGCACCATGACTGGAGGTGCATGCGCTAGCCAGCTTTTTTTTTTTTTTTTTTAAGGATATTTAACACTGGTGACCAGAAATGGCTGGGTATTGAACATCTAGGTTCAACGCCAGCAGTAGATATTAACAGCACTGCTGAAAATTGTGTGTGTTGGGTGGGGGGACTATGTTTTAGCTGTAAGAGTATTCTAAGTCAAAAGGTCATATACCTATTCCTAGTAGAGTCACTAGAGGTCTCTACTGAGCAATTTTTTTAAAAGAAAAATGCATTTTAAAAAAATTACAGACCTCCCTAATTCAAAGAATTACCACATAATAACATTTTATGGGTACTGTGGTGACAGGAAAGTGTGGAATTACCACAGCCAAACATTATGGGGCTCATAATCGAAAGAGAAAAATGTCCAAAAACCGGCCTAAGTTGCCACTTAGATGAACATTTCGCAAAAACGTTCAAGCGCTGAAAATAAAAACGGGTTTTAGATGTATTTCTAAATGTCCAAAGCTAAACGGGGCGCTTCGGGAGGCGTGTTGAGGGCGGGAGTTGGGCGGGACGTGGGCCGGCTTACACTTAGTCGTACAGCATGTATAACCGAAAGTTATACAGCCCAGGATCGACGGAACTTGGATGTTGTGATTTAGACCATGTAAAACATGATTTGCTGGTTGTGTTTTAAGTTGAATATATAAATTCAGCATTTTATAGCCTTTCAGTGTGTGTGGAAGGTATTTTACTTATATTTAAAACAACTTATATGTGGATTGTTTGAACCGTGGCTCCAGCGCAAGTAGCATTTTCCAATTGCTGCTCACACCAGTGTCGACGCCCTTCTGATATCACTTCTGATCTTGAACTTAGATATCCTTTTTGAAAATGGCCATTTATAGCACTTAAATGTTCCCTTATAGAATAGCACTTAGAAAACATTACGAGGGCTATTTTTTTTATGCACAAGAGGTGCGTAAATGCAGGCATGAACTTAGAGCATTACCCTTATTAAATCACCATCTGTAAGCGTGCATATTTTATTTTCATTTCATTTATTGCAATTTATATGCATACTCGTATTAAAAAACAAATAAACACTTCAACAAAAATATGAGCTGTTGTGGAACATTTAAGGTCCCAAAATCTGCCTGAAAATGTAAATGCCGATTTAGTAATCGCTTAAAAGATGTCAAGTTCTTCCATCTTCTAATTACCACTCATAGTTTGCTCCATTCAAGTGGGGCTGCAATGGAATAACATCTCTTTTGTGTCCGTTCCAACTGAATGCGACAAAAAGAAGGCACAGTCAGCTCGTACATGCTTCCTCCAATGTAAGGGATCGCTGTTGGTACATTCCAGCTAAGACGGCCAGTCAAATATTGAGATGATTCTTGATACAGGCTTTGGTACGCCAACATCTACAGTTTAAATCGAATACGTTCACCTACTGCCAACCATGGTACTGTCTTAAGAAAGGGAAAGGATTGCTGGAATCGGCGCCATCACTGAAGGCAGGTCTTCGGGCCGCAGGCCAGCATTAGAGAGGCTTGGGAAGTGTATGCCTCCGTGCAGGTTGGGAGAAAAAGATACGCCAAGTCCTGCCAGAAGTATGTGCTCAATGAGCTATTTGGAACAAGGCTGAAGGAAGATTATTTATCCTCTGATCTCCTATGGAAGCTTAGGGTGAAACGGGCCCCGATGAGATCAGAACTCAAGAGTTTGACCAGAAATATCAAGTTCCTGTTTTGATTGTTCTATAAATTGGACTGGTTGCACATGTAGTATATGATTGGAGGAGGTGGTTGGCCAATGATTGATAAGACACCCAGTGAATGGACCATTTCATAACAAACTTTCTAGAACCTTCTGAAAGTCCACTTGTATTTTTCTTTTATGAATATCACTCTTCACATTGAAAAATAATTCTTAATATTTTCTCTACTGGTTTTAACTGATACGATCAACTGCAGTGAAGTGGATTTGTGAGTTGAAATGTGAGCTTTAGTAACACTGAGTTTGCTCTAGGTCATGCCATAAGAAGCGGCATGAAATCATTTGAGCTTGACAGATCTCAAGTTTCACAGCCCTTCCTTAGTCCCAGCTACAGTGTGGATTGTTACATACTGTCTGTTCTGGGCTCTTGCTGGGCAACGTCTGCTTACATCTGCAAGAAACAATGTACTCTATCAACATCTTTGCATTTATGGTGTTTGAAGGACACATGATACTGTAGCTCTTGACATCAGATCTAATTCATCTTAATTTACACTTGATAGCACAATGAGGAACTTTGCAAGCAACGGTTGGCCGATCGCGCCATACTTTGTATAATTTGAAATCAGGCGTGGTGTAGATCATAATTATTCCATAATTGAGCCAAGATAAATTATTTATATAGTCTCAAGTAAGATCTGTGTCTGTCGCTGTTTTACATGTGAGTTTGCGTTGTAACGTTTCACCCTGGAACACCTCCTAACTCTTTCATGTTTGCAGGCCGCCAGTGGGCCAGACTTCCAATGAGTCACAAAGACGTCAAAGTCTTAAACACCTGGATTTATATCATGGCTTCTATATTCAACACCTCAAATGAAATGTCCATCCATGCCTTGACGATGTCTCCAATGTACCACTGTAGAAGCAACATGAAGAATGCAACATTTTGAAAAATGGGTCCACTAGATAGGTGAGTCAAATAAAAAAGTCAAGGATGGTGTCTTTTCAACCAGTGATAAAGTCTTTATTAAACAAGTAATGGTCCCAACAAGGATCCCTGTTTCGGCATTATGAAAACACCTTTCTCAGGGAACACTACAGATACAGTAAAGACGCTGATAGCTAGGGATGCGTAAGCGGTCGAGCAGCAGCATTCAAAGCCTCACTAGATAGCTGGCAATCCCCGACAGGAGTAGAACCATGCAGGCTCCTGTTTAATAAATAGAATTAGTCACCTTGGGTTTTATATGTGCAACTTGTGATCTGCCAGTGGTTTACAGGTCTGGTATGGGGACTGAGGTTTAGACTTATCCTAAAGGTGATATTTTTTTTCCCCAGTTAGAATAAGAAATAGATTTAGCCTGGGAAATCACGTGACATTCAAATGCTCATTTTTGTTCATTAAACTTTTTATTGATGATGCATGATAGAGATGGCACAAAATCACAGCAAAAATAGTCCATACATTCACACCAGTATAATCCAAAATAAATGCAAGCTTCACTCTGCTTCCTCGACACAGATCGTGTTTGAAACTGTTCTTTCTCAAGAGGATGAATCCAGCGCTGAAAATGAAAACCACAGGCAGAAAATCAGCACAAAACTCAAAACCTTTTGCCAAACTAGGATCAAAAATCATTCAAAAGTGAAATACAAAAACAGCTAATGACTTTCTTACCGGGTCAGAGAAAAGAGGACCGCAAACTCCCAAACTCAGCAGGACCACACCTGCCGGGCAAAACCACGTGATATGAAAAGGGAGCGCAGACCTTTAAAAGGCATGACGTCTGCTCCGCAACTGCAAATAATCTATCAATGGAGAAGCCCAGTGGGAAGTGTGGACAGAACAGCGTTCAAAAAAAGAAACCCAAAGCCTGTTATTATATTTAGCGTGGTACAAGCCACTCAGTCTCTCTATTGAGACCTTGTGGAATAACTTACCCCACTCAAAAATCAGCCGCTGCTTTTGGTAAGTAAGCAGGATCTTGAAGAAAGACATTTATACACGTCTGAATGGTTCAAAGAAATCTTAGCATGGAAACGGTTTTTGGATGATATATTTTGTATTTGGCCATCTACCATCCCGAGTTATGTTACCAGGATGGCAGTCTGAGGTTCCCTTAGCTTCTCAAGGATGAATGCACTGTTATAACAGATGAAAAATTGAATACTTCCTATATGTGGCACCCGGAAGTGACGTCAGCAGGAGAGCTGATGCAGTCGTGAGGAACATGTTGAGGTTGTTGCTCGCGGTGGTGAACAGCTGGAAGTGCGGGAGAAGGGAAGGAGGGTGTGGGCATGGCAAGGAGAGGAATGGGAAGAGGCAGAAAGAGGAGGAGGGGCCCCGACAGCATGGCACCCAGGGCTTACCACCCTGCCCCCTCACCTCCCCCCTTCCTTACTATGCCACTGATTATGAATATCCTGAAAACCCGACAGGATAGGTTTCAGAACTACTGATCTAGAGAACTTTACGAAAAAAAGGAAATACGAAGAGACAAAGCTTTTGGTTTTAATTTAATTCCTTTCTGATTGATTGGCTCGTAGGAGAATACGCAAATAATTCCTCCATGAAAAGAAATCAACCAGTTCCCAAAATAATCTACCAAAACAAGGTTTATTTTACCGCTCTTTACAGCTTTGAAAACAAACACCAAAACTGTAATGCAACCTGTAATTTAAGTAACATGTTACGCTGATTTTTAAAAAGGGTTCCAGGGGAGATCCGGGAAATTACAGACCGGAAAGCCTGACTTCAGTGCCGGGCAAAATGGTGGAAACAATTATTAAAAAATAAAACTGTGGAACACAAAGACAAACATGATTTAATGAGACGGAGTCAGCATGTGTTTAGCCGAGGGAGATGTTGCCTCACCAATTTGCCTGACTTCTTTGAGGGTGTGAATAAGCACGTGGATAAAGGTGAGCCCCTTGACGTCATGCATCTAGATTTTCAGAAAACTTTTGACAAAGTTCCTCACGAGAGGCTCCTGAGAAAGTGTCATGGGATAGGCGGCAAAGTTCGGTTGTGAATTAGGAATTGGTTATTGGATAGAAAACAGAGGGTAGGGTTAAATGGTCATTTTTCTCAATGGAGGAGAGTAAACAGTGGAGTGCCACAGGGGTCTGTACTGGGACCGGTGCTATTTAACTTATTTAGAAAATGATCTGGAAATTGGAACGATGAATGAGGTGATTAAATTTGCAGATGGCATTAAACTGTGCAGCATAATTGAATGAAATAGCTGTTCTTTCCCGTACTTGAGATTTGCTGATTTGGTTTATACATAATCGCTGGCAGTGGATTTCCCTTGTAATGAGAGATTACTTACAATCATTGAGCGCTCAAGTTAATAAGGATAATTAGAATCATATGATAGGGGATATCCTGTAATATAGTAAGCACGCTTTCAGTGTTTCTCTCAAAGTCTTTTCAAGGATTTGGTTTGCTGCCCATAGCTTCTAATGGGATCATTTCGCAATTGTGCTTGCTTATATTCTTATAAAAATCAACAAAGACACTTGGACAAATGGGATCATGTTGATAACGCCAGTTTAATACAAGATACAGCAGCTAGATTTTCTATGAATTGTTATGGATCAATTATCAAGAAGTTCCAAGAGTCTAATAGAAATTAGAGTTGGCGTTTCAAAAAATCCTTTTCGCAACAATGGCCAAGTGTTACAACGGAAGTATATAGAAGATCTTTGCTATATTTCCAACACCTTCATTAATCTAACCCCTGTACTGTTTTAAAAATGAAATAGAGTTTTCTTGAACAACAAATTCCATTCACTAAAATAGTATAACAATGGAGTCTTTATGGATTACCTTCGAAAGGCTTCACTTGATGAACAATCCTTGACTTGTCCACCTAACGGAAACAAGAACAGGACTTCCAGTTTTCAAACCCACCACCACACTGCCTTCCAACTGTGGGAGGGAACTCATGGCAGGTCTCCATCCACACCCACCACCCAACCCTGAGGACAAGTACCCCTATTTGTTATTCGAGTTGCCAAATTTTTACCATCCATGCTTCCAAGAGGCTGCAATTCCCCTTAGTTCAACTATAAAAAAAAGTCAAATTAGCACAAGTTTGTAACTTGCAGTCAGTGGCACCAGACATCAAGGCTTGCTACCCTAGAGGAAAGGAGAGACAGGGGAGATATGATTCAGACGTTCAAATACTTAAAGGGTATTAACGTAGAACAAAATCTTTTCCAGAGAAAGGAAAATGGTAAAACCAGAGGACATAATTTGAGGTTGAGGGGTGGTAGATTCAGGGGCAATGTTAGGAAATTCTACTTTACGGAGAGGGTGGTGGATGCCTGGAATGCGCTCCCGAGAGAGGTGGTGGAGAGTAAAACTGTGACTGAGTTCAAAGAAGCGTGGGATGAACACAGAAGATTTAGAATCAGAAAATAATATTAAAGATTGAACTAGGCCAGTTACTGGGCAGACTTGAACGGTCTGTGTCTGTGCATGGCCGTTTGGAGGAGGATGGGCAGGGGAGGGCTTCAATGGCTGGGAGGGTTTAGATGGGCTGGAGTAAGTCTTAACAGAGATTTCGGCAGTTGGAACCCAAGCACAGTACTGGGTAAAGCTTTGGATTCTTGCCCAGAAATAGCTAAGAAGAAAAAAAAAAAAAAAAAAAAAAAAAAAAATTAAATTGAATCAGGTTGGGCAGACTGGATGGACCATTCGGGTCTTTATCTGCCGTCATCTACTATGTTACTATGTTACTATGCTACTATTTATGCTTCTTTTCTTCTCTCCCCCCCCCCCCCAAGAAATTTTACTGAAAATTTTAAATCACCCAAAGCGGTTCACAATACAGTACTCCCCTGATATTCACAGGGGTTCTGTTCCAGGAACCCCCGCGAATCTTGAAAAACTGTGAATATGGTTTTTCGTGGGGGGAGATTGGAGAGGGCAGCGGGAGAGGCAGGAGAGTCAAAGCAGCTCCTGATTGGTGAGGCCCGACTTTAGTACAGGAAGAGGCGGTCGGAGCATACAGCGAGTGATTTCCTTCACTCGCCGGCATTCCGGCTGCCCTCTCCTGCCTCACCAACTGTCCTCTCCTGGTCGGTGGTTCGCGGTCAGAAAATACCACGAATGACCGGGACCGCAAACCACCAACCACCAATGACCAGGGGAACACTGTACAGCGAATAGTAATCAGGTACTCAAGTGTTTTCTCTGTCTGTCCCAGTGGGCTCACAATCTGGATATAGTACTTGGGCAATGCAGGGTTAAGTGACGTGCTCAGGGTCACAAGGAGCAGCTCTGGGATTGAACCCATAACCTCAGGGTGTTGAGACAGTAGCTCTAACCACTACTACTACTATTTATCATTTCTAAAATGCTGAAAGGTAAAAAAAAAAAAACAACCCCACAAAACAACACTAAACCACTCCTATCCATTCACACTCTTTTGTAATTTGATCATCTTCTTAAAAAAATATCGTTCAGATTCATCCATTTTGTGATTACAACAGAAGCTTTGCTGAACTCCTACAATCTCAATACTCGATCCAATCTAAATGCTGTCAGTTCCTTTCCTGATCTCGTTTTAGAAGAATAACAGGATGTGGATTACAATGACCATGCAATGGCTCATGAAGAAAGCTTTGCAGCTGGCTACATCTGCACTTGGTTTCTCGGTAGAAATGAGGATACGTTCCTTGTAGGATGAGTCAAGGAAAAGCCAAGCACACACAGGCCTTCAAAGACTAACCCCTTCCTTTTACGATACCGTAGCGTGTTTTTTTTTTAGCACTGGCCGCAGCGGTAACAGCTCCGACGCTCGTAGGGCTTCTATGAGCGTCGGACCTGTTACCTCCACAGCCGGCTCTAAAAACCAGGTTACAGTTTTGTAAACGAGGGAGGTAAGTTTGACTAGCAAGAGAGAAAGCACTGCTGGTGCAGTGCTATAAAAATCTGACTTTAAATAGGTTGCATAATCCACAGAAAAGCCACTCATCTCCTGTATCTCGCTGGCTAGTTAATTATCACCATTGTCAGCAATTAAGGACTTTTGTCCAGCCTTGGTGTGATAGCTTTGGAGGCTTTATCAGGGTCCTTCATTTCCTCTTGTACCTTAGGCTGGGTCGCTTTACAATAAGTAGGTTTTTCCTTTCTGGTAATCCCAGGAAGAGAAATAGATCATATGGATGTCTTTTAAAGAAATAGAATGGAACAGGACTGGGCAGTGACCCAAAACCTCCTCAGTTTTGTTGCCTGAGCATAATGAGGTCCTGGGATCATGAACTCTCCTGAGGGGGCTGATTCGGGCTCTCACAGTCACCGGACAGCCTTCCCAGTTGAGCGAAAATATGCCGTGAAAAAGGCTGAATTGTGTTTAGAGTCTTCTGGTGAACACTTCCTCAGGGAGGGTCATTTTCAAAGCGATTTCCAGGAGTCAAAAAGTATTTTACCTGGCTCAAAATTAGTGCCTGCCATGGGCATGGCAAAAAGCTGGTATAGTTCAGGCTCGGTTCTTTGAACAGTGGTTCAAACATACTGATTTATTTTTCTTTGAAGTAAAATCTGGGTTCGTTAGAAGATGCTTGCATTAGAATTATTTTCTGGTACGTGGTTAGTTAGGAGTCTTGGATTAAGAGTTTAATTTTTAAAATAATGGTTGTTTGAGGATTGCAAACACACACCCCTCCCCACACACAAACACACCCCTTCAAACCTCTACTGGATATAGAAGTGGGTTAGAAATGCCCAAATTAAATGAAAATGAAATTAAATAAGTTGCATTAACTGTGTTGAGTGAAGGCATTTTTGGGGTGGGTTTAGGTGAGAAGTATGTACTTAAATAATAATAATAATGGTGTCAGGTCAAAAGCGCGCCGGGACAAAGGCGCACCCAGACAATTGAGCACAGCGCGCGCCACCGCGCCGCTCTAAATTACTGTTTTTAGTGCTCCGACGGGGGGGGCGTGGGGGGAACTCCCCCACTTTACTTAATAGACATCGCGCCGCATTGTGGGGGCGTTGTGGGGGGCGTGGGGGGTTGTAACCCCCCACATTTTACTGAAAACTTCACTTTTTCCCTGTTTTTAGGGAAAAAGTTCAGTTTACAGTAAAATCTGGAGGGTTACAACCCCCCAAACCCCCCATAACGCCGGCGCGATGTCTATTAAGTAAACTGGGGGGGTTCCCCAACAAAACCCCCCGTCGGAGCCCCTAAAAACTGTAATTTAGAGCGGCGCGGTGGCGCGTGCTGCACTCAATTGTCGGCGCGCGCTTTTGTCTTTCGCGCCGTTGTCTATGAACCATAATAATAATAATAATAACTTTATTTTTCTATACCGCCATAGTCAAACTGACTTCTAGGCGGTTCACATAGAAAGAGGGCTGGACAATCAGCGAATTGCAAAATACAAGAAGAAGGATGTTACATAGTAAACTGGAGAAGGATGAATATATGAGAGAAGAAAGATGTTACATAATACCTTGGGGTTGAAAGGGGAAAGAATACCTGAGAGAGGTGATCTGATTAAGCAAGGAATTTGTCAAATAGAGCGGTTTTAATTGATTTTCGGAATGTGTTGTAGGTCTACCTGGCTCTATTTATGTGGATTGCTGTCTGTTTGCTTGGAACACGAAGGTTCTGTCTAGGAAGGATTTGTATTTGCAGCCTGTGATCTTTGGGTATGCAAAGATGTTTTTTGTTTCTGGTGGTTCGTGTGGGGTTGTGTAGAGTGAAGTGTGTTTGCAGGTAGGAAGGTGCTAGGCCCCAGACTTGTTTGAAGCAGACACAAGCAAATTTGAACAGTATTCGCGCCTCCACTGGAAGCCAGTGCAATTTTTTGTAATAGGGGCTAATGTGGTCTTTTTTTTCTCAGTCCGAAGATCAAGCGAACTGCAGTGTTTTGCACTAATCTTAATTTTTGTACTGTTTTTCGATGTTGCAGTAATCTAGGGTAGATAGGACCAGCGACTGCACCAGTAATCTGAAGGATGTTGTGTCAAAGTATTTTCTTATAATCCTTAGCAATGTAATGTAAATATGCTCTAACCCAGTGGTTCCCAACCCTGTCCTGGAGGAACACCAGGCCAATTGGGTTTTCAGGCTAGCCCTAATGAATATGCATGAAGCAAATTTGCATGCCTATCACTTCCATCATATGCAAATCTCTCTCATGCATATTCATTAGGGCAGTGGTTCCCAACCCTGTCCTGGAGGAACACCAGGCCAATCGGGTTTTCAGGCTAGCCCTAATGAATATGCATGAAGCAAATTTGCATGCCTATCACTTCCATCATATGCAAATCTCTCTCATGCATATTCATTAGGGCTAGCCTGAAAACCCGATTGGCCTGGTGTTCCTCCAGGACAGGGTTGGGAATCACTGCCCTAATGAATATGCATGAAGCAAATTTGCATGCCTATCACTTCCATCATATGCAAATCTCTCTCATGCATATTCATTAGGGCTAGCCTGAAAACCCGATTGGCCTGGTGTTCCTCCAGGACAGGGTTGGGAATCACTTCCCTAATGAATATGCATGAAGCAAATTTGCATGCCTATCACTTCCATCATATGCAAATCTCTCTCATGCATATTCATTAGGGCTAGCCTGAAAACCCGATTGGCCTGGTGTTCCTCCAGGACAGGGTTGGGAATCACTGCTCTAACCAGTTGACTACTCTCGTTCTCTGAACAAATCCAATAGACCAGTGATTCCCAACCCTGTCCTGGAGGAACACCAGACCAATCGGGTTTTCAGGCTAGCCCTAATGAATATGCATGAGAGAGATTTGCATATGATGGAAATGATAGGCATGCAAATTTGCTTCATGCATATTCATTAGGGCTAGCCTGAAAACCCGATTGGCCTGGTGTTCCTCCAGGACAGGGTTGGGAACCACTGCAATAGACTACCAAAACCTGTTGTTTCCTTCTCTATAACATTACCAAAATCCGACCCTTCATCTCTGAGCACACTACCAAAATCCTTATCCGCACACTCAACACTTCTCATTTAGACTACTGCAACTTGCCTCTCACAGGTCTCCCATGTAACTATCTCTCTCTCCTTCAATCTATTCCAAATTCTGCTACATGACTTATATTGTGCTAGAGTCACTCTACTCGCATCACTAGGGCTACCAGACGTCCAGGCTTCCCCAGGACATTTAAGACGTTTCAGTATATCACCGGCCGTATCGAGATGGAAGAAGAGATTCTCTTTCTCAAAGGACCCTCAGCCACAAGAGGGCATCCGCTCAAACTCAGGGGCGGGAAATTTCATGGCGACACCAGGAAATATTTCTTCACCGAGAGAGTGGTTGATCCTTGGAACGAGCTCCCGGTGCAGGTGATCGAGGCAAACAGCGTGCAAGAATTTAAGAGCAAATGGGATGCCCATGTGGGATCCCTTGGAGGGTTAAGCCAAGGGAACCTGTCACTGGGAGTGGGATCCCTAGGAGAGTAGACTTGGGGGTGGGTCAGTAGAGTAGGTAGACCTGATGGGCTAGGGCCCTTATCTGCCGTCATCTTCTATGATTCTATGTTTCTATGTCCTTCTTTTCGAGGACATGTCCAGGGATCCAGGCGAATTTTCAAAACCCGGCACTTTGTTTGGGTTTTGAAAAGAAATCATGTCGGGAGAGGGCATCCGCAGGTGCATGGATGCAATGCAGTGACATCAGACACATTTGCAAGCATGCAACATCATCGTGTCACATGCACTGATGTCTTCCTGCCCAATGAACAGGTCAGGGATGAGTGGAACTGGGCGTGCCTGGGGGGGCGGGTCTAGGGAGGTCCGGATTTTACTAAGGTAAAGTCTGGTAACCCTACCTAAAACGCGACATCTCTGAGATTGACCGTAGAGTGGATGATGCAGAAATTCAGCTGGAGTCCCATGGGGAGCATCTGGAGCATCTGGAACAGCAGCAGGAGGAAGCCGCCCTAAAGGTGGAGGACCTTGAGAATTGTTCAAGATGGGGCAATCTGCATCTTTGCTGGGTTCTGGAGATGGTGACTGGCTCCTGGAGTATGGAGATGGCTTGCAACATACGACCGTACCCTGATTCTGTAGGCCTTGAGCTACAAAGAACGCCTCAGAAAACTGAGCTTGTTCACCCTTGAGAAGAGAAGGCTGCGTGGGGATACGATAGAGACTTTTAAAATACTAAAAGGATTTGACAAAATCCAGCGAGAAGCATCGTTATTCACGTGGTCCAATGTGACTCGGACGAGAGGTCACGGACTGAAATTGAGAGGCGACAGGCCCAAGACAAACGTCAGGAAGTTCTGTTTCACACAGCGAGTGGTGGACACTTGGAACGCTCTCCCGGAGGAGGTTGTGACGGAGACCTCCATTATGGGATTCATGGGCAAGTTGGATGCACACCTGCTTGCAAATCACATTGAGAGATACAGGTAAACAAGGTCTCATCTGGGAACACCTAGGTCTTCAACAGGAAAGACCTAGTTAAGCCTCCGCGTGTGCGGGTCACCGGACTTGATGGACCAAGGGTCTGGTTCGGTGAAGGCATTTCTTATGTTCTTATCTTGGAACAGTTTTTATACCTGGCAGGAGAAACCACCAATCTTTCCCTTCCGGGACTGGGTCAGGTGAATCATGCTCTGAGGAGGATTCTGCTGCCACCAGGGCCTCCTGTTACACATCTTTTGTTCTTTCACGTTTAAATAGAAAAAAAAAAAAACACCACAATTTGAGAAATATTAATAAATGCCTTCATCCTCTTCCTTGTATTTGTCACATGATTTCCTGATCGCAAACTTAGGACCAACCCTGTTTTCTCTTTGTGACTCAAGAGCAATCCTTCACACTTATTGGGCTTTTCATCCATTTAGAGCAACCGCAAATATTTTTTATGCCACTGATTATATCACCCATTTGGATAAGAAAGTGATTCACAGATTCAGGGAAGGATGAAGACCGAACCTAGGCACGTTTCCAGGAAACATTTCAAGCCAGAGAAAAACATTTTAATCGACCAAGAAGAGTGACAGCTATGGTGTTTTTGTGTGCATGAGTCAATTTCTTGCAACAAAGACCCCCCCCTTCCATTTCCAGTGTTGAGTCGTTAATTACTATGAGTAAGGGATAGGTAATACAATTCCTTTAGCTTGTTTGGAATGAAATCAAAACATAATGTACCTTATGAAATTCCAAAAAATTGGCTAAAAACAACACTCTTTGCCTGAACCCAAGTAAAACCGAGCTCTTGTGGGTCCCCTGATATCAAAACACAAATCAAGAACCTTAGGGGTACAGTTAAACTTAATGGGGCTCATAATCGAAAGAGAAAAACGTCCAAAAACCAGCCTAAGTCGGCACTTGGACGAACATTTCTCAAAAACGTCCAAGCGCCGATAATAAAACTGGGTTTTGGACATATTTTAAAATGACCTAGGCCTTCATAGTGCCGCTCAACATCCAAAGCTAAACGGGGCGTTTCGGGAGCATGTCGAGGGTGGGAGTTGGGCGGGACGTGGGCCGGCTTAGACTTAGCAGCATGTATAACCGAAAGTTTAACAACAGAGCTGTGGATCTGCTGCAGGCCGGAGGTTTGTGTTTGCCTCGCGGTGGGAGGTTTGGATGGTAGGCTCAACCCGCCCCGGGGGTCCGCCCGCAGGCACGACTGGTGGCCGTGCAGCACCTCCTTGGGCAGCAAGGGTCGAACGCGCACGGGGCTATCCTCGATCCGGGGCTGGCTGCGGCCCCGGCTTGTGGAGTCGATCCTGGTGACGTAGTATGCCAGCACACCCCGACAGAACAGGGATCAGGGAACGCGTGGCGCGAGTGCGCATGCGCGGCTAGCATTTTATTATTATAGATGGGCACCTTAAGATTTAGTGCGCCTTAGTAAAAGGATTCCCTAATGCAGACAGAACATCTGCTTATCAGTTTTGGCCACATTTCTCCAGATCTGATGCATCATAATATAATGCAGTCCAGGAAGTTCCCATGATTATCAAGAGATGTCTGTTATCCCAGCTGTGCAAACCTCACCCCCCTTTTTTGATCCAAAAGCTGAATCTTTACCACCATCTCCCTTAATATTTCCCTTCTTCTGATATATTACAGTGGAAAATTAAGGCAGATTTCTCTTTCTGGCATCATCTATCCCCAGAGGGTTGGTTTTTTTGTTTTTTTTTCCAGATGTTGACATGCATGCAGCAAGGCTTGGATGATGTGCTGTTGGCAGGGTGGTAAATCAAACCGGCACATGTCCTTGCCATGGTTTGACTAACCCTGTACACAATGGCATTCTTCGGATAACTTTGGTACCAAATAACAAGCGATCTGCAAAACGAGAGACCGGCTGAGTTAATGTGCAGGCTTCCAGTTACTGTGGCATCCCACGTTTCCACGAATTTGCTGGGCTATTACGCTGGCAAGTGGCCGTCATAAAAGATATGAGACGGTCTTTGTTCTGCCTTTCAGTGAGAGGAAACCCTTGGACCCCTGACTTTGTGACCTAGGGAACCTTCTGATTATTCTTTGACATCTTATGAACAGCTCAGCTGGTGTTGGAGGGCTGGGGGAGAATCAGGGGAAAGAGATTTGTTCAGTGGAATGAATCTGATAAAGCCATTCCATATCAGCGGGCCGGTGCATGTTTTCCTCAGTAACAAGGCTGAATAGGAAAGAAGTTTCAGCCTTTCAAGCAAACCATTTTACTAGCGTTTGTTCATAAGCTGTTTTTCATACTCTGTTTTGTCTCTGTCGCTCTTTCTTTGTATGGCTGTAAGAAAGAGAATTTTTAAAAAATTTTAAACAAAATTTTTTTAAAAAGGAAAGTCCTGAGGAATATTCTTGAAAGGTTCCCATCTTAGGGGCCCTTTTACCAAAGAGTGTTATGCCCTTAGGGGGAAATTCTACAAACGCCTAAGTTAATTAAGAAACACCATTTAAAACAGTAAAAAATGTTAATATTAAAGTGCATAACAGCGCCTAAAAATTCTGCGCTAGAATCACGCCTCCATAGGCACTATAGGCCACCTAATGCCCTGTGGACAGGGCTAATGCCAGAAGTATGAAAATCTAATAAAGTATATATTTTAATTAACTGTATCATGCCGCAAAAAAATCTTTTAAACCACATATGGGGAGTCTCAGATTACCACGTGGAATCACTCTTCACCAGCTCACCCAACGTGTTCTTATTAAATATTAGTTTTTTGTCTTTTATATCTCTTTTAAACCTCTATTCCTCACTGGTAATCTAATCTTCTATCAATAATTTTAATAAGTGTAAAATCTTTTCCTGTGCATTATTTAATTTCCATTCGCTCACTTCGTGTTCTTCATTTTTTTTTCCTTAGTGTTCATTACTTCATTGATAATCCATAACCATATCCAAATTAGCTACTTAGCTTAGTTAGTTTAGGTGGGTTCATGTCGCTGATACACTACACCCCACCAACGCGTTTCGGGTCTTCTTCAGGACGGGGAAAGTGCCAGTGTGTGGCGCGCGGTGGTTGGATCTACAGCCTCAGCACCCTGGAGTTGTGGGTTCAAACCCCGCGCTGCTCCTTGTGACCCTGGGCAAGTCACTTAATCCTCCATAGATAGATTGCGAGCCCACCGGGACAGAGAGGGAAAATGCTTGAGTACCTGATTGTTTAGATAACCTTGATAACCTGCTTTTATTTATAAAACACTGATTCCCTACTCCACAAATAGAATATTGCGGTCTAACGAACAGCATTTACTGACAATTCCATCTCTTAAAATTATAAATACTAGAAGACAATTTATCTTTTCTGTTACTGCTCCACAAATGTGGAACTCCTTGCCAATCTACCTAAGAAAAGAGCACGATATTGAAAAATTCAAGATTAATTTAAAAACGTTCCTTTTTAAAGACGCCTTTGATTAATAACTTATAATCTGGATCATTATAATTCAATCATTTAAAAAAAAAAAAAAATTCCTACCTTATGTTTTCCCCCAACCTTCTTTTTATTATATTTTGTAGTTCTTATCCCCTTTTCCCTTTACTCATGTTTTGTTAAATATGTATTTAGGTTTTTTCTTTTTTCTCTTTTAAAATTAATTTTTAAGGTCATGAATAATTAATGTTTTAATTTCTATTTTTATATTGTAATATTAACTATTTCTATTTCTATTTGTTTCATTTTTCTAGAACAGTTTATGGACACTCCTTAAATCTAAGATTTTAACTATCAAGAAATAATCAAACATGTGTTCCTTACAAAGCTGACCATGGTGCGAAAAGGCAGTGCTGGGTTTCGGTCACTGCCCCTGACCTCTGAACCTTCTAGTTTGCTGGCTCAGCCTGGGGTTACCAAATGTCAGTATGAAGAAAAAGGCTCTGTTATTCTTCCTTTGGGGTCTTTTGAGTTTTTAATTCCCATTTCGTCAAAAAAAAGCAGGAAAACTAGAAATCCCCAATGGTTGAATTGAACAAAAGTAAATTTGGCTCGCCCTCTCTCTTTTGAGCGAGAATACCTGACTGGTTCACTTTCTGCTGGCAGGCTGAATTCTAGAGAATGTACCAGTGCACCATGTGAATCAGAACCCTCTCCCCCACCCCCATATAAATACAGAAATTGTAAAACCATATGGTCTATCCAGTCGACCCATCCATATCAACTACAAAGCTTTTCAATTCTTCCCTGTCCCTTAGAGACCTACTGTTCTTGGGGAAAGGGTAAAATGCAGACCTCACGGACCTCGCAGATCTAAACCTGAACGTCCTTAAAAATCTGAGGTCCGTGCCACTTTTAGTCTCAACCTAGATTCTGGCTCTGACAGACCTCTATGACAATTTAGCTCTGATGGATCCTAATGCTTTTCCCTCCCTATGGCACGGACCTCAGGGCAAAAGTTTTGCCACTTTTAGTCTTAGCATAGGGAGGGAGAAGCATTAGGGTCCGTCAGAGGTCTGTCAGAGCCAGAACCTAGGCTGAGACTAAAAGTGGTGGGGTGCTGGACTAGTCTATTTTGTATTCTAGTTCTACTTTGTTGTTATTTCTCGGTTGCCTGTACTTTGTAGGTTATTTTTCTGTTTGAAAATAAAAAAATTGATCACACCTAAAACGTGGCACGGACCTCAGATTTTAAAGGACGTGCGAGTTTAGATCCGTGAGGTCCGCGTTTTACCCCTTCCCCTGCTCTTGTCTTATGCTTTCCTGAATTCAGATACAGTCTTTCTCTTCACCACCTCCGCTGGGAGGCTATTACATGCATCCCTCACCCTTTCCGTAAATAAATATTTCTTTAGATTTCTCCTAGTTTCACCTTCATTCCAGGGCTTCACAAGCACTATTTGTTTTAATGATGAAAGGGGTTGGGATGACCTGACACTCTCATATAGATCAACCAACTCACTCACAAACAGGCTCAACATTCAAATAGCTCATAATAAGAAGAATTATTTTTTTGTGAAAACCTAAACAAAGCCTTCCTGTAAAGAATAAAGCTAATAATGTGCAAAGCTTTATTATCAGGAAACTAGGAGTCGGACTGAGTTGATTTAGTCAAGCTAGATCACAATTGCCAACTAAATCTGGATTTATTGTTTAATGACATTTGATTTTTACAGTTTTATATTTTTTTATGATTTAAGGCAGTGTCATTTTTCACGTTCGGCTTAAGGCGTGCCTTGCTGTTACATTTTGTAATAAATTTTATGCCTGCGTTCATATCTGTGGTAAAATGTAAGAAATTTTATGATGACATCATGATTTTCTTTTTCCATAGTGACTCAGCAAAGCCAGCTCAGGGCAAATTCAAGCTTAACTATGACACTTCTGATTTTTATGCAGATTTAGCTGTCTAAACTGAAAATGCACGTTTCTCTGGTTCAATGATATTTATTTAACCCCCTTTTACAAAACCGCGAAAGCGTTTTTTAGCGCAGACTGTCACACTGATTGCTCTGCGCTGCTCCCAACGCTCATAGGAACTGTGTGAGTGTCAGGAGACATGATTGAGACGTTCAAATATGTCACGGGCCGTATTGAGGTAGAAGAGGATATCTTTTTTCTTAAAGAACCTAAGGCAACAAGAGGACATCCGTTGAAACTCAGGGGTGGGAGATTTCATAGTGACACCAGGAAGTACTTCTTCACCAAAAGGGTGGTTGACCATTGGAATAGTCTTCCACTGCAGGTAATTCAGGCCAGCAGCACGCTGGACTTTAAGAGAAAATGGGATAAGCATGTGGGATCACTTCAGGGAAGAATTTAGGGGGTGGGTCATTAGAGTGGGCAGACATGTTGGGCCGTGGCCCTTTTCTGTCGTCAACTTCTGTGTTTCTATTTTTCTAAAGCATTCAGCATGCTGGCCTGTGCTAAGAAACCCTTCTGCGGTTTTGTAAAAGGGGGTTATTTAATTAAAATATTTATTATCTGTCTGCAACCTAAACAGCTTACTTATCTACAAATAAAGTGACTTTTTGAACCATACACCCTTGGCTGATTACTTGACATCTTATCCGCACGACTCCGTTGTGTATAGAAACATTGTAACATGATGGCAGATAAAGGCCAAATGGCCCATCCATTCTGCCCATCCGCAGTAACCATTATCTCTTCCTCTCTCCCAAGTGCCTATCCCAGGCTCTCTTGAATTCAGACACAGTCTCTGTCTCCACCACCTCTTCCGGGAGACTGTTCCACGCATCTACCACCCTTTCTGTAAAAAAGTATTTCCTTAGATTACTCCGGAGCCTATCACCTCTTAACTTCATCCTATGCCCTCTCATTCCAGAGCTTCCTTTCAAATGAAAGAGACTCGACTCATGAGCATTTACATTACGTAGGCATTTAAATGTCTCTATCATATCTCCCCTCTCCCGCCTTTTCTCCAAAGTATACGTATTGAGAGCCAGTCTCTGCTCCAAAGAGCTTACAATCTAAACAACTATACAGATAAATCCTTTCGAATGTTCAGCCATCAAATAATAAATAGACTTATTGCTGTCATTTTCCTACTTAGAGCTGCAGTTCAGGTTCAAAGTTTGAAGTTCAGGAAAGAGTGCCTTAAAATAGTTGTCTGGTGAATAAATCCATTATAAACTCATTTGTGATAAAGCTTATCTGGTCTATGTTTAGTTTTTGAACCGTGGAAATTATTCATCTGAAGGCTGAACCTAGGGCATTCATTGCAACATGTCATGAACAAATATAGCTTCAAACTGCGTAAACTGAAGCCGTAAAATATGGCTTTCTAACCCACCCACCAGGCTACTTAAGACACCTGCGTGCTAAGCGTTCCTATACCAGGTGCTCCTGTCCTAGAGACAGGTATGGTCTGTTTCATTCAGATTTGGGGGTGTGGGGGTGAGGGTCATTACATAATCCCCCCCAGTGGTCATCTGATCAGTTTTGGTACCTTTGTGGCTCTCAGATGCTTTGAAATCAGGTCTAGCCTCGGACATGTCAATTCCATCCAAGATGTCTTGGGAAATGTTTGATTACTGCTGCAAAATGTCCGACTCTAAGCCTGTGGAATCTGTGAATACATAAACACTAGCTTGCGCTCTGAATTAAGAATCTTTAGTAACATATCGCTATATGAGGACATACTCGTCTTAAATGTAGACAAGACATGTTCTAAATTCTGTTCTGAAGCCAGACCTTATATAGGGAATTTGGCATCGTAAACACAGAGAAATCACATGAATACCATAAAAATAGATTCGTCATAATAATAATAATAACAGTTCATATACCGCAGTACCGTTAAGTTCTATGCGGTTTACAGAAGATTAGTGGGGTACAAGTTGAGTTGACGTACAAGTTGAGTTAACTTAAGGGATGTGGGAACAATGGAGAGAAAGGGCAAGAGAGGGGAAGGAGGGAAGTGGGTCAGCTGTCTAGGTCTTTCGGGAATAGGTGGGTTTTGAGGCATTTCCTGAATATCTCATAAGTGGTGGGCAATAGGAGTTGTTCTAGGTCTTTACCCCATAGAGCTGCTTGATGTGAGAGAAGATGGTCATGGTGTTTTTTTTAGTTTGCATCCTCTAACCGGGGGAGAAACGAAGTGCGAGTGGGAGCTTCTCTTGTGTTTGTTGGCCGAGAAGGAGAAGAGGTCAGTGATGTATTTAGGGGTTAGACCGTAGAAAACTTTAAAACAGAGGCAGGCGAACTTAAACTTTACACGAGCTTCCATCGGCGGCCAGTGTAGCTGTTTGAAGTATGGCGTCACGTGATCGAACTTCTGTAGACCGAAGATTAGTCTGACCGCAGTGTTTTGCATTAGTTGTAAGCGTCGCATATTCTTTTGGGGGATCGCCAAGTAGGCGATGTTACAGTAGTCGAGTTGACTTAATACGAGGGATTGTACCAGGATTCTGAAGGCAGAGTTATCAAAGTATGCTTTAATGGATTGAAGTTTCCAGAGGGTGAAAAAACCCTTTTTGATTAGGGAGTCCACCTGGTCTTTCATGGTGAGGCATTGGTCCAGAGTTATCACCGGTGCATAGGTTCATTTACTTTTCCATACTAATCTCCTTCATCCCTTGGCCACCTGGAGGCCTGGTGTTTATTAGGGTTATAAACTGGTCACTTACCCAAGATACAAGTCGTTCGATTACTGCCACAAAATGTCCAAATCTAAGCCCGCCCGGAATATGCCTCCAACATGCCCCCCTTTAGTTCTGGACTTACAGTGGGTAGGACGCCTGGCAAGACGTCCCAAAAGACGGTTTCAAAGAATGGCACTCGGCCTGGTGATTAAGGCATCCAAGTGTCCATTTTACGCCATTTTTTGGATGACTTAGTTTTTTGAAAATGCCCCTAATAGGTAGCCCCAAAGAGTACCCTGAAGAACCTGATAAGATACTTCCATAGAAGTTTCCTAATGGGGAAGGGGCCCCCAGACTGAGTAAAGCTGCAAGTGGACTTTTGCTAATGACCTCCGGCCATGTGAAAGGGAACATAAGGAAACCTAATACAGATTTTAAGTGTTGAAACCTATTTTTAACCTCTCCCTGGTATTTTTCATGTTAGAGTTGTCCTATAGTTTGCCTGAGCAGTCCAAGTTTAAGTAAACTCTTTGGTTTAGACTAGAGAATGACACGGGAACAAATTGGTTCCCATCCCAGCAGGAACTTATTTCCCCGTCCCATCCTTGCGAGTTTTGTTGCTGTCCCTGCCCCCATTCCTGGAAGCTCTGCTTTAACCGCACAAACCTCGAATGCTTATGATTTTAAAGTGTTTGAGGCTTGCGCAGATGAGGACGGAGCTTAAGCATTGGTGGAATGAGGCATTATGACATCACAATCTGAACTCTAGAATGTTGCTACTTAGGATTTGAAAGCGTTTTGAGGCTTGCGCAGATGAGGACGGAGCTTAGGCATTGGTGGAATGAGGCATTATGACATCACAATCTGAGCTCTAGAATGTTGCTACTTAGGATTTGAAAGCGTTTGAGGCTTGTGCGGGTGAGGACGGACTTAGGCATTGGTGGAATGAGGCATTATGACATCACAATCTGAGCTCTAGAATGTTGCTACTTAGGATTTGAAAGCGTTTTGAGGCTTGTGCAGATGAGGACGGAGCTTAGGCATTGATGGAATGAGGCATTATGACATCACAATCTAAGCTCTAGAATGTTGCTACTTAGGATTTGAAAGCGTTTGAGGCTTGTGCGGGTGAGGACGGACTTAGGCATTGGTGGAATGAGGCATTATGACATCACAATCTGAGCTCTAGAATGTTGCTACTTAGGATTTGAAAGCGTTTTGAGGCTTGTGCAGATGAGGACGGAGCTTAGGCATTGGTGGAATGAGGCATTATGACATCACAATCTGAGCTCTAGAATGTTGCTATTTAGGATTTGAAAGCGTTTTGAGGCTTGTGCGGGTGAGGACAGAGCTTAGGCATTGGTGGAATGAGGCATTATGACATCACAATCTGAGCTCTAGAATGTTGCTACTTAGGATTTGAAAGCGTTTTGAGGCTTGTGCGGGTGAGGACAGAGCTTAGGCATTGGTGGAATGAGGCATTATGACATCACAATCTGAGCTCTAGAATGTTGCTACTTAGGATTTGAAAGCGTTTGAGGCTTGTGCGGGTGAGGACGGACTTAGGCATTGGTGGAATGAGGCATTATGACATCACAATCTGAGCTCTAGAATGTTGCTACTTAGGATTTGAAAGCGTTTTGAGGCTTGTGCGGGTGAGGACAGAGCTTAGGCATTGGTGGAATGAGGCATTATGACATCACAATCTGAGCTCTAGAATGTTGCTACTTAGGATTTGAAAGCGTTTTGAGGCTTGTGCGGGTGAGGACGGAGCTTGCAGGAATGGGACAGGAAAATGACTCGTGGGGACAGGACGGGAAAATAAACTCTTGCAGGGACGGTGAAAAATTTGTTCCCGTGTCATTCTCTAGTTCTCTAGTTCAGACCTTATATTCTGGCCCACACTGACTTATTGAGCGAAAGTGTGGGTTTTGTTTGCCAATGGCCTCTCAGTGCAAGCTGGTCCCGGCACTGACCCACCCATCTCTGCTTTCCTGGGCAAAATAATATTGTGTGAATACGATTCCCTTAAAAAAAGGGTCTCTTTTGTCACACTGCTTTGTCAAATGTGAGCAACATCTTTAGTCATACACCACAGCTAAGTGGCATTGAAAGGTGAGAAGTAATTGTATGTTCTCTGCCTGTGTGTTTCTTTATCAATGGTTGCAACGAGCAAAAATATTGTGTATTTCATTAAAAGGAACAAACTGCTGGCAGAGAGAAAAGGGCACAAGTTTAAACCCTATTGTTTGTGGCTTAGTAAGCCTGGAAAATTACAGCTTTGAAATCACCATCTGGCTCCAGGTGGGTGTCTGCACGAGGCTACGGTGGTTGACAGACATCTGTGCAAACACAAAGACATTTTCACTCAGCCACGCTGGAGTCTTGCCAAAATTCTGTCAGGACCAAAATTGCAGGTTACTCAGTATGGAAATTGCAGCGTTGAAAATGCCATCAGTTCGCTCTGGCAAATAAGGCAATAGGAGGCTTTTGGTCTTGCACAAGTCGAAAATGAGAGCACGGAGATAAAAATCGAGGCTGGCATCCGTGTTCTTCCTTTACCCTGAAAGCTTGCAAAGCGAGGTTCTGCTAATCCAATCTAATGCTTGACTTTATATACTGAGTCATCATTCAAGGAAAGCTCAACTCGGTGTCAGGTCAAAAGCGCGCCGGGACAAAGGCGTGCCCGCACCACCGCACCGCTTTAAATTACTGTTTTTAGGGCTCCGACGGGGGAGGCGTGGGGGGGAACCCCCCCACTTTACTTAATAGACATCGCGCTGCGTTGTGGGGGCGTTGTGGGGGCGTTGTGGGGGGTTGTAACCCCCCACATTTTACTGAAAACTTCACTTTTTCCCTGTTTTTAGGGAAAAAGTTCAGTTTACGGTAAAATGTGGAGGGTTACAACCCCCCAAACCCCCCATAACGCCGGCGCGATGTCTATTAAGTAAACTGGGGGGGTTCCCCAACAAAACCCCCTGTCGGAGCCCCTAAAAACTGTAATTTAGAGCGGCGCGGCGGCGCGCGCTGCGCTCAATTGTCGGCGCGCACTTTTGACTTTTGCGCCGTTGTCTATGAACCCTCGACTCGGTTTACAATAGTTAAATTATCGAATAAAAACCCAGAAAAGAATAAGAATAAGTTTGGTAAAGTTAATTTTCAAAGTGTTTAGCAAATAAAGTCGTTTTTAAGGATTTGCGAAAAGGTTGAAGTGAGCAGGAACTCCTTAAAAGAAGTGGAAGGTCGTTCCACAGTTGAGAAAGCTTAAAAATCAAAGAGTGACTGAAAAACTTATCTTCCTTAATCCCTTTTTTGGAAGGAAGAGATCATTTGAATTGTTGATCGCCTCTTGCAAAAGAAAATCTATAAACAATCCAGGATAGAGGAAGGAGAGGAGTAAAAATACCATGTAAAATTTTAAAAACAACACAGGCACACTTAAATTGAACTCTACAACAAATTGGGAGCCATGAAAACTCTGAAACGGTGTCACGTGATCAAATTTACGTTTCCCAAAAATCAATTTTGCAGCAGTATTTTGAATTAATTGCAATCTGTAGAGACAAGTTTTTGTAACACCAAGGTAAATAACATTGCAGTAGTCGAGACGAGATACAGCTATGCAGATGACATCACCATTCTCATACCCTTCGATCAACCAAAACCCTCCATGGCAGACACAAAACACCAAACACTAAAATCAGTAGCGACCTGGATGAAAGATCACAAACTGAAATTGAACCCAGACAAAACTAAATTCATCCTCCTTGAAAACAACAAAATACCAACCATAGCTAACATTGAAATCAACTACCCCATACAACCTACTCTAAAATTACTAGGAATAACAATCGACAAATGCTGCACCATGCAACCGCAAATCAATAAAACAATACAAAAATCATTCTCAATCATGAGAAACTTAAGACAAGTTCAGAAATTCTTTGAAAAATCACAATTCCAGCTCATAGTAAAGTCCCTAATACTAGGCCTACTAGACTACTGTAATATCCTCTATCTCCCCTGTCCTGCAACAATAACAAAACAACTACAAACAATCCAAAGCACAGCACACTCATCTACTCATTGAAGAAACATGACCACATTACAGAAGCATATCTCAAATCGCACTGGCTTCCAATCCCAGCAAGAATACAATTCAAATTCTACTGTCTACTATTTAAGACTTTATACGGAGACAGTCCAAACTACCTGAACAACCGCCTCATCCACAACACCTCAACCAGACATAGGAAAACTCATACCACATTCTCATACCCCCCAATTAAGGAGGTCAAACGGAAAAACTATATGATGGCCTCCTGACCACTCAAGCAGCCAAACTAGATAACCAAATCGCCAATCTACTGGTGGCATCCCTAGACTACAAGACTTTTAGAAAAGAAATAAAGACCATACTCTTCAAGAAATCCTTGAAAAAGAAATAGCACCACATGTATCAAACACCGCCTCTCATTAAAGCCAACTACCCTAAACAAATAACCATACTCATTTCTTACTCTCTTTGAAAATGACCAAATCTCTTTTTGGTAAGATCTTTTTGTAATACTTCCTTGATAATTATTTTGTAATCCGCCTTGAACTGCAAGGTAATGGCGGAATAGAAATTCCTAATGTAATGTAATAAAATAATTGACTGAACTAAGATAGAAAAGTGATAATGATGGAAGAGATGTCTAACCTCCCTAAGCATACGTAGATTAAAAAAACATTTCTTGACCAGGGAGTTAATTTGATCTTTAAAAGAGAAAGAAAAATCAAGAAAAACTCCCAATACCTTGGCAGAGAACTCAATCTGTAGAGAAGATCCAGAAACTAAAGTTACAGAAAGAGGAAGACAGTCCAATTTTGGGCCTAACCATAATAATTCACCTAGTCATCAGGCCCAGTGAAAACTGATTCTTTCTTCTCCTGCGATAATATACACTGTGGTTCCCCAAAAATAAGACCTATCTTGAAAATAAGCCCTAGCGTGATTTTTAAAGGTGCTCCTAATTTAAGCCCTACCCCAGAGTGAAGAAATATTTTCTGCTATTCGTTTTAAATCTGCTACTGAGTGGTCTCAATACCTGCCCGCTAGTCCTAGTATTTTTGAAAAGAGTAAACAATAATAATAATAATCAATTTATATAGTGCAAGGCCGTAAACTTCTATGTGGTTTACAATAGTTAAAAAAAAAACAATAAAAGAAGTTGAATAGAACTAAAAAAAAGTTAAAAGCCAATAATTAGAGACACTAAAATGATCAAAATAGCGCATAATAAAATGTTTACGAATTAGCTGCCTAAATACTTCGAAAACAGATCTGTTTTCAGATGTCTCCTAAATTCCCCATAAGTGTCAGTAAGATTGTTCTAAATCCTTACCCCATAACGCTGCTTGATATGAAAAAAGATTTTGATGATTTTTTTTAAGTTTACGTCCTCTAACAGGCAGAAAACCAAAATTCAGATGTGAGTTTCTCTTATGTCTGTTGGTTGCAAAAGAGAAAAGCTCAATTATATATTTGGGAGCTAAACCAGAGCCTTAAAACAGAAGCAACCAAACTTAAACCAATGCAGTACTCGATAGGAGGGTGTTACGTGATCCTATTGCTTCAACCTAAAAATCAGCCTGACCGCCGCATTTTGTACTATTCGCAATCGTTGCATATTCTTCTGGGAAATTGCCAAATGGGCAATATTGCAGTAATCAAGCTGGCTTAGTATAAGAGACTGTACCAAAACTCTAAATGATGAAACCTCAAAATACGCCCTAATGGACCGAAGCTTCCACTCCACTCAGTCATTTATAGACCCCCCTGAGCCGTCTCTTCTCCAAACTGAAGAGCCCCAGCCACTTTAACATTTCCTCATAGAGAGGTCGTCCCAGTCCTTTTACCATTTTTGTCACCTTTTTCTGTACCTTCATCCAGAATTGCGCACGGTATTCAAGGCGCAGCCAAACCATAGAGCGATACAAAGGCAGTCATATGTTCCTTCCCTGATGATTCCTAACATTCGATTCGCTTTGATAGCCACTGCCACACATTGAGCTGAGGGTTTCATCGTATCCTCAACGGCGACACCTAGACAATGGCGTAGTAAAGGGGGGGGGGGCGAGGAGGTGGTCCACCTCGGCAGGCACCCCTCCTCCTCTCCACCCCTCCCCCCCCGCCATGCATGCACATTGCTTCCCTTTCCCATACCTCCGTAACGTTCCTGGCGCGAGCCGCAATCCCCAACCTGTTGTCGCTCCAGCGTCGACTCTTCCCGGATCTACGCCTAAGAAGTGACATCAGAGGAAGAGCTGACGCTGGTGCGACAATAGCTTGGGGGTTGCTGCTCGTGCCAGGAACGCAACGGAAGTATGGGGGAAGAGAAGCAGTGCACGCATGGCAGGAGGGAGCGGGAAAGGAGCATGTGGAGGTGGGGGGCAGAGAAGAGTGCGGGGGAGGGGTACCACCGCACCGGGGACCTCTCACCCTCGCTATGCCACCGCACCTAGATCCTTTTCCTGGTAATGTGGAACCCTGCCTCGCGTAGCTATAGTTAAGGTTCCTCTTTCCCACGCAGAGCGTTCAATATCCAATGACACGCTCTTTCAGATATGACAAATTTATTTTTTTCAGTTTTCTCTACTGTTCTCCCAGGGGAGCTCAGAAGCTCAAAACTATGCAGACTAATTCCCCAGCTTTCATAGATAGAGTATTGATTCCATATGACCCACCGAGATCTTTGAGATCCATATCCCAGTCTAATCTAGTTATTCCTTCCTTAAAAATAATTGGCACACGTCGAACCTCCATTTTCTCCGTAACAGCTCCTACGATTTGGAACGCTCTTCCACTGTATCTAAAAATGGAAAATACTTTAAAAACGTTCAAAAGCAACTTAAAATGTTTCCTTTTTAAAGATGCTTTTAACTAAAGTTTTATCATTCTTTTTTTTTATTTTTTTTTTTTTTTAAGCTGATTTTAACTAAACTTATTTTAGTCTTCCTTTTTTCTATTAATTCCTGCCCTTTTGTGCTTACCCTTAATGTTTCTCTCATTTACTATAGCTATTGTATTTCTTCCCTTTTTCCTTCATGTGTCTTTTGTTCGTTCGTCCTTAATTAACCTAGTATGTGTAGTAGTTCATCTTAAAGTTGTTTTTTTTTTCCGAAAGTATGTTATATTGTAATTTATGTTTGTTGAAATGTTATTTTATTTAATGCATTGTACAACGCTTTGTAGAATCGATAAAGCGTTTAATCAAAAAACTAATTAAACAATAAACAATAAACAGTTTACATGAATTTATTCAGGAATTCAAGCATTTTTCCCTGTCTGTCCTGGTGGGCTCACAATTTATCTAATGTACCTGGGGCAATGTTGGGGATTAAGTGACTTGCCCGGTTCATAGACAACCCCGCGAAAGACAAAGGCGCGCGCCGACAACTGAGCGCAAGACGGAGGCGCGCGCTGAATAAAATTACCGTTTTTAGGGGCTCCGACGGGGGGTTTTGTTGGGAAGCCCCCCCAGTTTACTTAATAGAGATCGCGCCGGCGTTAGGGGGGGTTTGGGGGGTTGTAACCTTCCACATTTTACTGTAAACTTAACTTTTTCCCTAAAAACAGGGAAAAAGTGAAGTTTTCAAACCCCCCCCCCACAATGCCCCTACAACACGGCGCGATCTCTATTAAGTAAAGTGGGGGGTTCCCCCCCTGCCCCCCCGTCAGAGCCCTAAAAACAATAATTTTCTGCGGCGAGCACCTCCGCGCTGCGTTCAATTGTCTGCACGCGCCTTTGTCCCGGCGCGCTTTTGATCTGACACCGACTTGCCCAGGGTCACAAGGAGCAGTGGTGGTTTGAATGCACAACCTCAGGGTGCTGAGGCTATAGCTTTAACCACTGCGCCACACTCTCCCCGTCTTTTTAACAGCTCTGCTAGCCTTTACTGTTTGTGGACTAATGGTCAAGCAGTAGAATTCTCCACAGAACCATGACAATTCCCTTGCAACATCCACACCTCCTGCCTTTCCCTACGGTTACTGGATTTTAGAAGCAAAATGCACCAAAGGTTGACATCCACAAAAGTCAATATTCAGCTGACAGTGAGTCAGGACTTCTGCGTAGTGAATATGTTGACTAGGAGCACGTTAATTAAACAGTAAAAGTAAATATATTGCATCACGGCAATGGGTCAGAGTTTTCCGGTAAGGGAGGTGAAATAATCCAATTTGCTGGGAGATACGGTCCAACAAGTCATCTGGGCACTGCCCAGACTTGCTAAAATGCAACTTTTGCTGAAATCCTTGCCTCATTAGCATAATCCAGGCCAGGCCCATGCACTGGAAAGGTTATAAGCAGTGCATTTTGTCTAGCAAAAAAAGGGGCCGTACTCGAATACCAGGCCATTCTTCAGGAGCGGGGTGACCTACCCCAAAGTAGCCAAGACCCCTGCAACCAGACACAGAATCCATGAAAAAGCAGCACTGAGTGCATGACCCGACAAATGCGTGCAGGACAGTAGCGCACCATCAAATACATGCACCGATAACTGCACGCATGACAATCGCACGCCAGCCCTAATAGCTGACTCCATTTTTCAGTCTGGTTTATTTAGGATTTCTCTACATAGTAAATTGTATAATAATGGTTGATATACCCATATGCAAATTTCTATACCACAAAAGGAAATGAGGCTTCATGAAATATTAATGTATCTTCTTGTTTACACTTGAATTCCTTTGTTATAATGGGTACTATTATGTTGATTAACTTACAGACTAATTTCCATAGGGATTCTGGGTGAGATCAAACAGTATTGGTTGTAGGAGTCAAACTAAACCATATCCAAGAAGCAGATGTTCCTCTATCAATACTGCTTTTAAATGCATTAGGAATCTATTTTAAGCATATCCCAGGACAGGTGGTCTTACAAAATGCCAATGGATATTTAATGATAGCTTCACCAGGATTTTAGTGAAGAAGGTCAACCAGGAATAACCCCTTTTTTTTTTTAACGCAAGAGCTGTCGCAATGGGAAGTTTGCTGATTCTTGCTTTTGGCGTGGTTTGTTTAATTGCCCTAAAAAAAGAGAACTATCAACGATTCAGGATTGGGCATATCCATTCCACCTGCATAGCTGCAGAATTTCGTGCAAAAAAAGGGACAAAAAGCAAAGATTGTACGTACGCAACTGAAGCAGGTGAGGATATTAAATGTACCCGCGAGTTAAGAACATTGCATCATTACTCATTCAGGTTTTACCGTAAAGAGCATAATTTATAAAAATGGCTCAGTCAATTTGCTGAGATGATCCAGAGCAAACAGAGTCGCGTTATTTTGCCAGTTTTCTAATGAGGATTTTTTTGTTTTGTTTTCAACGCGACAGAATTTGTTGACTCTTCCTGTAACTTCCCCAAATGATGACAACCTCCTTCCCCTCATTCTCAGATTAATTTTTCTATAATGAATTATAACTTGGCTTCGGGAATGTCATAAGGTTCATTATACGAAAACAACCTCTTTGGCAGGGCCGGATTGAGATGAAAAGAGGCCCTAGGCTATTCCACTTATGAGGCCCTTTCACCTCCCATTTTTAAGTTTGTAAATTACATGAGAGATAATAAAATACATCATTACTGTGATATATATCAATATGTTAAATGAAACATGTTGTTATTGGTACTAACCTTTATAAAAAATGTGACACGGATAATAAATAAAAAAAAGTCGAGAACACTTATTTGGACATTTATTCTCAGCACCATATATAGTACTTGTAACAATAACTAATCAAACATAACACACAACATTGCCCCTTCCTATGTCTATAGTGCTCCCAGTGCGTCCTTCCTCACCTCACCCCCCTCCGATGCCCGCCTGCCTCCCATCCCCCTTCTATTGAACACCCCCCCATGCCATCCTGCCTGCCTGCCTTCCATTAAACCTCCCCACCCCCCCTCCGATGCCAGCCTGCCTGCCTCCTATCCCCCTTCCACTGAAACCCCCCACCCCCACTCCCGATGCCAGACGGATCCACGTTTTGCCTCTCTCCCCGCGGGGCTGGGCTTTGCCCAGCTGTTTCCGGACTGACGTCTTTCCCTCCCCGATCCTCCTCCCAGGGCAAGAAAAAGAAAGGGAGAAGCTGAGTCGGCGCCCCGTTGCGGCCGGAGCCGGTTCCGATCCTGAAGCATAGAATTTCTCCTTATTTTTGGTTCAGTGTTTTAGTGTTCACTGTTTTTAGAATAGTGTAATTTTAATTTTGCTAACAATTTGAATGTAGGCCCCTTTTGATCTTGAGGCCCTAGGCTGAAGCCTAGTTAGCCTATAGTATAGCACTACAGAAACGTTAAGTAGTAGCAATAGTATTTCCCTTTCATACACATAGCAAAGCAAAACTAGGACTAAATTAGTGTAGCAGCCCTAAGTTAGAACAATCAACTGGAGTAAACATTTCAGGCTATCACAATCACTTGGAATTAATTAAATAATCACACTATGATAAATAATAGATCTATTCTTACTTTGGAAGATGCTGTGTAATGAATGGCATTGGTGACCCCTAGTGGTAGTCTTGTGGTACTCTCTGACTCCTTGTAGGTGTTTTGGGTTTTTTTTAACTTTATTTTTTATTGATCAACAGGGTTTAATGTTTTTAACAAAATAAGAGAACAATAATGCAAAGGAAAGGATAACATTCAACCCCCTAAATATAACAGAACATCAAATTTGTTTGATGAGCATTACATTACATTGATGTCTTCTATCCCGCCAATACCTTTCAGTTCTAGGCGGTTTACAACAAGAAATTAGCCTGGGCATTCCCAGGGAGATTACAAGGTTGATAGCTATAGTATGCGTCAGGATCTTGGAAGGGTCGATACGGTTTGGTTAGATCATTTGACAAATTTCTTGAATAGTATAGTTTTCAGTTCTTTTCTGAATGTTTTGTAGATTTGAGAGGTGGTGGTCCATTTTTGCTGCTCTGGTGGCTAGTAGATCGTCATATATTTTTTTTGCTTTGCATGCCTTTGATTGGGGGGTGGATAAAGTGTGCTTGAGTTCTCCTTGGTCTGGATGTGTTTTTCCTGATTAAGCGGTTGCTCAGATAATTTGGTCCATTTCCATTTAGGGCTTTGAATAGGATACAGTAGAACTTGTGTTGTATGCGTGCTTGGACTGGGAGCCAGTGTGAGTCTTGGAACGCTGAGGTAATGTGGTCGTATTTTTTCAGCGTATTTTGGATTGTTTGTAATTGTTATAGCATGTTGGCGGGGCATGACAGGTAAAGTATGTTACAGTAGTCCAGGAGTACCTGAAAATTTGTCTGCAAGTAGGCGATACACATTGGTAATTAACAGCACTAACCTTGCTAAATAGGGAGACATATATTATTACATTACATTAGTGAATTCTATTCCGCCTGTACCTTGCAGTTCTAGGCGGATTACGTCAGAAGATAACTGGACATTTCCAGGAAAATTACACTCTAGGGGGCTGGTTACATAATAGAGTCTTAGAGGAGAAATTACAAGATGGGTAGCGAACATAGGAGACTGGATGGACCATTTGGGTCTTTATCTGCCGTCATCTACTATGTTACTATGTTACAAGCATTAACAGACAAACAACTAAACAGTCGTTGTCGCAAGGGTCGCCAAGAGGCTCAGGCGAATCCCTTGAAGATGCCCAGAGCTCAGCCAAACTAAGGTGAAAACCTCCAAGATAATTGGTGACAGGTCAAAAACGCGCAAGACAATCGCGCGCAGACAAAATCGCGCAGACAAATCAGCGCTAAGACAATTCAGCGCAAGACAACTAAGCGCCAAGACAATTCAGCGTAAGACATTTGCGCTCAGTTGTCTTGCGCTCAGTTGCTGGCGCTCAGTTGTCTTGCGCTCAGTTGTCTTGCGCTCAGTTGTCTAGCGCTCAGTTGCTGGCGCTCAGTTGTCTGGCGCTCAGTTGTCTTGCACTCAGTTGTCTTGCGCTCAGTTGCTGGCGCTCAGTTGTCTTGCGCTCAGTTGTCTTGCGCTCAGTTGTCCCGCTCGTGCACATTTCGGTAAATAAGTTCCGCTCAATTGTCTTGCGCTCAAATGTCTCACGCTCGGTTGTCTTTGCGCTCACTTGTCTTAACGCTCAATTGACTTCCGCTCATTTGTCTTGCGCTCAGTTGTCTCGCGCCCAGTTGTCTGCGCGATTTTGTCCGCGCGTGATTGTCTTGCGCACAATTGTCTATGAACCAGATAATTAAGATGTTGGGCGAGTGTCTAGGAGGACATCCAAAATAGGTTTCCAGCATGTAGCATTTTTTAAATCCATTTTCCGCATTTTACTGTAGCTTTTTGAACGTTAAATGCCACCACAGTAGATTTCCTTAACGTCTTCACTCTAGTTACTAACTTAAATTTGATCAACACCCCACTGACTTCGTCTTGTTTCCTAAACTTAAACCCAAGCTGAAAAGAAAGTGATTCGGCACCAATGAAGACATAAAGCGAAATTCAACGCAGCAACTTTTGGCGATTCCTGAAGATGCATATAAGGACTGTTTCCAGAAGTGGAAACGACGCTGGGACAAATGTATACGTAGGAAAGGGGGGGGGGGGTACTTTGAAGGGGACTCAATGGAATGAGTCGTAAGATTAATACATTTTTATAAAATCAGTCCTGGAACTTTTCGAACAGACCTCGTATGCTTAATGCACCTTAAAAAGTCTTTCTGCGGGACATGCCCTGGCATCCCATGGTACATTTGCCAATTTGTACATGCACACCATGCGCTCAAAAATGTGTTTTATTTTCTGGGACGGGGATGGAGAGCATGCAGAACTGCATAGCTGCCATTTGAAACCTACTGAAGTTTAGTGGGGGAGGAGAAAAAGGAAAGACTTCTTGCCCGCTTATATTATTTTTGAGTTTCGCTGATAGGTTTTCTTTCTTTTTTTTTTTTTTTTTAAATCTTTATTGATTTTCAAACTTTGACAGTGCAATACAATTAGTTGAACATAAAATACTGTATAAAAACGCACTATTAACTACACAAGTTATACATAAAATAATCATTTTCTCCCACCCTCCTCCCAATTATTAATACAATAAGACATATGATGTGATTACAATATTATAGTTAAATAATTTTAATCTTCAAAATACATTTCCCTCCCCCCCCCCCCTGGATGTGTAAGGAAATCTAAAAAAAGGAGAGATACCTTATTGCGAGGTAACAAATGTAGTCAATAGGCTCCACACTTTATTAAATGAATTACTAAACCCCAAACCTTCTGCATTCATTCTCTCGTATTTATAGGTGGGATACACATTTGCTCACCAAAATGTGTCATTTATTCTGCCGTGGTTCCTCCAGTTATGTGTGACCATTTGGATAGCTATTCCCATCATGATCAAGAAAAGACGGCTTTTATACTTATCCAAAGTAGGCTTACCGTGTAGTAACGTGCTGATAGGTTTTCTAAGGTGAATCAGAACGAGTCCTGTTCTTACTCACAGAATCCAGTGATGTGCTGGCTTGGCACCTGCAGATAGGATTTAGTGATGTGTTGACAGACTCCCAGATGTGACTTGAGTAAGAAAGAGGGGTGGAGAGACTGGGTCTTACAAAAACCCTTAAAGAAAGAGTTCACAATGAATTCTGTGATTATGAAAACACGACTGCAATATTTATTCACCAGTCTGGAGAACATAAGAACATAAGCAGGGCCTCCATTGGGTCAGACTGGAGGTCCATCCTGCCCAGCAGTCCGCTCACGCGGTGGCCCATCAGGTCCAGGACCTGTATAGTAATCCTCTATCTATACCCTTCTATCCCCTTTTCCTTCAGGAAATCATCTAATCCTTTCTTGAACCCCCAAAACTGTACTCTGTCCTATCACACACTCTCTCCTTTTGGAACCCACTTGTAAGCCATGACAAAACTAAATAGTTTAGGGCTGCAACTCTGAACACAACAGATCTGTGAAAGGAATTTCACTGTATGAATGGCCTACACTAGGAGTTTTATAAATTACAGATGATGGCACTGATGCTCACCAAGGACACAAGGCAAACGGTCCACAAGATCCTTTATGGAAAACAAGACGATCATATCATACTCGTACATATGAATAAAGCTATCTTTAGCCACCATGCTTGGCTCCCAGATTTAAACAGATTCGTCCAACATTTGTTTATTTATTCAATTTTCTATACCAGGGGTCCCCAAAGTCCCTCCTTGAGGGCCGAATCCAGTCAGGTTTTCAGGATTTCCCCAATGAATATGCATGAGATCTATGTGCATACACTGCTTTCAATGCATATTCATTGGGGAAATCCTGACTGGATTCGGCCCTCAAGGAGGGACTTTGGGGATCCCTGTTCTATACCATTCTCCCCAGGGAGCTCAGAATGGTTTACATGAATTTGTTCAGGTACTCAAGCACTTTTCCCTGTCTGTCCTGGTGGGCTCACAATCTAACTAATGTACCTGGGGCAACGGGGGGATTAAGTGACTTGCCCAGGGTCACAAGGAGCAATGTGAGTTTGAACCCATAACCTCAGGGTGCTGAGGCTGAAAGCTTTAACCACTGTGCAGCACTATGCCACACACTCCCCTGGCCATGTTTTGCTGGTTAGAAGTACAGTTTTTTACCAGATGGTGAAGTTGGTATTCATCCACCCTTGAGGCAGCCATATTGGATGGTCGCATTGGGTGCATCTGTGTCAACCTGAGAACCAAAAGTGATGAATAACGATTGCTTCGCTGATACTCACCAACCGCTTATGAAGTCAGCAGGGAGGTCATTTTTTAATTTGGCAGACAGCAGATTACATTCAATTTGGGGTGTATTAGTTAGAGTTTGGTATGTAGCATGAAATGATTTTATAATTTTGATATGATCTTAAAATATGTAGCCTGAAGTGATTTTATAATTCTGCTTGGAGTTAAGATGGTTTTAAAATTATTAATTTGATGGATTTTAAAGTGACTTGGTCTTTGATCCAGCAGAAACATAAATAATGAATAATTATATACTGTAATCCAGGGCTGCCCAAATCCGGTCTTCGAGATCTACTATAAGGCCAGGTTTTCAGGATATCCACAATGAATGTGCATGAGAGAGATTTGCCTGCACTGCCTGTTTGGTTTGCAAATCTCTCTCTCATGCATGCTCATTGTGGATATCCTGAAAACCTGTCCCTATCTATATGGCATTTAAGTACAGTGGTGCCTCGCATAACGAACGCCTCGCACAGCGAACGCTGCACACAACGAACTTCATGTCTTGATTCATACAACGAACTTCGTTTCACACAACGAAGTCGCCCGAGCTGCCGATGTATTGCATCCTTCCGCGCAGGCACTGCAGGCAGTCGTTAGTCACTGCGCTTAACTGCCCTCTCTCACAGCCCTTCGCCTGGCTCCCTGTGAAGTGGTGGACCGTCGGCTCGCCTCCTTTTATGGAGGAGCCCGGTGCCTACTGCTGATGCGTTGGGGGGGGGCGGAGCTACTCTCGCCGCTTCCCCGATGCTAGAAAAAAAAAAAAAAAGAAAAGTTAAGTCCCAGTTTTTGCCGCTGAGACTCTGCCCTCTCTCACTGTATACAGTCATCCTTTTAAGATAAACTCAATATTTTATATATATCATGGCTTCTAAAAAAAGCAGGAAGGTGATTTCTGTTGAAATGAAACGGGAAATAATTAGAAGGAGTGAATGTGGGGTAAAACAGTGTGACCTCGTCAAAGAGTTTGGCCTCAGCAAGACCACCATTTTCACCATTTTGACAAATTTATCTTTTTTTATGTCATCTTAGCATATTTTATGCTGCAGAACGAATAATTTTTTTTAACATGTATTGTTATGGGAAAACGCGTTTCACATAACGAACTTTTCGCATAACAAACTTGCTCCTGGAACCAATTAAGTTCGTTGTGTGAGGCACCACTGTATGTGGATTTTCAGCACCAGCCACTATAGAGATAGCTCTCTATAGCAGTGGTCCCCAATCCTGTCCTGGAGGCCCACCAGGTCAATCGGGTTTTCAGGATAGCCCTAATGAATATGCATGGAGCAGATTTGCATGCCTGTCACTTCCATGATATGCAAATCTCGCTCATGCATATTAATTAGGACTAGCCTGAAAACCCGATTGGTCTGGTGGGCCTCCAGGACAGGGTTGGGGACTGCTGCTCTATAG
Organism: Geotrypetes seraphini; assembly: GCF_902459505.1. Taxonomy (NCBI): domain Eukaryota; kingdom Metazoa; phylum Chordata; class Amphibia; order Gymnophiona; family Dermophiidae; genus Geotrypetes; species Geotrypetes seraphini. The sequence goes on along the minus strand of NC_047098.1, from coordinate 9,720,641 downwards.
GATACCCAAAATTAAGGGATGCTGAGTGCTAAGTGTGAATTCTATACAGGTAATTATATGCAAAATTGATTCATACAGGGTGGGCCACAGAAAAGTAGCCTGCCTCTGGCGATTTTATGACAAGATGAACGAGCAAGTGGATTATTTTTATTCACTTACCCACAAGTTACAACAGATGGTGACCGTGGTCCCCGTTCATATCTATAGCCTTCCGCAATCACTGTTTGTTGTTCCAGGGAGAACACCATCTTTCTGCCACCGGTATTAGAGGCGGGCTACTTTTTCATGGCCCACCCTGTAGAATGCTAGCATAAGTCTACAGTTACATGTCAAAATTTAGGCATGAGCCGTTATGCTAGTTCAAATGACTGGTCTAAACGCTCGCACCTAACTGCTGTCAGTCAAGCGCATAACTGGCACGTGCATAAGTGCTAGGCACACCCCTGACCCGCCCACGCCCCTCCCAGGTCCACACCCCCTTGCAGTTGCATGTTATGGATTACGTGCACTCGATTTCCTGGAGGAAAAGTCCATACTCTGCTATTGAGACAGACACAGGGGAAGCCCAGGCATGTCCTGGGATTGGTAACATGGAATCCTGCTACTCTTTGGAGATTCCGCATGGAATGTTGCTACTCTTTGAGAATCTGGAATCTTGCTTACTCTTTGAGATTCTGGAATGTTGCTACTATTTGGTATTCTGGAATGTTGCTTACTCTTTGAGATTCTTGAATGTTGTTACTCTTGGGAATTCTGCATGGAATGTTGCTACACTTTGAGAATCCGGAATCTTGCTTACTCTTTGAGATTCTGGAATGTTGCTACTCTTTGGGTTTCTGCCAGGTACTTGTGACCTTGGCCACTGTGAATATAGGAACGCGCTTCCAGAGGGAGTGATAGGACAGGGTACGGTATTGGAGTTCAAGAAGGGATTGGACAATTTTCTGAAGGAAAAGGGGATAGAAGGGTATAGATAGAGGGCTAGTATACAGGTCCTGGACCTGATGGGCCGCTGCGTGAGCGGACTGCTGGGCATGATGGACCTCAGGTCTGACCCAGCAGAGGCACGGCTTATGTTCTTATGTTCTTATGTAGGATCCTGGGCTAGATGGACCATTGGTCTTAACCAATATGACGTTCTTATGTTTTTACATTCTTATGTAATTATAACTAAGAGATTAACACCAATTATAGTCAATTAGACAATTAACAGCTAATTATTAAATTAAGTTATGCATGTAATTGGCACTAATCTATAACCTGTGCACACAACTCTGCGCATAGCATAAAATTGTGCACACAAATTTATAGAAATAGGGGATATGTGGATATCGGCAGTGAATGTGCAGAGAACAACACTATCCCAGCACTAGGATAATTATCTAGCCCAGTGCATCTCAAATTTTTTTTTTTTAGCTCCGACACACTAAATGGAGCAAATGTTTTTCTCAGCACATTATAATTGGAATTGTAAAATTGCGAAACCAGCAGAACGTTAAGGGCTCCTTTTACTAGCGTTTTTAGCGCACACCGGAAATTACTGCACACTATACCACACGCTATGCTTCTAGAACTAACGCCAGCTCAATGTAGCACGCGCTATTCCGTGCGTTAAAGCCCTAACATGGCTTAGTAAAAGGATCCCTAAATGTTTAGGTCTAAAAAAAAAATGCAACGACAAAACACTAGCTAATCTTAAGGGGAGGGTCTATAGTGGGCAGACTTGATGGGCCTTGGCCCTTTTCTGCCGTCATCTTTCTATGTTTCTATGTTTCTATGAGACAAAAGAAAGGAAGACTAGGACACAGGAAAAACAACCAAAGAGCCTAGAAAAACATATCCAGCAAAACAAGATAATAATGAGATGCAAGGAGAGAAGGAAGATTATATTGTTTCTTTACAGTAAAGAAACAATAGCAGCTTTTTAAATTGCTTCATGCTCCCTTCATTTTCGCAATTACATTCCAAAGCTCAGCTACCAAGCCCTAAAGCAGAAGTGGCTTTTTTGACATGTGTGGCAAACCCTCAGATGCCTCATTATCCTGTTAAAGAAGATTTGGTACTTGCCTTTCTCTTGCAACATTGCTAGGGCACCGAGGGGTTAAGACTCCAGGCGGGCACGTTGTGCTGCTGTCTCCCTCCACCATGACAGATACTCCCTTCAGACTGTCTTGATTTCCAACTAAAATTCTGCACTTTGGCAGCCTTTTTCATCTGAGGATTTCTAGCATGGAATGGGAACAACAGAACCAACCCTAGGGTCCTATTTCTCAGAAAATTTGGGGGCAGGCACTAATATGGGGATCCTTTTACTAAAGAAAGTTAAGGCTCCAATCCAGTGGTTTCAAACTTACACCCTTTGCAGGGCCACATTTTGGGTTTGTAGGTACTTGGAGGACCTCAGAAAAAAAATAGTTCATGCTTATTCAAGAAATGACAATTTTGAATGAGGTAAAAAACTCTTTATAGTTTATAAATCTTTCAATTTGGCTGTGTCTTAATAATAATATTGTCATTTATAGCTAAAGACACACATGATCAAGAAACTGTTTCATTTTACTTTTGTGATTATGATAAACCATCCCGAAGGTCTCAAAATAGGACCTGGTGGGCCGCATGTGGCCCCTCGGGCTGCGAGTTTGACACCACTGAGTTAAGGGGAACAGTTAATCTGCTGGCTGGGTTGGAGGGCAGAGGGGAGAACAGGACAATCAAGCCATTGTGACATCACTGATGAGGCTGGATCTTATTGGTGGAATGAGGCATTATGACATCACAATCTCAGCTCTGCTTCCCAAAGGCAAACAGGATGTCATGGTTACAGTTTAGCCAGTGGTGTCAAACTCCAACCCTTTGCAGGGCCACATTTTGGATTTGTAGGTACATGGAGGGCCTCAGAAAAAAATAGTTAATGTCTTATTAAAGAAATGACAATTTTGCATGAGGTAAAACTCTTTATAGTTTATAAATCTTTCCTTTTGGCTAAGTCTTAATAATAATTTTGTCATTTATAGCTAAAGAGACATTATGATCAAGAAACTGTTTTATTTTACTTTTGTGATTATCATAAACATACCGAGGGCCTCAAAATAGGACCTGGTGGGCCGCAAGCTTGAGACCACTGCTCTAATCTAATGTATGATTTATGTGTGTGTGGGGGGAAGGGCACCACAAAACACGTTAAAATATCTTATGGTTGATTGTTTCCTTGTGCATTTTTTTTACATTTTTGTTGGAAGGGAGCATGGCATGGGCAGGGAATGGGCACGAAAGCGTTATTCTAGGGTTACCAGATGTCTGAATTTATCCGGACAAGTCCTCTTTGTAGAGGACTGTCCGGACAGCTTTTCAAAACCCGGCACTTTGTCCGGGTTTTGAAAAGCTGTTGAGAAAGGGGCTGAGTCTGAAGTGCATCTGCGCATGCACGGTTGCTACGCGGTGACATCACACACTTGCGCGCATGCCTGCGATGCCATTATGTCGCATCTGTGCATGGGCAGATGAACTCCAGACTCAGCCCGAAGAGACGAGGTTTGCGTGCGGTTGGGGTTGGGGGTGGAACGGGGCGTGGCCATGCGTCCTCTTTTTCCAGATGCAAAATCTGGTAACCTTATTCAGCTATCACACTCTGATCAGCACTCACAAACTGGATAATCCTGACTCAACAAGGGAGCACTTAGGCCCTCTTAAACAGGAGGTGGTAGGTGCCCCCTTATTAAATTGATGTAAATCCTGTAGGCTAATGGGAAAATTGGCATGGGATCTTCAAAAACGAACATAAGAACATAAGCAATGCCTCCGCTGGGTCAGACCTGAGGTCCATCGCGCCCAGCAGTCCGCTCACGCGGCGGCCCAACAGGTCCAGGACCTGTGCAGTAATCCTCTATTTATACCCCTCTATCCCCTTTTCCAGCAGGAAATTGTCCAATCCTTTCTTGAACCCCAGTACCGTACTCTGCCCTATTATGCTCTCTGGAAGCGCATTGGCTAAGGCTCTTAACATTTGCATCTCCTCTTCCTATAGGCTAAGGCTCTTTGCACCTGCATTGTGATGTCATAGAGCTTTATGGTTATAGAAACCTAGAAACATGATGGCAGATAAAGGCCAAATGGTCCATCCGCAGCATCCACTATCTCCTCCTCTCCCATAAGAACATAAGCAATGCCTCTTCTGGGTCAGACCTGAGGTCCATCATGCCCAGCAGTCTGCTCACGCGGCGGCCCAACAGGTCCAGGACCTGTGCAGTAATCCTCTATTTATACCCTTCTATCCCCTTTTCCAGGAGGAAACTGTCCAATCCTTTCTTGAACCCCAGTACCGTACTCTGCCCTATTACGCTCTCTGGAAGCGCATTCCAGGTGTCCACCACACGTTGGGTAAAGAAGAACTTCCTAGCATTCATTTTGAATCTGTCCCCTTTCAACTTTTCCGAATGCCCTCTTCTTCTTTTATTATTAGAAAGTTTGAAGAATCTGCCCCTCTCTACTCTCTCTATGGCCTTCATGATCTTGTAAGTCTCTCTAATATCTTGTAATATCTCCTCTAAGTCTCCTCTTCTCCAGGAAAAAGAGACCCAGTTTCTCCAATCTCTCAGTGTATGAAAGGTTTTCCAGGTGTTAAAGTGGGTTTAACGTATGGGAAAAATACATTAAGACCAGATTTTAACGTTTTTGGAAAAGAGACCCATGATCTGTGCTGCTCCGAAGCGCGCGCGTGTGTGGACTAGCAGTCCTATTCCCTATAGAAACCAGTCTCCAGTACCATTCATGCACTGGGCTAATTCTTTTGTTGGATCAAACTCTCCTATAAATGGAGCTTGCAATCCACTCTGACAAAATAGCACGAGTTTGCAATACAATAACACGTCTTCGTGATAGCCTGCGTTGATAACGTCCCTCCTTTTTATCAGTATTCAAGGAGGCTTTTGACAAAATTTTTTACAAAATCGCGGAGGCAGTCTTTAGCGCAGGCTGGCACGCCGAATACTCTGCCCTGCTCCCGACATTCAAGTGTCAGGAGCAGCTCAGACCATTCAGCGCATGTTCGTAGTGGAAGATGTTGGAGAATCTAAGGGCACCTTTTACTAAGCCACGTTAGGGCTTTAACACGCGGACTAGCGCACGCTACATTGCCCCGAGCGCTAGACCTTAACGCCAGCATTGAGCTGGCGTCAGCTCTAGAAGCGTAGCGCGCGGTAATTTCCTGCGTGCGCTAAAAACGCTAGGGCGCCTTCGTAAAAAAGAACCCTAAGAGTATATGTTGCGTTATTAGTATGTCATTTTGTAAACATCCGTCATACAGGGAATGCCAAAACTTTTATTTTCAGTCAAGCGGCATCTATCACCTGCGGCCTGAGACAGAGCTGCTCAACGGCTGTGCTTCTCCCTCCGCTCAGCTTCCGCCCTGCCAAAATTATAAAGCAGTTTCGGATTCCCTCCACCACAAGGAAGACAACGTCTGGAAAATAGCGAACTGACTGTACAAGAACAAGAAACCGTAGCAAAACAGATAATGGAGCACGAGTGGCAATTACTCACACTCGGGTAAGTCTGCCGTCCTGCACGTATAAAGCTTACAATTACAAAACACACCTTTACTCATATAAACATCGTTGACCTTGAAAAGAAGGGTTTTGGGTTGGTTTGTTTTTTATGTGGTTTCCTATTGCCCTGGAGAAATGGAATGCTTTCGGTAATAATTAACAGTTCTTTAGAGGTTAATGAGCTGCGTAAACCCAAAGATCATGTTTTAAGAAAATGGTATTTTAAAAAAAAATACAGATCTGATCTTAAAAAAAAAAAAAAAATCAATTAGCCCAACTTAATGAACAGAAATAACATGTATCATAAAATTAATGTAATGAACTGATTTTCGCTTTTTTATTTTCACCCCAGGAACTCTTTTTGGAACCAAACACGAGCGTTACAGGGACTAAGAGAAGGCAGAAGCCAAAGACCTTGAGAGAGGGGAGTACAAGGTGTGACCTCCTCAGTCATAAGACCCTTCTGTTGTAGAGACGCGGTCACATGCTTATTGTCTGTGTTTGTATCGCTTTGAGAGCTATTCAAGTCGCTGTCTCTGACCTAGACTAAGGGCCTCTTCTATCAAACTGCGCTAGAGGTTTGTAGCGTGGCAAGCCACGCCGAATGGCCCGCGCTGCCCCCCGAAGCTCATTGAGTTCCTATGAGCGTCGGGAGCACCGCGGGCCATTCAGCCCGGTTCCCCGCACTAAAAACTGCAAGCGCAGTTTGATAGACGAGGGCCTAAGTTTTAGCCCTTATCACGCATTTGGGATTTCTTTTGAGATTTTGCAATCAAGATGCACATTATGTTATAGGCTTTATTATCTTTACGTAACTTATTATTTACACAATAAAGTAACTGTCTGGTTGATTTTCTAATACTTAGATGCTCAAAAACAGCTATGTGGGAGTTCAGATTCCACCATTTCATTCGAAATTGGTAGCAGTGGTGTTCTTTATAACCTTTCAATATAGTTATTATTTTATAGCTTAATTTTATATTAATCCAACTTATATAGATCTTTATATCAAGATAACTTATCTTATGTCGTTGTTGGTTCGCCGTCCCAACGCGTTTCGCTTATCTTTATCAAGGTTGAGGGAACTATAAGACAAAACCAAAAGACATACCTTAATCTTCAATCTTAAAATCCCTTACCTTTATTCATTTAAAATCTTCTAAACATACCTATGATAAGGATTAAACTTTTCCCATTTCTGTCTGCCACTGGCGATCAAAGATGGCCGCGACAATTACCCAGAGCATTAAATAGGCCCCTCCCCTGACATCACACTTAGCAACCATTGGTATCCACTTTAAATATCCAGGCCCCACTACCTGTGCCACCAGTCCGAGATTTCATTCACACCGGTAGGAGCCATCGTTTGTAATTCAAACATCCATCTAAGCTCCCTCAAATTTAACGTATGCTCTATATTGAAAGGTTATAAACGTTAACCTATGAAGGGAATAATGAAGAACACCACTGCTACCAATTTCGAATGAAATGGTGGAATCTGAACTCCCATATAGCTGTTTTTGAGCTTCTAAGTATTGGATGATTTCTCGATAATAGTGAGTCAGAGAAGTTTGGAAGATGGTTGATTTTCTGACATCTCATTTGCCTCCCTTTGCTGGGTTGCTGTGCCATTTTTGAGGCAAAAAATTATTTTCCCCCCTCTTGTTTGGAAGTTGCTAGATTTACACCCACTGTCTGAAAAACCTTCAGTCTCACTCTTTGGGTTGGTCTAGTGGTCTACCCTTGGCATCGCTGGATGTTTGGCCCTAAAGCCAACCTCTTGAGCTCATGATTGACTTGGAAAGTTCCAACAGATAATTCCACCGCCCATCCCACGGTGGACAGAATCTAATTAGGTATGAGAAAATGGCTGTTAACCAGGTACTCATAGACTATGAATGAATAGTTCAAATTCATTGCTCCCAAGCTGAAAAAGTGTTGAATAAGCTCCCCTTGCTTTTCCCTTCCGCTTCTGCCCTATATCTCCTAGGAAAGAAAAGGAGGAACGGTGACAGTGTCACCGAGAGGCAGCAAATCTTCTCCTGGAGAGAAAGGATTATTGAGATCCTTAGAAAGGTTTCTAAGAAAGAAACATTTAAACAAAGAAAAAAGATCCTGATTCAAGTCAAGTGAATAACGAGAGGGTTTATCTGTTGGTGAGCCAAGCTGTGAATAAGGAGGCCATTGAAAACTGTCAGGCACGCTCTGGTAGATGGGTCAGGCAAAGGAGCTTAATTATTGTGGAGTCTGCTTTCAATCAATTGTCCTGACAAAGAAAAGGTTAAAAACAAAACCTCATGATTTTTTCTTGGGGTTTAGAAAGGCTGCCTCCATATGTGGGAAATTACGAAGAAGTGTAAAGTGTAGCCAAGAGATCTAACTTGCATGTTAAAATATGTCACGAAAAGTGCAAATTCTGGAAAGAAAAGCCAAGTGAGAAGGTCACTGTCTTCTTCCTGCCCCTGCTCTACTCATTAGGATGTCAAGACGCATTGAATATAAGCATGACTTTTGATTTTCGATTTTAGTCAATAAACACCAATGAAACATCCCTGATGCAAAATCTTATCATTTCAAAACGAATTTATTGGATAAAGATTGGAAAAACATCACTTCTGCTAGTTGTCCGCTCGGTTTTTGGAACAAAAATCACCAGTCATATAAGTCACTTTGGGCTCCTTGTACAACGCTGCGGTGAGGCTTCTTAAAAACCCAGCATGGCCATGTTTTGAACTCAGGGTACAAAATGCTTAAGAAGGACAGTTGTGTGCTAACGCTCTTAGACAATGAGGTGATCATTTTCTATAGATCAGATAAAGTTAGGCACCGAGATGATGCATGATCACTTATACTAGATCAATGGCTGGTATAAATGCTTGCTTCTATCAAGAGAATGACACGGTGACAAAATTCATCAGCGTTCCTGTCCCCGAAGATAACCGCAGGAAACAATCCCGTGTCATTCTTTAGGGTCTATCTCAACCTCAATCCTTCTACACCAGAATTCTTCAATGCAACGCTTGAAGGTCAGTGGCTGGGCCCATTCGTACTCTGATTCTTCCCTCTCTCCTTAAAGAATGACATGGGGATGGTTTCCCGCAGGGATGGAACAGTGATGAATTTTGTCACTGTGTCATTCTCTACTTCTAACAGTAGACAAGTTTCTGGAGGAAAAGTCCATAGTCTGCTTTTAGTTCAAATGTGCTTGCGTCATTTTCAAAATTCTCTTTGGCTTTTTTACTCCCTTAGTTTCTCTATCTTGGAACCTTTATAGATTCTCTTTTGCAAGGGGAGACCAACAACTTAAGCTATCCTGCCCATCTTGTAAAGGTATCAAAAGAATCAAGGTCTTTGGCCAATCTCTGTCATAAGAACATAAGAACATAGGAATTGCCGCTGCTGGGTCAGACCAGTGGTCCATCCTGCCCAGCAGTCCGCTCACGCGGCGGCCCCAAGGTCAAGACCAGTGCTCCAAATGAGTCCAATAGACAGGATCAGGCACTACAAATCCCACACTGCTTTGGGGTGTCCGTTCAAAACCAGGACTGGCCAAGAAGTCTCCAGCCTGGAACTATGTAACCTGGCATCTCTGCCTTCTTCACATAGAAATTGTCTTAGTGGATCAGGCCAAAGCCAATGTATCCTGTTTCTTTCCTTTTCCTCCATTTCTTGGAAGCAGTCGTCTCGGGGAGGAAGCTGGGGGCACTTTCTTTTTGATTAATTTATTCAGCCTGCAATTCAGATGCATAAATCCATTTGTTCTTTGTGATGTTAATATGCCAGGTGGGCAGCAGAACCTTCTCAGGCATTGAACTCTAAAGATCTTATTCAAGGGGGATTTTTTTTTCTTATTTTCTTTAGACACAGAATGAGGGAAAGTCCTTTTGGAATACAGCCCAGAGAAGGAAGCTGATGCCTTTGTTAATCAGTGAAAGCCCTTGCACATCAAGTAATTTCATTTAAAAAAGACGTGGTTTTGCAACTGTATTAAAAGGAAGCAGTGACTGAAATGCTCTGCCCCTCTAAAATCCTAAGGGAGGGGATGATCCTCAGGAAAATGTTGCTTTTCAGTTCCCCACATTTGGAACTCATTCTACTGTCTCTTGACTTGGTAGAAATTTCCAGAATTCTTTCTGTGCCTGGTTAGAATATGTGTGTTTCTTTGTTTTCTGCTAATTAATAAGCATTTCTTTCCACCCTTGGTAATTGTGTTCGTGGTTCTCAGTTCCCCAAAGCTGCAACTGCTCACAAGCTTCTGCTTAAAGGAAGTTTTAGTCCATTTTGTTCTCCTTTATAGTTATGGTGAATAAAATTGTTAAAAAAAATTTTTTTAAATACATACGCATTTTGTTCATAAGGTTTTTGTAAAGACAGTAATTTTGATGGGAAGGCCAGTTGAGTATTATGGTCTATTTTATTGAAAAAATATAAAAATCAAGTTTATTTTCAGTGAAATAATGCTAATTTACATATTTCTAACATGCTTTTTAGACCTCGCCCCCATAATAGTACTAATTGCACCTTGCACGTCCCGTGCCTCATCTGGAAGCCTTCCCTCTGAAGTTGCAATGTCAGAGAGAAGGCTTCTGGTTCAGGCACAGGATGCCCGTAGGAGCCGCTGTCCGTGGCTTTGTGCACTGAATCAGTTAGGAAGAGGGAGCTGGCTCGAAGATAACGCCGCATCGATCGCACCGTGGACCGGCGGTTGAAGAACACTGTTTTGGGCCTGATGCACATGCTGGCCCTGTGGACCAGCAGGAAATTTCTGTGGACCGGTATTGGTCCATGGACTGGTGGTTGAAGAACACTGGTCTATATCTCAAGGCAAGGTGTTCTTCGTTTTGCCTGTTTGCTATTTAAATTGAAAATATCGGGCATAGATTTGAAAATACCACCTGCAATGCATTTTCGATCCCCATGACCTAAACGTGCCCCACAGAAACATCTCCTTTCAATGCAGCTTAAATGTCCCAAACATCCTTGCTGGATACAACAGACGTCAATTTCTAAAGTTATAAATGAAACTGAGCCACAGCGCTCTGGTTCCAGAATCTCCAGCTGTGCGACGACCACCGCCATATTTCCTACCCACAAATCGGAGCCTCAAAGCTCTGCAGATATTTGTGTGTTGGGCAAGGGGGTACAGGAGAAGGGAGGCTGTTTTTCACCATTTGCTCTCTGCAGCTTACATAGAAACATAGAGTATGACGGCAGAAAAGGGCCGGCGGCCCAACAAGTCTGCCCACTCAAGAACCCTCCCTCAGCAAATTTGCCTCTCCCATGAGTCCATTTTTTTAGCATGACTCTGTAGCAGCTCCACTTGTTTGTCCCAACGTCTCTTGAAGTCGAGCACGTTACTGGCCTCGACCACTTGGCGTGGAAGACCATTCCATCGATCAATCACCCTTTCAGTGAAGAAGTATTTCCTGGTGTCCCCATGAAATCTTCCCCAAACACCATGAGTTAATGTTTGCTCTCTGCAGTTCCCCAGCGCAAACACCATGAGTTAATGTTTGCTCTCTCTGTTAGCATGCTGTAACCTTTGCTGACTTGAGCAAATTCTTTATTGATTGGGAAGGTGGGAGGTGCTCAGCGAACAGAACCACTGGAGCGCAAGCCCTGCTGATAAATGATTCTTTATCAGCACAGCTCCGATATTTGCTTTCTAACACATATTTCCAAAGCCAGGCTTCAGGAAATGCTAAATGTATAGCTGTTGAAATCGGCTTTGAAATAGCCGCCGGCATGAGGGAAGCCCCTCTGAATTAACCAGCTGTTGCTATCGTGGCACCTTGTGGTTACCCATGTGGGTCTTCTGTGTATTTATCTTTCACTGTTCTTGTGTCCCAACGCTTCAAGGCACCAAAATAGACATGACCAAAAAGGACCTGAAAACAACTGGAGCACTAGAAAATGACGCTTTAAATGGTTAAATCTTCTGGCCAGAGTTAACCAGGCATATTCAATGGCACTTAACCAGATAGAGCTGCTGAGAATGTTTAGTTAGCGCCCAACGCAAAATCAACTATATTGAGGGAGTTCCAGGTATGAAGTTAAAACTTGCCCGGTTAAGTGCCAATATTCAACACTTAACTAGCTAAGGTAACCACATAAAGAGGACCAGTGACGTAATAAGGGGGGGGCGGGGGGGGAGACTGCCCCAGATGACATCTTGGTGAGGGCGCTGACACCTCCTCTTTGCCCCTGCTCCTCCCTCCCCCCTCCCCCACCGCATGCGCGCCTTCCCTCTCCTCCATATCTCTAAACTGCGGCCTTGACCCTCCCTCTGAAGTCACTTCCTGGTCACAGGACCAGGAAGTGATGTCATAAGGAGAGCCGAGGCTAGCGCAGGCAGCTGGTTGGCGATGCTACTTGCGCCGGTGCAGTTAAAGCAGTACGGTGGAAGATAAGGGGTGCATGCGTTTGGCAGGGTGGGTGTAGGAAAGGAGAAAGGGCAGAGAAGAGGGCGGGGGGAGGCACCACCACTCCAGATACCTCCCATTCTCGCTACACCACTGAATAGGACCACGTAAAAATCAGGAGTACATGTCCATGGAAATCTGGACAACTGGTAACCCTAACTAAGGAACTATTTACAGAATCAGACCATTGCTTTCGATGGAAGTAAAACCCCCAAATGTCTCAATCCGTCATCCTTTTTCTGGAGCCATAAGGAAACCCTACTTCTAACCCTTCAGCAATGTTGCTCAGAAATAGGGTTACCAGATTTCACAAAGTAGAAACCCGGGCACGTGGCTCCGCCCCCATTCTGCCCTGTTCCACCCCAGCCCCGCCCCCACACAAACCTCCTCTTTAGCTCGTGGCTATGTCTGGGAGGGCCTCCGAGCATGCGTGGCTGTGATGCGATGATGTCACATGCATGCATGCATGTGTTCAAGGCTTGGGCGGTTAAGGCAGAACTTACAGGAATGGGAGACGGGGACAGCGCCAAAACTCACAGGGTGAGTTCCTGCAGGGACGGGGACAAATTTGCTCCCGTGTCATTCCCTAATCTGGACCTCTGGTAAACCTACTCACAAACATATCGAACAAAAAAGCCCCAGTACTGATCTTTGCACATTTTGTATTTTACGTATCTAATTCCAGGTGCTTTTGAACAAATGCATGATGCATTATGTAAACCATGTGTGCATGTGCATTGATTGTACGGATTATACTAAACTCTAGTGGCCAATTAAAAAAAAAAAAAGGCCAAATTAGCTCTCAGTCAAACCAAATTTTTCTCCCCAGAACATGAAAGCAATTACGTGATGCTTGCTTGCCTTCTAGTGGACAAATTTAAGAATTGTTCTCCTCCAAAGATCAGGAACGAAATTCAGGTCACCATAGGGTTCATTTTCTAAGCATTTTAGGGCCCCTTTTACAAAACTGCAGTGGCGACTCCTGGCGTGGTAAATACGACACAGCTTATAGGAATTGTAATGGAGGGTGGCTGGTACATTAAAAATGTGCTTCACCAATATTTTCTCTCTTAAAATTGGCAGGAACAAAGGAGTAGGCCAGTGATTCCCAACCCTGTCCTGGAGGAACACCAGGCCAATCGGGTTTTCAGGCTAGCCCTAATGAATATGCATGAGAGAGATTTGCATATGATGGAAGTGATAGGCATGCAAATTTGCTTCATGCATATTCATTAGGGCTAGCCTGAAAACCCAATTGGCCTGGTGTTCCTCCAGGACAGGGTTGGGAACCACTGGAGTAGGCTAATAATTGAAGCAGCAAGCTGAGAACCAAGGAACTAAGGGTTCAGATCCTGTTTTCCCCACTGATGCTCCTCAAACTCTTGGGCAATTCACCTCAAATTCCATTGCCTGAGCTGGAAAGTTAGAAAAAATAGTATGTCTGCCTAGGGCAGGGGTAGGGCACTCCGGTCCTCGAGAGCCGTATTCCAGTCGGGTTTTCAGGATTTCCCCAATGAATATGCATTGAAAGCAGTGCATGCAAATAGATCTCATGCATATTCATTGGGGAAACCCTGAAAACCCGACTGGAATACGGCTCTCGAGGACCGGAGTTCCCTACCCCTGGCCTAGGGTTACCCTGGCTCCAGAAAAAAGAGGATGGATTGAGACATCCAAGTTTAGCTTCCGTTGCTTTCTTTTCTTTTTTAAATTCTTTATTCATTTTAAAACTTTCAATAAGTGCAATACAAGATGAAAACCTTTTACACTTTGAGATCACTTAATATTCTGTCAGAAACTAATTCAAATCAAATATCCCACCCCCCAAAACCTCAACAATTATTTTCAGTTTTAAGAAAACAAAAATTATTCCCCTCCCCCCCCCCCATCTTGGACATTATTTTGCTCTGAGCTTTGATGATTTGAGGAATAAAAGCTGAATTGTAGGCTCCTTTATAGGACAGTTTAAATCAGTGGTTCCCAACCCTGTCCTGGAGGACCACCAGTCCAGTCGGGTTTTCAGGCTAGCCCTAATGAATATGCATGAGAGAGATTTGCATATAATGGAAGTGAGAGGCATGCAAATCTGCTCCATGCATATTCATTAGGGCGATCCTGAAACCCCGATTGGCCTGGTGGTTCACTGGTTTAAATCTTAAAAGAGCAAACTTTCTGAGCTAGTTTCTATAGTAGAAAAGCCTTTTATACTTTTGCCATCTTTAAACTTGAACTTTCTGCTAGAGATTAGGTTTGACGTAGGGCTCCTTTTCCCAAGCTGCGATAGCGGTTTTAGCACGCGCTGAATTACTGTGCGCTAGACCTTAACGCCAGCATTGAGCTGCCATTAGTTCTAGAAGTGTAGTGTGGGTTTAGCGTGCGCTAAAAACGCTAGTGCACCTTAGTATAAGGAGCCCTATATGTTATGGTGTGGTATGAATGATTATAAGAGAATAACTCCAAACGAAATCACACGAAATTCTTTAAAAAATGATTAAATATGTCCCACGGAAGGCCCATCCATTAGTGGCTAAGGGAATCAACCAATCAGTGGAGGAAAAAAACGGCAGCACTTTACACGCAGTAAAAATAAAGCTACCTTGTTCATATCATAAGCAAAAAATAACTCCACTATTAATTTCACCAATAGCCCACCACATGTAACGAACGCTGAAGTCACTGGGAAGAAGCTCCTCAGAAAAGCTGTCATCTGCTGTCTCCAAAAACCATGCCGACACCCGGATAGCTCTCAGATCTCAAATGGGATGTGTGATTATCTCCCGGCAAAGCCTCGCTTGCTTTGTTGCTCAAGTTAGGATAACTATTGGCTAAAAGAAATAAAAACAGAATTCTTTGCTGTTGGTTTTCAAGGACCAACCACGTCAAAGAATGACGCTTGTCTTAGCGGTTGTATCCTTATGTGCACAGACGCTCCTAGCATCGACAGGCTCTTGCGTACGGGACACACGTGTCATCTATTCCATGAAGGGAATTTTTTAAAATAAAGTAAAATTCCGGAACCTCTTTGGGGCACCCCACCGTGACAGACACTTTTCTAAACCATGTGTCCACTGTTGACTCCTGGCAGTGTTAGCTGTTAACAAGTTGCTAAAGTTACACTAGTCCAGGCACGTAAAGCTACAATTCACATAAATTGTAACATATTGAATAAGATGACTGTTTACAAATACAGTAAAACCTTGGTTTGCAAGTGTTTAGCAAGACAAGCAAAACATTTGATTAAATTTTAACTTGATATACAAGCAAGGTCTTGCAATACGAGTACATCCAGTATACACGCGTCACATCATCACGACTGAGCCGATGGTTCTTCTCTCTCTGACGCTCCGGGAGTGTAGTGACTGTTCTAAACGAGCGAGGTCTTGCAATACGAGTACATACAGTATACACGCGCCACATCATCACAACTGAGCCGATGGTTCTTCTCCCTCTGACGCTACGAGAGTGTAGTGACTGTTCTAAACGAGCGAGGTCTTGCAATACAAGTACGTATAGTATTTTGTATTAAAGTTTTTGGGTTGTGAAACGAATCGTCTGAGTTTCCATTATTTCCAATGGGGAAATTAGCTTTGATATACAAGTGCTTTGGATTACAAGCATGCTTCTGGAACGAATTGGGCTCGCAAACCAAGGTTTGACTGTATACAGTATACACACATCACATCATCACAACCGAGCCGATGGTTCTTCTCTCTCTGACGCTGCGGGATTGTAGTGACTGTTCTATGAGGGTCATTTCATAAATAATGCCCACTATTTTTTTTTTATTTACATGTTTTGTTTTGGGGGGGGGGTTTCCAAGTATTTCTTTACAATCCTTCAATATAGTCTCCCTGCTTTGCAATGACCGAGTCCCTACATCCGGGAAGTTTTATTATTCCATCCCAGACACCGTTTTTGTTCAGTTGCCGAATGGCTCGGGTACCGGCGGAAGAAAGCTCTTCCAGAGATGCAAAACGATGTCCACGCATAGGTTGTTTCAACTTTGGAAAAAGGTCGAAGTCTGGTGGACTCATGTCTGGACTGTAGGGAGCATGAGGTAACGCCTCCCAGCCGTATTTGCGTAGTTTTTCAATGATGACATTCCCCATGTGCGGGCAAGCCTTGTCGTGAAGAATGAGTGGCCCAGCCAAGAGCAACTGAGGTTGGGTTTTGTGCATTTTTCTGCGCATTTTTTGCAAAAGAAATCACGATAATAGACTTCTGTGACATTTCTTCCACATGGAACTTTGTCTGTGATGATGATGCCTTCATCATCATAAGCAAAAATCATCATTTGTTTAACTTTTGATTGAGCTCGTCGAAATTTTTTTGATCGTGGGGAAGATGAAGGTCTTCACTCGTCATTGAAAAACTACGCAAATACGGCTGGGAGATGTTACCTCATACTCCCTACAGTCCAGACTTTGACCTTTTTCCAAAGCTGAAACAACCTATGCGTGGACATCATTTTGCATCTCTGGAAGAGCTTTCTTCCGCCGGCACCCGAGCCATTCAGCAACTGTAAATGCTCTCTGTCTTTATCTGTTTTTAAGTCCATTATTCTGATTTGTATTTTATCTGTATCCCATGTATTAGCTCACCTTGTTCTGAACCGCCTAGAACTTTTTCGGGATGGCGGTATATAAGAATAAAATTATTATTATTCTTTGAGATTCTGTATGGAATGTTGCTACTCTTTGGGATTCTAGAATCTTGTTACTCTCTGGGATTCCGGAATCTTGCTATTCTTTGAGATTCTGTATGGAATGTTGCTACTCTTTGGGATTCTAGAATCTTGTTACTCTCTGGGATTCTGGAATCTTGATAGACTGGTATCTTAATGCATTCTGCTTCATTTTTTCAATCAAGTTCCTTAGATTCAACTTGATGTATTTGATCTGTTCTATGTATTACTTCTTTCCCTGCCGTGCCGGTATTTTCTGCATTATATTGTAAATGCTTTCTGTCTTTATCTGTTTTTAAGTCCATTATTCTAATTTGTATTTTAGCTGTATCCCATGTATTAGCTCACTTTGTTGTGAACCGCCTAGAACTTTTTCGGGATGGCGGTATATAAGAATAAAATTATTATTATTAACTATTCCCTCTCTAAAAATTATCAGTATTAGATGATTGGAAATCTTTAGGCCTTCACTTGTGGAATGCTCTGCCACTCGAATTAAGAGAAAAACAAATGCTAGAGCACGGGTGTCCAACCTTTTGGCTTCCCTGGGCCGCATTGGCCGAAAAAAACGTTTCTGGGGCCGCACAAACCCTGCAGCAAGACAGAGGAGGGAGCCGGCAAGACGGTAAACACCCAGGGGCAGCGGAGGAAAACACTGCATCGCCCTCGGCCGGGGCTGCACAAAATACTTCACTGGGCCGCATGCGGCCCTCGGGCCACAGGTTGGACACCCCTGTGCTAGAGCATTTCAAAGGGAAACTAAAAAGCCATCTCTTCAAAGATGCCTTCTCGTTGTAATTTTTTATCTGATCACATCTCCCCATGAGACATTAACCCCCTTTTATACTAAGGTGAGCTAATCCATTAGTGCTCGCTAATTGAATTAGTAAAAGAGAGCCTAGGTCATCTTTAATTCCTCTCAGTTTTACACCGGAGCATTAATCTCCTTAGGATTCATAACGCCATTCTTAGTTCTTCGTAACCAAACTCTCCCTTTCGGTCTTACCTTGATTGTTTTATTTTCTTTTAGCATATGTAGTTCCTCCCCCTCCTTTCCCTGTGTGTCTGGTGCGTCAAACCCCAAATTAAGTGTATGCATTTTAAACACTGTATAACTTTTATTTTTGGAATTTGCCTAGAAACCTAGGAATAGGTGATCATATCAAATTTTAATATAACTGAAACTTCTCGATGCAACCCGGAGCTCGGGGAAAGAGACACAAGGTTCATGTGGGGGTGGGACTAGTGGTGGAACGGGGCAGGGCTGCGGCAGAATAGGCGGAACTGCGTACTTTTTTTAAAGTGGAAATCTGGTAACAGTGGCGTACCTAGGGTATGTGACACCCGGGGCCCATCATTTTTTACACCCCCCCGGCCCATCATTTTTCGATCCCCCCCTCCCCCGCCCATGGTACACCACTGCTACGGTTCGAAAAAGGCTAAGAAGCCGGTGGGAGCGGAGAAAGCGTCCTTTAAGGAACACCCTCCCTATCTGGCTCAGCACCCAGGCAAGGTCGACCAATGGCTGACAATGCTGTCCAGTGGCGACATGAAGGGGGTGGGATAGAGCCAGATCGGGAGGGTGTCCCTTAAAGGATACTTTCGCAACTTCCGCCGGCTTCTTCGCCTTTTTCTTGGCTGTGGGGGTGGACCGGCAGCCGTGCTGAAGTGCAGGTCCCAGGAGGCTCTGGACCCAGCCGGCTGTGCACTCCCCTAGGGCGTGCACCTGGGATGGTCTACCCCGCCCTTGGTACACCACTGTCTGGTAACCCTAGTTATGACCACAACCGAGGCTAAATATGATTCAATAAGTTATGCATACCTTTTCTAGTGCTAAGTGTTGCACTAGTTGGCATCAATTGTTTATATAGCATCAGACCCTAATTGCTTTAACACACTTTAGTTCAAGAGTCTCTAAGTTTAGAATAGAGAATGGCACAGGGACTAATTTTTCCCCATTGGGACTCATTTTCACATCCCGTCCCCGCGAGTTCTTTTTCTGTCCCTGCCCCATTCCTGCAAGCTATGTCCTCATTTGCATAAACCTCAAACACTTTAAAATCATAAGTGTTCCTGGCTTGTGCGGTTAAGCCAGAGCCTACAGGAATGGGCAGGGACAGAGGCAGCAAAAAAAATTGCGGGGATGGGGACAAATTTGTCCCCAAGTCATTCTCTACATTGCACCACTCTAGAAATCAAAATGTGGTAAAAGTGAGCCAAGTAAAGAACAATCAAGCCACTGTGACATCACTGAGGAGGTTGGCTCTTATTGGTGGAATGAGGCATTATGATGTCACAATTCCAGCTCTGGTTATCAGAGGCTGAAGCTTTTCACACTATTTATTTATTCAATTTTCTTTTAAGTTCAATAATTTTTATTGAGTTTTAAAAATAAAATATACATAACAATAATCTTACAACGAATGTTATCTCAACTCAGTTAATACATTATAGATATATAAATGCAAAGAAAGTGTTCGTTTCGTTTCGTGGACAGTTGGCCGCCATAAACCTGAGAAGTGGCCCCGTGTACTGTTCCTCTGTAGGCTGAGCTGTTATATCTTGCACCTGCCCCTTTAAGTGGCACAGCCATTAAAACCTGCCGATGCTGTCTGCAGACACAGAGCTGGGGGGGGGGGAGGGAGGGAAGGAAACTGCTGATGTCATTGCCCCCACCCTCCATTCAGCAGGAGAGATCCTTTTCTCCGAAGAGGGAGGATCCATCCCCAGGATAAGGGGCAGGTTGGGACTCCCCCCCTACCATCTGCCTCTGGAAAAAAAAGGATGAATCTCCGTCGCTAATCCCAGGTAAACCGATCTGCTGTTCTGCAGAAGAGCTGGGCTTCCCTCAGGCGAAATGCCCTCTCTGCAGGGAGGGCTGGATGCCATCCAGATGTACGGGGCGATTACTGGGCAGGCGATAATGGCACCACTTTGTGCCTGAACGGGGTTCTTCCTCAGAGAGGCATCCAAAAGCTGGTTTGGTGGGCACTGAGACAGACTCGGCAGAGGGGCAAAGCCCGGTGTGACGGTGGCGTGGCTTTATGCAGCCAGCTGCAGGGGATCCTGTGTTTAGTCCCTCCTTATCAATAAATTAAAAAATAATAATTTATGCCCTTCTCAGAAGGAAGGGTCGGAGGGAAAACGGGAAGGCAGAGCCTTTTCTATTGCCAAGTTTATAAATAAGTGACTGCTACGAGAAATAGTTATTCGTACTCCTCCTTGAATGAATGTTTTAGGGTCTGTCAAGAAATTGCAAATATAATTAGGCAGATTGATCATTTGCCTACATTAGGCACTAAACAAGGAATGTGTACAGGGAATTTTTGGGTGGTTGTTTGCTGTTTCTTTCTAACTGCAAAGTTCCAGCTGCATTTTGAGTAGGAATAATAATAATAATAAAAACCCAAAACCATGACTGCAGAGGGTTTTACAGATGGACCTGCCTTTTTTTAAAAGCTTTTTTGCTTTCCTTAAGAACAATTGGGGGGCGGGGGTTACCATTTGATACGTAACCCCCTACCCTTTCTGGGTTCGTTCTACTATTGCCTGGAAATTATATGCATGGCTAGTCAGCTTTAGTGCTGAGCTGAAGAATTTCCCGTGGATATTTTTGCTCTGTTATTGATCAGTTAAATGGCACTGATGGTTGTACTACACACCCAGTGCTAATGCTAGGCCACGCTTTGCAGCTTTCAAATGACAGCTTGATGGTCCTGGTTTGCCTTGAACGTCTGGATTGAAAGGGTTAACTCTCTGATGTTTGGGGAAAAAAAAGACTTCAAGGTCAAGGCTAGCACTCAAGAAAATTTTGGTTTGCAAATATTGAACTGGCCGCCTGTGCTTTTCCCATTATTACCATCACTGATACCATCTGCAGTCTGGGGAGCCATCACTGTCGATGTCTCTCTTCAAATGCAGTAATAGAATTTAAGAAAGCACGTGATAAGCACAGAGATGGGAAGGAAGAAAACGAGGTCAACTGGGGTCCATGGCACTGAAATATCCATCTGGGATTTTGGCACCCTTTATCACTAGTGGAGAGGAGATTTTTTTTTCACACACACCCCGTCGTAGCCCCTAAAAACAGTCTTTTTCTTCGGCGCGCACCTCCGCGCTGCGCTCAGTTGTCTGCTTGCGCCTTTGTCCTGGCGCGCTTTTGACCTGACACCGAATAGTTAAGCTCTGGAACCCATTTGCCAACGGTTGTGGTAAGAGTTGATAACGTAGCTTGTTTTAAGAAGGGTTTGGGCGAGTTCCTGGAGGAAAGGTCCATGGTCTGTTATTGAGAAAGACATGGGGGAAGCCGCTGCTTGCCCTGGATCGGTAGCATGGAATGCTGCTACTCTTTGGGGTTCCGGAATCTTTAGTTACTCTTTGGGGTTCCGGAATCTTGCTATGCTTTAGGATTCTGAATGGAATGTTGCTACTCTTTGGGGTTCCGGAATCTTTAGTTACTCTTTGGGGTTCCGGAATCTTTTGTTACTCTTTGGGATTCCGGAATCACATGACGACACTAAGTATAAAATTGTGCCTCCGTCAAAGATAGGTACTGGAAATGTAGGCCAGGGCTTTAGGTGGCCTGCAGCGCCTACAAAGGCGTGATTCCAGTGCCGATTTTTTAGACACCTTGAAACTCAGTTAAAAACGGAGTGCCTGCCGACGCCTAAAAAAACATTGTTGTTCAGGGAATCTGGGTCTAAGTGTTTAGCTCTCAATAGAGACTGCTCCAACTTTGTTGGTTGGACTGAGAACTTTTCAGCGGCCCCTCGTACAATGGGAAACGAACATGGGATGTAGATGACAGCTCTTTTATTCTGAAACTTCAAAAAAGGGGCTCAACACAGGCTGTGTTTCGGCAAAAGCCTTCGTCAAGAGTCCAGAAATAATTAATCAGATAATATCTGATTGTAGTAAAAGTGAGCCAACTAAAGGGCAGTCAAGCCATTGTGACATCACTGAAGAGGTTGGCTCTTATTGGTGGAATGAGGCATTATGATGTCACAATCCCAGCTCTGGTTATCAGAGGCTGAAACTTTTCACACTATTTATTTATTCAACTTTCTATACTGTTCTCCCAGGGGAACTTAGAACAGTTTACATGATTTTATTCAGGTACTCAAGCATTTTTCCATGTCTGTCCTGGTGGGCTCACAATCTATCTAATGTACCTTGGGCAATGGGGGGATTAAGTGATTTGCCCAAGGTCACACGGAGCAGCGTGGGTTTGAACCCACAACTAGAGAATGACACAGGGACAAATTTTCCCCATCATTGCAGGAACTCAATTTCTCTATCCTGTCCCTGCAAGTTTTGTCCCTGTCCCTGTCCCATCCCTTAGCCTTAACCGTACAAATTTCAAAAACTTAAGATTTTAAAGTGTGCAGATGAGGTCAGAACTTGCAGGAATGGGGCAGGGACAGTAAAAGAACTTGCCGGGATAGAACAGGAAAATGAGTTCCGGCAGGGGCAGGGAAAAATTTGCCCCTGTGTCATTCTCTACCTACAACCACAGATGGCTGAGGCTATAGCTTTAACCACTGCACCACACTCTCCCACCAGGCTGCTTGGTACTTTTTATGGAGGGGGGAGAGAGGTTTTTTTTCGGAGAACCTACATTTACCAGTAATTTTCTCTACAAAGAAACATAAAAACTGATCTCCTTCCACTGTTCTGCAGGTGTTAAAAGTGGCCTAAGAAAACTTGATGACTCAGTGCTGCAGATTATTATAGCCTGGTCCACAATTGATTTTTTTGTTGTTTTTTTTCCCTCTCTCTCATAAAACGCAAATGCCTTTCTAATGTTTTAGTATCAGGTCTGGTAATAGGACAGTCGAAGATTTACTCCTGGATCTTAATGCAGGGAAAACAGATTAATTGCCCAAGCTAAGAGGACACTGAATTCTGGTTACCTGGCATCACGATTGGGCAATCTGCCACTTGCAACTCATGCCATTATTTTAAAAGCATGGCTAGTAGCCTGTTTTCTAATTAGTCATTCTCCAGTATTTATAGAGCTGACACTGACGCAGGATGGATTTTTGCAGTGATGTAACGATAAATACAGTATAATTTACTCTGAAAAACAATTAGCATGAGAGCATACAGTATCTGTGTATCAGAGATGCACGCACAGTTTTGTCTGAAAAGTGTATAGATATTTGGGACAATAGTCTTTTATTTTTTTGAGGGGGGGTTATTTTATTTTATTTTTTGTTCTGATTATCTGCTATTGCGGTCTATTTGCCTTTGGATAAATGCATAATGATACGAGCGGTGCAGGAACCGTTTGCTTCCTTCCAAACTTACAAAGTATGTTTATAATAGAGTATTCCTCACTGTGCATGTCACCATGAGTTGGTGGAGGGGCTTTGTAAGCAGGTACCATATTTTCTTGCCGAAATTGGTGGCTATCTCCCACTGAATATCCAGCCTGGTGGATTAGCTGGTAACCGGCTATGTTGCATGACATAGCCTGTCACCAGGAATATTTACTGACTCATCAGCTAAGTTCAGCAGCCTGACGGAGCTACCTAAAAGATTGCTCAGTCTTTGGTTGTTAAGAGTTAGCTGGCTAGCCGCTGAATATTGGTCTAGCCAGCTATGTCTTAGCCGGCCAAAAATAGGCCAGAAATCCAAAGCAGTATTGCTGTGGACTTCAGGATAAGGCCAGCGATCTCCCATGGTCTGAATATCGTGTGTGTGTGGGGGGGGGGGGGGGGGGGGAGGGATGTGTCTATCTTTTAGGACCATTTTCAAAACAAAACAAAAAATAGTCCAAGGAAAAAATGCCCCAAAACAAGCCATTAGGATGAGGAGGCCAGCAGTAGCCTGGCCCCCAAACATCCCAACACAGCAGTGGAGTAGGGGGGCACTTCGGTGGACCTCACACAAAAAGGTCCCAGGTAGGGTTACCAGATTTTACTCCTGGACAAAGTGCCAGGTTTTGAAAAGCCATCTGGATGCCTGGACATGTCCTCTATAAAGAGACTTACATTCCTTAAGAACGATTTGATAAAGGAAAGGAAAAATGATCGTAAAAATAAGCAGGGACTAACCCAAACGTGGATTTGTAATAAAATGCAACCCTAGCTTGAACTGGAAGCCAATGAAGCTTTTCCTAGTATAAATATAGATGGCCATATTTTTGAAAAAATTGAATATCAAGCATACTGCAGTATTTTGGATTTTCTGCAGTGTCTGAAAGTTTTCCCGAGAGCCTGATAAATACACAGCACTGCACTAATCTAAAAAGCCTAAAACAAGAGATTCTACTAATAACTGATAAAAATAAAAGTCAAAATAAGAACGTAATGAACTCAGCTTCCATAACTTCACAAACCTTTTTCAAACCACGAGGTTCACTTGATATGACGTTGAGAAGTTCCGATCTAAAATTTTGTTAGTGGAAGTGATGGGATAATTAAACCCATTTAAAGACAATTGTTCGTCATTTAAAATACTCTTTGAGGCTAAAAAAATTCTAGCTTTTGTCAGGCTAGCACTTTAGCATCAGTTTTAGTTAAATTGTTACGTATTTATTTATCACAGAAGACCTATGGAGCTTTATGTATTTCTGTTTGCAATTTTATAGAAACGTAGAAACATGATGGCAGATAAAGGCCAAATGGCCCATCCGCAGCATCTACTATCTCCTCCTCTCCCTATTGGCTAAGGCTCTTCACACCTGCATTGTGATGTCATAGAACGTTATGGTTATAGAATCAATGAAACATGGCAGATAAAGGCCAAATGGCCCATCCAGTTTGCCCATCTGCAGCATTCACTATCTCCTCCTCTCCCTATTGGCTAAGGCTCTTCACACCTGCATTGTGATGTCATAGAACGTTATGGTTATAGAAACAATGAAGCATGGCAGATAAAAACCAAATGGCCCATCCAGTCTGCCCATCCGCAGTAACCATTATCACTTCCTCTCTCTCTCTCTCTCTCTAAGATATCCCACCCCTTGTTGAATTCAGACACAGTCTCTGTCTCCACCACTTCCTCCATAGAAGCATTATTAGTTAATGTTGCAGTGTACTAGGGAAAGTACTGACATTCGGGCAGTCCTCTGCGTACAATTGTTGCCCACCCCTGATACAGAAGAATGGTGTTGAAAAGAAACCATAGGATGGTGTTGAATTCTTCATTTCTCTTTCTCTTCCAGGAAGAAACTCCATATGTTATGATGATATCTTCAGCTGCCGTCACCCCATCCCCCGATGCCCTCTTTTCCAATCTGGCTGCTCAGGAGTTCTGGAGACTGCAGTCCTGTGGCTATTCTAGCACGGTCACCGGCCACATCAGCCACCGGGCAAACAACTTCAAGAGACACCCGAGGAGGAGAAAACTTATTCGGCCTTCTCCCCCTCCTCCCCCCAACACCCCTTGCCCCATAGAGCTCATTGATTTTGGGGACCTTCGCCCTAGGAGATCCTTCCTAGAACTTCTATTCAATGGATGCATTCTGTTTGGCATTGAGTTCAGCTACGCCATGGAGACTGCCTATGTCACACCGGTGCTCCTGCAAATGGGGTTGCCCGATGAACTCTATAGCATGGTTTGGTTCATCAGCCCAATATTAGGTAATTAAATCTCTCCACCTGCATGCTAATTTCAAATTGAGCAACTAGAATTTTGCTTCTAGCCAAAAGCTTTCTATGCTCTTATTTTTTATATTGTGCACTAGTGAACATGCTGGCCTTCATTTCAAAAAGACACGGCCACTGAGCTGATCAAGGCAAGGGAACGTACCTGCCAAAATCAGCTGAGCGGCTGTGGCAGGGAACCTCCTTCCACCTGCAAAGTTGGCCAGCAGGAGGGATGCTCACTCCCTCCTGCCAGAACCCCCAATATACCCCCGAGAAATCCCCCCAGCAGGAGGATATCCACTCCCTCCTGCCAAAACCACTGACATCCCCCCCTGAGAAATCCTATGGCAGAAGGGATGCCCACTACCTCCTGCCAGAACCACCTATGCCCCCCTCCTTTGAATAATCTCCCAGCAGGAGGGATGCCCGCTCCCTCCTGCTGCCACCAATCCAGAACTGCCCTAGCCCCTCCCACCTGGTGACACCCCCAGCCCCCAAACACCCCCCGTACCTTTCAAGATGAAAGTCCGGTCAGAGGGATGCATACACCCTCTGTCCAGCAGCTCCAAAATGGTTGGCCTTCCCCTTCCCGCTGCATTCTGGGATGCACTGGGGAGGGGCCTAAGGCTCTGATTTGCCCAGATTCCTAAAGCCCCTCCTTTGAGTTAGCTCATGAGTTTGATGCCCGGATTGGGTTATAGCGAGGATCAGCATAGCAGTATCCCCGGGTCCTTAAATTCGTGATAGTGGAAGTCACTAAGCGGGAAGGGCCTCATTCAATAAATGGCACCTACCATGCCTAATTTCTAGGTGCCAGTTGGCGTGGTTGTCATTCAACCGCTAGGCATCCTTTCTAGAATCACGCCTAGCGGTGCCTAAGCAGACATAGGCATCCCAGTGGTAGATGCCAATATATAAGGCTAGGTTTTATATGGCCTAATTTATAGATTTAAGTGAGGCATTGTAGGCATCGTCAACATAGTTGCCTAGTGGTTCTAATCTGGGCACCTCTTATAGAATCAAGCCCAAAGTGCTTTCAAACACTAGATACACTCCCATGTCCCAAAGTGCTCCCTTGGCTTTGTCTTTCGTATGCATAAGTGTTCTTTTCTCAGATTTCTTTTCTCAAATTTCTCAGATGGCATCCTTTCTTGTTTTAGGATTCATGCTCCAACCATTTTTAGGAGCTTGGAGTGACAGATGCACCTCAAGATACGGGAGGAGAAGGCCATTTATTATGGTCCTAGCACTAGGTAGGTCTCAGAAGATGGTAATGGCCTGCAAGACGCACAAGCTAAAACTGAGCCTACGGATCCTACAGAAGCACGTGTACAGTGCTGTGTAACAGAATAATATTTAAGTAATCCTATTAGCCTATGGAGTAAAAGTAAATTAAGGCCTTGGGCAAACTAATCGGGGACAATTTAAAATTGGCTTGAAGATGCATTTCGGGGAAACTGATAAACTAGCACCTCGCCTTATGTTTTTTTCCCCTGTCCCCATTTTCTTCCTTAAATTGTTGTATTTCTGCTGTTTGCCCTCACTGTTCAATTTTGATTAAGACACTTTTCCACTCTATTTTAAATTTTAGAATTGTAAGCCGCCTAGAAAATCTAACCATAATGCGCGGGATAGAAAGTTTTCATAAACTTGGAACTCGGAATAAAAATGAGCCAAGTGTAGGAACAATCAAGCCATTTGTGACATCACTGAGGAGGTTGGCTCTTCAGCATTGGTGGAATGAGGCATTGTGACATCACAATAACCGCTCTGGTTAACAGAGACTGAAACTCTTCTCGCTAAGGGCTAGCACAAAATTACCGCGCGGTATGCTTCTAGAATAGCGCCCGCTCAATGCTGGCGTTAAGGTCTAGCGCATGTGGCAATTTAGCCCTAAGTGGGGTAATTTTCTATGTGGACTACTGTTAAGATTTGGGTATTTTACCAGTAACTCCAGCTATTTTACCACAGGTCTCTTTTTACGCCAGGCGACCGAGTTATTAATACCTGGGACTAACACGTCTTAACTGTAACCCCTCTAAAACTTAGCTGCCAAATTCTAGCCCACTGTTTCAAGCTTCACTAGATCCCTCTTCATCTTATCCACACTATCTGGGGTTTCTTTGGGAAATTTTGGTACGATCTGTTAAGAGGCAAACTTTTCCAGGTTGCCCTTCCACAATACTGCTTGCATAAAACCTTTTATGCTGGCCACGCCCGTGGTTGACCTGTATGTCCATGACAATGCCTCTGCTTACACGGGTGGGCACCACTCCTGCAAGAGCTGTTGTGGCCCTCGCAGGTCTCTAGGACCAAGATCCGGGTGGAGCTCCAGATCGGGGGGGGGGGGGGGAGGGGGGAAACCTACTGTATGTAGACAGCTTGGGAATCTGGTGGATTTGATCTCTGAGTCCCTCCAGGTGTTGAAGCTTGAGGCTGGGCTGCCAGCCTGTCTCTGCGGAATGTTCCCTCATAAGCGATCCGAGGCTGTAATCCACCACTTTTCCTGATCATCTGGATATAGTTAGGAATCAATCCCTTCGGTACACCACTGGTAATGCATATAAATCTACAGAACACAGCCTTTGGGGCGCAATATTCCTTCTAGGTGCATTACTTACACAGTACTATGAAAATGAAATATATTCTAAATAATATTTTAAACTTTCATAATCCTTTAAAGTCAGTGGGGTCTGTGTTAGAGAGCTGGACGAGGTTAGCAGGAATCCCACAGGGATAGACACAGGACCTGGAGGGTTCCAATGGAAGTGTACCAGGCCAGCCAACCTATCCTTTCTTTGTGCCACGGCCTCCTCGCTGATCAAGGGGCAGGAAAGGGAAGTTACACTAGCCCAGTGGTTCCCAACCCTGTCCTGGAGGACCACCAGGCCAATCGGGTTTTCAGGCTAGCCCTAATGAATATGCATGGAGCAGATTTGCATGCCTGTCACTTCCATTATATGCAAATCTCTCTCATGCATATTCATTAGGGCTAGCTTGAAACCCCGAATGGCCTGGTGGTCCTCCAGGACAGGGTTGGGAACCACTGCGCTAGCCAATCACCAGGTGTGTGGCGACCGGTGATTGGCGAGTGTGACCTCCAGCCCTGCTCCCTGATGCAGTTACTTCTTTTTTTTACGTGTACAGGAGGGGATGGAGGCGATTCCAATTGGGACGGGTTAGATTCCAGCGGGGATGGGCAGCTTAAGGGTGAAATATCTGTCCCCATGCTACTCCCTAGTCTGCATTTTTTTTTTTCTTATTCATGGTTCAATTGTATTCCAGAGTGAGTCAATTATTTCATCCCGCATGCTTAAATTTGTATCAGATAAGTGTAACATTAATTATATCAATAGGGCATGGTCTCAAACTCACGGCCCGCCAGATACTCTTTTGAGGCCCTCGGTATGTTTATCCTAATCACAAAAGTCAAATAAAACAGTTTCTTGATCATATGTCTCTTTAGCTATAAATGACAATATTATTAGTAAGACTTGGCCAAAAGGAAAGATTTATAAAGAGATTTACCTCATGCAAAATTGTCATTTCTTTAATAAGATATCAACCATTTTTTTTCTGAGGCCCTCCAAGGACCTCCAAATCCAAAATGTGGCCCTGCAAAGGGTTGGAGTTGGAGACCACTGAAATAGGGTCAGGAAGCTACACTGATAAAAGCCACCGAGGAAGATCTTCGTTCTGATTGCAAATAAAGTCCGAGTTATCTGAATGTAGTCAGAACAAGCTACAGACAAATGTCCAACAGTGTAAATAAAAAGCTATAAAAGTAAGAAAAAGTCAGAATTTGAACAGTTGCTGATGGATTGTTCTGTTTTCCTACCTTTCCCTGAACAGTTCCAGAGATGAGTTCTTATAATACTGACCTAGAAAATGGTTTGTTTGTGATATTTCTGTGTGAGTTAAGTAGGCCTGGAATGGTACCAAAATCTCTACTTTGGCTAACTAATTTATTTATTTATTTAATTTTCTATACTGTTTACATGAATTTATTCAGGTACTCAAGCATTTTTCTCTGTCTGTCCTGGCGGACTCTCAATCTATCTAATGTAGCTGGGGCAAAGGGGGGGATTAAGTGACTTGCCCAGGGTCACAAGGAGCAGTGTGGATTTGAACCCACAACCCCAGGGTGCTGAGGCTGTAGCTTTAACCACTGCATCACTCTAGAAATCAAAATGTAATAAAAGTGAGCCAAGTATAGGACAATCAAGCCATTGTGACATCACTGAGGAGGTTGGCCCTTATTAGTGGAATGAAGCATTGTGATGTCACAATACCAGCTCTGGTTATCAAAGGCTGAAACCTTTCACATTATTTATTCATTCAATTTTCTGTACTGTTCTCTCCCCAGGGAGCTCAGAACGGTTTACATGAATTTATTAAGATACTCAAGCATTTTTCCGTCTGTCCCGGTGGGCTCACAATTTATAATTGAGATATACTTTATTTCACAATATCCAGATGTTTTAGGTATATTTATGTTCACTAGTTATATTCCAACTAAACACTGCTAATTAGGCCTCTCTGCTTGATTCTGTTAGTCTAGGGATAGACAATACGAGCCACAGGCAGGTCAGGTTTTCAGGATCTTCCACAATAAATATGCACGAGATGGATTTCCATCTCAAGGAGGCAGCGCCTGCAGATCCATCTCGCACGTATTCATTGTGGATATCCTGAAAACCTGACCTGGCTCCGGCTCTCGAGGACCGGAATTGCCCACCCCTGGCCCAGTCTAAGACTGCCGAGTTTACACTGATGCCTTGTACTTGCTAATATTTTCCCTGTGCTTAAACCACCCTTGGTTCTAGGAGCGTTATTTGGACTGTCGCTTTTGCTGAATGGCAGAGACATTGGACTATCCATGGCTGACACAGTGAGTGACCATAAATGGGGGATTGTTCTCACCATCTGTGGGGTTGTCTTAATGGATTTCAGTGCAGATTCAGCCGATAACCCCAGCCATGCCTATATGATGGATGTGTGCAGCCCAGAGGACCAAGACAGGGGACTCAATATCCATGCTCTGCTAGCAGGTACAACCTTTTTCCCTTCGGTACATTTCTTGTGCCCAGCTGTAGGTCAACAGGGCCTAGTGCGTGTATGTGGTAGAGAGCTGCACTGGAATAGGGCTAGTGGGAATCCTGCAGGGATCCCTGCCAGGTTCACGGGAATCCTGAGGGGATGGAGACAGGTCCTTTGGGGTTCCCGTGGAAGTGTAGTGCCAGGCCAGCCTACCTATCTTTTCGGTGACATGTCAAAAGCATGGCGGACAAAGCCACACTGACAAGCACACGCCAACATATATGCGCCGACAAAAACGCGCCGGATATATATGTGTTGCCAGTTCACCCTATTTAAAACCTTATCTTTTACGCTCTGGGGTTTGTGGGTAGGAAACCCTCCCCCGACTACAGGCTGGCGCTCCCATTGGGGGAGGTGTGGGGGAAACCCCCCCCCCCCCACACACACACACCCCACACACAAACACACACATGCTACACTGAAAACTCCCCAAAAGGGAAAAACAGGAGTTTTCAGTGTATTGGGAGGGGGGTTTCCCTGCCAACCCCAACCCCCCAACGGGAGTGCCAGCACTTCTAAGTGTAGTCAGGGGTTTTCCCACCCCCCCCCCCCTCAGAGCGTAAAAGATAAGGCTTTAAATAGGGTGAACCGGCGAGGCGCATATGTCCGGCGCATTTTTGTCGGCACGTGCTTGTCGGCTCGGCTTTGTCCGCCACGCTTTTAACGGTGTACCATCTTTTCTTTATGCCAAGGCCACCATCTCCTTGCTAACCAGGGGGTTGCACTTGACAACATGTGGTGACCGGTGATTGGTGAATGTGATCTCCAGCTCCGCCCCCTGACACAGTTACTTCTTTTTTTATTATGGGTAACAGCGGGACGAAGGAGATGCCAGCGGGGATGGGTCAGGTTCCGTTGGGGACAGTTGAAATTTCAGTCCTGTGCAACTCTCTAGTATGTGGTACAGGTACAAGTCTTGCTTGCTTTGAGCTCATGATTGTCTAGGCCGGTTTAACTCCACGTTGCTCCTTATTCTCACATTATAAATATGCACAAATGTCAACAGATACTTTTCTCCGAGCTTGTGCTTTTAGGAAATTTCAGTAGAGACCACTGTTTTAATTAAGGTGTCTATCTTTTCATTTAGGACCTCAAGGGTAGGCACTCTTGACAATTATGTTAAAAGGTGCCTAGATGGTTCCATGCCATACCCTAGAACCATTCTTAAGCAGTTCCTCCATTGGGCACTTCCCTTCTAATGTATTCTGGTAGGTTTAGTCCTGATTTTCTTACTGAAATGTAGGACTAGAAGTATCCGATTGCATTGAGAAGAAAGCTTGAATTAGGGATAAGAACATGTTGAGAAAGAAGCTGCCAGAAATTATCCGGCAAATAAAAACAATTCGACTCCAGCTTGACTACAGTTTGGGCTGTAAAATGCTACAGCAAAATAGTCCTGCATCAGTATTTTTATGATTTGGGGTAATATTTGAATAAAAGTCTTGCTACCCTGGAAATGGCATTCCTAGGGGCCTATTTACTACTGAGCATTAAGCTATACGCATGCCAGTTGATGTGTACATTACCTAAATTTGCATATGTATGAATGTAATTGAGTGAACACTAGTACATCTGCAAATGACCCTAGCAGGGGGCTAAGGTAACTGAAAGGTAATTTAATATTTGGAGCGTACCAATATGGTATCTAAGGATTTGGAGGGCAGCCCTGTTCCCTCTAAGCTAAGCTGGTGTCCTCCAAATAGATTAGCTAGATTGTGATCCTTCGGGACAGATAGGGAAGTTCTAAGTACCTAATTTTATTTTATTGTAACCCATTCTGGACTCATGGGGAGGACGGGCTATATAAATGAACTAATTAATTAATTAATTAAATATGCTTTGTTGTCCCCAGGTCTTGGAGGTGGTTTTGGCTATGTTGTTGGAGGAATTAACTGGAATGGAACCGGTTTTGGAAGAGCTGTGGGAGGGCAGCTGCGGGTCATCTACATCTTCACATCCATTACGTTAACGGTAACGACTGTCTTGACTCTAATTAGCATTCCAGAAAGACCCCTGCGCTCTATCCACAAGAAGAAGAAAGTGATGAAGAGCCCGAGCCTACCTCTTCCTCCTTCCCCACCAGTCTTTTTTGAAGAAAGTGACGTTCAGAGCCGCCGCACTCAAAATTCAACTCGGTTGTACACAAGCTTCACAAGTCCAATTTCACCCCTCAGCCCATTAACACCAAAATATGGCAGTTTCATCAGCAGAGCGAACTCTTTAACAGGGATCAACGAGTTTGCATCTTCATTTGGGACCTCAAACATTGACGGTGTGCTCATAGACTGTTTCACAGGAGGACATGAGAGCTTTCTACCAATCTCTAATAGCTTACCGAGGCAAGCTGTCAGCCTTCCCAGGCTGCCCGAAAGCTTGTTGTACCATGAGAATGGAGGAGCTTCCAGGGCTGATGGAGATGTTTTAAGTGTAGGCTCACTAGATGGTCCAAGACCTCAATCTTCAGGCATTCTGAAAAGACCACAGACTTTAGCTATTCCAGATGTGGTGGCAGGAAACTGCACAGAGAGTAGCAGAAGAAGAAACGTGACCTTCAGTCAACAGGTAAAAGGGGATGAAACCGGGACGCTGTCCATTATAAAACAAGAAAGTCACGTTGTGATAAATCTACAAAATTATATCTAGTCAATTCTCTAACTTCCTTTATGAAAATGATTCACCAAGGCTGTATACAACAGGCAGAAAGTCCATAGTCTGTTATTAGGACAATTTCCTGGAGGAAAAGTCCATAGTCTGTTATTGAGAAAGACATGGGGGAAGCCACTGCTTGCCCTGGATCGGTAGCATGGAAAGTTGCTACTCTTTGGGGGTTCTAGAATGTTGCTCTCATTGGGATTCCGGAATCTTGCTATTCTTCAGGATTCTGAATGGAATGTTGCTACTCCTTGTGTTTTGGCCAAGTGCTAGTGACCTAGATTGGCTACTGGGCTTGATGGACCTATTCTTATGTTCACAACTTGACACGAAACTCACAATTTTGTTAACAGCATAACCAAATAAAAGCGCAAATGAGCAACTGTAAGCATAGCAACAAGAAGAGGGAATCCAAGTGCACACCAAACAGCAGCAAGGGCCTCGTAGATTAGGATAGCAGAGTTCACTTTATTGAATGACCTGCCATGGGCCATGTTTTGGCAAACAGCATCTGCATCAGGGGTCCATAAGGGAAAATACATAAATGATAAACTTCAACAATCTTATAATAAAACAAAATCTCACATATCGAATCATAGAACATTTAAAAAAATAATAAAAATAGTAAATATAATTAAATATACTTTACCGCTTATGGTATAAATAGCAGCGCTATAAGTGATCACATAGGTAATGTTTGAAGAGTGCTAACACTCAAACAAGGCCCTTAGGGCTCCTTTTACGAAGGTGCGCTAAGCGTTTTAGCGCACGCGCCGAATTAGCACACGCTAGCCACAAATCTACCGCCTGCTCTAAAGGAGGCGGTAGCGGCTAGCGCGTGCGCCAATTTTGTTTTTAGTGCTATTTTTAGCCAATGGCAAATTGAATCCAAGTGATAGGACTAACATGATGTAGTATCAGAAAGATACACATTTAACAGCACTGTAAGACAATCGCATGGCAGAAATACAATAAATGTTAGCAGAATATAAATAATGTCATAACAGGTAGCATGGAATAACATTCATATAACATAAGAATAGCCATCCTAGGTCAGACCAGTGGTCCATCTAGCCCAATACCCTGTTTCCAACAGTGACCAATCCAGGTCACAAGTACCTGGCAGGAACCCAAAGAGTAGCAACATTCTGGAACCCCAAAGAGTAAGCAACATTCCGGAATTCCAAAGAGTAGAAACATTCCATACGGAATCCCCAAAGAGTAGCAAGATTCCATGCTACTGATCCCAGGGCAAGCAGTGGCTTCTCCAATGTCTATCTCAATAGTATAAGAACATAATAACAGCCATCCTGGGTCAGACCAATGGTCCATCTAGCGCAGTATCCTGTTTCCAACAGTGGCCAATCCAGGTCACAAGTCCCCAGCAGGAACCCAAAGAGTGGCAACATTCCAGAATCTCAAAGAGTAGAAGATTCCATGTGGAATCCCCGAAGAGTAGCAAGATTCTATGCTATTGATCCCAGGGCAAGCAGTGGCTTCTCCAATGTCTATCTCAATAGTATAAGAACATAAGAACAGCCATCCTGGGTCAGACCAATGGTCTGGAATTCCGGAATTCCAAAGAGTAGCAACATTCTGGAATTCCAAAGAGTAAGCAACATTCCGGAATTCCAAAGAGTAGAAACATTCCATAAGGAATCCCCAAAGAGTAGCAAGATTCCATGCTAGTGATCCCAGGGCAAACAGTGGCTTCCTCATCTCTATCTCAATAGTATAAGAACAGCAATGGCTTCCTCCATGTCAATCTCAATAGCAGACTATGGACTTTTCCTATTTTGTAGGCAGTAAGAGGCTAATCCCTTGCTAATCAGTTTGCGACAGTGTAGATTTTCTAAGTGATTAGAATGGAAACATCCACTCTCCGCCCCCAGACATCTCCCTCCCAGAAAAATTTACAACCTTATTAGTGTGTGGTTTGTAACCGCATAATTGGAACTTTCTGCGGGGCCATTCCACGGTGAGGCCTTTAAAGCTCTGGTAAGCAGGTACTAGAGATTTCCGCAGCTTAGTGAAAAGAGCCCTAATTCCCCAATGAAACCATTTCAAATAGAGAAAAATTAAACCAAGCAACGCTTGTCTGGACTGATGGCTTAAATGCAAAATCTTAAGCATTCCAACCACGAAGAATGCCTTTTGGTCTTTAATAGTGAATAGGTTCCCTATGGCTTTAGGGGAATAGTTTTCAAACTTTTTTCCCAGATGCAGCAAAAATACCGAGCGTACCACGCCCTTTCCTGTTTGACAACTGCCACACGTGCACACTATTCGCAGACTTTTGCGTACGTCTTTTGTGCGAGTGAAATTTCTGGGGAACATATAATACGCGTAGATTTGAAAATCTGCTCCATGTGCATTATTTGCTGATTGTGTTGAGAGAATTCCCCTGGGTATACTTCTTCTGCCTACAAGGATGTACCCCAGTGGTTCCCCCAAACTGTGCTGGTGGATCTCCACAATGCAATCCTCAGGACATGGCCAACCAGTCAGGTTTTTAGGATACTGAAGATGAATATGCATGAGAGAGATTTGCATATAATGGAGGCAAATGCATATTCATTGTGGATTTTGAAAATCAGACTGGCATGGTGTGCCCTAGGACTGGGTTGAAAACCTCTGAGCTAGAGCGATTGAGAACAGTTTACAGACAGGCCAATATACTCAGGAGACGGCTTTGAAGCTTGTGCTGGTAATATCCAGGAACAGAGCAGCTGTGCTGAATACATAGTAACATAGTAACATAGTAGATGACGGCAGATAAAGACCCGAATGGTCCATCCAGTCTGCCCAACCTGATTCAATTTAAATGCTAACCTTACAAGCTTCTTTACTAAAAAGTTGAAACGTTGCACGTAATGTAGTTGTGTATTGTATATAGAGAATGACACGGGGACAAATTTTTCACCGTCCCCATGGGAACTCAATTTCCCTGTCCCGTCCCCGTGAGTTTTGTCGCTGTCCCTGCCCCGTTCCTGTAAGGTCTGCCTTAACTGTACAAGCCTCGAACACTTATGATTTTTTAAATGTTTGAGGCTTGCGCAGATGAGGATGGAACGTGCAGGAAGGGGGAGGGGCTGGAAAAGAATTCACGGGGACAGGACAGGAAAATGAGTTTCCTCAGGGACGAGGGAAAATTTGTCCCCGCGTCATTCTCCTGCCTCACTGCTCTTCGGTGCTTAGAGGTGCGCTAGCCACGCTCTGCCGCATGGCTTAACCTTACACGGTTTGGTTTCTAGGTGTTTCTGTACTCTGCGCTAATTTGGAGTTCTTCTGGTGCAGGTTGCTAATATTTTGCTGAATGGCGTCAAGTACGAGAGTGAACTGAATGTGACGGGTGAGATGGCTGAGCCACAGCTTTCCATGAAACTTCTCTGCTCCACAATCTGCCACATGCCCACGGCTCTGCGTCGACTCTGCGTCAATCACTTCCTAGGTAAACCCACGCAATCGGCTGTGTTCCTAATGTTGTAGCTTGCTGCCTGACCCCACGGGGAGATTCCCCGTACTATTTGGCTTATTGAGTGCTTTCCCCTAACCCAGGGGTAAGCAATTCCGGTCTCCCCCTGCCACACACACGCCCCCTTCCCCCATACCTTTCTAATGTTGGCGCAAGCAGCCGCCAACATGCTGCCCGCGTTGGCTTTGGCGCTCTCTCTGACATCAGTTCTGGGACCTGCGGCTAGGAAGTGACTTCGCAGAGCACGCCAAAGCCGGTGCGGGCAGCAAGTTGGCAGCTGCTTGCGCCTAAGTTAAAAAGGAACGGGGAAGGGGCGCGCGTGTGTGGTGGTGGGGGTGGGATGCCGCTCACCCTCGCTACGCCACTGGTTGGGTCACTTTAAAGCGGAGCTGGTAGCGATTCTTGATGAACCTGCATTGTACTTGCGGGACTTTTACTTTTTACCCCAAAAGTATTATTTTAGGCACTTAGGCCCAGATTCTCTAACCAGCACCAATTAACTCAGTATAAAACGCTGTTGAAATTGTGTTTTAAACTGAGTTCCAAGGCGTCTAAAAAATCGGCCCTGGAATCGCACCTCCGAAGTCCCTTTAGACTGCCTAATGCCACTGTGGGCATGGCTAACGCCAGAAGTGGCATTAGACGGCCTAAAGCGCATAAGGAGTGGCGATTCACATCCGAGGTAGGCACCAGAAATGTAGGCCAGGAACCCCCTGGCCTACATTTTCAGTGCTTACCTTTGCCGGAGGCGCGATTCTGTACCCGGCATCGTCGTGTAATTGACACGTGATCGGTGGCCACTTTTAAGGCTATATGTACAGAATCCGGGCCTTACTTTTTTACTTTTACTTGAGTAAATTTTTAATTTGCTTTTCCATTATGCTTTTTATTTAATTATGAAAATATGCAATTTACCGCTACTTTTACTTAAGTACTTTGACCTAGTACTTTAAACAACACTGGTTGCATGCTGCCCTATTTATCGGTCTGTCTTCTGAGACTGATAACAATACGAATTGGGGTGGAGGTAATTTGTGTGGGAGTCTGTCAGATCACTGAATAATTGGGTGATTAATTTTGTGATCGATATTCAGCTAATAGCGTCAATGTTACGCTGATCACCGCCAGCTTGATTGTCAGATATTCATTGCTCAGCCATTTCTGTGCATTGGCATCAAACATCTGGACATACGCAATATTCAGCTTTTAGGGGCATTTACCTTTGTAAAAGCCAGCGTTAATCAGCTATAATGAACTGCATACAGATAGGACTGTGTTTTATGCCGTCCTACTTATGCGGCTATCCTATCTGGTTAAGGAATTAACATTAGCACTTAACTGGCTGAGGTCTGATTCCACCTCTGGAACGCCTACCCAAGTAGCCATTTTGGCTTACGTGCTAACCAGGTATTTTCAACAGCAATTAGAGAATGACATGGGGATGGTACCATGGGATGGGGACAGGGACAGAGCCCATGGGGACAGAGTGGAGACAGGGACAGAGTCTGCAGGGTCAGGAACAAATATTGTCCCTGTGTTAATTTCTATAAACTTGAGACTAGTATCAATATGTAAAAACTTAACATATCTTAGACAATTGGCAACTGGAATCAATGATTAAATAAAATTGCAGAAGCTACTTTTCTATTTCAATGAACTACTGTTGCATGTTTCTCATCTGCCAGCTGCAATGTCCTTCCACCATGCACCCAGCTGCTCATGCATCTTACTGTTACTGCAACAGGTTCATCCATTGTTGCTGTCATCAAGAGGCATTTCCAACATTTAGGGGGAATTCATCAAGGGGCGTTATGGCTTTAACGTGCATCTAGCATTTAGCCTGCGCTAATTCCATTAACGCGCGTTAAATCCATAGAGCCCCTCGATGAAACCCCCCCTTAATAGACACTTATTTTCCTGTTTATCCACTACATAGTGTAAGTTCTCTTCTACACCCATGTCTGAAAGACAATCCAATTACCTTCCCAGATGATGTAAAAACATAGGCAACTGAACCTTTGGGAAGGTTGTACCAAAACCAGATCGAAATGGAAGGCTCAATTTGTGATTTATAAACAGTTATACAGAATAATGTCCCTTCTTATTCTTTAATAAAAATATTAAAAAACAAAATCATAAGTTTTTGAAGCTTGTGCAAATGAGGACAGAGTCCGTGGGGACGGGCCTGGGATGGGGACAAAATTTGTCTCCGTGTCATTCTCTGAAAAGCACTATCCAGTTATTTGCCACTGATTATACCCGGTTAGCGCCTGACAATTGATTTAAATGGCCAGGAACCGTTTCTGGTCATTGTCATTGCTTGGAATATCAGCCCCTTTATTTTCATCGTAACTGATCCGAGATAAATGTAAACAAGTGACTTTCATTTACTCATTTTTTGTAACTTGTGAAATATAAAACTTGAACAAAGTGAATTGCAATCAAACAGTCAAACATAAGCACTGTAAAGAGAATGACATGGTGACAAAATTCATCACCATTTCCGTCCCCGCGGATAACCGCGGTAAACCATCTTCATGTCATTCTTTAAGGAGAGAGGGAAGAATCAGAGTATAATTGGGCACAACCACTGACCCGCAAGCTTTGCTTTGAAGAATGCTGGTGTAGAAGGACCGAGGTTGAAACAGACACTACAGAATGACAGTCTCTGGTATCCAGAGCAGATATTGTGATGTCATAATGCCTCATTCCACCAGTGCCTAAGAGCCAATCACATCAGTGATGTCACAATGGCTTCATTATCCTTGGCTCCCATAAGAATCAGAGTATGAATGGCCACAACCACTGACCCGCAAGCTTTGCTTTGAAGAATGCTGGTGTAGAAGGACTGAGGTTGAAACAGACACTACAGAATGA
Organism: Geotrypetes seraphini; assembly: GCF_902459505.1. NCBI lineage: Eukaryota > Metazoa > Chordata > Amphibia > Gymnophiona > Dermophiidae > Geotrypetes > Geotrypetes seraphini. Next base: position 9,681,294 of record NC_047098.1, on the reverse strand, counting down.
CAGTCTCTGGTATCCAGAGCAGATATTGTGATGTCATAATGCCTCATTCCACCAGTGCCTAAGAGCCAATCACATCAGTGATGTCACAATGGCTTCATTATCCTTGGCTCCCATAAGAATCAGAGTATGAATGGCCACAACCTCTGACCCACAAGCTTTGCTTTGAAGAATGCTGGTGTAGAAGGACCGAGGTTGAAACAGACACTAGAAAATGACATGGGATTATTTCCCGCGGTTATCCGCAGGGACGGGGACGGTGATGAATTTTGTCACCGTGTCATTCTCTAATTCTCATCCCTCTGCTGAACTAATGATCACTTCGTACCCCTTCCAAGAAAAAGATACTTGGCTCAGTATTGAACACACTTTTATCCAGATAGGGCTAGATTCACTAAACCTTCCGATCCTATCCCGACGATCGCGAAACCCATTCCCCGACCCAATTCACTAAACTGCTTCCCGATCAATCTCCGATCCGATCCACCCATGCAAACGAGGGGAAATGGCACGCAAAAGTAGGAAGCCATCGATTCGCTAAGCAGAAGAAGAAACAGCTATTGGGCTTGCCGATCCGAAAAGAAGTGATGCTGAGGACCAGTGGCTTGCTATCCTTGTTGACTCTCCTGCCCTGAGATATCAGTATCGAGGTTACAACCCCATATAAAACAACCATCAAAATTAAAAATAAAACTGTAAAATATCTTTACATATGTGTAAGAATTCCTTTTTTATGCATTCTGTAAAAAGTGCATTGCGAGCCCGTGGGTTTAAAGTGTGTTCTGTTCAATAATCTGGCTACACAAAATAATTCACTGTATCAGTCACAAATCATTCCGTTTTAGAAATGTCCAACTTATAGAGCCAACAATAAGGCAAAAAAATGGTCAAGGGTTCTCAGAAGACACTGAAAAACTACTAATAAACAAAACTGAGAGAAATTCAATAATTTAGTTACCCTCAGTGCAAGGGGTCAGCGATGGGAGCAATGCTCCAACGCTTCACACAATAAGGTAGAGACCGATAGGCCACCACCTACACACCATCATCGGGTACCTAGGGTGTGCTTCAAATGAAAATAACACTATCATCATAAAAAACAGTGCACAATGAACACAGGTGAATTCAATCACAGCAATCACTCAGGGAACCCCCCACCAGCCAACTCCCCAAAAAATCAAAAGAAAGCAACTTAGATTCGATGAAACTTCATCCAACGTCCAGGGGAGCGAGGACAAGGCAGATGGAACACCACAGAGCCAGCAAAAGTAAACTGCAGCCACCTCTCCCCCTTTCTTTTGAGCTCATTTGTGCTTTGCTGCCAATGACGTGCGGGGATAAACCCCACCCACTAACTACGTCGTAAGGGCGAAGAGCTAGCGCATGCGTGAATTGCATCAACAAACAACAAGGATACTCTGCACGTGCGTTTCGTTTGCTCTTACAGCGATCAGTGGGATCGCTATAGGGCGTGCGTACGATCAGATCATTTGCATGTAGAATCTGTAGTGAATCGGTCACTCGGCAAAACTCGGCCAAGAATCGCCCGACAGCGATCCAGATCGGTAAGGTTCGTGAATCTAGGCCTTAGTGTCTCTGAGGGGGGAGGAATTCATCAAAAGGTGCTATGGTTTTAACACGCGTTAAAGGAATTAGCATAAGCTAAATGCTATATATACACTCATAGATATTGAATGGGGCTTTGGCCAGGGCCGGATTTTCCTACAGGCTAACTAGGCTTCAGCCTAGGGCCTCAAGATCAAGAGGGGCCTACATTCAAATAGTTAGCAAAATTAAAATTACACTATTCTAAAAATAAAATACTGAACCGAAAATAAGGAGAAATTCTATGCTTCAGGATCGGAACCGGCTCCGGCCGCAACGGGGCGCCCACTCGGCTTCTCCCTTTCTTTTTCTCGCCCTGGGAGGAGGATCGGGGAGGGAAAGACGTCAGTCCGGAAACAGCTGGGCAAAGCCCAGCCCCGCGGGGAGAGAGGCAAAACGTGGATCCGTCAGGACAGGGCGGCCCAGACTGGCATCAGGGGGGGGGGTTTCAGTGGAAGGGGGATGGGAGGCAGGCAGGCTGGCATCGGAGGGGGGTGAGGGGGTTTAATGGAAGGCAGGCAGGCAGGATGGCATGGGGGGTGTTCAATGGAAGGGGGATGGGAGGCAGGCGGGCATCGGAGGGGGGGTGAGGTGAGGAAGGACACACTGGGAGCACTATAGACATAGGAAGGGGCAATGTTGTGTGTTATGTTTGATTAGTTATTGTTACAAGTACTATATATGGTGCTGAGAATAAATGTCCAAATAAGTGTTCTCGACTTTTTTTTATTTATTTTTTTATAAAGGTTAGTACCAATAACAACATGTTTCATTTAACATATTGATATATATCACAGTAATGATGTATTTTATTATCTCTCATGTAATTTACAAACTTAAAAATGGGAGGTGAAAGGGCCTCATAAGTGGAATAGCCTAGGGCCTCTTTTCATCTAAATCTGGCCCTGGCTTTGGCATTTAGCACATACTAATTCCATTAACATGCATTAAAGCCATAGCGCCCTGTGATGAATTTCCCCCTAAATATCCTTATAGACCCCCTCAGCACTTTCCAGACGGTGCTTCTGAATATCCTAACATTCTGCCTTGGCATATGTCCGATCTCCTTCTGAAATCCTGCAATCATGGACCTTACATCCAGCCACTAGGTGTCATGGTTGTACAGTAAGATGCTTCCAAAGCATCCATGGCCAACTCTGGAGCAGAAGTATTAGGAATTATACCCAGATCCATCTGAACGTGAACGTGAACTCGCAGGCCTTGAGCATGCTCAGATGCTCAAGGCCCAACAGATGAGGAGTCTGATCTTCTAGAGTTCCCAGATGAGGGTAAGAAGCGGCGGGGGGTGCCCAATTGTGTCGGGGGGGATGTCAGATCGTGTTGGGGGGGTGCCCAATCGTGTCGGGGGGGTCGGATCGTGGCAGGGGGGTGCCGGTTCGAGGCAGGGGAGGGCCGGATCTCAGGGGTGAGGTGCCTGATCACAGGGGGGGGCCTTCGAGGGGAGCAATGCCGGTTCTCGGGGGGGGGGGGGAACGCATCAAAGTGAGTTTCCATTATTTCCTATGGGGAAATTCGCTTTGATATACGAGTGCTTTGAATTACAAGCATGCTTCTGGAACAAATTATGCTCGCAAACCAAGGTTTGACTGTATCTGATATTTTAGAGAAAGACAACCACCCCCCCTTTTACAAAACCACAGTGCAGTTTTTAGCGCCGGCCGTGTAGAATACCTATGAGCATCGGAGCAGTTACCACCATGGCCAGCACTAAAACCCACACAACGGTTTTGTAAAAGAGGCGGGGAGATATTTGTGAATTGCATAATAGGAATTTTTTTTCCTCTACAAGCCAAGCTCAGTTTCCTCTTTTGATCTCTGTTACCTGTTATTCTCTTTTCATATAGTGAAATGAATGCGCAGTGGGCTTTTAGACTGAGATAACAGGTCAGCGTAGCCTCTATGGGAAATCGTGCTAATTGCTATGAATTTCTTGTTTTTCTAGGTTGGCTGTCCTTTGAGGGAATGCTGCTGTTCTACACAGATTTCATGGGGGAGGTGGTGTTCCAGGGGGATCCCAAAGCTCCCCACGGTTCAGAGGAATACCAGAAATACAATGCTGGGGTCACCATGGGCTGCTGGGGGATGTGTATATATGCATTCAGCGCTGCTCTTTACTCCGGTACGGAGAATTCTTCAAAATACCTTGTGTTTAACATAGTAAATGATGGCAGGTAAAAACCACTCTTCTCAAATTAATACCAATGTTACCAGCCAGCTCAAGGATCTTTACTGGTCCTCTCTCTCTTCCAGAACACAAAGTTGTCTCTTGAAAAAGCCATTCCTGATACTGAGCTAAAAAGTTTGTTGTCGGTGTTTAAAGCGGAATGTTTTCCGAAGTTTTAAAGATGGAAGGGGAGGAAATAACACAGGGAAGGGTATCAAGGGATGTGACTCACTTGTTCACTCTTTCCAGAAATACTAGGACTAGGGGACATGCAATGAAGCTACTAAGTAGTAGATTTAAAACAAACTAGAGAAAATATGTATTTCTTCACACAACATGTAATTAAACTCTGGAATGCGTTGCCAGAAAATGTGGTGGAATCAATTAGCTTAGCAGGGGTTTAAAAAGGTTTGGATAATTTCCTAAAAGAGAAGCCCATAGGCTATTATTGAGGTGGCTTGGGGAAATCCATTGCTTATTCCTAGAATAAGCAGCAAAAAATCTGTTTTGCTATTTGGGACCTGGGTTGGCCACTGTTGGAAACAGGACACTGGGCTTAGACCAAACCAAGTTATTCAACCCTAAGTAGAAAAGCTTCCTAGGAGAACCTGCACAATTGCATTGTTTGTCCTTTGGTAATCCACTATAAATTATCTTTCTTTTTTTTTCTGTCTTCAGCCTTCCTAGAGAAACTTGAAGAATATTTCAGTGTCCGCACTTTATACTTTATAGCCTATCTCGCCTTCGGACTGGGCACCGGTTTGGCTACGCTCTCTCGGAACATCTATATAATTCTATCACTCTGCGTAACTTACGGCGTATTATTTTCCACACTCTGCACCCTTCCCTATTCTCTGCTCTGCGATTATTACCAAAGCAAACAGGTAAGGCTTGTGGTTGGTGCAAATTTAACAGTGGCTAAGTAATAGCACGGAGCAGGGCGTATTGGGCCAAGAAGGACCCCTATGGAATCTTCTCTAAGTTCTAGAATGAAACTGGGAGCCCTGCCTATTACATTGCATTACATTAGTGACTTCTATTCCGCCTGTGCCTTGCAGTTCTAGGCGGATTACAGAAGAGCTAACTGGACATTTCCAGGATAGTTACAATTTTGTGTTACAAGTGAGATAAGAAAGCTGGATATTTCCAGGAGCTTTACATTTTAGGGGACTGTAATCTTGGTTGATATTTAGAAGAGGAAAAGATTACCAGAGAAGTGGAGGCTTTGAGAGGGGATTTTCCAGGGAGGAGAGGAATGAGGGTGGGAGTTAAGGTGTCTGGACAAATTTCTTGAATAGCAGGGTTTTGATCTCTCTTCGAAATATCCCATCTATGTTTACACCTCCCCCCTCTTGCATTTATATGCTGTAGCACTTATGCACAGCCTTCTCTACAGATAACTGCCACCCATCCCAGCACTTATATTCTGCTACCATTCAATTTAATTTGGTACAGATTAAAAAAGACAGAACCCTTAAAAGAAGGGGAATTACATATACATAAAAATTAGATTATACATCCAGGCTCTCATTTGAACTGTCTATAATTAATTCCAAACAAATACATGTTTTAAGAGCTTTACATAGTAACATAGTAGATGACGGCAGATAAAGACCCGAATGGTCCATCCAGTCTGCCCAACCTGATTCAATTTAAATTTTTATTTTTTTTTATTTTTTCTTCTTTGATATCTCTGGGCAAGAATCCAAAGCTAGATAAGAATCTAGTTGTCTTCTACTGTACTAAGAGGTAAACAGTTCCAAACGTGAGCTCCTTGATAAGCAAGCGTGGTTTTTAATTGCTTTTTTTCCCCAGGAAATATTATTAATAGAAAGATAATTCAACTCAAAACAACACGAACTTCTTGAAGTGGCAAATTTTGCTGGAATCTTTAAATAGTTTGTTAATCAATCAGAAGAAAAACCATAAAGTGATTTATAGACCAAATTTAATCTGAGATCTTATTGGCAGCCAATGAAAGTCTCCTCAACAATGGAGTTGCTCTTTCAATGACCCCCACTCGGAAATGAATCTTTTCAGTTACCCTTTGGAATTCACTTCCTCTACATTTACGGGAGGAGAAACAACTCGATAAATTTAAAGCTAATTTTAAAAAACATTTATATTTAGGGACGCATTTAATCAATGACATCACTGTCCCCCTGAGACTCCAATACAGGAAGAGCATAACTTCCCCTCGCCCCATGCGTTGCCCTTCATTCTCCTTTCCATTTGTTCCTGTATGTTTTGTAATTTTTTTTGGTCTTAGTCATATTCCCCCAAAGCTTATAGATATTTTTATCCTTTAATTTTGGGCACCGCTTAGACAATTATTTAGAACGGTATATCAGATTTTAATCAACTTGGAATTTTAAAATACTTGCAATTGAGTCAACAATTTGTCAGAGGCTCCACTATAAAGAGAATTACAGTAATCCAAATAAGATAATAGCATGGATTGGGATAGCACTTTGATTCCCAAATCTACCCATCCTGAAACACTACTCCTCTTCCAAGCCTGCCCCCATGCTCATGTCCCACCCAATTCCCAAAACTGAGAGGGAATATATTCCATTAGGCTAGACCAGGAGTAGGGAACTCCAGTCCTTGAGAGTCGTATTCTAGTTGGGTTTTCAGGATTTCCCCAATGAATGTGCATGCACTGCTTTCAATGCATATTCATTGGGGAAATCCTGAAAACCCGACTGGAATACGGCTCTCGAGGACCGGAGTTCCCTACCCCTGGGCTAGACCAGTCACTGAGAATTCCCTGCCCTCCAAAAGGATCTTCTCAACACCCAAACATAGGGAACAAAGAACAAACTATTATTTCCAATTGAAGCTGTCACTAACCCCCCCCCCCCCCTTTCACAAAACTGTAGTGCGGTTTTTAGCGCCGGCCGCGGTGGTAGCAGCTCTGACACAGAATTCCTATGAGCGTCAAAGCTGTTACCACCGCAGCTGGTGCTAAAAATGCACTATGGTTTTGTAAAAGGGGGGATATAATAATAACCAAATTACAAGTTTTCTTAGATGAAAACTGAGTGGATCTAGGCATAAAATAAATGGGGTCCTTTTACTAAGGCTTGCTAGCCATTTTAGCGTGCACTAAATATTAGCACACGCTAGACGCTAACACGTCCATAGACTATAATGGACGCTTTAGCATTTAGCGCATGGTAAAACAGCTAGCGCGCCTTAGTAAAAGGACCCCATAATGCATTGGTAGACCATTCAGAAACATATCTGAGCACATTCACAATGCAGCAGGTAGGTATCCACTAGAGGGCAGGCTTTCCATAATATTATCTCTAAAGAAGCATGGTTGCTGGGTTAGGTTTTTTGGATAACTGGAAATAAGGACCGGCAAAAAGATTTGATCTCGGCTTGCCCAATCAATCAGCCCTTTATACTGAACTTCATTGGCTTCCATTACAAGCACATATTGACCTTAAACTGGCTATTTTTAAAATTCTAAATGTTATGTTTTTCCTAAAACAGCATGATGTCATTGCGTCAATGTCCGTGCATGCAGGGAAGCCCATCTGGCCGCAACCCGCTTCGGTGGAGGGATCTGGGAGGTGCAGAGAGAGGAGGAGAGTTGCCGGCCAGGTGGAGAGTCGTCCACACCGGCTGACTGCCTGCAGGACGTGCCTCTCGCCACCCTATATCGGGGAATAACTCAAAAAGAACTCAAAAAGAAATAAGAAGGTCACAAATTATTCAAAACACAGCAGTTAAATTAATCTATAATGCAAAAAAAATTGATCATGTTACCACCCCTCTCCTAATAAAATCCCACTGGCTCCCAATTACATGTAAAATCCTACTGCTCATCTTCAAGGCCAAACTAATACCCACTCCTGGATTTATAGACAGACTTCTCATTCTACACTGTCCAACTAGAACACTTCTAATTATTCCTTCCCTACAACACATCACCAGAAAGAATATTTTCTCCGTTACAGCCTCTACATTGTGGAATTCCTTACCCTCACATCTCCGAGAAGAAATACCTATGAACAAATTTAAAGCTAAGCTAAATACCTTCCTTTTTAAGGACGCATATGACAAGTAATCTCCAGACTTTAAGAAGAAGGAATAGCATATACCCCTCCTTCTGTATTGAACGTTACTGTCTCTCTCTCCTATCGCAAATTGTATTTTCCCCCCTCCCCCCCAATCCATCTTGTTTCATTACGTCACTGTTGTTGTCTAATTGTGTTCCCCCTTGATTTTAACTGCAATGACCTTGTACACCGCTTACAAAAATTTTTTTAAGCGGTATATCAAATTTTAAATAAAACTTGGAAACTTAGAGAGGCACATCCTGTAGGCAGTCGGCCAGCGTGGACGTCTCTCCTCCTCGCCAGTGTGTCGCGGCACACCTGAAATCTCAGGAGGCATGCAGTTTGCGATAGATACACTGCTCTAGAATATGGACTAACTTGTCTGTGTGTTTTGTTTTTTGGGTTTTTAAAAAAATTATCTTTTCAGATGTGGTTAGAGAATAAATTGCTGTACAGTCATTTCTGACTATTTCTCTTTGTTTAGTTTGCAGGGTCAAATCTCAATGGCACAAAGAGGGGTATGGGTGTGGACATTTCTCTCCTGAGCTGTCAGTATTTTCTGGCTCAGGTTCTTGTTTCTATCGCGATGGGACCTTTGACCTCTGTGGTCGGCAGCGCCAACGGGGTGATGTACTTTGCAAGTCTCGTGTCCTTTATCGGCTGTTTCTATTCTTCCCTTTTCCTCATTTACGAAATTCCACCTAACGAAGATTTGGCCGAGGAAGAGCAGCCCTTGCTGCTGAACAACTGAGGCTTGGGCCTAGCTGATACGTGAATTATCTCCACAAAGTGGACTTTTTTTCATACTTGGTGAATATTTTTGACAGGGGAAGAGTTAAAACGCTCCTTTGACTTGCACACTCTTCTCTATTCAATGTCAAATGAGAATAAATGATTAAAATTAAGAAATAATAAAACTGTATCCAATGACTTGTTACTGTTGACTTTTCTTATTTTAAACATTCTGATTTTTGATGTGTGACGTGCCCTGTGTGCCCTCTTGGTGGGGGTGCCGACACCTCTCAGCTTCCCCCACACCAAGCTCACGCCCTCCCTTCCCCTCCCCCTTCCCTTCCCCCTAGTCATGGGGCCAGGAAGTGACATCAGAGGAAAAGCCAGCGCGAGCAGCAGACAGTAGAAGTTGCATGGGCCGGCAAAGATTTAGGCCCCCTTTTATCAAGCTGCATTAGGGTTTTTTTATCGCTGGCGTCGCAGCTTTTACCACAGCAACTGGCGATAAAAAAACGTTATGTGGCTTGATAAAAGGGGGTCTAAATCAACTATCGGAGTTAGCAATTCTAGAAATGCTTGGAAGGTTCTGGTATGGCAGTTTTTTTCTGCTTCTTTCAGTTTCCGTCTCTGCTAGGGCTGGAGCATCATAGGCTTTTCATATGAACCTTACCCAGGATCTTCCTTACATTTTAATCACCTTCATCCAGGATTAACCCAGCCATCATGGCAATCCTTAGCCAGAGGCTACAGACTGTGGCTTAATCCTGAATCTGGCAGATGTACATTGGAGGTCTAGCTGCCAATAGGTTTAGGTTTAGCTCAGGGTTTTTTCAGAAGCAACTCAAGGCAAGTTACATTCAGGAACAGTAAGCATTTCCCTGTCCCAGAGGGCTTACAATCTAAATTTGTACTTGAGGAAATAGAAGGTTACATGACACTCCCAAAATCACAAAGACCACCAGTGGGACTTGAACTGAGCTTCCCAAATTCCTGGACCACTGCTCTAACAATTAGGATACTCATCCACTGTTAAAAGAATGTACCCACAGTACCCTCTAGTGTTGGCTCAACGAACAGAAGCCAAGCTTCAGCGTAGACTAGAATGGCACAATGGCAAAATTCATCACCGTTCCCTCCCCGCAGGAAACCATCTCCTTCAAGGAGAGAGGGAAAAATCAGAATACGAATGGGCATAACCACTGACCCTCAAGCCTTGCATTGAAGAATGCTGGTGTAGAAGGACTGAGGCTGAACTAGACACTAAAGAATGATAGTCTCTGGTATCCAAAGCAGATATTGTGATGTCATACTGCCTCATTCCACCAATGCCTAAGAGCTAACCTCATCAGTGATGTCACAATGGCTTCATTATCCTATACTTGGCTCAAATAAGAATCAGAGTACGAATGGGCACAACCCTGACCCTCAAGCCTTGCACTGAAGATTGCTGTTGTAGAAGGACTGAGGTTGAGATAGACACTAAAGAAGACATGGGGATGAGAACAGTGATGAATGTTGACACCGTGTCATTCTCTACTTCAGAGTCAAATCTGGATCTCCTGCACAACATCCCAACCCTTCTCAAGACAGATGATGATCTTTCTTGCCTACCCAATTGCAGAATAGCATTTCATCAGGTACAATACATTTATAGTTCATAATTGTGTGATAAAATCTTACTGCAGCCAAGCTATGTTTCCTTATCTTATTATAATGCAAATTAGTGACATTTTGGACAGTAGGAGGGTAATTCTATAAGGTGTGTATTATTATACACTGATTTCATGAGTAAATCATTTGAATCATGGCATATACAGTACATATGTATGCTAGTAATCTATATATTAAGTGTTTTGCCACTAGGGGTCATAGCAGCTATTTTGAGGCCACTAGACCCATGACAGACAGGAGAGAATGGGCATCACTCCTGCCCTTATGCCCCCTAGACAACCGAGGAACTTCAAGGTGGGCTCACAGTGGTCTACTGGTGGGTGTGTTGTGTGGGGGAAGGCTCGGACTAGCAATTGCTTCACAGAGCAGGGAGTGGGGATCAGGACGGGCACACCTCTGCAGCTGGAGATGGTGAACCTTCCCTTGGACCCAACAGGAGCCAAAGGTGAGGAGAACTCCTCTAGAGGGGTCAGGTTTCTCCTGGTTATGTATCAAGAGTTTAGACTGAAGTCAGAGCGGGTCAATAGGCTGTCTCAGGAAACCCCAGGAGGGAGGCTCCCAGGGCAATTAAGAGGCCACAGAGAGACTGGGAATGTGATCCCCTAAGATGAAGGCTCTGATTATTTGGAGGAGGGTCATGGTCCGTTGAAGGAAAGTAAGGACCAGAAGGAGCCCTGAGAAGGCTGGCTGGATGAGGTGCCTCAGAGGAAGGACCCCCAATCCCTTATTTTTGTCCTGTCTCAAATTGTAAAATCTCTCACCTCTCCACCCACCCAGGTCCAGCAGCTTCTCTCCTTCCCTCCCCCAACAGTACCTCTCTCCATTTTCACTTACCTGCACAGCTACCATACTATTAGCTTAACAATTCCCCCAGGCAGCCTCAGGACCTTTGCTAGGCCGGACTCGTCTCCGAGGAAAGAGGAAGTTGCATCATTGGAGGCGGGCTGGCCTAGGAAAAGCCCCGAGGCAGCTGGAGGGACTCTCTAAGGCAATGCTATGGCAGCTGTGCAAGCACGGCTGCCGTTGCTAGTTCAAGGGCCAAAGGATGGTGACAGTAGCAGTGGTAGCGGCGACCGCAGGAGGGTGGGAGACATGTGGGACACATATCCCCTGCCACTGGGAACCTTTGTTCTATAAGATGCTATTGCTTCTCCTTAAAAATACTCCCAGTTGCAAAACCACTATTATGTTTTATTTCTAAAGCACTACCAGATACACAGAGCACTGTACATGAAATCTCACACTCCCACAAGGAAGGCAGAGCTAGGAGGGTATGGCCCAGGAAATATAAAAGCTTAGGGCATAGCTAGGTGGAAAAGGCCCAGAGGGAAGAATCAGAGGCCTACTGCTTGTACCTCCACCACCTATGTTACGCTCAGACACTTACAAACACTACATCCAGTTAGGCCAAGTTCAGCTTGGAGCCCTGCAAAATTGTATATGAAAACATGACCGGCATCCAACTGATTAGCATCTGGCAAGACAGAACTTTATCTCTGGATCCCAAACTCTGTATGTTTTTCTGAGACACTAATGCACTCCATGGCCCCAGCAAAGCAAGCCATGGGGCACTTTGTGAGTCTGGCTGTTTAGTTTTCTTCCTACCTGTAAAAAGGATTCTCTTCAACCCCTTAGCACATTAATAGTCCTATGGGCACCTTTAAACTATTGTATGGCTCCATTTATCAGGGCTCTGGGCCTGCCTTTGCTTACATTTACACATAGGCCTTTGATGTTTCAGCCCTAGCTTTGCAGGTGGCAGTTGTGTAGTTAAGGAGTGCTTCAGATGGACAGAAAATGCTCTGGATAGGTTGGCAGATGATACACCTGAGATAAGGTTAGTTTTTCTGGCTCATGCGCTGTATGATGTGATTAGAGCATCAGCAAAGAGCATGGCTCCTCCTAGGGATCTATGGTTATGACTGGGCAGCAGATGTAGCATCAAAAGTGGAGATGAGCAAGCTTCCCTTTAAAGGAAAAATGTATTTGAATAAAATCATACTAAAATCCATAGAAACTGTACTCTAATTGAAAAAGAGCTGTATGAATAACCTCTTTATGAAAGGTTAAAGACTGTAATTCCCTAATTCCTGGAATCAGAACTGCTCTAGCCAACTTGGTTTTCGTACACTCCCCAATAAATATGCATGAGAAATACTATAATTACAAACATTGGGCCTATCAAAGGGAATAGAGAAGCCCAGTGAGAATAATTGAGAACTATTACAGTAAAGTCACAAATCTTATAGACCTGCTATGTGTAGCTATTTCTACTTTTACTAGATTGTCTGTGGGTCAGCTCAGGAATTATACAGGGAACTAATCAAGTTGATACAGATCACCATTTGGAAAGTGCAGCTTTTTCTAGTGAAGAATATTAATCTTACTAAATACCAAAGGCAATAGCCTGCACAACAGACTTGTCACTGGCAACCAGTAAATAAAAATTGTGACGCCTACCTACTCTGCCCAGATTAGTTCTTGCCACGCTGCTATAGTCCATACAATAAGAAATCCTTTGTGCTTATTCCACGTTTTTTGATCCTACGTTCTCAGCTATGTAGGAGGGTTGGAGTATAATGGAAGAATGTGTCATTCTACAGGCATATGATGCAGGGCCAGCAGCAGTGAGACAAATAACTGGGCTGACCTGGAGGGGCATTTTCAATGTCTAAATCCGATTTGGGATGTTTTGGAGGAAACATCCAAAAATCCAGTAGAGACAATGACCATTTGCAAACAAGAAAAACTTCTTTTTTTTTTTTTTCCAAAAGTGGCCATTTCCTAGATATGTTTGTCCTCAGTGCATCTATCTTTTTTGAACCATTTCCGAACAAAAGAAAAAAAAAAAAAATCCAAAAAAAAAAAAACACACAAAAAACCCACCACCCACCACTGGGACATAGGAGGGTCCAGCATTCTTAGCAGAGTGGCCACAAAGACATCCCAGCAGAGCAGTGGGGCACTGCAGTGAACTTCACATAAAACTTCCAGCTATACCTCTCACCATAAACTCCTTACGTTTTATGGCGAGCCCTCCAAAATCTACCATATCCAACTGTATCCTACCCCAATAGCCTTTATGCTTGCAGGTGTCACCTATATGTCAGTACAGTAGTTATTTGATGGACTCACGTTTTCCACATGTATACTACTTAAAGTTTGATATGGGCTTCAGTCCCCGTCTCTGCAATCCACTGCACCGATCACTAGGCTACTCGTGACCTGCTTGCTACTCTAAGACTGACCATAGCATCTGAAGCTGTCATACAGGCTGGTACAAGAGATGTTCAATAATTATTTATCTGCTTCAGTAGGAAAGAAACATTTTCAAAAAGATAGCTCCATACTCTTCATCCACTTTTTCTGCAATGACTTTAGCCCCTTTGAAAAGAATTCTTCTGTTTGACCTTCAAACCAGGACGTCACAGCTTACTTGACGTCATCACTTGAAAACCACTGTCCATGGAGAGATTTCTTCAAAACTCGGAACAGAAAATAATCCAAGGGAGCCAGGTCAGGACTGTAGGGTGGATGGTTCAGATGCTGAAACCTCCATTCTCGGGTGGCAGCCTGATTGTCGTGACATGTGCACCAGCATATTGTCATGAAGAAGCAGCACATCTGCTGAGTTTTCCTCATCCTTTCTCCCTGGTTATTGTTGTCTTGTGGCATGAACTCCAGAAGCAAAAGTCCTTCATCCCAGAAGACAGCTGCCAGCCATGTCTTTGCCTGCAGATTTTTTTCTGTCTTGAACTTTTTTGGGGTAGGGGATGACTTGTGATTCCAGTACAATGACTCCAATGTGGCTCACTGGTTGAGTTGCTACCTCTGCTCCTTCTGACCCTGGGCAAGTCACTTAATCCTCCAGTGCCCACTGCTTTGTCAGCTTTGAAATGCCAAAGTGACAAAAGGCAGTACATAAGTCCCCATTTTGGACTCAGAATTTCTCTGTGATAGACCTAAGTCTCAACTGCAGTCACTGACTAAACGATGAAAAAAAATTCACTTGGTCTTCATGGAACATCTCAAAGTTCTCCTGGCAGCACTGGAGCCTCGTGGCCTTGACATAGCATTAGCATTCTTGGAACCCATTTTGCACTAACCTTGGACATGCCCAACTTTTCATGAATTTTCTCAACTGTACCGGCCAAGATGCCCATTTCTTCAGCTATTTCGGAAACCTTAATTCATCTGGCAAAATTAAGTTGACTTTCTTGCACAATTGTGTGGAAGTTGCTTCCACAGGTCACCCAGGGTCATCTTTAATGGACTCTCTACCCCACTTAAACTGCTTGCTCCAAAATTTTGCTTTGTAGGATGGGGCAGACTCACAATAAACTGCAGTCAAACATTCATGGATCTCCTTTGGCTTTTTCCTTCTTTTGTGAGAAATTTTTATTATTGAACAGTGCTTCAAATCTAGCAGTTTCTTAAGTAAGGATTCTCCTTATATCCTGCCTCTTGGAATGTTAAAAAGACTTGCACTGAGCCGCAACTGTGCATGACCTTGAGATATGTCACGGCATGCAGACTTGTTCCAACATGCTTGCATACTCAGGTAGATAAATTATTGAAGACCCCTGTGAATTTAGTTTCATTCACATCTTTGACCACTGGGGAAGTAAGGAGTGGCCATGCTTTCAATGGTCAGCACTTACTTGTTATTGAAACAGGTCTAACCTCAAACATCCAATTTTTGCCCTCGATGTTTTCTATAATGTTCCATTATTGCAGAAAAAGGTCTAAAATCATGACACTTTCTATCACCTTCTCCAAGGATAACTATGGGACATCATCCCGTGTCATTCTTAAAGTGTCTATCTCAACCTCAGTCCTTCTACACCAGCATTTTTCAATGCAAGGCTTGAGGGTCAGTGGTTGTGCCCATTCATACTGATTCTTCCCTCTCTTAAAGAATGACATGGGAATGGTTTCTCGGGCTTATCCACGGAGAGAGGAACCCAACAAATTCTGTCGCCATGTCATTCTTTAATTTAGACACACTGCAAACATCATAGAAAACTGTCTAAAAATGTTTTGAAAATGGCAATTTGAACATTTTAACAAGCCCCCTCTTTTACTAAGGCACACTAGCTAAATATTAGTGCATGCTAAATGGACACGTCAGCATTTAGTGTGCACTATAACAGCTAGCGCAGTTCAGTAAAAGGACCCCAAAATGTCATTTTTTTGGACATTTCTCTTTTGAAAATGAGCCCCTAAATTAGGGCTCCTTTTACTAAGCTGCGTTAGGGCATTAACACACAGAATAGTACACGCCGAATTGCCCCACGCGCTAGATCTCAACACCAGCATTGAGCTGGCGTTAGTTCTAGTCGCGTAGCGCGCAGTAATATCCTGTGTGCGCTAAAAATACTAGCACACCTTAGTAAAAGGAGCCCTTAATCTTTCTACTATCTTTTAGTATTTTGTTATACATTTCTTTTGCACTGTAATCTCATTCAAATATTTTGAAAAGCCCTAGAAAAGTAAGCAGCACATGCAGAAGCTTAATTTTGGAAATGCTTTCCAAACTAAGCGTGCCTAACCCTAGTTTTAGATTCTGCAAGAAAGGAATAGGTAGCAATAGGGAGGGAGGGGGGCTGTGCAGTTTTTCCCCATATTCTGTCAGAGACATCAGAGTACGAGATAGGAGGAAGGAAATCATTGTTTAAGAACAGTGGTCCCCAACATTCTAAAAGCATTGTTTCGAACCTGAAGCTTGCCTCCCACCAGTCTGAATAAGCAGCCTTGACTGTTCTAATCATAAAGCCTATTTCTCTAGTCAAGATTCCTTCACCTAAAAACATAATTTATTCAGAAAAGTTATACAAATTCTCAAATTAACTATTAGAAGGTACTCCCACTACCCTTTTCTGTAAGCCTGCTGTATTTACCCCACTCCTTTTCAAACATTGAGTACAGAAGGAGAAATTAGGTTCTTACCTGCTAATTTACTTTCTTTTAGCTTCTCCAGACCAGTAGAGGTTAACTTTACGATTGGGTATATATCTAATCATGACCAGCAGGTGGAGACTGAAAACAAAACTTTGGGACAGTATATCCTAGCCCCTCCTCTCTATTTCCCTCAGTCTGCCGAATAGCCAAGCAGAACCAAGAACTGGAAACAACAGAGAGAAAAAACAATACTCCGAAAGGAGTAACAAATAACATACCCAAAAAATGCTGTTGGAAAATGCAGAGGAGAAATTCCCGAAGGAAGAAGGTCCCCACAGCTCGCCAGCTAAGCCAGCCGAGCCACAGCCGCTGTTCTTCAATTCTCCCCGGCCCTAGAAAAATACTAGAACCCGCAGCAAAAACCAAAAACTGCCCGCGCAACAGCCCCAACAACAACAACAACAGACAGGGTGGGGACCTCTACTGGTCTGGAGAAGCTAAAAGAAAGTAAATTAGCAGGTAAGAACCTAATTTCTCCTTCTTTAGCACTCTCCAGACCAGTAGAGGTTAACTTTACGATTGGGACGTACCAAAGCAGTCCCTCTCACGGGCGGGACCCCCGAAGGGCCGATACCAGAACACGCTCACCGAACACCGCGTCCCGACGCGCCTGAACATCTACCCGATAATGCCGAACAAATGAATGCAAGGAGGACCAAACCGCAGCCTTACAAATATCCACCGGAGGCACGAGCGACGACTCAGCCCAAGAAGCCGCCTGACCCCTAGTGGAATGAGCCTTGAGAAACTCCGGAACCGGCTTCTGACTCAGAAGATAAGCGGAAGCGATCGTCTCCTTGATCCAGCGCGCAATAGTAGCCTTAGAAGCGCCAGCCCCCCGACGAGGACCCGCCAGAAGCACAAAGAGATGATCGGAGCTCCGAAAATCCCGGGTCCGCTGCACATAAGCATGGAGGACCCGACCGACATCCAACTTGCGCAGCTGTCGTTGCTCAGAAGAACCCTCCCGACTACCCAAGACCGGGAGGACCACCGATTGATTGACATGAAAAGGAGAAACTACCTTCGGCAGAAAGGAAGGAACAGGCCGCAAAACAACCCGCTCCTTTGAAAACTCCAGGAAGGGAGCCCTACAAGAGAAAGCCTGTAGCTCCGACACCCGTCTAGCGGAAGTAATGGCCACCAAAAAGACCGACTTCAGCGTAAGGTCCTTCAACGAACAGCCATCCAACGGCTCGAAAGGAGGGCGCACTAGAACAGAGAGAACCAGATTGAGATCCCAAGAGGGAATCGAGGGCCTTATGGGAGGCCTGAGCAACTTGGCCGCCCTAAGAAAGCGAATCACATCAGGAATGGCTGACAAACGCTGACCTGTCACCAGCCCCCGAAAAGCCGACAGGGCCGCCAGATGAACCCGAAGAGAAGACCAGGCCAGGCCCCTATCCAGGCCATCCTGCAAAAACTCTAGAATGTTAGGCAGAGAAGCGCGAAAGGAGACCACTCCCCGCGCTCGGCACCATTCCTCAAAAAGACACCAAACCCGTACATAAGCCCGAGAGGTAGAAAGCCTCCGGGACCCCAAAAGTGTAGAGATCACCTTGTCGGAATATCCCTTCTTACTCAGGCGGCCCCTTTCAAGAGCCAAGCCGTAAGACAAAAGGGAGACGGGTCGAACATGGGAATGGGACCCTGCGTCAGAAGATCGCACTCGAGAGGCAGAGGAAGAGGATCCGCCACCAGATGCCTCACCAGATCCGCATACCACGGACGACGAGGCCAATCCGGAGCCACCAAGACCACCAGCCCCGGATGGCGAACAATGCGAAGCAGTACTCTGCCTACTAATGGCCAAGGAGGGAACACATACAACAGCCCCTCCGTTGGCCACGGTTGGACCAGAGCATCCAGACCCTCGGCCAGACCGTCCCTGCGACGACTGAAGAAGCGGGGTACTTTGGCGTTGCCACTTGTAGCCATCAGATCCATCAGGGGCTGCCCCCCAAGCACGCACTAGCAACTGAAACGCCTCGGCGCCGAGACACCACTCTCCCGGATCCAAGAAGTGACGACTGAGGAAGTCCGCCTGAACGTTTTCTACCCCGGCAATGTGAGAGGCCGAGAGGTCCAGAAGATGCGACTCCGCCCAAACCATGAGCCGAGCCGCCTCCTGCGCCACCAGAGTGCTCTTGGTGCCCCCCTGACGATTGACATAAGCCACCGCCGTGGCATTGTCCGACAGGACTCTGACCGACTTGCCCAACAAAAGGGAGTGGAAAGCCAACAGCGCCAGCCGGACCGCCCTGGTCTCCAACACGTTGATCGACCAGGAGGCCTCCTCCGTGGACCAGGTTCCCTGAGCAGAGTGACCCAGACACTGGGCCCCCCAACCCAGGAGACTCGCATCCGTAAGGAGCACCGTCCACTGCGGAAGATCCAGACCCACCCCCTGAACTAGGTGAGGGGTCCGGAGCCACCAACGCAGACTGCAGCGCGCCAAGCCTCGCAGGGGAACCGGAACATCCATCCCGTGCCTCTGGGGAGACCACCTCCGGAGCAGAGCATACTGAAGAGGACGCATGTGGGCCCGCGCCCACCTCACCACGTCCAGGGACGCCGCCATCGACCCCAGGACCTGGAGGAAATCTCGCGCCCGAGGACACCGGGACGCCAAAAGCAGGCGAATCTGAGACTGCAATTTGCTCACCCGGGCCTCTGGGAGGAAGACCTTCCCCAAGGAGGTGTCGAACAGCACCCCGAGGTACTCCAGACGCTGAGCCGGAACCAACCGACTCTTGGAAAGGTTGACCACCCAGCCCAGCGACCGGAGAAACTCCACCACCCGAGCCGTAACCCGGTAGCTTTCCTGCAACGACTTGGCCCGAATTAACCAGTCGTCCAGGTAGGGGTGTACCAGAATGCCCTCCGACCGCAAGGCTGCCGCGACGACCACCATCACCTTGGTGAACGTCCGGGGAGCCGTGGCCAGCCCAAAGGGAAGCGCACAGAACTGATAGTGCCGACCCAAGATCGCAAAGCGCAGGAAACGCTGATGAGAGGTCCGAATAGGAACATGCAAGTAGGCCTCCGTCAGATCGAGAGAAGTGAGAAACTCCCCCGGCTGAACCGCCAGAATGACCGACCGCAGCGTTTCCATACGGAAAGAGGGAACCTTGAGAGCCCTGTTGACCCCTTTCAAATCGAGGATGGGCCGAAAAGTCCCCTCCTTCTTGGGCACCACAAAGTAAATGGAGTACCTGCCCGTGCCCCACTCCGGGGGGGGCACCGGAACTACTGCCCTGAGATCTAGCAAGCGCTGAAGGGTCTGGCGAAAAGCCTGCTTCTTCCCCGGAGTCTGACACGGAGAAGCGAGGAAAAAAATCCGGCAGAGAGCGGGCGAACTCCAGGGCATAACCGTCCCGCACCACCTCCAGGACCCACTGATCGGACGTGATCTCGGCCCATTTGGGAAAAAAAGTCGCGCAGCCGGGCCCCCACCGGAACCAAGGGGGGCGCCGGCAAGGCGTCATTGTGCAGGACGGGAAGCGGGGGAACCGGCGGAGGGGTTCCCTGCCCCCCGACGGGCCCCCCGAAAGGGCTGCATGCGCTGGAAGAACCGACCCCGGGAAAACCCCGGAGACTGGAAAGAAGCAGCCCCACGCCCAGGGCGATACTTGCGAAATTCCCGCAAACGCCCCCGGGCCGCACCCCCCCGAGACGCCGGGCGGGCACGGTCCTCCGGCAAACGGGGAACTTTCGAGTCCGACAGAGTCTGAATTAACTTATCCAAGTCCTCTCCAAATAAAAACGACCCCCGAAAGGGAAATTTAGTAAGCTTAGCTTTGGACGCAGCATCCGCCGCCCAAGCGCGCAGCCACAACACACGCCTTGCGGCCACGCCAAAAGCCATGGACTTAGCCGAGATCCGCACCAAGTCATACAGAGCATCCGAGAGGAATGAGGCAGCCATCTCAATCTTTGCTACCTCCTGATCCACCAGAGACCAGTCGTCAGACTCTCGATCCAAGACCCGCTCCGCCCACCGAAACACGGCGCGAGCGACCAGTCCCCCACAAATAGCCGCCTGGACCCCAAAAGCAGAGACTTGAAAATTTTGCTTAAGGATGGTCTCCAATTTGCGCTCCTCAGAGTCCCGCAAGGCAGAACCGCCCTCAACAGGCACGGTATGCCGCTTGGAAATAGCCGAGACCACCGCATCCACGACTGGCGAAGCTAACGTAGCCCGATCCCCTTCAGGAATGGGATACAGGCGAGCCATGCTGCGCGCCAGCCGAAACGGCGTCTCCGGCGTTTTCCACTGCTCAAGAATAATATCCCGAATATCCTGATGCATAGGAAAAGAGCGGGAAACGGAACGGATCCCTCGTAACAGAGGGTCCCCCACACGCGGAGTCTCCGGCGGCGCGTCCTCAAAACGCAAAGCCGAAGAAACCTGTTGAATAAGGTCAGGCAGCTCATCTCTCTGAAAAAGGCGCACCACGGACGCCTCGTCACTGGAGAACGGGAAACCCGACAACCCGCCGCCAGCTTCCGTCCCCTCCAGAGGGTCCTGGAATTCCTCAGAAGGGTCCAGGTCCTCCTCCATACCGACACGTTCCTCCGACCACAAATCCTCGTCCCACGACACCCGCGGACGCTTGGACAAGAGAGGCGGCGGAGGGGACGTCACGTCAGACGAGAGAGGCAAAGCCGCAGGGAGCGCGGAGGAAACCCCACCCCCCGAGACCCCCTGGGCGCAACCGGGACCCCCAGCCGCCTGAAAATAGGCTTTGCATAATGAAAAGAAAAAATCAGGGGAAAAACCCCCCGAGGGGCCCCAAGGGACTCCCTGCCACAGCAGGGGACCCAGCAGAAACCTGCCCCTGCTTAGACAAAACAGGGGGAAGGTCACCTGAGGTGGAAGACAAAATGGAGGGGCCAGACAGAGAAGATGGCGTCTTTCCCGCCAAAACAGCTCCCTCCACAGCCTGAAGCGGCTGAGAGACCTGAATAGTCTCAGCCGCTAAAACAGGCAAGCCGGCATCAGCTGTCAAAATATCAGCTGAGAGGGAATCCTCTAAAACCCGACCGTCGGCGGCTCGGGGAATCCCTCCGTGGGCGGACGGAGAAGACCGGGCTTCTCCACCGTTCCCTGCCGACTCGCGAGGCACCATCGGCGGGGAGCTCTGGGCGCCTGCAGCCGCTGCCGACGGAGCTCCTCCACCGCACCGGCCTGAACACCGCTTGCACAGGCCGGCCGCGAGTGCCTCGCGTCTGGAGCACAATGAGCACTTTTTTCCCTTTAGAAGTGCTCATTGCTCCATACGCGACCTAGCTGTAAAAAAGTGCCGGTTAGTTGAAAAAATACAGTAAAATACAGTTTTCTTAAAGGGATACAACCCTCCAGACCCGCACTACCTCAGGATTTTTTTTTTTTTTTTTTTTTTACAGAACAGACTCCACAGGCTCTCGAAGCAATATGCCTTGCTTGATTTAGGGGGCAAGGCTTACTGCTGAGGCTCCTCTAAAAAAATATGGGGAGGTGGAGGAAGTGGGGGGAGGGACCCCGCTCGTGACCCGCCGGGTTTGACACCCCCGAGGTCGGACGAACCCCCAAACAGAGTCCGTCCAAGCTCCGTCCGGCTAAAAACAGGGACAATAAACCTCTAAACAAATTCCAACAGCCCTACCAAGGGAGATGGGTACAGATCACTCAACACCTGCTGGAGACTGAAAGAAGACTGAGGGAAATAGAGAGGAGGGGCTAGGATATACTGTCCCAAAGTTTTGTTTTCAGTCTCCACCTGCTGGTCATGATTAGATATATACCCAATCGTAAAGTTAACCTCTACTGGTCTGGAGAGTGCTAAAGAATATCAATATAGATTTCTAGCCCTCAGCAAAGCACCACACTGATTTAATTCATTATATGAGTCAGGGCATAAAGTTTAGAAGTTTTTGTGTTTTCAACTGCCTGTTCTAGCCTTTTGCAATACTACTCTGAGCTTCAAACAATTGCAAACACTGTATTTCAGGATAAATCAGAGCACTACAAAGATTCTGCAAATGGAAAGTAAAGAAAGTGAAAAGATTCTGAATCCATTTTTTTATAAAAGATTTATTTATAGTACTTAACCAGAATATACAAAGTAGTGGTCAAGCATCAACTAATGAGGTATACAGTTTTTTTTATATCTAATTTGAAATGGTAGAATGAAGGCTAGTTGTCAATTCCTCAAAATCTTTGCAAAACACACACTTTGACAGCACATTGGATACAAGATAAAATTTACATAGTGAACCTTGTCATTTTTAAACCTTGTTTGCACCACAAACTATATATACCAACAGCAACAAAAATTGAGTCCAAAGATCTATACAGAAAGAACCAGGTTGAACCTGACTTAATAAGACCCAAATCTTTGGCCTTCATTGCATATCAGCTTGCTATCCTAAACACCATTATATTACAGGAAGGCAGCTTTACTCAAGAATACACATGGCTGTACTTAAAATGCAAGGCATGTGCTTCAACGGTGTACAAAAAGCAAAGCTAAACCACCACTTAAAAACAAAAGTCAATGTTTCTTTTATTGTAGCAGTCAACCAGTACAAACAAGCACCAATAAATAACATTTTACAAAAAAACCTTAGCTATCTTGTTGTGTGATGTTACAGGTCTATAGTGCATGTGAGTTTACAGTATATAAAAAGTTGTTCTGTAAAATGTACAGATATAAAGCACATTCTCTACAATTAAAGTCAACCATGTCATTTAAGCTATAAAAATTCAGCAGAAAGGATTTAAGCTGTTTTTTTAACTTCTGTGGAATCTCCATTTTCTGTCTTCTGTTTTTTAGGTTCAACTTCCTCCTGTACATGTAAAGAAAAAAAAATTATATTTGCAATGCTGTACCTTCCCTGCATTCATGATTATAAAACAAAACTTAAATATAGTAAATATTTTAGGTGAATACGTCTGTAGAAGCCAACTTTTCATAATTATTGGGGGGTGTTAACCCCAATCCTTTCCTGGACAGTGTCAAGGAGTTCTTGCAATATTAGGGGTGCTCAAGCTGGTACCAATGAATATATCTGACATATCATTCTTACAAGCTGGTACTAATACATCTGATAGATGTAATTTCTTGTAGGGCAGAGTGAAATGGCTATCAAAATACATGAAGGAACTGCATATGAGCAAAGCCATAACAATAGTTTCACTATCCTGTTTGAATAAAAATATAATAAACTGCACTAGATACTTCTTTCACACCATAAGAGTTTTGATGTTGTATCTAATATTGGAGCTAAGGCAAATCCAAGCCTTACTAATGATTTAAATGTCTGTGAATTGAATACAGTTATCTTTAATATTTATAATCCAGATTTACCTAATTGCTATAGCAGAGCTACCACATTACCCTAATACAAGCAATTTTGTATCAAACCTGAATTTCTAACATCACTGTCCTGATGCATTATAGGATCTGAAGTAGATTTCAAGGGAAAAAAATCAGGGACTACACATTCTTTTAGAGTTAAGTTTAAAACAAGGAATGGCCAAAAAGACACTCTTACCCTACATTAGGATCCTCAGAAGCAGGCATGGGTATCCTTGGTCTTCAAGGACTACAACTCAGTCAGATTTTCCCAAGATTTACTTGCATATAATAGAAACAGTGCATGCAATTATATCTTATGCATATTCATTAGGGAAATCCTGAAAGGATGGACCATTTGGGTCTTTATCTGCCGTCATCTACTATGTTACGTTAGTAGTCCTTGAGGACCAAGTTTGTTTACCCCTAAAGTACTCTCTGATCTTACAACTTTATTAACATACTTCTAAGTAGTGTGTGCAATTGAGCAAACTATCACCTTTCTCAGGATTCATATTTTCATTAAAAAAAGATCTTCATTCTGACTTTGCAATGCTGAACAAAAGATCATTTATTGTTTCTATGCATCAGTTGTGAAATTCTTTACCCCCCTCTCCATCCAATTACCTCTTCTTCTGCTGCACGCTTCCCTGGATGGCCATCTGTTTCTTCCTCACCCCCATCCTCTTCTCCTTCACCTTCTTCCTCCTCTTCTCCTTCACCTTCTCCTTCAGCTTAAAAAAAATATTATATGCTCCTGTATTAAAAGTACTAATCTGGATGGCACATTTCATTGAGATGATACCACAAATATTTGATGTAACTATACTTAAGAGAAGCATGCATGAATGCTAAAAGACTATGGTATTTACAGTTTTGTCTAATAAAGCATTTTTTCCTTTATTCCCAATGACAAAAATTTGACTAGAAACCAAAGTGCAAAAGTTGACTACTAATCCCTAGACATTAGGTCAACCATAGTCTCTACCTTCATCATCATCGTCTTCCTCTGGCTCTTCAGTATTTTCTTCACTGTGAACAGCGCCATTTTCTTCCTATAACAGGAACAAATTAAAAAACTAGTTTCCATATGCTATTGGAAAATATAATAATTTCCCAAAGAAAACTTCACTCACTGTTCCGTTGGCAGGAGCATCACCACTTCCATTTTCTGCCTTATCTGTTTCTTCTGCAACTTCCTTCTTTTCCTTCTCCTTCTCCTTCAAATCCTAAGGCACAGGAGAGAATTTGTTGCATGAATAGAATGTAGAACGCGCTCAGCAGGGGCACCATCTACAAGATGGCAAAAAAGAAAGTGTTAACATATGAGATGGATACTTGCTTTATTCATTTAGAAGCAAAATGCAAAAAATGAATTAAATATATTTATTGAAATCTATATTATCAATATAAGAACTGTTTTAAAACCTAATTTCTTAGCATAATACACTGTATTTCCTCTTACAAGCAGAAATTAAATGCAAATGAACAAGCTGGTTTGTGCCAAAGCACCATGTCAGGTATTAATTTTGTAAAAATAATTTGTCTACAAAAGACTCAAAGTAACCATAAAAAGTCAGATAATCTGACCAATACAAGAAAACTTAATAGGGATGTAAAGATAGCTAAAAACAGGAAACCCTGGGTGGTGACATGTGTATGTTATGCAAAATGGGAAAAAGTAAGGGCAATAAGGGGGCATGAAAATTAAGACTTCCATATAGATGCTTTCGTAGCCACTGAAATAGAGATCAATAAACAATTATGCATGATATTTTTTTTATTGGAGGAAAACAATACACGGCCACAGAACGGCAAACTTTTTTTTTAAGGACCAGAAGGGGCTAATGCAGAACGAGCATTAATGAATCAGGCCCTTGTGTGGGTTTTATCAGCGCAGCTCTGGGCGAGATGTCGCAGCGCATCACCAACAGCAGGAAACCCAGGGCAAAGCCAAAGTCTTAACAGTTGTGCATCACTGAAAAGGGGTGGGAGGAAGCACAAAAGCGCCGTTGACTCGAGACCACAATTTGCATGGTTACCAGCATCCTCCCTCTCAAGACACGGGGGCGGGAAGGGCGAGTCAAGAAAGCATCAGTACCGCTGCTGCTCCTCCTCCTGCCGAGACGAGCCCGCGCCTGCGCGGTGAAGCGCACCGGGTTCCAGGCGCCAAGCGCTCCCGCCTTTAGGGCAGGCCGAGGGCTGCGCGCGCCCTCGCGCCAAACAAAGAGACTCGCGCGCACATAAGGCGCTCTTGCACGCACGCGCTCCCCCCCCCAACCCTTCCCTGTTCCCTTTGCAGCTGGCGCGTGCCCGCCCTTCCCGCCGTTTTCCTGCCCCGGGTTAACTCCGCGCCGTCGGAGAGCCCGAACCGTCACGGTCGGCCGACGAACGGGCAAGTTCAAGCCCTACCGAACCCTTCCTTCCCCCCCCCCCAACGATATTTTTAGTAATAATCATCTGGGCTTTCGACGACGCGTTTTAGGTCCATTCACCTCACCGGGCTCTACACGACACGTTCGGCGAGGTGGGAAACGAGTAACGCGACCCCCCCCTCCCGATCTGACGAAAACCACAAAAAAAAAAAAGCGCGAAACGTCTTCTCACAAAAAAGAAAGACAAACAAACCACCCAATAATAACAAGAAAAGCTGAAGTCGCCGAAAAGGTTTTCTAAAACGAAGTCCGCTCCCGCTTTTTTACCCATCCGGTTTCGTCTCCCCCCCGGGGCGAGCGGGAAACGGGTCTTGCCACGCGCCTCCGGGAAATGCGGAAACGCAAAAAAAAAAAAAAAAAAAAAAAGCCGGGAAGGAGAGGAAAAAAGCGCGGGAGCCAAAGTCAAAAGAATCCCTAATAACAGAAACCAGGTCGAAAGTTAAGCCGAGTTCCAACGCGGGAGAGAAACAAACAAACAAAAAAAAAATCTCCAGAGGAACATGAGAAAAAGGAAGACCCCCACCACCCCTCCCACCCCCAAAGCCATCACCTTCCTATGCACCTGAGCGGGCCCCCTCGGCGGGCACCGACGGGGTGGAGATGGTGGGAAAAGACCCCCCCCCCCGACCCCCGAACACTTCGCGCGAAACACGTAAGAAGGCGGATTTGCGGCGCTTTTGTTTCGCTCGTGTCAGAAGCGACATCTGTCATTTAGGGCTGAAAGACCGCGTGGAGCCCAACAAAGAAAAAGGCGCACGGACGAGCAAAGGCTAAAGGGGGGGGGGGAGGGAGAGAAAAATAATCAACCTTTATCACGTAATATTTATTTTTTATTTTTTTTTGATTGGTTTGCTTTTTTTTTTTTTTTTTTTATTACCTTGGTGGTGGGGGCTTCTTTAGTGGTATCGACTGCAGTATCAGCCATTTTATTTAGCGACGCGTTAAAGAGAGAATTCGCGGAAAGATAGAGAAAAATAAAAACGTAATCGGTTAGTCAAATGCCGAAGACTTAATATCCCCCCCTCCCCGTTTATCGAGGCTACGACTCCGACGACTGTGCGGAGAAGAATGAAGGACTTTCTACGAGGAGCCGGGAATTAAATACAAATGATAAACGGGCGGGCTCGAGTCGCCTGATTGGAGGAGAGGGGGCCGAGGGGCGACGCTCGTTCGCGGGACGAGCCGCCCGTCAACCACGACGCTCCCGCCTGGTTTTGCCCCCCGGGCTCTGCGAGGGTTGATTGGTGGCCCTCCAGGAGTCAGTCCCCGCCCGTTATGCTAATATGCACCTTTTCGGTTGAGCGAACAGTACCACTCGTCTATTGGCCGTTGGGGCTTTCAGAGGAAGATGAAAGACCCACCTTTTTTCGGATGCTGACACTATGATTGGCAGACTTGGTGGTCTCCCTTTTTTTTTTTTTGCATCTTTTTCTGCTTGCTATTGGCTGGAGTCCAGACCTTGGTTATGATGAGGATGGCTGTACAGTACATCAGAGTTAATCTTAAACTGCCTTTTTTCCGGTGTTAGTTTTGCTATTGCAGTAGACAAAGTGCAATGGCTGGTTCTTTGATGTGCACTTTTTAACTTCAGTAGTACTAACTAGATTTTTTTAAACCTGTAAACTGTTTGCTTGCTTGTTCTAATATGGTATCATTACATATTTAGCATACACTTCTCCCTCCTATTCCCTGTAATAGGAGATTAACAGAACCACAAATACAGAAAAACCACAAATAACTTATGCAGTATTTTATGTTCAATTAATTGTATTACATTGTCAAAGACAATAAAGATGAAAAAACAAAAAAGAAAAACTGCAAATAACTTTTTCATATATTCACTATTTTCTATTAAAAAGCATTGTGAATATGGCGGAACTGTGAATGGTGGGAGACTTGGCCTGCTCCTGAAGGAGAGGCAAAACACGGTGAAGAAAGTTCTGGGAATTGGCGATTTTCTCTGTAAATGCTTGGAATCGGCAATTTCTCTATGCAAGTTGATATAATTTGGGGGGGGGAGCTAAAACCGCAAATACGATGGAAGAAGTGTAAAATAAAACATTGTATTCCAGCTATTTTACTTTACTTCTTTTTATAAGTGCTAAGTGTAAGAACTTTGTGTCTTTTTGGGCACTTTGTATAATGTTAAAATTAATAAATAAAGATCTAACAATTTAAATTTATCCACTATACAGTTTTTTTTGTTTGTTTGGTAATGCATTGTGCTCTGATAATCACCATAGCAAAATCTTGATGATTTTGTTTTCATAAACTTATCACAGGAGTGAAATAATTCAGCATGGACAGAGCAGGCTATTTATTTTTGATTTGGAGCCAATGTTTCAGAATAGTCAGGGGTTGCTAATCCCAGCACAGGTTGATTGGTGGCCTCCAGGAGTAAGTCCCCTTTGGACAAAATGAGGACATTTGTGCAGTATTAGAGGTGCTTGAGTACCCATGGAGCTGGCACCTATGTTTTCAGTCAAGTTAAATAAAAAAAATTGCTAGTATTGTTATTATGTAGAAGCATTGAAATCTGCTGGCAAGCTTGAACCCTATTTTTATAAGGGGGTCCTAAATATTCCTATCATTTTTTTTTCTATGCAGTTTACAATAGAAAAAGTGAGGTACAAATTGATTGAATTTAAGAGGGGGAAGAGGAGAGTTAATAGGACCGGAAATGCGTAGTTGAGGAGAAACTAAACTAAACTAAACCTTAAGTTTGTATACCGCATCATCTTCACAGAAATAGAGCTCGACACGGTTTACAGGAATTACAAAAGAAAGGAACTCCAATGGGAAGAAGAAGAGCTTGGTAAAAAGGGGAGAGAGAAGGGATTAAGTGTAGAGGAGAGGGAGGGAATGGTTACATTTTAGAGAAAAGCCAAGTTTTCAAATGTTTTCTGAAGCGTTGGAGGAAGGTCGCACTCCGGAGAGGGGCAGATAAGCTGTTCCACAGCTCGATGATCTTGAAGAGGAGGGATGTTCCAAGTTTTCCTGTATGGGATATGCCTTTTAAAGAGGGGAATGATAGTATGAATTTCTGAGAGGATCTGGTGGAGTTGGGATTTGCGGAGAGCCAGGATAGTGGAAACAGGGGAGGAAGGATGCCGTGTAGAGACTTGAAGGTTAGGCAGGCGCATTTGTAGTGGACCCTGTGGAGAACTGGGAGCCAGTGAAGCTTAGATAGAAGCGGGGAGACGTGGTCAAATTTGCTTTTTGCGAAAATTAATTTAGCCGCGGTATTCTGAATCCGCTGGAGTCTGAGAAGACTTTTCTTTGTTAGGCTTAGGTAAATGGAGTTGCAATAATCCAGTCTAGAAAGAATAATGGATTGAACGAGGACAGCGAAATGTTGTTGGTGGAAGCAGGATCTGACTTTCCTTAGCATGTGAAGGTTGAAAAAGCATTTTTTTACTAAGGAGTTGAGGTGATCGTTGAAGGACAGTGTGGAGTCCATGATGATTCCCAGAACTTTGCTTGAGTGCTCAAGCGGCAGTTTGGTGCCTGAGGATAGTGGGATGAGGGTGGGCAGCTGATCTAATTTTGGGCCTAGCCAAAGAAGTTTTGTTTTGGTCTCATTAAGTTTCATTTGAACGGTGAGAGCCCAGGATTGGAGGTTCGTTATACAAGAAGAGATGTTGTCAGAGAGGTTGTCAGAGATGTTGTCAGAGAGGTTGGTGAGGTTGGAGTTGGAGGAAAGAGATTAATAGGACAGAGGAATCACTATGGAGGAGAAAGAAGATGAGTGGGTCAGTTGTCCAGATACTTTAGGAACAGTGATGCCAGAAGAGATGTAGTTTTCTTGTTACTTCACTGTTGAGAGGCGTCTTAGGCTTGATGGCTTCACTAAGTATCATGGGAAAACTCAGAAGGTTCCTCGTTGTTCTACCATTTCTGCCTCACTTCTAGGAAGGAGTTTGACTAAGGGAAAAGGGCACCTCAGTGAGCAGGCAAATAGTACTTTTTTTGCTGGAGGATTTGGTCAAGATATCTGGTATAACTGGGATTGAAACCTTTTTTATTTTTTCTAGAAGAAAAATCCATAATCAATTATTGGTATCCTTAGGGAATCCACTATTTGTCTCTGGGAGTGAGCTGCCACGAATTAACCTACTCTTTGGGATCCATCAGGTACCTTTGTGGGCCTCAAACTGTCCCTGATTGGAGTCATGGTGCTGAACTGCATAGAACTATGGTCTTACCAAGCATGATACATTCTTACACCAGGGATTGGGAGGAAGCAGCTATGAAGGGCTCTGAGCAGGTATCAGCGATTGATGCCCAGTGAAAGCCAGTGTTCACCATATTCATAATTCCAGTGGATATTTCACATCAATCTGTTGGGAAGATCAAAATAGGAGTGCTGCAGGGATTATACTTTTCTACATCAGAAGTTAAGCATTCAAAGAGTGGCAGTCAGCTCTTTATCTGCTTAACAGCAAAGGATTCTTGAAGAAACCACAAGAGGTGATGATCCAACTGAAATCAGTTACTAATAAATGTAGGAGAAACAAACAAAACTGCAGACTGTGTACAAGTTGCAGGCAAAAATTTATTGTACTAAAATTAAAATGCAAATAAGTAAAATAAAACCCTTTTACCGATCAAGGGACCCAATAAATGTAGCCCTGAGAACTGGGAGGGTCTCTAAAGAGTATTGGTAAATGGGTCTGGGAGTCAAAAGCAGCCCCTGTTACTCACTATAACTTTGACTTACAGATGTTACCAGAAACATGTGGGTTGGGTGTGGAGGTTTTTGGGTTTTGTTTTGTTTGTTTTTTTTTTTTTTGCAAAGTGTTCTGCTATGCTAATACTGTATATCCAAGAAAAAGGATACACAAATTATATTATTTAAAAAAAAAAAATAAACAGTACTTGATAATGAACCAAAATCAATGTATTTCTGCTTTATGTTTAACTTTCACAGCAATGCAAATATGTACAGTATAAAGAAGGCCTAAAAGAATATAAATATAATTATTTCAGGTGGAAATAAATCAACTTCTGGTCTGTTTGTCAGTTTATCTGTATTTTGCATTACCATAATAATTATTTGCCAAACATGAATGCAGCATGCTCTGAATGGAAAAGCAAACAGACAACTTTTTATTTAAAACCTGCTTGATTATAAAGAAGCACAGTTTACCTTTGGCCACTCAAACTATGAAATCCACAAACAGAATATTCTTCAAGATCTGATTGGTCTATACTACATAATTGACAGGTCATTGGTTTCCAGTTAGCAAATCAGCAC
Organism: Geotrypetes seraphini; assembly: GCF_902459505.1. Taxonomy (NCBI): domain Eukaryota; kingdom Metazoa; phylum Chordata; class Amphibia; order Gymnophiona; family Dermophiidae; genus Geotrypetes; species Geotrypetes seraphini. The sequence continues at coordinate 9,650,041 of NC_047098.1, read as the reverse complement.
CAATAAAAGTATGTATAATTCAAAGGGAAGGCTCTCTTAACCAATGCCAACATTCTCTTATATTTTGCAAAATCATTTAAGTTCTACACGGATAACATAATACGAGATCTATTCAAGAAAATCATTGGAGGAAACAAAAATATATTCCAATTAAATCTATGTTAAGAATTTCTTGATAAAAGAAAGGTTTCAAATGCTTTCTAAATAGATCATATCTTCTAAGTGTTCTAATTTGGATAGGAAGAGCATTCCATGCATGTACAGCCACATACGCAGAACTGGATGAAAAAGCAACCTTAGAACGAAAGAAAGTCTTTTGGACTTGGGAATTATAACAGTAACAGCTTCCTAGCCATGATTGACCTAATGGAAGATGAAAAGTCAATTAGCCCTAACATATATGATGGAGCGTTCCCATATAATAAGTTGAAAACCATGGTATATAATTTAAATTGAATATAGTATAAGCTTCTATAAGAAAGGTGATGAGATAATGTCATGTGGTGGGCCAATCCCATTTAGAGAATGACACGGGGACAAATTTTCCCTGTCCCCGCAGGAACTAAATTTCCCTGTCCTGTCTGCGTGAGTTTTGTTGCTGTTCCTGTCCCTGTCCCATTCCTGTAAGCTCTACCTGAACTGCACAAGCCTCGAACACATGATTTTAAAGTGGTTGAAGCTTGTGCAGATGAGAACAGAACTTACAGGAATGGGGCAGGGACAGAAAAAGAACTCGCCGGGACGGGAAAATGAGTTCCCACGGTGAAGGGGAAAAATTTGTCCCCGTGTCATTCTCTAATCCCATTGTTCTTGAGTTTAGAGGGCACCATGCTCACAATGTAGTTAGTTGCTTATAACTCAGGCAAATGGTAAGGTTTGTAAAGATGGTAGATGAAACACAGACATATAAAATTCTAAATGATGTGAAAGAAAAAGGAATTTTTTATCTACAGATCAGTGCCAAGATAAATGCCATGCAAGCAAATTGAAATCACACAGTTGAATATACACAGAATAGAACAAGTTAAAGAAAATCAGTTCCTGCAAATAACAGCAGCATCACAAAGCTTAGAGATCCTTATTCTAAGCTACGATAGCGTTTTTAGCGCACGCAGAATTTTAGTGCGTGCTAAACCCGCGCTACATGGCTAGAACTAATGCCAGCTCAATGCTGGCACTAGCGTCTAGCGCAGTGGTTCCAAACCCTGTCCTGGAGGACCACCAGGCCAATCGGGTTTTCAGGCTAGCCCTAATGAATATGCATGAGAGAGATTTGCATATAATGGAAGTGACAGATATGCAAATCTGCTCCATGCATATTCATTAGGGCGATCCTGAAAACCCGATTGGCCTGGATTGGTCTTCCAGGACAGGGTTGGGAACCACTGGTGTAGCGCACGTGGCAATTCTACGTGTGCTAAGCGCGCACAAAAACCACTATCGCAGCTTAGTAAAACGAGCCCTTAGTTTATCTTGGCATTGAACAAACAGAAAGATTCAAGTTTCAAGTTTAAGTTTATTAGGATTTTATATACTGCCTATCAAGGTTATCTAAGCGGTTTTTACAATCAGGTACTCAAGCATTTTCCCTATCTGTCCCGGTGGGCTCACAATCTAAACCACTGGTACTCCAAATTTCAGGCAGCTTCTCTTTCCATCTGTCCACTGGCGCAAATGCTCCGTACAAGTTTTGCATACAATGTGAGGAGTCCATAGCTTATCTTGATCTCCAAACTTGACACCAAAATAACCTACATATGCTCTTTTTACAAACTTAAAAATAGGTTTCCTACTTGCTTTCAATGTGTACAAATATAGCAAAATACATCGGGATGATTCAAGTAGCTCCGTATTAAAGTAGCCATAACTTCTACGGTGTTTGATCTGCAAAAATGAAATGATATGAGTGGGACTATACACTACTACTATTAATTATTTCTATAGCCCTACCAGACACATGCAGCGCTGCACAGAGTCACAAAGAAGAAGAAAACAGTCCCTGTTCCAAAGAGCTTACAATCTAAACAGCCAAGACCGACAAGCAGGATGTCATGGATACAGTTAAGGGGAACGGTTAATCAGTGGGCTGGGTTAGAGGGCAGAGGAGAGTACAGGACAATCAAGCCATTGTGACATCACTGATGAGGTTGGCTCTTAATGGTGGAATGAGGCATTATGACATCAGAGGAGTAGGGCTAAGGATTGAAGGCTATATAAGGCAACAGAAGATAAAGTTCAAAACCCCTTAGAATTTAAATCTATGTGCATCTGTTTTAAACAGATCAGGTTGAGAAACCTCTGAAATACAAATGTATGTAGTCTAAGGAAACCGTGTTCGCCATCTAAATTTTTTGCATATGATTACGTAATATAAGAGAACAAAGGTGATTTTGTCATTTGAGCTTTACATTTTTATGCCAGTTTGCATTATAGGAAAGGAAGTAGACGAATAGTCGTGAAATAAAGTTCATTATATACAAAAATAATGTGGGTAATTTAAAAACATAAATTTCCCGTTCAAAAAAGAAAGCTTGTTATGACATCCTGATTCCTCAGAAGAGATCTTTTAAATAGCGGGAAAAAAATAATCAATTCAACCATATGTAAGAAACTAGAGCTGATGTGGTCTATCCAACGCAATTTTCTGAATCAGCGCCCCAAATAACCCCAGGAACAAGTCAAGAAAACCCAAGGTGCCAAGAAAAAAGGTGGGGTTTTTTGTTAGCCTTAATCAATCTACCTGCTTATGCATACCTATATAAAATATATCATATATTTATTCATATTATACCTTCTTAGATACACATTTAAATACCTTTATATACATCCATATTTAGGGCTCCTTATACTAAGGGCTCCTTTTACGAAGCCGCAGTAGCGTCTTTAATGCGCAAGATGTTTAATCACACGCAAACCCCCATGCTAGCCGAAAAATTACCACCTGCTCAAGAGGAGGCAGTAGCGGCTAGCACATCGGGCAGTTTAGCGCGCGCTATTACCATGCCTTCGTAAAAGGAGCCCTAAGCTGCGTTATGGCATTAACACGTGGAATAGCGTGTTGGCGTTAGTTCTAGCCACATAGTGCGGGGTTAGTGCGCGCTAATCTGCCGTGTGGGTTAAAACACTAGCGCGCCTTAGTAAAAGGAGCCCTTAGGATCATGTACTGTGCTCCTACTTCAATTTGTGCTTTGGCCTCCTTTTATGAAACTGCGATAGCCGTTTCTAGCACGGGGAGCGGTGCTGAATGGCCCACTGCTCCCAACGCTCATTGAGTTCCTATGAGCGTCGGGAGCAGCACGGGCCATTCAGCGCGGTTCTCCGCGCTACAAACTGCTATCGCAGTTTCGTAAAAGAGGGGGGTTAGTGTCTGTATGATGTTCTGTTCATCTTGGAAGTACTAACTTCCTGATAAATCTAGTTATCTGTGCTATCTTATCCCCTGTCCCTTCTGTGTTTATCTTATAGATGTCCCTAGTAGGGACTAGTCAACGATCTCCTCTTTGTGGCATTATTGGCAGACTCTGTGTTTGTTTGCTAGCCAGCAGGAAAAAGGAGGTATTGATGTCTCTGTATAAGACTTTGGTGAGACCTCATTTAGAATATTGTGTACAATTCTGGAGTCCGCACCTTCAAAAAGATATAAAAAGGAAGGAGTCGGTCCAGAGGAAGGCTACTAAAATGGTATGTGGTCTTCATCATAAGGCATATGGGGACAGACTTAAAGATCTCAATCTGTATACTTTGGAGGAAAGGCGGGAGAGGGGAGATATGATAGAGACGTTTAAATACCTACGTAATGTAAATGCACATGAGTCAAGTCTCCTTCATTTGAAAGGAAGCTCTTGAATGAGAGGGCATAGGATGAAGTTAAGAGGTGATAGGCTCCGGAGTAATCTAAGGAAATACATTTTTACGGAAAGGATGGGTAGATGCGTGGAACAGTCTCCCGGAAGAGGTGGTGGAGACAGAGACTGTGTCTGAATTCAAGAGGGCCTGGGATAGGCACGTGGGATCTCTCAGAGAAAGAAAGAGATAATGATTACTGTGGATGGGCCAACTAGATGGGCCATTTGGCTTTTATCTGCCGTCATGTTTCTATATTCTGGATTGTCTGTCTGGAGTTGTAGATTCCAGAACTGGACACAATACTCCCTGTAAAACTGTGTTTGTAATTTGTAGAAAGGGCTTCAGATGCATCCATTTCTTTCTAGCCACTCCAATAGAGCACTCAGTGATATCATAAAGCCCTAGGGAGAATTTATGACAACTTGCTAGTCAAAGCAGAGAATGGATGTTTTTAGTGACAGAGTCCTCTTCAGCATATGCTAGCTTTGAGCTTGCTTAGCTATAACAATCGCATCCGGATGACTGGTTTTACCACAATGAAGTACAGAATTCCAAGAAAGCGGTAAATATTCCCTCTGGTTATATTCTAGTAAAATATACAGTATTTAAAAAGATAGGTCTTGTATTTGAAATAGCTTTTGGTCCCACCTCTCCCCCCCCCCCCCCCCCAAGGAAGCAGAGGTTGATTGTGGCGCAGTGGTTAAAGCTACAGCCTCAGCACCCGGGGTTGTGGGTTCAAACCCATGCTGCTCCTTATGACCCTGGGCAAGTCACTTAATCCCCCCATTGCTTCAGGTACATTGGATAGATTGTGAGCCCACCAGGACAGACAGAGAAAAATGCTTGAGTATCTGAATAAAATCATGTAAACTGTTCTAAGTTCCCCTGGGAGAACGGTATAGAAAATTGAATGAATAAACAGTGTGAAAAGTTTCAGCCTCTGATAACCAGAGCTGGGATTGTGACATCATAATGCCTCATTCTACCAATAAGAGCCAACCTCATCAGTGATGTCACAATGGCTTGACTGTCTTATACTTGGCTCACTTTTACTACATTTTGATTTCTAGAGTGGTGCAGTGGTTAAAGCTACAGCCTCAGCACCCTGAGGTTGTGGGTTCAAACCCACGCTGCTCCTTGTGACCCTGGGCAAGTCACTTAATCCCCCCATTGCCACAGGTACATTAGATAGATTGTGAGCCCACCAGAACAGGGAAAAATGCTTGAGTACCTGAAAAAATTCATGTAAACTGTTCTAAGTTCCCCTGAGAGAACGGTATAGAAAATTGACTAAATAAATAATCTTGTAGAGTAGGGAGACAAAGGCTGGTGCCAAGATTCAAATCCCACCACTGCTCACCAATTGTGTTAAATTAGTGTTTCTGTGTACTTAGCTAAACTCTTTGGAATAGGAAAAATAACGTTTTGTGCTGCTTCTGAATGCTATGGTGAACATCAAACAGAAAGATTTAATAAAGCCATCACTGTCGAACCCAGCAGATTTCTCAACATATGAAGGAGTGGGATGGCTTTTGAATGCGCCTCAAATGCAATTGTTTTATCTGTTTTCACTTAAGCTCTCTGTGTAGCATTTCCTTCCTGGATATCCAGCTTTCCTGAGGCCGGGTTATTTATTTTTCCTATATGATAATTTTGGATGCTTTTGATATAGCAGTGATTCCCAACCCTGTCCTGGAGGAACACCAGGCCAATCGGGTTTTCAGGCTAGCCCTAATGAATATGCATGAGAGAGATTTGCATATGATGGAAGTGATAGGCATGCAAATTTGCTTCATGCATATTCATTAGGGCTAGCCTGAAAACCCAATTGGCCTGGTGTTCCTCCAGGACAGGGTTGGGAACCACTGTGATATAGAATACTAGCTTTGGAAATGTGTTTTTAAAAAAATAGTACTGTTTAAGCACATGTTAGAAAAAGGTACTTGGGATTTGGGGGGAGGTACTGGCTGAGATGCATCCTGTATATATATACTTGGGAGCCTTGAAATATTTATCTGTTACTGGCAAATTGGTTTGGACCCTCCAGGGCTGAAGAGCAGAACCATGGGAGGAGGTGTTGGTTTGTAGCGTCACAAGATTCGGAGCAACGGTTTTGACCGTTGTGTTTTGGAGCATATTTATCCAATTGATACCCAAAGACTCCTAAGACTCCTGATGCAGGCCGGGTGGCCGAAACATGATCATGTCGAGTCATTGAGTTACTTTGAATGAATAAAGACATTTGGATTTATCAGATGAGTTGAAAGACACTTTTTGTGCACCATTCTGATTGGACATTTCCACTTTTGCTCTTGCTTGTTTGATTTTTTGTGGATTTGTTTCCCCTGTTTTAGTGAAACGTAGAGGTAAGCCATTCTAAAAAAAAAAAACAAAAAACCCTCATATTGGACTTTTTTTTAGAATGGACATTTTCCCTGTTGCTACTTTCAGCGTTTAGGCCCTTAGGCCAAAAGGGGACCTAGACGGGTTTTTTTAATTATGCCTCTCTAGGTGTGAACTACATTAAGGTCAGGATTTTAAATTGAATTCCGTAATGTATGGGAAGCCAATGCAATTTCCTAAGATGAGGAGTGACATGATCGGATTGCCTTCAGGCCACATCTGGCCACATCTGCAGGCACCTTTTTCTTACTGGCAACCTGGATCAAGACAGTTGACAGTCAAAATGTATACAGTAGACTCCGCTTCTTTTGACCGGATCGCCATGTGCGCTTACACTTTAAACGGAGTGTGCGCTTAATAGGAGTACAACTTGTCAGTCATGAAAATACAGTATACTGCAGCCAAATGCAATAAGACTTTTATTCAACCCAAAACACACCGAATACAGTGTAATATGGTACAGTTGTAGAAACAGCACTGTTCGGTCTAATGCAATCAAACTTTTTTATAAACCCAAAACACCACGAATGTGTGCGAGGGTGGGTCTGATTGGCTTGTCTGAACGTGTGAATGCAGTTAACCAGTGTGAACGTGATGTGAGAGAATGGCGGTCGGATCTATAAACATAAGCGCGCGTAAGCAGATTGTGTGCTTATCAGAAGTGCAATTATCCAGAGTTTATGTCCATTTACTTTAATTACATTACATTAAGAACATAAGAAGTTGCCCCCGCTGAGTCAGATCAGAGGTCCATCTTGCTCAGCGGTCCGCTCCCACGGCGGCCCATCAGGCCTAGTGCCTGAACAGTGATCCCTGATTAATTTTATAATTTACCTCTAATCCCATCCCTATAATCTACCTCTACTCTTATCTGTACCCCTCAATCCCTTTGTCTTCCAAGTACCTATCCAAGGCTTCTTTGAACCCCTGTAGCGTGCTCCTGTTTATCACATCCTCCGGTAGCGCGTTCCATGTATCCACCACCCTCTGATTTCTATTCCGCCATTACCTTGCGGTTCAAGGCGGATTACATCCAAACTAAAACAAAATTACATTCAAAATTTGAAGGAATAGAATAAGCGATGACATAGAATTTTTAAGGTAATATATATTGGGTAAAGAGTTACCAAAGGGAAGTGGAGGCCTTTAGGAGATAAGAATAGGGTGAAATTATGGGGTTTAGATAACGTTTGTTAGATAAAAGAGTATTAGAGAGATCTAAAGGTAAACAGAGTGTTGGATATTGGGTTGGGATTGGTTGTGCTGGATAGGTTTTATGTGTTTTTTGAAGAGTATGATTTTAATGTCTCTCCTGAAGGCTTTGTAGTCTGTAGTCGAAGATAACAGAGTGGTGATTTGTCTGTCCAGTTTAGCTGCTTTGGAGGCTATTAGGTTATCATAAAGTTTTTTTCGTTTGACATCTTTGGATGATGGGTGAGTGAATACAGAAGATTTAGAATCAGAAAATAATATTAAATATTGAACTAGGCCAGTTACTGGGCAGACTTGCATGGCCTGTGTCTGTGTATGGCCGTTTGGTGGGGGATGGGCTGGGGAGGGCTTCAATGGCTGGGAGGGTGTAGATGGGCTGGAGTAGGTTTTAATGGAGATTTCGGCAGTTGGAACCCAAGCACAGTACCGGGTAAAGCTTTGGATTCTTGCCCAGAAATAGCTAAGAAGAAAAATTTAAAAAAAATTTAAATTGAATCAGGTTGGGCAGACTGGATGGACCATTCGGGTCTTTATCTGCCGTCATCTACTATGTTACTATATGTTACTATGACTAGTGAGTGGGATCTTCTGGGTCTGGTTGAGGAGGATTGATTTAGTCGGTTATTCCAGTAGGTTGGGCTTTCTCCGTTGAGAGCCTTGTAAAGTAAGCAGTAGAATTTGAAGTGCACTCTCGCTTCTGTTGGAAGCCAGTGCGAGTCATGGTATGCCTCTGTAAAAAAAAAAAATGTTAAAAAAACGGGACCGTGCAGGTCACCTGCAGACAACCGAAGCGTGCACTTAGGTGGCGTCGACTGTGTACTGTACATTTGGATAGAACAACAAAAAAGCATATTTTAAAACTGCTAGCTGTTCAATAAAAAATATATATTTCAACATGCGGCTTGTGTTTATTCCTTTATGCGCCTAAGATGCTTTATTTATCTCTTTTGATATGCCGCTGATCTGGATTATAATCTTTTATGCTAAATCAGATTGTTTTGTGAGTTTCTGCTGTACCTATAAGGAGCAGTAGGTGGCAGAAGAGATGAATGTTTCTCTTCACTGGGAGAAAGGGCTCGTTTCCTGGAATCACAGATCTACGTTAGATAAACAGTTCTGCAAAGCATGAATGGAGTAACAGTATAGCAAATATTTAATAAACTTTAAAAGCCATAGGTGAAAGCGCTGGCATTAAACACCTGTATATTGTAAAATTGCTCATTCTGCTTGATGTCCTGCCCATAGATGTCAGAAGGGGGGGAGAAGGTGCAGAAAGCCATAGCACCCCCATATGTTCCCTCTTTTCTCCATGAGGTGTATATTTTCTTACTTCCCCTGGGACAGCAAAAGTACAGGCGGGAGGGAGGAAAGAAGGAGAACATAAGCCCAGTATCCCATTTCCATCAGTGGCCAACCCAAAGAGTAGCAAAGTTCCAGAGCTACGACTGTGATGTCATAATGCCTCATTCCACCAATGGCTAAGAGCCGACCTCATCATTGATCTCACAATGGGTTCATTATCTTATACTTTGCTCACATAAGTATATAACAGCTATGTCTATAAGGAAAAAGAGCCAAATATCATCACATAACAATAAACTTTTATTGATAATGACAGGAGTCGCCATTCAGCATATCACAAGTAATTGGAAAAATTACAATAGACTCAATTACAATTTTTGGTGGAACTCGTTATGTCACATTTATAAAATGGAAAGAGCAATAGCTATACAACAAGGAAGTTATAAGAAATTTAATAAAATTTGGGAGCCATTAACTTCTTATTGTAATGAGTAAACACCATTTTCTATTGTAATATACACCGTCTAATGATTGGGGGGAGGGGGAGGTATATTTTAAATTTTTCTTATTGGGGAAATAATAGAGGAATGATGGGAGGGGAGGGTGGTAATTTTATGTATTGTAAGATAAATCAGAAAGATTGTCAAGTGATGTGTTTAATTGTATTGTTTTATTGTTTGTGCACTTGATGTAAGATTGAAAACGAATAAAGAATTTGAAAAAAAAAAGAATATAACAGCTGCCATACTGGAACAGACCACAGGTCCATCAAATCCAGTATCCTGTTTCCACCAGTGGCCAACCCAGGTCCTAAGTACCTAGCTAGATCCCAAGTAGTAAGAGTTGCTGGAGATCACAGTATTATGGGGAGAGATAGGGAAGGAGAGACGGGGGGCTGCTAGGGATGAGGAGGAGATGGGATTGGCGGTGGAACTTGAGCACCCCCAAACAGAAAAGCGTTCTGCTGCCCCTGGCCTGGTCCTGCCAGATACCCATATAGGCACCAGTAAAAACACATCATGTATTTTACAAAAGGCTCCACTTTTGTCAGAGCCTTTTGTGAAGTACAGTGGCAATTCAGCATGTCTTAACCTGGACATCTCTGAAATGGACCTTCACATGTGATAATGTAGGGAACCATTTGCTATTCCTTTCACAATATAAAAGGGCTGGATCATTCACTTTGCCAATATCTCACTCCCCATCAGGATCTTTGCTCAAGGCTTTCCCCTCACACTTCACCTCTCCAGAAAGAGATTAGGGAAGACTGGAGGAGGTTAAGAGGAAGCATGGGGAAGTACAAGCACTAGGGTTACCATATGGCTCCAGAAAAAGGAGGATGGATTGAGACATCCAGGTTTTACTTCCATTGATTTCAATAAAAGTAAAACCCAAACAAGCAGCTGCTTTGAACAGAATGCAATTTGGTGAATCTCTTCAATTACATTATCTATCAATTTCTCCTGCCTGTGAAGGAAGTCTATATATCACACTGGTATAACTGGCTTTTCCAGTCTTGATTAACTCACATATAAGAAGAGAGGCATGCTCTGGGTGGGGTTTGAAACCCACAACCCCAACATAAGCCAGGGCAAGTACTGGTGTATGTGTCCCCATGGTAGCCCATTGCATCACTGGCTAGTATTTGACAGACTTTGCCTCAGGATTTAATTTATAGACAAACAGGGGAAGTGGAGCGAGGGGAGAGGGAGAGAGCAGGGCAGCTGCAAAAGGGAAAGAGGAACTGAATTAGAGCGTAAAGTGACTGTTCTATGCTGCTCCAGGCTCACTATTGATCATTTACAAAGCATTGAAAGGCATACACAGCGGTGTACATGTGCATTTAACATGTAATAGAAGATGCTTTTTTTAAATTTAATTTTCCTTTTAACATTTGCTTTTAAATTTATTTTATTGACTGTAAACCATCTAGATATGTCTTGATGGACGGTATATCAAGAAAATAATAAACTTGGAAACTTACAATCTAGTTTCTCACATGGAAAATGATAAGATGGACTTAGGCTCCATGCTCTCCTGCTACCTGCAGGCTTCTTGAAAGTGAGGTACTGGTGCGGAACACCCCTGCTGCTCTGGAGTCTTAAAAAAAAGTGGTGGAACTGTGTTCTAGGCTATTCCCCCCCCTCCCCACATTAAGCCCTCTTCTGCCTTAGAAGTAAGGTTAATTTCTGTCATGGTTGTGGCATATCCCTAAAAAGGTTCGGGCTCTTCAGCTTGGAAAAGAGACGGCTGAGGGGAGATAGGATTAAAGATTTACAAAATCATAAGTTAAAATTAGTTTTGGGCATGATGTAGCCCCAGATGGGCCTTTTGGTTTCAAGGTAGGCTAATCAGTAGCTACCGGCAGCAGTTTGTACATGAGTGAACCAGAAGCCTTCCCTCTGATGCTTTTGCTGTTTTGCATTAGAGGGAAGGCTTCTGGGTCAGCCTCTGGCAACGTGTAGGAACCGCTGATGGTGACCTGAACAAATGGTACATGGGCTGGAGGAGTGGGTAGGGAGGAAGAGAGAGAGAGAGTGATTCTGCTGCACAGATTGGTGGGGAAGAGAGGGAGAGAGAGTTTGCTGTATGGGCGGGGGGGGGGGGGAGAGGGAGGGAAAGACAGAGAAATGTATGCCCAATTTTGGCTCAGGCTTGCCCTAAATTGGCTGTCTGGCTACGCCACTGGATCTAGCTGTAGGCAAAGACTGGCTTTTGACATCAGCACACAACTAAATTAAATCATATGTTATCAAGATCAACACACAGAATTTAGTAAGTTGGTTTGTTGGGCTGAGACCTTTTTAGCACCCCAATGTATGTGTGGATGTATACAGTCAGGGCCATATTAAAGGGTAGGTCCAGTAGTCACGTGCCTGCAGGAAAGAGAGCAGTGAGGGAGGGAAGTTGACCTTACCAGGCAGTCGGGGGACCCCTGCCCTGTTTGCTTCATCCCTAACACCGGCCCTGGGCCCCCCTGAACCTGGGGGAGGGGGGAGGGCTCTAACACTGTGTGCACTGGATTCCTTTCTCCTCTGAAACAGGAAGTTACATCATTCCTGTTTCAGAGAAGAAGGCAATCCAGCACAAGCAGTGTTAGAGCCCTGCGGCCTAGGTTTAGTTTGCTTATGGGTGAAAGGGTAGCGAGGGAGGGAGGGAGGCTAACCTTACCAGGCAGTCGGTGAGGGGGGTGGGGGTGATGGGGAGGAGAGAGAAATGCTGATGCACCCAATTGGGGAGAGCGAGGGAAGGAGGGAGAAGGAAGATCAGGAAAGGGAAAGGAAAAGAAAGAGAGATGCCAAGACCATGGGAGGGAGGGGAAGGAAAGGAGATACTAGACCATGGAGGGGGAAGGAAGGGAAAGAGACAGATGCCAGATCAGGGGCAAGGAAGAAGAGAAAATGCCAGATAATGGAGGGGGAGGGAGAGATAGAAGAGAAAGAGAGCAGAAAGATGCCAGGGCATGGGGGTAGGGAAGGAATACAAGGAGACAGATGCCAGACCAGAGGGAAAGGAAGGAGAGGAGATGAAACATGAAGCCAGAGCATGAAGGGGGAGGAAGAGATAGAAGAGAAGGAGAGAGATGTCAGGCCATGGGGTTGAGTGAGAAGGAAGGAAGGAAGGAAGGAAAGGAGAAGAGAGAAATGCCATAGCATAGGGGAAGGGGTGGAGACAGAAAAATGGAGAGGGGGTGAAGCTGAAATGAATCTTGTACAAAGGAGAGAAGGGGCACAGGACAGACAGTTTATTGAAGGGATATAGAAAGAGGGAAGATGCCATATGGAAGAGAAAGAGGGACACTGGATGGAAAGGGCAGAGAGGGCAGTGAATAGAAGGGGTGAGACAGAGGGTGAACAGTAGATAGAAGGGGTAGAGAGATGGGGACAGACACTAAATGGAAGTGTGGAGAAGTGGGCAAACATTGAATGAAAGGGGATGAGGGGGAGCAGACACTGGAAGGAAGTGGGGAGGAGAAAGAAAAGAGGGCACATGCTGGATTGGGGGAAGAGGATAGAGTTAGATACTGGAAGGGGTGAGGGAAAGAGGTGGCAAACTTTAGGTAGTCACAATGAAAGAGGGAAATTGAGAACTGAATAGTAAGAAAGACTTTAGACAGAGGCAGAAAATAAATTGAGAAGGAAGACCAAGAAAGAACAAGAGGAAGGGAGCAGAGAGAGAGATGCCAGAGCAGTGGGGAAGGGGAGGAGACAGATACCAGACCTGGGAGGAGGAGGAAAGAAGGAAGGAGACAGATACCAGATCTGAGGGGAGGAAAGGAGGAGAGAGAGATGCTAAAATCTGCTGGGAGGGAGAGATGGAAGGGAAAAAGACAGATGCCACACCATGGGGGGGGGGGGTGAGTGGAGAGAAGTAGATGGATGCCACACCAATGGGGGAAGGGAGCGATGGAAGGGAGAGGCAGACAGTTTCTGGAAGAGGCATAGAAAGAAAGCTGATGCCATATGGAAGAGGCAGAGAGAGGGCAGACAGTGGATGGAAGGAAGAGAATGATGAGCAGATGAGGAAAGCAGAAACCAGAAAACAAAGGTAAAAAAAAAATAATTCTATTTTATTTATTTGTTTTTGCTTTAGGATAAAGTATTATTGTAGCTATGTTGATAATTGTTTATGAATAGAAAATAGAAATAAGGTGAACCTGTTTATTGGATTAATTTTAATACATTTTTTACTAATTCAGAGACCATAATTCCTTTTGGGCCAGAAGAAAGAGGTTTTAACCTCTGAAAGCTAATATTGATAAATGTATTAGTCCAATAAAATGACCGGCACTACATTTTCTTCCCGCCATGCCCCATGCCTCCTACCCAAATGCAAAATATAAACTGGTGGGCTTCCCAAAGCCCTGCCAGCTGAAGATCTCTTCCTCTAGGAAGGAAGGGGGGATTTGTTCAGAGATGTTTGGAGGATGGCACTGGTAGGGTAATCTTTGTTGTTTGTTTTGAATTTTAAAATAAAAGAAATAAAAAAGTAAATAAGAAAATGGGTAAATAAATGGGGGCAGGGGAGAGGCGGAGTTGGGTGGGCCAGGGTGCCCAGTGGACTTGTGTGCCTAGGGGCCCTGAACGAATTAATCCTGCCCTGTACACAGTCCACGTGCAGCTATAATTGCTTTGTAGGCAAAACGTGGCTGCAGCTAGCACAGACCTCCCGTGTTAGTGCACATAACTTATTTGCTTCTGAATCGACCCTTTAGTCAGGACCCATTTGCAAGGAATCGCGAATCGGAGGGGGGAGAGGAGGATCGTAGCCTGGGGGAGGTTCAGAGGCAGTCCTGGAGCTTGCCCTTCGCAGGGACTGTAGCTTTAAGGCTCCGTTTGCACTTCCTGTTTAGGGTTGTTGGTTTGTTTTCCCCCTGCCATGAAAGCCGGAGATCCGTAGTCTGCGGACAGCACCGATCAGCCGCCCCGGAGCGATGGACTTCTTGCGCAGGAGTTTCCGGTGGTCTCCACGGAACAGATCGGCCAGTGCAGCGAAGACCCCGAGCTCTTCGGAGCAGGTACGTTCCAAGCCCCTGGACCTGAACAGAACGTACTGTCTCTTTAAAGTCAAAAACGCTGATATCTCACCTCGAAGTGAGCCTCTTGGACTTCTAATGGGTCCATAAAAAAAAAAACCAACAAAAAACTGTGTGTAAGCTCTCTAGGTCTGGTAATAGCATCGGTGTTTTCGGTTTGTTTATGGCAAATCTAGGATTGGGTGTAGTAATATTTTAACAGGGACTAGGACATCTAGAAAGGTTTTGCTTTTTTTTCTTTTGTAGGGAAACAAATGTGTGCACTCCTTCCTTATTTTGTATATTTGTATAATCTAAGGATTAGATTAGATTAGATTAAATTAGATTTATTTCTCCCAGGGGAGCTCAGAATGGTTGACATGAATTTATTCAGGTACTTGAGCATTTTTTCCCGCTAGATGTGCGCACAGGTGCATTCTCTCAGGAAAGGGCACTTTCGGTAAATAGCATGAGCTGTTTAAGGCGAACACCCACCTTATGCACTGCTCCGGGGTCTCCTTTGAGATGAGGAGCGGCCTGGTGTTAGAGCTGTTGACTCAGCACTCAGAGGTTGTGGGATCAAATCCCAGCACTGCTCTTGTGACCCTCCGTTGCCCCAGGCACAAAATAAGTACCTGTATATATGTAAACCACAAAAAAGGGGAAGGGGTAAAACGCGGACCTCGCGGATCTAAACCCGCACGTCCTTAAAAATCTGAGGTCCGTGCCGCTTGTAGTTAATTTCTGGCTCTGACAGACCTCGGTGACAATTTAGCTCTGACGGATCCGTCCCAGCATAGGGAGGGGAAAGTATTAGGATCCGTCAGTGCTAAAATGTCACCGAGATCTGTCAGAGCCAGAGACTAGTGCTGGAGTGGCTCTAAAACGAATCAACAAGGGGATCAACAAGTACAAGGGGGCACTCAGAGAAATTGAAAGGGGAGAGGTTTAGAACAAACACCAGGAAGTTCTTTTTCACCCAGAGGGTGGTGGATACATGGAACGCGCTACCGGAGGATGTGATAAACAGGAGCACGCTACAGGGGTTCAAAGAAGCTTTGGATAGGTACTTGGAGGACAAAGGGATTGAGGGGTACAGATAAGAGTAGAGGTAGATTATAAGGATGGGATTAGAGGTAAGTTATAAAATTAATCAGGGACCACTGTTTAGGCACTAGGCCTGATGGGCCGCCGCGGGAGCGGACCGCTGAGCAAGATGGACCTCTGGTCTGACTCAGCGGGGGCAACTTCTTATGTTCTTTAAACTTGTTTCCTGCAGCCCCAGTAAATTTAAAAATCTAAGGTCCGCGGCTCTGACAGACCTCGATGACATTGTAGCGCTGACGGATCCTAATACTTTCCCCTCCCTTTGCTGAGACGAATCCGTCAGCGCTAAATTGTCACCGAGGTCTGTCGGAGCCAGAAACTAACTACAAGCAGCAGGGACCTCAGATTTATAAGGACGTGCGGGTTTAGATCCGCGAGGTCCGTCAGGTCCGTGTTTTACCCCTTCCCACAGAAAAGCAGTATATGTCCCATTCCCTTTCTGACATGCCCCACAAATAAATTGGATAATGAACTCTGAACCATTAAAATTTGCATGCATGCAAGCCACCCCAACAGAGAATGACACGTGGACAAATTTTTCCCTGTCCCCCGGGAACTCATTTTCCCGTCCTGTCCTCACGAGTGCTTTTCCTGTGCCTGCCCCATTCCTGCAAGCACCATCCTCGCCTGTACAAGCCTCAAACACTTTAAAATCATAAAGTGTTGGAGGTTTGTGTGGTTAAGGCAGAGCTTACAGGACAGCGACAAAACTTGCGGGTTCAGGACGGGGAAAAGTTTGTCCCCATGTCATTCTCTACTCCCTTAACCGCAACCTAACTCTCATTGTATCTCTAAAGACAATCCAATTACCTTCCCGGAATGATGTAAAAACATAGACGAACCTTTGGGAAGGTTGTACCAAAACCATATCGCAATGGAAGGCTCTATTTGTGATTTATAAACAGTTGTGCATAATACAATATTGTCCCTTTTTAAACTTTAATAAATAGATTTAAATATAAAAATCCTAAGTGTTTGAGGAGGCTTGTGCAAATGAGGACAGAGTCCGTGGGGATAGGGCAGGGATGGGGACAGAGCTCACGGGGACAGAGTGAGGCGGGAATGAGGACAGAGACCACAGGGATAGGGACAGAGCCTGTGGGAATGCGGACAAATTTTGTCCCTGTGTCATTCTCGACCCTGAGCTGCTCGCATGCAGTCTACACAGTGACTGCATACTCATCAGTCCTATAATATCTCCCACCCTCTCTGTCTCTTTCTCACTGAAATGTGCTTTTATATCCTGTACTTTTGAACTGTGTTGCAAATTGTGGTTTTCCTGTTTTCTGAGTAATTACTAATCTGGGTCATGGAGGAGGTGCAAAGGGTCTCAGAATGAGTTAGAGCTGACCACAGATGGGGTCCACCTTAAAGGCTTCAGCTGCTTTTATTGTATAGATTTTGAGTGTCGGCCATCTATAGAATAGCAGGGGGGACTAATATGTCCAACTGGGGGTATGAGGACTTATACCAGTTGAAACCCAGTATAAATCCTGGTGCAGAAGCTGAGCGCGGATCTCTGGAATTCTGTAACATCTTTTGTGAATGAACCTGATCCGCCCACACTAGAGAATGACACGGGGACAAATTTTTCACCGTCCCTGCAGGAGCTCATTTTCCCGTCCCCATGAGTCCTTTTCCTGTCCCATTCCTGCAAGCTCCGTCCTCATCTGCACAAGCCTCAAACACTTTAAAATCCTAAGTAGCAACATTCTAGAGCTCAGATTGTGATGTCATAATGCCTCATTCCACCAATGCCTGAGCTCCGTCCTCATCTGCACAAGCCTCAAACACTTTAAAACCATAAGTAGCAACATTCTAGAGCTCAGATTGTGATGTCATAATGCCTCATTCCACCAACGCTTAAGCTCTATCCTCATCTGCACAAGCCTCAAACAGTTTAAAATAATAAGTGTCCGAGGCTTGGGCGGGTGAAGGCAGAGCTTACAGGAATGGGACGGGGCCAAAACTCGTGGGGAAAAATTTGGCCCCATGTCATTCTCTTGCCCGGAGTTTCTCAACTTGGTCCTGGAGTACCACCTTGCCGGTCAGGTTTTCAGGATATCAACATTGAATTTGCATAAACCTGATTTGCATACACTGCCTCCATTATATGCAAATTTCCTTCATGCGTATTCATTGTGGATATCTTGAAAACCTGACCGGCAAGGGGGGGGGGGGGGCTCCAGGACCAAGTTGAGTAACACTGCTCTAGCTCATACCCATCCTATGGCCATGCCCTTTTTGGTTTGCTTGTGAGATTTGGGCGCAGATAGAGCTGCGCCCAAATTCAAATTAACAAGTAGTTATTACTGTTAATTGGCGCCAACAGCCAATTATTGACCTAATCTAGTCACTTGCGGATCTCTGAATTGTGTGCAGATTTGGGCACAACGTACAGAATCCGCCGGATCGAGCAGGGGGTTCCAAACCTGTCCTGGAGGACTTCCAGCCAGATGGTTATCAGGATATCCAGAATGATTATTCATCAGTCGCTCTACTGCTTGCAGATTTGATCTTGTGGATATTCATTGTGGATATCTTGAGACCCCCCCCAACTAGCTGGGTGGACCTCCAGGAACAACATTTAGAGAAGCAATAAAATTGAGAGGTGAAAGGAAAAAGCAGAACATGCAGTTAGATAAGCAAACTATACAGTACTCCCCCGATATTCGCGGGGGGGGGTCCATTCCAGGAACCCTCACGAATATTGAAAAACCGCAAATATGGTTTTTCCGCCTGGGGGAGGCAGGAGAGGGCAGCTGGAGGGCCGGCGAGTGAAGGAAATCGCTTGGGGTATGCTCCAACCGCCTCTTCCTATACTAAAGTTGAGCTTCACCAATCAGGAGCTGCTTTGACACGCAGCTCCCGATTGGCGAAGACCGAGTTTAGTACAGGAAGAGGCGGTCGGAGCATACCGTGAAAGACCGGGTCCGCGAATTCGCGGGGGAACGTTGTAACAGCCCCGCAACTTAGCAGGTGTATACTTACAAAGGTGCGTGCTAGTCCACTATACAATTGATGAAAAGCTGCAGAAAATAAGGGGTTCTTTTACTAAGGTACGGTAACCGATTTAGCGCACACTAAAGATTAGTACGCGCTAAATGCTATGGCGCCCATTATATTCTATGGACACCTTAGCTTTTAGCGTGCACTAAATCAGTTGGCGCACCTTAGTACAAGGTCCCCTAAGTTTTTAACTTTCTGCCTCACATCTAATGGCAAGATATCTCATAAGTTTGAGCCTGGAACTACACCCTCCCCCCCCCCCCCACACACACACTTTTTACAAAACTGTAGCATAGTTTGTAGCGCCGGTCGTGGCGGTAACCGGTCAGACGCTCATAGAATTTCCAAGAACATCAGATCTGTTACTGCCAAGGCTGGTGCTAAAAACCGCGCTACAGTTTTGTGAAAAAGGGGGTGGGGTAATTGTTTGCAGCATGTTCTCGACGATGGCAGGTCATTGGCGCGCTGACACCTGCGCGCAGGACGATTGCGTGCCGCCATTTCCAGTGCTTTTACAGCTTACCGGTAGTGTTATGAGGGGGTATGTGTGGGGGGAACCCCCTCCACTATACTTATAAATGCTCGCGCTCCCGCTGGAGGGGGGCGTGGTGGGGGAGAACCCCCCACTACAATGAAAACTCCCGAACAGCGAGAGAACGGAAGTTTTCTGTGTATTTTTTGGGGGGGGTTCCCCTCCCAACCCCCCCCCAACAGAAGCACGACTACTTACAAGTGTACTGGGGGGATCCCCTCAGAACGCTACCGGTAAGCCGTAAAAAGCACTGGAAACGGCGGCACACAATCGTCCTGCGCACAGGTGTCTGCACGCCATTGACCTGCGTGCTTTACTTACAGGATCGTTCTCGATAATGGAGCATTAGTAGTAGAAGGGATGACTAGACTCCAGCAGAGCGGTCTTATCATTTGAGAAGAACAAATTGAAGATAAGATCATAGGGCCTATTAGTCTGCCTAAATTACTTCCTGTATTCACTTACTTAGATTTATATCCCGTCCTCTCCAAAGATGTAGCATGTCATAGACGCCGGCGCATATCAGCCTTCTCCTTATTTTATATTGGCTAGGGATATTCTTTGCGTTGTCCATCCTGTCTTAAATTCTGCCACTGCGTGACGATACCTTTTGGGGAGTTCGTGTGTTGATTCAGTAAAAGGTACTTTAATTTGCCAAAGATCCACTTCTGCCTTCAAACGAGGGCTAAAGGGAACTATTGAGGTTTTTCTCAGCTGTGTGCTACTGCAGTAATTTTTGTGTTCGCCGAGACGTATCCTCAGGAGCAGAAAACCCCCCCCACCCCCAAACCAAAAAACGATTGTTAAAAAAAATCCACTTGCCCATCCATTGTGGTTGTAGAAGGCCTAGTGATTTTCATTGTAAACAGCATATGGCCTAATCAGCTTGCGTATGAATCAGATTAGCTTTGCCGTAATGATAAAGCCAACATCCTTTCAAAGGAAACCATTATTTACTCCAGAGGACAAATAAGAGAATGGGGGTAACATTTAATCTGCTTTCAGCTTGTGCAGTTTGGTTTGTAGGGCTCTGTTTGTCTTTCACCCTACACAGATTTAAAGAATATGCTGGTTTTACACGAGAACCGCTCTTGTCTTGGAAAAATGAGAATTTTAAAACATTTTTAAAGATTTTTTTTTTTTCCATGCGGTTCCTGGAAAAGATGGACAGCTGGAACATTCTTTGTTTGGGTCATTTCTGGAAATGTTCGTTTTGCGTGTTTATATTTTTGGCCATTTTTTCATCTTGCAAAGCCAAGCCATTCAGAGCTCACTCATTTTGAAAAGAGCGTGCATTTCTTTCTGAATAGCATGTGTAGGGTTTTGGACGTGTGTGATGGCTTGGATATGAATTATTTCAGAAAATACATGGGGTAAAAATATTCAGCTAGTGATGGTTGCATTTTTTTTTTAACATCACCGCTGGCTTTATGCTCCGATGCATTTAAACATGGGTGATCCAGACCTACATAGAGAGATGGGTGAGGCTCTGGTCACCCCAAGGATTGGTGGTCACCAGTCAGTTATGGTTTCCCACCCACCCCCGCCCCTTCCGATGATGTACTTTTACATCATACAGCGTCAACGATCAGGCCTTTATGATCTGACCTATACCTTTTTTGTTTTTGCCTGTTTTCTTATTTTTGGTTTAGAAATAATTGAGTTATCTTTACCCATGCCCGTGTGAATCCTGATTGATTTGTCATTGTTTCTTATGCGATAGACTGGCTCCAGCTCTGAAGGGGAAAAGCGAGAACCGTGGTGCATATTAGACTTTGATGCGGTAAGTACCTTTTGAAAGGAAAACTAGAAACGACACACAGGCAGTGGTCTCAAACTCAAACCCTTTCCAGGGCCACATTTTGGGATTTGTAGGTACTTGGAGGGCCTCAGAAAAAAATAGTTAATGTCTTATTAAAAATACAGTCTGCGTTTCGACAAGATAGTCGTTTTCAGGGGTCCCTGAAAAGTCCTATGGTGGTAAACGCGTGGAAAAACTGATATGCTTTTATTTCAGCAGCGTTTTTCTCATGAGCCTCCACATATCACTTTTTCCACCCGTTTACCACCATAGGATTTTTCAGGGACCCTTGAAGACGACTATCTTGTCATAATGTGGACCGTGTTGGGTCCTACACTTTCAGCGGACTAGGTCCTTAAGGTTTTTTAAGTGGCTTGCTTTATTGTACTTTTGGAACTTTGACATATTAAAGTCCATTTCAGGAATATCGTCACTCCACAGTGTAAACATAGGAATGTGGTTCTTTGATTTTAACAATGACAACGTTTAACTGGATGGACCCCAAACAGAAAGTGTAAAGCGACAGTGCTCGTCCCCGCATTTTCATTAAATCTTTTAATTGGAGCTATGTTTTTGTCTGCTTCCAAAGAGAAAGGCTTCATTTTTTTTTTGTGTATGTAAGATAATATATGAAAAAATAAACCCACTGTTCCATGACCTACATTATCTTGGTATTATAAATATTCACAAATACTCCACTTTATTTACTGAAGGTCCAAACTAACGGAAGAAAAAGCCTCTGGTCTAATCTGGTAGAGCTTAAAGCTCAAACCACCTCCGTCCACATCATTGGCACCAAAAAAACTTTCATTTTTGACTCTATGCCACTTTCAGCCTCTTTTTACAAAGCTGCGCTAATGGCCC
Organism: Geotrypetes seraphini; assembly: GCF_902459505.1. Taxonomy (NCBI): domain Eukaryota; kingdom Metazoa; phylum Chordata; class Amphibia; order Gymnophiona; family Dermophiidae; genus Geotrypetes; species Geotrypetes seraphini. The sequence goes on along the minus strand of NC_047098.1, from coordinate 9,628,450 downwards.
CGAAGCCCATAGAGATTTAAAAGGCTTCGGGGCCGTTGCCGTGTGGCAGCCACTAGCGCAGCTTTGTAAAAGAGGCCGTTTGTTGCTAGATTTCTATGATGTCCTACAAGCAGCCAACGTTTCACGGGTATCAGCCGTTTCTTCGGGGCTCCCGGCCTTTCATTTGCCTTTCACAGTTTGAACTGTTGCTTCCTCGATCTCGTTGGCGTCCGATTCTCAGATTAGGCCCGAGGCTTTTTCTTCCGTTAGATTGGACCTTCAGTACATAAAGTGGAGTATTTGTGACTATTTATTTCCCACCTATTGGAGATCTATATTATCTTGGGGCATATTATCTAACTTTATTTTGATTTGTCTTCTTATTATCTAATGATAATCATATTTTCTATATACTCTGTTTTCTGTAGCAAGTGGATTCTTGTGGATTATTTTGAAAATGTATAAATAAAAAAAATTAAAAATAGTCCAGGTATAGTACCATACAAAGTTAGACATATTCCTGTTGAACCGGGACGTACTCAGGTAGGGTAGTCTCGGTTAGAGCGCTGGTCTTTGACCAGAGGGCCGCCGCGTGAGCGGACTGCTGGGCACGGTGGACCCCGGGTCTGACCCAGCAGTAGCAAATTCTTATGTTCTTATGTACAAGAATTGATGACAAATCACCACTGCTTTGTACTGAACTCTGAAAGCGTGCCGTTAGTAGGTCCGTGCAGCTGAATCGAAGTCAAGCAGTCATGCAGTTTAAACAGTTCGCGCACAAACTAATTATTGCCTCAATATATGTCACTGAATCAAAAAAAGTCACCAAAACCAGCAGTTCAACTATAAACACTCTCCTTTTATTATCAAAAAAAGGGGAAGAAAAAAGGAGAACTTTTATCTTAGATATTTTTTGTTGTTCCTCTGTCGTTCCCCTTTATATCCTCAGTACATCCTTGTAGTTTCATGTACAGTTCATTGCTGCTGTGTAAACACTGACGTGTCCAGAGTCAATATTCAGCGGTTGTTTTCATTTCTTTTATGTTCATTAGTTTTTATTGAATATTATAAGAAATTTACAGAAAGCAGTTCAAACACACAAAATCTGAATAAGACACAATGGTGTAGAAAAAGTCTATATCTACAATCATTTACATACAACCAGATTAATAAAAAGAATCCAGGGTATGTGTAACTGCTAATAGAAGATATATGAAAGGCAGAAAAGCAGGGAGAGTAAAATAAGAGAGAGGGAAAGAAAGAGGGAGAAAAATAAAAAGAGAGAGATAGATAGATAGAGAGGCAGAAGTGTCTACTGGTTAGAATGAACATATGAATCTAAGAATGACCAAGGTGATTTATTTCGCACCATGTTTGTGGAGAGTCGAGAAATCATGTTTTTCTCATATGCATAAGATTCAAATTTGTGATACATGCTCAGAGAGTTCCACCAAAAGGTGTAGTCAAGTAACGAGGATGATTTCCAATTTTTTAGAATATGCATAAGAGCTGTTACAAACATGGCATCAATGAGTTTAGGTGGGCAGTTTGTTTGTGCGAAACAAGGGTGTTGAGAACGAAGAATTACAATGTCCATGGAAATCTCTTCTGAACACTTAGTAATAGATTTTATTGTTTTCATTTCTAATCCTCCATGTGACACTGCCGGCTTCATGAGTGTGTGTCTATGTCCATGTGCCCCCTCACTCCAATAACATTATGTAAGGCAGGGATCTCAAAGTCCCTCCTTGAGGGCCGCAATCCAGTCAGGTTTTCAGGATTTCCCCCAATGAATACGCATTGAAAGCAGTGCATGCACCTAGATCTCATGCATATTCATTGGGGAAATCCTGAAAACCCGACTGGATTGCGGCCCTCAAGGAGGGACTTTGAGACCCCCGATGTAAGGTGTCCCATTCACACTAACTTCATTGCCTACCTATAGAGAAACGTATATCGTTTGAAACTGTTCCTCTGATTCGTTATATTATACAGGCAGAGGCTTCCGATCATCTCACTTAGTTTTGCATTAATCGTCTAATACAGGGGTAGGGAGCTCCGGTCCTCGAGAGCCGTGTTCCAGTCAGGTTTTCAGGATTTCTCCAATGAATATGCATGAGATCTATTTGCATGCACTGCTTTCAATGCATATTCATTGGGAAAATCCTGAAAACCTGACTGGAATACGGCTCTCGAGGACCGGAGTTCCCTACCCCTGGTCTAATAGATTGAGTATTACATTTTTATTGCATTTTCCCCTTTTAGAGGTGCAGTCATGTGAAAAAAAATTAGGACACCCCATGATATATTCAGTTTTTTCTTAAGAAATGTTCTCATATCGATGCCAAATCTTTTTATTTAGCTCTGGCAAAGAAAGTGATGTAATTGCAGGTAAACAACAAAACTTTTCCTTAATTTACTCATGAAACAAAAGATATCCACAAAAATGTGTATTCTAACTGAGGAATAAATTAGGACCCCCCCCCCCCCCCCACACACACATATCCTTCCACTTATAATGGCTCAAATCATACACAGGTATATCACATCAGATGCACATGATTAGAACATCATTACTCAGCATTTTGAAGGAAGTTTGCCCTACTTAAACCTCAGACATTTAGTTTGGTGTGCTCGAGACTGCTGCGATGAGAATGAACACCATGGTGAGATCAAAAGAGCTGTCTGAGGCCTTCAGAAAGAAGATTGTAGCAGCTTATAAGACTGGTAAGGGATTTAAAAAGATTGTGAAAGAATTTTCCATTAGCCATTCCACAGTCCGGAAAATAGTGTACAAGTGGAGGACTTTCCTAACAATTGCCTACTTGCCCAGGTCTGGCCGTCCAAGCAAGTTGACCCCCAGAGCAGACTGCAAGATGCGAAAAGAAGTTGTTTATCTGCAATTACATCATTTTCTTTTGCAGAGATAAATAAAAAAAGATTTGACATTGATATGTGAACATTTCTTAAGAAAGAACTGAATATTTCATGGGGTGTCCTAATTTTTTCTCATGACGTTTAAATATCAGTTTAACTCCTCTTTTACATATGCTGCTCTTATTGTTTGGAATGATAAGGACAGAAATTAGTTATTGCAGATTTTGTAAAATGCTTAAAACATTTTTATATGATAGATTGTAAAGTGAGTATTTTTATCCGAAGAACTGTATCATCCCATAGAATTATTATGACTTCTTTCTGACATAAATCGCCTTGAACTGAATGTTATTAGAGAAAGTCGGAAATCTTGTATTAGATTAGATTTTATTCTGGAGAGCTTTGGTCCATGTCCAAACTTTGCATGAAGCTTCATCTTGCTCTTGACATTCACCCTGTTGAAATTGCCATCGTCCACTTACTGACAGTCCACCAAATATGAAAAGCTTTGCCAAAAAACACACTGCCGTCTTTTCTTTCCTCTAATTTACCATGAATAAGAAAGCAGAAAGCTGCACGGCGTACAGAATCCCTTGCACTTACCTGATTTTGACTGCCATCTTTAAATAACATTTTTTTTTGGTTTCTAGAAACCCGACCCTGACCCTCACCGTTGTGTGAATGTTCTCATTGTGGGTGCCGGGAGTCGTGGGAAGTGTTATTCTTTCTTCGCTGTTCATTTTTCTAAACGAATGAAGGTAAGACATGTAGTTTCTTGGGATCTCTAAAATGATACGGTACTAAATCGGTGCAACTCAGCTTTGCCATGAGAATCTTGGCTTACAGCAACCAAGTTGTAAATGATACCTTTTATTGGACTAGCTTAGTGTATCTTTAATAAGCTGTTTATTGGTATAGCTTACCTCACCCCCCCCCCCTCCCATTGTACTAAGCCACGGTAGAGATTGGTCCAGAGCGCTAAATAGAATTGGTCCGACACTCTTAGAATTCCACTCCCTACGGCCAGAATCCTCAAAGCACCCCCCTCAACTGCTGAACCCATGACCCACCCCAACCGCTGATACCGATGATCCTCCCAAGTCCCAACTCCCCCATACTTTTGATTGTAAGACTAGCTGGAGGGATGCCTAAACCCTCCGCAGGCCCACCTCTTCACAATGGCGGGCCTTCCCCTTCTCGGTGCATCCTGGGCCAAAATATAGAAACATTCATTTTTGAAAGCCAAACTGATATATATATATATATATATATATATATATATATATATATATATATACACACATTTTGAAAATTGCCTAGTTGGACATGTAGGCCGACAGAACGTCCAACCCTTACAATACCTAATTTTATACCCAATTGTAACCACAGAAACGTCCAAGTTGAAAATGTCAAAATCCAGGCCATTTGGACATTATTGTGAGTGAGTGACTGACCCCCACACACATGCCAATAGAGCAGTGGGACACCCTTAGAAGGCAATGAGGTGAACTTCATATAAAGAGTGCCAGAAGTACATCTTACCATAACCCCATTATGATGAGCCCTCCAAAACTGCCCCCAATCCTACGAGATCCACCTGTCTACCACCCCAATAGCCCTTATGGCTGCATATGTCACTTATATGGCAGTAGGATTTTGGTGGGCTCACACTTTCCACCGTAAATATAGTGGTTAGAGTGGCTTATGGGCCTGGGTCCTCCTCTCTATGGTTTACAAGCACACTCACCAGGTTACTTAAGACACCTGTGCGATGCTCCAGTAGATTTTCCCATACCAGGTGCTGCTGCTGTAGAGATGGGTATATACTCTTTCTTTAAGAGTTTTGAGGGTGGGAGGGGGGTCAGTAACCAGTGTGGGAGTGTGTGTGTTGGGTGGGTCGTATACCTTCATGCATCCAGTCGTCATCTGGTCTGTTTGGGTACCTTTTGTGGTCTAGCTCCAAACATCAAAATTCCGTCCATGCAAGTTAAGCCCGCCCATAACATGCCTCCCAACCCCCCCTCCTGAAACTCTGGATTCACAACAGGCAAAACGCCTCACTAGACGCCAACAAAAACAGCTTTGAAAATCTGCACTTGGAGATCCTAGTGATTAGAAGGTCCAGGTTTCAAGTTTATTAGGTTTCTTGATTAATCGCTCAATCATATTTCTAAGCGATGTACAGTTTAAAATTTACATTTGTTAGGTGACAATACAATAAATAAAAATACTTAAAAAAAGGACAGAATTACACTCAATTTAACATATTCATAACATTAGGTAAGGAGGAATGAATTACAAATCTTTAAAGTAAAGAGAAAACATTAAGGGAAAATACAGAAGATTAACAAAATAACAAAATATAATAAAATAAAATAGAATGGGGTTGTAGGATATTAAAATTAGTTTGCAAAGACATCCTTGAAGAGAAATGTTTTTAAGTTACTTTTAAATTTTCCAAATTCCTTTTCTTCCCTTAAAAATATAGGGAGGGCATTCCAAGTCTGTGGTGCAGTAACTGAAAAAATAAATTGTCGTCTTGTATTTATAATTTTCAACGAAGGAATAGACAATAGGTTTTGTTCATTAGATCTTAAGATTCTCTTTGCAGAATATGGAATTAATAGTTTAAATAAGAAAGCGGGAGTCTTATTATAAAGGGTTTTGAAGGTAATTATACAAAGTTTATATGTTATTCTGTGAATAACTGGAAGCCAGTGTGCGTTTTTAAGAAGAGGTGTTACATGATCAAACTTTCTAGATTTGGTTATAAGCTTAATTGAGGCTTTTTGTATAATTTGAAGACGTTTTATTTCATGTAAAGCAATTCCTTTGAAAAGAGAATTGCAATAGTCGATTTTAGACATCACCAAAGAGTGAATGAGAATATTAAGTGATTTGGGACATAGAAATTTAGAAATAGATCGAATTTTACGTAATCTGTAAAAGGTAGTTTTCATTATGTTACTAATATGATCGTGAAAATTTAGTTTGTTATCGAAAATCACCCCTAAAATTTTAATGTTGACTTAAGATGATTTTTGCACTTTTTACATTTTTTGATCATGAGCCACTGAATTTTTAACAAATTTGTGCAAATTTAACCAAGGAATAAAGGACAAAATAAAATGAAATTATTATTATTGATAAAAAGACTTGGGTTTTATGGGGGGGGGGGGGGGGGATGTGGGGACAAACACTTTATGACCATAAGCAGAATTGGCCAATACTGGTAGCTGCCTAAAAATTCCACGCACTGTTTCTATTTTATTTTATTTATTTATAAAAAGGACTTGCTTTAATCATACTTTCCATTTCAGCTTATTTTGGGGGATGGAAATAGACTTGCGAAAAAGAGGGTCAGAGAAAAGACATGTGGGACATGAACAGTCGGGGTCTAATTAGTACTCTTGAGGATTGTATAAAAAAAAAAAAGCAACCGTGAAACATTACTGCCATACCTGAAAAAGACCCCAAAAAAGAGGAAAAAGAGAAGAACACCCCCCCCTTCTTCAAATGTTAACACTGGCAAACAACCACAAAGATGGTTACTTAACTGACAAATAGGGAGTGATAGACCTCAGAAGTCTAGGGCAACACTTTTGAATTTCTTACTATACTACTGCTTCTAATTTCTATAGCGTTGCTAGACAGTACCATAATAGATTTGCGCCAGGCAAAAGCGTGCCGACAATCCTGCACAGGACTTCTGCACGCCGGCTTAAAACATTTCCTGTTAGCGTGTGTGTGTGTGTGTGTGTGGGGGGGAACTCCCCTAGTAAACTTACAAGTGTTTGCGCTTCCATTGGGGGGAGGGTTGTGGGGGGAAAATCCCCCCCACTACACTGAAAACTGCCATTTTCCTTAGTTTTTTGGATATTCAGTAGTTTTTAAGTTTTTAGTGTGGTGGCCCCATATCCTCCAACACTTGTAAGTTTAGTGTGTGTGTTGGGGGGGTTCACCCCTCCCCCCTCCCAGCGCTAACAGGAAGTGTTTTAAGCCAGCGCGCATAAGTCTTGTGCGCGATTGTCGGTGCGCGATTGTCATGCAAGAGACAATCCCTGCTCAATAGAGCTTACAATCTAATTAAAACAGACAGGACAAATGGTGGTTAGGGAATTTCTCACAGTGGGAATGATAAAACATGCAAGGGTACTTTTCAGGTGAATGGGAGTTAGAGTAGCAGTACACTTCTTAATTTCTGAAGCTGAAACAGGCATGAATTATGAGAGGCCTATAATTACTAGCACAAATAGGATGAGGAGATCTCAATATGAGTCATAACCTAAGAAAAACCATGATCTCACTAACAGTCCAAGATGGAAAATAAATTTATATTAATTGTGGAGAGGAAAAAGATCTCAGCTACCCTACAGACAATCCCAAAGGATAAACAAGTCTGTAGAAAGCGGGCTCAATTGTCTTTCATTGATCAAAACCTCTCTTTCTTATTATTATTCATTTTTTAAAAATCATTTTCTAGTTGAATATTAGTGCACACAAAACAATAAATTCAAAAAGTGTCACTTATCTCAAAATATGCTGTGAGTAGAAAATCTCCCACTGCCTGGAGGTTTTGATCAGTGAAAGACAATTGAGCCTGCTTAATACAGACTTGTTTATCCTTCGGGATTGGCTGTAGGGTAGCTGAGATCTTTTTCCTCTCCACATAAATATAAATTTATTTTCCATCGTGGACTGTTAGTGAGGCCTATAATTATACCAGACCCTTCCCTCACCACTATAAAATCTTAACAGTGGCTTTGTCTTAAAGAAAATATATTTTTAGTAGAAAATATTAGAACAAATGTCATCTACCCCAAAGGCCCTTGGCCAAAAAGTCTTTCCTGTGCTTCTGTGAAACTTGAGCAAGGCCAGAAATATACAAATAGACTAGGGTTACCAGATGACATGCCCTGTTTTTAAAGGACAGGCTGGATGCCCAGACGGATTTCCAAAACCTGGCACTTTGTCTGGAATTTGGAAAGCCCCAAGCTCTGGGCCCTATGCACGCAAATGGGTGACATCATTGTGTTGCATTCACACTTACTCGGAGGACCTCCAGATGCAGCCCGGACTCGGGGCAGAAGAGATGAGATTTGTGTGGGGGTGGGGCCAGGGGCACAATGGGGTGGGGCCTTGGTAACCCTAGAATAGATGAGCCAAGAAACTGGTAATGAATACGGTGGAAATACAATGGCAAAATATAATTCCACAATTTAGACTCCACTGTCACTCATTGGTTTCAAAAGCTCCATTATTAAAGTGCAACTGGTGTTCAGTGTGATCTATTTTTTTTTTGTATCAAAAACATTTTTAATAAAATACTGTTGCAAATTATACAACCACTCTGTTTCTGGTTGAAACATTTTTGAGCGTGGACAGTACACAAGTTCAGAGCAGATATCATGATATTGAGGACATAAAGGTATCAGCTGAAGCACTCTTCCTTCTAAATTGGGGTAGGAGACCTCCTATTGCATTGCTGCCAGTAGGGAGCAGTGCTTTAATAGTGTGTTTTCCATCCTTTTGGACAGGCAGGATCAGTGTTCCCGCTAAGCTGCGTTGGCCTGCGCTCACGCACAAAATATTACATCGCAGCGCAAAGTTTCTCTTCACAGCGCACACACGCGTCGGTAAGGTAAGGGGACGCATTGGGGGGATTGCACTTCCCCACAATTGCCATGCTTCGGTTCCTCTTCTTCCTTCCTTCCTCCCCCCCCCCCCCCCGCGGGACCCTGCGGCACCATCACCTCTTACTCCCTCTAATGTCGGCCCTGCAGCTCCAGACTTCCTCGCACCTTCTCCCCTCCCCCTTTGGATCGCTATTATTTTAAATGTTATAGCCGCAGAGCTGTATCCATCAGTGGAGATGTCTAACCTCGGCCTGCCCCGGAACTCTTACTGCAACAGTGACTTCCTGTTCCTGCCTAGACGGGCGGCTGCTGCAGTAAGAGTTCCGGGGCAGGCCGAGGTTAGACATCTCCACTGATGGATACAGCTCCGCGGCTATAACATTTAAAATAATAGCGATCCAAAGGGGGAGGGGAGAAGGTGCGAGGAAGTCTGGAGCTGCAGGGCCGACATTAGTGGGAGTAAGAGTTGATGGTGCCGCAGGATCCCGCGGGGGGGGGGGGGGGGGGAAGGAAGGAAGAAGAGGAACCGAAGCATGGCAATTGTGGGGAAGTGCAGAGCTGCAGGGAAGAGTGTTGCGGTACCCAGCTGGAGGGAGAAGGAAGATGAGGGAGGGAATTAAAGGAGATGCCAGGGCTTGGAGCGTAGGAGGAAGGTATGCCAGTCTAAGGGAAAAGGAAGGGGGAGATGTGAGAGCATGGAGGGGGAGCGAAAGATGGAAGAAAAGGAAAGGAGAGAGATGCCAGAGAATCAGGGAAGGGGAGATACCAGACTATGAGGAGAGGTGTGGGAGAGGGAAGGCGAGGAGAGAGATGCCAGACCAATGGGGTGAAAGGAGAGATGGAAGGGGGAGGCATACAGTTTCTGGAAGGGGCATAGAAGGAGAGAAGATGCCATATAGGGGAAGAGAGACGGCAGACAGTGGATGGAAGGAAGAGAGTTACAAGAAGATGAGGAAAGGAGAAACCACAGAAGACAAAGGTAGAAAAAAATTTCTATTTATTTATTGCTTTAGGAGACATGTGTCACTGTTTCTGTGAAGCATTGTATGCAGAGTCCAGCTTCTTGCTGGTTCAATTTAACCTTTGTCTATGTATTTTTATTTTATCCCCCCTTTTACAAAACTGTGAAGCGTTTTTAGCACCAGCCTTGGTGGTAGCAGCTCTGATGCTCAGAATTTTATGAGCATCAGAGCTGTTACCTCCGTAGCTAAAATCCACACTACAGTTTTGTAAAAGAGGGAGGGGTTAGTTTGTGATTACATATTCCTTACTAGGCGAAGGTGTTTTCTGTGTTCTGTGTGTTCGAAAGACATGGTTTTCTGTTAGGATTGACGGTGTAGGATTGATCTGTGCTGGTCTGGCTTGTTTAGTTTTACAATGGGTGTATTGATGTACTGCTCACTGCAATATGTAAGATGCTGCCTTTTCCTAGGTACTCATGTGTGACGTGTGGTTTGTTACTAAAAATCATGTTTTTCTTACAGATGGGGGGGGGTGCCAAAAAATGATGGGCCCCGGATGTTACATATGCTAGGTACGCCACTGTATGTAAAGATACCAGAAAGCTGGCGTAGCAAAAACTTCTAAGTTTTGAGTATTTAACCCTCCCACAATCTCACGGGCACTCGTTTCAAGTTTATTGAGATTTTGATTTAAACGCAATATCAAATATTTTCAATGCGTATAACAAAAATAAATTTTGGGAAATAAATAAAACCATTTGAACCAGTGTTCCCGCTAAGCTGCGCTGGCGTGCGCTGGCGCACAAAATATTACATCGCAGCGCACACGTTTCTCGTCACAGCGCACGATCGGAAGAGGCGTACGGCAGATGGCAGGGCGGCGAGAGGAGAATCGGGCGAGTTGGCTCATAACTTGCTGGCGCCCGATATTTTTGGCTCACGGTGAAAAAAGTTTGCTCACAACACCCGCCCGCTTAGAGGGAACACTGGGCAGGATCCCTGGAGTTCTGCTAAGCTTGCCTGTCTCTCACTGTTGAAAATATGATAATGAAACAGTGCCCTCTACTGGCAGGACTATAGGTGGAGGATTCCTTCTCAGCTTAGAGCAGTGGTCTCCAACTCAAACCCTTTGCAGGGCCACATTTTGGATTTGTCGGTACTTGGAGGGCCTCAGAAAAAAAATAGTTAATGTCTTATTAAAGAAATGGCAATTTTGCATGAGGTAAAACTCTTTATAGTTTATAAATCTTTCCTTTTGGCTAAATCTTAATAATAATATTGTAATTTATAGCTAAAGAGACATATGATCAAGAAACTGTTTTATTTTACTTTTGTGATTATGATAAACATACCGAGGGCCTCAAAATAGTACCTGGCGGGCCATATATGACCCCCCCCCGGGCCGCGAGTTTGAGACCACTAGCTTAGGGGGAACACTAACCTGAAGATGTCCAATGGGTGAAACGGAGGCCCTGTTGGGACGTTTTTGAATAATTTGACTAGATGAATTCTCATTTTTGATTTGCTTCAACCAGAAACATAGTGGTTGTATAATTTGTAACAGAATTGAGAATTCTAGTCTCCAAAAAAATTTTATGTAATAAAAATTTTGATTAAAAAAAATTGAACACAATTTGCACTTTTTAATGAGTTTTTTAGGCCAGTGAATGAAAGTGGAGTCTTTACTGTGGAAAAACAAATTCAACTGTGGTGACAGATTCAAACTTGTTGCCGTAGACTTCTGAGGTCTTTTTTTTCCCCCAGTTAAGTTTACCTTCATTTTGGTTATTTGTCATGCTTGAAAAAGACAATAAATTGGGGATGATTCTGTAAACGGCACCCAGGTTAGGCATTGCTGGGGATGCCTATTTATTTAGTTAGTTCGATTTATATTTCGTCCTGGTGCGCAATGGTGTATGGTAGAGAGAGTAGAGAGGGACAGATTCTTCAAACTTTCAAATAATAAAAGAACAAGAGGGCACTCGGAAAAGTTGACAGGAGACAGATTCAAAACAAATACTAGGAAGTTCTTTTTTATCCAACGTGTGGTGGACACCTGGAATGCGCTTCCAGAGGACGTAATTGGGCAGAGTACGGTACTGGGGTTCAAGAAAGGATTAGACAAATTCCTACTGGAAAAGGGGATAGAGGGGTATAGATAGAAGATTACTGCACAGGTCCTGGACCTGTTGGGCCACCGCGTGAGTGGACTGCTGGGTACGATGGACTTCAGGTCTGACCCAGCGGAGGCATTGCTTATGTTCTTATGTAGATATTTGGGGTGGGGGGGTGGGAGGAGGTCAGTGACTAGTGGGGGAGTGTGGGGCCATATTTTCATCCCTCCAGTGGTCATCAGATCAGTTTAGGCACCCTTTTGGTCCTTATTCGTTTTGAAAGCATGCCTAGCCCAAAACGTCCAAATTGTGCCCTGGACATTTTGTAAAATGTTTGTTTTTTTGCTGTAAAACGTCCAAGTGCTAATCCGCCCAAACTTGCTTTTAAAACGCCTAGGGTTACCAGAAATCCGGATTTCCCTGGACATGTCCTCCTTTTCAAAACCCGGCACTTTGTCTTTTTTTTTTTTTTAAAATGTATTTCACCATTAGTATCATGTGACAAGTGGTTTGCAATCCAGAAAATAATATAAAGATGTACACTGGTATCCTATGTCTGCCGGCTACATCTTGGGGACGGCAGGAGGAAGCAGCCGGGTAATCGGAGTAATTGATATACACTTCTCCCTCCGTATTCGCGGTTTCAGCAATCGTGGTTTCGATTATTCGCGGTTTTTAACTTGATGGCTCCTCCCCCCCAAATGACATCAGCTTGCATAGAGAAATCGCCGATTCCAATCGTTTACAGAGAAAATCGCTGATTCCCGGCACTTTCTTCACCGTGTTTTGCCTCTCCGTCAGGAACAGGCCAGGTCTCCCACCACGTTTTTTGCGGTTTCACCATATTCATGATGGTATTTAATAGAAAACAGCGAATAACATATGCAAAAAGTTATTTGCAGTTTTTCTGTTATTTGTGGGTCTGTTAATCTCCTATCACAGCGAATACGGAGGGAGAAGTGTATTTGAACATTTGGGTCATTTTACCAAAGACTTTTTTTCCTGTTTTATGCTGAGAACAGAGGTGAGAAGAAGTGAACGGAGCAGAGAGGCAGCTGCTGCACTGTGCACAGGATAATTGATATTAACGGTCCTGGATAAGCAATATAGAAAAAGAGCAGGAACAGAGACGAGGGCTCTGGGATAAGAGCAGGGTCAGCGAAGACGATTTGGCGAAAGGAACAAAGCAGATCAGTGTCTCTGGAAAATGTAAGCAGGCGCGTTATTTTCATTTCTGAATACCTTCAAAGGAAGTCCATTTCCAGAGCGCTGGCAGCTGGGGGCTGCTTCGCGCTTTTTATTTTCTGCACGCGTTAAAAGAATAGCAATCGATGGCAGTGGTTTGCTGCCCCTCTGGTCCGGGGTACTTTGCTACACTTGAGGGTAAATAGTCAAAAGGTGGGTGTTTTGTATCAATATCAGACCCAGAATGTCTTGGCGGTTTGGTTTATCGTCTAAGAAAAAAAAATGCCATACCGTGATCTGTGCCTGCATTTGGTGAGCTTGATTTTTTTTTCAGCACAAAACGCAGGCAGTTTTGAATGATCACTATGATTATGGAATGCGTCGCTCTTTTCCTGCATCCGGGGCCGTTCCTGCAGTTTGTGGATAAAAATGTTGTTGACTGATGGCACAATCTTTCCCACAGACAAGGGAGTTTTTAAAGCCCGCAATTTCTAGAGGATTTTTTCCCTTTCATAATGTAAAACAAGAGACGTCATCGGTGCATAACATCGTACAAAGGTGTCCATAAAAGCCAATTTGATGAATTCACAAAAGACAAGGATGAAGGGGAGTTGATTTTTAAGATAACTAATGCATCTGTAAATTTCAGGCTTCATCACTGTTCTGTATCCGGCCAAGGTGACATTCCCTATCCTCTGTCTCCTAACCTTTATTTTTTCTTTTCGGTTTCAGTATGAAGGGGTGAAAAATATCAGATTGGGCCAAAAAGTAGTATGTGAATAACACACCAAGTGCATAATTAAGTGAACTTGCAAGGTAAAATAATTCAGCAGTGTTGAAATAAAACAGAGACGAGCTGAGGACAGCAGATAATATTTTATTGACCTTCCTAAAATGAAATCGAACAGGAGACAGTGACATAGGTAGTTCGGCAAAGAGGTTTGCACTGTTTGAACCGTGATGAAAGATGATTTTGTGCGTGATTGTTACTTGCTTTCATCATGTAAGTCAAGTTCTTGCTTTTCTTAAATGCAAAATGTCTGCAACCTGATTGCTTGCAGGGCTGTGCGCTGATGGAAGGTTTTGCAATTTATTTATTTATTTTTTTATCCCAAAGTATGGTTTTCTAGATTTTTAGGGGTTTTCTTTCCTTCATATGATATTCAACAAAGAAGTACTGGGACAAAGCACCTTTCTGAAAATACAGAACGCTTTTATTGTGAATTCTGATCCATTTTCCGCATTGTTTTCTAATGATTCATCATTTGATCCAGGAGACCATTTTCTCTGAAAGTAGCTTTAAATGCTGCTTAAACATAGGATTTCTGTGGAGTGCTGGTGTGTATGTATGTAGAAATCCTTTGCTTTCATTGTATAATGTTTAATTATACAATGTGTTAGATATTATCCAGGCTAAGCTCTTATTATATTAGCTGTCATATTATAACTATAAAAATTCACCTTTTACGCTCCAGCATGGGGTAATACAGAACTCAGGCGCTATCTGCAAGCATCCGTCATGGGGCAAAGGAAGCAAACAGCTGTACTCCAAATCCCAGCTAATTCTTCCTTAACAAGTGATTTCTTATTCAGTGGCTTCTGTTCACCGCTGAAAAGGCGTTTTCACCTTCTTCTCTCTCCTCCATCAAACTGACGTGGGCACTGGTTTGTTTCTCCACATCCCTTTAAGACGTCTCTGAGTGGACTGACTGCGGATGTTAACTACGTGCTCTCAGCCAGTGCTCTCATGGAACCTGCTGCAGACCCAGGGAGGGGGAACCAGGCAACCTCAAAAAAGCTATTTAGCCAGTGGCAGGGGGGAGGGAAGAGCTTATGATGTCATCTCCTCCTCCTGGGCACATCTCCAAGTTACTGGGTATGTGTTCCGAGCAAATGGCTGAGATGTTGACTTAAGAGGAGGGTTGGGTTTTTTTTTTTTTGTTTTTTTTTTGCTGGATGCAAAAACTGGATTACTGGCACACAATACTGGAAAATTCAGGAACCATTCCCAGCCAGAGGGTTAAGAGCTTCTGTTCTCTGTCGGTCTCTCCTGTTTTGCTTGATTGTTTCTATTCGTGTTACAAAGCGGCTTTTATTGTGCTCAGCCATTACCGTGTAAGAAATGCGTTTCAATACAGACTTTTGAAGTGACATTCGACCAATCAAACTGATTACTTGCCCCGAGCATTTATACGTCACCCGTAAACTGTTGCGATTAAACAGAGGCTCGATTCGGATTTAGCATTTCAGTGTATTAAGCCTCTCGCCTCACATTTTTTGGCACATTACCGCGAGAGTTAGTGTCTGGGAGTCGCATTTTACAGTCGATGTGACCCCATGGATCTGATGTGCCGAAAAAAAAAAAGAGTTTATCCCACTCTGAGGGTGTTTTCAAAATGATTTTGCCCAAGTAACTAAGCACTTTACGGCCGAGATTTTTAGCTCGGGCCGGCGAGGTAAGTGCTCTGACGCGCGTAGGAACTCTATGAGCATCAGAGCATTTTCCACGCCGACCCGCGCTACAAAACCTCTAGCGCGGCTTGATAAAAGGGGCCATTAGCGTCCTGCCCCTCTAAGGTTAAAAGTGCAACAGCGGCTACTAAACACGAACATAAAACAGTCCCTCCTTTGTGGAGCTTAAGAATATAAGAATTGCCGCTGCTGGGTCAGACCAGTGGTCCATCGTGCCCAGCGGTCCGCTCCCGCGGCGGCCCTTAGGTCAAAGACCAGTGCCCTAACTGAGACTAGATTCACTGAGGGCTAGATTCATTAAAGGCACGGATCCGATCCGATCGGTGTCCGGGGGGCTGATTCATGAATCGCTCTCATGCAAATGAGGGCGATCGGAATCATGCCCCCAACCGACCGCCCGGATCGCTCTACAGCAATCCTGACGCATGCGCTGGCCCTCTGTGCCCGGCAGAGCAGGAAACCTATAGTTTTGTTTTTTCTTCTTTGCAAGCCCATGCTTTTGACCCGTTTTAAACCTGCGGGTTAAAACCATGGGCTTGCACTGCGGGGAAGGGCAGGAGAGATTTGCATATTACCGTATTTTCACGCATATAACGCGCGTGTTATACACGATTTTTACAAACTGTGCATAACCGTCCGCGTTATACGTGTGAGCGCGTTTTACAACTTTTTTTTTTCAATTCGATCCGGCATCCCCCCTGCGAACCGGCATCCTCCCCCCCCCCCCCCCGCTCGCGTCACCCCCCCTCCCCCGCGATCCTCCTGCACCGCAAAACATCTCTTACCCGATTGGGCACCGGCACCAGCACCAATGCACAGGATGTGCCAGTGCCCGAAGATCCTCCCTCGTTGGGTTGGGCTGGGCTGGGCGGTGCGGTGCGAGAGAGATCCTCCTTCCTGTGCCGGGCTGGACTAGGCTTTGAGCATTTGCGCATGCTCAAAGCCTTCTGGTCTCGCTCTCTCCGGCGCAGGAAGAAGGAGGATCTCTCTCGCACCGCACTGCCCAGCCCAGCCCAGCCCAACGAGGGAGGATCTTCGGGCACTGGCACATCCTGTGCATTGGTGCTGGTGCCGGTGCCGGTGCCCAATCGGGTAAGAGATGTTTTTGCGGTGCTGGGGGGGGATGTAGGATCACGGGGGAGGGGGGGGTGATGCGAGCGGGGGGGGAAGATGCCGGTTCGCAGGGGGAATGCCGGATTTGAATGAAAAAAAAATGCTCTCTCGGGTAAGCGAGCCGGGGGGGGGGGGGAGGATGCCGGTTCGGAGTAGGCGGGAGGAGGTTTTAGCATGCGCGGTATACGCGTGTGCGCGCTATATTAAATTTTTTTTTACATAAATTTGTGTTCCCCTCGCGCTATACCCGTGTGCGCGTTTTACACGGGTGTGCGGTATATGGGTGAAAATACGGTATAACTCGCTGACTGTCCAGCTCTCTTCAATGTAAACCGCCCAGAAGTCTCACGACTATGGCGGTGTAGAAGAATAAAGTTATTATTCTTATTATTCTGGTTTTCTGCACCACCATTGTTTCTGCTGTGAAAGTCTTATGTTTCACCAGCCACTACCCCCCTCCATCCATCCTCGCAAGTTGTGACTCTCACATCTATGGAATCCTAAAATGGACAAAACACCCCTGTCTCTCTTTTCAGGTTGTTGGAGTCGTAGAACCTCGCACTTATCCAAGGGAAGACTTCCAGAATATGCACAGCATTGACCAAAACAATGTTTTTGAAGGTAGTCATTCAATGTTTACTCTGCTTTTATTTGCCTTTTTATAAATTGTTGCTTTTCTTTAAGGTGTGATAAAGTGCGATTCTTTGTAATAAGCTGGTTGCTGTTTTGAATCCTTGGACTTCAGCTGCTTCGGTGGCGTTCTAAAAACGATAACGTAAAATACTTTATCCCTTTCTGTAAATCTTGTCCTGCAGACTGGAAAGAAGCGGTCGAAAGAGAGAAATTTGCCGATGCCGTAATCATTACAACGCCTGACAGATTGCACAAGGTATGGAAAATCGGATTTTAAAACGAGATGCCTTGCGTGTTTTTTGGCCAGTCTCAACCTGCGACCTTGAATTTTGTTCATGAAACACGTTGCTATCCTGTCGATCTTTGCTTCATTCAGCGTCGATTTTAAGGTCTGGGCCTGCTGTATTTTAAAATGAAATGCTTCCTAAAAGGAATTTTTTATTTGCAGTTCTCTGATCCCTCCAAGCACCCCTTTCTCTGGCTCCCTTTTAGGGTTCTGCTCGTATCTCTGGACAAGTCGAAGAGTTGTGAGGAAGAGATGTCAGACACTCGGCCATGGATTACTCAGGATACACTTTATTGGTTGATGCAATGTGTAGACTCGACTCTGACCCTGTTTCGACAAAAGTGCCCTTTTAAAATCAGTCATTAGTAGTGGAAAGCTTTCAGTAAACCATATCTTCTTCCTGGTGATCCAGTGAGGGGATCGGTGGAGGCAGCAGCGCTGCTCGCTGTGGCTCCTGTTCAAAAAGGCCGTCGTAACCTCTTCCGGTAGCTCGCGGTACCACTTCTGCCCGCTTAAATCACTGTGTGTGTCTATATAAATGCACAGTTGTCGAATTACCCCCAAAGTGTCTGGCAGCGGAAGGAGAGTGTTATTGTTCCTGAGGCAATATCACCGTTTGAATATTTTTTTGTATTCCCCTTGTTGGGGGAATATGGAGTGTGTTTCTACAGAACTGGAGGTACAGGTTTTATACTGGTGGCTTTGTCCAATCTGTGGATCATCAGGATTTCGTTCCCACATAGAATGATGCTATGAATGGTTAATGGTAGCTTTACTGTGTACTTGATAGAGCCTGGAGAATTTTTATGCCTAGCCCTGGAGATTTTTCATGTGGTGTCATTATAACTACCTGATTTTAAAGACAGGGTGGTGGTGGGTGGTTTGTTCAGAAATGTCACTAAGGCTTGCTCCCCGCCATACCAAACTTAATCCCTCCCCCCTCCTCTCCCTTTTCCACCTGAAATACTGTCTAGAACTCGCTGCCAATGACTGAACTATTTCAGCTTGTGTTTTTTTGTTGTTCTTTTTTTTTTGCAGGATCCTGCTGTAGCCTTTGCCAAGAAGGGCTACCACATTTTACTGGAGAAGCCTATGGCAGTAAGTCACTCCACATCTTATTCTGGTGCAGTGACGACTGAAAGTAAACACTTTCCAGACTGGTTCTCATTCTTGATCAAGTGCTGTAGGAACATAAGAACATGAGAATAGCCTTACTGGGTCAGACCAGTAGCCCGTTCTCACGGTGGCCAATCCAAGTCCCTAATACCTGGCCAAAAACCAAAGAGTAGCAACCTTCCATTCGGAATCCTAAAGAAAAGCAACATTCTAGAACCCCAAAGAGTAACAAAAGATTCCGGAACCCCAAAGAGTAGCAACATTCCATGTTACCGATCCAGGGCAAGCAGTGGCTTCCTCCATGCCTGTCTCAATAACAGAGGACTTTTCCTCCAGAAACTTATCCAGATCTTTTTTTTTTTAAACCAGCGAAGTTAACCGCTCTTTACCACAACCTCTGGCACAATAATGCAGTTGATGTTTGTTGGTCTTAATGGCAGGTTAGCTAGAATAACAGTCAAATTAATAAAGAGGCAATATTTATGTATATTAAAAGATTTGTATTCCACTCTATCAACCATTCTAGAAGGATTATCAGAGAACATACATAATTGTTTAAAACACACCAAGATGGCGCCCGGAGCGGGACCACCCCCACCTTACTATGCCACTGAATAAAGTTATGCAATTTGGGGAAATTATATAAATGGTGCCGAAAGTTAGGCATCAAACAACTGGACGCTAGGCTAGTCTATAATGGCAGGGCTGTACGCTAAATCTGTTATAGAATATTAGTGTAAGTCTGCAGAAACACACCAAACTCTAGGCGTGACCACTTAGGCCAGGGGTAGGGAATTCCGGTCCTCGAGAGCCGGAGCCAGGTCAGGTTTTCAGGATCTCCACCATGAATATGTATGAGATGGATTTGCATGCCCTGCCTCCTTGAGATGCAAATCTATCTCATGCAGATTTATTGTGGAGATCCTGAAAACCTGACCTGGCTCCTGCTTTCAAGGACCCGAATTGCCTACCCCTGACTTAGGCTATGTCTAGGGCAGACATAAACATTGGCGTGTAAAAAGAACAGCAATTGGGCATGTAATTAAATTCTGTAAAGTGCACGCAAGAATAGTCAACGCCTCAGACATGCCCGTGCCTCCCCTCCCCCACCCCCCGTCAGCGCCATCTTTGCAGTTCTGCGTGAGAGAAGTTAGGCGCTCAGAATAGGGGCATAAACTTGCGCAAATGCTAATTATTGCTAATTGGGGGGGGGAGAATTTATCAAGGAGCGCCAACCAGTTCAGCGCATGCTAAACGCTAAGATGCCCATTGCATTCTTATGAGTGCCTTAGGCATGCGCTAATCATTAGCACACGCTAAATCAATTAGTGCCCTTTG
Source organism: Geotrypetes seraphini (assembly GCF_902459505.1). Lineage (NCBI taxonomy): Eukaryota > Metazoa > Chordata > Amphibia > Gymnophiona > Dermophiidae > Geotrypetes > Geotrypetes seraphini. The sequence continues at coordinate 9,608,739 of NC_047098.1, read as the reverse complement.
ATGAATTAGCTTGTTAACACCAATTATTGGAACCCATCTTCAATTAAGTGCAAATTTATCACCAATTAATTAAGTTACACTCAGAACTGACCTATTCTATAATAGTTGAACGCCTAACTTAATGCGCCATTTACAGAATCTGGAGGCTTATGTGTTATTTTTAACCAGGGCCAGCGTTGGTTGGGAAGCGGGCAAACGGGACAGCTGCCCTGGGCCCCATAGCTCCAGGAAGCCGCTGTGGGCCGGAATGTCCTTCCCTTCTCCCCCGCTCTGTTCCTAAGCTCCCCCCCCCCATTTTTAAAATGCAAAGGTGTCGCTGGCGTGGCAGCAATTCGTTAGCGCTGCTCGTAGCTTCCTCAGCAGGGTTCCTCTGTCGTGGTCCACCTCCCTCTGATGCAACTTCCTGTTTCCACTTGTGCAGACTTGAGGCAGAGAAACAGCACCGAGGTGGCCATGTGCAGTTCCAGAGAATTGCTGTCATGCCGGCGATCCCCTTGCATTTTAAAAGGTGAGGAGGAGTAGGGAGAGGGCTTCGGCCTGCGGTGGGGAGACGAGAAAGACATCCCGGCCAGCAGGGGTCCCCTGGAACAGCTGACTTTTAAATGAAGGGAGGCATGCTGGATGGGAGGGTATTTGGTGGGTGGGGAAATTGGGGGAGGGGTGAGGAAGGAGGGCAATTGGAAACCCCTTCCTTAATTTCTGCCCTGGGCTCCATCATGTCTTAACACTGACCCTGCTTATAACTGTAACTTATCTTTTTGCTGTTACCGCCACGGCCGGCGCTAAAAATGCTAGAGCGGTTTTCTAAAGGAGGGAGTAAATTAGTCCAATAAAAAAGGTATTACCTTAATTCCTTTTCTTTTGTTTTATTTCTATTTAATTCTATATATTATCTTCATTGGTCATGTCATCAAATTCCAATAAACAAAGTTATCACAGTGAAAGAGAGACCCTGGTGCTTTTTTTTAAATTTAAAAACAAAATTGCCTATAAGAATTGGTTAGTACCAAATGTGAGGTGCCAGATTCTGACTGGAGGGCTTTCTGTCACTTATCAGGTCACCCCAGAAGACTGTGAAGAAATCGTGTCCGTGTGTAAGGAGAATGGCGTGATGCTTGCTGTCGGCCATATACTGCGATACTATCCAGTCGCTCAAAAGATAAAAGTAGGTTTCCTTTCAACCTGCCAAAGCAGTAGGCATGAAACACTGATGTGATGTGATTATTTGAAGACGGTAGAGGCCAAAAGCGAGCAGGCTAATTAAAATTGTTGGTTGTCTGCTAGGATTCCAGTCTAGGGACCAGAGGCCCCGACCTGTGTCATGAGCAGGTTCCCTTAGAAGCATTCTGTTTCACAGGCTCCTGTGCGTATATTTGTAGGGAGATAACGAGTGTGAATCCAGCCTGTTCTCCCGATGTGCGATTTTGCGTATCTGCGATTATTCCCCATTTGTGCCACTGTTTTCACGTATTCACGGATCTGCTCTTAAAAAAAACCAGCTTACTTTCCATTTACTTTCACTTTATGGTCTGGCGTTTGCGTGTAGATATGACCCCCGAGCTTCCAATGATTGCAAGGATTTACTGCAGGGGCGCCCACACTTTCTTGGCTTGCGAGCTACTTTTAAAATGACCAAGTCAAAATGATCTACCAACAATAAAATTAAAAAAAAAAAACACAAAACACACTGTGCGCAGAGAAAATGTTAATTCCTTAGCAAAGCAGCAGATGAATCCAGAGCCAAGTGGTCGATGTGAGCTATTCCCACTTGTCTCTGGATTCATCTGCTGCTTCTAAAGGAAAGGAAATTAACAGGTAAGAACATAATTTTACCTTCCTTAGCAAAGCAGCAGATGAATCCAGAGCCAAGTGGGAATAGCTCACATCGACCACTTGTCTCTGGATTCATCTGCTGCTTCTAAAGGAAAGAAAATTAACAGGTAAGAACATAATTTTACCTTCCTTAGCAAAGCAGCAGATGAATCCAGAGCCAAGTGGTCGATGTGAGCTATTCCCACTTGTCTCTGGATTCATCTGCTGCTTCTAAAGGAAAGAAAATTAACAGGTAAGAACATAATTTTACCTTCCTTAGCAAAGCAGCAGATGAATCCAGAGACAAGTGGTCGATGTGAGCTATTCCCACTTGGCTCTGGATTCATCTGCTGCTTCTAAAGGAAAGAAAATTAACAGGTAAGAACATAATTTTACCTTATCATTTATATTCTGGGTTTTTTTCAAAGAGGTCAGGGCAGATGACTTTAAAATACGCAATGTCACCTCAGTAACAACTATACAAAAATAGACAAATATACCACCTCCCCTTTTACTAAACCGTGCTAACAGTTTTTAGCCCAGGGAGCTGCCCTGAATGCCCTGCGCTGCTCCCGACGCTCATAGGCTCCCTGCGCTAAAAACCGCTATCATTTATTTTTTTTTAAGTTTATTTTTATTTGATTAATCGCTTAATTAAAATTTTCTAAGCGAGTTACAATATGTAAGAGTAACATATAATTTAACATGGTATTAAAAAAACAAAAAGAAGATAAAAAAAAAAAAGGAAGGAACAGAAAACAAAAAAGCAGAAATAGTTTAAACAATAGATATGTTTAAAAAAATGTTTAAACAATGAATACAACTAGCAGTCTTACGGACTGGTACACTAGGTAAAAGAAAGACAAACGTTAAGGGGGGGGGGGAAGGTTAAAGAAAAATGCAGAGGAAGGAAGAGGGTTGGAAAAGCAATTTACAAGTTAAAAGCATCCTTAAATAAGAAGCGGTTTAGTAAAAGGGGGCCATATTGCGAAATATAGACAGCAGATATAAATTCTCAAAATGGACACCTTTTGATCACTAAATTTAAAATAAAATCATATTTCCTATCATTGCTGTCTGGTGATTTCATGAGTCCCTGTTTGCACTTCCTTCTTCTGACTGTAAATCCAATATTTATTTATTTCTTTTTGTCTGTCTGTCTGAATCTCTCCCTGCCACCCCCTCAGCCACCGCCGCCGATTTCTCCTTGCTTCCCCAACGCCAGGCCAAGTACAAGTGCCAGACCCAGAGCCTTCACCCCCCCCCCCCCCCACGTCTATTCTGATGTCGGAGAGAAAGTTCCGGGCCAGCCGGGTTTCGAAAAGCCTCCTTAACATCGCGTCGGGCAGGGAGGAAGTCCGCGCACACCATGCGATGATGTCACGCATGCGCGAATTTCCTCCCTGCCTGACGAGAGCTGGCAGCGGGGGATGGGCCTAGAGTGGGACTGGGGGCAGGATTAGGGTGTTAAAGGGCAGGGATAGGCGGAACTGTGCGGGCCTGGGGGCAGATCTAGGGGGGTCCAATTGGAAAATCTGGCAACCCTACGCCAGATGTAGGAACATCTCTAAGTTAACTTTATAAGGCAGAGGAGAAAGTGGGATAACTAACACCTGAACAAACAAATAGAAGTGTTTTTGCTCGGTGTATTCTGTTCAGTTGTGTGAGTGTGTCTGGGTGGGACCAGAGCTCACCAGTTCTTGTCACAGATATACTGCGTCTGTCTGACAAAAAGGACTCACTACCAATGTTCCCTCTAAGGATTGATGAGGTGTGTGCAAAAAAAAATATGCACGAGCCACAAGTTACGCTAGCCGCGTATGCACACTCCTATCTGCATGTTCTGTGAGGTGTAGGTCCGTGGCCGCAGGAGTGCGCATGCGCGAGTCCTCAGCCTTACTGGTATGTTCATGCTGTTCTTCGGTCTGCCCTGCTCCTTGCCTTGTCTTAGTGTATTTTTAAGCTGAAAGACGTGGCAGCGGCTCCTCTCACGATCCCCACCTGCGTCGGGGATCTTGAGAGGAGCCGCCGCTGCATCTTTCAACTTAAAATACACTAAGGCGAGCAGGTTCAGACCGAAGCTTCAAAAAACATTTCAGGCGGCGGTGCGGAGCGGCGGATGGAAATACCAACAAGGCTCCGAGGAGGACGCGCAGGCACGGCGGCGCCCGAGGAGAACGACAAGCGCCGGACTGGCGCCGCTTCCGTCCCCTTTCGCGGTGCCGCGCCGGCGCTTGGCCTGAGCCGCCGCTTCCTCTCGCCTCCGCCCGCGCTCGATTCCAGTCGCGCCCACTGCGTATTTTAGTGAGCGATACCAGAAAAATTACGAGCGACGCCAATGAAAATAGTGGGCGATCGCTCATGCGCTCAGCTTAGAGGGAACATTGCAGTCACTACCTGTTTGCTTATCCTCCTTTCTGTGTGCACAGGAGATTATAGACAACGGAATGATTGGCGACGTGGTGCACATCCAGCATATGGAACCGGTAAGTAATAATACACACAGGGACCAGCTCTTGAAAGAATAGTTTGTGTTGTGTGTGTTTTTTGGTTTGTTTAGGGTTTTTTTTTAATACAGTAAACCCTTGATTATCCGGCCTTCGGATTTAACGGGCAAAATATTCACCGCATGCAGCTTCTGCCATGTTCTCTCCGCATCGCGCCCCAGTGACTACAACTCCCTGCTTGCAATGCATCGCCCTCTTCAGCGACGTTCTTCGGGTGATGCCAGCGACACTGAGAGTCATGACGTCCACAGCTCTGGGCGAAATCTGCCCTAGTGCAGCGTTCGGGGCTGAGCAGCCACTTCCCAGAGGAAAAAAAAGGGCTTTTCTCAGCATAACGTTGGTCGGGGAATAGATACCAGCTGTGGCCAGCCTCTGCCTGCATCCGGCTTTTATTAGAGTCTCTTACAGCTTAGCTCGCAATCATACAACACCCCCCCCCCCCCCGGAGGAGGGAGGGGACTCTGGGACTCTGGTTTGCATGCGACCACAAGTGAGCCCGGCTTCCAGGAATAGCTCTTCATGCCGAACAGGTCCCTCCACTCCCAACCTCAAAACGCCCCCTCCTCCCCCCCCAGTCGTGCCCTTCAACTGCAAACCGCCAAATGACATTGCTACTCCCACTTCATACCGAGGCACTGGAATCAACTGCCCCCCCCCCCCCCCCCCACCACAGAGCAGATCCCTTGAAGGACTCCTCAACTGTTCGAAAGCAATGAAAATATACCTCTTCAATTAACTCCCCAGCCCATGACCAAGAAATGTATATTGATACAAGAGCCTCGGTGTGTGTCGCAGTAGGATAAAACTTGTTCTGTAAATTATGACAAATTGTATTTATTAATTCATTCAGTTTTCTGTACTGTTCTCCCAAGGGAGCTCAGAACGGTTTTTACATGAATTTATCCAGGTACTATAACATTTTTCCCTGTCTGTCCTGGTGAACTCACAATCTTGTCTAATGTACCTGGGGTGATGGGGGGATTAAGTGACTTGCCCAGGGTCACAAGGAGCAGTGTGGGTTTGAACCCACAACCTCAGGGTGCGGAGGCTGTAGTTTTAACCACTGCACCACTCTCAAAATCAAAATGTAGTAAAAGTGAGCCAAGAGTAGGACAATCAAGGCATTGTGACATCACTGAGGAGGTTGGCTCTTAGGCATTGGTGGAATGAGGCATTATGATGTCACAATACCAGCTCTGGTTATCAGAGGCTGAAACTTTTCACACTATTCAGTTTTCCATACCATTCTCCCAGGGGAACTTAGAATAGTTTACATGAATTTATTCAGGTACTGAAGCATTTTTCCCTGTCTGTCCTTGTGAGCTCACAATCTATCTAATGTAGCTGGGGGCAATGGGGGGATTAAGTGACTTGCCCAGGGTCACAAGGAGCAGCGTGGGTTTGAACCCACAACCCCCGGGTGCTGAGGCTGTAGCTTTAACCACTGCACCACACTTCCCCCCCCCCCCCCCGTAACCTGTGAACTGTATATTATATATGCTAACCAATAACCCATTCTTTACGGAGAGGGTAGTGGATGCCTGGAATGCGCTTCCGAGAGAGGTGGTGGAGAGTAAAACTGTGACTGAGTTCAAAGAAGCGTGGGATGAACACAGAGGATCTAGAATCAGAAAATAATATTAAAGATTGAACTAGGCCAGTTACTGGGCAGACTTGCACGGTCTGTGTCTGTGTATGGCCGTTTGGTGGAGGATGGGCAGGGGAGGGCTTCAATGGCTGGGAGGGTGTAGATGGGCTGGAGTAAGTCTTAACAGAGATTTCGGCAGTTGGAACCCAAGAACAGTACCGGGTAAAGCTTTGGATTCTTGCCCAGAAATAGCTAAGAAGAAAAAATTAAAAAAAAAAAAAAAAAAAAATTTAAATTGAATCAGGTTGGGCAGACTGGATGGACCATTTGGGTCTTTATCTGCCGTCATCTACTATGTATGTTAACTATGTTACTATATTCTGAGCTCTTTGGGGAAAATGGAATAGAAACCGGATTAAATAAATAAATAATTGAGAGACAGCCGATAGCATATACCAATTAATACTGTACCTAGACCTGGCCTGGTATTGAATGTCTGGCCATAATTTCAGTGGTGGCAGTCAGTGATTTAAAAACCAAAAAAAAAATGCTGACTATTTCCCCACTTGTTTGATATGTTTTTGACCAGGATTTTGTTTCTTTTCTTTGATGGAGTTGTGTTTTTCTTTGGGTTTTTTTTTTAAATTAGTTTGAACATGCATCGAATCTGTGACATGATTACCATTTTGAATTCAGTTGCGTGTGTGTTGTTTTTTGTTTTTTTTTTCTTCCCACGTCTGCGTGTGCAGGTCGGGAGCTGGCACTTCGCCCACTCCTTCGTGCGAGGGAACTGGAGGAATGAAAAGGAAAGCACTTTCTCTTTGCTGGCCAAATCCTGCCACGACATCGACCTCATCAATTTCTGGATGGGTGGTAAAAGGTTCAAAGCGCATTCTCTCCTATCCTCTACCAAAGTGCCTACAGCTTGTAGGATTTGTATTATAACATAACAATATAGTAGGTATCAGCAGATAACGACCACTCTTCCCACCCCCATACTGCCCACTTGTCCCTGTCTGCTGCATCTCCATAGACCCTCCCTGGATTGTGCTAATCTCTTTCCAATGGCCATATTGCAACCCCTCGTTACTGCCACACAGTTGTTTTAATTCTGTCACTATTTTAGGGGCCTTTTACAAAGCTGCGGTAAAGCAACAGGGGTGAAGCCAAACACCCAGTTCTGGGCGAGCCTGGACCCCAGTTGGATGGGCAGGAGATACCATATCTCCCTAGCGAGACAAGGTGGTCCATCCCTCCTCTCCCCCCCCCCCCTGCTCCCTGCTCTTTCCTCATGTCCAGTCCCTAAATCTTGTTGTAAACCTTTGATTCCCCCAATTCTACATCCAATGTACATTTCCCGATCTTAAATCTTGTTGTAAACCGCAGTGAATCCTAGCGGAAAACTGCAGTATAGAAGAAAATGTATGGCACTGCAGTTTTCTTTGGAGTTTTCCTCCAGGAACTTGTCCAAACTTTTTCTAAAATCAGCTACGTTAACTGCTCTTACCACAACCTCTGGCAACGCATTCCAGAGCTTATCTATTCTCTTGAGTGAAAAAATATTTCCTCCTATTGGTTTTAAAAGTATGCGTCGTAGCTGTTGTATTTGAAAAACACTACTGTTCAAAAAATATCTCCCATCACTCTAACCACCACCCAACGAGTTCCCAACCAACGACTTCGGAAACACCCATCTATACTATCTCTTTGTCTGTGACCTAAAATGTAATGTAACTCTCCTACTTTACACCTGATTTAAACGATCGAGTTGCCATGTATTACCTCTGCAAAATGCAATATCTTCTGTCATATGTAATAACTTCTGTGACAAGTATTATCTTCTGTGAACTTGAAGTATCATAACTCTTTACTGTTACTGTAATCTACTCCTAACCTGAAATGTAATTCAACTGGAACTGTCCAGATATCTTCTATAATGTAATCCGCCTAGAACCGCAAGGCACAGGCGGAATAGAAATCCCTAATGTAATGTAATGTAATGTTTGCTTTCTTACAGATGCTTAAAAGTGTCATCTTTCGGACATCTATCCCACTTCACCAAAGAACATAAGGTTTGGATTTAACTTACAACTTTTCAATAGTCGATATTTCCCTGTCCCCAGCGGGCTAAATCTAGAAATTGTTTTGGAAGCATTCATCTTGGTTCATTTTTATTTCTCGTGTAAAATTCTGTTTTCACATGTGCTCTTTTTCCTGGAATGACTGCAGTTCTTTGATAAAAACCTTCATTACTGTCCTGTGTATGATATACACTTCTCCCTCCGTATTAGCGGTTTCAGCATTCGCGGTTTCGATTATTCGCGGTTTTTAGCTTGCTGGCTCCTCCCCCCCCAATTAAGTCAGCTTGCATAGAGAAATCGCCGATTCCGAGCGTTTACAGAGAAAATCGCCGATTCCCAGCACTTTCTTCGCCGGGTTCTGCCTCTCCTTCAGGAACAGACCAGGTCTCCCACCATGTTATTCGCGGTTTCACCATATTCACGATGGTTTTTAATAGAAAGCAGCGAATAACATATGAAAAAGTTATTCACGGTTTTTCTGTATTCACAGGTCTGTTATTCCCCCTATCACAGCGAATATGGAGGGAGAAGTGTAAACTCATCCTGGCCCCAAAGATGGATAGCACAGCAGCGTCTGGGTGGGACTGCTAAAATAATCTAGGCGAGTCAAGTCACTAACCCTCTCTTGTACAAAGGCGCGCTAAGCGTTTAACGCCTGCTAACTGATTTAGTGCATGCTCAACACTAACGCGTCCATTATAGTCTGTGGACGCGTTAACGTTTAGCGTGCACTAAATCGGTTAGCGCGCGCCTTTGTACAAAGACCCCTAAATCCCCTCATTGCCCCAGGCACACTGGATAAGAGTTTGAGCCCACCAGGACGGAAGGGAAAGATGATAAAGTAGCCCCCCCCAAAAATCATAAAATCGCCATTCTAACGACATACAGTGTTCCCCGGGTCATTCGCGGTCGGCGGTTCGCGGTCCCGGTCATTCGTGGTGTTTTCTGACCGCGAACCGCTGATAAGGAGAGGGCAGCGGGAGAGGCAGGAGGGAGCAGCTGGAGCGCCGTAAGCGCAAGAAATCACTCGCGGTACGCTCCGACCGCCTCTTCCTGCAGTAAGTCGGGCCTTATCCAATCAGGAGCTGCTTTGACACGCAGCTCCTGATTGGATAAGGCCCGACTTGGTGCAGGAAGAGGCGGTCGGAGCCGTACCGCGAGTGATTTCATGCTCTTCAGGCTCCCCCATGAAAAACCGTATCGGGGAAGTACTATAATGCTAAAATGTGATAACATTACAGACATCAGGACATCTGTGATGCCTAAAAAGCGATTCTATAAAGGACGTCTTCACAATACAGGCAAGGTTAAATTCGCTGGACGCCACTGAGCGCAATTCTCTATTGTGCATCTATACATAATAGAGTCGCGCTAAGCGTTTTGCTCCCGGACGTCTAAATGATGCCTAACTTTTAGGCGTCCTTTACAGCATTTCTGGACGTCTTTCCCAAAACGTCCAAACTCAGACTTAAGATGTCCTATCGAAAATGCCCCTCCACGAATGAGAGTTTCTATAGCAGCACACGTGAATACTTCCGCTGAATATGTAAAATAGAAGCTGCTATGGGAAAGGTATGGAAGAGCTGTGTGGCAACGTGCTGGGTGATGGGAGAAAAGCGCACCAGACATCAGCGCACCGCCATTGGAGCGCAGACAATTGGGCGCAAGACACCAGCGCGCCGCGGAAAAACTTACTTTTAAAGAGCTCCGAAGGGGGGTGTGGGAGAGAATCCCCCCACTTTACTTCATACTCTTCACGCTGCCGTTGGGGGGCAGAGTGGGGGGTTCAGTTTTCTCTATAATGTGGGGGGTCTCCAGTGTCGGAGCGCTGATGTCTCGCACGCAAAGGACTATGAACCGCTGATGTGTTGTGGTTATTTTTTTGTTTTATTTTTAATCCAGCAGTTGAAATAATGGGATTTTTACTAACAGCCCGCAGGTTCTGCCAGTCGATGTTTAGAATGCTCCGTGGAGCAAACCTGTCCATACTCGGCGAAGAAAATTTACCTGACCGATCATGCAGAGAAGGTTGGTTGTTGGTCTCGCACTATGCCGCATTTATGGAATTCTCTTCCTACTGAATTACGTATTGAACTTATGTTAAATTTAGAAGCCTTTTCAGTTTAGCATATCCTTAGAATGATTATTATTACTCACCGTAATAAGATCGTTTGGATTGGACCCTAAGGAGGGATTCCGGACTGCAGCCAACTCCAGTCTCCGCCCCTTCTGTCTTGCGGCACCGTATGATTGGAACGAGCTGCCCAATTCCCTATGGCGGGGGCTCCGTCTCTGGCAGTGTTCAAGGCCCAGTTAAAAGCCCACCTCTTCGTGAGCATTTTCGACTCCCAGTTCCTCTCTCCTTGGCTTCTGCATCCCCAACCCTATATGTCATGTCTTTCCAAATTAGATTGTAAGCTCTTCTGAGCAGGGACCATTTATAAATGTCAGCCCGCCTCTTTGAGAGCGCTTTTGACTCCTAACTCCTCTCACCTTGGGTTCTGCATCCCCAAACATGTCTGTTCAGCTCTTCCGAGCAGGGACCGTCTATAAATGTCAGCCCACATCTCCAAGAGCGCTTTCAACTCCTAACTCCTCTCACTTTGGGTTCTGCATCCCCAACCCTATATGTCATGTCTGTCTGTCCAAGTTAGATTGTAAGCTCTTCTGAGCAGAGACTGTCTATAAATGTCAGCCCACCTCTTTGAGAGTGCTTTCGACTCCTAACTCCTCTCACCTTGAGTTCTGCATTCCCAACCCTATACGTTGTGTCTGTCTGTCCAAATTTTCCCGAGCCGGGGCACACTAAAGGTAGTGGCCACGGCTTGAGGCGCCCAGAAGTGCGCGGATGTCGCTGGAAAGATCGCTCCTGCCCTGCACCGTGGCCACGACATGGCAGGAGGCAGCCGGCGGAGGTATTGTATTTACTGGGGGGGGGGGGGAGGGATGTATAGACTGCCCCATGTGGTTTTAAAGCTCTTAGATAAGCCGCAGCTTGTAACATGTATAGATTTCAAAACATGTATAGATATTTTTTGCAGCCTTTACACTGGGGTGGCCTATATGTGGGGAAATACAGTAGTAAGGGGGGGGACGGTCCACCCGGGCACAGGCACCCGTCCTCCTCTCCACCCCCACTACCCTCCGTTCCTTCTCCCCCCCACAACTACCTCCTGTACACACTGTTCGTGGAGCAAGCAGCAACCCCCATCCTGCTGCTCGCACCAGCATCTGCTCTTCCTCTGATGTCGCTTCCTGGACTCGTGGCTAGAAAGAGACATCGGAGGAAGAGCCGACACTGGCGCGAGCAGCAGGCTGGGGTTGCATGCTCGCTCCGCGAACGTTAAAGAGGTGCGGGGGAAGGGAAGCGGCGCACGGCAGGAAGGGGCTGGGGAAGGAGCGGATGGGGGCTCGGGGGTGGGGAGCGCCTCTCACCCTCGCGACGCCACTGGTCGCTGGTACCCGGGAAAGGGTTCATCCTGAAATCGTAATGCCCTAATGGTTGTGTACCATGAAAATAAAGAGACGGCAACACAACTTACAAGCGAGGGTGGGGTAACAAAAGGACCGAGAGCCCATCGGTTGCCATGCAGCTGGGGAGGTGCAAATCTTTTTATGTCCCACAGAATGTGTAGGTCAGCTCGCCAGGGCCGTCTTTGTCGAAAGTTTTTACAGGCCCCCCTAAAGAGGGACATCTGCTCACCAAAGCCCTGCTCACCTCCCCAACACCACACACAAGACAAATGAGGCTTGAAAGGGAGGAGGAATGGGAGAACAAAGGGGGCAAAGAAAAGCCGAGGCCGCCTGCCTGTAGCTCTGGGGAGAGGCCCTGAACTGCTGAGTGGATCAGATCAGTGTTCGTCTCCTTCGTGTGTTAATGGAAATAAGTCCTGATAGCTGTTCTATGCCGTCTTAACTACAAGTGAACCTATTTTCCTGCTGTTCATTAAACAAAAACTTGGAGGGGAGGCAAGAATAGAAAGAATTTATTTTAAGTATGTGTAGTCAGCAATGCAGTGGGTTAGATCTGGATAATGACACGGGGACAAATTTTTCCCCATCCCCGCGGGAACTCATTTTCCCGACCCGTCCCTGTGAGTTCTTTTCCTGTTCCTGCCCCATCCCTGCAAGCTCCGTCCTCATCTGCATAAGCCTCGAGCACTTTAAAATCCTAAGTAGCAACATTCTAGAGCTCAGATTGTGATGTCATAATGCCTAAGCTCCGCCCTCATCTGCATAAGCCTCAAACACTTTAAAATCCTAAGTAGCAACATTCTAGAGCTCAGATTGTGATGTCATAATGCCTAAGCTCCGCCCTCATCTGCATAAGCCTCAAACACTTTAAAATCCTAAGTAGCAACATTCTAGAGCTCAGATTGTGATGTCATAATGCCTAAGCTCCGTCCTCATCTGCATAAGCCTCGAGCACTTTAAAATCCTAAGTAGCAACATTCTAGAGCTCAGATTGTGATGTCATAATGCCTAAGCTCCGCCCTCATCTGCATAAGCCTCAAACACTTTAAAATCCTAAGTAGCAACATTCTAGAGCTCAGATTGTGATGTCATAATGCCTAAGCTCCGCCCTCATCTGCATAAGCCTCAAACACTTTAAAATCCTAAGTAGCAACATTCTAGAGCTCAGATTGTGATGTCATAATGCCTAAGCTCCGCCCTCATCTGCATAAGCCTCAAACACTTTAAAATCCTAAGTAGCAACATTCTAGAGCTCAGATTGTGATGTCATAATGCCTCATTCCACCAATGCCTAAGCTCCGCCTTCATCCACACAAGCCTCAAACACTTTAAAAATCCTACAGGGCAACATTCTAGAGCTCGGATTGTGATGTCATAATGCCTAAGCTCCGCCCTCATCTGCATAAGCCTCAAACACTTTAAAATCCTAAGTGTTCGAGGCCTGTGCGCTTAAGATATTAGAGCTTTCAAGAATGGGGAAATTGAGCTCCTGTGGGGATGGGAAAAATTTGTCCCCCTGTCATTCTCTAGTCAGATCCTCTGAAAACTCTTTATGTTGGCTACGTGACCCACTGACGTATTAAGCAAAGAACTTCGGGGTTCAAATTCAGCGGCACTTATTGTGTAAGGAGCAGCTTCTACTCGCATGACTGCCGCTTACCGGGGCCAGCCCTCGATTTTCAGTGGCAACAGCAAGTTAATGCAGTTAAGAATTGCCCTGGTGCTGTTTGGAAGTGGGGGGATGAAGTTAAGGCTGAGCCAGGAGTTACCCAGTTACCCTGAAATTCTTTAAATGCTATGTAAAGTTAGGGTATTATGCGATTATGTGCCATTAAGTAATAGCGTCTTTTAAACACATAATATAATTAGCTAATTGGCGCTAAATTGACTTTTAATTAGAGATTACCAATAATGCATTAACAAGCACTACACCCAGTGGCATAGGGAGGATCAGTGGTGCCCCTTCCCGCTTCATCCTCTCTGCCTCCCCGCGCCATCCTCTCTGCCTCCCCGCTCCATCTTCTCTGCCTCCCCTCTCCATCCTCTCTGCCTCCCTGCTCCATCTTCTCTGCCTCCCCTCTCCATCCTCTCTGCCTCCCGGCTCCTTCTTCTCTGCTTCCTCTCTCCATCCTCTCTGCCTCCCCGCTCCATCCTCTCTGCCTCCCCGCTCCATCCTCTCTGCCTCCCCGCTCCATCCTATCTGCCTCCCCTCTCCATCTTCTCTGCCTCCCCTCTCCATCTTCTCTGCCTCCCCGCTCCATCCTCTCTGCCTCCCCGCTCCATCCTCTCTGCCTCCCCGCTCCATCCTATCTGCCTCCCCGCTCCATCCTATCTGCCTCCCCGCTCCATCCTATCTGCCTCTCCGCTCCATCCTCTCTGCCTCCCCGCTCCTTCCACAACTCCTCTCGCCACACTCCTGCACTCCCTTACCCCACGCACCTCTTAAAGACTTATCTGTTTAATTAATATGTTCTTAATAAGTTTTAATTCTGCACTAAGGATAACTATGGCAACTTGTAACCTAGAAACTCTGTATTTGTGGATACAACCTTGTATTGTAAACTTGGACTGTAATTATATTAAATTCTAATCTGTTAACTATATAATATATATGTTTAACCTGTAACCAGTTCTGAGTCTTTACTACTACTACTACTTATCACTTTTATAGTGCTGAAAGGCATACACAGCGTTGTACATTTTGACATTTATAGATGGTCCCTACTCAGAAGAGCTTGCAATCTAATTTGGACTTACAGACGTGACATATAGGGTTGGGGATGCAGAATCCAAGGTGAGAGGAGTCGAAAGCACTCTCAAAGAGTTGGGCTGACATTTAAAGACAGTCCCTGCTCAGAAGAGCTTACAATCTAACTTGGACAGACAGACATGACATAAAGGGTTGGGGATGCAGAACCCAAGGTGAGAGGGGTTAAGAGTTGAAAGCGCTCTCAAAGTGGTGGGCTTTTAACTGGGCCTTGGACACTGCCAGAAACGGAGCCCACCGTAGGGATTCGGACAGCTTGTTCCAAGCATACGACGCAGCAAGACAGAAGGGACGGAGTCTGGAGTTGGCAGTTGAAGAGAAGGGCACAGATAGGAAGGGACTTACCTGCTGAGCAGAGCTCGAGGGGGGGGAGAGCTCTTTGGGGACAACAGGCTAGTTTCTTTTATATTCTGTGTAAACCGCTGTGAACTTTTGTGAGTTATTGGCGGATTGTCTTCTATAATTAAATCGACTCAACTCTTGTGCTGTTTTCCTTCATGTAAAACTGTTGCTAGGAGAAAGCGATGCTGGTACCGTGGTACCTTGGAATCCAAACTTAATCCATTCCAGAACCCCGTTCGAGGTCCAAGACAATTTTTCCCATTGAAAATAATAGAAACTGGATTAATCCGTTCCATGGTCCCACAAACTCAGCAAGATCGGGCTCCCCCCGGCAGCACAGACAGCAAGATCGTCAACGGCAGCATAGACAGCAAGATCGGCAGCAGCAGCATAGACAGCAAGATCGGCAACGGCAGCATAGACAGCAAAATCGGCAACGGCAGCATAGACAGCAAGATCGGCAACGGCAGCATAGACAGCAAGATCGGCAACGGCAGCATAGACAGCAAGATCGGCAGCGGCAGCATAGACAGCAAGATCGGCAGCATAGACAGCAAGATCAGCAACGGCAGCATAGACAGCAAGATCGGCAACGGCAGCATAGACAGCAAGATCGGAAGCGGCAGCATAGACAGCAAGATCGGCATCGGCAGCATAGACAGCAAGATCGGCAACGGCAGCATAGACAGCAAAATCAGCAACGGCAGCATAGACAGCAAAATCGGCAACGGCAGCATAGACAGCAAGATCGGCAGCAGCAGCATAGACAGCAAGATCGGCAACGGCAGCATAGACAGCAAAATCGGCAACGGCAGCATAGACAGCAAGATCGGCAACGGCAGCATAGACAGCAAGATCGGCAGCATAGACAGCAAGATCGGCAACGGCAGCATAGACAGCAAGATCGGCAGCATAGACAGCAAGATCAGCAACGGCAGCATAGACAGCAAGATCGGCAACGGCAGCATAGACAGCAAGATCGGAAGCGGCAGCATAGACAGCAAGATCGGCATCGGCAGCATAGACAGCAAGATCGGTAACGGCAGCTGCAAGCGTTGCTCAGCCCAAAGCTTCCCTCCCAGGCGGAAACAGGAAGCTGCGCGAGAGGGGAAGCTTTGGGCTGAGCAACGCTTGCAGTTCCCGTACGTTCGGATTCCAAAGCAGTGTTCGGATTCCGGGGCGAAATTTAATTAAAAAAAAAAAAGTTTGGATTCCAAGTTGTTCGCGAGTTCTGGGGCGTTCGGATTCCGAGGTAACCCTGTACTTTAAAGTTTCCAATCGAGCTGCAACATTTCTCTCATTTTTCGCAATGATGCTTAAGCCGTCCATAACTACTGCGATGTTACTGCGCAATGCTAGATGCTTAGAAGCGGTCGCTCTTTATTTTTGTAGGGTAGGTATGGTTGGCCAGTGAACGTCGTCTGCAGCAACGAGGAATGTAATATAGAAAACGTGACTGAGGCACTCAAGACTGGTCCGTATGGAAGATGCATTTACGAGTGTGATAATGATGTCGTTACTAACCAGGTAAATCAGATTCTTTTTTTTAAATTATTGGATCACTGTTCTATTCAGCGGTGTAGAAAGGGGGAGGGGGTGGTCCACCCAGGGTGCCCTCTCCGCCTACTCCCCCCAGTACTGTGCGCGCACGTCCAACGTGAACTCTCAAGGCCCAGCACAGGAAGCAGATCTTCAGGCACCGGCACCACGCACAGGACATGCTGGTGCTGGTGCCGCTGCGGAGGCTAGAGAAAAGTAAGAAGAGGGTTCGGGTGGGTTGGGGGGACCTCAGGTCGCGGCGGGGGAGGGTGCCGGTTCGTGGGGGGGGCCTTCGGGGGGAGCAATGCCGGTTCTCGTGGGGGGAGAGCAGCGTGCTGGCCTCGTGGGGGGGGGGGGAAGGTTTGGGGTGGGAACATATCAAAGCAAGTTTCCCTTACTTCCTATGGGGAAACTTGCTTTGATATACGAGCATTTTGGATTACGAGCATGCTCCTGGAACGGATTATGCTCGTAATCCAAGGTACCACTGTACCTAGCTTTGAAAATACACTAATTTCTTCACCCAGCCTAACCACACCTCAGAATGCTTTCTCGCTCAAAATCTGTGTGAAATTGAAGATGACATATGCTTCTAACTCAGGGGTAGGGAACTCCGGTCCTTGAGAGTCGTATTCTAGTTGGGTTTTCAGGATTTCCCCAATGAATGTGCATGAGATCTATTTGCATGCACTGTTTTCAATGCATAGTCATTGGGGAAATCCTGAAAACCCGACTGGAATACGGCTCTCGAGGACAGGAGTTCCCTACCCCTGTATCTAGCTGCATTGAGAAAAGCAAATTTCAGAGAGCTGGTGTGTCTGGGTAAATTGCTGTGAAATGCCCTCTCATTCCTTATCTGGGTCGCTGAGGGCTACCAAGTTAATGGTTTTTTTTTCAAGATCTGTTTCTTTGTAGGTTGTCAACATGGAGTTTGAAGGAGGAGTTACAGCTGCCTTTACTATGATGGCCTTCACATACAAAATGGGTGTAAGGAGTACAACAGTCTATGGGACGAAGGTGAGGCCTAGTTCCTAGTTCCATATCCTTCAGGCACATTGGCTTAATTTCTTGTAAGGTAGGCATGTGATCCAGAGATGTAGCCAAACCTCATATTCTGGGTGGGCAGATTGGGTGGGCATATTGGGTGGGCATATGTAGTCTGCATACGCGACCCCCCCCCTATCCAGTGGCATAGCGAGGGTGAGAGGCGCCCCCCCCCCCCACCCTCATCAATTCCTAAGAGCGTCAAAGTAGAGAAAGACACGGGGACAGATTTCTCCCCGTCCCCGCAGGAACTCAATTTCCCCCTCCTGTTCCCGTGAGTTTTGTCGCCGCCCCTGCCCCATTGTAATGTAATGTAGTGGGCAAATGCACAACAGACGAAGATTCAGTGCCCGACAACATGATGCACGACCTACTCCTACTGGAGCGATGGTCTAGGACATGGCAACTCAACTTCAATGCCAAAAAATGCAAAGTTATGCACCTGGGCAGCCAGAATCCATGCAAGTCTTATACCCTTAATGGCGAGATCCTAGCAAAAACGGTAGCAGAACGAGACTTGGGGGTAATCGTCAGTGAGGACATGAAGTCTGCCAATCAAGTGGAGCAGGCTTCGTCCAAGGCAAGACAAATCATGGGCTGCATACGAAGGGGTTTCGTCAGTCGTAAGGCGGAAGTCATTATGCCATTGTATAGATCCGTGGTGAGGCCCCACCTGGAATACTGTGTGCAATTCTGGAGGCCGCATTATCGCAAGGATGTGCTGAGACTGGAGTCGGTGCAAAGAATGGCCACCCGGATGGTCTCGGGACTCAAGGATCTTCCGTACGAAGAACGGCTTGACAAATTACAGCTATACTCGCTCGAGGAGCGCAGAGAGAGGGGAGACATGATCGAGACGTTCAAGTATCTTACGGGCCGCATCGAGGCGGAGGAAGATATCTTCTTTTTCAAGGGTCCCACGACAACAAGAGGGCATCCGTTGAAAATCAGGGGCGGGAAACTACGAGGTGACACCAGGAAATTCTTTTTCACTGAAAGAGTGGTTGATCGCTGGAATAGTCTTCCACTACAGGTGATTGAGGCCAGCAGCGTGCCTGATTTTAAGGCAAAATGGGATCGGCACATGGGATCTATTCACAGGGCAAAGGTAGGGGAGGGACATTAAGGTGGGCAGACTAGATGGGCCGTGGGCCCTTATCTGCCGTCTATTTCTATGTTTCTATGTTTCTATTCCTGTAAGCTCTGCCTTAACTGCACAAGCTTCAAACAGGAAAAGAGCTCTCCGGGACAGGGATGTGGGGATAGGGAAAAATTTGTCCTTGTGTCATTCTCTACTTGGGAGAACAGTATTGAAAACTGAATAAATAAATAGTGTGAAAAGTCAGCCTCTGCTAACCAGAGCTGGTATTGTGACATCATAATGCCTCATTCCAGCCTCATGAGTGATGTCACAATGGCTTGATTGTCCTGTACTTGGCTCACTTTTACTACATTTTGATTTCTAGAGTGGTGCTGTATTCTACAACAGAATCTGGATTAGAAGCCAATCGTAACTGAATCCGTGGCTCCGTTTCAGCCGGAGCCAAAGCTGAAACTGAAAATGTTTCCAGTTGCTCTTGCTTATGCCGGTGCCAGTCTCAAAATGGCTGCCGGGACATCCAGTCTCAGCAGCCATTTTGAACCAGTAGTAACACTGGGCAGAAAAGAGTGGGGTTTTATCCTGCCCCCGAAGAGGCCGCAAGATCCACCAGGGTTGTTTAAAGTAGGCTCGATGAGTGTGGAAAAGGCTAATACAGGGCTTGACTTCTTTAATTTTTCATGAACATATCATTTCATTTTTTGACTAAAACTCTCTGATGCACCAGAAGAACCAACGTGACCTTTGGCAGTGGTGACTGGGGATGTGAACCACTGGACCTTGCATAAAGAACACAGGGTTATCTGGGTGACCTCTCAAGAATTCTGTAATAAATCAGGCCCTTTAATTGCCTTTGGTTCCTACTTTATTTTTCGTTCCAAAGCCTTTGAAGCTATACTTCTCTCCTTGTCATATGATCCTTTTTTTTTTTTTTAAACAATTCTACACTTTTATATTGCTCCAATAAATAACTATAGTTATCTTTGCTCTGGCCTAACTCCCTCCCTTCTAAGGACCTCTCATCGTGTTCCTCCTTTTTGGTTCACATTTAGTTATTATCTGGGTCTCCTTAGTTCTATGTTATTTCTACAGATAAGTCACATAATATGAAGGGTTATGGAAAGTGCAAGTAAGCCCTGGAGAGATAGGCACAGCACAAAACCCCCTATTCTATCAATCGTTGCCCTCCAATTAAGGAGGCCCAGTTTAAGTTTAGCAACATGAGAGAACTCGTACCTCCATTATTGTTCATTCATAAGAACATAAGAAGAGCCGTACTGGGTCAGACCAATGGTCCATCAAACCCAGTAGCCCGTTCTCACGGTAGCCAATCCAGGACACTAGTACCTGGCCAAAACCCAAAGAGTAGCAACATTCCATTCAGAATCCTAAAGAATAGCAAGATTCCAGAATCCCAAAGAATAACGAAAGATTCCGGAACCCCAAAGAGTAGCAACATTCCATTCAGAATCCTAAAGAATAGCAAGATTCCAGAATCCCAAAGAGTAACAAAAGATTCCGGAACCCCAAAGAGTAGCAACATTCCATTCAGAATCCTAAAGAATAGCAAGATTCCGGAATCCCAAAGAGTAACAAAAGATTCCAGAACCCCAAAGAGTAGCAACATTCCATGCTACCGATCCAGGGCAAGTAGTGGCTTCCCCCATGTCTTTCTAAATAATAGACTATGGACTTTTCCTCCAGGAACTTGTCCAAACCTTTCTTAAAACCAGCTACGCTATCCGCTCTTGCCACAACCTCTGGCAACACATTCCAGAGCTTAACTATTCTCTGAATGAAACATAGAAACATAGAAAAAAGCAGCAGAAAAGGGCTATAGCCCACCAAGTCTGCCCATTCCAAGTATCCCCTCCCCTGAATTTACTCCCTTAAAGATCCCACGTGAGTATCCCATTTTCTCTTAAAATCCGTCACGCTGCTGGCCTTTATCACCTGGAGTGGGAGTCTGTTCCAATGATCCACTACTCTTTCGGTGAAGAAGTACTTCCTGGAGTCGCCATGAAACTTCCCTCCCCTGATTTTCAGCGGATGCCCACTGGTGGTCGAGGGTCCCATGAGCCAGAAGATATCATCTTCTGACTCGATGCGTCCAGTGATGTACTTATATGTTTCAATCATATCTCCCCGTTCTCTTCTTTCCTCAAGTGAGTACAGCCGCAATTTTTTTAATCTTTCTTCATACGTGAGATCCTTGAGCCCCAAGACCATCCTGGTGGTCGTTCGCTGAACCGACTCGATCCTCAGCACGTCCTTTCGGTAGTGTGGTCTCCAAAACTGAACACAGTACTCCAAGTGAGGCCTCACCATGGCTCTGTACAACGGCATCATAACTTCAGGTCTCCTGCTGACGAAACCTCTGCGGATAAACCCCATCATTTGTCTTTCCCTGGAGGAAGCCTTCTCCACTTGATTGGCAACCTTCATGTCCTCACTAATGATCACCCCTAGGTCGCGTTCCGTTGTGGTCCTAACCAAGGTCTCACCATTTAGTACATAAGTTCTACGCGGGTTTCTCTTACCCAGGTGCATTATCTTGCATTTTTTAGCATTGAAGCCTAGCTGCCAAGTAGTTGACCATTGTTCCAGCAACAGTAGGTCGTGTAATAAACAAAAGGAATTGACCCCAAAATATCCACAAAGAAGAAAATCCAGAGAAAACCAAAAAAACTCTGTGGAGTGACGATGTTCCTAAATGGACTTTATTTGAAAGTATCAAAGTTCCAAAGTACCTTTGGAACTTTGATACTTTCAAATAAAGTCCATTTAGGAACATCGTCACTCCACAGAGTTTTTTTGGTTTTTTTGGTTTTCTACAGTAGGTCGTGTGTCATATTATCAGGTAATAAGCTTTTGCCTACTATGTTGCAAAGTTTGGCGTCGTTGGCGAACAGTGATACCCTTCCTCTAAGTCCTTGCGTCATATCTCTTATGAATAAGTTAAATAGAATCGGGCCCAGGACCGAGCCCTGCGGCACTCCACTGATCACGTCCGATGCTTCGGATGGGGTACCGTTCACCACCACCTTCTGAAGTCTACCGCTCAGCCAATCCCCAACCCCATGTAGTTAGAGTGTCTCCTAATCCTATCGATTTCAGCTTGTTCAGTAATCTTCGATGAGGGACGCTATCAAATGCTTCACTGATGTTTTTACTCATTCATAAATGATCTGGACAAAGGAGCTATGAGTGAAGTGATCAGATTTGCAACTGCCAAAAAAAAATAATTCAACATCATTAAAACAGCAGAGATTACGGAAAGATCTTGTGAGATTATCGTTGTCCACTAAGCTCTGGCTAAAAGGGTTGATATCAATCAGACCTAATCGGAGAGGACTGAGTGTGATACACATGGGTGTTTCTTGATCTCCCATTCTTAAACGGTCTAGAAACAGCTTTATATTTTCCTAATTGCTGTAACTTGCCCAGTGTGTGTGGTTAGGAGGGTGGGGTGGAATAAACCCCTCTTAGGTCTGCTTCATATTTTCCTAGGGGCCCCCACCCTCTTGGCTAAGCAGGGAGATGAAAGCTGTGTTTATTAAGGAGCGATTTGGATCTCTTTGCATTCCCTGGGAGTTGGCCAGCCTGAAGGAAGAGATTTTGTAACTTGAAACCCAGCCCTGCTCCTAACCCAGTGTAAAACTGGCAGCCAGCTGGGATTGTTCAGTGCTGAAAAAAAGGGAGGCGGCTGGAAGGGACTTGGGTACCTTCACTGAAAAATCCAGATCGATCCTACAACACCATTTTTTTTTTATTTAAAATAAAAATACACTGCGGCAAAAAAAAAAAAAAGATTACGGATGCCTTGCAACTCAATTGTCCTTTTCTTGATTTAAAGCAGTTTCTCTTTCGGTCCTTTGTGGCGAGATGAGAGTAAACTCAGATCTTGTGCATCAACCCATTTGGTAGCTGAGGCTCCAGAGGGCAAGTCAAGACATTAGTGAACTTGAGCAGAGACTAGATGGGTCCCATGAGGTTATTTGTCATCACAGCCTCCCTCCCCACCCCTCCTCCCTTTGGATTTACTGGAAGGGGGATACTTTAGGTAGAAATCCGATCCATTTTTCATTTTCTATTCGGATCTTGGCAGTTGCAAGTGAACACGAGGTTTTGCAAGGCGCTTTTCTGGTTACCCAGTACTCTTCTGACAGATGTATCAAGATGGGAGGACGGAGGGGGGGACATACACCGATGCTAACTCTTGAGCAGCCTGGCCTGAGAAGCAATGAGGCTTATTTCCCTGTAAGATAAAGACAAGTTAGTAAATCGTACCAGGGCGCCCTCTACTGTTGACTAATGTTCCTTGTGTGCAACCTTCAAGTCGCCCACGCACATGCTAATTGCTCCTAGTTGTTAAATCTGGCTGATGCCTTTTGAAAATAAGCAGCGTCTCTCATTGGCTGGGTCGAGTCATCTTTGGTAAATTGATACCGGTTTTACAGCAGGGGAGGGAAGCAAATGGAGGGCAAGTCCTCTCTTAGCACCTTCAACAATAGGATAGCTCCGGCTTCCCAGCTCTTTATTAGCACATGAAATGGCTCTTGATCCCTCTCGCTTTGCTGTGGGTTTTTTTTTAATCAGGTGCTTTGCAGCTGCTCTGTGGAGTTCAAAATGGCTTGGAGCACATTATTGGCTCATACTCTGCTTAAGGTTTGGGGGGAGAAATAGGGTTCTGTGTGTCCCGATAGCACTACAGATAGTGAAAACTAGTGAAAACAAATACAGTAGTGAAAACAAATGCAGCTATTCTCTCTGGCTCAGATGCACAAAGCTCTGTCAACCACCCGGTAAACAATACCGTGTTGCAAGTGATTTAATTTTACCGGGCGAGGTTGGCAAAATTGCATGCACGAACAAAAGAAAAACCTGCAGGAATGGTGAACAAGACGCCAAGTCTTTAATAAACAAACATAGATATAAGCGTAAAACAGTTTGTATCCAAGAAGGTTGGTGAACCGGGGCCCGACACGGTCCATGTTTCAAAGAAGCACTTCTTTCTCAGGGGTCCGAGTGTAAACAATTACATATGTTTAAACGGATATGTATAAGTTAATAATGGAAGTGTGAATGGTGACAGCGATAGTATGTGACAAGATGATCCAATATGTGATGGTGAAAACATCTTATACAGTATTGTTGAGGTGTGATGGTGAAACTCCTTAGCAGTGATAGGAGTGTAATTGTGGAATGTGAATAAATCAAGTGAAAGGTGTGGATACACATGGAAAAACGTGCATTCCGGTATGGAAAATAGTGCATTATAGGCCAAAAGACCGTGAAATTGTGAAAATAAAAGAGAACCAGAGCAAAAGATGATATGTGAGTGTGTTTTAGGGGCATTAATCCATACCAAAAAAGTATCATATACTGGGGAACCTTAAGGATAACAACTAAAGAGAATATGGGGATCCAGTAAAAAACCAAAAGGTAAAAATATGAATAAACTGAAGTCAAATGAAATAAGGTCAAAAGCATGTTAATAATGAAGATGTTAAGATCTGAAGATTAATCTTTGCTAGTAGTCCCCTCGCTAAAATTCATTTATTCAAGGAGGGATGTCATTATTTTTCTGTTAAAGCCCCTCAAATTTGGAATTTGCTCCCGATTAACATAAGAGAAGAAAAATTACTTAGTAAGTTTAAAAGTCTCCTAAAAAGTTGGCTTTTTAAGGACGCTTTTAACTGATTCATTTAAATTTTATTATTTTACAGTGGACTAGGAGTACTGCTAAGTGAAAATTAAGTGGGTAACCTTCCCCCAACCTCTTGTTTCATTACCTATCCCTCTTTATTTGTTTATGAATTGTATTTAATCCTTTTCTTTTCCTCCTCCCTTTTTCAAATGTATTATTTTATTAAAATAGGACTAATTATCTTATTTTTATTTTTTATTTTAACCCAATTTTTAACTAAATGTAAATCACATTGGATTTGGATTTTGCAATCAAATCAAATATTTTAAATAAACTTGAAACTTGAAATAGTTGTCAAGACCAAAAAAGAACTGCAGAGAAGATGTACAAGATGCAGGCACTTTATTCAGTCAGTGCAAAACCTCCTTTGCCCTAGCAGGGGTAGGCAATTCCGGTCTTCGAGAGCCACAGGCAGGTCAGGTATTCAGGATATGCACAATGAATATGCATGAGTTGGATTTGCATGCATTGCCTCCGTGAGATGCATATTTATTAATGCCCCTGACTTTGGTGAGACCTCATTTAGAATATTGTGTACAATTCTGGAGGCCGCACCTTCAGAAAGATATAAAAAGGATGGAGTTGGTCCAGAGGAAGGCTACTAAAATGGTATGTGGTCTTCATCATAAGGCGTATGGGGACAGACTTAAAGATCTCAATCTGTATACTTTGGAGGAAAGGCGGGAGAGGGGAGATATGATAGAGACGTTTAAATACCTACGTAATGTAAATGCATATGAGTCAAGTCTCCTTCATTTGAAAGGAAGCTCTTGAATGAGAGGGCATAGGATGAAGTTAAGTGGTGATAGGCTCCAGAGTAATCTAAGGAAATACATTTTTACGGAAAGGGTGGTAGATGCGTGGAACAGTCTCCCGGAAGAGGTGGTGGAGACAGAGACTGTGTCTGAATTCAAAAGGGCCTGGGATAGGCACGTGGGATCTCTCGGAGAGAGAAAGAGATAATGGTTACTTTGGTTGGTTACTTTGGCTTTTATCTGCTATCATGTTACATTGTTTCTATAACCACTGTATAACTTAGGGAGTAATCAAAATAATGTTTCTCTAACCATAAAGTTCTGTGACATTACAATGCAGGTGTAAAGAGCCTTAGCCAATAGGGAGAGGAAGAGATAGTGACTAGGCAGACTGGATGGCCATTTGGCCTTTATCTGCCACCATGTTACAATGTTTCTATAACCATAAAGCTCTATGACCTCACAATGCAGGTGTAAAGAGCCTTAGCCTATAGGAAGAGGAGATGCAAATGTTAAGAGCCTTAGCCAATAGGGAGAGGAGGAGGTAGTGGATGCTGTGGATGGGCCATTTGGCCTTTATCTGCCACCATGTTACAATGTTTCTATAGCCATAAAATTGTATGACCTCACAATGCAGGTGTAAAGAGCCTTAGCCTATAGGAAGAGGAGATGCAAATGTTAAGAGCCTTAGCCAATAGGGAGAGGAGGAGGTAGTGGATGCTGCGGATGGGCCATTTGGCCTTTATCTGCCATCATGTTTCTATAACCATAAAGCTCTATGACCTCACAATGCAGGTGTAAAGAGCCTTAGCCTATAGGAAGAGGAGATGCAAATGTTAAGAGCCTTAGCCAATAGGGAGAGGAGGAGATAGTGGATGCTGCAGATGGACCATTTGGCCTTTATCTGCCATCATGTTTCTATATCCTGAAAACCTGACCTACCTTTGGCTCTCGAGGACCAGAATTGCCTACCCCTGCTCTAGAGAAACGGGGACCCAACAGGGTCCGTGTTTCAATTAAGACCTCTTCCTCGGTGGTCCCAGTTGTTCTGTTCATGAAAGCAAAGTGGAGCGCAAGAAATGTGCCGGAGAGTCTGGGGCCGGTTTTGTGACATGAAACAGCGATCACCGTGGTGTTAAAACGTCTCTGGAGCAAAGGAGGATTGCGCAACAGTTTATTGACTGAATAAAAGTGCCTGCATCTGGTACATCTTCTCTGCAGTTCCTTTTGTTCATGTTTGCTCAATATCCACCGTAGACCTGTTCGACTTGTTCTCTTTTGTTGACACTACAGGCAACTTAATTTCACTTCTGCTTTTTTGAATTCCCAGTAGAGCGATTGAATGAGGAGGGGGTGGGGGGAAAGGGTCCAGTTAGCTTCCTGTTTCTCTTTTTGGGTTTCCAGGTCGGTTCATAGACAACCCCACGAAAGACAAAGGCGCGCGCCGACAACTGAGCGCAAGACGGAGGCGCACGCCGAAGAAAATTACAGTTTTTAGGGGCTCTGACGGGGGTTTTTGTTGGGGAGCCCCCCCCAGTTTACTTAATAGAGATCGCGCCGGCGTTGTGGGATCGTGGGCGTTTGGGGGATTGTAACCCTCCACATATTACTGTAAACTTAACTTTTTCCCTAAAAAGTGAAGTTTTCAGTAAAATGTGGGGGGTTACAACCCCCAAACCCCCCACAACGCAGCGCAATCTCTATTAAGTAACTTGGGGGTGTTCCCCACCCCCACCCCCATTGGAGCCCTAAAAACAGTAATTTTCTGCGGCGCGTACCTCCACGCTGCGCTCAATTGTCTGCGCACGCCTTTGTCTCGGCGCACTTTTGACCTGACACCTTCCAGGCCAGTTGCAAGGAGCCCTTATCGGAGTGTGGTTGGTTCCCTGAGCTTTCGTCCGTGGGAAGAGAAGAGAGAAATGAGGCAGACATTTCAATCCTTGAAAGATATTAATGAACAAAGAACGTTTTCCAACTATGGGAAGGCTACCGAGATCTAGAGGATGTGAAATGAAGCTGCAAGGAGGGAAGCGTAAGAGCAACATCGGCAAATACCTTTTCACGGAGAGTGCTGGTTGCCAGGAATCAATAGGTGTAATAAGGGGGAGGGGGGGGCGCGGACCGCCCTGGGAGTTCTGCTGCGGCGCTTGTACCGACGGGCCAGCTTAAGTGGAAAGTTGAAAGTGTCTGGCGGGCCAAATTTTATGACGCCGTGGGCCAGAGTTTGCCACGTCTGGCTTACAGGAATGGGACAGGGACAACAGCAAAACTCAGGGGAACAGGACGGAGAAATTGATTTCCTGCGGAGATGAGGACAAACTTGTCCCCATGTCATTTTCTAATTCCTTTCTCTTCCCATTGGAAACTCTCTTCCTCCCACTCCAGTTTTAGCCCATATGCTGGTCCTCCCCTGGCTACCCCTCCCCCCCCCCCTCATTTTCACATCTTCCTCACCTCCCACTCTTATTTGGCTGGGTGCCATCAGATCTCAAAGTAAGACAAATTTAGCCCTGGAACCCCTTCCATTGCAGTGCGTAGGCCTGGCTTGTTGACAGGCATCTGGCTGCTAGTATGACTTCTGTGACCTCTGGAGGTCAGCTTTTCAACATCCCCGCGCACCTCTTTAAATGTCTGTCAGCATCGTCCACATGCTGCTCGCACCGGCGTCGGCTCCCTTCCGACATCGCGTCCTGGTCACGGCACCGGGACTATGCGTCGGAATGGAGCCAACGCCAGCACGAACAGTGGGTAAAAGATGCTGCCCGCGCCAGCGAGCATTTCAAGAGGTATGTGGGGGAGCGCTCAAGCAGCGGGGGAGGGGGGGAGCATGGCATAGCAATATCAAGGGTAACTACCCAGGGAGCCGACCTCCCTCGCTACGCCGCCGATGCTTTGGTAATTCCTTCTTTCTAAAGGCGCTCTCCTTCCATGGTGGGGAAAAAAAGGTCAATATTTTCCCTTTTTATTTTTAATAGAGATGTTTAGAGGAGGGTGGGGATGTGAATGGCAGTAAGCTGTGATTCATGAAGTTGTTAGGCGCGAGGAGAATTCTTGGTTTAATAAGATCACCCGAGGCTCTGACTTGAAATATGCTCGACGGTCTCAACTTGTAGCAGAATTTGATGTTAGAAAAATGCCACCGCTTTGATGGATGGAATAGTGGGGGGGGAGGGGGGGGGTTGAGTGTGGTTTCAGGGCTGCATTCATTTGTAGATCTGCATGGGATGGTGTTGTAGTATCTGCCTGTATCATCCTGCCTCAATCCTCAGGTTTTGTTGCAGTCTTGCATGACTCGGGAGGACTCTGATGCACTTAATTTTATTTATTTATGTATTTTATATGATTGGGGGGAGAAATCATGAAAAGATATCAAAGTCTTTCTGTTATGACACCTCCTCATTGCATAGCCATGATAGGGTTATCAGATTTTATGTAGGTAAAATCCGGACCCATAGACCCGCTCAGATCCACCCATCCCTGCCCCATTACGCCCATGCCATGTCCCAGCCTTGCCCCTAGCCCCCCACCTCCCTCAGCCTGCTCGTCTCGGTCGGGAGGGCATCCGTGCATGTGACACGATGACGTCATGCGCACGCACGCGTGCGTGTGGCGTCACCATGTCGCATCCGCGCATGCCCCTCTCAACGCAATCTGCTTTTCGAAACCTGGACAAAGTGCTGAGTTTTGAAAAGCTGTCCGGATGCCCAGACATGTCCTCTGCACTGTATGGAAGAGAGAGAGAGAGAGTGGGGGGGGGAGGCATGAACATGCAGCTGAGGAAAGGCATTTTGGGGCTGGTATTCTTAGGAAGTTATAATTTAGTCAGGCAAAATTCAAAACAAAATTAGATATAAATATTCAATATAAAAGCGTTAGAGGTATCATTTTAACTAAACTTGACATATTTCATGTACTCCCTCCATTAGTTAAGCACAAGTTTTTTCATCATTTACCCCAAAGTAAGTGAATAATTATACAATATTAAATAATACACTTATAGAAACATAGAAAGTGACGGCAGAAAAGGGCCAAGGCCCATCAAGTCTGCCCACTCTATTGACCCACCCCCCTAGCTACCCTTGAGAGATCGCACTCTGATGACCCATCCCCTCTTAGAGATCCGACATGAGCATCCCATCTGTTCTTAAAATCTGGCACGCTGCTGGCCACGATCTCCTGTACCGGAAGCTCATTCCAATGGTCAACCACTCTTTCGGTGAAGAAATACTTCCTGGTGTCGCCATGAAACTTCCCGCCCTTTATTTTCAGCGGATTCCCCCTTGTGGCCGAGGGTCCTCTAAGAAAGAAAATATCATCTTCTACCTCGATGCGACCAGCGATATACTTAAACGTCTCAATCATGTCTCCCCTCTCTCTACGTTCTTCGAGAGAGTAGAGCCGCAAATTGTTCAGCCTTTCTTCGTACGAGAGATCCTTGAACCCCGACACCGACCTGGAGGCCATTCGCTGAACCCACTCAACTCTCAGCACATCTTTACGGTAATGTGGCCTCCAGAATTGTACGCAGTACTCCAGATGAGGCCTCACCATGGTTCTGTACAATGGCATTATGAGCTCAGTTAACAATCCTCATACTGGTGTTTCAGAAATAGCACAGTTTTGTCTTTTTTTATTTATTTTGTTTGCATCGCAGAGCCGGAGTGGGGTTGGGGAGGTTGTAACCCTATTCCTCTACTAAGACTAAGGTGCGCATTTACTGCACGCTAAATCGGTTAGCGGACCTTAATAAAAAAGCACCTAAGTATCTTTTTTTTTAATTTATAAATTTAATAGTCACAATATCAGATGATACCAAGAAAACAAGGTTCTTACACAAAGTTTTAACAATGCTTATACAACACAAAAATTCTTTTTCAACCCCACAACAATGGGGAGACACGCTACTTTTCAACTAACAAAAATAATAAAAAACTAAGAATTGGTCCTTGATTCATATGAATCTTGACCATTCCCTACTAAATGGGACTCTTATATCCTCCAATTTTCTCAGTAATGAATCATTTTAAAGCAAAAAAAAAAAGAAAGAACTCATTTCTGTTCTCGAGCTATTAAAAATTGTTGCAATTGAATAGGATCCCAAAATACGTATTCAATGTCTTGTAATTTAACAAGACATTTACATGGAAATTTTAGGTAAAAAGATGCCTCAAGAGCTGAGACTCTTGTTTTTAATTTCAGAAATTTTTTCCTTCTTAGTTGCGTAGCTCTTGAGACATCAGGAAAAATTCTAACCAAATCTCCACAAAATTGTGTCAACCTATTTTTAAAGTAAAGTTTCATTATTAGCATTTTATCTATCTCACTCATGCATGTTATTACCATGGTGGACCTACTCTGGATCACATCCTGAGTATCTTAAGTATCTTTTTTAAACATTTGGCCCGCGACTAAACCTTTTTTTCAGATTTCGGCCCCTTATGCGATTGAGTTTGAAGTTTATAAACAGGAAATGGAAATAAGGCAATCTTTTTATTGGACTAACCCCCCTTCCTCAGGTCAGGCAGCAGATTGCTTTGAGCCACTCCTGCTTCGCCTATGTCTTCTTGAAGCAGGCTTGGGGCCTTAGGCAATTGCCCTGTTTGCCACCCCCTGACACCGGCCCTGGATACTGCAAAAGATCCTGAACAGACAGTTCACTTTATTTTAATAATAATAATAATAATTTATTTCTTATATATCGCCAAAGCCAATAGTAGTTCGAGGCGGTTTACAACAAAGATGGGCTGGACAATCAGCGAATGGTACAGTCAGAGAAAAAGGTAAATCAGGGCAAAAGATAAATCAGGAAGGGCATTTGTAGAGTTTCCCCAAAAGTTTGCATTATTTCTTCTAATGGGCTAGAGTGAGGGGAGTGTTCATATGAACATCCAGGCCGCAGTAAACAAGGTTCCCCTTGAAGCTAAGCAAAGGAAGTTTCTGTTTGAGCTTATCGGTAGAGTCCCTGGAGTGGCGCCGGAAAATTATAGGTTCTGATCTCGGCTCAGAAAATTGGCTCTGCCACTGCTCTGGGGCTTCGGTGGTTTGTTGGATCTTCCCGTTGTCTTACGTTAGTTCACCTCCAAGAAATCTATTTTTTTTTTTTCATATTTATCCTGTTTCCTGTGGCCTTTGAGAAGGAAAACAGCTCTTACAGGAGTAAAGTGAATAATGGGAAGCAGAAATATCCAGGCAGCGTGTCAAAAAACTAGCTCTTAATCTCTGACGTATTTAAAAATAACCTTGCAGGCTTCCTGCTGTTCACAGCGTATGAGTTGTTTCTTTAGGATTTTCAGTCTGTTGTGTACTAGTTGGGAGAACAGTGGGCGCTGTCGTAAGTTGGCATAATAATATAATCTGTCCTGTCACGGAGGCTGAAGTCTGTAAGATAATTGAATAACTAGTTGAACAAATTAAAAGCAGAAGTTGACCAATAACATCTATTTTGGTTTTGCTTGTTTACTTTAGTCTGAGTTCGATGACCCAGGCAAAGGCCACACTGAATGTTTTTCTCATCAACGGAGACAGCGAGGGAAATTTTATAAAGACAGCTATGGCGACCAAAATGGTTTACGGTCTGTTAGAAAGTATAGGAGAAGAGACTTGAAGACCTGAACATGCATACCCTAGAGACGAGGAGAGACAAGGGAGAGGGTGGCGCAGTGGTTAAAGCTACACCTCAGCACCCAGGGGTTGTGGGTTTAAACCCACGCTTCTCCTTGTGACCCTGGGCAAGTCACTTAATCCCCCCGTTGTACATTAGATAGAGTGTGAGCCCGCAGGGACAGACAGGGAAAAATGCTTTAGTACCTGGATAAATTCTGAGCTCCCCCGGGAGAACAGTATAGACAAAATTGAATAAATAAATAGTGTGAAAAGCTTCAGCCTCTGATAACCAGAGCTGGTATTGTGACATCATAATGCATTTCACCAATAAGAGCCAGCCTCATCAGTGATGTCACAATGGCTTGACTGTGATATATTCAGCTCACTTTTACTACATTTTGATTTCTAGAGTGGCGCAGTGGTTAAAGCTATAGCCTCAGCACCCTGAGGTTGTGGGTTCAAACCCCACACTGCTCCTTGTGACCCTGGCACTATAGTTTTAAATATTCGGGCAGCCACCATTCGGTGCCCACATTCGGGGCAGGCCTGCTGTTTGGCGCTACCCAGTGGCTGCCCTAAGATTTAAAATCATAACACTGGGAGACAGGAGGGAGGGCGGGCAACAATTAGCAACCAAAAATTTTGGGGAAGGCCATGGCCCCTTTAGCCTCTCCCGTTCCAACAACTATGACCACATTTGTTTGTCACTCCTTCTGTAGCCCCCTACTCTCTCTACCTCTTCGTCCTTTGTATCCCCTACATCATCAGCATATAATGAGTCACCATTTTTGTCAAGTGTGTCTTTCATAATTAGATTGTAAACTCTTTCGAGCAGGGACCATCTCTTGTGTGTTTAATGTACTGTGTGCGTCTGGTAGCACTATAGGAATAATAAATAGTAGCACGTCAGAAGCCTCCATATCTCTCTGTGCGTCAGAGTTGTTATTAGGTGCAATCGACTCGTGCTTGAGTCCTAGCGACTTGATGAATTGTGGATCTAAAAAGAAATCGGTTCTGTGCTACTCTGGAAAGGTCCTCCAGCATCATCTCTATGGTTGTTTTTAACGTCTCCAGCCATCTGATTGCAGGTTGCCCTCTTCGTCTGGTTCCTTCGATCTTCCCAAACATGATGTCCTTCTCCAGTGTGACCAAAATAAGACAGTCACAATTTCATCATTTGGGCTTCGAATGACATAGCCAGTTTGATCTCTTCCAGAATCGATTTGTTAGTTCTTCTGGCGGTCCATGGCACGCCTAAAATCCTTCTCCAGCACCAAAGCTCAAATGAGTCAACCTTCTTTCTGTCTTGTTTAGGTAGTGACCAGCTTTCGCATCCGTAACTGACCATTGAAAAAATGAGTTTGTGGATAAGTCTGACCTTCATTTGGAGTGTTCCCTCCTTGCCTTTGAATTCTTTGTCGAGAGCCTTCATTGAAGAGCGACCAAGTGCTATTCTGTAGAGTATTTCCTTCCTGATAGTTGCTTCTTTGTTTACAAAAGAGTCCAGGAGATGGAAATCCTTTACAACTTCTGTTCTATCCCCTTCAAGCTCAAAATCTTCATCATTTTCCGTGTTCATGATCTTCGTCTTTTTTTCCGTTCTAATCCCATGTTATGACTTTCGGTTTTGACTTCTCAGTAGATACAGCATGTCTTCTTTGCTGCTAGTGATGAGCGTGTATAGCACAGGTTGTTTATATTTTGGCCACCAACTTTAAAAAGGACACTCTCTTCTTCCAAATTTGCTTTTCTGAAGATGGTTTCTCCGTACAGGTTGAACAGATAAGGTGACAAGATGCATCCTTGCCTGACGCCTATAGAGTAGTGTATGAAAATGGATCCTGTAAGTCTGATCACTTTTAATGTACTGGATCAATATAAAATTAGACTGGTAATGACGAAGCCCCATTCTAAAATATCCAAGTTGGCAACTGAAGTTATTTATCAAAAGATTTGGTGAATAAATAGGGATAATTGAGTTAGATTCTGCATGTTATGACATTTTTTGTCAGACCAATACAAGGATTGCTTTAGAGACTCCATCGTCATAGGCTTGTCTTTTGATAACGCATAAAAGATAACTCACAAGCAGCAGTCGAGCCTTTTCGGAACCAGTAAGGCAGTTATGCTACCTTGTCGGAAAGGGCCTGAGTCAAAATCCTAGCCCAGTTTGCTTCGTGGAGTACAGAAACCCCTTAGGTAAACCAAAGTATGTTCAAATAATAATAATAATAACTTTATTGTTTTATAGCACTATAACCAAAAGTTCTAGGTGGTTTACACTAAAAAGAGCTGGACAATCAGCAAAATACAATAATACAGTAAAAACTACAAATATTTGTAAACTAGAATTTCAGTACTAAAACTCACTAAATAATAAACTTATCGAACAAAGTGGTCTTAATTAATTTCCGAAAACTGCAATAGGATAACGTAGCTTGCTGAATACATTTACCTAACCAAGATTGTTGCCAGGGTCCTATCTAAGAAGGTCTTATATCTACACCCATTAATTTTTGGATAAACAAATAAGTTGAAGTTTCTAGTTTCTCTTGATGGTCTATGCAACACAAAATGAGGAAAAAGGTAAGCTGGAGATAATCCCGATATCAACTTAAAGCAGATACAGGAAAATTTTAATAATACTCTTGCCTCCAAAGGCAGCCAATGAAGGAAACAATAATATGGACTAATATGGTCGTTCTTTTTTAAACCAAAAATCAATCGAACAGCTGTATTCTGAATTATCCTTAATTTCCTTAGAATTTTTTTGGGTGCTTCTAACTAGATGATGTTGCAATAGTCTAAAATAGATAAAATAAAACAGTGGTGGTCCTAATTTAATTGCGTAAATGCTTGTTTTCTTGAAAAAATGTTTGTATCAAGGAAGAGGTTGTGGTCGGGAAACGCGTGGAGATGGTAGCTGAAAACACAATGATAACATTTATAGACCTGGTTGGAAACCAGAGCTTGGAGGAGTTTCCATAGCAGTTGGAAAAGAAAGACAGACACACATACTCTCTCTCTCTCTCTCTCTCCCCCCCCCCCCGCCTCTTTTATATGAAAAATCTCGGGGTAGTCATGGCAACAGTTGGTGCCGTGTGCAGAAGACTCTCCGTTCTTTTGTTCTTTAAAAGGCAGGGGATGGGATTTCAGAGCCCACAGCTCAATCTGTTCCACTTTAGCATATAAATAATGAAGCAGACCCAATAGAGAATGTGATTATGTGGTGTTTTTTTTTGGAGGGGGGAGGGAAGGTAAAGAAGAATTCTTGGGGGGGGGGTTTCCCAGCTATTTTACCCTGGTCTATAATTATTTCCATATACTTTTCATATTACTTCCACCTGCAAATGTAGAGTGCTTTCTTATTCTCGGGGGAGATTGCAAGCGTGCAGAAGAACAAACCAATCACTTCTGGCTTTTCTCTCTGTGCGTTTTATGATATAATTAGGACACATAAAGACAAAACGCTTTGAAAACAACCATGGGGATGACGCTGGAGGACCTTGCCGGACTAGCACAAATCTGATTTTTTTTTTTTTTTTCCGATCTGTAATTCATTAAGGACTTGAGCGCGAGTCGATGGCATCTAACTAACTAAGGAGAAGACCCTGCACCTAGTAGAAGCCATGACTGGATATTCCTCCTCAGCTGCAAGTTGTGTTAATATAGTAAATGACAGCAGATAAAGACCTGCATGGTCCATCCAGTTTGCCCAACGAGGCGGCCACAGTCGCTTTACAATGTTTGCAAACTGACACCGCTTAGATTCTCCAAGATAGGTGGTTTATCTAAAAAACCAACCAACCCGCTAAATAAACCTGAAACTTGAAACATAGACCTAGTGTAACTCTATCATTGTCTTTAGGCCAGGTTTTAGTAAACAGGAATATGTGCCAGTTTTTATCTGTGAGGTCCTTTAGTATTTACTGATCTGGCATTTATGAAGGTGATAGATAAGTTTTTTTGTTGTGGGGATGTATGAGAAAAAGGGGGTTCCTCTTAGAGGCTGTGTTGAAGGTTTTATTTTTCTGAGCAATCTGAAAAAACGACT
Source organism: Geotrypetes seraphini (assembly GCF_902459505.1). NCBI lineage: Eukaryota > Metazoa > Chordata > Amphibia > Gymnophiona > Dermophiidae > Geotrypetes > Geotrypetes seraphini. The sequence goes on along the minus strand of NC_047098.1, from coordinate 9,573,364 downwards.
GGTCAAGACCAGTCCCTTATGTGTCTTACCGATAGTTCAGCCCTGAAATTATTATAATGTTTATAAACAGCATTGGGACCCCCCCCCCCTTTGTACCTGTGAAAACTGGCAGGAGGAATGCCCATTCCCTACGGCTAACGGATGCCCCCCTGCACAAACAAAAAATGGCAGGAAGGATGCTCACTCCCCCCTTTCAATGCAGGCACTCCCTGAACCATCCCCTACCCTCACTATTCCCCCACAAAAAAAAAAAGGCAGGAGGGATGCCCACTCCCTCTTGCCACCAGATGCTCCCCTGAACCTCCCTCCATCCCCCGAAAGCCCCCCCCCCCATAACTTTGTGAGAAGTTGAGAGCAGGAGGGATGCTTGGTCCCTCCTCTGAGACCCGCCAGTCCAAAATGGCAGGCCATCCCCTCCCTGGTGTATCATGTGATGCATAGGGAGGGGCCTAAGGCCCTGATTGGCTCAGATGCCCAAGGCCCCTGCACTGAGTTTTTGGATCCTTTATTGACAGTTCTAAGGTAAAGAGAACAATTTATTACAATTAACCATCAGTATTAATCCCGGAAGTTCAGATTCAGAGACCCCCCCCCACTAGAATTTCTTAATGTGGGCTAAATCTGTTATTGGGTATTATTAGGAAGTAGCTCCCATTGCATAAAATGGATCCTCTGGTAAAATAACTCATTAATGGCATTAGCACATGACGTGACGCTCATATTAGGAACTCTAGCTTCCCCTTTAATACACTGTATCTCCTGATGATAATTGAGAGAACATAGGATGGTGGTAATGCCCGTAGTAGGCAAAAGAACCATATCAGGGCGGCCCTTGAACCAGCTATGTCCAAGTTCAGTCTTCGAGGGCTGCAAATAGGCCACATTATCAGGATATCCCTAATGAATATGCATAACTCAAATTCTTAAATATTTAATACCTGGTTTTAAGAATTTGAGTTATCCAATAAGCAGCTATTTAATTAACTGAAAACCCCCCAAGCTTAGGCTTTAGGTTAATGAATATATATGAGAAAAATTTGCATCCCTGCTACATCCATTGTAGGCAGATCTCTCTCATGCATATTCATTAGAGATATCCTGAAATCCTGATTTGATTGCAGCCCAAAAGGACTGAACTTGGGCAACCTTTGAACATATTATGGCTGAGAAGCTAAGCAGGGTGGTCTAGATTGGAGACCACACGAGAAGACCAGGAGGTAATGGCTGACCTCTATAGTATCCTGCCAAGGTCACCGAGGCCCAAATATCTAGAAACGTGTAGAATGAGAGCATCTCACCCTTACGGATCAGTACAAGACTTATACCTTAAGGATTGCTATGAATTAATACCTTTATACTCTTCGACGATAAAGAGCCTCTATGAAAATCAAGAAGCTGCAGTGAGATCTGAATACGGAAAACTGATTGGTTTCCCAAAAAAAAACATGGCGTCGGGACCTTACCTGTTCAACCTTTACGGTGAAGCCATCTTCAGAAAAAGCAAATTTGGAAGACGAGAGCGTCGGTTTCAAAGCTGGTGGCCGAAATATAAACAACCTGCGCGGTGCGGCTGATACAACGCTGATCACCAGCAGCAATGAAGACATGCTGTATCTACTGAGAAAAGTCAAAGCCAAAAGTTATACCTCAAGGAACGCTTTGAATTAACACCTTTATACACTCTGAGGATAGGCAGTATTGTGTTAAGTGTGACTGGGAATCTCGTTGGTTTTGGCCAAAAAAACATGGTCTGTCTGTGTGTTTTGCACATTACAGGCTTAGTAACACTGAAGCTATACTTAGGGTATTACATACTACTGGAAGATATTCATGTAAACATTGAGAAAGCCAGTAAAAACTGAGCAGACATCTCAGCCCTTGCCATTTAACAATGGGAATTCAAGCCTCCGAAATACTTGGCTTTAGTATTTTCTCACAGACAAAAGACACACAGATGGTGTTTGTTTCACATTTGGGGTGGAAAGCTCAAGGGCTTTTCACCCTTTGATGCTCTATTTCAACGATGGAATCCTTCAGTCCTGTGGTTGCATCACGTGGCTAGCATGATTCCTGCCATTACCGCAGACCCAGCAGCAGCTCTGCTTTTGGTCACCTTGATAAGAAGCCAGAATCTAAGCAAATGTTCTATAGCTGTAGCTAATGCTCATTTACACACCAGAAAACTCTCTTATCATTAATGAATAACAAAGGACACCATCGTGTCGGCAATTTTTTTAATGAAATTAAAATGAACAACTAAATTACTAGGGGATGGGGGGTTAAGGAATTCAAAATGTGCTTTCTAGAAGAGGAAAGAGGGGAATTTAATAGAAATACTCAAGTGTAGAAATTTGCTTAGTAGAATAAACAATAAGCATAAAATTATCCTCCTGAGTCAGACTAAGGGTCAGATCTGTAAAAGGCATTAACATTTAGGTGCCCAAAATCCGTACACTAAGATATAATCTAAAGCAGCATCTGGGCACCCACAATTCATTATAGAACAAAGGCTAAGTTGGCATTTGGGCGCCAACCTTTATGTACCAATATTATAAGGCGGGTCTAAATGTTGGCTTCAAGGCACATAGATTACAATGTTCTGTAAGTTTAGTGCCTAAGTGTGTAACTGGTCCATGCCCCGTCCACATGCACATTGTCACCGAGGTGCAAAATCTATATATACCGCATATCAACAAGGGATCCAAGAGGAAAAAGAACAAGGAACTGGCGTGGCTCACTGTAGCGGTGAAAGAAGTGATCAGAGACAAAAAGAATTCTTTTAAAGTATGGAAAAGGTCAAAAACGGACAACATAAGAACATAAGCAATGCCTCTGCTGGGTCAGACCTGAGGTCCATTTTGCCCAGCAGTCCGCTCACGCGGCGGCCCAACAGGTCCAGGACCTGAGCAGTAATCCTCTATTTATACCCTTCTATTCCCTTTTCCAGCAGGAAAATGTCCAATCCTCTCTTAAATCCCAGTACTGTATACTGCCCTATAACATCCTCTGGAAGCGCATTCCAAGTGTCCACCACACGTTGGGTAAAGAAGAACTTCCTCGCATTTGTATTGAATCTGTCCCCTTTCAACTTTTCCGAATGGCCTCTTGTTCTTTTATTTTTTGAAAGTTTGAAGAATCTGTCCCTCTCTACTCTTTCTATGCCCCTCATGATCTTATAAAAAAACTGGAAAAAAACACAAGCAACATAAACGCATGTACCATAAGATGGTAAGAGGGGCCAAAAGGGACTACAAGGAAAAAATTGCCAAGGAGGCGAAAAACCAAGCCGTTCTTTTGATATATTATGGGGAAATGACCTGCTAAGGAAGCGGTGGGGCCGTTGGATGACCATGGAATAAAGGGAGTGCCGAGATTCTCGGAGAGAACGAGAGCCAGAAGGCCTTGAGCATGCGCAGATGCTCAAGGCCCAGCTCAGGCAAGAGGCGGGATCTTCGTTGACTGGCACCGGCACGTCCTGTGGGTTGGTACTGCGTGCCGGTGCCAGATGGAGTAAGGGGCTTGTTTGGGCAAGTGGGGGATGCTGCTTCCAGCATGGAGGTGTGATGCCGGTTCTCGGGGGGGAGGCGTTTGCGTGCGGGAGAGATGCCGTTTTGAGCGGGGGGGGGGTGCTCGCAAATCGAGTCAGCGCTCCGTTTGCAAGTCACAATTTGCGAAAATGTTTTGCTTGTCTTGAAAAACACTCACAAACCGCGTTACTGGCAAACTGAGGTTTGACTATATCTGAAAAATAACAAAGCATGACTTAGAGTAGAACAACCTAGTTAAAGAAAATATTAAATCAATTAGTAAGGAGGTAAAGAGATGTCCAGCAAAGGCTTCCAGGTGCGTGTAAAGGAGACAAGGGATCTATTCTTAAGAGCAGCTGCTCTCTCAAATCTGGCTGTAGTGCAAATTATATTCCACCACATGTTAAAAGACACAGCAGAGGTATTCTTCCAGTGTTGTAAGACTAGTTTTATTGCTAGTCATCTGACAAAGGTTGTATTAAGCTGTTGCTACCAAGGATAATAATAGCAGGAGTAAGTGGTACTGAAAAGCTTTTGCATAAACTTCCATACTGATTGTCAAAAAGGACAAATCATTTTACAGTGGAACAATTGGTGAAGAAATGTGCCTTTTTTCTTAGCGCACGACCGGCAAGTTCCAGACTCTGAAGTCTTAAACTTTATGCGGTTTCCAAATCATCCTATGAAGAACAAAGTAGTTTCAAGATCATTAAGGTTTGTTATCTACGCAATATCATATATTTCAATGCGTATAACAGTTTTTTAAAAAGGGGAGGACAAAACAAAACATTGTATACAAATTATATACATTCTAATACAAACGTACAAAAGGCAAGAGGGATGAGCTACAATATTTAAAGGAAAAAAGAAACATTTAGGGGAAAACATATGGTGGGAACACATAAGAAAAAAGAAAAAAAAGAGGAAAAGTATAAGAAAAAAAATAAAAGGATAATTTAGCGACCTACTCGTAGGATTGATTAAGGTCTAAGGATTTAGTAATTAGTAAGTTATGCTGTCTATGTTTCAAATGCATCCTTATACAGAAAGCTTTTTAGGGAGCGCTTGAATTTATCTAAGGAAGGTTCATTACGTAGGTATAGTGGTAAATTGTTCCAAAGCTGGGGTGCAATGACCGAGAAAATGGTAGATCTCCTGGTCCCTATTATTTGTAGAGAATGAATAGTTAATAAATGTTGTTGTGTTGATCTGAGGTCCCTAAATGGAGAATACGGTATTAAAAGACGATCCAAAAATATCAGAGCATGCGATTGTTGAATTTTAAAGGATAACAGTATGATTTTGAAAGTTATTCCATGTGTGATTGGTAGCCGATGAGCAGCTTGTAAAAGTGGTGTAACGTGATCATATTTTTTTGAGTTTGTAATAATTTTTATTGCTGTATTTTGTATTATCTGTAGCTTTCTTATTTCTTTATTGGTTATGCCATGGTATAAAGTATTACAATAATCTAGCCTGGAAATGATTAATGAGTGGATTAGAATGTTGAGAGCTTCAGGTTTTAAAACTTTTGATAATGATCGGATGAGACGTAACTTGTAAAAGCAATTTTTAACTACTGAACCAATTTGGTTATGATAGGAGAGTTCCTGATCTAGTGTTACTCACAGTATTTTTGTTGTAGTTACTATTTGGAGAGGAATGTTATTTAGGAGTATCTGTGATGAAAATTTAAGATCATTTTTCCATGGGAAAAACACTACAGAAGATTTTGTTGCGTTCAGGCCCAACATATTGTCCTTAAGCCATTGGCTTATTTGTTTTAATTTGTTATTTATAGTTATTATCTCATTTGGGTCTGTTGACTTTAAAGTATATTGATTGTCGTAAAGAGGAAGAGCTAGAGGTGCGTAATAAGGAGAGCCACGCTTGTGTCCACGAGAAGGAAGTTGGTGAAATCTGGAGATCAAATTCCCATTTGTGTTCCATGCCTGTGGGGTGATGGAACTATAATGTCCAATATATGTGGCAGTGAGGGAGTCAACAGTAATTCCTTGGATACTAGAGTTATTTTTGATGTTGAAGGGAAGAGATTCCAATGCAAGGTTAAATAATAAAGGCGACAACGGACACCCTTGTTAGGTGCCCCGACTAGGATGGAAAGACGCCGCCAGCTGATTATTAATAAGAATTTTGGTGGATGGAGAGGTATATAAAACTTTGATCATGTTGATAGCAGGCTCGGAGAAACCAAAATGATGCAGTACATGAAAGGGTTCATAGACAATGGCGCGAAAGACAAAAGCGCGCGCCGACAATTGAGCGCAGCGTGCGCCGCTCTAAATTACAGTTTTAAGGTGCTCCGACGGGGGGTTTTGTTGGGGAACCCCCCCAGTTTACTTAATAGACATCGCGCCGGCGTTATGGGGGATTTGGAGGGTTGTAACCCTCCACATTTTACTGTAAACTGAACTTTTTCCCTAAAAACAGGGAAAAAGTGAAGTTTTCGGTAAAATGTGGGGGGTTACAATCCCCCCCCCACCCCCCACAACGCGGCGCGATGTCTATCTTTATTCTGTTCCTTCAAGGAGTTTACAATCAGAGAAAGTACAAAGAAAAAATGTAATTTTCAGATTTGTCCAAATGTACTACAAACTATAGCCAAAACAAACACTGAGAAACAATTTTCAAAACTGCCCCACCCCTACCCCTTATGATAGGTGGTTATGAAAACCAATAGTTTATCTGTTCAATAAACTGCTTCTAGCCATGGGAGTCAAAGTATTCCCTATATTGCTCCTACGCGCGTCCTGCGCCTGAACCGGAAGCCTTCTCTCTGATGTTGCGATGAGGCGCAGGACGCATAAGGAGCCACCGCACGCGGCTTTGTGTACACTGCAGCAATGAGAAAGAGGAAACCGGCCAAAAGATAACACCAGGGGCGGCAATCAAAACGCACATCGCACCGCGGGTAGCATAAAACGGCCAGAAGGTAAGATACCCACCAGAGGGAGGCACCTAATTGAGGAGCAGCACGGAGGGAGGGAGACAACAAAGGTAGGGCGAATGATTTTATTTTCAATTTAGTGATTGAATTGTGTCAATTTTGAGAATTTATATCTGTTCTTTATATCTTGCACTGTTCAGGAAGAAATGCGTTTTTTTTTTTCTTTTTCTCTGGGGTTGTACCGCAGGCAGAGTCTTGAATCTTAGGGTTTGTTTGTATATATTAGTACTTTTAGTTTTTGGTCCCATATTTGCATAGGGGTTATCTGTGTTCTGGTAGGAATGAATGTTGAGAAGCATACAGAGTGCTTTATGTAATTTAATTTTGTGGTTAACCATTATTTTTTATATTTATTCAATTTTCGATGCGGTTCTCCCAGGAGAGCTCAAAACGGTTTACATGAATTTATTCAGGTACTCAAACATTTTTCTCTGTCTGCTCACAATCTATCTAACGTACCTGGGGCAACGGGGGGATTAAGTGACTTGCCCAGGATCACAAGGAGCAAGTAACCTCAGGGTGCTGAGGCTGTAGCTTTAACCACTGTGCCACACTCTCCCCTTGATTACTGTAATATATTATGTGTTGATTACTGCAATATTATGTGTTGTAAATAAGATTATATCAGTGTTTTTCAACCGCCGGTCCATAAGTGGACTTCTTAAAAAGAGGTTTCTATTGATGCGAGCTTTGTAAAGCACTTGAGTTTTCATGCTTTCGAAGAGATGTGGGTACTCTCCAGCAGGGCACCTGATCAGTTACACCCCTCCCCCGATCCAGCAGGAGAGAACACTTTAAATATATATTTTTTTATTTTTCTGTTGATACTTATTTTTTATCTCTATTTTTTATTTATTTTACTTATTTATTTTTAATTCTATCTTTAAATTTATTTATTCATTACTTGGTGGAATATTCATTTCTATCTCTATCTCTGTCTTTATATTTTATCTTTATTTTTCATAAATTGTCTCTTCAGGTACTTTAGTTAGATTGTGAGCCTTTGGGACAGTTAGGGAATTTCCAAGTACCTATCTTATTTATTTTTATTTATTGTATCTTTTAATGCATTCATTTTTGTAAACCGCTTAGAAACCTCACGGTTATTAGCGGTATATAAGAATTAAATTAAATTAAATTAAATTACTTGAGAGCCTCCCACAGATTTGCGCTGCATGTTTCATCATTCCGTGAGCCTGTTTGGAACCGGTGCTTTCCTGCCTGAGGGCTATTTTAAGACTTTTGCTTTGTGTGTGAAAGGGTTTGCTGCTCTGCCCTGGGAGAACTGCGGAGGCTGTTGGCAGGAGACTAGTGAGTTAGTTTTCAAAACAAAACTTGAACTGGGTGTTTTTCAGCTGTAAAATCTTTAAAGAAAAAAACCAAAAAAGAGAAATCTGAGACTGCTGGTGGAGTGATGCATGTGGCTCTGGGGCAAAGGTGGAAGTTAATTTATGGCTCTACAAGTGCCACCTAGTGGCCAATTTCAGCTGGCACAGAAAGTAGCTCCAAAAGTGCACAGGAAGAGGTAACCACAGCTGCTGGTAGTGAACTCTGTTTTCTACTGAGCTTATAACTAGCCTGCAAAACATTGTGACCTGTTCGTAGCTCACCTCAATCAGTGTGACTAATAATCAGTTTATATACCGTAAGGCCGTAAAGTTCTATGCGGTTTACAATAGTTTAAAAAAAAAAAAAAACACCCAATAAAAGAAGATGAATAGAACTAAAAAAGGTAAACTGCTTGAGTTTTCACAATTGCAAAATAAATTTGGTTTGAATAAATCACAATATTTCAGATGGATGCAATTGAAGCAGGCCATTCAGACAGGGTTCCCTGAATGGAAAAACCTTAATAACTATCATAGTATGGAATTCTTATGTTTTCAGATAGATTCCATGGGTCACCAGGCCGCAACGTGGTATAAATTAATATCAGGATTTGTACATAAAAAGAAAAAAAATGGTCTTAGAGATATTTGGAGCATTGAGATTAAGCATCAGATTAATGCATCTCAATGGCCACGACTTTGGTCTTGGAGGTTAAGATGTACATTGTCAGCCTCTATGAGACAAACTTGGTTTTTTATTTTACATAGAGCTTTATGGACCCCTACACGTTTACATAGAATAGATAGCTCTAAGTCTAATAGATGCTGGCATTGTCATCTTGAAGCAGGGACATTAGATCATCTTTTATTCTATTGTCCATTCATATTAATATTTTGGAAAACAATTTGGCCTCAAATTAATAGGATGTTAGAAAATCCGGTAGCCTTGACATATGATACGATTTTGTTTGGTACTGCAATGAGAGCTCGGAGTCAAATTTCATCAAATAACAATAAATTTTATTTATATTGACTGGAGTAGCAGTTCAACAAATTACACATAACTGGAAAAATTGTGACAGATTAAACTATAATTTTTGGTGGAACTCAGTTTGCCATATATATAAGATGGAGCATACATTTGCAACACAAAAAGGATATATAGATAAGTTCAAGAGGCTTTGGGGACCATTAACAGATTTTTGTAATGACTGATTTTTCATTTTTCCCATATTAAGATAATGGTTAAAGGAGGGAGGGTGGGAGGGGGTAAGGTTTTTATTCTCTTTGTCATAAATTATAAATAATTTATCATAATAGATGTTATTCTTATGTGACAATAGCAAAATAAAGGGAGGGAAGAGGATTCATAATTAAATAATAATTGATAAAATCATTATAGTTTATATGATATGTAAAATCATAATAAGGATAATATAAGATATGTTTTATATAAAGTACATTAGAAATATCAAGTGTATTGTTAAAATAATTGTATGAAAATTTATTACACTTGTTATCATTTGAAAAAATCAATAAAAAACTTAAAACTATAGAACTAAAAAAGTTAAAAGCCAATAGTTAGAGACACTAAAATGATCAAAATAGCGCATAATAAAATTTTTACGAATTAGCTGCCTAAATATTTCGAAAACTGATATTTATTTCTTTAATTTTCTATACCATTCTCTGGTTTACATGCATTTATTCAGGTACTCAAGCAGTTTTTTCCTGTCTGTCATAGCAGGCTCACAATCTATCTAATATACCTGGGTCAATGGGGGGATTAAGTGACTTGCCTAGGGTCATAAGGAGCAGCAAAGGTTGGAACCCACAACCTCAGGGTGCTGAGGCTGTTCCTTTAACCACTACGCCACATTCAAGTGACATTCAACATGTTCTCCACAAGCTCAGCATAATTCTCTGCTGTGATTACCAAGAAATTTCTGAACAACCAGCACGAATGAGGAACTGGTTTAATTGCTGACGGGCAATCAGGATACACAATTTTTGATTTATTCCTCTTTGTGAATCCAGCAAATTTTGTCAAGCAAAAATAACAGTCTGAGTGATGATTTGCTGGTTCATGCCACTCCATGGGTACAGTGAAAGGCATCTTCTTCTGTTTCCCGTTCAGCCACTGTGTTAATCCGGAATAGCAGACAGAGCAGCACACATGAGATGCCCACACTTTTATCTTCGTCGCCAACTTTACAGCCAAAATAATGCTTGTATGCACTTTGAAGTCTGCTGGGCAGATTCTTTCGCTAATCTTGTGTAGTAAACATAACAGACATATCAGAAATGATCAGGATGGTTCATAATAATTATAATATCTTAGACAAAAACAAGCAAAATATAAAAATTCACTGGTAGAAAAAGCAGCACAATCACTTTTTAGTATAAACTTTCAAATTATTAGTATATGCGATCAATGAGCTATCCTAAAATGCAATATTGTGTTACAGAAACAGTAAAATACTGACGCTTCACGGTAGCGTTATTGACGAAAATGATAGAAACACAAACTGATGCATAACTTAAAAACAGGATGTGATAGACAAAACCTGTTTTCAGATTTAGAGTCAGCTTATGGCCCTTGTTACAGTACAGGTGACAGAACTCCAGTAGCAAAATGTTTGTTGAGCAGTGTAATCTAAGTTTGATTTGTATACACTATCTCCATTATATGTAAATTTATTTCATGCATATTCATTATGGATATCCTGAAAGCCTGACTGGCAAGGAGGTACTCCAGGACCGAGTTGAGAAACACTGCTGTAGCTGACAAGAGGGGCTATTGGTCCTGGTTTGCATCTGCATTTCTTTTTCATATTTGAAGGATTAGTCTCCCCATAATGCAGAAGGTAAATGACTCTGCAAGCCGGATTCTCCTCTTAATGTTTATTGTTGGATCTGATTAGCCAAGGGTAGCGTCTTCTATTCAGCCCTTGGCAGGATTGCTAGGTGTGATTGAGTTTCCAGGGCAGAGACCTCCTGCGCTGCATACAGCTGGCCTTGTGCTATAAAGGAAATTGGCGCCTGGTTCAGTAGGAGGAGGGGAGTGGCTGGTTTCACAACCTGTCCCTGGAAATGGCACATGTGGTATTTTGTAAGTTCTGCTGTAAAGAAGCGGATTCTTTTGGAAGTTCCAGTTGCTTCGGCAATGTTGACTAGTGCAGTGACAGAGACACCTAGTGGACAGATGTAAATATTAGCCAACGTTAACATTTTTGGGAATGTTGTGTGGGAATCCATTGGAGCCAGTACAGGTTTAGGAGAAGTAGAAAAAGAACAACATTTTTAATCATAAAAGAAGGCGTTTTCCACCTAAAGAAGAAGCCGGGAGACTTTGGATGTGTGCTAAGCTCATACGGGTCTCTTGAAAACCAAAAAGGACAGTATTGGTTCTCCACAAAAGTAATACCTGGTATATGAAAACCGGTAGAGTAGGCAAACAATATCTAAGCAAGGTTTGGACAAGTTCCAGGAGGAAAAGTCCATAGTCTGTTATTGAGGCAAACATGGGGGAAGCCACTGCTTGCCCTGGATCAGTAGTGTGTTGCTACTCTTTGGGGTTCCGGAATCTTTTGTCATTCTTTGGGATTCTGAATGGAATGTTGCTACTCCTTGGGTTTTGGCCAGGTACCAGTGACCTGGATTGGCTACCATGAGAACGGGCTACTGGGCTTGATGGACCATTGGTCTGACCCAGTAAGGCTATTCTTATGTACTTATGAAACTAATCAGTGATTTAAGATGAATGATTTTGGAATCGTGATCCAACAATTTAGGAATTGGAGGCATGGAGATGTAGTGGGCTGTAAGAAGTACCATCCCAGTGACTCTTTCCTGAGCAGAAGTATCCCATTACACCCACCCCCCCTTAAAGGTACAGAGGCAAGCTGGAATGATACTGGCCCCTGAGCCATTTGTATTTCATGTGGTAGGTGCAATGGGGCACTTGCACTCGGGAAAATGCCATCAGCACAGAGGAGGAAATGCCTTTTCCACCTAGAACCCATTTACAGGGCTGGCCCACCATTAGGCAAAAGTAGGTGATTGCCTAGGGGACAACACAGAGTAGCTACCGTCAAATCAAAATAGTACTGTAGTTCCTGACAGCCAGACAAACTCAAGGGACCAACATTTCTATAGGACATTTGTCTGATGGTCATGATTGTTGGGCGTTTTAAGCATCAAAGTTTTTGAGGTAGGATTACCAGACATGCGGGAAAACCCAGACGTGTCCTCTTTATACAGGACTGTCTGGGTGCCCCGAGAGATTTCGAAAAACCCAGCAGTTTGTCTGGGTTTCTGACCCACCTCCGCCTTCCCCTTACTCTACCTATTGGGCAACAAGACAGGGCAGTCTAGCTGAACCCTCAGGCGGGCAGACTACATTGTGATGTCAGTGAATATTTTGAAAGCTGTCTAGTCATTGGTTAAGGCCTGACTGAAATCAAAAAAGGAAACTAGGCATCGTGAAGTGCTCACACCTCATAAATGAGCGTTTTGACTATCTTTGGCTCATGGGTTCCTCTTTTACTAAACGCCCAACTGGTTTGACCCAGGTTTTTTTTTTCCTCCCCGCTTAGATTCTACCGTATGTCTCTCTTTAACGCAGGGTGAGCTGAACTGCATTGGCAGAGGACCGGTGGAAGTTCACGAGTTCCTGACGGCGAAGCGCAGCACCCATCCGATAACAATGGCGGTGTGCATCCCGTCACACTTAATGGGCCACGCTGGGGCTGACTATTACATCTTACACAACTTTATCACCGCTGTGGCGGTAAGTGCTCTTTCATTCCATTTATGAGCAGAATTCACCTTTTCTGTGGTCTAGGGATATTTCTTAGAATTTACACTTCCACCTCCCCATTCGCGGTTTCTCCATTTACGGTTTCAGATAATAGCGATTTTTTTCTGGGGAGGGGGGAAAATAAAAAAAACAGTCTAAACTTTTTAAAACCCCATATTTTTTTCCTTCCCTGCCGCCTTCCCAGCCTTACCTGGTGGTCTAGAGGGCTTTCGGGGCAGGAGTGATCTTCCTACGCTCCTGCCCCGTGCAGATCGCCATGAGGAAATGGCTGCTGGGAGTTCCCGTAGTCTCTCAAGGCCTGAGAGTTCACGCTCTCTCGAGGCAGATCTTCGGGCACCGGCAGGACATGCTGGTGCCGGTGCTGGTGTGGAGGCTACACTGAAGTAAGAAGAGGGTTCGGGTGGGTTGGGGGACCTCAGGTCGCGGCAGGGAGGTGCCCAATGTCGGGAGGGAAGGATTGAAGGTAGCTCCGGTTCCCCACTCCACTGGACCTCCAGGGCAGTACTGGAGGCCCGTGGTGGGTCTGGGACGAGGGGCTGTTCCAGGATGGGGGGGGGGCATATTGGCTGGCTGTTTGGCTGCAGAGCCGGCAGAAAGGAGGAGGGGTCGCTTCTGCCCTGTACAGGTACTTTAAATATAAGCCATCAGTTTATATTCAAGTCCACCCTTTTTCCTCCTTTTTGGGGGGGGAAAGGTCACCTCGGTTTATATTCGAGTATATATGGTAGTTTCCCAAAACACAAGCAAAGTCTGAATGAGTAGAAGTGGACCATGATTATGTCACGTTCTGCACATTTAGATGATGTAATCCGGTCACTAGGTCAATCTGTGTTTTCTTTCTGATTTATGGGACGGATAGAATCCGTCCATTACTGATTGGTGGAGACCGACTGACCATGCTGAACGATGCTGGAATTAAAGGCATGGTGTTACTCCGGTCTAATTGATCGGGCTGTCACGTATTCAATAACGTGTTTTTTTGTTTTCAAAACAGAAAAATGAGCCGTCCTACATTCTGACTGGCCCAGCAGAAACCCTGGAGAGCCACCTCCTTGTCTTTGAGGCAGAGAAGTCAAGGAAAGAAAACCGTACCATCTTTCTAGAAAATGGAAGAGAGAAAATGTGACGAGCTTTGGGACAGTATATAAAAATGGGAATGGAACAGAGACCAAAACTTAGGTTGGCTTATGACGAGCTTCATCTTGGCTGTCTACTTTTCTTGTTCATTGGAGAAGCGAAGGACTTCCAGTAGTTCACCTGGTTTTCACCTGTGCCTGCTTGGCTGATTTTGGTCGCTCTTGTTCCCCCCGATGAGGGGCAGAGACAGCCTTTACAATCCGTAGATTTACATTGTTCATTTTCGCACCGTTAGGACACTGGTTTGTACACTGGTTTATCACGTTTAATTCACACAAGATCAGCCCAGGGATGTTTCACAGTTAATACCCTTGATTGGGTTATACTTGTGACAGCTGTGTGACTGAGGGCTTTCCTTTATCACATTTATTATTTTTTGTGGTATAGCGTTGTTCGGGCTGTCTCTTCCCCTCACCCTTTCTATTTTGGGGGCAGGGGATATTACTCTTTGTTTCCAGCGTTTTTCTTCCCTTGTTGTGGGTTCTGTTCGAATCGGCTTGTCCCACGGAGCAGGTCTGTTTTTCCAGTGAGGTTCCAGCTTCCATGTCAGTCTGATTTTTATTTTTAGTGGGTGTACGGTGGAGGGACAAACTGTATCAGCTTGTTGGAGATATAGAATGGGAGGACACTGTATGGTGTTTCCTCTCATGAACTAATTATACCAGTGTATCATCACCCTGGCTTTCCTTTTTTCAGCTGTTCCAAGTCCTAGGACTTAGGCCTAGGACTTAGGCTTTCTACCGTACAAAAGAGGGTTGTTTTTTTTTAGCAAGAATCATAAAGCTGTGTTTTTCATGTGCTATAATTAGCTAATTCCATTGCTGTTTGGCCAGAAGAATAGTAAGTTTTGCATGCAATATCTTTGTATTGATGCGCCGTTTATGTGGTGCGTTATTAAATGTTATTTGAGCTTACTAAAGCAGAAATAGAAACCCAGAGCCCTATTTAGCAGATCACATTGGAAACGTCCAAAGCATGCCTATGTCCCATCCACAGAACGCACATCTGTCAAACTCATGTGTACCTGAAGCCCTAACCACTCTCAAAAGTAGACCCCCTTAAAATGCCTTTATAAGACCTAGTTTTACAATTGCTATGCAGCTTGTTAGCACACTGGTTAAACCTACAGCCTTCTATATTGATGTTCCTAGTTCAAATCCAACTCACTACCTCTGACAGAAAATAAATAAATAAAAACATTAAACAGATTTTTTTTTTTTTTTTTAAATGGTAAGGTGCCAACATTTTACAATTATAATTTTAAAAAAATAGCATAATTTGTCGTTCCAATAACATCAGAATTATAACGTTAAGGACATTGGTTGGACGTCTAACTCCCGCCTAAAAAAAAATGATTCTTTAAACGACATCTAAAAAGATAGACGTCCAACTGATGCTGAGCCAATAAAGTGCGTCTAACAAGGACGCCCAAAGTTAGGCACACTTTGCAGAATTTGGCCCACAGTGTTCTTGTCTCAGATTTATAGGAAGGGAGTTCCACAGTGAGGGAGCGACAACAGAGAAAATGGTTTTACGTGTAGTATCTTACACGATTTGGAGTATGGATGGGATTGCAAGGAGAGATTGGTGAGATGAATGGAGCGTCCTCGAGGTGGTAGGAGGAGTCAGAAATCTGTTGATGAAAGCGGACGAGTGAACGGATTGAACTTTCAGTGCCAGGAATAATGTTTTAAAGGTGATCCTACGTGCTACTGGAAACCAGTGAGCATCTTTCAAAAGGGGTGTTACATGATCGCATTTCTCTGCTTTGTAAATTGCTTTTATAGCTGTATTTTGCATTATTTGAAGCCTTCTGATTTCCTTTTGTGTAATGCCCTGGTAGAGCGAGTTACAATAGTCCAAGTGCTGCAAGCTACCTGTTAGGGGGAAAAAAAGAAGATGCATCGGTGCTCGAAGGCGTCTTTGAAGAGGAAACATTTCAGTGCCCCCTTTAAATTTATCTAGGTTTTATTTCCTCCCTGGTTCTTGGGGCTGTGAGGAATTTATATCATGTCCATTATTACCACTACATGCTGAGGTCATTAAGTAGCGATATATGAGACATGTAATATACCAAATATTTCCCTCTATACATGAAATATTGGAAAAAGGCTGGCCTGTGTCTGACTCTAGATGAAAGAAAATACTTGCAAAGCAAACCTCAGGTAATTCAAGTGCCTTGTTACTCTGTGCTGCTACTGTATGTGTGTTTCTCTCACCTCATTACCTCTTTCAATGCAAAAGAATGTTTGCTAATATCGCCCCCTGCTGTCAGTTCCTTCTCTTTACTTTCATCTGGCTCTAGAATTCCAGCCTCCACCAATAAGAATAGAACTGTGAACCAAATAGTTTCCTTAATACAAGAACATATTTCTTTACCCCCTGCTCCCCAAATCAGCTCAACAGGAAGGTGTTCCTGAATATAGCCAGTTCTGTAGTAATATAATGTCATCTGGGGAGCTTATTCTTAATAAGACTTCATGTACCGCTGATTTGTGTCCATGGATTTCATTATATTCAAACTTTAGCATCTGCTGAAAGTAATAAATTACTTGCACACCAAACCTGTCTTATAGATTTTTTTTCTTTCTGCCATATCTAACAAATTTGTGCTCTCATACAATACTGAGCTGAACAGTTGCACTAAATCTTACAAATTGTTTGCATATCGTTCTGCATGGGTAACGCAGGTTTGGGCTGCTTCCACTCTAACCCCCTCCTTTACAAAGCCGTGCTAGCGAACTTTGAGGCTCATATGAGTGTCGGAGTTCTTATCACCGCAGCTGGCGCTAAAAACGCTATCACGGTTTTGTAAAGGAGGGCCTAACTTATGCACTCGACGTAGAGAGGTGATATTTTGAATTGGGCCAGTGTATGGCTGTGATCTACCTGATGTAGTTTATCGAAACACAGAATCACACGAGGAGTGTGTGGTGCAGTGGTGAGAGCTGCAGCCTCAGCACTCTGAGGTTGTGGGTTCAAATCCCTCGCTGATCCGTGTGACCCTGGGCAAGACACTTAATCCCCCCATTGCCCCAGGTACACTAGAAAAAGTTTGAGCCCGCCAGGACAGATAGGGAAATATGTAAAAAAAAAACACTTAGTGGTATAGAATTAAATAAACCATGTTCGATGCTACAGCAGATTTATGAAACTCAACTATAATGGTATACTTTGTTTTTATATGTATTATCCATGTTATATATTATATGTATGGATGGATAATACATATATTATATAATATATGTATTATCCATGTTTATATGTATTATCCATTATAAACCATGTTCGATGCTACAGCAGATTTATGAAACTCAACTATAATGGTATACTTTGTTTTTATATGTATTATCCATGTTATATATTATATGTATGGATGGATAATACATATATTATATATTATATGTATTATCCATGTTTATATGTATTATCCATTATAAACCATGTTCGATGCTACAGCAGATTTATGAAACTCAACTATAATGGTATACTTTGTTTTTATATGTATTATCCATGTTATATATTATATGTATGGATGGATAATACATATATTATATATTATATGTATTATCCATGTTTATATGTATTATCCATTATAAACCATGTTCGATGCTACAGCAGATTTATGAAACTCAACTATAATGGTATACTTTGTTTTTATATGTATTATCCAGTTTTATGTAAGGGAATATCTACAGTAACTGTATTTTCTCTGCAAATATGTCCAATTGCGTTTCAGTTGCTTGTACTGATGATGAAAATTGTGATGAATTTGGTTATGACCATAACTAATGTTTGGTTATACAGCCGTGTGATAACATAACAGATTTAGAACATAGAAGAACATAAGAACATAAGCAGTGCCTCTGCCGGGTCAGACCACAGGTCCATCCTGCCCAGCAGTCCGCTCCCGCGGTGGCCCAAAAACAGGTCAAGACTTGTCTGAATCATCAGAAGGGGCTCCCTTGCCACCTTGGTTTCTCATTTAAGTCCTGCCTTCCTATCGAAGTCCTAGCCCTCCGGTCTTGCACATGCACGACCAGGTTGGTTTATACTCATTACCTGGTTAACTTCCTATACTTGTGTTACATCCCAGCTCCTCCCTCAGTATCCCACGATCCCTTTATCCCTCAGGAATCCGTCCAAACTCTGTTTGAATCCCTGTACCGTACTCTGCCTGATCACTTCCTCCGGTAGCGCATTCCAAATGTCCACGACCCTTTGGGTGAAAAAAAACTTCCTTGCATTTGTTTTGAACCCATCTCCCTTCAGTTTCTCCAAATGCCCCCTCGTACTTGTTGTCCCCTTCAGTCTGAAGAATCTGTCCCTATCCACCCTCTCTATGCCCCTCATGATCTTGAAGGTCTCTATCATATCTCCCCTGAGCCTCCTTTTTTTCAGAGAGAAGAGCCCCAGCCTTTCCAACCTCTCGGCGTATGGGCAGTGTTCCAGCCCTCTTACCAGTTTCGTTGCTCTCCTTTGGACTCTCTCAAGTACCGCCATGTCCTTCTTGAGGTGCGGCGACCAATACTGAACGCAGTATTCCAGATGTGGACGCACCATTTCTAGACCGCATAACCATAAGTTCAATGCAGTTTACAAAGCTTTCTTATAATTTCTTAAATCCAATAGTTAATTGGTTGTATAAATTTCTTTATATTTCTTGTTAAGCACAATTATGTACTTAAATGAAAATTATAAAATTAAAAAAAACCCCAAACATAAAAAAACAAAGCTTACTAAAATAACACAAAGAAAGATATTAAGTCAAGAAATTTGAAAAGAGGAAAGTTTTCAGCTGTTTTCTAAATTGTTCATAAGAACAAGACATAAGCAATAGCTGTCGAAAATCTTTAGCATACAAGGCTGCTTGATTGATAAGAGTGTGTTCAAAATATTTCTTGCTTTTACCGTATTTACTGGAATATAAACTGGGATTTTTGGGCCCAAAAATGGGGGTCCTGGTTTATATTCGGGTCACCATCTCTACCCACCTTCTAAAGTTATTGCAGGCCGCCGCCGCCGCCAGGCTCTGCAGTCTGCCGCTCTCCCTGTCCTAGCCTCAGGCTCATACCTCTACTGATAATCGTTGGTGGAGGTACAGCGTGCAGGAGCGAACTTTCCAAGTTCCTGCCCTGTGTTTAACTGGTTGCCTGTGAGCGTCTTCAGCCGCTGAGAAGAAGCATGAGCAGGCGCGCGATTTTGCTCTGCTGCTCAGTGCTGAGCAGCTTCCGTAATGGTTCCTGTGAATTCTCGCAAGAGTTCGCAGGAGCCATTACGGGTTACACTCTAATGACAATGGGGGATTAAGGGCTAGATTCACTAAGCAAACCGATCGATTTGCGAGCCCTTTGTGACCCGATTTCCCTCCAACCCAATTCACTAACCTGTGTTCCGATCATCCTCCGATCCGCGCATGCAAGTGAGGGGGAACAGCATTCAAATGCAGACAGGAAGCGATTCACTAAAATAAGAAAAGCAACACCGACTGGGCTGGCCAATCCAAAATAAGCAACTGCTGTGGAGCAGTCGCTGAGGTCCTTTCTGACTGCCATGCCTTCTGCTGCCCTGCTCTCTGCCCCGATCTGCTGTCTCCTGCCTGCCACAAATCTCTCCTGCTGCCCCGATTCTCCTTCCCTTCCCCACACTGCGAGCGCATGGTTTTAACCCTCGGGTTTAAAGCGGGTTAAAACCACGGGCTCGCTGGGCTAGTAAAAGTTTTTTTAAAAAAAGTTTACAGATGGTCAGGATCGCAGACTAGTGATCCGTGCGATCTTAGGGAGGGCGTTCCTCCGATCGCCCTCATTTGAATTTTTTCGTTTTGTGGATTGGTCGGGCCTGCACGGATCGGGCACGCAAAGCATGTAAGTGAATCTAGCCCTAAGTGACTCACCAGGAGCATCATGGGATTTAAACCCACAACCTCAGGGTGCTGACGGCTGAAGTTGTAACCACTGCGCACAGAGGGAGATAAAAGGATTCTTGTCTTGCATATAAGTTTCCATCATTCCCCGTCCCAGCAGATTCTGTGTGTTTTGCTCACCATACGATCCCAAGAGGGAGTTACGATTTCACAGATGGAGCAGAAACCAGTAAGTGCAATATCTGGTTTAAATTCCTCAGTGTTAACATGTTGCAAGAATCCAGTGCAAAATCAGTTACTAAATCTGCATTTTGGTTCTTGTAATCACACTGGGTAAGCAGGCAGGTTATAAGGAATTGTCTTTACAAAGGTACCTTTCTGGGTTGACCTACTAATTTAGGTGACAGAAACAAGACTTGTTGAAGAAATGGTGATTAAATCTGCCTTTTGGTATAAACAAGGAAAATTGACATTGCTAGAGCCAAAAAAGGTGAATTTAAAAATATATATAAGATGATGTTGATTACACTCGTGTGATATACAGAATACAGATCTTCACAGGCACAAGTGGACCGAGATATGCAGGGTGCTGATTGGGGCATCCCTGTACTTGATTAATGGCCAAGCCAAGCACCTGGCTAAAGTTAGGACAGCCCCAAAAAAAGGCTTAATTGGACTGCTGGACCTTACCTGGGTGCCAGTCTGAATATCCAGGTAAGTTAAAGCAGCCACCTCTGACCTGGTTTCTGGATTAGATCTGGCATTAACTATTCAGGTCTGATTCAGCCTGCAGCGGTCGGCCATCTTTAATTTCACTGATTGCCATGGACTTCATATAGATAGGTTCGTTCTGTCTACATCAGAAGGCATCAAGAGGGCTTCACTGAACCTCACACTTGCTTCCAAAATTTGGAAACAGAAGTACATGCTTGTTCCCTGAACAACTGGAGCATCATGATTTGTGCTGTAGGTAGAATTGCACAAACTGTGTTCTAACTTGAAGGCTGGCTTAAATGTGTTTATTTCTCTAATCTTCCTGTACACCACCTTGAGCAAACTCCTTCAAAAAGGTGGTAAATAAATCCTAATAAATAATAATAATAACTCATCCCATGTCCATATTTTTTTTTTTTTTTTTTTGTAGTATCAGTTTTCTGTAGTATAGGTCAAATAGAAATCCCAGTGGACCAACTCCCTAAGTTTTCAGATTTGATCTGAATTTTATTAAGCCGGTCAAAAATGCAGTTTTTCTAAGATGAATGCCGTTTCCTTGCCTTGCCAGAGATAAAATAGATGACTGGATTTTGCAAGGCCTAGGAAGCTGTCCCATTTGCCCTCCTTTTTTCTAAGCCCGACAGCGTGGGCCAATGCTATTAGGAACTGAAGCCTTAACTGGTACCTTTTGGGTAGCAATTTATTCTCCAAGTTGGAATTAATTTTTTGTTAAATCGGCCAGATGAAACTTGCAAGTAAAGTTGGATCGTGCCTGTTCTCCCCAAAGAGCTCAGAACGGGTTACAGGTTGATGCTTTTTTCTCAATATGAAGTTCTAAATCTAAGCCCAGCTGACATGCAAATCTCGAATTATTTTTCCTTGCCTACAAGAGGGAAATTGTAGACCCGGTCAAGACTTTTTTGGCTTTCCTTTGAACTGGATTTCCTTTGCTTACAATTCTTATGTAATGTTACAACTCTTGTAACCTCCTGACAACTCTTGTGTAATCCACCTTGAACCACAAGGTAATGGCGGAATAGAAATCACTAATGTAATGTAATGTAACTAGAGTTGTACTGAACAGCGTCCTAGAGGCAGTGGAGTCGCAAGGGTGAGAGTCGCCTGGGGCAGTGGCGCTGCTCCCCCCACATCTACATGCTCCTTTCCCCTCCCTCCCCCCCCCCACTGCTACGTGCATGTGCCATTTCCCTTCCCCCATACCTCTAACATTCCTGGCACGAGCAGCAACCTGCTGTTGCACCGGTGTGGACTCTCCCTCTGACGTCACTTCCTAGGCGTGGGTCTTGACAGCTTATGTATCTACACAGCGATAAAATCTGGGCGTAGATAACGAGCCAAGGTCTCTCTAATCTCCGCGCTCTCCTGTATCCTTCAGTCCTACAACCCCCCCCCCCCCCCCCCCCTGAATCTCGGGGCTTATTTTTATTTCCTGCGACATCGTGCATGCTCAGTGCAAGACTACAGGACACCTTAGTGCACTGAGATGCAGGGCTGTCTGAAAGACTTTGCCTGGAAACTGGATCATTTGGCAATGTAGTTATGCCTTCAAATTTCCACGCACCGCAAACTGTTGAAGCCTCTACAGTGCATGTGAAAAAGTGCAGTTTTGGTACTTGCATGCATTCCATTAATTGTAATGTATTATCTACATAATAACATAGTAACATAGTAGATGACGGCAGATAAAGACCCAAATGGTCCATCCAGTCTGCCCAACCTGATTCAATTTAAATTTTTTAATTTTTTCTTCTTAGCTATTTCTGGGCAAGAATCCAAAGCTCTACCCGGTACTGTGCTTGGGTTCCAACTGCCGAAATCTCTGTTAAGACTTACTCCAGCCCATCTACACCCTCCCAGCCATTGAAGCCCTCCCCTGCCCATCCTCCACCAAACGGCCATATATAGACACAGACCGTGCAAGTCTGCCTAGTACTGGCCTTAGTTCAATATTTAATATTATTTTCTGATTCTAAATCCTCTGTGTGCATCTGCTCTACAAAAAGAAAATTCTGGACTGCTTAATAGCAAACCACTGCAAATAAGAACATAAGAACATAAGCAATGCCTCTCCTGGGTCAGACCTGAGGTCCATCATGCCCAGAAGTCCGCTCACGCGGCGGCACAACAGGTCCAGGACCTGTGCAGTAATCCTCTATTTATACCCTTCTATCCCCTTTTCCAGCAGGAAATTGTCCAATCCTTTCTTAAACCCCAGTACTGTACTCTGCCCTATTACGCCCTCTGGAAGCGCATTCCAGTAGTCTACCACTCTTTGGGTAAAGAAGAACTTCCTAGCATTCGTTTTGAATCTGTCCCCTTTCAACTTTTCCGAGTGCCCTCTTGTTCTTTTATTTTTAGAAAGTTTGAAGAATCTGTCCCTCTCTACTCTCTCTATGCCCTTCATGATCTTATAAGTCTCTATCATATCCCCTCTAAGTCTCCTCTTCTCCAGGGAAAAGAGACCCAGTTTCTCCAATCTCTCAGCGTATGAAAGGTTTTCCATCCCTTTTATCAGACGTGTCGCTCTCCTCTGAACCCTCTCGAGTAACGCCATATCCTTCTTAAGGTACGGCGACCAATATTGGACGCAGTATTCCAGATGCGGACGCACCATCGCCCGATACAACGGCAGGATAACTTCTTTTGTCCTGGTTGTAATACCCTTCTTGATTATACCTAGCATTCTATTTGCTTTCTTAGCGGCTGCTGCGCACTGTGCCGTCGGCTTCATTGTCATGTCCACCATTACCCCCAAGTCCCTTTCTTGGGTACTCTCATTCAATAACATCCCTCCCATCGTATAGTTGTACCTTGGGTTTCTGCTTCCCACATGCAATACTTTACATTTCTCAACGTTGAACTTCATCTGCCATCTCGCCGCCCATTCCCCCAGTTTGTTCAAGTCCCTTTGCAATTCTTCGCATTCCTCTTTAGTTCCAGCTCCACTAAATATTTTTGTATCGTCCGCAAATTTTATTATCTCACATTTCGTCCCTGTTTCTAGATCATTTATGAATATATTAAATAGCAGCGGCCCGAGCACCGAGCCCTGTGGAACACCACTCGTGACCCTCATCCAGTCCGAGTAGTGGCCCTTCACTCCTACCCTCTGTTTCCTACCTGCCAACCAGTTTCTAATCCATCTATGTACGTCTCCATCCACCCCATGATTCTTCAGTTTCCGGAGTAGACGTTCGTGAGGCACCTTGTCAAAGGCTTTTTGGAAATCAAGGTATATGATGTCTATGGGGTCTCCCCTGTCCATCCTTTTGTTAATTCCTTCGAAGAAGTGCAATAAGTTAGTTAGGCACGATCTCCCCCTGCAGAAACCATGTTGGCTTGTTTTCAGAAGTTCGTTTCTATCCAAATGTTCATCGATGTTTTCTTTTATCAGTGCTTCCGCCATTTTCCCCGGAACCGAGGTCAGACTCACCGGTCTGTAGTTTCTCGGGACACCTCTTGATCCCTTTTTAAAGATGGGCGTGACGTTGGCTATCTTCCAATCCATGTTCTTATCCATCTAAGAATAGCAACGTGGTACATGATGGCACATTTCTTGCTTCCAACTTTACATTTGATAAAATGAACAAGCAAGTCTTGCCCTACTGAACATAAGTAAATATAGCAAAGAGTTGAACAGTAAGAACTGCAGAGGTAGCTCGAGGACAGCTGTTCCTGCTTACGCTATAAACCTTTAGTGCAGCTTGATAAAAGGGAGGGAATTAGTAAATTGGCTTCATTAATAAGCTTTAACAAGCATATCTGATGACATGAGCACACAAAAAATTACAGCTAAATCAATCTACTTGAATTCATTAATATGATATTTTCTGACACTTTTTTTAATGTTTATTCAAGTATCCACCTATTAAATAATATACAAAAGGATTGGTAAATAAATAACATCTTTTGACATTGACAACATAAAGTGCATCCTGCAGACATTTCCCATAGCTATTTTCCCAGGCATGTGTAAATCAAAAATAAAGAACCTTTGTCAACACTAAAGAATACAAACAAAAAAAAAATAATTTATTGAAAAATATCAATTCTTGCTTCTGTAAAAATGTCAATAAGAAAAATATACTTTTTTCCAATACATTCTATAACATCGAATAACATATCGTAGCAGTTTCAATATTGTATTTTAACATCTTAGAACGCAATTTATCATTGTTATTATATACTTACTTGGAAATTCTATATCTGGTGCCTACCGATAGGTGCCATTATTGAATGTGGCTAACCACTTAGGCGCTAATATTAATTGAATAATAAAAGCCCAATCAACTTTGTTAATGAGCGAGAATTGAAAAATAGGCTCCTATAAGTACACTGCGATTCTGTAAATTAATTATAGGCACCTCAATTGGAAACAGGTACCTAAGGAGATAGGCTTGGGTGTGGTTTGTGGTCAGGCACCCTCTTACAGAATCGCTCTCTTTGTGAAAGAAGAGAAAGACGGTGGTGCATGCAAGCAATTAGACTAAAATAATGAGGGTTCGCTTGCTAGTTCGTGGAGAGTGGAGTGGAGGTTGTAGATTCTGTGGCACTGTGAAACACATCAAATGTTGAACCTTTATACCTTGAAAGCATGTCATAGGATTTAGGGGTGGAAATCCTGAAACTGCATTCATTATTGTATCAGCCATTTGTAGAACATCAAACGCTGCTGGAAATACCCAAACAAGAGGGCATTAATGTTTCAGTACAGTATACATTTTGCATGGCACGCAGCGATATTTGTACAGTAAAGATGACGATTTCTTCCAGTGTAAATGTACGTTCTTCTGTGCTGACAAAGTAGTATCAGAATTTGAGAATGCCTGGACTAGGCAAAGAGGGAGGTCAAGCTGGAGATCAGAAGGTGCAGGTCGACGGTATTGAAGCAAGAAAAGAAAATGGCCAGATATGGAATAGCCCCACCCTCATCGTCGGCCATCAGATTCTAGAATTTTGTTTGCTAAGCAACAATTTGCATAAAGTGGCATTTTGAATTTGGCTAGTGCGTGTGAAACGCTAATCTACAATTAGTCGAGATAAAAATCAAGTATTTCAAACACAGCATCAAAGAGCTGCAGCTCAGCACAGTAGGTGCATGATACAAGTTTGTGGGTTCCCCCATCGTATTCTTGGGGTATGTCTTTGGTTTTCTGACTATATAGCTCCTTGTTGTTTGCCAGTAGGTAAAACCACATCGGGCCGTTTCATTTTCATCTGTAGAAAGAGAAAAGAAGATTTAATGGTTATGACTATAAATATGTATTTTTCATGGATCACTATTAATGCACTTGTTAAAGAATTATTGTGAAAATTTTAGGAGTCACACTGGTCCCAAGAAACACGGGAGGCTTCACAGGTTTCGATATGTTGTACTGAATAAACATGAGATTTATCTAAGGTTGGTGATGTGTCTAAGCAACGTTTTTTTGGAAAAAGAAAAACCCACTGTGATCCAAAACTCTTCTGTACAACATCTGCGGATAAATTTTGTGTCGATGCGCTAAAAGAATATCACTGCGGAATACAACAATGCACAAGAGAATTACGCAAAATGGCTACTCCTGCCAACAGATATTGTTGCTCTATTCAATCTAATCTAATCTAAACCTTAAGTTTATATACCAGAGTTTGTCCCAGAGTTGCCTGCTTTGACTTAAACAAATGAAACATTGGACACCTTTGCCGTTGGATATTGACTCAGTATGGACATAGCACCATAAATAATAATAATAATAACTTTATTTTTATATACTGCCATACCACAAACAGTTCTAAGCGGTTTACAAGGGAAGAGACTGTATACAGACAGCGACATTACAGAGAACTTTTGAAATTACATTGCCATGCAAAGTTGAGTCAGATTTATCTGGAAGTGTATTGGAAGTCCATCAGGTTGAGGTACATCAGGTTGAAGTGGAGTCAAGAGAAATTTGTCAAAGAGATCAGTTTTTATTGACTTCCTAAATGTTTGGTACGAAAGTGCGTTTGAGGTGAAGTTCGTTAAACATTTGTTCCATTTGATAGTGTTCTATCGAGGTATCTCTTGTAGGTGCAGCCCTTTAGGGATGGAAAAGCGAACAAGTAGGTACTGCGTGTATTAGTTGTGCCTGGGAATTCGAATTGGTGAGACAGATAGGTTGGGGATTGACCCGTCATGGTTTTGAAGCAAAGGCAAGCAAACTTAAAGATGACCCTTGCTTCCACAGGCAGCCAGTGTCGTTTTTTGTAATACGGGCTTACACGGTCTGATTTCTTGAAGCCATAAATAATGATAATAATAATAACAGTTTATATACTGCAGGACCATGAAGTTCTATGCGGTTTACAATGATTAGAAATGTTACAGATTGAGTGAATAAACAAAGTTACAGACTTAGCGATTGGTGGTTCTTGCGGTCGTTTGTTAACGACTAAGATTGAATAGGTTGGTTTTCTAAGTATTTCAGGAATAGATGTGTTTTCAGGTGTTTCCTGAATTCTCCATAGGTAGTAGGCACAGGCAATGAGACGGACTGCAGCATTTTGGACTATTCTCAGTCGTTTGATGGTTTTCTTGAGAGATCCCAAGTATATAATATTGCAGTAGTCTAAGGCAGTGGTTCCCAACCCTGTCCTGGAGGACCACCAGGCCAATCGGATTTTCAGGATAGCCCTAATGAATATGCATGGAGCAGATTTGCATGCCTGTCACTTCCATTATATGCAAATCTCTCTCATGCATATTCATTAGGGCTATCCTGAAAACCCGATTGGCTTGGTGGTCCTCCAGGACAGGGTTGGGAACCACTGGTCTAAGGTACTTAAGATCAGGGATTGAACCAGCAGTCGAAAGGAGAAGAAATCGAAGTACTTTTTAATGGTACGAAGTTTCCATAGAGTGAGAAAGCATTTTTTGACTTGAGCATTAGTGTCATCTTCAAAAGTTAGGCTTCGGTCCAGAGTGACGCCAAGGATTTTGGTTGTAGGATTAATTAGGTAGTCTGAACCATATAGTCTCAAGGAGGTGTTCACGATCTTGTTATTGGGACTTGCCAAGAAATCAACCAACAAAAGGTTTATGAGTGGGTAAAAAGGTTTAAAGTGGGAAGAGCAGGTGTAACTGATGAAGGTCGTACTGGTTGCCTATCAACATTGTGCACAGAAGAGTACATTGACAGGGTGAATACCTTGATTAGAGAAAACTGACAGATAACGGTATCTCAATTGGCTGCAAATTTGGATATCAGCTATGGGTCTGCATTTGCCAAAAACGAACGATGACTTGGGATGCAGGAAAGTCTGCGCACGATGGGTTCCCAAACAGTTTACTGATCTGCACAAGCAACAGCGTGTGGAGGTTGTGTCCCAGTTCTTGAGACGGTATGGAGAACATCCATGTATTCTGGAAAGAATTGACAAGGGCAACAAGACCTGGGTGCATCACTGCGACCCAGAGAGCAAAATCCAAAGCACGATGAAGTAAAGGAAGCGGAGCTCACCTGGCTTCGGGAACAGCCAAAAAACTTCTCAGCAGGAATGCAGAAGTATGTTGAACAATACAAGTGTGTCGTCTTGCACGGGGAATATGAGGAAAAGTGATATGTTCATTTGCTCACAATTACTTCTGTTAAAGCCGTTAAAAGTATTTTTTTCCTTTACTTTTTGATTTATCCTTGTATTACAGATCCTTTCTTTGAGAAAAGATGATTATGTGTTCACCAAAAACTGGAACAATTCAAGCATTATCACTGATGACACTTAAAAAAAACCCCACCAGGAACACTATTGATTACTCATGCAATCTTGATAACTGAAA
The DNA here is from genome assembly GCF_902459505.1 of Geotrypetes seraphini. Lineage (NCBI taxonomy): Eukaryota > Metazoa > Chordata > Amphibia > Gymnophiona > Dermophiidae > Geotrypetes > Geotrypetes seraphini. Next base: position 9,545,186 of record NC_047098.1, on the reverse strand, counting down.
GAAATAATGCAGTCGTGCTTACTAAGAGGCAAAGCAACTCAATGGTCATTTAGCAAGTATGTTTACATTATACTGTAGTACCTCTTGATAAACATTTACAGAGTCCAGTTTAGGGCGAAATGACCCTGGTGTGAAGTTGCTGTCGGAACCCACTGATCCTTCCAAGTTGTAATTTCCAGATCTCCATGATATTCCTGGACTGCTTGACTTGGAACTTACATCATCTACATCTAAGGTAAAAATGTACATTAATTATATATAGATAATTATTTACAAGTTGTTTCTATACATCCAAGGAGATGTACAACCAGCAATAGAATTACAATTAAAAACCAAGAACTCACCATATTCCCACCTTCCCATTTCCTGCACTTACTACAGTCTGTAGATTCTATTTTGCCCTTGATCAGTGGTGTACCAAGGGTGGGGGATGGTCCGCCCCGGGTGCAGTCCATAAGGGGTGCTGCGATGACTTCTCTAAGGGCCAGCGCTAGTATCAAGAGCTTTTTCCCGGCAGCAGCATTCAAAATTCGCTGCTCTTGTTGGCGTTGTGCCTTTCTCTCTGCTGGGTCCCGCCTACTTCCTGTTTCTGCAAAGACAGGACCCAGCAGAGAGGAAGGCCCAATGCCAACAGGAGCAGAAAAATATGAATGCTGCACTGATCAATGCAGAGTGACAAAGGGAGGGAGGGGAGGGGAAGGGGAGAGAAATGCTGCATCTGATTGGGGTAAGGGAGAAAAAAGACCAGGGAAGGGAAAGGAGATGCAAGTGAGATGCTAGACCATGGGGAAGGAGAGGAGGGGGGAAAGAGAGGAAGTAAAAGAGATACCAGGCTATGGAGGGGAAGGAAGAGATGCCAGGGCATGGGGGAAGGGGAGGGAAGGGGGACAGACATGCCAGATCAAGGAGAAAGGAGGGAGGGAAAGGAAGGAGGAGATACCAGAGTATGGAGGGGAGGGAAAGATGGAAGGGAAAGAGAGGAGAGAGATGTCAGAGCATGGGGGAAGGAAAGGGAAGGCGAATGAGATGCCAGAGCATTGAGGGAAAGGGAGAGATGGAAGGAGGAGAGAGATCCCAGGGCCTGGGGGAAGGGAAGCAGATGCCAGACCATTGGATGAGTTGTGGTTGGAAGGAGGAAATGAAAGGAGAGATACCAGAGCATGGGGGAGGAAGTGAAGACAGAAAGAGAAAAATGGAAAGGACAGAGAAACAGGGCGGACCCTAGATGGAATGGTGAGTGAAAATAAGATAAGGAAATCAGAAACCAGAGATGACAAAAGGTAGATAAAAGATTTTTTGTTGTTGTTGCTTTAGCTCCTCCGACCCCTTTTTATATGGGGGTGTTAAAAAATGATCGGCCCTGGATGTCACATACCCTAGGCACGCCACTGCCCGGAATTCCTTTAGAATCTTAGGAATCAATATTCAGAGCAATGCAGTCAGCCAGAAATGACCTCTAGCGAGTTACATTGCTTTCATGGGACTATCTGCTCTGCAGCTGAATATCACTACTGACAGCTAAGCTGAAAGCCAACTAAAAGTGAGTCCTATCTTATGCAGAATTGTTTAAGTGGTTAAGTGCTGGATATCATACTTAACCATATCAGAGACAGCCACTGCATAAATAAGAAATAGTTGGAAGCAGGCAAGAAAGGTCATGAAGAACTCAACATTATACATCAATTTTGAGCAAGAGTAATTTAAAAAGGTTGCAATTAGTCCAAAATACGGCAGCCAAATTGATCTTTGGAAAAAATAAATTTAAACACGTCTCCCCTTTGTTGAAAGCACTACACTGGTTGCCAATTCATCTAAGAATTAAATTTAAGTGCACTAGTATAGTTTTTAAAATTATACATGGTATCTTTACATTGTTAGTAGCTTTCCTTAATGCTAGCCTACGTTGATAACTCCCCCCAAGTGTATGTAAATTTCTCATGAAAACTAGAACCCATTCGCTGTATTCCGCTCACTGTCTTGAAGTACTGCTGCTTGAGGGATTCCAAAAACACTTGCACATGTGTTTCCTTAAGCAATACTTACTAGCATTGGAGAAATGCAAAATCTCCTCGTATGGTGAAAACCATCTGCGGGAATGCCGCCTTTCTTCCAGTTTCCTGGGGAGAAAGCAAAATTTAATAGAAACTTGTCAGCATGCACACTATACACAAGACCCCCTTCCCCACGTTTCCCCCCTCCCTTCACTTTCCCTGTACCTTTTTAAGTTCTCCAGCGTGAGCAGCATGCCATTAATTTACTGCATTAAGTATTAAAGTGTTTTAGCTAGGGGTTACCATATAGCTCCAGAAAAAGGAGGACGAATAGAGACATCCTGGTTTTACTTTCATTGAAAGCAATGGGAGGAAGGAGGACAGACTGAGACATCCGGGTTTTACTTTCACTGGAAGCAATGGGAGTAAGGAGGACAGACAGACATCCAGGTTTTACTTTCACTGAAAGCAATGGGAGGAAGGAGGACAGACTGAGACATCCGGGTTTTACTTTCACTGAAAGCAATGAGAGGAAGAAAGACAGACTGAGACATCCAGGTTTTACTTTCACTGGAAGCAATGGGAGTAAGGAGGACAGACTGAGACATCCGGGTTTTACTTTCATTGAAAGCAATGGGAGTAAGGACAGACTGAGACATCCGGGTTTTACTTTCACTGAAAGCAATGGGAGGAAGGAGGACAGACTGAGACATCCGGGTTTTACTTTCACTGAAAGCAATGAGAGGAAGAAAGACAGACTGAGACATCCAGGTTTTACTTTCACTGGAAGCAATGGGAGTAAGGAGGACAGACTGAGACATCCGGGTTTTACTTTCATTGAAAGCAATGGGAGTAAGGAGGACAGACAGACATCCAGGTTTTACTTTCACTGAAAGCAATGGGAATAAAGAGGACAGACTGAGACATCCAGGTTATAGCGCATGTGTTAAAATGCTGTGCCCTGCTAGTACAACTCACAGTAGGCATAGTTTCTTTTCACAAGCGATTTGTTTGACCAGCTACCTGGTCTTGCTGCCTTCCTGCTCTTCCCTCAGGGACTTTTGCCCATTCCTGTTTCTCAGGACCCAGCCAGCATGAACACTAGGATAAGAAACATTTTTCCTGGGAGACAGGGGGCTTTTCCTGCCTGCTTATCTTTCTCTTCCCCTGCCGGTCACACCTAATACACTTGGTGCAGCTCAGACTGTGCAGATATGAATCTATGTTCATCAATACTTCCTGGACATCTTGGCTCCACAAACAATTAATATGCCAGTAATGCTTGTTATCCAAAGTATTTTATTACTCCTCACCACTCAGGGTAATATCGTACAGCTACAAATGCATGACTTAGCTTTGCACTCATTGAATGTCCAGTGTTTATCCCCAGAAGGGTGACGAGATTTGTTATGTCTATTATTCTTAAAGAGAAATGCTTGTTGCAGAACTCTTCCTGAAACATATTACCCTGTACAATAATTAGAATTTATTATACAATAGATGACAAAATAAACTGCATAAGGGAACAAACAGTGCGTACTAGGCACTCTTCAAATGTGCTAACTGGAATAGATCGCGTTGCCTGTTTATGTATAGGGAAACGAAAACTATGCAATAAATTATGGGCAACTGAGGGAAACAGTTTCCCTGCAACACTATGAACATAAAGTTCTATTAAACCATTCCTCAGATTCCTTCTATTTTTGTCTGATTTAAAAGCTCTCCCTCCCAAATGTTCATGAGATTTTATGTATCCCTAGCGGACTAGGTCCTTTAAGGCTCTTATGTGGATGATTTCAGTGTACCTTTACCTAAAGTCCATTTAGGAACATCATCACTCCACAGAGTTTTTTTGGTTTTCTCTGGATTTTCTTCTTTGTGGATATTTTGGGGTCAATTCCTTTTGTTTTTTGGTCTAAAATTCAAGGCAAAGATATTGCAAGCAGTGTCTTACTTCCGGCTCACCACACAATTGTTTCCCACGTATTCACCTTTATAGAGACCCCTGAAGAAGACTTTTTGTCGAAACGCAGACCGTGTTGGGTCCTGTATCCCTAGCGGACTAGGTCCTTTAAGGCTCTTATGTGGATGATTTCAGTGTACCTTTGCAACTTTGACACTTTCAAATAAAGTCCATTTAGGAACATCATCACTCCACAGAGTTTTTTTGGTTTTCTCTGGATTTTCTTCTTTGTGGATATTTCGGGGTCAATTCATTTTGTTTTTTGGTTTAAAATTCAAGGCAAATATATTGTTCAAGGCAAAGATACTGTTTTTTGGTCTAAAATTCAAGGCAAAGATATTGCAAGCAGTGTCTCACTTCTGGCTCACCACACAATTGTTTCCCACGTATTCACCTTTATAGAGACCCCTGAAGAAGACTTTTTGTCGAAACGCAGACCGTGTTGGGTCCTGTATCCCTAGCAGACTAGGTCCTTTAAGGCTCTTATGTGGATGGAATTATTTTATGTGGATGATTTCAGTGTACCTTTGGAACTTTGGCACTTTCAAATAAAGTCCATTTAGGAACATCATCACTCCACAGAGTTTTTTTTGGTTTTCTCTGGATTTTCTTTGTGGATATTTTGGGGTCAATTCCTTTTGTTTTTTGCAAGTTTCTATTCTTACATATCTTCTCTTATATGTAATACTGTGCCCACTCTAAGTGGAGAAGGATACCATACAGAGGGCTGTTGTATACCTTTTATTGCTGTTTTCTTTATACCTTAGCAACCATGGACCTCTGAGGAAGGAGTGTTTTCCGAAACACGGACCGTGTCAGGTCCTTGTTTGTTATAAGGTGGTATTTCCAACTGCATAAAATATTTGGTATAATAAACATTGCCTGCATCTGGTACATAGGAGTCTGCAGTTTGTTTTTTGTTTTTGCTTTCAAGTTTCTATTCTAACATATCTTCTCTTATATGTAATACTGTGCCCTGAATCAAACTCCCCCAACAAGCCTTTCTCTTAAGGTTAAAATACATAGGGGCAGACCACCTATATCATTATGTTGGGAGAACCGCAAAGCTGAATATCACCAACAGCCCTCACATAGATCCATACAGAAAACTCTGAATGAGTGACTTAGATATACTAAGATACTTATTTCATGATTCTTGTTGACGTTACTCTGATTGAAAGTCTACATCAGCATGGCATTTTGAACTACCACCCGATCATAGCTTAGGATGGTCCAGTAGCCCTCCTCACCACCAAGCAAGAGAGCAATTGTAGTCTTACATACCAGGCAATGCTCTTCCTCCTCCAGAAAACGACTGCCAGGACCAAGATGATGAGCAGAAGCAACGCCGCGCCCATAACGCCAAAAATGACCCCATAGAAGCCGGCACTTTGTCTGTACAGTTCGCACCGTTGTCCAGCGTAGTAATAAAAGTTATATCTAAAACACCTGCCATAAAAAAAAAAAGCACACGGCTTTTTTTAACATCACAGAACAATCTGAATGACAAGCGAGAATGTGGTCAATTTCATTCGATGAGATTTCAGACCTGTACAATGATTATGTCTGATATAGGGTTTTGGCTTCAAGATACAACTTCTATGTTCTACAAAGGTTATTTCAGCCTGCGTATGTCAACCTGAACACCAGTATGTAAAGAAAGGAAAGGGATGTTCGATTTCGCTCATGCCTTTCTCAGTAGCGGTTCAAGGCAAGCTGTAGTCAAGCGCAGTGAGTATTTTCCCATTCCTGGAAAACTTACAGTCTAAGGCAGTGTCCTACAAACTTTTCGGCTGGCGGCACACTAAACACTGTGCCCCGGCCGAAAGATACCCAGAAGTGCACGTTCGTCGATGCAATGGCATCACGCGCATGTGTAATGTCGTCAAGTCAATGTCCGTGCATGCGTGGAGGCCCATCTGGCTGCGACCCTGAACTTGTTGCTTTGGTGGGGGAAGGGGGATCCTGGAGGAGGAGAGGTGCGGGGAGAGGAGGAGAGATGCCAGCGAGGAGAGTCGATGGCACTGGCTGACTGACTACAGGACGTGTCTCTCGCCGTGACAGGCATGTCCTATAACCAGTCAGCTGGTGCCGGCGCCTCTCCTTCTTCGTTTCGTTGGGGCACGCCTAAAATCTGATGGCAGGGAAGGTACAGGAAATTTATGGGTGTTTGGGAGCCCTTGACTAAATTTTGTAAGGAATGATAACTGACTTTATTTTACTGACCTTTAAACATACACATCCAGGGTGGGAGGGAGGGGGGAGGGGTTTGTACTGGAATTGTTTGGGGGAATTTTTAGTTTCTTGTGGGTATTTATTTTCTTGATTAATAGGTGGGAGGGTGGGGGAAAATAATTGCTTATTACTATATGGAAGTTTATTGTGCTTTTCTTGTAATATTATATGTGCATGAATTATTTGTATGCACAACTGTAGTTGGAAAATTTAATAAAAAATTATAAAATCTGCCACGGCAGGCAGTTTGCGACACACTGGTCTAAGAGATAGATATTCAGCTTGCAGGATTTGGCTTATTTATAAATGCTGATTGTCACAGGCTAAAATAGACTTCAATATTCAGTACCAGGACATATCCAGGCACCAGCATTGAATATATGGGTTTTGAGAGCACTGACATAGTAAGGGTAGGAGACGCCCCCCCTCCTTCCATGCTTCCCCCTTCCTTCCCCCCCCCTAATCCACACTTGTGCTCTCCCTTTTCCACCCCTGTACCTCTAAATCTTTGCCAGCGCGAGTGACTTCGGCAGCATGCTCCTCGTGCCAGCGTTGGATTTCCCTCCGATGTCACTTCCTGACCCCGTGACCCAGAAGTGATTCAGAGGGGAACCAGGCTGGCACGAGCAACAGGCAGAGGTTGCTCGTGCTAGCAAAGATAATAGAGAGATTGTGGTATAATGGGAGTGTGTGGTGCAGTGGTTAGAGCTACAGCCTCGGCACCCTGAGGTTGTGGGTTCAAATCTCATACTGTTCCTTGTGACCCTGGGCAAGTCACTTAATCCCCATTGCCCCAGGAGCCCACCAGGACAGTTAGGGAAAAATGCTTGAGGACCTGAATAATTTGTAATCTGCATAGAATTGTAGGATATGTGGATTATAAATTACTAGTCTTTAAGCCTGTTACATTAATGGGTGCTAGAATTTATGTATGTCTGTCTTTCATTCTTTCTTTCTCTCTCTCTCCCCTTGGCCGCTTTCTGTCTCTCTCTTTCCTCGGCTGTCAACCATCACCCCTTGCCTGTTCCACCTGTCCAGCAGTAGGCCTTCTACCTTCCTTTTACCTCCCCCTGTCCAGCAGCACTCCTTACCTGCTCCCCTTGTCCAGCAGCACTTCTTCCCTGCTCCCCAGTCACTCTTCCCTGCTCCCCCTGTCCAGCAGCACTTCTTGCCTGCTCCCCTGTTTCTCTTCCTTGCTCCCCTGTTCCTCTTCCCTGCTCTCCCTGTCCAGCAGCACTCCTTCTTTTCTCCCCCTGACCCTCTTCCCTGCTCCCCCTGTCCAGCAGCACTCCTTACCTGCTCCTATCAACATTCCCTCCACCTCCATTTTCCTTGTGCAGCAGCTGCAGCAGCATTTCTTCCCCTGTCCATTTTCCTGTGAGAGCCGGGTGAGAGCTGCTATCATCAGCTGTTTTTTGTGGGGGGTTTTTTGTAGTTGAAAGCCGCTGCTGCAATTAGGGCTCGCCGGCCGCCAGCGCTCAGCTGCACCCTGAGAGCCGGGTGAGAGCGGCGATCTGCAGTTGTGTATTTTTTTTTTTTTAGTTGAAAGCCGCCGCTGCAGCTCCTCTCTCGATCGTGGTGCAGAGCGGGAGGCGGGGCCTCAGCACCGGCCAGGCGGCTCGCGGCGCCGGCCCTCAGGAGCTCGAGGTCGGCGGCGGACATGCGTGGCGTGCCATGGTGCAAGAGGAACAGAGATCGTTGGCGGCGCGAGGTGGAGAGCAGGTGACGTAAAACCCGCGCATGCGCACTCGTGTTTTCGCGACGGGATCAGGGAACACGATTTTTGACTGCGCATGCGTGGCCTATCATTTTATTATATTAGATTAAAAAGATTTTTAAAAAAAATAAGAATAGGTCAATTTGGAGGCAATAAAGAATATGTCATGGGCCATAGGGGAGAGGGAAGAGAGACGGGTAGAGTAAACTGAGATTACGGAGATCTGTAGTGTTCCCTTAGCACTTATTTTGGCCACATGTCCTCCCTTGTCCATGTTGCCTGCTGTCCTCTGAACATTCAGATATGGGTTGGCTAGAAATGTCCATGAACTGCCTTGATTTTTTTTTTCTTTTGTTGACTCAATGAGGGGTTGGTTTGGTTTGGGGGTTTTTTTCAGTAGAATTCAGCACCCCCAAAATCATTTTGAAAAGTTGGCTTCTGTCACAGAAAGTGACGGCGCCAGGTTGACTCTAGAAACAGAGTTGATGAGAAGGATTGGCCCTGGAAAAACCTGGATTTCTTGTGCTTTGTTTGTGGCACTTTTCTTTGGGCTAATATAAGGGTCATCCACAGGCATCATACGTAAACTCCTGAGCCCCCATTACGTCCTTCTTTAAAACATCTTCTCAGATTCCAACCCATCAAAAGACATGTCTCAAAAAGCTCAGGTTCTGTCTCTTTAAATGCCCTTAGATTTGCCCCAAATATGTAAGAGCCTTAGACAAAAAAAAAAAAAAAAGGAAAATACGTCATGCCAATAACAAAATGGATCTTTCTGTGACAAAGAGAACCTTTAATTCTTTACAGCACAATTGTAATCTTATGATGGATAAGAACACCCCCACCACCACCACCACCACCACATATATATACAGTATATGTATATATAAATTTTCTGTCTTACTCGCAGACTGCGCCTGATTGTCGATTATAGCAAAGACCTCTCTGGTTACAGTAATTGGGATTCAAGTAGCAGGTTCCAACACAATAACAAGTCTCATTATTGCATGAAACATTGTAGCCCTGAAAATCCAAGCTGCAGTTTATGTATGGTTTCAGCTGAGTTACATCTGAAAGACAAAACCATATACATATATTTGATGAACATTTCATGGTCATGCGAACTCTAACAAAAAGAACCACCCAAGCACAGTCTTTGATATATATACATTTTCCTGAATAAAGATAATAAAAAGAGCTTCTATTATAGTAATTCTAGATATATTTTGTACATGGATTAAAATATAAATGCTATTGAAAGTTACAGAAAGGGTGATAGATGAGTGGAAAAGTCTTCCGATAGAGGTGATGGAGACATAGACTGTGTCAGAATTCAAGAAAGTGTGGGACAGGCACCTGGGATCTCTTAGGGCAGAATGGATGGGCTTTTTGCTCTTTTTCTGCTATCATGTATCAGAAGATTTAGAATCAGAAAATAATATTAAATATTGAACTAGGCCAGTTACTGGGCAGACTTGTACGGTCTGTGTCTGTGTATGGCCGTTTGGTGGAGGATGGGCAGGGGAGGGCTTCAATGGCTGGGAGGGTGTAGATGGGCTGGAGTAAGTCTTAACTGAGATTTCGGCAGTTGGAACCCAAGCATAGTACCGGGTAAAGCTTTGGATTCTCGCCCAGAAATAGCTAAGAAGAAAAAAAAGAAAAAAAAATTTAAATTGAATCAGGTTGGGCAGACTGGATGGACCATTCGGGTCTTTATCTGCCGTCATCTACTATGTTACTATGTTATAATCATAAAGCTCTATGACCTCACAGTGCAATTGTGAAGAGCCTTAACTTATTTGAATAATTCCTCGTATGAGGAAAGACTAAAGAGGTTAGAGATTTTCAGCCTGGAAAAGAGACGGCTAAGGGGAGATATGATTGAAGTCTACAAAATCCTGAGTGGTGTATTTACAAAGTTACAAAGTAGTACTTTTCAAACCAATTGGAGGAAATATTTTTCCTCAGAGAATGGTAAGCTCTGGAATGCGTTGCCAGAGGATGTGGTAAGAGTGGTTAATGTAACTGTTTTAAAAAAAAAGGTTTGGACAAGTTCCTGGAGGAAAAGTCAGTTAACTGCTGTTGAGACAGACATGGGAGAAACCACTGCTTGCCCTGGATCAGTGGCATGGAATGTTGCTGCTCTTTGGGGTTTCGGAATCTTGCTACTCGGAGATTCTGGAATGCTGCTACCATTTGTGTTCTTGCCAGGTACTTGTGACCTGGACTGGCCTCCGTGAAGACAGGATAATGGGCTAGATGGACCATTGGTCTGATCCAGTAAGGCTGTTCTTATGCTCTATGACCACACAATGCAGGTGTAAAGAGCCTTAGCCCATAGGGAGAAGAGAAGATGGTGGATGCTGTGGATGGGCAGACTGGATGGGCCATTTGGCCTTTATCTGCCATTATGTTTCTGTTTCTATGACCTCACAATGCAGGTGTAAAGAACCTTAGCCTATAGGAAGAGGAGATGCAAATATTAAGAGCCTTAGCCAATAGGGAGAGGAGGAGATAGTGGATGCTGCAGATGGGCCTTTTTCTGCCATCATGTTTCTGTGTTTCTACATAGAAAAATAAAATACAGAAATCTTATCTTGTTGAAAGAATTTGCGGTGAAAATGTTATCCTGGGGAATTCTTTTCTCCCACAAAGTTATTGTTTTATCTCTCCATAGATATATTAGTAGAATAAGAGCTAGCTGTTCCGTACTGATAACATAATCAAGATACGCTTGGGAACTTTGCCAGGCATGCACAGCTCTGGCATTCCCACACTCCTCCAAAGTGGCAGGTTGGGAACTTCTATTCCCTGTGTGTTTTGGCGCTGCATAATAGGACCTTGGCATGTCTTACACTACCGTCGGTGTCAGCTCACCCTTTAACATCACTTCCTAGGTGCGGGTCCCGGAAGTGATGTCAGAGAGAACGCCAATGCCAACGTGGGCAGCATCATCACGCCGGGGAAGTAGAAATGTATTGGTGAAAGCTATGGGTGCATGTGCGAGGCAAGGAGATGAGTGGGGGAGGTCAGAGAGGGGGAGGGTGGCTGCACCCTTAGCAAGATGGCAACCGGGTCAGACCGCCCCCCTCACTGTGCCACTGACCCCCATACCTAAGCCAGCTCCAACCTTCCCGATGCGAGTGGGACTTGGCTTATGCCTCGGGCTGTTCTGATTGTATTTTGGTGTTCATTTTTATTCCATGTTTCCAAGTTTATTATTTCTTTGATATATCATTCATCAAAATTTGTCCAGATGGTTTACAGTCTATAAAAATATTAGAAGCAAAAGTTAAAAGAGAGACAACCCCCCCAAAAAAAAACCATCACAGAATTAAGTGAGCGGGGGAGGTTACATAACTAAAGACTGACATGACAGAGGAGGAAGGTACCAGAGGTGGCAATAAATACATCGAAATAAAAAAAAAAAAAATGTATAAATGAAGGCGAGGGGTGGAGAGAACCTTAGGGAATAGGTCACCTCTATGTAGTCATTTGGAGTTGAGAGCCTGAAGCGAATGTTATTTCAGGGAAAGAAGAGGGAGTCTTGGTTAGGTATCATAGGCATCTTTGAATAAGAAAGTTTTGAGTTTTGTCTTGAATAACGTGATAGAGGACTCTTGCTTTATATGAAGGGTAAGAGTGTTCCAAAGCGAGGGAGCCGTGACTGAAAAGATGGACTTTCTGGTGGCATCGTAGAAGATTTCTCGGACTGAGGGAATCTTGATCATTTGAGCGCAGTGTACGGGTGGAGGCGTAGGGGATCAAATATTTGTCTATAAAGACAGGGGGATGATGTTGTTTCATTTTATAGAAACATTGTAACATGAAGGCAGATAAAGGCCAAATGGCCCATCCACAGCATCCACTATCTCCTCCTCTCCCTATTGGCTAAGGCTCTTTACACCTGCATTGTGATGTCATAGAACTTTATGGTTATAGAAACATTGTAACATGAAAAAAAACAAAAGGAATGGACCCCAAAATATCCACAAAGAAGAAAATCCAGAGAAAACCAAAAAAACTCTGTGGAGTGACGATGTTCCTAAATGGACTTTATTTGAAAGTGTCAAAGTTCCAAAGGTACACTGAAATCATCCACATAAAATAATTTCATCCACATAAACATAAATCATCCACATAACAGCTTTAAAGGACCTAGTCCGCTGGGGATACAGGACCCAACACCGTCCGCGTTTCGACAAAAAGTCTTCTTTAGGGGTCCCTGGGGGTCCTATAAAGGTGAGTACGTGGAAAACAATTGTGTGGTGAGCCGGAAGTGAGACACTGCTTGTGTTTGCAACATTCTAGAGCTCAGATTGTGATGTCATAATGCCTCATTCCACCAATGCCTAAGCTCCGTCCTCATCTGCGCAAGCCTCAAACGCTTTAAAATCCTATGTAGCAAAAATCAAAAGGAACTACCCCAAAATATCCACAAAGAAGAAAATCCAGAGAAAACCAAAAAAACTCTGTGGAGTGACGATGTTCCTAAATGGACTTTATTTGAAAGTGTCAAAGTTCCAAAAGTACACTGAAATCATCCACATAAAAATAAATCATCCACATAAGAGCCTTAAAGGACCTAGTCCGCTAGGGATACAGGACCCAACATGGTCTGCGTTTCGACAAAAAGTCTTCTTCAGGGGTCCCTGGGGGTCCTATAAAGGTGAATACGTGGGAAACAATTGTGTGGTGAGCCAGAAGTGAGACACTCTTATGTGGATGATTTATTTTTATGTGGATGGAATTATTTTATGTGGATGATTTCAGTGTACCTTTGGAACTTTGATACTTTCAAATAAAATCCATTTAGGAACATCGTCACTCCACAGAGTTTTTTTTGTTTTCTTTACATTGTAACATGAAGACAGATAAAAGCCAAATGGCCCACCCAGTCTGCCGATCCACAGTAACCATTATCTCTTTCTCTCTCTAAGAGATCCCACAAGCCTATCGCAGACTTTCTTGAATTCAGACACAGTCTCTGTCTCCACCACCTCTTCCGGGAGACTATTCCATGCATCTACCACCCTTTCTGTAAAAAAAGTATTTCCTTAGATTATTCCTGAGCCTATCATCTCTTAACTTCATAGAAACATAGAAAACATAGAAACATGATGGCAGATAAAGGCCAAATGGCCCGCCTAGTCTGCCCATCCGCAGCATCCACTATCTCTTCCTCTCTCCGAGGTGAGTAATAGAATTTTGAATTTGATGTGATGGGGGATTGGGAGCCAGTTGGTATTAAGAGGGAAAGTTATTAGCGTGGGTTATCGTTAAGATGTGTTATTTTATTCTTAACCTCAGTGTCATAGAAGGGGGGGGAGCAAGAGTGGTGGTCTGCCCCGGGCGCCATCTTCCTAATGGCTTAGCTCCCCTCCTCCTCTCCTTGACGTGCGTGCCCCTTGCCATCCCCAGTGCCTTTTTTTTATCTCCCCGGCACGGGGCTACTGCCCGCATTGGCATCAGCGTTCTCTCTGACATCGCTTCCGGGACTCTGGCCACATCTGGAGGACCTCTGAGCATGCACGGATGAGGTCACACACGTCTGCGCGTGCTCCAGGCCCTCCAGACGCGGCTTGAGCTCGTCGGGGAAGAAGAGAGGAGGCTTTGTGGGGGCGGAGCTGGAAGTAGAACTGGGCGGGGCCATGGGTGGAGCTTGGCCGGGCTGGAGGTGGAATGAGGCCGGCCAGAAGCAGAACAGGGCAGGGCCCAAAATATGGTAACCCTACTTATGGCCCAGTAGCTGTAAGCGCTTTATTACCGGTATATTAGCCTTGCAAAGACCAATTTAATATTCTTTCCTTGTACACTGTAAATTTCAGGAAGAGATTTTCTGCTATCCTGTAACAGTGGCTGTTTTGAGTTCTGTTTACCATTAGGTTATTAGATGGGTGACCATCAATAATAATAAAATGCTAGAGGCGCATGCGCTCTTGAAAATTCGTGAGCGGTGGCGCCATGAGGTGTGACTGTGCAGAAGACACCAGCGACTCCTCCCTCCCGCTCCTCTTCAAAGCGGCCTGCTGAGGTTCGCCAGCCGCTGTAGCGAACCTCGCAAGCCGCTCTCCACCGCCGTGCAGAAGAAGGAGTCGCCGTGTCACCTCCCGCCCTCACTCGCCGCTGCCGCCGCTGATCCTCCTCTTCAGAGCAGCCTGCGATCGTGGCCGTCTTTAAAGAACCTCGCAGGCCGCTCTCCAGCTTCAGTAGCACGCTTCCTCTGACGCACGGGATCGCGTCAGAGGGAATGTGCTACCGAGTTGGAGAGCAGCCTGCGAGGTTCACTAAAGCCTGCCACCATGATCGCAGGCTGCTTTGGTGAAGACGAGCAGGCCAGAAGACGCCTGGATGTTGGGAGGGTAAGAAGGGAATCAATACCAGGAGCTAGGGGGAGAGGGAAAGGGGGCTGCTTTGGGGGGAGGGGTGTGCTGGGGGGAGACAGAAGGGGCCATGGATAGGGAGAGGGAAAGGGGGCTGCTTTGGGGGGAGGTGTGCTGGGTACAGACAGCTTTGCTCGGGGGGGGGGACAGAAGAGGGCCATGGAGAGACAGTTAGGGAGAGGGATAGGGGCCTGCTTTGGGGGGGAGGTGTGTCCTGGAGGCAGACAGCTTTGCTCAGGGGGGGGGGGGGGAGACAGGATACAGACAGTGGCCAAGGAGAGAGAGAGAGAAAGAAACACAGACAGACACATCTATTCTAGCACCCATTAATGTAACGGGCTTAAAGACTAGTTGTTTTATAAAGCTGTAATAATTTATCTGTTTTAAATTTCTGTATATCGTAAGATCACGATTGCAATTTTATTTGGTTTTGTCTGTGAAAACCATTGTGAATGTATTTCGTAACCCTTTCTGGGTTCTTTGGGAGGACGGACTAAACTACTAATACAGAAATAAATATTGTGAATGTTTTTTATCGTTAACTGCTTAGTTATAGGTGGTCTATAAGTTTTAAGAAATAAATAAATGAAATCAGAGCACTTACTTATTATAGGTGAAGGTCCTGGTTGTGCAGATAGCAGGGTGACAGGAGCATTAACGGCATCAGACAGAGTCTTCAAGGTTTCCGGGTTGCTGAAAACATTCTCGGCTTTTCTTGTCAAGTTGTTATTTAAAAAGTTAATGCTTGTTTGGTTGTTTGGATATCTATAGTCCCCAGAACTATTTACCTTAACGCTGCCAATACTGTAAGAGAAATGCATACGTTACTGTTATCGGAACACGTGGTGAAGAATCGGAACATAATCCAAAGGGGGGACCCCTTGGGCATCCTTCAGTTCAGCAACTGTGGCATATTCTCTGAGCGATGCCCCTCTGCGCTTCCCGACCCTCCTCTGGAGGCACACCTAACCAGCTGGGTTTTCAGGATCACTGCAGCGAATATGCATAAGAGAAATCTGCATATACTAAACGGCTGTTGTCTGCAAATTTATCTTATTTCTATTCATTGTGGTAATCTCAAAAATCTGTCTGGCTACAGCACTCATGTTCTAGGCAGATGGACGTCTCAAAATGGCCAAAAAAACCATCCTTTGGCCAAAAAAATGTCCAAAATCATGAATTTCAAAAGGCAGAATTTGGACATTTTACTTTGCAGTTTGTCCAAACAGCAAAGGGGGGGGGGAGTGTTGGAGGCGTGTTTTGGGCAGGGCTATGGTGCACCCCAAATTAGAACATCTTTCAGCAATAATGGAACGAGAAGAGACATCGAAACCTAAAAAGAATGACATTTTTATCTAGGCCTATTTCAGTCCCCTCCACGAAACAAAAAGGTGCCCTGATTGAGCACGGACCTTTCCTTGGTCTCCCTTCCCAACCCCCCTAAGTGACAGTGGATACCAGACTCTAAGGAGAGGCCTAATGATCAGCGCAGTCAGTGGCGCCTGGCTCCATGTCTTCCTCTACGCCACCCAACTCCTTCCACCCCCCCCATGCCACACTCGCGCCCTCCTTGCTCCCCTCCCCCCTCCGTACCTCTTTAAATCTTCACCAGCGCAAGCAGTTTCTCCAGTCTGATCCTCGCGCCAACATTGGCTTTCCCTCGATGTCACTTCCGTAGCCTGGAAGTGATTTCAGAAGGGAGCCAGGCCGGAGAACTTGCTCGCGCTGGTTCACATGTTACCGTTGCATATATTTGCCAAAAAATACTTTAAATGTACCTGAAACCATGGATTGTCGCACTGATGTAGTGTTCTGGGAGAATACTTTTGTAGATCATTTCCAACTAAAAAGCCAAACAGAGAAAATTTCAATATCATTTTTAGAATCTGGGGTATTCCATCATTCCTTTATTTTCTCATCTCAAGGAGACCATTTTGTTTTGTGGGTTGTCTTTTAGTTTTTTGCTGTGTTCTGTTTTCTTAATAGCATTTGCTATAAGAAAGGATACACACCATTAATGAACAGCCTGAGGGGAATTTACATGTCCAAGTCAAAACATGGGGAACATCCATACTATTTGACAAGAGGTAAAAGCCTCTTGCAAAGTAGGTGCTGGATCACATAGCAAAGCCAGTGAAAAAGGAGATGACCATCTTGGGCAGGGATGTCAAAGTCCCTCCTCGAGGGCCACAATCCAGTCAGGTTTTCAGGATTTCCCCAATGAATATGCATGAGATCTATTTGCATGCACTGCTTTCAATGCATATTCATTGAAATCCTGAAACCCTGACTGGATGGTGGCCCTCGAGGAGGGACTTTGACACCCCTGATCTTGGGAGTGTGCTTGGATAGCTGTTTGACGATGGGAAAGCAAATTTTGAAAATGATTAGGGTAAGTTATATACAAATGCAGCTACTTTATAGACTGAAACCATTAGTACCAGCATCTGATTTTCATAGTGTGGTCCAAGCTTTGATATTGAGTAGAGTAGATTATTGTAACTCACTGTTACTGGGAGTGGCTAAAGGGAAATTGAAGGCACTGCAGATGCTGATCAATTTGGTCGCTAGATTGATTACAGGGGTTCCTAGGAGCTCACATATATCTCCTATATTGAAACAGTCACACTGACTGCCTATTCAGCAAAGAGTACATTTGAAGATCATGGCGATCATCCATCAGATATTGTACCATATTGTTCCAAGGGTACTACAAGAATTGTTTGAAATGTATCAACCTAGAAGAAACCGAAGGTCTGAAAACACTATGAAATTGAGTTTCGAGGGGAGGATGCCTATTATTCATGTCAGAGCTGGAGCATCAATGAATGTCAGTGGCGGGTGTCAAACTTTGGAACACTCTGCCAGGCCACCTGCGATTTTGTGTTGTAAAGATCAGTTTTAAGAAAATGTTGAAAACGCAGCTCTTTGTTAATGCTTTTCTTTTTTTTTCTTTCTTATTTATTAATATTTTTTTATTTTTTAATTATTATTTTTTAAAATTATTTTTTAATTTTTGTATTGTTAATGCTTTTCTATGAAATGTTGCTATTTTGCTCTTCCTGTAAGATATTCCCCCCCTCTTCTATGAAACTGCGCTAGCGGTTTCTAGCGCGGGGAGCCACGCTGAGTGGCCCGCGCTGCTCCCGATGCTCATCAAGTTCCTCTGAGCGTCGGGAATAGTGCGGCCATTCAGCGCGGCTCCCCACGCTAGAAACCGCTAGCGCGGTTTCGTAGAAGAAGGGGGATAGGGTCAATGAATAACTGGGTTTTACCGCTGAATGTTTTGTTGATACGATGTTTGTCTATTGTTTGTTCATATCCCTGCGACCAGTAGATTATGGGCTCCTTTTACTAAGGAGCGCTAGCGTTTTTAGTGCACACAGGATATTACCGTTTGCTAAGCGGCTAGAACTAACGCCAGCTCAATGCTGGCATTAAGGTCTAGCGTGCGCTATTCCATGTGTTATAGCCCTAGCATACCTTAGTAGAAGGAGCCCCATGTGTGCAACCAATATGTTAACCACATAGTTTTATGCGGTATATGCATTTTTAAATAAATAAATAAAGCCCCTCCATGGACAGAGGGTACAGCGATTTCAGAAAGCTGCCCTGTCCACCCACATCCTCTTGCCACATGTGAGTGGCTTCTCTGAAATGCCATTTGAATGGCCTCTCCAGATGTTTTAATGCCATCATTTACACGTGAGAATGCTTCTAAAATAAAGGTCATAATGAAATAAATCAAAATATTCTCAGTTTCCTTTGAATTATTTTCGTATGAAATGAAACAATGCGGTTTCATTGAATTTTTCGTTCTATTTGAAACCAAATGCATATCCTTAATCATTTGGCACCTTGCCTGCCTGTAATGCTTAAATACAGTTCTACGATATTAGAGAATGCATTTTATAAAACTGTTCACTGAGGAAACTCGGAACTTCATTAAAACACAAACCAGGCCCCCCCCCCCAAAAAAAAAAAAAAAAAAGTGTAAGGTCATGTTTCTGGCTGACATTTCCTATCCCTTTTTAATTGGTACCATTCTGAACTGGATACTGGTCTTCCAGACAGATTACTGAACCAATAGGTTTATCATTAGATAATGTAGTTATCAAAACCAAACTCCCAGTATGCTACAAAAGCACAATAAGAAAAAGTCTGTCTAGAAAAGATAAATATTTTGCTCTGTTTGCTCTGCAAATATTTAGGTTTCCAATAGGTGTATACTGTGGAAAAGATAACTAAAGGCTTCCTACATGGGTTAAGATAGAACTGGTAGGTTCTTTTTCCAGGGGAAGTCAGAAGATTGCAGTATTATTCTGGCCGCTGTCAGTAGGCCTGCTCTTGCTGTCAGAAGCTAAGCAGGGTCAGTCCTGGCTAGAGTCCATCTGGGAAAACCAGGTGCTATAGGCTGAGGGGCTCGATGTTGGGCAGCAGCGACATAGTGGATCCAAACATGGCGCAGGAGAAGACAATGGCAAACCACTCCTGTACTCTGCTATGAGTCGGTGGCCAGCTCGATGGCATAATCCATCTATTGTCATCTCCATTTGGAAGAATCTAATGATGGTTGACTCTGAAGGGCCAAAGGAACAAAGGAGTTGTGGAGAGTCAATGGCCAAGATGAAGGCTTTATTCAAACAAATAGATAATCCACATAAAAATGTCGAGGGCCTGAACCTCTGGGAAACGTATGGACCCAACACGCTCCGTGTTTCGACAAAATAGTCTTCCTCAGGGGTTCCTAAATGTAGGCGTGTGGATCAAATAATGAACGTAAAACTTCTACGCTGTGAAAAATGCGCTCGATAGTGACTCTGAAGGGCCACCACAGCAGTTTTGTTGTTTGTGATGTTCCTATGAATGTAACTCTTTTTTTCTGTAATTAATTGGACTAGTCTACATAGCTAATCCTATAAACTAGGCCTATCTTTCACCCTGAATATCAAAGTTTACCTTCCAGGATGCAGACAGAGGGCAATTCCTTAAACATAGTAACATAGTAAATGACGGCAGATCAAGACCTGAACTGTCCATCCATTCTGCCCAACAGTCACACTCATTATTAATTCATGATTAAATCTATTTCTTTGGCATTTCTGAAAATGACACGGTGACAAAATTCATTACCATTCCCGTCCCCGCGAGAAACCATCTTCATGTCATTCTTTAAGGAAAGAGGAAAGAATCAGAGTATAATTGGGCACAACCACTGACCCACAAGCTTTGCTTTGAAGAATGCTGGTGTAGAAGGACTGAGGCTGAAACAGACACTACAGAATGACAGTCTCTGGTATCCAGAGCAGATATTGTGATGTCATAATGCCTCATTCCACCAGTGCCTAAGAGCCAATCACATCAGTGATGTCACAATGGCTTCATTATCCTTGGCTCACATAAGAATCAGAGTATGAATGGCCACAACCACTGACCCACAAGCTTTGCTTTGAAGAATGCTGAGATTGAGCAGCAACATTCCAGAACAGATATTGTGATGTCATAATGCCTCATTCCACCAGTGCCTAAGAACCAATCACATCAGTGATGTCACAATGGCTTCATTATCCTTGGCTCCCATAAGAATCAGAGTATGAATGGCCACAACCACTGACCCGCAAGCTTTGCTTTGAAGAATGCTGGTGTAGAAGGACTGAGGTTGAAACAGACACTAGAAAATGACATGGGATTATTTCCCGCGGTTCTCCGCGGGGACAGGAACGGTGATGAATTTTGTCACCATGTCATTCTTAGACCTTAGAAGTCTGCCTGGCACTGTCCTTAGGTTCCAGCTACAGCAGTCGCTATTGAAGCCTATCTGAACCATCTTGTCATCTGCTGGACACAGCCTGTAGAAGTCCACCCAGCACTGGTCTCACGTTCCAGCCGCTGGAGTTGCCGTCGAAGCCCACTCGAGCTAGGGTTACCAGTAGTCTGCATTTCCCCAGACATGTCCAGGGGTTCAGACGGCTTTTCAAAACCCAGCACTTTGTCCGGATTTTGAAAAGCTTCCCGTCAAACTTGCATCAGGACGGGGCACCTGCACGTGCAGATGCAATGTGGCAATGTCCTTGCTTCGCATCCGCACATGCGCGGATGCCATCTGGGGACGGGGCATGACACTTTTGGAATGAGGACTGAGAAGTGGGACAGAGAAGCTTCCAAGATTGAGCTCGATCATTATTTCCTGATGAAGCCTGTTTATAGCGGCGAAACGGGACCTGTCGAGCACTAAGAACATTGAGAGCAAATACTGAGAGCATTGGGAGTATCCAGAGACTCTGTACATTGAGTACGCATAGAATTTGAACATCAGCTATCGGACTGAAGGTCTACAATAGAGAATGACACGGTGACAGAATTCATCACCGTCCCCGTCCCCGCGGATAACCGCGGGAAATAATCCCAGGTCATTTTCTAGTGTCTATTTCAACCTCAGTCCTTCTACACCAGCATTCTTCAAAGCAAAGCGGTTGTGGCCATTCATGCTCTGATTCTTATGGGAGCCAAGGATAATGAAGCCATTGTGACATCACTGATGTGATTGGCTCTTAGGCACTGGTGGAATGAGGCATTATGACATCACAATCTCTGCTCTGGAATGTTGCTGCTCAATCTCAGCATTCTTCAAAGCAAAGCTTGTGGGTCAGTGGTTGTGGCCATTCATGCTCTGATTCTTTCCTCTCTCCTTAAAGAATGACATGAAGATGATTTCCCGCGGTTATCCGCGGGGACGGGAACGGTGATGAATTTTGTCACCGTGTCATTCTCTAGTCTACAACCTACAGATAAGTGGCCGGCAGCTTGTTTTCATCTCAAAACTCGTTTGGTTTATGCAAGGGAGCTATTTCTGAGCCTGATTGGTCCCTGCTTATGAACCGTATTTATTCAATCATTGATATTACTCAAATAACAAATTAATATAATATTGCTAATATTAGAAAAACACAAAAAATAATTATAAAATTTAAAAGTATCAAAATATAAAAGATTAGCAATTTAGGATAGGGTGGAGGTTTTTGATCGATGAAAAAAACCCATAATAATAATAATAACTTTATTTTTCTATACCGCCATAGTCAAATGACTTCTAGGCGGTTCACATCGAAAGCAGGCTGGACAATCGATGAATTACAGAATGCAAGAGAAGAAATGTTATATAAGAATTAGGAGTTTCATGAGAAATTACATCAGGTTTGAAAAGGGGAAATATCATAGTGAGAGAGGGTAATCTGTTTAGGCTATGAATTTGTCAAATAGAACGGTTTTAATTGATTTTTGGAATGCGCCACAAAATACCACCACAAAATACATTCTTAGGGAGAATGATCTATTTTCCCTAAGTGGTGAATCTGAGATCTTTTCCTCCATATAGGCTAATTTCTGGGTGCCAACTTGGGGTGGTACTTGATATAGGTTTGTTGACATACATCTTTCACTGTCATTTTGCCCTTGGGGTATATAAGCAGTAAATAAATTATAAAATATATAAACAGAAGCTGATCTAAACAATCAAATCTAGATCACCTGTGAGAGTTTCTTCAATCACAATTATTTTAATTTTATCCAAGTTTTCCTTCAGTTCCAGAAAGCTACATGGGTTAGTAGAGCCAAATGCACATACGAATGCACTAAATAAATATTATATGATACTTTTAACAACAACAAATCCCTTACGCAACAGTTACAGGTCATACCTTTGGTAATAATTTGCTTTTCAGCTCCTTGTAATGCTGAGACAATTCATTCTTTAGATCCGGTGAGAAATTCATACTTATAGAAAGAGCAACAAAAATGGTTTTGTTGAAATGTATACTATCATCTGAAAAGAAAAGAAGAAACTCAACATTGCTTGAAACCTTACAAAACCCTAATCTCAGACTTGTTGCCTCCCACCAACCCCCTCACAAAAGCATTTCAGGGGTAATTCTGTAATTCTATATCATGAATCCTTTGAAAAGGCAATTGTTTATGGAATTTTCTTTTAGGAAAATATCCAAAGTTTCATAAACTCTGCTATGCTAACTGCTTTTGCCACATTCTTGGCAATGATGCCAGGTATTGCCCCATGGATACATTGCTTTAAAGATGGACCCCTTGCTTGTCAGTGATGCACTCCACCCAACTATGCCCATCTTTAAAATATATAACTGACCATTTCCGGAGCATAAAGTCAAAGTTATTAAGAGGTCTGTCCTGCATTTTCTAAAAAAAAAAAAAAAAAAATCACCAAAAACCAGAACTAATGTGGTTTGCACCTCTGTCAACCACAAATCTATTTTGGAATACTGAACAATACATATCAAGATCAGCAAACATGAAAATAATTTTTGAAATAAATGTAAGGGTTAAAGACAAATATAGGGGTTAATATTCACAGTGATTTAACGAGGCAGGGGAGCTTCCTGGGACAATCAGCTAACATTTAGTGGCCTTTAATTGATTACTGATGTTGTATACAGCAGCACTACCGTAATTACTAAACTGAAAACAAGCTATTTTGGGGGAAGTCTGGGAAAGAGTTGACAGTGAGTTAAAAGTCAATATTCAACACTTAAAGTCCTATGTTAACTTTAAATATTAGATAACACAGAGATCTGTCCTTCTCTGATTTGTTTCAGTGCTTAAGTGCTGAATATTGTAGAAACCTTAATATATTCAGTTCTGGCGTCTGGATATGACTCGGCAATGAATATACGGATATCTTTCAATATTCTAAAAGAGATCCTACCAAATACTTATACACAGCTAGTACCATATCCTTTAAAAACTATAACTTATAATTCCATTAAAAAGATTTGAACTAGAAAAAAAGAACTATAATGAGGAACTATCAAAGAATAACATACCTGGAAGAATGCCATTAGTAAAATTATCTCCATTAATACATTCAATTCCAGATAAATATATATTGCAATTACAAACACATTGGCCTGTAATATAATTGAAGAAACATTCCTGATTTCCATGGCTAATACAGTTTTTATTTCCTGTAGTAATGCTAACATTGATCGACAATGTCTGCAGGTTGGAACTATTGAAAGAAACAGAAAACAATCATGTCATAAATAAAGTCACGATACAATAAATTCCATTTATTGAAACAGAAGTTGAAAAAGAAGAAACTTACGCTGCTGAACTTGAAGTACTCATTCTAGAAAGAGTAGTGCTGGACTGACTTTCTGTTGATTTACTGAAGACTGTGGTTCCGGAAGCTAAGCTGGTTGGAAGCGTCGTCAGTTGAGATTGTGTGCTAAAAGAAGTAAAGGGCGTAGTCGAGTGGAATCGTGTCACTGCGCTTGTTTCGGTAATTGTGCTGGGGGAGGATGGAGTGGTGGAAATCTCTTTTGAGACATGGGTACTGGATGAAGAAGCCGATGTGAGTGTTGATGGCTCTTCTTTCAGAGTTGTAGAGATAAAAGGATAAGTACTGCTCTCTGAGGTGGCAAAGGAAGTTACCAATGAAGACCTTTCAGTAGTAAAAGGTCCCTCCGGTGTGCTTTCTGTAAAGCTCGTGATTGAGGTGGTTAAAGGTACTGGGGAGGATGACGCACTGAGTGAGGATGTTGAAAAACTGCTGGTAGGACTAACAGGTGGCAATATCTCTGTGGCATGGGAGAACTCTGATGTGCTAAAGAGGACTGTGGAGCTGGAAGCACTGGGTTTTGAGACAGAGGTTGTGGAGAAGGGTGCAGATGTGCCTCTGGAAGCCGTTTCTTCAGTACCAGTGACTGTAGATAAGGAAACTGGTATTGTAGATGTCTGTGAAGTCAAGGATTCCATTGATGTCACACTTTCAGAGGGGGTGCTGAAATGGGATGAAGCTGTAAGTGTTGTTCCCGTAGTGCGGGTTGGCTCCTGAGTATTTGTCGATGTGGAAGAGGTCCTCTCAGACACAGTGCTGGTGGACAGACTCTGAGTGGATCCTGTTGAAAGTGTTGATTCAGAGGTCTGCGTGGAATGGGGGGCTGTTAGTGTTGAATGTGTGCTGAAAGGCCTACTTTGAGCTGAAGATGGAATCTCTGTCACTAAATTTGTTTGGCTCCCTGCACTGTGGGATGACGCAGAATAGGAAGTAACTTCTGAGAATGTAGCACTGGATCCAGATGTCGATGTGAGTGTGGAGGACTCTTCTGTAGTGGAGGTCGTCACAGCAGTCTTCGCAGCACTCTGTGAAGTGGAAAAGGAGGATGTGGTCCTAGAAGGCTCAGTAGCAGAAGATTGCTCCAGTGTGGTTGCAGAAATGCTGGTGAATGCTGTTGTTGAGTACTGGGGTAATGAGGAATGGGTAAAAGGTGTTTTCGAATAATTAGTAGAAGGCATAGAAGTAGATGGAAAGCTTGTTGTTGATCTCTCCATCACATTGGAGGACTCTGGTGTATAGGGCCTAGATGTGGATCCAGAAGAATTGGTCTCTGCGGCAGAAGTTGAGGAAGATGTCCTAAAAGTACTACTAGCATGCTCTGACGTGGAAAGAGAGGATATGGTGCTGAAAGATTCAGTAGGGGAAGACAGCTCTGGCGTGCTTCCAGAAAACCTTGTGAATGCAGTTGTTGAGTACAATGGTGAGGATGATTCAGTGAGAGGTCTTGTTGAATAAATAAGAGAAGGAATAGCAGAAGATGTGAAGCTTGCTGTTGAAGTCTCTGTCACTTTGGAGGACTCTGGCGAAGGGGACATAGATGTGGATGCAGAGGGCATGGTGTCCGAGGCAAAGGAGGAGGATTGAGGTACCAATGTCTCGGTCGATGCTCTTTCTTGTGTACCGGTGAGTGACATTGTTGTAAAGGGTGACACTGATGTCTGAGAAGAAAAGGATTCTTGAGTTGAAGCAGGTTCAGAGAATGCGCTAGAATGTGATGAAACTGTAGGGGTGGTTTCTGTGACAGTGGAAAATTCTGGACGGCTTGTAGAACTTGAAGGGGTCATTTCAGAAAGAGGACTGCTGGACTGACTTTCTGTTGATTCACTGAAGACTGTGGTTCCGGAAGCTAAGCTGGTTGGAAGCGTCGTCAGTTGAGATTGTGTGCTAAAAGAAGTAAAGGGCGCAGTCGAGTGGAATCGTGTCACTGCGCTTGTTTCGGTAATTGTGCTGGGGGAGGATGGAGTGGTGGAAATCTCTTTTGAGACATGGGTACTGGATGAAGAAGCCGATGTGAGTGTTGATGGCTCTTCTTTCAGAGTTGTAGAGATAAAAGGATAAGTACTGCTCTCTGAGGTGGCAAAGGAAGTTACCAATGAAGACCTTTCAGTAGTAAAAGGTCCCTTCGGTGTGCTTTCTGTAAAGCTCGTGATTGAGGTGGTTAAAGGTACTGGGGAGGATGACGCACTGAGTGAGGATGTTGAAAAACTGCTGGTAGGACTAACAGGTGGCAATATCTCTGTGGCATGGGAGAACTCTGATGTGCTAAAGAGGACTGTGGAGCTGGAAGCACTGGGTTTTGAGACAGAGGCTGTGGAGAAGGGTGCAGATGTGCCTCTGGAAGCCGTTTCTTCAGTACCAGTGACTGTAGATAAGGAAACTGGTATTGTAGATGTCTGTGAAGTCAAGGATTCCATTGATGTCGCACTTTCAGAGGGGGTGCTGAAATGGGATGAAGCTGTAAGTGTTGTTCCCGTAGTGCGGGATGGCTCCTGAGTATTTGTCGATGTGGAAGAGGTCCTCTCAGACACAGTGCTGGTGGACAGACTCTGAGTGGATCCTGTTGAAAGTGTTGATTCAGAGGTCTGCGTGGAATGGGGGGCTGTTAGTGTTGAATGTGTGCTGAAAGGCCTACTTTGAGCTGAAGATGGAATCTCTGTCACTAAACTTGTTTGGCTCCCTGCACTGTGGGATGACGCAGAATAGGAAGTAACTTCTGAGAATGTAGCACTGGATCCAGATGTCGATGTGAGTGTGGAGGACTCTTCTGTAGTGGAGGTCGTCACAGCAGTCTTCGCAGCACTCTGTGAAGTGGAAAAGGAGGATGTGGTCCTAGAAGGCTCAGTAGCAGAAGATTGCTCCAGTGTGGTTGCAGAAATGCTGGTGAATGCTGTTGTTGAGTACTGGGGTAATGAGGAATGGGTAAAAGGTGTTTTCGAATAATTAGTAGAAGGCATAGCAGTAGATGGAAAGCTTGTTGTTGAACTCTCCATCACATTGGAGGATTCTGGTGTATAGGGCCTAGATGTGGATCCAGAAGAATTGGTCTCTGCGGCAGAAGTTGAGGAAGATGTCCTAAAAGTACTGCTAGCATGCTCTGACGTGGAAAGAGAGGATATGGTGCTGAAAGATTCAGTAGGGGAAGACAGCTCTGGCGTGCTTCCAGAAAACCTTGTGAATGCAGTTGTTGAGTACAATGGTGAGGATGATTCAGTGAGAGGTCTTGTTGAATAAATAAGAGAAGGAATAGCAGAAGATGTGAAGCTTGCTGTTGAAGTCTCTGTCACTTTGGAGGACTCTGGCGAAGGGGACATAGATGTGGATGCAGAGGGCATGGTGTCCGAGGCAGAGGAGGAGGATTGAGGTACCAATGTCTCGGTCGATGCTCTTTCTTGTGTACCGGTGAGTGACATTGTTGTAAAGGGTGACACTGATGTCTGAGAAGAAAAGGATTCTTGAGTTGAAGCAGGTTCAGAGAATGCGCTAGAATGTGATGAAACTGTAGGGGTGGTTTCTGTGACAGTGGAAAATTCTGGACGGCTTGAAGAACTTGAAGGGGTCATTTCAGAAAGAGGACTGCTGGACTGACTTTCTGTTGATTCACTGAAGACTGTGGTTCCGGAAGCTAAGCTGGTTGGAAGCGTCGTCAGTTGAGATTGTGTGCTAAAAGAAGTAAAGGGCGCAGTCGAGTGGAATCGTGTCACTGCGCTTGTTTCGGTAATTGTGCTGGGGGAGGATGGAGTGGTGGAAATCTCTTTTGAGACATGGGTACTGGATGAAGAAGCCGATGTGAGTGTTGATGGCTCTTCTTTCAGAGTTGTAGAGATAAAAGGATAAGTACTGCTCTCTGAGGTGGCAAAGGAAGTTACCAATGAAGACCTTTCAGTAGTAAAAGGTCCCTTCGGTGTGCTTTCTGTAAAGCTCGTGATTGAGGTGGTTAAAGGTACTGGGGAGGATGACGCACTGAGTGAGGATGTTGAAAAACTGCTGGTAGGACTAACAGGTGGCAATATCTCTGTGGCATGGGAGAACTCTGATGTGCTAAAGAGGACTGTGGAGCTGGAAGCACTGGGTTTTGAGACAGAGGCTGTGGAGAAGGGTGCAGATGTGCCTCTGGAAGCCGTTTCTTCAGTACCAGTGACTGTAGATAAGGAAACTGGTATTGTAGATGTCTGTGAAGTCAAGGATTCCATTGATGTCGCACTTTCAGAGGGGGTGCTGAAATGGGATGAAGCTGTAAGTGTTGTTCCCGTAGTGCGGGTTGGCTCCTGAGTATTTGTCGATGTGGAAGAGGTCCTCTCAGACACAGTGCTGGTGGACAGACTCTGAGTGGATCCTGTTGAAAGTGTTGATTCAGAGGTCTGCGTGGAATGGGGGGCTGTTAGTGTTGAATGTGTGCTGAAAGGCCTACTTTGAGCTGAAGATGGAATCTCTGTCACTAAACTTGTTTGGCTCCCTGCACTGTGGGATGACGCAGAATAGGAAGTAACTTCTGAGAATGTAGCACTGGATCCAGATGTCGATGTGAGTGTGGAGGACTCTTCTGTAGTGGAGGTCGTCACAGCAGTCTTCGCAGCACTCTGTGAAGTGGAAAAGGAGGATGTGGTCCTAGAAGGCTCAGTAGCAGAAGATTGCTCCAGTGTGGTTGCAGAAATGCTGGTGAATGCTGTTGTTGAGTACTGGGGTAATGAGGAATGGGTAAAAGGTGTTTTCGAATAATTAGTAGAAGGCATAGCAGTAGATGGAAAGCTTGTTGTTGAACTCTCCATCACATTGGAGGACTCTGGTGTATAGGGCCTAGATGTGGATCCAGAAGAATTGGTCTCTGCGGCAGAAGTTGAGGAAGATGTCCTAAAAGTACTGCTAGCATGCTCTGACGTGGAAAGAGAGGATATGGTGCTGAAAGATTCAGTAGGGGAAGACAGCTCTGGCGTGCTTCCAGAAAACCTTGTGAATGCAGTTGTTGAGTACAATGGTGAGGATGATTCAGTGAGAGGTCTTGTTGAATAAATAAGAGAAGGAATAGCAGAAGATGTGAAGCTTGCTGTTGAAGTCTCTGTCACTTTGGAGGACTCTGGCGAAGGGGACATAGATGTGGATGCAGAGGGCATGGTGTCCGAGGCAGAGGAGGAGGATTGAGGTACCAATGTCTCGGTCGATGCTCTTTCTTGTGTACCGGTGAGTGACATTGTTGTAAAGGGTGACACTGATGTCTGAGAAGAAAAGGATTCTTGAGTTGAAGCAGGTTCAGAGAATGCGCTAGAAAGTGATGAAACTGTAGGGGTGGTTTCTGTGACAGTGGAAAATTCTGGACGGCTTGAAGAACTTGAAGGGGTCATTTCAGAAAGAGGACTGCTGGACTGACTTTCTGTTGATTCACTGAAGACTGTGGTTCCGGAAGCTAAGCTGGTTGGAAGCGTCGTCAGTTGAGATTGTGTGCTAAAAGAAGTAAAGGGCGTAGTCGAGTGGAATCGTGTCACTGCGCTTGTTTCGGTAATTGTGCTGGGGGAGGATGGAGTGGTGGAAATCTCTTTTGAGACATGGGTACTGGATGAAGAAGCCGATGTGAGTGTTGATGGCTCTTCTTTCAGAGTTGTAGAGATAAAAGGATAAGTACTGCTCTCTGAGGTGGCAAAGGAAGTTACCAATGAAGACCTTTCAGTAGTAAAAGGTCCCTTCGGTGTGCTTTCTGTAAAGCTCGTGATTGAGGTGGTTAAAGGTACTGGGGAGGATGACGCACTGAGTGAGGATGTTGAAAAACTGCTGGTAGGACTAACAGGTGGCAATATCTCTGTGGCATGGGAGAACTCTGATGTGCTAAAGAGGACTGTGGAGCTGGAAGCACTGGGTTTTGAGACAGAGGTTGTGGAGAAGGGTGCAGATGTGCCTCTGGAAGCCGTTTCTTCAGTACCAGTGACTGTAGATAAGGAAACTGGTATTGTAGATGTCTGTGAAGTCAAGGATTCCATTGATGTCACACTTTCAGAGGGGGTGCTGAAATGGGATGAAGCTGTAAGTGTTGTTCCCGTAGTGCGGGTTGGCTCCTGAGTATTTGTCGATGTGGAAGAGGTCCTCTCAGACACAATGCTGGTGGACAGACTCTGAGTGGATCCTGTTGAAAGTGTTGATTCAGAGGTCTGCGTGGAATGGGGGGCTGTTAGTGTTGAATGTGTGCTGAAAGGCCTACTTTGAGCTGAAGATGGAATCTCTGTCACTAAACTTGTTTGGCTCCCTGCACTGTGGGATGACGCAGAATAGGAAGTAACTTCTGAGAATGTAGCACTGGATCCAGATGTCGATGTGAGTGTGGAGGACTCTTCTGTAGTGGAGGTCGTCACAGCAGTCTTCGCAGCACTCTGTGAAGTGGAAAAGGAGGTTGTGGTCCTAGAAGGCTCAGTAGCAGAAGATTGCTCCAGTGTGGTTGCAGAAATGCTGGTGAATGCTATTGTTGAGTACTGGGGTAATGAGGAATGGGTAAAAGGTGTTTTTGAATAATTAGTAGAAGGCATAGCAGTAGATGGAAAGCTTGTTGTTGAACTCTCCATCACATTGGAGGACTCTGGTGTATAGGGCCTAGATGTGGATCCAGAAGAATTGGTCTCTGCGGCAGAAGTTGAGGAAGATGTCCTAAAAGTACTGCTAGCATGCTCTGACGTGGAAAGAGAGGATATGGTGCTGAAAGATTCAGTAGGGGAAGACAGCTCTGGCGTGCTTCCAGAAAACCTTGTGAATGCAGTTGTTGAGTACAATGGTGAGGATGATTCAGTGAGAGGTCTTGTTGAATAAATAAGAGAAGGAATAGCAGAAGATGCGAAGCTTGTTGTTGAAGTCTCTGTCACTTTGGAGGACTCTGGCGAAGGGGACATAGATGTGGATGCAGAGGGCATGGTGTCCGAGGCAGAGGAGGAGGATTGAGGTACCAATGTCTCGGTCGATGCTCTTTCTTGTGTACCGGTGAGTGACATTGCTGTAAAGGGTGACACTGATGTCTGAGAAGAAAAGGATTCTTGAGTTGAAGCAGGTTCAGAGAATGCGCTAGAATGTGATGAAACTGTAGGGGTGGTTTCTGTGACAGTGGAAAATTCTGGACGGCTTGAAGAACTTGAAGGGGTCATTTCAGAAAGAGGACTGCTGGACTGACTTTCTGTTGATTCACTGAAGACTGTGGTTCCAGAAGCTAAGCTGGTTGGAAGCGTCGTCAGTTGAGATTGTGTGCTAAAAGAAGTAAAGGGCATAGTCGAGTGGAATCGTGTCACTGCGCTTGTTTCGGTAATTGTACTGGGGAAGGATGGAGTGGTAGAAATCTCTTTTGAGACATGGGTACTGGATGAAGAAGCCGATGTGAGTGTTGATGGCTCTTCTTTCAGAGTTGTAGAGATAAAAGGATAAGTACTGCTCTCTGAGGTGGCAAAGGAAGTTACCAATGAAGACCTTTCAGTAGTAAAAGGTCCCTTCGGTGTGCTTTCTGTAAAGCTCGTGATTGAGGTGGTTAAAGGTACTGGGGAGGATGACGCACTGAGTGAGGATGTTGAAAAACTGCTGGTAGGACTAACAGGTGGCAATATCTCTGTGGCATGGGAGAACTCTGATGTGCTAAAGAGGACTGTGGAGCTGGAAGCACTGGGTTTTGAGACAGAGGCTGTGGAGAAGGGTGCAGATGTGCCTCTGGAAGCCGTTTCTTCAGTACCAGTGATTGTAGATAAGGAAACTGGTATTGTAGATGTCTGTGAAGTCAAGGATTCCATTGATGTCGCACTTTCAGAGGGGGTGCTGAAATGGGATGAAGCTGTAAGTGTTGTTCTCGTAGTGCGGGTTGGCTCCTGAGTATTTGTCGATGTGGAAGAGGTCCTCTCAGACACAGTGCTGGTGAACAGACTCTGAGTGGATCCTGTTGAAAGTGTTGATTCAGAGGTCTGCGTGGAATGGGGGGCTGTTAGTGTTGAATGTGTGCTGAAAGGCCTACTTTGAGCTGAAGATGGAATCTCTGTCACTAAACTTGTTTGGCTCCCTGCACTGTGGGATGACGCAGAATAGGAAGTAACTTCTGAGAATGTAGCACTGGATCCAGATGTCGATGTGAGTGTGGAGGACTCTTCTGTAGTGGAGGTCGTCACAGCAGTCTTCGCAGCACTCTGTGAAGTGGAAAAGGAGGATGTGGTCCTAGAAGGCTCAGTAGCAGAAGATTGCTCCAGTGTGGTTGCAGAAATGCTGGTGAATGCTGTTGTTGAGTACTGGGGTAATGAGGAATGGGTAAAAGGTGTTTTCGAATAATTAGTAGAAGGCATAGCAGTAGATGGAAAGCTTGTTGTTGAACTCTCCATCACATTGGAGGACTCTGGTGTATAGGGCCTAGATGTGGATCCAGAAGAATTGGTCTCTGCGGCAGAAGTGGAGGGAGATGTCCTAAAAGTACTGCTAGCATGCTCTGACGTGGAAAGAGAGGATATGGTGCTGAAAGATTCAGTAGGGGAAGACAGCTCTGGCGTGCTTCCAGAAAACCTTGTGAATGCAGTTGTTGAGTACAATGGTGAGGATGATTCAGTGAGAGGTCTTGTTGAATAAATAAGAGAAGGAATAGCAGAAGATGTGAAGCTTGCTGTTGAAGTCTCTGTCACTTTGGAGGACTCTGGCGAAGGGGACATAGATGTGGATGCAGAGGGCATGGTGTCCGAGGCATAGGAGGAGGATTGAGGTACCAATGTCTCGGTCGATGCTCTTTCTTGTGTACCGGTGAGTGACATTGCTGTAAAGGGTGACACTGATGTCTGAGAAGAAAAGGATTCTTGAGTTGAAGCAGGTTCAGAGAATGCGCTAGAATGTGATGAAACTGTAGGGGTGGTTTCTGTGACAGTGGAAAATTCTGGACGGCTTGAAGAACTTGAAGGGGTCATTTCAGAAAGAGGACTGCTGGACTGACTTTCTGTTGATTCACTGAAGACTGTGGTTCCGGAAGCTAAGCTGGTTGGAAGCGTCGTCAGTTGAGATTGTGTGCTAAAAGAAGTAAAGGGCGTAGTCGAGTGGAATCGTGTCACTGCGCTTGTTTCGGTAATTGTGCTGGGGGAGGATGGAGTGGTGGAAATCTCTTTTGAGACATGGGTACTGGATGAAGAAGCCGATGTGAGTGTTGATGGCTCTTCTTTCAGAGTTGTAGAGATAAAAGGATAAGTACTGCTCTCTGAGGTGGCAAAGGAAGTTACCAATGAAGACCTTTCAGTAGTAAAAGGTCCCTTCGGTGTGCTTTCTGTAAAGCTCGTGATTGAGGTGGTTAAAGGTACTGGGGAGGATGACGCACTGAGTGAGGATGTTGAAAAACTGCTGGTAGGACTAACAGGTGGCAATATCTCTGTGGCATGGGAGAACTCTGATGTGCTAAAGAGGACTGTGGAGCTGGAAGCACTGGGTTTTGAGACAGAGGCTGTGGAGAAGGGTGCAGATGTGCCTCTGGAAGCCGTTTCTTCAGTACCAGTGACTGTAGATAAGGAAACTGGTATTGTAGATGTCTGTGAAGTCAAGGATTCCATTGATGTCGCACTTTCAGAGGGGGTGCTGAAATGGGATGAAGCTGTAAGTGTTGTTCCCGTAGTGCGGGTTGGCTCCTGAGTATTTGTCGATGTGGAAGAGGTCCTCTCAGACACAGTGCTGGTGAACAGACTCTGAGTGGATCCTGTTGAAAGTGTTGATTCAGAGGTCTGCGTGGAATGGGGGGCTGTTAGTGTTGAATGTGTGCTGAAAGGCCTACTTTGAGCTGAAGATGGAATCTCTGTCACTAAACTTGTTTGGCTCCCTGCACTGTGGGATGACGCAGAATAGGAAGTAACTTCTGAGAATGTAGCACTGGATCCAGATGTCGATGTGAGTGTGGAGGACTCTTCTGTAGTGGAGGTCGTCACAGCAGTCTTCGCAGCACTCTGTGAAGTGGAAAAGGAGGATGTGGTCCTAGAAGGCTCAGTAGCAGAAGATTGCTCCAGTGTGGTTGCAGAAATGCTGGTGAATGCTGTTGTTGAGTACTGGGGTAATGAGGAATGGGTAAAAGGTGTTTTCGAATAATTAGTAGAAGGCATAGCAGTAGATGGAAAGCTTGTTGTTGAACTCTCCATCACATTGGAGGACTCTGGTGTATAGGGCCTAGATGTGGATCCAGAAGAATTGGTCTCTGCGGCAGAAGTTGAGGAAGATGTCCTAAAAGTACTGCTAGCATGCTCTGACGTGGAAAGAGAGGATATGGTGCTGAAAGATTCAGTAGGGGAAGACAGCTCTGGCGTGCTTCCAGAAAACCTTGTGAATGCAGTTGTTGAGTACAATGGTGAGGATGATTCAGTGAGAGGTCTTGTTGAATAAATAAGAGAAGGAATAGCAGAAGATGCGAAGCTTGTTGTTGAAGTCTCTGTCACTTTGGAGGACTCTGGCGAAGGGGACATAGATGTGGATGCAGAGGGCATGGTGTCCGAGGCAGTGGAGGAGTATTGAGGTACCAATGTCTCGGTCGATGCTCTTTCTTGTGTACCGGTGAGTGACATTGTTGTAAAGGGTGACACTGATGTCTGAGAAGAAAAGGATTCTTGAGTTGAAGCAGGTTCAGAGAATGCGCTAGAATGTGATGAAACTGTAGGGGTGGTTTCTGTGACAGTGGAAAATTCTGGACGGCTTGAAGAACTTGAAGGGGTCATTTCAGAAAGAGGACTGCTGGACTGACTTTCTGTTGATTCACTGAAGACTGTGGTTCCGGAAGCTAAGCTGGTTGGAAGCGTCGTCAGTTGAGAT
This sequence comes from Geotrypetes seraphini, assembly GCF_902459505.1. Taxonomy (NCBI): domain Eukaryota; kingdom Metazoa; phylum Chordata; class Amphibia; order Gymnophiona; family Dermophiidae; genus Geotrypetes; species Geotrypetes seraphini. Next base: position 9,510,994 of record NC_047098.1, on the reverse strand, counting down.
TGTGTGCTAAAAGAAGTAAAGGGCGTAGTCGAGTGGAATCGTGTCACTGCGCTTGTTTCGGTAATTGTGCTGGGGGAGGATGGAGTGGTGGAAATCTCTTTTGAGACATGGGTACTGGATGAAGAAGCCGATGTGAGTGTTGATGGCTCTTCTTTCAGAGTTGTAGAGATAAAAGGATAAGTACTGCTCTCTGAGGTGGCAAAGGAAGTTGCCAATGAAGACCTTTCAGTAGTAAAAGGTCCCTTCGGTGTGCTTTCTGTAAAGCTCGTGATTGAGGTGGTTAAAGGTACTGGGGAGGATGACGCACTGAGTGAGGATGTTGAAAAACTGCTGGTAGGACTAACAGGTGGCAATATCTCTGTGGCATGGGAGAACTCTGATGTGCTAAAGAGGACTGTGGAGCTGGAAGCACTGGGTTTTGAGACAGAGGCTGTGGAGAAGGGTGCAGATGTGCCTCTGGAAGCCGTTTCTTCAGTACCAGTGACTGTAGATAAGGAAACTGGTATTGTAGATGTCTGTGAAGTCAAGGATTCCATTGATGTTGCACTTTCAGAGGGGGTGCTGAAATGGGATGAAGATGTAAGTGTTGTTCCCGTAGTGCGGGATGGCTCTTGAGTATTTGTCGATGTGGAAGAGGTCCTCTCAGACACAGTGCTGGTGGACAGACTCTGAGTGGATCCTGTTGAAAGTGTTGTTTCAGAGGTCTGCGTGGAATGGGGGGCTGTTAGTGTTGAATGTGTGCTGAAAGGCCTACTTTGAGCTGAAGATGGAATCTCTGTCACTAAACTTGTTTGGCTCCCTGCACTGTGGGATGACGCAGAATAGGAAGTAACTTCTGAGAATGTAGCACTGGATCCAGATGTCGATGTGAGTGTGGAGGACTCTTCTGTAGTGGAGGTCGTCACAGCAGTCTTCGCAGCACTCTGTGAAGTGGAAAAGGAGGATGTGGTCCTAGAAGGCTCAGTAGCAGAAGATTGCTCCAGTGTGGTTGCAGAAATGCTGGTGAATGCTGTTGTTGAGTACTGGGGTAATGAGGAATGGGTAAAAGGTGTTTTTGAATAATTAGTAGAAGGCATAGCAGTAGATGGAAAGCTTGTTGTTGAACTCTCCATCACATTGGAGGACTCAGGTGTATAGGGCCTAGATGTGGATCCAGAAGAATTGGTCTCTGCGGCAGAAGTTGAGGAAGATGTCCTAAAAGTACTACTAGCATGCTCTGACGTGGAAAGAGAGGATATGGTGCTGAAAGATTCAGTAGGGGAAGACAGCTCTGGCGTGCTTCCAGAAAACCTTGTGAATGCAGTTGTTGAGTACAATGGTGAGGATGATTCAGTGAGAGGTCTTGTTGAATAAATAAGAGAAGGAATAGCAGAAGATGTGAAGCTTGCTGTTGAAGTCTCTGTCACTTTGGAGGACTCTGGCGAAGGTAACATAGATGTGGATGCAGAGGGCACGGTGTCCGAGGCAGAGGAGGAGGATTGAGGTACCAATGTCTCAGTCGATGCTCTTTCTTGTGTACCGGTGAGTGACATTGTTGTAAAGGGTGACACTGATGTCTGAGAAGAAAAGGATTCTTGAGTTGAAGCAGGTTCAGAGAATGCGCTAGAATGTGATGAAACTGTAGGGGTGGTTTCTGTGACAGTGGAAAATTCTGGACGGCTTGAAGAACTTGAAGGGGTCATTTCAGAAAGAGGACTGCTGGACTGACTTTCTGTTGATTCACTGAAGACTGTGGTTCCGGAAGCTAAGCTGGTTGAAAGCGTCGTCAGTTGAGATTGTGTGCTAAAAGAAGTAAAGGGCGCAGTCGAGTGGAATCGTGTCACTGCGCTTGTTTCGGTAATTGTGCTGGGGGAGGATGGAGTGGTGGAAATCTCTTTTGAGACATGGGTACTGGATGAAGAAGCCGATGTGAGTGTTGATGGCTCTTCTTTCAGAGTTGTAGAGATAAAAGGATAAGTACTGCTCTCTGAGGTGGCAAAGGAAGTTACCAATGAAGACCTTTCAGTAGTAAAAGGTCCCTTCGGTGTGCTTTCTGTAAAGCTCGTGATTGAGGTGGTTAAAGGTACTGGGGAGGATGACGCACTGAGTGAGGATGTTGAAAAACTGCTGGTAGGACTAACAGGTGGCAATATCTCTGTGGCATGGGAGAACTCTGATGTGCTAAAGAGGACTGTGGAGCTGGAAGCACTGGGTTTTGAGACAGAGGTTGTGGAGAAGGGTGCAGATGTGCCTCTGGAAGCCGTTTCTTCAGTACCAGTGACTGTAGATAAGGAAACTGGTATTGTAGATGTCTGTGAAGTCAAGGATTCCATTGATGTCACACTTTCAGAGGGGGTGCTGAAATGGGATGAAGCTGTAAGTGTTGTTCCCGTAGTGCGGGTTGGCTCCTGAGTATTTGTCGATGTGGAAGAGGTCCTCTCAGACACAATGCTGGTGGACAGACTCTGAGTGGATCCTGTTGAAAGTGTTGATTCAGAGGTCTGCGTGGAATGGGGGGCTGTTAGTGTTGAATGTGTGCTGAAAGGCCTACTTTGAGCTGAAGATGGAATCTCTGTCACTAAACTTGTTTGGCTCCCTGCACTGTGGGATGACGCAGAATAGGAAGTAACTTCTGAGAATGTAGCACTGGATCCAGATGTCGATGTGAATGTGGAGGACTCTTCTGTAGTGGAGGTCGTCACAGCAGTCTTCGCAGCACTCTGTGAAGTGGAAAAGGAGGATGTGGTCCTAGAAGGCTCAGTAGCAGAAGATTGCTCCAGTGTGGTTGCAGAAATGCTGGTGAATGCTGTTGTTGAGTACTGGGGTAATGAGGAATGGGTAAAAGGTGTTTTCGAATAATTAGTAGAAGGCATAGCAGTAGATGGAAAGCTTGTTGTTGAACTCTCCATCACATTGGAGGACTCTGGTGTATAGGGCCTAGATGTGGATCCAGAAGAATTGGTCTCTGCGGCAGAAGTTGAGGAAGATGTCCTAAAAGTACTGCTAGCATGCTCTGACGTGGAAAGAGAGGATATGGTGCTGAAAGATTCAGTAGGAGAAGACAGCTCTGGCGTGCTTCCAGAAAACCTTGTGAATGCAGTTGTTGAGTACAATGGTGAGGATGATTCAGTGAGAGGTCTTGTTGAATAAATAAGAGAAGGAATAGCAGAAGATGTGAAGCTTGCTGTTGAAGTCTCTGTCACTTTGGAGGACTCTGGCGAAGGGGACATAGATGTGGATGCAGAGGGCATGGTGTCCGAGGCAGAGGAGGAGGATTGAGGTACCAATGTCTCGGTCGATGCTCTTTCTTGTGTACCGGTGAGTGACATTGTTGTAAAGGGTGACACTGATGTCTGAGAAGAAAAGGATTCTTGAGTTGAAGCAGGTTCAGAGAATGCACTAGAATGTGATGAAACTGTAGGGGTGGTTTCTGTGACAGTGGAAAATTCTGGACGGCTTGAAGAACTTGAAGGGGTCATTTCAGAAAGAGGACTGCTGGACTGACTTTCTGTTGATTCACTGAAGACTGTGGTTCCGGAAGCTAAGCTGGTTGGAAGCGTCGTCAGTTGAGATTGTGTGCTAAAAGAAGTAAAGGGCGTAGTCGAGTGGAATCGTGTAACTGCGCTTGTTTCGGTAATTGTGCTGGGGGAGGATGGAGTGGTGGAAATCTCTTTTGAGACATGGGTACTGGATGAAGAAGCCGATGTGAGTGTTGATGGCTCTTCTTTCAGAGTTGTAGAGATAAAAGGATAAGTACTGCTCTCTGAGGTGGCAAAGGAAGTTACCAATGAAGACCTTTCAGTAGTAAAAGGTCCCTTCGGTGTGCTTTCTGTAAAGCTCGTGATTGAGGTGGTTAAAGGTACTGGGGAGAATGACGCACTGAGTGAGGATGTTGAAAAACTGCTGGTAGGACTAACAGGTGGCAATATCTCTGTGGCATGGGAGAACTCTGATGTGCTAAAGAGGACTGTGGAGCTGGAAGCACTGGGTTTTGAGACAGAGGCTGTGGAGAAGGGTGCAGATGTGCCTCTGGAAGCCGTTTCTTCAGTACCAGTGACTGTAGATAAGGAAACTGGTATTGTAGATGTCTGTGAAGTCAAGGATTCCATTGATGTCACACTTTCAGAGGGGGTGCTGAAATGGGATGAAGCTGTAAGTGTTGTTCCCGTAGTGCGGGTTGGCTCCTGAGTATTTGTCGATGTGGAAGAGGTCCTCTCAGACACAGTGCTGGTGGACAGACTCTGAGTGGATCCTGTTGAAAGTGTTGATTCAGAGGTCTGCGTGGAATGGGGGGCTGTTAGTGTTGAATGTGTGCTGAAAGGCCTACTTTGAGCTGAAGATGGAATCTCTGTCACTAAACTTGTTTGGCTCCCTGCACTGTGGGATGACGCAGAATAGGAAGTAACTTCTGAGAATGTAGCACTGGATCCAGATGTCGATGTGAGTGTGGAGGACTCTTCTGTAGTGGAGGTCGTCACAGCAGTCTTCGCAGCACTCTTTGAAGTGGAAAAAGAGGATGTGGTCCTAGAAGGCTCAGTAGCAGAAGATTGCTCCAGTGTGGTTGCAGAAATGCTGGTGAATGCTGTTGTTGAGTACTGGGGTAATGAGGAATGGGTAAAAGGTGTTTTCGAATAATTAGTAGAAGGCATAGCAGTAGATGGAAAGCTTGTTGTTGAACTCTCCATCACATTGGAGGACTCTGGTGTATAGGGCCTAGATGTGGATCCAGAAGAATTGGTCTCTGCGGCAGAAGTTGAGGAAGATGTCCTAAAAGTACTGCTAGCATGCTCTGACGTGGAAAGAGAGGATATGGTGCTGAAAGATTCAGTAGGGGAAGACAGCTCTGGCGTGCTTCCAGAAAACCTTGTGAATGCAGTTGTTGAGTACAATGGTGAGGATGATTCAGTGAGAGGTCTTGTTGAATAAATAAGAGAAGGAATAGCAGAAGATGTGAAGCTTGCTGTTGAAGTCTCTGTCACTTTGGAGGACTCTGGCGAAGGGGACATAGATGTGGATGCAGAGGGCATGGTGTCCGAGGCATAGGAGGAGGATTGAGGTACCAATGTCTCGGTCGATGCTCTTTCTTGTGTACCGGTGAGTGACATTGTTGTAAAGGGTGACACTGATGTCTGAGAAGAAAAGGATTCTTGAGTTGAAGCAGGTTCAGAGAATGCGCTAGAATGTGATGAAACTGTAGGGGTGGTTTCTGTGACAGTGGAAAATTCTGGACGGCTTGAAGAACTTGAAGGGGTCATTTCAGAAAGAGGACTGCTGGACTGACTTTCTGTTGATTCACTGAAGACTGTGGTTCCGGAAGCTAAGCTGGTTGGAAGCGTCGTCAGTTGAGATTGTGTGCTAAAAGAAGTAAAGGGCGTAGTCGAGTGGAATCGTGTCACTGCGCTTGTTTCGGTAATTGTGCTGGGGGAGGATGGAGTGGTGGAAATCTCTTTTGAGACATGGGTACTGGATGAAGAAGCCGATGTGAGTGTTGATGGCTCTTCTTTCAGAGTTGTAGAGATAAAAGGATAAGTACTGCTCTCTGAGGTGGCAAAGGAAGTTACCAATGAAGACCTTTCAGTAGTAAAAGGTCCCTTCGGTGTGCTTTCTGTAAAGCTCGTGATTAAGGTGGTTAAAGGTACTGGGGAGGATGACGCACTGAGTGAGGATGTTGAAAAACTGCTGGTAGGACTAATAGGTGGCAATATCTCTGTGGCATGGGAGAACTCTGATGTGCTAAAGAGGACTGTGGAGCTGGAAGCACTGGGTTTTGAGACAGAGGCTGTGGAGAAGGGTGCAGATGTGCCTCTGGAAGCCGTTTCTTCAGTACCAGTGACTGTAGATAAGGAAACTGGTATTGTAGATGTCTGTGAAGTCAAGGATTCCATTGATGTCGCACTTTCAGAGGGGGTGCTGAAATGGGATGAAGCTGTAAGTGTTGTTCCCGTAGTGCGGGTTGGCTCCTGAGTATTTGTCGATGTGGAAGAGGTCCTCTCAGACACAGTGCTGGTGGACAGACTCTGAGTGGATCCTGTTGAAAGTGTTGATTCAGAGGTCTGCGTTGAATGGGGGGCTGTTAGTGTTGAATGTGTGCTGAAAGGCCTACTTTGAGCTGAAGATGGAATCTCTGTCACTAAACTTGTTTGGCTCCCTGCACTGTGGGATGACGCAGAATAGGAAGTAACTTCTGAGAATGTAGCACTGGATCCAGATGTCGATGTTAGTGTGGAGGACTCTTCTGTAGTGGAGGTCGTCACAGCAGTCTTCGCAGCACTCTTTGAAGTGGAAAAGGAGGATGTGGTCCTAGAAGGCTCAGTAGCAGAAGATTGCTCCAGTGTGGTTGCAGAAATGCTGGTGAATGCTGTTGTTGAGTACTGGGGTAATGAGGAATGGGTAAAAGGTGTTTTCGAATAATTAGTAGAAGGCATAGCAGTAGATGGAAAGCTTGTTGTTGAACTCTCCATCACATTGGAGGACTCTGGTGTATAGGGCCTAGATGTGGATCCAGAAGAATTGGTCTCTGCGGCAGAAGTTGAGGAAGATGTCCTAAAAGTACTGCTAGCATGCTCTGACGTGGAAAGAGAGGATATGGTGCTGAAAGATTCAGTAGGGGAAGACAGCTCTGGCGTGCTTCCAGAAAACCTTGTGAATGCAGTTGTTGAGTACAATGGTGAGGATGATTCAGTGAGAGGTCTTGTTGAATAAATAAGAGAAGGAATAGCAGAAGATGTGAAGCTTGCTGTTGAAGTCTCTGTCACTTTGGAGGACTCTGGCGAAGGGGACATAGATGTGGATGCAGAGGGCATGGTGTCCGAGGCAGAGGAGGAGGATTGAGGTACCAATGTCTCGGTCGATGCTCTTTCTTGTGTACCGGTGAGTGACATTGTTGTAAAGGGTGACACTGATGTCTGAGAAGAAAAGGATTCTTGAGTTGAAGCAGGTTCAGAGAATGCGCTAGAATGTGATGAAACTGTAGGGGTGGTTTCTGTGACAGTGGAAAATTCTGGACGGCTTGAAGAACTTGAAGGGGTCATTTCAGAAAGAGGACTGCTGGACTGACTTTCTGTTGATTCACTGAAGACTGTGGTTCCGGAAGCTAAGCTGGTTGGAAGCGTCGTCAGTTGAGATTGTGTGCTAAAAGAAGTAAAGGGCGTAGTCGAGTGGAATCGTGTCACTGCGCTTGTTTCGGTAATTGTGCTGGGGGAGGATGGAGTGGTGGAAATCTCTTTTGAGACATGGGTACTGGATGAAGAAGCCGATGTGAGTGTTGATGGCTCTTCTTTCAGAGTTGTAGAGATAAAAGGATAAGTACTGCTCTCTGAGGTGGCAAAGGAAGTTACCAATGAAGACCTTTCAGTAGTAAAAGGTCCCTTCGGTGTGCTTTCTGTAAAGCTCGTGATTGAGGTGGTTAAAGGTACTGGGGAGGATGACGCACTGAGTGAGGATGTTGAAAAACTGCTGGTAGGACTAACAGGTGGCAATATCTCTGTGGCATGGGAGAACTCTGATGTGCTAAAGAGGACTGTGGAGCTGGAAGCACTGGGTTTTGAGACAGAGGCTGTGGAGAAGGGTGCAGATGTGCCTCTGGAAGCCGTTTCTTCAGTACCAGTGACTGTAGATAAGGAAACTGGTATTGTAGATGTCTGTGAAGTCAAGGATTCCATTGATGTCGCACTTTCAGAGGGGGTGCTGAAATGGGATGAAGCTGTAAGTGTTGTTCCCGTAGTGCGGGTTGGCTCCTGAGTATTTGTCGATGTGGAAGAGGTCCTCTCAGACACAGTGCTGGTGGACAGACTCTGAGTGGATCCTGTTGAAAGTGTTGATTCAGAGGTCTGCGTGGAATGGGGGGCTGTTAGTGTTGAATGTGTGCTGAAAGGCCTACTTTGAGCTGAAGATGGAATCTCTGTCACTAAACTTGTTTGGCTCCCTGCACTGTGGGATGACGCAGAATAGGAAGTAACTTCTGAGAATGTAGCACTGGATCCAGATGTCGATGTGAGTGTGGAGGACTCTTCTGTAGTGGAGGTCGTCACAGCAGTCTTCGCAGCACTCTGTGAAGTGGAAAAGGAGGATGTGGTCCTAGAAGGCTCAGTAGCAGAAGATTGCTCCAGTGTGGTTGCAGAAATGCTGGTGAATGCTGTTGTTGAGTACTGGGGTAATGAGGAATGGGTAAAAGGTGTTTTCGAATAATTAGTAGAAGGCATAGCAGTAGATGGAAAGCTTGTTGTTGAACTCTCCATCACATTGGAGGACTCTGGTGTATAGGGCCTAGATGTGGATCCAGAAGAATTGGTCTCTGCGGCAGAAGTTGAGGAAGATGTCCTAAAAGTACTACTAGCATGCTCTGACGTGGAAAGAGAGGATATGGTGCTGAAAGATTCAGTAGGGGAAGACAGCTCTGGCGTGCTTCCAGAAAACCTTGTGAATGCAGTTGTTGAGTACAATGGTGAGGATGATTCAGTGAGAGGTCTTGTTGAATAAATAAGAGAAGGAATAGCAGAAGATGTGAAGCTTGCTGTTGAAGTCTCTGTCACTTTGGAGGACTCTGGCGAAGGGGACATAGATGTGGATGCAGAGGGCATGGTGTCCGAGGCAGAGGAGGAGGATTGAGGTACCAATGTCTCGGTCGATGCTCTTTCTTGTGTACCGGTGAGTGACATTGTTGTAAAGGGTGACACTGATGTCTGAGAAGAAAAGGATTCTTGAGTTGAAGCAGGTTCAGAGAATGCGCTAGAATGTGATGAAACTGTAGGGGTGGTTTCTGTGACAGTGGAAAATTCTGGACGGCTTGAAGAACTTGAAGGGGTCATTTCAGAAAGAGGACTGCTGGACTGACTTTCTGTTGATTCACTGAAGACTGTGGTTCCGGAAGCTAAGCTGGTTGGAAGCGTCGTCAGTTGAGATTGTGTGCTAAAAGAAGTAAAGGGCGTAGTCGAGTGGAATCGTGTCACTGCGCTTGTTTCGGTAATTGTGCTGGGGGAGGATGGAGTGGTGGAAATCTCTTTTGAGACATGGGTACTGGATGAAGAAGCCGATGTGAGTGTTGATGGCTCTTCTTTCAGAGTTGTAGAGATAAAAGGATAAGTACTGCTCTCTGAGGTGGCAAAGGAAGTTACCAATGAAGACCTTTCAGTAGTAAAAGGTCCCTTCGGTGTGCTTTCTGTAAAGCTCGTGATTGAGGTGGTTAAAGGTACTGGGGAGGATGACGCACTGAGTGAGGATGTTGAAAAACTGCTGGTAGGACTAACAGGTGGCAATATCTCTGTGGCATGGGAGAACTCTGATGTGCTAAAGAGGACTGTGGAGCTGGAAGCACTGGGTTTTGAGACAGAGGCTGTGGAGAAGGGTGCAGATGTGCCTCTGGAAGCCGTTTCTTCAGTACCAGTGACTGTAGATAAGGAAACTGGTATTGTAGATGTCTGTGAAGTCAAGGATTCCATTGATGTCGCACTTTCAGAGGGGGTGCTGAAATGGGATGAAGCTGTAAGTGTTGTTCCCGTAGTGCGGGTTGGCTCCTGAGTATTTGTCGATGTGGAAGAGGTCCTCTCAGACACAGTGCTGGTGGACAGACTCTGAGTGGATCCTGTTGAAAGTGTTGATTCAGAGGTCTGCGTGGAATGGGGGGCTGTTAGTGTTGAATGTGTGCTGAAAGGCCTACTTTGAGCTGAAGATGGAATCTCTGTCACTAAACTTGTTTGGCTCCCTGCACTGTGGGATGACGCAGAATAGGAAGTAACTTCTGAGAATGTAGCACTGGATCCAGATGTCGATGTGAGTGTGGAGGACTCTTCTGTAGTGGAGGTCGTCACAGCAGTCTTCGCAGCACTCTGTGAAGTGGAAAAGGAGGATGTGGTCCTAGAAGGCTCAGTAGCAGAAGATTGCTCCAGTGTGGTTGCAGAAATGCTGGTGAATGCTGTTGTTGAGTACTGGGGTAATGAGGAATGGGTAAAAGGTGTTTTTGAATAATTAGTAGAAGGCATAGCAGTAGATGGAAAGCTTGTTGTTGAACTCTCCATCACATTGGAGGACTCTGGTGTATAGGGCCTAGATGTGGATCCAGAAGAATTGGTCTCTGCGGCAGAAGTTGAGGAAGATGTCCTAAAAGTACTGCTAGCATGCTCTGACGTGGAAAGAGAGGATATGGTGCTGAAAGATTCAGTAGGGGAAGACAGCTCTGGCATGCTTCCAGAAAACCTTGTGAATGCAGTTGTTGAGTACAATGGTGAGGATGATTCAGTGAGAGGTCTTGTTGAATAAATAAGAGAAGGAATAGCAGAAGATGTGAAGCTTGCTGTTGAAGTCTCTGTCACTTTGGAGGACTCTGGCGAAGGGGACATAGATGTGGATGCAGAGGGCATGGTGTCCGAGGCATAGGAGGAGGATTGAGGTACCAATGTCTCGGTCGATGCTCTTTCTTGTGTACCGGTGAGTGACATTGTTGTAAAGGGTGACACTGATGTCTGAGAAGAAAAGGATTCTTGAGTTGAAGCAGGTTCAGAGAATGCGCTAGAATGTGATGAAACTGTAGGGGTGGTTTCTGTGACAGTGGAAAATTCTGGACGGCTTGAAGAACTTGAAGGGGTCATTTCAGAAAGAGGACTGCTGGACTGACTTTCTGTTGATTCACTGAAGACTGTGGTTCCGGAAGCTAAGCTGGTTGGAAGCGTCGTCAGTTGAGATTGTGTGCTAAAAGAAGTAAAGGGCGTAGTCGAGTGGAATCGTGTCACTGCGCTTGTTTCGGTAATTGTGCTGGGGGAGGATGGAGTGGTGGAAATCTCTTTTGAGACATGGGTACTGGATGAAGAAGCCGATGTGAGTGTTGATGGCTCTTCTTTCAGAGTTGTAGAGATAAAAGGATAAGTACTGCTCTCTGAGGTGGCAAAGGAAGTTACCAATGAAGACCTTTCAGTAGTAAAAGGTCCCTTCGGTGTGCTTTCTGTAAAGCTCGTGATTGAGGTGGTTAAAGGTACTGGGGAGGATGACGCACTGAGTGTAGATGTTGAAAAACTGCTGGTAGGACTAACAGGTGGCAATATCTCTGTGGCATGGGAGAACTCTGATGTGCTAAAGAGGACTGTGGAGCTGGAAGCACTGGGTTTTGAGACAGAGGCTGTGGAGAAGGGTGCAGATGTGCCTCTGGAAGCCGTTTCTTCAGTACCAGTGACTGTAGATAAGGAAACTGGTATTGTAGATGTCTGTGAAGTCAAGGATTCCATTGATGTCACACTTTCAGAGGGGGTGCTGAAATGGGATGAAGCTGTAAGTGTTGTTCCCGTAGTGCGGGTTGGCTCCTGAGTATTTGTCGATGTGGAAGAGGTCCTCTCAGACACAGTGCTGGTGGACAGACTCTGAGTGGATCCTGTTGAAAGTGTTGATTCAGAGGTCTGCGTGGAATGGGGGGCTGTTAGTGTTGAATGTGTGCTGAAAGGCCTACTTTGAGCTGAAGATGGAATCTCTGTCACTAAACTTGTTTGGCTCCCTGCACTGTGGGATGACGCAGAATAGGAAGTAACTTCTGAGAATGTAGCACTGGATCCAGATGTCGATGTGAGTGTGGAGGACTCTTCTGTAGTGGAGGTCGTCACAGCAGTCTTCGCAGCACTCTTTGAAGTGGAAAAGGAGGATGTGGTCCTAGAAGGCTCAGTAGCAGAAGATTGCTCCAGTGTGGTTGCAGAAATGCTGGTGAATGCTGTTGTTGAGTACTGGGGTAATGAGGAATGGGTAAAAGGTGTTTTCGAATAATTAGTAGAAGGCATAGCAGTAGATGGAAAGCTTGTTGTTGAACTCTCCATCACATTGGAGGACTCTGGTGTATAGGGCCTAGATGTGGATCCAGAAGAATTGGTCTCTGCGGCAGAAGTTGAGGAAGATGTCCTAAAAGTACTGCTAGCATGCTCTGACGTGGAAAGAGAGGATATGGTGCTGAAAGATTCAGTAGGGGAAGACAGCTCTGGCGTGCTTCCAGAAAACCTTGTGAATGCAGTTGTTGAGTACAATGGTGAGGATGATTCAGTGAGAGGTCTTGTTGAATAAATAAGAGAAGGAATAGCAGAAGATGTGAAGCTTGCTGTTGAAGTCTCTGTCACTTTGGAGGACTCTGGCGAAGGGGACATAGATGTGGATGCAGAGGGCATGGTGTCCGAGGCAGAGGAGGAGGATTGAGGTACCAATGTCTCGGTCGATGCTCTTTCTTGTGTACCGGTGAGTGACATTGTTGTAAAGGGTGACACTGATGTCTGAGAAGAAAAGGATTCTTGAGTTGAAGCAGGTTCAGAGAATGCGCTAGAATGTGATGAAACTGTAGGGGTGGTTTCTGTGACAGTGGAAAATTCTGGACGGCTTGAAGAACTTGAAGGGGTCATTTCAGAAAGAGGACTGCTGGACTGACTTTCTGTTGATTCACTGAAGACTGTGGTTCCGGAAGCTAAGCTGGTTGGAAGCGTCGTCAGTTGAGATTGTGTGCTAAAAGAAGTAAAGGGCGCAGTCGAGTGGAATCGTGTCACTGCGCTTGTTTCGGTAATTGTGCTGGGGGAGGATGGAGTGGTAGAAATCTCTTTTGAGACATGGGTACTGGATGAAGAAGCCGATGTGAGTGTTGATGGCTCTTCTTTCAGAGTTGTAGAGATAAAAGGATAAGTACTGCTCTCTGAGGTGGCAAAGGAAGTTACCAATGAAGACCTTTCAGTAGTAAAAGGTCCCTTCGGTGTGCTTTCTGTAAAGCTCGTGATTGAGGTGGTTAAAGGTACTGGGGAGGATGACGCACTGAGTGAGGATGTTGAAAAACTGCTGGTAGGACTAACAGGTGGCAATATCTCTGTGGCATGGGAGAACTCTGATGTGCTAAAGAGGACTGTGGAGCTGGAAGCACTGGGTTTTGAGACAGAGGCTGTGGAGAAGGGTGCAGATGTGCCTCTGGAAGCCGTTTCTTCAGTACCAGTGACTGTAGATAAGGAAACTGGTATTGTAGATGTCTGTGAAGTCAAGGATTCCATTGATGTCGCACTTTCAGAGGGGGTGCTGAAATGGGATGAAGCTGTAAGTGTTGTTCCCGTAGTGCGGGTTGGCTCCTGAGTATTTGTCGATGTGGAAGAGGTCCTCTCAGACACAGTGCTGGTGGACAGACTCTGAGTGGATCCTGTTGAAAGTGTTGATTCAGAGGTCTGCGTGGAATGGGGGGCTGTTAGTGTTGAATGTGTGCTGAAAGGCCTACTTTGAGCTGAAGATGGAATCTCTGTCACTAAACTTGTTTGGCTCCCTGCACTGTGGGATGACGCAGAATAGGAAGTAACTTCTGAGAATGTAGCACTGGATCCAGATGTCGATGTGAGTGTGGAGGACTCTTCTGTAGTGGAGGTCGTCACAGCAGTCTTCGCAGCACTCTGTGAAGTGGAAAAGGAGGATGTGGTCCTAGAAGGCTCAGTAGCAGAAGATTGCTCCAGTGTGGTTGCAGAAATGCTGGTGAATGCTGTTGTTGAGTACTGGGGTAATGAGGAATGGGTAAAAGGTGTTTTCGAATAATTAGTAGAAGGCATAGCAGTAGATGGAAAGCTTGTTGTTGAACTCTCCATCACATTGGAGGACTCTGGTGTATAGGGCCTAGATGTGGATCCAGAAGAATTGGTCTCTGCGGCAGAAGTTGAGGAAGATGTCCTAAAAGTACTGCTAGCATGCTCTGACGTGGAAAGAGAGGATATGGTGCTGAAAGATTCAGTAGGAGAAGACAGCTCTGGCGTGCTTCCAGAAAACCTTGTGAATGCAGTTGTTGAGTACAATGGTGAGGATGATTCAGTGAGAGGTCTTGTTGAATAAATAAGAGAAGGAATAGCAGAAGATGTGAAGCTTGCTGTTGAAGTCTCTGTCACTTTGGAGGACTCTGGCGAAGGGGACATAGATGTGGATGCAGAGGGCATGGTGTCCGAGGCAGAGGAGGAGGATTGAGGTACCAATGTCTCGGTCGATGCTCTTTCTTGTGTACCGGTGAGTGACATTGTTGTAAAGGGTGACACTGATGTCTGAGAAGAAAAGGATTCTTGAGTTGAAGCAGGTTCAGAGAATGCGCTAGAATGTGATGAAACTGTAGGGGTGGTTTCTGTGACAGTGGAAAATTCTGGACGGCTTGAAGAACTTGAAGGGGTCATTTCAGAAAGAGGACTGCTGGACTGACTTTCTGTTGATTCACTGAAGACTGTGGTTCCGGAAGCTAAGCTGGTTGGAAGCGTCGTCAGTTGAGATTGTGTGCTAAAAGAAGTAAAGGGCGTAGTCGAGTGGAATCGTGTCACTGCGCTTGTTTCGGTAATTGTGCTGGGGGAGGATGGAGTGGTGGAAATCTCTTTTGAGACATGGGTACTGGATGAAGAAGCCGATGTGAGTGTTGATGGCTCTTCTTTCAGAGTTGTAGAGATAAAAGGATAAGTACTGCTCTCTGAGGTGGCAAAGGAAGTTACCAATGAAGACCTTTCAGTAGTAAAAGGTCCCTTCGGTGTGCTTTCTGTAAAGCTCGTGATTGAGGTGGTTAAAGGTACTGGGGAGGATGACGCACTGAGTGAGGATGTTGAAAAACTGCTGGTAGGACTAACAGGTGGCCAATATCTCTGTGGCATGGGAGAACTCTGATGTGCTAAAGAGGACTGTGGAGCTGGAAGCACTGGGTTTTGAGACAGAGGCTGTGGAGAAGGGTGCAGATGTGCCTCTGGAAGCCGTTTCTTCAGTACCAGTGACTGTAGATAAGGAAACTGGTATTGTAGATGTCTGTGAAGTCAAGGATTCCATTGATGTCAGCACTTTCAGAGGGGGTGCTGAAATGGGATGAAGCTGTAAGTGTTGTTCCCGTAGTGCGGGTTGGCTCCTGAGTATTTGTCGATGTGGAAGAGGTCCTCTCAGACACAGTGCTGGTGGACAGACTCTGAGTGGATCCTGTTGAAAGTGTTGATTCAGAGGTCTGCGTGGAATGGGGGGCTGTTAGTGTTGAATGTGTGCTGAAAGGCCTACTTTGAGCTGAAGATGGAATCTCTGTCACTAAACTTGTTTGGCTCCCTGCACTGTGGGATGACGCAGAATAGGAAGTAACTTCTGAGAATGTAGCACTGGATCCAGATGTCGATGTGAGTGTGGAGGACTCTTCTGTAGTGGAGGTCGTCACAGCAGTCTTCGCAGCACTCTGTGAAGTGGAAAAAGGAGGATGTGGTCCTAGAAGGCTCAGTAGCAGAAGATTGCTCCAGTGTGGTTGCAGAAATGCTGGTGAATGCTGTTGTTGAGTACTGGGGTAATGAGGAATGGGTAAAAGGTGTTTTCGAATAATTAGTAGAAGGCATAGCAGTAGATGGAAAGCTTGTTGTTGAACTCTCCATCACATTGGAGGACTCTGGTGTATAGGGCCTAGATGTGGATCCAGAAGAATTGGTCTCTGCGGCAGAAGTTGAGGAAGATGTCCTAAAAGTACTGCTAGCATGCTCTGACGTGGAAAGAGAGGATATGGTGCTGAAAGATTCAGTAGGGGAAGACAGCTCTGGCGTGCTTCCAGAAAACCTTGTGAATGCAGTTGTTGAGTACAATGGTGAGGATGATTCAGTGAGAGGTCTTGTTGAATAAATAAGAGAAGGAATAGCAGAAGATGTGAAGCTTGCTGTTGAAGTCTCTGTCACTTTGGAGGACTCTGGCGAAGGGGACATAGATGTGGATGCAGAGGGCATGGTGTCCGAGGCAGAGGAGGAGGATTGAGGTACCAATGTCTCGGTCGATGCTCTTTCTTGTGTACCGGTGAGTGACATTGTTGTAAAGGGTGACACTGATGTCTGAGAAGAAAAGGATTCTTGAGTTGAAGCAGGTTCAGAGAATGCGCTAGAATGTGATGAAACTGTAGGGGTGGTTTCTGTGACAGTGGAAAATTCTGGACGGCTTGAAGAACTTGAAGGGGTCATTTCAGAAAGAGGACTGCTGGACTGACTTTCTGTTGATTCACTGAAGACTGTGGTTCCGGAAGCTAAGCTGGTTGGAAGCGTCGTCAGTTGAGATTGTGTGCTAAAAGAAGTAAAGGGCGTCAGTCGAGTGGAATCGTGTCACTGCGCTTGTTTCGGTAATTGTGCTGGGGGAGGATGGAGTGGTGGAAATCTCTTTTGAGACATGGGTACTGGATGAAGAAGCCGATGTGAGTGTTGATGGCTCTTCTTTCAGAGTTGTAGAGATAAAAGGATAAGTACTGCTCTCTGAGGTGGCAAAGGAAGTTACCAATGAAGACCTTTCAGTAGTAAAAGGTCCCTTCGGTGTGCTTTCTGTAAAGCTCGTGATTGAGGTGGTTAAAGGTACTGGGGAGGATGACGCACTGAGTGAGGATGTTGAAAAACTGCTGGTAGGACTAACAGGTGGCAATATCTCTGTGGCATGGGAGAACTCTGATGTGCTAAAGAGGACTGTGGAGCTGGAAGCACTGGGTTTTGAGACAGAGGCTGTGGAGAAGGGTGCAGATGTGCCTCTGGAAGCCGTTTCTTCAGTACCAGTGACTGTAGATAAGGAAACTGGTATTGTAGATGTCTGTGAAGTCAAGGATTCCATTGATGTCGCACTTTCAGAGGGGGTG
Organism: Geotrypetes seraphini; assembly: GCF_902459505.1. Taxonomy (NCBI): domain Eukaryota; kingdom Metazoa; phylum Chordata; class Amphibia; order Gymnophiona; family Dermophiidae; genus Geotrypetes; species Geotrypetes seraphini. The sequence goes on along the minus strand of NC_047098.1, from coordinate 9,494,445 downwards.
CTGAAATGGGATGAAGCTGTAAGTGTTGTTCCCGTAGTGCGGGTTGGCTCCTGAGTATTTGTCGATGTGGAAGAGGTCCTCTCAGACACAGTGCTGGTGGACAGACTCTGAGTGGATCCTGTTGAAAGTGTTGATTCAGAGGTCTGCGTGGAATGGGGGGCTGTTAGTGTTGAATGTGTGCTGAAAGGCCTACTTTGAGCTGAAGATGGAATCTCTGTCACTAAACTTGTTTGGCTCCCTGCACTGTGGGATGACGCAGAATAGGAAGTAACTTCTGAGAATGTAGCACTGGATCCAGATGTCGATGTGAGTGTGGAGGACTCTTCTGTAGTGGAGGTCGTCACAGCAGTCTTCGCAGCACTCTGTGAAGTGGAAAAGGAGGATGTGGTCCTAGAAGGCTCAGTAGCAGAAGATTGCTCCAGTGTGGTTGCAGAAATGCTGGTGAATGCTGTTGTTGAGTACTGGGGTAATGAGGAATGGGTAAAAGGTGTTTTCGAATAATTAGTAGAAGGCATAGCAGTAGATGGAAAGCTTGTTGTTGAACTCTCCATCACATTGGAGGACTCTGGTGTATAGGGCCTAGATGTGGATCCAGAAGAATTGGTCTCTGCGGCAGAAGTTGAGGAAGATGTCCTAAAAGTACTGCTAGCATGCTCTGACGTGGAAAGAGAGGATATGGTGCTGAAAGATTCAGTAGGGGAAGACAGCTCTGGCGTGCTTCCAGAAAACCTTGTGAATGCAGTTGTTGAGTACAATGGTGAGGATGATTCAGTGAGAGGTCTTGTTGAATAAATAAGAGAAGGAATAGCAGAAGATGTGAAGCTTGCTGTTGAAGTCTCTGTCACTTTGGAGGACTCTGGCGAAGGGGACATAGATGTGGATGCAGAGGGCATGGTGTCCGAGGCAGAGGAGGAGGATTGAGGTACCAATGTCTCGGTCGATGCTCTTTCTTGTGTACCGGTGAGTGACATTGTTGTAAAGGGTGACACTGATGTCTGAGAAGAAAAGGATTCTTGAGTTGAAGCAGGTTCAGAGAATGCGCTAGAATGTGATGAAACTGTAGGGGTGGTTTCTGTGACAGTGGAAAATTCTGGACGGCTTGAAGAACTTGAAGGGGTCATTTCAGAAAGAGGACTGCTGGACTGACTTTCTGTTGATTCACTGAAGACTGTGGTTCCGGAAGCTAAGCTGGTTGGAAGCGTCGTCAGTTGAGATTGTGTGCTAAAAGAAGTAAAGGGCGTAGTCGAGTGGTGCTAAAAGAAGTAAAGGGTGCAGTCGAGTGGAATCGTGTCACTGCGCTTGTTTCGGTAATTGTGCTGGGGGAGGATGGAGTGGTGGAAATCTCTTTTGAGACATGGGTACTGGATGAAGAAGCCGATGTGAGTGTTGATGGCTCTTCTTTCAGAGTTGTAGAGATAAAAGGATAAGTACTGCTCTCTGAGGTGGCAAAGGAAGTTACCAATGAAGACCTTTCAGTAGTAAAAGGTCCCTTCGGTGTGCTTTCTGTAAAGCTCGTGATTGAGGTGGTTAAAGGTACTGGGGAGGATGACGCACTGAGTGAGGATGTTGAAAAACTGCTGGTAGGACTAACAGGTGGCAATATCTCTGTGGCATGGGAGAACTCTGATGTGCTAAAGAGGACTGTGGAGCTGGAAGCACTGGGTTTTGAGACAGAGGCTGTGGAGAAGGGTGCAGATGTGCCTCTGGAAGCCGTTTCTTCAGTACCAGTGACTGTAGATAAGGAAACTGGTATTGTAGATGTCTGTGAAGTCAAGGATTCCATTGATGTCGCACTTTCAGAGGGGGTGCTGAAATGGGATGAAGCTGTAAGTGTTGTTCCCGTAGTGCGGGATGGCTCCTGAGTATTTGTCGATGTGGAAGAGGTCCTCTCAGACACAGTGCTGGTGGACAGACTCTGAGTGGATCCTGTTGAAAGTGTTGATTCAGAGGTCTGCGTGGAATGGGGGGCTGTTAGTGTTGAATGTGTGCTGAAAGGCCTACTTTGAGCTGAAGATGGAATCTCTGTCACTAAACTTGTTTGGCTCCCTGCACTGTGGGATGACGCAGAATAGGAAGTAACTTCTGAGAATGTAGCACTGGATCCAGATGTCGATGTGAGTGTGGAGGACTCTTCTGTAGTGGAGGTTGTCACAGCAGTCTTCGCAGCACTCTGTGAAGTGGAAAAGGAGGATGTGGTCCTAGAAGGCTCAGTAGCAGAAGATTGCTCCAGTGTGGTTGCAGAAATGCTGGTGAATGCTGTTGTTGAGTACTGGGGTAATGAGGAATGGGTAAAAGGTGTTTTCGAATAATTAGTAGAAGGCATAGCAGTAGATGGAAAGCTTGTTGTTGAACTTTCCATCACATTGGAGGACTCTGGTGTATAGGGCCTAGATGTGGATCCAGAAGAATTGGTCTCTGCGGCAGAAGTTGAGGAAGATGTCCTAAAAGTACTACTAGCATGCTCTGACGTGGAAAGAGAGGATATGGTGCTGAAAGATTCAGTAGGGGAAGACAGCTCTGGCGTACTTCCAGAAAACCTTGTGAATGCAGTTGTTGAGTACAATGGTGAGGATGATTCAGTGAGAGGTCTTGTTGAATAAATAAGAGAAGGAATAGCAGAAGATGTGAAGCTTGCTGTTGAAGTCTCTGTCACTTTGGAGGACTCTGGCGAAGGGGACATAGATGTGGATGCAGAGGGCATGGTGTCCGAGGCAGAGGAGGAGGATTGAGGTACCAATGTCTCGGTCGATGCTCTTTCTTGTGTACCGGTGAGTGACATTGTTGTAAAGGGTGACACTGATGTCTGAGAAGAAAAGGATTCTTGAGTTGAAGCAGGTTCAGAGAATGCGCTAGAATGTGATGAAACTGTAGGGGTGGTTTCTGTGACAGTGGAAAATTCTGGACGGATTGAAGAACTTGAAGGGGTCATTTCAGAAAGAGGACTGCTGGACTGACTTTCTGTTGATTCACTGAAGACTGTGGTTCCGGAAGCTAAGCTGGTTGGAAGCGTCGTCAGTTGAGATTGTGTGCTAAAAGAAGTAAAGGGCGCAGTCGAGTGGAATCGTGTCACTGCGCTTGTTTCGGTAATTGTGCTGGGGGAGGATGGAGTGGTGGAAATCTCTTTTGAGACATGGGTACTGGATGAAGAAGCCGATGTGAGTGTTGATGGCTCTTCTTTCAGAGTTGTAGAGATAAAAGCATAAGTACTGCTCTCTGAGGTGGCAAAGGAGGTTACCAATGAAGACCTTTCAGTAGTAAAAGGTCCCTTCGGTGTGCTTTCTGTAAAGCTCGTGATAGAGGTGGTTAAAGGTACTGGGGAGGATGACGCACTGAGTGAGGATGTTGAAAAACTGCTGGTAGGACTAACAGGTGGCAATATCTCTGTGGCATGGGAGAACTCTGATGTGCTAAAGAGGACTGTGGAGCTGGAAGCACTGGGTTTTGAGACAGAGGCTGTGGAGAAGGGTGCAGATGTGCCTCTGGAAGCCGTTTCTTCAGTACCAGTGACTGTAGATAAGGAAACTGGTATTGTAGATGTCTGTGAAGTCAAGGATTCCATTGATGTCGCACTTTCAGAGGGGGTGCTGAAATGGGATGAAGCTGTAAGTGTTGTTCCCGTAGTGCGGGTTGGCTCCTGAGTAATTTGTCGATGTGGAAGAGGTCCTCTCAGACACAGTACTGGTGGACAGACTCTGAGTGGATCCTGTTGAAAGTGTTGATTCAGAGGTCTGCGTGGAATGGGGGGCTGTTAGTGTTGAATGTGTGCTGAAAGGCCTACTTTGAGCTGAAGATGGAATCTCTGTCACTAAACTTGTTTGGCTCCCTGCACTGTGGGATGACGCAGAATAGGAAGTAACTTCTGAGAATGTAGCACTGGATCCAGATGTCGATGTGAGTGTGGAGGACTCTTCTGTAGTGGAGGTCGTCACAGCAGTCTTCGCAGCACTCTGTGAAGTGGAAAAGGAGGATGTGGTCCTAGAAGGCTCAGTAGCAGAAGATTGCTCCAGTGTGGTTGCAGAAATGCTGGTGAATGCTGTTGTTGAGTACTGGGGTAATGAGGAATGGGTAAAAGGTGTTTTCGAATAATTAGTAGAAGGCATAGCAGTAGATGGAAAGCTTGTTGTTGAACTCTCCATCACATTGGAGGACTCTGGTGTATAGGGCCTAGATGTGGATCCAGAAGAATCGGTCTCTGCGGCAGAAGTTGAGGAAGATGTCCTAAAAGTACTGCTAGCATGCTCTGACGTGGAAAGAGAGGATATGGTGCTGAAAGATTCAGTAGGGGAAGACAGCTCTGGCGTGCTTCCAGAAAACCTTGTGAATGCAGTTGTTGAGTACAATGGTGAGGATGATTCAGTGAGAGGTCTTGTTGAATAAATAAGAGAAGGAATAGCAGAAGATGTGAAGCTTGCTGTTGAAGTCTCTGTCACTTTGGAGGACTCTGGCGAAGGGGACATAGATGTGGATGCAGAGGGCATGGTGTCCGAGGCAGAGGAGGAGGATTGAGGTACCAATGTCTCGGTCGATGCTCTTTCTTGTGTACCGGTGAGTGACATTGTTGTAAAGGGTGACACTGATGTCTGAGAAGAAAAGGATTCTTGAGTTGAAGCAGGTTCAGAGAATGCGCTAGAATGTGATGAAACTGTAGGGGTGGTTTCTGTGACAGTGGAAAATTCTGGACGGCTTGTAGAACTTGAAGGGGTCATTTCAGAAAGAGGACTGCTGGACTGACTTTCTGTTGATTCACTGAAGACTGTGGTTCCGGAAGCTAAGCTGGTTGGAAGCGTCGTCAGTTGAGATTGGGTGCTAAAAGAAGTAAAGGGTGCAGTCGAGTGGAATCGTGTCACTGCGCTTGTTTCGGTAATTGTGCTGGGGGAGGATGGAGTGGTGGAAATCTCTTTTGAGACATGGGTACTGGATGAAGAAGCCGATGTGAGTGTTGATGGCTCTTCTTTCAGAGTTGTAGAGATAAAAGGATAAGTACTGCTCTCTGAGGTGGCAAAGGAAGTTACCAATGAAGACCTTTCAGTAGTAAAAGGTCCCTTCGGTGTGCTTTCTGTAAAGCTCGTGATTGAGGTGGTTAAAGGTACTGGGGAGGATGACGCACTGAGTGAGGATGTTGAAAAACTGCTGGTAGGACTAACAGGTGGCAATATCTCTGTGGCATGGGAGAACTCTGATGTGCTAAAGAGGACTGTGGAGCTGGAAGCACTGGGTTTTGAGACAGAGGCTGTGGAGAAGGGTGCAGATGTGCCTCTGGAAGCCGTTTCTTCAGTACCAGTGACTGTAGATAAGGAAACTGGTATTGTAGATGTCTGTGAAGTCAAGGATTCCATTGATGTCGCACTTTCAGAGGGGGTGCTGAAATGGGATGAAGCTGTAAGTGTTGTTCCCGTAGTGCGGGATGGCTCCTGAGTATTTGTCGATGTGGAAGAGGTCCTCTCAGACACAGTGCTGGTGGACAGACTCTGAGTGGATCCTGTTGAAAGTGTTGATTCAGAGGTCTGCGTGGAATGGGGGGCTGTTAGTGTTGAATGTGTGCTGAAAGGCCTACTTTGAGCTGAAGATGGAATCTCTGTCACTAAACTTGTTTGGCTCCCTGCACTCTGGGATGACGCAGAATAGGAAGTAACTTCTGAGAATGTAGCACTGGATCCAGATGTCGATGTGAGTGTGGAGGACTCTTCTGTAGTGGAGGTCGTCACAGCAGTCTTCGCAGCACTCTGTGAAGTGGAAAAGGAGGATGTGGTCCTAGAAGGCTCAGTAGCAGATGATTGCTCCAGTGTGGTTGCAAAAATGCTGGTGAATGCTGTTGTTGAGTACTGGGGTAATGAGGAATGGGTAAAAGGTGTTTTCGAATAATTAGTAGAAGGCATAGCAGTAGATGGAAAGCTTGTTGTTGAACTCTCCATCACATTGGAGGACTCTGGTGTATAGGGCCTAGATGTGGATCCAGAAGAATTGGTCTCTGCGGCAGAAGTTGAGGAAGATGTCCTAAAAGTACTGCTAGCATGCTCTGACGTGGAAAGAGAGGATATGGTGCTGAAAGATTCAGTAGGGAAAGACAGCTCTGGCGTGCTTCCAGAAAACCTTGTGAATGCAGTTGTTGAGTACAATGGTGAGGATGATTCAGTGAGAGGTCTTGTTGAATAAATAAGAGAAGGAATAGCAGGAGATGTGAAGCTTGCTGTTGAAGTCTCTGTCACTTTGGAGGACTCTGGCGAAGGGGACATAGATGTGGATGCAGAGGGCATGGTGTCCGAGGCAGAGGAGGAGGATTGAGGTACCAATGTCTCGGTCGATGCTCTTTCTTGTGTACCGGTGAGTGACATTGTTGTAAAGGGTGACACTGATGTCTGAGAAGAAAAGGATTCTTGAGTTGAAGCAGGTTCAGAGAATGCGCTAGAATGTGATGAAACTGTAGGGGTGGTTTCTGTGACAGTGGAAAATTCTGGACGGCTTGAAGAACTTGAAGGGGTCATTTCAGAAAGAGGACTGCTGGACTGACTTTCTGTTGATTCACTGAAGACTGTGGTTCCGGAAGCTAAGCTGGTTGGAAGCGTCGTCAGTTGAGATTGTGTGCTAAAAGAAGTAAAGGGTGCAGTTGAGTGGAATCGTGTCACTGCGCTTGTTTCGGTAATTGTGCTGGGGGAGGATGGAGTGGTGGAAATCTCTTTTGAGACATGGGTACTGGATGAAGAAGCCGATGTGAGTGTTGATGGCTCTTCTTTCAGAGTTGTAGAGATAAAAGGATAAGTACTGCTCTCTGAGGTGGCAAAGGAAGTTACCAATGAAGACCTTTCAGTAGTAAAAGGTCCCTTCGGTGTGCTTTCTGTAAAGCTCGTGATTGAGGTGGTTAAAGGTACTGGGGAGGATGACGCACTGAGTGAGGATGTTGAAAAACTGCTGGTAGGACTAACAGGTGGCAATATCTCTGTGGCATGGGAGAACTCTGATGTGCTAAAGAGGACTGTGGAGCTGGAAGCACTGGGTTTTGAGACAGAGGCTGTGGAGAAGGGTGCAGATGTGCCTCTGGAAGCCGTTTCTTCAGTACCAGTGACTGTAGATAAGGAAACTGGTATTGTAGATGTCTGTGAAGTCAAGGATTCCATTGATGTCGCACTTTCAGAGGGGGTGATGAAATGGGATGAAGCTGTAAGTGTTGTTCCCGTAGTGCGGGATGGCTCCTGAGTATTTGTCGATGTGGAAGAGGTCCTCTCAGACACAGTGTTGGTGGACAGACTCTGAGTGGATCCTGTTGAAAGTGTTGATTCAGAGGTCTGCGTGGAATGGGTGGCTGTTAGTGTTGAATGTGTGCTGAAAGGCCTACTTTGAGCTGAAGATGGAATCTCTGTCACTAAACTTGTTTGGCTCCCTGCACTGTGGGATGACGCAGAATAGGAAGTAACTTCTGAGAATGTAGCACTGGATCCAGATGTCGATGTGAGTGTGGAGGACTCTTCTGTAGTGGAGGTCGTCACAGCAGTCTTCGCAGCACTCTTTGAAGTGGAAAAGGAGGATGTGGTTCTTGAAGGCTCAGTAGCAGAAGATTGCTCCAGTGTGGTTGCAGAAATGCTGGTGAATGCTGTTGTTGAGTACTGGGGTAATGAGGAATGGGTAAAAGGTGTTTTCGAATAATTAGTAGAAGGCATAGCAGTAGATGGAAAGCTTGTTGTTGAACTCTCCATCACATTGGAGGACTCTGGTGTATAGGGCCTAGATGTGGATCCAGAAGAATTGGTCTCTGCGGCAGAAGTTGAGGAAGATGTCCTAAAAGTACTGCTAGCATGCTCTGACGTGGAAAGAGAGGATATGGTGCTGAAAGATTCAGTAGGGAAAGACAGCTCTGGCGTGCTTCCAGAAAACCTTGTGAATGCAGTTGTTGAGTACAATGGTGAGGATGATTCAGTGAGAGGTCTTGTTGAATAAATAAGAGAAGGAATAGCAGGAGATGTGAAGCTTGCTGTTGAAGTCTCTGTCACTTTGGAGGACTCTGGCGAAGGGGACATAGATGTGGATGCAGAGGGCATGGTGTCCGAGGCAGAGGAGGAGGATTGAGGTACCAATGTCTCGGTCGATGCTCTTTCTTGTGTACCGGTGAGTGACATTGTTGTAAAGGGTGACACTGATGTCTGAGAAGAAAAGGATTCTTGAATTGAAGCAGGTTCAGAGAATGCGCTAGAATGTGATGAAACAGTAGGGGTGGTTTCTGTGACAGTGGAAAATTCTGGACGGCTTGAAGAACTTGAAGGGGTCATTTCAGAAAGAGGACTGCTGGACTGACTTTCTGTTGATTCACTGAAGACTGTGGTTCCGGAAGCTAAGCTGGTTGGAAGCGTCGTCAGTTGAGATTGTGTGCTAAAAGAAGTAAAGGGCGTAGTCGAGTGGAATCGTGTCACTGCGCTTGTTTCGGTAATTGTGCTGGGGGAGGATGGAGTGGTGGAAATCTCTTTTGAGACATGGGTACTGGATGAAGAAGCCGATGTGAGTGTTGATGGCTCTTCTTTCAGAGTTGTAGAGATAAAAGGATAAGTACTGCTCTCTGAGGTGGCAAAGGAAGTTACCAATGAAGACCTTTCAGTAGTAAAAGGTCCCTTCGGTGTGCTTTCTGTAAAGCTCGTGATTGAGGTGGTTAAAGGTACTGGGGAGGATGACGCACTGAGTGAGGATGTTGAAAAACTGCTGGTAGGACTAACAGGTGGCAATATCTCTGTGGCATGGGAGAACTCTGATGTGCTAAAGAGGACTGTGGAGCTGGAAGCACTGGGTTTTGAGACAGAGGCTGTGGAGAAGGGTGCAGATGTGCCTCTGGAAGCCGTTTCTTCAGTACCAGTGACTGTAGATAAGGAAACTGGTATTGTAGATGTCTGTGAAGTCAAGGATTCCATTGATGTCGCACTTTCAGAGGGGGTGCTGAAATGGGATGAAGCTGTAAGTGTTGTTCCCGTAGTGCGGGATGGCTCCTGAGTATTTGTCGATGTGGAAGAGGTCCTCTCAGACACAGTGCTGGTGGACAGACTCTGAGTGGATCCTGTTGAAAGTGTTGATTCAGAGGTCTGCGTGGAATGGGGGGCTGTTAGTGTTGAATGTGTGCTGAAAGGCCTACTTTGAGCTGAAGATGGAATCTCTGTCACTAAACTTGTTTGACTCCCTGCACTGTGGGATGACGCAGAATAGGAAGTAACTTCTGAGAATGTAGCACTGGATCCAGATGTCGCTGTGAGTGTGGAGGACTCTTCTGTAGTGGAGGTCGTCACAGCAGTCTTCGCAGCACTCTGTGAAGTGGAAAAGGAGGATGTGGTCCTAGAAGGCTCAGTAGCAGAAGATTGCTCCAGTGTGGTTGCAGAAATGCTGGTGAATGCTGTTGTTGAGTACTGGGGTAATGAGGAATGGGTAAAAGGTGTTTTCGAATAATTAGTAAAAGGCATAGCAGTAGATGGAAAGCTTGTTGTTGAACTCTCCATCACATTGGAGGACTCTGGTGTATAGGGCCTAGATGTGGATCCAGAAGAATTGGTCTCTGCGTCAGAAGTTGAGGAAGATGTCCTAAAAATACTACTAGCATGCTCTGACGTGGAAAGAGAGGATATGGTGCTGAAAGATTCAGTAGGGGAAGACAGCTCTGGCGTGCTTCCAGAAAACCTTGTGAATGCAGTTGTTGAGTACAATGGTGAGGATGATTCAGTGAGAGGTCTTGTTGAATAAATAAGAGAAGGAATAGCAGAAGATGTGAAGCTTGCTGTTGAAGTCTCTGTCACTTTGGAGGACTCTGGCGAAGGGGACATAGATGTGGATGCAGAGGGCATGGTGTCCGAGGCAGAGGAGGAGGATTGAGGTACCAATGTCTCAGTCGATGCTCTTTCTTGTGTACCGGTGAGTGACATTGTTGTAAAGGGTGACACTGATGTCTGAGAAGAAAAGGATTCTTGAATTGAAGCAGGTTCAGAGAATGCGCTAGAATGTGATGAAACTGTAGGGGTGGTTTCTGTGACAGTGGAAAATTCTGGACGGCTTGAAGAACTTGAAGGGGTCATTTCAGAAAGAGGACTGCTGGACTGACTTTCTGTTGATTCACTGAAGACTGTGGTTCCGGAAGCTAAGCTGGTTGGAAGCGTCGTCAGTTGAGATTGTGTGCTAAAAGAAGTAAAGGGCGTAGTCGAGTGGAATCGTGTCACTGCGCTTGTTTCGGTAATTGTGCTGGGGGAGGATGGAGTGGTGGAAATCTCTTTTGAGACATGGGTACTGGATGAAGAAGCCGATGTGAGTGTTGATGGCTCTTCTTTCAGAGTTGTAGAGATAAAAGGATAAGTACTGCTCTCTGAGGTGGCAAAGGAAGTTACCAATGAAGACCTTTCAGTAGTAAAAGGTCCCTTCGGTGTGCTTTCTGTAAAGCTCGTGATTGAGGTGGTTAAAGGTACTGGGGAGGATGACGCACTGAGTGAGGATGTTGAAAAACTGCTGGTAGGACTAACAGGTGGCAATATCTCTGTGGCATGGGAGAACTCTGATGTGCTAAAGAGGACTGTGGAGCTGGAAGCACTGGGTGTTGAGACAGAGGCTGTGGAGAAGGGTGCAGATGTGCCTCTGGAAGCCGTTTCTTCAGTACCAGTGACTGTAGATAAGGAAACTGGTATTGTAGATGTCTGTGAAGTCAAGGATTCCATTGATGTCGCACTTTCAGAGGGGGTGATGAAATGGGATGAAGCTGTAAGTGTTGTTCCCGTAGTGCGGGATGGCTCCTGAGTATTTGTCGATGTGGAAGAGGTCCTCTCAGACACAGTGCTGGTGGACAGACTCTGAGTGGATCCTGTTGAAAGTGTTGATTCAGAGGTCTGCGTGGAATGGGTGGCTGTTAGTGTTGAATGTGTGCTGAAAGGCCTACTTTGAGCTGAAGATGGAATCTCTGTCACTAAACTTGTTTGGCTCCCTGCACTGTGGGATGACGCAGAATAGGAAGTAACTTCTGAGAATGTAGCACTGGATCCAGATGTCGATGTGAGTGTGGAGGACTCTTCTGTAGTGGAGGTCGTCACAGCAGTCTTCGCAGCACTCTGTGAAGTGGAAAAGGAGGATGTGGTCCTAGAAGGCTCAGTAGCAGAAGATTGCTCCAGTGTGGTTGCAGAAATGCTGGTGAATGCTGTTGTTGAGTACTGGGGTAATGAGGAATGGGTAAAAGGTGTTTTTGAATAATTAGTAGAAGGCATAGTAGTAGATGGAAAGCTTGTTGTTGAACTCTCCATCACATTGGAGGACTCTGGTGTATAGGGCCTAGATGTGGATCCAGAAGAATTGGTCTCTGCGGCAGAAGTTGAGGAAGATGTCCTAAAAGTACTGCTAGCATGCTCTGACGTGGAAAGAGAGGATATGGTGCTGAAAGATTCAGTAGGGGAAGACAGCTCTGGCGTGCTTCCAGAAAACCTTGTGAATGCAGTTGTTGAGTACAATGGTGAGGATGATTCAGTGAGAGGTCTTGTTGAATAAATAAGAGAAGGAAGAGCAGAAGATGTGAAGCTTGCTGTTGAAGTCTCTGTCACTTTGGAGGACTCTGGCGAAGGGGACATAGATGTGGATGCAGAGGGCATGGTGTCCGAGGCAGAGGAGGAGGATTGAGGTACCAATGTCTCGGTCGATGCTCTTTCTTGTGTACCGGTGAGTGACATTGTTGTAAAGGGTGACACTGATGTCTGAGAAGAAAAGGATTCTTGAGTTGAAGCAGGTTCAGAGAATGCGCTAGAATGTGATGAAACTGTAGGGGTGGTATCTGTGACAGTGGAAAATTCTGGTCGGCTTGAAGAACTTGAAGGGGTCATTTCAGAAAGAGGACTGTTGGACTGACTTTCTGTTGATTCACTGAAGACTGTGGTTCCGGAAGCTAAGCTGGTTGGAAGCGTCGTCAGTTGAGATTGTGTGCTAAAAGAAGTAAAGGGCGCAGTCGAGTGGAATCGTGTCACTGCGCTTGTTTCGGTAATTGTGCTGGGGGAGGATGGAGTGGTGGAAATCTCTTTTGAGACATGGGTACTGGATGAAGAAGCCGATGTGAGTGTTGATGGCTCTTCTTTCAGAGTTGTAGAGATAAAAGGATAAGTACTGCTCTCTGAGGTGGCAAAGGAAGTTACCAATGAAGACCTTTCAGTAGTAAAAGGTCCCTTCGGTGTGCTTTCTGTAAAGCTCGTGATTGAGGTGGTTAAAGGTACTGGGGAGGATGACGCACTGAGTGAGGATGTTGAAAAACTGCTGGTAGGACTAACAGGTGGCAATATCTCTGTGGCATGGGAGAACTCTGATGTGCTAAAGAGGACTGTGGAGCTGGAAGCACTGGGTTTTGAGACAGAGGCTGTGGAGAAGGGTGCAGATGTGCCTCTGGAAGCCGTTTCTTCAGTACCAGTGACTGTAGATAAGGAAACTGGTATTGTAGATGTCTGTGAAGTCAAGGATTCCATTGATGTCGCACTTTCAGAGGGGGTGCTGAAATGGGATGAAGCTGTAAGTGTTGTTCCCGTAGTGCGGGTTGGCTCCTGAGAATTTGTCGATGTGGAAGAGGTCCTCTCAGACACAGTACTGGTGGACAGACTCTGAGTGGATCCTGTTGAAAGTGTTGATTCAGAGGTCTGCGTGGAATGGGGGGCTGTTAGTGTTGAATGTGTGCTGAAAGGCCTACTTTGAGCTGAAGATGGAATCTCTGTCACTAAACTTGTTTGGCTCCCTGCACTGTGGGATGACGCAGAATAGGAAGTAACTTCTGAGAATGTAGCACTGGATCCAGATGTCGATGTGAGTGTGGAGGACTCTTCTGTAGTGGAGGTCGTCACAGCAGTCTTCGCAGCACTCTGTGAAGTGGAAAAGGAGGATGTGGTCCTAGAAGGCTCAGTAGCAGAAGATTGCTCCAGTGTGGTTGCAGAAATGCTGGTGAATGCTGTTGTTGAGTACTGGGGTAATGAGGAATGGGTAAAAGGTGTTTTCGAATAATTAGTAGAAGGCATAGCAGTAGATGGAAAGCTTGTTGTTGAACTCTCCATCACATTGGAGGACTCTGGTGTATAGGGCCTAGATGTGGATCCAGAAGAATCGGTCTCTGCGGCAGAAGTTGAGGAAGATGTCCTAAAAGTACTGCTAGCATGCTCTGACGTGGAAAGAGAGGATATGGTGCTGAAAGATTCAGTAGGGGAAGACAGCTCTGGCGTGCTTCCAGAAAACCTTGTGAATGCAGTTGTTGAGTACAATGGTGAGGATGATTCAGTGAAAGGTCTTGTTGAATAAATAAGAGAAGGAATAGCAGAAGATGTGAAGCTTGCTGTTGAAGTCTCTGTCACTTTGGAGGACTCTGGCGAAGGGGACATAGATGTGGATGCAGAGGGCATGGTGTCCGAGGCAGAGGAGGAGGATTGAGGTACCAATGTCTCGGTCGATGCTCTTTCTTGTGTACCGGTGAGTGACATTGTTGTAAAGGGTGACACTGATGTCTGAGAAGAAAAGGATTCTTGAGTTGAAGCAGGTTCAGAGAATGCGCTAGAATGTGATGAAACTGTAGGGGTGGTTTCTGTGACAGTGGAAAATTCTGGACGGCTTGAAGAACTTGAAGGGGTCATTTCAGAAAGAGGACTGCTGGACTGACTTTCTGTTGATTCACTGAAGACTGTGGTTCCGGAAGCTAAGCTGGTTGGAAGCGTCGTCAGTTGAGATTGGGTGCTAAAAGAAGTAAAGGGTGCAGTCGAGTGGAATCGTGTCACTGCGCTTGTTTCGGTAATTGTGCTGGGGGAGGATGGAGTGGTGGAAATCTCTTTTGAGACATGGGTACTGGATGAAGAAGCCGATGTGAGTGTTGATGGCTCTTCTTTCAGAGTTGTAGAGATAAAAGGATAAGTACTGCTCTCTGAGGTGGCAAAGGAAGTTACCAATGAAGACCTTTCAGTAGTAAAAGGTCCCTTCGGTGTGCTTTCTGTAAAGCTCGTGATTGAGGTGGTTAAAGGTACTGGGGAGGATGACGCACTGAGTGAGGATGTTGAAAAACTGCTGGTAGGACTAACAGGTGGCAATATCTCTGTGGCATGGGAGAACTCTGATGTGCTAAAGAGGACTGTGGAGCTGGAAGCACTGGGTTTTGAGACAGAGGCTGTGGAGAAGGGTGCAGATGTGCCTCTGGAAGCCGTTTCTTCAGTACCAGTGACTGTAGATAAGGAAACTGGTATTGTAGATGTCTGTGAAGTCAAGGATTCCATTGATGTCGCACTTTCAGAGGGGGTGCTGAAATGGGATGAAGCTGTAAGTGTTGTTCCCGTAGTGCGGGATGGCTCCTGAGTATTTGTCGATGTGGAAGAGGTCCTCTCAGACACAGTGCTGGTGGACAGACTCTGAGTGGATCCTGTTGAAAGTGTTGATTCAGAGGTCTGCGTGGAATGGGGGGCTGTTAGTGTTGAATGTGTGCTGAAAGGCCTACTTTGAGCTGAAGATGGAATCTCTGTCACTAAACTTGTTTGGCTCCCTGCACTCTGGGATGACGCAGAATAGGAAGTAACTTCTGAGAATGTAGCACTGGATCCAGATGTCGATGTGAGTGTGGAGGACTCTTCTGTAGTGGAGGTCGTCACAGCAGTCTTCGCAGCACTCTGTGAAGTGGAAAAGGAGGATGTGGTCCTAGAAGGCTCAGTAGCAGATGATTGCTCCAGTGTGGTTGCAAAAATGCTGGTGAATGCTGTTGTTGAGTACTGGGGTAATGAGGAATGGGTAAAAGGTGTTTTCGAATAATTAGTAGAAGGCATAGCAGTAGATGGAAAGCTTGTTGTTGAACTCTCCATCACATTGGAGGACTCTGGTGTATAGGGCCTAGATGTGGATCCAGAAGAATTGGTCTCTGCGGCAGAAGTTGAGGAAGATGTCCTAAAAGTACTGCTAGCATGCTCTGACGTGGAAAGAGAGGATATGGTGCTGAAAGATTCAGTAGGGAAAGACAGCTCTGGCGTGCTTCCAGAAAACCTTGTGAATGCAGTTGTTGAGTACAATGGTGAGGATGATTCAGTGAGAGGTCTTGTTGAATAAATAAGAGAAGGAATAGCAGGAGATGTGAAGCTTGCTGTTGAAGTCTCTGTCACTTTGGAGGACTCTGGCGAAGGGGACATAGATGTGGATGCAGAGGGCATGGTGTCCGAGGCAGAGGAGGAGGATTGAGGTACCAATGTCTCGGTCGATGCTCTTTCTTGTGTACCGGTGAGTGACATTGTTGTAAAGGGTGACACTGATGTCTGAGAAGAAAAGGATTCTTGAGTTGAAGCAGGTTCAGAGAATGCGCTAGAATGTGATGAAACTGTAGGGGTGGTTTCTGTGACAGTGGAAAATTCTGGACGGCTTGAAGAACTTGAAGGGGTCATTTCAGAAAGAGGACTGCTGGACTGACTTTCTGTTGATTCACTGAAGACTGTGGTTCCGGAAGCTAAGCTGGTTGGAAGCGTCGTCAGTTGAGATTGTGTGCTAAAAGAAGTAAAGGGTGCAGTTGAGTGGAATCGTGTCACTGCGCTTGTTTCGGTAATTGTGCTGGGGGAGGATGGAGTGGTGGAAATCTCTTTTGAGACATGGGTACTGGATGAAGAAGCCGATGTGAGTGTTGATGGCTCTTCTTTCAGAGTTGTAGAGATAAAAGGATAAGTACTGCTCTCTGAGGTGGCAAAGGAAGTTACCAATGAAGACCTTTCAGTAGTAAAAGGTCCCTTCGGTGTGCTTTCTGTAAAGCTCGTGATTGAGGTGGTTAAAGGTACTGGGGAGGATGACGCACTGAGTGAGGATGTTGAAAAACTGCTGGTAGGACTAACAGGTGGCAATATCTCTGTGGCATGGGAGAACTCTGATGTGCTAAAGAGGACTGTGGAGCTGGAAGCACTGGGTTTTGAGACAGAGGCTGTGGAGAAGGGTGCAGATGTGCCTCTGGAAGCCGTTTCTTCAGTACCAGTGACTGTAGATAAGGAAACTGGTATTGTAGATGTCTGTGAAGTCAAGGATTCCATTGATGTCGCACTTTCAGAGGGGGTGATGAAATGGGATGAAGCTGTAAGTGTTGTTCCCGTAGTGCGGGATGGCTCCTGAGTATTTGTCGATGTGGAAGAGGTCCTCTCAGACACAGTGTTGGTGGACAGACTCTGAGTGGATCCTGTTGAAAGTGTTGATTCAGAGGTCTGCGTGGAATGGGTGGCTGTTAGTGTTGAATGTGTGCTGAAAGGCCTACTTTGAGCTGAAGATGGAATCTCTGTCACTAAACTTGTTTGGCTCCCTGCACTGTGGGATGACGCAGAATAGGAAGTAACTTCTGAGAATGTAGCACTGGATCCAGATGTCGATGTGAGTGTGGAGGACTCTTCTGTAGTGGAGGTCGTCACAGCAGTCTTCGCAGCACTCTTTGAAGTGGAAAAGGAGGATGTGGTTCTTGAAGGCTCAGTAGCAGAAGATTGCTCCAGTGTGGTTGCAGAAATGCTGGTGAATGCTGTTGTTGAGTACTGGGGTAATGAGGAATGGGTAAAAGGTGTTTTCGAATAATTAGTAGAAGGCATAGCAGTAGATGGAAAGCTTGTTGTTGAACTCTCCATCACATTGGAGGACTCTGGTGTATAGGGCCTAGATGTGGATCCAGAAGAATTGGTCTCTGCGGCAGAAGTTGAGGAAGATGTCCTAAAAGTACTGCTAGCATGCTCTGACGTGGAAAGAGAGGATATGGTGCTGAAAGATTCAGTAGGGAAAGACAGCTCTGGCGTGCTTCCAGAAAACCTTGTGAATGCAGTTGTTGAGTACAATGGTGAGGATGATTCAGTGAGAGGTCTTGTTGAATAAATAAGAGAAGGAATAGCAGGAGATGTGAAGCTTGCTGTTGAAGTCTCTGTCACTTTGGAGGACTCTGGCGAAGGGGACATAGATGTGGATGCAGAGGGCATGGTGTCCGAGGCAGAGGAGGAGGATTGAGGTACCAATGTCTCGGTCGATGCTCTTTCTTGTGTACCGGTGAGTGACATTGTTGTAAAGGGTGACACTGATGTCTGAGAAGAAAAGGATTCTTGAATTGAAGCAGGTTCAGAGAATGCGCTAGAATGTGATGAAACAGTAGGGGTGGTTTCTGTGACAGTGGAAAATTCTGGACGGCTTGAAGAACTTGAAGGGGTCATTTCAGAAAGAGGACTGCTGGACTGACTTTCTGTTGATTCACTGAAGACTGTGGTTCCGGAAGCTAAGCTGGTTGGAAGCGTCGTCAGTTGAGATTGTGTGCTAAAAGAAGTAAAGGGCGTAGTCGAGTGGAATCGTGTCACTGCGCTTGTTTCGGTAATTGTGCTGGGGGAGGATGGAGTGGTGGAAATCTCTTTTGAGACATGGGTACTGGATGAAGAAGCCGATGTGAGTGTTGATGGCTCTTCTTTCAGAGTTGTAGAGATAAAAGGATAAGTACTGCTCTCTGAGGTGGCAAAGGAAGTTACCAATGAAGACCTTTCAGTAGTAAAAGGTCCCTTCGGTGTGCTTTCTGTAAAGCTCGTGATTGAGGTGGTTAAAGGTACTGGGGAGGATGACGCACTGAGTGAGGATGTTGAAAAACTGCTGGTAGGACTAACAGGTGGCAATATCTCTGTGGCATGGGAGAACTCTGATGTGCTAAAGAGGACTGTGGAGCTGGAAGCACTGGGTTTTGAGACAGAGGCTGTGGAGAAGGGTGCAGATGTGCCTCTGGAAGCCGTTTCTTCAGTACCAGTGATTGTAGATAAGGAAACTGGTATTGAAGATGTCTGTGAAGTCAAGGATTCCATTGATGTCGCACTTTCAGAGGGGGTGCTGAAATGGGATGAAGCTGTAAGTGTTGTTCCCGTAGTGCGGGATGGCTCCTGAGTATTTGTCGATGTGGAAGAGGTCCTCTCAGACACAGTGCTGGTGGACAGACTCTGAGTGGATCCTGTTGAAAGTGTTGATTCAGAGGTCTGCGTGGAATGGGGGGCTGTTAGTGTTGAATGTGTGCTGAAAGGCCTACTTTGAGCTGAAGATGGAATCTCTGTCACTAAACTTGTTTGACTCCCTGCACTGTGGGATGACGCAGAATAGGAAGTAACTTCTGAGAATGTAGCACTGGATCCAGATGTCGCTGTGAGTGTGGAGGACTCTTCTGTAGTGGAGGTCGTCACAGCAGTCTTCGCAGCACTCTGTGAAGTGGAAAAGGAGGATGTGGTCCTAGAAGGCTCAGTAGCAGAAGATTGCTCCAGTGTGGTTGCAGAAATGCTGGTGAATGCTGTTGTTGAGTACTGGGGTAATGAGGAATGGGTAAAAGGTGTTTTCGAATAATTAGTAAAAGGCATAGCAGTAGATGGAAAGCTTGTTGTTGAACTCTCCATCACATTGGAGGACTCTGGTGTATAGGGCCTAGATGTGGATCCAGAAGAATTGGTCTCTGCGTCAGAAGTTGAGGAAGATGTCCTAAAAATACTACTAGCATGCTCTGACGTGGAAAGAGAGGATATGGTGCTGAAAGATTCAGTAGGGGAAGACAGCTCTGGCGTGCTTCCAGAAAACCTTGTGAATGCAGTTGTTGAGTACAATGGTGAGGATGATTCAGTGAGAGGTCTTGTTGAATAAATAAGAGAAGGAATAGCAGAAGATGTGAAGCTTGCTGTTGAAGTCTCTGTCACTTTGGAGGACTCTGGCGAAGGGGACATAGATGTGGATGCAGAGGGCATGGTGTCCGAGGCAGAGGAGGAGGATTGAGGTACCAATGTCTCAGTCGATGCTCTTTCTTGTGTACCGGTGAGTGACATTGTTGTAAAGGGTGACACTGATGTCTGAGAAGAAAAGGATTCTTGAATTGAAGCAGGTTCAGAGAATGCGCTAGAATGTGATGAAACTGTAGGGGTGGTTTCTGTGACAGTGGAAAATTCTGGACGGCTTGAAGAACTTGAAGGGGTCATTTCAGAAAGAGGACTGCTGGACTGACTTTCTGTTGATTCACTGAAGACTGTGGTTCCGGAAGCTAAGCTGGTTGGAAGCGTCGTCAGTTGAGATTGTGTGCTAAAAGAAGTAAAGGGCGTAGTCGAGTGGAATCGTGTCACTGCGCTTGTTTCGGTAATTGTGCTGGGGGAGGATGGAGTGGTGGAAATCTCTTTTGAGACATGGGTACTGGATGAAGAAGCCGATGTGAGTGTTGATGGCTCTTCTTTCAGAGTTGTAGAGATAAAAGGATAAGTACTGCTCTCTGAGGTGGCAAAGGAAGTTACCAATGAAGACCTTTCAGTAGTAAAAGGTCCCTTCGGTGTGCTTTCTGTAAAGCTCGTGATTGAGGTGGTTAAAGGTACTGGGGAGGATGACGCACTGAGTGAGGATGTTGAAAAACTGCTGGTAGGACTAACAGGTGGCAATATCTCTGTGGCATGGGAGAACTCTGATGTGCTAAAGAGGACTGTGGAGCTGGAAGCACTGGGTTTTGAGACAGAGGCTGTGGAGAAGGGTGCAGATGTGCCTCTGGAAGCCGTTTCTTCAGTACCAGTGACTGTAGATAAGGAAACTGGTATTGTAGATGTCTGTGAAGTCAAGGATTCCATTGATGTCGCACTTTCAGAGGGGGTGATGAAATGGGATGAAGCTGTAAGTGTTGTTCCCGTAGTGCGGGATGGCTCCTGAGTATTTGTCGATGTGGAAGAGGTCCTCTCAGACACAGTGCTGGTGGACAGACTCTGAGTGGATCCTGTTGAAAGTGTTGATTCAGAGGTCTGCGTGGAATGGGGGGCTGTTAGTGTTGAATGTGTGCTGAAAGGCCTACTTTGAGCTGAAGATGGAATCTCTGTCACTAAACTTGTTTGGCTCCCTGCACTGTGGGATGACGCAGAATAGGAAGTAACTTCTGAGAATGTAGCACTGGATCCAGATGTCGATGTGAGTGTGGAGGACTCTTCTGTAGTGGAGGTCGTCACAGCAGTCTTCGCAGCACTCTGTGAAGTGGAAAAGGAGGATGTGGTCCTAGAAGGCTCAGTAGCAGAAGATTGCTCCAGTGTGGTTGCAGAAATGCTGGTGAATGCTGTTGTTGAGTACTGGGGTAATGAGGAATGGGTAAAAGGTGTTTTTGAATAATTAGTAGAAGGCATAGTAGTAGATGGAAAGCTTGTTGTTGAACTCTCCATCACATTGGAGGACTCTGGTGTATAGGGCCTAGATGTGGATCCAGAAGAATTGGTCTCTGCGGCAGAAGTTGAGGAAGATGTCCTAAAAGTACTGCTAGCATGCTCTGACGTGGAAAGAGAGGATATGGTGCTGAAAGATTCAGTAGGGGAAGACAGCTCTGGCGTGCTTCCAGAAAACCTTGTGAATGCAGTTGTTGAGTACAATGGTGAGGATGATTCAGTGAGAGGTCTTGTTGAATAAATAAGAGAAGGAATAGCAGAAGATGTGAAGCTTGCTGTTGAAGTCTCTGTCACTTTGGAGGACTCTGGCGAAGGGGACATAGATGTGGATGCAGAGGGCATGGTGTCCGAGGCAGAGGAGGAGGATTGAGGTACCAATGTCTCGGTCGATGCTCTTTCTTGTGTACCGGTGAGTGACATTGTTGTAAAGGGTGACACTGATGTCTGAGAAGAAAAGGATTCTTGAGTTGAAGCAGGTTCAGAGAATGCGCTAGAATGTGATGAAACTGTAGGGGTGGTTTCTGTGACAGTGGAAAATTCTGGACGGCTTGAAGAACTTGAAGGGGTCATTTCAGAAAGAGGACTGCTGGACTGACTTTCTGTTGATTCACTGAAGACTGTGGTTCCGGAAGCTAAGCTGGTTGGAAGCGTCGTCAGTTGAGATTGTGTGCTAAAAGAAGTAAAGGGTGCAGTTGAGTGGAATCGTGTCACTGCGCTTGTTTCGGTAATTGTGCTGGGGGAGGATGGAGTGGTGGAAATCTCTTTTGAGACATGGGTACTGGATGAAGAAGCCGATGTGAGTGTTGATGGCTCTTCTTTCAGAGTTGTAGAGATAAAAGGATAAGTACTGCTCTCTGAGGTGGCAAAGGAAGTTACCAATGAAGACCTTTCAGTAGTAAAAGGTCCCTTCGGTGTGCTTTCTGTAAAGCTCGTGATTGAGGTGGTTAAAGGTACTGGGGAGGATGACGCACTGAGTGAGGATGTTGAAAAACTGCTGGTAGGACTAATAGGTGGCAATATCTCTGTGGCATGGGAGAACTCTGATGTGCTAAAGAGGACTGTGGAGCTGGAAGCACTGGGTTTTGAGACAGAGGCTGTGGAGAAGGGTGCAGATGTGCCTCTGGAAGCCGTTTCTTCAGTACCAGTGACTGTAGATAAGGAAACTGGTATTGTAGATGTCTGTGAAGTCAAGGATTCCATTGATGTCGCACTTTCAGAGGGGGTGATGAAATGGGATGAAGCTGTAAGTGTTGTTCCCGTAGTGCGGGATGGCTCCTGAGTATTTGTCGATGTGGAAGAGGTCCTCTCAGACACAGTGTTGGTGGACAGACTCTGAGTGGATCCTGTTGAAAGTGTTGATTCAGAGGTCTGCGTGGAATGGGTGGCTGTTAGTGTTGAATGTGTGCTGAAAGGCCTACTTTGAGCTGAAGATGGAATCTCTGTCACTAAACTTGTTTGGCTCCCTGCACTGTGGGATGACGCAGAATAGGAAGTAACTTCTGAGAATGTAGCACTGGATCCAGATGTCGATGTGAGTGTGGAGGACTCTTCTGTAGTGGAGGTCGTCACAGCAGTCTTCGCAGCACTCTTTGAAGTGGAAAAGGAGGATGTGGTTCTTGAAGGCTCAGTAGCAGAAGATTGCTCCAGTGTGGTTGCAGAAATGCTGGTGAATGCTGTTGTTGAGTACTGGGGTAATGAGGAATGGGTAAAAGGTGTTTTCGAATAATTAGTAGAAGGCATAGCAGTAGATGGAAAGCTTGTTGTTGAACTCTCCATCACATTGGAGGACTCTGGTGTATAGGGCCTAGATGTGGATCCAGAAGAATTGGTCTCTGCGGCAGAAGTTGAGGAAGATTTCCTAAAAGTACTGCTAGCATGCTCTGACGTGGAAAGAGAGGATATGGTGCTGAAAGATTCAGTAGGGGAAGACAGCTCTGGCGTGCTTCCAGAAAACCTTGTGAATGCAGTTGTTGAGTACAATGGTGAGGATGATTCAGTGAGAGGTCTTGTTGAATAAATAAGAGAAGGAATAGCAGAAGATGTGAAGCTTGCTGTTGAAGTCTCTGTCACTTTGGAGGACTCTGGCGAAGGGGACATAGATGTGGATGCAGAGGGCATGGTGTCCGAGGCAGTGGAGGAGTATTGAGGTACCAATGTCTCGGTCGATGCTCTTTCTTGTGTACCGGTGAGTGACATTGTTGTAAAGGGTGACACTGATGTCTGAGAAGAAAAGGATTCTTGAGTTGAAGCAGGTTCAGAGAATGCGCTAGAATGTGATGAAACTGTAGGGGTGGTTTCTGTGACAGTGGAAAATTCTGGACGGCTTGAAGAACTTGAAGGGGTCATTTCAGAAAGAGGACTGCTGGACTGACTTTCTGTTGATTCACTGAAGACTGTGGTTCCGGAAGCTAAGCTGGTTGGAAGCGTCGTCAGTTGAGATTGTGTGCTAAAAGAAGTAAAGGGCGTAGTCGAGTGGAATCGTGTCACTGCGCTTGTTTCGGTAATTGTGCTGGGGGAGGATGGAGTGGTGGAAATCTCTTTTGAGACATGGGTACTGGATGAAGAAGCCGATGTGAGTGTTGATGGCTCTTCTTTCAGAGTTGTAGAGATAAAAGGATAAGTACTGCTCTCTGAGGTGGCAAAGGAAGTTACCAATGAAGACCTTTCAGTGGTAAAAGGTCCCTCTGGTGTGCTTTTTATAAGGCTGTTGTGTGAGTTGGTTAACGTTATTGGGTTGGATGATGCATTTAGTGGCATCGTTGCAATTGTGGTGGCTGTAATAAGGGATGGTGAAATGTCATTGACATTGTTCGTTGTGATAAAAGCCTTCGTACTTAAAGCTGATAGAAAGTCAGAAGGTTTTGCAGTTTCTGTCCCTGTAGTTCTCTCTGAGTTGCTCTCTGGTAACATTTTAACTGTGCTTGTCGATTGTATAGGTGAGGGTGCTTTATTCAGATGCGTTGTTGGATAAATTTTGAAATCCTTAGAAGTGTAGGGCAATGCAAAAGTTTGTGAACTGGATTTTTCGTTCGTCTCTGTGAATTTGGAAACAGTCGAGAAGTTTCCTGAGACAGGTGTTGTTAGTTGTGCACTTGCTGAAGAATCTGGTGGTGATGGATGAGTAGCTGCAGTTGTTCTATTGAAGGCTGAATTTGATGTTGAAGAGGAGACATGGCTGACCTCATTTGAAGCGGAGGTTTTAGTGTTCTGGGTTGCTGTGCTATTTGCTGAAAGAAGAGAAAAGCTTTGTTCAGATCATTTACTTATGCTTTGAGAAGTGTGAACAGATTCTTTTATTAAACCAAGTGAATCAGTAAACGTATAGCAGGGGTGTCAAAGTCACTCCTTGTGGGCCGCAATCCAGTTGTGTTTTCAGGATTTCCCCAATGAATTTGCATGAGATCTATTAGCATACAATGAAAGCAGTGCATGCAAATAGATCGGATGTATATTCATTGAGGAAATTCTGAAAACCTGACTGGATTGCGGCCCTCGAGGAGGGACTTTGACACCCCTGACGTATAGTTTATTGGGTGGTAAGTGCTAGTGCATGGTGCTGTAATTTTGCAGTTTGTGCCCAGTAAAATGCTTTTTGTGTTACGATGCATGGCAAGGGTGGAGAGTAGAGAGTTGCACGGGGACAGAAATCCCACCCATCCCCACCCGTCCCCGTCAGGATCCTCTCCGTCCCCACCCATCCCCGCAAGGAATTACCTCCATCCCCGCCCGTCCCCATAAAAAGCAGCAATTACTTCTGACAGGATCATCAATTCCACAGTTTCTTTTGTGTTTGCGCTGCTGTTTTCCTTGTGGAATCTCTTTGGTGGAATCCTTTTTTTTGTTTTTTGTTCAGGTAATTAACTTATAAACCCCCTCTTTTACTAAGGTTGACGTGTCCATTATATTATATGGACGAACCCTGCTTTCAAAGCCTTCCATCCCTGTGGGAGTCCCGTTGGCTAGAGGGGTGTCCCCGTGGGAGTCCCGTGGGCCAGAGGGGGGTCCCCGTGGGTGTCCCGTGGGTTGGGGGGATTCCCGCGGTCCCCGTTCCCGTGCAGACCTCTAGTGGAGAGTGGGCATGGAATGTGTTTGGCAATTAACGCACTTCACTTCCACTTTCTAAAGAGCAGTTAACGTAGGTCCCCTTACTGCTTCCAAAATAGGAGACCCTATAGTCCTAATTGTATAAAAAGCATCAAGGTTCTTGGCATTGAGGAGCGCAATTGTCAATCATCAGATAGGCACCATTTATAGAATCAACTATGGAACGAACTTCCTCTTATGTCCTGGTCCTTTTCAACTTTTTCGTAAATCTTTAAAAACTATTTTATTTGCCAAACTCTTCGGAATCCAGGCATATTAATATTTTCTGATTGTTACTTTTTCCGGTATTTTTTTTAGTTACTGTTAACCGGGTCGAGCTCCCTTCTGGCCGAAGACCCGGTATGCAAAGCTAAGTTTTCGTTTGGTTTAGTTTTAGGGCTCCTTTTATCAAGGCGCACTACTGGGGTTAGCGCGTCAGACATTTCATCACGCGCTAACCCCCGCGGCAAACCTAACAACTAATACTTCGTCAATGGAGGCGTTAGCGACACGCGCGGCAGGCGGTTGAAGCGCAGTATTCCGCGCGTTAACCGCCTACTTCACCTTGATAAAAGGAGCCCTTAGTTTTTATAGAATCTGGACCTAAGTGGTTCCGTGTAAACTGTTTACACGTACCGAATGTTAATTTGAATATCCTTGCACAACCTGTAGTAGAAAATGGTGGGAATGTTGCCAGTAGATGCCACACTTAACCTCCCCCACGCTGAATGCCGGTCACCACACCATTTCACTACAAATAAAGTAAAATTCTGGAATCTTTTTGGGACACACCACTAGTAATAATAATAACTTTATTTTTCTATACCGCCAACACCCAAAAAGTTCTAGGCGGTTCACAGAATAAGAAAGACTGGACATTCCAGTGATAATACAAAGCAATCAGAAAGGCAATACAATATTTCAATAATGAAAAAAAATACAATATGAAACTATAACATAGTTATCAATCAAGAACAAATGTTTTGAACAAATAGGTCTTAACTGATTTTCTTTTTTTTTTTTTTTAGTTCAATATTTTTATTGAGTTTTATGAAAAAATACAAGAAGCAGTCCAAATACAAGACATCAGAACAAAAACACTTAGTAGAGCAAATATTCAGCTACAGTCTGCAATAGAAGAACCAAAACATTCTAAAAGATCCAGAGTACTGGAACTGCTTGTGAAAAAATAATAGAAGATAGGAGAGAAAAATAGAGGGAAGAGAGAGGAAGAAGAAGAAGATGAAGATAAAGGTAAAGAAGAAGAAGACAGGAGTGTCTATGAAACAGAATGAACATAAGAATCCAAGAATCTCCAAGGTGATTTACATCGCATCAAAAGTGTTGAATCGGATCATCTAACCGTAATTGGACTTTACCTGCTTGATAAGCCAAAGATCGATCAAAGTAATTTTTATAACGGCAATTTTTAGGATTAGGAAAAGTGAATAGACCAGAACGTCAAAAAGATCTAGTCGAACAGGACACTTCAAAACGAGACACTGTGCCAAATGGAGAAATGTTCAGACTTAGTGAATTTACGCTGCTATCAAGTTACTGGGCAAATTCCTTTAAAACTGGTCTATCACTACCTCCACTCTGCCTATATCCTTTTACAGGTACCAAAGAAAGCTAAATATTGTCCTTTGTTTCTTCTGTGTATTAAGGTTTTGCACGTATAAAACATTATATCTTTTACTTAATCTTGGATTTCAAATGATGAGGACTTGAGTGAGATTTAAGACAATCTTTTTTCTTTCATATATTATATATTAAGCTTGAATTATTTTCTTTATTCTTGAATTTTGCTTTCTGTACAAGTATATACTTGATTGTTATATTTGAAAATTTATAAATAAAAAAAACCACATTATATCTCAGACATATTGCCTTAAATGTTGGAGCCGTCTGCCCTTGACAATGGAAGCGATGGAGGGTGAAAACGACTTGCCTACCATGGGTCTGATTTGCACATTTGTCAACCTAGTATACATTTGTCTCTTTGGTTTTCTTTTTTTTTTTTTAATGTATTTCAGATTTCATTTAAAATTTGGCAAAATTTTATAAAATGTTTATCTGGTAAGCATTTGGATGTTGATTTTAACTGTTCCTATGCATGTTCAAATATTTTTAGATCCCTGGCAGCTGGGGGTACGCCAATATACATCCTTGTCAGGTCAGTGTGAATTGCCTCTTATCTTGGATACTTAAAAGATACAAAAATAGAAATTCACATTAATTACCAGTTCTTTTTGGCATTGCTGCTATTTTTTTTTTTTTTTTGTATCTTTTAAGCACCTTCTGCAGCCTTCAGAGATTTTGATTAGGGATCTTATCTTGGATACTGCAATAAATCTTAATACACAACCACGACGGACTCCTAAGTCCTCATTGCCTCCCTCGGTTTGTCATCGCTTTTATTGTGTGCCTGATGGTGTTTGCAAAGACCAATCTCCGTTTCTAGTTCATCAAAATTATCGCATGACCATTAATACAAAAAAATAGAAAAGTGGTCGTTAGGCTAGCGGTAATAAGAGCCTTAGTGCACCGGAAAGATACCGCACTAAAGCCACTTTTTACCACAGCTGCTAAAGGGCTGTAATAAAGAATGACACATGGACAAATTTGTCTCCGCAGTAGCTCAATTTCTCTGTCCTGTCCCCACGAGTTTTGTCACTATCCCTGTCCCTGCTCCATTCCTGTTAGCTCTGCCTTAACCGCACAAGCCTCGAACACTTATGATTTAAAAATGCTTGAGGCTTGTGCAGACTAGGACAGAGCTTAGGCATTGGTGGAAAGAGGCATTATGACATCACAATCTGAGCTCTAGAATGTTGTTACTTATGATTTTAAAGTGTTTGAGGCTTGTGCAGACGAGGACAGAGCTTAGGCATTGGTGGAAAGAGGCATTATGACATCACAATCTGAGCCCTAGAATGTTGCTACTTAGGATGTTAAAGTGTCTGAGGCTTGTGCGGATGAGGACGGAGCTTAGGCATTGGTGGAATGAGGCATTATGACATCACAATCTGAGCTCTAGAATGTTGCTACTTAGGATTTGAAAGTGTTTGAAGCTTGTGCAGATGAGGACAGAGCTTGCAGGAATGAGGCAGGGACAGGAAAAGAACTCGCCAGGATGGGACGGGAAAATGAGTTTCCGCAGGGATAGGGAAAAATTTGTCACCATGTCATTCTCTAAAATCATGCACAATTTGAAAGCATACAAAACAATCCCTGTATAGTAGTTAAAGCTCTTCAAAAGAGATCTGAATGTGTCCAGGGCTGCTCAGACACCCTTTTTTTTTTTTTTTGGTTTACCACAATAGAAATAAAATATGTGGACTGACTATTGCTAGATTTATTCAGCCTGGGATTTTTGCAGAATTATGGTTTAAAATATTGGCAGTATTAAAGAACTAATCCTCTCCCCCACAGACACACAAAACCATTTAATTAAACAATTAGAGGCAGCTTCCTTAATCAGATAAATTCAGTAATGAGTGGTGAAATGTGCACAGTGATCGTATTTACCTGTTGCTGTAATCCCATTTTGGCACTGAAAAAATAAAACACCCCAAACAATGGCACAAAACCTCCAGCACATCCGTTTAAAAGTCATCATTTTAAGTCACCTTTGGCTCCAATTAGCGTTAATCATCAGGACTGTCAACCGGGCAGGGTTTCATTATCCCAAAAGCCGGCGATTGCGCTCAAGCTCTCTATACTGGCACCAAAAAGTTATTCCCTGCAAAAGACGCAGGAGGCATTTTTGACAAATCCCTTGTGCAAGACTCCCAAGCACATACGGCGAAAGGAAATAACTCCCCCCGAGCGATGAGGACGCCCCTTCCCTCCTTCTGCACTTGGGCGCTCTTGCTAAGTCTAGCTCCGGTGATCCTTCTTGGTTTAGATAAGCCGGCGCTGAGATAAGCTGCTCCGATCGCAGCACTCCTGGGAGAAATGAAGTCGCCAGGTGAGCATGCAGTACAAGCCATTGAATCATGACCGCAATTACACACCTTAGGTAACCAAGCTTGAGAATGGATTAGCAGCACTTGTTACGAAAAACAAACAATGGGGATGTTTTGTTGCACTTGTGCTGCCTTGTCTCTGTTGAGGTAAAAAAAAAAAAAAAAACTTCCATTGAGCATCCAACAGTTATTCGGTGGAAAGTTACTAATACGGAGCTTGCCAACCAGAACTGCAGGGTTGTAAGGAGTTAACTGTCACAGGGCAAGCCCCGATTCCAAGTAAACAGAATAAACGTCTTTTTTATGTGTAGTACTTCTCTCTTTTCTTGCTAAAGTTAGGAATTCCTTCAGAACAGTTCATCCTATTGGAGGCAGGTCAGAAATAAGAGCCATGTCCTGGAAATACCATTAGAAGCTTATGCCTGAGAGCACTGGGATTACCTGATCACTTTCAGCTTAGCTAAAGCCTAATAAAGCTTTTTTTTTCTTCACAGAAAGAGTGGTTGGGGAGCAGGAGAACCATATTGGAGGGCAACGAGGGCTTGTTTGTGGCTGACCCCGTGCTTCCTGCAGCAGCGGAGACTTTTTTCCTGAAACCACCTGCAGGCATCGACGGAGATGGACTCCTGACGTCATTGGGTCCGTCTCGAATCAGATTTAGTGGAGCCGCCACCATGGTTGCGGCCGCAGCCACGCGGCCGCAGAGCGTGACCGAAGGGGCGTGCCCAAAGGGGCATGCCAAGCCCCTTGGGTGCCCCATGGAGCCATGAGGAGCAGGGGAGCTGGAATTGATCGCTGATGGTAACTATATAATGTTAAAGCTGGGTCAACATGGGGAAAAGAAAAATTAAGCCAAAGAGTTCTACACCAGCCATTTCTGGCCCCATGGATAGGCATTTAACATTAGTAACTGGTAATTCCGCTGTAGTACCAATTAACATGAACTCTTGTTTGTCTGGAGCATCAATGAGTCCCCTCGAAAGATATCCTCCCCTTCATCCAGTATCAGGTGAAAGCAGGAATATTGCTCCTGCTATATCCCCCGAATAGGTGGTAACATCCACTCAGACTAATAAGCTGGTGTACTCTGAAATACCTAAAGGTTTGGTTTTTTCAGGTCTAGTGGAAGAACAATCACCTTTGGTGGATGCACAAGATATTACTCTTAAAGATTTGTGGTTAGGTATTACTAGGGTTGAAGGGTTTCTTAGGTCAACGATGAAGCGAATGGGGGACTTTTCACAATCTGTCTCTTCCAAATTAGAAAATGTGGATTCCAATTTAAGCTGCTTGGACAAATGTTTAATTGTTACGGAAGCTCAATGTAATACTTTACAAGCTGTCTCAGTCTCTGCTGTTAATGATTCTTCTGTGATGCATGCTAAATTAGAATCAATGAAAAATATGAATAGAGCGAGAAATCTCCGCTTGGTCAATTTCCCTGTAACTCATTTATTATCGTCTGAAATTTTGTTAAAAAAATATTTCAAAGAAATACTGGGGTTGCCCAATGCGGAGAATTTTCCAAAAAATAATTACTGTTATGTACCTCAAAAAAAGAAAGAATCGGACCAAGAGGTGGACCACCTGGTCACAACAGAAATTAACTTAACTGAATTTTTAGAAGATACTCAGGATGTGATTCAGAGTTGGGCCACCTTGGTGGTAACATGCATGAGTGAGATAGATAAAATGTTAATCATGAAACTTTACTTTAAAAATAGGTTAATACAATTTTGTGGTGACTTAGGATTTTTCCGGATGTTTCTAGAGCTACTCAATGTAGAAGGAAAGAGTTTTTGAGGTTAAAACTTATAGTTTTGGCCCTAGAGGCATCTTTTTATTTAAAATTTCCTTGTAAATGTTTAGTTAAGTTACATGATGTATGTTTTCTGGGATCCCATTCAACTGCAACAATTTCTAGTAGCTCGTGAGCAGAAATAGTTTTATTTTTTATTTTCTTGTATGTTTCATCGCTAAGATATTGAGGAGAAAGTTTCCTTATCTTTTCCTTTATTCTTCTTTTTGTTGAATTTAGTATCCTGATCCCACTTTTGGTGGGCTTAAAAAGGATTTGTGTATGATGTATTATTTACTATGTTTGTAGATTCTCTTTTTTTCCTTTGTATTATTGAATAATGTAATAATATTCAAATTATAATTCAAAAAAAAAAAGAAAGAGTGGTTGACCATTGGAACGAGCTCCCAGTGCAGGTGATCGCGGCCAGCAGCGTGCAAGATTTCAAGAAAAAGTGGGATGCCCACGACGGATCTCTACGAGGGTAGTGTAAAGGGGATGCCATCAGAGTGTGTCCCCTAGGAGGGTAGTTGGGGGGAGGGTTAATAGAGTGGGCAGACTTGATGGGCTATGGCCCTTTTCTGCAGTCATTTTCTGTTTCTATGTTTCTATGCACAATAAAATTGAACTTGCTTTTTACACATTATTTTGGCTGTTCTGCTTTATATTGACTGCCACACCCTAGTGGGGCCATATAATAGCAGCATAGGACAAAGGTTAGTGTATCTCAAGATGTGTCCTAGAAGGATGACTAAAAGAGCAAATGTGCATTGGAAATCTTATCAGCAGTTACACCCTGATAAAGATCTCCGAGTTATGGAATTAATCATTTTATACTTCTTTACTCAATGTGTCATTGATATAAGCCAGTATTTCATAAAACCATCCATTCTCATTGTGCATGGTGTCTAGATAACCCTAAACACTTGATTTTGGGAATTATAACTCTTTCAAAGTTTTAAACTTTTTGCAGGTAAAAATTTTAAGTACCAAAATTCATTTTATTCCCCTGAAAGTCTAGATGTCTCCACCCAACATAGACTATGGTTCAAAAGAACTGCTTCCGGAGTGTTCTTTCATGGTACAAACCATTGTGTTTAGTTGATCCTGAAAATGAGGCAAAAGCAATGGGAATTTAAAGACCATCATCCCAACTAAACAGCATATAAGGGCCCAGAGGCCTTCCAATTGGACTTGGATTACTTCCAAAAATATTAGTTGATCCATGATCCAAATCAGAGTAATGTGTCTGATGAAAGTGAATGGGTTGAGGTCATTTATTTTATTCCATTGCTTATGTGAACTGTGTATATGTCATGTCTGTCTGTCCAAGTTAGAGTGTAAGCTCCTCTGAGCAGGGACCATCTATTAAATGTCAAAATGTACAGCATCCCCAACCCTATATGGTGATTTGGTGTAGGATGGGCTGGGGTGAGCTTGGACGGCAACTTCAGCATTTGGAACCAATAACAATACCAGCCTTTATAGTCTACAGCCCAGAAATATCAAAGAAGAGACAAGTTAATCTAATCACGTATTTTTTAAATGGGTATAACTTATGGGCAGACTGAATGGACCATTCAGGTCTTTATCTGCCGTCATTTACTATGTTACTATGTTAGATTGGAACGTGTTCTTATGAATGTTATTGCAACACCCGTGGCTGTTTTGTTTTATTCTTTTGTCGGTTTCTTCAATCATAAACTGAATGCCATGGTAATATATGGAGATTTACTGTATGGGTGGTGGATATTGAGTACTGTAATGAAAGGGGGAAAGGGATTGTCTGGGCGGTTGTATCCTTACAGACACTTAACATTAGAAACATAGAAACACGATGGCAGATAAAGACCAAATGGCCCATCCACAGCATCCACTATCTCCTTCTCTCCCTATTGGCTAAGGCTCTTTCCACCCGCATTGTGATGTCATAGAACTTTATGGTTATAGAAACATTGTCCAAGTCTATTTGAAACCTAGCCGAATGCCGAGCCGCCATTTCTTAGAAGAAAATCATTGAAGCGGTAACTCGAGTGTACAATGTAAGCATCAGGGAAAGCTGTTAATATTGCTTTATTTAAGATATCTTGATAGAAAAGGTTGTTTGAAACAGTTTATTTTTATTTTTTAGAATTTCCCCTGATGCAGCAATCAATCGTGAAACAGGGCCTGTCGGGAGTTCTATGAATTTTTTCTCCCGTGCATTAGTGTGACAACGGCACTGGGAGAATAGTGTGGACTGCTCAGATTTGGATCACACCTAGAGGATAAAGTACTATTGAAGATAAGTTCTTCCCTACTTTTTTGACTTCTATACATTATTGATTTAGCATATGAAACTTGAAATAAGATACAGAGTTTTTGTGGACCAAGGATGTTTTTTCCTATGCAGCTGTATAGTATAACACAGGTGAGTATAGAGTTTTTTCAGGTGATAATGATCTCTGGAAGAAACTGAGGTCTTTTCTCCGTTTATGGTATGAAATTATCTCTTTATACCTCTAAGGTAATGAATCTTCCTGAATATATTTGTGTGGTGAAATTACTAATAGAAACGTTGTAACATGATGGCAGATAAAGGCCAAATGGCCCATCCGCAGCATCCACTATCTCCTCCTCTCCGTATTGGCTAAGGCTCTTTCCACCTGCATTGTGATGTCATAGAACTTTATGGTTATAGAAACATTGTAATATGATGACAGATAAAGGCCAAATGGCCCATCTAGTCTGCCCACCCGCAGTAACCATTACCTTTTCCCCTCTCAGAGAGATCCCACTGCCTATCCCAGGCTTTCTTGAATTCAGACACAGTCTCAGTCTCCACCACCTCTTCGGGAGACTGTTCCACACATCTACCACCCTTTCCATAAAAAAGTATTTTCTTAGATTACTCCGGAGTCTATCACCTCTTAACTTCATCCTATGCCCTCTCATTTCAGAGTTTCCTTTCTTTTCTTTTTTTCCCCAACATTTCATTAAATTTTTTTTAGCAAAAACAACATTATACATATAAACAATAGTATTATAATACATCATAATAAGCTGCATAATTCCTGTACAGTATAATGAAGTCATGATAGATTAGTGCTCAATTCCTTACAAAATTCATCTAAAGGAGCCCAAGTCTTATTGAAGCTAGCTATATTATTATGTTTGAATGCTATTATTGCTTCATACTTTCTTAATACACAGAGATGGTTCCACCATTCACAAAAGTTAAGCTTACAGTCATCTTTCCAGTTACATACTATATGATAAATAGCTAGTGCAATCATGAAATCAAAATTTTTTTTGATTAATGTAGGCCAGGGTTAGGTAATTCCGGTCCTCGAGAGCCGGAGCCAGGTCAGGTTTTCAGGATATCCACAATAAATATGCATGAGATAGATTTGCATCTCAAGGAGGCAGTGCATGCAAACCCATCTCATACATATTCATGGTGGACATCCTGTATTCGTGTATAAGATTTTTGTTACCGACGTGCATCACCTTACACTTATCCACGTTGAACCTCATTTGCCATGTCGCGGCCCATTTCTCGAGCGTGTTTATGTCACGTTGCAGGTCTTCGCAATCCTCCTGCATCTTCACTACTTTGAATTAACTCCGTGTCATCTGCAAATTTAATCACCTCACTCGTCGTACCAATTTCCAGATTGTTTATAAATATGTTGAAGAGCACGTGTCCAAGCACCGAACCCTGCGGCACTCCACTCATGACGCTTTTCCAGTCCGAGTATCGTCCATTTACCCCCACTCTCTGTTTCCAATCCACCAGCCAGTTTTTAATCCACGTGTATATTTCACCCTCAGTTCCATGGCTTGCAATTTTCTGAAGTAGTTGTTCATGCGGAACGCCTTCTGAAAATCCAGATATACAATGTTGACCGGGTCACCCTTGCCTATCTGCCTGTTTACTCCCTCGAAGAAGTGCAGCAAGTTCGTCAAGCAAGATCTTCCTTTGCTGAAGCCGTGCTGGCTGCTCCTCATCAGATTGTGTCCGTCAAGGTGATCAATGAGGCGGTTCTTTATTAGCGCCTCTACCATCTTTCCCGGTACCTGCAGGAATAGGCACAAGCATTAGAATAAATGCTTCCAATGATCAGTCCAGCAATCTTTCAAAATCACGATATGTATCCAATAAATTGTGTGCCAATTTTGGGGCTTTTAAAGATAAGGAATCAGATGATTAGGGGGAGAATATATGGTTCAAGATCTGCATTAGACATTTTCCATTGTAATGAAACATTTACATTAATCATGCCGAAAATTGTCTACTTTGTTTTCATAATATAAAGATTTTTATCTTTTTTAAGTCAAAATGTGTGTTGAAGAAATACCAAAGAGTAGCCGAACTATCAATGTAATACTTTGAAACTGAAACCAATTTCATAGCGTTACGCCACAGAAAGACAAAGGACAGATTATCCAAACAATGAAACCACAAAGCTCTTGAAAGACAGAAGGTACAGAAATCATGCCAGTTTGTTAATGAAGAAAACAAACTTTACAAATGCCTTTCAGGATAAAATGTTTTATTTCAATAATGCCGACAATTTTGCTAGGAATCAAAACATGATAAAAGGGGATGGAACTCCTCTCGTATGGGGAAAGACTAAAACGGTTAGTGCTCTTCAGCTTGGAAAAGAGACGGCTTGGGAGATATGATTGAAGTCTACAAAATCCTGAATGGAGTAGAACGGGTACAAGTGGATCGATTTTTCACTCTGTCAAAAATTACAAAGCCTAGGGAGCACTTTTATAAGCAATAGGAGAAACTAGGGAAAGACTAGGGAAATACTTTTATAAGCAATAGGAGGAACTAGGGAAAGACTAGGGAAATACTTTTATAACCAATAGGAGGAACTAGGGAAAGACTAGGGAAATACTTTTATAACCAATAGGAGGAACTAGGGAAAGA
Source organism: Geotrypetes seraphini (assembly GCF_902459505.1). Taxonomy (NCBI): domain Eukaryota; kingdom Metazoa; phylum Chordata; class Amphibia; order Gymnophiona; family Dermophiidae; genus Geotrypetes; species Geotrypetes seraphini. Next base: position 9,459,552 of record NC_047098.1, on the reverse strand, counting down.
CTAGGGAAATACCTTTATAACCAATAGGAGGAACTAGGGAAAGACTAGGGAAATACTTTTATAACCAATAGGAGGAACTAGGGAAAGACTAGGGAAATACTTTTATAACCAATAGGAGGAACTAGGGAAAGACTAGGGAAATACTTTTATAACCAATAGGAGGAACTAGGGAAAGACTAGGGAAATACTTTTATAACCAATAGGAGGAACTAGGGAAAGACTAGGGAAATACCTTTATAACCAATAGGAGGAACTAGGGAAAGACTAGGGAAATACTTTTATAACCAATAGGAGGAACTAGGGAAAGACTAGGGAAATACTTTTATAACCAATAGGAGGAACTAGGGAAAGACTAGGGAAATACCTTTATAACCAATAGGAGGAACTAGGGAAAGACTAGGGAAATACTTTTATAACCAATAGGAGGAACTAGGGAAAGACTAGGGAAATACTTTTATAACCAATAGGAGGAACTAGGGAAAGACTAGGGAAATACTTTTATAACCAATAGGAGGAACTAGGGAAAGACTAGGGAAATACTTTTATAACCAATAGGAGGAACTAGGGAAAGACTAGGGAAATACCTTTATAACCAATAGGAGGAACTAGGGAAAGACTAGGGAAATACTTTTATAAGCAATAGGAGTTAATATTTTTTCACTCAGAGAATAGTTAAGCTCTGGAACACGTTGCCAGAGGTTATGGTAAAACAAACTTATCTTAAGGCAGATTGTACATTGGAAGAGCTCCTTGACCGTTACTAGTCTCCCCTTGTACTAAACCGTACTAGCGGTTATTATCGCAGGGAGCCGCGCTGAATGCTCCGCACTGCTCCCGGTCCTTTTATTAAGGCGTGCTAACCGATTTAGCACGCCTTAATTAAAGGACCCCCATAGAGTTCCTATGAGCGTCGGGAGCAGCGCGGAGCATTGAGCGCAGCTCCCTGTGCTAATAGCCCCTAGTGCGGATTAGTAAAGCCGACGTCCGACGGGGTAGCCAGGGTTTCATTGAGCTGCTTCAGGGTTTTGTGGACCAAATTGATAGAACAAGTCGGTGCATTGGAAGAGGAGTTTATTGTTTTCTTAATTTGTGAACTTTATGTTCTGTATTTTGTTCTGATTTTGTCACATTTGCATATTGTTTAAGACTTATTATATTTGTACCAAATCACCCGCCGATTGTATCAGTTTTGTTTATGGAACCCCGAAGCATCTACAAGAAATGTTGCCATCATCAACATTTGCATAATTTGCATTTCCTGCTAATCCAAAAAAAACTCCCCCAAACTCTTCAAAAAGAACGCTAGACACTTAAGCAATGCATGTCAAAGCAAACAAAAGAAAGAGCCTCAGTCATACGGTGAGGGAAACCCACTGCCCCAACCACGCATCACGGGCATAAAAAACTTTCCTTGCTGAAGCTATGGGGGAGAGTATGGTGCAGTGGTTAAAGCTACAGCCTCAGCACACTGAGGTCGTGGGTTCGAACCCACGCTGCTCCTTATGACCCTAGGCAAGTCACTTAATCCCCCCCCCAACACCCCAGGTACATTAGACAAGATTGTGAGCTTCCCAGGACAGGCAGACGGAAAAATGCTTGCGTACCTGAATAAATTTATGTACACTGTTCTGAGCTCCCCTGGGAGAACAGTATAGAAAATTGAATAAATAGTATGAAAAGTTTCAGCCTCTGATAACCAGAGCTGGGATTGTGACATCATAATGCCTCATTCCACCAATGCCTAAGAGCCAACTTCATTAGTGATGTCACAATGCCTTGATTGTCCTATACTTGGCTCACTTTTACTGCATTTTGATTTCTAGAGTGGCGCAGTAGTTAAAGCTACACACTCAGCATGCTGAGGTTATGGGTTCAAACCCATGCTGCTCCTTGTGACCCTGGGCAAGTCACTTAATCCCCCCATTGCCCCAGGTACGTTAGATAGCTTGTGAGCCCACTGGGACAGACAGACAGGGAAAACTGCTTGAGTACCTGAATAAATTCATGTAAACTGTTCTAAGTTCCCCTGGGAGAACGGTATAGAAAACTGAATAAATTAAAAAAAAATAATAATAATAATTACTCAATACAGTGATGGAAAATACAAAGCCTATTATTCCTTGAAAAGAGGAGACTGAGAGGGGACATGATCGAAACATTCAAGATAATGAAGGGAATAGACTTAGTAGATAAAGACAGGTTGTTCACCCTCTCCAAGGTAGAGAGAATGAGAGGGCACTCTCTAAAGTTAAAAGGGAATAGATTCCATCCAAAAGTAAGGAAGTTCTTCTTCACCCAGAGAGTGGTGGAAAACTGGAACGCTCTTCCAGAGGCTGTTATAGAGGAAAACACCCTCCAGGGATTCAAATAGGGGAAAACACCCTCCAGGGATTCAAGACAAGGTTAGACAAGTTCCTGCTGAACCAGAACGTGCGCTGGTAGGGCTAGTCTTAGTTAGGGCGCTGGTCTTTGAGCCAGTGGGCCGCCGTGTGAGCGGACTGCTGGGCATGATGGACCACTGGTCTGACCCAGCAGTGGCAATTCTTATGTTCTAGTTCAAAATTTGCTAAAAAAACAAACAAACTAGCAACTATGTGCAGCCAGCCTACTAACCAGAGCTGGTATTGTGACATCATAATGCCTAAGAGCCAACTTCATCAGTGATGTCACAATGGCTAAATTGTCCTACACTTGGACTCACTTTTACTATATTTTGCTTTCTAGAGTGGTGAAGTCCCCTTCTTATTGCTGCGCCTATTGTACCGGTTGCTTATAGGATCCCCACCGCCCAGTTTTCCAGTCTCCTTTCTCATCCTTTATGCTACTTCCAGATCCTTCTGATCAGCCAACGAGGGTCTACTATTAGTCCCTTCCCGCCAGGTCTTCTTGGACATCTCCAGGAACTCCTGTTTCCATGTTGCCTCTCCTACATTGTCGAATGTTCTTCCTCAATATTTACAATCCTTGTTAAAAGCTTATTATTTATCTCTGCCTTTCCCTTCAGACTGACCTTTGACACCTTATTATTTATCTTTTGCTTTCTCTAACATCTGTCTTCTCATGGGAATGCTCCAAGCATCGAAATGTGCCCATCCTTCCCCTCTTTCCCTTTCATTGCTATGTCACCTTCCCTTTCCTCCCATTACTCATTTTGTCTGTTTTCTGAAACTTGGTTTTGTGTTTTCAGTCCCAAATCTCTCTACTTATTAAATTGTAAACCACTTAGATTTCTATTTGAAAATTTTGCAGTATGTCAAATAAGAACATCTTCACGGTGGCCAATCCAGGTCACAAGTACCTGGCAAAATACCAAATTGTGGCAATATTCCATGCTACCAATCCAGGGCAAGCAGTACCTTCCCCCCTGTCTGTCTCAATAGCAAACTATGGACTTTTCCTCCAGGAACTTGTCTAAATCTTTCTTAAAACCAGCTATGTTAATCACTCTTACCACATCCTCTAGCAACGCGTTCCAGAGCTTAATCTTTCTCTGAGGAAAAGTCCATAGTCTGTTATTGAGAAAGACACGGGGGAAGCCATTGCTTGCCCCGTATCGGTAGCATGGAATATTGCTACTCCTTGGGTTTTGGCCAGATACGAGTGACCTGGATTGGCCACTGTGAGAACGGGCTAATGGGCTTGATGGACCATTGGTCTCACCCAGTAAGGCTATTCTTATGTTCTTATGAGTGAAAAAATATTTCCTCCTATTGGTTTTTAAAATATTTCCCTGTAACTTCATTGAGTTCCCTAGTAATTTTTGACGGGGTGAAAAATCGATCCACTTGTTCTACACCACTCACGATTTTGTAGACTTCAATCAAATCTCCCCTCAGCCGTCTCTTTTCCAGGCTGAAGAGCCGTAGCCTCTTTGGTCTTTTCCCATACGAGAGGAGTTTCATCCCCTTTATCATCTTGAGATAAGGCAACCAGAACTGAACTCAGTACTCAAGGTGAGATCACACCATTGAGTGATAAAAAGGCATCATAACTTTCTTAGTCTTGTTTACCATCCCTTTTCTAATAATTCCTAGCATCTTATTTGTGTTTTTGGCTACCACTGCACATTGGGTGGAAGGTTTCAGCATAATGTCTACAATGACACCCAGATCTTTTTCTTGGGCGCTGACCCCCAAAGTGGACCCTAGCATCTCGTAACTATAATTTGGGTTATTCTTCACAATGTGCATTACTTTGCATTTGCCAACATTAAATATCATCTGCCACTTGGAAGCCCAGACTTCCAATTTCCTGAGGTCTGCCTGCAATTTTTCATAATCCACACGCATTTTAAAAACTTTGAACGGTTTAGTGTCATCTGCAAATTTAATCACCTCACTCGTTGTCCCATTTTCCAGATCATTTATAAATATGTTAAATAGCCCCAGTCCCAGAATAAATACCTGTGGCACTCCACTAGTTACCCTTCTCCACTGAGAAAAATGGCCATTTAACCCTACCTTCTGTTTTCTGTCTGATAACCAGTTCCTAATCCACAACTGAACATTGCCTTCTATCCCGTGACTCTTTAATTTTCTCAGGAGCCTCTCATGAGGAACTTTATCAAAAGCTTTCTGAAAATTTAGATACACTACATCAACAAATTTGAACTTGAGGTAACTGGTTAGCACATGGCAATGCCCACATGCTAACTAATTAATGTAGACCACATCCACTCTCTGCCCCCAGACCTGCCCCAGTGCTAAAAAATATTTTTTTTTATTTTTTATGCCACAGTAAGATATTAAGTGTAACATAAAATACAATCATTTTATACTTTAACATCACTTAATATATCATCAAATTTGAACTCTCATCAAATATTCCTCCTCCCTTATACCCAACAATTATTCAAAAGCAAAAGAAATCATGAAATATTCCCACCCCACCCCCACCCTGGACGTGTATGAACAAAAAGGAAAAAATTAATATTTATTCTATGCAGTAATTTCAATCTTTACAGTATCTTGTTAATGGCTCCCAAATAACCTGAAATTTCTTAAAATTTCCCTGCTGCACGGCAATTATCCTTTCCATTTTGAATATGTGACACAAAGAGTTCCACCAAAAGCAATAATTCAGCCTATCCCAATTTTTCCCAATTATTCGTAATCTGTTGTATGGCAACCCCTGTCATAATGAGTAGAAGCTTATTGTTATTAGAGGATATTTGGCTTTAAGCCCTCATTGACATGCTAAACAATACGGTATCATAGGATAATGCCACTGGATTATCTAACAAATTATTTATTTAATAATTATTTATGGCAATTAGTTCTTACCACAGATTAGTAAGGAGATCTCATAGCTTTTTGTTACACATGAATTTATTTTTTGTGATATAAACACTGGGTTTTACTAAACCGCGGAAGAGCTTCTTACCGCGGGCCGACAAGGTGAAGGCTCCGACGCCGATAGGAATTGAATGAGCATCGGAGCATTTACCTCACTGGCCCGCGGTAAGAAGCTCTTCCGCGGTTTAGAAAAAGGAGCCCAAAGTGTTTTGAGTTCCATCTGTGGGGGAAATAACAGTATATAAGCAGAACACATACAATAATAATAATTTTTTTAAACACCCAAAGAGAAATAGGAGAAAATGATACCCCTGGTTCCTTTCACAACCTCTAAACGCAGCACTAAAGAATTTCAGAACGGCGGCAGGATAAACAAGATGCTAATACTCTGTTCACTAGTTCCCGAGTGCAAAGGTTCCCTGCACCCCTTCATAGCATGACAAGGGTGGCAAATAAAGAAGACAGAGGCTGGCTCAGATGTTTCAGCTTCCTGCCTGCGACCCATGGAAAACTATAAAGTCAAACAAAGGCGGGAACCATGTCCTTTTCAATTATTATGTAAAAGAATAGTTCACCTATAAAATACGTTGCAAACTGCAACTCACCTTGAGAAGGTGTCGGCTAAATCCAAATCAGTAAAAGAACCCAGGCCATGTTACCCTTTGGGATTGGCCCGGAAAGTGCAAACAGAGCTGTATTTATCAAAGGTGAGTTGAACTCTCTGCTCTCGTTTTGCCAGATCTGCAACTAAGAATCATTTTTACAGTGCTACAAAACTGCACACAGCACTGTACAGAGACTCCTTGCTCACAGTCTAGCCAGGACACAGAGACAAAACCAAATAAGAGCCTCTGATATTTGATATTTAGTGGTTTAAGAACATAAGAATAACCAATGGTCCATCAAGCCCAGTAGCCCGTTATCACGGTGGCCAATCCAGGTCACTAATACCTGGCCAAAACCCCAAAGAGTAGCAACATTCCATTCAGAATCCTAAAGAATAGCAAGATTCCGGAATCCCAAAGAGTAGCAACATTCCATTCAGAATCCTAAAGAATAGCAAGGTTCTGGAACCCCAATGAGAGCAACATTCCAGAGCTGCGATAGTGATGTCATAATGCCTCATTCCACAGTGCCTCAGAGCCAACCTCATCAGTTATGTTACAATGGCTTAATTGTCCTATACTTGGCTCATGTAAGAATATAAGAATAGCCTTACTGGTCAGACCAATGGTCCATCAAGCCCAGTAACCCGTTCTCACGGTGTCCAATCCAGGTCACTAGTACCTGGCCAAAACCCAAGGAGTAGCAATATTCCATGCTTCCGATCCAGGGCAAGCAGTGGCTTCACCCGTGTCTCAATAACAGACTATGGGCTTTTCCTCCAGGAATTTGTCCAAACCTTTATCAAAACCAGCTATGCTATCCGCTTTTACCACAACCTCTGGCAAAGCGTTCCAGAGCCTAACTATTCTCTGAGGCTACTGCCTGCTTAAACTACATCAAGTGGACTGGTCGACAATATTCAGCAGCACTGAACCTCTGTATGCCGCTGAGTATCATTGGGTGCACCCCGAATGCAAAACCTCTGAAGGAGGGACCTGTGTTAACTCAAAGGCTCGTATGACACATTTCTTTGGTAAAGGGGTTGGGACTTGATATACCGCTTTTTCTGTGTGGTTCATATATTTTAGATAGGCAAAACCACACCCACGACCCGCCTTGGGCGTGCTTATACGTGGGCACGCATCTCCGTAGATGTGCTATAGAGACCTACAATGCAAGCAGGACCACCTTTTTTTTTTTTAAACGTGCATCCCGATTGGCAGCCAGACAGCAGTAGGGATCCTACCACCGCCTGCAATGGACACACGTGGTTCGAGAATCAGGCCCCATGTGTGTGGTGCAGTGCTTAGAGCTACAGCCTAAGCACCCTGAGGTTGTGGGTTCAGATCTCACACTGCTCCTTGTGACCCTGGGCAAGTCACTTAATCCCCCCTTGCTCCAGGTACATTAGAAAGAGTGTGAGCCTAACAGGACAGACAGGGAAAATGCTTGAGTACCTGAATGTGAACCACTTAGACTAAAAGTGGTATATAAATGCCTAAATAAATAAATAATAATAAATTTTATATATATATATATACTAGTCTTATAGCCCGTTACATTAACGGGTGCTAGAATATGTGTGTGTGTGTCTGTCTTTATTTTTTTTTCTCTCTCCTTAGCCGCTTTCTGTATTTGTGTCTGTCTTTTTTTTTTTTTTTTTCCACTACCACCCCTTGCCTGCTCCCCCTGTCCATTCTCCCTTCCTTTTACCTCCCCTGTGTCCTCCACCACCCCATCACTGCTCACCTTATCCAGCAGAAGCTCTTCTCCCTTTGTTTTACCTCCCCCTCTCCACCATCACCTCCTTCCTGCTCCCCCTGTCCAGCAGTAGGCCTGTCTTCATTTTTCTGCCCCCCCCTCCCTGTTCATCAGCACCTCTTCCCCTGTCCATCAACCCCTTTTCTGCCCCTCCATTTCCGTGTGTTGCAGCATTTCCCTCCCACCCCACTTCCCTGTGCAGTATTTTCCTCCCCCCCCATACCTTCCTCATACCTTCCTTCCTACTTATGTTAAAATGGTTTCCGGGTTTGGCTGCCGCGGCCTGCAGCCGCCGCAGCCGACATCCAACTCGGGCCGCCGTGGCCGACATCCGACTCGGGCCGCCGCGGTCGACATCCGCCTCGGGGGGGGGGAGGAAGAGAGAGAGCGGAGAGAGTACTGTAGGGGCATGCGCAGTCCTACCTGTGGGTCCCTACATCGCGGCGACATCAAGAGCAATAAACGCAGGCGGGATCGTGAGAGTAGCTACCGCTTACCGCTCCAGACTGTAAACCGCGCATGCGCACTTCCTATGTGTCGCTACAGCTCACGGAAAACCGGCGCACACATAGGAAGTGCACATGCGCGGCCTAGCGTTTTATTATATTAGATATATATATATATATACAGTATATACCTAGGGCTCTTTTTTTACAAAGGTGCGCTAGCGGTTTTATCGCATGCACTGGATTAGCACGTTCTATAGCGTGCGCTAGCCGAAAATCTATCACCTGCTCAAAAGGAGGCGGTAGCGGCTAGCATGCATGGCAATTTAGCACGCGCGTTAAGGCCCTAGAGCACCTTCGTAAAAGGAGCCCATAGTGTTTGGGGATTTCTGATTTTGAGCAGCAACTCAGATTATATTCCACCGTCCCAAAGAGATTTTAATGCAGATTAGAGACCCAAAAGAATATCCGAAGGCTACTTGAGAAAATAATCTTCGTTTCATTTCTCATGCAAACCAAACAAAAGGTGACCTATTCTGAGACCACTCCCTGATGCTTCATACGTGGAACAGGTGCTGTAAATCTATATCTGTTTCAGGTTTGGTTTCAGTCGTCATCAGGGGCTCGGATGTATTAAAGGCTTTGCCAGTCCCTCTGTGTCTGTGAAACCTCTCAGGAACACCAGCCTCAGAATGTGTCGGTCGGAATTTCATGGCACCGTTTCAGCCCTCCTCCTCTCGTCACTTTTGTGTGCTGCAGGTATTAAGGATTTCCAAAATGAGCTGAATGCTGTCAAGCGATTGATTTAAAGAATTGTAAAAACAAACCTTTTCCTTTTCTGATTGCCCGTTAATCTTTTTCTTAAATTACAATACAGCCAAGCCGAAAAGGTCTCATAAACGTGCTTTTTCCAGGGCCGGGCATTCGGAAGGCAAGGACTTTGGTCATTCCTAACCCCCAAGAGCCACGACAAAGTGTAGCCCGAGAGCTTATCTCGACGGGCGTAGGGTAACACGGGGCTGGGAGGCCCGCGTGTCGCCCGTTGAGACAAGTTGGGGAAGGGAGCATTAGGATACGAAGGATAGGGCAGGGAATTTTCGAAAGGCTGCATGGGGACTGATGCACAAGAGTGCTAGACAGCACTGGGGCGAGGTTATAAAGCTGGAACCTTGGAGGACTCAGCTCCTTCCAGGGTCCTCCAGGGCAGCTTTCCCCCCCCCCCCCCCACCTGCCCGCCCTTGTTTTGGGCTGGTAATTGGTAGCTCGGGAAGGCGGGTCTCTCGAGCTACTGGGTGCTGGAGCTCATCCGGCGATGAGCAGTGGGCCGGCTGGGAGCCGTGACCTGGTTAAAGGGGCATGAGGTCATGCCACCCCTCAGACTCTTGCTGTTTGTGGCGGGGTCAGGGGCAATGTGTTGCAGTGTACACCTGGTAGCGCGGGAGGAGCTTACTGATGTTCTTCATCGATGTTTAATTTGTTAATGGATGTTAATATATACAATGTTAATTTATTTGGTATTGTTGACCAATAAATAAGAGCTCTGGCTATTTTCCTTAATTGAGTGTATTGGATTCTTAGTTGATGAGTGAATGGGTGGGGGCGGTTGAGGGCGCCAATAGGGACAATCCAGATCCCGCTGTTAATCCTTTGTCAGCAATCATCATGTTAGCTAATGAAGCATGTGTTTCTGTTGGCACAGCAGTAAAAAAGAACTAACCTGGCTAGATCCACTTTTGTAAATGTTTCCTCCACCAAAAGCAAATACGACCGTTCAAGATCAGATCAATATCTCCCAATAGTTTTGTGCTTTATGGACTGCTATGGTTACAGAAGTGTATACTGCAACATTAACCTGTTGAGCCATCTGTAGCAGTGGCGTAGCGAGAGTGAGTGGCGCCCAGGGGTGGTGGTGTCCCTCCCCACCCTCTTCTCCACCCCCCCACTCCTTCCCGATCCCCCTTCCCTTCCCCCGTACCTCAGCAGCATCACGAACTTGCTGCCCGCGTCGTGTCGACTCACCCGGCTCTGACGTCACTTCCTAGGTGCGGGACCCGGAAGTGAGGTCAGAGAGAGCCGACACCGCCGCGGGCAGCAAGTTCGTGATACTGCTTGCGCTGGGAAAATTAAAGAGGTGTGAGGGAAGGGAAGGGGTGCATGCTCATGGCGGGGGTTGGGGGTTGGGAAGCAGCGGGGGGAAGGAGATGCGGATGGGAGCCAGTGCCCCCACCAAGATGGTGTCTGAGGCAGACTCTCCCCCCCCCCCCGCACCCCGCTTACTTCGCCACTGATCTGCAGACTAAGGAATTTTTGTCCTCCATCTTCATATGTGCTTTTGTATTTGTATTTACGCTTCTCCCTCCGTATTTGCTGTGATAGGGGATTAACAGACCCGCAAATACAGAAAAAACGCGAATAACTTTTTCATATGTTGTTCGCTGTTTTCTATTAAAAACCATCGCAAATATGGTGAAACTGTGAATAACATGGTGGGAGACCTGGCCTGTTCCTGAAGGAGAGGCAAAACACGGTGAAGAAAGGGCTGGGAATCGGAGATTTTCTCTGTAAAAGCTTATAATCGGCGATTTCTGTATGCAAGCTGACGTTATTTGGGGGGGGAGGAGCCAGCAAGCCAAAACCGTGAATAATTGAAACCGTGAATGCTGAAACCGCGAATACGGAGGGAGAAGTGTAATAATAATGTAAAGCCTCCTAAAATTACCAGTGCCTCGCATCAAAAAACTATAGATCAAGTAGCTATGGATTCAGGTGAAATACATGATTTTTCTCCGTAGGGGTGAGCAGCCACAGAGCATAACATGCCACTACCATCTGTGGTCCAGAGAAGAGCTGGGGTTTGATGGCGTGTTCAGCAAGAGAAGGTAATAATTGGAAGTTAGAGAAGGTATATTATCTGGGCTAACGGATAGGCAAAGTAGGCACATGCCTTGGGCCCAAAGGGGTCATGGGGGCCCGGTCCACTGATCTGACGACATAACGTCAGGGTCCCACTCTTGCAGCGATGCTTTGGACTTTGTTGGCGAAGAGATGATCTTTGTTGTTTGTTTTGAATGTTAAAATAAAAAGAAATCAAGTGGAAATAAACAAGGAAGTAAATAAATAAATGGAGGTGTTTGCAAGACCAGGGCCAGGCAGGGGGTGGGGTTAGGGGGAAGGGTCCAGGAGTCCAGATAACGTACGTGCCTAGGGCCCACCAAAGAATTTATCCTGCCCTGCATATTATGCCGGAGTGTTTATCGCACTAAAGTATGTGTTTCTGCTCCCCTGTGGCGGTTCGGCAGCAGAGATCAAGCGTCGGTTAACACTGGGGCGTGCAGCCGTGGCGAGCATGGACCAAATATGGACGTGCAAGAACGTCTCAGTCACCATCAAACAAAGACCGATCCCTGCTTTAGGTGAGATTTGTCAATCTTGTGCTTTTTCCTTTGTAAAAATTTGGAATGATCTTCCGGCAGAAGTTAGACCCCTTCCCCCTCTGATAACTTTTCAGAAAACCTTAAAAACGTTTCTATTTCCCAAATTTCTAACTGATAAATAAGGATTGCCACTGATGATGCCTTTGCTCTAATAATTCGATTTCCTTGTCCTATTAGTTAATTCTTTTGTGAACCAAATCGAGCCCCGCCGTTGGGATGACTATGTAGACAAGACTAAGGCCCTCTTGTACTAAGGTGTGCTAACTGATTAGCGCGTTCTAATCGATTTAGCACAAGCTAAGGGTTAACGCATGCATGTTAGGCTGTGGACGCGTTAGCGTTTAGGGCGTGCCAGTTGGTTAGTGCGCCACAGTATAAGAGGGGGTAAGGATTGGAATGGGCTGGATTCCCAATTGCAACATAGGTCTGCAAAACATGGACACTCAAGAAAGAAGAGAGATGAAAAATTGATGCCTTCGAGCTGTGGTGCCGGAGAAGACTTCTACGAATCCCATGGACAGCTAGGATCACCAACAAAGACGTTCTTGATCATAGAAACCCAGAGTGGTCCCTGGAAGGCAAGATGACCGGACAGAAACTGACCTATTTTGGACATGAAGAGGGCGGATTCACTAGAAAAGGAGGTGCTACTCGGAATGGTCAGTGGCAAAAGGAAGCAGGGGAGACCAAAGAACATAAGCAATGCCTCCGCTGAGTCAGACCTGAGGTCCATCGTGCCCGGCAATCCACTCACGCGGTGGCCCAACAGGTCCAGGACCTGTGCAGTAATCCTCTATCTATACCTCTCTATCCCCTTTTCCAACAGGAAATTGTCCAATCCTTTCTTGAACCCCAGTACCGTACTCTGCCCTATTACGCCCTCTGGAAGCGCATTCCAGGTGTCCACCACACGTTGGATAAAGAAAATCTTCCTAGCATTCATTCTGAATCTGTCCCCTTTCAACTTTTCTGAATGCCCTCTTGTTCTTTTATTATTTGAAAGTTTGAAGAATCTGTCCCTCTCCACTCTCTCTATGCCCTTCATGATCTTATAAGTCTCTATCATATCCCCTCTAAGTCTCCTCTTCTCCAGGGAAAAGAGTCCCAGTTTCTCCAATCTTTCTCTCTCTCTCTCTCTCTATGCCCTTCATGATCTTGTAAGTCTCTATCATATCCCCTCTAAGTCTCCTCTTCTCCAGGGAAAAGAGTCCCAGTTTCTCCAATCTTTCTCTCTCTCTCTCTCTCTCTATGCCCTTCATGATCTTGTAAGTCTCTATCATATCCCCTCTAAGTCTCCTCTTCTCCAGGGAAAAGAGACCTAGTTTCTCCAATCTTTCTCTATCTCTCTCTCTCCCTTTCTCTCTCTATTTCTGTTTCTCTCCCTTTCTCTTTCTCTCTCTCTCTATTTCTCTCTGTCTCCCTTTCTCTCTCTCTTTCTGTCCCTCTCCACTCTCTCTATGCCCTTCATGATCTTGTAAGTCTCTATCATATCCCCTCTAAGTCTCCTCTTCTCCAGGGAAAAGAGACCCAGTTTCTCCAATCTCTCAGCGTATGAAAGGTTTTCCATACCTTTTATAAAACGTGTCGCTCTCCTCTGAACCCTCTCAAGTATTGCCATATCCTTCTTAAGGTACAGCGACCAATATCGGACGCAGTACTCCAGATGCGGACGCACCATCGCCCGATACAACGGCAGGATAACTTCTTTCGTTCTTGTAGTAATACTCTTCTTGATTATGCCTAGCATTCCATTCGCTCTCTTAGCGGCCGCTGCGCACTGTGCCGTCGGCTTCATTGTCATGTCCACCATTACCCCCAAGCCCCTTTCTTGGGAACTCTCACTCAATAACATCCCTCCCATCGTATAGTTGTACCTCGGGTTTCTGCTTCCCACATGTAATACTTTACATTTCTCAACATTGAACTTCATCTGCCATCTCATCGCCCATTCCCCCAGTTTGTTCAAGACCCTTTATAGTTCTTCGCAGTCCTGTTGGCTGGATACTAGGTTGCTGTTGCCATTGGTCCACTAGGCCAGGTAAGTAGAAATGAACCACCTATTAAGTCTGACCTTCCCTAGCCATTAAAGAAAGGCCTCACCTCATTCTGTAAATAAGAACAGTCCCAGCAGTGCTTCCTTTGATGAAATCATTCTAAGTGATTTATCTCTTCTCTTATCAACAATTGTATAAATAATGAGCTATTACCATAAATATAAAAATAAATATTTACGTATTTCACAGCCTTTGTTCTTCTGTGAGAGTACAATATATGCTTTCTACCTGTTTAAGCAAATATTTATAGAACTTGCATATGAAACTATCATTATTGGAGTCCGAACTGCAGCTGCAGACATCAGTGAGTCTTAAACCTGTCCTTGGGGACCCCCCAGCCAGTCAAGATATCCCTAATGAAAATGCATTAATTCAATACAAAAAGGAGCTATATTCTTAAACATATATTTTATAAATAATTATCATTTATTAAATCATTGAATTATACCATTATATCTTAAAATTCAATTAAACAATATTCGCTCATATATACATTCATATCATGCAAATACATATGAAGCCTTCCCAATCTACCCTATTTATCCCAACTTAAAAGTTAATTCACTACATGAAGCACTGTCCAATCGATAGATCATAAATAATAATTATTATTTTATTTTTATATACCGCCTGACCAAAAATAGTTCTAGGCGGTTTACAACAAATAAGCACAAGTCATACAACGGAGAGTACAATTTAAAAGGAAAAAAACAATTCAAAACAAAATACAATAAATAAGAATTGGTCCTACAGTAGAAAATATGATTTAAAAGAAAAATGCAATTTAAAAGGATGGTTCTAAGCGAATTACAACAAATAAGAACCGACCATACAGTAAAAAATACAATTTAAAAGAAGATACATTGCAAGACTAAAGCATAGAATTATTAAACGAATCAACCAGTTAGGATACAAATTTTTCAAACATTTGGGTCTTCCATAGTTTTCTAAAATCAAGATAAGAAGAGGATCATAGCATAATTTTGCCGAACCAATCATTCAATTTGGCAGCTCGAAAAGAGAGAGTTCGCTCCAGAAATCTTTTGTAACAACATAATTTAGCGAAAAGAAATCTTCGTCACTGTGCCAACGTTCACTTTTCATGTCTTTTCCTTCCGTTGTTAATTCTTCTCCATATATTATTCACCTGAATCAGCCCAACACAGCTCTGGGTTTCGCCTTTCAGCATCGTCAGGGGCTTTAGATTGTTGACGGCTTCAATTATTCACAATCTCTATAATATATAATATCATCTTTCAGTCACACCATCCCCAAATAAACCTTACAATACACTCATATAAACACTTGATTCATACCTTATTATTCATAATACTTTATATCTTGGCCACACACAAGTGTGAGAGCTCCAAACCAAACCCTTCCACAGCATCACCACAACTGAGACTGCGATTGTCTTTACTATCCCGTTCCCTGATTGGTATTTAAACTTTATTTACAGCTGTCCCTCATGCCATTCCACTTCCTTGTTTACACCATGTGGTTCAACTATTCCCCAGTAGTGAATCAATGAATATGCATGAGACAGATTTGTGTATATAATAGAGGTAGAAACATAGAAAGATGACGGCAGATAAGAGCTACAGCCCATCAAGTCTACCCATACCATTGACCCCCCTTTTAAGTCTACTGGCCCCCTTAACTCTACTGACCTGCTCTATTAAGTCTATATCCTAGCGACCTCTATTCATTGGTATGACCCTCGCAGTGATCCCACATAGGTATCCCATTTATTCTTGAAGTCTGGGATACAGCGGGCCTCGATCACCTGTACTGGAAGCTTGTTCCAACGCTCTATCACTCGTTCCGTGAAGAAGTACTTCCTGACGTCTCCACGAAACTTCCCTCCCCTGAGTTTGAGCGGATGTCCTCTTGTGTTCGAGGGTCCTTTGAGAAGAAAGATATCATCTTCCACCTCGATCCGTCCCGTGATGTACTTAAACGTCTCAATCATGTCTCCCCTCTCCCTACGCTCCTCGAGAGTATAGAGCTGCAATTGGTTCAGTCTTTCTTCGTACGAGAGACCCTTTAGCCCCGAGACCATCCTGGTGGCCATCCGCTGAACCGACTCATTTCTGAGCACATCTTTACGGTAATGTGGCCTCCAGAATTGCACACAGTATTCTAGATGAGGTCTCACCATGGCTCTGTATAATGGCATCATGACTCAGGCTTCCCATTGACGAAACTTCTCTTGATACAACCCATCATCTGCCATGCCTTAGATGAAGCCTTCTCCACTTGAGTGGCAGTCTTCATGTCTGGTGACAGGTATGCAAATCTGCCTCATGCATATTCATTAGGGATATCTTGAAAACCGACTGGCTGGGGGTCCCACTGGACAGGTTTAAGAACCACTGCACTAAATTGTTATGGTTAATGTTTATTCATTTTTTTATTTTATTCATTCAATTTCCTATACTGTGCTGGAGCTCAGAACAGTTTACATTAATTTTTATTCAGGTACTCAAGCATTTTTCTTTGTCTGTCCCAGCAGGCTCACAATCTAATGTACCTGGGGAACTGGGGGGGGGGGGGGGGATTAAGACTTGCCCAGGGTCACAAGGAGTAGCATGGGTTTGAACCTACAACCTAAGGATGCTGAAACTGTAGCTTTAACCACTGTGCCACTCTAGAAATCAAAATGTAGTAAAAGTGAGCAGAATATAGCCCAGTCAAGCCATTGTGACATCACTGCTGCGGTTGGCTCTTAGGCATTGGTGGAATGAGGCATTATGATGTCACAATAGCAGCTATGGATAATGTAGCTGGTTTTTAGAAAGGTTTGGACATGACGTTGCCTTTACTGCTCAGATAAGCAGTTTATTCATTATTTAATGCATGTATCAATTATTGGCTGGTGCTTTATATAGACCAATTGAAGTAAGCTTTAAAATAAGTATATTCAAAGATGTACATTTAAAGAAGGGTTTTGATTTTTTTGCAAGTGATGGATGGTTTGGAGTGGTGCTAATGCAATCATATCTCACTCCATTAGTACATGGGATTTTCATTCTTTTCAAAGAAATGCATTAAAAATGTGGGTGTATGCTATTCTTATTGGAGTGTTATTCATTAATTAAAAAAAAAAAAAAAATAGAATGATCACTTCTTATACGAACATAAGAATTGCTATACTGGGACAGAATGAAAGCCTATCAAGCCAACTTAGGTCACAAGTACCTAGCTAGATCCCAATTAATAAGACAGATTTTATGCTGTTTATCCTAGGAATAAGCAGTGCCATCTCAATAATGGCCTGTGGACTTCTCTTTTAGGAAATTATCCAAATCTTTTTTAAACCCCGCTAAGCTAACTGATTTCACCACATTCTCCGACAGCGAATTCCAGAGTTTAATTACACGTTGTGGGAAGAAATATTTTCTCGAGCTTGTTTTAAATCTACTACTTAGTAGCTTCATCGCATGTCCCCTAGTCCTAGTATTTGTGGAAAGAGTGAACAAGCGATTCACATCTACCCTATCCACTCCACTCAGTATTTTATAGACCTCTATCATATCACCCCCTGAGCCGTCTCTTCTCCAGGCTGAAGAGCCCTAGCCACTTTAGCCTTTCCTCATAGGGAAGTCGCTCCAAACCTTTTATCATTTTCGTTGCCCTTCTCTGTACCTTTTCTAATTCCGCTATATCTGTTTTGAGATACGGCGACCAGAACTGCACACAGTATTCGAGGTGCGGCCATACCATAATGCAATACAAGGGCATTCAGACATTTTCATCTTTGTTTTCCAATCCTTTCATGATCATTTCTAACATTCTATTTGCTTTCTATGTATTTTTGAAAATGACTTTTGCAAGAACTTGCTATTTTTGCTTCTGCTTCTCTCCATGACATCATGCTAATGAATTTTCCCCATTAGCCAGATTTTGTACTCAATAGGTGAAAAGTGTTTTTGTTGAAATCTACCACAGACAGCCTTTGCAAAGAAGGAAGCAGTCACAGACTCTCAAGAAACGATTTGGGAATGTAAGAGATTTCCTCTTGAACATTTCAAACTGTTATTTTCAGTGTGAGAAGGACCTTTTGTTCTCTGTTGTACTTAAGGTAGAAATGCCACTCTTGAATGATTGAGCAAGGTGGGGACATTTTCTGGAACAAAGCAACACGCAAATTGAAAAGGCATCTGATATGGCATGCCAAAGCAGACAAAAATGACCTTTTGATGTTTGTTTGCCATCTGGTATTGGCAAAAGTTCATCTAAATAAAAATGTAAGTTCACGAAGACCTTCGAACCTTGCATTTATCTGGACACTTCCACTGCATTTGAATTAATGCTAGCTTTCCTCTGATACGGAAGTTCTGGAGTACTGATACAAGCAGAACTGTGGACTCACAAAAATACGTCTAATTTCAGAGACACTTTTTGCTGATTGAGAACGGGTACAAGTGGATCGATTTTTCACTCCGTCAAAAATTACAAAGACTAGGGGACACTCGATGAAGTTACAGGGAAATGCTTTTAAAACCAATAGGAGGGGAAAAAAATTTCACTTGGACAATAGTTAGGAGCACATTGCCAGAGGATGCGGTAAGAACAGATAGCGTAGCTGGTTTAAAGAAGGGTTTGGACAATTTCCTGGAGGAAAAGTCCATAGATGTTATTGAGAGAGACATGGGGGAAGCCACTGCTTGCCCTGGATCGGTAGCATGGAATGTTGCTACTCCTTGGGGTTCCGGAATCTTGCTATTCTTTAGGATTCCGCATGGAATGTTGCCACTCTTTGGGTTTTGGCCAGGTATTAGGGACCTGAATTGTCCACTGTGAGAACGGGCTACTGGATTTGATGGACCATTGGTCTGACCCAGTAAGGCTATTTTTGTGTTCTTATGTTAATCTTGTGTGTTTTCTTAATAGTACATATTATCAAGAAATCAAGTTTATTTCATGATGACGTAACACATTATAAAAAGAATGTACTTAGAAGCCTTTTTCAATCTTATATTTGGAATTGGGTACTAATAAGTGAAAAATATTACTGGTTATAAGCGTACCTAGGGCCAGCTTAACCTATGCAGGCTCTGGCCCAGGATGCCAGTGCTAAAGGGCACCAAACATCCAGAGTCATGATGTCATTGGCCCACAAATTAAGCTACCTTGTGGCTTGAATGTTTCCCTCCTCCTCCCTCTTCTGATGCTGCTGCCCTGTCTTGGCAGGGTGTGGTTTCATAGACCAGCTGCCGGGAGGGGGAAGGACCAGCGTCAGCATCAGAGGAGGGAAAGCAACACTTCTCTCCTACTGCTTGACACAGACACTGGCCTATGAAGCCAAATCCTGCCAAGTCGGGCAGTAGCAGCAGAGAAGAGAATTGGCTAGGGGGGGGGGGGAAGGTGAGGCATGGATTGAGGGGCAGGGCTTGGGCCGGGGCATCATAATTAGAGAATGACATGGTGACAAAATTCATCACCGTCCCCGTCCCCGTGGATAACCGCGGGAAACCATCTTCATGTCATTCTTTAAGGAGGGAAGAATCAGAGAATGAATGGCCACAACCACTGACCCGCAAGCTTTGCTTTGAAGAATGCTGGTGTAGAAGGACCGAGGTTGAAACAGACACTACAGAATGAGTCTCTGGTATCCAGAGCAGAGATTGTGATGTCATAATGCCTCATTCCACCAGTGCCTAAGAGCCAATCACATCAGTGATGTCACAATGGCTTCATTATCCTTGGCTCCCATAAGAATCAGAGTATGAATGGCCACAACCACTGACCCGCAAGCTTTGCTTTGAAGAATGCTGGTGTAGAAGGACTGAGGCTGAAATAGACACTAAAAAATGACATGGGATTATTTCCCGCGGTTATCCTCGGGGACGGGAACGGTGACGAATTTTGTTACTGTGTCATTCTCTAACCATAATCTCTTGAGCATATATCTGGTTAGCGTGTGCATCGAACCAGATATACACCAGAGAGCAGGATTTTCAACAGCACTAACCTGATAGTACAACTGAATATTCCCTCTAGTCTCCTCTACATTATCTGGACAATGTCAGGGTGATCTACGAGGGGATCGGACTAAAGAAAAGTGACCACGTTAGTCCCTCCTACAGACTGCTGCACTGGTTGCCAATAGAGGCACGTGTCCTCTTCAAATTCTCTTGCTTCTGCTATAAACTGGTGTGGGGATTGGCCCCCAATTATTTACTGCCTCATTTCGAATTCTACACCCCCGCAAGGACAATCAGAAACCGCAGCCTCTTTGCCTTCCCGAAAATCGCAGGTTGCAGATACCGAACCTTTCTGGATAGAACATTCAAGTTTCAAGCTGGTAGGCAGCAAACTTGGCGAGGCTACCTCATTGATGGCGCCAGGTTGACATACGGCGCCTTTCGGAAAGAAATGAAGACCACCCTGTTCAATAAATTCATTTCCTAGCCAGACTTCCTCCCCCCCCCCCCCTTTTCAAAGTTACCGCTTATTTTACTGAATCCTCTTTTCCTCATTTATGACACCCTGCACTCGCTGTCTGTTCAATGCTCTCTTCACAATTTGTATCCAGCTATTCGCTGGCTTTTTTACAACCATTTCAAAGTAAGTTGTCAAAAAAACAAAAAAAAAATTTTATATAGTAGCTTATGTATATCTTTCCTCTTGCCAATTTGCACCACGTAATCACTGACCGCCCTGTAATCTCTTCTTTATCTGTACACTTTAATTCGCTGACTGTACAGCTAATCTTCTCTGTGAACCGCCTAGAAGTCGCAAGATTATGGCGATATAGAAAAATAAAGTTATTATTATTATTATTATCCTGGGCAGAGAGGATATAGTAACATAGTGTGTGGCTCAGGGTTCAAATTGTACACTGAATCAACATATATGGGACACAGACATTCTTTCTGGAGGATTGTCCGAGCTCCTGGATGGACTTTCCAAAACCAGGAATTTGTCCGGGTTTTGGGAAGCTCCTGCAAGCTCCGGCCACACCTGGAGGGCCTCAGAGCATGCACAGATGACTCCACATGCATCCGTGCATGCTCCAGGCCCTCCGGATGCAGCCTCAGCTCCTCGCAAAGAGAGGAGGCTTTCTGGGGGTGGGGCGGAGCCAGAGGCAGAATTGGGCAGGACTGGAGGCGGAACCAGGTGAGCTGGAGACAGAACAGGGCGGGGTCATGTGTCTGGAGTTTTCTTTTTTCAAATATGGTAACCCTAATTAAGGAGATAATCCAAACAGAGCAAACCAGAGCAGCAAAATACAGGTCATGGAAGGGGGAAAGTACGAGTGATATCCATTTAAGATAATTCAGTGGAACCTCGGAATCCGAACCCCCCAGAACTCGAACGCTTTGGAATCCAAACTATTTTGGTAGTAAATTTTGCCCCAGAATTCGAACTCTGCTTTGAAATATTTGTTAATATTTTACCTTAAAATCCAGTCTATTTACTGTTAAAATTTGAGTTTGTGGGACCCAGGAACGGATTAATCCAGTTTCTATTATTTTCAGTGGGAAAAATTGTCATGGAACTCAAACGCTTTGGAACTCGAACGGGGTTCTGGAACAGATTAAGTTCGGATTCCAAGGTATCACTGTACTCTTAAACATCTTTGGTTGCTACCGTGCAAAATTCCTAAACATGTTGTTGGCAGAACATCTGGAAGGATCTTACCTGTAGAATTTATCCTCATGCTACAGAGCAAATATTTGAGCTCTCAGGAAACACACTTGGTTCTGTCTCATGATGAAATATCCCTATGCAAACTTCTCCATTTCACAATAAGGAAGCCAAACACATCTGACGTGATTTGGCTTGATGTGACTGTACCAGTACATTGTACATATTGCACTTACCTGTGGGTGCAGCATAGCATAATAATTCTAGAGTAGCGGTAACAAATATTTTTTAAGAACCCATGTTGTGAGGGGTGAAGTAGGTTGTGGTCTTCTAGGTAATTGGTGAGATATTGAGCAACTAGACCTTCTATTAGTTTAACGTATAATGGTATTGAGGCGATGGGTCTATAGTTTGAGGGGCTATCCGTTGGGCCTTTGTGATCTTTTAATATTGGGGTGATTAGGATCTCTCCTAGGTCTTGTGGGAATTGACCTTCTGTTGCATGATGATTGGCTGTATTTTTTGAAGAGTCGGTTCATGTCAGTCCATTGTACTACTGGGAAGTTGGTCCAGATCCTGTCCGCCGCAATGGCTTCTCCTGTTGTAGTGTATATTATTATCTCGTTAAGGTGGGTTGGTATGTTGTTGAAGGTGGACCTGATTGTAGTGATCTTGCTTTTATAATGGTCTGCTAGTTGGGTGGCTGTTGGTGGGTGGTTTCCTTGTGCGGCTAGGAGTGGCTTGGTGTCAGTGAGGCTTTTTACTAGTTTGGAAAAGTTTTTGTGTCTGGGGCTTCTAAGCCAGCTAGTTTGGAGTAGTAAGCTTTTCGTTTTTCCTTAAGTTTGATCTTGTATTGTTTAATTAGGCTTCTCCATTCTACTTTGGTGTGTTCTTGGTTCTTTTTTTTCCAGATTCTTTCGAGCTGTCTGCAGCGCCTTTTTAGCTGGAGAAGTTCGGTGTCGAACCACTTGTCAGACGTCCTGCAGATTCTATGTTTTGATTTTTCTGGAGCAAGCTCATTCAGGATGGTTTCGCTTATGGCAGATGAATTCTTTAGGGTCAGTGGAGACGATTGTGGGGTCAGCTTGGACCCAGAATATGATTGGTTCGATTTTTTTGCGGGTTTTGAAGGATGTTTTTTGGGGTTTGGGTTTATTATTGCTTTGAGCCCAATTGATGTTGAAGGTATATTTGTAATGGTCTGACCAGGGGGAGGGGTGCCAGGCCCCATTGGAGATGTGGATATCTGGTGTTGGATCATGTATGCAACAATATCAAGTTGGTGGCCTTTTTCGTGCCTGGGTTGAGGGTTGAGAATTTGGTAGGAAAGTGCTTTGAGGTATGAGAGAATTCCATCAACTTGTTTGGAGGTGTGGTCTTCAAGGTGGAGGTTTATGTCTCCAAGGAGTAGGTTTTGTGTTGAGGTTAAGAAGTTCTGGAAGATGAAGTCTTCGAGTTCGTGTTTTGTGGTGTTCCGTTTTCCTGGTGATATGTAGCAGAGTAGGCAGGTCATGGTGCCTTTGAGTGAGTCATCGGATAGTTGGCAGGCTAGAAGGTCCAAGTGGGGGGTGGAGTATTTGTCTAGGACTTTTATGTTAAGGTTGTTTTTTTACTAGGATGGCTAGTCCTCCCCCACGCTTTTTTTTCTCAGCATACTATCTCTATACCCTATGCCGCTGCAAGATTGCTGAGGTAAACCGATCAATACCTGTTGTCTATCCCTCCTTTGAGAGACATTAACACAAGACGCTCGAATATCTTCTCCAAAAGTAAAGAGAGTTTGTACAATATATCCTTGAAGTGTCGTAGAAGCAATATTAGTATTCATTTTTAATGTTTAATGCCCAGTCTGAACAAACTTGAAATCTTTTGGTGGCCCTCAGAGTTTCCTTGTATTCACACTGCGGACCTTGACCTGAAAAAGGTTGGCGACTACTGCCACTGGCGGTAAAACAGCTATAAATACGTAACAAATAAATAACATTGCCATGGACACCTTTACGCTAAAGCTTATGTTCTCTTAAGCCGATGAGCTGCGTCAGATTTGTTCTCTTGTGTTCTTAACAGATTCCGAAATCCATCTCTTGATGCTTTGAAATAACTTTGCAAGTTATTACATGCATTGGCACCTCATCACAAGCCAGAACATGCTACATCTCAACTGTGTTGACAGTAGAAAAGGAATAACTTCACTGATTTGTGAACTGTAACTATTGTCCTTTTCAGATGTGTAATAACATTTGTTTCTGTGCAAACCTTGGTTTGGCCGTTGCGTCATTTTCTTGAACAAACTCTTCGTTTGACTTGCTCGATAACACAATGGTGTACAGAATGTCTTGGAAAACGTTACTATAATTACAACTTTTATAGGGACATGCACCATTTCACAACATCGGACCAAAGTGGGTGCAGTAGGCTCATGTAGCGAAGCTGAATGAGACAACATTTTGAGGCGTACTTCATGTCTTTCGTCTTTCATGCATTCTTGCCAAAAAGCTTTGACAGTAATCACTGTTGTTGACCACAGAAGTCAAGCTGAGCTCATGCAAGACCACTGCATTTATCCATTGAGAGTAGATTCACAACACTTTCCTTAAGTGAGAAGGGCATGAAAGTGCCTATTTATAAAGACATGCAGAAGTAAATGCACTCTTTGGGCCTGATTCTCTAATTGTGCATCCCAATTTTAGGCAGCGGCAGGCATCCTATCGCCATCTGGCAGCCAATCAGGACACACTTTAAAAAAAAAACAACTCAGGCGAGGAAGGATGCCCACATCTCGGGTTCCAATAGAATCAATATTCTCTCTGCCATATTGTATCCAACTTTGGCTTTGTCTCTTTTTGTGCTCGTGGATGCGCAGACCCAACCTAACAGTGCATGTGGCCAGTGGCGTCGTAAGGGTGAGCGGTGCCCGGGGTGGAGGCACCCCTCCCCTGTTCTCTTCCCCTCCCTCCCTGCTGCACACACCCCTTTCACTTTCCCCATGCCTTTTTAACTTCTCCGGCGTGAGCTGCATGCCCACGTCGGTGTCGGCTTGCCCTTTGATGTCCCTTCCTAGGCGTGGGAGTGAAGTCAGAGAGAGTGCCGGAAGTGAGGTCAGAGAGAGCGCCGATGCCGAGGTGGGCAGCAACCACGACCCAGGGAAGATGGTTAAGGGGTTGGAGGAGCTGCCGTACAGCGAAAGATTAGAGAAACTGGGCCTCTTCTCCCTCGAGCAGAGGAGATTGAGAGGGGAAATGATCGAAACATTCAAGGTACTGAAGGGAATAGACTTAGTGGATAAAGACAAGTTGTTCACCCTCTCCTAGGTGAAGAGAACGAGAGGGCACTCCCTAAAGTTAAAAGGGGTTAAATTCCGTACGTAAGGAAGTTCTTCTTCACCCAGAGAGTGGTGGAAAGCTTGAATGCTCTTCCGGAATCTGTTATAGGGGAAAACACCCTCCAGGGATTCAAGAGAAAGTTAGACAAGTTCCTGCTGAACCGGAACGTACGCAGGTAGGGGTGGTCTCAGTTAGGGCGCTGGTCTTTGACCAGAGAGCCGCCGCGTTCAAGACCTAATAACGAGACCTAACACACAAAACTTTAAACCATTATTTTGCTACCTTCCTTCTTGTTTTTCCCTCTTTTTGTTCTCTCTCTTGAACTAAAAATTGTAACTTCTCCCCGCTATCCCCATGTCTCATGTTTGTCTTAGAGTCAAAAGATGTGTATTACCCTGTTAGTTTCACAACCTATGTTTTTATAAAGCTGTACATCTCTTAGTTAATTGAATAAGCGATTTATCAAATATTAATAAAAACTTGAAACTTGACACGATGGACCACAGGTCTGACCCAGCAACAGCAATTCTTATGTTCTTACGTTCTTAAGTAAAAAAAAAAAAATACAGGGGAAGGCAAGGAGAGGAGTGGGGAGATGGAGAGGAGGAGGGAGGCCATGCCCTCAGGAAGACCCTGCCCGTGGCGCACCCCCTTATTACAACAATTCAGAAATTAGCATTTCCTTCTCTAAAAGGTATTAAATGCACTGGGAAGCTTAGTAAATCTTTTACGTTTAAATTGGTGAAAATTTGCAATGGACTTCCAAATTCTCTAAGATTGGTAGATTCATTATTTCAATTTCAAAAAAGTTTAAAAACCTGGTTGTTTTCACAATAGTTTATTTGATTTTTAGCTGCCGTATAGTAATTTTAAGCAATTCAACTTACTTTTTTCTAACTTTTTCCATCCATCTAATCTAACCAATTTCTGTTTTTATCCCACAGTTTTTACTTGTTATGTTTCATTTTTTAACGAACTGTAAACCGAGTCGAGCTCCTTAGGGAGTAGATTCGGTATATACAATGAAGATTAGATTATTACGCCACTGCGTGTGGCTTTTGTACTGTGACCGCATCAGTTATTTCTCATTCTAGATGCCTCATTCCAAGGGTGAGGAGCTCATCTAGACAACCAATAATCTGCAAAAAATGTGATCCAGATACAGCTCTTTATATCAAATACTGGCAGCAGATGGGCAATCAAATTGTGATATTTCAACATGTAGACTCTGCCTCTGGCTGAGAAGCAACCAGAACCACATCCAGATGCATTCCTGCTCAGCAGGATACTTTGACCTCATGAATGATCTCTCAATGCATATACAGTGTTCCCCTGCAAATTCGTGGTTCGCGAATCGCGGACTCACTCATTTGTGGTCTGCTCCGACCGCTTCTTCCTGTAGTAAAGTCGGACTACACCAATCAGGAGCTGCGTGTCAAAAGCCATCGGACCAACGGTTGGCTCGGGGGCCCGTTCAAGCTGGACTTCAGTTTTGACTGTTTTGTTTTTATTTTCACTTCTTTTTAGTTTATGATATATTTTTTAATCTCACTTATTGTTTTACCACTTATTTTGTTTTATTTTATCATTTAAATTTCATTTAAATTTCCCCAGAATTCTATTGCTTCAACGGTTCTCCCTCTGCATCTATTCCTATCTCCCCTCTTTTTAACCTTT
Source organism: Geotrypetes seraphini (assembly GCF_902459505.1). Taxonomy (NCBI): domain Eukaryota; kingdom Metazoa; phylum Chordata; class Amphibia; order Gymnophiona; family Dermophiidae; genus Geotrypetes; species Geotrypetes seraphini. Next base: position 9,433,361 of record NC_047098.1, on the reverse strand, counting down.
CAAATTCCTTTAGATCATTGTAATCTTATTAGAATGTTTATTTTCTTATTTTTCTCCTCTATCTCTATTTTTCTTTCTTTATTACTCTTCTAATTGTCATTTTTCCTGGTACTTTAGTTAGATTGTGAGCCTTCGGGACAGTAAGGGAATTTCTAAGTACCTTTTCTTACTTATAATTTTAATGCACCAATATATTCATTGTAACCCGTTCTGGGCTCTTTTGGGAGGACGGGCTAAAAAAAATCGAATAAATAAAAATAAAATAAATTAAAAAATACTACCGGAAGAGGCGGTCGGAGCAGACTGTGAGTGATTTTCTTCACCCGCCGGCGCTCCAGCTGCCCTCTCCTGCTTTTTGACAGGCGAAAAACTGCATTTGCAGGTTTTTTTTGAAATTTGCGGGGGTTCCTAGAACGGAACCCCCGTGAATTTCGGGGGAATACTGTATTCTGACTCTCTTCTTTTGAGACAGGGAACCACCTCATATTAGCCTCTTTGCCAGCATAGAGAACACAAAGCTTTCTCTCTATTATTCCATTTTGCTTATTCCCATACATCTCACAGCAGTTGTGCTAATTTCATCGGCTTGATTGTTTCTTTACTCTTATCGTCGTAATTCCACTCATACTTCAAGTACAGCACAAATTCCTATAATAGAAACATGATGGCAGATAAAAGCCAAATGGCCCATCCAGTTTGCCCATCCATAGTAACCATTATGTCTTCCTCTCACATGCCTATCCCAGGCTTTCTTGAATTCAGACACAGTCTCTGTCTCCACCATCTCTTCCGGGAGACTGTTCCACACATCTACCACCCTTTCTGTAAAAATGTAATGTAATTTATTTGTAATGTAATTTATTTCTTATATACCGCTACATCCGTTAAGTTCTAAGCGGTTTACAGAAAATATACATTGAAATTATAAGTAAGAAAGGTACTTAGAAATTCCCTTACTGTCCCGAAGGCTCACAATCTAACTAAAGTACCTAGAGAGTAATAAAGAAGTGAAAAGTAGAGATAGAGGTAAAATAAGAAAATAAACATTCTATATATAAAAATATAAAATATATTTCCTTAGAAGAAATCCCCCCCCCCCAACAAATTTTTAGATTGAATCAGGTTTGGCAGACTAGATGGACCATTTGGGTCTTTATCTGCCGTCATTTACTATGTTGCTATGTTTCTTAGATTACTTCTGAGCGTATCACCTCTAAATTCATTCTATGCCCTCTCATTCCAGAGCTTCCATTCAAATGAAAGAGACTCGACTCGTGCGCATTTACATCACGTAGGTATTTAAACGACTCTATCGTATCTCCCCTCTCCCCGCCTTTCCTCCAAAATTTACAGATTGAGATCTTTAACTCTGTCCCCCATATGCCTTATGACGAAGACTATGTACCATTCTAGTAGTCTTCCTCTGGACCGACTCCATCCTGTTTATATCTTACTGAAGGTGCAGCCTCCAGAATTGTTCACTATATTCTAAATGAGTCTTATACAGGGGCATCAATACCTCCTTTTTCCTACTGGCCATACCTCTCCCTAAGCTGTTCACTTTGTCCAGAGGCATTTACCCAGCTAAATGTGCCCTATCGGATTTCTGCCAGCTATTGGTGTGGATGGAACTGTTCGTACAATTGTGGCTTGCTGGTTTTGAATATCCTGCCAGCTGGCTAAATTTAAACGTTCACCCTGTCCTGCTTTTCGTGCAAATCAATTTACTCTAGAGTCTAGACACGGAGGGAGATTCTAAAACAGCCCTCAAAAGCCAATTTTAACCACATAAATGTTTTGAATAATTACATGTTAAGTTTATTAGAAAAGCAAATAAAAAGGCATCATTTGTTGAACAGGACAAAGATTTGTTATTAGTCCAAATTAAACATGGACTGAACAGACACTCCCCGAAAGTCTAACAACACTCTGTAACTTCTGAATGTCAGCGTATATTCTGCCTGAGTGCAAACCATTGAAAAGAGCTTCTTATCTCTTTCATCTCTTTGCTATGCAATAAATGGTGGTTCTTAGCTACAATAATACACTGTGGAAGATTTCATTATTACTGTCTTTCGTTCCTTGGCCTACCATAGAAACATAGAAGATGACGGCAGAAAAGGGCTATAGCCCATCAAGTCTGCCCACCCTACTGACCCATCCTCTTAAGTCTATACCTAGCGACCGATATTCCAGTTCGACCCTCGTAGGGATCCCACATAGGTATCCCATTTATTCTTAAAGTCCAGCACGCTGCTGGCCTCGATCACCTGCGCTGGAAGCTCATTCCAACGGTCAACCACTCTTTCTGTGAAGAAATACTTCCTGATGTCGCTATGAAATTTCCCGCCTCTGAGTTTGAGCGGATGCCCTCTAGTGGCAGAAGGTCCCCTGAGAAAGAAGATATCATCTTCCACCTCGATACGTCCCGTGATGTATTTAAATGTCTCAATCATGTCTCCTCTCTCCCTACGTTCTTCTAGAGTGTAGAGCTGTAGTTTGTTTACCATGTTAATTCAGCTCCTCTTTTAAGCAAACTTTTCATACAATACATGAGAACAATGTCACGATTGTGGCAGGGATGACCTTACCTTTTCTCACACCAGAAACCGAAGCAGAGGGCCTTCCTTTGCCTACTTGGAAATCCGCCACACCTGTCAAGCTCATTTAATTTCCAATGTACATTTTTATCTTATACTAGGATGCAGCGGCGTAACGAGGGCGGTGGTGCCCCCCCCTCTTTTCCACCCCCCCCCCCCATACTCCTTCCCTGCCCCCCCACCCGCCACCTGCATCCCTTCCCCATGTACCTCTTTAACTTTCCCAGTGCGAGCAGCATTACCGACTTGCTGCCCACGTCGACATCGGTTCTGTTATAGACTTGCCCTCACAGTGTTTCTGACTCTAGCCTGGCTAGTTTTACAGTATTTTCAGGTTTTGGTTTTTTAATGACGTTTTTGCAAAGCCTAGAGCCGGAGCCTCTGCCAAGACCTGCAGCTCGCTTCTCTCATAGTCATTGTTCTGGCTGGCAGCTGCGAGTGGTAACCTGTAATCAATCAGCTACAGGGGGTGGAAGAACAGAAAGATCATATAAGCAACTCTTCATGTAAGACCGACAATGATGGTGCCAAGCATGAATTATTCTTATTTCCTCTTCCAACAGCGAAACCATATTCTTTTTAACCTCGTGGAGAAAGCAGGGGGAGGGGGGAGCTTTGAATTACACACCTGGAATGGCTAGGAGCAGAGATAAACTGATCTAGATTGCGTTTTTCCAAATAGTTCTTTGCAATCTGTGCTTTGTATCTAATGTCTTATTTACAAGTAAATCCCCAGTAATGCACCTAATTGCAAAGCTATGAGCATAGATTTAAGAGCTTCCAGAGAAATGCCATCTTCAAGAACAAGGAACCCACACAATTTGATTTGAATATCAGGTTGGAATAGGGCAATAGGATGAAATCTTCCGCCCACTGTGCAGCGACAGCTGAAAAAGCAAACAGGATGCTAGGAATTATTAAAAAAGGGATGGTTAACAAGACTAAGAATGTTATAATGCCCCTGTATCACCTCCACGGGGCAACCTCACCTGGAGTATTGCGTTCAATTCTGGTCTCCTTATTTCAAGAAAGATATAGCGGCGCTAGAAAAGGTTCAGAGAAAAGTGACCAAGATGAAAGGGTATAGATAGAAGGATAAAGGGTATAGATAGAAGGATAAAGGGGATCAAAGGGTTAGACAAGGATCACCTTACAGGTCATGGACCTGATGGGCCGCCGTGGGAGTGGACTGCTGGGCCCGATGGACCTTTTGGTCTGACCCAGCGGAGGCAATTTCTTATGTTCTTATGATAAGGGGATGGAACTCCTCTTGTATGAGGAAAGATTAAAAAGGTTAGGGCTCTTCAGCCTGGAAAAGAGACGGCGGAGGGGAGATAGGATTGAAGTCTACAAAATCCTGAGCGGTATAGAATGGGTGCAAGTGGAACGATTTTTCACTCCGTCAAAAATTACAAAGACTTGGGGACACTCAATGAAGTTACAGGGAAATAGTTTTAAAACCAAAAGGAGGAAATATTTTTTCACTCAGAGAATAGTTAAGCTCTGGAACGCATTGCCAGAGGTTGTGGTAAGAGCGGAGAGCATAGCTGGTTTTAAGAAAGGTATGGACAAGTTGCTGGAGGAAAAGTCCATAGTCTGTTATTGTGAAAGACATGGGGAAGCCACTGATTGCCCTGCATTGGTAGCATGGAATGTTGCTACTCTTTGGAGTTCTGGAATTTTGTTACTCTCTGGGATTCTGGAATCTTGCTATTTCTTTGGGATTCTGTATGGAATGTTGCTGCTCCTTGGGTTTTGGCCAGGTACTAGGGACCTCTCTCCCATTTCTAACAACATACAACTCTCTGATCTCAATGAACGCCAGTCAATCAGAGGGCAGTTGCCAAAATGGTCAATAGTCTTCACTATAAAACATATGGGGGCAGGTTTCAAGATCTAAATATGTACGAGGGCAAATCAAAAATTAAAGGCAATTGTTAAATTATGCGATAACTGGACACAAGCCTATGTCCCTGATCGGCTCAGGCACCTAAAGCCCCACCCAGGGGAGGGGCCTTAGGCGCCTGAGCCAATCAGGGGATTAAGCCCCTCCAAGTGCAACTCAGGATGTACCGGGAAGAAGGCCCGTCATTTTGAAGAGGTGTGCTTGCCAGCCGGAAGATGTGGACATCTCTCTGGCCATCCTTCAATTTCAAGGTACAAGGGTGGGGCGGAGGTCGCCAGCAGCAGGAGGGAGTAGGCATCCCTCCTAGCATCTTTCAATTTAAAGGTACGGGGGGGGGCAGTGGGTTGTTGGGGGGCAGGGACCCCGGCGATGGTGGCAGGAGGAAGTGGGCATCCCTTCTGCCATCCTTCAATTTAAAGGTGTAGGGGCAGTCATGGGGATGTTGGGGGAGGTGGATAACACCAGCAACAGGAGGGAATGAGCACCCCTCCTGCCGAACAGCAGCTTCAAATCGAACAGCCCTGGGGGAGATTGATGGGAGGGAGAGAGGAATCAGGAGTCTTTTTTTAAGGCACTGATCAGAAAGTAAGGCAACAACAGCTCAGACCCTGCTGGAAAATTTTGCCCGCAAATATAGTTCAGTTTGAGGTTTGAGAATCACCCGGCGATGATAGAGAATTGGCTGAAGTGGTCATTTAAATATTAATGAGCCATTTTACTACCATTTTAATAGGAATGACCTCGTTGTACCTAATTTGCATGGCAGAGTCGGAGTCTGCTAGGAAGCTCAGAAAAGACCACGGTGAACCATTCTGATCGGCCGATAAAATACTGGCACGTAAACCGCCTGGAACCGGTTTAGTGATCTTTGTTAAAGGCAGTAGTGAAGGGGGCAGAGGGTTGGACTGCTCCGGGCGCCATCTTGGTGGGGCCACCAATACCTCTCCACCACCCCACCCCATGCCATTCTCGTGCCCTCCCCCATACCTCTAAATCTTTGCTAGCACGAACTCCTCCAGCCTGCTTCTCGCTCCAGCCTGGCTCCCCTCTGAAATCACTTCCTAGTCAGAGCAGCGCGAGCGGCAGGCCAGAGAAGCTGCTTATGCTGGCGGAGATTTAAAGAGGTACGAGGGGGAAGGTAGGGTGCGAGTGTGGCGTGAGGGGTAGAGATGGAGCAGGGAGGTGGAAAAAAGGGCACAATGGTGCCAGTGCCCCTGGTGCCTCCTACCCGTGCTCCACCACTGGTTAAAGGCACGGTAAGGTTTGAAAATCCAGCCCTGAAGGTCGTTTAAGTTTGCTTTGATTCCATTCTTTTTCTAATAACTCTGTTCAGAGCTCTATTACCTCCTGGTCTACCCAGATCAGGTTGGTTCTGTAAACCACCAGTATGTGGTGGATAATATGAGAATATTTGTTAACCTATGGCTTTCCATTCAAGTGACTAAGCCTAAAATTGGCGAGCTCTCTCGAGCTGCAGTAAAAGCATTTCAAGGAGCTGAATGGGATGATTATTATTTTATTTTTTTTTAAGTTGCCATCAACATTCCAACTAGCTGATGCTTTTGTTATCTGGATTACATCTCTTTGTTGCCTCTTTCAAGAAAGACCATTTCCTTTTCTCCGGAGGGATCAGGCTTTGCTGTAGCTTTCAGCCGTTGCCATTTTTACTTAGGTGTTCGTGTTACACTAAAGAAGCCCAGGACTGGTTTAACTTGTAGACAAACTAGGTAGATTCCCAAGGCAGAAGCAAATTTCAGTTGCAATATAAGAAAATCCGTGGGTTCATCCACCCTTTTCTTATGCCCTTCGCTCCGTAATTGTGGACTAACAAGTAGAGCATGAAATAATTTCTGCTCTAATTTTATTCTTTGTAATCAAATTTATGTTTTCATCCTTTCTATATTTGCACTGTTTATTTCATAGTGAATTATAGTGAGTCTTATAATGTATAATTTCAATAAAAAAGACAAAAAAACCAAACCAAGAAAATCAATAGATCCTTATACCACACTAACCATGTGAAGAAACCAAGTTTTAAACAGCCTCCATTTACCTAGGTAAATGGATTGGGAACTTGCCAATGTTATACTATATATAGTTATTTGAATGTTTTTACTGGGAGGCGGAACCAATCTGGTGAATGACAAGTGTCCAGTCTTGAGCTCTGTGCTCTGTTGTTGCACCTGTTTACTAGAGAATGACACGGGGACAAATTTTTCCCCGTCCCCGTGGGAACTCAAATTCCCATCCTGTCGAGTTCTTTTCCTGTCCCTGCCCCATTCCTGCACGCTCCGTCCTCATCTGCACAAGCCTCAAACACTTTAAAATCCTAAGTAGCAACATTCTAGAGCTCAGATTGTGATGTCATAATGCCTCATTCCACCAATGCCTAAGCTCCGTCCTCATCTGCACAAGCCTCAAACACTTTCAAATCCTAAGTAGCAACATTCTAGAGCTCAGATTGTGATGTCATAATGCCTCATTCCACCAATGCCTAAGCTCCGTCCTCATCTGCACAAGCCTCAAACACTTTCAAATCCTAAGTAGCAACATTCTAGAGCTCAGATTGTGATGTCATAATGCCTCATTCCACCAATGCCTAGGCTCCGTCCTCATCTGCACAAGCCTCAAACACTTTACAATCCTAAGTAGCAACATTCTAGAGCTCAGATTGTGATGTCATAATGCCACATTCCACCAATGCCTAAGCTCCGTCCTCATCTGCACAAGCCTCAAACACTTTAAAATCCTAAGTGTTCGAGGCTTGTGCGGTTAAGGCAGAGCTTACAGGAATGGAGTGGGGACAGGGAGAGCGACAAAATTTGCGGGGATAGGATGGGGAAATTGAGTTTCTGAGACAAATTTGTCCCCATGTCATTCTCTACTGTTTACCTGCCTGTGATTCCTGACTCTCAGTGGGGAAAACCCAGGAAATTCCTCCTGATCCCGAGCTCTGAAGGCAGGCCAGACCACCCTGGAGATGTATGGCGTTCATCCAGCGGGAGAAACTGCTAGCTGTTTGATGGGGTCCATGGTAGCGGGAGTTACAACAAACCACAGTGAGCAGGAAGCTTCACTAAGCTCTCTGCCAAGAATAACTCCACCGAGCCCTAGAAGTATTCTGGACAACGTGTCACTTGGAGAGGGGAGAGCTATTCGCCCCAGATTCTCTCTCCAATGGAGGAGGAATCATATTGGCCAGTGCTTCACCTATTATTGCCAGATCATCTGGTATGCAACCTGGAACTGATTTTACAGTGAGCAGTGGAGGTGGAGGAACTTCCGTAAGTCAATGTTTGGTGGTGAAACCAATCGTTGTGAATTTAGAGTCAGCATAGGATGCAATTCAGGGGCTACAAGCTTCTCTTATGCCATTAACGCCTAAATTTAATGTGTATATGCAGTCAGTTCAAGCTCAAGAGGAGCAATTGCACCAGGCTATGGATCAGCAAGTTAATAGGGTGGCCTCAGCTGAAGAGCCATGGAAAGCTTTTCAAGATTTTCAGCTGATTACTATAAAAGAAAGAGATATAACCCTGCGAAGGATGGAATATCTGGAAAATCAGCTAAGGAAGAACTTAAGGTTTTTGACTAGGTCCCCTCTGATACCGGCTATTGAAGTGCTTAAGAAATATTTTCAAGAAGTGCTTAATGTTCCATCTGATGCTAAGCTAAACTAAACTAAACTAAACCTTAAGTTTATATACCGCATCATCTCCACAGAAGTGGAGCTCGACACGGTTTACAGGAATTAAAAAAGAAAGGAACTCCAATGGAAAGAAGAAGGGCTTGGTAAACAGGAAGAAAAGAGGGGACTTAGTATAATGGAGAGGGAGGGAGTACTTACATTTTGGAGAAAAGCCAAGTTTTCAAATGTTTTCTGAAGCGTTGGAGGGAGGTCGAACTCCGAAGATGGGCAGTAAAGCTGTTCCACAGCTCGGTGATCCTGAAGCACAATATGTAACCGGCAGTGGCGTAGCGCCCCTCCACACACTCCTTCCCTCCTGCTGCACGCATGCTGCTTCCCTTCCCCCATACCTCTGTAATGCTCCTGGTGTGAGAAGCAGCCCCCAAGCTACTGTCATACCAGCTCTTCCTCAACTCATGAGCATTTGCGCCATGTAGGTATTTAAACGTCCCTATCATATCTCCCCTCTCCCGCTTTTGAGATCTTTAAGTCTGCTTCCATACACCTTATGACGAAGACCACGCACCATTTTAGTAGCCTTCCTCTGGACCGACTCCATCCTTTTTATATCTTTTTGAAGGTGGGGCCTCCAGAATTGTACACAATATTCTAAATGAGGTCTCACCAGAGTCTTATACAGGGGCATCAATACCTCCTTTTTCCTACTGGCCATACCTTTTTCTATGCACCCTAGTATCCTTCTAGTTTTCGCCATCACCTTTTCAACCTGTTTGGCCACCTTAAGATCATCATCAGATACAATCAGAAATCCCGCTCTTCTGTCATGTACAAAAGTTCTTCACCCCCTAAACTGTACCGTTCCTTCAGGTTTTTGCAGCCCAAATGCATGATCTTGCAAAAGACAGCACGGAAGAAGGCTGAGAAAGAGAAATTAATAAATATTGCAGTCCACCTATCCACTATCTCCCATGTTTAATAAATCAAGCTCCCCCACCTCGACATCTGATCTTTAGATGCTCCCCATGCCTGTTCTCCAAACATTACCATCTACTCTGAGCCTCCCAGTCACGTTTGATCCCCTCTCCTGCCAAACATCAACATAACAATCGACCATCAAACTTTGTCCCCAACCTCCCCTCTTTGACAGACAAACCTCATTTGCCACTCATCCCCGTGACCTCTCTTCAGGACTCATGCAAAAGTGTCCCAGTAATGCCTGACAGAATTTGTCTGTTAAGAAGGAAACTTGACAGCTGAGACCCCCCAAGTCGTATCTGTGGAAATATGAGGCAACACTAAGCTACAGAACCTTTCATTCATTTAATTATGAAACAGATTTTTCAAATTAAGGGGATCAATAAGTACAAGGGGGCACTCAGAGAAATTGAAAGGGGAGAGGTTTAGAACAAACGCCAGGAAGTTCTTTTTCACACAGAGGGTGGTGGATACATGGAACGCGCTACCAGAGGATGTGATAAACAGGAGCACGCTACAGGGGTTCAAAGAAGCTTTGGATAGGTACTTGGAGGACAAAGGGATTGAGGGGTACAGATAAGAGTAGAGGTAGATTATAGGGATGGGATTAGAGGTAAGTTACAAAATTAATCAGGGACCACTGTTCAGGCACTAGGTCTGATGGGCCGCCGCGGGAGCGGACCGCTGAGTAAGATGGACATCTGGTCTGACTCAGTGGGGGCAACTTCTTATGTTCTTATGTGAACTAGGCTCTGATATCATCTGTGGAATACTAACATAATGTTTCAAGTTTCAAGTTTATTTAATATTTGATGAATCGCCTATTACAAATTAGCTACAAATTAGCTACAAATTAGCTACGTACACCTGAAAATCAAGTGACCAACTCATAAGAAGCAGCGCTGTCTACAGCAAGGTTGTGACCACAAAGCAAGGACACGCATTTTACTGAGCAATTCATCTTGTCTTGTTTTATTTAACATCTCCTGTTTTTAATAAGAGTATATAATGTTTACGGCAGGATATTAAGAAATTTTTTGTTTTTATTAGGATTTTATATACCGCCTATCAAGGTTATCTAAGCGGTTTTTACAATCAGGTACTCAAACATACAAATCTGCTTAATTAGTTGCATTTACAAGGTGGATAACGTAAGACTGTTTGATCATTAAACACATAAAAATAGCATGGATGGGAGGGCTGTAGAACATCTCGAACTACCAGGATTACATAAAGATCCATCCCGCCTACTTCTGCAATGCACGCTTGAGCTCTTCTCTCCCGCCTGTGCATATTGAACAAGTTTTTTTTTTCTCCCCAGGATCCCTGGGTAGATTGCTGTTATTTCCCCTTGTAAATAATTTCAGATCTTATGGCTTCCAAGCTGGCAAAAGCATACGTTTCACATGCAAATCCTTCGTCCTCTCAGCATTCAAAACGCGAGCCGGCTACGCCAGAGAAGGCCCTAGCAGCTCTTCTACCTTCCGAGTTGGAGAGTATGTTCATTGATGAACTAAAAATGCTAAATAGTCATATGCAACTTAATGTTTCAAGTCAAGTTTCAAGTTTAAAAGTTCTCTTGATTGACCGCTTAGTCAAATTTCAAAGCGATGAACAATTTAAAATACATTCATTAAAAAATACAGAATGAACAATACAATACATATTTTAAATAATAACATAGGGTTAAAAACTAAGACATCATTTAGGGAACATAGGGAAGGAAGGGATTGCGAAATACAATTAGGAATAGTAAAGCAATACAAAGGAAAAGTACAATAGGAAGACAAATTAAAACATAGTTTAATAAAGTGTAATCTATGGTCTAGGGGTTACTAAAAGCATCTTTGAAAAAAAAGGTTTTTAAGTTACTTTTAAATTTTCCTAGATCCTGCTCCATTCGCAAATAAATTGGGAGGGAATTCCAAGTCTGTGGGGCAGTCACAGAAAAGATAAACTGCCGTCTAGTATTAATGATCTTAAGCGAGGGAATAGTTAATAGATGTTGTTCATTGGATCTTAATGTTCTAGTTGGATGATACGGAATTAATGATTTATATATGAATGCTGGAGTTTTGTTCAAAAGAGTTTTAAAGGTAAGTAAGCAGATTTTGTATGTTATCCAGTGAATTACTGGGAGCCAATGCACATTTTTCAAAAGAGGTGTAACGTGGTCAAATTTTCTCGATTTGGTTACGAGTTTAATGGAGATATTTTGGATAATTTGGAGACGTTAATTTCGTTTAATGATATTCCTTTAAAGAGAGCATTACAATAATCTATTTTTGAAATCACCAGAGTGGATAAGAATATTTAGTGATTATGGGCATAAGAATTTTGAAATAGATCGAACCCTACGTAATCTATAAAATGATATAATCTATATAATGATAATTTTGAAATAGATCGAGTTACTTTCTTTTAATGTACGTCTGACAATACAGTGCTAGACTTGAACTTATGGCAGAACACATGGCAGCCATTGATTCACAACCAATGGAATTCCAGTGGCATTTAAATCAACAGAATGCGGCGCACTGCGTGGATATTAGGAGTCCCAGAATCTTCTGAAGGTAATATGATTTGGGGGGGGGGGGCAAATTGCTATTGCAGACCCTTAATATAGAATTTGATCTGCCTTTGGAAATTGAAAGGGCCCACTACGTTCCATCCAAGCCTATAGTGGGAAAATATCCAAGGCCCATTGTGATGAAGCTCTTGTGTTTTAACCAAGCTCTGCAAATTTTACAAGTGACAAAATTTAAGAAATTCCTTCTCTACAATGGAACAAAGATCTTTTTTACCCCAGATCTCTCAAACAGTGCTGCACATCATAAGCAATTTTTGGATCTCCGTTCTCAACTGAAGGCCACAGGTGCCCAATGCAGCCTCTTCTACCCTGTGAGAATGCGTGTTACTTTTAACTATTTTACTCCGAATTATGACGATCCTTCACTTTTCAAAAATTTATCAATGACCATTGTAGATCTCAATTTTAATGACTCCAGTCTGCAGATTTATCTTATATGCAAGGGTTGGTGTCAGCACAGATATTACGGTTATAACGTGAATATTAGTTCTGTAAGATTTTAGATTTTGTGCACAATACGGGGATTTTCTAGTTCCATTCAGACACAAGTGACCCTGATGATACATTTCACATTTCCAAGATTTTTTTTCTAATTTTGTTTTTGCATGGTATATCCTTTTTTGTCAGCTAAGGAAATAATTGCTGTTGTTCATTACTTGAACTCTCTCAATGGTTAATATAACTTGTTTCACTCAATGTTAAAATAATTTCTCATTCTATCAAGCATAAGAAAAGCCTTAATGCTAATTGTTTTTGTTTTACAAGAATCACATTTATGTTTTTAAGAACATAAGAAGTTGCCTCCGCTGAGTCAGACCAGAGGTCCATCTTGCCCAGCAGTCCATCAGGCCTAATTGCCTGATCAGTGTCCCTGAGTAATTTTGTAACTGCCTCTAATCCTCTCCCTATAACCTACCTCTACTCCTATCTGTACCCCTCAATCCCTTTGTCTTCCAGGTTCCTATCCAAATCTTCTTTGAAGCCCTGTAGCGTGCTCCTGCTTATCACATCCTCCAGTAGCGTGTTCCATGTATCAAGTTTACAAGTTTACAAGTTTACAAGTTTAACTTTATTTGATGAATCGCTTATCATGATATCTAAGCGATGTACAGTTAAAAAACCATCAGAGTGTGGTAATACAATTTAAGTTACAAGGTCACTTAAAAGACGGACATACATTTAATTTACTAAAATCATTTTTAGGACAAACGAAGATTGACAAACAAGAGTGGGTGGGAATGGAGGGGAGAAATTACAATCTTATTATTTGTTAGAGTTTGACATCAAAGGGTAAAAACAAATTAGGTAATAATGGGATTAAAAAAAAAAAAAAAGAAGAAAGAAGAATACAGAAACCTAGAAGGACAAAGTTTTATAAGTCAAATGCGTCCTGGAATAAATATGTTTTTAAGTTTTTCTTAAGTAGCACAAGGTCGGTTTCATTTTTAATAAAATTTGGGAGGGCATTCCATAGTGTGGGAGCTTTTACTGAAAATATATCGTTGCGTCTAGTACCTATGATTCTTAGCGATGGGACTGAGAGCAAATTAGATGAAGAAGATCTTAAAGAACGAGCAGAATTGTGTGGGACGATCATTTTTGAAATAAATTGAGGTTCATTGGTGCCCTCTGGGTGAAAAAGAACTTCCTGGCATTTGTTCTAAACCTTCCCCCTTTCAATTTCTGAGTGCCCCCTTGCACTTGTGGTTCCCCATAATTTGAAGTTAAACTGTCTGAGGGGTGGTATGACCAATGTTATTCTGCACCAGTGAACTGTAAGAAAAATGGAGTTATTACATTAATTAAAAAAAAAAAAAAAATTTCCATTCATTTTTTCTTCACATATATTTGACCCAATTGGCAGGTGGTCAAGGCTTGAAGGCTTAATTGATGGTAAACAAATTCTTCTTCTTAATGTCTATACTCCAAATGTGGACAATCCAGAGTTTTCTTAATGCCCTCAACACATCTGGCTGCAATTTCTTGTCCTCCCACACCATAAGTGGCATACAGTATGTCTTACATACTGTATGCCACTTATGTATTTAGCAAAAAGAAATACGCTTTCTGTTTCTTATGCTACCAAATGGTCTATACTTAAGCAGCATCTAAATATTGGATAATCAATCACTGTATATGTTTATTTCCTAAGTAATTATTAATTTATGTGTCTTTTTGTGTTACTGTAATACCTTGTATTGTTCATTTTTGTAGGGTTGCCATGCAATAATCTTTCTTTTCTTTAATTTAATGTGTTCAATGTTGATTGTTCCAAGTTGTTTATTTTTCATGCACTATTACTAAAAATAGAGTGACTTAAAAGATCCATTCCATTTACTCTGCACTGTGTTAACTTTATGATAACAACTTACCCCCATTGTCCCTTCTAGGCTGGTGCCTTGGATCACGGAAGCACAAAGTCACTGTGACAGCCTTTAATGAACAGTATCTTATGGAAATAATGAAGTACCAAAATCAAAGAGATATTCCAGAAAGCAGCACTAGGGGGCAGCAAACACTCAAGATCTTGTATATACACAGGCAGTCCCCACGTTAAGAACGAGATACGTTTTTAAAGCTTTTCTTAAGTCAGATTTGTATGTAACTCAGAACCTGTAGATTTTAAGATTCTTGCTGCTAACCTCTGTTCCCAAAAGGGCCAACTGCCCCTCCCCGTGTTCCTTCTAAGGTAAAGCATACACAACCACACACTGTTCTTAATGTGGCCATGCATCATTCCTGAATCTGCTACTACTTAGTGAAATCAAATGAAGCCGAAACCGCATTCTTAAGTATGGGTTGTACTTAAGTTGGGCGTCTGGAACTCAGGGACTGCCTGTATATAAATATATTCATAGGATGATATACAGGTTTTTTTTCTTATATTGCCCTAGGATAAAGGAAAGTCCAGCATAGCAGTTGGCCTATAACTGATTTGTAATTTCTATCAAAACTAATAGAAAGGGTTGTTGTAGATCAACTCTCACAATTTGTAGAAGGCAGTAATTCCCCGCATCCACACCAAACAGGATTTCATAAATAGCACTGCACAAAGATCGCTCCTGTAGTGCTCTTCTTTCATCCGAACTAGCTGAGATCTTTCATCCTCCTGCGACTTGGTGGACTCATGGCATATTACTCCAGTGACTTCAGCACCGAGGTATTACAGGGAAAGCACTTTGGCAGTTTCATGTACACGAATCTGATAGATCAAACACGGTTCTGCGGGAAAATGTTTCATCCCCACTTTATTCAAGTCCCTGTGGAATTCCTCAGTAATTGATTTTGGTGCCACTGGCCAAATTAAATATAAACATTAAAAATAACCAGATAGTGTGGATCACAGGCCATATACAACCTCAGGACTTCCCCTAAAACAGCCAGTTTATAATATAGCATCCTGGTTAGTGACATTAAAAAACAAACAAACAGAAACTTAAGGGCCCTTTTACTAAAGTACAGTAAGTTTTGCACTTACCACACATTTAACATGTGGTAAATGCAGGAGGCATGGCCATCTGCCTTGCATGTACCACATAAGGAACAGGCACATTACATACAGTGCCAGACATCACAAGAGTACTGCACCAGCAGGCAGCAAATGTAACATGGTGTGGCCTCAGATATCTTAGTGCCATTACCAATTTCACCCCCACTGCAGATCCCATTCTCCCTCTTGCGCATCCCTCCTCCAATAAAGACCCTTTCAATACCCATTTCCAAAATCACACACAAGATTAAACCTCACCCCCAAGAGCCCGGGCCTTTACCCTCCTTCCAATCCCAGTTCTGGCACCTACCAGTGGGTGTCCATGGTAGAGAAGGGGTACCTCAGTGGCGGCTAAGCCCCTCTGTTCCTGTCTGGAACTGTGTCAGAATCCCAAGCTTGTAGCACATCAAAAACTGAGATGAAGATGTGTCTATGGAGAGCACCCTCAACAGGTTGGACCCACTGATAACGGCATTGCTATCCATCCCAGGAAAATGAAGGAGCTCAAAATCCTGGAGGTCTCCCAAAGGGTCCAGGTCCTCATCCAAAGAAAACTGCTCCTCACACACCAAATCCTCATCCCAAGAGACCCGCGACTGCTTGGACTAGAGAGGAGTTGGGGATGAGACTGGAACTGAGGGGGGCCTGAACCGGAGAAGATGCCCCCCCCCCCCCCCGGCGAAATCCCTAGGTGGAAGCAGGACCCCCAGCTGATTGAAAATAAGCCTTGCACAAGGCAAAAACATAATCAGGGGAAAAAAACCCCTTGGCAGCCCAATGGGACTCACTGCCAAAGCAGAGGACCCAACAGAAACCTGCCCATCTCTCCAATACAGGGGGAAGGTCACCTGAGGTGCTTCCCGCCAAAAACAGAGTGGATCCTGCCAAAAAGGACTTCTCCAAGGCCTTTAGCGGCTGGTAAGCCTGAACTGTCCTAGCCACTAAAGCAGGCAAGCCGGCAGCAGCAGTAAGGGAATCCCCAGCAACATCAGCGGCAAGGGAAACCTTATTTCCTCTGACCGTCGGCTGGGGAAATCCCTGCGTGGGTGGCAAGAGAAGCCTGGGCTTCCCCACTGTCAGCTGCGGTGAGCGAAGCACTCGCGAAGGGGACGCCGGCACTCGATGCCAATGAGGATTCCCCTTCGCAGTGACCTGCACACTGCTTGCAGAGGCCGGCCGTGGCTGCCTCACGTCTGGAGCATGAACACTTTCTCCCGGTGAAAGTGCTCATTGCACAATAGGCGACCTAGCTAAAATACAAAGTGCCAGTTAACAATAAAAAGCCATAATGGACAAGGGAAAGCTCCTTTCAGACCGACACTGCCTCAGGATTTTTTTTTTGTTTTAGAACAGACTCCACTGGCTTTCAAAACTACAGGCCTTGCTTGTATCGGTGGAAAGGCTTACAGCTGAGACACCTCTACAAAATTTGGGGGAAATGAAAGAAAGGGGGGGGGAGGAACTCAACATGTGACCCGTCGAGTGTGACACCCCTGAGGTCAGACGGACTCCCAAACAGGGCCCCTCCAAGCTCAGTCCGGCACCGGAACGGGAACAAGGAACCCTAAACAAATTTCAACAGCCCCAACAAGGGGAGACTGGCACTGCTCACCTACCACCTGCTGGCAACCGAGAAGACTGTTAGATAGTGGGGGACACACAACTATTAAGTACTATAACCAAAAGTTTGGTCTCAGTCTCCACCTGCTGGTCATGCTGAGCTATTACCCATCAGTGAAGCCTGTACCAGGCTGGAGAGGTGACAAAGAAATACAGTATATAAATTTTTAAATAAATAAATAAAAATGTACTATACTGGATTGTTGGTTCAACATTACCTTGGTAATGAATGTGTCTGTTGGGCAGACAGATGGACCACACAGGTGTTTATCTGCTTTCAATTACTATGTCACAACAAAACAAAGGTGCCCAAATTTATAGATTCAAACTCATTTAATCTCTAGTCTTGGGAAGTTTCCCACTTTACTGCTTACTGTTCTACCTCTTATTTCAAAATACCACTTGCTTGTTGGTGAAAACCTGGTGCAGATATAAAATGTGAATTTATTGTGGTTGTCAACTAAAACTTAACCTGTAATAGATTTGTAAAACGCTGTACCTGAGCCCTACTGCTCTCTAGCTCAGCTGTTTTCAGAGGTTGCTCTCGCTTGATTTCCTTTAGAACAGTGGTCTCAAACTCGTGGCCCGGGGGCCACATGCGGCCCTCCAGGTACTATTTTGAGGCCCTCAGTACATTTATCATAGTCACAAAAGTAAAATAAAACAGTTTCTTGATCATATGTCTCTTTAGCTATAAATTACAATATTATGATTAAGACTTAGCCAAAAGGAAAGATTTATAAACTATAAAGAGTTTTACCTCATGCAAAATTGTCTATTTTTTTTCTGAGACCCTCCAAGTAGCTACAAATCCAAAATGTGGCCCTGCAAAGGGTTTGAGTTTGAGACCACTGCTTTAGAATATCCTGTTTAGCTAAGTCTTACTATGGTTTCAAATACAAAAACATTCAGGTAGATGCGTGGAAGAGTCTCCCGGAAGAGGTGGTAGAAGCAGAGGCTGTGTCTGAATCCAAGAGGGCCTGGGATAGGCACGTGGGATCTCTCGGAGAGAGAAAGAGATAATGGTTACTGTAGATGGGAAGACTAGATGGGCCCTTTGGCCTTTATCTACCGTCATGTTTCTATGTTCACAGGATAAGTATTGATTTTGTTATGCTGTTGCTCTTTCTTATGCTTTTGTTATGCTTTTGTTATGCTGTTGCTCTTATGCTAGAGCTCCTGTATTTCTTATTTTACATTTATCTAAAACTAAGGTAAAGAGGGGGGTAACCTGGTTGGAACTGCAGGTACAATTGTAAAACAAAGGCGAGGGGGGGAACAAAAAGGGTAAAAACTCAGCACAAAGTCAAGACAGAAACAAAAGAGCAGAGATGACCAAGGTATCCAAACTGGCAAGACTTTAATTGGCAGCTAATATATGTGTGTTGCAATCTAAGAAAGAGTTTCATTGTATCTTTATATTTATTGAGAGCTCTTCTCCTTCCTACTGTTTTTGACCTTAAATGTTTTTCTTTTTATTAATTAGATTGTATTTCTTTCCTATTCTTTCCTTGTGTTTTATTATGTCTGTAAGCTGGCTTTGATTATGTTTCATAGATTTAGTCTTTTGTTAGTTATGTTTGTTTTCCCTAAATTTGTAATTTTACTGATTTGTTCATCGCCTAGAATTTGGAATAGGCGATTAATCAAATTTTATAATAAACTTGAAACTTGTAACAAGTCTTAGTGCACGATTACTTAAGAAACGAGGCAACAATAACCTATCAGATACAATTTGTATAGTATATACCAGGGATCTCAAAGTCCTTCCAAGAGGGCTGCAATCCAGTCGGGTTTTCAGGATTTCCCCAGTGAATATGCATTGAAAGCAGTGCATGCACGTAGACGTCATGCATATTCATTGGGGAAATCCTGAAAACCCGACTGGATTGCGGCCCTTGAGGAGGGACTTTGAGACCCCTGGTATATTCCCACATTGTTTATTTTGGCTCACTTGTTTAATAACCCCAGTAATTTTGTCATAATACAGCCTGTGAAAATGTACCAAGTCGTAGTTTCTTCACCCGATTCCATAAAAGCAAGTTACAAATTACTTTCTCTTTCTTTAGCTTGCAGTAACGGTCTTTTCTAGCATATCACTGAATTAAAATCATGCTGGTGAGATCATGTGAGCAACTACCCAAACTGTGCAGAGACAGTGGGATGTGTAGGAGTCCCGAAGAAACAGCCAAGTTCCGCGAAACACTGGCTACAAACAAGACGCCATTAAAATCTTTCAACAGTTACTAGCATTACTGTTTCAATCTCAGTCCCACAATCACAGTGGCAATTAAGTCATTCTACGCGGAAGTTTTTTCCAAGTCAACGATGTGGGCAATGGTGGTTTGAGGGTCAATACCAGAAAAGACCCGAGACCTTTGCTTCCGTTAGACCAGGGGTGTCCAACCTTTTGGCTTCCCTGGGCCGCACTGGCCAAAAAAAATGTTTTGGGGGGCCACACAAATACGCAAATGCTGCAGCAAGACAGAGGAGGGAGCCAGCGAGACAGTAAACACCGGGGGGGGAGGGGGAGGGGGCAGCAGAAGAAAACACCGCATCGCCCTCGACCAGGGCCGCACAAAATACTTCACGGCGCCACATGCAGCCCTCGGCCAACAGGTTGGACACCCCTGTGTTAGACTCTCAGCTTAAAAGTGAAGTATTTGTGCATTTTACATATGTACTATATACAATCCTAAAGAAACATGTACCAATGAATTAGCTGTGCCAGTGCTTCAAAATGTTAACCTGCCGCGGTGCTAATGTATGAATGAGCAGCGACCAATTCTTTGAACATTTTGGATTTATTGGTAATACACATCTCTCTCATTATTCGCGGGGGATAGGGGCAGAGCCGGACCGTGAATATCCGGCTCTGACCCCCCCCCCCCCGGGCATTATCTGGTGGTCTAGTGGGCTTTCGGGGCAGGGGCGATCTTCATATGCTCCTGCCCCTTGTAGATCTCCAATAGGAAATGGCTGTAGGGAGTTCCCGTCGTAGTCTTGAGAGACTACGGGAGCTCACGGCAGTCATTTCCTATTGGCGATCTGCATGGGGCAGGAGCGTAGGAAGATTGCTCCTGCCCCGAAAGCCCACTAGACCATCAGGTAAGGCCGGGATGCCGGGGAGGAAGGCAAAAATACGGGGGTTTTGTTTTTTACACCCCCCCCCCCCAAAAAAAAAAAAATTGCAATTACGTGAAATCGTGAGTGGGGAAACCGCGAATGGGGAGGGGGAAAGGGTACGCTCTTTCTTAAGGATTGTGCACAGTAGCATGTTCAAAGGTAGATTGTGAACACCTGATGCAGAGTTTCTGAAACATAGCCCGTGCCAGGTTTGTTTGAAGCTTGTCACTTTTATGTGTTGCCAGTTAAAGCCTTGTTAGCTTGACTACTTTGGTCAGTGTTGCTCTTTGGTTATGGGGCTCTAGGAACATTACAGTGCTTTGATGCACCTTATTCTTCCTTCATTTATTAGGGGGTAAGTTGCTTGAATGTTCTGGCTCATTTGCACCTAAAAGCATTTACTGCACAGTCTGTTGTTCTTGCTCTTGGCCCTCTGTTTTTGCTTCTTGGGAAGATCTCAGAGATTCAAGGTCTCTCTTCTTTTTCACCCTTTCGGCCTTTGTGATGCTCATTGGATGTAATGGGTAAAATCCACAAAGGCCTAAAAACGAGAACACTGCAATTACACAGGTGAAACAAACACACAAAAACGCATTGGCACTCATAACAGAACCAGAGATGTTCGCTATTTATTACTGTTTTAACAGAATGATAAGCAGCAAATAAAGAGATTAGGTTTTTACCTTGCTAATACCATGCAGAAGGAATCCAATTAAATTGCCTTGAATATAAACCCCATTATATTTTATAGAATAATGCTCACCATCCCCTACTCAAATCATTATAATTTCACTCAATATAAAACTCAGTGGAAAACACAAATTTTGAAAGCTAAATCGCACAAAAATTTGACAATGGAGATTACCTAAAAGTTTTGCAACTGGCTCCGAGGGAAGTGCTCCATTGCCGATCCAATACTGGAGCCTCTCAAAGTTCAAGCTGACAAGCTTCTCGTTGTAAATATTTGGCATAGGATCGAACGAGCCCAGCTGCTCCAAATATTTGCCATCCCGGGCTCGCTTATTAAATGCTGCCACAATGCGAAAGAAGGGCCTGTTAGTGCAGCCGCTACGTGCCATTCGGATGGCGACATGCCCTCCATAGTACCGCTTCAAAAGGAGAGGTGCTGAAAGAGGGGGAAACAGAATCTGTGTTATCCAAAGAGGTGACCCATTTGTCCCACTTTTCCTCTAGCTCTGCCATGTAGGACTTTATCTGCCAGGCACATCAGCAGGACGCTGGTTACCTGATGTTATATTCGCTTTTGGAGAAGTTTCTGTTTTGTTCGAAGTCTGGTAAGACCTATCAGAGTGGGAACATAGTCTAGATATTCACATTGGTGGCGCTCAAGACTCCTGAGGAAGGCCTGTTGGCCAAAACATGTGCATGTCGAGTCATTGGATGTATTTTTATGTCATTGGATGAATAAAAATTCCTATATTATCAGATGCATTGGAGGACACTTTCATTGGTGCATATCATTCTGATCTGGACAATTTCACTCAGCCTTTGATACATTTGTATACAGACTACAAACTTATGGTATTCTTCTATTTTTCAACCCTCATTTTTATTCTAATCTTACTTATCCTTTTAAACCATAATGGTTTTTTTTATTTATTTATTATCTTTTATTTACATCAAAGCAAACAAACTTTGAATAAGAAATTAAAATACAACTCCTGAAAGCAAATTTTTCCATATCTTAGTTACAACAATACAGTCCACAAAAAGGAAAAGAGGGAGAAAAAAAACCTTTCTCAACCAAGGGAAGTTGGAACTTAGATAAGGCTAAAGGAAATGTGGAGACTGTTAAATCAATTTTATGTTCGATCAGGTTCGTGGACAATGGGTTCACTATCCGGTTTTCTAGAAACCGCCTTGCCTTCCAAGAAAAATTGTAATTGTTCAGGTTCATCAAACACAACAACAAAAAAAGGGGATCCAAAAAAAGATCTGCAGAAAAAAATCAGCCAGGAGCAACCAAAACAAAACTGCAGACTGTGTACAAGATGCAGGCAAATTTTAATATGACAACACAATATATAAAACCCTTTTACCAATAAAGGGACCCGACACGGTCCGTGTTTCGGACAAACCTTCGTCAGGGGTCCATGGTAAAATAAGGGGGCTAAAAAATGCCACAAAAAAATGAAGAATCTCGACGGGATGCCTGTGTGTATCAAGTTCGCCAAAAAAGCCAACAGCAGTAAAGCGTATCATTGGCAGAGCACCTAGCACCGGGATCTGCACCTAACTTTTAAGAACGAGGATTTACACCAACTGAAACCTGGTATAAATTCCTGTGCCTATATAAGGCTCAGATCTGGCGTATTCTATAACACTGCACAGAAATCCTTGGAATGTCCATGATCTGCCTGGGCCCCTCCCATGGATTCCCACACAAGAATTTACGCGCTCATCTTTACAGAACAACATGTAAGATGCACGTGTAAATTCTAATTACTGCCAATCAGCACCACTAATTAGTTCATTACTCAATCCAATTATGCATGTAGATCACACAAATTTGCATGCGCAATACTCTGTGCCATTTATGGAGAGTAAATGAAGGTAGACAAAGACCATATGGCCCATCCAGTCTGCCCATCTGGGCCATCTACGCTCCCTTAGAGATCCAATGTACTTGTCCCAAGCTTTCTTTAAATTCAGATACAAATTTCAAAAATCTGTAACAGAAGCTACTTACTGATATGAACCATGTTGCCATCTGCCAGAGGAACCTGAAAAAGAAAATTCATAGGTTAATTAACTTTCCAAGACTTGAGTTAGTAACACCTAGAGAAATGCTTAAGAGATATCTAGTAGAGAACTTAGAGATACCCGAAGATTCATTACCACCATTTTCACGGGTTTATTATTTGCCTGATAAAGAACAAAATCAACAACGAAAAGAAAAACCTTCAGATCAAGAACTTCCAAATATATCACAGATCTTAGAAACATCTGAGAAGGATCTAGCATCACCAGCCACCATGATTATTACTTTAGCTTTGCCAATTGATAAAACATGGTTGTTAAAACTTTTCTTTAAAAATAGACAAAAAAGCTTTCTTGGTTATAAAATACAAATGTTCCCAGATTTGGCACGGGAGACGCAAAGGCGTCGCCGTGAATTTCTTCTTTTGAAACCTGGGGTTTTATCTTTGGGAGCAACTTTTTATTTGAGACATCCGTGTAAATGTATTGTATATCACCGTACTCTTAAATATGTGTTTTTTGAACCATCACAATTGACAAACTTTGTGGCTATGTCTCGCCTGAATGTTAACAATCTTTGAGCCCTATATTTAGGATATTGTGACCTCATCTCAGTGCTATAGTTCTCAGTTTCTTTTACAATTTTCTTTTTAGATATTTCGCCAATTTTCAATAATTCTTGGATCCTAATTGTGGACTTGAGCATAAATAGTATATTTGTTTAATTTAAGATTTATATTTCTTTGTATTTGATATCTATCCTATTCTTGCTTTCTGTACAAGTGTAATACTTGAAATTTAAGTTGAAAATAATAAATAAATAATAATTAAAAAAAAAAAAAAAGAAAATTCATATTTACAATTAGGGCTTTTCTTTTTAGATGTTTATAAAGTGTACATTGAGATGTTTATTTTCCAGCTAGTTAGGAGTTCTTTAAGATCCCAAAACCAGTGTTTCTTGGTGTTTTCATGCCACAGATGCTATTGCTGATACAATACAATACAAAGATAATCCATTTAGATCATCCCTTAATACTCTCACCAGAACCAATAGTCCCTGTGAATTTGACCACGAACACTAAAGGCTCCTTTTATCAAGGTGCAGTAGGCGGTTAACATGCGTTCAACCGCCTGCCACGCTAGTCGCATTGATGAGGCGTTAGGTTTTTGGCTTGCTGCGGGGGTTAGCGCATGATGAAATTTCCGACGCGCTAACCCCCTTAGCGCACTGTGATAAAAGGAGTCCTAAGTTTGAACACTATAAACATCTTTGAAAAAATAATGGTTCATTTAACAAACTAGAAGTACCGTTAAACATCGGACCCGAAGAGGACTTGATGCATTAAGCCATATACCATGAAATAAAATCTGAGTATATTGGTGGCATCTCTGAGGGTCTTCCTACACTATTGGTTCTAGTGAGAGTATTACGGGATGATTTTTGTATTGTATGAACAATTGATCTACTCTCCTAGTAATATCATTGGCTAAACACGCTGTAGGTGAATATTTACAGATGCTATTGCTGCATTACCTTTTCTAACAGAATCTAACATGTATGTTTGTGTCACTTAGGAGTCATCTGTGCAGAAAAGACACAAAAACTGAGTGCAGGATACAAGTCAAGACAGGGGAGGGGAAGAGAGTACAGGAGAAGTGGTGTTTTCCTGGTGTTTATCATTTTTATTCACATTGGGAGTGTTTTAGTGATGTTTGTTAGTTAAAATTTAACAAAAAAAAAAATCAGAAACCCTATTTATCAGTTTGGAATTGTGCATTACAGCCATAAATAAAGGAAATAAATTTGTCATCTAGACAAAGTGAGTTACTACTCCTGGTGGAATTCTGCACAAAAATTTTGAAAATTTGTAGTGTTTTGCATAGAATTTATTTCCTGAGACCTGAAATTCCTTTCTGCCTTTTCCTTTCTAAGGTTCTAGCCTTCTCACACTCCAACTGCAGTTCTGTTTCCTCTAAATCCTACCCCTCTGTCACTTGCACCCTGAATTCCCTCCTTGGCCCCCATAGTCTGGCATCTCTCTCTCCCCCTCTCTCCATTGGTTGACAATATCTTCTTTGTCCCTTCCTCTCCCCCCCAACTTGCAGTCCAGCATCCATGTCCCTTCCTCTCCCCCCTTGCAGTACCGCATCCATGTCCCTTCCTCCCCCCCCCACTTGCAGTCCAACATCCATGTCCCCTCCTCTCCTCCCCCCCCCCCACCGGGTCTAGCATCCATGTTCCCTCACTACAAATTGTGGTTTGCATCCATGTCCCCTCTTCCTCCCCCTCCCCCGTGCGGGTCTGGCCTACTATCAACCCCCCCACCGGTAAGCCTCACTTTGGTTATTGGAAAAATAATGGAAGCATTATTGAAAGAAAGAATAGTGAAATTCCTAGAATCTAATGGGTTACAGGATCCAAGGCAACATGGTTTTACTAAAGGTTTTGATTGGTTGACCAGAGAATTGGATCAAGGTCATATGCTAGATGTAATTTACTTAGATTTCAGCAAAGCCTTTGAAACGGTTCCTCATAGGAGGCTCTTGTACAAACTTGACGAGTTGAAGTTAGGACCCAAATTAGTGAATTGGATTAGAAACTACTTGACGTGCAGATGTCAGAGGGTGGTGGTTAATGGAATTCGCTCGAAAGAAGAAAAGATGAGTAGTGAAGTCCCTCAAGGATCGGTGCTGGAGTCGATCCTATTCAATATGTTTGTGAGCGACATTGCCGAAGGGTTAGAAGGAAAGGTTTACCTTTTTGCAGATCATACCAACATTTGTAACAGAGTAGACACCAAGGAGGGAGTGGAAAACATGATCTGCAAAAGTTAGAGGAATGCTCTAATATCTGGCAACTAAAATTTAATCCCTCTTCTCAGTAATTGATGTATTATATATGAATGGATTACTCCTTTTTTATTATCTCAATTGAATGCTTTGGTAACCAATCTGGTATATAGTATATTTAGGGAAAAGGTGACCTCAAGTGCTTGCAGTTATTTTGACTTCAGAACTAGTCTTGTCAATATAGCTTTAATGAAAGCTATGATTGGTCCCTTAACTTCCCTTTTCTTATTATTTTTTTCATATTTAAACGTTGTTATTTGTTTCCAATAAATTAAAGTAGCATATCATCCAAAACAGTAACCTCAATATCTATTGTTAGAGCAGGGGTGTCAAAGTCCCTCCTCGAGGGCCGCAATCCAGTTGGGTTTTCAGGATTTCTCCAATGAATATGCATGAGATCTATTAGCATACCATGAAAGCAGTGCATGCAAATAGATCTCATGCATATTCATTGGTGAAATCCTGAAAACTCAACTGGATTGCGGCCCTCGAGGAGGGACTTTGACACCCCTGTGTTAGAGGAATAACATGCCTTCCATTTAGGGATTGTACTTAACTTTAATAGCCCTAGTGACAGGTAGGTCAAGGGGAGGTGCTGGGCTATGGGGTGGGGCAGACAGCTGCAGGTTCGTGTCCAGGACATTAAGATACCTTTAGGTCAGTGGTCTCAAACTCACGGCCCATCACATACTATTTTGAGGCCCTCGGTAAGTTTATCATAATCAGAAAAGTAAAATAAAACCTTTTCTTGATCATATGTCTCTTTAGCTATAAATGACAATATTATTATTAAGACTTAGCCAAAAGGAAAGATTTATAAACTAGAAAGAGTTTTACCTCATGCAAAATTGTCATTTCTTTAATAAGACATTAACTATTTTTTTCTGAGGCCCTCCAAGTACCTACAAATCCCAAATGTGGCCCTGGAAAGGGTTTTAGTTGCAAACCACTGGACTAAAGCCTTAACTTTCTTTAGTAGAAAAGATCCCCAAGCAGTATTTTATGTTAAATTAATTGTACTGCATTGTCAAAGTTTGAAAATCAATAAAGATTTAACAAAAAAAAAAAAAAACCAAAACCCAAACAAACCCCAAAATGTGGCCCTGCAAAGGGTTTGAGTCCACTGACTTAGGTCAACCCGGCAACGACAACAAAAAAGAGACTACAGGAAATCGCACACACAAAAAAGTAACAGGAAAATCATTTCTTCTTCTTTAGCGACCTCTGGAAAGAGAGAAAAGCCTCCCAGAACTCACCCTCTGCTCCCCAGAAGAGTCAGGCGAAGGCCGCGCTCGAGAACGCCCTCACCTCGCGAGCAAGCTTCTCCGGCGCGCGCCGCTGCTCCGCGCAGCCGCAGCTCGGCGGCCCTTCCTCGCGCGGCCAAGCCGCCGAGTCACGAGCTCAACGGCGCGATACTCGCTTCTGCCTTCAGGGGTCGCCAGCGCGGAGCGTCCCTTTTCTCGTCCGAGGATTTGTTGGTTTTTTTTTTATTTTCCTGCCCGGCGGAAGTCTCGATGGTTCCGTGAAAACTGTTGCTTGTCCGGAAGAAGGTTGGTGACGTAACAAGAGGGTTTCCCACCCCCCTCCCCGACCCGCTATCCCTGCCCCCCCCCGACCCGGCTCCGTGCTCTATGTCCGGCGGCTGTGAGCACGCGAGTGGAGGTGAAATTGCGCTTCTGGTGGCGGTCGGTGGCGTCCCAGGGCCTGGTGCCTGGGTCAGAGGTTGGGGGTGTGTCGGGAGGGGGAGGGGGCGTCAAAGGTGCCCCTTGTGCAAGAGCTGTTCACCCATGAGAGCGTTTGTTTCCACTTTCAGGTGCTGCTGAGATGACTCGTTGCCCCAGAGCTTGTTGATGACCGGCCGCTGCTGCAGGTGGTGAGATGGACGTTTGTTTCGGTAAAAAAATCTTAAAACTGAGGCTTTCCAAGTTCCTCCTGTTAAGAGGGAAAAGCTGGTTAATTAACCAAGAAAAGACTAGGGAAAATTTAGTGGTGAATTTCTGCTACAATTGTTTCAATAACGTGTTGTTCTAATGTTTATATTTAAAACTTGAATGCACAAGTTTGTAAAAAGCACTCTGGCACTTACTGATTTACTTACAGGTCTACGCTGCCTAGTTCTTAAGCAGTTTACATTATGTAAACATACATAAAACATATGGTGCAGTAACTGGAAGATACAGAAAATCCATTGAGGCAAACAGTTTTATATTTTCTCCCCCCTCCTTTCCCTAATGGCCAAGAGTATTCTGGCTTGCTTTGGTAGGAATACGAGACTGTAGGTTACGGTTACAATTTTAATAATCTACTTTGGGCAGTTGGTGTCAGCAAATTCCAAAAGGGCTCTCAGGTAGACTGTAACCTTCTGCCTCCAGTAGTGTCTAAGTGGGGTATTCTCCACCGTTCCATCTGTAAATGTTGTATATGAAGCACTCTCTATTGCGCCAAAGTAGGAGCCTCTGGGATTGCACCTTTTTACTTTTAAAGCTAAAGCTGGCATTGTGTTGTTCCATTGAGGTTAAAGAGGGAAAGATTCTCTCTGGTTCTTGGATGTCTGTATTGCTGATGGGTGTCTGTAGCACCTATGCATTATAGATGACAACTAGAGCTCTGCATCTGTTTTGTTCTTAGAGTTTCTAGATATAAATAGAAAGGACTCCTAGCATCACTTGATAAACTACAGTAAAAGTAACTGTGCATTTTCGTCCTGTCGTCCAGTGGGTTGTCAGTGGTACTAAATATAGCATTTAGCCAATTTCTCAACATAAATCCAGAGAGAATATTACAAAAGAAGGAGAAAAAAAAGCAGAGGGTAGCCGTTTTAATAAATGGCAAAAGAATCCTTCAACATAACTTCTAAGCAACATTTTCATTAACTCTTGATAGCCATTCGATTTATACTGTATATTATATCGTGGGAGATGGTATCAAATTCTTCAACATTTATTGAATAATAATGATAATGATAAACAAAAGCTTAGCTGTCAGAATTAGATCGTCCAAAATCCTGACAGGGACCTGTTTCACCTCACTGCTGCTTCAAGGGGATAGTTTGGCCAGTGCCTTCAGATCAAAGGATCCTGCCATAAGCCAAATAATTGTCACTGGAGTGGTTGAGCTAGGATGGGCAGGTAGGGGGATGGGAGATTTGAGAGGGCGTAAACAGCGAAACAGTCTCTTGGCTGCAAAATTAGGCATATTGGTGATAAATTGAGTGGCACTAGAGTGGGTTATAATTGGACTGGAAGAATAAGTATGGATGGAGTTGGAGTACAATCCCCTCCCTCTCCCCCCTAAAAAAAATGAGAAAACTCATGGTTCACCTGCAATAGCCTAAGAGATCATGTAAAGTATACATAGCACTGATTCATGTAGCATTGTTCCCATGCTAGATATTTTTACTTTGTTTTTAATTTCCTTTGTCTTTCTTGCAGTAGAATGCCAACTATGGTTGAGTGAAAAGAAGTAGACCAGCAAAGCACAAAACACCCGTGTCCCTCATACAGTCATGCTAGAAGGGCTGGTAGCTTGGGTACTTAACAACTATCTGGGCAAATATGTCAATAACCTGAACACAGACCAACTCTCTGTAGCACTTCTTAAAGGTAAGATGGGATTATTTATTTTGACCATTGAAAGATGGATAGGGCAGGGCCAAGGTCATGACCTATGTTAGTCTTTTCTAGCAAAGTGTTTTTAAAATGACATACAGTATGATAAGTTAATGCCACATTTTTATCTTCAGTTTAAAGAATGCAATGGGCGCAGATAGCCCTGTGACTCAGGCTGCAGCTCTGGGCACTATGCAAATCTAGGAGGAGCAGGAGACACCATGCTCAATACTAGGGGCCAGATTCACTAAGCACAGTATTAGAGGACATGTATTACTGTTTTGTGGTGTTGCATTGTATGCAGAGTCTGGTTTCTTGGCAGTTCAGTTTAACTTTTGTCTACATATTTCTATTTTTAGTTTGTGATTATTCCATATTGGGCGAGGGTGTATCTGTCTGTGTGTATGAAAGGGACATGGCTTTCTGATAGCATCGACTGTACAGGATCAATTGACTGCAGGATCTGGCTTGTTTAGTTTTACAATGTATGTGTTGATGTTCTAGTGCTCACTGAAGTGTTTAAGATGCTGCCTTTTCCTAGGTACACTCTTGTTGTGCTATATGTGGATTGCTACTAAAAATCATATTTTTCACATAGATGGGGGGTGTCAAAAAATGATGGGCCCCGGGTGTCACATATGCTAGGTACGCCACTGCCTGGCCTGATCTGGAGGGATGAAAAGGAAGGAGACCTTAGATCTAATCTGCTAATTTTCTTCTTTGAGCTCTTCCTAACTAGTCTAAGAACCTAACCTTTAGGGTTTGTGTCCGGGATTGTAAATGTGTGTGTGTGAGTCTGAGTGGTTGTGGAAGAGTTGCTTGATAGGTTCAGTATAACTTTTTTTTTTTTTTTTTTTTTAATTCTTTATTCATTTTTAACCTTTCATCAAGTGTACAAAAATCATAATAACAATTAACAAATCACTTGAAAATCTTATCATCATACTCTATACACAAATAAGAATCTCTCCTCCCCCCTCCCTCCAACCCTGTTACTAATTATATCACATAACCCCTCCAATACCAACCCACCCCCCACTCTACATTAAAAGGTGTATCTTCCATAGAAAAAGCTCTTTTTGCTGGTTTGCATCCATGGGCTAAATTTGGGTTCAGTTTTTAGTGGTTCCATTGCCCTCTTGTTATTTTTAGGGGAAATGTTTGGTAGTTTGCTTTGTTACAGAAATACTTGTGGGCTGCACAGATCCTTATGCAGACTGATATCATAAAGCCAGTGGTTCTCAGCCTGGACTGGTCTGGAGTAGTGTTTCCCGATTTTAGGGAAAAAAATTTTGATTCGATTTGGCCTATTGAATTGATGTTTCGATTCAGTTCATATTTCCTGCCCAATAGGGCATGTTTTGCTTTTTTGGGTTGTTTCCCCCCCCCCCCCCTTGGCTGGTTTATTTTGTAGCCTTTTCACCCACTCCAGCCCCCTTTGCCCTCTCCAGCCCCAAGCCGGCACTGTAGTGTAAATAAAATAAACAAACTTTTCCTTGCTTTGTTAGGTCCTAACTCACTCTCGCTGTCTTAACACCAGCTCTGGCAGGATACACACTTCAAATCTGACATATTGTAATCACAAAATAGAAAATACAATTATTTTTTCCAGTGCAGTAGGTAAGATATTCTAGACAGGGTTATTTCCCTTTAGCTGCATGGTTGCAGAAGGAATCCACTCCGGATTTTTCATTCTGCCTCTATAGTACTTCACTTGGCTGTTTAGCTCCCTCTAACAGGTTTTTTCCCCATTTTATTGTTTTAATTTGATGTAATTTTGTCCCCTTTTCGAGTGAATTAGTGCTTGGAGCGATTTTGAAGCTCTGACTGCTTAGACAACCCTTTACTGAGGGAAATGCTAAAAAACCTAAATTTTTGAGCAAAGCACCTTCTGTTTACAAAAGTAAAATTGTTAAGTATATACCGGTAAGTAGGTATTAAACCCATTTAGTGTCTTGTAGCAAATGCACCCAAATTTGAAGAATAATCTTTCTTCGATTTGCAACCAATGTAGCTTCCGATAGTAACCCGTGACATGATCAGATTGCTTTAGATTACCGCTTTGAGAGCCTGTGGGGTCTGCTCTCTTGATGCGGACAGTTGCTTTTCTGAGACACCGGTTGGCGAGGATGCTTTGGTCATGCACATTTTTCACTGGGAAGAGCTGCAGGAGCTTATTCCTCAGGTGTATTCAGTTTTGTGTTTTGAGGAGGAAGCTAAGTACTCCCCTTTTGTTGTAGACCCTCTACTTTGGGGGATCCGGTCAGCCTCCCATTCTTTTCCTATGCATCAGGATATTCAGATGTGGTGTCTGCACAGTGGAAGACTCCAGATGTGCCTTTTCGCCTGGCACGGTCCATGGCTAGGCTCTATCCGATTGGGGGAGGGGGAGGGATAACTTTAAGTCTCCTGCGGCTGATGCGGTTGTCTTGGCTATTGCAAGTAGGCATACGGTGCCAGTTGAAGGCTCGGCGATCCATGGAAGTTTGGTGGCCTGGGCTTGTTTGCGGTAGTCTGAGCAGGTCCTTGACAGGGAGTCTGTCGACTGGTCCTTGGTAGATTAGGAGTGGCTAAGATTGAACTTGGCACTTCTTATCTCTCTGATGCCACATTCTGCAGACAGTTTTGCCTTGCATTTCAACCAAGACACCTTTCTTCCTCTCATTTATTGTATACTGGCTTAAAAGTTTTAGAAATGAATTTACTTCTACTTTAAGTTTGCTTCCTTTGTTTCAGTACTGGTGTTCATCTAACATCATTCACTCTCCTTGCCTTTACAGGTGCTGTAGAGTTGGAAAATTTACCCTTAAAGAAAGATGCTTTGAAAGAACTGGAGTTACCCTTTGAGGTAAAAGCAGGTGTGTATATGTGAGAGAAACAAGAAATATTCCATGCTACCGATCCAGGGCAAGTCTGTAATTAATAGTTTTAAGAAATGTGGACTGCTTAATCACCACATCTATTTTTTGTCTTATATAGTTACAAACCATTACTGCCTGGTTTGATGATTTTCCATGTATTACTATCGGTATCAAAACAGATTACAGTTGAAGTGGATGAGTAAAGTTTTGTGTTCTCATTCCTAGGTTTTATTGGCAAGATAACTCTACAGATACCATTTTATCGACCACATGTTGATCCATGGGTGATCTCTATCTCTAAACTTCACTTAATTGGAGCGCTGGAAAAACAAACAGATTTTGATGCAGAGAAAGAAGAGCTGTTGGAGAGAAACCATAAGAAAGCTCTCTTAAAAGCGCTAGAAGAAAAATGGAAGGTAAATTTTGCAGCTTATGACATTTGAAGGATGCAGTATTGAGTTGTGCTTTGGAAAGTATTATCTTTTGATTGAAGAAGCCTGTGGCCCAAAGCAGCTATCGTTGATCCCAGTAAACACATTATAGAAGAGCAGGCAAGTATCAAATTAGATACTTGCCTGCTCTTCTATAATGTGTTTACTGGGAAAAGAGTGGCCACGTCGTATAGAGTCACACAGTTTTGAGGGATTGTGCCCTGAGGAAACCCGGATAGGGTGAAACATGTTGGCAGTACTCTGTCCCTCTTGGCTGAACCACCCAAGATAAGTGTAACAAATTTTACTAACTATTTATTGAATGAACACACGAGCAAACGATAGCATTGCACAAAAAAGTCTCTAAAAATTAATGACCCGATGACGATAGGGGGCGTAAAGCCAGTTGCTATGAGATATTATTGAAATCTAAACAAGATCTGACTATACTGAAAACTAGTGCTAAGAGAGTGACAAGTGCTTTATAAGGTATGCTCAGAGAAGTGAAACTCTGAAGAGGGGGTGAAAACCCTCTCTTAGGGTAAGAGTTTACCGTCCAATCACTGCATAGGGAGTTCAAAGTCACTCTCTGAGAACTAGGAAAATTCAAAAAAATTTTTGTTTTCAATACTGTATTCAAAAATTAATAAATCTCACTAGATCATGAATGTACTGTAGAATGTGCTTATCTTGTAGAAATAAACTTGTTTCTCTGGGGGTCTCGACGTGGCCCCGTTTCGTGGTCTGCTTCAGGAGACCCAAAAGTCAATCTTTAAAGTACTGTAGGCTGTAATAAGCTATAAAGCGGTTCAATGAAAAAATCCTTGACAGGATCAATGAGATGATCTGAAATACAAAAATGATTATCAGAACATAGCACAGACAGTTCTCTAAATCAGCTGTGCTATGAACAGGTCAAGGCTTACTGGCTAAAAGGGTGAAAGGAAGCAAAAACTGTGAATTCAAAAACATACCGATTGCAGGAGGAGTTCAAAGGTTCCAAGCAACAAAGAACGCTGCCGATCCCGCCAAATTTAACCTGATGCGGGAGGGGGAGGGGAACCTCCGTGCAACGATATTATTGAGCATCTGGTGGCACCTCTGAGGGCCTGAAGGAAGCTTATTGAGCAGTTTGGATATAGAAGATTTCGTGGGGAGGGTTATAGTGAAACCCTCTCTTTAGGTTGCCATTTTATATATATATATGGCCTACAGAATTCCACCAAAAGTTATATTTAATCTGTCATAATTTTTCCAATTGTGTGTTATTTGTTGAATTGCTACTCCAGTCAAAATAAATAAAAATTTGTTGTTATTTGATGAAATTTGACTCTTTGCTCTCATTGCCGTGCCAAATAAAATCGTATCGTATGTCAAGGCTGCCGGATCCTATTTATTTGAGGCCAAATTGATTTCCAAAATAATAATATGAATGGGCAATAGAATAAAGAGCAGGGATTCTGTAAGAAGGCGCCTAACATGCATAGCGCCTAGTTTTTTGAAGGCCGTCTAAATTTTTAGAGGTGCCTTGTTACAGAATCACACTTTCTTGATAGGCGCCTAGGTTTCAATCAGTGCTGATTAAAAAGTTGTTTGTTTGTTTTTTTTAAATTCTTTATTCATTTTAAAACTTTCATCAAGTGTACAAAAATTGCAACAAATAAAATAGATTTAAACACTTGTACATCTTATCATTATATCTTATAATTGCAAATATAACCCTCCCCCTCCCACCCTGAGATCCCTCTAGTTATTTTTATTTTTCATATATTAGAAACCCACCCCCCACCCCACCCTTATCTTACATAGTTAATAGAAAAATATTAGAAAAATGGCATCAATCATGACAAAAGGACGTTAATGGTTCCCAAATTTTAATAAAGTTTTTATAATTTCCATTTTGCACCGCTATTGATCTTTCCATTCTATATATGTGACAAACTGAATTCCACCAAAACTTAAAATTAAGGTATTTCCAGTTATTACTAATGTGTTGGATGGCTACTCTGGTCAAGATCAATAAAAGTTTGTTATTACACATTGATATCTGACTCTTTTTTCTCATAGACATACCAAAAAGTACAGTATCATAAGTT
This sequence comes from Geotrypetes seraphini, assembly GCF_902459505.1. Taxonomy (NCBI): domain Eukaryota; kingdom Metazoa; phylum Chordata; class Amphibia; order Gymnophiona; family Dermophiidae; genus Geotrypetes; species Geotrypetes seraphini. The sequence goes on along the minus strand of NC_047098.1, from coordinate 9,398,838 downwards.
AATGCTACATGATTTTCCAATAAACAATTTACTTGATCCCAGATTGAGTTCCAAAAGGCTAAGATATGGGGACAATAGAACAAAAGATGATCTAAAGTCCCTATATCCAGATTACAATGCCAGCATCTATTAGACAAAATTTAATTGAGCTTGTTAATCAATTTAGATAGGCGCCTATCTAGTTGAGCGCCTCCGAAATAGGTGCCTAACTTCAGGCAGTGGTTCCAGAATTTGAGCCTTGGTATTCTGTTGTGTAGTGGAGAAGCTAGAAAAAGTGCACACGTCGCAGCTGCAGTGAGTAACGAGTTACATGTGTTTTTGTTTTAGAATGAACAGCAGCAGAAGGGTGAATCCTACTGGTATTCTGTCACTGCCTCGATCGTCACTCGGATAGTTGACAATATTGAAGTAAGCAAGAACTATTGGCGTGCCTTTACAAAGCTGCACTACTGGACAGCACAGCTTTGTAAAAGGACTGGATTATGTGCTGTGGACCTGAGATTGTTTAAAAAGTTATCTTCAGTTTACATGCTTTTTTTATTTATAGGATGTCTAGATCTGTTTGATCAAAATCCCGTAGTTTTTTAGAAAATAAATGTGTGGTCAAAATCCTATAGTCTTTATTTTTAAATAAAAGGCTCACTGTGCACAATTTTAATATTAAGAACATAAGAAGTGCTTCTGCTGGGTCAGACCAGAGGTCCATCGTGCCCAGCACTCCGCTCGCGCGGCGGCCCAACAGGTCCAGGACCTGTGTAGTAGTCCTCTATCTATACCCCTCTATTCCCTTTTCCTTCAGAAAATTGTCCAATCCTTTCTTGAACCCTAATACTGTACTCTGTCCTATCATGCCCTCTGGAAGCACATTCCAGGTGTCCACCACCCGTTAGGTGAAGAAAAACTTCCTAGCATTGGTTTTGAATCTGTCCCCTTTCAACTTTTCTGAATGCCCTCTCGTTCTTGTAGTATTCTAATTTTGAAAACTTAAGCAACAGTTACCATTTGCAAGAGGAGTTGTGGGTTTTTAAAAATAAATTAATTAGGCTTATGATAACTCATAGCTCAGAACCTTACTAGTGAGTAGTGGTGTAGAACTAAGAAAGTTCTAAGGTGTTCTTACTCCTCTAGTTTTCTTGGCCTGATTATTTTGGAAAATTTTGTACAAATTGTGGACCATTCTTCAAACTTTGCTAAGTCCTTTCTCATGTTTTCCACACCATCAGGGGTGTCTATCCTATTATAGATTTTGGTATCATCCGCAAAGAGGCAAACCTTACCAGACAGCTCTTCGGCAATATTAGTTACAAAAATGTTAAAAAGAATAGGTCCACGAACCGAACCTTGTGGCTCACCACTAGTAACATCCCTTTCCTCAGAGTGGGCTCCATTGACCACTAACCTCTGTCACCTTTTACTCAACCAGTCCTGACCCAGTCCATTACTTTGGGGCCCATGCTAAAATCTAGATACACCACATCTAGTGCTCTCCCTCTGTTCAAATCTCTGATCACTAAGAGACATTGATCAGATTTGTCTGACGAGGCAGCACTTAGGACAGGCTTTTTGCTGCCAACGTTCTGCTTTAGGAGGTCCGAAGGTATGCAGGGAGGAAGGTTTTTCACCGAATCGGCGAGCCCAATAACCTCATGAAGCCACGGGGTTGAGGGTAACCCATAGCCCTGGCACCTATGCCCCTATGTAGTACTTCCTGACTAAAAAACCCCCACCATGAGCTCTGACATCAGACCTCCTAAAGCAGGAGTAGCAGGGGCAGTGGACGGCCAGCAAGAGGCAGCACTTAAGACAGACTTTTTGCTGCCAGAGCGCTGCTTTAGGAGGCCTGAAGGTATGCAGGGAAGAGGGTTGGTCGCTGAATTGGCGAGCCCAATTTTTTAAGAAAACCGTTTTAAATCCATTGTCTAGGAGGTCATCTTTGTCGGCCCCCTCCTAAGTGGCTGCATGTTTCGTGGAAGGACGATGTGTTCCTGGACAATGTTTTGTCTCTTGATGAGTACCTGGGTCTCTCTGGGGACCTGCAGGACCCTCAAAGGACAATAGTTATGCTGGACTACCAAAAATTATCAGTCGACCAATTATTCTCAATTTTACAAGCAGCTAAAAATGACACTTTATTCATCAGTGTGCACAATGCTGCCAACATCTAGCCAGACAAGTGAGTCTAGCTCAGTGACTATTGCAGTTAGGAATTTAAAATCTTAGGAAAATTCTCTTAGTACCCTGACTATTCTATGTGCAAATTTTGAACAAAATCTGAAATGTAATGGTGGGGACCATTAGACCACTTGGCATGGAATGAGCCATATGCTTAAGTGTGAGTCTACTCAGACTCCACCCATGTGTAGCTCATCTGTCAGAAACACTCTATGTAAGATGTGCATATATTTAACAGAATAGCACTTATGTTTCATTATTCTAATCGTTTATATGTGCGATCAGCATGTAAATGTTAATGCCCACATCATGGAAATACCCAACTGTTATCCTTAGGCAGTTTATAAGAGCCTACTTGAGTGCATAAAACACTGTTCTGCACATGCAATCCCCCCTACCCCCCATCAAAGAACACTTCAGATAATAATCCATCTTTAACTGTATTTTCACTCCCATTTGTTACATTAGCTTATTAAACAATACTACTGATGGGCTACTTCACAATAAAAAAAAAATATAGAAGATGGAAAAGATCAAGGGGATTGGCAAAGATGACCACAATATGAGGCCACCTACCCACATCATTTTCTAGTCACTTCATATTTTCCAGAGAAAGGAAAATGGTAAAACCAGAGGACATAATTTGAGGCTGAGGGGTGGGAGACTCAAGAACAATGTAAGGAAATTCTACTTTAAGGAGAGGTTGGTGGATGCCTGGAATGTGCTCCTGAGAGAGGTGGTGGAGAGGAAAACGGTGACTGAGTTCAAAAAAGTGTGAGATGAACGCAGCGGATCTAGATTCAGAAAATAATAGTAACCATTGAAGAACTAAGGCCAGTACTGGGCAAACTTGCACAGTCTGTGTCTGTATAAGGCCGTTTGGGGGAGGATGGGCTGGGGAGGGCTTCAATGGTTAGGAGGGTTTAGATGGACTTGAGTGAGCTTTGATGGAGACTTCAGTAGTTGGAACTTAAAAACAGTACCGGGCAGAGCTTTAGATTCTTGCCCAGAAATAGCTAAGGAGAAGAAGAAGGAAAAAAAAACAACTAACAAATTTTTAGATTGAGTCAGGTTGGGCAGACTAGATGGACCATTCGGGTCTTTATCTGCCGTCATCTACTATGTTACTATATTTTGATTGTCTTAAATGTTCACTGTGGAAGGATGCCACATGGGTAGGTCATCTGTGACCTAGTATCAGAAGAGAAAAGAAAGAGGCAAGGAAAATACCTGGGCCGGGGACAGAGTTGGTAAAACCATCATTAGCATTTCAGCTGTGGGAGTTCTTACTGCCAACTTGCTTCTGTTCAAAATGAAAGTAAAGAAGTCATTTCTTCCCCACCTACTTTCTTGGTGTTCACAGCAATAAAATGGAAATAGATTTCTGGCCCATGAAGTGGTTGCAAGGGACATTTTGCTATACAATGACAACTGCTTCGGTAACGCCAGATGAGGATTGCAAGCATTGCTGCTTTGCCACAGGATTGGTAAAATTCACCCTCGCTGCATGTCCGCTCTGGTTCTAGAATTAATAAAATATTTTTATATTCCCCTGTAGTTAAGAATTCAAGATGTTCATTTGAGGTTTGAAGATGACTTCTCAAATCCTAAACATCCCTTTGCATTTGGAGTGTGCATTAAAAATGTTTCCGTTCAAAATGCTGTCAACGAGCTGGTAAGTTCAATACAATTATGGCATTCTATGGGCTGTGAGAATTATGTTGTGCTCTGTGCTTTTGTCGTCTTTTTGTTTATATCAGGCCCTCAACATCTCTGTCTTTGCTAATACATGGGAAATGTAATGCAGTAGCGACAAAAAACTAAAAAGCTAAATGGTTATCGATTAATTAAATGAGCTGTAGACTATTTTAATTAAACAAACAGGGAAAAGCCTCAGATTATGGAGTAAATTTTCCCATTCTGGGATTTCTTCAAAGAGAAAGAAAAATTTCTTTTCTCTTACTCCTGATAACATCAATATTGAACAAGTATTAAATTAATGTTTTAAATATGGTAGGGTGGATGGGTTCAAGCCGGTGATGTTATCAAGAGTAAGAGAATAGAAATTTTTCTTTCTCTTGGAAGAAATCCCAGAATGGGAAAATTTACTCCATAATCTGAGGCTTGTCCCTGTTTGTTTAATTAAAATAGTCTACAGCTCATTTTGACTTCTTTAATGGTTTTTGATATTTATGTGCAATAGCGACAACCATATAAGAAATGTCTTGCTGAACCTTCTACCTTGGAGACTGCTTTGTATGCATCCCTGAAATACTCGAAGCACTGTCAAAACATGTTAGATATTAGGTCTGCAACTACATTTTTTTTCTCTACTAAACAGGACTGAATTCTATGTTTGTTTTCTTTTCCCAAGGTGGAAAAGTCAATGCGTAAGAAACAGTTGGAGATTGCTGACTTCCGTATTTATTGGGATGTTGAGTGCACATTATTGGGGGATTTGTCTCCAGGGGAATTACAGGTATAAAGTGTGAATCAAAAATAAAACAAAAATATGTATTATAGATAAATTTAGATCTGTAGTTCTGTGTAAGCGTTTTCATTTGAGGTTTTTTTTTTGCCATTCTATGGCAGTTACCGGACGCTAGGGTCCACCTTGGGGGTTTGCGCCCAAGAAAAAGGATCTGGGTGTCATTGTAGACAATACAATAAACCTTCCGCCCAATGTGCGGCAGTGGCCGAAAACGATGCACACTGAAAGTGCCTTACAGTAGGAAGTGCTCTTGAATCCAGAAAAAGGTTTGTGGGTTTTTCATAAGATTCCTGTGAAGATCAGAAGTGATAATACAGTTGGAAAAAGTATCCTTTAACCTCCTCATGGTTTTCATGTTTGTCTGTGTGCCACTGCTAAAAGAAATTGTCTGGGCTGACCTGATAGCTCAGTGGTAATGCTGTGTTTTGCCATGCAGGAGACCTGAGTTCAACTTCTAGGCCCAATATCTGCTGCTTAGCCTGGTCTTACTTGGTCAGGGCTGACAGATGTTGCCATCTACCAGTGGCCAACTCCTAATAACCAGATTCTGGCTGTATTTTGGAAGGAGCAATCTGTGGCCCCTAGCCAATAGCTGTTACCTCAATGGCTGAGCTAGATGGATGTGGAAAAAAGCAAGGAAGTGTGATTAAACACTCATGCCGCTGTAACTGAATAGAAATGTCCTCTGATTTAAACAGGAAGATCAAAAAAATTGAAGAATCTAATTTTAAGAAAAACGCACAATGATTTACTTTAGAGAAAGTACTTTGCCTTTTGGTTTATTGTTTATTAAATGTAATATACTGCCTTTACTTACCAGATTATATGGTAGTTTATAAGTCAATTTAATTAACACATTAAAGAAGTAAAGGACCGCCATGGCCAGTAGTTTCAGGATGGAGAAAGTAAAGCAATGAAACGATACTGAAAATGTCAACCCGTGAATTTCATTCCCTATTAGGGTAATCGAGATAAGCTTGTTTAAATAGGTAAGTCTTTAAGGCTGACCTAAATCTCAGAAAGGATCTTCAGTCCTAAGAGTAAGTGGAAGAGTGCTAGAATAATGGGGCTAAGCAAAAGAAGACCCTTTGATGTGTAGTTTCCAAGAGAACTAAACGCACCAGTGAAATTTAAAGGCATCTATCATGAAATGTACTTAGTGTTCTTGGCAGGGTATGAGCAATAATGTTTAGGAAAAGCTATGGAGATTAAGCATGGTGGCAGAGGCAAGCTATGTGCATAGGGCAGCTACTTCCAGTAACCTCTAATTGTAATAAAGAGAGAAACAGGAAAGAAGCATGAAACGCTGGAAGCAAGGTGCCACAATTAGAATTTCCCTGCACATGAAACTGAAGAACAGTTGGAAGGAAGAAGGGATTAAATATTTAGGAATTTGGATTCATAATACGTTGGATGAGTCAATTAAAATTAATGAAAAAAAATTGCTGTTGAAGGTTATGGAAATGTGTGAGCAATAGAACCCTTTACATCTGTCTTGGTGGGGGAGAGTCCATTCAGTTAAAATGATGATTTTGCCTGTGGTTTGTTACCAAAAGGGAATGTTGTCAGTATATTTTCAGAGGTCCTTTTATAAAAAGTTAAATAGTATTCTCACCAAATTCATTTGGCTGGGGAAAAAAGCAAGAATTGCGCTAGTATCTTTACAAAAATCAATTGCGGAGGGTGGGGTAAATTTTCCAAATTTCTATAGGTATCATCAAGCCTATATTATGCGACAGGATATGTATTGGATCCTCCCTGAGCTCATGGAAACTCTGCCTGATTGGTTATGGTTGGAATAGAAACTCCTGTCGCCACTGAGATAATGTCATGTTATGAGTATTAAGATGCCTAGATTATATAAGGACAATAGAATTTTATTGCAAGTGGAATATACTCTGCCTTGTATCAGGACCCCTATGATCTGAAAATGATTTGATTTGAAAAGCCAAATTCTATTGAGTAAACAGAAAGACACCGCATAACGGCGGTGGCCAGCATTTCACTAATTATAAGCTGGCCACCGTCGATGTGCGGTGTCTTTCTGTTTACTCAATAGAATTTGGCTTTTCAAATCATTTTCAGATCATAGGGGTCCTGATACAAGGCAGAGTATATTCCACTTGCATTGCACAAGGCTTTTCTCTATTGAAATATTATTGAGGAGGTTTTTTATGTCAGTGACTTTATTACACCCTGTAAAACTCCACCTGTTTCCAACCTGAGTTTCTCGGTTTGGTGGAGGGGGGGATCTGAGGCTTTTTCCTCCTCTTAATAATTTTCACAGAAGAAGCGTTGCTGATGTGCGAATTGTGGGTTTTTCTGCATTGTTCTGGAACTCTATGCCTGTGGAATGTTTAGTACTTCTCTTTGTGGACTCTGCTGATCTTTCATGAGTAGTTGTGCTGTGCTGTAAACCAGGTCGAAAGTGTAGTGAGATTATACCGTTTTATTTGGAACATCTATGAGGGCAAAAAGTAAAATTTCGGCAAAAAATAATACTTTTGTTTATAATGACAGGAATTGCCATGCAGCTTATCTTGAAAAATTGGGATAGATTAAATTATTCATTCTGGTGGGAATCCCTATGTTATATCTTTAAAATGGAAACGTTTATGGCCATTCAGAAAGGATATTATAAATTTATGGAAGTTTGGGAACCATTTATGGAAGTTTGGGAACTATTAACTAAATATTGTAAAGATTTATTTATTTGTATAACTGAGGAAAACAGGCACATTGAGGGAGGGGGTATATTTGGCATTTGTTAAGAAGTATAGAAGGGTTGATTACAAATATCTTTATGAGATGTTGGTTAATGGGAAGTGGATGGGAGAAAATAAGTCTTGTTTTTATTCTATTAAGTATATTCTGCTGTAATGATAATATTTTATGTAAATGCATCATCTTTTGTGCACAATTGAAGTTTTAAAAATGAATAAAGAATCTTAAAAAAAAACAAAAACCCAAATCTAAAGAACAGAACTGCATCTTTCTTAATACCATGCCTTGTAACTAACAGGAAGCCATGGATAAAAGTATGGAGAGCCTTGCTCACCAGTATATCTTGGAGCCAGTTTGCACATCAGCCCTTCTGAAGAGGAACTGTTCCAAAGAACCCCTGAGATCCCGACATGCGCCACGGATTGAATGTGACATCCACTTGGAAACAATACCTTTAAAACTTTCTCAGGTAAGAGCATAATAAGGAAACCTCATATATAATTCAGAATATGCTGTATTCCACCCAGGATCACTCAAGCTAGCCCTGCTTTTCCTAGTAAAGTTAGAACCACAGTCAAATGTAAAAATTCTAGCTATGTAGCAGGCTTCAGTTCAGAAGACGAGTCTTAAATATCAAATGTTTCCCCATCAGCCTACTTTCCTCTGAAGTGTAGAAAGCTTGTATTTCTAGGCAGAAACCAAAGTTTTGTTCTTTAGTAGTCTGCATTGATTAAAGTGCCAGCTTATCGTGTGGATCAGGTGAGGCTCTGGCCCAGGGCACCGGTGATAGACCAGTCCGGGATTTTGGCTCCCTTTATGTTCAAACTTCTAGAGCAGTGCTTCCCAACCCTGTCCTGGAGGACCACTAGCCAGTCAGGTTTTCAGGATTGCCTAATGAATATGCAAAAGTTGGCTCTTGGTGCCGCAGTCCTTTGAGTCAGCCCTGATTGATTACATATGAGGAGTTTTAAATATTGTCCTGAAAATAAAGTACTTTGACTTTCCCTTTAAATACAGACATCCTCGTATGCTCACAGAAAGTACTTGGGGCATTTAGCTATAGGCCTGGTTTCCTAGAAGGATCAACTGTATGGATCCTATAAGCCTTAATTCTGAAGCATTTGGTTAAAGCATCAATAATTTTATAACATACTGAAATGTATCAATCTTATATATCACATTTTGAGTTTTGCCTTTTTTTTCCCTTGATTTTAAGGTGCAATATCAACAAATAGTTGGATTTTTGGAAGAACTGGATCGTAAGGAAAGACAGCTAAAATTTAGAAAATGGAAACCCAAAGTCACAGTAATAGGAAAGTATGTAATTATTTTAATATAAAACTGGTGACAAAAGACAGCCAAATTCAGACAAAATTCCTTGTTTTCTTCTGAGTCCTTGAGATAAAGTGACTCACTCAGGGTCACATAGTCAAAGTCAGGGGGGACACTCGCACACAAGTCCGTAACTAGGGGTGAGTGCGGGGTGTGCAACCAAGTTGGGGAGATGAAGAGATCAAAATAAAGAAAAGTTTGAATATCAAAGTGGAGTTAGGAGGCATAGGAATCGGGAATGGGTTCAAAAATACTTGCCTGCCCCAGGTGCTAACATGCCTAGTTATAGCTCTGCTTGGATTCATCCTCAAAGTATGAAAGGGATTGCCTGTATAGTGTGTGGTGACATTTTTTTTATTTCCAACAGATGGTAGTATCACTTTCAGTGGTGAGAATTTATTTCTGTGATGGAGTCTTTTGTCACCATTGTACAATTTGATTGTAAGCTGTATTTGGGGGGAAGGAGTTTAGAGATTTTTCTACTGTTTATCTAGCTATGTGCTGAAATATAAAAGTGTACTTTACAGCAAAGCAGTTCTGCTTCAATATATTCTGTTTTTGTTTTAATTTTTGTTTATAACAGAAGCAAAAAAGAAACACAATAGATTCCCAGTGAATATATTCTGATTTTAATAAATGTTACAGCTAGAAAAATAAGTGGTGAGGGAACATTTCCTTTTCATGAAGATGACAAGAGGTGTTTAGGTGCCTTAAAGATTTAAATAATGCACAAAAAGACGGCACTAAAGAATGCTTTTGAAAAAAAGATCATGGCATAGGGCTCCAAGAGGGCAGATGATTATTCTCTGAAAATAGTTCTACTTCCATTGAGAGGCTGTTCCATACATCCACCGCCCTTTCTGTGAAGAAGTAATAGTCAAGGTATATTAGGTAAACTTTATGGTCATTATGTATGGTTACACTTTCAGTTCCTATTTAATGATTCTGCCTATGAATAGGTATTAAAATTGAAGTTCTGTTGGGATATTAGAGAGCGCAGCAACTTGTAGAAATAGGCAGACTGTCTTTTACAGATAAACTCATGTGCGATAAATAATCACTTATCTTAATTGAAGAACAGGATTCTGTAGAATTGCTCTCCATTAGACCTCTGTTTACTTCTCTAATGCAAGCTTTAAAAGGCTCATTGCACCATATACCTTTGGAAATGCAGAGCCCTCTTTGGAGCTGAGAATCTAACCTGATGATGGTATTAGTAGCATATATTCTTCCTAGGCTAGCTTTTCTCTACAAATAGTGTAATTGGAAGAGTTGCAATTCCTGCAATTCCTAGTCATTCTACTAAATCAGACGCATGGACTTTGCCCCTCTTCAGGCAAACGGAGACATAGCCGTGACATCACCTTTAGAAGGTACCTTGCAACCTCCAGATCTCAAGTATTTGCTGTCTTCAGCAGATGGGAGACAGGAAAGCTTGTACAGTAAGGAAAAAGAGTTCAGGCAAAATTGAAATCACTCCCCAGATTGGAAAGATTGGTCACTTCAGTAGAGAAGGGCTGAGCAGGGTTGTTTGGCTCTGGCTAGCATGGCCATTCCTTCTGCAGGGAATGCTTCTTCCTTTCCCTCTCCCCAATGAGGGCTGAATCGATTCGTTCTTGGGAAAAATCAGACTCACCGATTCTGCAGGCCCATAAAGGAGTGCTCCAAGGGCCGACGTCATCATGATCCAGGAACTTCTCCACAGTGGCAGCCTTCACAACACACTGTTCTTGCTGGCTTTGGGCCTTACTCTCTGCTATGTCCTGCTTTTGAGGAAACAGGAAGTATGCTGGACCTGGCAGAGGAAGGCCCAACACCGGCAAGAGCAGCGAGTTGTGAAGGCTGCCTTGCTGATGTGTGTGTTGAGGAGGGGGTGACAAAGAAGAGATCAAGGGAGGGAAGGGGAAGGGAATAGGGGGAGTTATCAAACCTCGGGAGGGGGGCATGGATGAGGGGGCCAAATTTTGGCGGGGAGATAAAAAGATGCCTTACTACAGGGCAAGATAAAAATCAATCAAAAAATAAATAAGAACTATAAAGTGCAAAAGTGCAAGATGTAATAATTCAATCTGTCAGTCAATCTATGGTGAAAAAAACTCCGACCATAGGATCTTCAGAATGCCAGCTGAATCATAAACTCATGCTGACTAGACTCTTCATTAGTCCTATTATTGGTTGAAGCGATTTTTTTCTCATCTTTTTTACTGTTTCTCTTTGTTTCTTTCAAATCAAAAAATATATTTTCATAGTATAATCTTATGATATCCAATAATTTTTTTTATAAATACTTCGTATTTCTCATTTCATTAATATACTGTCTAAATAAACTGTCATTTCTTATCTGTGTACTTAGCTTGCTAAGCAGCCATACCGCTCCGACGGAGTATCCGTTTCAGCTCTTTTTCAGGGAGCCGGTGCGTCTGATAAAGCGAAGTGCAAATAAGCGCTGCTGTTTGTTGAATTCTAGGCTCTGACAGGGCAGTCAGGGAAGGAGAGTTCCTGGAGACAAGAGAGATTAGATAAGACAGTGGGGAAAAGTGGGAGAGGCTGAAGTCACAGAGGGAGGAGAAGAGAGAGAGAGAGACATGAGAAAAGAGTGGGAAAGATGGGACCATTACCACCTTGGGGGTGTCATACTTGGATGGTTGGAGTCCCTTCCACCACCTCCCCAATTTTTCTTTAGAAGAGCCTTAACTGTACGCCTTGCCATGGTCAGACAAAGACCAAGAAATTGTTGCTTTGCTTATTACACAAATGCTAGAGACCTGAAGGCTGTACAGAACCCCATGTAGGATGATATCACTGCTCTAGTTCTGTTTTCATCTACTTCTAGGAAGACAAAACCCTTTTTTCTGGAACGAAAATGAACTGTTAAGAATACATTTTTCCATTTGCTATTTCAGCTATCGAGAGTGGTGGAGCTTTGCCTTAAATGCTAACCTTGCAACCATCAGAGAAAAGAGACGGTGCCTGACCTGGGAGTTTGTGTTGCATCGGGCACATGATGCTGTATTTTATACTGATCAGTACTATGGTAAACTTAAGGGAGCGCAGCTATCGGAGGAGGAGGAGGTGTGTGGACTTTGATATGCTTACCCTAGTTGAAGGGTTTCTCTAAATTAATTTGCCATGCGAAATTAAATTTATATACTGTAGAGAATTGATATAAACGCTTGTGCTAGATTGGGGAGATAGTTTAGGTTTCTATAAATTATGCCTCCGCTCACTCTGCCCATGTAACTGACACCTGCAAAGTGCGCACCATCAAAGATAGACACATACTTTCAGATTGACATTTGTGTACATACCTGCTGCCTAAATCTTCGCTGTTGCTTATAGCAGTGGTTCCCAACCCTGTCCTGGAGGATCACCAGGCCAGTCGGGTTTTCAGGATAGCCCTAATGAATATGTATGAGAGAGATCTGCATATAACGGAGGTGCCAGGCATGCAAATCTGCTCCATGCATATTCATTAGGACTATTCCAGATTTGGGGGCCATTGATTATATATTCTAATGATCAGACACCTTAAACACCTTGTTATTTATATAGGATATATGTAGGGTGGGATTGGGAAATATGATATTTGTTAGTTGATTTATTATTGATGGATGGGGTGGGTGGGGAGGGATTCTTTCATACTCTAATGACTATAAGTAAGAATGCCAAGTGATTTGTAAAATTTTTTTTTCTGGATTGATTATTGTACACTTGTTATAAGATATGAAAATGAATAAAGATTTTTAAAGGACTATTCCAGTGGTCTCAAACTCGCAGCCTGTACAGTTTCTTGATCATATATCTCTTTAGCTATAAATTACAATATTATTATTAAGACCTAGCTAAAAGGAAAGATTTATAAACTATAAAGAGTTTTTACCTCATGCAAAATTGTCATTTCTTTTTTTTTTTTTTTTTTTAAATTTTTATTTATAAGTTTTCCATTCTTACAATATTTGAGTAATATAATATACAATAAAGTTTTTTTACATATTTAAAATATTATCATTAATAATACATCTTATTTAAAATATGATATGATAAAGATTATACATTAGCATATAAAATATCATTCCCATCCCCTTTTTATATAGTATATTTCCATTAATTATTCAAATCCCACCCCATTCATATATAATTATTTATCATTGTGCTAAGAACTAATCATTAGAATATTTTGTCAATGGTTGCCAAATTTTATTAAAATTAAGATGATTTCCCTGTTGTAACGCTATTATTTTTTCCATTTTATAAATATGACAAACAGAATTCCACCAGAACGTATAATTTAATTTGGTGTAATCTTTCCAATTTTGAGTAATTTGTTGCATGGCGACTCCTGTTAGTATTAGTAATAGCTTATTATTGTTTGCTGAAATCGGACTCTTAGTTCTCATTGCAGTACCAAATAATATGGTGTCATACGAGAGTCCTACATGATTCTCTAGTAACTTATTAATTTGGGGCCAAATTAAATTCCAAAATGCGTTTACAAAGGGACAAAAAAAGATTAAATGATCTAACGTCCCTATTTCCAATTTACAATGCCAGCATCTATTAGATCTAGTACTATCTATTTTTTGCAGGCGCGTTGGGGTCCAGAATATTCTATGTAATAAAAATAACCATGTTTGATTCATAGATGCTGACCTTGTAGATCTTAATCTCCAGGACCAAAATCGTGGCCATTGAGATTCAGAAATTGTCTGACCTATCTCAATACTCCAAATATCCCTAAGACCTGTTTTCTTTTTTTTATTTAAAAATCCATATATCAATTTGTACCATTTTGCGGCTTGGTGACCCAACAAATCCGTCTGGAAACATAGAACCTGTAAACTATATTGATTATTTAGATTTTTCCATTCAGGGAACCCTACCTGAATGGCCTGCTTCAATTGCATCCATTTAAAATATTGTGATTTATTTAATCCAAATTTATTTTGCAATTGTGAAAAACTAAGCAGTGAACCTTCTGATATGATATCATTCAATGTTCTTATTCCTGCATTTATCCATTGTTTCCAGACGATTTTAAATCCGCCAATTCTGATCCTGGAGTTTATCCATATTGATTGATTTAGAGATTTAGCAATAGGTTCAGGTGATAGATTACTAATATATCTCAATGTTTTCCAAGTGTCAAATAAAATTCTGTGGTCTTTGTATCTTTTAGGCATTGTTATAGTTATTAACTGTTCTGGATATAAAGGGAACAGGAGCCGCCATTCTAAATATAGCCAATCTGGTACATTTTCTAGAAGCTCTGGGAGGATCCAATACATACCCTGTCTTAAGATATAGGCTTGATGATACCTATAAAAATTTGGAAAATTTACCCCCCCTTCCTTAATTGGTCTTTGTAATGATACTAAAGCGATTCTTGATCTTTTCCCACACCAAACAAATTTTGTAAGAATATTGTTAAGTTTTTTATAAAATGACCCCTGAAAAAATATTGGAATCATACTCATTTGGTAACAAACCACAGGCAATATCATCATTTTAATTGTTTGAATTCTTCCCCACCAAGAAAGATGTAATGGATTCCATTGCTCACACATTTCTGTTATTTTTTTCAATAAAAGTTTTTCATTCTCTTTGACTGTGTCTTCAATTGTATTTTTGATCATAATTCCTAAGTATTTTATACCATCATCTTTCCAAATAAATGAATATGGGTCAAATAATCTTTTGGTACAATGAACATTTATTGGGAGAATTTCAGATTTGTTCCAATTAATTTTATATCCAGAAAAAGTACCATATGTTTCTATTAAATTAAGTATACATGGAATAGTAGTTTCCGGTTTTCTTAAATATAATAATATATCATCTGCATATGCAGATATTTTAAATTCAAAATTGTTAAATGATATTCCCTCTATCTCCTTAGTTTTGTTTATTGCAATTAATAAAGGTTCTAGGACAATATCAAAAAGTAAAGGAGACAGAGGGCATCCTTGCCTAACTCCCCTGTGCAAGTTAAATCTATTTGATAAATTATTATTAATATATAATCTTGCTCCAGGAGAGCTATACAATGTCTGAATCATTTCAATAAAACCGGATCCTATACCAAACCATTGTAAAGCTTGGTATATAAAATTCCATTCCACTCTGTCAAAAGCTTTTTCTGCATCTAAAGATATTAAAAAAGCTGGATCATTTATATTTTTTGCTAAATTTAATGAGTGGAATGCTAATCTAGTATTATTTGATGAATGTCTTTTAGCAATAAATCCTGTTTGATGTACATCAATAATGAAAGGGAGAGCTTTTGCCAATCTTAATGCTAATACTTTAGCCATTAATTTGTTATCCACATTCAATAATGAAATAGGCCTGTAATTTGAAACCAGAGTAGGATCTTTGTTTGGTTTTGGTAAGACTATAATTATTGATTCTGCCATAGTACCAGAAATTTTTCCATTCTTTATTTGATATTGATATAAATTTAACAGATGTGGTAATATGATATTTTGAAAAAATTTATAAAATTCAACAGTATACCCATCTCCACCTGGAGCGGATCCAACTCTAAGAGACCTCAATGCTGTTTCTAATTCTTTTAAAGATATAGGTTCTTCTAAACTTCCTTTTATATGATCTGGAATATTTGGTCCAATATATGAATTTAAAAAAGTTAATCCGTCTTGTTCTTTATTTTTATAAGAATTGGAAGTATATAATTCTTTATAAAAATCAAGAAATTGTGTTATAATATCTTTTGTGTTGGTATGTGTGTTACCTTTTGTATCTTTAATTGCAATAATCTTAGATTTTCTTTTCTTTGCTTTTAGAAAGTTTGCTAATAATTTACCAGCTTTATTTGAATTTCCATAATATTGTACTTGTTTGTTGAAAATGTCTTTCCTCACAATTTGAGAAGAAATTTCATTGTATTTAACTTTTAATTTTAATAATTCTTGTAGTGTATTATTTTCCCATTTCTCAATTAATTTATTTTCTAATAATTTAATTTGCTTTCCCATCTCAATAAATTGTTTTTTTTTTTGTTTGTTAATAAATGTTGAATATGAAATAATATTTCCTCTCATAGTTGCTTTAAAAGCATCCCATAAGATCTCAGCATTAATATCATCTGATTCATTAAATTGAAAGAATTCTTGCATTTTTATTTTGAAATCTTCAAGAAATTTTGAATCCGCTAATAAATCATTATTAAATCTCCAAATTAAATCAGAGTTTTCAGCATCATAATTTTGAAGATTAATCCACACACCAGCATGATCTGAAATTATAATGGGATCAATTACTGCTTTTAAGACACGCTGCGCTATATTATTAGAAACAAATATATAATCAATTCGTGAAAAGGATTTATGGACCTGAGAACAAAAAGAAAATTCCTGATCATTAAAATGAAGAATTCGCCATATATCTACTAAATCACAAGATAGTATCAAATTATCTAAGCCTAATGATTTCATAACTTTACTTGGTTTTTTATCCAATATCGGATCCATTACAGCATTGAAATCTCCTGCTACTATTAAATTAGATGTAGCCAGTGGTAAGAGCAATTGTTGAATTTGTTTAAAAAACTCCATTTGATTCGTATTAGGAGCATATAAATTGAATAAATTCAGGGTAGTATTTCCCAGAACCATTTCGACATGCACCCATCTTCCTAAGGGATCATAATTAATTAGTTTAAAATCTGCATTACATTTTTTATTTATTAGAACAGCCACTCCAGCCTTTTTCTTTAAAGCCGGTGCAAATAAACATTTAGAAATAAAACCTCCAGATAATTTTTTTGATTCAATTTCCGAAAGATGAGTTTCTTGAATAAAATAAATATCCGCATTTTGATTTTTAAGGAACGATAACAATTTCTTCTTCTTAATAGGATGATTTAAACCATTGACATTCAGCGAATACATTTTTAGATCCATCTGATTAATAATTATACTTAATCAATATTCTATGATTGTTTACATGATTAGCTCCTAGCACATTCATTGAAAATTTATCCCCTAACCCACCCATTATTTTCCCTCCCCTCCCACCCATTATCTTATTCTGATTTGGAACACGCATTGGTCATGCAAAACCTACATCTCCATCTCCAGGCAACTAATAATACATTATATTATTTAAAATATATTTCTGAATTCAATACATTCTATATACTTCCACCCTTATATTATTAAAAATTATATTCATTTAATCTATAAAATTTTATAAATTTACTGAGAATTAAATATATTTGAATTATAAAATTAAATTCAATATCATGCATACTTGTAATATAATATTTCTAATAAATAAACATATTTCAAATATAGCTCTTATTCTCTATATATATCTATATCTATATCGTCATATAACTTAAATATATCCAGTATTATATAAATATATAATATTGATATTAATTATAATGCATTTCAATCGTTTTCATAGATCATCTTCATACTGAATTAATTTGAATGAATAATTGATTAAAATATACATTTTATGTCAGTAAATAAGTTTTATAATAAATTCATCTTTTATTAATTATCTATCATTCCATTACATTATTTTCTTATTTTTCATAATAAGTTAATATGACTGAATAATTAAATCAAATAAAAATTTTATATTAGACATCTATTTTATTAATTATTTCTGTCAATAATCAATTATTTTCTTGTATATATTTCATAAAATTATAATTTTCTTATACAGTGTTAAAATATTGTTTTTATAATAATTAATATATTTCATTTTTAAATCTTATTCTCAATATAACAATTATAAATTTTTCCTTTCAATATTTTAATGATATTTTCATTGTAAATCATTTCATTGATCCTTTATCATAATAATTTAATATGCTATATAATAGAATATATTATCTATTTTGATTAAAACTTGTATTTTATATATATTTTTTAAAATAATTAATTTATTTATATTTTGATAATAATAATATATATATTTTTTTTTTTTTTTTTTTTTTTTTTAATAATATTAATAATAATTAATGATATTAATGATTGTGGATGCTAATTTTTAAATATTGTTATATTATTGCATCCATTATTTCAATAAATTATATTTCCAGTTGATAACATTTCTTTTAATAATCTTCTTTATTTTCCCTTTTTTTTCCATCTTCTTTCTTCTTTCTTCTTTCTTCTTTCTTCAGCTGAATTGTTCTGTTATTTATATAAACTTAGGATCTTTTTGTGTCAGAAATTCTTTCAGTTTTGCCGGGTCTTGAAAATATATGGATTTATTTCCACTGGATACTCTCATAGTGGATGGATAATATATTCCATATATGTATCCCTTTTCTTTCAGCTGCTGTCTGTATGTGAGGAATTGTTTTCTTATGTTAGCAGTATATTTAGCAAAATCCGGTACTAAAATCAGTTTTGATCCTTTATAATTCAAGTTTTTATTTGCTTTTGCCATTTTTAATATTTCTTGAGCTTGTTGATACCGTAATACCTTGAATATCAAAGGTCTTGGAGCAGCTTGGTTTACTGGCTTTCTTGTGGGGATTCTGTGGGCTCTTTCAATTTCTAACGGCCATTTTGAGTTGAGCTGAAGCAGTTTAGGTAACAGATTTTCTAGGAATTGTACAGGATCTCCTCCTTCAATATTTTCAGCCAGCCCCAAAATTCTTATGTTCTTTCTTTTTCCTCGGTTTTCCATGTCCACCATTTGATTTTTTAAAGCTGCTATTTCTTTTTTATCTTTGTCATATTCCTGTGTGAAAGATTCAAACCTCTCCACTTTTTCTTCCAGCACTGTCATTCTCAGTCTCTCAGTTTGGATTTCTTGTTTCATGTTAAGAAGCTCTTCTTTTACTTCAGATATTTTATTGGAGTTTTCAGTCAGCATAAGTTTTATTTTAAACAGTTCAGTCATTATATCAGCCTTTTCAGTGATTTCTTCAGTCTCCATCGGGAACGGCACACTCGATGGTGACAGGGGAGTGACTTTTGTTCTTTTTGCTGATATTCCCGATGTTGAAGGTTTTTCAGCTTTCCCCTGCTTTATATTCGCCATCTCCGACGTTGTTTAGTGTATTTTTTTTAGCGATTTGAAAAAGTAGAAGTTTTAATTTTGTTCCGTTTGTTGCCTGGATACGGGAGCGCTGTAGTTAGGCTGCCATATCGTGCGCGCTCCAAGCCACGCCCCTCTTTGTCATTTCTTTTAATAAGATATTAACTATTTTTTTCTGCGGCCCTCCCAAGTACCTACAAATCCAAAATGTGGCCCTGTAAAGGGTTTGAGTTTGAGACCTCTGGACTATCCTGAAAACCCGACTGGCCTGGTGATCCTCCAGGACAGGGTTGGGAACCACTGGCTTATAGAACTGTTACCAGTATGCATAATTAAGTGGTTTAAATTAGATCAAAAACCAGTGCCCTAACTGAGACTAGCCTTACCTGCGTACGTTCTGGTTCAGCAGGAACTTGTCTAATTTTGTCTTGAATCCCTGGAGGGTGTTTTCCCCTGTAATTTGGTAAGTGGAAAAGAAAGGAGTTATAGAAAATGAGGTGGTTGTGTGTGGCTGGTTTTTTTTCCCCTATCCAAGACTTTGCATTGTGTTTGTGTTTTGCATGCGTAGGCTGAAATGGATCGCATCGAAGAAGAACAGACAATCGAAGAGCTCAAGATTTTACAGGAAATTGCCCATGACCGATTCCGAAAGCAAGAGGAAGTAGCTGAGGTGAGGACTGAAAGACAAAGAATGCAAAGATGGTGGGAGATGAATTCAGGAACTGAGGTTTGTTTAGAGATGCTTAGCATTGCAAGTTACTTGGCTAGTTCAGAGCATTGATACAGCTTAGAAACATAGAAAAAAGCAGCAGAAAAGGGCTATAGCCCACCAAGTCTGCCCATTCCAAGTATCCCCTCCCCTGAATTTACTCCCTTAAAGATCCCACGTGAGTATCCCATTTTCTCTTAAAATCCGTCACGCTGCTGGCCTTTATCACCTGGAGTGGGAGTCTGTTCCAATGATCCACTACTCTTTCGGTGAAGAAGTACTTCCTGGAGTCGCCATGAAACTTCCCTCCCCTGATTTTCAGCGGATGCCCTCTGGTGGTCGAGGGTCCCATGAGTCAGAAGATATCATCTTCTGACTCGATGCGTCCCGTGATGTACTTATATGTTTCAATCATATCTCCCCATTCTCTTCTTTCCTCAAGTGAGTACAGCCGCAATTTTTTTAATCTTTCTTCATACGTGAGATCCTTGAGCCCCAAGACCATCCTGGTGGCCGTTCGCTGAACCGACTCGATCCTCAGCACGTCCTTGGTTACTGAGCTGTCTCTTAATGTTCCATAAAAATGAGTATGATAAAAGGTTCTTAAGGGGCCGTGCAGATGTTAGCACAGTGGCAAAGTAAAATTGAGGCTTTCAATGTCAAAACATTGCTTTTCTGTCATTTTTTATTACAGTAGAATCTCAGTTGTCTGGCACCTATGGGGATTGGTGGATGCCGGATAACTGCTTTTCTGGTTGCTTGAGAGTGCTGTTAGAAACCTTTTCTAACACAGATCTCAATTATCCCCTGCCCTGAAGCAGCAGTGTGGCAGCGGTCCTGAGCCGCAAAGCCCCCCTCCCTCAAGACTCAAAGCAGCAGAAGCAAGCGACGGTCCTGAGCTGCAAACACCCTCGCTTCCTCCCTTCCTTACCTGAAGCAGCAGCTGGATGATGACGGTTTTTCCCATTTGGCTGAATTTCTTTATCTTTGTTAAAAAACAAAAGGGAGCCTCGGTACTATACAATCTTTGCCTTATAAATTAGTTGTATATTCATAGATATTTTGTTGGGAAAAGGACATTGGAATTTTGTGATCTTTTTATCCTTTCTGGTAACATAGTAGATGACGGCAGATAACTATCTGAATGGTCCATCTAGTCTGCCCAACCTGATTCATCCTAAAAATTTGTCGTTGGGGTTTTGTGTTTTTTTTCCCTTCTTCTTCTCCTTAGCTATTTCTGGGCAAGAATCTAAAGTTCTGCCCGGTACTGTTCTTAGGTTCCAACTATTGAAGTCCAAGTCAAAGCTCACTCCAGTCCATCTACACCCTTCTAGCCATTGAAGTCCTCCCCAGCCTATCCTCCCCCCAAAAGGCAATTTACAGAAACACTGTGCAAGGCCCAGTACTGGCCTTAGTTCTTCAATATTTACTATTATTTTCTGAATCTAGATCCTCTGTGTTACAGTAGCAATGATATGCAAATTGAACAAATAGGATTAGACCATCCAGGGGCTGATGCTTAAAGCTTACCTGGCTTGTAACATTCTGTTTTGATTGGTTTTAGCCATTTTTTGGTGTTCATTATTTTGCGCCTAATCCTCAAAGGGTTTTGGCGATGCTTTAACCATTCATGAAAGCAGTTCCCAGAAACAAGATGCAAATGTATTAACACGAGCATTCCATGCAATGCACAGATGCACGAGGGCTGT
Organism: Geotrypetes seraphini; assembly: GCF_902459505.1. Taxonomy (NCBI): domain Eukaryota; kingdom Metazoa; phylum Chordata; class Amphibia; order Gymnophiona; family Dermophiidae; genus Geotrypetes; species Geotrypetes seraphini. The sequence goes on along the minus strand of NC_047098.1, from coordinate 9,377,675 downwards.
TCAAAAAGAATCAAACCTTAATTTTTCTTGCGTAAACAAATAAAGCTAGGGAGGTGTGATTTGGTGCACATAAGTAGGCGACCCTAATGCGCAAGCTTGAATTTTTTCCCGCCTACAGAAGCTGTCAGTCGCCGGCAGTGAGGAAGTATAAGTGAGCGCCATCCAATTTTCATTTTTGACAAAATGACAGAAAAAGTTGAACAATGCTACTTGGCAATTCCCAAGTGGAAACGATCCGCAAGTTTCAACAGGCCTTCAGGGATAAAACCACACAGATAAAGGAGTGGTACAACTGCTTCAGAGATGGCCACACATCAGTGGAGAGTGAAGCACTTTTTGGAAGACCCTCAACGTCCAGAAATGAGATAGTCATTGATCAAGTGAGGACCCTTGTGATTCAGGATTGTCAAATCACCAAAGGGTATTACCAAGAGGTTCTTTGTCACCTTTGTAACGCTGTGAGACGCAAACGGCCGGACCAGTGGGCGGTGGGCAATTGGTAGCTCCATCACAATAACGCACCTGCCCACTCTTCACATTTGATACAGAGTTTCCTGACCAAACACAACACCTGAGATTCCTCAGGCTCCTTAATCTGACATGGCTCCATGTGACTTCTGGCTTTTCCCCAAGCTGAAAATGCCCCTGAAAGGGACCAGATTTCATTCAAGAGAAGACATCACGTAGAATGCAACGGACCAGTTGCAAGCAATCTCAAAAGAGGCGTTCCAGCGCTGCTTCCGACAGTGGCAGAACTGTTGGGAAGAAGTGTGTGGCACTCAAGGGGACTACTTTGAAGGAGATTAGTATCTGAATACCAGTACCCTAAAACCTTCGGCACAATGTGCGGCGGCGGCGAAGAAAGCGAGCAGGATGTTGGGCATAATTAAAAAGGGGATTACGAGTAGATCGGAAAATGTCATAATGCCACTTTATAGAACAATGGTCAGACCGCACTTGGAGTACTGTGTCCAATACTGGTCTCCATACCTTATAAAGGATATAACTCTGCTGGAGAAAGTGCAGAGGCGAGCCACGAAACTTATCAAAGGAATGGAACATTTGACCTACAAAGATCGACTCAGGAGGCTGGGACTGTTTACCCTTGAGAAGAGAAGACTGAGAGGGGATTTGATAGAGACCTTTAAAATATTAAAAGGATTTGATAAAATAGACCAGGAGGCACCATTGCTGAAATATTCAGAGGTGACACGGACAAGAGGTCATAGCCTGAAACTGAGTGGCAGCAGGTTTAGGACAAACGTCGGGAAATTCTGTTTCACACAGCGTGTGGTGGGTGCTTGGAATGCGCTCCCGGAGGAGGTTGTGGAGGAGACTACTGTACTGGGATTCAAGAGAAAGTTGGATACACACCTTCTTGCATATCATATTGAGGGATACGGTAAATCCGGGTCTCCAAAAAGGAGTACCTAAATGGGCCACCGCGTGTGTGGATCACCGGACAGGATGGACCTCGGTCTGATCCGGTGAGGGCGTTTCTTATGTTCTTATTTTTTATGAATAAAGGTCTGATACTTTTTGAACAGCCCTCGTATAACGTTCAAAATTTTCTGGCAGTCTGAAATGGCTTTGCATGTGAAAGGGCAGCTTCTCGGTAGTGCCTGCATTTTCATGTGTGTTGTGCCTGGAACAGTAATGTATCTTATAAAAAAAAAGTGTTCTGGTTGCTATACACAAAATATTTGCATGCCCTCCTCCCCCACAACCCTTTCAGGACTTAGACATCTTGGAGGCTTTTGCTTTGACATTCCAAGGAAAATCATGCCACCAGTGCTTGCTCTCTTTTGCCCCCACCGCTTCCTGCATGCACAGAGCATTTATACTTACTGCAAGACTGTTCTGTTCATTTGCTGGGCGCTTTCCCTACCGAACTGCACACAATCTTTCTGTGCATCTCATGTCTATGCGATTTCCTTTGAGCATCGATAGCTATTCCTCATTCTGTAAGTTCAACCGCGGCGATAAATGATGACTTTCAGCATTGGCTCCCAGTTTGATTTTCTTATTTTATGTTGTCACATTGTGCTGGTAGGCAAATGTTAAACCATTTCCTTTATGCTTGTCATGTGCTATTATTTGGATTTCTGCCAGGTACTGTGACCTGGATTGGCCCCTGTTGGAAACGGGGAAACTGGGCTAGATGGACCATTGGTCTGCTGTTATGTTCTTCTTCTTCTTCTTCTTATTTTTTTAATGGCTAAATTAGATACTTGCTGTTTGTTTGACTTAGAACTTGAGGGAGCCATTGTCTGACATACAAGGCCTTTCTCCATCTGCAAGCCCTGAGCCCAGCGGTAGCAGCGGCATGCTGCAGTATCTCCAGTCTTGGTTTCCTGGCTGGGGAGGCTGGTACGGGTACTGCCAGGCAGGTAATGGTGAACCAGGCGGAGGACAGCAACAAGAGCCATGGAATCCAGAGGAAATGCTGGGTATGATGTTCCCTTGGACTCAATATGGTTTTTCAAATTTCTTCCTGTGCTGTACTTGATTTGAATTTAAAGCGCTTAAGAGGGAAGTTATCAAGGTAAGGTCAAAGATTGCCTTTAACTGTACCTCGATTCACTACCAGAATCAGCAACCTGTGGGATCTTAGTACCTTTATGGTTCAGTTTAAAAGAATAACCTTTATGGTTCAGTTTCATATTTTAGGTGAATGCTAAAAAATCCATTGCTAGGAAAAATTTAAGTTCAGTGGGTAGACTGGGTAGAAACTGGATGCAGAAACCGGTGCCTAATTGGAGCTGGGCAGTAGTTTGCATGGGCCAGCAGTGCCTAATAAGGGAGCATTCAAAGATCGCTGGAATAGTGGATGTGCGTTCTTTGGCTTGCACTTTTGATTTATTCCCTCCTCCATGTAGGGGATGGCGGAGTTTTAAAAAAGGATTTTCTTTATTGGTTCTCTATTTTTGTGTGTGTGTTAGACTTATTTGAACTCCTTTTTAAACCGTGCCGAGCTCTACGCTTGTGGAGATGGTGCGGTATATATACAGACCTAAGGTTTAGTTTAGTTTAGTTTATTGATGTTTTTGACTTGTGATACTAAGTTTTGAAAAATTTCATAAATTATAAGTTAACAAAAAAAATTCTATTCCCCAGGTTTATAAGAACTACTGTTGCTTTTGATAATGCTTCGCTGAATGCTCTGGTTTAAAAAAACCCAAAAAACAATATAGGTCTCATCTACCAGAAAATAATGCCCAATTGCATTCCTCCCTCATTTTAACCTTTTCTACTTCTCTTAGGTGCTGATGAGTTCTTTGATCCCATGGCAGATACATCCTGGATGAATACATTTACTAAAAGAGACCATGTCTTTGCTAGATTAAATCTCCAGCTGCAAGGGGGCACCGTCACCTTGCTGCATAAGGAGAAAGGGTCTTTGCTTGCAGAAGAGATGGCTTTCATGCAGCTGGAATTCTCAGGTATGATGATCATTTCCAGGGGTTCACTTTTGATCATTTTTAGTTTCTTAATACACTGGCAATGGAAGAATTGGTGCTAGTTCAGTAGGAAATAGATGGTACAAATCACCTTGTACGAGGGTGAATCGGAAATTAAAGGCAGTTTAAAAATATATTTAAAATGGAACGAGCAATAGCAATACAAAGAGGGACATATACTAACTTTATAAAAATATGGGGGCCATTGGCAAAATATTGTGGTGAATAGTCATCAATTCTTCTGTTCTCTTCTCCTTTTCTTTTTTAGCACCCTAAAGAGGGGAGGGAGTTGGGAATAATTTTACATAATATATTATATAATATGGGGTTCATAATAAAAAAAAACAAACGTCTAAAAAGTGTCCTAAGTGGCTACTTGGACGATCAAAAAGCCTGATCGTCCAAGTACCCATAACCAAAGCTGGTTTTTAGACGTATCTAAAACCAACTTAGAGGAGGGGAAAGGACGGGCAGTGGGCGGGAGGTGGGCCGACTTACACCTAGGCGTACAACAGGTATAACTAATACAGTTTAGTCGGCACTTAGACCTTTTTCACTTAGATGAAATAAAACCAGGTCTAAGTGCCGAAAAACGGGCCGCTGAGCTGATGGCCGTTGGCGCCATCAGTTCAGCGGCCCGGCAACCTAACCATCGCGGCAGGAGAGATGCCTCATCTCCCCTACCACGATGCCATCACTCTTCTACCCGAACTGCCGTGACCCGCCGCGGCAGTTCGGGTAGAGGAGTGATGGCATCGCGGTAGGGGAGATGAGGCATCTCTCCTGCCACGATGAATCACTCCCCCCCCCAAACACAACATCGGGGCAAGAGGGAGCCCAAGCCCTCTTGCCCCAGGCACCCGCGGCACCCCCGACTCGTTCGGGCCAGGAGGGAGCCCAAGCCCTCCTGGCCCAGGCGACCCCCCTACCCCCACCCCCACTACAGTACGGGCAGGAGGGATCCCAGGCCCTCCTGCCCTCGATGCACCCCCCTCCCCCCCAACGTCCGCCCCCCCAAGAACCCCCGATCGGCCCCCCCAGCCGACCCACGACCCCCCCACCCCACCCCCCTTCCCCGTACCTATTTTAGGTTGGCCGGACAAACGGGTGCCAAACCCGTCCGTCCGGCATGCAGCTCAACGAAGAATGGGGCTGGATTGGCCCAGGGGCATCAAAGCCCCGCCTCCTGGTGGGGCCTAAGGTGCATGGGCCAATCAGAATAGGCCCAGGAGCCTTAGGCCCCTCCTGTGGGCGGGGCCTTAGGCACATGGGCCCACAATCTTTTTGTCGCTTGTCTGTGATGCAACAGATCTAACAACATTTGTCTCTCTTTATCAGGTGTAAAAATCCAAGTGGAGTCTCTTCCTCGTAGAGATTCCTCGCTGCTCTTGGTACAGCTAGGTGGGCTGTTTCTTCGAGATCTGGCAACACAAGGAACCATATTTCCTGTCCTCGTTTTCCCAAATCCTGTAGGTAACACTCAACCATTGCATACTGATAAACTAGCATTTATAAGAGCATGTGTTTTAATTTCTTAAAATTAATTCAGACAAAACATCAAAGTTTAGGTTTTCATCCTGAAGTCTTCATGTAGCAATTTGGTACTACAGATTTAAGCAGGTTGGGAGAACAGTATCATTAAAAGAAATAAAATGGGTGTTTATTGTCTAGTATTCTGACTGAAGTTGTTTTGAGGCCAGAAGTAGAAAGATGGTGAAGGTAATCTATAACTGAAGGAAGTGAAGAGGATGAAGAAAACATCAGGAAGTAAAATGTGTCCACTTCTGTTGATAGCGTTGCTGTGTAGATGGCTGAGTGAATTTTAAATCAAAAATGAATTTCTTTTGTTTTCTTAGCAGAAGGAGGTTGGCAGTGTTTCTCAGGCTTTTGATGTTCAAACATCAACATCTGACATGGCTAATAGAAATAATGGTAAGTTTGTTAAATGGGGATGCGGGTGGGTATTATTTTATTTATCTCACAATATTAAAGGATTAGGTTAGATTTTCTGAAATAGGTAGGGAGGGATGGGGGGGGGCTATTTTATTTATATTGGTCATACATATTAAATGAATTACATATTATTTAGAACATTATAAAATATGTATATAAATATGATATGTTGTACTTAAAGTGTTCATGAAGGTAACTCAAGTGTGTATTTATAAGATCATATAAATTTTTCTGATACACTTGTTGTAATATGAAAAAATGAATAAAGAAATTATAAAAAAAAAAGAAATAATGCTAAGTTTGTTTATTGAGTAGGGGAAGTAAAATGGGAGAATAGATGTTTGATATATTGTTGTGGGTCATGTCTAGTACTTATTGCACAGATTTTCTCCTAATTTTTCCAATAACTTATGTTTGGTGCATATGTTAGAAGAAGCAAAGCTCTCAAAAACTAATGGAAGAATTACTGAGTTAGCACTGTAGAACAATGACCTCCACAATATTTTGCATGTGAAAGTGAATGACCGAGTGGTTTTGCTTGTAGCAGGTTTCCGGATCTCGCTGCGTCTTGTCTTGTAGAAACCAATGTTTCGGCCACCATGCTGTGAGGTCTGCGGTTTGTCTTTGTAAATAGTGTGTTCCCTGACCTGATTGGCAGTCTACCGATTTGAATTTTGGCGGGAAAGTCAGTTGGCTTCTTTTTCCATAGGATGGGAAAGTCTCTGGTGGTTTTAAAGATGTTGCAATGGCCGGACCCCATATGCAGTGGGGTAAAAGGCATTCCGAGGGCTGATTGAAAAGTAGTGAGACTGCCTCTGTTTTTCTGTCCAAGAAGTAGATGTGGCAGCGCTGTGCTGATTCTTTTGACGTTCATTCATGGACGTTTCTGAATCTGCAGTTGGAATGCTGTTGTCTTCATTGTTGGATCACAGCGAAAGAAAGAACTTCATACATTTCATCATGGCAGATGATGAGAGTATAAAAGAAAGGCAAATACAACACAAGGGATTTTATTGAAAGTTCCTTTCTTTTGTTTTGTTTCTCACTGTGCTGGGCAAAGGAAGATTCCTCTTTTTCTGTCACGATGATGAGAGTATGCAAGAGGTGTGTGATTTTGAATTTTGGGTTAAACTTGGAAATAACGATAACAAAATTCTTAAAATGTTACGGCAAGCCTATGGTGGTGAAACAATTATTATCCCAGGACAAGCAGGCAGGTATTCTCACTAGTGGGTGATGTCATCCGACAGAGCCCCGATGCGGACGTCTCACAAGCATACTTGCTTGAAGAAACTTCAGAAGTTTTGAGATTCCCGCACCGCGCATGCGCGAGTGCCTTCCCGCCCGATGAGCCGGGCGTGTCTCCTCAGTTCTTTTCTTTCCGCGGAGCTGAGAAGTTTGCTTCAACTCTCTGCACTGAGTGAACCCATGTTCTTGCCTTCTAGTGCCGCGGTTTTGAGTTATTTTTCTCTTAATCGTGTGTTTTCACTTCTCATTATTGTCTGGCTGCTTTCTCCAGACGGGATGGACAGTTTGGCCAAACAGTATTACAGAATTTATTCTCCTAAGTTGCCAACTCCCCCTCCATCTCATTGAGGTTAGCTTGGAGGTCACCCACTAGTGAGAATACCTGCCTGCTTGTCCTGGGATAAAGCAATGTTACTTACCATAACAGTTGTTATCCAGGGACAGCAGGCAGCTATTCTCACGTCCCACCCACCTCCCCTGGGTTGGCTTCTCTGCTAGCTACCTGAACTGAGGAGACACGCCTGGCTCATCGGGCGGGAAGGCACTCGCGCATGCGCGGTGCGGGCATCTCGAAACTTCTGAAGTTTCTTCAAGCAAGTATGCTTGTGAGACGTCCGCATCGGGGCTCTGTCGGATGACATCACCCACTAGTGAGAATAGCTGTCTGCTGTCCCTGGATAATAACTGTTACGGTAAGTAACATTGCTGTCGTGCTGCAGTATTTCAGTTGTGGAAGCACTTCAAAGAGGATAACATGCAAGTGACTGATGAAGTGCGTTCATGGTTACGGATGTCAGCATTGCCAAAGCTATGGAGATGTTGCAAAATGACAAAAGGCTAACTTTACACAAACCTTTGGCTTCAACGGTGGTTTATGCTCCAAGACAATGCCTGGCCGTATGTTGCATTAGCAGCGTTGACTGAAATTAATGGGACAGCACCCTCCTTATAGCCTGGACTTGGCACTCTGTGATTTCTGGGCATTCCCTACCCTGAAAAAACAACTGTGTGGAAAGAAGTTCTGTTCAGATGATCATGTGAAAAATGCCGCAGCTCTAAAAGTGATGCCACAAAACAGTCTACTGCACGTCTTTGAATCTTTTTTGAAACGCTGCAAAAAATGAATGTGAAAGAGGCTACTTTTTTTTTTTTTTTAATTTTTATTTATAGATTTTCCATTCTTACATCATCTGAATCATAGTAAATATAATTAATTATTACATATCTAGTATACTATCATTAATAAATCATAGCTTTTAAAATATAATATGATAAAGATTATATATTAACATAAAAATATAATTCCCTCCCCCTTTTTATATAACATGTTTCCAATAATTAATCAAATCCCACCCCAGTCATATATAATTTTTATCAATGTGCTAAGAAATCTAATCATTAGAATAATTAGTCAATGGTTGCCAAATTTTATTGAAATTAAGAAGATTCCCTTGTTGTAACGCTAATATTTTTTCCATTTTATAAATATGACAGACAGAATTCCACCAGAACGTATAATTTAATTTGGTATAATCTTTCCAATTTTGAGTAATTTGTTGCATGGTGACTCCTGTCAATATTAATAATATTAATAATAAAAGAGGCTACTTTGAAAAAGAAAAATGTTCAGATTCTGTGGAGTCGTCTGATTTTTGAATTAAAAAAACAAAACAAAACAAAAACCAACAACCCAATCTCATTACTTTTCAATCAGCAATATTTCTGTTGCTTTAAGATCCATGCAGCTCTTTGAAGGGCATATAAGAGTTTTCCTTGATATTAAATTGTGGGTAACACATGAGATGGAATACAGTGAAAGATGCGGCAAATATTCTTAGCTTTCCACGGTAGAGGCCTTGAATATTATAGTACATTTGCTCTAGTATTCAACATGTTTTTGTTTCTTGCAGCTCCTGATTATAATGCTCCAGTGTTTGAAATGCTGTTTGAGAAAAATCCAGCGCACAGTCACTTTGAGAGACGGCTTGAAGTCAGCACTAGACCTCTTAATATAATCTACAATCCACAAGCCATCACTAAAGTTGCAGATTTTTTCTATAAAGGGAAAGTTCACAGCTCAGGTTTCTTGACTTTTTAATATTTTCTGTCCGTTTTCTTCATTGTCAATAAGCTCTGTCGCTACCATTATTGCTGGCTTAACCAGAAACCAAAATCGTTCTCTCTGAACCACTGTATTCAATTATAGAGAACAGAAGTCCAAAGATTTAGAACTTTGGTATCATAAGAAAAGTATTGCTGGGGCCTGATTTATAAAAGGTTTGCTCCTATTTTATATTTCCAGGGAAAACTTTATATAAATCAAGTCCAGAGTTCCTTGAATGCTTTTCTCTCTTAACACCTTGTCCTCATTTGTCTGCTGTGAAATTCTTCTGTGCTTAGAGAAGACATACTTGTCAGAATCCAATTTCTTGTTATTGTTTGTTCTTTTCTGTGTATTTTGGCAATTTCTCATTTTGAAAGGTTCTCTCATCAAAGTTAGTGTCTGATTAGAAGCATGATTTGCCCTGAGCAAGGTAGACAGGAACAAACTTTCTGCAAACCTTGCAAGCTACAAGTGAAATATCCTTATTTAGTAGGAGCAAGACTAACACTAGGTTCTGCTCTCTTTGCAGGGTTTGGGTACCAGTCTGAGTTGGAGCTCAGGGTGGCAGAAGCTGCTCGGAGACAATACAATAAACTCAAAATGCAGACCAAAGCTGAAATCAGGCAAACCATTGATCGGCTGCTAGTGGGAGATTTCATTGTAAGTCAATGTTTAGGAAAAAAAAAAAAAAATCTGTTCTTCATAGGGCAGGTGACTTTTATATAAAGCTATCTAGCACATGGATGTATAATTTGCACCTGGTCTATAAAGGCAGCTTATGTATGCCTGTGTGCCTTTATAAAATTGCGTCCTGGAAGATCCCATGCATTTGCTCCAAAAGAAATATTTGTGCATGGATGTGGTGATGAGAATACGTGCATAGTTCAGAAAATTCAAACACAAGTGGCAATCCTACCTTGGGAACATCTGTGCACATACCCCTTAGAAGTAGGCCTTCTTTTATGAATGTATACCCCTGGGCAATTATAAAAATTACTCAAGCATAAAAATTCTGCTGCATAAGATCATGCCACCTATAAATTGTCCCCTTAGTGTTGAATCGACCTTTTTCACTCATGACCATGACATAGTCAATTGCTATCTTTAATATTAAACCACAGCTACAAACTGTCAGGTCACATAATGGAAGAGTCACTTTAATATGGAGAGATATATATTGTTCTTCTGTGATATTTAAATAATCAAACTACCTACTAAAATCACAGCTCTAAATACAGAGAATTATAATGATTATAATTGTGAAAACCTCAGACCCTGAACCCATGACTGGTGATAACACCAAACTGAGGTTCATTGGGGGACCATCATCGTTTTCACTGTCCCCTTTACCATCCAAAAACCAATGTAACAAACCAAAAAGAAAAATAACTTATCTGAAATGGATGGTATCCTCCTTGATATTGATCCTCAGCGGTGTATAAAGTGACTAGTGCCTGTGCTAATTGAAAAAACCACGTTACGCCTCCATTGTATGATCCCAAGGGGGGATGTTTCTAATTCAGTTGGAAGTCCAAAAGAACAGAAATAAACTGCTTTGACAAAAGGAAAGTTAAAAAAAAAAAAAAATTGATGCTAGAAGCCAGCTGTAATTTCAGCTAGAAATATAGAGAAACAGAAAGCAATTGCCAGACCAAAAATGAATAGAAAAATAAAGGCTAATCCTATTAAGCAGAGATGCATAAGGCCCCTTTTAACAAAATGTATGATATGATTGTACTGTACTTTTTAAAAATACATTATGAAACTTGCAGATTCTGAATGGTTTAAAAAGTGCATGTCCCTCTAGACTAGTCCAGACACATGGATTTACTCTTTCCTACAAGCAGGTGGCAACTAAGGGCTAGGGCCTCTTTGGAAATCAATGGATTATGTGTTTTGTTTTGTATTTTTAAATTTTTCTGTAAAGTGACCGTATATTTTCCTTGACTTTTAAAACCCTGCAGGAAAACAGTAAACGGTGGACAGTGCATCTTGATATTTCAGCCCCACAGGTGATTCTGCCAGATGATTTTAAAATCCCAGATCCAGTGCTAGTAGTTATTGACCTGGGACGAATCCTGCTCACCAATTCCCAAGGTATGACCTAGGACCATTTGAGGTCAGCAGACATCTTAGTAAACAAGCATATAGCTTGAAATTATTTATTTAGCAAAATGAAGTTCAAATATGTGCATTTGGATAAGAATAAATTTAGGGGTCCTTTAATAAAGTTTAACACATATGAGCATCGGAGCTAATATCGCTGCAGCTGGCGATTTAAAAAAAAAAAAAAAGTCTAACGCAGTCTCGTAAAAGGGGGAGGGGGGCAAGTGCCATATAAAATTTGACATGCAGCATTTAGCAAAGCTAAGCTTTAGTAAAAAGTCACCTTAGATTATTTCTTCTATTGTCGCATTGCAATTCCACTGTAATGTAAATTATTTTTTCTGCCCAAATAGACAAGTAAAACATGAATTGTGTTATATTGAAACACTTTTTAAATTAAATTATAGACAAGTCTGAATATGTTTGCAGAAAGTAGAAATATTGAGTTGAAGTGGTGACTGGCTTAGTGTAAATATCAGCTATGTTTTTTTATTTAATCTATTCCATATATTCAGGTCTGCTATCTATATAAGTAGCTGTGCTCAAAATGGAGAGAGTGCCAGCATAGGATGGCATTGTCTGACTAATTTAGTTTAAGCCTGCAATGCAGGAGACTAAATATTGGCCCTGAGTGGATTATTTTTTGACCTGCCTTCGCCTCACTCCAAACCCAGCCCACAAAATCTGTATCTGGCCATTCAGTCAGATATTTGGCCTGATATTGTCTGCATTTAGTTCGGCAATCGAAGTGGAATGGGAGTGTGTGGCGCAGTGGTTAAAGCTACAGCTTCAGCACCCTGGGGTTGTGGGTTCAAACCCACCCTGCTCCTAGTGACCCTGGGCAAGTCACTTAATCCCCCCATTGCCCCAGATACATCCGTCACTTCTCAACTTTAACCCCCTCTTCTACGAAACTGCACTGGCGGTTTCTAGTGCGGGGAGCCGCGCTGCTCCTGATGCTCATGGGAACTCGATGAGGGTCGGGAGCAGCGCGGGCCATTCAGCGCGGCTTTCTGCACTAAAGGACCGCTGGCGCGGTTTCGTAGAAGAGGGGGTAAATCTTATCTGAAAACATTCCCGCTCAAAGACGCCTTTGACTTATGATCGTCCTTTTAAGGATGCCGCCATTACTTTTCACTGGCACTATTGCCAACCTCAAGTCTCCCTGCCCCTAAGTTTCAGAAAATTAGTAAAAACAAACTTGTTTAACCGATTTATAACCTAAGACCTCTTAAGCCTTATCTACTCAACTCTAACTGAATTGTTTCCCAAGATCTCTTATGCTTTACCTCTGTATCCTACTCACCTGTATTTTGATGACTTTACATTGTACCTATATTCGCTGATTGTCCAGCCCTTCTTTGTTGTAAACCGCCTCGAACTACCACGGCTTTGGCGGTATATAAGAATAAAATTATTATTATTATTATTATTATTAGATATATTGTGAGCCCACCAGGACAGACAGGGAAAAATGCTTGAATACCTGAATAAATTAATGTAAACTGTTCTGAGTTCCCTTGGGAGAATGGTATAGAAATTGAATAAATAAATAAACCAAAACTAGCAAACGAAAGGGACAATATTCAATAAGCTCTTCATTATGGAGGACCAGTGATTGAGCATAGTCTTTGAGACTAGTTTTTTGCTTGATTTCAAACACTGCTTTGTGGCCATTTTGATATTTGATGGACTTCTGATGAAGGCTTTCAGCCAAAACACGGCTTGTGTCGAGTCCTAGTTGTGAATCCCCCCATAATAAAGAGCTTATTGAATATTATTCCTTTCGTCTGCCTGTTTTGGTTCCCACTCCACTTCGATTGCTTGGGATTTTTGATTCTTCTGTGTTTTGTGTGGGCGACATTTAGTTCAAAAATAAACAGACTGAATGTCACTTGCTGCTTATAAATACAGATCTTGCCTTGAATATCAGTCCAAGGGCTCCTTTTATGAAGGTGCGCTAGCCGAAAATCTACCGCCTGCTCAAAAGGAGGTGGCGCTAGTCTGCGCATTAAGGCCTTAGCACGCCTTTGTAAAAGGAGCCCCAAATGATTTTATGTCTCCTTGAAGAACGAAGGCAATTATTTTTATGCCTGAATACTAACATTGGATGCTCAGAATTGTCTCTCTTCCCTCCCCCCAAGTACTTGCGTCATAAAGGGGGGAGGCAAAGTGGGCAAACAAAGGCCCGGATTCTCTAACCGGCGCTGATTTTTTTTTTAATGCACCATGAGGCGCCCAAGCTCAGTTTAAAAAAAAAAAACAGCCCACCATTTAAACAACATTTTTAATTGAGTTTCAAGGTGCCAGAATTGCGTCTCTGTAGGCGGTTTAGGCTATGTAAAGGCACTTTGAGCATGGCTAATGTCGGAAGTGGTGTTAGGTGGCTTAAAGCACCTACGGAGGTATGGTTCACATGAAAGGTAGGCACTGGAAATCCTGACCAACATTTCCAGTGCCTACCTTTGCCGGAAGCACGATTTTGTACCCAGCACCATCGCATGATTCAACACATGATTGGTGGCCACCGACAATGGTGCCAGTTACAGAATCTGGGATAAAGTGATTTCCTTTCAAAATTGCTGCCTGTGGTTTATGGCAGTGCTTCCCAAGTTAGTCCTGGAGTAGCCCCTTGCCAGTCAGGTTTTCAGGATATCCACAATGAATATGCATCAGATTGATTTGCATATACAGACATGGGGAAAACCTCTGTTTGTCCCTGGGATCTTTAGCATTGGGTTTTTGCCAGGTACTGTGACCAAGCTTGACCTCTATTGGAAACAGGAAACTGGGCTAGATGGACCATTGGTCTGACCCTGTATGGCTGCTGGTTATGTTCTTATTCTAGGACCAACTTGGGAAACACTGGTTTATGGCATGGACTGTGTGGGTACCGAAATACCAGTATCACCAGCCGGCTTTGCATTTTCAAAAGGAGATTTTATCAGAGCTGGGTTAACATTGAGATGTTTCTTTTTTAATTATTTTCATTAACAACTTAGAAATTATTTATTAGTACTATATGAGGCTGAAGAAACAGAAGTAATTTTAACCATATGACTTTTATTTCATTTATAGATGAATCGAAAAGGAAAGATGCAGATGACTTATCAGCAGAAACAAATGATCTGAGTGATGAAGAATATAAGACACCTCTGGCTACTCCTCCTAACACCCCACCTCCAGAGTTCTGTATTAACAGTGACATTAAAGCATTCAGATTTCCTGCAGTGGAATACATTGAAGAACAATTGCAAGCAGACATATTAAATAATAAAATATATGAAAAATATTCCTTATCTTTTATGGATCTTCAGATCATGGTTGGACAAGTGAAGGATAACTGGAAACATGTACAAGATAGCGATGTTGGACCCACTCATGTGGTTGAAAAATTCAACGTCCATTTGCAGTTGGAGCGTAGGTTGATGTATACTTCGGATCCCAAATACCCAGGTGCTATGCTATCTGGGACTTTGCCAGACTTGAAAATACATATTAATGAAGATAAAATATCTGCCCTGAAGAACTGCTTTACAAGCCTGAGCACGTCGGAATCAAAGCTGCCAGATAATTTGCCATTGAGAAAGGAAAAAATTTTCCTGGACGCAGACAGTCGTGGAATGTTGCAGGATTCTGTAATGAATTTAACACAGAGTGTTGTGACTCTGGAACAACATACGCGTGAGGTTTTAGTGGAGTCCAAGCTTTTGCTAGCTGACTTCAGAGTTAACTACATGCAACTTGGTGTTGAGAGCTGTGGCCGCTACATTTCTGTACTCAAGGTCTTTGGTACCAATGCCCACTTTGTAAAGAGGCCTTATGATGCAGAGGTGTCTCTAACAGTTCATGGCTTACTGTTGGTTGACACCATGCAGACCTTTGGCTCTGATTTTGACCTTTTGATGGCCTCTCATAAGAATCTTAGTTTTGACATACCAACAGGCAGCCTCCGTGATAGTACGACACAGTCCCCTGTGTCTCCACAGAGCAGTGACAAGCCATTTGATTTGGCAAGTACATCAGATAAATGTACTGGTATTCCCTGGGATGATGTTTTTACGAAAGATCAGGAAGCTCTAATTAGATTGGAGTACCAGTTTGTGAGTTCAGGATGTCCTTCTATGAATTTAGACAGTTCGTTGCAAGTGATGTCTTTACAGGTAAACAACTTGGATATCATTCTTAATCCTGAAACTATTGTTGAACTAATTGGCTTTCTTCAGAAATCATTTCCAAAGGAGAAGGATGATATTAGTCCTCAACCATTAATGACAGATTTTGAAACAACTTTTAGAGGACAAGAATCGTTTCAGTCTACTTATGAACAGAACACAGAGGTAGCAGTGGACATCCACAGACTAAATGTACTCCTATTTAGGACAATTGGAACAGCTAGTGGGGAAAAGTATGGCAGAAAAATTGCAACAGCCAGCATTGGTGGCACCAAAGTGAATGTATCCATGGGAAGCAAGTTTGATGTCAATGGCTCACTTGGCTGCTTGCAGTTAATAGATCTAGCACAAGATAATGTTAATAACCAGTATGTTGTCAGTATAGGTAATATAGCAGGTTATGAAACACAAGTCAATAGCATAGACTACTGCGAGTCTACATTTGTTGGGGCTGAAGATGCTGGTAACCTCTCAGAGGCTCTAAGCTTCACCTTTACTGAAAGGTCAAAAGAAGAATGTTCTCTGAACCTCAAAATGGCATCTTTGCACTACAGCCATTCAGCTAAGTTTCTAAAAGAGATTACATTATCCATGGATGAACTGGAAGAGAATTTCCGCAACATGCTACAGAGTGCAGCATCAAAAGTTTCCATGGTGCTGGCATCCAAGACCGCAGAATATAGTGAAATGGTTTCTTTGTTTGAAATGCCTCGGAAAGCTAAAGACCCTTTTCATTTTGAAGTTCAAAAACCAGATGAACTCTGTCTCCCAAATGATGAAACAAATACGGTCAAGCTAATTTTGAATATAAATATTGAGTCTCCAGTAGTATCCATCCCTCGTAAACCAGGCAGTTCTGAGCTCCTGGTGGGACATCTTGGACAGATATTCATTCAGAACTTTGTCACAGGGGAAGAAGACGAATCCAGCAGTAATCGGCTGCAGGTTGAGATTAAAGATATCAAATTATATTCTTTAAATAGCAGCCAGCTTACAAGTGGAAGAGGATCAAGATTTGAGGTTTCCAAATCATTGCACTCTTGTTCAGATAATGCCAGCATTAGCAGCCATGAAGAGCCACACTTTACCCGTCATGATTTTTTTGAGTCATTGCATAAGGGTCAAGGTAAGTTAATCAAAGAAATAAAGCACTTTGTTGTTCTTGATAGTCACCTTTAAATCAGGAGCCATATTTTCAAGGTTTTAAATGACATACATAAGAGTGATGTGATCTGAAGATACTGAGTCAGTTCATTAATTAGTAGTTGGTCTCCGAGATTGGCTAAGAGCAAGAGTATCACTGACATATCATTTAGAGCACTCATAAGGGAGGAGACACTTTTGCATGACTACCAGAAAGATGGTCATACTGCAGTCTTGGCATTCACTCTGTAAGGATCCATAGCTGGCTGTCTCAGAAACAGTAGGGACCACAGTATTTGTTGCAGGAATATTGGGAACAATTTAGAGAAGAAGTCTGTAGATTGTTTTAATGTGGTCCTCAAAAATAGTAGTTTTACAATGAGGTGGGCTTTAAATAATTATAGCATATACTGCTGTAGTTTTATTCTTTTGTATTCAATCAATTTGACTACTGTAATTCAATATACAAAGGACTCAAACAGAAAGACCTCCATCATGTTCAACTGATCCAAAACACATCTATCAAGTTGATAACCAGTTTAAAAAAAAATTGATCCTCTTTAGAAATGCATACTGGCTCTCTATAACCCATGGTATTACCTTTCTGAACCCCTCTCCCCTCCTCTCATTGTCTTCTCTGAAATAAGAAATGAGAGGAGAGGGAATCTCATCTAAGATCAATGCCAGATCCCTTAAGGCTTGATTTACTTAGGTTTTTTCCTATTCCTTGTCCAAGGGGAAAAGGAACTTAGTATGAAGGCGAATTAGAAATTAAAGGCAATTGTTAAATAATGCGATAACCGGAACAGAGCTAGCAAAATGGAACGTATGTACTCATACATTGGCTGTTGGATACTTTGTCTACACACAGTACAGTTCTCAGCCTTTAGTTGTGTGGCAGCCACGAGATCAGAAACATAGATGCTTCACTGCAAGACTTCACCTTCGAAGAACAAAATATAGTAGTATGCTTTCTTTGGGCAGAGGGAGTGAAACCTATGGAAATTAACCATCAGATATTGATTCATTATGGAAGTAGCACCATGAATTAATAAAAGGTTTATGATTAGGTAAAAAGGTTTAAAGCAGGAAAAAGAGGTGTAGCCGATGAAGTTTCCAAGTTTATTATGTATTTGATTAATCGCTTATATCAACTTCTAAGCGATGCACAGAGGATAAAAATGTAAGTTACATATTCGAGGGGAATCAAATAAAATAAATATAACTGACTGGATACAGAAGGAAAGAAGGTCGTTCTAGTCGCCCATCATCATCACGCACACAAGAACACGTCGATAGGACGGATGCCTTGATTAGAGAAGACCGACGGGTAACGGTGTCTCAATTGGCTGCAAATTTGGATATCGGCTTTGGATCTGCATTTGCTATAATGCATAATGACTTGGGATACAGGAAAGTCTGCGCAAGATGGGTTTCCAAACAGCTTACTGATCTGCACACGCAACAGCATGTGGAGGTTGCGACCCAGTTCCTGAGAAAGTATGAAGAAGATCCAAGTATTCTGGAGAGAATTGGTGACAAAACATTGATGAATCACTGACCCAGAGGGCAAAAGACAAAGCATGATGAAGTAAAGGAAGCAGTGCTCACCTGACTTTGGGAGCAGCTGAAAAATTTCTTCTGTGCAGGAATGCAGAACTTAGTCGAACGATACAATAATTGCATCATCTTGCATGGGAACTATGTGGAAAAGTGACATGTTCAATTGCTCACAGTTACATAACATAACATCGTACTTATAAACTGCATAACCATAAGTTCAGAGCGGCGAACAAAAGATTAAAAATAACATAACCTAAGGATGATTTAAATTAGTTTGCTAAATATTTTGAAAAAAGATGAGTTTTCAATTGAGTTCTAAAGTGCTTGTAAGATCAAGCACTACGCAACAGTGGCCTAAATTCACTGTCATAGAAAGCAGCTTGAAATGCTAGTGTATGTTCCAAGGATTTCTTGCTCTTACAACCTTGAGATGGAAAATTAAACAATGCATGTGATTCTCTCCTATGTTTATGGAATGCTATGAGAAATCTATTGGTCAGTTACTTCAGTTAAAGCCATTAAATGTATTTTGCCTTTACTATTTGATTCATCCTCTTATATCAAGCCTTTAATACACCTCTGAATGCCACTGGCAGAAATATACAGCAGCAGTTCCCCTTTCCACCTAGTGTGTCTCTCTCACTTACTCACTTTCTTTCTCTCTTTCGGCCAGTTACCCATCCAGCTCTTACCAGTCAGTCCTCCTAGCCCACAACCCTGCCCCCTTCATCCTGTAGCCCTGCCCCCTTCATCCTGCAAGCCAGCCAGTCAGTCGTTACCACCCCCTTTAACCCTTAATTCAGCGAACATCCCTCCTACTCTCCTGTTAGTTTGTCAGGAACATGTATCGGATATTTGTGAAGTAACATACAAGATCAACCTGATATTTTAGATGCATAAATGAAGGAAAAGATCTCAGAATACCACTCCAGGAATCATAATGTTATTCTCCTTTGGTTATTCAGTGGTAAGGGTTTCTTTCATAGATCAAAAACCTTCATATTCTAAGACTTTATGATTTATTGAGTCCTTATTCTTCTTTGTACTACTCTATTTTAGTTTTTTATGATTTTTTTGAAAATTATTTTCAAATCTTAACACCACATTGCATCATTTAAGCCTCAACCAACATTATATGATCCTTGAAGTGGTATTCTGAGGTCTTTTCCTTCATTTATGCATCTAAAATATCAGGCTAATCTTGTGGGGATCTTGGTGTTCGCTGGTTAATTCAATTTTTCACTTTATTTTGACATTTTGAAGTAACATACAACCACGAAAAAAAAAAAGACATTCAAAACCTAAGTAGAAACACCATCGGCCTCTTTTACAAAGCCGCGCGGCAACAGCCCTGAAGCCCTTTAAATCTCTATGGGCTTCGGGGCCACTAGTGCAGCTTTGTAAAAGAGGCCACATATCAAAATAGCATTAACTCCTACCCTATCTATGAAAAAATATTACAGCTATTACACCAGGTCATAGAACATCCATACTCCTCTTATAGGAAAAAGAAAATAAATAGGACCCCAAGATATCCCTACACAAGAACTATGCGCAAGCAGAATCTTTCACCTTAGACACAAGCGCAGAACATAGACCCTCACCTAATATGAAATAAACTAAACTAAACCTTAAGTTTATATACCGCATCATCTCCACAGAAGTAGAACTCGGCATGGTTTACAGGAATTGATATAGAAAGGAACTCCAAAGAAAAGTAGAAGAACTTGATACAGAGAAGTTTAGAGAGACTTAGTATATCGAAGAGTTAGAGGGAGGTCAGACTCTGAAGCGGGATAGTAAAGCTGTTCCAGAGTTCGGTGATCCTGAAGAAGAGGAATGTCCCTAGTTTTCCTGCATGGGATGTGCCTTTTAAAGAGGGGAAGGATAGTTTGAATTTTTGAGTAGATCTGGTGGTGTTAGGCTTCGAGGAGTTCCAAGATAGTGGAAAAAGGGGAGGAAGGATGCCGTGTAGAGACCTGAAGTTTAGGCAGGTGCATTTGTAGTGAACTCGTAAGGATTACTGGGAGCCAGTGAAGCTTAGACAGAAGGCACCACAAACTTGAAACAAGAAACGTAGACAAAAATGGAATTAGAAATCTCATTGTTGCCTTAGAGGTGCAGGGTAGGTCCAATTTTTGGGATCAGATCCCTTTTATAGAGGGAACAGTGATTTTGGAAAGTGAGGGGAATTTTTATATCTTTTTTCCCCCACATACACGCTATGTACATGGAGGGAATTTGTTGTGCAGTCCTGCACCGATTTTACGTCAGGCTTTGCATTTGTCAGATCCTCTTGTAAAATAATGGGAGAATTTCTCACATCCTATCCTGGCTGTGTGGATTCCCCCCCTATGCAGTATCTAAACTCTGCCTGCACATCACTTAAATGCAGTAGGGTACACATAAGTCATAGCACTGAGCATCCTATTGTATTTTATAATGAGGGTTTTTTCCCCTTTAACTTAATTTTAAAGGTTTGTGACACATTAGTATATGTTGAAGCACTATTGATAATGTGATATTGTAGATTAATCAAGTTAACATTTCAGCTTTAATCAATGATGCTGATCATAATTATCAAGAAGGTGGTTAATGTTTGGAAAGGGCGGGTAACTTCGTAGGCATAAAAGCCTTCATAGACCACAAGGATGTTTGAAACAAATAAGTGCGTTACAGACAATTTTAAACATTCATTCCAGGCAGTTACTGTATCAAACAGTGAAGATAACAAAACTTATCTTAAGACAGGGGTAGGCAATTCCGGTCCTCGAGAGCCAGGTCAGGTTTTCAGGATCTCCACAATGAATATGTATGAGATGGATTTGAGTGCACTGCCTCCTTGAGATGCATATTTATTGTGGATATCCTGAAAATCTGACCTGGCTCCGTTTCTCGAGGACCAGAATAGCCTACCCCTGTCTTAAGACATGTATGGAAGCCAGGCTCCTGTCCTCACGGATGATGGCAAAGCATTTTGCCTCGCAGCTGCATCAAGCATTGAGGAAAGCAGAGCTTATGATCAGCAATCACATGCTCAACGTTGCCCACTGTTTATCCTTCTCCATTGAGAAGACTGAATTACCTCTTCCTCCTACCCTATGCCACCTCATCACATAACTGTCTTTCTATCCCTCCCCAATTCTAATTGATGTTACCTCGCTGTCCTTACAGCACCTCTTATTGTACACCGTCTTGACGGGATATAAATAAACCTATGATTATTATTATATCCAGAGATGCTTGTAAGGTGAAATCTCAGTAGGCAGGGGTCAGCTAGGCAGACTGAGAGAGCCATATTAACTTGACTTGCCTAGAAGTTGGTTATTGATATTATGTTTTATTCAAGCTTTCCACATTCTGCATAACACCACTATCCAGTTTAAGATGGAGAAGACAATAGATAGAGATTCTGAACTGGCTTTCCCCTTTGGTACTGATTCCTCGGATGTGGCAAGCATCATGAAGATTGAAGGAAAGTTTGTCAACCACGTCCAGGTAAATAATAATTGTACTGGTTTTACTTATTGGTTGATGTCCAAAATGATGTAACCTGCCAGAAACAGCTGTTGAACGGTTAAATTGCTTGTTCGGGACTATCCGCTAGTTTTCAGTGACACTGATCAGTTATCGCTGCTGAAAATGAGCAGTTAATGCTTACGTATAGATCAACTGTTTGGGGGTGTTCTGGGGCAGAGTCAGCACTTAACCAACCAGGAAAACTGCATAAATGGGGCTGCTTAAAAAAAGTCCTATCTTTATGCAGCAAAGATAGGACTGTTAAAGATAATCCCGGCCATATGTTTGCCACCACTACATGGCCCAGGACGAATGCTGTCAACAAAATGTTCACTGCTGCTGGCTGAATATATACCCCTGATTTATATATCAAAATATTTTTCAATTTACAATCTTTTGGTTTTATAAATGACTGTGCCAGATCTCAGTATAATATCAGAGCTAAATTATACATTGTTCTTATTTTTGCATTGAAGAGTCAAGAAATACATCTTACTTGTGTTCATTTTTATTATAGGTTGTGTTAGCAAAACATGTTTATGAGCAAGTTTTGCAGACACTTGATAATCTGATCTACAGTGAAGATGTGAATAAACTGTCCATGAGTTCTACTTCCTGTACAAGTCCTAGACTTCTCTCAGCACCCTTTCTTTCCTCAAGGACTGAGCAAACAAACGGACTGTTTGGTCATACCAGCTTGACATTAGCTTCCAACAAGTCCATTTCAGTTCAGGAATCTACATCTTTCACCCAGATCAATGCATACTTTAGTATATCAGAACTCCAGGTTCAGTTAAGTGGAGATCTCACCCTTGGTGCACAGGGTCTTGTCAGCTTAAAGTTTCAGGATTTTGATATTGAGTTCAATAAAGATCATCCTCAGACCTTATCTATACAAATCACTTTACATTCTCTACTGATGGAGGACCTGCTGGAGAAGAATCCAGACTCCAAATACAAGAACCTAATGGTCTCCCGAGGAGCGCCCAAGCCATTTAGCCTCGCTCACAAAGAATATCTTTCCCAGTCTTGTCCTTCTGTATCCAATATACAATATCCAGAAATGCCACGCTCCCTTCCTTCTCACATGGAAGAAGCACCAAATGTCTTCCAGTTATACCAAAGGCCAGTTTGCACATCCCACAAAAGACAAAAAGAAGACAGAGACTCGGAGTATTTGCCGACCCCACCTCCATCTCCATCTTCAAATCAATCCAGGACATCTTGTGGAAAAAACAACTTTGATGATTCCTTGGTTCACATAAATGTGTTCTTGGTGGACAAGAAGCATCCTGAATTTTCTTCCTGCTACCAAAGGGTTAATCGTAATGTTGATATTGATTTTAACTGTCTGGATGTTCTGATAACTCTGCAAACCTGGGTTGTCATCTTGGACTTCTTTGGCATTGGATCTACTGCTGATAATCATGGAATGAAGCTAGATCCTGGAGATGTTCAACATACAATAAAGTCAGGAACAAGTATCTTAACAAGTGCTACCCAGGAACATGTGAACACTAAGCTGGATCTAAAGGTAAACAGGATAGCCCGAGAATACTTTAAACTGGGTTTCTTCAGGACATCCTACATTAAAATTATTTTCTTTACCTCTAGAATCAGAAAATAATAGTAAATATTGAACTAAGGCCAGTACTGGGCAGACTTGCACGGTCTGTGTCTGTATATGGCCGTTAGGTGGAGGATGGGCTGGGGAGGGCTTCAATGACTGGGAGAGTGTAGATGGGCTGGAGTAGGTTTTGACAGAGATTTCAGCAGTTGGAACCCAAGCACGGTACCGGGTAGAGCTTTGCATTCTTGCCCAGAAAATAGTGACAAAATTCATCACCATTCCCGTCCCCGTGGATAACCACGGGAAATCATCTTCATGTCATTCTTTAAGAGAGAGGGAAGAATCAGAGTATAATTGGGCACAACCACTGACCCGCAAACTTTGCTTTGAAGAATGCTGGTGTAGAAGGACCGAGGTTGAAATAGACACTAGAAAATGACATGGGATTATTTCCCGCGGTTATCCGCGGGGATGGGAACGGTGATGAATTTTGTCACTGTGTCATTCTCTACCAGAAATAGCTAAGAAGAAAAAATTTAAATTGAATCAGGTTGGGCAGACTGGATGGACCATTCGGGTCTTTATCTGCCATCATCTACTATGTTACTTTTCTATGTCTGATTGGGGAAACAAATTGAAAGATAAATTGACATTTTGTTTACAGACGGTGAATGCTTGACTAGCCTTGAATCTTGGTAAAACCGAATTGTTATTGGTAGGAAGAATTGAGGATCCTTTATGGCCCAAGGTGGTTGAAGTGGATGCTGTAATGCTTCCATTTCGAAGGAAGATGAGTCTTAAGGGGCTGGTTAGATTAAATTTTACCTATAAGAGAGCAAGTGTTTACTGTTAAATCTTTTTTTTTCACCTGCAACTTCTTAGTAAATTGAAACCAATGTTATCACCTTATGATTTTCAGTTTGTGGTCCAAAGTATGGTGTTACAGAAGCTAGACTATTATAATATCTTATATTTGGAGATGGTATCACCCAATTGTAGAGTGCTGCAGGTGATTCAAAATGCCGCTGTGCGTTTAATCTATGGTGATTGTAAGTTTGAGCATGTCACCCCTTTGCAATGACTGCACTGGCTACCTGTTAGATCTCGTATAACATTTAAGGTGTTGGCGTTGATTTTCCAGGCTATCCATCAAGGGGTGCCTTGGTACTTGTCACATATTATGATGTTGTATCATCCATATCTATCATTGAGATCCGAGGTGGCAATGCACCTGCTTGTGGATAGGATGCAGCATTTAAAATATGCAAATACCAGAGCCGTGGCCATTTCAGTAGTAGGGGTGAAATTGTGGAACAGTCAGGTTGGACAGTTAAGATTGATCAATGATGTACAGAGATTTAAGAAGTTTTTAAAAACATCTCTTATTTGTAGACACTTTCATTTATGTGGATGATTAGTTATTCTACTGTTTAATATTTTTATGTCACGGATTTTATTTTTTTGTGTGTTTTTTCAAATTTAGTATATGTTTCTGGAATATGCAGAATAGGCATTCAAAATCTGTGGTGGTAATCCCCACAACCAGTCATTTTTTTTTCTGCTTCAGGGTTTCCTCTAACAAGATTCATGAGATGAATTTACATACAGGTAGTCCCCGGGTTAAGAACGGGTTCAATTTTTTAAACCGTTCTTAAGTTGAATTTGTATGTAACTCGGATCCTAGTATTCTTCCTACCTTCTCCACCTCCTTGAGGCCCCTCTTGCATCCCTTTCCATACATCCCACTGTTCCCTCTCCACAACCACATCTAATATTAATCCCTCTCATCCCCATGCATCCTACCTTACTCCTCTCCCACCACCATTTCCAATCTCTCTACCTCCCTATGCCCAAAAATTATCTTTCTATTTCTTCCCCCACCTCATCATCTCTTTCCCTCACTCCCTCCATTCTTCCATCCTATGTCCCAAGTTCATGCTCCCCTCCTTCCCTCCATTCTATGTCCCAAGTTCATGCCCCCTCCCTCCTTCCTTCCATCCTTTACCCAACGATTGTATTCCCTCCCTCCCGAGTCCCAACACACCCCTCTCCCTTTCTCCCATATCCCAACATGCCTCTCTCTCTCTCCATTCTGTGCCCCAATCATATGCCTCCCTCCCGCGGGTGTTTGCCTTCTGGCCCTCCTTCCAGCTGCAGTCATTTGTCTTCACAAAAGCAGTGGCTCCTTTGCATGTTCTGCAGCTGAGCTGTAAGCCTTCCCTCTGACTTTGGAGGAACTTCCTCCAATGTGAGGGAAGACTTCCGGCTCTGCCACGGGACACACGTAGGAGCCACTGCCTGTGGCTTTGTGAAGAGAAACGACTGCAGCTGGACGGAGGAGGGAGCCTGCCAGAAGAAGATAAACACCCGAGGGAGGGGGACATGTACTTGGAGCACAGAATGGAGGGAGGGAGAGAGAGGGATGCATTGGGACACAGGAGGGGGAGGGGCAAGTTGGAACACCGAAAGTAGAACAAGGACCCCCCTGTTCTTAAGTACGAGTCCAACATAAGTCAGATGTTTGTAAAACGGGGATTACCTGTATTCTGAGCTTCCGATGTTATGTATGTTTATATCTTGCACATTAACTGAGGATATACTGAAAACCTGTGTGTTCTCCAGCATGTATAGAAAACCTTGATCTAGACTGCCTGTCTTGTTTGTGTAAAGCTTAGTTTGTTTCTTTAATTTCTTTCTTATTGTTTTTCTGTCAGGTTCATTCACTGTCATTAGTACTAAATAAGACAACCAGTGAATTAGCAAAAGCAAGTGTGTCAAAACTGGTAACACATCTTGAGATGATTGGTGAGTTTCCCATAATAGATATAAGTGAAATGGTGTGGTGGCTGTGTTAGTCCACTTTCCTAGGTAATATAAAGGAAATAAGGTGATACCCTTTTTTTATTGGACTAAATGCATTTTGTGATGAGCTTTTATCTTCGAAAGCTCATCATAAAATGCTTTGAGTTGGTCCAATAAAAAAGGTATCACCTTATTTCCTTTTGTTTGTTGTTTATTTATATTACCATAATAGATATAAATGAACTCTTTATTTTTAAAGAACCTTGTCTACCTGAATGTGCACTGCTTCAATAATTTTGCAAACCCAATTCAACAGCTCAGTGGCAAAGCATCTCTTTTTAAAAAGAGGATTCATTGGATTGAGTTGAGAAATCTTTGAAAAAGTGGAACTGATATTGTCACAAACTTGCAACTCATCAGGGGATCCTAGTTGCCACTGCACACTGAGCAGAGAGTTTCGATGTATTATCAACAATGACACCTTTTCCTGGGTGGTGACTCTTTAATGCAGAACCTGTAGCTATAGTTTGGGTTCTTCCTTCCCAGATGCATCAAATGCACTTTTTTAATATTTTTACATTTCTATTATTGTAAACCGACTGGATACTTGTGGTGGTCGGTATATCAAGCTATAAATAAAAGAAACATTTGGCTGCCCATACTTCTGCTTTGAAAATTATTTCAGGAAACCTGTGCACATACCTATTCAGCTTAACTTTTCAAGGTTTGATTTGCTTTTACATTTTCAAGCTCCTGACCCTCCTGCCCTCTGCCAGGAATGTTCCCACTTACTCCCTCTTCTACGAAACCGCGCTAGTGGTTTTTAGCGCAGAGAGCCGCGCTGAATGGCCCGCGCTGCTCCTGACGCTCATTGAGTTCCTACGAGTGTCGGGAGCAGCGCAGGCCATTCAGCGCGGCTCCCCACGCTAGAAACTGCTAATGCGGTTTCGTAGAAGAGGGGGTTAGGTTAAATTTACATGCATATGACTGTACACTTACTTATAAGTTTACAAGTATATCAGGTGGAATAATTTTAGAATAATCTGTTCCCTGCCGTACCCATGGAAATGGTTTGCGAGGGAAGAGTTCATAATAGGACAAATGGATCAAAGTTCCAAAAAGGCATGCATTTTGTAGAAGCAACATACTTTTACCTAATAGGCATTCATAATTATCTCCAGTAATTGCTCCAAAGATGGTGTAAAGATATGCATGTTCTCTGTACATATTAGAATTTTGCCCAATCTGCTCCTTTAGGAATGACTACATGTAGTGCATGTACTTATTCACACGTATGTGGCCTGCACAATTATATTACATTAAACAATACTTCAATTTATTCTCCTTTTGACTGCTGGTTCAATCCCTGATCTTAAATACCTTATATATTTGGGATCTCTCAAAAAAACCATCAAACGCCTGAGAGTTGTCCAAAATGCTGCAGTCCGTCTCATTTATGACCTCAAGAAATCACTGGCTGCCTGTGGAAGCAAGGGTCATTTTTAAGTTTGCTTGCCTTTGCTTCAAAACCATGACGGGTCAATCCCCAACCTATCTGTCTCACCAATTCGAATTCCCAGGCAAAACTAATACACGCAGTACCTACTTGTTCGCTTTTCCATCTCTAAAGGGCTGCACCTACAAGAGATACCTCGATAGAACACTATCAAATGGAACAAATGTTTAACGAACTTCACCTCAAACGCACTTTCGTACCAAACGTTTAGAAAGTCATTACAAATCTATCTCTTTGACAAATTTTTCTGACCCACTTCAACCTGATGTACTTCTAATACACTTCCAGATAAACCTGACTAAACTTAACATGCCAATGTAATTTTGAAAGTTCGCAGTAATGTCGCTGTCTATATACAGTCTCTTCCCTTGTAAACCGCTTAGAACTGTTTATGGTATGGCAGTATATAACAATAAAGTAATTATTATTATTACATCTGCTTTTCTGCATATAAAACATGCTTTCTGTTATTACCCCCTAAATGACTTGCATTGCTTCATTAGTCATAGAGGATGAGTAGACTGAAAATTCCAAGTTTGTCTATACCCAGTTATTCAATACTGGGATACTGGTGCCAAATATCCAGGTGTTCAGTGGTCGCCAGAAGTTATCTGGGCACTGCCGATATTTAGCATGGTACCCAGGTAAGTTAAGGCAGCTATTGGTCTGGCTTCATTTGCCTGGATAATTATCTGGGTACCAGTACCTGGATAACTACCGTATTTTCGCGGATATAACGCGCACCGTTGTAAAACGCGCACAGGGGTATAGCGCGCATAAATCACGAAGATATGTAAAAAAACTTTTCTATACCGCGCTCAGGCATATAACGCGCATGCTGCCCGACTCTCCTCTGGCCACCCCGACTCTCCTTTCGCTCTCCCCGACTCTCCTCTGGCCACCCCGACTCTCCTTTCGCCCTCCCCGACTCTCATCTGGTTGCCCCGACTCACCCTGACTTTCGGTGCACTGCCCCGACTCTCCTCTGGTTGCCCCGACTCACCGTTCACCCGCCCTGACTTTCGGTGCACTGCCCCGCCTCTCCGTGCCTGTCCCCCTTGAAGTCCTGTCCCCCTTGAAGGTCTGCCTGTCCCCCTTGAAGATCTGCCTGTCCCCCCTTGAAGTCCTGTCCCCATCCTGAAAGCCTGATGCCCCCCCTCGACGTCCGATTCTTCTCCCCCCTCGGCAGGACCACTCGCACCCCCACCCCGAAGGACCGCCAACTCCCCGACAATATTGGGCCAGGAGGGAGCCCAAATCCTCCTGGCCACGGCGACCCCCTAACCCCACCCCGCACTACATTACGGGCAGGAGGGATCCCAGGCCCTCCTGCCCTCGACGCAAACCCCCTCCCCCCAACGACCGCCCCCCCCAAGAACCTCCGCCCGTCCCCCAGCCGACCCGCGACCCCCCTGGCCGACCCCCACGACACCCCCACCCGCCTTCCCCGTACTTTGTGTAGTTGGGCCAGAAGGGAGCCCAAACCCTCCTGGCCACGGCGACCCCCTAACCCCACCCCGCACTACATTACGGGCAGGAGGGATCCCAGGCCCTCCTGCCCTCGACGCAAACCCCCCTCCCTCCAACGACCGCCCCCCCCCCAAGAACCTCCGACCGACCCGCGACCCCCCTGGCCGACCCCCCCACCCCCCTTCCCCGTACCTTTGGAAGTTGGCCGGACAGACGGGAGCCAAACCCGCCTGTCCGGCAGGCAGCCAACGAAGGAATGAGGCCGGATTGGCCCATCCGTCCTAAAGCTCCGCCTACTGGTGGGGCCTAAGGCGCGTGGGCCAATCAGAATAGGCCCTGGAGCCTTAGGTCCCACCTGGGGGCGCGGCCTGAGACACATGGTCGGGTTTGGCCCATGTGCCTCAGGCCGCGCCCCCAGGTGGGACCTAAGGCTCCAGGGCCTATTCTGATTGGCCCACGCGCCTTAGGCCCCACCAGTAGGCGGAGCTTTAGGACGGATGGGCCAATCCGGCCTCATTCCTTCGTTGGCTGCCTGCCGGACAGGCGGGTTTGGCTCCCGTCTGTCCGGCCAACTTCCAAAGGTACGGGGAAGGGGGGTGGGGGGGTCGGCCAGGGGGGTCGCGGGTCGGCTGGGGGGCGGTCGGAGGTTCTTGGGGGGGGGGGCGGTCGTTGGAGGGAGGGGGGTTTGCGTCGAGGGCAGGAGGGCCTGGGATCCCTCCTGCCCGTAATGTAGTGCGGGGTGGGGTTAGGGGGTCGCCGTGGCCAGGAGGGTTTGGGCTCCCTTCTGGCCCAACTACACAAAGTACGGGGAAGGTGGGTGGGGGTGTCGTGGGGGTCGGCCAGGGGGGTCGCGGGTCGGCTGGGGGACGGGCGGAGGTTCTTGGGGGGGGGGCGGTCGTTGGGGGGAGGGGGTTTGCGTCGAGGGCAGGAGGGCCTGGGATCCCTCCTGCCCGTAATGTAGTGCGGGGTGGGGTTAGGGGGTCGCCGTGGCCAGGAGGGTTTGGGCTCCCTCCTGGCCCGATATTGTTGGGGAGTCGGCGGTCCTTCGGGGTGAGGGTGCGAGTGGTCCTGCCGGGGGGGGGATGTATCGGACGTCGGGGAGTCGGCCGGGCAAGAGGGCTTGGGCTCCCTCTTGCTCCGATCGTGGATGCGGGTGCGGGTGGGAGCGCGTGCGAGCGGTCGTTCGGGGTGGGGGTGCGAGCGGTCCTGCTGGGGGGGTGAATCGGGCGTCGGGCGGGGTGGGAACTATGTTTAAAAACTTTTGTATACCGCGCTCAGGCATATAACGCGCGAGGGGTATGCGCGGTACGTAAAATCACGTATAACGCGCGCGTTATATCCGCGAAAATACGGTACTGCTCTGTTGTGCCCTTCCCACCTCCCAACATTTCTAAGGCATTCCTTTGGAACAATAGTACTGAAATCATTGTGGATATTTATCTGCCCTTGGAGTTCTTTTCACAGTGACTTGTTTCTCCTTGTATTGTGCTGCAGAGGGTGATTTAGTCCTGAAAGGAAGTATTGGAAGCATGTCTCTTAGTGACCTGACCACCCATGGAGAGCTTTACAGAGAACGCTTTACGACCAGTGGTGAGGAGGCCCTCATATTTCAGATTCTCAAGTAAGTGGCTGGCATCTGCACCTCACCTTTTTTTCTGAAGAAAGTAATAAGTATTCTCATCCTTCAAAATGCTTTCTAGCGTACTGGAGTTGAGGTCGCTTTACTTCTAGCATGTCTGGCCCTACATATTACTTCGCTATTAACAATTCACAAGAAAAGCTATTTTGTTTCTCTGTCTGTCCATATGCATCTAATTGCAGCTGAGGCCCTTAGTCAAGTGGCTGCACATTCACACCTTAATACAAGAAAGGTTTCAGCTGCACCTTTCAACATGTTCTACCTAATATGTCATGTATATGTGTTACAGATAATGTTAACACTAGAGAAAAGGTCCAATGAGTAATACTCAAGTTTGTCCATCTTCATTTGTAACATTATACATCGCAGTGCATTTTGGGGTCATTTGCTAATGGTTAGCCTGCTCTATCATTGTTGGTGCCAGAAGGCTCATTTTATTGCTTATAACCCTTCCGCCTTTTATTAAGCTGCAGTAGAGGTTCCTACCCCAGTCTGGAGCACTAACAGGGAAATTCTACAACCGGTAGGCGCCCTGCCGATTCCTAAGTTAATTGAAAAATGCCATGGGAAACGGCAAAAAACCAGCAGTGTTGAAGTGCCTACCGATGCCTAAATTAAAGGTGGCTGGCATTGCGGACAGATAGTTGCTTTAGGTTATGTATTTTTTTTGAAGAGTAGGGTTTTCGTTTATTTTTTGAAGGTTTTGTAGTCTGTGGTCGATGACATCAGATTGGTGAGTTGTCTGTCCAGTTTTGCTGCTCTGGTGGCCAGTAGGTTGTCATATAGTTTTCTTCGTTTGACATTTTTGGTTGGCGGGTGTGTGAATAGTATGTGGGTTCTCCCGTGTCTGGTTGATGTGGATTGAGTTAGTCGGTTGTTCCAGTAGGTAGGGCTGCCTCCATTTATAGCTTTAAATAGAAGGCAATGGAATTTGAAGTGTATTCTTGCTTGTATTGGGAGCCAGTGTGAGTCGTGGTATGCCTCTGTGATGTTATTATTTTTACCCACTCAAACCTTTTATTGATTCATGGTGCTATGTCTGTCTTGAGTCAATATCTGATGGTGAATTTCCACAGGTTTCACTCCCTCTGCTCAAAGCACACTATTACATGTTGTTCTTTGATGGTGCAGTCTTGCAATGGAGCGTCCATGTTTCTAGCCTCATGGAGTATCTCGGAGTTCTCTTTGACACCAGCTTGGGGAGAGTCTTCCTGAGGCCCGGGGGCTGAAATTGCAGTCGTTGATTCGCTTCCTAATGGATTGTCATTGCCCTCGGGCACAGGATTTTCTGCAGGTCTTAGGGTCATGGCAGCCTCCCTGGAATTAGTCAGGTGGGCTTGTGCTCACATGAGTCCCTTTCAGTATGCTCTCCTTCGGCGGTGGTCTCCGCAGTTTCAAGATCTGGACTTTCTAGTCACTCTTCAGGGGTTAGTTTGTCGCAGCCTGCACTGGTGGCTACAGTCTTCCAATCTGGTTCAGGGGGGTGAGTTGGGATCAGCCCCAGTGGACAATGCTACTTATGGACGCCAGTCTCCTCGGTTGGGGAACTCAATGTCTTGGTCATTCAGCTCAGGGCAGCTGGTCAGCGGAAGAAACGTCCTGGTCGATCATTGTTCTGGAGACCAGAGCCATTCAGTTGACGTTACTTGCTTTCCAGGTGTTGCTGAAGAGCAAGTCAGTTCGGGTTCTCTCAGACAATGCCACGGCGATGGATTATGTCATTTGTCAGGGGGGAACCAAGAGTTTAACTGACTTGCCCAAGTAGAACATGATGTTAAAGAAAATTAAAAACTCACAAGAAACTACGTTATACAAACATCATATCTCACACTGTTCTTAGGAAAAACATTTAGTTTTATTGTCCTTTTGGATCTGTGACTCTTCATTTTTTTTTTTTTTTATTACTTTCCCAGATATGGACCTCCTGATCCCTTATTACAGAGAGAATGTGATATTCGTGTCAGCCTGCAGATGGCATCGGTGCAGTATGTCCATACACAACGCTTCCAGGCAGAGGTGATAGCTTTCATTCAGCATTTCACTCAGCTGCAGGATGTTCTAGGGCGCCAGAGAGCAGCTGTGGCAGGACAAACAGTAAGCTTCTGTCTTTCCTTTTTGAGAATAGTTAGCTACTTGATATGAGCTTTATGAACAGGTAGAATATTTGTCTGTGCCAAATAGGCAGCGTGATCCACAGTTATGCAGGAGATCGGGATGCTTGGAGCCTGTGTTAACAACCTTGGAGAGGATGGAGGCAGTTCCAGCAATTGGAGTGGAGTAATAGCCTAGGGTCAGAGCAGCAGGCTAAAACTTTTATCCTACTGATGCTTCTTGTTACTCTGGACCAGCTTGTCCTCTGCAAATGAGCCAGATTTTCAGGATATATATGTCTGTGTTCCATATATAGTCATTCGGTGGAGGATGTATTGGGGAGGGCTTCGATGGCTGGAATGGTTTAGATGGCCTGGAGTGACCTTTGATGGAGACTTTAGTAGATGGAACCTAAGCGCATTACCAGGCAGAGCTCTGGGTTTCTGGCCCAGAAATATCTAGGAAAAAGGACAATTTAAATGCAATCAGTAATTTAAAGAGAGAGTACGGTTGGGCAGACTGAGGTCTTTATCTGTTACTAAGAATGAATATGTATGAGAGAGATTTGCATGCCCACTTCTTCCACTGTATGTAAATTTATCTCATGCATATTTATTAGATATCCTGAAAATTTGACTTGATTGCATCCATTGAAGGCTGAACTTAGGCAGGCATGCTTTGGACTAATCAGTTCATCCTTCAATACCTCTGCTACAATCTTAGATTGTGGTCTCACTTGGGACGTGGAAATTTGTTATTTATTTGGATTTATTTACTGCCTTTTCCTTTTTTTTTTTTTTTTTTGTTAAATTCTTTATTCATTTTATAACTTACATCAAGTGTACAGTAAATATCAAACAATTATAATACAACATCACTTGAAAAATCTTCACTAGCATACATCGATAAGATTTAACCCCCACCCCCTCCCAAATTCATATATAACTAATATATACCACCTGAAAATAATATCTTATGACATTCATATATATATTTTTAATGGAAAACCAAGAAACCCCCCTCCCCAAATCCACATGTGTATTAAAATTGGGAAAAGTGTAACTTATTCATTGCTATAATTTAATAATATTGCCTTTTTCAAGAAATTCATCCAGCGTAAAAAAAAAGAAGAAATTCATCCAGCAAGAATAAGCTGGAACTAAGCAATAAAAATATTTAAATAACAGTACATAGCACTGTTCCCTCTAAGCTGAGTGGGAGACCTTCAGCTGCATTCCTTGCCTAAAGGGGATGATGCTTCAATATTGTGTTTTCAATCACTAAGGACAGGTAAGGTCCCTGGAGTCCTGTACAGCTTGCCTGTCCTTCAGTATTCAAAATGTACACTTCTCCCTCCATATCCACAGGGGTTAGGTGCAGAGCTGGACTGCGAAGTGTGAAAAAACGCGAATAACTTCTTGGCCAGCTCTGATCAGCCTCCCTCCTGCCTTCCTCCTGGCATCCCGGACCTTACCTGGTGGTCTAGCGGGCTTTCGGTGCAGGAGCGATCTTCCTATGTTCCTGCCCCGTGCAGAACACTTATAGGAAATGGCTGCCGTGCGCTCCCATAATCTCTCGAGACTACGACTGGAACTCCCCGCACCCATTTCCTATGAGCGATTTGCACGGAGCAGGATTGTAGGAAGATCGCTCCTGCCCCGAAAACCCGCTAGACCCCATGTCATTCTCTAATGAAGATCTCCTATAAGAGCAACAATAGCAAATAAAGGGTTAATAATGATTATGTGGCTAGTGGGCAAACTAGGTGGAGCACGCAGATCTTTTATCTACTGTCATCTACCTATATTACGTTACTATTCATGTAGTCTTTCCTGGAGGCAGAGAATGGACAGAGCAGCGATGGTGTTGGCACTTGTATTTTATAGGAGATGTGCATAGGTGCTGATTCTTATGGGCACATACGTGCACCAACTGCTTTTGAGCTTTTGGAAATGCAGTTTTATAAAAAGACACATGTGGAGAGCTGTGGTGTTGGTAAGGGGGAAAGTGAAAGGTGAGGAGCAGATCATATTCTTGGGTTTCTTTCTTCAGATGACTGATCCTTTTTGGAATTTGTAACCCCAATTGTTTAATCTGACGTCCGATTTTATTTCCACACCACCCTACTCTGCCTCTCAGCTTGCCGGTCAGTTCATTGTAATCTGGTTTCACTAATATGGAGCCGATGAAAGGCATTGTCAACTCTTTAATGATACACAGCTGTAATTATTTAATATCTTCCAGTCTCAAATGACTGCAGATAGTGATTCAAGTTTCAAGTTTATTTAAAATTTCTTATACCGCCCAATCAAACCTTCTAGGCGGTGTACAAAAAACGCCAAAACAAAGCGCCAATTAAAATACAATATAAACAAAGACAAACCAGGGGAAATGACAATTTTTAAAGACATTGACGAACGGGAAGAAAAGGGAAGAAGGGTTAGAACTACAATTGACAGATAGAAAGAGAACATTCAAGGGAAAGAATAACAAAGGGAGGGGGAACTGAAGGTACAAACCTTTCTTGAGTCTAAGTCATCCTTAAAAGGACAGTTTAAGTTACAAAAGCATCAAGGAAGAGAAATGTCTTTAACTTCACCTTAAAATTGGCAAGTGTTGTTATTTTGTGCAAGTAATTTGGGATACTGTTCCAAAGAAAGGGGACACTAACGGAGAAAATTGTAGTCAAGTTTCAAGTTTTATTTTTTATTTTCAAGTTTATTTAATTTTTGATGAATCGCCTATTACAATTTCTAGGCGATGTACATATTATAATTTAGATAGAAGAAACTTACAAAATAAATTCAAATTTCAAATTTATAGTCCTCGTTGTACTGATATGTTTCAATGAGGGAATGGTAAGAAGGTTGTGAGCTGTAGATCTTAAAGTCCTAGTTAGATTATATGGGATAAGTAAGTTATTTATAAATTCAGGCTAGTTATTTGCTCTGGTGATTAGTAAAGAAGACTGTAATGCAGGCTCTTGTTTGACTATTCAAAATTTTATATTTGCATGTAGGATGAAAATCCAGTGCATTTGCTTCTTAGACTAAGAAATATGTTTTTTTATTCCATCCTGCCTACACAGACGGTTTCAAGTTTTCATTTTGGTTTGATGAATCGCTTATTTAATTTACTAAACGAATTACAAATTTTAAAAAGTATAAGCATATACTAATTAATTATTAAATATAATAGGTTAAACTGACAGACTTACAGACTAATAGATACATTAGGAAAGAAGGGTAGAACTACAATTCAATTTTTTAGAGTATAGAAGAAAACATAAATGGAGGCTACAGTGTTCATTCTGACCTTTTCATGTGATGGGGTGAGATTGAGCCTAGGGGGAGAAGGGAGGACAGATGAGTCAGCACAGGCTCCATAAGCTTATACTTTAGATCAGTGTATTGCAAACTGTGTGCGACAGTGAGATTCCGGGTGTGCTGCAAGATGCCAGCTGATTACCTACAGAACGTGCCTCTCGCGGCAGTCGGCCAGCACTTCTCTTCCTCCCTGCACACCCCCACTCCCCTTCCACTGGTGTACCATTTTCAGGTTGAGCAAGCTCAAGGTCCCTCCTAGAGGATCTCCGCGCATGTGCGGATGTCACACAAGCGTATGACGTCATCATGTTGACATCCGCGAATACCCTGAGGCCCTTCTACCGTGGCCCTGAGTTTAGTGTGCCGCGGCTTGAAAAAGTTTGCGACACACTGCTCTAGATCCAGCAACTGAAAAGACCTCGGAGGTGGGGTTCCCTCCATTAGTTGCATCAGGTTTTTGATCTGAGTAACTGGGGGAACAATATAGGAAGCACATTCCATTCAAACCCATGGCAGATTTGGAGTTTGGACTGATGACTTGCCCATTCAAACCTAAGCTCAAAGCAAGTTACTGTACAGTCGTGACCCCATTTTAATAGTGGGAAAACATGCCCGTATCCCCACACCACCTTGCCTGCTATGCCATGGCTGTAGGCCCATGAGTAACATGAACTGTAATGCTGCCGCTATCCACCATCCTGTGTCTCCTTTTTACCAGTTGTGGCCTCAACTAACCATTACATCTACCTCCAAATTCCATAGTAGCTCGCACAGAGCAAAAGGTTGGTTGGGTCAAGACCGTTGTAACCCACCCCGATCTACTGACTGTTTGAGCCAATACTTATTTATATCTTCTTAGGTGACAGATAAAGCTCAGAGAGCATCCCGTATTCTCCTGGATATAGAAGCTGGTGCTCCTGTACTACTCATCCCAGAAAGTTCCAGATCCAATAGCCTGATTGTGGCTAATCTTGGAAAACTAAAAGTCAAGAACAAGTTTATATTTGCAGGTAGCCCGGGTACCTTCTCATTGCAAGACAAGGTAGGAAAAATTCAAGGATCTTGCTCTGTATTTTGTGACTGGAAAAGGGAGCGTAGTTGGGATAGGTATGAATCTATACATATCTTGGAAATGGGGCAGGTCTGCTATAACTTCCATTCAGAGGGAAGGTAGTCTTATCAACATACAGGATCTAAAACCAAGAAAAATGTGTGGAATTAAATGATCTTCGTTACTGTATCTGTAGTAGGTATAAGTGGCAGTTTAGTAACATAGTAAATGTTGGCAGAGAGAATATCTGGATTTTCCAGTCGGCCCAAACCAAGAATCTTCCAGCTTCAACCGAAAAGCACAATATTTCATGTCACTCAGACCCTACCCTTCTTCTCAACTGTGTTCTCCCACTGCCTTAGTGAAAGTGAAGAGCACAGCTAATAAGATGGAGGGGAGAGGGTATGTCACTTAGAAGGAGCTAAGGAACTGCTGGAGTCCTAGTAACATGTGAAATTGGACCATGTCTAGCAAGTTCTTTTCTGTGCTTCTGTTCTTCTCCTCCACCTAACGTCCCCCACCTTTAGTCCTAACCACTGAACCATCGTTTACTTCCCTGCTCTTTCTCTCTCTCGCACCTGAGCAACTAATTTAATGTCTCATACTTATGCTCAGAGCAAAGCAGATTACAGATAACATCCATGTTAAACAGATTTTGATGAACTCGAAAATCATGAACACCTCAATGCCATACCTCCCAGAATACTCTTGCAGAAATGCATAATTGGACATCATACTTTTAAATATTAAACCACTAGATTAATGGCTTTAATAATAATTCTTCTGAGTGATGGCAATACTCAATATTGAAAAAACAACAAACGCCACACTCTCCTCTATCTTGATGTTCTTAATTTCACTTATATCACTTATTAGCAATTAGTTCTCGTATGCTCAAAACATTTGAAAAATAAAAAAAATTTTATTTCAAACTTTCATACATAGTTTCAGCAGCTACACGTCAACATCATATTTCATGTAATGCTCAAGCCTTAAAAGTAGCCAGCCTCCTCATCGGCCTTTGAATTAATCTTCCTCAATGTTTTTTTATTGGCTTTAAGTATTTTTAAATATTTAAAAACATTGAGGAAAATTAATTCAGAAGCCGATGAGGAGGCTGGCTACTTTTAAGGCTTGAAAAAAACAAAAAGAATTGACCCCAAAATATCCACAAAGAAGAAAATCCAGAGAAAACAAAAAAAACCTCTGTGGAGTGATGATGTTCCTAAATGGACTTTATTTGAAAGTGTCAGAGTTCCAAAGGTACACTGAAATCATCCACATAAAATAATTTCATCCACATAAAAATAGGTTATCCACATAAAAGCCTTAAAAGACCTAGTCTGCTAGGGATACAGGACCCAATACTGTCCGCGTTTCGACAAAAAGTCTTTTTCAGGGGTCCCTGGGTCCTATAAAGGTGACGTGGGAAATAATTGTGTGGTGAGCTGAAAGTGAGATACTGCTTGCATTTGAAGAAGACTTTTTGTCGAAACGCGGACGGTGTTGGGTCTTGTATACCTAGCAGACTAGGTCCTTTAAGGCTCTTATGTGGATGATATATTTTTATGTGGATGGAATTATTTTATGTGGATGATTTCAGTGTACCTTTGGAACTTTGACACTTTCTAATAAAGTCCATTTGGGAACATCGTCACTCCACAGAGTTTTTTTGGTTTTCTCTGGATTTTCTTCTTTGTGGATATTTTGGGGTCAATTCCTTTTGTTTTTTGGTCTAAAATTCAAGGCAAATATATTGTTCAAGGCAAAGATACTGTTTTTTGGTCTAAAATTCAAGGCAAAGATATTGCAAGCAGTGTCTCACTTCTGGCTCACCACACAATTGTTTCCCACGTATTCACCTTTATAGAGACCCCTGAAGAAGACTTTTTGTCGAAACGCAGACTGTTGGGTCCTGTATCCCTAGCGGACTAGGTCCTTTAAGGCTCTTATGTGGATGATTTCAGTGTACCTTTGGAACTTTGACATTTTCAAATAAAGTCCATTTAGGAACATCGTCACTCTACAGAGTTTTTTTGGTTTTCTCATTATTTACACTCAGCCCATTTTCAGCTGAGATGGCCAGTGTTTAATGCCAGAGGCTGCAATTAAAGTTATACCTGAATATTCAGTGCCAGATCAGAAGGTCACTGAAAATTTAGATATAGCTCCAGTCATTGGTACTTCATCTAAGTATCGTTGACTATTGGCCTATTTGTCATCCTAACAATTGTTTCATCTTAGTAATAGTATACTTGATCACACTACTTACAAAGTGATAACCTTCCAATGTTGTTGTTCTTGTTTTTCGTTGTTGAGGATTTAGTTTTGCGTTGCTCTTCGTACAAGGATTCCATTCTGATTGAGGTACTATGACAGTGGTGTGCAGAGGTGTTTCAAGTTCACTATGGAATTTGACAATCACTTTAAGGTTATTTTTAAATTTAGCTCAGTGGTCATTAAGTAATAATAGCCACAGTTTGTATGGTCTGTCTATGGTTTGAGTTCTTTTGAAAGTAAAGCTCAACATAGAACAGCTCTGATATCATTATTTTATGGAATTCCATAAGGACTGATTCCTGCTAGACCAGTATAGGCTAGTGGGTTATGTCGCCCTATCAGCAGATGGTGACAGAAAAAAAACATTGGAAATTCTGATGCTATCACCAGTATAACGCATGGTGCAGCCAATGATCCTGTCAGTATTTTTCTGCCCTCCAGCAGATGGTGCAGGTCAAGCTGGTACAGCAGGATATTTGTGGTAACAGGCCTGACTCCCCTGGATGCACGTTACAGCCTGTATCCAGTCATTGGGATTAGCTGGTGTAGACTTAGAGGAGTCAGATTGAGATC
Organism: Geotrypetes seraphini; assembly: GCF_902459505.1. Classification (NCBI taxonomy): domain Eukaryota; kingdom Metazoa; phylum Chordata; class Amphibia; order Gymnophiona; family Dermophiidae; genus Geotrypetes; species Geotrypetes seraphini. Next base: position 9,338,085 of record NC_047098.1, on the reverse strand, counting down.
TTTATCGTAGTTCAGCCTGGGGGGAGTTGGCTGTCCCTTCATAGCCTTAAGCCTTGTCTTGAGGACTTTGCTTAGCAAGGCTATCTGGCATAGGTTCCTATAGAGGCTGGCCAGAAGGGGGTATCCCACTCCCTCTTTTCTCCCTCTGAAGAATTTCTTTAAAAAAAAAAAAAAGCAGAATAATAATTTTATTCTGGGCTTCCTTAACTCTATTCCCTTGCTAAGGAAATATAGTTAATTCATAAAAAAAAAAAAAAAGTTTGTCAGCCGTGTCAAGTAGAGGGATTAATTTACTGCAGCAGCTGTCTACATACATAAAAAACAGGGAATTTCACAGATCTCTTGCAGCATAAGGGAGGAGCTGCACAAATTAGTGTGTAGTTTTAAAATCATCTTTTTTCTGTGAACAGAGCCATCCTCTTTTGAACAGCAGCATTTGGGAGAAATCCCCATTCCTTCCATTTTTTGGGCAGTTTTTCCATTGGATCCAGGGAGGTTAATGTTTATTTCTTTTTTGTTCAGGGAGGAACTGAAGGCCCCAAAAAGTGCGGGAAATGCCCAGTGTGTTTGATTATGATGGAAGTTGCTACCTTTACATCTGATGTGGCAGGTAGAACATATATGTTGAAGAGTGAATCTTCCTGTGAATCAAGAGGAATAATATATTTAATCCAATGTCCATGTAATTTATGCTATATTGGCAGACTTCCCGGGCGCTTAAAACGGGATTAATAGAACATCGTTTGTGTTTGAAGAATGGTAAAGTTGAAGCTCCTATGGTAACATACTGCCTTCAGCAGTCGCACACATTTAAGTCTGTCCGGTGTATAGTTTTGGAATGGGTTAGTTTGTCCCAAAGTCAAGGAGACTTCAAGAAGATTTTGCAATAACGGGAGCAGAAATGGATTTTTCGTTTATAGACTGGAACCAACTGGGCTAAATATGTGAAAGCAGCGATTGATTGGTTGGGGAAAAAAAGGAGGTGAGGCTTTGTATGACTTTAAGAAGGCTGGTGTCTCTTAGTCTCGAGTGTCATTTTCTCCAGAGCAGAGCTAATGTGAAGTAGCAGGAGTTCCCCCTGACGCAGCAGAATCGAAACAGGGATTTCCCTGTGGGGTCATTCGACAAAATAGGTGTCCGATTAGCATGACATCTGAAGAATGGTGTTGAAGATAAGTGTATAACTACCACTTCTTTAGCACTCTCCAGACCAGTAGAGGTTAACTTTACGATTGGGTATATATCTAATCATGACCAGCAGGTGGAGACTGAAAACAAAACTTTGGGACAGTATATCCTAGCCCCTCCTCTCTATTTCCCTCAGTCTTCTTTCAGTCTCCAGCAGGTGTTGAGTGATCTGTACCCATCTCACTTGGTAGGGCTGTTGGAATTTGTTTAGAGGTTTATTGTCCCTGTTTTTAGCCGGACGGAGCTTGGACGGACTCTGTTTGGGGGTTCGTCCGACCTCGGGGGTGTCAAACCCGGCGGGTCACGAGCGGGGTCCCTCCCCCCACTTCCTCCCCCTCCCCATATTTTTTTAGAGGAGCCTCAGCAGTAAGCCTTGCCCCCTAAATCAAGCAAGGCATATTGCTTCGAGAGCCTGTGGAGTCTGTTCTGTAAAAAAAAAAAAAAAAATCCTGAGGTAGTGCTGGTCTGGAGGGTTGTATCCCTTTAAGAAAACTGTATTTTACTGTATTTTTTCAACTAACCGGCACTTTTTTACAGCTAGGTCGCGTATGGAGCAATGAGCACTTCTAAAGGGAAAAAGTGCTCATTGTGCTCCAGACGCGAGGCACTCGCGGCCGGCCTGTGCAAGCGGTGTTCAGGCCGGTGCGGTGGAGGAGCTCCGTCGGCAGCGGCTGCAGGCGCCCAGAGCTCCCCGCCGATGGTGCCTCGCGAGTCGGCAGGGAACGGTGGAGAAGCCCGGTCTTCTCCGTCCGCCCACGGAGGGATTCCCCGAGCCGCCGACGGTCGGGTTTTAGAGGATTCCCTCTCAGCTGATATTTTGACAGCTGATGCCGGCTTGCCTGTTTTAGCGGCTGAGACTTTTCAGGTCTCTCAGCCGCTGCAGGCTATGGAGGGAGCTGTTTTGGCGGGAAAGACGCCATCTTCTCTGTCTGGCCCCTCCATTTTGTCTTCCACCTCAGGTGACCTTCCCCCTGTTTTGGCTAAGCAGGGGCAGGTTTCTGCTGGGTCCCCTGCTGTGGCAGGGAGTCCCTTGGGACCCTCGGGGGGTTTTTCCCCTGATTTTTTCTTTTCATTATGCAAAGCCTATTTTCAGGCGGCTGGGGGTCCCGGTTGCGCCCAGGGGGTCTCGGGGGGTGGGGTTTCCTCCGCGCTCCCTGCGGCTTTGCCTCTCTCGTCTGACGTGACGTCCCCTCCGCCGCCTCTCTTGTCCAAGCGTCCGCGGGTGTCGTGGGACGAGGATTTGTGGTCGGAGGAACGTGTCGGTCTGGAGGAGGACCTGGACCCTTCTGAGGAATTCCAGGACCCTCTGGAGGGGACGGAAGCTGGCGGCGGGTTGTCGGGTTTCCCGTTCTCCAGTGACGAGGCGTCCGTGGTGCGCCTTTTTCAGAGAGATGAGCTGCCTGACCTTATTCAACAGGTTTCTTCGGCTTTGCGTTTTGAGGACGCGCCGCCGGAGACTCCGCGTGTGGGGGACCCTCTGTTACGAGGGATCCGTTCCGTTTCCCGCTCTTTTCCTATGCATCAGGATATTCGGGATATTATTCTTGAGCAGTGGAAAACGCCGGAGACGCCGTTTCGGCTGGCGCGCAGCATGGCTCGCCTGTATCCCATTCCTGAAGGGGATCGGGCTACGTTAGCTTCGCCAGTCGTGGATGCGGTGGTCTCGGCTATTTCCAAGCGGCATACCGTGCCTGTTGAGGGCGGTTCTGCCTTGCGGGACTCTGAGGAGCGCAAATTGGAGACCATCCTTAAGCAAAATTTCCAAGTCTCTGCCTTTGGGGTCCAGGCGGCTATTTGTGGGGGACTGGTCGCTCGCGCCGTGTTTCGGTGGGCGGAGCGGGTCTTGGATCGAGAGTCTGACGACTGGTCTCTGGTGGATCAGGAGGTAGCGAAGATTGAGATGGCTGCCTCATTCCTCTCGGATGCTCTGTATGACTTGGTGCGGATCTCGGCTAAGTCCATGGCTTTTGGCGTGGCCGCAAGGCGTGTGTTGTGGCTGCGCGCTTGGGCGGCGGATGCTGCGTCCAAAGCTAAGCTTACTAAATTTCCCTTTCGGGGGTCGTTTTTATTTGGAGAGGACTTGGATAAGTTGATTCAGACTCTGTCGGACTCGAAAGTTCCCCGTTTGCCGGAGGACCGTGCCCGCCCGGTGTCTCGGGGTGGTGCGGCCCGGGGGCGTTTGCGGGAATTTCGCAAGTATCGCCCTGGGCGTGGGGCTGCTTCTTTCCAGTCTCCGGGGTTTTCCCGGGGTAGGTTCTTCCAGCGCATGCAGCCCTTTCGGGGGGCCCGTCGGGGGGCAGGGAATCCCTCCGCCGGTTCCCCCGCTTCCCGTCCTGCACAATGACGCCTTGCCGGCGCCCCCCTTGGTTCCGGTGGGGGCCCGGCTGCGCGACTTTTTTCCCAAATGGGCCGAGATCACGTCCGATCAGTGGGTCCTGGAGGTGGTGCGGGACGGTTATGCCCTGGAGTTCGCCCGCTCTCTGCCGGATTTTTTCCTCGCTTCTCCGTGTCAGACTCCTGGGAAGACGCTGGCGTTTCGCCAGACCCTTCAGCGCTTGCTAGATCTCAGGGCAGTAGTTCCAGTGCCCCCCCCGGAGTGGGGCACGGGCAGGTACTCCATTTACTTTGTGGTGCCCAAGAAGGAGGGGACTTTTCGGCCCATCCTCGATTTGAAAGGGGTCAACAGGGCTCTCAAGGTTCCCTCTTTCCGTATGGAAACGCTGCGGTCGGTCATTCTGGCGGTTCAGCCGGGGGAGTTTCTCACTTCTCTCGATCTGACGGAGGCCTACTTGCATGTTCCTATTCGGACCTCTCATCAGCGTTTCCTGCGCTTTGCGATCTTGGGTCGGCACTATCAGTTCTGTGCGCTTCCCTTTGGGCTGGCCACGGCTCCCCGGACGTTCACCAAGGTGATGGTGGTCGTCGCGGCAGCCTTGCGGTCGGAGGGCATCCTGGTACACCCCTACCTGGACGACTGGTTAATTCGGGCCAAGTCGTTGCAGGAAAGCTCCCGGGTTACGGCTCGGGTGGTGGAGTTTCTCCGGTCGCTGGGCTGGGTGGTCAACCTTTCCAAGAGTCGGTTGGTTCCGGCTCAGCGTCTGGAGTACCTCGGGGTGCTGTTCGACACCTCCTTGGGGAAGGTCTTCCTCCCAGAGGCCCGGGTGAGCAAATTGCAGTCTCAGATTCGCCTGCTTTTGGCGTCCCGGTGTCCTCGGGCGCGAGATTTCCTCCAGGTCCTGGGGTCGATGGCGGCGTCCCTGGACGTGGTGAGGTGGGCGCGGGCCCACATGCGTCCTCTCCAGTATGCTCTGCTCCGGAGGTGGTCTCCCCAGAGGCACGGGATGGATGTTCCGGTTCCCCTGCGAGGCTTGGCGCGCTGCAGTCTGCGTTGGTGGCTCCGGACCCCTCACCTAGTTCAGGGGGTGGGTCTGGATCTTCCGCAGTGGACGGTGCTCCTTACGGATGCGAGTCTCCTGGGTTGGGGGGCCCAGTGTCTGGGTCACTCAGCTCAGGGAACCTGGTCCACGGAGGAGGCCTCCTGGTCGATCAACGTGTTGGAGACCAGGGCGGTCCGGCTAGCGCTGTTGGCTTTCCACTCCCTTTTGTTGGGCAAGTCGGTCAGAGTCCTGTCGGACAATGCCACGGCGGTGGCTTATGTCAATCGTCAGGGGGGCACCAAGAGCACTCTGGTGGCGCAGGAGGCGGCTCGGCTCATGGTTTGGGCGGAGTCGCATCTTCTGGACCTCTCGGCCTCTCACATTGCCGGGGTAGAAAACGTTCAGGCGGACTTCCTCAGTCGTCACTTCTTGGATCCGGGAGAGTGGTGTCTCGGCGCCGAGGCGTTTCAGTTGCTAGTGCGTGCTTGGGGGCAGCCCCTGATGGATCTGATGGCTACAAGTGGCAACGCCAAAGTACCCCGCTTCTTCAGTCGTCGCAGGGACGGTCTGGCCGAGGGTCTGGATGCTCTGGTCCAACCGTGGCCAACGGAGGGGCTGTTGTATGTGTTCCCTCCGTGGCCATTAGTAGGCAGAGTACTGCTTCGCATTGTTCGCCATCCGGGGCTGGTGGTCTTGGTGGCTCCGGATTGGCCTCGTCGTCCGTGGTATGCGGATCTGGTGAGGCATCTGGTGGCGGATCCTCTTCCTCTGCCTCTCGAGTGCGATCTTCTGACGCAGGGTCCCATTCCCATGTTCGACCCGTCTCCCTTTTGTCTTACGGCTTGGCTCTTGAAAGGGGCCGCCTGAGTAAGAAGGGATATTCCGACAAGGTGATCTCTACACTTTTGGGGTCCCGGAGGCTTTCTACCTCTCGGGCTTATGTACGGGTTTGGCGTCTTTTTGAGGAATGGTGCCGAGCGCGGGGAGTGGTCTCCTTTCGCGCTTCTCTGCCTAACATTCTAGAGTTTTTGCAGGATGGCCTGGATAGGGGCCTGGCCTGGTCTTCTCTTCGGGTTCATCTGGCGGCCCTGTCGGCTTTTCGGGGGCTGGTGACAGGTCAGCGTTTGTCAGCCATTCCTGATGTGATTCGCTTTCTTAGGGCGGCCAAGTTGATCAGGCCTCCCATAAGGCCCTCGATTCCCTCTTGGGATCTCAATCTGGTTCTCTCTGTTCTAGTGCGCCCTCCTTTCGAGCCGTTGGATGGCTGTTCGTTGAAGGACCTTACGCTGAAGTCGGTCTTTTTGGTGGCCATTACTTCCGCTAGACGGGTGTCTGAGCTACAGGCTTTCTCTTGTAGGGCTCCCTTCCTGGAGTTTTCGAAGGAGCGGGTTGTTTTGCGGCCTGTTCCTTCCTTTCTGCCGAAGGTAGTTTCTCCTTTTCATGTCAATCAATCGGTGGTCCTCCCGGTCTTGGGTAGTCGGGAGGGTTCTTCTGAGCAACGACAGCTGCGCAAGTTGGATGTCGGTCGGGTCCTCCATGCTTATGTGCAGCGGACCCGGGATTTTCGGAGCTCCGATCATCTCTTTGTGCTTCTGGCGGGTCCTCGTCGGGGGGCTGGCGCTTCTAAGGCTACTATTGCGCGTTGGATCAAGGAGATGATTGCTTCCGCTTATCTTCTGAGTAAGAAGCCGGTTCCGGAGTTTCTCAAGGCTCATTCCACTAGGGGTCAGGCGGCTTCTTGGGCTGAGTCGTCGCTCGTGCCTCCGGTGGATATTTGTAAGGCTGCGGTTTGGTCCTCCTTGCATTCATTTGTTCGGCATTATCGGGTAGATGTTCAGGCGCGTCGGGACGCGGTGTTCGGTGAGCGTGTTCTGGTATCGGCCCTTCGGGGGTCCCGCCCGTGAGAGGGACTGCTTTGGTACGTCCCAATCGTAAAGTTAACCTCTACTGGTCTGGAGAGTGCTAAAGAAGGAGAAATTAGGTTCTTACCTGCTAATTTACTTTCTTTTAGCTTCTCCAGACCAGTAGAGGTCCCCACCCTGTCTGTTGTTGTTGTTGTTGGGGCTGTTGCGCGGGCAGTTTTTGGTTTTTGCTGCGGGTTCTAGTATTTTTCTAGGGCCGGGGAGAATTGAAGAACAGCGGCTGTGGCTCGGCTGGCTTAGCTGGCGAGCTGTGGGGACCTTCTTCCTTCGGGAATTTCTCCTCTGCATTTTCCAACAGCATTTTTGGGTATGTTATTTGTTACTCCTTTCGGAGTATTGTTTTTTCTCTCTGTTGTTTTCCAGTTCTTGGTTCTGCTTGGCTATTCGGCAGACTGAGGGAAATAGAGAGGAGGGGCTAGGATATACTGTCCCAAAGTTTTGTTTTCAGTCTCCACCTGCTGGTCATGATTAGATATATACCCAATCGTAAAGTTAACCTCTACTGGTCTGGAGAAGCTAAAAGAAAGTAAATTAGCAGGTAAGAACCTAATTTCTCCTTTTTTTGCATTGCCTTGGAGCGGGGTACATTTTCTATAACTGGATATAGCTTTAGTGGAGTTCTTTTGACAAATGATAGTGTTCTAAAGCCCCTGCCTTTGGTCTACTGACATAAGAGAAGGCTGGTGTTATATCCGAAGTCTTTTCTTCACTTAAGCACAGTTTTGATCCAGTCTTAGAAAGACCCTGTCTCTTTGATTTGAATTGTGGTGTTTGTGATTTAGGACTCGCTCAATAGTAGATCTTTTTTTGAAACATTTACTCTGAATAAATGAGGATTTAGGGATATCTTTAGTTTATTTGCCTGCCATTGTTTTATAAATAATCTCATGTCCTGGAAGGGTATTTGTTTCTCAAGTATTTTACTTGTTTCTACCATTACTTATAGCTTTCTCATTAGCATACTGACAAGATCCTAGCTGAACCACTTGTTTTCTGGTGATGTCTATTAGACTCTTGAAGGGTTTTTAGTCACTGCTGTCATCTGTTGGTAATGGGACATAACCCACTAATCCTAGCAGGATTCAAGGAAAATTCTTACTATTGATGACTTTAAAAGTGATTACCATCCATTTATATATGATTACATTTGATTGCAGTGTTTATAATCTATTCTAAAGTCTGTGTTTGCAAGCAATTTTCTTTATACAGAAAAAACCCTCTCAGTAACAGAGGCCGTTATGCATGTATAATTTGTTTTCTTGCTTATGTTAGGGGTGGGGATGTAAGTGAAATACCATCACGTCCTGAAAACTTTTTGTAACATGAACGGATCTTTTAAAGAAGATCCCACAGGGAAAACAAACACAACAGAGCACTTTCAAAAGATATAAATTGGAGAAAGTGCATGAAGACCACGTGGCAGGAGTCTAAAGCCTGACTATAAACTTTTCTAAGCAGTCTAAATATGGTGTATACAACAAAGCTGAGAGACCTAGGCTACTAGGATGCGATGACCGAACCACTCTTTCCTCCTTTATATGCCTCATTCAGAGTTAGAAGAAGTTGTCTATATTGTATATCTTTCTGATCTGGTGCTTTAACTACTGAAGCATTCAATCAACTTTGCATTCAATACTTGAAAACAAAATGTCTGCTCCTCATACAGTGTATCACAATTGGATATTCATATGAATGGTTGGAGACAGTGGCGTAGCAAGGTTGAGTGGTGCTCAAGGCGGTAGTAAATTTAGTGATGGATTACTAATCTGGTACCCTTTTTCCATGCACAGGACTTGAATTTCATTGTTTTGATGTGTAAAATTTGAGCATGCTTTAAACGTCAAACAAAGTTGCTGTCTTTCTTTATTCCTAAAGTGCTTTAATCTGAAAAGCATTGCAAAGATTGTGCTGGCCAATTTACTACTGAAATTAAATTGTTTTTTATTTATTTTCTGAGACCATCCTGGAAACTTTAAACAAAGCAAGACATGGATACCTATGATTTAACGAAATAAAAAAGCAATAATTCAAAATTCCACAATCAAAAATAGCAAAATTCAAAACAAAAATGGAATTCAAACTTTTTGTAATGACCTGCTTGTTACCACTAAGATAAGTGGCCTTTTGCATATTTTTTTATTATTTAAATAATTAAATTATAGACAGATTGCGATTTTTGCACAATATTTAAATATATTGTTGATTTGCACATACAGTAGAGTGGTGGAGGAGGACCAGTGATTAAAACTATAATATACATTTCCACTTGAAAATATTACAAATTTCACACAAAAAGAATTATCCCTCCCACCCCCATAAAGATATCTTTATAAATATCCATGCTTTCTTTACGAGAAAATGGTGCCAGGCACTTTCCTGTGCTCTTAAGCAAGTTCAGTGTAACTCCCTTTTTTTTTAAAGTGCGAAAGTTTTTTTTTTGTTTTTTTTTTAGTTTCATACAAATGATCTTGTTGTTTTTTTTAATAAATCTTTATTCGTTTTCAAAAATTACAACAAGTGTACAATAATCCATCAGAAATATATTAATTTATCACTTGACAATCTTATTTGTAATCTTCCAGATACATAACTATAAAAAAATCCCACCCCTCCCTCCCATATACTAATAATTAACAATTATCAATTATTATCATTCATACTCCCAACCTCCCTCTATCTTGTCCAATACTGAGGTGTTTAAGATGTCTGATCATTAGAATAAATAATCAATGGACCCCAAATCATCATACAAATGATCTTGAACGCATTGACAAATCTGACATTGGTTGAATTTTGTTTAAAAAACTTTTTAAATTATCACAAATTTCATAGAGATCAGTATTCAGCAGGGTGAACCACATGTAACTTTACACCAGGGTTTATTTAGTTAGTGTAAATGGTCACGCCTAACATCTGGTGCAGTTCAAGTTTCAAGTTTATTAGGATTTTATATACCGCCTATCAAGGTTATCTAAGCGGTTTTACAATCAGGTACTCAAGCATTTTCCCTCTCTGTCCCGGTGGGCTCACAATCTAGCTAACGTACCTGGGCTATGGAGGACTGAGTAACTTGCCCAGGGTCACAAGGAGCAGCACGGGGTTTGAACCCACAACCCCAGGGTGCTGAGGCTGTAGATCCAACCACTACGCCACACAGTTCCCAGCACCAAGCACTTTTCTATAACTTTGAGCATCATTTGTAGAATAGCATTTAACGTTTTGTAGTCAGTGCCAATTTTTCAGCACCATTTATAAAATTCAGTGAAAAACATTTATTTATTTAGATTTATATCCCTTATAGTTTACATTCACAGTGTTACAATATAGGATATGTTGCTATATGTCTTCATATAGGATTACTTACTGACGCAGGTGAAAAGTTGAGGGAGTGGCTAGGCAAAAAGGTAGGTTTTTACAGCTTTTCTGAAGTTAAGAAGTCCTTTAAGGGCTCTGGTAGGAGGAGGTAGGCTATTCCAGAGGTTTGGTAAGAAATGGGAATAGGATCGTTTCCAGGATATCTGGAGTTGGGACTGTGTAAATGTTTTTGGATGTTGGGCTCATAATTTTGAGAAAAGTATATTCTGAGATGTACTTCACTGCAAGCTGACATGTTCATTTATTTATTTTTATCCTTGCATCAAATTAATTTAAAAGGGTTCTGGAAAGTCATCCTCATCAGCAGGAACATCCGAATGCAGCACGAAAAATGAAGCAGGTACTGATCAGTCTAAGGCAGAAACAGTGTCGGCAGAAGGATTGTTTATGAGGCCAACATTAGAAATAAATATTACCAGGCCAAAAAGCGAGCCTGTTCTTAGTCTGTTTGCAAAACCACGTGGAAAACCGACAAGCCCACCTGTCTCCAATACCCATGAGAGCCCAGGTGAGAGAAAATTTAACATGGAAACACCAGAGATTATAAATGAAATATCTTGGAATGGTGGGAAGGCAAACAATTTGATGAGGACTGTTTTTAGAGATTTTGTTTTGTGGTGAACTTACTGGATCAAGATCTCAAAGTCATTCCAGGGTGAAAAGTTATTTTAAAAAATATAATTGTAGTTTCTGTTTTATAAAGACAGCGGGCCAGAATGATAGAATCAAATGCAGTAAAATGTTTGCGTTCCTAGTGTTCCCAGATTGGTTGTATTCTTGTTGGTGATCTATTCTTGCTACTTTTCACAGCATCCTTTAATGGTGCATGACTTGTGTTTTTGTAGAGGCTCACGTCTGTCTTTTAGACTGCATTGTGGTTGATCTTCAGGATATGGACATCTTTGCTGCAGAAAGATACTCTAGCGAATGTCCCGAAGGTGCTGAAAAGATGGGAACCGATTTGATATTCCCCTCATTCTTTGTTAGACAGAGGGGGGGAAGCTTATTAACCGAGAACTGCCGACTGAAATTGCAAGTGGAGAGAAACTTGGACAGGTAAGTTTCTCTGTTGCCCATTTGTTTGTGTGTACATATCTGGGGGTTTTAAATAATAAATAGAAATATAAGAAATGAGAGAAATATAAGGGAACACCGTTTTATTGGACTAGCAATGTATTTGACAAGCTTCTAAAGGCAGAACCACCTTTTTCAGGTCAAGTATGAAGAAAAGTTGATACTATTAAAATACTTGAAACATAAAAGCATTCCAGTGACATTCTCGAGAGAGAGGTAAGGGTGGGGAAGAGTGCAAAACTCCTATCATTCCCTCTACAACAGGGGTGTCAAAGTCCCTCCTCGAGGGCCACAATCCAATCGGGTTTTCAGGATTTCCCCAATGAATATGCATGAGATCTATTAGCATACAATGAAAGCAGTGCATGCAAATAGATCTCATGCATATTCATTGGGGAAATCCTAAAAACCCGACTGGATTGCGGCCCTTGAGGAGGGACTTTGACACCCCTGCTCTACAGTCACTGGAATACTCTAATTTTTCAGATACATATTGTCATCTTCTGCTCATATCTGATCTGTATTCAAAAGCTTGCAAAAATAATGTATTGTTAATCCAGTTAAAAAGGTATCCCCTTATTTTTCCTATCTTTTGTTTTATTTCTATTTATTATCTCTAACGCAATTTTATAAGCCACCCCCATCCGGGTTGTTTTACAACATGGGCGGGCAACTCAGGTCCTTAAGGGCCCCAAACTGGTTAGGTTTTCTGTATAACCCTAATTAATATGCATTAAAGAGATTTGCATATGATTGTGGCAGCAGGCATGGGAATCTCATGATTCATAGTCCTTATATCCATACCCTGTAAACCTTACTGATTTGGCCCCTTGACCAGAGTTGCCTGCATTTGCTTTAAATGTTGAGATCTACATAGCAGATGGATGATAAATATACAGTAAATACAAAAGAGAACTAAGTAATGAATTAAGCAAAACTGAGTTTGGAAGAAATGGCTCTATATCACTTGTGCTTGATCCTTGGCAGTTCTCTATAATAGGTACAAGAATAATGAAGCCCAATATCTAGAAGAAGCCTCCTTGATTTTTATTTTTAAAGAAAATTTGATGAGAGGGGGCATGAAGAGCAAGATTCTCCTTCTACATATTGTAAATCGCTGAATGTCCAGCAATCTTGAATGTAAACCGCCTAGAAGTCGCAAGATTGTGGCGGTATAGAAGAATAAAGTTATTATTATTATTATTAGAACTGCACCTGTGTAGCTTTGCAAGACAATAATTCAGGTTATGGCATGAGAATAGTAGGAAGTTGCAGAATTTTTCTTTATTGGAAGTAGAGCATCCCACTGGCTGCAGAGCTCTAGAAGTAGGGGTAGTGATCAAGTAATTTTAGAAGACAAGACTTAATAAAATGTGCACAAAACACTTTGCTGGAATTAAAACTTAGACGTTTGATTGTAGCATTATTTTGGTCTAAATGAGAAATATAGCCAGGACTAAGTTGTTACAATTTTCCTTTGTCTGAAACAGCAAGGAAAAAGACTATTTTATTTTAGAATTTGTGTAGCCCTCTCCAAGAAGTTGCATACAGGTACAAGTCCTTGCCTAAAGAGCTTACCATCTAAATAGATATATAAGGCAGCCAGAGATGATGACTTGCCTAAGGTCTCAAAAGCTGCTAGTGGGCACAGCGGTTTTTAAACCTCAGTGTCCAGATTTGCTGTCCAGTGCTGTAATCATTAGACTACTTCCTTTCCTTGGACTGGATAAAACTGAACCACTAATCTGTTCTCCAGTCAGTCTATTTGGTTTATATTTCAAATGCAGGTGTTGCAATCATATGTTTTTATATGTAAGATTAATAAAGAAAGAATCAAGAGGGGGGGAAAAAAAGCTCATGGATATAAAGTTTGAAGTCGAACATATTAAATGGTGCCCTTTCTTTTCTTAGGGAGATAAGTCATGCCGTCCCTGATATGTCAGTCCATGGCAATCTGTCTTCTGTCCACTGCTCTCTCGATCCAAGTAGATATAAACTGATTCGTGATTTATTAAACAACAATCTGGGAGAACCTATTGAAGATTTCATGCGACCTTATGACTTGCAGGATCCGAGAATTCATGTGAGAACTTTATTTTCCCACAGGTCAAATGTTAAATTGAAATACCGTAAATACTCGAATCTAAGTCGAGCCCCTCATTTTTCCCCCCAAAAAGGAGGTAAAATGATTGACTCAAATATAAGATGGGGGCTTAATATTCAAGTGTCCTGCCCTGCCAGGATCTGCACCCAGCGCCCCCCTCCCTCCCCTTCCAGGTTCTGCACCCAGGCTCCCTCCCTGTCAGGCTCTGCACCCAGCTGCCCTCACTGCCCTGTACCATTTTCCTCCCGATGCCTTGCAGGCCTCCATTGGGCTGGATGGGTAGCCAATGGAGTTGTTTGAGGTATGCTGAGATAGAGCTCATAGGAACTCTGACCATCAGAGCAGAGCATTCAGCACGCCAGCCGGTGCTAAATATCTCTTCTGCACTTTTGTAAAAAGAGGTGGGGGTATATTTTAGGCACCATATATAGAATATGCCCTTTACCAATCATTCCACCAGAAGAGGCTTGTGACCAGGCCAGCTGTTAAAAATCTGGCATAAAAAAGCCAATGATTTGGACAGGAATAATCATATGATTTCAGAGTAGTTTAATGTCTGATTTTATCTAGGTTGGATTATTATAACTCTATTTAGGACTACCTAACACAAAGCTGAAAGCCTTGCAGTTATTAATGAATTTGGCAGCTAGATTGATTAGTGGTGTTACAAAGATTGCACACATTATTCCAATCTTGAAATATCTTTACTGGCTACCTATGCAACAACGGGTTCACTATAAGGTGTTCTCTTTGGTATACCAGATTTTGTATCAAATCAGCTCCCTATGGGTTTCAGTTTCCCTGGGAAATCTATAGACCAAACAGAGCTTTGAGATCAGAAGTTGGACTGAGATTATATTTACCCCTCCATATTCGTGGTCCGCAGTTTCAGTTATTTGCAGTTTTTCGATAGAATGCCCCGCCCCCAAATTTATGTCACAGGAAACCGCTGCTCCCAGCTGTACTTTCCTCACTGGAACAGGTCAGGTTATTCACGGTTTTGTGTCTTTTTTGTTTTTTTTTACAGAAAAACTGCAAATAACATACGAAAAGTTATTTGTGGTTTTTCTCTATTCGCTGCCTTGCCGTTCCCCTATTACCGCGAATGCGGAGGGGGAAGTGTATTAGTGAAAATAAAAGAAGGTGTAAGTAAGATATGTGGCCACGAAATTGAAAATGTTCTCGATTGCTGGAGTGTGTCTGGAATAAGTTGTCGGGACATCTAAGATTATGCATCGATCGTTTCAGTTTTAAGAAATTGTTAAAAACCAAGCAGTTTGTGGATGCTTACTTGTAGAGCCAATACAGTTTAGGAGATGGTTGATCCTTATGAAATAAGCAGTTTCTGTACTGGGTTTTGTAGTCTGCAAGCATACAGTTTTGACCGCAATCCAGTTGGGTTTTCAGGATTTCCCCAATGAATATGCATGAGATCTATTTGCATGCACTGCTTTCATTGTATGTTAATAGATCTCATGCATATTCATTGGGGAAATCCTGAAAACCCAACTGGATTGCGGCCCTCGAGGAGGGACTTTGACATCCCTGGTCTATGCCATAACTAGCCTGATATGCAGTGAATTGATTGTTTGTGCGGAGTGAGTGGAACTTGTTATTTCATCTTTTGGAGTGAATGGAAGTTTGTAATTTCTTAGTTTTTTTCATTTGTAACTTATATAGCTTATGTATGTTTCATTTTGGAATTTGCTTAGAATATAGGCAGTATATAAATTTTTTTTATTTTTTTTTTAATTTCTTTATTCATTTTTTCATATTACAACAAGTGTATCGGAAAAATACATATAATCTTATAAACACACACTTGATTTTCCTTCATGAATACTTTTAAGTACAATATATCATATTCATATTCATATTTTTATAATGTTTTAGATAATATGTAAATCATTTAATATGTATGACAAATATAAATAAAATAACCCCCCCAAGCCCTCCCTTCCTATTTCAGAAAATCTAACCTAATACTTCAAAATGCATTAATTAATTCATACATATTATGAGGTAAATACAATAATACCCACCCAGATCCCCGCTTAACAAATCTCTTATTATGGGAAAATGTTATTAATCATTACAAAAATCTGCTAATGGTCTCCAAATCTTCAGAAATTTACCAAAGTAACCTTTTTGTGTTGCTATTTTTAAATAAATAAATATCACATCCATCTTCCTTTAAGTTAAGATAACTTGTCTACCTTTTGTTGTGTGCAGCATTTAGTGTAAAGACTTGTACACCTAGGCCCCATCTGCAAGAGGTATAAGGAATGACTAGGGCAGTGCTTTTCAACCCTGTCCTCAGAGCATTGCAGCCAATCGGGTTTTCAGAATATCCAAAATGTATAGATTTATATGCAGTGCCTCCTCAGTAGGAGACAGGCTTGAGGCTTCCCATTGCATGGGGTCCTGGGAATTTTGCCCTCTTTGTCACTCCCTAATGCCAGCCCTGGCTGGAAACCTAAAGAGAAAGAAGAGATTTGTCAGTTAAAATATATTGACGTGTCTTTACTATTTTTGTATCTTATCTCTGTTTTCTAGCAGTTCCAGTTCCCTCATTAGTATTCTTTGCTTTCTAGAATTGGCTTGCTATGCATTGATTCTACACTTTTCCCTCCGTATTCGCGGGGGATGTGGGCAGAACATAGCCGTGAATACCAAAAAAACTGCAAATAATTTTTTGCAAGTTATTTGCGGTTTTTTGGTAAAATAGACCTGAAAAAGATAATAAAACGTGAATAACCCGACCTGCGATTTGCTCCGGAACCACCGGGAGCAGCGATTTCCAATGTGAAACGCCGGGTTCAGTGACGAAAATTAGGGGGCAGAGTCGGCAACATAAAAATCATGAATAAGCGAATCCGCATAATACAGCAACCACAGATATGGCAAGAGAAGTGTAATTGTCTGGTTTTGGGTACTTGTCAAGTGGTGGGTATTATCAAGATAGAGAATTAATGAAATTTGGATTGATCGATCTGGGTTGTGGGTTTTTTGTTGTTGTTTGTTTTTTTTGCTACTGTTAACCCTGTATGATTATTTAATTTGCTGTTGCAGACTGTGCTGAGTGGGGAAGTGTACACCTCCATGTCTTTTCTCATTGACATGATGAACGTGAGCTTGGAGCTCACAAATGCTAAAGGAAAGGATGCCGTCTGCAGTTCATTAGCCAGGTGTGGTTTTGGCTATCTCAGTTCTTTTCAGGTCTAAATTTAAAATTATAATGTAAATAGGCAGCAAAATGTGAAGAAAGGTTTGATCCAGTTTGAGTGTCTTTAAAATTTGATAAGCTAGACAACTGCCTATGCTGTTTATATCCAAATCTGGCCTTGATTTGCATATGAAAGTAAGTATGATGTAGTATTGGGTAACTTAATATGTAAACTAAACCAAATCTTAAGTTTGTATACCGCATCATCTCCATAAAGCTAGAGCTCGGCACGGTTTATAGGTAATTCAATAAATGAGGGAAGGACATCATAAGAAATTAGAGGTTATGAAGAGGATAGCTAGCTTTACATTTTAAAGAGATAGCTCTATGTTTTGGAGAAAAGCCAGTTTTTCAGATGCTTTTGGAATAATTGGAATGAGCCTAGGTTCCGCAGCGGGGCAGGGAGGTTATTCCAAAGCTCAGTGAATTTGAAGAAAAGGGATTTCCCTAATTTACCTGCATACATGATGCCTTTTAATGAGAAAGAGAGAGGGGAAAAAAGAGAGAGAGAGAAAAAAGAGAGACAGGCAGAGAAACTAAACTAAACCTTAAGTTTGTCTACCGCATCATCTCCATAAAGCTAGAGCTCGGCACGGTTTAAAGGTAATTCAATAAATGAGGGAAGGACATCATAAGAAATTAGAGGTTATGAAGAGGATAGCTAGCTTTACATTTTAAAGAGATAGCTTTACGTTTTGGAGAAAAGCCAGGTTTTCAGATGAAGAATGCCATGTAGGATCTTGAAAATTAGGCAGGTACATTTAAGGTGAATCCTAGAAATCACCGGAAGCCAGTGAAGTTTTGGCATGGCAAGACATTAGTGAGCATTAGGGAGTTTACAGTCTTCTGGTTAAGTGTTTGGGATCATTCTTTCTCCCAGGTTTAGTCCATAGGCTGTGCTCTGGTTGAGTTGGGGGGGTTTACCCCCCCCCCATCCTCAGGTCCCTTGTCTGCAGGTTGGATCCCTGTCTCCTCCTATTCCCACCTTTCCCCCTCCTTAAAAATAAAAGGCATAGCAGCTGTTGGGCTGTTATTAAAGTTAAGTTTTTTTTAAAAAAGAAGAATCAAAGTGAAACTGGTCATTATAATGAGCTCCAGAGAGAAAAGTGTCATCAGAAAAAGAGCAATTTAAATCATTAAATTATAGAGTGTATATTTGGGCAGACTGGATGGACCATTTGGGTCTTCATCTGCCATCATTTACTATGTATGTTACAGAAAAAGCTACAGTTAAACAATAGTATATTGCTTCCAAAAATGTTTTATGAGAATTGGCTACCAGTCCTTTCCAATCTTTTCATATTTCTAAAAACTTTTCTATTTGCTAAACATTTTGAAAATTAATTCTCTTTTGAAACCTCTATTTTTTATTTCTTTCAGTTTTTATTTAATTGTTGTAAACCGAGTCGAGCTTCCTTAGATTGATGATCTGGTATATAAAGTTAAGCTTTAGTTTAGTTTTAGTTTAGTTTTATAGTTAAAAAAAAAGCATAAATAAAGTCTGTGATTAAAGCATATCCCCCCCAAAAACTGTTGTACATCTCAATTAAAAATTTAATTATGAGATCAATGAATGATTAGGGCATGAACAGAGTTATTTAATGTTTCATACTGCATATTGAAAATGTATCTAGTATAGCTAGTTTAAAAAATTGTTTGTACAAAGTTCTGGAATATGGTAACATTAACAATTATTAACTAGACATGTTGAGAGGTGAAAATGAACAGCGGGGATGGATATGCCCAGTTGGGTCTGTTAAGCCCCACTCTCCTAGATAGGATGCTAGTCTTGGAGAAACATTGGTTGGATCCATTATATCATGTCTTTAGAGTTTCTGGTTTTAGGTTTTAACTGATAAAACACCTCCAATGCAAAGAAATTAAAGGCAAAGTTTACTTAATAAATGCCAAAAACCCAAACAAACTTAACTTCTCCCAATACTCTCTCACCCCATCCTTGGTTTGCCTTATATCCTTTTCTGCACTGATCACTTTTAAGTAAGAGGGGAATAGAGAGGAAGAAGATTGAATATCTACCCCAAACATATCCAGACAGTGGGAGCTAGCATTTTTCTAACCTCCACTGGTGTTATCCCCAGAAATTCTGTGCTGCGTTATATCGGAGCTAACGTAGCTAGTTAAATATGATATTCAGCATTTAACGGGCCAAGTGTTGATTTGACCAATAGAACCGTTGCAAAATATCTGGCTCCGGCTTGGGCACTAACCAAGTATTTTCACAGCACTGTCTGGTTAAGTGCCTCTGAATATGTCCAGTAAATCATTTCTGGCTATTTAAATGACTTAACATCTTCCCAAATTGATTCTATTTGGAAAAAGTAGCTAACCCGTAATAATATGAAAATACCAATTTTTGAACCCTCAAAGAATCCCTAATTAGCTAGAAAATACTTAAATGTAGAGTTTATACATGTGTAACAATAGAAGCCCTAGTCACATCTTATATTCTTTATTTCTTGGTTTACCAGTGTATTATCCATATTTCTTAATTAGGTATCAGAAAGTGGTATGAATTCATGTAGAGATATATCTTGGTTATGTTTTCATGTTTTTGATAAATTTGAGGAGATCTTGCATTCTCATCTCTTCTCTGTTGCTATTGTATTGTACTTTGCATTTGATATACCGCTTGTACATGAATATTAAGAGATTTACAAAACTTCCCTCTCTGTCCCAAATGAGCTCACAATCTAAACTAAAGTGCCTAAAAGAAACCCCCCACAATAAAAGCATATAACAATATCTTGCCCAAGCAGTTCATTTTGTAGTAAGATCTTTTTCAGGGTTTAGTTACTTAGTCCGTAATCCAGATGGATCTTTAAATATATTTATCATCATTTCTGAGAAGTTACTGTTTCCTTTATCATTAACCTTCTTAGGTTTGACTTTAAGAAGTCAAAGCTGCTATTTGAGAGCTTTTCCAACCAAACAAAATCTGTAAATCTGGTTTCACATTCCTTGATGGCATTTGACACCCGCTTTGCCGGCCAGAAGTGGACTACAGGCCAGAAACCCAACGTCTTTAACTGTATCCTGCAGCCTTCAAAATGTTCCAGCAATCAAGGCTCCTTGCAGATTGAATTGCATTTCAGGTAGGAAATCTGTGGAATCTTAGATGAAATATCCTACTTAATCCTCCTTTTGGGTGGGGGGTGGATTTTCTGGTGTGTGGTCCACAGAGAGTCCAGCGATGTCACTCAGAAAGGATTAACATTCTAATTAAGTGAAATAGATCATGCTTTATCCATTCATGGATTTGGACACGGATTGTTCTCTGTTATGCGTAAAGCAGTATTTCTACATAATCTGTGATATTGCCTGACCTTTTTTCTTTGCTTAAGAGAAAAGTGGCTCCCCTTCTGTATTTTGGGGGGTCAGTGCATAGTAGGAATTTTTCCTTTGTGATTCTCTGGCTTGTGAACAAGCACAGTTAGAGAGACTGAATTCATGAGGCACATGGTACTTTACGGTGTAACTAATAAACACAGGCAATATGTATAGAGCTTTATGAAGTGTTGCTTTAAATAAAAAAATAACTTTGGCAATAGATTAGTTGTAACTTTAGAGTTTAAGCTTTCTTCTTTGCTGTTTCTCTGTTTGAATTTTAAACATAAGGCACTAGTGCAAGAAAATGCAGAAGTACATTCCCCAATATTTTGAAATGCAGTGAACAAATCGCAATCTAATCAAAGAAAAATGTTCCTTTCTGTGGTTAGCAAGTTAGTATATTTCCAGATGTGGTCAGGCAGATAGTTTCAGAGGAAGCAGGTCTTACGACTGACGTCTAAGACTTTGGCAGTGGGAGGGACCTTTTTTCTGAATTTCCTATGTAAATGTCTTGTCACCTATGAGATTAATCAAAAGATTTTGTAGAGCCTTCCCAATTAGAAATGTCTTTGATGGATAAACCTATGCCTCAAGGAGAACATGCTTAAAGTTGTTTCTTTTAGGTTTGGAATAGTGGTGGGCTTTATAATGAATTAATTCCTGATTTGGATTAGAACTCTATTTCATGTACTCCTTTCAGCACTATAGAATGATAAATAGTAGATTCTGGCCTATGTAGGTTCTCTAGATGTGGCCTAATTTGGAAAGCATTTAATTTGTACTTTTATATTTATTATTCTTTATGGATTATTCTGATAATTTCTTGATTGTATTTGGATTTTAAATTGTGAAATGAAAAAAAATACAAATGGCAGATCTGCAGATGACAGGAGAGTATTATTTAATGATTGAATATAATGAGTGATCAAAAATATTAGAAACCAACTTAAACAGCTCTTTGGTTCATCAGTAATTAATACTAATCTTAGCAGAATAAAAAGCCTTCCGTTTATCCTTTATTAGTCGTTTATATGTAGAACTTTTTTTTTCTCCAAGTCTCACTGTCCAATTGTTTCCCTGTTTTAATCCAAATTCATTCTAAACGTCTGATAGTGCATTTCATAACATGAAGCTCATTATCAAACCAACCCATGGACTTGCGCGAGTGTTTTTTTTAATTGCTAATTTGGAGCAATACTGTCTAATAAATTCCAGTCTTTATATCCTCGGTCTGCTCTGTGTTTCTGTACGTTTAGCCCTAAGGCTGCATCAGGGGTAAAAAGATACAACAAATCCCAGTGTCAGACAAGATTATTTCAACAGATTCATAGCATGAATCAGTTTTATTCTACTTACTGAAATAACTCTGTGTTTGACATAGAGATTTGCAGTATTTTTGTACCCCTTATGCAGCCTGAAGGTGAAATGAAGCCACATCGGTTTTTAACAGAAACAGAAGTGTGACAGCAGATAAAGGCCAAATGGCCCACCCAGTCTGCCCATCCAAAGCATCCGCTATCTCCTCCTCTCCCTAAGAAATCCCACATGCCTATCCTGTGCTATCTTGAATTCAGATACAGTCTTCATCTCCACCACCTCTATTGGGAGACTATTCCATGCATCTACCACCCTTTCTGTAAAGAAGTATTTTCTTACATTACTCCTGAGCCAATCACCCTCTTAACTTTATCTTATAAAGAATTATCTTTCAAGGATCCTGTTATCTGTAGTAATACTGTTTTTTGTTGGCTCCATGCTGACCTTGCCAGTTTTTCCTTTGGGCAGCAGCATCCTGCACACCACTGCTTTTACACAATAAATTGTTGAATAGGGGCATATGGGAGGTTCGGGGGGGGGGGGGAGGAGGGGGTTGCAGTCATAACCAAAGAATACAACTCACATTTTGAGTTTCTAAGTTATTTTTCAATGTTGGCTGACACAAATGTAAAATAGAGCTTTAAGAGTGTTTGAGTTTCTGTCTCAGAACTTTTCAAGACTCATATTTCAGTGCCAAAGCCCTTGACTTCATCTTGCCTCTTCCTATAATCTGAAACATGTACAGAACTAAGTTGTTTTTTTTTTTCTTTTCCTTAGATCGACCAAGGATGCTTCTTCATTTACAGCCGTGTTGAACAACCTGCAGGTGTTTTTAATTTTTGACTGGCTCTTTCTGGTTCATGACTTTTTGTCCATGCCAAGCAATGTCAAACAGGCAGCTAAATCTGCCTCCCCCAAACAGCCCAAAAGCAGTGAAGCAGCTGCAGTACCCCAAGCCATCAAGTGTGGTGTAGTGACCAAGCGTTCATCTGTGCCGGTCATACCAGAAAAACAGCTAGAAGTCAAGATCAATGTGACTGGTGAGCTTGTTTTGCCAGTTGCTTTTTTACGAAGGGTTGTCCGAAGATTTGTTATATTATGTTTTCACAGAAGGATGGTGAAGGCGAGGAGGAGACTGGAAAACTTTCTTCTTAATGTGAATTTATTTATTTATTCAATTTTCTATACCGTTCTCCCAGGAGAGCTCAGAACGGTTTACATGAATTTATTCAGGTACTCAAGCATTTTCCCTGTCTGTCCCGGTGGGGCAATGGGGGGATTAAGTGACTTGCCCAGGGTCACAAGGTGCAGCGTGGGTTTGAACCCACAACCCCAAGGCGCTGAGGCTGTAGCTTTAACCACTGCGCCACACTCCCTTATGAAGTTAGTTAAGTTTTTGCTGCAGTTCAATTTTTGTTTTATTTCCTTAATCAATTCTTGATCGTTATTATTGGGGTAATTTTCTAATTGGTGCAAAGTCTACAGGTTACCCATTCCAGGAAGGGACGTTTTGGCCAGGCTTAGGGTATTTTGTTGGGTTTTTTTTTAATTGAGAATTTAAATGTTACAAAAACAGAACAAACATGCACAAAAGAAAAAAAAACACATCATAAAATGCTCATGGAACACCAAAATGATTATCTTTGCATGAACAATCTATTAAAGTTCACAGTGAAAAATTGCTTTTTTGATTTTCATGTTTTCAAGTTTTTGGAGTTCTTCCAGGCTCCTGGTATTATTTTTTTATTGCATTAGATAAAAGAATGTCAAATAAGGGTCTGTAAAAAAAAAAAAAAAATTGGATTCAAGACAAAGTTAGACAAGTTCCTACTGAACAAGGACGTACGTGGTAGGGCTAGTCTCAGTTAGGGCGCTGGTCTTTGACCAAAAGGGCCGCCGCGTGAGCGGACTGCTGGGCACGATGGACTACTGGTCTGACCCAGCAGCGGCATTTCTTATGTTCTTAGGTACTTGTTACCCACAGATTTTGCCCCAGTTTAAAAGTAAAAATAGTCATGTGCTTTCATTTTGAAAATGATCCCAGGAAAAGCACCTGCACACATTTATGCTTTATAAAAATAAACAAATCAAGAGCCCCTTCCCAACCTTGCGACTAGAAGCTCTTCTTCTCATAGTAGATAATGTTGCACCATGCAGGTGAGTGAACCCATACAGTGGGAGGGTAGGTTTCAAAAACACCTCTATTCCCTCTTAAGAGATCAAACTTGGTTTTCCCATATGGTAGTTAAATGTGCTTCAAGGTGAAACTGTTGCAATACTTTCATTGTAAGAGATTTCCCCTCAGCTTTTTAACAATTTTTTGCTTACGATTGCTTTAATCAGGTACTGAGTTTGTGGTGGTTGAAGACATGTCCTGCTTGGACACAAATGCGATCATTCTAAAAGGAACCACTGTTCTCACTTATAAACCCAAACTGGTGGATCACCCCTTCTCCGGTAGTCTCTCTGGCGTTGAGGTGAGAAGAAGTGATGGATGGTTTCTTCTTGCATCTATTTGTTTAAAGCTTGTATGTAGTCTTTGAGCAGATAGAAACTACTATCCTGGCAAAAGTTTTGAAGCAAAAGTATGTATGTGCTTTCTCTTTGAAACGTGCCATAGGCACTGTGCGCCTTCTTTTTCTCTGGGTACATTGTCAAATGCAAAGATTTGAACATTGCAATGTATGCATGGTATTTTCTTTCTCCAAACCTCTTCTCTCTCCATCCTCCTAAACACCTCCTCTCAATGTGGCAAAAAATACATGCATTCCACTGTATGTTGTAACCATAGGCACTATTTAAATAAATTTGGACAAAGAACACTCCAATATCCAATATAATCAAATGTAAGAAATTATCTCACATTCATGCCGTGCTTCATTCTCCAAGGTTGTAACTAGTCTTACTGGTCCTCAGCGGGCCACCAAGCACTCAAATTGTGCTGGGCTTTATGCTCCCACTCGTCATCGGATCCAGTTCAATAAATACTTTAATTGTTTTTGAAAATTATCATTTAATAAACTTTTTTTTTTTTTAATAAATCTTTATTCATTTTCAAATCTTTCAACAAGTGTACAATATTAATACAACTAATTCACATAACTCACTTAACAATCTTAAAGCAAAGTTATTTTAAGTACTTTAATCCCTCCCTCCCACCACCCCTCCCTCCATCAACAAATAATCAGACAATTCATTAATTATATATATATTTATCCCATCATTACTGATCATATAATTCCATAACCCTCCCCCCCTTTCTTTCACTAATATCCTATAAGGAAAAGCAACAAAATTTATTAATCATTGTGATAACTAATTAATGGCCTCCACACATCCTTGAACTTATTAAAGCACCCCTTTTGTACTGCAATTAATCTTTCCATTTGGTACATTTAATAAACTTAAATATTTAGCTTAAATCAATATGTACTAAAAGTACTTAGCTGTGCAAAAGACGCTTTTCAATGGGGGTAGAATCATCAACATGTTTCGCCCGTATAGTCCTTCTTAGACGCAATGGTCGGTTTGAATGGTGTAAGGAGGGAGTGGTAACTTTGAGAAAGCCCTTTGAACTTTACGGGCGAAACATGTTGGTGATTCTACCCCCGTTGAAAAGCGTCTTTTGCACAGCAAAGTACTTTTAGTACATATTGATTTAAGCTAAATATTTAAGTTTATTAAATGATAATTTTCAAAAACAATTAAAGTATTTATTGAACTGGATCCGATGACGAGTGGGAGCATAAAGCCCAGCACAATTCGAGTGCTTGGTGGCCCGCTGAGGACCAGTAAGACTGGTTACAACCTTGGAGAATGAAGCACGGCATGAATGTGAGATAATTTCTTACATTTGATTCCACTGTAGGTTGACATTTTTTTTTTAATGTTTTTTTTTTTTTTTAATTTTTATTTATACATTTTGTATTCTTACAACAATTGGTTTAATTTTTAAAATGTTTTATTTTGAAGTATAGTGTGAAATGTATATGTGAAATATTCATAACAAAGAGCATCAACGGATATTCATTTTTTGGAGTTTGCATCAAGAGAGAGAAAGTTAAAATGTGAGCAAAATCACTTAAAAATTGCAATAAGTCTAATCAATAGAAGGAGCTTTCACATTTATCATTAGCTGCATATCAGTATAGTATGATAAGCACAGTGTAAGATGTTTTCTGATTGTCATTGTATTCTTCACTGTTTTAGGTGTTTTCTTGCCGTCTGGGGAATGAGCAGGAAACGGCTCTTTCTATCATTGATCCTGTGCAGGTTCAGGTAGAGCTCATGGGTACGTCTTCTGATCAGAGCGGTTTTGGGCTGATGGATGCGTTCAGCAGTGAGGATTTCCCCCCTATACTGGAGGTAAAACTTTCAAATGAAAGCTAGCTAAACACAGGGCTCCTTTTACGAAGGTGCGCTAAGCGTTTTAGCGCACGCACCGGATTAGCACGCGCTAGCTGAAAATCTACCGCCTGCTCAAAAGGAGGCGGTAGCAGCTAGCATGCGCGGCAATTTAGCGCGTGCTATTCCGCGCGTTAAGGCCCTAATGCGCCTTTGTAAAAGGAGCCCATAATCTTGCATCATTTGTGCTGAAACAATGACCATTTTTTAAGCTTTGACCTAAGGGCTGCCGCTGGAGTGGACTGCTGGGCACGATGGACCACTGGTCTGACCCAGCAGCGGCAGTCCTTATGTTCACATAGTCTCTATAATGTTATTCATATAACCACTGTGGTCAAGGTAATATTATTTTAGTTAATTATTTTTTTAAATTTATACCCTGCCTGCAGTTTACAAAGAAAATATTGCAGAGTAGAAGTCGGGACATTAGATCACTTAATTTTTTTGTCCCTGTATAAATGCATTTTGGAAATTAATTTGGCCCCAAATTAATGAATTACTAGAAAATCATGTAGGACTCTCATATGATACTATACTATTTGGTACAGCAATGAGAACTCAGAGTCCGATTTCTGCAAATAATAACAAATTATTATTAATATTGACAGGGGTCGCCATGCAACAAATAACTCAAAATTGGAAGGATTATACCAAATTAAATTATACATTTTGGTGGAATTCAGTCTTTCATATATACAAAATGGAAAAAATAATAGCATTACAACAGGGAAATATTCATAATTTTAAGAAAATTTGGGAACCATTGACTCGATATTCCAATGATCAGGTTTCATAGCACATTAGTAATGGATATATTAGATTGGGGAAGGGTGGGAATGTATATTATATGGATTTAAGAAATGAAGAAAGGGGAGGGTTATATTTTATGTGATAAGATGAATTACTTGTAATCACAATTTTTCATCTATTAATTGAAGTTTATGTAAAATTAAATTATTGTAAGAATGAAAAATTTATAAAGAAAATATTAAAAAAAAGAAAATATGCATAAAATTATCCAGACACAAACAAAAAAATTAAAAGATTGACTCCCCAGTCATTAAGCTTCCAATAAAGGAATACAAAAAAAGCTGCTTGTTGGAAAACCTGCTGACAAAGACATAGAAGAATATACCGTATACCCCTGCGAAGTCACAGACTCAGTCATTTGCGGTTTTCCCCCATGGAGCAGCCAATAGCAGCCAATAGCTGCATGTGGAAAGTTCACATCTCCCCAACCAATCCTGACGGAAGGAGAACCGCAAATGACAGCTGAGCCCTGTGCAAGGTGAGAGGGTGGGCCGGAGGAGGAGGAGGGGACGTGCAGAGAGTGCGAGGTTTAGGTCACTGCCCTCAACGAGGGGATGTGACTGCAAGCACTCATGCTTTAAGCCGCGTCCAATATTCGCGGTTTTTCCAAATTTGCGGGCATTTCAAGAATGTAACCCCCGCAAATTTCAGGGGAATACTGTACATTTTAATATTGGAAAACATAGCAATAAAAGTTCAAAAAGACCTTATGATGTGGGAAATATCCCGCTGTCTTAATACATAATGAATTTTAAAAGCCCACATAAATGAATTAGTTTTTAAAACATTTTTAAAAATTGTTGCGGTACTGGACAAAAGCAAATATGTCCTGGAAGCCTATTCCACAGTACTGGATCTATTTTTGTTTTTACGTACTAGATAGGATTAATCTTTGGTCAAAATGTTATGTTGTATTTGAGGGACAGCAGATGTGGCTCTGCTTTTGCTGCTTTTGTATGTAATTTCATCCTTTATTTTTGTGTACTGAAAAATTTACAAGTATGTCTGTATTTTATTAGATACAGTTGCACACGCTGGACATCCGATTATCTTATAACGACGTTCAATTATTTCTGGCCATTGCTAAGTCCATTCCTGTACAGACCAGCAATGTGGCCTCTGATTCCTCCATCTTGGACACCGATAGCCTGACTAATTCATCCCGGGTAACTGAGAGCTCGGTACCAACTTCAGAAAACAGAGAAGCAATTAGGCACATAATGGATCCTGTCCTTGGTGAGCTCTGGCTACTGATCTTCTGTTTTGCATGACAAAGTGCCTTTTATAGACATCCTAGCAATGACATAATCAAATTGCTCTTAATGATAATGAGATTTTCTAATGATGATATGTCAGTGCCATATGGAGACTTATTGTTTTGCTTTTTGAAATAAACATGAACCTAAATATCAGCAATCAAGATATAGACCTTTAGTTTTGTCTGGCTGAAGTTATTGGACTGCATTTGAACAGCCTAATTCTGCAGATCAGTGCTGGGCAGCTAAATCTTTCCTCAATAACAGGTACAGCTGTAGGGCTGCTCATTTTTTCAGCAGCTAAATTCAGTGATGCTGGGGAGGTGAAAATTTCATCTCCGCACTGAAATTTCCACATTGTACTCTCTTATCCTAACTTCTTAGTTGGATGGCTTTATTGTATAAAAATCAGCCCCTTGGAAGCCCTTGTTGAAAATACCCTCCATCAAAAACATTAAAGAGTTTATCAGGGTGAGAATGTTCTTGGTGATGGCTCCAGTGTGGCAGAATGCCTTACCAAAGGAACTAAGAATGGAAGCAGATGAGGGTAAATTAAAAAAAAAAAAAAAATTAGACATTTCTATTCACAGACTGCTTTAGCTAATATAGTACGGCCAATCACAGGGAAGGGACCTGGGGAAAGGAATGAATCTACATTTCTAGGTCAAAATGGAACGTTAGTGGTGTCACCGGATTACAGATGCTCATTGTATATACTGTACCTATATTATGGCTGTTAGTATTACTGTACCTAAATCACTGTAAACTGTATGTAACTATGGTTGTCTTACTATAAACAGCTTTGAACTGACTGTCAAGTGGTACAGACATCTTTAATAAAGAGAATTGAATCGCTGCTTGTTTAGGTTGAGAGGGCAAGAAGGTACATATTACTCCAGGAGAAATTCTGCGCAGCGGAATTCCCCATTCCTGCAGAATGCGCAGAATTCACTTCTTGTTCTCTCCCTCCCTCACAGAGATTGCTTGGTAGGAGGAGGAAGAAATGAAATTTTGCAAACTGAAGCTTCAGCATCAAGAAATGTTTACAATGGAACACTCTTCCCAGTGCAGTTGAGCTGGTTCTCTGCAGGAAAAAGGGCAGGGATTTTATTCAAAGTATTTTAAAGTTACATGGGAGGAGGATGCTAATTCTGGACCTGAGGGCCCTAAATAAATGTCTCGTAAAACAAAAGTTCAGGCTTCCTTGTGTCACTTCTTCAAAAAGAGGAATGACTGTTGCTTGGATCTAAAGCCGTGGTCTCAAACTCAAACCCTTTGCAGGGCCACATTTTGGATTTGTCGGTACTTGGAGGGCCTCAGAAAAAATAGTTAATGTCTTATTAAAGAAATGACAATTTTGCATGAGGTAAAACTCTTTATAGTTTATAAATCTTTCCTTTTGGCTAAGTCTAAATAATAATAAGAGACATATGATCAAGAAACTGTTTTATTTTACTTTTGTGATTATGATTAACATACCGAAGGCCTCAAAATAGTGCCTGGCGGGCCGCATGTGGCCACCGGGCCGTGAGTTTGAGACCACTGATCTAAAGGATGCCTATAATCAGATACAACCATGCCTCAGTAAGTATCTGTCAGAGGGGGAACACTGCTAACAGTATTGTGTACTGCCTTTTGGCCTTGCATCAGTGCCTCAAATGCTTACAAAATGTTTAGTGGTTGTTGCAGTGTATCTGTGCAGACTGGGGGTGCACGTATTCTTGTTTGGAAAATTGGTTGGTCAAGCACACAACTCAGGAATGTGAGTAAAGATCTGTTTGTTCAAATGTTTGGGGGCTGGAGATGCTTGTGTTCATCATAAATTATCCCAAATCGCATCTTAAACCAAATCAAAAATTGGAATTCATTTATTGGAGCCTTACTTGACATGACTAGCAACTGCTTTTCTTCCCTAGTAAAGGATAATCCACTTGATTTCTACTTTGGAAGACATTTTTAGAGAGTCTTGACTTGAACCCTTATAACCCTCCTGCCTGTACAAGGAGTTGTATTACTTTAGCTAGTAAAAGAGTTAGGAGATCCGATGTGACAGCAGCAAGAAGGAAAGGTGTGCATGTGTGATGAGATTGCCCAAACACTTCTAGAAAAAGTTGTTGGGGTACTGTTTACCATGCCAGGATCTGTTGGTGATGTCACCCAGAAGTGAAGATCCAAGTTCTACTGTCCTCGGAGAACACCTGCTACAGATTAAGTCACAGCTCCACCTACTTTCCCCCTAGCTCCTGCCCCTGACTGCCCCTACAGTTAGGTCCAAGGTAGAGAGAACGAGAGGACACTTTAAAGTTGAAAGGGGATAGATTCCGTACAAACGTAAGGAAGTTCTTCTTCACCCAGAGAGTGGTAGAGAACTGGAATGCTTTTTTTGAGGCTGTTATAGGGGAAAACACCCTCCAGGGATTCAAGACAAAATTAGACAAGTTCCTGCTGAACCAGAACGTACGCAGGTAGGGCTAGTCTCAGTTAGGGCACTGGTCTATGACCTAAGGGCCTCCGCGTGAGCGGACTGCTGGGCACGACGGACCACTGGTCTGACCCAGCAGCAGCAATTCTTGTCACATAAACCATGCATTCTTGTCATCCTATGTACTTTTTTTTCTGTGGACTAACTTATAAGTGATATTTTATGTGCTTGTACAATCATGTGTAGTGAAAATGCTTCATAAAATTAGAGTAAAGTGAAGTTTGTTATGGTTTACTAGGCTTGTTGGTGCAGCTGATGTGCATCCTTGAATATTGCCTGCTTCTCTGAAAAGATAATGCACTATCAAATAACCTGGTTAATTTACCTAATGAGATCTTATTTTGTAACCCACCTTCTATAACTCTTTTGTGATCCGCCTTGAACCGCAAGGTAATGGCGGAATAGAAATCTCTAATGTAATGTAATTTAGTTACCTTGATAATAACTCCTGCTTGGCCCTCTTTGTGCAAGAAGATTCAGATTTATTTGAAATAATGAAAGCTTATGTCCTGCGATAACACTGATTTTTTTCTTCCAACCTTTTCTGTCTCCAGAGGTGCAGCTGGCTCGTTTGCAGGAACTGGGCTTCAGTTTGGAGGACTGTCGCAAAGCTCTCCTGACTTGTAAAGGTAACTCTAAAAATGAAGAGTTCCCGTCCGTACAGATTTATACGTGAATTGTCACCTGTGTGACTTCTGAATACCATTAAAGGGACACACCCACCTTCACCTCCTTTGCTTCGTTCTCATAGGGTCTGGCTTTGTGCCATCACTTTTTAATCAAAGCAATTTACTTTCTAGTCTCCCAACTCTGTTGGTTAGTTGTGCTGAAATTTTTTTTCTGTTGCGTCCATTCTGGATTCCATACACTAGATGTTCAGTCCCAACCCATAGTCCGGGTATTGCAGAAATCCACGACTTTTCTGAGCACATGCTCCACCCCTATTAGCTTGAGAGCTGGTAAACAAATCCGGTTTCACTTTCTGCAAGCAGTCCGTGCACTACAGAGACTGTGAGCACCTCCATTATTTCCTATGGGAACTTTGGGGGTGGCTTGTAAAATGATTTAAAAGTTGTTTTTCACAGTTTCTGAGGATAGGTTTTAGATCCCCCACCTCCCCAGACCCCAAATTGCTATTTTTTATTTTTGGATTTTGTTTATTTTTGCCATTTTTGGTGTGAATTTGTGACAGCCATCTTGGATTTTAAAATCTGTCTTTTTTTCTAACTTTTATTTCTGCCTCAAAAACCCCTTGATTTGACTCAAAATCGACTGGGATGGACTCCACAGCCCCTAATCTATTGAATGTGGACACTGATTGCACCAGATGGGCACTGGATCAGTTATTCTCTGCCATAGTGCGCCTGGGAGAGGGCGAGAGCTTCGGACTTCACCTCCTCTGTGTCTTCTAGAGCTGGGGAGCCAGCCTGGGTCCGTGCCTTCCGAAGAAAATTTTGCATGAGGCTGTTCTGGAGTCTGGCGCAGTATGCCTGTGTTCCGAGTCTGTGGACTCTTTTAACGCAACATATGTACCTCAACAGAGTCCTACCTTAGTTGCAGAGTGGGCCTTTTCACCAGATTTTATTCGGCTCCTCTGAACGGCATATGCTCAGACTATGCTCGTTTGACGCAGCCGGTGGGCACAATGGGGCTTTTTCGGTCTCTGTGTCTGTGGCGAAACTTCCTCAGGATTGCAGGGCAGATGTTATGCTACAAACTATTTTTTTCTAGCATCCTCAGGTAGCCGAGTAGCGATGAATACTTCCTTTATGGTACGTGTCTGTCATTCTGGCCTGTGCAATGCGTCCTTTGTGCTTCAGCCTGTCCTCCGCTGGTTCTGTAGTGCCAGGCACTCTTTATGATCTCATTCAAATTCTTAGTACATTCTCTGCTGGTGCAGTGTCTGAGCGCCGAACTCGATGGATCCATCTTTGGATGAGGATGCTACTTCAAGGATCATCTTCAGCGGCCGCCTTTTTAAGGTCCGGATTCATGTTGGTATAGGCCTGGCTGACCTCTGCTCAGGTGTTGCGAACGTTGCCCTATGTTGCTCTCTGTGATCCAGTTTCACTGGACGTCTAGAGGAAATCATCATCCTCTTCGTTCTTCCTGCAGGGGTCATCAGGGATACTCAGGTTTTTCCTCCTAGAAACATTCCCAGCGCTACGCCCACGGTTCCAATTCCAGGTGTCCTCATATTCCTGTGCAATGGCTCCACCTTAAAAAAAAAAAAAGATGAAAGCGCCAATGTCGCCAGGGATCTGGTGTAGCTTCCTCTATCGCAGGCTGTCTTCTACAGTTTTGTCAGGAGTGGATTCGACTTTCATCGGACACTTATTAGTCCTCCTTTGCCCACCTCTGGCTTGGTTGTTGAACTGCGGCAAGTTGACCGCAACAAAGTTCAGGGTCTGCAATATTCTGCAATGTCTCTTAGTCTTTGGGATACTAGAGAACTTGTTCCAGACCACAAATGGGAGCTTAGGCAGATATTCTTGATACTTCCTTGTGCCAGAATGGCTCGAAGGTTTGGAGACATATTCTGGCTCTACAAGCAGTCAGCCTCGTCTTGCAAATTCCCTTTTTCTGAATGGACAACGGTGTACATGGTGCTAGAAATCTCCAGGGGAGTTTCTATTGTCCTTGGATCTCACAGAAGTTTTCCTACATGTTTCCATCTGTCCAGAGTATCGTAGGTTTCTGTGTTTCCATGCTCTGCAACAGCATTTCCAATTCACAGCTCTGCCGCTTGGGCCTTGCGACGGCTCCTGCACTTAGCCTCCTTGGAGGCAATCCCCTGGGCTGGAGCGCCCATGCACCCTTGACAGGAGTCGCTCCTGTCTTGGTGATCTCCACTGAGTTTCTTCCTTAAGATACTGCTCCCCTGATCATAGCCAGCTAGCAGCAATTTGAGCTGGTGGCTTCAGGGGGTGGCTCTCGGCCAGGGCTGGCTTCTTCGGTTTTCCGAGTGGATGATTCTTATGATGAATGCCAGCCTGTTAGGTTGTGGACTCACTGCGGGGCTCGCTTCATTCCAGGGCAGTGGACTCCTGGTCCGCAACGTTGGTTAATCAATCTGGAACTTCGGTAGAAAGATCGGCGGTGTTCCACTGGGTAGAAGTGCATCTTCTGTCTTTCTCGGCGGCCCATGGGGCTGGAGTCGACAATGTAGTACTAACAAATTGCAGTACTGAACAAATTGCAGCTCTACACTCTCGAGGAACGTAGGGAGAGGGGAGACATGATCGAAACATTTAAGTACCTCACGGGACGTGTCGAAGTGGAAGATGATATTTTCTTTCTCAAGGGACCCTTGGCCACAAGAGGGCACCTGCTCAAACTCAGGGGCGGAAAATTTCATGGCGACACCAGAAAGTATTTCTTCACAGAGAGAGTGGTTGATCATTGGAACAAGCTTCCAGTGCAGGTGATCGAGGCAGACAGCGTGCCAGACTTTAAGAATAAATGGGATACCCATGTGGGATCCCTATGAGGGTCAAGATAAGGAAATTGGGTCATTAGGGCATAGACACGGGGTGGGTAAGCAGAGTGGGCAGACTTGATGGGTTGTAGCCCTTTTCTGCCATCATCTTCTATGTTTCTATGTTTTGTGCCTGTTATCACTTGTTAATATTTTGCATATGGCAGCCTAACCGCAGCGCTCCCGTATCCAGGCAACAAACGGAACAAAAATAAAACTTCTACTTTCTCAAATCGATATTAAAAATATATAAAACAACGTCGGAAATGGCTAGCATGAAGCAGGGGAAAGCTGAAAAACCTTCAACATCGGGAATATCAGCAAAAAGAACAAAAGTAACTCCCCTGTCACCATCGAGTGTGCCGTTCCCGATGGAGACTGAAGAACTCACTGAAAAGTCTGATATTATGACTGAACTATTCAAAATAAAACTGATGCTGACTGAAAATGCCAATAAAATATCTGAGGTAAAAGAAGAGCTTCTTAACATGAAACAAGAGATCCAAACGGAGAGACTGAGAATGACAGTGCTGGAAGAAAAAATGGAGAGGTTTGAATCCTTCACACAGGAATATGACAAAGATAAAAAAGAAGTAGCAGCTTTAAAAAATCAAATGGTGGACATGGAAAACCGAGGTAAAAGAAAGAACATCAGAATTTTGGGGCTGGCTGAAAATATTGAAGGGGGAGATCCTGTACAATTCTTGGAAAATCTTTTACCTAAACTGCTTCAGCTCAATTCAAAATGGCCGTTAGAAATTGAAAGAGCCCACAGAATCCCCACAAGAAAGCCAGTAAATCAGGCTGCTCCAAGACCTTTGATATTCAAGGTTTTAAGGTATCAACAAGCTCAAGAAATATTAAAAATGGCAAAAGCAAATAAAAACTTGAACTATAAAGGATCAAAACTGATTTTAGTTCCGGATTTTGCTAAATATACAGCAAACATAAGAAAACAATTCCTCACATACAGACAGCAGCTGAAAGAAAAAGGATACATATATGGACTATATTATCCATCTACTATGAGAGTATCCAGTGGAAATAAATCCATATATTTTCAAGACCCTGCAAAACTGAAAGAATTTTTGTCACAAAAAGAACCTATCTTTACATAAAAAACAGAATAATTCAGCTGAAGAAAGAAGAAAGAAGAAAGAAGATGGAAAAAAGGGAAAATAAAGAAGATTATTAAAAAAAAAAATTTTTAAGACATAAGAAATGTTATTAATTGGAAAATAATTCATTGATATAGTGGATGCAATGATATAATATTGTTTTATTAAATTAATAATTAATGGATTAATAAAATATTAACATCCACAATCATTAATATTAAAAAAAAAAAAAAAAAAAAAAAATATAATAAAATATAAAAAATATAATAAAATATAAAAAAAATTTTTTTTAATTATTAAAATATAAATAAATGAATTATTTACTTAAAAATTTGTATAAGATACACATTTTAATCAAAATAGAGAATTTATTCAATTATATAGCATATTAATTTATTATGATTAATGAATAATGAAATGATTTACAATGAAAATATCATTAAAAATATTGAAAGGAAATTTTATTATTGCTATATTGAGAATAAGATATATAAATGAAATATATTAATTTATTATAAATATAATATTTTAATTCTGTGTAATAATATTATAATTTTATGAAATATATACAAGAAAATAATTTGATTATTGACAGGATTAATTAATAAAATAGATGTCTACTATAAGATTCTTATTTAATTCAATTATTCAGTCACATTAACTTATTATAAAAATAAGAAATTAAGTTATTGATTGGTAGATAATTAATAAAATATGAATTTATTATAAAACTTATTTATTGATATAAAATGTATATTTTGTTCAAATATTTATTCAAATTAATTTATTATGAAGATGATCTAAGAAATGATTGAAATGCATTATTATTAATAATAATATTTTTATAAAAATGGATATATTTAATTCACATGATGAATAACAGAATATATAGAGAATAAGAGCTATAGTTGTAATATATTTATTTATTCAGAGTATTATATTACATATATGCATGATATTGAATTTAATTTTATGAATCAAATATATATAATTCTCAATAAATTTATAAAATTTTATAGATTAAATGGACATAATTTACAATGATATAAGAGTGGAAGTATAAAGAATATATAGAATTTAGAAATATGTTTTTGAATGATATAATGAATTATTAGTTGCCTGGGAAAGGAGATTTAGGTTTTGCATGACCAATGCGTGTTCCAAATCAGAATATGATAATGGGTGGGGAGGGAGGGAAAATAATGGGTGGGATAAGATATAAATTTTTATTGAATGTGCTGGGAACTAATCTTGTAAATTATCATAGAATATTGGTTACAACATAATTATTAATTAGATGGACATAAAAATGTATTCCCTGAATGTCAATGGTTTAAATCATCCTATTAAGAAGAAGAAATTATTATCGTTCCTTAAAAATCAAAATGCGGACATTTACTTCATTCAAGAGACCCATCTTTCAGAAATTGAATCAAAAAAATTATCTGGAGGTTGGATTTCTAAATGTTTATTTGCACCGGCTTTAAAAAAAAAAGCTGGAGTGGCTGTTCTAATAAACAAAAAATGTAATGCAGATTTTAAATTAATTAATTATGATCCCTTAGGAAGATGGGTACATATCGAAATGGTTCTGGGAAATACAACCCTGAATTTATTCAATTTATATGCTCCTAATACGAATCAAATGGAGTTTTTTAAACAAATTCAACAATTACTTTTACCACTGGCTACATCTAATTTAATAGTAGCAGGGGATTTCAATGCTGTAATGGATCCGATATTGGATAAAAAACCAAGTAAAGTTATAAAATCATTAGGTTTAGATAATTTGATTCTATCTTGTGATTTAGTAGATATATGGCGAATTCTTCATTTTAATGATCAGGAATTTTCTTTTTGTTCTCAGGTCCATAAATCTTTTTCACGAATTGATTATATATTTGTTTCTAATAATATAGCGCAGCGTGTACTAAAAGCAATAATTGATCCCATTATAATTTCAGATCATGCTGGTGTGTGGATTAATCTTCAAAATTATGATATAGAAAACTTTGATTTAATTTGGAGATTTAATAATGATTTATTAGCGGATTCAAAATTTCTTGAAGATTTTAAAATAAAAATGCAAGAATTCTTTCAATTTAATGAATCAGATGATATTAATGCTGAGATCTTATGGGATGCTTTTAAAGCAACTATGAGAGGAAATATTATTTCATATTCTACATTTATTAACAAACAAAAAAAAAAACAATTTCTTGAGATGGGAAAACAAATTAAATTATTAGAAAATAAATTAATTGAGAAATGGGAAAATAATACATTACAAGAATTATTAAAATTAAAAGTTAAATATAATGAGATTTCTTCTCAAATTGCGAGGAAAGACATTTTCAACAAACAAGTACAATATTATGGAAATTCAAATAAAGCGGGGAAATTATTAGCAAATTTTCTAAAAGCAAAGAAAAGAAAATCTAAGATTATTGCAATTAAAGATACACAAGGTAACACACATACCAACACAAAAGATATTATAACACAATTTCTTGATTTTTACAAAGAATTATATACATCCAATTCTTATAAAAATAAAGAACAAGACGGATTAACTTTTTTAAATTCATATATTGGACCAAATATTCCAGATCATATAAAAGGAAGTTTAGAAGAACCTATATCTTTAAAAGAATTAGAAACAGCATTGAAGTCTCTTAGAGTTGGATCCGCTCCAGGTGGAGATGGGTATACTGTTGAATTTTATAAATTTTTCCAAAATATCATATTACCACATCTGTTAAATTTGTATCAATATCAAATAAAGAATGAAAATATTTCTGGTACTATGGCAGAATCGATAATTATAGTCTTACCAAAACCAAACAAAGATCCTACTCTGGTTTCAAATTACAGGCCTATTTCATTATTGAATGTGGATAACAAATTAATGGCTAAAGTATTAGCATTAAGATTGGCAAAAGCTCTCCCTTTCATTATTGATGTACATCAAACAGGATTTATTGCTAAAAGACATTCATCAAATAATACTAGATTAGCATTCCACTCATTAAATTTAGCAAAAAATATAAATGACCCAGTTTTTTTAATATCTTTAGATGCAGAAAAAGCCTTTGACAGAGTGGAATGGAATTTTATATACCAAGCTTTACAATGGTTTGGTATAGGATCCGGTTTTATTAAAATGATTCAGACATTGTATAGCTCTCCTGGAGCAAGATTATATATTAACAATAATTTATCAAATAGATTTAACTTGCATAGGGGAGTTAGACAAGGATGCCCTCTGTCTCCTTTACTTTTTGATATTGTCCTAGAACCTTTATTAATTGCAATAAACAAAACTAAGGAGATAAAGGGAATATCATTTACCAGTTTTGAATTTAAATTATCTGCATATGCAGATGATATATTATTATATTTAAGAGAACCGGAAACTACTATTCCAAGTATACTTAATTTAATAGAAAAATATGGTACTTTTTCTGGATATAAAATTAATTGGAACAAATCTGAAATTCTCCCAATAAATGTTCATTGTACCAAAGGATTATTTGAACCATATTCATTTATTTGGAAAGATGATGGTATAAAATACTTAGGAATTATGATCAAAAATACAATTGAAGACACAGTCAAAGAGAATGAAAAACTTTTATTGAAAAAAATAACAGAAATGTGTGAGCAATGGAATCCATTACATCTTTCTTGGTGGGGAAGAATTCAAACAATTAAAATGATGATATTGCCTGTGGTTTGTTACCAAATGAGTATGATTCCAATATTTTTTCAGGGGTCATTTTATAAAAAACTTAACAATGTTATTACAAAATTTGTTTGGTGTGGGAAAAGACCAAGAATCGCATTAGTATCATTACAAAGACCAATTGTGGAAGGGGGGGTAAATTTTCCAAATTTTTATAGGTATCATCAAGCCTATATCTTAAGACAGGGTATGTATTGGATCCTCCCAGACCTTTTAGAAAATGTACCAGATTGGCTGTATTTAGAATGGCGGCTCCTGTTCCCTTTATATCCAGAACAGTTAATAACTATAACAATGCCTAAAAGATACAAAGACCACAGAATTTTATTTGACACTTGGAAAACATTGAGATATATCAGTAATCTATCACCAGAACCTATTGCTAAATCTCTAAATCAATCAATATGGATAAACTCCAGGATCAGAATTGGCGGAATTAAAATCGTATGGAAACAATGGATAAATGCAGGAATAAGAACATTGAATGATGTTATATCAGAAGGATCACTGCTTAGTTTTTCACAATTGCAAAATAAATTTGGATTAAATAAAACACAATATTTTAAATGGATGCAATTGAAGCAGGCCATTCAGGAAGGGTTCCCTGAATGGAAAAATCTAAATAATCAATATAGTCTACAGGTTCTATGTTTCCAGACGGATTTTTTGGGTCACCAAGCCGCAAAATGGTACAAACTGATATACGGATTTTTAAATAAAAAAAAGAAAACAGGTCTTAGGGATATTTGGAGTATTGAGATTGGTCAGACAATTTCTGAATCTCAATGGCCACGATTTTGGTCCTGGAGATTAAGATCTACAAGGTCAGCATCTATGAATCAAACATGGTTGTTTTTATTACATAGAGTGTTCTGGACCCCAACGCGCCTGCAAAAAATAGATAGTACTAGATCTAATAGATGCTGGCATTGTAAATTGGAAATTGGGACATTAGATCATTTAATCTTTTTCTGTCCCTGTGTAAACGCATTTTGGAATTCAATTTGGCCCCAAATTAATAAATTACTAGAAAATCATGTAGGACTCTCATATGACACTATATTATTTGGCACTGCAATGAGAACTAAGAGTCCGATTTCAGCAAACAATAATAAGCTATTACTAATATTAACAGGAGTCGCCATGCAACAAATTACTCAAAATTGGAAAGATTATACCAAATTAAATTATACGTTCTGGTGGAATTCTGTCTGTCATATTTATAAAATGGAAAAAATAATAGCGTTACAACAGGGAAATCTTCTTAATTTCAAGAAAATTTGGCAACCATTGACAAATTATTCTAATGATTAGTTTCTTAGCACAATGATAAAAATTATATATGAATGGGGTGGGAATTGATTAATTAATGGAAACATATTATATAAAAAGGGGAAGGGATTTATATTCTATATGTTATTGTATAATCTTTATCATATTATATTTTAAATAATATGAAATATTAATGATAATATTTTGGATATGTAATAATTAATATATATTGTATGATTCAAATATTGTAAGAATGGAAAATTTATAAATAAAAAATTTAAAAAAAAAAAAAAAAAAAAAATATATTTTGCATAGCAAACCATTTCATTAATTACTTCTGTTGATGGAGATTCTCCCCGTACCCCTTTGTCATGCATTTGTTCAGGTATGTTGCTTGGCTTTGGGACGTAACTGGATTTATTTACCAGCTCTCAGGTTAAGAGGGGTGGAGCATGTGCTCAGAAAAGTTGTGCATTTCTGCAATACCTGGACTGTGGGTTGGGATCGAACACCTAGCATATGGCATCCTCCAGAGATTAACAAAGAAGATTATTGAAGCTATAAACCTAATTTTCCATTATTCTTTCTTCTAACTTTTATTCCTACTTTCACTGACCTTCCTCTCACTTCAGATTGCATTCCTGGTGATTAATCTGTGGGTGCTGCACAATTGTATTTAAAATTCACCACCCAGAGCTATAGAACATATATAAAGGAGCATCAATATGTCATCTCTTCCTAATTTTTAAATTTTTGAGTGACTATTTTCACACAGGGAACCCAGCCCTGTAACTCGCTCAATTCTTCATTGGTCTTTATGTATATATTTCACTAGTAATGATATTCAGTTTATTACTCTTATACTTCATTTGTTTGTTATTTTATTTACTTATCTTAACTAAGAACAGGACCATGAACCAGTTATGATGCAAACATCCTTATTGCTCATAAGGTTTGTCTGATTTCAGAAACAGCATGTGTACTTAAGCACAAATTTTATAAAATGCATGTAATTGTAAAATACACCAGGAGTAAATGTCTGCTGGTACTTTCCTTGGGGTAACTTTAGAAGGGAAAATAGATGCTTAATTTTTCACTGGCAGTCTGTCCTAATGTTAACCCACCTTGGGGGTCATTTTATTTGAAACCATTTAGATTTACCGTATATACTCAAATATAAACCCATCTGAATATAAACTGAAGTAACCTTTTTCCCCACCAAAATATGGGGGGAATAGGTTGACTCAAATATAAACCAAACTCATGGCAGTCTCAAAAGGTTACTGTGCGGAACTCACATCAGCCATTTTAAGTAGTGAGACTGCACGGGGCAGGAGCATAGGAAGAGCGCTCTTGCCCTGGCTCACCACTGGACCAGCAGGCCTTAAGGTAGTCCCGGGGAGAGGCCTGTGATGGGTCTATCATGCCTTCTTTGAGAAATTCCCTAAACCCTATTTGTTCTGTTTTAATTAGATTATAAGTTCTATTGAGCAGGATTGCCTCTTACGTGTTTAATGTACAGTACTGCGTATGTCTAGCAGCGCTATAGAAATAATTAGTAGTAAGACTCGAATATAAACCAAGACCCCCATTTGGGGCCATTTTTGGGCCCCAAAATCTAGGTTTATATTCGAGTATATACAGTAGGTGGCAAATGCATGCATACATGCCGGTGGTATTGTCATTTGCTTATGCATGTGAATGACAGTAATCTGGCTAGGTGCTGTTCTGTAAGTATGTGCCAATCTTTGATGCAGGTGGGCATTCACATAGGTAGTGTGTGGGTGGAGCATGTGCAGGGTACATATTTACATACGTAAATTATAGAATACTATGATATACACGCAGACTTCTCCCATCTAGGCATGAGCATTTACATCCATTCTACTGGTTACACTAGTATTCTATTAAGAAAACTAGGTGCCTACTTTTCTTAACAGAATAGGCTCTAAATAAGAGAATTTTTGTTGCAAATAAATGTGTGCATTATAGAAACACACACCTACTATTGCCTGCTCTGAGAATCAGCAATTTTCAAATAGCAATAGTCTGCTTTGTGATTGTAATATTGGTATAGCTGCTATTTATTGTCGAACTCCTTTCATTTTGCTTATTTGCTGTGTAGCCCACTATGTCTTTCTTTGCAGGACAGTTGAACAAAGCTGCTACTTGGTTGTTTAAGAATGCTGAACCTCTAAAGACACATTCAGTGAGCTCTGGTAATAAGGATGGGAATGGGGATGTGCCAGTTCGTAAGATCTCTGGTGTGGAGGTGAAAGCAGAAAGCGTGTGCATTTGTTTCATTGATGACTGCATGGACTGTGATGTTCCTTTGGCCGAGCTGACTTTTTCACGTGAGTACTGACTTGTTTCCTTACCTAGCAGGGATGCAGTATGAAGGGTGAACTTCTGAATTATGTGATGAAATGGCTGTTGCACCACTGAGGAGTAGCCTAATGGTTAGTGCA
The DNA here is from genome assembly GCF_902459505.1 of Geotrypetes seraphini. Taxonomy (NCBI): domain Eukaryota; kingdom Metazoa; phylum Chordata; class Amphibia; order Gymnophiona; family Dermophiidae; genus Geotrypetes; species Geotrypetes seraphini. The sequence continues at coordinate 9,296,121 of NC_047098.1, read as the reverse complement.
GCAGGCAAATCCCACTGTGGCTAGTTGAGACTAGAGAGTTGCACAGGGACAGAAATCCCACCCGTCCCCGCCAGGATCCTCTCCATCTCCACCCGTCCCCGCCAGGATCCTCTCCATCTCCACCTGTCCCCACCAGGATCCTCTCCATCCCCACCCATCCCCGCAAGGAATTACCTCCATCCCCGCAAGGAATTACCTCCATCCCCGCCTGTCCCCATAAAAAGCAGCAATTACTTCTGACAGGATCATCAATTCCACAGTTTCTTTTGTGTTTGCGCTGCTGTTTTCCTTGTGGAATCTCTTAGGTGGAACCCTTTTGTTTTCTGTTCAGGTAATTAACTTATAAACCCCCTCTTTTACTAAGGCTGACGTGTCCATTATATTATATGGACAAACCCTGCTTCCAAAGCCTTCCATCCCCGTGGGAGTCCCGTGGGCCAGAGGGGGGTCCCCCTGGGAGTCCCGTGGGTTAGGGGGGACCCCTGCGGGACCCGCGGGATTCCCGCGATCCCCGTTCCCGTGCAGACCTCTAGTTGAGACCTTGACAAGTATTTAAGCTGTAGCACTGCTCCAAGACGTTTCTCGCTATGCGATTATCACAACAGGCACCAGATTCTCTTGTATGACGTTCTGCTCCAGGTCAGGTTTTCAGGATATGCATGAGATAAATTTGCATCTCAAGGAGGCAGTGCATGCAAATCCATCTCATATATATTCATTGTGGATATCCTGAAAACCTGACCTGCCTGTGACTCTCGAGGACCAGAATTGCCTACCCCTGCTGTAGAACAAAGTGGATTTTTTAAATTAAAAAAACCCAATGTTTGATTGATTCAATAAAGTGCCTACATCAAGTACATTCTTTCTGCAGTATACTTTTTATTTTTTTTTATTTTTTTGGGGGGGTTATCACTTAACCTCCCATTGCCTCAGTTATGAAATTAGCTTATGTGCTCTCTTAGGACAGGAATATGCTTGCTGTTCTGAATGTATCTCAGCTTGACCCAAATTCCAATAAATAAATGCATCTGATCACTACTATGTGGACACAATACTGCACTGTTCTGATCTCCTCCCTTGGTTTTCATTACTGTTTTTACACCGATGGTTTCCAGATCTACAATATACCAGAAATATCACCAGTAATCCAGGCCCAAGTCTCAGCCTGCTTGTCTGACATTGTTGCCTGAATGTCCCAGTACCATCTGAAACTAAACATGGCCAAGACTGGGCTTCTTATCTTTCCTCCTAAACCAGTGTATCGCAAACTATGTGCTGTGGCAGATTCCATGTGTGCTGTGAGACGCTGGTGAGGAAGAGAAGCGCCAGCTGACTACTTACAGGATATGCCTTTCGCGACGAGAGGCACGTCCTGCAGGCTGTCAGCCAACTCCAGCTCCTTGTGCCCCACGCCTATCCTCCGTCTTTAACCCCTACAGGCTTAGAGATTGGCTCAGGGCCACAGCTGGAGGGCCTCCACGCATGCGCGGATGTTGGCGTGATGTCATCACGCAAACATCTGCACTTTTCCGGATGCCCTCCAGCCCTGGCACCGTTTAATGTGCCATGGCGTTAAAAGTTTGCGAGACACTGTCCTAAACCCACCTCTTCCCCATTCTCTATTTTGTATGGATAATATTGTCCTCCTCCCTATCTCCCTAACTCATAACTTTGGGGTCATCTTTGACTCCTCTCTTGTTGGTTGCATACATCCAACAAAGTACTAAAACTTGTCATCAAAATTTCTCCCTTTCTGAACATGCTACTAGACCCTTATCTTAAAGTACACTACGGGAGCGCCTCCACCGACATGCCATGTTTCAAAGTTTTCATCAGGGTTGAGGCTCCCTGCATGAGATTAGCAGCAATTCTCATATTGCGCTCCATTGAATTCCATTCAGAGCGTGACATGAGAGTTGCCTGCTATTCTCATACTGGGAACCTTGACCCTGATAAAAACTTTGAAACATGGCATGTCGGTGGAGACGCTCCCGTAGTGTACTTTAGGATAAGTTCTTTATATATGAATAATTTTTTGGAGAACAAATATTGATCATCGCTGAGTTTGCACAGTATTTTATATTTATTATTGCTAAGTTTGAACTTTATATTTAAGAAGAAAAAAAAAAAAAGCCCCCGAAGTAAAAATACAAAAAAAGGATCCATTGAAATTTAAAAGGCTTAACAGATCCGCTTATTGTAACCTAGTCTTTCTTGATAGTGTTTTTGAATTATTTCCTGTCTTTTCAAACATCTTGCCCTAGTTTTCTAATTTCCTGCATATTGAGGTTTAATAGAGTTACTAAATGTTAATTTTGGTTGGTATTGATTCTTATTATAATTTCCTTTAATTTGTAACTCTATTTTCATTGTCAAGATATATGCTTGTAAAAATTGAAAATTTTGATAAATAAATAAAAATTAAAATAAAAAAAAGATCCATTGAAGAAAAATGGCTCATATTATCCTTATATGAACTTTATCCAAAGGAAAGTGAGCCCTCTGAGGATTCTACACACAATAAAAAATATATTTATTTGATTGAAAAGATTGCATCTACTATATTTTTATATTATACAGAATCAGCATACTGAAAGGGGGGGGGGTCAAAAAAAGTTCTATCAATTTTTATGTATTACAGGTTTGAACTTCCTACAGCATGTGGGATGCAGCCCTGAAGGCTTTGCTCAGTTCACTCTCTCAGGAGATTACTATAACCGGGAGCTTTCAGGTAAATATCAATATGGTATAATACTTTGACATTTTAGGAGTAGTGGAATGTAATTCATTGAAGCTATTTTATAACATAGAAACATAAAAATATAATGGCAAATGGCCTGTCTAGTCTTCCCATCCATAGCATCCACTATCTCCTCCTCTCCCTAAGAGATCCCACATGCCTGTCCCACGCTTTCTTGAATTCAGACACAGTCTTTGTCTCCATCATCTCTACCGGGAGCCTATTCCATGCATCTACCACCCTTTCTGTAAAAAAGAATTTCCTCATATTACTCCGGAGCCTATCACCTTTTAACTTCATCCTATGCCCTCTCATTCCAGAGCTTCCTTTCAAATGAAAGAGACTTCCCTCATGCACATTTATTCCATGCAGGCATTTAAATGTCTCTATCATATCGCCCCTCTCCCGCCTTTCCTCCAAAGCTGACCTGGCTAGTCGGAATTGGTTTTTGGACCCCAGTTAGATTACAAAAGTTGAATAGCTCTAAGTCTAATAGATGCTAGCATTGTAATCTCGAAGTAGGGACTCTAGATCATTTATTATTTTATTGTCCCTTTATTTTAACCTTTTGGAAATCTATTTGAGGTCAAATAAATTGTTTATTGGAAAACCATGTGACATTATCTTATGATACAATTCTATTTGGAATATCAATGAGGGCACAGAGTCAAATTTCATATAACAATAATAAGCTTTTATTGATCATGACAGGAGTCACCATACAATAAATCACATTTAATTGGAAGAACTGGAATAGACTCAATTATTGCTTCTGGTGGAATTCATTATGTCACATCTATAAAATGGAAAGAGCAATTGCTATACAAAGAGGGAACCATAATAATTTTAATAAAATCTGGGGGCCATTGACAAGATATTGTAATGAATAAATACCATTTTTCCATTATAAATGCAATAAGAAGGAAGGGATGGGGGAGGGATTTTATAATTTTATTAAATATTTAGATCAATAATAAAGAATATTGTATATGAGTTTTGTGAACACACAGGTTATAGTTGGATTGGGAGGGAATGGGTTACAAATTTTAATGTTTTAATGTTGAATATGATAGAGATTCAAGTGTTGTATTCAATTCAATTAAACTGTTATCTATTGTTACATTTGTTGTAAGATGTAAAATGAATAAAGATTAAAAGAAAACCAACAACAAAAAAACTAAATGGCATGATGGAACTGAGGGGCGAAATGGCATAAACTGGAGACATTTCAGTGGTCTTCTTGACTATCTGGCACTATGTAAATCAGTATTTGAATTTTATAGACTTCATAGTTAAACATAGCCAAATCCTTTGAAGCCGATTGGAAGAACAGAGCACTGAGTGTGAGTCTCATTTGATTGGACATTGGCATATATAAGAAGTGTCCAACACAGCCTTCAGATGACTGCCCAGTAGATACCATGATTTCTGTTTTCTTTCAGGCTGGGAGCCATTTATTGAACCTTGGCCCTGTTCACTCTCCTGGCAACAACAGGCAGCTAGCCTTCTCCACCCTCCTCGGCTAAAGTTGGACATGAAGGCAAAGAATCGCTTGGATATCAACATCACCTCTGTGCTAATAGGTACATGAAACACTATATTACACCTCAGAGCACAGTCTTTAGCCAGGACCAGCCATTGCTCAAAGGCGATATTTCTTGGCAAAGCTAAGATTCATGCATACTGCATTCCATAGAGTATTGGTCTTCTGGCTAAGGATCATCACTCTAATGCCCGGGCCAGAAAAGATTATGAAAATAAGGGAACCATCTGTTGGGTAGTGGCACCTGAGCTGAATAAAAGGTAATAATGCTATTGCCCAATAAGGGCCAGGTCTGATTGAACTGGAAGCCCAAAAGGAGGGGAAGGAAGCAACTACCAGGGCAGAAACTATAAAATGAAAGAATATGAAAATCAAACATATGAAAGAGTTGAACTAGTCTTGGGTCATGTGGAATATGATTAAAATCTCTCAAATGTATTGCTAATGATCACCTTTATATTGTATCATGCCAAGAGTCCATAAGATGTAATGCACAGTCCTGTTACACTCAATACAATGGTAAATATTTCTGTATCTTTTGGCCACATTTTCTTGGTCTCCAACTGCATTTCTTGGTGTTTGAGGATCTTCTGTTTCTCTACACAGTTCACAAAATGACACTTCTGTTATTAATACCATTCTCATGGTTTTCTCCATTACCATTATATTCAGTTTTCTTTCATTGAACTTTATGGGTTGGACGGAAATGTCCCAGGTGTTCACAACTTTATTATTCTGTTATGTCCCTTCCAGATTCCATGCGCTAAGTGTTCAATCCCAACCCGCAATCCTGGAGTTGCAGAAATCCAACACTTTTTTCTAAGCCCATTCTCCACCCCCTTAGCCTGAGAGCTAGCAAACATATCCAGTTACAATTTGTGCAAACAATCTGTGCAAGAAGTCTTTTGCAGTTGCTCTGCTTCTTTCTTTTTTTGGGGGGTGCTTGTTGCACACAGGTTAGTTCTACATTGCTCCTCAATGATTTTCTGAGTTGCCTTTGTGCCTGTTTATTACTTGTTCATGTTTTACAGAGCAGCCCAGTTCAAGACTTGTTTGTATTGTTGGGGGTTCTCCCCCTGTACCCCCTTGTCATGGATTTGTTCAGGTATGTTACTTGGCTTTGGGACTTGACTGGATATGTTTGCTAGCTGTCAGGGGGTGGAGCATGCGCTCAGAAAAGTGTTTGGATTTCTGCAACTCCCAGATTGCGGGTTGTGATTGAACACCTAGCGTATGGAATTCTACAGGGACTAACAGAAAGAAGATTATCAAAGATATAAATGTAATCTTCCATTTTCCAGAATTCTCTTAAGGTCCTGTAACCTTTTTCCAGTAAAGCAATATTGTAGTGTTTGCAAAGTTTCCAATAGATGAGACATGCCTCTTGTATGAAGACCATGGTGTCTCTTCTCTCCATTTCTTTCTCATTCATATGTATTTCTATATATGGAAGGGAAAGGAATACATGAACACATTTCTGTGTATATCTCCATGTTACAAGGTAATCACAGAGTTATGTCCTGTGAGCTAATTCCTTGTATAATGAGAAGGGTAGCAAAAACATTTGAAACTGTCTTAATTATCCCTGGAAAGCTATTTCCCTTCAGTGGATAAAAGGCTTTTGTTAATACCAATGTGTTCCCATTACTACAAACAGTAGTAGGTATTTTGAGTTTTGAGTAACATTTTATCTTGATTATTCTATTTAATTTTCTGTCATCTTAAAAATGTAGTGTGAATTCACCATCTGATAACTAACATATTTCAGAGCAATACATCAGTACCAAAGATTCCTGGATGGCTGACTATTGTAAACAGGAATTGGACACATCCAAGGCTGAAGACTGGATGGGTTCTTCGGTGGATCCCCCGTGCTTTGGGCAAAGTAAGTTCTTACTTTTTTTCTGTATGAGGACAATGATACCTGGTTAGATTGCCCATTTGAAAACTCCCTCCTCCTCCAGTATGGCCAGAAGTATGTGCATTGCTTTGTCTTACATACTTTAAGCTGGGCTACAGAGTGGCTGGGTTAAAGCTGGGAGGAGAGAGTACACATGGGAAGTTAATTTTAGAACAACCCCCCCCCCAACAGGCATTTCCCTGCACCCAGCTATAAAACCTGCCAGCTGGCACTATGACACATCTGGCACTATGGCACATCTGGGCAGTTTTCTTTAAAAATGTGCATGCAGATCTGTGAATGGAGAGTATTCCTGCACCTACAATCTCAAGAGGCATTCGACAATTCAAACTCTCCCTCCCTTCCCGAAAAGGAATTAAAGGAGTCAAGAACTTTAGCCATTTTTCGTCTTTCAAATTTTCCCAACTATAGAATGAACTCCCTTTCCAAGTTTCCAAGTTTTATTAGTGCTTGATAAATCGCTTATTAAATACCTAAGCGATGTACAATTCAAGTAAAATAGAAATACAAATACAATGACCTTTAAATAAAAAACAAACTGGGTTAACACACATGAAACAAGAGGGTAGAGGGGGAAAGTTACAATATATTAGTAGAGGAAAATATACATTTAAGGGAAAAATAACTCAGGGAAGGGAAAAAAACAAAATTATGGGATATTAAATCTATTGTTAAAAAATAAAAATTTGTAAATCTGAGATTCAAATGTTAAAAGCTTCCTTGCAAAAATAGGTTTTTAAAGCTCTTTTAAAAGAAATGAGGTCCTTTATGTCTCTAATATACTGAGGTATAGAGTTCCATAAGGTAGGGGCGATAATTGAAAACATGTCTTGTCTTCTAGTCCTTTTCAATGCTTCTGCCAATCTTTAAAAACTTTTTTATTTGCTAAACACTTTGAAAATGAATCCTTTTGAAATTCTTGTTGGGTTTTTTTTTTCAGTGTTTCATTCTTAATTATTGTGTTACCGAGTCAAGCTTCCTCTGGTTGATGACCCGGTATATAAAGCTAAGGACTCCGTTTACTAAGGTGCGCTAGCGGTTTTAGCACGCGCTAAACGCTAACGCCTCCATAGAACTTGCGTTAGTGTTTTTCGTTTAGCGCATGGTTAGCGCGCGCTAAAACGCTAGCGCACCTTAGGAAAAGGAGCCCTAAGTTTTACTTTAGTTTAAATATTCAGTGGAACAGAATGGATAATTATATCTTCAGAGCTTCACGCTTATTTTACTACTGTTTATTTCTGTTTCGCTGCCAGCCTTAGTCTTCTGAACGCTGAATGTTATGTTAGGTGCCATCAACTCGTGCTCGAGTCCTAGCGACTTGATGAGTTACAGATCTAAAGAGATTGGTTGTCCTCCAGCGTCATCACCATGGTTGTTTTCCATGTGTCCAGCCATCTGATTGCAGGTCGCCCTCTTTGCCTGGTTCCTTCGATCTTTCCAAACATAATGTCCTCCTCCAATGATCTTTCTCTTCTGACAGTGATAAAGCTGGGTTGATCTCTTCCAGAATTGATTTGTTAGTTCTTCTGGCAGTCGACAGTAGTGCTGCCTGATTCAAGGAAAAAAATTTGATTCACTTCACTTTTCCTGCCCAATCAGGTGTTTGTTTTTGTTGGTTTGTTTGGGGTTTTTTTAAACATCCTGGCGGGTTTATTTTGTATCCTTTTCACCCACCCCACCCCATTTTTCCTTCTCCAACCCTATGCCAGTGCTGTGGTGTAAACAAAAAAGATTTTACCTCTCTGTGAGGTCCTAACTCACGCTCAAGTATCTTTCCCTTCCTCCCCTCCATTATGATGTGCAACATTTCTTTCTCCCTGCCCTCCACCTTTTGTCCAACATTTCTCCCTCTCACTCCTTTCTACCTTTACTCTCTGCCCATGTGCAGTATCTTTCCTCCCCTCCCACCCATACTCCTGTGCAAAAGCACCCCACTGACTCTCCCATCTTGAGACCTGACATACCTTCAAGGCCTCCTACAGCAGCATCTACTCATGGTCTTCTCCATTAGGGCTTCATCAGTGATGCAGCAGAGGGAAGGCCCCGGTGGGGCAGGCTGCGAGCAGCCCATTCAGAATGATGCCACTGCTGACCATTCACCGCCAGTACTGCTTTAGGAGGCCTCAGAGGTATGTCCGGTCTCACCGGGTGGGGGGGGAGAGGTATTGGTCGCTGAATCGGTGAGTCTGATTTTCTCAGAGAACAAACTGATTCGAATCAGGTAGCACTAATCCATGGCATGCGTAAAACCCTTATTAGCATCTACGCGCCATGTTTATAGAATAGTTGCACTTGAGTGGACGATTGCTGCTACAAATTGCTAGTTACACATACAAGTGCTAGGTGTTATTCTATGCAAGTGGGCTGTACCAATGGGCAGAGCATGGGTGTATCATGCATGCCACCTAGCAACATGCATAATTTATAAGTAAGCCTGCACACTCCAGCCACTGACCTTGTATAAACAGATGCACCTATGTTTCAGTATGCATTGTAGCACTATTTTACAGTATAATGGCATTAGGCATACCCTAACACTATTATAGAATTGCTAAAGGCAGATTTATATGTACATTTTATAACTTTCTGTATGTGAAATTCCTTTGAAAATTATCTCCCTAATGACTTGCATGGTCAAAAATATGTTACCCATGCTGATATTTTTTATTTTTAACTACATAAGCAGTTGGCATCTGATGCCATTCATATAAGTAGTTCTAAATATTGCACCTTGTATGTTTACCCAAAAGCTTGTTATTAGTTAAGCACAGTGGAGGGGCCATAGGCGCCTGAACCAATCAAGGCCTTAGGTCCCTTCCCAGTGCATTCTGGGATAACATCTGTTTAGACCTGTCAGTAATCTTGGGCCCTTAGCAGCTGTTGGTAGATTTAAGGCATACCCTAGCAATGTTATGAGCATTGATTGGAGGGCTTATTTTAATATAAAAGACCTCGTTTTAATACTTACGAGGTTGTGCATGGCAGAGTCAGAGAGTTTAGGAACACATGGAAAAGCACACAGTGAGCCATTCTGTACATCGGGTCAGCAAATTAGGTCATTGCTAAACCAGTGCAACTGGTTTAGCGACGATCGTTAAACGATTGGAGAGTTTAGTGCATCCGGGCCTTAATCCCATAAACTTTTTTGCTTGGAAAAACAGTTCAGCCCTCAGCTTGATGGCCACTTGGAAATCCCCTTAGATGCTATTTTGAGCATGGATGAAACAGTTTATTTGGTGCTCTGTGGTGGTTCCTCTGCAGGAAAGAATTCAGCTTTGATGAAATAATGCACAGTGCTGATTTCCTTATTTCTCTACATCTGTTCTTTGGAATTGCTAGGAATAGTAGAATCCTTTTTACCAAAAGCACCATGAAGAAATGAGCTCCTTTAGCTTAGTTCCAGGGCTTGTCGCATTGGAGCAGGCAGAGCATTGCACTTGTTTATGGTGCTGCTGGAACACTTCAGGGCAATGCAGTTCATGAAGGAACTTCAGCAGAGAACAACCTTTCAGCCCCAAACCTTCTCAGAGAATCAGAGAGTTGCATTTCCCTTTCAAATAATGTGGGAGCCACAGCTATTTTGATTGTGGAGAATCAAATCAAAAGCAAACCTTTGCTTTTGTGGAGAAAGATCAGATCGGGGGAGGGAGAGGAAGCTGACCAATGGTGGGCCTTTACTTTTAGGGAGGGAAGGAGAGGAAGTGGGATCAGATCAAGGGTGGGCCTTTTGCCTGTGGAAGGAGAGAGGAAGATCAGATGGGGGGGGGGAGACTTTTGATCTTGGAGGGAGCAGAATCAATGGGGGGGGATTATGTTGTGGGGGGATCCAGGAGGGGGTGCCAGTTGATATTCAGTGCCAGCACCCACTTAGCTAATTGGGCTGTTAAGACTGCTATTTTTGCAGTCCTACATGCCTGGTTAGCTATGTAGACACTGGCACCGAATATTGCTGGCACCCACAGAACTCCAAGTTCCTTCCTGGCTCTGCCCCCAGAATGCCCCTCTCCTTCCAAGTATCACTGAATATAGGTAGATGGCCGCTTGAGCACCATTTAAGTGGGCAGGAGCTTCTCCTGCCCCCTTAAGTGACTTCCTATATTGGATCCTCAGTATATGGTATGTAAGTAAATAATTGCCAAGAATGCCAAGTAAACCTGTTAAGGTAAGATGAGGATTAAAAAGAATATTTGCATGATACTGCCTCTTTGTGTAATGTTTCCTCACTTCTGCATGTGTTACAGAAATGAATCTACCTCTGCTGTGTGTCTGCTTTTTCTCCTTTTCTTGCTAACTTTGTCTTTCCTATCTGCCAGGCCTTCCCCTTGTCTACCTTAGAACTAGGAGCACAGCCAGTCTGACTAACCTAGAGCATCAGATCTATGCTAGAGGTACAGTACTGAACAGAGAGAGATTGTTTTGCTCTGCAGGTCAAAGAAATGTCAAGCTGTTCATTCCCAGCTGATCTCATCCTTTGTTTCTCTAGCTCATTTATCACAAATAACTTGTTCTTCTTAGGTCCATCTTTTGCCCTTTTCATTTAAAGTTTAGTGAAAACTCATAACAAAAGAGAGGAATGTTTTGTGTGCTTCTGGTCAGATTTTTTTTTTTTTAACACAGTATTTTAACCCTTTTTTTGCTGACTTTTCTTTGCTAGCCAGTTGTCATCCTGCTTACAAGCCCTTTAATGTGTTCCATTCTGCTCTCATATTCTGCTCCTCTTTGGAAGTGTTAATTCATTCCACTGCATGACACAGGAGTCATCTTCAGTTCATCTTCAGAGGAAGGGCTGTAGCTCACTGGTTGAGCTGCTGCCTCTGCACCCAGAGACTGTGAGATCAAATCCCAGTGCTGCTCCTTGTGACCTTGGGCAAGTCACTTAATCCTCCAGTACCCACCCCTTTGAATGTCAGCTTTGAAATGCCAAAGTGACAAAAAGGCAGCATACAAAGCTCCTTTACCTTTCCCCTTTCATCTTCGGAATTTTGTCAGGGTTGAATTTTGTCTTCACAGCACCCAAAATAAAACATGGCATTGTGCACAAGCAGGGAGATTTTCAAGTTACTGGATCATGTTTGCGATTAGAGCACAAGCAAGTAGTTTATGGCTGGACCAACATCCTCCCTGGACATAACCCAAGTTTGTTTCTTTGCAATAAAGTAAAATTTTGCATCCATAATGCTAGAAAGTGTAGTGGCACCCTCTGGCAATAGACTCTGGCATAATTAGTATGTGGATATTTGCAGAATAGCACTTGGGCTGCATGCTGGCATCTACACGCATACATGCTATCTGCTAGTATTTAAACATGTATGCATGGAACATGTGTGTAAATGTGAGTACCTAAGTTATAAAATGGCTCCTCCTCTACAGTAATCCACAAGAAGCTTTGTCAGGAAGCACTTTTTTTTTTTTGTTCAAATTCTTTATTCATTTTTTCATCTTACATCAAGTACACAAATATTACATCATCTGAACTTGTACACAACACTTGGATTTCTTACTATTATCATCTTAAACACATAAATTAATTCCCTCCATCACCCACCCTTCCCACAAATATTGTAGTCAAAAATATCATATAAACATTAGCACTTAATTGATTGAACATCTGCTCAGCAGGATACTTTCAAGTTGAGATTTGAAATGTCCTTTAGTCTATTAACAATGTAGTTCCTTTGTATAATTTTGTACTGTATAAACGTATTTGTAAGCCACTCTGATAGTCCACTCATGAGCAATATGTCAACAATAAATAAACTGATTAATAGATTGAAATATAATATATAAATGATATTTTGAATTAAATTACTTGTGGGAAGTGTGGATGGGGGGGAATAAATTCATATATGTAAAATCATAATTGTATGAATATCAAGTGATATGTAAAAGTTAATATGATGTAGTATTGTGCACTTGTTGTAAGATGGAAAAATGAATAAAGAATTTTTTTTTAAATATTTTATTTATAAATTTTTCATTCTTACAATATTTTAATTGTATATAAAACATCAAGTAATACATGAAATTAAGAAGATTCCCTTGTTGTAACGCTAATACTTTTTCCATTTTATAAATATGACAGACAGAATTCCACCAGAACGTATAATTTAATTTGGTATAATCTTTCCAATTTTGAGTAATTTGTTGCATGGCGACTCCTGTCAATATTAATAATAGCTTGTTATTATTTGCTGAAATCGGACTCTTAGTTCTCATTGCAGTGCCAAATAATATGGTATCATATGAGAGTCCTACATAATTCTCTAGTAACTTATTAATTTGGGGCCAAATTGAATTCCAAAATGCGTTTACACAGGGACAGAAAAAAATTAAATGATCTAACGTCCCTATTTCCAATTTACAATGCCAGCATCTATTAGATCTAGTACTATCTATCTTTTGCAGGCGCGTTGGGGTCCAGAACACTCTATGTAATAAGAACAACCATGTTTGATTCATAGATGCTGACTTTGTAGATCTTAATCTCCAGGACCAAAATCGTGGCCATTGAGACTCAGAAATTGTCTGTCCAATCTCAATACTCCAAATATCCCTAAGACCTGTTTTCTTTTTTTTATTTAAAAATCCGTATATCAATTTGTACCATTTTGCGGCTTGGTGACCCAAAAAATCCGCCTGGAAACATAGAACCTGTAGACTATATTGATTATTAAGATTTTTCCATTCAAGAAAATTTGGCAACCATTGACTAATTATTCTAATGATTAGATTTCTTAGCACATTGATAAAAATTATATATGACTGGGGTGGGATTTGATTAATTATTGGAAACATGTTATATAAAAAGGGGGAGGGATTTATAATTTTATGTAAATGTATAATCTTTATCATATTATATTTTAAAAGCTATGATTTATTAATGATAGTATACTAGATATGTAATAATTAATTATATTTACTATGATTCAGATGTTGTAAGAATGGAAAATCTATAAATAAAAATTAAAAAAAAAAAAAAAAAAAAGTAATACATGAAAAATTGTGATTACAAATATTCAATTTATCATATAAAATATAACCCTCCCCTTTTTTCATTTCTTAAATCCATATAATATACATTCCCCTCCCCTCCCCATTCTAATATAACCGTTATTAATGTGCTATGAAATCTGATCATTGGAATAACGAGTCAATGGTTCCCAAATTTTCTTAAAATTATGAATATTTCCCTGTTGTAATGCTATTGTTTTTTCCATTTTGTATATATGACAGACTGAATTCCACCAAAATGTAAAATTTAATTTAGTGTAGTCCTTCCAATTTTGAGTTATTTGTTGCATGGCGACCCCTGTCAATATTAATAATAGTTTGTTATTGTTTGCTGAAATCGGACTCTGAGTTCTCATTGCTGTACCAAATAGTATAGTATCATATGAGAGTCCTACATGATTTTCTAGTAATTCATTAATTTGGGGCCAAATTAGTTTCCAAAATGCATTTACACAGGGACAAAAAAAAATTAAATGGTCTAATGTCCCGACTTCTATTCTGCAATACCAGCATCTATTAGATCTAGTACTATCTATCTTTTGTAAATAAATAAATTAACTTGAAACTTGACAAACTTAATTGATTTAACACCTGCTTATAGTGTAGACTCACACTTATTTTTCTTACGATTACTGATGCTTACACACATTAAAGAAGTCGCAATGCTTCTGTTGATGAGTAAAGCAATATAATATAAAACCAAACATACAGTATTTTGGAGTAGAAAGACAAGATGTGAGAGGTCACCCAAACTAGCAGAGCATAAGGGAGGGAAAATTCTTCCATAGTTTAAAAAAGAAATCTGGCCTTAAGTGACTTTCTTAGCATCATTCACACTACATGACCATTGACCAGCAAGTAGAGAGGGAGAGAATACAGAATTGTGCTGTGTTCTAGAAGATCTGTGTGCAGCTTCAACGAGTATTTTTCTGTTTCCAGCAGGTGGAAATGGATGTGCTCTGCGGCTCCTGGATCAGCCTCTCAGCTAGTTTCTGTTCCAGGTAGTCAGTTGACTCCCAGATGAGCAATGAGCAAGGGAGTTTTCCAATTTCCACTTGGAGATATATCTAATGGTTACTGGGTCCTTCCCACCCTCTTCAACAGTGACTTTCATCCCTTTTTTTTTTTTTTTTAAGAAAATTCAGAGAAGAGTAAGGAGAGCTTCTTTCGTCCAGTATTGTATCTCAAGAAGCTGAATCACTGTCTGTTGGTTTCTCACTTCTGACTAGAGACTTCTCATTCTGTTATTGCATTGGGATTTATTGACAGCCCTAGACTTCAAGAAGGCTTATTTTCACATCCTGATCTGGCTACCTCATCAGAGATTTCTAAGGTTTTCCTTTCTGGCCCAGCACTTTCAGTTCCAGGCAAAGCTGTTCAGACTAGCCACTGTGCTCAGAACATTTTCCAGAGCCATGGTAGTAATGGTGGCATATCTCTTACATTTTAAGAGTTCAGGTTCACCCTTACCTGGATAGCAGGATCATTTGGACTACCTCCATAGTATTGCAGCTACTCCTCCATTCTCTTGGCTGAGTGATCAACTACATGAAGAGCACAGTTGTTCCCACACAGACTCTGGAGTATCTGGGAGTTCTCTTCTTCACAGAACAGGGGAAGGTGTTTCTTTAGATCAAAGACAGATGAAACTACAGCTTCTAATCCGTCTCCTACAACAGAGGTTTCTTACACGGGATTACTTCCAAGTTCTGGGTTTGTATTCCGTTTTGAGAGCACATATGAGATCTCTTCAAAAGGCATTGGTTTCCCTTTTTTAAGATTTCCAGTGTCATCTGTCTTAGATGGCAACAACCAGAATCCGTAAGAAGTAGCAGCTACATTTCAGCAAATCTATGCAAAGAGTTATCTTTCCTGATAGTGTACTGGGAAATTGGGATGCCAGTTTCTTTGGATGGTGAATGCATTATCAGTCTCAAGTGGCTCAGGGCACATGGACAAAGGAAGAAACTTTGTGGTCCATTTATCACTTGGTGCTAAGAGCAGTTTGGAAAGCTTTACTGGCAGTTTCTTTTCATCATGAGGGACATTCTTCAACAATACCACGGTGGGAACCTCTGTCAGTATATGGTGGGGGAGGACACAGTCATTATCGGGCATTGAAATCATACTGACTTTTCAGCTGGGTTCAAAAACATTTGATCCAGGGGTGGACAACCATGGTCCTGAAGGGTTGCAACTTAGTCAAGTTTTCAAGATTTCCATAATGAATATGCATAAGATCTATTTGCATAAAGTGGAAGCAGTACATGCAAATCAGTCTAATGCAGATTCATTTTGGAAATCTTGAAAACCCGACTGGATTGTGGTGCTTGAGGACCATTGTTCTATTTGTCCAGAATGGAATCTTAATTTGGTGCTTAAAGCACTTCAGAAGACTACAGTTATAAGCCTATTAAGAAATCTTCTCTTAAATATCTTCCCTTAAAAAAAGATAATTTTAGATGCTTTAGCTTTGGCCAGGAGAGATTCAGAATTTCAGGCAAAGATTCCTTCCTTCACGTTACCATCTCTCCATTATACAATATAACCTAGTCAGTGAACCTTCCATTATGTAGAGAGGATTGCGACGATCAGTTCTCCACCTTGAGACTGTTGGATTTTAGAAGAACATTGATCAAATACTTGGATGTTAACTACTTTTGAAAGTCTGACTGGCTTTTCAATCTTTTTGGGAAGTCAAGAAAGGGAGAGGCTGTTTCAAAACCTACAATTGCATGCTGGTTAAAAGAGACCTTAACTTTGGCCTATCATCTTGTGGAAAAACAGCCTCCTTCAGTATTGAAAACTCACTCTGTAAAGGGAGCAGCAACTTCATAGACAGAAGTGAATTCAGTATTGCCAACTGATACTTGCAAAGTAGCAATTTGGTCCTCTCTTCATTGCAAATTGCATTGCATTGCAAATTGGATACAGCAGCATATTGGGGATTCTGTCGTTTATGCCACAGCTGCAGGGTCCCACCTTTCTTGAGGACTGCTTTTTACATCCTGTAAGTTCCCGAATAGTTTGGAGGATGTTAAGGAAGAAGAAATTAGGGCTTACCTGGTAGTTCTGTTTTCTTTAGTCCTTCAGACTATTCCAGAAACCTGCCCTATATTGGCTGTCAGTAATTTGCTATATTTACAGATTTATCTTGCTGTTGTCTTCTGCTTCAAGACTCAAGATACCATCTTTTTTCAGAGGTTATTAATCGTTCTTATTTTAGCTAAGGTGTTTGTTTGTTTGTTATTAAGTACAAAACTTAAGAAAGGGCTAAAGTTGTTTTCTTTACTGCCTCTTTGTTTCTTTAACTGCTTTGTTGTCTAAATACTGAATTAGAGCTGCACACAATTCTGTATTCTCTGTCTCCACCTGCTGATCGATGGTCTTTACACCTGAAAGTTCTGAAATAGACTGGAAAACTAAAGGAAAGAAAATGATCAGGTAAGCCCTAATTTCTCCATATTCACAAGCATTCTTACTCCTCTATGCTTATGAATG
Organism: Geotrypetes seraphini; assembly: GCF_902459505.1. Classification (NCBI taxonomy): domain Eukaryota; kingdom Metazoa; phylum Chordata; class Amphibia; order Gymnophiona; family Dermophiidae; genus Geotrypetes; species Geotrypetes seraphini. Next base: position 9,279,405 of record NC_047098.1, on the reverse strand, counting down.
CCTTCACGTATCCTGGAGCTTTCCTTATGCATCATTCAAACCTACTATGTGTGCACACCATCAGTTTCACTATTTTCATTACTTTGAGTAGCCTGGGGACTTTGTAGGATTCAGAGATTGCATTATATATGTAGGCATTATAGCATGTCAAAAAGTAAAGGTAGATGGAGCGTGTAAAGATCTTATTTTGACTGCATCTTGACTCCATAATATGAAAGAGAAGTACGGTACTTATTCATTTCATCTGTGTGTGTTGTTTGTTTTTTTTTCATGCTGTTATAGCAGATATGAAGACTCCAAAACGTCGACAGCCTTTTGTCCCATTTGCTTTGAGAAATCATACTGGGTGCACTCTTTGGTTCGCCACTTTAACGACAACCCCTACCCGGTAAGAAGCCTACTACTCCTAAATTATTTCTAGAGCGCTACGAGACGTACGCAGCGCTGTACAGAGTCATAAATTTCTCTAACACCATAAGAATGTAATGTGTGTTGTACTGGGTTAGACCATAGGTCCATTAAATCCAATGGCTATGCTAGGTAATTGAAGGTACCTAACAGATCCCAAAACATTGATCCATTCCTTGCGGCTCATAATACCATAAATAGTGAGACTAATTTGCAATGGCATTTTGCCTTTCATGCAAACAGTTCTGTTATTCTAGAGCAGTTACCAGTTTTTATTTCTAATCTGTGTGACTGTTTTCAAAGGCTAGACAAGAAGCAACGTTGTTTTTAACAGAAAGGGTGATAGATGCGTGGAATAGTCTCCCGGAAGAGGTGGTGGAAACAAAGACTGTGTCTGAATTCAAGAGAGCATGGGACAGGCAAATGGAATCTCTCGGGGAGAGGAGGAAATAGTGGATGCTGCGGCAGGGCAGACAGGTTGGGTCATTTGGCCTTCATCTGCCGTCCTGTTTCTATGTTTCAATTACGGTTGGCCCAGCGACAAAAATGGTTAAGGGACAGGAGGAGTTGCTGCACAATGAGAGGCTAGAGAAACTGGGCCTCTTCTCCCGGAGACTGAGAGGAGACATGATTGAAACATTCAAGATATTGAAGGGAATGGACTTAGTAGAGAAAGAGAGACTGTTTACCCTCTCCAAGGTGAAGAGAACGAGAGTTAAAAGGGGATCGATTCCGTACAAACATAAGGAAGTTCTTCTTCACCCAGAGAGTGGTAGAAATTTGGAATGCTCTTCCAGAGGCTGTTATAGGAGAAAGCACCCTCCAGGGATTCAAGAAAGGGTTAGATAAGTTCCTGCTGAACCAGAACGTACGCAGGTAAGGCTAGACTCAAATAGGGCACTGGTCTTTGACCTGCGGGCCGCCACATGAGCGGACTGCTGGACAGGATGGACCACTGGTCTGACCCAGCAATGGTAATTCTTATGTTCTTATGGTGCAACCTAGAGTAAATTATTTTGAGAACAGAATTTAAACTTGTTTACTTTATTATTGACCGTATGTCTTGGCCGACCACATGCTTGTGTTCTTTCTGTCATGTGTATAAGGGGAATATTGTCAGATAATGGTGATTTCTGCATATGGAGGGCTGGGCTGGAAAGAGATGCGAGTGGTAGCAAACGTCAAATGAGAATATACTGGTGCGTGGCACATGACTGTAATTTTGACATCTGCAATTTATGATCTTTGTCTTCAGTGTAAACATCTCATGACGACAGCAAAAGATGAAATTGATGTGATTCAATAAAGAAAATTACAGTGGTACCTCAGAATCCGAACGCCCCAGAACTCGAACAACTTGGAATCCAAACAATTTTTTTAATTTAATTTTGCTCCGGAATCCGAACGCTGCTTTGGAATCCGAATGTATGGGAACTGCAAGCGTTGTTCAGCCCAAAGCTTCCCCTCTGACGCAGTTTCCTGTTTCTACCTGGGCGGTTCACATCAAAGGGAAGCTTTGGGCTGAGCACCGCTTGCCGTTGCTGTTGCCAATCTTGCTGTCTATGCCGGCGGGGGTCTGATCTTGCTGTCTCTGCCAGTGTGTTTACGGTACTGTTAAATTTATTTGTGGGACCAAGGAACAGATTAATCCAGTTTCTATTATTTTTCAATGAGAAAAATTGTCTTGGAACTCGAACGTTTTGGAACTCGAACAAGGTTCTGGAACGGATTAAGTTTGGATTCTGAGGTACCACTGTACTTTTATCTGCTGAGTAATATTTTTCATTGTTTCGTATGTGTCTGACCCTTGATCTGAAGGGAAACCAGATGTTATTTGTGCAGCTTCCTCTCTTGGAATTTGTATGTACAGTTCACTTTAGGATCATATGTATAATATGACTTGATTTATTGTACACTTGTTTGTATAATGTAAAAAGGAATAAAGATATTAAAAAAAAAAAAAAAAGGATCATATTCTGTCACGATCATAGAGGAAACGATTATGGATATAGTATGTTGCGATGGGCGTAGTATCAGCCACGATTGAGTTACGTTTTACAGCTCAGGCCTGGAAAGCTTCTCCCAAAATACAAGCAACTGGTCGCATGATTCATTTTTACTCCCTGATTCAACTGTGTCACGCGGAAAACAGATTAATCACTCTGCAGTTCTGTTCTGTGTGGTTTGATTGCAGGGCAGCCCTGTCCCACAGCAGAAGTCCTGATGTTGTCCCTGAAGGAAACAGAACCTTCCTCGATGATGCACACAACGTTAGTCAGTGGAGAGAAGTCTTCCCAGGGGAAGAGGTTCCTTTTGAATTTGAAGCCAGAGGGAAACTGAGACACAGGTGAATTTCTGTTCCACTTTTCACTTGCCAGCATTCTGAGGAGGGTGAAGTGGTGAAAGAACAAGAATTCTCTGCCCCATTGACATATACTAATCCATAGGTTAATGTTCCTTTGCATTCAAGCTCTGTAGAACAATTGTGGACAAAATTTAGCTGAAGACCTGACAGAAGAATGGCATGAAGTCATGTTTTCATGCGCTATTTTCTAGAAATATCATAACTCATGTTTTTGTGTCACCCCAATCCTGTTAAATATCGGACCCAATAAAAGTCTTGTGCCCTGGCCTTTTTGAGATACTAGGTAGTGATATTTTTCCACATGCCCTTTTTCCCTGAACAGGCATACGCATGATTTAAGAATTCATCAGCTGCAGGTGCGGGTAAACGGCTGGGAGCAGGTCAGCCCCGTATCTGTAGACAAAGTTGGAATCTTTTTCCGCTATGCAGCTCCTGACAAGAACCCTTCTTCATCTACAGTAAGTTCTGCCCTGAATGTGTACTCTTTGACCAGTTTTGGGGGCTGTGATCAAGAGGGCATGGTGCAATTTAAAAAAACATTCAAAACTTCGTTGCAAGTAAGTTCTAGAAAGCATGTGCAAATGTCCATGGATGCTGGATACCTGGTGTGCCTCCAACTCAATTTTCAGAGGGAAATCTCATTGGGGTTTCACTTTCAAAATTACCTTGTCAGGGGCAGGACTCTACACAATGAGAATAGCTGTGGGCCAGTCAAGCTGGGGCAAGAAGCTTCATCTCCAGGCTATATAGTTTGTTAACTCAGGGGGAGTTTAAGTTACCATATATGGCAACCTAGGAAGAAGACCTTGGGGAGGAAATCTTGAATTCCAAATTGCTCAATATTATTCAGGGAGTAAATAGATTCTTTGTGTCAGGTAAATCAGTGGTCCCCAACCCTGTCCTGGAGGACCACCAGGCCAATCGGGTTTTCAGGCTAGCCCTAATGAATATGCATGAGAGAGATTTGCATAGAAAGGAAGTGACAGGCATGCAAATCTGCTCCATGCATATTCATTAGGGCTAGCCTGAAAACCCTTTTGGCTTGGTGGTCCTCCAGGACAGGGTTGGGGACCACTGAGGTAAATTAAAGAGGCAAATTTTTTTTATTTATAAAGTGTTTATTTATAAGTGTTGGAGGGGTTGCAGGAGCACAGGGTTACTTATACATATGTGGTGGTCCTGCCCATGGGTTCATCAGTATTATTCTAGTACTGAGATAGAAATGTTCCTGAGAAATAAAATGCAATTAGATCCACTTAGAAGTTTACTAGGCCTCAGTAGGGACACTTCTGACTCAGTTATTGGCAAACAACCCTCTGTTACCTGCTAGGGCACTTGAGTTTGCCAAACAGTAGAAGTCAACATCAGTTTCTTCCTTGGAACAATGGCAGAAGAGGCTTAGATATTGCATCTTAATGGTATCCCTTAGATACATCACAAAAGGAAAGCTACACATCAGGAACACTGGTCCTTACTGTGGGACTATCTGGGGAGTAGTTAATGGAAAGAAAGGGTGCTGGATTTTAGGAGTGAGGCAGCCCAATGTATTGCATTATGGAGGTCTCTTAGGGAGGGGGTGGGGGAGATGTCCCAGTTTAGTTTTGTTGGTTGTTTCCTGAGTAGGTTTCATGCAGCTAGTAACTTGTTCATAGATGTTCATTTCTATTCCGCTTTGAACGGCAAGGTAAAGGCGGAATAGAAATCACTAATGAAATGTAATGCAATGTTATTCCTTTGTGTCATTCTCTTGTTTTGATTTTTGCTTGACTGATTTAATAGAAAAGAAAATGATCTTGTCGGCTGCAGATACAATGTACCCTCAGGCTTGCAACCCCTATCAGCAGTCTCAGAACTGCTCTGTATATTACTACTACTTTTATAAAGCACTATATCAGCTGTAGTGCTCCTTGCGAGAAATATAAAATATTATGTAGTGTAAATTAGTGGCACCTGATATGTACAGGCAGGTCAGGGAAAACAGTGTGTATTGCCTCATGACAATTATAACTTTTCTTTCCTAGTTGGGGAGTCCCATCAGTAAAACCAATATAATTCACCCACAAGTCTATGTAAGTACTTTTTTTTTTTTTTTTTAACTTTGTTGAGAAAGATACAAGAATCTTTCCCATGTATAAGGTCAGGTCTTAGATTAGGGCCTGTTTCTTCTACACAGTGCTGTAAACTTCACTACTATTATTTGTATAGTGCTACTGGACAAGAGCACAATAACAGAAAGCACTATGATATGGTGCTATTTGGTACATCAATAAGAGTTAGGAGCCAAATATCTTCTAACAATAACAACCTATTACTCATTATGACAGGGGTTGGAATTGTCTGAATGATAGCTTTTGGTGGAACTCACTATGTCACATATTTAAAATGGAAAGGGTAATTGCCATGCAGCAAGGGAATTTTAAGAAATTTCAGGTTATTTGGAAGCCATTAACAAAATACTGCAATGAATGAATACCATTTTTCCCCTTAAAAATGCACATCCGAGATGGGGTGGGGGTATTTTGGTTTTCTTATGAGTGCAAATTGAATATAGGGGAAGGAGCGATATGGAATCTGAATTAAATGTTGATAGACAATTAAGTGATGTATTTAAGTATGAAATGATGTTATATGCTGTTACACTTATTGTAAGTTTTAAAAATCAATAAAGAATTTTTAAAAAAGAAAGCTTTGTATTGAGCCTTTTCAAAACAACAACTTTGCAGGGCTGTGATTTCTTGTATTGCATCAACTTAGGAGTTTTCCAGAGGTGCAGCAGGTTTTATTACCAGATGTGCCCGTTTATCAGATGTCTTTCAATTATGTGCTCTCAGAAAAAAACATTTGTAAGATCTTTGGATAATTCTGGTTCAATAAAATGATATACCCTGAAGAGAGTACCTTTGACCCTGGGTTAACAGCATATGTCATTCATTTCTCAAAGATCTTTGCCTACCCATGGTTTAAGAAGGCTTGAGAAGTCTAGCAACTGATTTCTTTCAATGAAATCAAAATGTTTTTTTGTTGCTTTCCTATGGCTGTATAGTTTTCTTCGCTGCCTCCGGTACGGGTGGTATTTGCTGTCTCTATGGAAGGTAGTGCTCGAAAAGTTATTACTGTCCGTTCTGCACTGATTGTGAAAAACAAGTTGGAGGCGCCAATGGAATTGCGACTGGACAGCCCATCGGCACCTGACAGTAAGTCTAGCACTGCCTTCCTGCTTGTCCTAGGAGAATCCTCTCTGTTTCAGTTTTCCATGTGTATAAAGAGGAAAAGGTTTGACTTCATGTGCATTTAGATTTCCCTAGGCTAGAAGAGGTCATCTGTGCCTGCGTTTACCTCCTCCTCACTGCCTTCAAATGTGACTTCAATGAAAGCTCTAGATATTTATCATTATTGATATTTATTTCTGAATTTTTTACTGTGTCTTTTTATTGAATCAGTCAAAAACATTGAGCCTTAGATTACATGTGACACAGATATTATGAGCCAAATATACAGAAGGCTATTGCAACAATGGAACTTAAATTTTTTTTTTAACATTTTAGGGACCTTCCCATAATATTAGGCATCATATGTTTTCTTGTAATTGCAATAAACATGCTTTATAAACTAAAAACGATAGTGTACTGTCATTTTCAACTTGTACAACACAGATAAGAGAAGCAATCTTCCATTATACTTGCATCCTCACCCCCCCCCCCATCACAACATTTCCTTTTAAAAATACTTAGAGGCTTCAAGGTGCTGAAACACAAACAAAGGTATATATCCATTAGCTGCTCCTTTCCCTTAACAGCTCACACCCAAGAAGACGCAGAATTCTTACCTCTAAATGACTATAATTACATCATACAATGCCAGTCATTTCATGCATAAGTAACCATTGCTAATAGCAGATCAGAGAGGTATCAAGCATAAATGAAATTAATACATCACTCCTTAATTTCCAACCCCATTCAGCTCCCCCCCACAAAGAAAACCCACCATCATTTAACACTGAAGGAGGGAGTCATAGAACTAGAAAGATTGTGAGGTTTGATCTTATCTCCAATATAATCTACAGTCTCCAGATCCAGAATGAAAGTACAGTGGTACCTCAGTTTACGAGTACACCGGTTTGCGAGTGTTTTGCAAGACAAGCAAAACATTTGCAAAATCGGTGCCTCAGAAACCGAGCATGGCTCAATTTACGAGCACCCCCCCCCCCCGCAATCCGGCACCCCTCCCCCCCCCCCCCCCGTCATGATCCAGCACCCCCCGACGCTTCTTACCCTCATCTGGGCACTGGCATCGGCATATCCTGTGCTTGGTGCCGGTGCCCAAAGATTGGCCTCCTCTTCTGCTAGGCCTTGAGCATGCTCAGATAGTAAGAAGCGGCGAGGGGGTGCCGGATCGTGGCGGGGGGGGGGGTGCCCAATCGCGTCGGGTTGGGGTGCCGGATCGTGACCGGGGAGTGCTCAATCGCATCGGGAGGGGTGCCCAATCGCGTCAGAAGGGGTGCCGGATCGTAGCGGGGGGTGCCCAATCGCGTCAGAAGGGGTGCCGGATCATGGTGGGGGGTGCCCAATCGCGTGGGGAGGTGCCGGATTGTGGTGAGGGGGTGCCGGATCACAGGGGGGGCCTTCGGGGGGAGCAGTGCCGGTTCTCGTGGGGGTAGGGGGCGCATCAAAGCGAGTTTCCATTATTTCCTATGGGGAAACTCGCTTTGATAAATGTGCATTTTGGATTACGAGCATGCTCCTGGAACGGATTATGCTCGTAATCCAAGGTACCACTGTATTTAACAATCTCCATTCTAAAGTCTCTCCTGTCCCACCAGAAATATACATACATATATACACATATATATATGAGAGTAAATAAAAAAAATATACTTCTCCCTTTGTATTTGCTGTGATAGGGGATTAACAGAACTGCAAATACTGAAAAAACGCAAATAACTTTTTTATATGTTATTTGCTGTTTTTTTTTTATTAAAAACCATCGTGAATATGGTGAAACCGTGAATAACATGGTGGGAGACCTGGCCTGTTTCTGAAGGAGAGGTGAACAAAGAGCTGGGAATCAGCAATTTTCTCTGTAAACGTTTGGAATCGGCGATTTCTCTATGCAAGCTGATGTAATTTGGGAAGAGGAGCCAGCAAGCTAAAAACCGTGAATAATCGAAACCGCGAATACGGAGGGAGAAGTGTAAAGGCAAAATACATTTAATGGCTTTAATAGAAGTAACTGAGCAATTGAACATACCACTTTTCCACATGGTTCCCATGCAAGACGACCCATTTGTTGTATTTTTCAACTAGCTTCTGCATTCATGCCAGGTGAGCACCACTTCCTTTACTTCATCATGCTTTGTCTTTTGCTCACCGGTTTGCAGTGATGCACCCAGGTCTCGTCACTGCTGACGATTCTCTCCAGAATACTTCGATCTTTTACCGTCTCAGGAACTTGAGTCACAACCTCCACACACTGTTGCTTGTGCAGATCAGTAAGCTGTTTGGAAGCCCATCGTGCGCAGACTTTCTTGTATCCCAAGTCATCATGCATTATGGCAAACGCAGATCCATAGCTGATATCCAAATTTGCAGCCAATTGAGACACTGTTATCCGTCGGTCTTCTCTAATTAAGGCATCTGCCCTGTCTATGTGCTCTTGTGGGTGCACATTGTTGATGGGAGACCAGAACAACCATCGGTTACACCTGTTCTTCCCACTTTAAACCTTTTTACCCACTCATAAACTTGTCATTGATTCATGGAGCTATGTCCATACTGAGTCAATATCCCTTGGTGAATTTCCACAGGTGTCACTCCCTCTGCACAAAGAAAACACACTACTGCACGATTCTCTTCAATGGTACATGTTTCTGACCTTGACTAAAGGCCGAGTGCTGCATTGTGTGTGAACAAACTATCTAACAGGCAATGTTCGAATACATATAATAATAATTTATTTCTTATATACCGCTATACCATAAGTTCAAAGTGGTTTACAGCAAAATACATACAGCATGAGATGTAAGGAGAAAACAAAGATACTTTCTGGGATACAAATTACAAATGGAAGAGAACCAAGTTGGTTTGAATCTAAAGGATGAATCTAGTCAAAGATTGAGGTACAAGGGAAAAACAATATGTTTCATATCACTAGCTCTGTTCTGGTTATCATGTAATTTAACAAATGCCTTTAATTTTTGATTCGCTCTCATTAGTGTGTGTGTGTATATGTGTATAATATATGTTTGTGTGTATAATACACTGTGTTTCTGTTTACAAGGAGAGTGCATAACTATGAGCTCAAGAAGCTAAAGACTGAATATAAGACTCCCACACTGATAGAAATAATGTTTTCTTTTTCACTGAAGCCCGTGCACTCTTACGCTTCATAAGCATCAAATTATTCAATATGCTACACCATTGCCAATGCGTGAGGGGATCCCTATTGACCCACGCTGTTCAAATGACCTCTTTGCGTACGATACCTGCCTTCCTGAGAAAGTGACATGCTCCCCCGTTCTGTAACACAAAAAGTTCCAATCTGTCCAATAAAAACCCCATCGCCGAAAATGGGATTCTAGTTTTTAACAATGATTCTAAATAAGTTATGATTTCCTGCCAATAAGAATTAATCCATGGGTAGGTCCAAAAGGAGTGAAAATATGAAATTTTCCTCCCTGCCGCACTTTTGGCAGAAAAGCAATGATATGCGCCCCCTCCCCCACCCCATTTTAAATAATTGAACTTGTGTCATATAAGCTTAATGAATTACCCAAAATTGACATTCCCAAAGTTCTTCACTTAATGCCAAAGTAGGTATCCAAGAAACCAATCTCTTAACATCTAATGACAATGTCTGGGGGTATTTATCTCTGAATTTATGTTGATTCTGAAAACAAAGTGAAGTATCGTTCCTTTTCCTTTTTACAGTAGTCTTTGGAAACTTTATTTAGCTTCAAGCCCATCCTTCAGCCTTTCTAGTCCTGTTTTAGACAAAAAGACATCTCGCATTTCTGTATCCTTTTGGTTCACAGAGCCGGTTGTGCTTCCAGCAGTGATGCCAGGGGATTCCTTTGCCATTCCTCTGCATCTTACATCCTGGCGACTACAGGCCAGGCCAAAAGGAATGGGAGTGTTTTTCTGCAAAACCCCCATCCATTGGACTAATGTGATGAAAACAGGAGAAATCTGTAGCAGTAAACGTGAGTGCCATTCCATGGATTCAGAGAACAGTCGATTTTTCAGGTAAACATTTTGTACCCTGTGTCGTACTCATCTGTATGTGTGATTTGCTCTGCTTCAACATGGTTTAAGGGTGGTATTTTTAGAGGGATCTGATTTGAAAATATTTTGTCTTGATGAGGGGGGAGGGGGCAGGGAGGTTGTGAACTTGCAGCTTTCTTATTTCTTTGAGCCAGCTTGGAACCAGGACAAGGTTGTGGTGCCATGTATTTCCTGCCAGTGAATTGTCCTGAAAATGAGGCAACTCATAATTGAATAAATTACAATCTTCCATTGTTCTATGTCTCTTTTCAACTTATTTTAGCCCAGTCAATGTAGTGTCATTTCTCAGCAAGGAGATATAGATAGGATTAATTTTTACGCGGTTAATCTGTCCAGTTAAATGCTGAATATTTGCACTTAATTGAATAAGTGCCAACTCTACCACCCAGAATGCCCCCCATATAGTCAGTTTTCCGTTTGGTACTAACCGATTATTTTCTACGCCACTAACCAGTTAAGTATTGCTGAAAATAACTGGTTAGCCTTGGAATAAGCAATTTAACTGGCCAGGAGCCGGGAGGAATCGACTCATCTTGCTGTGTGAAAGTGCACAGTTTTCGCATTGAACCACTGGGCTGAACTATGTCCTCTTGTTACATGATGCAATGATTCCTTAGTTAATAGGTGGGAAAAACCTCAAAGGCAGAATGTACTGCTCTTTGGGGATTATCTGTACCGGTTATTCCACTGATTTTCACACCTATCTGTCTTCTTCTACAGGTTTTGTGTGGCTATGAAAAAAGAGAATTATCCATATTACATGCCTTCCAACATCTTTTCTGACAGCGCTAAGCAAATATTCAGACAGCCTGGGCATACCATTTACCTCCTGCCAACAGTTGTCGTCTGTAACTTGTTACCCTGTGAGCTCAATTTTTATGTCAAAGGCATGCCAATCAGTGGGACGCTAAAGCCTGGCAAAGAGGCAGCATTGCATACAGCAGATACATCTCAGAACCTAGAGCTGGGTAAGAGAGTGAACGGCCACTCATAATGGCCAGACAGCTTGATAACAGTTCTAATAAAAGCAGTTATAAATATAAATATTATGTAACATTTTAGATTCCATGATACGAAAAACATGTATTAAAATATTTATTATTAGTAGTTTTGTGTCAATGCAAGTTGCTTTGTACTTCAAGGGTCAATGCAACTGCTTTGACCGCCTTTATGCACAGGTAGTTTTAAATAGTTTTCTCAAGACCATAAAATGATAGATGATGCTGGAATCAAAATGGTCCTCTTTGTATTACTTATATGTACTGTCTGTCCATCTCTGGCTGCAATCTGCTTTAGAATTTTGAAAGGAAACTGTGAACACTGTATCATTGTTAAACATATCAAACCCCTTCACTTTTGAGTCTCACAATGCCACTTTTACACCTCTTCCTATCGCTGATATATCTAAAAAATATCTTGGCTCCCCGTTTTACTGCCTCAGCTATTTTTTCTTTCATTTGCATCTTTGCTTTCCTGACTACTCAACCAGCCTCTCTTAACTTTTCCAGATATTTTAACCTGTCTTCCCCTTTCTGTGATCTTTTGTAGTTTAAGATAGCTATCTTCTTTTTCCTTATCTTTTCAACTACTGCTTTTTTTTTTACTTTATTTTTATTATTTAAACAAAACCTTCACAAAAACACTCTGACCAGAAATACAGTGTCAATTCCAATTATAATTCTTAAAATTATAATTCCTCATGAAATCAATCTAAAAATATAGGCACTTCCTTAGACCTCTATAAAGTTGAAATGAAGAGGAGGTAGAAAATAAAGGGAGTTAACAAGAAACTTAAAATCTATGTGACTTTAACAGATGCCTTAGCTAACATTATTCATAAAATGCTATACCAAGAATACCAAAGCTTAAAATTAATTAAATATTTAATTTGTTAATATCTTTAATTCAATTCATATCCTAAAAACTAACACAGTTTATTTCATCTACATTTAAAATCTACAATGACATGTAATACAAAGTGCAAAATGCTACTAATAACAAAATCATAGGCTAGGAAAAGCTACAGGTAATATCAGCTTTTAAATACAGTCCATCAATCAATCTTCAAGGTTCTTAATGATGTTAAGTGTTGAAGCCATTGAGACCCAATGAAGCTCACTTAACTTGATGATGAGTCAATTAAAGTCCCAATATCTCCTTGAGTTGTAATCTGTAGACTTGACCAAGCCAGTTGTTCCTTATATTCATAATCCAATGAGAAATGCTAAATCAGTTCTGAGGTTCTCTCTTCTTAATCCTTATTCTTAATTCTTATTGTTTTCTTTCATGTATCTCTGGTAGATAGCTTTTTAAGATCTAAAGAGGACCTTATATGTGCCTTCCTTCCTGAACATCTCTCAAATTTAAATACATTTGCAATCTTACAGCACATTTCAAAAAGGGATTAAGACTGTACTATTTGATAAATTCATTTCTTAACTGCAGTTTTACTCATAACAAAAATTTTATGCTGTCTATACTCTAGGTAACATGTTGTACTTTTACTCTCAATATTTTGTACTTCGCTGATTTCTAGTTTCTCTTCTGTGTAAACCGCCTAGAAGTCGTTCGATTGTTGGCGGTATAGAAGAATAAAGTTATGTCATGTTATGTAACAAAAAGATAGCACCTATTCTCCTTGTTTCTTCTCTCATAGCAAGAAATTGCTTACACCTCTCCTGAGTAGATCTTGTCACATCAGGATAAATCCATACTCTCTGAGCACAAAAAGAGATTGTACCATATTTAAAGTACAATCTCATAATAGACGATAGATCTTGCTCAAACACTAAATTAACAATGAGAGTAATTCTTTCTTTGACTTCAGCCAAAGAGTCTTCCAGAACAGCAGTTATGTTTTACAAATCATTACTAATTTGTACTTGATCACTCATCTCTTTCCCTATACTTGGCAGGTCTCCTATTTCAGTCTTTTTATTCACTGGCATATGGTCTGAGGAAATTTTCAAATAAGACTCCCAGCGGAGACATACCCTGAATTTTAGGGCAATTTAGAATTCTAAACGTCTATTAAAGTTTTCAGTTTGTTCAATCTTCCATAGAATGGACTTCAGATCTTTTACCACTGCTGAAATTGATTCTTTGATGGAAACAGTTTCAGTTTGAATTCTTTCAGAACATTCCTGTCGAACCTTATCTAAATTCAGTGAAAAGGTATCCACCTTCTTAACCAGCATATCCACAGACTACTACTTTTGAGAATCTACTGTCTACTATTCAAAACTATAAACGGAGATAGCCCAACCTACCTGAACAACCGCCTCATCCAAACTACCTCAACCAGGCATAGAAAAACTCACACCCCCATTCACACACCCTGCAATCAAAGAAGTTAAATGGAAAAACTATATGATGGCCTCCTAGCCACTCAAGCAGCAAAACTAGACCATCAAATCTCCAATCTACTGATAACAACCCCAGACTACAAGACATTCAGAAAAAAAATAAAGACATACTCTTCAAGAAATCCCTGAAAAAGTCTTAACACCACGAGTACCTTCCTTCCTCCCATCTTCTTCCTAACCCCCCCCCCCCCGAATCAACCTGATCTACTCTTTACTCGCTCTAGAAATGAGCGATATTTTGTAACCCACTCTTTTGTAATCCGCCTTGAACCACAAGGTAATGGCGGACTAGAAATCTCTAATGTAATGTAATCAAAGCAGCCTTCTTTTCCTCTTACTTTTACTTACAAAATGGTTTGTTGCCCTTATAATAGCTTCTTTCCGTTTTGCCCACTGCTTCCTACTTCTTCCAGATGTTCTCAACTTGTTCCTGGACTATCCCCTTGCCAGTCAGTTTTTCAGAATATCCACAATGGATATACATGAAAGAAATTTGCATATAATGGAGGCAGTGTATTCAAATCAAGTTTATGCAAATTCATCTGGCATGTTATACCAAATCTATCTTTGCAGTCTCGAACACAGCTGCCCTGGAGTAGCATCTTTTTCTTTTCTGCTCTTTTTTTTGGGGGGGGAAGGGGAGTAAGTATGTCTACTGAGAACCGCCACTGAAGGTAAGCCACTGTTTTCTTCACAGACACACTTCCTGGTGATTCCAGAGCAGAGGATCAGTGGGATCAACCATTTTTGTTAAATACAGTGGTACCTTGGATTACGAGCATAATCCGTTCCAGGAGCTTGCTCGTAATCCAAAATGCTCATTTATCAAAGTGAGTTTCCCCATAGGAAATAATGGAAACTCGCTTTGATAGGTACAGAAAGGTAATTATAACAACTTTATAAAGATCTGGGGACCATTAGAGAATTATTGTAATGAAAGAACATCGTTTTCCTTTCTGATGGATACATGTATTTTATTGGGGGGAGGGAGGGGGGAAATTGGATGACTAATATTTTTATTTAATGATTGGATTTCTGTATGTATTATGAAAATTTTCATTGAAGAATTGTTGGGTGGGGGGGAAAGGGTTATAATTTCTACTTTAATGGATTATATGTATAAGAATATTTTTTTAGTAATGTAATGTTTTAATATTAATCACTTGTTTGTCAGTTTTAAAATGAATAAAGAATTAAAAAAACATATTATTTGGTACTGCAATGAGAACTCAGAGTCCGATTTCAGCAAATAATAACAAACTACTATTAATATTGACAGGGGTCGCCATGCAACAAATTACTCAAAATTGGAAGGATTATACCAAATTAAATTATACATTTTGGTGGAACTCTATCTGTCATATATACAAAATGGAAAAAGTGTTAGCGTTACAACAAGGGAATCTTCATAGTTTCAAGAAAATTTGGGAACCATTGACTAATTATTCTAATGATCAGATTTCTTAGCACATTGGTAGTAGGTATATAGGGAGGGGTTGGGATTTGTATATTTTTTGGAAATAGGAATTGGAAACAAGGGAGGGATTTATCACTTATGACATGATGTATTGATTGTAGTTACAAATGTCATGTAATAATTATAATATGTATAATTCAGTTGCTGTAAGAATGAAAAATTAATAAATAAAATTAAAAAAAAAAGAAGTTAAGAGAACAAGTATCTGTCATAATATCTGAAAAGCTAAGTTTCATTTTAGACCATATATTGTATTTTGCTTTCTCACAGGGATTTCACTGGAGAATTTTCCCCAATGTAAAGAGTTGCTAATTCCTCCTGGAACACAGAACTATATGGTGAGGATGCGTCTGTACGATGTGAATAAGCGGCAGCTGAACTTAATCATTCGGATTCTTTGTCGGGCAGAAGGAGCCTTGAAAATCTTTATTTCTGCACCCTACTGGTTAATTAACAAAACAGGTAAGTTTGGTTTATGGTAGTGTCTCGCAATCTTTGCCAAGCTGTGTTACCCTAAACATAATATCTGCGGCTTGAGGCATCCGGAAATGCACGGATGTCGTCCCAGTGATGTCACGGGCATGCTTGATGTCATCACGTCGACATCTACGTATATGCGATGGCACACCAGACGGGCCCTGAGCCACCAGTGGGAGGTGCTGGAAAGGAAGACGCGAGGAGAGGTGCTGGCACTGGCTGACTGCCTACAGGATGTTCCTCTCGTCAGTCGAGCAAAAAAGTGATTATGTGGAAAAGTGATGTACAGTGCTCCCCCGCGAATTCACGGTCCCGGTCATTCGTGGTATTTTCCAACCACGAATGACCGGGCAGGAGAGGGCAGCCAGAGCATCTGCGAGTGAAGGAAATTACTCACGGTATGCTCTGACCTCCTCTTCCTGTCTTCCTGCCTCGCCAATCAGGACTTTAGTACAAGAAGAGGCGGTCAGAGCATACTGCAAGTGATTTCCTTCACTCGCCGGCACTCCGGCTGGCCTCTCCTGTCTCCCCTGCTAAAAAGCGTATTTGCGGTTTTTCAACATTCATGGGGGTTCCTGGAACGGAACCTCCACAAATATCAGGGGAGTACTGTAATTTGTTTTAGAGAATATTTAATAGTGTTTAAAAAGATAAAAAGTGCAGAAAATCTTTGCAAATACCTCGTACTTTGAGTTGTGTTAAGTCTGAATGAACTATAAACTAAGACTAATATAGAAACTTGAATTCTGCTCAACAAGTTTTGTCAAACATTTCATAGGCTTATGTTGTTCCTCTCTTTCTGTCATACCTGAAGAGGTTAGGTTAAAATAAAGGGCCCTGTTTTTATAAAAGTATTTTGCCAGAGGCTCCGTATAGCAGAAGATTTGTTCTAATTTGATGTACAGTATTTATTCCACATTTTCTAAACCAAATTTACCCAATATGGGTTACAATAATAAATCAATGCATGGTTTTAACATAAAAATTAGTAGAAACCGGATTAAAAAAAAAAAAAAAAAAAAGCTCAAGCAATAAAACCAGGCAAAAACAAAATGAGCAAATAACTTATCATATAATAAAACTAACAAATAAGAAATATAACCTATGTTAGTAGAATGGGTACAAGTGGATCATTTTTTTTCTCCATCAAAAATTGCAAAGATGAGGGGACACTCGAAGAAGTTACAGGGGAAATACTTTTATATATGAGATAATTTTATTGAATTTTGAAATGAGATTCTGTAATATTAGTATGAGTTGAGATTTTTTTTTTTTTCTTTTTCTTTTATAAATCTTTATTGATATTTCAAACTTTATAATGTATACAATTTAAACATCAGAAAAAAACTATATGAAAATACATTATTATCATCAGAATTATTACATTCATCAAATTTTAATTCCCTTCTTATCCTCATTATAATCAGTAATCTTATATATTATACTATGAATAATATTAAACAAATAATCCACCCCCACCCTCCAACACCCCCTGGATGTGCAAAGGAATCTACTATAATTATAATGTAACAAAGTTAGTTAATGGATCCCATATCCCATTAAAGGATTTACTAATCCCTACTTTTAAAACCAATAGGAAATATTTTTTCACTCAGAAAATAGCTCTGGAATTCATTGCCAGAGGATGTGGTTTTAAGAAAGATTTGGATAATCTCCTGGAGGAAAAGTCCTTAATCTGTTATTGAGACAGATATGGGGGAAGCCACAGCTTGCCCTGAATCGGTAGCATGGAATGTGGCTACTATTTGGGTTTTAGCCAGGTACTAGCGACCTGGATTGGCCACCGTGAGAACAGGCTACTGGGCTAGATGAATTGTTGGTTTGACCCAGTAAGGCTATTCTTATGTTCTTATGTAAGCAGAAGTAAAATAGCATTTCCCCTGCCTGTCCCCCACCCTTCATCCTTCCAAATAAAAATCTACAATCTCCTTTTTCACCAGGGTTGCCCCTGATTTTCAGACAAGATAATGCAAAAGCCGATGCTGCTGGACAATTTGAAGAACATGAACTTGCTCGAAGCCTGAGCCCCTTGTTGTTTTGCTATGCTGACAAGGAGCAGCCCAACCTGTGAGTAAAAGGCAATAGCAGCTAGATGCTCATAAGGCCAGTACTGGGCAGACTTGCACGGTCTGTGTCTGTATATGGCCGTTTGGTGGAGGATGGGCAGGGGAGGGCTTCAATGGCTGGGAGGGTGTAGATGGGCTGGAGTAAGTCTTAACAGGTATTTCGGCAGTTGGAACCCAAGCACAGTACCGGGTAAAGCTTTGGATTCTTGCCCAGAAATAGCTAAGAAGAAAAAAATTTAAATTGAATCAGGTTGGGCAGACTAGATGGGCCATTCGGGTCTTTATCTGCCGTCATCTACTATGTTACTATATTACAAACACATCTTTCAGGTTGTGATGACCTTAGAGACCATTCGCATACCTCCTAAGGTGGTTCTAAACCAGTGGTTTCAAACTCAAACCCTTTGCAGGGCCGCATTTTGGGATCTGTAGGTACTTGGAGGGTCTCAGAAAAAAATAGTTAATGTCTTATTAAAGAAATGACAATTTTGCATGAGGTAAAACTCTTTATAGTTTATAAGTCTTTCCTTTTGGCTAAGTCTTAATAATAATATGGTCATTTATAGCTAAAGAAAAAACAAAAAAAACCACATGAAATAGGTCCTTTAGGTTTTTATGTGGATTTCCTTATTTTTATGTGGATGAACTTATTTCATGTGGATGATTCTATTGTACTTTGGAACTTTGACATTCTTAATAAAGTCCATTTAGGAACATTGTCACTCCACAGTGTTTTTTTGTTTTTTCTTCTCTGTGGATACTTTGGGGTCAACTCTCTTCGGTTTTGGCTTACCCCCTCTTCTGTTAAACTGCGCTATGAGCGTCGGGAGTAGCGCAGGCCATTCAGCACAGTTTAATAGAAGAGGGGGTTAGTCCCACCAGAACTGACGGCAGCAATTCAGAAGTGGCGCAGGCCCAAGCAGGAGTGCGAAAAGCACGCTCCTGCCGGACAATACACTTCTGGACCACCAAAGCTATAAGGCGCATTTTAAAAGGTACAACGGGCAGGGGGTCATTTTAAAAAGGCACGGGGGAAAATTATTCTAATGGGTAGACATCATTTTCCTTAGATAATATGTGTATAATTAGGGGGGTGGGGGGCTGTTTTGGAATTTTTATTAAATGCTTACTTTCATTATCTTCTTTTAGATATGTTTAATTGAATTAGTTGAAGTAGGGTGGGTGGGAATGGGCAAAAATTCAAGTATGTATGATATTAGAAAGATTTTCAAGTGTTTAAATTTGTTATAATGATATATTACTGTACACTTGTTACAAGATTTAAAATGAATAAAGAATTAAAAAAAAAAAAGCTCGGGTGGGTGGTAAAATTTGTGTCTTTGCTGCATAAGATGC
Organism: Geotrypetes seraphini; assembly: GCF_902459505.1. Classification (NCBI taxonomy): domain Eukaryota; kingdom Metazoa; phylum Chordata; class Amphibia; order Gymnophiona; family Dermophiidae; genus Geotrypetes; species Geotrypetes seraphini. Next base: position 9,260,590 of record NC_047098.1, on the reverse strand, counting down.
ACTGACATTTCAACCCACTTTTGGGTGGAAAAAAGTGCGTCTTATAAAGCGAAAAATATGGTAATTAAAAATTTGCATGTGGAACTGACACTACTCTACAATTTGTGCATGCAGCTTTGCACACCTGTCAAAAGAGTGTGCACGCAACATTATAGAATTAGGGGGAGTTTTCAGGAGGCTGTCTTTTTGTAGGCCCCTGCTGTCTATCTACAGTAAACAGCAGCCCATCTGCCTTCCCATCCTAGGCTCCTGTTATACAATTGTCTTTTGCGCATCCTTATTGTCACTATTGCCAGTTTTCATAATTACATCTAGTGTTTTTGGAATCATTTGGGATACGTTTTTCATCAAAGATAGAAAGGTAGATGAAGCATTTACCAGTGTAGGTTGGCTGGGGAAGAGTTGTTATTGGCTGAAAATTGAGTTCATTACTGGGAGGTACATAGCTTGAGACAATTTGCCAAAAAGGTACAAGAATATTTCAATGAATAAGTCTTCAATAAGTATGTCTTTTTACATTATGCATATGAACTTGTAATCCGCCTAGTTGATAGACAGACTAGAAATTTTTAAAATAAATAAGATATCTTTATAGTAAAAGTTTGAGGAGCCTTTCCTAAAGCGTGTTAGATGCTTTGGCTTTTCTTCCCCTGCAGTTGTACAATGCGCATTGGTAAGGGAATCCACCCTGATGGGATCCCAGGCTGGTGTCAGGCGTTCTCATTGGATGGAGGCAGTGGAGTCAGAGCCCTTAAAGTAATTCAACAAGGGCATCGTCCAGGCCTGATCTATAACATTGGTATGTTCACTGATTTTCTATTGTAAGCTGTTCTATTGCTTAAGTGAAAAATGGAAAAGTGGAAAGTAGTATATTAAATAAATAGTTCACAGCCACAGCTCTGTGACATAGTGACAATTGTAGAAATGATCTGTATTTGTCCTTGTTTATATTTTAGAGTTTTCATACAAAGCAAAAATTCTGTTACACCCCTTTCCGTATTCAGTATGCCAGGAGGGGCATTTTCGATAGAACATCTTACATAAGAACATAAGAAATGCCTGCACCGGATCAGACCTTGGGTCCATCTAGTCCGGCGATCTGCACACACGGAGGCCCAGCCAGGCCTACCCTGGCGAATACCTTAGTTACTCGTATCCCTCAATGTGTCTTTCACGAAGATGGGCATCCAACTTGCCCTTAAATCCTTGAATGGTGGTTTCCTCCACAACCTCTTCCGGGAGAGCGTTCCAAGCGTTCACTACTCGCTGTGTGAAGCAGAACTTTCTGACATTTGTCCTGGCCCTGTCCCCCCACAGCTTCAGTCCATGACCTCTTGTCCGAGTCACCTTTGACATTGTGAATAAAGTTGTTCCCTGCTCTATTTTGTCGAATCCTTTCAGTATTTTAAAAGTCTCTATCAGATCCCCTCGCAGAAAAAATGTCCATTTTCAATCCTCCCAGATGTCTATCTTTTATTTTTGAAATTGACCTCTGTATAAGTTTTAGTCCTTAGGATGTCTATCTTTTTTAGCCATTTAAAAAAAATAAAAACATCTATATGAACTCACTAAAAGCAAGTTTTGTAGATGTACCCAACAATCTTGTCTGATGGCAGCAGAGGAATCCCCATTAGCTGGGCCGGTTTCAGGGGTTCCTGCCATCTCAGCTGATGGGTATTCCCTCTGCCAGGATCAGCTGGGCCACATCCTTCAACATTCCCCTAACATCCCCACACCTCAAGATGTTGGTTGGTTGGTCTAAACCAGGGGTGTCCAATGTCGGTCCTCGAGGGCCGCAATTCAGTCGGGTTTTCAGGATTTCCCCAATGAATATGCATGAGATCTATTAGCATACAATGAAAGCAGTGCATGCAAATAGACCTCATGTATATTCATTGGGGAAATCCTGAAAATCCAACTGGACTGCGGCCCTCGAGGACCGACATTGGACGCCCCTGGTCTAAACTGTACCATTTCTTTTGGGGTTGTTTTTTTTTTTTTTTTGGGGGGGGGCGATTTGTTTAGTTTGGAATATATTTTAAAAATCAAATAAAAGTTCCTCTACATGGGAAAATTTGATCTTCTTCCTAACTCATTGCATGCACAAAATTTAGCTGCACATAATGAGGCATTTCTGGGGCTGATCAAATAGTTAATGTCTATAAATCTGTTTGAGCTGAACCACTGACCTAAAGTTATCCAAATAAATTAATACATATATATCCATGGCAGACTTGCACAGAGTGCTCCCACTGAATATCTTTAGGTGGATAAGTAGTCCTTCTTGCCAGCTTTTGGAACTGCAGCTATCTTTTTCTAAGGGTAGTTAGAGAATTTTTGGATAAAAATCAACTTAGCCTTTTTTTTTCTTATTTATTAAAAAGAACAGCAGCAATATTACACTTCATCCACTTCATCTGGAAACGGTTGCAATGGCTTCTGTCCTTTAGGGACTGTTTACTTTGTTGTCGGCCAGGTTTACCTACTTAGCATCTAATGATGCTCTGAAAAATCAGCTGCACTTCCTTGTCACGTCCCCATCAGCACTGGCTTTAGTGGTTTTTCCTGTTTCTTCTCTTTTACTATTGCTACTACTATTTATCACTTATATAGCACTGAACGCATACGCTGTACATTTTGACATTTAATAGATGGTCCCTGTTCAGAAGAGCTTACAATTAGAGAATGACACGGGGAAAAATTTATCACTGTACCCGCCCCGTCCCTGCCCCGCAAGCTCAGTCCCCGTCCCCGCCCTGCAAACTGTCAGATCCCACCCACACAAGCCTCGAATAGTTATGATTTTATACTGAACTTATATTATTAAAGTATAAAAAAGAGACTATTCTGTACAATTGTCATTTTATAAACGCAAATAATATAGAGCAAGGATCAACAAAACCCCTGTCTCCCCTCCCTTTCACAAATATCCCCTCCACTCAACAAACCAAATTATTACAGAATGCTACATAGAAAAATCAAGCTAAAAGAATACTTCAGTCACACATGGCAGGAATAGTGTTAGGGGAGTGCAACTAGGACAATTGCCCCCTGGTCAGAGAGAGTGAGCTCTAAGCCGGCTGGAAGCTAAAGAAGCACAGCCTGGGCTTTGCGGTCCGCAATTATGTCTAATACCAGCTCTAGCAGGATACATATTTCAAATCTGAAATAGTCTAATCGCAAAATATAAAATAATTTTTTTTTTCTACCTTTTGGTGTCTGGTAATTTTATTCTTCAAATCACATTGGTCTCAGGCTTTGGTTTTGGGTTCCTTCTGTCTTCATCATGGCATGACTGGCTCTTGAAGGTAAAATAGGCCCAAGAGGAGCTGGGGAGGAAATGCCGAGTCTGACACAATTTTTTAAAAACAGGAGCAGGACTTTTCACTGCTTCCACGGGGCAGTGAAAGGCCTTGTCCCCATTCCCATGGGGTGGTGAAAGGTCTTGTCCCCATTCCTGCGGTAAACCACTTGCAAATGTCCCCATTACTGCGGATTTACTGCAGTGACATGGTTTACCGCGGTAAACGGTCCCCGTGTCATTCTCTACTTACAATCTAACTTGGACAGAGAGACATGATGACATATAAGGTTAAAGATGCAGAATCCAAGGTGAGAGGAGTTAGGAGTTGTAAACAGTCTTGAAGAGGTGGGCTTTTAACTAGGCCTTGAACCCTGCCAGAGACAGTAGCAATAACTAGTGAAACATTAACAGCTGTGCTTTTGGTCTTTTACTCAAATATCTTTTATCAATATATATTGATAAAGTGCTGTCTATTTGACATTGTAATGGAGCATACTAGGCCATGTATTGTTGTTTGAATATTTTTACTGCTATAATTATCTGTTGCTTATGTTTGACGTATTCATACAGTACACCACTTTGACTGAATTCCTTCCAAAAGGTGGTAAATAAATACAAATGGTTTGGGTTTTTGTTTTTTTTAATCAGTGCTATATAACTGTTTTTCTCTAATTATGCTAGTATCTGTGGTTTTTGTTTTGTTTTGTTTTAGGTATTGATGTTAAGAAGGGGAGAGGACGATATGTTGACTCCTGTATGGTAACATTTGCTCCCCGTTACCTACTAGATAATAAGTCAACATACAAGCTGGCCTTTGCACAGAGAGAGTTTGCCAGAGGACAGGTAAAAAATGTAAAATAAATGAGCAAATATTGAATCTTATTTTTGCTATGGAGAAAGGTGAGAAACATGTTTGGGAAGAGAGCTGAAAAAGAATAAGAGGAGGGGAGAGGAAAGGAAATCTATATATATAAAATCGGAGGTATGTATGTGTGTATGTGCCGAGATCACGCAAAAACGGCTTGACCGATTTGAACGAAACTTGGTATGCAGATCCCTCACTACCTGGGGTGATATGTTCTGGGGGTCTCGCGGCCCACCTGCACACGTGGGCGGAGCTACAAACAGAAAATCTGATTTCACCCATTCATGTCAATGGAAAAAATGTAAAAAGCTGCCATTCTCACAGTAATTCAAAAACGGCTTGACCGATTTGAATAAAACTTGGTATGCAGGTCCCTCACTATCTGGGGTGATATGTTCTGGGGGTCTCGCGGCCCACCTGCACACGTGGGCGGAGCTACAAACAGAAAATCTGATTTCACCCATTCATGTCAATGGAAAAAATGTAAAAAGCTGCCATTCTCACAGTAATTCAAAAACGGCTTGACCGATTTGAACGAAACTTGGTATGCAGATCCCTCACTACCTGGGGTGATATGTTCTGGGGGTCTCGCGGCCCACCTGCACACGTGGGCGGAGCTACAAACATAAAATCAGATTTCACCCATTCATGTCAATGGAAAAAATGTAAAAAGCTGCCATTCTCACTGTAATTCAAAAATGGCTTGACCGATTTGAATAAAACTTGGTATGCAGATCCCTCACTACCTGGGGTGATATGTTCTGGGGGTCTCGCGGCCCACAACTCTATGTTGCTTGCTCAAGGGTGGGTTCACCCAAGAATTTATATGTTCTTGCTCCAGGAGGTGAAACTAAAATTGTTGTTTATAATCACGTTTTGCGTTAGTTGTATTGTATTCATTTTGTCAAATATTTCACATTATAATTTGAATATTGTACTTTTTATTAAGCTGTAAAAAAATAATTTCATTCACCACTATATAGTATCTTTATTTGAATCCATTTACAGTGTTATTGCTATAATTAAATACCCGTGCAACGCCGGGGCATCAGCCAGTAAGATTATAAAGTGGAAGAAATGAGTGGAAAAAAAAAGTTAGAATGAAAGAACTAACCCCCCTCCCTCCTTTTACAAAGTCGCGTTAGGCTTTTTTTTATCGCTGACCACAGCAGTATTAGCTCTGACGCTCATGGAATTCCTATGAGCTTTGGATCTAATACCGTTGCGGCCGACGATTAAAAAAGACTAACATGTCTTCATAAAAGTGGGGAGGGAGGGGAGAGGGTAAATTATCTATACAGAAAAATAGGAAAATTAACTTTTAGCAAAGAATATTTTTGAATATTAAAGAATGCAAATATGTGCAAACCTGAAACAGAATTTTGTAATGCTGTGAGGAAAATATACAAAACGCAGCTCTGGGCTTCTGAGTGTGCTATGCTGCAGACTTCCTTTTTCTCTTTTCCAGGGTACTTCCAATCCTTCGGGCTACATCTCAACACTTTCTGGCTCCAGTGTAGTCTTCCACTGGCCACGAAATGATTATGATCAACTACTGTGTGTCAGGCTGATGGATGTACCGAACTGCACATGGTCTGGTGGCTTTGAAGTAAACAAAAATAATTCTTTCCATATTAATATGAGGTAAAATCAATAAGCAGTGAAAGTTGTTTTTCCTTGATGTAGATTAAAACAGAAGCATCTCGGTATCCCACAGATAATCGCAAAAGGTAGACAGACTGCATGGTTTCAGTGCTTCTCACCCCGGTCCTCAGAGCACAACAGCCAGCTGGGTTTTCAGGATATTCATAATAGTATGCATGAGACAGATTTGTGTTTTATTACCTCCTTGGTATGCAGATCTGTCTCATGCATAGTCATTATGAATATCCTTTTTATTTATAGAATCTTTATTCGTTTTCAAATTGAACAAGTGCACAAAAATGCATTATACAAGTAATTCCTAAATAGCACTATAATATCTAACACATAAAAATCTAGTAATGTAATAACCCCACCCAACCAACCACCCTTCATCACATTTTCAACCGAAATAGAATATATACGTGTTCTATAACGTATTATAACATATTTTATAAAATTATTCCCAACTCCCCCCTCCCCCCCTTTAGTGTGCTATATATAACTAAGAAAGAAAAGGAAAAGAAAATAATTGATGACTATTCATCACAATATTTTGCCAATGGCCCCCATATCTGTCTTATGCATATTCATTATGGATATCCTAAAAACCTGACTGACTGGGTGTGCCCCAGGGACTGGATTGAGAAACACTATCTTAAAGTTCTGCAAAGGCCTGACGGCCAATACAGGCAGCCTTGGAGGAGCTGTACAGCTGCCCAATAGTAAAATAGGCTGGACTTGCTTGACATTTGGTACAATCAATCTCTCGGTTTATTTTTTATGCACATCTGTCCCTCTGGTTGCACATAAATGGTAATTCTGTAGCACCTGGTAGACTGGTATAGTCCTTACGAATGGGTTATATACCTCACTGCTACCAGCAGGTGGAGACTGAGAACAAACTTGTGTATCAGGATAGCTTCTCCTCTTGCAATCCAGTCTTCCTCAGTCTCCATTCAAGCAGGTGGTAAGACTAATTCGGCTCTCCTCTTAGTACTGTTGGAATTTTGTTTTGGACTCCTGGGTTCCCCTTTTGTGCCAGATAGAGCTTGGACGGGTCCTGTTTGGGGATCCGTCCGACCTCAGGGATGTTAAACTCGGCGGGTCTCGTGCTGGGTCCCTTCCCCCCCCCCTTCCTCCACCTCCCTACATTTTTGTAGAGTGGTTAGAGCAGTGGACTTAGAATCGGGGTTTAAATCCCACTGACATTTCTTGTGATTCTGGCAAGTCACTTAACCCTCCATAGCATCAGGCACAGAATTAGATTTTGAGCCTTCCAGAAACTGAAAAATATCTACTCTACATGAATTTTATTCACCTTGAGCTGCTCCTGAAAAAGATATGCACTAAATCTAAAATCCCTTCCGTATACCAGCTGCCACTTCTAAAATCGCCTCCTATGTATACATATTTTTTTAGGCTTTTTTTCTGATTGAATTACTTTAGATTTTAAAGATTTAATTATTTGTCTTTCCAAGTTCAAGGTGAGTTTGCAAACAGATACACAAGTTAATTTCCTTGTTATTGTACTTTGTGTACTGTATAAATGCAGATTTTATAAAATACACAACTCTTCCCCAACTGAACCCCTGGAATGTGTATATGGATTATATTAAAGGGGATGCAATCTTTTGGTGTGCCTGCTTTTTACATAGATATACTCTTGCTTAATTTTCCATTCATAAAACATTCTTCTTTAGTGTCCCTCCAGACCGGCACAGACGGATGGGCTTACGCTCCTCTACAAGCAGGTGGAGACTGAGACCACACTGAATTCTATCAGTGGTACAAGTGGACTGTGCAGTCCCTCTTAGAACCAGTCTGTTGTCAGTCTCCAGCAGGTGGAGGTGGTAAGCCTTGCTCAATTTTCCATTCATAAAACATTCTTTCTAAATAGAAAAAGCTTTATAAAATTACCTCCATATTCAGAAGCACACAGGGATTAACAAGGCTGTAGGTGGGCCATTGGCAATTCACGTACTTTTGCCTGATGGCATTTAGTCATTGCATTGGTTGTCTATGGAGGCTTGGGTGTTGTTTAAATTAGGCTGTTTCTGCTACAAGGCTCATTTTTATTTAGTCAAGAGATTTTCTTTGGCTTCTTATAGACATAGTAGAAGAACTCATCCTTTGTTTAACTTTCCATCTGTCCAGGGTTGTACGAGTAAGAAATTTCTTAACCACACTTTGGCATCTCAGGCAGCTCTTCATGACAATGACTTTCGAATACTGTTGCTCACAGCTTGTTCCTATAGACATTTTAGAAGACAATTAAAGACCTATCTTTTCTCTAAATATATGACTGACTATCTAACCATCCTATTTTATATAACATGCTTATTTTCATAATCTTTTGTAAACCGCGTTGAACTTCTGGTTACGCAGTCAATAAGATCAATATTATGTTATGTTATGCTTCAAGTCATGAATAATTCCTGCTAACTTGAGATTTGAAGGGAGCTTATCACTTTGGCATTCAAAATCGCATCCATTTGCATAGATGACTTCGCTTTCCTTCACTCTACATTGTATCATGTTGTATTTTATTGTATTGTATAGCATTGAATCCTACCGATTCCTACTGTATCTTGCATCTTCACTGATATGCCTCAGTTCTCTTGCTGTGAACCGCCCGGATCTTCTGGTTGGGCGGTATATAAGAAATAAAATTATTATTATTACTATGTTGGCTTTTTGGCTGATATCTCTGGAGTGAGCGGCACCTAGGGTGGTGATGTCCCTCACCCGTCCTCTTCCCTGCCCCCCTACTGTGCGCACGCCCCCTTCCCCTGTATCATTTAAACTCCAATGTGAGCAGCATGCCCACGTCAGTGTCGGCTCACCCTGTGATGTCACTTCCTAGGTGCGGGTCTTGGAAGTGATGTCATAGAGAGCGCCAATACCAACACAAGCAGCAACCTCGCACCAGAGAAGTAAGAAAGGTACGGGGGAAAGCAAGGGGAGCGCATGCACATCAAGGAGAGAAAGGGGGGTGGAGAGGAGGAGGGGTGCCGCACCCTTAGAAGACCGGGCCACACCACACTCCCCTTACTATGCCACTGATCGCATCTTATACATGTATGTAGCACTTCTTATATATACAAACCCCCTAGTGTTTTATTGTGTTCATTTATAAATACAGAGTTCCCCCGCAAATTCGTGGTTGGTGAATCGTGGGCTTGGTCATTCGCGGTCTGCTCTACACCAATCAGGAGCTGCGTGTCAAAGCAGCTCTTGATTGGTGTAGCCCAACTTTACTACAGGAAGAGGCGGTCGGAGCAGACTGTGAGTGATTTTCTTCACCCGCCAGCGCTCCAGCTGCCCTCTCCTGCCTTTTGACAGGTGAAAAACTGCATTCATGGGGGTTCCTGGAATGGAACCCCTGTGAATTTGGGGGGAGTACTGTATATTAACAGGTACATCTTGACTGTTTTGTTTCTTGCTTCAGGGACACCCTTGGAAACTGCTTTTTCTTACGAGTTGAAATCTCTCTTCGAGGAGCCACATACCGCATTTCGTTCAGCAACACTGATCAGTTGCCACCACCTTTTCGGATAGATAATTTCTCCAAGGTAAGTGCCTCTGTCTAATGTCTGCATCAGAAACCCTGGGAAAATGGTGGGATTCTTATTCAACGTAGCACATAGTCTGCTTTGCAACATTTTTAAACTGGTATCTTTGTGCCCTAGGTCCCGGTTGTCTTTACCCAGCGTGGCGTTGCTGAGCCAAGACTCAGCACTGAAGTGAAGCCCCTGATGTCTCTGGATTATGCCTGGGATGAGCCCACTCTTCCACCTTACATCACGCTGACAGTTAAAGGGGCAGGCTCTTCAGAAATCAGCTTCAACATGAATGAATTCCAGGACAGCCGCCAACTTTACTATGAAAATTTCATTTATATTGCTGCTACCTACACCTTTTCAGGGCAAGTTAGTTTCTCTTCCCTTAGTATTCATCTCTAAAAAGCTGATTGTGTGTTGATAATTGCTCTAAAAACTAAAAGAGCCACACACTTGATTCCAGAGCCCAGCTTCTGCTCATTTGACCAGGCTGAGGCTTCAGCAGCGGTTGTTTCCAGAACCAGCTTGGGGAGGGAGTCTCAGCTGTCACCAAAAGGCAACACCCAGTGGCCAGTCTTAGAGGGTATATTTATCGGAGAAAATAGCCTTTTGTGTTCCTTAGTTAAAGACAGCTATTAATATGGACGAGGAGCATAAGAACATAAGAAGTTGCCTCCACTTGGTCAGACCAGAGGTCCATTGTGCCCTGCAGTCCGCACCCGTGGCAGCCCATCAGGTCCACGACCTGTCAGGTTTTCTTGATTTAGCCCTATGTCCTCTTTCTATCTATATTCTTTCTATACCCTATCTACCCCTATCTGTACCCCTCAATCCCCCTATCCTTCAGGAATCTATCCAATCCCTCTTTGAATCCCCGTAGTGTACTCTGCCCAATCACATCCTCTGGGATTGTGTTCCATGTGTCCACAACCCACTGAGTGAAGAAGAACCTCCTAGCGTTAGTTCTAAACCTGTCCCCTTTCTGTTTCTCCAAGTGCCCCCTTGTACTTGTGGTTCCCCGTAGTCTGAAGAATCTTTCCTTGTCTACCTTCTCTATGCAAGGAGAGAAAATTTGTGGAAGTCAAAATTTTTTTTTTTTTAAATTTTTATAATTCTTTATTCATTTTTGTATTACAACAAGTGTATCAATTAAACTCATATAAAACTTAAAGATACACACTTGATTAACTCACATATTAGCATCAAATTTAATATTTCATTAGGAAATTAGTATTCTATAATGTTAAAATATTATGTAAGAAATCTAAATTTATATCATTCTTATTGAATATAATAATCCCCCATCCCTCCCTCCCTCCCAATTCAATAATAAGTCAAAATTAATGTTCATGGTATTGTTGTTAGCCTGAAAAAGCAGGAGGAAACTTTTGCCCCTTTCCCCCCCAAAAAACAAACAAACCACAAAAACCCAGAAAGACAGGTAAACAGATCACCATGGCAACAGACAATATGTTGTTATAGGGGCCAGCCATTTGTGAGACCAGGGTCAGTGGCCAGGACTGAGGACGCCATGAAGATAGGGTTGCAAAATTTTTCTTAAGTGCCCCCCCTCCCCGTTCTACCCCGGCCCCTCCCCATTCTGCCCATCCCACCCACAGCCCTGCCTTGTTTCAGTCCCCAACCCCAGCCCCGCACAAACCTCAACTCTTTGGGCCGCATCTGGAGGGCATCTGCGTATGCACGGATGCAACGCGGTGACATCACCCACATGCACGTGACATTGCCGCGTTGCATCCGCACATGCACAGATGCCCTCCAGACACGGCCCCGAGCTCAAAGCTTTTCAAAACCTAGACAAAGTGCTAGGTTTTGATGAGCCGCCAGGACAATCCTCTTAAAAGCGGACATGTCCAGGTAATTCTGGACATCTGATAACCCTACCTGAAGACAGAATTTTGGGGGATAGACCAATCCAACCAACATACCTAGTAACCTTTGAGGAGTTGCCACTTTGAGATTAGGTGTAGATAACCTCAGGGAGAAAGGAAAGACCTCTCATTCTCCCTTTCAGAGTCTCTCACACAGATGCATATTTTCTCTTTCTTCCCCTTGACCCCAGGGCTGACCTCTGACCTCTCCTTTCTGTAAATAGACTCATTTAGAGGAGTGCAGCCTTCTGCTTTCTTCTTCAGCCCCTTCCCTTCTAAGCTATATACAGGGACCAGGAGGGGGAGGGGCTTTCTTCAGCTCCTCCCCTTCTAAGCAGGAGGGGAGGGGCTGAAGCTAACATAAACAGAAGATTAAATCCACATTGCTTCTTAATCCAGCCCCCCTCCTTCTGCTGTGCAGGAAATAGAAAGTTGGGTGAAGGGGAGTGAAATTGGTATGGAATGAGCAAAAAATCAGAAAATAAGAGCTGCTTTGCTTCTTAATGCTGCCTTTCCCCTCCTATTTATTCCCCCTCACTGTTAACTTATAGAGAGCACAACGGAAGGGCCTGAAACCCATATATTTCCCTGGTGAGATTTCATTGAAATTCTTGAATCTCTAGGTTAAATTGTAGAGGTAACCAGTGTTGTTGTTTTTTTTTTTTTAATTCTTTATTCAGTTTTAACTCTTGCAACAAGTGTACAATATTCAATCAGATAATTCATACAAATCACTTGACATTCTAACAATTATTGTCAAATGCATATAAAAAAGACCCTCCCCCACCCATCCCATTCATCAGGAATAAACCCATTAAATCACATTCCGCTCAGTGTTCATTGTACCAAAGGATTATTTGATCCATTTTCCTTTGTTTGGAAGGAAGATGGGTTAAAATACTTAGGTATTACTATTAAGAACACAATAGAAGACACAGTGACGGAGAATGAAAAATTTTTATTAAAGAAAATATCAGAAATGTGTGAGCAATGGAATCCTTTACATCTTTCTTGGTGGGGGAGAATTCAAACCAGTGTTGTTATAACATATGCATGGAACAGAGGGTTGGGTCCATCATACAGTGGCATTTGTGACTAATTTCATGTGACATCTTTCTAGTTCTCAGGAGGGAACCAGGCCAGTTGCTCCCAATAAGGATGTTGTGCATGCAGAACTTGTCCTGGATATCCAACCAAAGACACAAAGAGTCATACTCAAGAAAAAGGTAGAGTGCTTTTAATATATCTGTAGAACAGGCCAGTAAATTTGGTTTAGAAAGTGAATGATTATAAGGAGGGTATCTCTTGAAAATGAGCAGCAGTGACAGAAGACCGCCAGACAATTATAAAACAGTGATGGTTTTAATGCACAAATAAAATACAAAGCCCGACATGGCCAGGTTCATCAGGAGCAACTGTTTACAGACATAAAGCAATCAAAAAATTAATAAAACCAAAATCAGTGAACTGATATCAATTCACAATAAGGCACTGAGGCACTTGATGGCTAGCATTCTGCCATATGAACCGCAGCGTATGTTGCGTTCGGTGATTCACGCTGACCTACATATTCCGACAGTGAAACAACTGCGGCTGGCTGTGTCTAGAGCTAGCATGTCTTCGTGTGTGGGTCCTCGGGAGTGGAATAAGCTCCCAGGATATTTACGACAGCAAACACATTTGAGTAGTTTCAAGAAATTGTTGAAGAAACATCTTTTCTGTAAAATGGATTATGGGATTTGATGTAAAGTTTTTTCATGCGAGGCGCTGGTAGCCTCTTTGTAATTGTAGGAGGCTTTGCATTATTATGATGATGATTTATCTGTTGTAATGTGTGTGATTTTGCTTATGTATGGGGAGTGTGTGGTGCAGGGTTTAGAGCTACAGCCTCAGCCACCCTGAGGTTGTGGGTTCAAATCCCTCGCTGCTCCTTGTGACCCTGGGAAGTCACTTAATCCCCTCATTGCCCCAGGCACACTAGATAGAGTTTGAGCCTGCCAGGACAGATAGGGAAATTTGATAAAGTACCTGAATATAAACCACTTAGGACAGGGGTGTCCAATTTCGGTCCTCGAGGGCCGCAATCCAGTGGGGTTTTCAGGATTTCCCCAATGAATATGCATGAGATCTATTAGCATACAATGAAAGCAGTGCATGCAAATAGACCTCATGTATATTCATTGGGGAAATCCTGAAAATCTGACTGGACTGCGGCCCTCGAGGACCGACATTGGACACCCCTGACTTAGGATATAAGTGACATATAAATAAATAAATATGTACTTCATTGTGACCCATCTTGGGAAAAGCAGGGTATAAATAAATAAATACATAAAAATTAACAGTTAATTCATAATGGTGGCAATAAAGAACAAACAACATGTCCAGTGTCTTAACAGAAAAAGTGATTCTAACTATTTCAATGAACTCAATGAAAATTCAGCTCTCCTCATTCAATATTGCATATGACATATATAAAGGTACAGTGTAAAGAGATGTATAAATAGCACTGGATTGGCATCAGAAAGAAATGGTCTCAGGACTCAAGGATCTCCCATATGAGGAACGTCTAGGTAAGTTGCAACTATACTCTCTCGAGGAACGCAGAGAGAGGGGAGATACGATAGAGACAAATACATATAATAACTATATCAGAGTTGAGTTTTAATTTGAAATCGGTCATCCACAGATCAATTTGTTTTAGGGTGGATGCCAGGTGGTTTGTTGTCTCCGGAGATATATTAAAGCTAAAATAAGATAGCTTTAAAACTCTTATATTGAAAATGAGACCAGAGTGGATTCAGTTAGTCCAAGATAAAGGTATTTCCTCTGACTTTTCATTGATTGATTTATGTACGAGAGCCAAGTAGACCAGGGGTTCTTAACCTTGTTAGATTCCTACATCCATTTAACTGGTCAAGGAAAACCTCGCACCCCTTTCCTAAATCAGTTGTCCATTATTGACTACTGTCTTTATTTTTCCTGAAACTGGTATTTTAGCTGTCACATGGTGTTTTTGTAACTTTCCAACATTTATAGCCAGACTCTTAGTTCATTTAACCTGATTGCCCATTGAAATTCAATTTATCTTAATTTGCTTATCAAGGGCTTCATTGTACTTAAAAGGTAATTAAAATGTATCCTTTGCATTACAATTCCTCCATAAGCCTCCTGCGATTTGTGTGTGTCTCCAATACTCTGGAAAGTTTGTCTTGTTTGTGTCTTGCCCATGGTAATCACTTTGACCCAAATGTCCGTCTCCCAATCTCCAGTTTTCACCTGAGAGCTCACCTTCCCTCATCAACTGACTGCTACATATGTCACTAACCACTAACATTTGTACTGCTAAAATTACACAGTACAAACTTATGCTTAAATTTTATATGATGTTGAATAATGTACCTGTATGAACACTATATTTTATTTATTTATTTATTCATTCAATTTTCTATACCGTTCTCCCAGGGGAGCTCAGAACGGTTTACATGAATTTATTCAGGCACTCAAGCATTTTCCCCTGTCTGTCCCTTTGGGCTCACAATCTGAATATGAATATGAAGTCAGTCAAGTTTTCAGAATACCCACAATGAATATGTATGAGAGAGATTTGCACAGAATGGAAGAAGTGAATGTAAATTTATTTCTTGCATGTTCATTCTAGATATCCTGAAAACTCTGACTGGCTAGATGTATCCTGGGGACTGGATTGAAAACCCTTGCACGACACTACTGATTAAGTAGAACATTTCTGTGTTTCTTACAGGAACCAGGAAAACGCTCACAACTTTGGCGAATGAGTGGCAGTGGAGAGCTATGTCACGAAGGCTCTTCAGCACCTCATAACCCAAGCAGGCCATCTACATCTCGTTCTGCAGATTCCTCCTTAGTGCTGGACATCGCAGGTCTGGCTGCCGTCACTGATAAAGGGTAAGGCTGTTGGTTGTCGATCTTTGGAACCTGTAACAAACTTCTTTTGAAATTATTTGTCAGGTGCACACACGAGAAGTTGTGACAGAGTAACAAAGTAAATGACGGCAGATAAAGACCCAAATGGTCCATCCAGTCTGCCCAAATGAATTAATTACCCTGATGGTTTTTCGTGGGGACCAGTGAGGCATCATGGTAATGCTATAGAGACAGCATTCCACAGCCCCAGGAGAAGGGACTCCCAGCACTGGTGCAACATTAGCACCTATGAGTGTGAGTGAAGGTGGGCACTATATGCACTATATTCTCCAGGGCACGAGGGATATATTTTATAGGAAGCTAATCCTGTCAATCCCAGGAATGCCAGGACTTGCAAAGGACAATTCTAACATGTGCATAAATGTTTAGAATACTGGCACTTAGCAAGTGTGTGCACGCAGACCAATATAGGTGCTAGCAGGATTTCTAAGCACTATTGTGCAAATGCCCAAAAATTGCCTCTTGGTTTATATTCGAGCCCCTCTGGGGTCCAGCATTTTTTCCTTTACGCATGGGAAGGAGGAACAGTCCCTAACTCAGTGGCATCCCTGGATCACCAGTCCAGGTTGGCAACTCCCAGCTGATGCTGACAGCATCACAGTTGGCTGGGGTAGAGGCCTTGAGCATTTGCACATGCTCTGTACCTGCCAGCTCCCGCCCCTTAGACAGATGCTCAAGGCCTCAGCACGAACTGACTTTGCTTCTCCTTCCCATAGCATTAGCCAAGTGGGGGAAGGTAAGGGGAAAAATGCAGAACACCATAGGGGTAGAGGAAGGAGAGAAATATAAAGCCCCAGTTTATATTTGAGTTAAGTTTGCCCCCTTTGGGTGGGGGGGATTGTTATCTCAGTTTATACTTGGATAGATTTATATTCGAGCATATACAGTATTATCTGTTGACCCTGTACAGCTGTGAATTCCAGTTCTGAAAGGCTGTATAACATAAATGATTAAATCAGATGGGTGTGATTCATGTCTCTGCTCCTAATCTGCCTACAAATATAGATGCTATTCTGAAGAGATTGCACATACATTAAAAAATAAATGTTTCAGAACTATTGTAATTCTATGTATTAAAATCTGGGATTTATCCTCCACTACACCTAGTTGGGCCTCCGCGTGTGCGGATCACCGGACTGGATGGACCCAGGGTCTGATTCAGTGAAGGCATTTCTTATGTTCTTATGTACATTCTATGTTAAGGAGTCCTAGATTTTCCAATAAAAGCAACTTAATTATTCTTGTAATAGGTATGAACCTCTGATGCTACGAAAGCCAGACCGTCGGCGCAGCACCACACAGACTTGGTGTTTTCAAGATGGGAAGCTGACCTGCGGTTTACAAGGGTTGGTTGTGCAGGTAAAAGTATTGATCTGGCACTTTAAGAGAAAAAACTGCTAAACAGAAGAACACATTAATTTAGGGCTCCTTTTACAAAGGTGCGCTAGCGTTTTTTAGCGCACGCACCGGATTAGTGCGTGCTATAGCCTGCGCAAGAGGAGGCAGTAGCGGCATTTGCACGCTATTCCGCGTGTTTAGAGCCCTAACGCGCCTTCGTAAAAGGAGCCCTTAGCCTTCTCCAAAGACCATTAATCCACTAATCAAAATCAACTCTCCAGCAAACCTCCTTCAGGGCTGCTTCTTCTGGCCTTCAGCCACCCAGGGACACGTCGCAGGCAGCGGCTTTTGCACACTGCACATGGCTGACCCGGAGCCTTCTCTCTAACGTCAGAGGGAAGGCTTGTGGGGCAGCCACGTGCAGCGTGTAAGAGCAGCTGCCCGCGATGTGTCCCCGGGTGGCTGAAGGCCAGAAGGAGCAACCCTGAAGGAGGTAACAGGGATTTCTCGCAGGCCCGGAAAGCTTTCCTCCGACATCAGCTCTGACATCGGAGGGAAGCCTTTTTGGGTCGGCTTCAGTGGAGGGGGAAATGCAGGAATAAGGGCATGGGATCCCCGCTGGCACTTCAGAAGAGGGGGGTGGCTGAAGGCAGGAAGGAGCAGCCAAGCTGGACGGCCCTGAAGGGAGCGAGCGCGTTGTAGTAAGTAAGAGAGAAAGAAGGGGGGAATTTGGGGCAAAGACTGGAAGGCAGGGAGGGGGCATGAACTCGAGACACAGAAGGGAGGAAGGAAGCACTAACAGGAGACTTGTTGGGCATGAGTGTGAGGGTCTAATTAGGATCTAAGAGATTTAATAGGTTATACTATCTATATTTCAAATACATCCTTATACAGGAAACTTTTTAAAGAACGCTTGAATTTTTCTAAAGAGGATTCATTACGTAAATGTATTGGTAAATTATTCCAGAGCTGGGGTGCTATAACTGAGAAAATAGTAGATCTCCTGGTCCCTATTACTTTGAAAGAAGGGATAGTCAGTAAATGTTGTTCTGTTGATCTAAGTGCCCTGAATGGAGAATATGGTATCAAGAGATGATCCTAAAATATCGGAGCATTAGAATACCTCCTTCTTACCATTCTTTCCCTAACCCCTGATCCTACCTAACCCTCTCTTGGAAACGATCTCTGATCTCTAACTTTGTAACCCTCCTTCCATAACACTTTTTGTAATCCGCTTTGAACCGAAAGGTAATGGCGGAATATAAATCTGTAATGCAATTGTTGAATTTTAAAAGTTAACAGTATAATTTTAAAATGTGCTGCTTGTAGAAGTGGTGTAACGTGATCATATTTTTTTGAATTAGTAATAATTTTTATTGCTGTATTTTGTATTATCTGTAATCTTCTTATTTATTTTTGGGTTATACCTTGGTATAAAGTGTTGCAATAGTCAAGCCTGGAAATTAATGAGTGAATGAGAATGTTAAGAGCTTCTGGTTTTAAAACTTTTTTTTTTTTTTAATCTTTATTCGTTTTCATATCTTACAACAAGTGTATAATATTTAAAACTTTTGATAAGGATCTAATGAGACGTAGCTTCTAAAAACAATTTTTAACCACTGAACTAATCTGGTCATGATAAGAAAGTTCCTGATCTAATCTCACTCCCAATATTTTTGTTGTTGTTACTATTTGGAGTGGGAAATTATCTAGGAGTATCTGTGATGAAAATTTAAGATAATTTTTCCATGGAAAAAACATTACTGAAGATTTTGTTGCGTTCAGGGCCAACATATTATCCTGAAGCCATTGGCTTATTTGTTTTAACTTAATATTTTTATTTGTTATCTCGTTGGGATCTGCTGTGTTTAAAGGGTACAAGAGTTGGATGTCATCTGCATATGCAAAAGAAGAAAATCCAATAGACTGACTGAGGGTTAAGAGAGGTGATAAAAAGATGTTAAATAAAAGTGGGGACAGAATTGAACCTTGAGGGATTCCATAAGAACTGGTAAAGTTATTCGATGATGAATTGTTAAAGATAACTTTAGCTGACTGGAAATGCCAACTAAAGATAGTCTTTTGATGAGTAAATGATGGTCTATGGTGTCAAATGCCGCAGATAAATCAAGTGAAACCAGAAGGACAGATTTATGGTGATATTGGATATTAGTTGTGAGTCCTATCATGGAATGTTCAGTTGAGTGGTTTGATCTAAAGCCTGTCTGATTGGGATGTAGTATGTGAGTTTTTTCTATAAAGTTGGCTACGTGATTAAAAACAACTTTTTCTATTAATTTGGGAAGAAAGGGAAGATTAGCTAAGGGTCAGTAATTTGATTCAGTTGCAATTGATTCTTTTGAGTTTTTTTTTATAATTGGACGGATGACTGCCTCTTTCCATTCTTTCGGTATAAATCCTCTTGTTAGACTGGTTTCTATCATTATCTGAAAAGAGAAATCTGAAAAGAGAAATAACGTTTTAGGAAAAAAGGAGAAATTGAATTGAGGTCTGTGCCCTTAGTATTGGATGCACAGTTGGAAGGAAGTGCAACCAGAGACCCATGAAATCACCAGACAACAAAGGTAGGAAAAATGCTTTTATTTTCAATTTAATGATTGAAATGTATCAGTTTTGAGAATTAATATCTGCTGTCTATATTTTGCACTATATTTGTCTATTTTTCTATAATTGTTACTGAGGTGACATTGCATATTTTAAAGTCATCTGCCTTGACCTCTTTGATCCCCCCCCCACTGAATATAAATGATAATTAACATTTTCTCTGCGTACAGTGTGCTTTGTGTTTTTTTTTTATTTTGTGTTTACCATTATATATTAAGGTTATATTGTGTATATATGAAAAATGAATGGGAGAAATTGCATTACAATTGCATTATTATTATGGAGGAGGGGTCTGGGGCAGAGCTTGGGCGGGGTACTCAGCTTGTAGACAACTATGCTAGTTATTTAAAAAATCATTCACTTTTACTGTCAAATGATTAATTTGGGGCTTTTTGTTTTGTTTTCTATTAGGTGAAAAATGGGGTTTCAAGTTTCTTTGATGGAGCAGAAGTTGTTCTGGGCTCTGATGCTTCTATGGTGCTTTTGGGTCCAGTTCCACCTCAACAACAATTTATAAACCAGAAAATGAGACCTGGTTCTGGAGTGCTTTCTGTCCGAGTCATTCCTGATGGGCCCACCCGTGTTCTGCAGGTGACAGCAGTCTGTTTCTATTTTAATACTCCCATGGTTAACTAGAATCAGTAGTAACTTGTTTTATGAGGGAAAACACATTATTAGCCTTGGTTCAAGAAGCAGATAATCAGTTTCTTAAGGGCTAGAGGAAGGCACTTTGGGGGGGGGACATAAACATTTTCTACTTTTCTGTGGGAAATTGGAGAAATACAGATTTGGTAGTTTCTCCATAAACATAGCAAATGATGGCAGAAAGGACTACAGTCCTTTCATTTTTCATTGTCCTATGTGTTGTTGTTTTTTTTAAATTCAAATGCTGTCCTCACTTCTACCACCCTCACTGCCATACATCTACCATCCTTTCCCTAATAATATTCAAGTTCTCCTGCATCTGTTTCAAGCTGGTCTGGGGACTGGCTCCTACCTACCTGCTACCTCACTTCATACTATACAGCCCTACAAGACAAACCAGAAACTGCAATCTATTTGCATATCCAGGCATTACCGGCTGCAAATACAAAACCTTTCTGGATAGAACTTTTATGTACCAAGCAAACAAACAACAACACTGGTTAGACAACTACATTAATGGAGCTGGACTGACCTATGACGCCTTTAGAAAAGCCATAAAAACTGCCTTATTCGACAGAAATATCACCTAAAAAGTATCTACACCAGACACTAAATATGTCCACTCCTACATATAAGTCTGAAACTTCTAACATTTGCTAATAATTGTATATAGACGATGATATCTGACTCTTTTTTCTCATAGACATTCCAAATATCACAGTATCATAAGATAACACTACATGGTTTTCCAATAAACAATTTTCTTGATCCCAGATTGAATACCAAAAGGCTAAGATATGGGGGCAATAGAACAAAAGATGATCCAAAGTCCCTACATCCAGATTACAATGCCAGCATCTATAAGAGAGGCTTTTTGATTTTCTTTGATAGCATTAAATAAGGCTTGGCAGCTTCAGAGGAGGCTACTTTTTCGGTTTATTTGCTTCAAGATCAGTGCCTCCTAAGGAATTAGGATTGCATTCAACCATAGGGGTGGCGTCCTCTTGGTTGAACTACCGGCAGTTTCTCCAGATTTCATTGGAAGACATGCAACTTGGTCTAGGCCCCATACTTTAAGGCAGTAAGGTTTGGGGGTGTGTGCTAGAGGAGAGAGGCACCAGTCAGTGGCGTAGTAAGGGTGAGTGGCGCCCGGGGCGGACTGCCGCACTGTGCACGCCCTTCTCTTTTACCTGTACCATTTTAACTTCTCCGATGTGAGCAGTATGCCCACATAGGTGTCGGTTTACCCTTCGATGTCACTTCGTAGGCGCGGGTCCCGGAAGTGACGTCAGATAGAGTGCTGATGCTGACGAGGGCAGCAACTTCACGGCGGGGATGTGAAAAAAGGTACTGGGGAAGGCAAGGAAAGGCGCGGGGGAACAGAGAGGGTGAGGGGTGCCCCACCCTTAAGAAGACTGTGCCCGAGGTGGACCATATCCCCCACACACCCCCTTACTACGACACTGGCACCAGTTTTCTCAAAACAAACAACTGAAACTACATATAATATTTTATACTTGCTAGTTGAAGAAAATGTATTTTTATGCTTTTGAAAACCAAAGGGGGCAGAGGAGGTGGACCACCCCGGGCACTGTCTTGGTGAGGGCGCAAGCACCTATCCTTCTCTCCACCCCCCCCCCGCTGCACGTGTCACACCAGCATTGGCTCTTCCTCCCTGGACCCGGTGCCTAGGAAGTGACGTTAGAGGAAGAGCTGACGCGATAGCAGCTTGGGGGTTGCTGCTCGCACCAAGAACGTTAACAGAGAGGATGGGGAAGGAGCATGTGGAGGTGGGGGAGGGGTACGCCTCACTCCCACTACGCTGCTGGATGCATAAGGTTTAAACAGTTTCCCAATTCTGCCCCGACTGCTGCTCTGCTTCCGGTAGGTAAAAATATACACAAAATGGCATTGCACAGCTACTTACACTCCAGGTAGCTTTATAATAAGCTTCTATTTAACCTTTAGAAAATTACCCCCTTAGGAAGGAAGAGATTATAAGGAGGCAGAAGAGCAACCAGGAATGAATGGCATTAGGGTCCTAGGACAAAGGCATTCAATCTGCTTGCACGTGGAAACTTTCCTCCTTTTTATTTAGGTAACAGACTTTAATCATCGTAGAAGTGATCATTCCTCAAGTGAATTGGATGAACTAGTCGAACTCGACCTACGAAAATTGAGAAATCCAGACCAAGAACAGGAGCTTGAAGTATGATTCCTATCATTCTTTTCAAATACTCTCTCTGTCTCTTTTTTTTATATATATATATTTCTTTATTCATTTTTTAAATATAGAAACAAGTGTACAATAAATCAAATCATAATATACATTTTTCACTTGAAATTCTTCAGTCATCTTATACTATAAATTACCTCCCATCCCTCCCATTCCAAATATACTTATAATTGCCTAACACATTTTCCATAAAACCCCCCCCCCCTCCCACCCACCCACCAACTCTCTGTTTCTGACGTGTAAAACTTAGTTCTGGGGGAAGGAGGAGAGAAGTATGATCGTCACTGGAATGGGGACACGGTTTATGGTTTACATTGCTCTTAATACATAATTCTGTGTGTATACAGCTTTGCTAATAAACATGGTTCGATATGTACGCATTTATAATGTACTAAAAGTGATTTGTGAACGCTTGTTGTTTTTCAGGTGCTAGTGAAATTAGATAATGGAATAGGATTATCTTTAATTAACAAAGTCCCAGAAGAGCTGGTTTTTGCAAGCTTCACGGGGATTAATGTTCATTATAGTCAGCTGGCAGCCAACCAAGTGCTTGAACTCAGTATACAGGATGTGCAGGTAACAGTGGCCTTTTTGCCTTTTATGCCTCTCTCTTTTTTTAAATTTATTTTATTTATAATTGTATTTATTACATCTCATAACAGTTCAAGGCAAATACAGAATTAAAAAAAAAAAGTAGAACAAAAGAAAAAATATCACTACAATTTATAGTCTACATTATTGGGGCAAGCTTATCTCCCCCCAAAAAAAAAAAAAATCCTGGAAGAAATATTTATTTCAGCAAACGGGTAAAAATATCTATCTAAAGTCATTTTTTATCATCAACATCTGCATTAGTTTTTGAAACATTTTCCAGTGAAAGCTTATCGTGAAAAAAAATTTCAAGTTGAGATGGATCCATGAATATAAGCTTATTATTACCATACGATATTAAACATTTACATGGGAATTTAAGCCAAAGCTTAAGCAGCAGGAATGTTTTCTCTTAAATTGCGTTTGTTTGGCTACATCTGGAAATACTTTTAATAGTTATCCACAAAACAATGACTTTTTTAAATACAGTTTAAGAATAGCTTATTTTTCCATTTCAGATTTAAATATAACTAATAATGTTGCTTGTTTAGCTATATAATCCTTGAAGGATTCTAAAAATTGAGGAACATTCAAACTATCAGTAGAAACCAACTGATCTACTCCCCCTTCTTCATCAACCAACTTGGAGCTCCTGGAGATATAATAAACATTATCAGGTATGAATAAATCCACCTGAGAGCATTGCAGAATATCTCCCATATACATCTTCAGGAGCTCCAGTGGTGCCAAGTAATGAGAGATAGGAAAGTTTAAGAATCAAAGATTCTTAGATCTCATTGAATTTTCCATCTTCTCCATTTGCAAGTGTAAAAGTGTGCTATACATGTAACAGACACAGATGCATCTAATTTAGCCACTCTGTTTCCCATGATTGCCAATTGAGTCTCATGATCGTTGTAGTAATTTCTTCTTTTTATAATTTATTTATTCATTTTTACAAACAATATACACAAGAAATCCTCTTGTTAGAGAAAATCAGAGTACAGTACTCCCCCGATGTTCGCAGCGGTTCTGTTCCAGGAACCCCCGCGAATGTTGAAAAACCGCGAACATAGTTTTTAGCAGGGGAGACAGGAGAGGGCAGCCGGAGCGCTGGTAAGTGATGGAAATCACTTGCGGTATGCTCCGACCGCCTCTTCCTGTACTAAAGTCGGGCCTCTTGCGTCTCAAAGCATCGAGAATGGGGGTTTTTTGTTTGTTTGTTTTTTAGGACTGAGCTCGCTAGCGTCGATGGCAAGAGGGAGTCGGTATCCCTCCTGCTTTTTTCTTCGGGGGGGAGGAGGGCAACGGGGCCATGTTTGTGTGTGAGGGCATCCCTCCTGCAATTTGTGGTTTGGGGGGGGGGCACATTTTTTTGACAGGCCTGCCTGTCTTTTATTTTATTTTTTTATGGGGCAGATATTTTGCGTGTGTAACACATGCAAAATATCTGTGGCATGGAAAAAAAATAATAAAAAAGACAGGCAGGCCTGTCAAAAAACCAGCAGACCTGTCAGTAACACAGTTCCCTACAGGTCTTCAGCAGTCGGGTTTGACAATAGTAAAAACCGATTCAAAATAGCCAAGCAATTGTTAATGAATCAATCGCTTGGCTATTTTGCATGGGGTTTTACTAATTTGCATGGGAGGATCAGATCGGAGCTGTGAGTGATCGGGACAGAGGTTAGTGAATCGGGTCGCAAACCGATTGGTTTGCTTAGTGAATCTAGCCCATAATACAGAATTATTATTTGGTACTGATAGTTCTATAGGCTATTTTCCTCCTTCAACACAATGACTGATATGTGGTGTCTCTGAAATGTGGAGTGCTGCAGAGTTGACATACCTTGGTTTGGACAGAAAGGCTATGAAAGAAAAGCAGTGAAGTGTTGAGCCTTTAAAAGAGGGTTTTCCTTTCATTCTTCAGTATGCAGGGTCATGAGTTGTATATTATTTTTTATTTTCAAATTTTACAGAAAGTGTACAACATGTTAAAATATAATTGATGAATATACAATAACACTTTTATATCTAATACATTATGTTCTAAATATATTTTTATCCCCTCTCCCTCCCCCCACCCTTCTATTATTTTTCATTCATGCATAACATATTGTATAATTTAACATATTTATGTAAAAATTATTTTCATTATCCCCCCCTATGTGTGTCATAATAAAGATATTTGAAAGAAGAATAGAAGAAGAAAAAACCTATTATTTACTCATTACAATATTTTGTCAAAGGCCCCCATATTTTTATAAATTTAATATATGTCCCTCTTTGTATTGCTATTGCTCTTTCCATTTTGTATATATGACATATTGTGTTCCACCAAAATGTATAATTTAGGTTATTATAATTTTTCCAATTATTAGTTATATGCTGAATGGCAACCCCTGTCATAATTAATAAAAGCTTATTATTTTCTGGTGAAATTTGACTTTTTTTCCTCATCATCATTCCAAATAATACCGTATCATATGATATAGCTATATGATTTTCCATCAATTTATTAATTTGTGGCCAAATTGAATTCCAAAAAGTTTTAATATAGGGACAATGATACAGTAAGTGATCTAATGTCCCTGGTTCCAGATTACAGTGCCAGCATTTATTGGACTTAGAACTGTCTAATTTTTGCAAACGTGTAGGGGTCCAAAAAGCTCTATGTAATAAAAAGAACCAAGTTTGTCTCATAGATGCTGACACTGTACATCTCATTCTCCAAGACCAAATTAGTGGCCATTGAGATGCATTAATTTGATGCTTAATCTCAATGCTCCAAATATCTCTTAGACCATTTTTTGGTTTTTTATTCAAATATCCAGATATTAATTTATACCACAATGTGGCTTGATGTCCTAGGAAGTCTGCTTGAAAACATAAGAACTTTAAACTATATTGATTATTTAATGTTTTCCATTCAGGGAACCCAACCTGAATGGCCTGCTTCAATTGCAACCATTTAAAACTTTGTGTTTTATTAAGACCAAATCTATGTTGCAATTGTGAAAAATCCAGCAGTTTACCTTCTGAAATAACATCGTCTAGAGATCTAATGCCTGCAATAATCCAGTTACAGGGTCATGAGTTGAAGCTGGATAGAGAAAGCGTATAGGCTAATTTGCTGCCCAATTTGTGTCATCTTCTATTTGTGGGGGGTTTATCGTCCAGAACAGAATGAGAAAATCAAGAAACAAGCAGCTGGTTAGTTGTGTGGTTTTGTCTTGCATTGTGACCACGTACTCACAAATTTTTCGCCATGCAGGTGGGTAACCAGCTCATTGGCACCACACAGCCAGTTATGCTTTTCGTCACTCCTAGAAGCCCAGAAAACGAAGTGGCAGAGACAAGCCCAGCCATACAAGTTAATGCAATGAAATTCCCCAGCAAGAATGCGCTGACCGATTTGTACAAGGTAAACTGCATTGGATTGCAGCTTTCAAATGATCTGTGGTCAATATTTCATAACAGCCATCACATAAGTGGATGTTTCATCTACTTGCCTTTCAGAAGTCCTGTCCATTTATATAGAACTGATGAATATGCCACACTAAACTTATCTGTTTGTTTATTTAAAATTAGGCCTGGGTATGAGCTACGGAAACAGATATTCATTCATTCAGTTTTCTATACCATTCTCCCAGGGAAGCTCAAAACAGTTTACGTGAATTTATTCAGGTACTCAAGCATAATTTCCTGTCTGACCTGGTGGGCTCACAATCTATCTAATGTAGCTGGGACAATGGGGGATTAAGTGACTTGCCCAGGGTCACAGGGAGCAGCGAGGGTTTGAACCCACAACCCCACTGTACTCAAACTCCGTGCTGGGCCAACAATGAAACTAAGAAGTCACACTAGCTCACCTACAGAGACGAAGACTTAATTTCTCAAGAGCCCAAAGTCAGCAACCAGAACAAATCATGGTTGTTAGACCACTACCAGGGCTATCATCGAATATTGTCTTATTTTCTCTGTGAGCCTTTCTATTAGTTATATAAAATTAATACTTTAGTTTAGATGCTTGATTTTACGTTTTATTTGATTATTATTCTAGTAGTTATGCTGTAAACGTGTGGTACTTAGCTCAAATTCAAGAGCAGACAAACGCCCACACCCGATTCGAAGGAAGATCTCCGTTTCACCCTTGTGAATTTACTAAGAGCTTCTTCAGAACAGATAAAAACCATCTTTATTTCAGTAATATCATTTTTTAATAGCTTAAAACTTCTTAGTAAATATGTCCTAAGAAAATACACCCGAAACCCCACCTATCATGGTTTAAATAGACACGCTATCTATTTAAATAATATTTAAATAATAATATATTTACGTACGGATCCGGAGCTGAACTAGATTCTATTTGCCAAGCTATGGTCCGTAACGGTTCTCCCCGTTATCTTATTGAGAGGGAAGTAACTATGAAGCCGACTGCGATCTCAACATTTAAAGACCACTGACGGCGTCTGACGTCATTTCCGGACCGCTTTCCAATAGGAAACTCGTTCGGAACGAAGTATGATTGATTGTGCTGAATTAAGGAAAAATTCTACCCTTAATTAAAAAAGACTTGCCAATTTAATGCTATATTGAGCCCCTTAGGTTGTACTGTGTGGAGCTTCCATACAGTACAACCTAAGGGGCTCAATATAGCATTAAATTGGCAAGTCAAAATAGTACGATTGAGAGAGGGGGGGATTAAATACAATTCCCCCCCCCAAAAAAAAAAGGGATGGGTAAAGAAACATAAGGAAGGGAACGTTTCCCACTTAATTTTTACTTGGCAGTGTTTCTTGTCCAGTATAAGGTCCAAGGTGAGATCAAAATAATTTTGAATGAATCAATTAAAAGTGTCCTTATACAGCCAACTTTTTAGTAGACCTTTAAACTTGTTTAGTAGTTTTTCTTCTCTTATGTTGAATGGAAGCGAATTCCAAATTTGAGGAGCTGTAACCGAAAAGATCATATCCCTCCTTGAATAAATGAGTTTTAATGAGGGAATTACTAACAAAGATTTTTCTTCTGATCTTAAAGATTTTACCGGAGTATATGGTATTAGAAATCTTTCCAGGAATGCTGGGGCTTTGTTAACTAATGTTTTATGTGTGAGTATTCTATGATTTACCGGTAACCAGTGATTTTCCTTTAACAGTGGAGTTACATGATAAAAATTTTTTTCTTTTCATGATTATTTTTGTTGCGGTATTTTGTAGAATTTGTAACCCACGTATTTCTTTTAAGGTAACCCCTTTGTTTAGGGCCACTCCGGTAGCAGCTGCTGTGTGGCAAACACTCCAAAGCCCATTAAATCCCTATGTGCGTCGGAGCGAATACCGCAGCAGCCCAAAGTTAAAACAGCTGTTTTGCTATCCTGACTTTATGCAGTTACTTAGCTGGTTAGTGTATTGAAAATCACCGCTAATTATCTAAATTACCACTTTGCCCCTGAACCGGCCCTATTCCGTCCAGTTATGGAATGGCTGGTTGCAGTGATATTCAGCGGCACTTAGAGGGATTTTCTATAAACAGTGCCAAAACCTAGGCGCTATGGGCGTGGCTAACACCAGAAGTGGCATTAGGCACCGTAAAGCACCTATGAGAGCCACTAAAATGGTAAAGGGGCTGGAGGAGTTGCCGTACAGTGAGAGATTAGAGAAACTGGGCCTCTTCTCCCTTGAAAAGAGGAGACTGAGGGGACATGATCGAAACATTCAAGATAATGAAGGGAATAGACTAGATAAAAAGAGGTTGTTCACCCTCTCCAAGGTAGGGAGAACGAGAGGGCACTCTCTAAAGTTGAAAGGGGAAGTTCTTCTTCACCCAGAGAGTGGTGGAAAACTGGAACGCTCTTCCGGAGGCTGTTATAGGGGAAAACATCCTCCAGGGATTCAAGACAAAGTTAGACAAGTTCCTGCTGAACCAGAACGTACGCAGGTAGGACTGGTCTTTGACCTGGGGGCCACCGTGGGAGCGGACTGCTGGGCACGATGGACCACTGGTTTGACCCAGCAGCGGCAAATTCTCCTGTTCTTATGTAGGCATGATTCACAACAAAGATAGATGCAGAAATGTAGGATCAGAATACTCAGGCCTACATTTCTGGCACCTATCTTTTGCAGAGGCGCAATTCCCTATAGGGTGCTGTCACATGATTGACATACAATCGGTGGCTGCCAATATCAGCACCCTGTAGAGAATCCGGGCCTAAGTGGTTAAGTGCCCCTGAATATTGGGTGCGGGCTCGCTCAGTGGGGGGGTTTTACCAGGCAGCTGAACAGGTATTTGCTTTACAAAATTTTCACACTGTCATTTGCCATTCTTCTCCCTTTTCTAGCATCTGATGATCACGGCTCAGAAATTCACCGTCCAAATTGAGGAAAAGCTACTGCTGAAGCTTCTGAGCTTTTTTGGCTATGACCAGTCAGAGTCAGGTATTGTTGACTTTGTTAATGTCATTCTGTGTATAAGAGGCTATGAAAATAAGTTTCTATGCCTTTCCTTCTGCTTGGGAATTTATCAAACAAAATCTTTGAACCAGTTAAGAAATCTACAATAGCTAAATTGAACCACTTTGGGAAGGAATGTAGTGCTCACTCCTGGTTTCTGTATCTTTCATCTTGGTTAGCAGAAAAGATGTTATTAATTTGGCAGATCTATCTGTTTATTAAACAAAGCCTGGGCTGAAAATCAGTTCCCTACTCAGTCTTTCCCTTGGGCATTTTCTCTTTGGGTAATTAGGAGGATTTTGGCAGGCTGTGGCCTCCTGTGACATCCATACCCTTGTCTGTAAATCCACAGAAAATATCTTCCATTTGCTTTTTTGCTATCAGCTCAAAACACATCTTACTAAATTTTTTTGTGTGTCTTGGGGACTTAGAACTTTCCCATTCTTTGTCTATAATTTAAAAAAAAAAAAAGTTAGTGAATCCGGGCCTTAGTGAGTCTGCCTTATTTCCCTAGGATTTCTTTCTATTACCATTCATACAGCCCTTTTAGGTAACATTCTTGCTTTAATAGGAATTACTTAGAATTCTAACCCACCTTTCATTGTCATCTTGGGAATTACAAACAAGTTTTAATACTATTGTTATAAATCCTACTTACAAAATCAGCTTGAGTGATTCAGATTTGGAGGAAGAGAGTGCAGCTCAGAAACAAGTTCTAGTGCTATGTGTCTAGTAGTCCTGAACACTAGGGTTATGCACCTGAACCCGCAAGTTGCTTGCAGAATACGGTCAATCATCTTAGAACTCTGCCTCCTTCCCAGGTAGCTGCCCCTGCCCTCTCTGGTACTTTTCTGCAAGAAAGTTGCTCAGAAATGTTAGATCCAAATTGTTTCCAAGCCAAAATTAACTGGTTTTTTTGGCCCTTTTTGAATTGCTCTTTTCCAAGAACAAAATCCTTAGGATCAGACATATTTCAGTTTTTGGCATGGTAATGTTAAGTCAGAAAATGACAGGCCTTTTTTGCTTCTCACAGCCACCCTGAGTGGAATCTACAGTTCTCTTTGCCATTTTCTAGCCCTCAACCTGAACTGCGCAGAGAGCAGGAGAAACACACCTACCTGTATTGGTTTTAGCATGTGTCACAGTAGAGAAATTGACTATTTCCAGTTCATATCAAATTTCAGTTTTCGGAGCTTTTTGGTTTTTGGAATTTCAGATAAAGGATCTTGTACCTGTAGTTTCTAGGGGCATCTATTAAAAAATTACTACAAAGTTTTAGTTATTTAGGGGCTTTGTAAGTTAGATATGTATTTCCAATATGACATTAGATTAGGTCAATGTGTCCTGCAGAATCTTGGAGATTTAGAATTCAACTACATGTATCGTATATGCTTGAATATAAGTCGAGACCCCCCCTTTTCCCCTCCAAATAGGAGGAAAAATGGTTGGCTTGAATATAAGTTGGGCAGCTTAATATTAGAGTGTCCTGCCCTGTCATGCTCTGCACCCAGCCTCTCCCTGCCAATCTTTGTACCCAGCCCCCTTCCCTCCACCCCTCCCCTCTCAGGCTCTGCACCCAGCACCCTTCCTTCCACGGATCGGCAGACGTATGATAGGGCAGGGAGGAGAAGGGGGGCAGAGCCTTGCGGCGGCGGCCTTAAAAAAAAAATTCTGGGAGGGGGCATTGACCCGAACATAAACCGAGACCCCCGTTTTTGGGCCAGTTTTTTGGCCCTAAAATTCCGGTTTATATTTGAGTATATACGGTATATCTCATAGGGCCCATTTTTATTTCCTAGTTGCTTTAATTTAAAAAGAAAAACAACTCGTTTGTTGACATTCTGTTTTTCTCATGAAAGCAACCTGTAGCTATGTCTATCCATGTGAGGATTATATATCCTGCTTGTCCTCGGAGAAGGCAAAATTGCTTACTTATAACAGGTGTTCTCTAAACAGCAGGATATTATTACTACTACTATCATCTTCACAAAGCCCACCTGCAGCTCCTAAGAGTTAGCTTCTCCTAATTAAAGCTTTATGTGAAACTGAGGTGGTCCCATACAGCAATAATATTTCAACAGGACCTGTTCATGCACAGAACCATGTGTAGAAAGCTCTCTGAACTTTGTTTGTTTTTCCAGTCCAGATTTCATGGGTTGACAACACCCATTTGTCAGGCCTAAGATCTGCTCTCCTTGGAAAACACCTGTTATAGGTAAACAACTTTGCTTTCTGCTATCATGGAAGGATTTCTCCTGTCTTTGACTATATAAATGTTTAAAGACTAGAGAAACGTTAACAGATGACAAGACTGAGTCAGAGCATCCCTTGTGACTTGGGGTTGTTGGCAGCTGCACATCTTGTGATTCGTGTTTTGGCTGTAACAATTCACAGTATCAACAAAAGAATCGTAGAGTAATGAGGATCTTTTCTCCTTGTTTTCTTCTAAGACAAAAAGTTTAAATTGGCACTTTGGTGGCTTGGGGAACAGATGTAGGAATAATTGTTCTAATATATAATCACCTGGTACACATACGGTGGCCAAGACAAGTGTTATTTAAACCATTATTTCAGTCAATGTAAACCGTAGCCACCAATTTCCTCACAGACAGGCACTGGATCTGGGCAAATGGTCGCTGTCTGCAACAGCCTTCCAATCCATTGTTCATCACTGGGGTCACCCAACGTTTGATCTGATGGCAACAGTAAGAAACAAGAAGCGCAGGTCTGGGCGCTCTGGTCCAGCCATGGCCAAAGAGCGAGTTCTTGTATGTATTTCCTCTCTGTGCCTCATGATAGGCCAGATACTCCACAGGATTGCAAGCCATCAGGGAACAGTCATTCTTGTGGCTCCAGATTGGCCACACGGACCGTGGTAATACAGACCTAGTGCATTTTCAGAGAGGCACAAGTCTCAGACTGCGAGTACAGCTAGACCTCTTTTCTCGGGGACCAGTGGTCAAAGAAGATCCAGATCACTTTGTTCTTACGACATGGCTCTTCAGTGTGTGGTATTATTGCACAAGGGATACTTAGAGGTAGTCATTGCTATTCTGCTCAGAGCCAAAAAGCCTATGACAGTCTCTGCTTATCCTAAGACATTGGAAACTTTCCAGCACTAGTGTATTAAGGAGAAGGCAGAGCCAGGTGTTAACCTTCCTCCAGGCTGGTCTTGACAATGGACTTACAGTAGCATCTCTCAGAGTCCAAGTGGCAGGACTCTCTTGTTTTGTATGCATAATAGAGAAGGAAGAGGATAAGAGATAATTTGTGACCTGGGAACCAGTATAAGAGTTAGACGTAAATTAAAGCGACTGGGCTTAAAATTTAAGATAATGAAGCACTCCCTTATTTGACAGACTCCTTAGTTGCATATCCTGATATATCTCTAGGGCTCAGGTGGTGAGATAGGGAAGATGCTACTGGATCCCTCCCACCCCAAACCAGGTAACTAGTATTGGTCTATGGTGGGGCAGGTTGGAACAACACCAGAGGTTCTGTGGTTGAGGGCTTCCCTGTGTCAGCTATCTAAGCCAGGGTGCACTGAACCAGAGAGTTCTGGAGGAGGGCCTTATTTTAACCTCTCACTTGGACCACAGGGGGTGGGCTGGGAGTCCAAGCTGAACTAGGTCATCTGAGTTAGCATGTCATACTTCACTCTTGGGTGACTTTGCAGCAGCATTTTTCTAGCCGTGACCTTAGTAGTTGTGGTTTTGATGGAGGCCAAAATAGTAGCAGAATTCATAAAAGAATTCATAAGTACAAAGGATCCATAACTACAAGTATTACGATAAAAGTTAAGTTACGGTGAGCTTGGTGATTTTCTGAAGGCTAACCTGGCAGTGCAGAGAGGCCTGAATTCAGTTCCTGGACCGGCATCCTACTTCTGACACTAATTGGGGATTCTGTGAAGGCAGCAGTAATACACCTAGGGCAGGGGTAGGCAATTCCGGTCCTCGAGAGCCGGAGCAAGGTCAAGTTTTCAGGATATCCACAATGTATGAGATGGATGTGCATGCACTGCCTCCTTGAGATGCAAATCTATCTCATGCATATCTATTGTGGATATCCTGAAGACCTGACCTGGCTCCGGCTCTCGAGGACCAGAATTGCCTACCCCTGACCTAGGGGAAAGAGAGACTCAATCTTCACACAATAGTGACACATGGGCCTATGATTATAGGGTTCTGGCCTACAACTCAGGAGCATTGCTCCAGTAATTGAATTAAATAAGTTGGGAGAGGATATAATACAGAGGGAAAATCTCTGGGTGGTTACAAGTGAAGGCTAGCACCACATTCCAGCCCACTTGAAGCCCCAAAAATCTATACGTCATGACAGGTAGAAAACTGACTTTGTTACATGCTTGGGGAACAAATGTACACCGATTGTTTTTGTTCTACCAAAAAAAAAACAATGATCAAGATCTAAATTTTTCTTAGTTGTCTAATAATTTTGATGCATAGCGTATGTTTGGGTTTTAATTTGTTGGGTTTTTTCCCCCCCCTTGCTAACAGAGGTTGAAAAGTGGGATGAAAACCTTCATGAAAAAAGCAACGAGAAGGATAGGACGCAAAAGCGATATTACTTTGAAAATCTGAAAATCTGCGTGCCACAAATCAAGCTGAGCGTGTTCACTTCCAACAAACTGCCTCCAGACCTGAAGGCAAGCTGGTATACAATGTGAAAGAAATATGTTGTGTGCCCAAATTATTCCAGATTAGCAACAATCTGAGCAGGCTTTTGTTTTCCTTCCATTACTCATCCCCTTCTTAAGAAAGCGCACTGGCTCCCAGTCGCGCACAGTATAACGTATAAATTAAGTCTGCTTACCTTCAAATCTTTGCTATACAAAACTCCGGCTTTCATTTACAAATCATTGATTCCCTATACCTCAACCAGACTACTCAGGTCTAATCAACATTTGCTAGTTATTCCCTCACTTAAAATTATTAACAGATGGCGGCATTTCATCTTTTCTGTTACAGCTCCTCAAACATGGAATTCCCTCCCTATTTACTTAAGCCAGGGGTGTCCAATGTCGGTCCTCGAGGGCCGCAATCCAGTCGGGTTTTCAGGATTTCCCCAATGAATATGCATGAGATCTATTTGCATGCACTGCTTTCATTGTATGCTAATAGATCTCATACATATTCATTGGGGAAATCCTGAAAACCCGACTGGATTGCGGCCCTCAAGGACCGACATTGGACACCCCTGACTTAAGGGAAGAAAACAATTTGGATAAATTTAAGAGCAAACTAAAAAGCTTTCTTTTTAAAGATGCATTTAGTAATTAGAAAGCCTGACCAGGAATTTCATTCTTATCCCATAACCTCTCCGAGGTTCATGGTTCTTTCCCTTCCTATTGTTTTTTACCATAATTGTCTTCTCTTCTATCAATCAATTTGTATTTCTTTTCCCATCCTTTCCTCGTGTTTTATTATGTTTGTAAAGTTTGGTTCTCTGTTTCTTTTTGTTGCCCCCTTAATTTTGTAATTTTACAGATGTGTTCATCGCTTAGAATTTTAAATAAGCGAACAATCAAATTTATAATAAACTTGAAACTTGATCAGGCACAGATTAAATTTTGACAGAAACCAAAGATTCTGGTTTCAGTCGGACTCTAATAACATTGACTAATACAGGTTAAGAACATAAGAATTGCCACTGCTGAGTCAGACCAGTGGTCCATCATGCCCAGCAGTCCGCTCACGCGGCAGCCCTCTGGTCCAAGACCAGCACCCTAACTGAGACTAGCCCTACCAGCGCACGTTCTTGTTCAGCAGAAACTTGTCTAACTTTGTCTTGAATCCTTGGAAGGTGTTTTCCCCTATAACAGCCTCTGGAAGAGCGTTCCAGCTTTTCTGTACTGTGCCATGATGTCCCCTTCGTTCAAGTAATCAGGCATGTTGCAGATTTTAAGCAAATTAGATTGGAGATGTATAGGGACTCGATCTTTATGGTTGTGGGCCCTCAGTTGTAGAACTCCCTTAAAAAAGGAATTGAGAAAGATTGAACCCTTGAGTTCATTTAGAAAACTTTTTAAAGCACATCTGTTTTCTCAGGCATTTTTATGAATTAAAATGGAAATTTTAGACATTGTTCAGGTTTTTGAATACAGTATGAAGAGTAGTATGTTTTAATGTTATATCTGTTCTATGTATATATGTTGTAAACTGCTTAGATTTGTAGATTTGCGGTATATAAGAAATTTTTTAATAAATAAATATGTACTTCTAATTCACCTAAGTATATGATCACGTTTCAAGTTTATTAAAAGTTTGTTGTACACGCAATGTCAAGTACAGTCAAACCTCAGTTTGCAAGTAACACGGTTTGGGAGTATTTTGCAAGACGAGCAAAACACTCCCGCAAACCTTAACTCGTAAAACGAGTGTTGACTCGCTAAACGAGCTCTCACTATGGTGGCCCAGGGGTGGGTACCTGCCTGTGGGTGCTGCAGCCCTTGCAGCGTGGTGGCTTCCTTCCCTTGGCTGCCCTTCCGCTTCGGCCAATGCCTCTGCCATCCACCAGCGCCTCCCGGCTTCCGATTCAAGCCGGCCGCCATCCTCCAGAAGCATGCGCAGGACCTCCCCAGGACGTCCTGCGTGCTTAAGCATGGTGCGCATGTTGTTGGAGCGGTGGCCAGCTTGACTGAGGAGTTGAGAGGTCCTGCGCATGCTTCTGGAAGATAGCGGCTGGCTTGAATCGGAAGCCGGGAGGCGTTGGTGGACGACAGAGGCTTCGGCTAAAGCGGGAGGGCAGCCACATGGGGACCCCGAGGGAAGGAAGCCACCACGCTGCAAGGACTGCAGCACCCACAGGCAGGTACCCACCCCTGGGCCACCATAGCAAACTTTGATTGTGGAACGAATTGTTTGAGTTTACATTGTAGCCTATAGGGAACTTTGCTTTGATATACGAGTGCTTTGGCTTACGAGCATGCTAATGGAACAAATTATGCTCGTAAACCAAGGTACCACTGCACTTCAATGTGTATAAAAGTTTAAAATTAGGAGACAAAAATAAATCAATTTTATACAAATAAACGTACAATGTATTCATACAAATAATTATCGATACAAAAGGAAAGAAGGGTGTACTACAATCTTTTAAAGAAGATAAAGACACATTTAGGGAAAAAACATCCAGAGCGTAATGAAGAATAATTTTGAAAACATGGCTAAGCCTAGAGCAGGGGTAGGCAATTCCGGTCCTCGAGAGCCGGAGCCAGGTCAGGTTTTCAGGATATTCACAATGAATATGTATGAGATGGATTTGCATGCACTGCCTCCTTGAGATGCAAATCTATCTCATGCATATTGTGGACATCCTGAAAACCTGACCTGGCTCCGGCTCTCGAGGACCGGAATTGCCTATCCCTGGCCTAGAGAAAAGGGTAGAGAAAATTGACCTAGACATAAAGTCTGATTAAAGATTAGGTATTTGAGCATAAGGATTAATGATAGATGAATTATCCTATCTATGTCTCAAATGCATCTTTATACAAGTGACATCTTAATGAGCTTTTAAATTTTTCTAATCAGGATTCACCACGTAAGTAAATTGGTAAATTGTTCCAAAGCTGAGGAGCTATAACTGAAAAAATGGTAGATCCCAGTCTAGTCTGTAAGCATGGCCACTGTCTCCATTCTGTTATCAATAATCCTTCATGACATTGATAGACTACAATGAGTATCACTACAACCCAACATATAATATATTTTCTACTCCTATACTCCTTATTATGTTTTAGCTCAGGACTGTACTGTCCTGTGCAACTGGTTCATAGTCTAAAGCGAGCGAGGACAAAGGCGTGCCGACAACCAAGCGCGGACAACTGAGCCCAGGACTTCATCGCGCCGAACAAAAACCTTATTTTAAAGGGCTCCGATGAGGGGGGGTGTTGGTGGGGAAGCCCCTCCCCACTTTACTTAATAGAGATCGCGCTGGCGTTGGGGGGGGTTTGGGGGGTTATAACCCCCCTCATTATACTGGAAACTTAACTTTTTCCCTGTTTTTTAGGGAAAAAGTTAAGTTTTCAGTATAATGGGGAGGTTACACCCCCCACACACCCCCAATATGGCAGCGTGAGGCAGCGCGATCCCTATTAAGTAGAGTGGGGGTGTTTCCCCCCCACCCCCCCGTCAGAGCCCTTTAAAATACGGGTTTTCTTCGGCTCGATTAAGCCCTGCGTTCAATTGGCGCGCCTTTGTCCTCGCGCGCTTTTGACCCGTGGTCGTGCAACTTAGCCACTTTCCCACCACTGCTAAGAGGTGAAAGGGTGGGAACAATTGTTGCATCCTGTGCAGCCCCCACCAATGACACAGCTGTCAGTATGGCACTGCTTCAGTCAGTCATATTTAGGGTAAGTACTTATTCTTGATTCATTTTTTAATGAATAGGTTCTGAAAAGCACTTTGGGATTTCCTCTGATCCGATTTGAAGATGCTGTCATTGACCTGGATCCATTCACTAGAGTCCACCCTTATGAAACAAAGGAGTTTATCATTAATGATATTCTCAAACACTTTCAGGAGGTGAGTATGTAGCAAAAGACAGAACCAAACTTCCTGTTTCTAATGTACAAATTTGTATACAATGCATGCACAGCATTGAAGGTTGTGGTTTAGCAAGTTGAACCTTGCCTCTTGCTTGAATAGCATGATTTAACAGGGATGTGTATAGTCAAGAAATAATATGTTAGTTTTTTCTATTTTTGCAGGTTAGTACCAATCTGTATCTCCAGTACAGTGAGAACAAGCTGTACACTTGTATTAAATTTTGAAAAAGATATTACATGTCAGTTATTTTATTCTTTCACACCCAAGTAATTCTCAGATCCAAACATGTGGTCTGGGTAGAGCAGGGGTGTCAAAGTCGCTCCTCTAGGGCCACAATCCAGTCGGGTTTTCAGGATTTCCCCAATGAATATGCATGCGATCTATTAGCATACAATGAAAGCAGTGCATGCAAATAGATTTCATGCATATTCATTCGGGAAATCCTGAAAACCCGACTGGATTGCGGCCCTCGAGGAGGGACTTTGACACCCCTGGGTTAAAGGAAGCATGAAAGTGAGACGTTCATTGATTTGTATACTGAACACGGTTAAAGTACAGAGTTGGGTGGTTTTGGAGGTGTTCAAGGAAATGGTAAAAGCAGTTGTTGTAGTTGTGTTTAAAAAACGTGTGGACAAATTCCTGGAAGAAAAGTCCATAAACCATTATTAAGAGAGACCTGGGGAAAGCCAATGCTTATCCCTGGGGGTAAGTAGCATGATTCTTGCTACTATGTGGCATCCTGCCAGGTACTTATGACCGGGATTGGCCACTGTTTGAAACAGAATGCTTGGCTAGAGGGTTTTATTTGATTGTACATTTGCTGTCTGATTGGACTATAGGTGGAGGTTAGTATACAAAGTTCTTCCCTGATAGAAGACTGTGATAGAGCCCGAGCAAAGAAAAATACCAGAAATATGTATTAATTTTTTTCCTAGGAAAAATTAAGAGAAAACGTATTAGGGATTTTCTTTCATTACTTTGGCCCTTTTACTACAAATCATTTATATACAAATCGTATATAAACTATGCAGAATGGCCAAGTGATATTTTACTTTGTCATTTTATTGTTTACTTTTATATAATTTAGTTTATATATGATTTGTATATAAATGATTTGTTTTTAGTTTTACTGTTTTATATTTTCATTTGTTAATACTTACAAAACAGTTTGGAGAGTGAAAGTTGACATGCCCTGAAGAAATGGTTTTTACTGTGAAACATTGGCTATTACTTAAATATCACTTGGTTCCATACAACATAGAGGCAGCAGCTATCTCAGTCCTGCTCTAATAATTGAATGTGGTATTTGCACATTCTTCTCAGAAGTTTTTTGCCGATGATGTGGGTGGAGGAGGTTTGAGCATTTATGCTCTACCTAAACAAAAACCTGAGGCTTTTTCTTCCGTTGAGATAGTGCTCTCAATCCAGATAGTGGAGCATTTATACTAAAAACAAGCCATACATTTTTTCCATGCACATTTCTAAAATTGACAGTGTTGTTCAGATACGTAATTTGACTGCTGAGTGAAATACTGTATTAGCCTTGAAAAGTTAGGTTAGTATATGCCTTGATGGCTGCTAACAACCCTGTTGAACAAAGGTGTTTGTTTTTTTCCTTTTTTTCCTTCAAAGGAGTTACTCAGTCAGGCTGCAAGGATCCTAGGATCAGTCGATTTTCTTGGCAATCCCATGGGCCTCCTGAACGATGTGTCAGAAGGCGTGACCGGACTTATTAAGTATGGAAATGTTGGAGGCCTTATTAGAAACGTGACTCATGGAGTTTCAAACTCTGCTGCCAAGGTACCTTTCTAACACGAATATTCTTTTCACAGTGTGTATACATTATTTGTAAGAACAATTGGGAATATCAAAGCTTTTAAACACTGTTCTCCACATTGCTTAGGGTTCTGGCACCATATATACGTTAGCTACGTTCAATCATGCCAAACTAAAGACATGTTTGTTATTATAAAAATCAAAGCTCACGCTGTATGTTTGTTTAAAATCAGGAGATAATGATGTTTCATAATCTATTAAATCTGTAGTTCCTCCTTCATAATTACACCTTTCTAGCTTTTCCCATAACCTCCACACTGACCACTATTGGAAAGCTCAAAAAAGTTAAGCATATTCATCCAAACCACAGTTTGTGCTCTAGAGAACCAGGAAAGTATTTTGGGTATAATAATTTGACAAATAGCACATGGCATAAAGTGGTTGTATCGGTGGAGCTCCCTGTAGATGCCAACTTTCTTGCTTAATTTTGTGGCTGTTCCAGTATGAGTAACAGCAGAGAGCAAGTATTCAGATGGGTGTTTGGTGCCAAGCCTTGTGGTGGTGGTGGATCCTTCTAGGAGCATTTCAAGTGTTGGCAGGATTAGCAGTGGGTTAGGTGTGGCTATAAGGCTGGCACAGATCTAAAGTGAAATCAAAAATATACATAATGTCATCATCTTCCCACCCCAAACAATCCAACACTTCAAAGACTATGAGGGCTAACAGGTATGGAAATATCTCAAAACATAAATATCAAAAAGTAAATAAAAATACATTTATAATGTTTTAAATTAAATACATCTCAATAAATGCAGAAACTTAGAATCCTAAAGTTTTAGGGCATCAGAGATTAATGTAATTGGAAAAAGGTCAAAGGACTTTCCCAGGAATAAATCCTTTTAATATAAATTGTGCTTTAGTAAAAAATGTATATGTGAAAGCATAGAAAAAGTTATTAAACAGCAGGCAAGTACTTTTTATCTTTAGCAAATCTAAAGTGGACACATTGGTTTGTTCCACGGCACCATTTATGCTTCACAGTTCTCATGGGAAGCGGCTCAGGACCAGATAGGCAACCTGGTGCGTCATTGTGCTGCGAGAGAACGGGAGGCAGCCGCGTCAGCTGGCAGTTGTGGGAGGAAGCGGCAGGAACCAGGCAGCCAGCCAGCCTTGGGCACGAACAGAAGTAAAAAAAAAAAAGGTACGCACAGGGGGCGGCGGGGAGGAGGAAGAGGGCCAGGGCCTGCCTTGCACCTGCCAGCCAGCTGAGGGCGCCGCATCCAGCAAGGGAGGGCAGCCACATTAAAAGGATTTTGTAGATTTCAATCATACCTCCCCTCAGACGTCTCTTTTCCAAGCTGAAGAGCCCTAACCTTTTTAGTTTTTCCTCATACGAGAGGAGTTCCATCCCCTTTATCATCTTGGTACTCTTCTTTGAATCTTTTCTAGTGCCGCTATATCTTTCTTGAGATAAGAAGACCAGAATTAAACGCAATACTCCTGTGAGGTTGCACCATGGAACTATACAGAGGCATTATAACATTTTTAGACTTGTTAACCATCCCTTTTTTTAATAATTCCTAGCATCTTGTTTGCATTTTTGGCTACCGCCACACATTGGGCAGAAGATTTCATTGTATTGTCAACAACAGGGATCTCAAAGTCCTTCCTTGAGGGCCGCAATCCAGTTGGGTTTTCAGGATTTCCCCAATGAATATGCATTGAAAGCAGTGCATGCACATAGATCTCATGCATATTCATTGCGGAAATCCTGAAAACCCGACTGGATTGCGGCCCTCAAAGAGGGACTTTGAGACCCCTGGTCTACAATGTCACCCAGATCCTTTTCTTAGGCGCTAAACCCCAAGGTGGACTCTAGCATCCAGTAACTGTGATTTGAGTTATTCTTCAGAATGTGTTTGTCCACATTAAATTTCATCTGCCACTTGGATGCCCAGTCTTCCAATTTCCTAAGGTCTGCCTGCAATTTTTCACAATCCACATACGTCATTTGCAAATTTAATCTTCTCACTCGTCGTTCCAATTTCCATATCATTTATACAGATCCCTGTGGCACTCCACTGTTTACTCTCCTTCATTGAGAAAAATGACAATTTATCCTTACCCTCTGTTTTCTATCCGATAACCAATTCCTAATCCACAGCTGAACTTTGCCATCTATCTCATAACTCTTTAATTTTCTCAAGAGCCTCTCATGAAGAACTTTGTCAAAAGCTTTCTGAAA
The DNA here is from genome assembly GCF_902459505.1 of Geotrypetes seraphini. Taxonomy (NCBI): domain Eukaryota; kingdom Metazoa; phylum Chordata; class Amphibia; order Gymnophiona; family Dermophiidae; genus Geotrypetes; species Geotrypetes seraphini. The sequence goes on along the minus strand of NC_047098.1, from coordinate 9,218,890 downwards.
ATCAAGATATACTACATCAACCGACTCACCTTTATCCATATGTTTATTCACACCTTCAAAGAAGTGAAGCAAATTGGTGAGGCAAGATCTCCCTCAGCTGAACCCATGCTGACTCCATCTCATTAAATCATATTTGTCTACATGTTCCACAAATTTATTTTTTATAATTGTTTCCACCATTTTGCTCAGCACTGAAGTCAGGCTTACCGGTCTGTAATTTCCCAGATCTCCCCTGGAACCCTTTTTCAAAATCGACATAACATTGGCCACCCTCCAATCTTCATGTACTATAGACGATTTTAATGAGAGGTTAAAGATCACTAACAGCAGGACAGCAATTTCATGTTTGAGTTTTTAGTACCTTGGGACGTATACCATCCAGTCCAGGTGATTTATCACTTTTTAACTTGTCAATTTGACTTAGTACATCTTCCATATTCTCAGAGATTTCTTTCGGTTCCTCCACATCATCACCCTTGAAAACCATTTCTAGTTCAGGTAGATCTCTTATATCATCTTCCATAAAGACCGAAGCAAAGAATTCATTCAGTCTCTCTGCTAGGACTTTATCCTCCCCACCCCCACCTAAAAAAAATTGTTGAGTTTTTGCCTCTTTGGCAAGTTTCACTTCATATTCTTTCTTAATTTTCTTTATCAATGCTTCTGAATTTTTTATGCTGGGTTTTGTAAATGTCTCTCAGGGATTGCAGCCTTGCCTTTCATGCTTTGCAAACTTTGTTGTTATGAGCGTGATGAAGTGCAGTCTTCTGCAAAGCAGGAATTCTTTGATCAGCTACTTTTTGACAACTTCCTACTATTCAGATTAGTGAACTGTTGTCAGATATACTTGATCAAAGAAATAATGCTTGCAAACCAGAAACGTACAATAGAGTTGATCATTAGCTTCTAAGTAATTAGCAATCACTGGAGAGTTATGAGGACTTCTTTAAAATATTAAAGAAGGTGATAGGGGAAGCCAGTGCTAAAGAAGGATGGTTAAAGCAGTGACAGCAAATCACCATCCATTCTCAAATGTGTCTTTTAGAGGAAAGGTGGTGGGGAGCAACTGGTGGAGTTTCTAGACTTTAACAAGGTTCTGGATGATTATAAATCAGTGTTTGAAAGGTCCACGAGGCAGACAGCTTTAGTAGAAATCCTGGATGAGTAACTGCATTGTGTGGATATTAGAGAGGAGGGGATAGGGATGGTTCTCATTAATTTGGACTTGATGGCAGCATTTGACACTGAAGTTTTCACTCCTGCTGCAACAATTGAAGGCCATGGGGTGGGGGCTCAATGTGGAATTAAAAACAGATTTTCTTGGAGCAGCAGCCACAAACGGTAATACTGAATACTTAGCTCATTTACGAGATTTAGTGAACTGGATTCCACAAGGTTTAATGTTATAATTCTTATTTTAACATCATCTTAAGATCTTTATGTGAGATATTTAAACACAAATCCAACGTATAATTGGCTAACACTCTTAATCCCTTGGGGAGAATGCTTGAACTAGGAAAATGCAATAATTACTGAAGTTCCTTAAATAATGGACATCAGTATGAGCCCTTGGCTTCTGTCAAACTTAGGCACCGTTTATATAGGCCAGAGGTTTAAAGGCCTATGTTACCAGTGCCTATGTTTGACTGGGGTGGAGCCACGCATACTTTGAACTTAGGCACTGATGCGCGTCGTGATATAGCTGTGATTCCAATGAAGTACTGGGCTAATTAAAGCAATTAAGTGGTGATAAGGTGCCAATTATTAGATTCTGGGTCACAGAATTTTTCTTTCTTTTTATATGCCCATGGCAAAATTCTATATAAAATCCAAGTTCTTAAAGAATAAACACATTTTTAAGGTCATTCTAGTTTCATTGGCCTTGTTCTTTTTACCATTCTTAAGACTTTTGTTCTTTACTTTAAAAAGAAGAGTACATGTAGGAATTGGAAGAAAAAGCAACTTATAAGATGTTTCTGCTTTGGTCATTTTTATGACTTTCTCTGTTTTATGCCGATTGTGCATGTAATGGTTTTTCCATAGATGAGATTCAGCATATTTTAGCTGACACAGAACATTAGGTTAGAGTTCAGTTTTGTCTGTCAGACAGAATTTTCATAGGATGTAGTAGGGGGTGAGCTGTAATGCTTAAATCTAAGATCTAAACATGATTGAATTACATGGTATCTTTATGAAGACTTCGGAAAGGGCTCAGATTCCTGATATTGGACCTTACCGTTTCATTTTATAATAGACCCTGAACTAATTAACTTTTCTAAGAAACATCACAGCCAAACATACATGTTGAAAAGCCTGTGATGATTTGAGCAGTCTGTCCTCTGTATTTAAAGGCTTTGTACATTTGTTGAATTCATTGTTACTTTCTGGTACTCTGGACTAAACCTCTATGATTTTTCAACCTATTCAGAAAATTGTGGCTAATTTTATCACTAAAATATCAGACTAAGAGATAGAAGACATCTCCTGAATCATCCTTCAAAAATAGGCAGATCGCAATATGGAGATACTCGCAGGACAAGATTTTACCCTCTGCAAGATCAGATCGTATACCCGATCTTGGGATCAACAGTAATTAACCTTTCTATACAACTTTATCGAGAGATCAACTACAACTCTTAGATTTGGGTTTAATTCCTGCAGGAAATAATGATCCGTTTGAAAATCAATTAGCTATCTATAAACTAATTAGGAATTTACAATTAAAAGAATACTTTGGAGCTGATCAAGAAATTAATGACACTTCTATTGTACATTTGAAATCTTCATGGTGCCCTCCAGGCCCTCTACACCCTGTTCTTTTGACATTTTTTAATTTAGTTCTACAGGATTTATGCAAGCTCGAACAGGAGAATCTTTCTAAATTATTTTGTTCTAATCTATCTAGCTAGACCTTATTGGTCAGCACTGAAATAATTGAGATCTAATAAAAATTGGATTATATGGATTGTTACTCGTGCTGACAAAAGAGGAGCTAAGGTTGTGTGGCTCAAGGTGGACTATATAGAAGAAGCACAACGACATTTGAATGAGGGCTATAATTATAGCATTTTGCCAACTGATCCAATTTCTGAATTGATGATATTAATTTCATTGATTTTATCAGCTCATCATGCAACCAAGTTTTTAACTTCCAATGAGCATGCATTCTTACAAAAGCTTCACCTAGGACTCCTAGGTTGTATTTTCTACCAAAAGTACATAAATCCACCACCCGATCCCTTGGGCACCCTATTGTTTGTACTAGAGGTTCAGTATTAGAACCTCTTTCAAAATTTCTGGACATATTTTTGAAACCCGTGGCGCAGCAAACAGCCTCTAATTTACAAGATTCATCCCACTTTTTAAATACATTTCAGGAGTTGCCTTCTATCTCTGATATTTTTGTGACTCTAGATGTGGTATCATCATATACCATGATCTCTCATGGGCTATGCAAGCAATTCTTTGTGTAATTTTATTACTCAAAAAAAGTGAGAGAAAGTTCATATATTTATGGTGTTTTATTTTTTCCAAAAAACAAGAAAAAGGACCTCAAACACCCAAAACTCACCCTCCAATGAGAGTCTTACTGGGGTATGATTTTTATCGTCAGTCCAAAAAACCTTGTTAATTTTTATTTTTTAATTATTTTATTCTTTTAATTTATTAATTGCAAAAATCAAGTGAGTTTTTTCACCAAGATGTAAAACTGTATCCACATAGTCATGGAAAACCAAAAAAGCACTTAACTTGTAGTGGTTCAGGGCCAGAGGCACACAGAGATCCTTTGGGAGTCTGCTATGTAGTCCTTATTTGTGGACTTTTGGCCCTGAACCACTATAAGTTAAGTGCTTGGTGAAAAAATTAATTTTTGCAATTAATAAAGTAAAATAATTAAAGTTAACAAGGTTTTTTGGACTGATGATAAAAATCATACCCCAGTAAGACTCTCATTGGACTCTTACTGGGAAGTTTGGGTGTTTGAGGTCCTTTTCCTTGTTTTTTGGAATGCTTAAAACAAAATAAATATATGAACTTTCTCTCACTTTTTTGAGTACATTTTTGTTTAATTGAGTAAGTCATTATTTCTCTCCTCTCAGTGTTGTCTTTGTAATTTTATTACTGACGCATGTTCACCAAGATTGATAGGAGCCTATGCGGCTAACACTTTTTTGTTTTAGGATTTTAAATATATACAAAATATAAATCCAGGTAGGAGAGGAACGGAAAGAGGGAATTGGAAATTATGCCAGGACTTGTAGAGCAGGGGTGTCAGTCCCTCCTCGAGGGCCGCAATCCAGTCGGGTTTTCAGGATTTCCCCAATGAATATGCATGAGATCTATTTGCATGCACTGCTTTCATTGTATGCTAATAGATCTCATGAATATTCATTGGGGGAAATCCTGAAAACCCAACTAGATTGTGGCGCTCGCGGAGGGACTTTCCACCCCTGCTGTAGAGGAAGAAAGAAAGAGAGAGACTGGCCCCTCACAGTGGGGGAGGAAATGGAGATTTGAAATGATGCAGGACCTTAAGGAGAGGGAGAGACCCATGAGCGAGGAAGAGGAGAACAGAAGAAAGGGACACTTGCTGAATTTTCAGGAATGAGGGCAGGAGGAAGGGAGTTGAGACTTAACAGTGACAAAGAAATCCAAATCCATGTAGTCTAGCATCAATTAAAAAGTCTGTTTGTTGGCCGTCTCCCAGAGAGAGACTAAAGTTCATACAAACAATAACATTCTGTTACTTACAAAAACAATTGTCGAGTGTGGGCTATATATTAACTTGAAATAATAAGAACTACATGGTAAGACTTCTTCTTTTCTTTTTGTTTTTTTATTTATAAATGTTTCTTTCTTACAATAATTTAATTTTACATAAACTTAAATTAATAGATGAAAAATTGTGATTACAAGTAATTCATCTTATCACATAAAATATAACCCTCCCCTTTCTTCATTTCTTAAATCCATATAATATACATTCCCACCCTTCCCCAATCTAATATATCCATTACTAATGTGCTATGAAACCTGATCATTGGAATATCGAGTCAATGGTTCCCAAATTTTCTTAAAATTATGAATATTTCCCTGTTGTAATGCTATTGTTTTTTCCATTTTGTATATATGACAGACTGAATTCCACCAAAATGTAAAATTTAATTTAGTGTAGTCCTTCCAATTTTGAGTTATTTGTTGCATGGCGACCCCTGTCAATATTAATAATAGTTTGTTATTGTTTGCTGAAATCGGACTCTGAGTTCTCATTGCTGTACCAAATAGTATAGTATCATATGAGAGTCCTACATGATTTTCTAGTAATTCATTAATTTGGGGCCAAATTAGTTTCCAAAATGCATTTATACAGGGACAAAAAAAAATTAAGTGATCTAATGTCTCGACTTCTACTCTGCAATGCCAGCATCTATTAGATCTAGTACTATCTATTTTTTGTAAACGCGTAGGGGTCCATAAAGTTCTATGTAACAAAAACAACCAAGTTTGACTCATAGATGCTGACTTTGTAGATCTTAATCTCCAGGACCAAAATCGTGGCCATTGAGATTCAGAAATTGTCTGACCAATCTCAATACTGGTAAGACTTCTTCAGTGTACAGGTGCCCCCAGCTGACTTACCAGTGAACTCCATCTTGGAAGAAGTGACTTCCTATGCAGGTAGCTGCTGTCTTGGAGCCCCAAAGGAAGAAATAAGAGTGAAAAACTGAACACAAACACCATTTTGTAGGAAAATGTCAATCTGTGTCTCTTTTTCCCCAAAGGCGAGAGAATGTACTTTTAGATGTGTCTGAATTCAAGGAAGCATGGGACAGCCACGTGGGATCTCTTAGGGAGAAGAGATTGGATGCTGTGGATGTGAGCTTGAAACAGTGGCGTAATAAGGGGTGGGGGCCGGACCGCCTTGGGTGCCATCTTAGTGGGGGCGCCAGCACCTTTCCACCCCCCACGTCATGCTCACGCCCTCCCCTCCCTCCTCCCCATATGTATTTCAATCTTTGCCATCGCAGGGAAATTCTCCAGCCTGCTGCTTACACTGGCCTCGCTCCCCTCCAAAATCACTTCTGGATCACAGGGCCAGGAAGAGAAAACCAATGCCGGAGAAACTGCTCGCACTGGTGAAGATTTAAAGAGGTACGGGGAGAGGAAGGGAGGGTGTGAGTGTGGTGTAGGGAGCGGGAGGCAGAAGGGGAGTCGCCATCGTCCCGGGCGCCTCCTTGAAAGCAGACTGGGTGGGCCATTTGGCCTTTATCTGCCATCATGTTTCTATAACCATAAAGCTCTATGACCTCACAATGCAGGTGTAAAGAGCCTTAGCCTATAGGAAGAGGAGATGCAAATGTTAAGAGCTTTAGACAATAGGGAGAGGAGGAGGTAGTGGATGCTGTGGATGGGCCATTTGGCCTTTATCTGCCATCATGTTTCTATGATTGCTTCTCACAGAGAGTTTTGATTGTGTACTGCTATGCAGAAGGTGTCTGGTTTTATCATTGAGTCAGGAGACAGAATTCATAGTGCCCAAAGGAATGAAGGAAGATGGTTGTGGTCATTAGTCAAGGGTGACACCTACTGGCTGGATTCTGGATTGTAAAGATCCAGATGGAGCCCTAGTACATGACTTTCTGCTAGCACCATCTTATGCAATGATTTGATGTTAAGGGGATCCCTTAGAAGTTACAAATAAAGGTTTGTGATGCCAGATACAAGCCCTGGTTTGGATTTAGCTCATTGGTAGCTCAAGGCAAGTTACATTCAGGTACACTAGGTTAGGGATAGGCAGTTCTGGTCCTCAAGAGCCAGAGCCAGGTCAGGTTTTCAGGATATCCACAATAAATATGCATGAGATAGATTTGCATCTCAAGGAGGCAGTGCATGCAAATCTATTTCGTACATATTCATTGTGGATATCCTGAAAACCTGACCTGGCTCTGGCTCTCAAGGACTGGAATTGCTTACCCCTGCACTAGGTATTTCCCTGGCTCTGGAAGACTTATCTTTGTATCTGAGGCAGTGGAAGTTTTAAGTGCCTTACCAAAGGTTGCAAGGAGTATCCAGTATTTGATACCTAGTTTCCCTGGTTCTCAGCCTGCATCTTTAACCACTAGGCTACTATGTTTGCTCATTTTTGATTGAGCTGAGAGTGCAAAAAAAACCCCAAAACAAACTACAATTTATAAAGTAGAGTCATGAAGGTTCCCAAACGCTGATGATTTTGAAGCCCCTTTGTTTAATTACTGTTCACTATGAATAAAAATAAATAAGCCTTGTTGTGCTGGATCTTCTCGAAGTTGCATAGAAGCATCAAATTGACACATGTGAACACATAAAAGCTGAGAACGCACTTAGGAAGAAGGCCTGAAAGAGAGGGGAATGGCACGTCAATGGCACTTCTGATTTCAGGAACTTTAGAAAATACAGGAAATGAAATCAAGAGCTAGAGCTATGAAACAAGCAAATTGATCATTTTGATGTGTCTTATGCCTGAATTTTAGAGAGCCGTAGTTGCTGCAAACAAAAGAGAGAATTAAAATTAAGAGATCATTACAAATTATAAAAATATTAAGCGCATTTCAAGAAAACATTTTTAAAACAAACAATACTTTCAACCATTCTTCTCGTTGTCTTTCAGCTTCTAGCTTTCTTTATAGACTGGTATTTCCCACAAATCATTTCTCAAATATTTGTATTTTTCAGACTTCCCACCAAGGGCTACCAAAGCATGGGAATAGGTCAGCTAGAGATTTTCACGCTGAAAGAGAAAGAGAGCGTAAAGAGTTTTGACCAAACATGTCAAACTTTCCAAATATTTCATGCAGAGCGAATCGTGATCTGTTCTGAGAGAAATGGGATTAGGGCTGTGGCTTTCAAGCTCACATTACCAGTCATCCACAAAATGGCAGAGCATTTCTGTGCCTGTCCTAATGATGGTGCATTTTAAAGAAGTAGCACCACTAACTATAATTCCATAGTGCTTTACCTCGAACAGCTCAACAGATACAAATTCCTTTCCCTACTGAATATAGTCATATTTTTCTGTGGAGGAGAGAATAATTCATATTTGAATTTACTGCAGTAGATCCATTAAAGTGATTTTTGGTGTTCTGTAAGAAATCAAAGTTTTGTTCCTAACGTGTGTTCCCATTCTGCATTATTGGATACTGATCAGTGGCATACCAAAAGGGATCATGGGGGGGGGGGGGGGCGTCCACCCCAGGTGCAGCCTATAAGAGGTTGCTCTGAGGGCCAGCATCGTGAACTTCTTCTGGCAGCAACAGCGTTCACAACTCATTGCTTTTGCCAGCATTGGGCTTTTCTTTCTGCCGGGTCTTGCCTTCACAGAAACAGGAAGTAGATGAGACCTGGCAGCAAGGAAGAACCGGGGCCGGCAAGAGCAGCGAGTTGTGAAGGCTGTGCTGCCGTCAGGGAGGGGGGTGACGTAGAGAGGAGGGGGAGAAGAAAAGATGCTGCACCCAATTGGAGAGAGAAGGAAGACCAGGGAAGGGAGAGAAGAGGAAAGAGAGATGGCAGAACATGGGGAGGAGAGAAAGAGAAGGAAAGGAGATACCAGAGCATGGAGGGGAGGGATAGATGGAAGGACACGAGAGAGATGCCAGGGCATGGGAGAGAGTGGCAAAGAAGGAGACGGATGCCAGATGTGGAAAGGAAGGAAAAGAGAAGAGAGCGATGTCAGAGCATTGGTGGTGGTGGGGGGGGGGGGGTAGAGAGAGAGAAAAATATAGAGGGATGAAGCTGAAATTAATCTTGTACAAAGGAGAGAAGGGGCACAGGATAGACAGTTTATGGAAAGATCCTAGAAAGAGAGAAGATGCCATATGGAAAGGGGAGAGAGCGGACAGGGTGAGAAGGGCAGAGAGAGGGCAGATGCTGTAAAGAAGGGAGAGAGGACAGACACTGGATGAATAGAAGAATGAAGAGATGATTAAAGTAGAAATTAGAGAGTAGAAAAAAAAATTTGTTACTTTAGAGTAAAGTAGTATTGTTATTGATTATAAATAGAAAATGGAAATAAGGTAATCTTTTTTTTGGACTAATTTTGATAAATTTTTAACTAACTTTCGTAGACCAAAACCCCCTTCCTCGGGTCTGGACAAGATACCGTAACAGCAGTATACTATACTGACCTGAAGGAGGAGGTTTTGACATTTGAATTGAAAAATGGATTAGTCCAATAAAATGGTATTATCTTATTTTCCTTTTATTGCTTTATTTCTGTTTGTTAATTTATAAAGTTGTGATTTGTCGGGTTTTTTTCTATTTTGCATTGCTATCTTTATATTTTGCACAGTATTAGAGGCCATGTGTCAATGTTTCAGTGATGTTGCATTGTATGCAGAGCCTGGCTTCTAAGCTGTTCAGTTTAATTTTGTCTACAGATTTCTATTTTTAATTTGTAATTACTTATTCCATACTGGGCGAGGGTGTATCCGAGTTCTTTGTGTATGAAAAGGACATGGTTTTATGTCAGCATTGATTGTGCAGGATTGATCTGAATTAATCTGACTTGTTAGTTTTACAATGGGTATAGTGCTACTCCTAGCGGAATTCAGCACGACTGTGCAACACAGAATTTCTGCAGAATTGCACAGTCTCGCAGAATTTCCCTTTTCTGTGCAGAATCTCCTTCCTCTGTGATGTCCATCCCTAAAATGTTTCTGTAGGTCACAGCAGCAGCAACAGCAATTCACATACACTGCCTGCGGCTAACCTGGAAGTCTCTCATTTGCCTCAGAGAGGCTTCCAGGTTAGTGTCGAGTAGCGTGTGTGAATTGCTGCCACTGCTAGAACCTGTGGAAGCAACGCCTTAAGGAAAAAGAGCTGTGAGTGGGGGAAGGGATAATGGAAGATGATGCACAAACTGATATGGCTTTTTTTTTTTTAGAGGTGGAGGGTAGACAGATATTGCATGAGGAAAGGAAAAAATGTTGGCACATAATGATTGAGGGAGAAATGAAGAGAATCTGCTTGAGGGGAGGGAGATGTTTGACCTAGAGCACAAGGCAGGGAGAGAGAGAGATGGACAGTGGGAAAGAAACAGAATACAGTAGAGGAAGGGAGAGAATTCTGAATGGAGTGAGGAGGAAAAAAGATACTGGACCCAGGAACAAGGGAGGGAGACAGAGAGATATTGGACTTGGGGATGGATGAGAGGGAGGGAGAGATACAGAAGATGGAGATGGGAGAAAAAGGGAGATGTTGGATCCAGGAGCAGAAGGGAATGATGGAATGATGCCTGACAATAGGAGTGAGGGAAGAGAGTTGGAGAAATGCTGGACCATGGAGGAGAGTGCAGGAGAGATGAGAGAAGGGACAGGGAGATGTCAGGCTACGAGGGTGGGGAGGGAAGGAAGAGGAAGCAGATGCTGAGCTGTAAGGAAGAAAAACACTGAGAATGGTAAACTCTGAGGGAGAGACAAAGAGGGGGTGGCAAGGACACGGATGGGAGGATAGTTATTACAGAGGGTAGAAATACAGTAATGAGTAGTATTTTAAAGATGAAAGGGAATAGAGGGCTAAGGAAGGAAAGAAATAGGGAATGGGAGAGAAGATGGAAATTTGATAGGTTGCTATATGTGCTATATTTTGAGACTCTTCCCCCTCCCCCATTTCCAACACACACATACCAAATCATTGACAGGCAACCTCTTTCATGCTAACAGTCCAGGTCCCAGCACATGAACTCTGGCAGTTCCACCATGGAGGCACTCATAAACTTTATTGAGCAATTATTACTACTCTAAACTTTCACCCAAATGAGTAAACAAATTTTGGGCAAGGCATTAAGAAACTTTTCCAAATTCAATAAACGTTTTGTACATGGTGTTGCTACTTTAAGCCCCTTTTACTCTGTCCTTCAATACTGGAAGAGTTAGCTCGTAACCAAGATCACCTTAACCTTTATTTTAAGTTTATTTTTCTTTTCAGTACAGCTGAACTCAAGCACAACTTCATTACTGGATAATTCTTAGGTTAATGCAATAAAGGACATTGCAACCTCCAGAAGGATTCCAGTTTTCTGCAGAACCAATATAGTGACTCAATGTTTGTACTGCAATCAGAAAGAACAAACCGTCCCATTGCTGCTTTATAGCACTGGATTTCATATAACTAGAAGAAACGATGCGCATACCCAAGTAATAGTTGCTTTTTATTGGGAGTTGCAGTTTGGCAGTGTGGATATATAGCTAACATGACAGTAGGGAAAACAATGAAAGTAGTTCACTTGTACAAGTGTGAAGCTCTCAGTTCCCTGCAGGGTGGCGTGCTAAACCTTTTGGTTCTTATTCATATTTGTTAAAAAAATCTATATATGGCACTCAAAAATCAGCACCCAACTTTGCACACACAAAATTTAATAATGAGCGCCAGAATATCAGTAATTGGGTGCTAATAACCAATAAATGTTGTTTGGCATTTCAAAAATTTGTACGTACCTCTTCATGCAATTTACAAAGCATGATGCCTAACGATTCACACAGATCTGAAAAGGGGGCATGACTCGGGGATGTGTTGGGAGTGTTCTGCAGATTTGCACGTGGATTTGTAGAATTTGCCCTAAGCACATCTAACTTAGACCGTGGTTTCAGTAGGGGGCCATTTATAGAATCCTGTAGCTCTGAAAAATCAAAATGAACTGTGCTGAGCTAATCATCATTCTGCTAGCACATATGCAGAACTCTCACTGGGTTTTACTAAATGGTGGTAAAGGTTTTTCCAGTTCAATAGGTGACACATTCTTGACAATATTTCCCCATACTCGCATGCTGCAGAAGGCATGCACTCCAGATTTTTCACTGCCTCCAGTGTACTTCACAGACCAGTTTAGCACCCTCTACAGTCTTTTCCTTCTGCACGCATGACTGCAGCTGTGTGTGTTCTGCTTTCCTCATTTTATTGTTTTAAATTCAACGTAGTTTCATCTCCTTTACAGGTAATTTTGAAGCAAATTTGGAGCTCTGCCTGCTTGAGAATTCACAGACTTCAGTCTGTAGCTGACAGGCCGATCCCTTTTGGGTACCTGTTAGCCTGTCTGCATAGTTTCCTTTTAAGCAGGAGCTGAGCGCAGACTGTTAGGCATTCTTAGGGGGCTCAGCGGTGTTCCACAGCGTGCCGGTTGCATTTTCACACCTCCACCCATCCTGGTGCGCATCCGGTGATCCGCAGGGGTGGAGGCATAGTCAGACAGAGGAGTCTGACTGGCAGCCCGAAGATCAGCTTTGAGAGAGCATTCCCAGCATTGTGGCAGTGAATTCTTATCCAGATACTGCAGCCCTATGTATAAGGTTGCAGTCAGTAACTCAGAACTGACTGCCTGTGAGAGATGTCGGGGAAAGTGTAAAACAAGGGGTTTTCTGTGTTTCTAAGTATTTTCCTGTGTTCCCCCTCCTGAAAAATCCTAAAATCATTGGTTTAAAGTTTTGGGAAGTGTAAAAAATATTATATTTTTGGCACGAATTTGGTACCGACGGCCATCTTGGATTTTAGCAATCTTTTTTTCTTCTTCTCCCTGCTTCTTCAAAACTTTGTTTTTTGCCTGGAAAACTGCTGGGATTGAGTCCTCAGGGTCTCCTCATGTGAATGAATTCATGCCAGGTTTGTGCAGATTTAATGCTTTTTGAGCATCCTTGCACCACATGGTGCAGCTGGGGGTGGGGAGGGGGGCTGTAGCAACTAGCTAAGCTCCTCCTCACAGAAGCAGGTGATTAAATGCTCGACTAGCCCGGTGGGGCGGCCTCCATTGCTTTCGGGGCTCAATATGACATGGGGTTCTTCGGTCCGCCAAGCTGCAGACACTCCACAGCTTAAGAAGCACAAATTTAAGTCATCTAAGGTTGACTGTATGCCCCAGGGACCAGATACTGTCTCTGACTTTATGAAGTTTTTGTGGTCAGAATTTCAAAGTAAATGTTCTAATGTTTAGTGGTCTCTTTCCCCCGCCAAGGCATCTTTGGGCAGCGTGGTACCCTTGGGGAAGTCCTGGCCTCTGCCCGCTCCGGCTGTTGCTCTACCTGCTCATGTTCTGGGGGTTCCGGCCACTAATCCTGACCTCTCTGATCCATTATTTGATCAGCCAGCTGGGTCCACTTTTCCCTGGCTTTGGATGTGTGCTCGCAATCTGCAACTTTTCCCTGGCATCCGAATATTAATTTTATGGTCTCTGAACAGTTTGACTCTCTGGAAGGTCCTTTGAAGAGTGCTAGAGCTATGTCTCACTTGTATCCGCTGGCAGAGGAATGTCAGCAGCTTTTTGAAATGGCCAATTTAGGCATGAAAGCTGTTGTGGTGACGTCTTGTTGCATGTGCCTGTCTCTCTCGGCTGCCCATGCTAGAGACTGATGCGATGGAGCTGCCTCCTCAAATTCTGATGGCTGGGACGGATCTCATGGCGGATGCCTTATATGACCTTTTGAAAGTGCTGACCATTACCCCCAAGTCCCTTTCTTGGGTATTCTCGTTAAATGACATCCCATCGTATAGTTGTACCTCGGGTTTCTGCTTCCCACATGTAATACTTTACATTTCTCAACGTTGAACTTCATCTGCCATCTCGTCGCCCATTCCGCTAGTTTGTTCAAGTCCCTTTGCAATTCTTCGCAGTCCTCTTTAGTCCGAGATCCACTAAATTGTTTGGTGTCATCTGCAAATTTTATTATCTCACACTTCGTCCCTGTTTCTAGATCATTTATGAATATATTAAATAGCAGCAGCCCGAGCACCGAGCCCTGCGGGACACCACTCGTGACCCTCCTCCAGGTGTTGGTGGAAACTGCTGGCCAAGGATAGCTCTTCTAAAATCCATGCCAAATTGTAATAATTATGTTTTATTTCAGCATAGGATGTATAACGTGGAAATGAGGTGGTTCTTGGTAAATAGTATTTTACTTCTTAATGTGATAAAAATCTTGTATTTCTTTCGAAGCATTCTGGTTTTGCCGTGTACCAGCTTTTGGGGGAAAAGGAAGATTTTCCTTTACTTTAAGCTCATTCCTTGCAAAGATTTCAGGGGAAGTTATCTGTTAAGAATATTAGTTGCGTTTAATAAAGCATCGCTGCCCTCCAGATGAACCCACATGACTTTGCAATTGGGGTCATTCCAAGTTCACACTGTGGACTTTTGACTGCCTTCTGTGCATGTAAAAACAGTCAGGCGGCCCCTGCAGGGATCACTCATTCAGTCCTGTAACATAAAACTATTGCCAGCGGGCACCTGCTGGGACAGCTTTGCAGGAGGTCCTTAGAGGGGAGCTACCAACACATCAGGCATCTGTAGAGAGAAAAACAGTGGGATATTCCCCTGGGATACTCAGCTAATCAGGCATCCACACCAGACAACCCGGGAGGTGGCTTTGCAGATTACCAAAACCAACATACCATTGTCAGAACAGATTATCAACCTAGGATAAGGAGATGTGAGCTAATTAAAGAACCTTTACTTCAAATATGCAAATAAACCTTCAATAGGGTTCCACCTTTAATAATAGATACAATCTCCAGTTGTTGTCTTCAGGATCAGAAATTACTTCTAAATGTGCACATGTGGTGTCATGGTGATTTCCTGCTTTAGGATACATAAAAATAAAAGTCAACAAATAAGTTGTAGGCATTTGTGACAACATATATGATGGCAGTAAATAAAGACATTAAGGCCTACCTGGACCTGATTGTTTTAAGTTACTTCCTGTGCAATGCGATAAACTAAGAACATGCGGATGATATTTTCATTTGGTTGTGTTTTTCATTTCTGGTGTTATGTCTGCATTACTAAATAATACACATTCTGTTTAGTAATAGTGCATACTGTCTGATGCTAGCATGCAATAAATTAAATAGTGTATGTTGTTTCAAAACCAAATGCTATAAAAATATACATCGCTGCTACAGAGCCCCAAATGATCTCTACCTTTCCCTTCACTTTATAACTAGAGATTGTCTGCACCTGTCCCAGGCATTCTTGTGTTCTGGTGGTGTTATTGTTTCCACCACCACCTCCACTGGGGAGGCTAGTAACAAACGTTTTAAGTTGGTCCAATAAAAATGAGTCACAACTTGTTTCAAAGGAGTAACCGTGTTGGTCTGTGATAGTAAAAACAGAGAGGCTGGTAGCACCTTATAGACGAAGGATTTATTAAGACATAAGCCATCCAGGGACACATTTGTCCTGTTGCTGACCTTTATTTCTTGAATTGGATAGATTCTGTGTAGTTTCACTTTAAATCCCAGCCCCAGTGACTTATTTTTCTGCCACTTGTGAATATAGCACAGCTTTGAACTCAGGGTGTGAAATCTCTGCTATTGTATAACACCCAGGTGATATAAATAGTGCCTGTTCAATTACACAGAATATGTAGAATCTCCCAATTGTCCCTCATAGAATGACTACCAGGCCAATAAATACACAGACACTGAATCAAATATCACGACTCACTGTAAACTTTGCATAGTAATGTGCAGGTTTGCCAGCATTTGCATATGACATAGCACTTTTCTTTTAGTACAAGTGGGGTGAACTGCAAGGTATTGGCGGAATAGAAATCACTAATGTAATGTAATGTAAGATGGGGGGAAAAAGACCTTAAATGCAAGTAATGTGTATTATAGGGTTTTTAGCACATTTATGGCTTTAAAATACAGGCAGTCCCTGGGTTAAGAACAAATTCTGTTTTTTAAACCATACTTAAGTTGAATTTGTATGTAACTCGGATCCTGTACAATGCAGTCTATTAAAAAACATTAAAGAAACAGTCCTCAAAATAAAGTACTGTAGTTTAAATAGAAAGAAAAGATAGGAGGTTTACACTTAAATTTTGTTCTTCATCTGTCCCACTGTTCTCTCTCCACCACCACATCCAACATTTTTTCCTCTCATCTCTCTCTTCCTCATACATCTGTACCTCATGCCTCTTCCACCACCAAGTCTAATATTTCTTTCTCTCTCCCTATACCCAACAGTTCACCTCTTTCTTCATTTCCCCATGAGTACCATCTCTTTCCCTCTCTGACACCCATGCCCAACAATTATCCCTTTCTATTCCCTCCCCACATCAGCATCTCTTTCCCTCATTCCCTCCATTCTTTCATCCTATGTCCCAAGTTCATGCTCCCCTCCCTCTATTTTGTGTCTCAAGTTCATGGTCCCTCCCTCCTTCCTTCCATCCTTTGTCCAAAGTTTGTGCTCCCTCCCTTCCCACCACAATCCTGCATTTTCCTTCCTGTGCCAACATGCCCCCTCTTCCTCCTTTCCTGTCACCTCATCATTCTTCCCTCCCTCTGATCCGCATCCCAAATTAGTACCTTACCTCCTCTGGCCAGCACCAACTCCCTATGAGAGAGATGAAGTCAGCTTGGAGCCTTTTTATTATCCCAGGACAAGCAGGCAGCATATTCTTGACTGATGGGTGACGGCACCGACGGAGCCCCGGTATGGACAATTTTAGAGTGATTGCACTCTAAGAACTTTGAAAGTTCTAGTAGGCCGCACCGCGCCCGCGCGAGTGCCTTCCCGCCCGACAGAGGCGCGCGGTCCCCAGTTTCTTAGTTGCCGCGGAGCTAAGAAGACGCGTGTTCCAACTGCTGTTGGAAAATTTTTTCAAATTTTTCTCGCCTTCCCACTCGCGTGTTATTTTCTTGTCGTGATTTATTCACCTTATCGTTTCTTTCTTTTATATATAAAAAAAAAGTCCATTTTTTTTTTTTTTACTTTTTTCCGGTCAGCCCCGGCGGGGCCTGTTGGCACCATCGAAGCCTCGGGCTTCGATTTTGCTACGGCCGTTTTTCCCTTCATGCCCCCTTCACCGGGTTTTAAGAAGTGTCAGCGGTGTGCACGTCCTATTTCTCTTTCCGACCTGCACAAGTGGTGTCTTCAGTGTCTGGGTCCGGACCATAGGGCAGAAACGTGCACCCGCTGCAGTTCTCTCCAAAAGAGAACTCTAAAGAATCGCCAAATTCAACAGCGAATTCTTTTCGGTGCCGCCATGGAAGTTCCCCCGGCATCGACACCGTCATCTTCCTCCAAATCGGCACCGGTGACTTCGACACCGCAAGATCCATCCTCGGTGTCGCACCCTGTAGGTAAGCCAGCTAAGAAGCCATCCCCTACTGTCCTTAGCCCGCCAGTCGAACAAGCAGTGAGCCAAGTCCTGCAGACTGCGCGCCGGCCTCACAAACGCTCCGCTCCTATTGAAGTCACTGCCTCTTCATCGGCATCGACTTCACCTGAGCGTCAAGCTGCACCGCAGGTACCGAGCAAGAAAAAAGCGGTACCGGTGCCATCAGGACCATCTCTGGATGAGAGATAGCATCCATCCTTCAGGTCCAGCTTAAGGAGCAGTTACAACACTTGCTCCCGGCTCTGCTGACTCCGAGCCTTCCAGTGTCGGTACCTACTGAGCATTCGGTGCCGATCGTCGAACAGCCTGTTTTGTCGGCACCGCAAAAATCTGTTTCGATGCCTGTTCTCTCGGCGGAACCGAAGTCTCTTCGACGCACTTCTTACTCTACTTCGGAGCCGGTGCCGTTCTCTGACACCTGTACTGCTGTACAGTCACCCGGTATGGTGTCCATGAGGTCTGGTAAATCGGTACGCAAAACCAAGCATACTGAACCTTCTACCCCACTTTCTCAGGGCCATCTGTCATCGGTACGGGACCCTGATTTGTGGGATGATTCTGATGACCCCCTCGGTACCGAGGCAGATTATTCCTCGGAGGAGGATGTTACATCGGTGCAGGATCCTGCTGGTAAGCCAGAGCACTCGTCCTTCACCAAGTTTCTTAAGGAGATGTCGGACACCCTTTCCATCCCTCTAGAGTCTGACTCTAAAAAATCCAAAGCATTTCTTGATGCTTTGGATTTTGACCAGCCTCTGAAAGAATTTTTAAAGTTACCCCTCCATGACATCTTGAGGGAAACTTTTTACAAAAATTTAGAAACTCCTCTCACCGTTCCAGGAGCCCCTAGGAAGCTGGAATCGCTTTACAAGGTGATTCCTATTCCAGGGTTTGACAAACCCCAGCTGCCCCATGAATCTCTGCTGGTGGAGTCCACACTCAAAAAATCGGCAGGCTCTAGTGTATATGCCTCTGTCCCTCCTGGCAGAGAGGGCAAGGCCATGGATAAATTTGGTAAAAGACTTTACCAAAATGCAATGCTGGCCAACCGTTCACTTCTCTTTTTACCTGAAACATTTGATTCAGCAAGTCTCTTCTTTTCAAAAGTATCTTCCTGACCGTAAGCTTCCTGCATTCCAACAATGCACTTCCAGTCTCCTACAACTCAGGAAGTTCATGGTCCGGTCCATCTATGATACTTTTGAACTCACATCCCGAGCCATGGCTATGTCTGTAGCGATGAGACGATTGGCATGGCTCCGAGTCTCCGACCTTGATGTGAACCACCAGGACCGCCTTGCCAATGCTCCCTGCCTGGGTGATGAGCTCTTTGGAGAATCTATGGATACCACCACTCAAAAGCTCTTTGCCCATGAGACGAGGTGGGATACTTTGCTGAAAAATAAAAAGAAGCCTCCTCCTCCTCGTCCATTTAGACAGCAGCCATCATATCAGAGGCGGTTTTCTGCTCGGCCAGTTCAGCCTCAACCTCCACAACCTCGGAGGCAGCGGCAACAGCACCAACAAGCACGTCAGCAACAGCCGCCTACCACAAAGCCTGTCACTCAGACTAAGCCGACTCAGCCCTTTTGACTCCCTTCTCCTGGGCATTGCCAGTCTCCCTCCCTCCTGTCCTCTTCCACAGCCCATAGGAGGTCGATTAACCATTTTTCACTCTCGATGGGAGGTAATCACCACCAACCAGTGGGTGCTCTCGATCATAGCCCATGGCTACTCCCTCAATTTTCAGACTCCTCCGCCGTTAGGCCTGCCAAAAGAGTCTGCTTCCAACAAGTCTCAGTCCCTCCTTCTCGCTCAAGAGGTTCAATCCCTCCTTCTTCTCAATGCCATCGAAGAAGTTCCTCAAGATCAGCGAGGTCAGGGTTTTTACTCCCGGTACTTTCTAGTTCCCAAAAAGACCGGAGACCTCAGACCCATCTTAGATCTCAGAGATCTCAACAAATGTTTGGTCAAGGAGAAGTTCAAAATGCTCTCTCTTGCCATCCTCTACCCTCTTCTCGCTCAGGGCGACTGGCTATGCTCTCTCGATCTCAAAGAGGCTTACACACATATTCCTATCCATCTGACGTCCAGGCAATATCTGCGCTTTCTCATCAATCAACATCATTATCACTACAAAGTGCTACCCTTCGGCCTGGCCTCCTCTCCCAGGGTATTCACCAAATGTCTGATTGTGGTAGCGGCCTATCTCCGCTCTCACAACTTTCAAGTCTTCCCTTATCTGGACGACTGGTTGATCAAAGCTCATTCCCCTCAGGCGGTTCTGCTTGCCACCAATCAGACCATTCACTTCCTTCGACTATTAGGGTTCGAAATCAATCTACCCAAGTCTCACCTCATTCCAACCCAGCGACTTCAATTTATTGGAGCCGTTCTGGACACTGTTCTGATGAGGGCGTTTCTTCCATCCAACCGCCTTCACGCCATCCTCCATCTCTGTCAGCAGGTGTTTCAACAGATTACCATTTCTGCGAATCACATGATGGTGCTATTGGGGCACATGGCTTCGACAGTACATGTCACACCCTTCGCACGTCTCCACCTGCGTACTCCTCAATGGACCTTAGCGAACCAATGGTCCCAAGCGACGAATCCTTGTTCACAACACATATCTGTGACCTCGTCTCTTCGACACTCGCTTCTTTGGTGGTTGACATCTTCAAATCTATCCAGAGGTCTGCTGTTCCATCTACCTCCTCATCAACTAGTCATCACCCCTACGCCTGGGGAGCTCACTTGAACGAATTCCAAACTCAGGGATTTTGGACTGCCCAGGAAAAGAAACACCACATCAATTTCCTGGAACTCCGAGCGATGTTCTATGTCCTCAAGGCGTTTCAACATCTTCTCTTTCCTCAAGTACTACTCATTTGCACAGACAATCAAGTTGCAATGTACTACATCAACAAACAGGGAGGAACGGGCTCTCGCCTGTTGTGTCAGGAAGCCCAACGGATTTGGTCTTGGGCTACAGCTCGTCACTTATTCCTGAAGGCTGTCTACATTCAAGGGGAACAGAATTCCTTAGCGGACAATCTCAGCAGAATTCTCCAATCTCACGAATGGACTCTCGATCCCTCGACTCTTCTGTCCATTTTCGCTCAATGGGGCACTCCTCAAGTGGACCTTTTTGCAGCTCCCCACAACCATCAGCTGCCCCTGTTTTGCTCCAGACTCTACTCTCCTCACCGTCTGGCGCCCGATGCATTTCTCCTGGATTGGACCAGTCTCTTCCTATATGCTTTTCCCCCTCTACCGCTCATGCTGCGAACACTGTTCAAGCTCAAGAGGGAACAAGCCACCATGATTCTCATCGCTCCACGGTGGCCCAGGCAACATTGGTTCTCCCTTCTACTTCAACTCAGTTCCAGGGAACCCATACCTCTTCCACTGTTTCCTTCTCTGCTTTCTCAGCATCAGCAGACCCTACTGCATCCCAACCTACAGTCTCTACACCTGACAGCTTGGTATCTCTCGGGCTGACTTCAGCTCACTCACTCCTTTCTCAGCCTGTCCGCTCTATCATTGCTGCTTCCAGGAAACCTGCCACGCTCCAGTGTTATCAACAGAAGTGGTCTCGGTTTTCTTCCTGGTGCCTCTTACATCACCATGATCCCATGTCTCTAGCAGTGGGACTGGTGTTGGACTATCTTCTTTCCTTGTCTGACTCTGGTCTTAAATCTACTTCTGTCAGAGTTCACCTTAGTGCCATTGCTGCCTTTCATGAGCCAATTCATGGAAAACCCCTCTCGGCTCATCCTTTGGTTTCTCGGTTCATGAGGGGCCTTTTCAATGTGAAACCACCTCTCAAGCCTCCTCCTGTGGTCTGGGATCTCAATGTGGTTCTTTCCGCTTTAATGAAGCCTCCTTTTGAACCTTTGGCCACAGCGCATTTCAAATTTCTTACCTGGAAAGTGGTCTTCCTTATAGCTCTCACTTCTGCCAGGAGGGTCAGTGAACTGCATGCACTAGTGGCCGATCCACCTTTCACTGTTTTTCACCATGATAAGGTGGTTCTCCGTACACACCCCAAATTTCTTCCTAAGGTTGTGTCTGACTTTCATCTTAACCAGTCCATAGTCCTACCTGTATTTTTTCCAAAGCCTCATTCTCATCCAGGTGAACAGGCTTTGCATACCTTGGACTGTAAACGTGCTCTGGCTTACTATCTTGAACGTACTAAGCCCCACAGATCATCTCAACTATTTTTGTCCTTTGATCCTAACAAGTTGGGTCATCCTG
Organism: Geotrypetes seraphini; assembly: GCF_902459505.1. Lineage (NCBI taxonomy): Eukaryota > Metazoa > Chordata > Amphibia > Gymnophiona > Dermophiidae > Geotrypetes > Geotrypetes seraphini. Next base: position 9,197,483 of record NC_047098.1, on the reverse strand, counting down.
TATCTAAACACACTCTCTCCAATTGGCTTGCTGCTTGCGTTTCTTTCTGTTATGCTCAGTCGGGCCTGACACTGGAAGGTTCTGTCACGGGCCACAAAGTTAGAGCTATGGCAGCGTCTGTAGCTTTCCTCCGATCTACTTCCATTGAGGAAATCTGCAAGGCTGCTACTTGGTCCTCAGTTCACACTTTTACATCACATTATTGTCTGGATGCATTCTCCAGACGGGATGGACACTTCGGCCAATCTGTTTTACAAAATTTATTTTCCTAATGGCCAACCTTCCCTCCATCCCTCTTTTTGTTAGCTTGGAGGTCACCCATCAGTCAAGAATATGCTGCCTGCTTGTCCTGGGATAAAGCACAGTTACTTACCGTAACAGGTGTTATCCAGGGACAGCAGGCAGATATTCTTGCGTCCCTCCCACCTCCCCGGGTTTGTCTTCTTAGCTGGCTTATCTTAACTGGGGACCGCGCGCCTCTGTCGGGCGGGAAGGCACTCGCGCATGCGCGGTGCGGCATGCCAGAACTTTCCAAGTTCTTAGAGTGCAATCACTCTAAAATTGTCCGTACCGGGGCTCCGTCGGTGCCGTCACCCATCAGTCAAGAATATCTGCCTGCTGTCCCTGGATAACACCTGTTACGGTAAGTAACTGTGCTTTCTCTCTAGCCCCATGTGCAGGCAGGGAAATATAACCCACTCATCTAGACTGCTCTGGCAAGACTCAAGGAAAGGAAATTTAATAAATAAGCTAAAATTTCCCCTTTTATTTATATATCGCTCTTAGCTACAACATCAAAAATTAAGAAAGGAAAAGAATGCCAATGTTAAAAAGGGCAGAAAAGAAAAAAGAAAAATAATCTAATAGTTTCTGCAGGACCTACTTCCTCAAAATTACAAATTTAAAAATTCAAAGTTAGAAATAAAAACTTAAATAAAAACCTAAAAGTACTTGAGGTAGGGCTTGTGGGGGTATTGGAACGTCATGCTTGTTTTTTTCTGTTGTTGGACGTATTGTGATTGTATTTTGTTGAAAACTTTAATAAAAATAAAAAATATATTTTAAAAAAACAAAACTAAAAGTAGAAAATTAAGAAAATGTCAATCCAATTAAGTCCTAAATTTAGAGTAAGAAAGCTCACAACGTAATTCATTTGGAAGAGAATTCCACAAACTTGGAACAGAAGCAAAGAAAGCAGAATTACGAGTGTGACATTAGTGTAACCAATCGATGAGTAGTTGATGAACGTAAAATTTATGCATGGTGACTATAGCACTGAGTTGTATAGGTCCAGCAAGTGTCCTTGTGTTATTTGCCTTTGTAAGTGATTCTTGTATCTTTGAGATGGGGAAGAAGTTCCAGACAGTGAACGAGCTGCATCGACTTAGTTAAATTCAGGTTGTTTCTGTGCCACATTCTGAAGGAAGGACTGCCATGGTGCAGTAGTTGGCTTAGTTGTGAATGAAAGCAGATGGCACCATAGCCTTTTGGAGCCCAAGTCCCACTTACCTGGAATCTCAAAGGCATTAGGAAGCTGCTGAACCAAATAAATTATACTGATACATAGTATTACACGCATGGAAGGGTTGGTATGTTGCATTCATTACTTATCAGCTTGAAGCTACCAGAGGATTGATGATAATGAGTAGTACAGTAATGTCTTCATTTATGATAGCCGATGATCCTTTCAAAACAGAAACCAGAGCAAATTCTGTGCTTAATGTTTTCTGTCCTGTCCTGATGAAAGAAATGTGATTGCCGCCTTGAAGTGTCTGATGAATTCCAGTTGAATTACATTGTGCAAACATGCATCCATAGGGCAAGATATCATTTAGAGTTTATTGGTTCTAGCAAGATGCATGTTTTCTAAATCCTTCCATAAATTTTGTGCTGTTTCTTAAGGAGGGGGAGCCACGAGGCAAGTTCGACCATTTGCCCTGAAAAAGAGCTGATGACACAAGAGTTAAGAAGAAATTGGCCAACTGCACGTACAATGCAGGCTGCCAGAACAAACTTATCTGATGCTTTTCTTATATGCCAGGCAGTTTCATTTCTCGCATATGTGCTACTTAAGCTGCATTCCACATAACAGACTCAAGGCGCCACTCAGTTTCTTGTGGCACTGGCTTTGTGTTGAGGTGAAGTATTTAGCTTCCGCAGTAGAACTTAAAATAAGAATGCAACGGAGACAGCCCAAAATAGCAATGGGCAAAACAGTATTCCTCAGGGTCCCTTTGATCAGAAAACACCAGCAGAATGTAGTAGCTTTCCCTGGTTATAAACAGGGTTCTTAATCTGAGAGATTGTCTTCTTTTAGTGCCACAGTTGTGTAGCTCATTTCTGAAGGCTACAGTGCAGGGCAGGCTTAATACTAGGCAGTTGCCTGGGGTAGCAGCTTCTGGAAGGCAGCAAAGAACATTGCAGTCAAACTTAAAAAACTATCAACATGTACTTTGACGCTGGAAGAGTAGCAGTTTTCCAATACTCATTTGGATTTTTTAGATATACCTAGGTATTTGGATTTTGTAATCTGCTCTCATTTTGTATTTATGTATATAAATGATTACGTGTGATGAGTACACCCCCCCCCAAAAAAAAAAGAGTGCAATATTTAATTCTCTTTCTTCCACTCCTCTTAAAGTCACTCAATTTGTACCTTTTGTAAACCGCAATAACCGCAATTTAATCTTTTGTAAACCGCATAGAACTTCACAGTATTGCGGTATATAAGCTGTTATTATTATTATTATTTAGAAGAATAATATGCATTTTTACAAGATTGTTCTTGGGGGTAATGTTAGGGCAATCATGATTATTGTGTTTAATTATCAAAATCTGAGAGGAGGGAATAGGCTAACTGGCAAATTCTTTGTAGGGTGCCTAAAATTAAGTGTCTGCGTTGGCGCCTAACTTAATAGACTTAATCAGCGCCGATAATTGACAATAGATTGAAAAGGTGACGGCGAAAGCTAGAAGGATGCATAGGAGCGGTATGGCTAGTAGGAAAAAGGAGGTATTGATGCCCTTATATAAGACTTTGGGGAGACCTCATTTAGAATATTGTGTACAATTCTGGAGATATAAAAATGATGGACTCTGTCCAGAAGTAGGCTACTAAAATGGTATGTGGTGTATGGGGACATAAGGTGTATGGGGACAGACGTAAAGATCTCAATCTGTATACTTTGGAGGAAACATAGACAAGCCTTTGAAGGGTGATCAATAAATATTTTATAAAATTACTCAGAGATATGAAACTCTGAAAGGAAGGCTACAAAACCTCCCTTGGGTAAAGAGTTTACCTTCCAGTCATTGTTATTCTATGGAAATGTTTTTTGATCACAACCTGGAAAGGCTAAAAAGTTCAACTGTTTCAAGAGTTCAAAATAACTGGTTTGTTCCTGTTGTTAATATCATGCAAACGTCACTGCATACTTGATGGAAAAGTCCACTTAGCTGTTAAACAGGAGTGAGGGGGTCCTAACGTGGCTCCATTTCGTTCCCTGCTTCAGGGGACCCAATGTAAGCTGGTTCAAATTGAATCCAAGTTAATACTAGTACTGGAATAGTATAACTGCGTGACTTGCAAACAAACGCATCCTAGCTGGAGAGTCAAAAAGATAACTTCTTACAATTCAGACCACGCAGTTATGCTATTCCAGCACTAGTATTAACTTTGTAAAAGGGACCCAAAGTTGGGACAGCTTTTTTTTTGTTTGTTTTCCTGTCCTGACTTAATGTGCAGTTACCCAGTTGCACTCAGCTGATTGAATATTGCCACTAACGGGTAACTCCCATTTCCTCCCAGATCCCGCCCCTCAGACTGCTCCAGCTCTGCCCAAATTGCACTGAGGTAGTTTGACTGGACTTTCAGTGGTACTATACATAGAAACACGATGGCAGATAAAGGCCAAATGACCCATCCGCAGCATCCACTATCTCCTCTTCTCCCTATTGGCTAAGGCTCTTTACACCTGCATTGTGATGTCATAGAACTTTATGGTTATAGAAACATTGTTATTATACTCTACTAGGGAAATTGAAGTAATAATCTGTGAGGATCAATACACATCAAATCCACTACTCACAGCTCTAATAATATTCAATAAATATTGATTAAATATAAAGTGCTCAGACCCAAACCATAAAACATTCGTGATAACTACAAACTTATGGCTGTCTTATGGGACCATAAGAACATAAGAAGTTGCCTCCGCTGAAGCAGACCATAGGTCCATCCTGCCCAGCGGTCCGCTCCCGCGGCGGCCCATCAAGCCCATTGCCTGAGTAGTGGTCTATATCTATCTATACCCCTCAATCCCTTTTTCTTCTAGGAATCTATCTAAACCTTTGAAACCATTTAATGTGTTCCTGTCTACCACAGCCTCTGGAAGCGCGTTCCATGTATCCACTACCCTCTGTTTGCAAAAGAACTTCCTAGCGTTTGTTCTAAACTTCTCCCCTTTCAATTTCTCTGAGTGCCCCCTTGTACTTGTGTTGTCCCATAATTTGAAAAATCTGTCCCTGTCTACTTTTTCTATGCCCTTCAGGATCTTGAAGGTTTCTATCATGTCTCCTCTAAGTCTCCGCTTTTCCAGGGAGAAAAGTCCCAACTGCTTCAATCTGTCGGTATATGGAAGATTTTCCATTCCCTTTATCAGTTTAGTTGCTCTTCTCTGTACTCCCTCAAGTACCGCCATGTCCTTCTTGAGGTACGGCGACCAGTACTGGACACAGTACTCCAAATGCGGCCGCACCATTGCACGATACAGCGGCATGATGGCTTCCCTCGTCCTGGTCGTGATACCCTTCTTAATGATACCCAACATTCTGTTTGCTTTCCTTGAGGCCTGCGCTTTATTGTCCCAGACCACTCATATCATTCTCCATTAATAGCATAACATAAAATGTTCACTTATCTGTCTGATAGAGTGGTTGATGAAAGTAAAGGCAGCCAAAAAATCACTCAAGTGCCAGTGCAATGAAAAGTTTTAGTCTTGACCTTTATGCTGTTCGAGTTGATCATGGCCTTTTCAGGTGTCCCCTCCTGAGGAAGGGTTACTGAAACTCGAGTCGGGGGATCATTTGGCTAAATCCCACTCGCACCCTCCGCTCAAAGTCAGAGACACGCCTATGCGTCCCCCCCGGAAGATCCTTGCTCACAGAAACTGCCCACAAACGATCCTACAGCCACTTCATTCCACACCTCTGGAACCAACTTCCCCCCCAACTTAGACAACAGAACTCATTATTAACATTCCGTAAATCGGTAAAGACCCTCCTCTTCAATTAAAGATCTCCTCTGTCTCTCCCCCCCTTAGGCCCCACCCTCCACTCTCCTATCTCCTTCCCGAAATTCCAGTATGACCCTCTCTTACTCTATCCACTAACAAATTGCACCTATACGCTTATAACTTTCCTTAAATTAAACTACTGTATTTCCCCCTTCTCTCTCTCTGCTTACTCTCCCTGTATTTAATTCTCTCCAAAAACTATAAATCCAATCACCAAACCTGTTGTACTACTTAAATGTCTAGTTACTCCGCACTGTGTATGTTCATTTGTAAACCGTTCTGAGCTGTTGGGAGGACGGGATAAAAATCTAAATAAATAAATAAATAAATCTATTTCTGCACTTTTCATTGCACTGGCACTTGAGTGATTTTTTGGCTGCCTTTACTTTCATCAACCACTCTATCAGACAGATAAGTGAACATTTTATGTTATGCTATTAATGGAGAATGATATGAGTGGTCTGGGACAATAAAGCGCAATGATGGTCCCATAAGATAGCCATAAGTTTGTAGTTATCACGAACGTTTTATGGTTTGGGTCTGAGCACTTTATATTTATATTTAATCAATATTTATTGAATATTATTAGAGCTGTGAGTAGTGGATTTGACATAGAAACATTGTAACATGATGACAGACAAAGGCCAAATGGCCCATCCAGTCTGCCCATCCGCAGTAATCATTATCTCTTCCTCTCTCTAAGAGATCCCACGTGCCTATCCCAGGCTTTCTTGAACATCCAAATATGACCCAGTTGGCAAGACTATATCTAGGTAGAAGTTGTTCTACTTGGAGAAGTCCTGCTGGATATTGACCTGAAATATATATTTTTTTCCTTTCCAGGTTTTTTCTACTCCAAATTTCTTTTGTAGGCCTGTACCTTGCAAACCAGTGCTGTGTGTCCACAACCCATCAGCATGAATATAGGAACTTTACTGGTTTCTGACTGCAGAGAGGCAGTATAGGCACGTAAAGGTCACAAAGTTGCAGCGGCCAGGGTTGCCAGAGTTTGTCCTCAAGAAAAGAGGACATGTGGCCTCACCCCATTCTGCCCATGGCCCTGCCCCATTTCACCCATTGTCCTGCTATGTTCCACCCCCCCAATCCCAGCCTTCCAGATGCGGCCTCAGATGCCTGGACAGTTATCTAAAAAGAGGACATGTCCGAGTAAATCCAAACGTCTGGAAACCCTACAGATAAAGGCTGTACAGTGTTCCCCCTTGAATTTGCGGTTCGCGAATTGTGGACTCGCTCATTCGTGGTCTCCGACTGCCTCTTCCTGTAGTAAAGTCAGGCTACACCAATCAGGAGCTGCTTTGACACGCAGCTCCTGATTGGTGTAGCCTGACTTTACTACAGGAAGAGGCGGTCAGAGCAGACCGCGAGTAATTTTCTTCACCCTCCAGCTGCCCTCTCCTGCCTCCCCTGCGGTTTTTTTTAATTGAATTTCGGGGGAGTACTGTATCTGGTTATTTGGAAGGTGGCCACAGATTATCTCATCACCACTACTGTCATCAGCTGAAGTAAAGAGCTGATTCTGCTGTGTACAGCACACTTTATTTCATGAAATAATTTCCTTTAGATATGCATCATTTTGGTTTGGGTTGTCAGCCTTTGGTTTGCATTTTAGGCAACGCCATTTGAAGTCTGAATCCTGTTGTCATTTCTCCATAGGGAAAAGCAGCATGGCTTATTGTATTAGTAGATTCTTTCCTTTTGATAAACAAGACAGATCCATCTAAACAGTGACTTGAAAAGTCTCCTTAAAACGATTGTCTTAGAAGCAACAATCACAATTTTGAAGCATATCTTTATTTCTTCAGATTTGTGTTGAATTTGCCCTGTGCAAAGTGAACTTTTAACCTGCACATACATGGATTGTTCTGTCTGGCAGGGCTTACTAAGATAATGCAAGTCTTATCTTGGCATTAAGTAGGAGTTATAATTCACTGACAGATGTCAAGCTCTTATGTCCTAGAAGAGAGAGCAGACGTGTCTTCTGCAAGCAGCAGGAGCTCTTCTGCTCCCACTGCTATTACTTATCCCGTCTGTGTACATATATACTGTGCAAGGGAAGGATCCTTTAACCTTTCTAATCTCTTTCAAGCAATTATTATTTTTAGGGCAGCTTCAATTTACTGTGCCTTTGCAGTTTACAGTGAACTATGATCTAGAATTATACACAGCTAGGAATGGGTTAGCTGAAGAGGGCCAAATAGCTCTTCTGGAGGACAGGTGCTTTCCAACTGGTTTATGCCTGTCAGTTTATTTTATGTTTCAATCTGTTTTATTAAAGGAACAACAGATTACAAAATCCAGCAAGAACAATAAACAAAGCAAATGAAACCTATTGTCTTCCGGCTCCACTTCCTGTACAGCAACCCATTAGAGAGATATGTCCGGTAAAATATCCCATCGAGGTACCCCCTCCCCCATCAGAACATCCCCAAGGCACTGTACAACGGTCGGTGTTTCGACAATGATGTCTTCCTCAGGGGTCCCTAAAAGTCCTGATATAAAATTACGTGGATTAAACACTGAAAACAATGATTCCTCATCCACGCAGAGTTACACTCGATATTGTTTTCAGGGTTTAATCCACATGCTTTAATATCAAGGCTTTTAGGGGCCCCTCAGGAATCCACCTCTAACCATATCTACTTTGTGATAGCTGCCTTGGACTGGGCAGATACCTCAAAATGGTAGGCACTTGCTGAGTTACATGCCTAACATTCAATTAAGTGCAATTTCTGTCAATTATGAAACATAGAAACATGATGGCAGATAAAGGCAGTAACCATTATCTCTTCCTCTCTCTAAGAGATCGAACGTTCCTATCCCATGCTTTCTTGAATTCAGACAGAGTCTCTGCCTCCCCCATCTCTACTGGCATCTACCATCCATTCTGTAAAAAGTATTTCCTTAGATTATTCCTGAGCCTATCACCTCTTAACTTCATCCTGTGCCCTCTCATTCCAAGCTTCCTTTCAAATGAGATTCGACTCCTACGCATTTACATTGTCGAAACACGGACCGTGTTGGGTCCACACCTCTCTATGGTTTAGGTCCTAGATATATTTTATGTGGATTATCCAATTGTACATTTGTGAATCAAGCCTGCATCTTGAATATCGCCATCTCCACAGATCCTTTTGTTTTCACAAATAAATAAATAGTCAATATATAAATCAACATATGTCTTTGCAAATGGCGTAAACTGCAAAATAGATTCATCCACTACACAATAATGGGGCAGTTCTGTAACTGGGCACCACAATGGGAAGTGCTGTACGCCAGTTCTATATCAGCATCCGCGCATTTTTATGGAATACCAGCTTAAACCCAAAGATGTGCACAGTCTTAGATGCACTCACTCATGACGGGCATAAGTGGTAAATGTGGGTGGCATGCCTATTATCCTCACAAAGCAGAAAGGTACCACATAACTACCACATTATATTTGTGCCTGATAGTGAGGAAGCAGTATATCTCCCGCTACTACTGCCAAGGGGGGGATGATTCCCCCCCAGCAGTAGTACCACAAGACTACCACTAGGAGAGGAGATTGTGGTGCAGTGGTTAGAGCTACAGCTTCAGCATCCTGAGGTTGTGGGTTCAAACCCTGTGCTGCTCCTTGTGACCCTGGGTAAGTCCCTTAATCCTCCACTGCCCCAGAGAAAATGCTTGAGTACCTGATCTGTAACTCGTTCTGAGCTTCTTTGGGAGGACAGGCTAAAAAAATAAATAAAAATTTTGGATGGAATTGCTAATCGGGGGAGGGGGGCAGCGTAGACTTAGCACTTCTGACTGGGAGTCCTAAACAACTTATGAAGCCTTCAGGTAAGGTCCTCCTCTCAGTATTTACTCTATATACCATCATTGAAAATCATTGGTACACGTCGAGCTTCTTCATTCACTGTTGCAGCCCCCACGATATGGAATTTTCTACCTGTTCATATCAGGGTGGAAACAAATCTAGACAAATTTAAGGGAAATTTAAAGACTTACCTTTTTCAAGATGCATTTAACTATTAAAAGATCTTGAATTATTGCCAGAGTTGCTCAATAATCTTGATTGTTTTTCCCTCCCTTTTGTGGTTTACCTTCTATGTATTCTATTCTTTTAATTTTGTAGTTCCCCCTTATTTCCTATTGTTTTCTTTGTATTGGTTAAGTTTTGTTAACCAGATATTCATCTGTTTTGTCTTCCCCTTTATAATACAGTTTGTAAAAAGCTTAGCAGTTGTGATTTGCATTTAATCAAAAATTTTTAATAAACTTGATAAAACCTAAAGGTGGAGAGAGAGGAGGACACTAGGAGGTCAGGGTTATGATGTTGGGAGTGGGCTTTATTGCAGGGGTTGGGCTTGGTGTGACGAGGGGCAAGCCTTTCAAAGGGGAGGGGAAATGTTGGAAGGCCCAGAATATGTGGAAAGATCAGGAGGTGTTGCCATGTGTATTTATGGGGGATTTAGGAATGTTGTTGTTTTAGGGAACGTGTCAGCCCTCCATTTATATCGTAGTAGCACAGCTGCACTGAAGAGGCAGCGGTAAGTTTGGCTGAACGATCGACAGTCATGGCACTCACAGCAGGCCCGTTCTCGCCCATCCATTAGAGCATGACACAGGGACTAATTTGTCCCCGTCCCCGCAGGAACTCAATTTCCCCATCCCATCCCCTTGAGTTTTGTCGTTATTCCTGTAATCTCTGCCTTAACCATATAAGCCTCGAGCCACAGACTACAAAACCTTCAAAAAAGAAACTAAAACTCTACTCTTCAAAAAATACATAAAACCTATTTAACATGACCAGTTCCTTCCCAATCTCCACCTACCACACTCTCTACCCCTTTCAAATCTAAAATGTATCTAATTACCCAACTGGTATCACATCAAGTCCCCATAAATTCTTAAGTAATTCCTATGCAATTCTTAAGTCAATTCTTATGTAAAGGTACAATTCTTGTGAGCTCCTGAGAAATCTTATGTAATCCGCATTGAAATGAAAGGTCACTTTGGGCAGCCAAAAATCTAGAGACTTGAAGAAAGCACAGATAGTTTATTAGCATACGTATGTGATTCCTGAGCTCCAAGCTGGCTTCAGAAGTGCCGAAAACAGGACGTTACAGAGAGATTTATTCATTCTTCTGGCTATACAACTGAATTCTAGAAAAAATTGTTCACGTGTTACTTTTCTTTACAATCATTGGTCCTCAGCTCACAATAGCAGGTCACTAGCAAGTCACTTATCTAGGCTCTGCAGTCTTTCTGTTACATGTCGTTTATGCTGAGATAGCCATAAGAAGTTAGAATGTCCAAGCTAACACCCAGTACAGGTAGGCTAGAACATGAGATAAGTTAGGTCTGCAGCTAAACATAATTCAGCATTTTATTAAGGAGAAAACTTAGGAAAACCAGTTCCAGACTCCTTCAGGAACCGCAAGGTAAAGGCGGAATAGAAATCACTAATGTAATGTAATATTAAAGTGTTTGAGGCTTGTGCAGATGAGGACGGAGTTTGCTGTAATGGGGCAGGGACAGGAAAAGAACTCGCAAGGACAGGAAAATGAGTTCCCGCGGGGATGGGGAAAAATTTGTCCCCCTGTCGTTCTCTACCATCCATGTCATGCTCATTTCCTGTCCCTCCTACATTGGGCAGTTAACACAAGATTTTTACCACACACTGCTACTTTTAGCATAAGAAATTGTGGCGCAGGCTAGCACTGCTCTCTACCACACAGCTTACTAAAACAGCCCCCTTTCTCTGTGGATGACTCAAATTAATTTGATGCATGTATCTGGGAACCTGAAATACTGATTTTACAGTGTTTTGTATGAACTTGGAAAAAACAAAAGGAATTGACCCCAAAATATCCACAAAGAAGAAAATCCAGAGAAAACAAAAAAAAACTCTGTGGAGTGACGATGTTCCCAAATGGACTTTATTTAAAAGTATCAAAGTTCCAAAGGTACACTAAAATCATCCACATAAAATAATTCCATCCACATAAAAGTAAATCATCTACATATGAGCCTTAAAGGACCTAGTCCGCTGGGGATATAGGACCCAACACGGTCCGCGTTTCGACAAAAAGTCTTCTTCAGGGGTCCCTGGGGATCCTATAAAGGTGAGTACGTGGGAAACAATTGTGTGGTGAACCGGAAGTGAGACACTGCTTGCATTTGCAATGGAAAGCTCACCACACAATTGTTTCCCACGTACTCACCTTTATAGGACCACCAGGGACCCCTGAAGAAGACATTTTGTCGAAATGTGGACCATGTTGGGTCCTGTATCCCTAGCGGACTAGGTCCTTTAAGGCTTTTATGTGGATAACCTATTTTTATATGGATGAATTTATTTTTATGTGGATGATTTCAGTGTACCTTTGGAACTTTGACACTTTCAATAAAGTTCATTTAGGAACATCGTCACTCCACAGAGTTTTTTTTATATGAACGTGGCACAGCCTGTCTGGATTGTTCAATAGCATTTGCATGGTTCTGGAATGTCACCCACATGAAACATTTGCATTGCCGACCATTAAAAAAAAACAACAAAACCAACTTCTACTGAAGAGTCTTCCAGTCTTGCATTTTCATCCAGAAAGTTTTTTTTTAAATTATGCTTTGCACTTTGCATTTTATGGCAAACATATGTCTTAAGTCTCTTATGACTAGAGTATTTGCTTTTCAGCTCTGCAGGTCTCTCTGTATAGAATGATAGCTTTGTATTTAAATAACATTCCTGTGAGCTTTCTGAAAGGTTAAACTAGGGTCATTGGGACTTAGTGTACTTATTTCATTAGAGCCTGCAAAAAGAAAGTGGTTCCTTATATATTCATGGACTACATTTTATAGTTATGCGAGTTGTGTGCATTTGTTGACGTCGTGATCCTGTTACAGGCCCAGTAAGTAATTCCAAGCTACTCGATTCTTTGTTAGACAGCATTATTATTTTAAATTTTGCTTCTACTGTATCCCAAATATGTCTTTGGAACCTGAGCTTTTCTGCTTTAGATTTATGACCATTGAGAGGAAAACATCTGTCAAACCACTGAAAACTGCTGGTAAATCCATTTATTTAATCTCTGTCCATCAGTTAAATAACTTGGTTGGAACATAAGCCAAGGTCAGCTCTTGTGATTGCTACACACATTTGGGCAGCGATTTGCTTGTGGTGCCTTAGAAGATATAAAACCTGTGGAACTGCAATTGATTTTTATAGAGGCAAAATAGGTTTTGCCTGATAATAAGAACATAGGGCTAGATTCACTAACCCCCGATTCCGTGCCCGATCCGTGCCCAATTGCATGCAGGCCAACAAATTCACAAAAGGCCTGAATGCAAATGGGGGACAATCGTTGACACGCCCCCCCCCCCCACCCATCACACAAATTCCTAGAGAGCGATCCCGACACATGCGCAGACCATCTGTAGATGATCTGCGCATGCACTGGCCCTCCAAGCCCGGCAGATAATTGGAGGGGGAAGGTTTAACTGTTTTAAACTTTTTTGCGAGCCCGTGGTTTTAGCCCGTGGGTTAAAACCACGGGCTTGCACTGCGGGGAAGGGCAGGAGATTCGGGGCAGGCAGGAGATTCAGGGCTGAGAGCAGGGCGGCAGAAGGCAAGGCAGTCGGAAAGGACCTGAGCGACTGGTCCTCAGCAGTTGCTTTTTTTGGGATTGGCCAGCCCAGTCACTGTTCCCTGAAAAATTTTCTGAATCGTGTCCCTGCCTACTTTGCATACAATTTCCCCTCATTTGCATGCACGGATCGGAATTGTACCGGAGGAGAGGTTAGCGAATCGGGTTGGGGAGAAATCGGGTCAGAAAGGGGTCGCAAACCGATCGGTACACGATGCTTCACGTGTTGCGCCGTACAGGGGCGGGAACGTGGAGATCGGGTCCGGGGAAGAGGAAGGTTTGTTGTGCGCTGAAAGGGTAAGGGAGCCGGCCAGAAACAAACATGCTGCTGCACAGAGAAGTGGGGTGGGGGGGAGGGGAGGGAAATGCTGCTGCACAAGGAAATGGAGGGGGGAGGGAAATGCTGCGGCTACATAGGAAAGGGTGGGAGGGAAATGCTGCTGCTGCACAGGGAAGTTGGGGTGGGGGGAGAGGGAAAGGGGGCCAGGGAACAAACTTGCTTTGCTTTAGGGGGGGTGTGCTGGGGGGCAGGGAGCAATCTTGGTTTGCTTTGGGGGGGAGACAGAAGGGAGCCACGGAGAAAGGCAGACAGACAAAGGGGGCCAGGGAGAGAGACAGACAGAACGAATGACAGACAGACAGCGTCCAAAGAGAGAGAGACAAAGAAAACAAAACAGACAGACAGACATCTGCTCTAGCACCCATTAATGTAACGGGCTTAAAGACTAGTACATATATATATATATATATATATATATTGATTGAAAATCATCTCAGAAAACACTAACTCTGTATTTTAACACCTTTAAAGAAGCTCGTGTAAACTGTTCTGAATTGACTCCCCATTCCTTAGTAGTGTTATGGAAGCTTTCCAATAAACTAGATGGTTCACAACATTAAAATATACATATGTGGAGGTAGATAATACAAAGAAAGATGAGTATATGACAATACAGAAACAATAATTATAGTATATGTATATAGATGGTATAAATAGTAAGACTTCCAAACAATCGCATTCAAGTGCACAGCAACCTTTCAGCTAATATAAGTTAATCAGTGGAGAAAAGACCTCAGCGTCGCGTAGGATCAAATAAATGAATAGATCCTTTAGACCAAGCAACTTCAAATAGCAAGTTTTAAAGATGCAGACACATCCTCCACCATAAAAACTCCACTGTTGGCTGGAAAGTGGTCTGCAAGAAATTGATTTGGACCAGTTGCCATTTCTAGATTCTGCCAAAGCATCAGCTAGAGAAGATCTTTGCAGCAGATAAGTTTATTATTATTTCTTTGTTTTGAGTTTTTTGATTAAGAGCTTAATATATTATTTATCTATGCTACATTTTAAACTCAAACAATAAAAGAAGTAGAAAAACAGTGGAGTTTTTATGGTGGAGGATGTGTCTGCATCTTTAAAACTTGCTATTTGAAGTTGCTTGGTCCGAAGGATCTATTCATTTGTTTGATCCTACACAACGCTGAGGTCTTTTTTCCACTGACTAACTTATAATAGTTGATAGGTTGCTACTGTCCTGTATGCTGCTGTGTACTTGAATGTGATTCTGGGCTGTATAAAGAGAGGCGTAGTCAGTAGAAGGAAGAAGGTGTTGATGCCCCTGTACAGGTCATTGGTGAGGCCCCACTTGGAGTATTGTGTTCAGTTTTGGAGACCGTATCTGGCGAAAGATGTAAGAAGACTTGAGGCGGTCCAGAGGAGGGCGACGAAAATGATATGAGGCTTGCGCCAGAAGACGTATGAGGAGAGACTGGAAGCCCTGAATATGTATACCCTAGAGGAAAGGAGAGACAGGGGAGATATGATTCAGACGTTCAAATACTTAAAGGGTATTAACGTAGAACAAAATCTTTTCCAGAGAAAGGAAAATGGTAAAACCAGAGGACATAATTTGAGGTTGAGGGGTGGTAGATTCAGGGGCAATGTTAGGAAATTCTACTTTACGGAGAGGGTGGTGGATGCCTGGAATGCGCTCCCAAGAGAGGTGGTGGAGAGTAAAACTGTGACTGAGTTCAAAGAAGCGTGGGATGAACACAGAAGATTTAGAATCAGAAAATTATATTAAAGATTGAACTAGGCCAGTTACTGGGCAGACTTGTACGGTCTGTGTCTGTGTATGGCCGTTTGGAGGAGGATGGGCAGGGGAGGGCTTCAATGGCTGGGAGGGTGTAGATGGGCTGGAGTAAGTCTTAACAGAGATTTCGGCAGTTGGAACCCAAGCACAGTACTGGGTAAAGCTTTGGATTCTCGCCCAGAAATAGCTAAGAAGAAAAAAAAAAAAAATTTAAATTGAATCAGGTTGGGCAGACTGGATGGACCATTCGGGTCTTTATCTGCCGTCATCTACTATGTTACTATGTATTCTATTCTGATTATTGCTATTTTTGTCATAAATAAGTAAGATACATATATATTTAGCTCATCACTGAAGTTCATAGATTGTAACACCATAATAATAATAATAATAACTTTATTTTTGTATACCGCAATACCACAAAACAGTTCAGAGTGGTTTACAGGGTAAGAGACTGTACATTTACAGCGAAGTTACAGAATATCAGAAAACAGTTCAGAGCAGTTTACAAGGAGATGAGAACTGTACATATGCAATGAAGGTACAGAGAATTAGTTATCAAGTGTATGGTATAAACCAGTGGCAATTACAAAATGATCCAATAACTGTTGCAAGGGGGGGTGCAGAAAGGGGAAAGGAAAAACAACCGGGGAAGGGGGGGAGGAAGGGTAGGGAGGGAGGCGAGGTTGGGATTAGTAGTTTGGTTGGGAGAGCGGGGGTTAGAGGTATGATTTGAGATAGTTCCAGCCATTGCTTAATGATAGCACCTACTGGCTAAATACAAGATGCAGAAGAAGCTTTGATCTGTGGTTCCTGGTCGAGGATTGGAGGTGCAATTTGTGGGCTAGAGGGGAAGTTGAGAGGAGGATTAAAATAGTGGGGGGAAGGCTCATGGCACCATAACCCTAGTCCATCCAGATTTTGATTGATTTGGACATCCAAATGAGGGTGAGAAAGCTACAGAGAAAATGCATGTGTGTCAGTGTATTTTTTTTTCTCAATACAGTTTGCAGGGACGCTTTCAGATGGGCTCGGAAAGACCATGGACAACAGGCACCAGAGTGAGCGAGAGTACATCCGATACCAGGCAGCAACCAGTGGAGAGCACCTTGTAGCTGGAATTCATGGACTTGCTCATGGTAATGTGCGGTTCCATTAAATACACCAGCAGTATTAAATCACTTTTTTTTTTTTTTTTAGTGTGTGTCACTGCGTTTGTAAGTAGATAAGGCAATTTAGTTTGAGTTTTCATTTAAACTCTTAGGGGTGTGATATAAAGTCTAGTTACTCTGGAAGCAATGAAGAACTTGGTCCTACTTAAGACATTTTTATGCATGCTTTAATCTTCCTAATGTGTGGGGGGGGTTTCTATTTTTTTTTTGGGGGGGGGAATTCAAAATTGAAAAGTAGCAGCTCTTTTTGTAAATAAACTTTTTCTGTAGGTTGCCTGACTAACATAGTATATTTTTTATAAATTGTTTATTAACAAAATAATGGTATTAAAAGAACATTTACATCCCTTCTAGAAATCCTGTTTCATGTCAGGCATAACATATTGCTTAATTCTATATTTGATATAAGATCATGCAAGAAAGCAGAATACAGTTTTTGAGCACAAAATTAATTTTAAAGAGTTTCAAGTTTCTTAGGGTTTTATATACCGCCTATCAAGGTTATCTAAGCGGTTCTACAATCAGGCACTCAAGCATTTTCCCTCTCTGTCCCTGCGGGCTCACAATCTATCTAACGTACCTGGGGCTATGGAGCAAAATATAATTGGCATATGATTTATAAACCATACACAGTTGAGAACATGAGTTTCTTCCCTTCTTGCTGAATGGAGTTCCAAGCTTCGGGCTGATGAGAGTCAAAGAAACAGTGAAAAAAAATTCAGTAAACATTTTTGTGCCCTATTATTTATCACTTATGGTTTAAATGATTCCTTTTTGAGCAGGCATTCTGCAAGGAATGCCTCGTCAAGCAAACATGTAGTAATTATTTTAAGCGGGATAAAGTATTCTATTTTGATTTCAAGGAATTGGAAATTGAGGGCATTTGTTAAGAACATAAGCGTTGCCTCTGCCAGGTCAGACCAGGGGTCCATCGTGCCCAGCAGTCCGCTCCTGCAGCGGCCCCCCAGGTCCGTGACCTGTAAGTGGTCCTTAACCTAAAATTCTTCATTCCCTATTCATTTAGTACCTGTCTAGTTACTCTCTATCTGTACCCTTCAATCCCCTTCTCTTTCAGGAAATCATCCAATCTCTTTTTGAAGCCCAATATTGTTCCACAGGAGTGCCACGGATCACAAATTTGATTGGTTCAATGAAAGTAAAATCCAGATGTCTCAATCCGTCCTTTTTCTGGAGCCATATGGTAACCCTACGATGACAAAAGTAAATATACACAAGCTGAATATCAAAAAATATATATAGCCACCCCAAAATATTCATACAATGTACCAAGACCAAAGACAATATAAGGCAAGTTTCCACACTCATACGGAGAAAAGACCTCAGTGTTTCCCGGAACAAACCAGGGAAACTTCTAAATAGTTGTCATAGAGGAACATAAGAAAAACTCTGTTCAAAGTTAGATGAATAGCATTTCAAAAATACTGTCTAATATACACTTTTATATAAAAGTAGGAAACCACCATTTATCTTGTTAGAAACAATGTGTCCTTTGGTGGTGGATAAAAATCTCCGCACTTGAGACTACTCTTCTAGGAGAAAACTTTAGACTTTCCGACAGGCCCTGTTTCGCATTAACGCTGCATCAGGGGAATTTCTAGAGAATAAAGACAAAAAATAATCAGATAGTTTGTCAGTTAGAATACTTTTAGTAAAAATAATCATTTTAAATTCCAATTACATTGAAAAACGAACTACCGCTTCAAACATAAGAGCATAAGCAATGCCTCTGCTGGGTCAGACCTGAAGTCCATCGTGCCCAGCAATCCACTCATGCGGCGGCCCAACAGGTCCAGGACCTGTGCAGTAATCCTCTATCTATACCCCTCTATCCCCTTTTCCAACAGGAAACTGTCCAATCCTTTCTTGTACCCCAGTACCGTACTCTGCCCTATTACGCTCTCTGGAAGCACATTCCAGGTGTCCACCACACGTTGGGTAAAGAAGAACTTCCTAGCATTGGTTTTGAATCTGTCCCCTTTCAACTTTTCCGAATGCCCTCTTGATCTTTTATTTTTCGAAAGTTTGAAGAATCTGTCCCTCTCCACTCTCTCTATGCCCTTCATGATCTTATAAGTCTCCTCTTCTCCAGGGAAAAGAGACCCAGTTTCAGAAAAATGGTGACTCGGCATCTGACAGGGCTTTAAATGGGTGTGTGCTGGCGTAACTCCCAGCCAATGGAAAAAACGCTCAGGGAAAACCAATCAAAGATCACTTCTCCTCTTCTGTAGTAAGAAATTCAAAAAAAGGCGCGCCATTCAACTCTGGCATTCAGGCCATCCGAGGTACAAGTATGTAATTTTAAAACCCATTTTTGTTCATGCTGCCTTAAAAATGTTTTAAAATCCCCTCCCTTACTAGAGGGAACAAGGTGTTCTATGATCCAGCACCACATGATTCAAATCTAGGCAGTGCTGCACCATTGGTGCTTCAACTTTATTACAGGATAAACAGGACTTATGTTCAATAACATTGGGACTCATACATCAGCCATTCTGAACTACATCACCATTTCCAATAATAACTCTTACAATGTTCTATTGGGCAAATATTGGCCGCAGCTTTATTTCATATTATTTAAACATTAATTTTCAAACTTTTGAAAATATACCAAACTTAACTCTTAACAATTTATGATTTCCTTCCAAGAGCTATTCGGTATCGACACTAGCTCTCTTATCCAAACTTTCCCTAATCTCTCGGTGACTTACGGTGTCGTCAAGTCACCTCATCTCGTGGCGGTGTCGCACACGAGGACATATTTACTATTCATAGTACTTCAAATTTTATCTGCCTATCATAAGGCTCAGGTCATAGGCCTACCAACATATTAGCTGCGACCTCCCCACCCCCCACCCAATTCCCTACCTTCATCCCCATCATTCACCCTTCACTCTCTTAATACACCCAAAGCGGTGGGAGGGAGGGAAACTAAAAACCCTTTCCTCTCCTCCCTAGCTCTTTCCTCCGTGTTTCCAATTTAGCCCGCCAATTTCTTTCCTACTCTCCTCAGCCCCAGCTACACCCTTTTTCCTTTTTCCTCCAATCCCCTGCTTTTATCACCCACCAATCAAAATTATCTTCCTTGTTGCTAACCCTTTGCTCTTCATTCCAACCCCCAATCCACCCTTTTCTTTAACTGTTTAGGCCTTTGATATCGCCCACTGTTATTGGCCACCCAGATTAACTGTGTGGCCTTTTTAACATTGGGACTCATACATCAGCCATTCTGAACTACATCACCATTTCCAATAATAACTCTTACAATGTTCTATTGGGCAAATATTGGCCGCAGCTTTATTTCATATTATTTAAACATTAATTTTCAAACTTTTGAAAATATACCAAACTTAACTCTTAACAATTTATGATTTCCTTCCAAGAGCTATTCGGTATCGACACTAGCTCTCTTATCCAAACTTTCCCTAATCTCTCGGTGACTTACGGTGTCGTCAAGTCACCTCATCTCGTGGCGGTGTCGCACACGAGGACATATTTACTATTCATAGTACTTCAAATTTTATCTGCCTATCATAAGGCTCAGGTCATAGGCCAAAAGCAGTGACAGAATTTCTTGTCACTGCTCCCCCCACTACTGCAGCCAACTAGCCCAATAAACAAGTCTGTAACAAATCCTGAATGGAACTAAGAAAAATATTTACCCCAATTAAAGATAAATGGACACCATCCAGGCGAAATAAACCCGGACAGTCCACTGAAATGAGGTCATGGACCAAGACCAGACCTCCCATCATAGCTATAAATTTTGACACTTCAGCATTCACTCACCTGCGAAGCCGCTCAATAGCGGCAGGCTTATGTGCACCCTTCCAGCAACGGCGAGGAAGAATGTGAGACCATACCAGGCGCGCTGCAGGGAAGGAGCAGGCAATGGACAATACATCTTGCTTTATTTGGCGAATTAATTCAACCCCTGTGACAGAGCATAAATCATTGCCCCCCAAATGCACTAATATAAGCAGTGGAGAGGAGAAACGATGAGCTTGATGCAAAGTAGGCAACAACTGCTCCCAAATCATTCCTCGAATTCCAAGCCAGCGAATCCGGACACCAGCCTCAGCCCGGCCCAAATTGTGACCCCAGCAGGATTCTCTGGCATGCTTATGGGCCCAAAAGATGTGAGAGTGTCCACAGAGCCAGACGCAGATATCTGGAGACAAAGAGAGCATTGGTCGAGGACCTGAAAAATAAACTAACAAACATCAGTATCACCCAACTCCATCATGCCAACTCTCTCACATAACCCTTATATTGATTGGAACGCCAACGTCCCACTCTCTGAATCAGCGCCGGAGGTGCACCAGCAGCTGCTGCAGAAGTGGCTGCCCCAATTCTAAAAGAATGGGTTCCAAATTCCCGAGGATCATAGCCTAGGGCAGTCACACTCTTCTTCAAGAGAGCTGCAAATTGATAACGAGTTAAAGGTAAGGAATTCATATGCTCCAACCAATAAAGGCCCCCCGAAGGTAGAACACCACTATAGCGGAATGCCAAATGTATCGGGCACACCGCCAAATTATTCAACCTCCGCAACACAGACCAGACTCCTCTACCCTCTTGATCCGTTTTGGACCTACGAAAATGGAGCTTCAGATAAGAGTCCTCCAAAATAACGTCCTGAAAAAGCAAACCAGATTCTCCAACTGCCCGGTGTGATGGCGCTACTAACTCTCCAATCCGACATGCTACAAAGAAAGCCACTACAAAGGCTAATTAGAAACATAGAAACATAGAAAGATGACGGCAGAAAAGGGCTACTGCCCACCAAGTCTGCCCACTCTACTGACCCACCCCATTAAGTCTGAGTGCTAATGACCCAGCTCCTTAACTCAATAGGGTTTCATACTCAGATGAGCAAATACTGGACAGCTGACCATACTGGACAGCAAAACCAACATTTCATAAGTAATAGGACGGCGTCGCAAATGCGGACGGTACTCAACTCCCGACCGCGCATATCCTTTTAAAAGCTGTTTAACTAAAAATGTCCCAGTGACATTCGGCCATTTATATAAACGAGACACAAAAACTAAACTAGCTATTGTTTGAGACACCATCACAAATGACCATCCCTGTTGGGCACAATATCCTATGAATGCCACAAGTGCCGGTTCCGAAATAGGGAAATCACAACCAGAATACTGCTGTTCCAAAAAGAACAGTAAACGCCTCCATCCAAGCGCATAAGATTTCCAAGTATTAGGTGCTAAAGACCGATGCAAGAGCTGCTGACTGCCCGCTGGAAGATCTCCCATAATTCCTCCCTCATGGGTGTCGGGAAGCCATCCGCTGCAGGAGCTAGCGCTCTGAACCGGGACCACTGTGAACGAGAAAGTGCATCAGCTATTTCATTTAAAACCCCTGGCACATGCCTTGCTGACAAACACACATTCAGATGCAAACCTGCTAGCACAATGAGTCTCAGCAGCTCTATCAATCTAGGGCATTTTGCCGACTGGCGATTAAGAGCTGAAACCACCGCTAAATTGTCTGAAAATATGACTACTTTCTTATTAGCCAAACGAGCCCCCCAAGTATCCAAAGCTACCCATACTGGAAACAGCTCCTGCAAGGCAATATTGGTACACAAACTAGCTGATCTCCACCAGTGCGGCCACTGATGAGCACACCAGGCCCCACCAAAAAACACACCAAATCCAATCTCGCCAGACGCATCTGTAAACAATTGAAGATCAGAACTAGAAACCGCAGCAGATTGCCAAATACAGGCACCATTAAAAGACAACAGAAATGAATGCCACAGTCTCAAATCCTGACATACCGCACTTGTCAAACGCACTTTATAATACGGTCTTTTCAGACCCACTGACAACAATGCCAAACGCCTAGAAAATACTCTCCCCATCGGAATAACTCTGGCTGCAAAATTGAAATGGCCAACCAAAGTTTGGATTTCTTTTAAAGTTAATTTTTTCTTGGCACATGCTGACTCAATAGCTGCCACCAAATTTTGCACTTTATGCAAAGGCAGACGGGATTCCATCCAAACTGAGTCCAATTCAATCCCTAAAAATATCAAAGAGGTCACAGGCCCTGCACACTTATCTTGAGCCAACGGGATCCCTAAGGCATCTGCTACCGCTTGAAAGGCGGACATCAAATCAGCACATTCCTGGGAATCAGGAGTCCAACAAACAAGAAATCATCCAAATAATGGACAATGGAACTGCTCCCACTCACTTGTTGCACAACCCAGTGCACAAAAGTAGAAAATGCCTCAAAATATTTGCAAGAAATGGAACATCCCATTGGCATACATTTGTCAAAATAATAATGACCCTCAAAATGGAAACCAAGCAGGTGAAACGCAGTGGGATGCACAGGCAACAAACGGAATGCTGATTCAATGTCAGCCTTAGCCATCATGGACCCTCTACCAAAATTCCGCACCAAAGCAACCGCCTCATCAAACGAGGCATATTGTACAGTACAGAGCTGTGGATCAATAAAATCATTAACACTGGAACCTGCTGGGTAAGACAGATTGTGTATCAACCGAAAAGTACCAGGTTCCTTCTTTGGTATAATACCTAACGGGGATACCACTAAATCTTTAAATGGAGGAACCCGAAATGGCCCCGCAATCCTACCCAAACTGAGCTCCTTCTGTAACTTAACACAGACAACATCCCTATGCAAAGCCACAGATTGAGAATTTCGCGAGCGATGCCGCAAGGGCGGCCCCTCAAACGGTATGGGGAAACCTTCAAAAAATCCAACCCTCAAAAGATTACATCACCCCTATTTGGATACAAATTTAACCAATCTTGTAAAACCTTATTATTAATGGGGGAAGGAGCTTTGCCCACAACTCCTTGTGGCAAAAGACCCTGAATTTCCAAAAAAACTGCCCCCGACCGGGTTGCATGCCTCCCGGGCAACAAAAGGCTGGGTGGCCTCCCATACACTGACTGCAACAGTGTCAGAAGCGACATGTGGAGCGAGTACAGCGCCCCGCATTAAATTGAAAACATGCTGGGGGTGCCAAACCCCCTTTGACACCAATTCCCCTCCCTGTTCCATCAGGCCCGAATCCCGCAGACGCGGGAGCCCACCGAGTACCTGTACCTCCCGGTCCCCCTTGCATATTTCCACTCCCAAACTGTCCACCTGCTGAGCCGAGGGTCCGAAAGGACGCCCCCCGGAAAGGAGTCATCTCAGCTAGCCACAGGTCAACATCCCGCACCCCCCAACAATCCGCTTTATCACGCACTAGACTTTTCCTAAACTGTTCGTCATAATTAAGCCAAAACCATCCCCCATAAGTCCTGTACGCTCTCAAGATGAGATCCGCATAACGTAACAACCCAGGATATAAATCAGGACGAGCCTCACCTAGCACACTAGCAAATACATTAAATCCTAATAACCAATTAAATATATTCTTTGCTATCCGACCACCTTTTTTTTTTTTTTAGCATCCTCTTTACTACTATCCTTAGTCTGAGTCCCCGTATTTTCCCGCGCTAAAAGAGTGAAAAAATCAATAAACTTGCCCCTCAAAATCTTCCTTTTCCACTTAGAATAAATATGACAATCCAACGGAGCAATATCACATAATGTATGCCCCTTTCTAGATAAACCCGGCGCACCACCATCACTAGGGCGAAACCCCCCAACAGCCGTCTGGACAGAACTAATCCTCACTTCCTCTTCCGATGAAGAAGATGAAGAAGACTGCGAGGACCCGGATGAGTCTGAGGACTCCCATACTGACAAAGGATCCAACCCAACCATTCGCCGCTGACGCTTCTCACGATCCATGCGCTTTACTACATGGTGCAGGCGCTTCAAAAACTTTTTATCCCGTAAACTGTTACGCAATGCCTTTTTACCAGCATGCTGTAACCCAAGCGATTGTCCCTCTCGTGAGGACTCCCCTAAATCAACCCCCTGCACCTCTCCTAACGCAGAGAGCAAAGAATAAACCAACTCACCAGATGTCCGCGGTATCGCTGCAACACTGGTACTGGCCACAGCAACTTCATCACTCGCAGCCCTGACGGTGCCCGGGACTGGAACTGGCTCCACATCACAGGTCCGAGATTCCTCCGCTGTGCCCCTAGGCTCTGCAGTCACCGGAACAGCCTTCCTGGCAACTTGCCTGGCCGGTCGAGCCCATCCAGCAGCATCCTTGTGCCCTTTAGGCTGCTGTTTACCTGTAGTCAAGGGAACCCTTTTCCCAAGCCCAGACTTACCCTGCTTTCCCCCTTTCACTCTCTTCTGACTACTAGCACCTGTTTTCTTCACCCCACCCATCCTGCTCCTCCAATAACCAAATGAATTAAACCCACACGTGTAAAGCAAAGTTATAACCCTGAATCCACTCACCCACCCACTGGCACTCACACTACGAACACTAAGAATCACAACCCTGTACCCACACAAGCCACTGTCACACAGACTACTGTGCTCTGAACTGAGAACACCCTACCTGGTATCAGCAACACTGCCTCCCAAACCTCAGATCACACAAAAAAGCCCCTTTCCCACTTTGACCCTAGAGAAAACACTGCACACACAAAAACTCTAACAAATGTATCCCCCGACTGCAAACAACCCCCCAACCGGACCCGACCAAACCTCAACCTGCCTGATAACCGCCGTAAAAGACCTGAAAGCCACTGTCCGGATTCCCCCGTCGGCACTACAAAGCTCCCCCTCTGTGTCAGAGATGCGCCGCCGGCCGGAAACTCCACCCACTGAATCGGTCACCCGACCCCGCACAAGAAAGTGCTGGCGGCCCGACTACGACACCCTTCCCTGCACACAGAAAAAACAGCCAGCACGGGCGTAAATCAAAGAAGGCAAGCAGATTGAACTTACCCCGGCGGCACAGAAGGGAGGGGGGGAGTGAAACCTCCACACACTCGAGCTCCGGCCTCTTCACGACGACTCGAATCCTTCCTTTATACCACCACCAATCTAGCAAGTACCAGAGCAAGCCAATACACCCTGACCACTCAAAAATTCCGAATTACAAATACCACGAAACTAAAAACCCTTTCCTCTCCTCCCTAGCTCTTTCCTCCGTGTTTCCAATTTAGCCCGCCAATTTCTTTCCTACTCTCCTCAGCCCCAGCTACACCCTTTTTCCTTTTTCCTCCAATCCCCTGCTTTTATCACCCACCAATCAAAATTATCTTCCTTGTTGCTAACCCTTTGCTCTTCATTCCAACCCCCAATCCACCCTTTTCTTTAACTGTTTAGGCCTTTGATATCGCCCACTGTTATTGGCCACCCAGATTAACTGTGTGGCCTTTTTTATTCTCGTTTTGAAAGGTCGGGATGTCTGTCCAATATATAGCTTGTTACATGGACAGTAGATCATCCTGCTATCTAATTTTGGGCACAATTTATCGAATCTACCCCAAGTGTGCACAACAAATGGTGGCTGAGAAGGAGACGCCAAGATTGAATGTACCTCCCGCCTACACTTATCCCTTCAGGCCAGCCCATCGCACAGCAATAAGCCTCAGCAGAATCCTGGTTATAGCTTCCGACCAACAGTGTCCACGCAGAGCCGCCATGGCACCATGTTAACGTTGGCTGCCATGCACCAATGTCCCATTGCCTCGCCTTTCTAGGCTTCATCACGACAGATGATAGGAGGGGAGTCGTTATTAATTGTCCACCTCTGACATAAGTGTCATCCTGAGTAGTCTAGTGCTTTTTAATGTCTGTGGGCTTGAATATGTAAATGCAAAAATACTCTTGATAACTCACAAAAATTCTTTCATTGTTTTTTTAGTTGAATAATAGGGAAGCTCCTTTTCATGTGTTGTCTTTTTCTGTTATTTTGTTTTAGTTTTTTGTTGTTGTTGCTTTTTGTTTTTGTTTTTTGTTTTCTGTGGAGGAGTGATTTAACAACGTGCAACTCATTTCTTACTCCAGAGATAAATTGTTTGAGGTCTTTGTCACAGTCCAAAAAAAATAAAAAAGTTGGCAAAAAGCCAGTTAGGTAGTTCAACCTATGACTTGCTAGGGCTAAAGAAAGCATTTTCAATGGAAGCGTCCAAGGCAATTAAAACAAAATCATTTACAATAAAGTAACATAGCAAAAAAAATGTAAATCATTAGTGTGATCCTCTCCTCTGAGTATTTACTTTCTGATCATCTGCTTCTCCATTGAATCTTTAGTGTTTATATTTTTTATATTTCAAGCACTTGTGATTTCATTATCAAAATTTTAGGAATGTGTTTGGGAGCTCCACTTTTGAATTTATTTTATAACTTTGCACAACATTATTGCTCTAACAGGATTTCTTTTTTTGTTTGGTTGTGCTAGGCATCATAGGTGGACTGACGAGTGTAATAACCTCTACGGTTGAAGGTGTAAAGACTGAAGGAGGAGTCAGTGGGTTTATATCTGGCCTAGGAAAGGGGCTAGTTGGCACTGTAACGAAGCCAGTGGCCGGAGCCCTGGATTTTGCATCAGAAACAGCCCAGGCTGTCAGAGACACTGCCACCCTCAGTGGGCACAGGTTAGTAAGTAGGAATTATTTCGAATCATTCACCATGATTTCTAAGCCTCATATCCTCGGCAGCTTTAGTACCTTAGGCAAATGCAGTGACTCAAAATAAAAGCTTACAAAAAAACTTTTAGGTATTTCACTGTTAAACTTCTGTGCCATTGTAGAATGATGCTAAGTAAAATTATTAACAGAATATAGAGCACTAAATTTTCAAAACAGATTTCTAGGATATTTAGAAAGAAAGAAATATATCAGAAAATCTACATAGCCAATACACATTAAGTAAACAGAGACGAGCAACAAAACTGGTGAAGGGTATGGAGAAACTGGAATATGAGGACAGACTTATAACACTAGGATTGTTCTCCCTTGAGAAAAGGAGACTGCGTGGGGATATGATCGAGACCTTCAAAATACTGAAAGGAATCGACAAAATAGAGCAGAGAAGATTATTTACATTGTCCAATTTGACACGGACTAGAGGACATGTAATGAAGCTAAGGGGGGACAGGTTCAGGACTAATGTCAGGAAGTTCTGCTTCACTCAGAGAGTGGTTGACACCTGGAATGCCCTCCCAGATGAGATTATTGCGGAATCGACCGTCCTAGGCTTCAAGAGCAAACTAGATGCATATCTCCTTAAGAGAGGCATATAAGGATATGGTGGGCTATAAATTAAGCCAGGTGTACACCTGGCAGGGCCTCCGCGTGTGCGGATCGCCGGACTTGATGGACCGAAGGTCTGATCCGGAGAAGGCAGTTCTTATGTTCTTATGGACCCTCAGAGGTGAAAATCTCAAAGCATCACGAGTGAGATCGCTCTACCACCAGTACTCTTCATCAGTCCAAGTGCAATATTTTATATATCAGATGCTTTATAGTCTTAGCAATTAAATACTACTACTATTGTTATTTCTATAGCGCTACCAGACGCACACACCGCTGTACGGAGTCGCATTAAATACTTAAATACGGATACGTTATAAATTGCTCGTAATAGTGTATCACTGTATACATGGACTAGCGCCAAACTACTTAGTTGATAACATTCTGCAATATGTTCCGCTCCAAAAGTTGTGCTCTGATTTGTATATTCCACCGGTCAAGCAGTTGTGTCCAGGGCAAGCATGTTTTCCTGTATCGGACCATACGCATGGAACGAGATTCCGACCTATATACATCAGCAAGAGAATTTTTATAACTTTAAGAAATTATTGAAGCGGTTTTTTGTTTTGCAAGATGAAAAATGGGAATTGAGTCTTTGACAGCAAGTTGAGCGCTGGTTGCTGACATGTTTTTTATTGTCTGTGCTTAGTTATGTATTGATGTTTATAATTGCGTATGTACTTTCTGTGACCCGCTTTGTATAAAGTGGGATATAAATAAATTAAAGTATAAATAGCAGCAGGGGGATAGATGGTCCACCAACATGAAAAATATGTAAAATCATCTATAATTGGCTAACAGTTTTGCTCCTCGGGGAGAGTGTTAGACCTTGGGGAATGAAAATCTATTCCAGACACTTATAAATAAACGGACATCAGGTCTCCCTACACCATAAAGTCATAAATGTGGGATTGGGAGTCATACTTTGGGACATGCATTTTGGACTTGTCCCATTATTCAAAATTTTTGGAAAAGAATAATATCCTATATGTCAAAAATAATTGGAAGATCTTTTCCACCCATTTTGTTTTAGATTTGCCAGAGGCTTTCAGACATTTGCCTAGGGGTCATCGGGTGCTGTGTAGGAAGATGAGTTTATTGGACAAAAAATGTATTTTACAATATTGGACAGTCCCTGACCCCCCGAAGTTTTGGCATTGGCGAAACCAGTTACATCAGTTGGCTATCTGGGAGGTGAGAGATGCTGGAAGGCCTGAGAAGCGAAAGTTAATGTTTATGAATATATGGGAACCTTACTTATAAACCTTGCATCCTAAGGGCCGTAGTGCGGTCTTAAGATGGGTTTCCTAGAGTGTATTGATGTGTCATAGTGAGGTGAATTAGAGAATACCATGGGGGGGAGGGTTTTGGGTGGGGAGGTGGAGGGTATTTATGCTTCTTATTTTATATTATTTGATGCATTGTTGTTGTATTATACATAATGTGATACTCTTATGTTGTTTTTGATATTGTATGCATCAATAAAAATTGTTTGAATCTATTAAGTGTCTGGAATAGATTTTCATTCCCGCAAGGTCTAACACTCTCCCCGAGGAGCAAAACAGTTAGCCAATTATAGATTATTTTACATATTGGACTTATTGGCAACTGCCAAGTCTGCAGGGTTAGATATCTTTTTTCCACCAACATGAACTCATGTTTTGCTTAAACAGGCTTTTTCAAAGCAATAATCTCCTCATAGCAACATATCTCAACAGTATGTATATCCTGCTTAGGCAAAACATGAGTTCATGTCAGCGGACCATCTATCCCCCCGTTGCTATTTAATTGCAAAGACTCTAAAGCATTCATATAAAGCATCTGATAGCGATCTCACTCGTAATGCTTTGAGATTTTCACCTCTGAGAGTCCAAGAAATGTTTGCTTAATGTGTATTGGATATATAGCTTTTCTGTTATAAGTAAAATTATGAACCATTTTAGAAGATACCTTGTATGCTTCTAAGGCAATAAAAAATGATTTGACATCTATCAAACCAAGGCAGTGACTCTAAACTCCCACCAGATTAGCGACTCTGTACTTGTGCTGTGAATTTCTCTCTGATTGAACTCTTTGAGCAGCCAGTGGCTCTGAAACTTAAAAGAAGTTTAAATATTAATAAATATTATTATTTTTTAATGTATAAAACATATTTTAAAGGATGCATACAGCTGTCTGATTAACAACATTGATTTAAGTACTAAATCACAACATAGTTCCATTACTAAATCAAAGGAGGCCATATTTACATTGTTGTATAAAATATTTTGGCAACAGATTTTGCTGCCTGCAGTTTCTTCTAGTGTATTTGCTGTGTGTTTTGGTTAATTTGCCCATTTGTAATTAAGAAACAGTTAAATTGCTCTCCACATATGTTTTGAGTGAATAACTATAGTAACATGCCCAGTTGATAGCATCAGGTAAGAACCAATTGGCCCAACCCCTTCTGACCATTGTTAGGTAGATGAGAATATAAATCTCCAAATTTAAACTAATAGCAGCTTCTTTGCTGTTTTTAACCTAACCTCAATCCTTTTCCTACCACTATGCTCTTTACCTGTCCTAAGCAAGCTTAAAATTCTATCATGGATCTGACCTCCACTTAGACTGTCAGTCCTCGTTTCACCTTGGTTGTTATGAATACCATGCTTTACTAACAATCAAGTACCCACCACATCTAATCACCAAACTTCAGAATGATTCAGACAGACAGACACTAAAACCTTTTAATGTTTGACTTTATTCTTCTTTGTGTTCTGCTCTAATTCACCCAATAGGAGGAAATAATTTTTCACTCAGAGAATAGTTAAACTCTGGAACACATTGCAAGATGATGTGGTAAGAGCGGTTAATGTAACTGGTTTTAAAAAAAAGGTTTGGACAAGTTCCTGGAGGAAAAGTCCATAGTCTGCTATTGAGACAGTAACTATTGGATAAGTAGCATGGCATGTTGCTACTATTTGGGTTTTTGCCACGTACTTTGTGACCTGGATTGGCCATTGTGGAGACAGGATACAGACCTTTGGTCTGACCGAGTAAGGCTATTCTTATGTTCTTGTGTTAATATATAGAAGATAAATTTACATTCACCGAGTCTTCAGTGTGTTCAGATATATCTGGAGCATATTCATTACAGGTTCTCTGATAACTAGACTGTTTGGTGGTTATCTCCAGGATGAGGTTAGGAACAAAACATTGAGATGAAATGACTTGTCCAGTTTTTACACGAGCAGAAATTGGAAGAGCGGGATTTGAACTTTTAAATCTCAGTATCTTTCTTAGCCATTTGGGCTGTGACATTCATATTGCATGTCTCACCAGAAGCAATTGCTGTTGAGGACCTTAGGAAAGGGCAGCTAGCTTGACAAAGCAGGAATTCACACTAACAGTTTTTTCTTCTTGTGAAAATATAAGCAGAGAGTTGACCATCTGACAGTACTTAACTTTATAGGGTCCTAAGTTCAATGCCTTATATTATACCAAGTGGTTCTCCAGTCCAGACCATGACATTAAATCAGTATGTTGGAGGTTCAGTATGTCTTTTAATGCCCTTGGCTATTAGCATTGAACTTTACCACTAGAAGCCATGTGTGGCAAGCAATATAATTCTTCCCTTTCAGTACAGAAGGAGATTTATCAAGTGCCATTATATTAAATCAAGATTTCAGTATTTCCAGTTTTTCTGTAGCTGTAAAATAAGGACTTGAGCTGAAGCCATTCCATTTCTTTATACATTTGGTCAAACTATACCAGGGGTTGGCAATTCCGTCCCTCAAGAGCCACAGGCACATCAGGTTTTCAGGACATCCACAATAAATATGCATGAGATAGATTTGCATCTCAAGGAGGCAGTGCATGCAAACCCATCTCATACATAATCGTTGTGGATATCCTGAAAACCTGACCTGCCTGTGGCTCTCGAGGACTGGAGTTGCCTACCCCTGACCTATATCAAAGCAGTAGAAATAGTTTTTATTCACTGGTGGTATGGTATGGATAAGGAGAGGAACCAAGGAATGTTAAGATTCATAGGGAAAAGCATAATAAAGGAAGTTATAATTCTTCTATGTAGGTCATTGGTAAGATCTCATTTGAAATATAGTGTCCTAGAACTGTAGGACTTACTTCTGAAATTATGTATATGGATTGGAGGCAGGCCATAGAAAGACTATCTAAATGGTGAAGAATGGTATTATTAGACTATTAAAAATCCTAAATGTGAAACTGAAGGAATAAAATAAAATCCCCAGAGGTGAGGATAAATGTTCAGTGTGATTAAAGACTTTCAAATATCTCAGTAATGCTCAAGAAACAAGCCTCTTTCTATGGAACAGAAATTCTAGACCAGAAGGCCCAGAGGGGATGGAAAGGGTAACATTAGAAAATATTACTTCATGGAAAGGGTGATGCATGTAATGCCCTCCCAGTGAAGGACTCAAAGAAGGCACGGAATAAACACAGTTCCAAACTAGACATCCATTCAAGCCTTTCGCATAATAGCAGAAATTTAATTGTTAGACTAGATGAGCCTTAATGGTTCTTATTAGAGAATGGCACGGTGGCTGTTACCCGCGTCTAGCTTCCGGTTGTGTCAGCTTCCGCCCACACACATGTGACTGCAGGCAGGCTTGGCTGGCTTCACCAAGTTACTTTAGTAATGCGCCGCGAAGGTAAGGGGGAGGGAGGGAGATTTTCAGGCCGCTTGAGGGATGCTGAAGGGCATTGAGGTGGGAAGGGTGGTGGTGGGGGGAAGACGCTGAAGGGAAGAAATGGGGAAGGCAGAGTGGGGAGAAGACACTGAAGGGAAAAAATGGGGAAGACAGAGTGGGGAGAAGACGCTGAAAGGAAATGGATATTGGGGAAGGCAGAGTGGGGAGAAGACGCTGAAGGGAAATGGGAACAGTGGGAAGAAGACAGAGATGCCAGACTATGGGGGCAGCGGAGGGAAGAAGATAGGTGCCAGACCAATTGAGGGGATGAAGGGAAAGGCACAGTAATAGAGCAAATGGAAGATGCTGAGAGAAGACAGACAGTGGATGGAATGAATTGAATGAGAAGATGAGGAAAGCAGAAACTAGACAACAAAGGTAGAAAAAAAATTCTATTTATTTTCTTTTTTTTTGCTTTAGGATAAAGTAGTATATTAGTTGTGTTGATAAAAATGTATAAACAAAGCCCTGCCAACTGAACATCTCTTTCTCTTGTTCAGCAGCCAGAACTTTGATTTATAAGGAAGGAATAAGCTAAATATTGCAATACTGAGATTTGTATGGATGCTGCGGGGGCAGTGGGGATGGAGATGGGGCTGGGACAGTGGTCGCAGGGATGGGGACAGGGCGGGGACAGTGGTTGCAGGGACGGGGCAGTGATGGAGACAATTTTTTTCCCTGTGTCATTCTCTAGTTCTTATCCAAATCATATTGTCTGTTGCCTATGTTTGACTTGTTCTTGCTGTACACCTCCTTGGGTGAATTTCATCGAAAAAGTGGTAAATAAATATTCTGTGTTTCTATAAGCAATCCAAAACTCTGTATTCAAATGCCTCTTCTTTGATCCAGGTATCATTTGTAATCTGCAACTGTACTGAAATGTCTACAGATTATACTCGGACATTTAAACTAGTTGGAGATGAGATTTGTAACTAATTCATGCTCTGCCATTTACTCTAGAGGGAGATCATGCCTAAAGGTGAAGCCTGGTGGGCTGTAGAAGAATTTGGGTACATAGTCCAATGAAAACAGTTGCACTTAGTGAAAAGATGAAAAAAAGAATGGGACAATAGAGAGAAATCCAAAGTTGTCTTTCAGGCAGTGTAAAAAAAAAAAAAAAAAAAAAGGGATTCCATTTAGATATATAGTATAGTGCTATCTATGCCCTCAGATTGAGAACATAACTTGTAAATTAACTATTTCCCCCATAATGTTTTCATGGCCCCAATTGACCTTTCAGCTGAGCCCCTGCTGAGCTTCATAGAAAGGAGGAACATGTAGTTCTGATGGATTCTGCAGGGGGCTGGAGCATAACCATGGAGTGAATAAAGCATGCTCCAAAGATGTTTAAATTGAGTTGACTTTTCAAGCTACTTCATCTTTCACACATCTGTTAAATGCACCAATTTATGTGTTGTATAGCTTATGTTAGAAACATTCCTTGTTATACAAATTTGAGTAGTTTTTGTAAACTGGGATCTTCCTTTATAGGTCATTGCATGGAGAATCCTATAAAAAAAAACCACATCACATTATTGTGACCACAGGTGTCTTAAATAACTTGTAATAGTCAGAGTATAGGAATGGTCTACTGTAGCCAATCCCAACCCAGTCCTCGGGACATACCTAGTCCCATCAGGTTTTCAGGCTAGCCACAATAAATATTCCTGAGTTAGTTTACATGCAATTACAGTTAGTTTAATTGATATACCGCATTTTTGTCTAATCAAGACAGTTAACAAAATTAAAATCAGTGGGTTTAAAGTAAGAACTAAAAAATCACATGATGCAATAAGCAAGGGCAGTCGCACTCTGCCTGATCTCCCGGGCCACGAGTCGCTTGGACGATCGGGCGATTTACACGCAATTCATTGCGGCGGGGTCAGTGCATGGACAAATATTTGTCTCCCACGGTACTCCCCATGGCCACAAAATCTACTAAAAAGGACCGCGAGCGTCTGAAGCCGACCGAGGATAAAATGGCGCCAGGCTCGATTGTGGAGGTGAGTCAACTGTCTCCGGAGGCCCTCCAAGATATAACACTGGCAGTAACTACTGCGATGCAGCCTAGCTTAGACAAGCTTTCCGCGCAATTACAGAAGCTTGATGACACTCTTATGGACACGGCCAGACGCACCTCGGAGCTAGAATCGCGTGTTTCCTGCCCAGATGACATGCAGGGAGAACAAGCGGCAGCTCTTCAGACCTTACGGGACCTTACTCACACTCAGGCTGAACGATTAGAAGATCTGGAAAATAGATCCCGTAGGTCGAATTTACGTTTCCTGGGGATCCTGGAAACTGTGAACGGACCTTCCATCGTGTCTACGCTTGAGGGCTGACTCCGGGATCAGTTTCCCCTGCGTGAGGAGTTGGGCCCCATTCGTTTGGAGCGGGCGCACCGATTGGGCAAGGAGCTGAATCGTTCCCGCGTATGATCATCGCCAAGCTGCTTAACTACAACCATAAGGTCGAGATTTTACATAAATACAAACAGCTTCGAGATGGCTTAAAGTTTGAAGATTCCGAGGTCCGCATCTTTCAGGATTATTCTGGATCTTTATTGAAGAAATGGAAAAAATTTTACCCGCTCTGCTCCACCTTAGTAGAGAAAAAGCGCCTTCAACATCAGGGTCAGTGGCACTCTTTTGCCACCTCAGAAGACGCAGCTCTGTACATTAATACTCATGTGCTTTCACTACAGGATCCTACTTGATAAGGACTGACATCTCTGTAGTGGTGACCTAGTCCTTTATTAGCAGAAGTTACTTTCCAATTTATGCAGCATGGTTTGCTGTATTGGTGGACCCTATGTTTTTGTGTGTTTACCAGGTTTTGTTTATTCTGCACTATTGTTATACTCTTATTATTTTCAGATTTGGGACCCTATAGATATTCCTGCACTGTTGGTTCTTTTGATGATTTGACTCGGGGCTCGGGGATGCATCTTTACGTGATTTCACACACCTTCAGGCACACGTTGGTGGGATCGGTGGATGTTTCCGATCCAGGGGGGTATAGAAACGAGGGGGGAGGGAGGGAAGGGGGGAAGTGGGGTTGGGTGGGAGTGGTTGGGGAGGGGGGATTTTGAGTGGGAGATGTCTCTTGCAAGTGCTCTGTGAGAGTTGGTTCATTTACTTTATTTTTTTCTGTACTGTATCCACCCTGGGTTAGGCTGGGAGCCTGGGGGGGATTTTGGTGATGGATTGGATTAGTTCAGCAATTAGATTTTTTGCTCCTTTATGGCCCTAGCCAATGCTCTTCATATAGTTTCTTGGAATGTATCGGGTATCACTTCCCCTATTAAACGTACAAAAATGGCTATATCGTTTTCAGGTTTTACCGCTGTTATTAATGCATGCTCATCATATACAACTCTCCAGACTGTTACAAATTTGTCTTTGGGGGGGGGGGGGCAAGAAACCGCGTATGACCCTTTTGCGCATGTGTCAGCCCAGGGAGAGAGGGGTGGTTATGGTTTGTTAAATATTCGATGGTATGCCCTGGCCTGCCAGATGAGGCATATTAATGATTGGTTTCGAGGTACATCTTATTTTTCTGCCACTCAGATAGAGTTGTCCGTTTTAACTCCTTATCATGTTAGTTATTTATTACATGTTTTAGCCCCGGCTCTCCGTTTTGTGGTGGCAAACTATCCATTCTTTGCCCCTGTGAGGCGGATGTGGCGATGGATTGTGCTTGTTTAAAACAGTCCTCTTTGATTTCTCCATACCTCCCGATACAGGAGAATTGTGACTTTGTTCCAGGATTGCAGAAACCCCCTTTACGGAGGTGGGCATCCCATGGACTACATTATCTTTTTCAATTGTACACAGCGGAGGGGACACTGGCCTCCTTTCGCTCCTTGCAACGCTCTTTTGGTCTGTTGGAGGAGGATTTGTTTGCTTATTGGCAAATCCGTCATTATGTACAATCATTGCCAGAAACTCGCTTAACTGAGGATTGTCGGGAAGCAATCTTGAAAATGTTTAGTTTTTCAGCTCAGCAACTGATTCCCTTACGTTTTCATCATGTGGGAATTCGTGATGTGCAACCGGGTATTAATTTGGAAATCCTAGCTGCTACCTGGTCGGAGGACCTGCAATGTGAGATTACGGCTTTGCAAATACAAAGGACTTTGAAGACTTTGCAGAAGTTGTCCTCCAATGTTCTTCATTGGGAACTTCAGCTTAAGTTTCTTTTCCGGCTGTATATTCCACCTCTGAGAGCACAAAGGATGGGGATTATTCAAGTACACAATTGCCCTAAATGTGCGTGTGTTTGGGCTACACTGGGACATATGTTTTGGTCCTGCCCTTGTATTCAGCACTTTTGGACTTGTCTGGGACGATATACAGCTTCTATATGGGCAGGCGTTGGTTTTCCACGCCCAGAGCTCTATTTGGGTATTATCAGATAACATCTCCTAAACCTAAAGGTATGTCGGGTTTTGTAGCTCGAGTGATGTTGTTGGGCAAAAAAGCCATTTTGACTCATTGGTTGTCCACTGACCCCCCCCTGACCTTTAGTCACTGGAGATCTTTAATGCTCGTTCACGCTTCCTTGGAGCGCAGACATTTTGCAGCATTGGATAGTGTTCCGGGACGTCGTTTTCAGTTAATTTGGGAACACTTTTGGATGGATCTTACTCCTCAGGCCAGGAGTCGTCTTGTATTTGTTTTGAACTCTCACACTCTGGGTTTGGGCGGGTGGTGGGGGGGGAGACGGGTGAGGATTATAATGTGCGGATTTATATGAAAAATGTTTTATTTTGTCATGTTTGCCTGCTTGCACTTTGTTGAATAAACATATTTTACCATAAAGTAAGAACTAAAACATTTTTCTTTATTTTTTCAATTTTTTTATACTGTTCTCCCAGGGGAGCTCAGAACGGTTTATATGAATTTCTTTAGGTACTCAGATATTTTTCCCTCTCTGTCCTGGTGGGCTCACAATCTATGTACCTGGAGCAATGGGGGGGAAATCTACTAGCCATCCACAGTGAATATGCATGGCATGCAAATCTATCTCGTGCATATTCGTTTGAGGATATCTTGAAAATCCAACTGACTGGGAGTCCTACAGAAAAGGTTTGGAAACCACTATCTTAAGCATTTATAAATACTAAGAACATAAGAATATCCTTATTGGGTCAGACGAATAGTCCAGCCAGCCCAGTATCCCGTCTTCACGGAGGCCAATCCAAGTCAGAAGTACCTGGCAATAAAACCAAATAGCAGCATTCCAGAATCTGAATAGCAAGATTCCGGAGCCCCAAATAGTACCAAGATTCCATGCGGAATCCCCAAAGAGTTAAAACATTCCATGCCACTGTTTGAGAGCAAGCAGTGGCTTCTCCTATATCTGTCTCAGCGGTAGTTTATAGAGGGTTACATAAAGTAGCAGATTGAGAATTGGATCTGTAAACTGGGAGCATGTACCCACATACTCCTGTCCTGTTGGTTACATTTATATCAGGGATCAACTTACGGTGACCCAACATAGGAAAGTACTGTGGCAAACGCTAATAAATTTGAGAGACTGAGATCATGCGCCACATACCCTGGTTTTAGGAGTGCGGTTCATTCATGTCACGGTATGTGCAAAACTAACCCATTTGGAGAAATTACCCTTGTAAGAGAGATCTTGGGGATTTTTTTTTTTTTTCTTTTGTTCAGAAAACCTGGCAGTACTTTCAGACATTTCTGAACTTTGGGCAGCTATGTGGGCCAGCACACACAGAGCTGAGGCAACCTGAGCCAGTGCAAGGTCATTTGGAAAAGCAGCCTTATTGAGTTCCAAACCACACATAGCTGAACAGTTAACAAATACCCAAAGGGATTTTGATGCACCGCAGCCAAAACAAGTTGAAACATTCTGCTGTCCTCCCTAGGACCCCTGCTGTATAGTCCAATAAATTTGATTTCAAGTGGGAAACATACTTTTGGAAGAAACGTTCTTTTGCTCGTTCAGATAGGATAGAAAGACAAACTTAAGAATTTCTTCTATGCTAAATGTATATTTTCTTATTAAATAAACATGAGGAAGAAATTGCTGAACAAATCAATTTATTTTTATTAGTTCAGCTCTGAGAACTACGTGCCTTTCTGAAATAAGAATATTTGCTAAGGGTACACCAATATTTTGGAGGAAGGCTCTGGATCTCAGTGCCAGAACAAAGCAGTTAATGTACCTGGGGTCTAGTTACCATACAAAGAAATAAAAAGCTCCTTATATATGGTAACTAAGCCCTTCCAAGTGCATCCCAGGATGCATCTGGATGACCAGTCAGGTTTTCATGAGAGCCTAATGACTATGCATGGTCAGATTTGCATGCCTATCACCTCCATTAAATGCAAATCTCTCACATGCATATTCATAAGGGCTATCCCAAAAACCTGACTGGCTAGTTGTCCTCCAGGACAGGGTTGAAAACTACTGGTCTTGACACTGCCATTTTGATAAGATCGGGTCCAGGAGAGACAAGAGGGAGAAGGCCACCTTCCTGCCTCCTCCCAAAGGTATGAAGGGAGTGGAGGAGAGGAGAGATTTCACTAGGCCACGAGGGCAATGTGTTTACTAGGGGGCTAGTAGACTTGTTGGACCACCAGGGTATTTCACTTTGGGGGGTGGTCATAAGAGGACCACTGAGAAATTTTCAAGGTTAGAGATCAGGGGTCAGGAAGGGGATTCGGGGGGGGGGAGGATGGGGGTCCCACTGGACTACCGGGACATTTTCAAAGTCATAGGAGGGCAGGTGGACCACTGGCAATTTTTAAGCTTGGGGAGGGAGGTTCAGGCTTGAGCAAAGGTTTGTGGATAAGGGATAGCTGCTGCCATGCTGATTTTTCCTATCAGTGCCTGAGCCAATCAACACACAGGCATTTGACAGGAAAGTTAGCCTGGGACCCTACCGACAGCTCAGAGTAGTCAGTAGTTTTCAACTGTTAGGGTAGAAGTTTTCCTTGTGTTGTTTCCCTGAGTATTGGAGGGAATTGCTAATGAGCTCATTAGCATAGAACTTTTGATCACTGCCTCCATGCACGGTAAAGCATGGATGCAGTGCATTATTTAGACTAGTGGTTCCCAACCCTGGAGGACCACCAGCCAGTCAGGTTTTCAGGATAGCCCTAATGAATATGCATGAGAGAGATCAGCATATAATGGAGGTGCCAGGCATGCAAATCTGCTCCATGCATATTCATTAGGGTTATCCCAAAAACCCGACTGGCTGGTGGTCCTCCAGGACAGGGTTGGGAAACACTGACCTCTCCTTTCTGAGCACACTACCAAAACCCTTATCTACACTTTCATCATTTCTCGCTTAGATTACGGCAACTTGGTTCTCTCAGGTCTTCCACTCAACCATTTCTCTCCCCTTCAATCCAGTCAAAATTCTGCTGCACAACTTATATTCTGCCAGAACCGCCAAACTCGCAATGCCCCTCTTCTCAGGTCGCTTCATTGGCTCCCCATCCATTTCCAAATACCATTCAAACGCCTCTTACTGACTTACAAGTACATTCACTCTGCAGCCCCTCAATATCTCTCCTCACTTATCTCCCCCTATGCTCCCCTCGTGAACTCCATTCATTGGGTAAGTCCTTATCAGTACCCTTCTCCTCCACTGCCAACTCCAGACTTCATTCCTTCTATCTTGCTGCATCATATGCCTGGGACAAACTCCCTGAGTCATTACTCCCTGAGTCCCTGGGTTTTGAGGAATTCCCCAATGAATATGCATGAGATCTATTTGCATGCACTGCTTTCAATGCATATTCATTGGGGAAATCCTGAAAATCCAACTGAATTCCAGCCCTCGAGGACCGGAGTTGCCCACCCCTTGTCTACCCTATCCTTGTCTGTCTGCAAGAAACTCCCCATTCCCTATAGGTCCTGTTTG
Source organism: Geotrypetes seraphini (assembly GCF_902459505.1). Lineage (NCBI taxonomy): Eukaryota > Metazoa > Chordata > Amphibia > Gymnophiona > Dermophiidae > Geotrypetes > Geotrypetes seraphini. The sequence goes on along the minus strand of NC_047098.1, from coordinate 9,157,465 downwards.
TCCAAATTAGATTGTAAGTTCTTCTGAACAGGGACCATCTTTTACGTGTTAAATGTACAGTGCTGCGTTAGGCTTTCAGTGCTATAGAAATGTTAAATAGTAGCATTTAACTTTTTTGGGATCTTGCCAGGTACTTGTGACCTGGATTGGCCACTGTTAGAAATAGGATAATGTCCCACTATGGCAACCCTTATGGATTTATTTAAGTAACATATTTCTATGGGGTGAAGCAAAACAAAATCTCCCCTAGAGACTTTTTGCTCTCTTCTCGGCAACTGCTTGGAATTTTACAATTTTATTTGTTGTTGCTATCTACATTTATGGGCTGAGTGGAATGAGATTATCTTTAAACATGTCAAAGTTACAGACTTTTTAGCATGACCACCCAGTGATTTTCACACATTTAAAAATGTTTGCACTGTAAAACCACCATTATTTGAACAATAAAAAACCAACAACTGGGGACCAGCTTAATGTTAATGATGTCACAGTGACATAGACTTGGCCTCCAAACACTGCTCCACAAATCTATCATGAACTCCACTCAAAGCTGCAATCAGTCGCCAAATTCAATGAATTTCCTGCCACAGGGTCCGATTTTAGGAGTAGCCTAATGGTTAGTGCAGCAGACTGAGATTCCCATTGCAGCTCTTTGTGACCCTAGGCAAGTCATTTAACCATCCACTGCCCCAGGTAGATTATGAGTCCCCTAGGGACAGAGAAAGTACCTGCAGATAATGTGTACAGCGCTGCATACATAAGAGCATAAGATTAGCCTTACTGGGTCAGACCAATGGTCCATCAAGCCCAGTAGCCCGTTCTCACGGTAGCCAATCCAGGTCACTAGTACATGGCCAAAACCCAAGGAGCAGCAACATTCCATTCAGAAACCTAAAGAATAGCAAGATTTCGGAACCCCAAAGATTAACGAAAGATTCCAGAACCCCAAAGAGTAGCAACATTCCATTCAGAATCCTAAAGAATAGCAAGATTTCAGAACCCCAAAGAGTAACAAAAGATTCCGGAACCCCAAAGAGTAGCAACATTCCATTCAGAATCCTAAAGAACAGCAAGATTCCGGAACCCCAAAGAGTAACGAAAGATTCCGGAACCCCAAAGAGTAGCAACATTCCATTCAGAATCCTAAAGAACAGCAAGATTCCGGAATCTCAAAGAGTAACAAAAGATTCCGGAACCCCAAAGAGTAGCAACATTCCATTCAGAATCCTAAAGAATAGCAAGATTCCGGAACCCCAAAGAGTAACGAAAGATTCCGGAACCCCAAAGAGTAGCAACATTCCATTCAGAATCCTAAAGAATAGCAAGATTCCGGAATCTCAAAGAGTAACGAAAGATTCCGGAACCCCAAAGAGTAGCAACATTCCATTCAGAATCCTAAAGAATAGCAAGATTCTGGAACCCTAAAGAGTAACAAAAGATTCCGGAACCCCAAAGAATAGCAGCATTCCATGCTACTGATCCAGGGCAAGCAGTGGCTTCCCCCATGTCTTTCTCAATAACAGACTTATATTAGTCCCACTCTTGCTAATGACATCAAAGCTCCAAACTCAGCTACAGTCCATGCTAAAATGACAGTAATGCCTACAGCCCACCCAGCTGGGTTCATCATCATTTGCGCGCAAGACAATTGCGCGCGGTCAGATGCGTGCAAGTCTTTATAGCGCAAGACAATAACACGCAGGACTTTATAGCATAAGACAATAGTGCGCAAGTCATTATAGCGCAAGACAGTAGCGTGCAAGACAATAGCATGCGCTGAATTGTCTTGTGCGCAATTGTCGTTGCGCTCAGTTGTCTTGTACTCAGTTGTCTTCGCGTAATTGTCCGTGCGCTTTTGTCTTGCGCACATTTGACTTGCCACCACCCGGCTGCACTAGATAGCGCCACAAAAACATCAGAAAGCTAATTCTTGGTGAATTTCTAATCAACTGCTGTGCTTTTCTCTCTTGTGGCGCTCCTAATGAATAGACTGTTTCCAGATCTTTAATGTCTTGTCTTCTCCTAGTCAAGTTCAAATGCATAGTTATGAAGATTTTGCCATTGTTCACTTTCAGTTTACCCTTTTAATTCACACCCTTGGGGGAAATTCTTGCACCAAACATTTCTATAACTCTTATTTTCACCAACTTCTTGTCTGAACCAGCTGACGGATCACTCACTTTTTTCCATTGCTCCCCAGCCTTCCATGATGTCAGTCAGTGCCTTTTTTCTCATAGTCTTGCTTCCTTGATGCATAAAAGAAAAAGGAATAATGCCAGTTCTACTAATCGAAAACAGCTTCACTGAAAACCCCAAAGTATTCCCCATTCGCACCCCACAGTTTGACACATTCTGCCAAAACGAAATGGTGAGAGGACTTGTTTGTGGCTTACAACAATTCATGCTTAGTTTATGATGGCTGTTACTGGTGTCGAGATGTAAAATGATAATAGACAGGTAAAATAGCTTTGTTTACCCAATGAAGCTTGGGTAAAGATGCAAAAACCTCCTTATAAATGTTGGATGTTTTTCCTTCTGTTTGGCTGAACTCTAAATACTCCCCAATACTCCAAAGCCCAGAACAATACATTTCTCATTAAAATACAGTTCTGAGGTCCACCTCACCTGACCCTGAAGCATTTACACAGTATTTTCTTTGAATCGAAGCTGCAGGCTTGGGAGTTCATGACTCAGGCCACAATTCTCTCTCTCCTTACACACACATTATCTTGGAAATAAAATAATTGGGGGGTGACTGTGCAATACATGTCTTTTTATGGCTGCCAGTATATCCTTTCCCTGGGGAAGATTTGTGGTCCAGTCTTGCTTTTCTGAAACAGCAGCACAAGCAAAACAAATCATTTTATATAATTTATTGCTAACTATTGGACAGAGTTGCTTACTTTTAACCTGTCTTTTTTGGACGGAATTATATTTTGTTTCTGCACTGTGATTAGTATTTAAATGTGTGATTCTTTCCTTCTGCCTAGCCATCCCACACATTAACTCTGAGAAAGTCAGTGGCTGTGAAGATGAGCCATCCTTTAGCACCATGGTGTAGGGTTACTAGATTTTATCCTAAAAAAAAAAAAAAAAAGGACGTGTGGCCCTGCCCCGCTCCACCCCCATCCTGTTCTGCCCATACCCTGCCCCTTTACGCCCCCTAACCCCGGCTCCACACAAACCCCGTCTCTTCGGGGCCACATCTGGAGGGCATCTGCGCGTGCACAAATGCAAGGTGATGACATCACATGCATGTGCACATGCATGTGACATCATCATATCACATCCGCAGATGCCCTCCAGACGTGGCCCCGAGCTCAGTGGTTTGGAAAACCTGTCCAGCCGCCTGAACAGTCTGGGTAAATCACAGTGGTACATAAATTTAGTTATACAGGAGAAGACAATATTTGAACAAGATCATGGTTAAATATAGAAATGAGGCCATGTGTAAATCAGAAAAAAAAAAAAGAATTAAGTAGTGGTCAAGAAACTTTGGGGGTCTTTTACTAGGAATAAAATGATCTTGTGGCATGTGTTAACATTTAGTATTTGCTTTTCCTTTGTTTTTAAACAACTAAATTATTACATTTTTTCATTAAATATGTTTTAAAAATAGAGGACCAGATGAAAATCCCCTAATGGTCACACTCTGGCTACTACAGGAATAGAAGGTCCCTCCTCTCGGAAACCGCCCACAAACGCTCCTACAGCCACTTCATTCCCCAACTCTGGAACCAACTCCCCCCTCAACTCAGACTCCAGAACTCACTAATGACATTCCGTAAAATGGTAAAGACCCTCCTCTTCAACTAAAGGTCACCCTCAGTCTACATCCAACCCCTTAAACCCCACCTCTACCCTTCTTTCTCCATTCTAATCTTCTGCCTAAATTTCTGTATAGTCCACTCTCAAATAACTTGTATCTAAACTAAACTACTTATATTTAAACTACTGTTCCTAATTTGCTGTATAGTCCCTATATCTAAAGTGCTGCACAGTCTCATATGTCCAAGTATTTAAATCTTCTTCATAATCTTGTATGTCCAATTCACTCCATTGTGAATGTTTACTTGTAAACCGTTCTGAGCTACTAGGAGGACGGGTTAAAAATCTAAATAAATTAGTGCTTAAGACCCAAAAAGAGCTCTTGAGTTTCAGGTTTTGCAGAATGTAGTTAGTTAGATAGTTGTATTTACCAAATACTACTTCCCAGGAACTTGCAGCAATGAACTTAAAATAAATATATTCAATTAACATGCCAAAATGCAGATGTATAATATGCCACAAACAAACCCAAAATCCATGCATGTACATAAAATCATGAAACATCAGATTCCATGCCCTACCTCCTAAAAAATTAAATTAGACCTACCATATATACTCAACTATAGATTGACCTCATGCATAGGTTGACGGGCAATTTTAGATCTACTAATGGTCTAAAATCCATCGATCCATACATAGATCGACCCTCACCTGTGCCAGCACAGCTGTCTTCCTATGGCAGCAATCCTCCTTCTCTCCCTCCCCAACCAGCTCCTCTCTTTCCCTCCCCTTCCTCCATGCTGATCGTGCTCCTTTCTGCCTACCTTATTAACTTTAGCCACAAGCAGCCAGCGATTCTCTGAGGCTGTTTGTGGCCAGTCCCAGAGCCATTTGTACGGTTGCTGGCAGTCTGTTCTGGAGTCATTTGTACAGATGATTCATACTGTCTGGTTTGTGAAGTACCGCTCTTCTTAGTTAGCTTTGCTGTCGATCTCTCTGTGTTTAGAGCTAGGCTCATTCAGGATTTATAATAAGGTTTGAATTGACTTCCGATACAGGCTTTCTACCAGAAACACAGCCATGTTGAGTCCTTATTTAATTTTCCCCCAAAAGAAAGACTTTTAAAAAAATTTTTTACTTTCAGCACTTACTAATGGCCTTTTGACTTTTTGATACTCCACATTTTGTCTCTCTTAGTCATGCAATCTAATCATGGTTAGTGCGTTAAGCAACAAGTCTCAGGTTTTTCAAAGATAGATAAGGATGTAGTTGCCGTAATATATGGAAAAATACACTACACAGCCCACACAGCCTAATACCAATCCCCACTTCCCCAATCGCTGCTACAACAAAAAACCTTTCCATCACCCTCATAAATGCCAGAGCAGTAAATAATAAAGATATCTTACTAAATTACCTCCTCGCAGAACCTAAACACACACACACAAAAAAAGAAACATAAAAAGAAGATACCGCAATCCAAGATAAAAATATAGAACCAAGAGTGGATCTTATTGTTTTTCAGAAAAAGTAATTAAAAAAAATAATAATGAAAAAAATTTTTTATTAATAAATCAGCCCCAAGGATTATGGAGAAAGGATCTGGTACATACAAGTCAGCTGGAATAGCTGTTCAGCCAGAGCAACCGTATTCTAATCATTGATCCTCCACCACCTCCATAAATCTTTGAATGTGCAAAATTAATTAAATAATCTGTTGAATACATTTTTTAATGATTTTTCTATATGCTTTTTCAATACTTTTTTTTTTGTAAAAATTATAGTCATTGCCAGCTGCCAAGGCCACTTCTCTTTGGTGATTCTAAGACATTTTGGGGCTCATTTTCAAAAAAATAAAAATGTCCAAACCCAATTCACTATTTCTGAAACCCATTTTTATGGTGGTTGTCTGCAGTGCATCTAAATCGAGGGGGTGTGTTAGAGGCGGGGTTTGCACAGGACTAGGGCAGGCATATGATTTGGACATTTTTCTGCAATAATTGAACATTTTAGACAACATCCAGGGTGCAATTTGGACATTTGGGGCTAGACCTGTTTTAACAAATAAGTGCCCAAAACGGTGCCCAGTGACTCTATGACCAGTGGAGGGATGAAGGCATGAACCCCCATACTCCCTACCACTCCCCAGACATGTGAATGAAACTGTACACACTTGACTGTATGATAACTTCAGATGTTATAGCCAGTAGTAGTAAGAGATGCAAGCAGGTTCCTTAGGTAGCCTAGTAGGCAGTGTAGTGAACTTTAGAGATGGGAATTCGGGCCTATATCTCACTCTTAACTACTACCCTAATGGTGGACTATGTGAGCCTTACAAAACCCGCTGTACCTACATATGGGTGTTATGTACCTGGGCCTTTTTATGTGAAGTTCACTGCAGTGTCCCTTAGGGTGCCTCACTTGTCTCCTGGGATGTCTGTGTGACTAGTCTACTAAAAAAGCTGGCCCCGATGGCTTCGTTTTGTGCTTTTTTCTTTTGGATGTGTGTTAATTAAAAAATAGTTCAGAAAGATTCGCTGAGAACAAGCACATCTGAGAAATGAGCATTTTTGAAACAAGATAGACTTTTTTTTTTCTGTTTGCTACTCGATTTTTGTGTGTTCTGCAAAATGTGCAAACTCTGAGTTGAACATCATATCGAAAATGCCCCTCCGCATCTCACAAGACCAGAGTAAACAGTGTTACAGTATTCGAAGATTGAAGTAAGAAAGACAAGTACCAAAGTATGCCAGGCAGTATCAGAATAACTTTGTAGCACAAGCAATTGCTGTAATTCAAAAAAACCATTTCCCCAAATTCCTCTTCAATCCATACCCACTTAGCATTATAAGACCATAAGAATTGCCATACTTTTTGGGGGGGAGTGGAGGGGGGGAGGGGTTAGCTCATACCCATCTGAACCCTTGGATAACTCGACCTGACATGTACATGTTTCGGCCCTAAGACCCTGTGTCAGGAGTCTTGAAGATCTTTGGGTATATGAATAATAATGTGAACCACTTGAAATGCCGTTTGTATCAAAACGCCGTCGTACCGCAACCTGCAGCAAATGGCATTTCAAGTGGTTCACATTATTATTCATATACCCAAAGATCTTCAAGACTCCTGACGCAGGCCTTAGGGCCGAAACATGTACATGTCGGGTCGAGTTACTTTGGATGAATAAAGATCAATCAGATGAGTTGAAAGACACTTTTATTTGTGCACCTTTCCGATTGGACAATTCCCCCCAGTTTTGCTTCTTTGAGAGAAAAAAAAAACCATTTCCCCAAATTCCTCTTCAATCCATACCCACTTAGCATTATAAGACCATAAGAATTGCCATACTTTTTGGGGGGGAGTGGAGGGGGGGAGGGGTTAGCTCATACCCATCTGAACCCTTGTAAAAATAAATTGCATAATGTGATACCCACCAGCGAGCCCCCATACCCTCTTGGCATTATAAGAACATAAGACTTGCCATACTGGGACAGATTGAAGATCCATCAAGCCCAGTATCCTGTTTCCAACAGTGGCCATCCCAAGCACCTGGCAGAAACTGAATGAATTCTTTGCTGCAGTCTTTACCAAAGAAGATGTAAGAGATCTACCTGAACCGGAAATGGTTTTCAAGGGTGATAATGCGTAGGAACTCTCGGTGAACCTGAAAGATGTACTAAGCCAAACTGACAAGTTAAAAAGTGATAAATCGCCTGAACCAGATGGTATACATCCCAGGGTACTAAAAGAACTCAAACATGAAATTGATGACCTGCTGTTAGTGATCTGTAAGCTGTCGCTAAAATTGTCTGTACTTCCTGAAGATTGAAGGGTGGCCAATGTTACGCCTATTTTTAAAAAGGGTTCCAGGGGAGATATAGGAAATTACAAGACAAAGTTGGACAAGTTCTTGCTAAACTGGAACGTACGCAGGTGAGACTGGACTCATTTAGAGCTGCCGCGTGAGCGGGCTGCTGGGCAGGATGGACCGCTGGTCTGACCCAGCAGCGGCAATTCTTATGTTCCAGACAAAATGGTGGAAACAATTATAAATATAGACATAGACAAGCCTGATTTATTGAGACAGAGTCAGCATGGATTCAGCCGAGGGAGATCTTGCCTCACCAATAATCTTCACTATACAGAGTCAAAGGGGAGATAGTCCCTGCTCAAAAGAGTTTACAATCTACAGTCAATTCAGACAAGCAAGATGCCAGGGTGGGGGATGCAGTTAGGTGGATGGTTAATCTGCTGGCTAGGGTGGTGAGGAGTGGGGAGTATGGTTATGAATTGAAAGCTATATCAAAAAGGTGAGTTTTCAGTCTACTTTTAAACAAGGGAAGGGGTGTGACGGATGAACTCAGATAGTTTATTCCAGGTATACAGGGCAGCTAGATGAAAGGAGTGAAGTCTGGAGTTGGTAGTGAAAGAGAAGGGGACTGATAAAAGCAACTTGTCTGATGAATAGAGTTCTCGGGGAGGCTTAAAAGGAGAGAGAAGATACTGAGGGGCATGTAGGTTAGTAATAGGAGCTTGAACTGTATGCGAAGGCGGATAGGGAGCCAGTGAAGTGATTTGAGGAGAGGAGTAAGGTGAAACCGTGTAAAATCTGTGAGCGACCGATTGCTCACATGTTACGTTCAGCTTAGAGAGAACATAGGGGTCCAGTTTTAAGACGCAGAGGAGCCAGGCTTTATGATGTTACGATGCAAAACAAAAACCCACAGGCGCTCAATGCAGAAATTTTTTTAAAAAATACTAGATATTGAACTAGCATAAAATCTCGGTGCCTTTAATTTGACCTCAAGGGAATGTCTGCTATCCCATGCATTCATAGTTTTGATATAAGGGATCCTGCATTCCTATTAAAATACACAGTAGGCGGGGGACACTAAATATTTTCCACTCCCACTTCCCACACCATTTCTCAGATTCATTGGTAAATGTGTTTTCCATGAGGATTTTCACATCCTTAACATTTAGTGACTGGACTCCTTGACACTGCCCATTTTTCACTGCTCTTAAGAGCCCTGGATTGTCCAGAGATTTAGTGCCTGCTTACACAATAAATGGAACGGCAAGGAATCCCAGAGCTTTCTGTTCCCTGAAAATGAATGCATTGTTCAGCTTAAATACAGAATCACAAGTTACCTCATTGTGAAGAGCCAATTATAATCCATTCAAACCGAGAAGTTTAAAAGGTTATAAGAGAATTTCTTGGGGGGGGGGGGTTCTTTAAAATCCCCTTTTTCTATGCTTTCCAGAGTGCCCTTGCCTGTGAAACATATTTTCTGAGGGGGGAGGGGAAGATTGCAGACAAAAGCCTTCTGTAATACAGGTCTGTGTGGCCAGAAGCCCTGGGCAATTTTTTAGGATTAGGCAATGCCTGGTTTTGAACTACATTAACAAATTTAGCTTTACTGAAAATGGATCTGAATCAAGCCCTTTATTGTATTGAATGCCTTTTTGGCCAAAATCGGAGATTGATTTATGCCTCCCCCAAATCACAGTTTATTGAATGCCATCTGAATGTGTACTTTTGGGGGGGTAGTGAAGGGGGGAGGGGTTAGCTCATACCAATCTGTACCCTTGTAAAAATAAATTGCATAATGTGATACCCACCAGCGAGCCCCCACACTCTGTAACTTACTCTACTTCAGGAAGTGCCGTGTTTCCCCGAAAATAAGCCCTAGCATGATTTTCAGGGTAGGTCTTAATATAAGCCCTACTCCTGAAAATAAGTCCTAGTTGCTGGCAGCAGCTGCGCCCCCGCTAACCCTTCCATCTCTCACTCCTCTCCGAACCCCGACCGTGAGACTGAAATACCTGGTAACAAATGGCAGCACGGGCTGCATCATGTCCTGCCTTTCTCACGCCCGGCTGTTCCGTGCCGTGTTGCTGATGACATCATCAGTGATGCGGCAGAGGAACGGACGTGAGAAGGGCAGGCCGCAATGCAGCCTGTGCTGCCGACCCTGCCGTTTGTTTTCAGGTATTTTGGCTCACGGTCGGGGTTCAGATAGGAGGCAGTTTCCTAAACCTCAGGGATAAGAGATCTACTCTTGTAGAATCTCATTCTAAGGGTGGATTTAAGAGCAACGTAAAAAAAAAAAAAAAATTGGGGGAAAAGATGGAAGATAACATGGAGCGACCTGCCATGGAAGAGAATAAAAAACAGAGATTGTACACTTCATAGAGATGGAAGATAGTGCAGCTAAGAAAAAAAAAAAAAAAAAGCATGAGCAAAGCATAAATAAGGGAAGACAGAGAAAGATCTAAGGCAGGGGTAGGCAACCACAGTCCTTGAGGGCCACAACCCAATCGGGGTTTCCAAGATTTGCATAATGAAAGTACATGAGATTAATTTGCATGTACTACTTCTATCGTATGAGAATAGATCTCATGTATATTCATTGTGGAAACCTTGAAAACCTGAATGGATTGTGGTCCTTGAAGATCAGGGGTTGGGCAACCACGCTCAAAGGCATTGTACAAGGAAAAAAAAATTGGATGGGCAAACATAAGAACAACCATACTGGGTCAGACCAGTGGTCCATCCAGCCCAGTTTCCTGTTTCCAAAAGTGGCCAAGCCAAATCACAGTACCTGGCATAAACTCAAATAGTAGCAACCTTCCATGCTACCAATCCCAGGGCAAGCAGTAACTTCTCTCATGTCTGTCTCAATAGCAGACTATTGACTTTTCCTCCAGGAACTTGTCCAAACCTTTCTTAAACCCAGCCATACTAACTTATTTAAACACATCCTCTGGCAATGCATGCCTCCTATTTATTTTAAAAGTATTCTCATGCAATTTAATTGAGTGTCCCTTAGTTTTTGTACTTTTTGAAACAGCGAAAAAATCACACCACTTGTCCCCCCTCGGCTATCTTTTCCAAGCTGAAGAGCCCCAACCTCTTTAGTATTTCCTCATACAAGAAGAGTTCATCCCCTTTATCATTTTGGTCACTCTTCTTTGAACCTTTTCTAATTCCGCTATCTTTTTGAGATACAGTGATCAAAACCATAGAATGATAGAGGCATTATGATAATCTTGGTCTTATTTACCATCTATTTCCTAATAATTCCTAGCATCCTGTTTGATTTTTTTTTTGCCCGAGCCACATGCTGAGCAGAAGATTTCAACATAGTATCGACAGTGATACCCAAATGTTTTTCCTGGATTTTATTTATTTATTTAGTCAAATTTCTAGCCCCCCCCCCCCAGAAGATCCCAGAATGGGTTACAAGTTCATATTCACAGTAGAGGATTTAGCAATAGGGTTACAACTTCACATACAACAGATATACAGAACAACAGATTAAAAGGAAGAGAGCAGTAAAAGAAATTCCTGTGTGCATATTTTGGGTACTGAGCACGGTAGCATGGCAAACGATGAGCAACAAGGATGCAAATTTGCATATATGATATTCAGAACAACCAATAAGAATATCTTTACTAGGTCAGACCAGTAGGCCATCGTACATTTTTTTACGCTTGACACCTCTGATTGGGGGCGGTGCATGAATGGTGTCTGGGCTCTCCTTTGCCTGCTTGGGTTCATAGACAACGGCGCGAAAGACAAAGGCGCGCCCGGACAATTGAGCACAGCGCGGAGGCGCGCGCCACTCAAAATTACTGTTTTTAGGGGCTACGACGGGGGGTTTTGTTGGGGAACCCCCCCACTTTACTTAATAGACATCGCGCCGGCGTTATGGGGAGTTTGGAGGGTTGTAACCCTCCACATTTTACTGTAAACTTAACTTTTTCCCTAAAAACAGGGAAAAAGTGAAGTTTTTTCAATAAAATGTGGGGGGTTACAACCCCCCAAACCCCCCACAATGCGGCGCGATGTCTATTAAGTAAAGTGGGGGGTTCCCCCCCACGCCCCCTCCCCCGTCGGAGCCCTAAAAACTGTAATTTTGAGCGGTGCGCGCCTCCGCGCTGCGCTCAATTGTCTGGGCGCGCCTTTGTCCCGGCGCGCTTTTGACCTGACACCGCCTGCTTGTGTTAGTTCGGATAAGGCGGAGATCTTACCTAACATCATATTTTCTGTTTCTGCCTTGAGGACTGTGGCTAGCACTGCTTTTTAGGGGGTTTTCACCCTCTGCTTATTGTTTCCTTCAGAGACCAAGAGTATTTGAACTTATTCCCACCCTCCTACCCTACACACTTGCCCCTCCCTGTGCTCAAAAGTCTCCATGCAGAGTTTGGTGACATGGCAAGTTATTTACAGTACGTTGTTTAAAGGACCTGGGTTTAGATGGATCTGTTAATTCCAGACTTGATAATGAAAAGCGGACACACAAAGGACTAGTGATAAGATGCTGTCACCACCACCTGCTTAACTGTAAAAGATGTTTAGAAAGGAGCAGTAAATTGTCTGTACCACAGGAAAACAAGTTTAGAAATTTTTTAATATAAATGCAGTAAATTGCAGTGCTTGTGAAAGTGATCGACACGGGTGGTAACTTGAGCTAGAGATGAGATGTTCTGCGGCTCTTCAGCCTTACACCCACATCTGTTGTGAGCATCATTTCTCGGAGTTCAGTTTTAATGCTTATTCACTATTCATAAAGATGGAAGATTCTTCAGTTACAAGTTAATATAGTTATAGCCAGAGCCCCTGGTCTCCTGTGATGCCACAGAAAGGGCCACCAAATCCACTTCTTCTGTGAAGTTTGTTTATCCTCATAAAATAATCATGGAAGGCCAGGGTCGGCCACGTTAAAAAAGCTGAAGCTGATCCATGGTGCGTTTTTTTACTCCCTTTCCTCTCTAGCAATGACGTCTGCAATGGGAATGGGGGGAAGAATAGCAGTACATTGGATCATGGCCTCCCATAGGAGCCAATGTTTCAAAATGTTTGGAGGTGCTCAACTCAAATTACACCAGCCCAAAAATGAGAAACAAAATGCGATGGGCACACCAGGCCAGTCCACATCTAAACATAGAGCATATCAGGTGGTACCCACAAAGGAAAGGCTCGTGTGACCAAAAAGGAGTACACTTCCCCCTCCATATTCGCAGTTTCCATATCTACGGATTCACTTATTTGCAATTTTAAACCTAAAATTCCTTTTTCTTTTTTCGGACTATTTTAAGCCCTGTAAGCCCCTCCCCCCCTTAAGCCTTACCTGGTGGTCTAGTGGGTTTTGGGGGCAGGAGTGATCTTCCCACTACGGAAGCTCAAGGCAGCCATTTCCTGTGAGCGATCTGCACAGGGCAAAAGCGTAGGAAGATCGCTTCTGCCTGAAAACCCGCTAGACCACCAGGTAAGGCTTAAGAGGGGGCTTTCAGGGCTTAAAATAGCCGGGGGAAGTGGGGGTTAGGGACAGAACCGGCCCGAATATTATTCACGATTTTTTAATATTCGCAGGCCGGCTCTGCACCTAACCACCACGAATACAGAGGGGGAAGTGTACTTTAGGAAAGTTGCATCAGAGGGGGCAGGACATTTCAGAAGCATGGCTGTAAGGCTAACCTCAGGTGCCAACAATCTCTAGAAGTAATGAAAATATTTAGAGGGGGGGCAGCTAAAAGATTGTGATCTGTGATATGTGAATGATGGGAGAGATGCTGGACTATGAGTGGGGAGGAGAAGAAAATCCAGGCCCAGGGGAGAGAAGATAGAGGAAGAGATGTTGGACAATGGGAGGAACGAGAGCAGGAGAGATGTAGACAAAGGGGAGAAGATGGCAGGAAAGATGTTGGACCATGGGACAAGTGAAACGAAGAAGAGATGCTGGGGAGGGAAAAGAGAGAACAGGGTAATGCTGAGGAGAAGGGACAAGAAGATGTCAGGCTACAAGGATGGGGAAAGAGAGGAGATGCTGGAAATGGTGGAGATAAGAAGAGAATTTAGTACAGAGAGTAGAAATATGGGTAGAAGAAAGACAAGAGACTAGGAGGCTGGAATAGGAAGCTTGGGAAAGAATGAAACGTGGAAATGGGAAAGCTAAGGGGTGAGAGAAGGATATGGAAAGCTAATAGGTAATTAAAAAGTAGAAGATGGAGGACCAGAAGGTAAGATAGAGAGTAAAATTTGAGTGGACAGAGAGGCATTTAAGAACGAGAGAAGAGAGCTGAAAAGGGTAGATTAATATTTCAAAGACAAATATGGGCCCCCTTATATCAAGCTGCGTAAGGGGTTTTTTTAAATCGCGGATCACTGTGGTAAAAGCTCCAATGTTCATAAAATTGGGTGATGACCTGAATATAGGACGAGACCCCTGTTTTTTGGGCCATTTTTTTTTTCTCAAAAATCTCATCCTATATTCAAGTATATACGGTAGTAATGATTAAAAAGCTCATGTCTGGCATACCTGACCCATCTGAATTCCCGTGATGAGGTTACTGGGGATATTCAAAATTTGGACGTTGAGGATCCAGGTGTCTCTTACTACCTGAGAGTGCTCCATAATAGTTTATCATGGCTGTACCATCTTTTATGGACCACAAATCTTTAGAATGAGGAAATTATACAAAAAGGGTATAGAATGAGAAAATATTGAGCTAAACTTTCATGTATGGAATAATTAAAGTCCCAAACTTTCTGCCTTTGGCAATAATACAGTATAATTATATCCACCAGTAAGAGAATAATAGCGCCCAGCAGTGGTGTAGTAAGGAGGAGGGGGCGGACTGCCCCAGGCGCCATCTTGGTGGGGACGCTGGTACCTCTCTGCCTCCCCACGCCACACTCGTTCGCTCCGCCCCCCTCCCCCCCGGTACCTCTTTAAAATCTTCATCATTATGAGCAAGTACTCTAGCCTGCTGCTTGCGCCAGCCTGGTTCTCCCTAAAATCACTTCCGGATCACGGGGCCAGGAAGTGATGTCAAAGGGAAGGCCAACACCAGTGCAAGCAGCAGACCAGAAAAGCTGCTCGCACTGGGGAAGATTTAAAGAGGGACAGGGTGGGAAGGGAGGGTTTTGAGTGTGGTGCGGGAGGGCAGAGAGGAGATTGCAGGGGGGGAGTGCCTCCTACCCACACTACGCCACTGGCGCCCAGTTCTCTTACAAGGATAAAATCAGTGCAATGCACTGTCCTATCACAGAGATCATTTTGAGAAGCAATGCTAGCCTTCTCTAAATAGAAAAGAATGAGGCCTTCCAGGGGAGGGATGCAGTGATTTATTAATCAAATCAATGCACTATTTTTAGAAGTTTATCAAGGTGCCAGTATACTCAAATCAATCTTATAGCCAGAATATACACTTTCTTAAGGCTATGAAAACACCTTGTTCAAGTTTTCTCGACCCTCAGTGGCACCACTCAGGACTCAAACTTCTCATCGTCCTAAGCTTTATGTGTCGGTTCGTCATCGGGTCTATTACTTTTTAATAGAGCTTAATCTTATTTATGTTATTTGATAAATTCTTATAAAGGTGAATACTTAGCTTAAAATATGGCTAAGTCTTCTTGGTTAGAGATGTCAGCACTATTAAGGGATATAATGCTGACATCTCTAACCAAGAAGACTTAGCCATATTTTAAGCTAAGTATTCACCTTTATAAGAATTTATCAAATAACATAAATAAGATTAAGCTCTATTAAAAAGTAATAGACCCGATGACGAACCGACACATAAAGCTTAGGACGATGAGAAGTTTGAGTCCTGAGTGGTGCCACTGAGGGTCGAGAAAACTTGAACAAGGTGTTTTCATAGCCTTAAGAAAGTGTATATTCTGGCTATAAGATTGATGTGATTTATTAATCAGCATAGAGTGTTTGAGTAGCCATATCAATTCAGGACGGGCAAATATTGTTCATTTTTATTAGCAGCAGACTGTCGCCAGCAGGAACGCAACACCTACATCCTGAGTTGGCAGGTACTTTGTGGCGGCTGCCTCGTCTTCAACCTGCACAGCCTGTGCTTAAGAGTATTGTGTTGTGGGGAAGCAGAAAAAAAAGGTGTGTAGGGACACGAACTTGCTTTGAACCCTCTTGTCTACAGCAGGTGATCCGCAACACAATTGCTAGTGTGTACTGAAAATGAGACGCCTCTGGGTTCAAGCAGAGTTCAGCCAACAGTCTCACGTGAGAGGACAAATGCCCTTCCAGGACATTTTTACTAGTAATACCAGGAGGCTACATATCGGTGAACCATCGTGGTCAGCCTGTGTATTGCTCAGGTGAAATTACTGGAAGGATTCATCTAGAAAGACTAGTCTGTAGTTCATACCTATTTGTTGGGGTAATATTTGAAATGCTGACTTTTCCATCGACTCTGTGGTCAGTTGCACAGGGTGGGCCAGATTCTGTATAGGACACTCAGTCTCAGCAGCCACCTAAGCAGTTTTTGAGAATCGCACATGGGCATCCTATATAGAATCACGAATGTCCTAACAGACATACCTAACCCCTTATAACCATCCCGGTTCTCTAACCAGCGTCCATGTCACAGGCGTGGGTTAGAGAACCGTGTTGTCGCTGAGCTGATCGCTGCAAGGGAATCTCCCTGTGGCGATCAGTTTAGCGGCCACGGCCAGGAACCCTTCCCCTCGCAAAGTTGGCTGGCAGGAGGGATGCCCACTCCCTCTACCACACCTGAACCACACACACACTCACTGTCTGCGGCAGGAGGGATGCCCAATCCCTTCTGCCACAAACCCCAAAATAATCCTCGGCAGGAGGGATGCCCAATCCCTCCTGCTGGAAACACCAAAGTCCCGTGTGTCCCCCCCTCCCCGAAAATGTCAGAGGCAGGAGGAGTTACCAATTCCTACTGCCAACCCCCTTCCCTCCCCCCACTGCCCCCAAAGATCACCGGCAGGAGGGGGATGCCCAGTCGCTCCTGCCAGAATCCTCCCCCAAAGATCAACGGCAGGAAGGATGCCCAGTTCCTTCTGCCGGACCCCTCCCCCACCCCCACGGATATTCGAGGGTTCTGGCAGGAGGGACCAACTTCACGGTGGGACGGGTTCCCTGATGTGACAGCTAAACTGATCGTGGCATAGAGTTTCCCTTGCCACGATCAGTCCAGTGGCCGTGTCTATTTGAAATGTAGGCCAGCAATTTGCTGGCCTACATTTCAGGCATCTATCGCCTAAGCTCGCCTGAGGCCACTTCCTGGCAAAACCACACCTAGCTTTGGGTGAGCTTAAGTGGCCTTACGCACCTTGCGAAAGCACCTATAATGAAGTCCACCCCTAGCTAGCCTGTGGGGACAGAAGAACTGGCTCCAAAAGCAAACTTTTGATTCTGCACATGGCAATGCACAGCTTTTGTCGCTGTTTAGGCCCTGTTATTGCTTTAATTGGTGAAATATTACCCTGAGCAAACAGCCTGAAAAGGATGTTGAGCAATGTTCAAACCAGAAGTTAAGCTGTGTGGTATTCTACCCACAGTGTCTTAGTTTGTGAATGTTATTGATATGGAAAGCTCCATTTAGGAAGGGTTTTTTGTGATTGAGTCCACAATAATAATCATAAAAAACCAACAAACCTGTGAAAGCAGTGGATGCTGTTTCCAGGGAAATGGAAGCTCTTTCCAAGAGTACAAAACAGGGGTGGAAGGGATTATTCCAATAACAGAAAATTCCTGGAAGGTTGGAAGTATTATTAGCTGAGATTTGGAATGAAGTGTAACTGCCTCATTCTACATTTATCTCTTGGCTAACATCTCTTTGTTATTTTAAGCCACTTTAGCTTATATCCAACTGTTATAAACCGGATCCTTGTTTTAAAAAGAAATCTTGCCCACAGGGAAAGCAAATGCTGATTCTGCTCTTTTATTAGAAATTGCTTCTGACTCTACAGCTTTGGCCCCGAGTCACCTTCATGGTGTCTTAGGGAGAAAAAACATTCGATAAGCAGATGCAGCCGAAACCTATCTCTGCTGTACAGCACAGTATTGGCTTCCTCAATGTTATGCTACATCTTTGAAACAAGAACAAAAGTCACCAAAATATTTCACAGGAAAACGGAAAAACCATTCAAAAGGCAGAGCCATGGAACCGATGCTCTTGATGTCAACATTTTTGAATAAAGGTCTTCACAGTAATCCACTATTAAACTAAACTGTGAAAGCCAAGCATTTCAGTAAGCTCCTGAAGAAGCCTCGTCAGATGAAACGGAGGCCCCATATAGCATATAATGCTGGCAATGCAGTGGCGTTTCAGATAAGTGCTGATAAGAACATAAGAAGCGCCATCTCCGGATCAGACCTTCGGTCCATCAAGTCCGGCGATCCGCACACGCGGAGGCCCTGCTAGGTATACACCTGGCTTATTTTATAGCCAACCATATCTTTATATGCCTCTCTCAAGGAGATATGCATCTAGTTTGCTTTTGAAGCCTAGGACTGTCGATTCTGCAATAATCTCCTCTGGGAGGGAATTCCAGGTGTCAACCACTCTCTGTGTGAAGCAGAACTTCCTGATATTAGTCCTGAACTTGCCCCCCCTTAGCTTCATTTCATGTCCTCTTGTCCATGTCAAATTGGACAATGTAAATAATCTTCTCTGCTCTATTTTGTCGATTCCTTTCAGTATTTTGAAGGTCTCGATCATATCCCCACGCAGTCTCCTTTTCTCAAGGGAGAACAATCCCAGTGTTTTAAGTCGATCCTCATATTCCAGTTTCTCCATACCCTTCACTAGTTTAGTTGCTCGTCTCTAGTTTTATTGTATCAGGCTCATTTAAAGCTTAACATAGATTTCATATTCCTTCATTATGTAAGATTGTATTGCTGACTTTGACTGTAACCTCTTCGCTGATTGTCCAGCGCTTCTTGCTGTAAACCGCCTCAAACTTCTATGGCTTTGGCGGTATATAAGAATAAAATTATTATTATTATTTATGAAAAAATCTTTACAAAGATACTACAAAATGGCTAGTTTGGCCTAATGATTGAGATTTGACCGCTACTGTGTGTTCCACCAAAAGGTGAAGTAGTTTAAAAAGGTCTCTGAAGTCCTTTCCTCCCGTTCACATTGTGCATTTGATTGGGGTGCAATTGTCTTTGAATTGCCTAAGCAGCTCAAAATGGAACATCCATAATATCAGTAAACAAAACACATTCATTGAACTTAACAATCATTTATCCATCAAAAGAATCATCTTTATTAACTTACTTTCCTCTCTTCTTCAGGGTCTTATTCCACCATCCTACATCTAACACAAATTACTAATATCAATTAAAGGCCTGAACAAAAAAATGTATTTTAAGCAATTTCCTAAACTCCAGATGTCTTGTCCATAAAATTGAGCCTGCAACTGAAAAGCAAGATTTTCTAGTGTTTAAAGATATATTAGTAGTATAGTTTTACTGTGATATGTTTGGTTGTTTTTTAACATTTTATGAGCTATGGGCTCTTTTTACTAAGCTACGATAGTGGTTTTAGCGCGTGCTGAATTACCGTGCACGCTAGACCTTAACACCAGCATTGAGCTGGCATTCCAGCCACGTAGCACGCTAAAAACGCTATCGCAGCTTAGTAAAAGGAACCTAATGTGCATATTGTATTCTGTTGCATATGCTTTAAATTTTTAGTTGTAAGATGGTGATGTTTCTGCTGGTCTATTCTTTCACTACATGCAGAGCATGGCTTAATTTGGTTTCCATTTCACTTTTGGTTGCCGTGTTTCAATTTCTAACGTGTGCTGTCTTGTCTGTGTTCTGCTAGCACATAAGTTGCTTACGGGTCTATAACAGTCTAGTTTGTTCTGTTTTCCCAGTAGGAAGGATATTAGTATTTTAGGGCCTATAATGTTACTGCTTTTACTCAGACCGGGTTGTTGCTTTCTGAGAGCTGGCAGTTAGCGATGTTTTGGTAGGATCGTTTTGCTTGTATTGGTTCCAAGTTTGAATTTTTTTTTTAGGATTGTTAGTAGTTGTTTATCTTTATTGGCACTTGATATACCGCCAATTGACCTATAAGGCTTCTAAGCGTTTTATATCAAAATCTCATATAGAAAATAGTCATATAAAGATAATTAGTATAGGTCAATAACAGTACATAAAAAAAATAATATATAAAGTACAAGAAACAGAGCAGGAAGTATTTAATACATTTTTAAAAAAAGAACTTCAACTGGCTATATTTCAATTAAGTGCTGAATGACCATAACAAAAGATGTGTCTTGAGCATTCTTTTGAATTCCTGTAGGGTGGGCAAGTTCCCGTTCTATATAGGAAAGTCATTCCAGAGTTTGGGGCTGACATACTGAAAAACAGAGAGGTGGGAGGGCAATAAGTGGATGTCAAATAAAGGGGGAAGTGACAGCAGGTTGTTTGCAGAGTATAGAAGACGATAGGGGTGATAATGGATAATAATTCTATTAAAGTACGATGGAGCTGAGGGAGAACGTGATGTAGACCATTGTTAGCAGTTTAATGCAACCCGATAGAGGGAACTAGTGTTCTTGCTTTAGTAAAGGAGTGACATAATTAAAACAGTTTGCTGAGTACAGGAGTTTAACAGCTGTAGATTGAATAAGTTGTACTCTTTTGAGAGAGGATAATGGTAAATCACACATAAAGCAAACTGCACTAATCTCTCAATGAGATGACAAGGGTGTGAATTAAAGAGCATAGTAGGACCAGTGTTAGAATGGATTGTACAGATCTGATGCAATGTAGTGCAAAGAACGAGAAACGAACGACTGCTTTGATTTGAAGCTAAGTTCGCTATTCCAGACAACACCTAGGATTTTGATTGTGTCAGAAAACGGACAAAAACTGGAAAAAGCACAAACAGCATCAAAGCAGGTGCCAAAAGAGACTACGAGGAAAAAATAGCCAAGGAGGCAAAAAACTTCAAGACGTTCTTTCGATATATTAAGGGGAAAAGACCCGCGAAGGAAGCAGTGGGGCCGTTGGATGACCATGGAATAAAGGGAGTGCTAAAGGAGGACAAAGCCATCGCCAACAAACTGAACACATTTTTTGCTTCTGTGTTTACCGAAGAGGAGTATGCAAATATACAGGGTGACCGCAAAAACACTCCTTGATTTTTAAATGGTTATAAAAAGCAAAATTTATTGGAATATTCTTTCGCCTTTGAGGCTACAGTTTCATCAACTCATAGTTTCATACAGTATCTGTGCGCCCCACCTGTTACTCGGCAAACATTGAGCTCGGACCAGACTTTCCGAAGCATATCCGGCATAATTGCGTTTATAGCTTCAGTGATGCATTCCTGCAGATCATCCATAGTTGTGGGTGGTGGAGGTACGTACCCCCAAAGGAAAAAGTCACAAACAGTATTTAATGTCCAGTGATCTCGGGGGCCACTTGAGGAACACCTGGTCATTTTGTCGTGTTGCATTGTCTGAAGGTTGTATCTTCTGCACTAATTGCAGCTTATAAGGGTGAAAGTGCAATCGGCTGTGTAAGATCTTGCTAACCGTGGGTTTTTGGGACTTGTATTTGCTGTCATCTTATTTATAAGCATATTCTAATAAGTTATGATGATGTAACCATTTAAAATCAAGGAGTGTTTTTGTGGGCACCCTGTATGATGCATGTTCATTGTGGGTGTCCTGAAGACTGGGTTGAGAACCCCTGACCTAAGGAATAAGATAATCTTGTGCCACCCTGTTTTTGCTGTGTTTTTAAATATTCAATTCCATGGATGAAGGAGTTCAGGCCCCAAGTGCCACAAAGAGGCAAATCTGTCTCATGCCTATTCACTAGGGATATCCTGAAAATGAGGCCTGAACTCCTTTATCCCTGTCCTTCACAAAACATCTGTGTATAAAATTTTAATTTTTTTCAGTTGATATTGTATCATAACACAACAAAATTGTTTGGGGGACAGTATCATAAATGGAGGATAACATATACATTTTCAGAAGTTAACTGTGTATGGAATAAAGGTCCTTTGCATCGGCCCTTGTGAAAGCCTGATCTCTCTGGCAGTTGCATCTCTATTTATTGGTCAGGTTGGTGTGCATATTGGTGCTGGCAGGGTGCCGTTGGGAAAGACTAAGTCCAGATGTTCTGATAACAGCTGCACTTATGTTTGTGGCTGTTTGGATTATTGTGCAACCTTGTGGTGGGACAGGAGAAGTGTTGGTTGCGAACAGAAAAGAGCATTTGCATTCTCAGTACACAGAATAGAGAGTACATCGAACAAGCTGCTAAGATCTGTCGCTTCTCTCTCTTCAATATCACCAAAATTCACCTCTTCCTCTCTGAGCACACTACCCAGACCCTTGTCCACGCTCTTGTAATCTCACACTTAGATTACTGCAATCTGCTTCTAACTGGTCTAACCCCCTTGCAATCTGTGCACAACTCTGCTGCACGACTCACCTTCTACCAACCTCGCCACACTCATGTCACCCCTCTCCTTAAATCACTTCACTGGTTCCCTATTCGCCTTTGCATACAGTTCAAGCTCCTATTACTGACCTACAAGTATGTTCCTTCTGTTACCCCTCAATATCTCTCCTCTCTTCTCTCTCCTTATACACCTCCCAGAGAACTCCGTTCCTCAGATAAGCTTCTCCTCCACTGCCAATTCCAGTCTTTGTTCCTTTCATCTAACTGCCCCCTACGCCTGGAATAAATTACCCGAGTTTGTCTGTCAAGCCCCTTCCCTTGTTTAAAAGCAGACTTAAAACCCAACCTTTTTGATATAGCCGTCAATCCTTAACCCTACTCCTCTGCCCACCAACCCAGCCAACTGATTAACCGTTCCCCTTAACTGTATCCATGCCATCCTGTTTGTCTGTCTAGATTGTAAGCTCTTTTGAGCAGGGACTGTTTTCTTCTTTGTGACTCTGTACAGCGCTGCGTACATCTGGTAGCACTATAGAAATTAGTAGTAGTAGTAATAGACAACAAGAACTGTTTTGAGTTACAGGTGATAACTGCCAGGTAGTCATCCTCCATGCTAGACAACTGTGTTGGTGTTAACAAACGGCCAGCGTGATTGAGTCAGTTGACCTTTTTTTCTGTTGTCATCTGCTGTGTTATTTACACTGGGTTTTACTAAACGGCGGTAGAGGTTTTTATTGCAAGCCGGCAAACGCTCATAGAATTCCTATGAGCATCAGAGCATTTACCTAACCTTTAGTAAAAGGAGCCCTTAAAATTTTGGTTCATATATTAAAAGTGGCTGCAAATTTAATGGAAAATGCATCTTATTTTATCCTAGTAGAAAATCTTAAAAGGTGCTCAAAGAATCTGTACTTTAAAAACATTTCAGGTTTTTACCAGCGGTTATTTATTTTCATCTGCTGTGGTATTCCTATATGTAGTACACAGAAAGTGCATTCTTTTTTTTTTAATTTGAATGTTTGACAGTTTGTAACACAAATGAGGAAAAAATTGATCTGTTAAGTAAATTAAGCATTGACCATATTGAGTTTTTTTTTTGGGGGGGAGGTGTCTGTAGATTTAGGGGAAAAGGCTTTATGCTTTCTCAGCTATTCATTTAACTTGAGTCCCATGGCATTTAAATTAACTGGTTGGACTTCTTTTTAATAGTTAAAAAATGCCGAGGTTTAGCTTATGTGTTAAGTGAGAGAATGTGCTGTTTATTTTCAGCATTAGTCCAGATCCTGTATCCAAGAGCCCAGGGCCTGCTGGGATAGGGTTTACACTTTACTGTCCTTTTGCCCTTCTACTGAACTTGCTTCGTTTCAGACCTGAGCAAATAGCCCAGTGCCTGAACTAACGACCTTGCAATCCTCCAGAGCACGGCTCACTTAACAGTACCAAACAAAGGGTGGCCCGCATGGGCCGGCCCAGGCCAAGGAATGCAGCTTTGGGGATCTGCTCCATAAATTTAACCAGCACGACAAGAAGGAGATAATATGAGCCTTCATGATGATCTGAAAGCGGGAGTTCTGTGTCCCATTGATTGCGGTCTGGCCCATCGCCAGGCCCCCAAGCCTGACCGACAGTTGAACTGTATCGTTAAGGCGTGTAATACAGCTCAAGTTTTTGTACGGCAGCCAATGACTACACATCCAGAGGGCAAAAGTTTATAAGGAGTTGAAGCTCTCCTAGTTAACCCTCTCACACTGCACTGTAACATACATTGCAGCCATTCAGAACTAGGGCAGCTGTTAGTATTACGGGGAAAGAAAACTGTGCTTTACATTTTCCATCTTTATTAGATTTTCTTAGTACACCAGAGAAAGCAATGAGATTTTGGTAAAAAGTACTAGTCTCTCTCTTCATTACTGGGGAAAATTGAACTTGGATACAGGGTTCCTGTTAATGTTTGAAAAATGAAGCTAGCTGTGCAGAGCTGAGCAAGGGCGATCTGTTATCAGAATGGAAATGCACGAGGGCAGCGTGAAGCCCAACTCATGTTTCACTGGATTGAGTGTGCTAGAGCCACCTTGGTCTCCGCTCCAGCTGATTACTTGCCAACATACAATACAGGGCAAGCATCATTCATGGAGGCTCACAATGAGCATTGTAAAAATGACAGCTCCTCTGCTTCCTTGTGGAGATTGGATTTCTCTGATAGACATCACTCCACATATTCGCACAGGCAGACCAGCAAGCAGTTTCACATTCCCTTACACTGTAGATCTCCAAGGTAGGGAGAACGAGAGGGCACCCTCTAAAATTGAAAGGGGATAGATTCCGTACGAACGTAAGATTCTTCTTCACCCTGAGAGTGGTAGAAAACTGGAACAGCTGCGTTCAAATGCATGGTTGCAATGAAAGATCTTATACTGCACAGATTTAAGTTTTGCTTTTTCCACCCTGAGCAGACCAACAGGGAGGAGGGAAGGGGGAAATATGCTGAAAACGGGGAAGGGAAGGAGAATATGACACGTAGGAATAGGAGATGCTGGTAAAGGGTGGGATAGAGGAGATGCTGGCCATGGACTGGTGAGGAACGGTAGGGGAGATGCTTTCTGTAGGTTGGAAGGTGGGGCCATGGGATGTCCCTGGGGCCGGGACGCATTGCTGAAATTTCATCTAGGATGTTAGATATCCTTGGGGCCCTCTGGGGTTATGCATTACACAGAGAAAAAAAAAAAATCAATCAATTTGACCATAGAACTGACAGGAAGATATCCTGCTGGGGCAGAAATATTATATTACCAAGGCATGTCTATAAAATAGTTTGGAAGCATTTGGGTATAGAAAAAATAAAAAAACATAAGGTTTGTGGGGCCCCTTGAAGTCTTTTATCACTTCATCATAATTGTCTCTTATTTTTACTTTTAGTGAATTTCAGGGAATGAAAATAACTGCTTTTTGTTATGGCTATTGGATGTATAGTTCTGCACTTTGTACTGATTTGAAAATTAATCAAGATTAATGAAAAAACATAAGGTGCCTGTTTGTTGACTCTGGCTCATGCTCTGCTGGTTTACTCCTAGGTTTCCTTTTCTTTTCACTTTTTAATTCCTTTATTTCTGATTTACTATTCCGCTACAATTGACTGGCAGAACCAAGGGCTCCTTTTACTAAGGTGCGCTAGCAGTTTTAGCGCACGCAAGAAATTACTGCACGCCGCACTGCGCGCTACACGGCTAGAACTAACGCTAGCTCAATGCCAGTGTTAAGGTCTAGCACGCGCAGCAATATAGTAACATAGAAACATAGAAGATGATGGCAGATAAGGGCCATAGCCCATCAGGTCTGCCCACTCTACTGCCCCACCCCCAAGTCTACTATTCTGCGCGTTAAAGCCCTAACGCAGCTTAGTAAAAGGAGTCCCAAGTGGTTGACAGACTAAAACAAAAAAGAAGGAAAGGAACGCCATTGATCGACAGGAAAGAAGAGGTCATCCATATCACAAGAACATACAAACTATCCAGGATTTTAGATTGTAAAATCCTGGATAGTAATGAAATGATCTCACTGTTATTGTGGGTGGAGAGGAATAAAAAGGCCATGTGCCTTTTTGTTGTGACTGAACATCTGTTCTTTAAAAATGCATTTGGCGTGGGTCAACAATACACTTGAAAGAATCAGCTCTGCAGCATCCCAACCTACTTAAATTATTTATTTGTTCATTCAATTTTCTATACCCTTCTCCCAGGGGAGCTCAGAACAGTTTAAGTGAATTTATTCAAGTACTTGAGCATTTTTCCCCGTCTGTCCCAGCAGGCTCACAATCCATCTAATGTACCTGGGACAATGGGGGGATTAAGTGACTTGCCCAGGGTCACAAAGAGCAGCGTGGGTTTGAACCCACAACCTCAGGGTGCTGAGGCTGTAGCTTTAACCACTGCGCCACTCTAGAAATCAAAATGTAGTTACAGTGAGCTGAGTATAGGACAATCAAGCCATTGTGACATCACTGCTGAGGTTGGCTCTTATTGGTGGAATGAGGCATTATGATGTCACAATACCAACTCTTAGTTATCAGAGGCTGAAACTTTTCACACTATCTATTTATTCAATTTTCTATATTCTCCCAGGGGAGCTCAGAACGGTTTACATGAATTTATTCAGGTACTTAAGCATTTACCCTGTCTGTCCTTGTGAACTCACAATCTATCTAATGTACCTGGAGCAATGGGGGGATGAAGTGACTTGCCCAGGGTCACAAGGAGCAGCGTGGGTTTGAACCCACAATCTCTGGGTGCTGAGGCTGTAGCTATAACCACTGCATCACACTGTCCCACCCCTACCTAGGCAGGATCTTGTAACAGCATAAAAACAATTTGATATCCCTTCAGGAATGAAAAGATATGCCCCCAGGCCTGCCCAATTCCTCCCATCCCTGCCCTGTTACGCTCCAGTGCCACCCTCAATCCTGCCCTCCATTGCATGCTCTCGTCGGGCAGGAAGGCATCCGCGCATGTACGGATGCCCTCCTGCCCAACAAAATTTCACAGAAGCTTTTCAAAACCCAGACAAAGTGCCGGGTTTTGAAAAGTCATCCGGACCACCGGACATGTCCTCGAAAAGGAGGACATGTCCAGGGATGTCTGGTAACCCTATCTTTTAAGAGAAGAATGATTTCTCAACAGCTAGCGCTTACAATCAGTGCAGGCTGCATTAGTAGCGCTAATCTAATCTAATCTAATCATCTCCACGTTCGTAGAGCTCGACGCGGTTTACAGTAGGAGAAATAGGAAGGAACTACAACAGAGGGTTAGAAGTAGAAGTGTGAAGAAAATTTAGAGTACTTGGGATGCCAAGATATAAGAGTTTCCTTGATTCCTAAATTGGAGGGAGACTTACATTTTTGAGAAAAGCCAGGTTTTCAGATGTTTGCGGAAAACTTGGAGGGAGCTCAAGTTCCAAAGAGGAGAGGTAAGGTTGTTCCAGAACTCAGTGATTTTGAAGTGGAGGGAGGTCCCTAGCTTTCCTGTGTGGGAAATGCCTTTTAGCTAAGGGAAGGATTTGGTAGGTTTCTTCATAAAATCCTGGTAGAGTACACAACAGTCAGATTATTAGCTCCTATATTTCTGATAGACATTGTATGCAGGACTCTGATGCAGGCACATGTTGAAACATAGGTAAGGAAACAAGGAATCTAGTCTACTAGATTCAATGTGGAAAGAGAACAAGAAGAAGACCATGTGAAGAAAAGTAGCTTTAAGCAGTGCTGTCAGGAAATGGTGCCCAACACAACTGCATTTCACCGACTAGGCCAGGGGTAGGCAATTCCGGTCCGTGAGAGCTGGAGCCAGGTCAGGTTTTCAGGATATCCACAATGAATATGTATGAGATGGATTTGCATGCATTGCCTCCTTGAGATGCAAATCTATCTCATGCATATTTATTATGGATATCCTGAAAACCTGACCTGGCTCCGGCTCTCGAGGTCCGGCATTGCTTACCCCTGGACTAGGCAGTGTCGGGAACATACAAACGGCTGGTGACACAATAACTTCCACCAGTACTGAAAGACTCAGGATCATTTCCATCAGTACTGGTGGAAGTTATTGTGTATCACCAGCTAGTTGGATGCCCCTGGCAAAACACGGCCATGTCAGGCACCAATTCCTGAGAGCACTGATTAAAGCTATTTTCCTTCACATGGTCTACTTATCCATCTTTCCACATGTTGAAACAAGGCCATGTCTGCTCTGTGAGTCTTTAAACTTAATTTGTGTGATTCCTGTGATGTCTTAGAGCAAGATTCTCAAAACACTAACGCCGTCGCTAAACTGTTTTCTGGCGGTTTAGCCTGCACGCATTTTAGCGGTGGATTATCAAAATGGATTATCTCTGTCTTTAGCAAGGTTTCTAGCAGTCTCCAACAATGGCATTCGAATGTGCTCTTTAACACTGAAATGAGCCCTCCGTGGATTCTTAAAAATCACCAAGGCATTTTTAAAGAGGGGTGTCTGCCTTTGGTGACAAAAACAGCGACTCGTCTGAGGGTGCCTGTACAGTGCCAGCACTTGTAGTGGAGGAAAGTAAAATCACGCTTCTTTTGAGTTTTTGGGAGAGACAGGCATGTTTCATGCACGCTTGTTAAAAGCCAGCGCTTCTTCTTGTGTGTTTCTGGCTGTGGGACTTGATTAAATTTTACATTAAAAACAAATTACAAGATTTACCTGAATTATAGTAGTTTTTAGGAGAGAAAGGCATGTTTTATGCACGATTGAAAAAAGTCAACGTTGCTTCTCCCTTCCATTCGTCCAGTAGTGCAGCAGGAGAGTGGGGGGAGTTTCTTTATGGTGTTTTTCTGCGCATGGGCACATGCAAATGTAGGAAATCTTCGCTGCTGTCCGCCGATCTTATTTGCATGTGTGATTTTTTAAGAATGTCTCGGGTTTTTAGATTCGGTATCAAAACGGCTGCTGTAGCAGACCGTCACTTTTTAACGCAGGTTTTTGAAAATCCTGGCCTTAGTCTCTTGAGCTGTTTCTGCTCCAGCTTTGTATACACAGATAATAGTGTACCACCATTCATTATTTTACAAATTTTTAGCTTTTTTTATTTCATCTACATTAGTTATTTACTGAATATGACTCAATGTTCACAATGTTTTCTTTGTTTCTCCCCTTTCCAAAACGTTTAGTGGTGGGGAATGTGCCTTGCGGTCCAAACCAAACAAACCAATTGGCCTAGTGCTGATAGACCACGATATAATCAATGCCTTTTGTGGAAGCACTAGAGAGAAGGGTTACTGGATGGCAGTTTAAGAAAAGGTTGTCCTATTTGCCATTTCAAAGAGGCTGACGCAAATGTATGAAGTGCCCAAGGGAGCTTTCAACTTTGCAGATTCCTATAACTCAGCTGGCATGACAATTTTACTTGAGGTTGCGGGGTGGAAGACTTAGGAGTAATGTTAGGGAAATTATTTTTCATGAAGAGGGTGGTGGATGCCTGGAATGCCATCCCAAGGGAGGTGGTGGAGATGAAAACGGTGACGGAATTCAAAAAAGCATGGGATGAACACAGAGGATCTCTAATTTAGAAAATGAACGGTATAAAACAAACTAAGGCCCATGTATGGTGATTTGGTTTAGGATGAGCTGGGGGGAGGGCTTTGATAGAAGCACCAGTGACAGGATGATTAGGATAGGCTGGAATGGGCTTCAATGGCAAATCCAGCAGTGGGACCTCAATACGATACCGGGTGGACTTCTATGGTCTGTTGCCCAGAAATATTAAAGAAGAAAGACAATTTAGCAATGAAGGTATAATAAGTATGACTATTGGGCAGACTGGATGAACTGTCCAGGTCTTTTCATTGGTTGTCATTTTTACTATGTAAAAGTAATGTATCTACAATTTACAGCAGCATCTGATGCTCATGAGTTTTTCACATTGCTTTTATGTCATTCAGTTCTTGGCTCTAGGCGCCTGGGCCAATCAGGCCTTAGACTTAGTGGGGATGGGCGGACCCGCTATGCCTAAGGCCTGATTGGTCCATGCTTCTAGAGCCTGGGCCAATCAGGCCTTAGGCTTAGGCGGGAAGGGGCGAGCCCGCCTCATTTCGACGAGGCGGGCCTGCCGGCTGGACAGGCAAGACCCGTCTGGCCAAAAAAAAAAAGGTTAGTTTGGTGGGGTGGAGGTTTGGGGGTTGTTAGCGCGGGGGGGGGGAGGGTGCGTCTTCGGGCAGAAGGGATTGAGCACCCTCCTGCCAGATCGGTAGTGTCGGGGGGGGGGGGGGAAGCATCTTTCGGCATGAGGTTTTGGGCACCCTCCTGCCTGCAATCAGACAGGGGGCCGCGGCCCGCTATACTTATAGCGGCAGAGAGATCCCTTGCCACGATAAGTGTAGCGGGCCGTGTCTAATCTAACCCGATTCTTTAACCAGCGTCTGTAACATGGACGCTGGTTACAGAATCGGAGTTTAGTGTAGGCCCGATTCTGAATAGGACACCTCTCCCGGGCGTCCTATACAGAATCAGGGCCTGAATGTCCATTCCACTCTTTGGTGACATGGACACCCAACCCTCAGGAGCATAGTCTGAAATTAGTATCTGATTTTGTAAGTCCATCGAACTACCACCAAAAAGCAATGCCAGGAAGAGGAGGAGCATTGGTGCAGCTTGTTGGCATGGAAGGAGGTTCTGACCTATGTACTGACGTCTCTTCTGGCTAGGGACATAGATCTGACCCCGATGTGATATCATCATCTGGTCTAGGATCAGCTTTACTGTTTAAAAGCAAATGCTACTGCAACACATCGCCACACATGCCCCGCAGCAAAGCCAGATGGTGTGAATAACACGAAGAAAGACCTGGCGAAGTTTGAAGAATGGTCTGAAATTTAGGAGCTAAAATTTAATGCTAAGGATTGCAAGGTCATGCATTTGGGCTGCAAAAACCCGAGGGAACGGTACAGTTTAGGGATTGTGGAGGGGTAGCCTAATGGTTAGTGCAGAGGCCTGAGAACCAGGGGAACAGGATTCAGTCCCCACTGCAGCTCCTTGTGACTCAGGGCAAGTTACTTAATCTTCCAATGCCCCAGGTACAAAATAAAAGCCTGTATATAATACGTACTGCAGTTAGATTGTAAGCTCATTGGGACAGAGGGAAATTACTTAAAGTACCTGATTAGATTTTTGGCTATTGTACAAGTTTAGTTTTCATTTGTTTTCTTGTAAATTGCATTGAAGCCAGTGTGATGATTTACACACTGCATTAAATTAAATCTGTTTGCCCTGACTTAATTGTCAACTCCTGGGAGTATGGACAGTCCATTTTTGGAATAATGTTATAAGTTTATTGTTTGTCTGCTTGTTTTTTGTTTAGTGGGCAGGCGGGAGGGATGCATAAAACTATGCCTCGATAGGCATTCCTGTGGCTGGCAAATGGGCAGAGCTTCAGGATACTAGGACCCAGATTCTCAAAACTTTAACGCCGTCGCTAAACTGTTTACCGATGCTTTAGCCTGTACGCTTTTCTGTCAATAGCGAGTTTTCTAGCAGTCATATGCAAATAGGTTCTTCAACATTGCAATGAGCCTTCCGGTGGATTCTTAAAAAATGCCAAGCCATTTTCAAAAAGTGGCGTGGGCTTTTGGCAACAAAAATAAGCGACTGGTCCAGGGGTGTCGATACAGGCATTACAGTGTCAGAGACTGCTAGAAAGCCATGTTGTGATGCAGGGGGGAGAGATGCTCATTAGAGAATGACACGGTGACAAAATTCATCACCGTTCGCGTCCCCGCAGATAACCATCTTCATGTCATTCTTTAAGGAGAGAGGGAAGAATCAGAGTATGAATGGCCACAACCACTGACCCGCAAGCTTTGCTTTGAAGAATGCTGGTGTAGAAGGACCGAGGTTGAAACAGACACTACAGAATGAGTCTCTGGTATCCAGAGCAGATATTGTGATGTCATAATGCCTCATTCCACCAGTGCCTAAGAGCCAATCACATCAGTGATGTCACAATGGCTTCATTATCCTTGGCTCACATAAGAATCAGAGTATGAATGGCCACAACCACTGACCCAAAAGCTTTGTTTTGAAGAATGCTGGTGTAGAAGGACCGAGGTTGAAACAGACACTACAGAATGACAGTCTCTGGTATCCAGAGCAGATATTGTGATGTCATAATGCCTCATTCCACCAGTGTCTAAGAGCCAATCACATCAGTGATGTCACAATGGCTTCATTATCCTTGGCTCACATAAGAATCAGAGTATGAATGGCCACAACCACTGACCCAAAAGCTTTGCTTTGAAGAATGCTGGTGTAGAAGGACCGAGGTTGAAATAGACACTAGAAAATGACATGGGATTATTTCCCCGCGGTAATCCGCGGGGACGGGAATTTTGTCACCATGTCATTCTCTATTCTCTCCCCTTGCATCACAGCACCCCTCCCCTGCAGTGGCAGTAAACCCCTCCCCGCAGCAGGAGAGATGGCGATTCTCTCCCGCTGCCAAGAAACCCCTGCCGCCGCTCAGCTGTGCGCACCCCCGCAGCAGGAGAGATAACCACTCTCTCCCGCTGCCAAGTAACCCCGCCATACAACATCTTCCCCCGCCTCTGCCACCCCCTCCCGCTTACCTCTAAGTAGATGATCTGAGGGACACGGATTTCTTCCTCCTACCTGGCCTGTGCCATCCAAAATGGGCTTTCCCCTCAGGGGCCTGAAGCGCTGATTGGCCCAAGTTGTTTAAAGGCCCCTCCTATGGAAACATCTCTCCCGCTGTTGTGTTTTTGGGTTTTCTTTTGTTTTTACGTATTTTTTTTCTGTGCATGGGCACATGCAAATTTAGTGAATCTTTGGTGCTGTCTGCTAACCTCATTTGCATGCATGATTTTTATTTTTTTTAAATGTCTCTCTTTTTGTAAATTCGCTATCAAAATGGCTGTGTTAGCAGACTGTCACTTTTTAATGTGATTTTTTGAGAATCCTGGCCTAGGTTTTCTGCTTTTAGGCTTTAAGCAATAAACACCTTAACCCCACCCCCCCCCCCCCATGCAAAAAAGTAAAATAGGTGTTTGTTAGATCTCTTTTCTTGTTTGCCTTGGATCCTCAGCTCTGGCCTTGTGCCATTTCTCTGCTCATACCTTCTCAAATACACAATTCAAGCAGAAAAGTTTCCAGTCATAGTACCAATAACACAAAAACACTGAGCTATATATTTTTTCTTGATTGTGATCTGCCCGTAGCCAGACGCTGATGCTAGTGTTCAAATACCTTGCACAACATGGCGCTGGGCTACGTGATGACCAAGCTCCCTCCATACATGTCAAACAGGTCTCTCCGCTCCCAGGATGAAATACGCCTCAAAATGCCCCCTGGCCATGCCCTACAATTGCAAACCGCCAAACGACGTTCCTACTCCACTGGAATCGACTGCCCCTGCAGATCAGATCCCTTGAAAGACTCCTCAACTTTAGGACAGCTATAAAAACACACCTGTTCACCAAACTCCCCTGCCCATGACTGATGGATTACAAAGAAATGTATATCGGTACTAGATCCTGATATGCAGGGCAGGATTAATTTGTCGAGGGCCCTAGGCACACAAGTACACTGGGCCCCCTGCCCCACCATGCACCCAGGCGGAAACAAGAAGCTGCGTCAGAGGGAAGCTTTGGGCAAGTAGCACTGCTTGCACAATTACAGTTCCCGTTGTCTTTCTTTCCCGCGTTGCTTGCTTGTCTTACTTTCTGTCGATAGAGGGGGGGGGCCATCGCCATTTGGAAAAAACAATCTTGATGCCCTCCTTCATCGGGCCCCCCTGACCATTTCGGGCCCTAGGCACGTGCCTACTTGGCTTATTGGTTAATCCTGCCCTGCCGATATGTCACATTAAGCTAAAAACTTTACTTGAAAATTCTTCCACAGTAACTATGGAAAATTTAGCCTGTAAATTATACATTAGATCGCTGGTGTGTGTCAAGTTAGAATAATAACTTTTATTGAAAAAACTAAGGCAAATTGTAACCTATAAATTGTATATTGGTATTAGAACCCAAGTATGTATTGAGTTAGGATAAAAATGTGTAGTTATGGCAAATCATAACCTGTTAACTGTATTTTATATTCATTTATCCGATAACCCATTCTGAGCTCTTTGGAGAAAAACGGGATAGAAAACGAAATAAAGGCTCTGGAAAATAATTCTGTTAATGATGCTTACATTTGTAGGCGTCTAGATGGGTCAATCATGCATTAGGCGTCTCTAATATATAAGGCCAGGGTTTACCTCACCTACATTGAGGCA
Source organism: Geotrypetes seraphini (assembly GCF_902459505.1). Classification (NCBI taxonomy): domain Eukaryota; kingdom Metazoa; phylum Chordata; class Amphibia; order Gymnophiona; family Dermophiidae; genus Geotrypetes; species Geotrypetes seraphini. The sequence continues at coordinate 9,123,665 of NC_047098.1, read as the reverse complement.
CCTAATAATGCCTAGAAGCACCTAACTTTAAAAAGCGCCCTTGATCTGCTTCTAACCATGTCGGCATGGTGTTGGGTCCCTGAGTGTAGGCACCTACCACCCTGTTGACCTTAATGTTTTTGTCATTCTGAGTAGAGAATGACACGGTGACAAAATTCATCACCGTTCCTGTCCCCGCGGATAACCGCGAGAAACCATCCAGTCTGCCCAACCTGATTCAATTTAAATTTTTAATTTTTCTTCTTAGCTATTTCTGGGCAAGAATCCAAAGCTTTACCCGGTACTGTGCTTGGGTTCCTACTGCCAAAATCTCCGTTAAAACCTACTCCAGCCCATCTACACCCTCCCAGCCATTGAAGCCCTCCCCTGCCCATCCTCCTCCAAACGGCCATACACAGACGCAGACCGTACAAGTCTGCCCAGTAACTGGCCTAGTTTAATATTTAATATTATTTTCTGATTCTAAATCTTCTGTGTTCATCCCACGCTTCTTTGAACTCAGTCACAGTTTTACTCTCCACCACCTCTCTTGGGATGAGATCTCTCGGGTAAAGATCTCTGGTAAGACAGACTTCAGATCGTATCTGAAACAGATTACCTGGTTATTGAGAACATGATTGGCTTTAACTGTGTTTGTTCAAGAGAAATTTTGCCTAGTTTTTAGAAGAGTTCTGGAAGTCTCCACTAGTCCTGGACAAGCATCTGTCTCAGGAAATAATGGTCCTGATTCCTCAAGGCTTTATTCCCATTCTGTTTGAGGAAAAATCTTACTAATGCAGGCCTTGAATGCGCTTTCAGATTCTCTTGTATTTATTTCTCACGTGTCTTAATGCAAAGTTAAGCTTTTGTTGAGAATGAACATGCTTGTGGATAATGGAGCGGAAGTTAGCAAAACACCCTCTAGAGACTGCAAATAAGATTAAGACTAAGTTCCAAGCATGACCATTGTCAAGTAAAAAGGAAGAAAAATAAAAGATAAAATGAAGGACAGCTGGAGTTTCTATGGGAAAAGATAGATCAGAGAATTGTGAAAGAAGTAGATGCTTGAGTAGCAATAAAGTTCAGATTACTTATGAATGAAACCAGAAGGATTAGGAGGAGAGAGGGCAACTAATAGCTTGGAAGATAAGCAGTCCTAAGATGATATGAGAGCAGCATGGAAAAGGCTTATAAAAGATAGGTGTTAACAGCTGCGGGGCAAAAGGGTCACTTGTAAAAAGTTTAATGGGCAAAATAGAATACAGTGGAAGAAACTATGCTTTCAAAAAAGCTTGGTTTATCATCTTTTTAAGGTGATAGACACATAAAGTGGATCCGTAGACAGGAAGGCTTTAAAATCAGGGCTCCCAGGCTGGATTCAGGCCTGTGTTGCTGTAACTACCTTTGCCCTGCTGTGATCAGATAGAGAACAGGAGAGCGATGGAAATTAGCAGAAGCTCTTAAAAGAGACCCCTATGTCTATGACTAGGAAGTGTGGGATGGGATGCTTGTCCATGAAAGTCCAAACTAGGTCAGAAAGTTTCTTATAAAGAGGTGATTTTTTTTAATGTTTTGTTTTATTTCTGTTTATTAAGAGGATGCTTTTTATTGGACAGTCTTAATACATTTTCAGCTTAATTCTACAAAACTTGCTAAAAAAAATTGTATACACAAATAAATTTGGGCACATAATGCAATTTAATTGAAATAAGATTCAGTTACTACTTTTGAGAACCAAAGCGGCCTTCTTTTCCTCTTACTTGCCTCACAAAAAGGTCTGTGGTCCATACAGTGACTCCTTTCCGTTTGGCCAACTGCATTTCTACTCCTTCCAGACGTTCCCATCCAGACAACAATTCCTTGACGTAATCCCCATCCGATCAAAGTTAGTTTTTTTAAAGTCTAGAATCTTCTTTACTTTTGATTGCGCTCTCTCATACCTGTCTTAATATAAAACTGTACCATGCAGTGCTTACTGTAACATGGCACAGTGATTAAAGCTACAGCCTCAGCACCCTGAGGTTGTGGGTCCAAATTCACGCTGCTCCTTGTGACCTTGGGCAAGTCACTTAATCCCCCCATTGCCCCAGCTACATTAGATAGATTGTGAGCCCGCCAGGACAGACAGAGGAAAATGCTTGAGTACCTGAATAAATTCATGTAAACCATTCTGAGCTCCCTGGGGAGAACAGTATAGAAAATTGAACAAACAAACTTTCCCTGTTTGTAAGCACTAAGTCCAGTATGACCCCCATCCCACTTGGGTTCCATTACCATCTGGTGCTCCAGTACCCAACTGAAACCTGGTGTAAATCCTGGTACACAGCCCCCAAATTCTGTCACACTGCATGTAATTCTTTACACCCATGCCCCTCCCCCTAGCCACGACCCATTTGGGGATATGCACAAGAGGGTTTGGACACAGGTCTTTATAGATTTGCATGCGGCCAGATCTGTGCGCAAATCCAAATTAGAGCCAATTAATCCCAGCAATTGATTGTTAACAACTCGTAAACTCATTTTTTTTGCACACGGATCTAAGATCATGCTCAATTTTGGACACCCAAATTTAGATACCATTTATAGAATCCAGGGACTAAGTACTTATTTTTAAATACTTGAAAAGTATCTTTCCTGCATAGTTTCCTGATTTGAAAAGTTGTTTGTATGTCCTGTTTTTTCCCTTTGAATCCTGAAGGATGAACGGCTAAGCTGAGTCACTAACTGGATTTCTTGAATTATTCACTTAGGATGCAAGCCCAAAGAGTAAGACGACCACGATGCTGTGCAAGTCCTCAAGGACTCTTGCCCAGGTATTCGGATATCCAAGCCGAGGGCCAGGAGCAGTTATTTCGACTGATAGACAACATTCGGGATGAGTTGTGAGTACCCAGAACCATTGAATTTGCTAAACTGATTTATAAGACACCGTAAACTGAATCTTTAAAAAAGGATTCATTTTTTCTTACTTTTTGATGGAAAATAAAATCCTGTATGTATGTATTTGTGTGTCTATATGTGCACACATCCCCCTAAACAACTTTTGTTTGGTGTCCCGTGTAGCAGGGACATAGTTAGCCCTCCAAGTTTGGGGGAGCAATGCATTCCTCCTCTGTCCCCCTTGCCCTGGTGCTAAACATACCTTTGCTGACAGGGTTGCCAAAGCCCTGCCAGGCAAAGAAATGCAGCTTTCTTGCACCACTTCTGTAATGCAGGAATCAACAGCATGACTCCAGGACTCCCCGAGCATGTTCACTTGCGCAAACTGAACTGCATGAGAAGTCCGGGTGTCGGAAGCAAGAGGCATACAGCGGGCTTCTACATTACATAAGGAGGAGAGGAGCACACTGCATTTCTTTGGCGAGGCTTCGGCATATCTGTCAGCCATTTAAGGGGGGGTTGCAGGTTTGTGGGGGACCCAGGCCCCCTGGCAACGCCACTGCTGTGTAGGCCAGATATTCAGCCTTTGTGCTGAAGGCAAAGGAGGACTCTATCAAAGGTATTTTATGTCAGATCCACACAAGCAAATATTATGTCCTGGAAAACAGGATATTTTAGTTGTACTGAAACTTCTGGTTTGAAACACTCCTGCAGTTTCAAAGCACTAAGAAATGGCCTACAGAGAATTGTAATGAATGCTTTTCAAATCCATTTACTACAATGAAAAAAATATATCGCCAGGATTTGTTGCAAGTAATAGAGCGTGTCTCTTTCATCAGATGTTGTATCGCCCAAACTCCATACTAGAAAAGTCACTGTCTGATTGTGTAGGAGACTGTGGCATCCTTTTGCCTTATTCCCTTTACAAATTTAAAGCAACAGTGCTAGGGGAAAGTATTGTTTGGATTCACTTCACCCTCCTTTTTCCATTCTAGCCATCGTGGGAAGTTCTGTCTGCTCAGCTACTCTGTCATTGTGTGATTCTGAGTACACTTTAATGAACTTTTCAGAACTCCCTTTCAGGAGCATTGAAAATAGCACGAACAACCAGATTTTAAAAAAGCAACGAGTTATAACCAAAAGACAAATATTGATTAAATTTTCTATACCGTTCTCCCAGGGGAGCTCAGAACGGTTTACATTCATTAATTCAGGTATTCAAGCATTTTTCCCTGATTCTAAAACGGGGTTGTGATGTTTTTGAGAAATCTACCTGGTATTGTAATTTTAAATATCTCTTACCATTTTGATGGATATTAATTAGCAGCATGCTGGATGCGCTGAGCTGGCAGTCCCCGGGTTATGAACGAGTTACGTTTTTAAAGCTGTTCTTAAGTTGGATTTGTATGTAGCTCAGAAATTGTAGATTTTAAGATTCTTGCTGCTTACCTTTGCTCCCTGCTGACAAAAGGGCCAACTGCCCCTACCAATGTTCCCGCTAAGGTACAGCATGCACAACCACACACTGTTCTTAATGTGGCCAGGCATCATTCCTGAATCTGCTGCAGGAGAAATGTAGGAGTTGAAATACTACTCAGTGAAATCAAATGAAGCTGCAACCGCGTTCTGTACTGTATACCGCTACTAATTTGCATGGTGCTTAGCATATAAAACCCTTCAGGCTAAATTGTTGTGAATATTTATTATGTTGTAATTTTTGGAGCAATGCCTGTATTGGCAAATATAGACTCCAGCTCTTAAAAATGCTGTTCTGCAAACTTGTTGAGAACTGAGGACCTGGTTCATTGCTCTTGGGGTGAACATTTCTCAAAACTCTTTATATTCGAATATAAACCAAGATATCTGGGCCCAGAAATGGGAGTCTCCGTTTATATTCAGGTCTTCAAGTCTGCGCGCTCTCCCGCCTCCAATTGGACCCATTGCAAGCCTCCCGCGGGCCTACCAAGCCCTGGTGATCCAGCAGTGACTGGGACAGGTCCTTCCCACGTCCAGTCCCAGCCAGCTGTTAACCACCCCATTTCCCTTCTGGGGCAGTCTCTTGAGAAGAACTCACAAGACTGCCCCGGGAACTTGGCAGCCATTTCTGATCATGGCTCCACATGGAGCAGAAGTGAAGAAAAATTTATCCTGCCCCACTTCACTGCTGTAACACCAGGGTTCAAAAGGTATTTTGGAGTGGGGTCCAGCAGGTGGGAGGGAAGCGGGATGGTTAACAGTTGGCTGGGACAGGACACAGGAAGGATCGCTCCTGTTCCAGCTCACCGCTGGACTACCAGGGCTTAAGGCAGGCTCATGAGAGGCCTGCAACGGGTCCAGTAGGTGGGAGGGAAGCAATGTGGTTAACAGCTGGACAGGACAGGACATGGGAAGGATTGCTCCTGTCCCAGCTCACCTCTGGACCACCAGGATTTAAGGCAGGCCCGCGGGAAGCCTGAAATAGGGTCTGGAAGGTGGGGTGGATAACAGCTGGCCTGGACAGGCTGCGGGAAGGATCACTCCTGGCTAACCGCTGGACCACCAAGACTTAAGCAAGACCTGCAGTGGGCATTTGAGGCTGGGTGCAGAGCTGGGCAGGGAGGGAGGGAAAGAGGACTGGGTGCAAGGCAGGGCAATTGAATATGACCCCCCTTCTCCCCCCTGGTTTATATTCAAGTGAACCGTTTTCCCCCTTTTAGGGGGGGGAAGGTTGCCTCGGTTTATAATCGGATCAGTTTGTATTTGAGTATATACGGTAAATTTAGGCCTTAAGATTAGTGAACCGCATGAGCGGGAGAGCTACACTAGAGAATGACACGGTGAAAAAATTGGTCCCCGTCACCGCCCCGTCCCCGTCTCACCATCCCCGTCACCGCCCCGTCCCCGTCTCACCATCCCCGTCACCGCCCCGTCCCCGTCTCACCATCCTCTTCACCGCCCCGTCACCGCCCCGTCACCGCCACTGCAATCCCATTCACTTTTCTTTATTTACGTATAAAGGAAACATTCTTTAAAACTTTAAAACTTAGTTAAATATTAGTTAATAACTATACAAAAACAAAACACGCAGAGAAAAAATTAATTAATAAAAATTCTCAAAACTGACACATTTTGATCACTAAATTTAAAATAGTTATTTTTTATACAGTTTTTCAATCACTAATCTTCCACCACCCCTGGGGCTAGCAATGCAAAAACAAACACGACATGTACTTTAAATGCTGCCGTGATTAGCATAGTGACCGCGGCTACGGCTGCAAGTCTCCCCTCCCCCCAGCGATCACGGCAGGAGGGCACCCAACCCCTCCTGTAGACCCCCCCAACGGCCCTCCCGACAATCGCAGCAGAAGGGTACCCAACCCCTCCTGCCGGTCCTCCCAATGGCCTCCCCTAAGATCGCCGGCAGGAGGGTACCCAACCCCTCCTGCTGGACCCCCCCCCAACGAACCCTCCCACCCCGGAACCCCCTTAGTCTTACTTTCCAAGTTGGACCGGACGGCTCCTCACACGTATGGCCAGCAGGCTTGCCTCCGTCCAAATGAGGCGGGCCCGCCCCTACCCTGCCCAACCCACAGGATCCTAGGGCCTGATTGGTCTAGGCACCTAAAGCCACTCCCGCTATAGGAGGGGCCTTAGGTGCTTGGGCCAATCAGGCCCTAGGATCCTGTGGGTTAGGCAGGGGAGGGGAGGGGCGGGCCCGCCTCATTTGGACGGAGGCAGGCCTGCTGGCCAGACGAGCGAGGAGCTGTCCGGTCCAACTTGGAAAGTAAGACTAAGGGGGTTCCGGGGTGGGAGGGTTCGTTGGGGGGGGGTCCAGCAGGAGGGGTTGGGTACCCTCCTGCCGGCGATCTTAGGGGAGGCCATTGGGAGGACCGGCAGGAGGGGTTGGGTACCCTTCTGCTGCGATTGTCGGAAGGGCCGTTGGGGGGGTCTACAGGAGGGGTTGATCTGACAAATGAGGAGCACGGTGAAACACAGGTAAATAGCGGTTCCTAGAAGGGGGTACATTGGCCCGCGGGGACAAACCTGTTCACCGTTTCCGTGGTCGGTGAATGGCCTTGTCCCCGTCACCGCAGCGACTGCTAGTTTTCTTCCCCGTTTTCGGCGGTGACCCGCGGCTTAAATGCGGTGGCCGCGGGTAAACCGTCACCGTGTCATTCTCTAAGCTACACCCTCCAGACAGCCTGCTGCATCTGATTCCAATGCCCTATTGAAGCCCAGATGGAATCTATTAAACTCGTTTTCATCATTAAACAAGCTCTGCCTGCTTCATGTACTAGAGTGATGTATAAATTGATCTATAAATAAGCTATGTCATTATGAGCAACACAAAATGTAAGCTTAAATGTTGATCTAAGATGCCCTACCCTGACCTTTCTTGTATGTAGACCAAACGTCGACCTCCCATTACATACATGAAAAAAATGTTAATACGTATGACTAAGCCTAGGAAGGAAAGTCTAAAGATTCCACACATTGCAGAAAATTAAGTTGTGGTATTGGCCTGAACACCCTCTCATGTTCAGTTTATAATTTCACTAGTCTTATAGCCCGTTACATTAATGGGTGCTAGAATATATGTGTGTGTGTCTGTCTTTATTTCTTTCTCTCTCTCTCTCCTTCTGTATTTCTGTCTTTCTTTTTCCTCGGCTGTCCACCCATTCTCCCTTCCTTTTACCTTCCCTGTGTCCACCACCACCCCTTCACTGCTCCCCTTATCCAGCAGCAGCCCTTCTCCCTTTTTTTTTATCTCTCCCCTGTCCAGCAGCACCTCTTTCCTGTCCCCCTGTCCAGCAATAGGCCTCTCTTCCTTTCCCTCCCCCCCCCCCCCCCCCGTCTCTACAAAAGAGATCCTTTCAAGCCTGCAGAATCTAGTGTACTAAACATTTTGGAACTGCATCAAGCAAGGCAGGGGATTCTGTGCCAGGCATGGAACCTACTTTTCTATTAGGCCTTCACGTAGAGTTCATATGTTTATCCATCCAACAATAAAGGCCTGCCATTATAAAAGATACCTGGACTGAACTCTTGCTTTCCAAACAGGTCAACTGAACGATTGGCTGGGTAACATCATTAAGCTCTCCTCATCCTATCTAAATTTTAGAAAACTAGTAAAAAGAAACGTGTTTAACTGATTTGTAACCTAAAAACTCTTAAAGCCTTACCACTTTATTCTGCTTACATGTACTCAACGACCTTACATTGTGACTATTTCCCTAACTACCTCTTTTCTCTGATTCTCTTTATTCTGCTTACATGTACTCGACGACTTTACATTGTGACTATTTCGCTGATTGTCCAGCTCTTCTTATTGTGAACCGCCTCAAACTACTATGGCTTTGGCGGTATTTAAGAATAAAATTATTATTATTATTATTCCCCTGTCCATCAGCACCTCCTTCCTGCTCTCCCGTCCAGCAGTAGGCCTCCCTTCCTTTTTCTCCCCCCCCCCTCCGTCTCTTCCCCTGTCCAGCAGCACCCCTTACTTCGCGTCTGCCCTCCACTGACAGCCGCGGCGGCCTGCAGACGCCGACAGCCACGCGGCCAACAGCCGTGGCGGCAGGCAGCCTCCGCGCCGCCCGAAGCTGACATCCGCCTTGGGAGACAGAGATGTGTGGAAGCGCGCATACGCACTCCTACCTGCGGGGACCTACAGTGCACGGAAAACGGGAGCACGCAGGTCAGAGTGCGCATGCACGGCTTAGGCTTTTATTATATTAGATAGTGAGAGACCTTATTCATTTACCTAATAACTCTTTAACCAGTGAGCAGTGCCTCGCCACATTAAAGAATCTTGCAAACTTTTTTTTTTAAATTTATATGCCACTTATGGTCTAAGTGGTGTGCATGCAGGTACTCAAGCATTTCTCCCTGTCTGTCCCAGCGGGCTCACACTCTATCTAATGTACCTGGGGCAATAGAGGGATTAAGTGACTTGCCCAAAGTCACAAGGAGCAGCGTGCTGAAGCTGGAGCTCTAACCACTGTGCCACACGCTCCCACTGATCCTATAAGGGCGGGTGGGTAGGCAGGCTGGCTTGTGGTGCACTGGTCTGTTTTCATGCCACAGTGTGCAACATTTTATTACACAATGGAAAGAAAAATACACGTGTAATGAAACAGAACAAAAGAAAAAGCGGGGAAGGGACTCTGTACACTAGTCTCAAGATCATTCAGTTTATTAACATATCAGCCATTTAAACAGAAAGAATGCAAGCTTATTAGAGAGAGTCCAGCAGCTGTCATGACCAGGTTAAGTGAATCGTGGCTGGGGAAGGTTCATGGTATTGTTCCAGCAGAGACCAGTTCAAATGTAGATGGAAAACCAAAGGAAAGGAGGCTGCTGAGACCACAAGTATTTAATTATATCAATTATATTAGATTATGATGTTTTTTGTTTTAAATCTTTATTGATTTTCAAACTTTGACAGTGCATTACAATTAATTGAACATAAAATACTGCATAATACACAAGTAATACATAAAACAATCATTTTCTCCCACCCTCCTCCCAATTATTAATACAATAAGACATATTATGTAATTACAATATTATAATTAAGTAATTTTAATCCTCAAAATACATTTCCCTCCCTCCACACACCCTGGATGTGTAAGGAAATCTAAAATTATGATGTTTTAAATAGATATGTTTCCCCAGCAGTAGGGGGAGGAAGAGCTAGCGGATGATGTGGCTGGGCCACGTGGCCTTTTTCTGCCGTCTTTTCCTATGTTTCTATTTGTGCTATTTGTAGAGGACTGTTCACGCGGCGTAAAAGGCATTCATACTGGAGGAGCCAGATTATTTATTTGGACACACCAATGTTCCATACGAGACCACAAGATATGCAGCTGTGAACAAGAGAGAGTCACCATATTAGATCCTCTCTTGGTGTGGATATGGGATTGACCAGCCATTGCATCGCTTCTTCCATCTCCCAGAATGGAGTAAACAACATAATGACTAACAGATTTCATAAATAGGTCAAACTGTGGCTGAAAGCATCTAGTGTGTCGATATTTAATAGGTAGTGCCAGTGGGGTAGCTGGGAAGGTTGGCGCATCCCTTGCTCTTCCCTGCTGCGTTGTGCACCCCGCCACTCGCTTACCTCTTGAAATGTTCGCTAGCGCAAGCCATATCTTCCACCTGCTGCTCGCGCCAGCCTCAACTCCCTTCTGCCATCACATCCTGGTCCCGCGACTGAGAAGTGACTTCAGAAGGGTGCCAAGGTCGGTGTGAGCAGAAGGTGGAAGATGTTGCTTCTGCCGGTGCAGAGGGGGGGGGGGGTTGAAGAGGAGGAGAGACGGAGCCCTCGCAAAGATGGCGCCTGGGGCTGTCCGCACCTCCCCTTACTACGGCACTGGGTAGTACATGGTTATGAAACAAGTTTAATTAATTCTGAAAGCGTTTTCCCTTAGGTGAGTCAATTGCAAATGAGGCCTCCTCCTTAGCAAGGTCTTTGTCTTAAGGAACTAGAAGGTCAATGAAGTGAAGTTAGTCTAACTTGAACGACTTAAATATGCTAATCTAATAAGCCAGAAATCATAGTGTGTTCTTATATCAATCAAATGGAAAGAATGTTATGGGAAAGCTTAGCACGAGGGAGATTATATTTGTATGACTTTGTGCAATCCTTTGATGTGTTAGTTCTCATGCTACCTAAAACTGTATCCGTGAAATTAACCAAGACTCTGCCATGAATCTTCACTTGTCACGTTGCTCATGCACAACGGTCTAGAATTGCAACATTGCTAAATAAGAGAAATCTCTAACACAGAGTTTGTGCCCTTGGCTTTTTTTTTTATTATTATTCCTTTCCAATTTAATGGAATGTTGAAAAGAAATTAAAATATTAGAGGTCAAAAGGGTCTATCCATGCTGGGATAACTCAATGAAGATTTTGGAGAATGGGGGAGGGATTTGGCATCAGGGAAAAAAGACACCAATTCGAACATGGGTCACAGACCATTTCTGTGGGGGTTCCAGAGAAATAATCCCCTCAAAAATGGCCCAATGCAGTTCCAGTTGCAGCAAAGGGAATTGCCCCTCCCCCTCCAGTCGCACATACACATGCATGCAAAAGGGGTGGAAGGAATTCATGAGCCATGCTTCACATGCATTCTTTTCCTAGCATTGTAATTAAAACCAGATTCCTAATTATTTGCATATTTTCTTCAACTTGGTAAAGGAGTCTTTAATACCTTATTCTACTGTTCTGTCTAAATGTTTCCATATTTACTGTTTCACTTCTGGAAAATGTGGTGCAGTTACTCTCTGAGGCTGTTAAAATTCTAGAAATTCCCCAGCTTGTTCTACTGGCTCACGTTCCAAGTTTCATTATTTTCTTATTTATTACATTCCTAATCATGGAAATAATATCACAAGAAGGGCATGTGACTATCTAAACTGTAACACAAGGCTTGAAAAAACTAGACATACAAGGGATACAGTTTACATCAAAAAACTTAAAGAACACAAGAACAGCCATCCTGGGTCAGACCATCAAGCCCAGTATCCTGTTTCCACAGTGGCCAATCCAGGTCACAAGTACATGGCAGAAACCCAAAGAGTAGCAACATTCCAGAATCTCAGAGTAAGCAAGATTCCGGAATCCCAAATAGTAGCAACATTCCATGCAGAATTCCCAAGAGTAGCAACATTCCAGAATCTAAAGAGTAAGCAACATTCCAGAATCCCAAAGAGTAGCAACATTCCATGTGGAATTCCCAAGAGTAGCAACATTCCAGAATCCCAAATAGTAGCAACATTCCATGCAGAATTCCCAAGAGTAACAACATTCCAGAATCCCAAATAGTAGCAACATTCCATGCGGAATTCCCAAGAGTAGCATGCTCCCTTTCCAGGGCAAGCACTGGCTCCACCCATGTCTGTCTCAATAGCTTCTTTAAAAAACAGATTTTCTTTGCATATAAGAAATGTAAGTAAATAAATAAATAAAATAATTTGAACCAAATTTAGTTGTGCCAATGATGTTTTCTGTGTAGTAGGTCACACTTCCAGCCATTACTATACGTCCTTTGCACTTAACATGTTTTAAGTTTTGCTGTTAAGGCGTACTAAGTTCAAAAATTTAGCAAAAGACCCTTGAAGCATGCACACGTTTGATAAAATATGCATATAAATCGCAACTCCACCCATGCCCATCCCACTGACCACGCCTAATCTAAAGTTGTATGTAAGTACTTGCCTAATTGTACTGCACATAATTTTTTACACATAAGAGACTTTTATTGAATATAAATTAGTGTTTTATATGTGAAAATTTTATAAAATTACTTCCAAAATCAGCTTATTTTGTTTTGTCCTTCTTTTAACTGTTGTACTCCTAACCATAGCTATTGCCATTTCTCCTCCATAGCCACGGATGGGCCTTGGGGTCGTGGGTCCCTCTAACTTTGGGTTCAGGCCCCCTCCAAAATTGCAGCATCACCAGATGAATGGCTGGCAGGGATGCTCTGCCAGCCGAAGAGATTCACTGGTTTAACTCCAGCTGTGGATGCTGGGCACTTAGAATATGCACAGAATTCCCAGCGTCCAGAGCTAGAGTCCCCCCCCCCCCCTCTTCCGTCTGCTTCCTCACTGCTGAGGCAGGACAGACAAGGGGCTCAGCCAGAGTTTGGGCATCCTTACCAGCAAAGGTATGGATGGAGGGTGGCACTGAAATTTTGTCTCTCCATCTTTCCTTTCCCGTACCTTCTTCCTGGCATGAGTCTTCCAAAAGGTGCATCCCTGAGGTATATCCTATTTCTTCCCTTGAATATTCAACTCAATATCATCATGGCAAAATATTTGGCTTTAATGTCAGATATATTGAAATCATATTTCTGTCATAAGAACTTCACTTTTTTTTTTATCCCCTCCCATGCACCCTGCCTTTGACCCAACAAAGGTCAAATTGAGTTGCCTTTAACTATACATGTCCCAATATGGTAAAGAAAGAGATAAATGCAAAACATCACACCTCCTACAAGTACAGGCCCCTTTCTGCCTATTCTCCAGCTCCCTAGTCCTTTATCCAACCCCCTATATCCTCTCTACGTTGTCCAATCATCCCCATGTTTGTTCAAATGTTTGCTCCTTCCCCCCTCAGCATCCAACTAAGTTTATCATCATGTCTTCCCAACGGGCCAACCAGTGAGCCTTCATGGGGCCAGGAACCTTGCACTTGATTGATCCTCTGTAGGAAAACCTCTTTCTCTGCTCATAGGCTGGAACTGTCCAGGAAGGGGATTTTTTGATCATTACAACCTCCTCCTATTTGTGCCTTAAGGCTGAATGCCACTTTTGTCCTTTTCTGTAATGTTCTGTATTAGCTGTTTGCACCATTTTCTCTTTGTTATATATCTCTCTCTCTAGGTCCTCCAGTTTAACATATACAAATATTGTTTGGTATAATTTCAAGAGGAAGTATAAACGACACTAGAGTATGGTGTAAGGGTGAAACCACATTAGCCATTTGTCTTTAAAGTGGTTTATTCTCTGTACAGACTCTGATTGCTAAACCCTATGATTCAGTCTTTTTTTTTTTCCTTCTTCCCGTATTTATCATCCTGCAAGCTAGCTGATCTGTCCCTGCATATCCTTTGCAGACTCCTTAACCTTTCACCTCTTAATGTGTTCAATAACTAACTATACTTTTTTGCTCTCAGCTTCAGGCAGTCTTTCACTTTTATATCTTAAAATGTTATAGAGGTAGTCAAGATTATATTAACTTTGGGAAAGGGTAATTTCTTGAAATGTATGGAACAACCAAAATGGTTTTCTAAAATAAAATTCTTCGGTATAATTCTGTGTTCTGTTCTATCTGGTAAAGGTATTTGGTTTCTCTGTAAATTTACATTAGCTATTGCTTGTTCTGTTGTACTTCAGTTCTTGGACATTATCTCTGGATTCTTGCCCTCCTTTCTTTCCAGCTTCATAGCTGTGGAGCACATAGACAGTTACTGCGTGCTCATCTCCTCCAAATCAGTCTATTTTCTGAAGTGGGGTGACTATGTGGATCGAGAAGCCATTTTCCTTGAAATCAAGTACGATGACCTCTTCCACTGCCTAGTCTTGAAGGATCATGGGAAAGTATACATCCAGCTGACCAAGAAGGCTGTGACTACAAGTAGTGGCTTTGCAGTTCCAGGAGCATCTCATCAGAAGCCTATGGTGAGGGAACTAACTTATACTACTGTATTGGGGATTGTACGTATAGAGCAATTTCAAGGTTTGAATTGTAACCTAGATATACTAAAGGGAAAGTGCTTTGTAAATCTACTTTTGTGTGTTCACAGAGGTTGTATTAAAATTGGGAGGTTCAGTGCTCCACTTAAACCACACTGAGCAAACTAATTCCCCCCGCCCCCAAGACAATATTTAGTGTCAAATGGTGTCATTGAATAGCATCTCTAATTTCCCAAGTACAATCTGGGCAGTCCAGGGATGGAGTCGGGGAGGAGCCAGCTTTTATGCTAAAAGGCCATCTTAATGCCAGTGCCTGCATAGGTAAGGTGCCAGGTGAGACCACACAAAGACTGTCCTGTATTTGGTGCTGCCACTGAATATTCACATCCACGTCCTCTGCCCTCTTCCCCCTCACGATCCTCTTTTGAGTCCTCCCTCCCATTTCTGATTCTCTTCCTACCAAGTCCATCTTCCAATCCATCCCTCCACATACACTGGACCATCATCACCCTGGAATTTATCCAGAGGGAGATAACCTGGTGCTGTAGTGGGACGGAGCAGAGGCAGGGCAGGAGCTCTCACACCAGGTTCAAAAATGGCAGTGCTGACCCCTAGTACTAGGCTTACATTACTACCACTAAGGATCTGTCCTCTATTTAAGTGGGACTACAGCAGGCGAGGAGATCGGGGGCTTGAAATAACAGACCCCCTCCACCCCTACCCTTTATCCAGGTCCTGGCTGATATTCAGATAGGAAGCTTATGTGGATCCCGGCTGAATATCATTCAGGACCCAGATAAGTACCAACAGCTAGGTCCTGGCCAGTGACCAATGCCTAGACGTGACCTGACATTGTATATCTGGGTCTAATTTAGATGGCGACAGCCTGTGTTTGAAAAAAATAACAGATGGCTATCAGCTGAAAATTGTACTCTCTCTGCCTTTTACTTTTATTCCAGATGATTTAGATTTTGAACTACTAGGTTACTATTAATCATTTCAAGGCCAGTTCAGAGGAAAGCTATGTACAGGAGTTGATCTAAATTGGACAGTCATGTTAGCCAGTTCATCGTTTTCTAGCATGAGTGTCACCCCTTTGGGATTTACATGATAACTTTGGGAATTTTAAGCGATCTCAACTTCTAAGGTGTAGATACCGTTAGCATACAATGACGTATAAAACAGGAGAGTCAAATCGACAAACACAAGATAACAAGCAGAGAAGTGGAAATGTCCTATACAGACTGGTGGACTCAGATGTATTTTTAAAAGATCCTTTAATTCATCTAATAAGTAACTCAATGACTCGACATGTACATGTTTTGGCCCAGATGGCCTGCCTCAGGAGGCTTCCAAATCTCGTGGTTGATACAAATAAATTGGTCCACAAAAAGACATCCACTCAAATCGTGGGTACAAAACTACGGAAACTTGAGAACTCCGCATGCAGTAAAGCATGGGGTGGGGGGGGGAAACAGTGGGCAACCTATGCTCCCCTTTATAGCTCCGGCGCAAATCTAGCCCGGTAGCTTCTGAGGCCTTTTCCCCTAAATTAGGGTTTCATAATTAAGTATAGAAAATTAGTGTCTATTATTGGGGTCAGGCAACAGTGATAGTTTTTGCTCCCAGCATAATTATTTAACTGGAGGCGATTGTGAAAAGTTTGTGTATTTATCCTCCAGTCCCTCAAAGAATTTTTGGATTCGTTATACAAAGTATTCATTCCTCAATGCATTGACATTGATCACACAGCTTGCATTTGATCTTTTACAGGTTCATGTGAAATCAGAAGAGCTTGCAAACAGAATATCTCAAGAAATAAACTATGCAAAAAGCCTTTACAATGAGCAACGCCTGATGTTAAGACAAACGAAGGATCAAGAGCTTTTGGAGTTGGATTCCTGACAATCTTTTCTACCAGTATTGATCTGTCTTCCTTCCACCCAGCCCTTCTCAAATTGACCAACTCCCCTCAAAACTGGGTTTGCGGACAAACGAAAGAAGAAAAAGATCACTTTGTACAAATAAAATCTTGCACTGGAGTCACAAAAACATTAAAAAGAATCGATATCCTAAAATTAAGGTATTTCATATAGGGGAGTAATTTGGATTATGAGAAATCAAGATTTTTCTTAAGAGAGTTGAGTTAAATAATGTAAAATACAGATATTAAGCTTAATAGTTATTAGGAAGCTGTTTATTTTGTTAACATGTATATATGTACAACCGTGGTTTTGATGTAAATACCTAAAAAATAACCAAATAGGGGATTAGGTATCTATAAAGAACTGTTTACTACTGAACTGTAAAGAAAGATATGTCGCGTGTCATTGCACTAAATTATATGTGTCTAGTACAGACCTAATTCTTTATAGAAAACCAGGGACTGCACTACAGTAAAACTCAGACAAGGAAAAGTAGCTTTGTCACTTGGGGGAGCGTCATTGAACGATATTAGAAATGTGCTAGATGTGATTTCAGGGTTCTGGGCATAGTTCGTAGCAGTCTTCTTTCTGTTTCAGAGAAGTTCTAAACCAAGCAAAACTTAGCAAAGGATCATTGGTTAGCCTCTTTATAAGGACGTGAGGGTTGCAATTCTAAGCAGCAAATGGTCCCAGTTTCTAACAAGCCTGAACTGCAGAGAGTTTTTGTGTACAGTCTGGATTTTGTAGATCCCCCCTCCTTTAGAACCCTGGTTTTCTTTTTCTCCGCGTTGTTTTTTATTTTCCAGATTTCTTTATCTAGAAGTAGAAACGTTTGCACAAATCTAATCCATTCCTCTCCAAGAGAGGGATTGAGGAGACAAATCCAAAGCTTTTCAGACGCTCAAAAGAAGAAAGTTTGATGAGCTCCAAGGACATGGTTGATCTTGTGCTTAACTACTGACATTTTTATTTTTTTTGTATGCTTTGTAATTCAAGAGATAAGGAGTACATCATTTGAACGTCGATATCTAGAGTCTTCTTAAACAGTGGTTTTCCTTGATGCAATTCAAGCATCGACACACATCATCGATTCAGCCTGAAGCACTACATTTCCCAAACTCATTCTGTCTCATAATCCCGGCTGTGTTGCTTTCTCTGAAACTTTTTATAACCATTTGTGGAAGGAAGACACATATTTAACATTTTTAATTGAACAAAAAACAATGGGTGAGTGACAGCACCAGCTGCAGAGGCTTCAACCTTTCTGAGAAAACGGATAACAGGCCTTAGCGTTTCTAGATTTGGAACCAAACAGATATGTATTTCAGGCTAATATCAAAGAGCTACTGGTACTTTCTGAAATTAAAGCCTATAAATTAGGTCCTCACTGATAAAAGTAAAACCTTATTTGGAATTCTGTAGCGCTATCGATCCCTTTCAAGTCAGATAGCTGAAAAGGGGCAAGTAGGTAGGCCAGGTTATCGCATGAAAAATACATATTTTGCGTGTCATCTAGGTACATCCTGTGAGAAAAACAAATCATCTAATGTATTGGAGATATATTCTATAATGTAAAAAAATATATATATATATAAAAATTATTTTTACACACCTATATATTATTTTGAAGTTTTAAATGTAAAGCTCAAAATAGTTTTTTGAAAACTTCCAAGCTATATGTGTACTCTTAATATAGGAGATGAATGGATAACAGAATATGTATGAGTTGGCATGTGAATGAAATAAAAGGATTCAACGTTAATTATTTGGCCTAGTAGACAAATGAACTCGCCTCTGTCAGTATTCCTCTCGGTGTATGCTGTGTTTTCTAAATAAACATTTGAAGGGAGAAAGTCAGTTCAATGGCTGTTATGTGCTTTGTTCAACTGGGACTTCTTCAAAAGAAGGGGAGCTTAACCGTCGAGCTCGACATGGATTTTGTTTGTGCAATCAGATTGCAAGATGATGATATAAGTTATCCAACGATGCGATTAATGTAAGCTTTCAAAACATTCACTGGGAGCGATGCATGAAAAGAAAAATCTGTTTCTCCTTTTGTTTCAAGAACATGTACCATATCCACCCAAACCCCCACCTCCAAAAATACAATACATGTCCACGAGAAAGCGCATAAGACAGGAACGTGGTTCAGAGAGTCTTCAAAATGAGGCTACGGCCTCTCAGATGTAGCACATTCAGATAGGTTCATAGACAACCCCGCGAAAGACAAAGGCGCGTGCCGACAACTGAGCGCAAGACGGAGGCGCGCGCTGGAGAAAATTACAGTTTTTAGGGGCTCCGACGGGGTTTTTTGGGGGGGAGCCCCCCCAGTTTACTTAATAGAGATCGCGCCGGCGTTGTGGGGGGGTTTGGAGGGTTGTAACCCTCCACATTTTACTGTAAACTTAACTTTTTCCCTAAAAACGCAGCGCGATCTCTATTAAGTAAAGTGGGGGGGTTCCCCCCCACACACCCCCGTCAGAGCCGTAAAAACAGTGCTGCACTCAATTGTCTGCGCGCGCCTTTGTCCCGGCGCGCTTTTGACCTGACACCATTCAGATAAGGCGCCCACACTTGGAGAAATGCTTTGTGGTGCTTCCGGGAGCCAGCCACTGCTCGTGCTTCCCACCGCACCAACGTATGCAGTTTACTCCAAATCTATTAATCCTTTATGTCGAGAATGATACAGTACAGTTGCAGCTTTAAATTGATCATCATGAAGATGTCAATGGTGCTGGTGACATATTCTTAACTTTCCTGTCCAATGACAGCAAAGTGCTCACTTTAAAAACAGAGGACTTTTTTTTTTTTTAATTCTTTATTCATTTTTAAAACAATTGTGCACAAAAGATGATACATTTACATAAAATATAAACATTATAACACAATAAACTTAATAGAAATAATGACAATACTTATTTTCCCCCACCCATTTTCCAGTTGACCAACAATTCATAAAATTACCTGTAAACAACCGATCTACACCTCTTAAACAGTGCCAAATCATACCCCCCTCCCCAGGATGTGTATGTTTTCCTCATTTATATAAATCAATCAATCTTTACAATATTTAGAGGACTTAACGTGCCTTTATTTTATGCTTATTTTATAAATGTGAGAAAGCAACGAGGAAAGTGATCCACTGAAGAATCCAACGTGGAGCAAAACAATCGGCAGACAATCTGGAGATAATATCGGATTTATTCAAGGTGCTCCCAGCAACGGTGCCCGATGCATTTCGCCAAACAAGGCTGCTTCAGGAGCATTTTAACTGTGATGGCAAAAGAAAATTTGTGTGCAAATTCAATCACTATTATTACATTTTTAATTATAGCAATTGAATTTGCACACGTATTTTCTTTGATCGTCACAGTTAAATGTCCCTGAAGCAGCCTTGCTGGGGGCAGCTTGAATAAATCTGATATTCTGTCAAGGAGCAGCGTGGGGTTTGAACCCACAACCTCAGGGTGCTGAGGTTGTAGCTCTAACTATTACACTACACTCTCCTCTTTAAGTCTGCCCCTGTAGGCCTTATGACGAAGACCACGCACCATTTTAGTAGCCTTTGGTAGACTTTCCTTTATACCTGGGTAAATAAATTATTGCGCGCCCCTCGTATATAGACGTTTCCCCCATTGTGTGCATACAGTTGTGCATTTGTGGTACACTTTTCCAAAATGAAACCAGAAGCTGAATGCGGTGTCAGGTCAAAAGCGCGCCGGGACAAAGGTGCGCGCAGACAACTGAGCGCAACGCGGAGGCGCGCGCCAAAGAAAATGACTGTTTTAAAGGGCTCCGACGGGGGTGGGTGGGGGGAACTACCCCCCACACTTTACTTTATACAGATCGCGCCGCGTTGGGGGGGGGGGTTGGGGGGTTGTAACCCCCACATTTTACTGAAAACTTCACTTTTTCCCTAAAAAACAGTTAAGTTTCCAGTATAATGAGGGCTGTTACAACCCCGTCAGAGCTCCTAAAAACACTCTTTCTTCGGCGTGCGCTTCTGTCTTGCGCTCAGTTGTCGGCACGCACCTTTGTCTTCGGCGGTTTTGTCTATGAACCGCTGAATGCACTTCCCTACAGTTCAGTCTTACACCATGGCCTTTTGACCCTTGTCACTCCTTGTACTTATGACCTTCAGAGCAATCAACAGAACACACATCTCTGCAGTGCTAACAAGCGGAGGAAGCCATTCAGCCACATTCTGCCCCTATGATGAAATAAGGGAAAGAGTGGAAACTGTGGTTTAAAATGGCATTAGTAAGCACGTTTTCTGTGATAGAAAATCAGCTAGCTCGATCTGTTTGCAACACCTAATTTCAAACAAAAGAAAGAAAAAACGTAGGGAGGATTTTAGTTTTCTCTTGAAGCAGGTCCATACAGTGGCTTTCAATGTACAAACTTTGCATTGAAGCAGCACCGTGCAGACCAAGAAAGCAGGAAACTGTTCTGAGAATGTTTTTACTTTGCTCCGATCTGTGGGTCATGGAAAGGACAGCGATTGTGTTAGGAAGCTGTACACTGATGTTTTGCACGCTGAAAAGCTGAGTCAAACTTTCCACCTTGGAATGTACTGAAATCCTTGAATGCTACACATGGTGTTTGGCAAAGACATCCTATTTGTTCATATTTTGCACCTTATCATTTTGTGCTCACGAAGGTCGTAGATAACCCTCTCTTTCTTCTCCCTGCAAGCACAACTCTTTTATGAGCCTGTGCCTCCTCGCACAGCTAAAATGTTCAACCTTGTTTGCAGCCTCGTAGGGCTTTTCTAGACTATCTGTCTCTTGTGAAATACAAGACCACAACTTTCTAGAGAATGGGACCTGCTAAGGTTGTGGAACAGTAGAACAAGGCATGAGCAAAGCGTCCTTCTGCAGGTTGACAACATTTTAATGATTCTTCTACCAAGTTTCAGACTAGTGAAGGTGGACAGTGTCATTATCCATTCATAAATGTTTAAGGTCCATGCCAATGTATTCTCAGATTTGTGAGTCTGATGATTTTTCTATTCATATTAAAAATATATATATAATAATTACAAATCTATAATGTCTTGGGGTGGAAATCAAAACCCAGTCAGTTGAGGAAAAAATGAAAAGGATCCAAATAGGGCAACCTTGTCATCCCGGGGCTGCGTCTTTGTATGAAACATCCATTGCAAACAATTCTTGTTAATCTCTTCTTTACCAGATATGATCTCATGCAGGTATTCAGGTTTCTTAAAAGTTATGGAAGGGAATTTGTATATAAGTGGATGCTTATTCTAAAATTACCAATTGTGCCATCCTAACCAACAAAGAGATCGTATTAATGGCAAAAAAAAAAAAATCACCATCTTCAAAGGAGAGATTCTTACTCATGAAATAATGGAATGTTTTACCGATAACATCCCACTATGTAAAAAGCAGTTTGGGTATGGTTTATCAATGAGGCTGTTGTGTGTGTGTGTGTGAGGTGGGGTGTTGTTTCTATAAATAGCACTCAAAAATCAGCAATAAGCATTATTCTATAAAGGGTGCTCTAGGATGAGTATTTACCCTCTCATACCTGTCCCCTGGGTTAAAGTTACCAGATGGCAGGGAAAACCTGGACATGTCCTCTTTTTAGAGGACTGTCCAGGGTCCCGGACAGACTTTCCAAAACCTGGCAGTTTGTCCGGGTTTTTGAAAGCTCTGACGAGCTCTGGCTGCATCTGGAGGTGCATCTGAGCATGCGTGGGTGATATCACATGCATGCTCCAGGCCCTTGTCAGAGAAAGGGAGGAGGTTTGTAGGGAGACTGAACTTTTTGGGGCTGGGGTGGAGCTGAAGACACAACTGAGTGGGGCCAGGGCTGAACAGGGCAGGGCAATGTGTCTGGATTTTTGTGGCCCAAAAAATGACATCCAGATATATCTGGACAATGTGCTCTTTATAAAGGACTAGCTGGGTGTCCAAATGGTTTTCTAAAACCTAGCAGTTTGTCTGGAGTTTGGATTCTTTCCAAGACCAACCTACTTTTTTTTTTTAACCTTCAAGTGAGCAGCGGTTCATAGACAAAATCGCGCGAGACAACGGCGCGCAGACAACTGAGCGCAAGGTTGACGGCGCGCCGAAGAAAAGCACTATTTTAAAGGGTTCCGACGGGGGGTGTTGGTGGGGAACCCCCCTATTTTACTTAATAGACATCGCGCCGGCGTTGTGGGGGGTTTGGGGGGTTGTAACCCTCCACATTTTACTGTAAACTTAACTTTTTCCCTAAAAACAGCGCGATGTCTATTAAGTAAACCACACACCCCTGTCAGAGCCCTAAAAAGAGTAATTTTGAGCGGTGCGCACCTCCACGCTGCGCTCAATTGTCTGGGCGCGCCTTTGTCCCGGCGCGCTTTTGATCTGACACCGGTAAATCCATATGTCTGGTAACTCTAAACTATATGAACTTTATTAATGCTTCCAATTAATGAAAACCAAAGTCACTGTAGAATCCCATTCATGCAGATGTGCATTTCAGAGCTCTGGAACACTCTTGGAATCTTGTGACAGCAGAGATCACGAGGGAGGTCCAGGGTACTGAGACACGAACGAGGCCATATGGTGTCTGCCCAAGCTGCTGTGCAAATCAAACAACACGTTCCTTGTTAGACTCAAATGACCTAATAGCTAAACAAATATTCATTTAAGCCATCACGGGAACCTCATCCAAGATCACATTTTCCCACAAAGAACAGAGGGCTTGTTTGTGGGTCTTTTCTGAAATGATTATTTCTTATAAAGAAGCCAACCATTAAAAAAAGAAGACCAACAATATTTATTCAGCTAAAGTTAGACACAAGAACGAGAACCAATTTCATAGAAGAAGCTTTATGTCCCCAAAACAAACCTTAGCATTCACCCACTTGAGAGCACTTTCCCGGCTGCATGGACATTTTAAGAAAACGTTTGGGTTGGCTGAAGCCAGGGATGGTGAAGAGTTGGCATTTACATGTCTGACCAGGGGGAGGGAGTTGCAGCCATTGCCCAATGGTGACAGCTAATGGCTGGCTGGATTGATTGATTTTAAAGATTTCTAGCCCACCTATCAACTAGGCAGATGACAAATTCACATACATAGTGTAAAAAGACATACTTAAAAATGTACAAATTTTAACATCTATGCACAACTGAAAATCATGTAAAATATCAGTGTCCCAGATCAACTTTGGTCCTTATGAAAGAACTACCAATATCTTCTTACTTATAAAAAGCGAGGTCCATCGTGCCCAGCAGTCCGCTCACGTGGCGGCCCAACAGGTCCAGGACCTGCGCAGTAGCTCCCTATCTATACCCCTCTATCCCTTTTTCCAGCAGGAAATCATCCAATCCTTTCTTGAAATCCAGCACCGTACTCTGTCCTATTACGTCCTCTGAAAGTGCATTCCAGGTGAACACCACACGCTGGGTAAAGAAAAACTTCCTAGCATTTGTTTTGAATCTGTCCCCTTCCAATTTTTCCGAATGCCCTCTTGTTCTTATATGTTTTGAAAGTTTGAAGAATCTATCCCTCTCTACTTTCTCTATGCCCTTCATGATTTTGTAGGTCTCTATCATGTCTCCTCTGAATCTCCGCTTTTCAAGGGAGAAGAACCCCAGCCTCTCCAATCTTTCAGTGTTTTTTTTTTATATATATATCTTTATTCATTTTAAAACCAAAAATAAGTGCAACATATTATACATACATTTTATACTTTAACAGCACTTAAATTCTATCAAATTATATTTTATGACAAATACATATATCATCCCCCCTTTCTACATATCCAACAATTGCACTCAAAAGTATCTCCCCCCCCCCCCCCCACCCTGGACGTGTATGATCAAAGGACAAAATCACCAATCACTCCTTACAGAATTTTGTCAATGGCTCCCAAACATCCATAGATGGGTTTTTAACAATTTTTTGAAGGATCTAAATTCAGAGCACAACCTCAATGAACTCTTCGTTCCATAGCCTCGGCCCAGCCACCGAGATCGCTGCCATCCAAGTCTTTTTATAGGGCACATCATGAGTTTGTTCAAGGGGACAGTCTCATTGCCGTTTGTGAGCGCAGTTCACGTTTTAGCTTATATCTTCTTAGTGCCTCAACCAAATATAGTGCTTCCCCGTAGAGCAGTGGTACCCAACCCTGCCCCGGACGACCACCAGCCAGTCGGGTTTACGGGATAACCCTAATGAATATGCATGAGAGAGATTTGCATATAATGGAGGTAACAGGCATGCAAATCTCCATGCATATACATGGGAACCACTGCCATAGAGCACATGATGTATTTTAGAGTCCATGATTGCAGAATTCCAGCAAGAACCCTGTTGCTCAGTGCTTGGTTGCAGAATTTTGGCACAAGGACTGAACTAAAATAAGTTGTGAGGGGGGGATATAAAATCGATAAAACATCCCCAAATGAAGGCTAATGGTGCTAAATCTCAGCCCGAATTGAGAGGCAGATTCTCAAAACTTAAGGTTGCCTTTAGCATGGTCGCTAAACTGGTTCCAGCAAGGAGATAATTGAGCACAACAGGGATGTGTTGTGTTTTTAAGCAACATGAAAATATCTAAGATATTGGTTATGTTGTTTTTATATCTTTTCCCATCCAAAGTAACACACACACACACAAAACCTACAGAATATTTAAAACTCCTTTTACAAAGCTGTGGTGGAGGCTTCCACCGCAGACCACTGAGGTAAATGCTACGATGCTCATAGGAATTCTAAGTGTCGGAGCATTTACCTCGCTGGTCCACAGTATAAATCTCTACCGTGGCTTTGTAAAAGCCAGCGCTAGTTATTTAGGGGTTCTTTGACAAACTTAGCATTCACTAAATGCTAAGAAGGCATTATATTCTCATGGTCCTTTTAGCATTTAGGCACTAAGCTTTAGTAGAAACTTAAGGTGTTTTAGCATGCCCCATACTAGTGTGACCAGGTTATCCATTCCAGAAGGAAGACTTTTTGTCCAGTCCTGGTTTTAAAATTATATCCCAAAGCAGTGCAGTATTTGTAGTCCATGATTCTATCCATTGAAAGTCTGATAAGGCGAAATTAAAGACCAAAGTAAAATACATACAAAATATATGAAATGCAAAAAACAATAAACAGGATACAATGTCGTAATAAACAATTATATAGCGTGCATATATTTTAGCGTGCATATATTTTAGTGGCAGATTATCAAAACGGTTGAAAATGTGAGTGAACTGTTGAGATCCCACTCAACTATACGGTCACTCTACTTTGAGGCTATTTTCCCACCTATAATGCAATAGAGCATGAATAGAAAATAGGGATATACGGGTGTAAGATATAGTATATACATTATGTTTCAATGATAGTATAAGAGTGTTAACTGCATTGAAAGAACATTAGTGCATGGCCATTAATACAAGAAAAAGACCATCTTTGCTGCTCCGGAAAAGTGGCTATAGCGCGCAGGAAAAACCCGCCTAATGCTGCGCTATGGCCACGTTTCAGTGCAGCTTATTAAAAAGGTCTGTGACTTAGTAGCTAGTCAGGGAAGTGCTCTCATGTTGCTGACTGTGCAGGTACAGGAGTTTCCAAATTTGATGGGGGTGTGATGAGAAAATAGGAGCGCGGGAAAGCAAACCTCCTCCTCTGGCCGGTGACTGCTGCTTGGTTGAGGAACAAATGAGAGCTTGAGTCTGTCAGACTTCCTCCATTACTCTCTTTGAGTGGCACTTTAATGAGGGCACCAGGGGTCGACCCCCTGCCAGGGGGCTGGTTCATGCCCCGTTTATCTCACAGTCCTCTAAGACTAAAATAGCACGCCAGGCTGGGTTTCATTTGGCTTCTGATCCAAAGGCCCATCGTGATGGATTGAGTGACTGCAGTAAGTTGGCAGCTAAAGTGTGTTGTAATAGAGTCTTTCTGTCAGCTCAGCACAATGGATTTGCTGATCCACCGGTTTTCTCAGTGGTCACCGTTACCAAGTTTCGAAAGCTCATTTTCCACGGTGCTGGAAAGGGCTAATAAATAAGCCCGCAAAGGTTACATAGAGCACTTTTCTTCCCCCAGCCGTCTTACAGCTGGATCTATAAGCGAGGCGGTGCCAACACTGCGACACACAAAATGAACGTAAATTTTTAACGGCCGCTTTTCTGACTCATTTAGAATTAATGGAACAAAGGTAGCAGCTGTGCTGGGGGTTGCTTTTTTTTTGTTTGTTTTTTTGTCTGTGTGTGATTTGTAAGGAAAAACATGCGTTTGAGATTTTGTGGTTGTACAGAACAGGTCTCCCCCTATAAATTTAACCAACAATTTAACATTTAATAAAGAGTAACTCAATTTGAAAGTTATATTAAAACATATAAATTAAAACAAACATGTCCCCCATTTTTCATCCTGTCTGCTTCTTTCTCACACATCAGATCTTTTGCTTATAAGCTCTTCGGAGAAAGGCCTCCTCCTTTCAGTGAGCCTCTTCTCTTAACTATGAAACTTAGTTCTGAGGGAAGTGTAACTTTATATTGAGGTTACCCGTTACGTTAATGTACATTTAGGGAGCAACATTCATCCATCGGCAGTCAACATTTCTTTAAATGCTAGCCGCCACTGGCTACACTAGAACCAATTATTCAGTAGAAACATAGAAACATAGAAAGATGACGGCAGAAAAGGGCCATAGCCCATCAAGTCTGCCCACTCTATTAACCCACCGATAAGTCTAGATGCTAGTGATTCGTGCTATGTAGGGATCCCACGTACATGTCCCATTTACTTTTAAAGTCAAGCACGCCGGTGGCCTCGACCACCTGCACCGGAAGCTTATTCCAGTGATCTACCACCCTTTCCGTGAAAAAATACTTCCTGGTGTCACTACTAAACTTCCCTCCTCTGAGTTTAAGCGGATGCCCTCTTGTGGTCGAGGGTCCCCTGGGCAAGAGGATGACATCTTCCACCTCGACCCGTCCTGTGATGTATTTAAATGTCTCAATCATGTCCCCTCTCTCCCTGCGTTCCTCTAGAGCAGGGGTGTCAAAGTCCCTCCTCGAGGGCCGGAATCCAGTCGGGTTTTCAGGATTTCCCCAATGAATATGCATTGAAAGCAGTGCATGCAAATAGATCTCATGCAGATTCATTGGGGAAATCCTGAAAACCCGACTGGATTCTGGCCCTCGAGGACCGACTTTGACACCTGTGCTCTAGAGTGTAGAGCCGCAGTCTGCTCAGTCTCTCTTCGTATGAGAGACCCTTGAACCCCAAGATCATCCTAGTGGCCATCCGCTGAACCGACTCGATTCTAATCACGTCTTTACGGTAATGTGGTACTCATCCCTCTCTGGGTACCAGCCATAAATATCCTGGTCTAAGTCATAAAGCAAGGGTGTCAAACTCCCTCCTCGAGGGCTGGAATCCAGTCGGGTTTTCAGGATTTCCCCAATGAATAGGCATGAGATCTATTTGCATGCACTGCTTTCAATGCATATTCATTGGGGAAATCCTGAAAACCCGACTGGATTTTGGCCCTCTGACCGGAGTTGCCCACCCCTGCTCTAGAATGAGAGGTCATAGGATGAAGTTAAGAGGTGATACGCTCAGGAGTAATCTAAGTACTTTTTTTTTTTTTTTTTTAAACTATGTTTTAATGTAAATCGCTTAGGTTGTTATAAGCGGTATATGAAACACCAACAAATTTGAAACTTCAGGAAATGCTTTTTTACAGAAAGGGTGGTTGATGCGTGGAGCAGTCTCCTGGAAGAACTGCTGGAAACAGAGACTGTATCTAAATTCAAGAAAGTCTGGGATAGGCATGTGGGATCTCTTAGAGAGAGAGTTAATGGTGACTGCGGATGGGCAGACTAGATGGGCCATTTGGCCTTTATCTGCCATCATGTCACAATGTTTCTATAACATCTTAATGCAGGTGGAAAGAGCCTTAGCCAATAGGGAGAGGAGAAGATAGTGGATGCTGCGGATGGACCATTTGGCCTTTATCTGTCATCATGTCACAATGTTTCTTCAGCCGCTGAGCAGTACCGAGCAGGGGTGCGTTTGGCGCTGCTGTTCGGCGCTCAGTGGCTTCCTGAATGGCTCAGCGCAGGGCAGCAGCGCTAAAGCACACCCCTGCTCGGTACCGCTCAGCGGCAGAACAAGCCAGAACTTGGGGCAACCACGGCAGCGACCGACCGGGTTAGCAGCAGGGCAAGAGCGCAGAAAGCTCTCTCCTGCCCGCTGCACCTCTGGACCACTGGGGATTCCAGCGCCAGAGGAGGTAGGACGGACAGGGCAAGGAGGGGGGACAGGGTGGAAAGCCTGGGAGGGAAGAGGGCTGGGTGCAGAGCCTGACAGGGGAGGGGGTACTGTAGACATGCATCAGTATTTTTTTTCTTAAAAATGTGTAAAAAAAAAGGGTGTGAGTTATACACCGCTGCGTCCTATACACCGACACATACGATATTTTCCCTTTATTGTTTCTATCAAATATTGTATTTCTCCCCTTCATACATTATGTCTAACTTTGTTTCATTTTGTCTGTCAATCAGTCTGTAATTTCCCCCAAGAATTTGGGATTTTTAATATTTTTGTGTAAGCCGCTTTGACTTTGATAAAGCGGGATATCAAACTTTTAATAAACTTGTAAATCAGTTGTGAATCTGCTCTGACCCCCAGGCGCCTTTAACTAGTTTGTTCTTTTCTACCACCCAAATCTCATGTATCTTTGTTAAAAGTTTTGGATGGATCTTGACTTCTTTTTTTTTTTTTTTGCCTTGCCCTTTATTTGTGCCACCGGATATTAGGACTCCGTTGTCCTTCCCTTGATTTCAATCTTGTGTCAAGGATCATTGATTCTTTGATCTTCCAGGGATGCCTAGCTGGGGCTCTGGTATGCTCTCAGGGGCTCTTACCCACCTTCCACGTCTCCTGCCTAAGACACTTTTTTGTTGTTGTTGTTCTTTTTAGTTGTCCCGTTGAGAAATTGTAGCTCTTTTCTGCCTCTCTTGAACAGTAGGCCTCTTTGATTTGTGCTATGAAAGGCGTTACATTAAGTGATAACAAAACAGAAACAGAAGTTGGCATTTGGGGGGAGCAACTGGGCTTCAGGACTGGTTGGGGACCAGGGAGGTACTGAATTTGGCCTCTTCTTAACATGGCCTTTCAATTGAAATACAGATACCTGGGCCAGTGTGACTTTATGATTATTGAGGGTTTCTATACCGCTACTAATGACTGGGAAGTCAATTCAGAGTGGTCTACATGAGCCTCTGCAAAGGTGCTATAATACATGAGCTTCTGTAGAGATGTTACCATAAGGAGTTGTGAGGTGTTACAATGCATGGGCTCTATACTGAAATATACAGGGCTTCTTTGGTGGTGTTACAGAGTTATTAATACCGGCATGGTTATGCCAATAATCCATCATCCTACTTATATGCACATGTTTATACCAAATCAGTTGTCCTATATGTTGGTTTATTATTGCCGCTAAATACGCTATACACTTTTACATACCTTTTAAGGAGGTTGGCCGTTTCCACTAAATATAATCTCTTCACATGCATCCCTGAAAGATCTGGTTTCCTCTCTCTCTGAACTTCATAGTTTCAGTTGAAGTAGTTTGAGAAAAGGATAGTCTTTATTCCTTTCTGGAATTTTCCAGTGTTCTTTTCTAACTTTAGGAGACCCTGAGTCCTGGAAGTCCTAATTAAAGAAGCCCCTCCCCCGATATAGAAGCAGTTGAGATATAGGGCTCCTTTTACTAAGCCGTGTTAGGGCCTTAACGCACGGAACAGCGCATGCTAAATTGCCCTGCGCGCTAGACCTTAACGCCAGCATTGAGCTGGCGTTAGTTCTAGCCACGTAGCGCGGGTTTAGTGCGCGCTAAAATGCTTAGTAAAAGGAGTCCATAGTTTTAATTGTAGAACTGCGGAAACTGTCCCCTTCTGCCGACTCCCCCACCCTTAGTCCTCTCGATAGTTGTTATAGAGTTGGAAAGCCCCCATCAGGTCTGGTTTTCAGGATGCACATAATAAAGACGCGTGAGACCTGATTGCAAGAGCCAGGTCCATTCTGAACATTTTGCTCACCCTTCCAGAAAACAAACCCCAAAAAACTTGTTTGGCGTCTTGGGTGTTGAGCAATGCGCCTACCCTTGCTGCCGACAATTTCAAGATCAAGCGCACAGCGCTGGCTGTCAGGCATTGACATTTTTTGAACTCAGCAGAGAGATAAATGATACCCTTTAAGTGGCGGCAGGGACTCTTGCCTGTGGATGCTGTAACCAAGTGCTTCCTTTTCTCTGTGCCAGTGTGAGCTGCTTTCCATTCTGCTCACAATCTGACAGGAGTCAGATCTCAAGCGGAGGTGGGCGCACCATGGAGAAAGCCAGACCTCCAAAGGAAAAGTGAATTGAGAAGCTCCCGCACCGCCTAGCTCTGGTTTTGCTTTGCCTTTAGACAAGGTCAGGTCTGGTCGCCAGGAAGGCTTGCGTTCTCTTTCGACTGCCCTCCACCTGTGCAGGGGCCGGGTGAGGAGCAGGTTAGGTAAGTGGAAAGTTCATCATGAGGTGAACTGTCTGTTACTTCTTAATTCATCCCATATTTGGTTAACCTTGCTCTGAACCCAGGTCTACAGAACCCTTTTCTCTCAACCACTGCCCCCCCCCTCTCTAAGTCCAACCCCACCCCTTGTGGAACAAGTCAGCTGGATGCACCCTTCTTTCTGAGTCTACTAAACAAGGTGGCAATTGACGTAGCAAAGGTGAGCCAAGTCAAGCACTACAGATGAGCTTGTTTAACACTGAAAGATTATTTATGTTTCAAATCTCAAAGTTCTTTCCTTACAACGAAAATAAAGTGTAGCAATCAACAATGTATTTTGGTAGTTCTGTTAAGAGTCCAAAGAATGCACAACTATTAATCAGCGTTAAGTGAAGAGCATCGATCCTTTCTCTAAAAGAGTTTCCTCAATTCAAAATGTAAGCAACAGTTTTTCTTCACATAAGTCCACAGTGCAATATTTATACATGTCATTTTCTGTACTGTTCCCCCAAGGGAGCTCAGAATGGTTTACGCTAATCTATTCAGGTACTCAAGCATTTTCCCCGTCTGTCCTGGCAGACTCACAATCTAACTAATTAATGTACCTGGTGCAATGGGGGGGGGGGGGTGGGGGGGGAGGGAATTAAGTGACTTGCCCAAGGTCACAAGGAGCAGGGTGCTGAGGCTGTAGCTTTAACCACTGCACCAATCTAGAAATCAAAATGTAGTAAAAGTGAGCCAAATATAGGACAATGAAGTCACTGTGACATCACTGATGAGGTTGGCTCTTAGGCATTGGTGGACTGAGGCATTATGATGTCACAATACCAGCTCTGGTTATCAGAAAACCCGGACATGTCCTCTTTTTAGAGGACTGTCCGGGTGCCTAAATGGACTTTCCAAAACCCAGCAGTTTGTCCAATTTTTGGAAAGCTCCGGCCACGTTTCGAGGGCTTCTGAGCATGCACAGATGACATCACACATGTCCGCACATGCTCAAAGGCCCTCAGTTGTGGCCCAGAGATAAGGAATAAAAAGATGAAACTTTCTGGGCTGAAGGCAGAACAGGGTGGGGCCGGGGGCAGAATGGAGCGTGGCCATTCATCTGGGATTTTCAACACAAAATAGGGTAACCTTACCCACACTTTGCTGGTGATAAAAGCTGCCAAAATCCCAAATCCAGCATCTCTCTTCCCCCCTCCCCAAAGGGGAGCAGATTCTCTCCCTCCCTTCCCATCCCAGCCTGTGCAGCAGATTCTCTCCCTCCCTTCCCAATTATTGCAGCAGATTCTCACTCTCTCCCTCCCTTTCCACCCTCCAGCCTGTGCAGCAAATTCTCTCTCCCTTCCCAGCTTTGAATTTTAGGATTCCTCAAGCCCCCAACCAAACACCATAAACAATGGCTCAGAAAATCCCACCATATAAGCTTCCATGAAAATCACAATTAAAGAACCAACAACGGTAAACGCAGATACAGTTTCAGATTTTTTCAGCATCCAGGAAACATTGCAAGAATTCTTTCTCGCTGTCCAAGAGAGGAACAGCCAATGTTTTCCTCATTATTTTCTGTTTGCTGCATACCTCTCTCCCACTGTGACTGCTATTTGACCTGTTGTCCGCTGAGAGACCTGAGGAAGGGGGTAGCAGGAGGGAAGGTTGGGCTGGCGTTCTGCTCACTTAGGTTCATTAGGAAAAGATTGAAGGCCCTTACTGTGCAGAAAATAACTGGCACTGTTCCCCTTAGTTTTCTCTTTTTGCGCACTGTCCCCTGCATAATCCGTAGCCTTCCTCTTTCACATCCATCTCGAATATTGCTTTCACGTGTGGCATCCAGCATTTTCTTTCCTTCTTTTTTTTTTTTTAACATCTTTTTTTTTTTAACATCACCCCTTTGCACTTTTACCTCAATTGGAACCAGCTTCTGCTAGTATAAGTCTTTAAGTGAAACTACCTGAGTTTTCTCCATTTTTTCTTCTCCTCTCCAACTCATTTAACTCAGACGTTGCTACAGTACTTGACCAGGGATGATACACCATGGCTTTTCCAGAACTCTTGCAATCATGGGCTGCTATTGCATAACCAGGAATCCCTTTTTCCCCCCCACTGAAGCAGAGAATGTAACCTGCAGCTAACCACAGGAATCCATCCCCTGTCATTCTTTAATGTCTGTCTCAACCTCAGTCCTTCTACACCAGCATTCTTCAGTGCAAGGCTTGAGGGCCAGTGTCTGTGGCCATTCATACTCTGATTCTTATGTGAGGCAAGTATAGGATAATGAACTTATTGTGACATCACTGATGATTTTGGTTCTGAGTCATTGGTGAAATGAAGCACTATGACATCACAATTTCAGATCTGGAATGTTGCTACTCTTTGGGTTTCTGCCAGGTACTTGGGACCTGGGTTGGCCACTGTTGGAAACAGGATAATGGGCTTGATGGACCTTCGGTCTGTCCCAGTATGGCACCGCTTATGGTCTTATGTTCTAACTATCCGGTGTCATTCTTTAGTGTCTATGTCAACCTCAGTCCTACACCAGCATTCTTCAATGCAAGGCTTGAGGGTCAGTGGTTGTGTCCATTCCATACTCTGATTCTTCCATCGCTTTTTAAATACTGACATGGGGATGGTTTCCTTTAGTTAACTGCAGGGACGGGGCAAATTCTGTCACCATGTCATTCTCTAAATCAGCAGCGTGTTAGAGTTCAAGAGAAAATGGGATATTCATGTGGGATCTCTAGGAGAGTAAGAATCAGGGAGTGGGTCATTGGTATGGGCAGACTCGATGGGCTATAGCCCTTTTCTGCCGTCAATTTCTATGTTTCTATGTTCTTCTATTGGTCACTCCTCTCTCTATACAGCCTAGCATCCTTCTGGCAGCAGCTTTGTCACACTGTTTCTTCACCTTTAGATACTATCCCCCTAAGGTCCCTCTCCCCATCCGTGCACATCAGCCTCTCACCTCCCAGCACATACAGCTCCTTCCAATTTCTAATCCCCAAAAGCACTGAATTTTAGTTGCCAGATATTAGACCATTCTTCTAACTTTTGCAGATCCTTTTTCATGTTTTCCATTCCCTCCATGGTGTCTACTCTGTTACAAATCTTGGTATCATCCACAAAAAGGCAAACTTTTCTTTCTAACCTTTCGGCAATGTCGAACAGGATCTGCCCCAGCACCAATCCCTGAGGGACTCCACTACTGACCTTTCCCTCCTCCGAGCAAATTCCATTAACCACCACCCTCTGGTGTCTACTCGTCAACAGTTTCTAATCTAGTTCACCACTTTGGGTCCTAACTTCAGCCTGTCAAGTTTGTTCAAGAGCCTTCTATGAGGAACCGTGTTAAAGGCTTTGCTGAAATCTAAGTAAATTACGTCTAGTATATGCCCTTGATCCAACTCTCCAGTCACCCAATCAAAGAATTCAATCAGATTCGTCTGACACCATTTACTTTTAGTAAAATTATGTTGCCTCGGATCTTGTAACCCATTTGATTCTAGGAATTTCAGTATCCTTTCTTTCAGCAAACGCTTCCATTATTTTTCCAATAACCGAAGTGAGGCTTACCCGCTTCATCTCTGCGACCACTTTTGTGAATAGGGATCACATCCGCTCTTCTCCAATCCCCAGGATCCACTCCCGTCTCCAAAGGTTTGTTGAACAAATCTTTAATGGGACCTGCCAGAACCTCTCTGAGCTCCCTCA
This sequence comes from Geotrypetes seraphini, assembly GCF_902459505.1. Lineage (NCBI taxonomy): Eukaryota > Metazoa > Chordata > Amphibia > Gymnophiona > Dermophiidae > Geotrypetes > Geotrypetes seraphini. Next base: position 9,089,474 of record NC_047098.1, on the reverse strand, counting down.
ATATCCTGGGATGGATCCCGTCCGGTCCCATCGCTTTGTCCACCTTTAATTTTTCAAGTTGTTCATAAATACTTTCTTCCGTGAACGATACGGTATCGACTCCATTCTCATGTGTAACTGTCAGACAATCTCGGTCCTTCTCCAGGATCTTCTTCCGTGAACACAGAACAGAAGTATTTGTTTAGCATATTTGCTTTTTCCTCATCACTCTCCACATATCGATACATATGAGGCTTGTGCGGTTAAGGCAGGATTCTTACAGGAATGGGGCAGGAACAGCGACAAAACTCAGAGGGACGGGGAAATTGAGTTCCTACAGGGACAAATTTGTTCCCATGTCATTCTCTACGTGATATCACCAATTCCTTATCTGGATAGTTGGGGATATGTTATATAAGAGATGCTTTTTCCTTAAATTATTTTTCATAAAGATTAATATTTCACTTTTGTTACTTACCATACATTATATGATTTAGAAATTGTTCTGATGAGTTAAAGGAAAGGAAGTTTTGTTGTCTACACCAGTGTTTCTCAACTCGGTCCTGGAGTATCCACAATGAATTTACATAAACTTGATTTGCAAGCACTGTCTCCTTTATATGCAAATTTCTTTCATGCATATTCATTGTGGATATCCTGAAAACCTGACTGGCAAGGGACCGAGTTGAGAAACCAGGACCGAGTTGAGAAACACTGGTTTACACCTAAAAGCATTAAAAAAAACAGTAGAGGGAGATGTAAAGACATTGGTACCAAAACCCCAAATATTATAGAGAAACGCATCAAAGGAATTTTCCAACGAACAGGTTCGCTCATCTTTATTTCCATTCAAAATCGTGATCAAATTAGTTCAAAGACTTTTTTCCCCCCATAAATGACCCACATTTCTCTACAGCTATTAATAAAGACAGGAATGGATCAGGAATTTTCTTCATGAAACAAAACTCGGATACTGTCTAGTACAGGAGACCGAGGACAGAGATGATGCAGCTTCAGCAAGGCTGGGATCAGACATCAGAGTCCATCTTGACACCACTCAATCACAGCCAATAGCGCATCCTTTGTTCAAGGCACTGCACTCCCACCCGTGGTCTTAACATTAATTTTTTTTTTTTTTTTTTAGCTCTAAAAGGAAGCAGTACCGAAGGTGGGTACCCCAACAGAATCCATTTACCAATGGGGGTGCAGGTATCAATCAATAAAGAGTGTCGTGGGTTGTATAATCCATGGCTCCGTAGCATCGTCACCCACCCGCAGCTAAAATTGTATCTTATTACACTTTGTCCAGAAAATCCTTTGGCTCATTTCTTTAATTTCCATTCATGTAGCCAGATTTAACGGATAATAAATTTCCCAAATCACAGACAAGCTTTGTAGCGCATTGCAAAATAGTCACAAAGAAACCTGCCGCCAAAAGCGCAGTGGAACCTTTAAAAACATCAACTGAACCTTAATGCTAACGTGGAGATTTACTCTTAAAATAAAATATGTTTAAAAAAAAAAAAAAAAAAACACATTCAAAAATGTCATTCTTCCTCCAAATAGTCACAGTTGCCTCTGGCCCTGAACGGAGGTCTTGGTGTCACAGGTGAGACCCGGAAGAACTCTTGCCTCTCAGGAGCACTAGTCGCATGAGCAGTACATGGCGAAAGTCAAACTTGGAACATTCTAGAGTCCCGTCAGACTGGTGCGCTGTTGACTTCTGCATATCAGAGTCTTCTGTCTCGTGGCTATGTTCTCCCTTTGAACGTATTCATGCATGTGTAGCTTCCTGTGAACTTGTGGATTTCTTCAAGCGCTGACTGAGGGAGGACGCTGTCACGGTGGGGGGGGGGGGGGGTGAGAGGGGAGAAGAAGGAGAACAAAACACAAAACAAAGCAGATAAATATAAAGACCCTGTCAAACTTCACATACATCCCAAAGTAAACGACCTACGCAACTGTCCTCTCCACTCCACCTCACAATTGCGTACAGATGCAGGAAAGCGCTTGCGTGAGGTTACAGCAGTGAGGCGGGCAACGTTCTAGAACAATGGTAACATACCGAGGGGCCTCAAAGTAGTACCTGTCGGGCCGCAAGTTTGAGACCACTGCTCTAAGCTGAGTTAGAGTCCTCCACTTATAGTCCTGACAGTAGAGGGTGCTGTTTCACTATCACATTTGCAATAGTGAGAGACAGACAAGTTCTTCAGGATTCCAGGGAACCTGCCTGTCTCTATGGAAGACACGATATTGAAGCATCTCCCCCCACTGGCAGCAATGCAGTTGGAGGACTCCTGCCTGGCAAGATCTCTAAAGAGTACAATATACACCCACTCAGCTCCAGCATTGATCCATTCCAATAGGCTTTCATGGCAACACCAAACATGCTTTACCTTTTTAAAATGACAAGGGCGTGCATGGTCCAAGGCAGAAGAAGGAGTGCCTGATTCAGCCGAACAGCTTCCACGGTCTTCTGTGCCACCGTCTCCGGCTTTAGAGGAGGAAACAGATTAGGAAACCTACATGAAAACAAAAAAAGACTTAGCAGTCTCCTATTATGCCATAATTACTTCTTGTTCACCCTTGTAACACTAGATCCGATATTTATGATTAAAACAATTTTAATTGATTTTCCTCCATTACACAAGTTGTATCCAAGTATACAAAATCTAGTATAACAATTAACCTTCCAACCCCTTCACAGAAAACTACCCCCTCCCTAGGGTTACCAGACATCCGGATTTCTCCTTCTTTTCAAGGACCTGTTCAGGGGGGACTGGACAGCTTTTCAATGATGTGAAATAACCCTTGCCTGAACACAAAAGTAGACCAAGCATATCTTGTGATTATGCACGGTACTGCAAAGTCCATTAGAAGACAAAGGGATGCAACATTTAAAGAAAACAGAGATGGACAGATCTGGGTGTAAAGAATGGGCAGGTCAAAGGTGGTAATAAATAAAAACCAGACGACAAGGCTACATTAAGGAAGTAGGTGGGATCCCCAGCATAGATTGGCCTAGATGGTTGGAAAAGAGTGTGGCACAGTGGTTAACGCTACAGCCTCAGCACCCCAAGGTTGTGGGTTCAAACCCACACTGCTCCTTGTAACATAGTAAAAGACTTGAACGGTCCATCCAGTCTGTCCATTAGTTATTCTCATTAAAAAAACATGATTAAATTAACTTGTCTCTTCTTTTATATTTCTGGGCTATAGTATAGGCAAGTCATGTAATCCCCCCACTGCCTCAGGTACATTAGATTGTGGCCCACCGGGAATACAAGGAAAATGTTTGAGTACCTGAATAAATTCATCTAAACCATTCTGAGCTCCCTTGGGAGAAGGGTATAGAAAAATATACCAACCTAACTCTCATGCCCTGGAACATCTCGGTGCTGGTGTGGAAAGGCAGGACAGTGGTGGCCTGGACTCCTGGGCAATCTAAGAGTCCTAAGGTTAAACTCTCCATAAAGGCAAACGAGGAAGCCTTGGAAGTACAGTAGTCAATAACTCCAGGGATCGCCGACAGGGCCAACACGGAGTTCAAACACACGATGTGGCCATTTTGTAATTCCAGCATCCGCGGCAGGAACGCCTTGGTGGTCTGAAGAGAGAGACCCACATGTTGCATAAAGGTTTATAAAGAAATGACTTGGGCTCATTTTGAAAAGGTTTTTCCAGGCAACATATTATTTTTTGCTTGAATGAAATTACAGGATATCCAAAAACTATTCTCAAAGCCATGGATGCCCGTTCATTACATTCATATACTGCATTCTTCTGACAAGAGTTCAACCCAAAGCGACTTGTACCAGAGAACTACAATAATGTATTAACATACCAATACCTCTCAGTTCTTTCTTGAGTTAAGGCATCCAGAACTGAACCACTATGTTATTCCTTCTCCATGAAAGAAGGACATGTGGTTCAGCCCCATTTTGCCCAAAGCCCCACCCCCTCACCTCCTTTCCCAAGTCCGGGGCCCATGTCTGGAGGGCCTCTGAGCGTGCGGGGACATGACGCAATAGCGTCGCACGTCACTGCGTCAAATCCACACCTGCTCGGAGGCCCTCCAGATGCGTCCCTGAGCTTGGGAAACCTGGAAAAACTGGCAGACTTTGAGAATCCGTCCAGGCGCCCATAAAATCCCCTAAAGAGATGGCATAGTCCGGGTTCTCCCGGACGTCTGATATCCCTTCTCCCACCACCAATCCTGGCGTCCGCGGCTTACCCAGAACTGCCCAAGGGTGTTTATGTGCTGGGACTTTAGGAGGGCGTCATCGTCGCTTTCCATTAGGCTTTTCCCATGAACCACTGCAGCGTTGTTTACTAAGATGGTCACATCACCCACCTGCAAACAAGATCAAAGCCAATAGGTTAAAAAACACAAATCACAATAACCGCTTTTAATGCTGCCCGAGTGATCTGTCTGTTTAACCCCTTTATTTGGCCTTGTTGCTCAGAAGCAACGTGCGTCTTCTATGGCCCTTATGGGAGATCTGCATCTCCAAATGCCTGTTTACTTGGCACTGTTGCTCTCATTCAACTAGTGACACAGCGAGGGTGAATGGCGCCCGGGACGGTAGCGCCCTCCCCATCCCCCCCTGGCTCCTTTCTGTTCCCCCCATACACATCCCCTTCCCGTCTCCAGTACCTTTTTAATTTTCCAAGCAGGAACAGCATCACGAACTTGCTGTCGGCATCGTGTCGGCTATCCCTTGGACGCTACTTCCTAGGCCCGGAAGTGACGTCAGAGAGGAATTTGTTCATAATGCTGCCAGCGCAGGAAAAATTACAGAGGTTCTAGGGAAGGAGGTGGTCGGGGGGTGAGGAGAATGGGTGCCCTCTCTGCCCCCCCTTACTACACCACTGCGTTCAACATCAAGTTACGTAAAGCAGCCATTGCATCAACTGCCAATGAAAGGGTTAAATCTATCAGTGTAGCTCTCGATGAGACAGAATCTTTCTGAAAACAGACTTAAAAAACTGTCCAGTTGATATTCAGCCCATGGTAGAATTAGCCCTCAATATTCAGTATCGGGGTATGTTCCGGTAACAGCATTGAATATCCAGGGCTAATTCAAAAAGCACTGGCCTCTGGAGTTTATGTGGGTCCCCGCCTCAGCCCCCCCGATCCCCCCTCCCTCACTGACTGAAGCAATCTCTAGTCCTGGGCCAGTTCCCAGCTCCCTGATGGTCTATAGAGGCATATGGGCAGGAGTAATGCCCACTCTTCTGCTTGGCTGCTCCTTCAAAATGGCTGCCGTAAATTTTGTCTGTCCACCAGGACAGACAGAGGAAAATGCCTGAGTACCTAAATAAATTAATGTAAACCATTCTGAGTTTCCCCTGGGAGAACAATATAGAAAATAGAATAAATAAATAAATCGTGTGAAAAGTCTCAGCCTCTGATAACCAGAGCTTGTTCCACCAATGCCTAAGAGCCAACCTCATCAGTGATGTCACTATGGCCTGTGGCGCTGATGATTAGAGGAACTAAAATGCCCATCCTCTGACCTCACCTGGTCTACAGGTTAAACCTTTTCTCCCCCACCTCCTCCCAAGACATGTCTCTCTCCTTCTCTCTTCCCCCCCCCTTCTCTCTCCCCCTCACCTCTCTCACTCCCCTGCGGTCCTGTCATGTTTATGTTGGTCACAGCAGCAACATGGAAGGCCTACGGCCAGTCCCTGAATCTTTCCTCTGCCAAGTCCAACCCACAGGAAATTGCATCAAAGGAGGCAGGACATGGCAGTCTGTCATGCTACTGTTCCTACTGCTGCCAGCGACCGACATAAACATGACAGAACTGCAGGGGAGCGAGAAAGGTGAGGGAGCAGTGCCAGATCTACAGGGAGGAGGAAGAAAAACTGTTCTCCAGTTGCCCTTCCCCTATCATTAAAAAACCAATGTACAACCAACCTTTTCCCGCACAGCTTTGGCCTGCTGGTAGACCTCTTCCCGGTTTCCGACATCGCACAGAAAATAATGGCATTCGGTCCCCGTCTGCTTTATCTCCTCCATGGTTTCTTTCAGGCATTTCTCTGTTCGACCCCACAGAATGATCTGCATCCAAGAAAGGAAAAAAAAAATCATACTTAAAATGCTCTCTTGCAAATGGGGGTCCAGGAACATGCAGGGTACTCGACTATCAAAAGCTCGGCACACAATATTTGAATTGCAATGGTTTATCAAAAGTCTTATTATTTCTATATATGCAATATCACCGTTCTTAGTCCACACAACTTTAACAGTTTAAGGATCACTTCGCCCTCCGTATTCGCGGTTTCGATTACTCACGGTTTTAAAGCTTGTTGGCTCCTCCCCCCAAATGACATCAGCTTGCATAGAGAAATCGTTGATTCCAAGCGTTTACAGAGAAAATCCCTGAATCCCAGGACTTTCTTCGCCGTGTTTTGCCTCTCTTTCAGGAACAGGCCAGATCTCCCACCATGTTATTCGCGGTTTCACCATATTCACGATGGTTTTTTTAATAGAAAACAGCGAATAACATATGAAAAAGTTATTCTCGGTTTTTCTGTATTCGCGGGATCTGTTAAGCCCCTGTCACAGCGAATAGGGAGGGAGAAGTGTAGTCTGTATTCTGTGCAGTGTGCAGAATAAAGCACCACTTCCAAAGATCCTTAAACTGTTAAAGTTAATAATAATAATAACAACTTTATTAATGAAGGGCATCAAATAATAAACCCCCTTTTATCAAGCTGCATTACAGGTTTCTAGAACGGGCCACTCCTAGGATTTAGCCCAACAGAGCCTCAGATTGTTCGTATTCAAATTTAAATCACTATTCGGGCTGAATACAACTGATGTACTCATGGCACTCTTTGGGGCTGAATCGAATCCGAATATTCGGTACAACCCTAGTGCCTAATAAAAAATAATATTTGTCCATATTGTATTTTATTTATTAGTTGCCTTTGCAAAGTAAAAGGTGATATAAACCCCCACCCCTCAACTGAGCTCCTAAATGTGTTCCCAATTTTCAGACAATCATACACAGGAAAGTACATTTTAACCCTTTCAGGACCATAAGGATCGTAGGCCAATTTTTGTGGTTTTGACGACATTTTTATGGTAAAAAGGGCTTGCAGATGCCAAAAAATTGATTTTTTTTGTGAAATATCATTATTTTTATTTAAAAAAAATCACACTTCTGGCTTATGGACAGTGTGGCAAGTGAATCTTCTCGTTAATCTAGCAACGACGCTAATGAATGAATGTCGGAACCAGTTTGTTTACATAAAGGCAGTATCATATGGAATCCGTACATATCAAATTTAGAACTGTAGACTATCCCAATCAAAATTTATAGGATTTTAAAGTTATGGGACAAATATGTCCCTTGGTCCTGAAAGGGTTAAGCTAAAATTTCACCCTAAAGTTATGCTTGCCATTCATTTATCTGGATTTAGGAGTCTAAGGGGCCATTTTACTAAAGCTAACACACACTAACAGACATTATTAGTAGGTTCCAAATGCTGCATGCTCTATTTTGTACCTACGGGCCACGTGGCGCATGGCACACACTGTCTGTTAGCATGCACTAATCTGTAGTAAAACAGCCCCCAAATTAGGTGCTTAGAGCTGAAAATTAGTGCTCGGCTCTTTTTTCTCACCCTAATATTGGGGAAAGACAACCTAGAAAAGGACTGGGGGTTTTGGTGGATAAAACAATGAAACCGGCGGCACAATGCGTTGCGGTCTCAAAAAAGGTATCACTACCAGAACCAAGGAAGTTATCCTCCCGCTGTATAGGGCAACGGTGCAACCGCATCTGGAGTACTGCGTTCAGTACTGGTCGCCGTACCTTAAGAAGGATATGGCGGTACTCGAGAGGGTCCAGAGAAGAGCAACAAAAATGATAAAGGGCATGGAGAACCTTCCGTATGCTGAGAGGCTGGAGAAGCTGGGGCTCTTTTTCCTGGAAAAGCGGAGACTTAGAGGGGACAGGATAGAAACTTGTAAGATCATGAAGGGTATGGTGAAGGTAGAGAGGGACAGATTCTTCAGACTGGCGGGGGCAACAAGAACTAGAGGGCACTCTAAAAAACAAATGCCAGGAAGTTCTTCTTCACTCAGAGGGAGGTGGACGCCTGGAATGCGCTTCCAGAGGAGGTGGTAGAGCAGAGTACGACTTTGGGGTTCAAAAAGGGACTGGACGAATTCCTGAAGGAAAAGGGGATCCAGGGGTACAATGAGTAATAGATCACTACAGGTCATTGACCTGGGGGGCCGCCGCGGGAGCGGACTGCTGGGCGTGATGGACCTATGGTCTGACTCGGCAGAGGCAATACTTATGTGCTTATAAATCTATCTCTTTCCACCAACTTTTCAAGAGTCTAGATTTAGGAATTTTCAGCATAAAATTTAGACACACGACCTTAACAAATGCTCAGAGACCAACTGAGGAGCCTAACTCTCAAAATCTGGAGCGTAAACCCTTTCCGCCCAATATACTGTACAATGCTATTTAAATGGCTAGGAATGGCTCCTGGCTGGTTAAGCGCTAGTATTCAGGGCAAGATAGCCGAGTGGCTAGCCCAGTCACCGGCTAGGTCACGCGACATAGCCAGTTAGGAGCAAATTTTATAAACGGCTCCATAGATAGGTGGCAGTAGGTTAAGGTTATCAGGTTTTACTCCTCTAAAATCCGGAACAATAGCCCCGCCCCCAGGACTACCCAGCCCCACCCCATTTCCCTCCAGCACCGCCCCCCTCAACCTGTTCTCATGCTCAGGGCCGCGTCGGGAGGACATGTGTGATGCGATGAGACCACATGTGTGCGCCCATGCGATTACCACGTCGCATCAGCGCACCCCTCCTGACGCGGTCCCGAGCTGGAAGTGCCGGGTTTTAAAAAACCCGTCCAGACATGTCTTCTAAAAAGAGAACATGCCCAGGTAAATCCGGACGTTTGGTAACCCTACGATAGGTGCTCTATCACCGCCTAACAATTTTTTAAAAAATGTATTCTATTTGTTAGCCGCTTAAAAGGTCTAAACGGCTTACAGTAAAAATGTACATAAAATTGACAAACTTCAAAGTTACATATCAATTCTGACCCTACGATCTATTTCTAAAATCCCAATCCCAGCCGGATGGAGTGCGGTTGCTGAGCCAGGCAGCGGAAGCATAGGCATCGTTCGGTGGCTGCCTGAGCACCCCCAATATTTTTCCCTGCAGTGTTACATCCGGCCATACGTGGTAAACCTCTATTTATTGACGATACACAGTACATAGAGACCCCTGACGAAGGCAGACACGGCCCGTGTCGGCTCCTACAATAAACACAGGATTTTTTTGCCCATTAACTGAAGGCCCTTCTGTGCAGTGTTTTAGTGGTTTGTTTTTTGTCATCTGATTTGTATTCTGTCTCTCTCTTCATTTTGGACGAGGATCCTTTTAAAATCATATCCCCCGAGAGATTGTCTCTGTAGAAATGTTTTATATCTTTAGGAGCAAAAGAGATGTCTATTAGAGAACGACACGGGGACATATTTGTCCCCGTTCCTGCAGAAACTCAAGTCCCCCGTTCCGTCCCCGTGAGTTTTGTCGCTGTCCCCTGTCCCATTCCTGTAAGCTCTGCCTTAAGCGCACAAGCCTCGAACACTTATGATTTTAAAGTGGCTGAGGCTTTTGCAGATGAGGACGGAGCTTGCGGGAATGGGGCTTTTGGCTGGGGACATTGTACCCTGATTTTATGTCCATAACGTGACTTGCGGTATGCGCCTGGTATTCACTTCAAGTTGTATTTTTTTTCTACAAAGTAATGAACTGCTTTACATGCATCTGCATCTCATTGCTATATAACTTAAATATCACCCTGATGGGACAAAACAGGCCAAAGGACGGTCTTTAAAGTCACTTTGAGAAATAAATAATGCAACTACAGGTTCTAATGTTGCTTGATAACTTCCCCCCCCCCCCCCACCTAAATACTGAATAATAGAGATATGCACGGCCAAAAAAAATCAGTTTGCTTTTGGATTGTTTTTTTTAGCATTTTTCAGTTTGCTTTACATATTTGTTTTAATTTTTTGAAAATCTACATGTTAAAACTTTTTTCTTTTTTTTTTTTTTACACAAGCGGATGCAAATAGATTTGCATTTATTTGCATCAAATCAATTTTGTTTGTAATTTTTTTTATTAAGATTCCCAAACGAACCGAATGCACATCCTGCTGAATAAACCATGGATTCCCAAACTCGTCCTGAGGACCGCATAACCGGCTTTCAAGATATCCACCAACGGCGCACATGCAGGATTCCCCTGGACGCGCTGGCGCTGCGACACCCAAAATGCCACTGCGATACAAACTACCAAGAGCTGTGCTGGCAAAATGACAAACAGAAGCCATAACCCAGAGAGATGCACACACCACTTGACCACGCGCTGAAGGATTTCGCCTCATCAGATGCTGAAAGGGATGGGGGAAGGCAACAGGAGGTCATGCAATTAGGCAGCACCCATTAACAAGGAGATGAGAGGGCCACTTATCACCTGCTGACATACCTTTAAGAGAAGAAACAGAAGCCCCCAGCTTGTCATCCTGTCCTAATATGCTAAACTCTCCAGTGGCCCCACCCCCATCCGAGCCTGTGCCAACCTCAGCAAGTTTAATTCTAGCGCTGCGTTCTTTGTAAGCCTTCCAGCTGGAGCACTCTTTTCCGTATCCCTGTATTTATTTCAAATTGATGTCTCTCTTTCCGCAGAAGCAGAACAAGAAATAACAGTAAAATACAATTAGTATAATTGCAGCACTAAAACAGAAAGCACAAAGAAAAGCCTGCATATTCCACGTCAGAAACTCTGCTCAGATGGTTTTATTTTTTTTCAGGCATGTTTTATTTTTTTGAAGGCCAAAGCCACCAAAAAGGCTTCCCAATCCCATCTATCTAGATTTAACTCCACCTTATCACCGAGGCCAGGATTTTCAAAAACCCGCGCTAAAAAAAAAAGCGAAGGTCTGCTAGCACAGCCGTTTTGATACCGAATCTAAAAACCCGAGACATTCTTCAAAAATTGCGCATGCAATTAAGATTGGCGGACAGCAGCGAAGATTTCCTACATGCACAGAAAAACGCCGTGCAGAAACAAAACCACACTCTCCTGCTGCACTATTGGACGAATGGAGGGGCGAAGCAACGTCGACTTTTTTCCATCGCGCATAAAAAAACATGCCTCTCTCTTCCCCCAAAAAAACTACTATAATTCAGGTAAATCTTGTAATTTGTTTTTTATGTAAAATTTAATCAAGACCCACAGCCAGAAACACACAATTCAAGGGTATCATACATGCGCTCAAGAAGAAACGTTGACTTTTAACAAGCGTGCATGAAACATACCTGTCTCTCCCAAAAAACTCAAAAGAAGCGTGATTTTACTACCCTCCACTAAAATATATATATAGATGCACATTTTTTTTTCTCATTAGCCACAGTCAAAACACAAGTGCTGGCACTGTAATGGCACCTCCGGGACCAGTTGCTGCTTTTTGTCGCCAAACGCCGGCGCCACGCTTTGAAAATGCCTCTGTGATTTTTAAGAATCCATGGAGGGCTCATTTCAGTGTTAAAGAGCACATTCGAATGCCATTGTCGGAGACTGCTAGAAACCTCGCTAAAGACAGAGATCATCCGTTTTGATAATCCGCCGCTGAAATGCGTGCAGGCTAAATCGCCGGAAAACAGTTTAGTGACGGTGTTAAATTTTGAGAATCTTGCCCTGAGTGCTCAAAGTGAGCTTCTGGCCAGTGCAGTGGATATTTCCGTATCTGCATTTATAATTTAACAAATTTTAGGACTGAGATACATTTTCTCACCAGGACCCCTGAAGAAGACGTGTTGATCAAAACATGGACCGTGTTGGGTCTCATATTTTGTAAAAAGTGGTCCATTTGTACACAACAATCTGTATCTTGTACATCTGTCTGCAATTCCTTTCTTTGTCTTTGGTTACCACCTTTTTACTGCAGATTCTTTGGATTTTCCTTCTTGTCCTTATCTTCCTGTCTCCATAAGCCTTAGCACATGTTAGCAAATCAAGGGTTCCTTTTATTTTTGTTCTTTCACTGGCCAACACTCATTTTGGTGCCTGAAATGTTAGGCCTGTTTCTGAATATATTTGACCTGCTGATTCCAAAAATGGCACCAGTTTTCTCCTATCAGATCTAGTTTTTGAGATACAGAACATGTGCCATATACCACTCTTCACTCTGCTCGCCCATTAAAAAAAAAAAATCAGGATATTTTAATGTAGTGTTTAAATTAATATCTTTTAAGCATGAAGAAAACATTAAAATTAAAAGAAAAGTGTACAACATGAAAATTTCATATCAAAAGTACAAGTATATGATATAAACTTTTCAGTCATTCGCCAAACAAGAAGCTCCTTTTGTAAGACTTCTGAGAGTGGGATCTGCCAGGACCATCCCGCATAAGATTCCAACAATAGTCTGCCATCATGTGTGCATCCTGTCTTCCTTGGTATCTGGCTTTTTATGTCTTGGTGAAATCTTTCACCTTGCTCTTCGCTTAATTTCTCTGGAAAGTGACGTCAGAGAGAGCGCCGATGTGGGCAATAAGGTGGTGGCTGCATGCGCTGAAGTTAAAAAGGTACGGGGAAATAAAAGGGGCACCCAAGCAGCAGGGGAGGGAGTGGGAAGGGGGCAGAGAGGAGAAGGATTGCTGACCCTCTGAGGAAGATGGCACTCGGGGCAAACCCCCCCCCCTTGCCCAACCTCTTACTACGCCACTGGGAACCACGGGTGGACCCTCAGAAAGTGCAATGTCATCACTGCACATCAAATTTGGCCTAATAAAACAATTTGTCAGAGCTCCAGATAAGGAGTCGGCAGACTTCAAGTACCTTCAAGACGTCTTCCCTAATCTGTCTGAAACAAAGGTCAAAGCTGGTGTCTTCGTTGGATCACAGATAAAGAAAATCCTGGCGTGCAAAGGAATTTCCCAAGAAGCTAACTAGGAAGGAGAAAGTGGCTTGGAAGTTTTGTCGCAGTGGTTCAGGGCTTCCTGGGCAATCACAAGGCCGAAAACTACGTGGAGTTGGTGGAGAATTACAGTACAATGGGCTGTAGGGTGTCTCTCAAAGTCCATGACCTTGATGCTTATCTTAAAGACAGGGGTGTCAAAGTCCCTCCTCGAGGGCCGCAATCCAGTCGGATTTTCAGGATTTCCCCAAGGAATATGCATGAGATCTACTTGCATGCACTGCTTTCATGGTATGCAAACAGATCTCATGCATATTCATTGGGGAAATCCTGAAAACCCAACTGGACTGTGGCCCTCGAGGAGGGACTTTGACACCCCTGTCTTAAGATATTCAAGGAGGACATGGAGCACGGTGAGCGCGTCCACCAGGATATACTGGACTTTGAATGCCACTACCAAGCACAATATATCGAGAACATTATGGGAGATTACGTCTGAAGGTTGATTCGTGAAAGCGACTTAAAATATAATCGCAACTCTTTAAAAAGTATTCACTTCTAAATCTTCAGTGGTCATGTTTGTGTAACTTCAATATAACCACATGCTGCTTTTTATGACTTTATAAGAATGAAAAGTTGAAAATTCAGCGTTTTCACGTTTTAAGTAGGTAAATTGCAAAATCTGACTATCCTGATCACAAAAGCAAAGTTTTATGGCAGTATCAATATTTACACTTTTTAGGTATAAGCAAAAATCTTATTCCATATTCGGTAAAACCATGCCTAGATGCTGGGGATGCTCCGGACCCATCCACACTCCCACCCCTCCCGGAGTTGCACGCTATAAAAATTAGGCACGCTGTTTATCGAACAGAGGCACAAACCAGTTACATGTATAACTACTAATCCATTCCAATTAGCGCTTGTTAAAACCAATTATTGAAAATTATTGTCAATTAAGCACCAAATAAGCCAATTACTTTACGTAGATAAATGACCGCCTTCTATAACTGCGCACCCAACTGTGCATCTATCCTCAGGCTCCAATTATAGAATGAGGTTGGGGGGCGGATTTTCCAACTTTTTTTTTTTTCTTTGTTTTATTTCAAGAGTTGCAACAGGCAGTCACAAATCAACCTTCAAAAGGAGATTTAGAAAACTTTCCCCTGGCTGGGTTAACAAGTTCCACTTAGGTGATTAAAAAAAAAATATATTATACCCTATCGTTTCGTTCTAGGACAGTTGTTAAGATAGTTTTTCATCCTGGAAAGAGTCCAGCAAACATCTCTGGTCTCTCCCCAGCCCCTAACTCCACTGCACCAGACACACTTTCTGTTCAAAAAGCTACTGACCAGAAAATTGTCCAGGGCAGCGGCCCAGTGAGGCGGCTAATCCCTGCTGAGGCTCGGAGTCTTCCTGCCCTGTGGTTACCTCTGGGTGACCCTAGTGGCTGGCAGTCAGGGAGGCAGGTGGAACATTACAAGAGTTGCTTTGACAGAAGCCTGCCAGGATTAGTCAACCAGGAAAGTATTGGGGAGGGAGGGGTGGAGAATGGATTTCCTACATATCAAATATGGCTTGATTTATGACGGCAGAAGTTTAACACATATGATCTGGTTCTCTATAATTAACTTGAAAGAACCTACTGCCTATTCCAGCTGGGTTAATTAGATCTCAAGAGGATGAGCTCACCACACCAGCAAATGGTATTTATTTCCAGAAAACTGCAAAACAGCAGTCGCTCTGAGCAAGGCTAATGGTGATCTTATACCATCTTTTACCCATTAGCTCTGCAATTTAGACAGTCACCCCCCCCAAAAAAAAAAAAAACCTCACCCTCAAACATTTATGAATACAGTCGTTTCCGCTGAAGTGCACGCCCCTCGGACCAGGCTGCTGGAGCCTAAAGTACAGGAAAATTATGCCCCCACCGCTTGAGTGGAAGCAGAGCACTCACTTTCCCAGTGGTCCCAGCGCTTAAGCTGCTGTGTGAAGCCCAGCCATTCCCAGTCAGAACGCGATTGCATTTAACCGGAGTGAACGTAACGTGAAAGAATAGAGGTTGGACCTATGACAGTGCGCATAAGCAGATGGTGTGCTTATCCGAATTGCAAATATTCGGAATGTACGTCCATTGACTTGAATGTAAAAAAAAACCCCGGGACCGTGGCGGTAGGCTGCGGATAACTGACGTGCACTTAGCTGGAGTCGACTGGATTTGAGAACTGGTTTTTACGGCCATATTTGTTCGAAGTTCCAAGTCTGCAGACACCCTGGTCTTCCTGTTATGGAACGCTATCGCTTACTGGCTAATCAAGCATTGCAGGATGAAGAGAAAGTACTGGGGAGGGTATATCGCATGTGGCAAAAAAAACAAAACAACCAAACAGAGAAAGAATCTCCCTACTCTGCAGGGCTTACCAGCCTCTCATTACAAAAAAGTCATTCAAAAAACAAAAAAAGATTACTATTCTAAACTTATCGCCTCTACCCATAACTCTTCTACCCTCTTTAGTCTTGCTTAATCACTTTCAAAATATTCCAATTAAAAAAACCTGCCTACCTCTACCCTACCATCAGCAGATGAATTATCTCTATTCTTCGATACTAAAATCAAAGATATCAGATCACATCTTGGACCTTCTTTACCCATCTCCTCCTCTCAATATCTTAATGATTCGACCCAATTACCTTTCAGTACTTGTTCTAATTTCAAAATGCCTACACTAACAAATCTGTCTCTCATCTTACAATCTCTAAACTCCCCCAATAATCTACTGGAAAGCATTCCCCCTATGCTCCTTAAAATTTGTTTTTCTTTTTTTGGCCCTTACATTTGGGAAATGATTTCCAAATCTCTTTCTGACAGCCAAGTTCCCACTGCTTGGAAAACAGCTCTCATCTTCCCAAAACTCAAACACAACCTAGATTCCTCCTTACCCAAAAACTACCGCCCTATTGCTAATCTACCCTTACTTTCTAAACTTACGGAAAAAATCATCCACTCCCAACTTTCCGAATTCATTGACAAAACCCATGCTTTACACCCATGCCAAACTGGCTTTCGTTCTTCACACTCTACAGAACTATCACTATTAGGCCTTATCACAACTATCCACTACTACCATGATCACCAAAAATCCGTTCTTCTTATTTCCCTCGACCTATCTGCAGCCTTTGACACTATAGACCACTCTCTTCTTATTAACAGACTCAAAGACTGTGGTATTACAGGTTCAGCTCTTTCGTGGTTTATATCTTACTTTCACGAACGTAACTCTAAAGTTCATGTAAAAAATGAAACTTCTTCAACCATATCTCAAACTTACGGAGTCCCGCAAGGTTCTATTCTATCCCCATTACTATTTAATATTTTTCTGTCACCTTTTCTTACTTTAGCACAATCTATCGGATTTACTATCTTTGCATACGCAGACGATATACAACTACTTCACCCAATCAATACTTCAAACATTTCAGACATAAAAGATATAAACAATAAATTGGACATCATAAATGATTGGCTATACTCTAATAAACTTTCCCTCAATATTGATAAATCCCGTGGACTCCTTCTTCCTATCAAAACATCTGAATCATTACTGGGAACAATCTCTATTAAATCAATCCCATTACAAATGGAAACCAAAATAAAACTCTTAGGTATCATCATTGATAGGGATCTCACTTTTCATGATCACATTAGTTCGGTCGTAAAAATCTGCTTCTTCAAACTCCGTATCATCCGGTCACTAATCTCCATCCTAGAAACTGATTCAATTAATATTCTGATTCATTCCCTAGTTATTTCTCACTTAGATTACTGTAATTCTCTTTTTAACGGCCTCCCCCTAAAAGAAATCCGACGTCTACAACTGATACAAAACACTGCAATAAAACGTATTCACAAATTAGGCAAATTTGAACATGTCACCCCTCTTCTAAAAGAGGCTCATTGGCTCCCTATCACTCACCATATCACCTACAAAATCATCTTACTCTCCTTTAAAATAAAACTCTCTCACCAACCCTCATTCCTTGATAAACTTCTCATTCCACAATGTTCCCCACGCACTCTAAGATCAACAGATCAAAAACTTATCTTCATCCCTTCCCTAAAAGATTCTTACTATTCTCGGAAAATAAATTTTGCAGTAACTGCCCCTACGTTATGGAATTCCCTACCACAACACCTCCGCGATGAACAACAGCTAATAAAATTTAAAATTAGCTTAGACTTTTCTATTCCGCGATGCCTTCAACAGTAATTAATCATATTTCAATTCTTCTATTTCTCTCTACATCTATTTTTTTCCCCCTCTTTTCTTCTTTTCTTACTTCTTCTATACTCCATGCTACCATTTGGCTCAACAAAGCGACCCTATCCATTATGTTCTATCCCAAACCCACTATCTCCCCCTCTTCTCAATTATGTAACTTTTACCCTCCCTTCCCCCCCACCCTCACCTTCAAGTTTGTCCAGTTATTGTCATTTATGTTCACTTCTTTATTTAAATGTCTATCACTGTATATTTTTGTTTCTCCTATATTTTAAATTTTATTGTTAACCGGCCAGACATTTGTTTGATGGTCGGTATATTAAAAACTAATAAACTTGGAAAACTTGGAAAAAAAAATATCAGAGTTAAAAATTAAAGAAAAAAAATCCACATGACAGCAAAACAAGGAATTATTTTTAGGGTCAAAGAAGAGGCAACTGGCTGGATTCTGACCAAATCACCAGCAGGTGATGCTGCGTCTCAGAAGGTCAATTAGATTTAGACGTGACGTCTAGAACAGCTGAACTAGGCAACAAGACTCTGGATCTCTTATGTGGATCAAGAGCAGCATACAGGAAGCAGCCTGCTTCTTCTCATCCTCGCTCTTGAAAAATGAATAAAGGCCGAGAAGTGACAGACGGAGGGCAGACAACATCCAGGGGAAGAAAATCCGTTCAAGAGGCAACGGGGGAAAGGATTTAAAAGCAGGTTGCTCTCCACGATGGTACCCATGTGGTGGAATGAATTACCTGGGGATTTATAGATGGAATCAAAAGTTAGAAATGTTAGACAAGGCCTTAAAAACTCAAGTTTTGATTTTATTTTCACTTCTTTTTAGTTTATGATATATTTTTTAAAATCTCACTCATTGTTTTGCCACTTGTTTTGTTTTATTTTATCATTCAAATTTCATTTAAATTTCCCCAGAATTCTATTGCTTCAACGGTTCTCCCTCTGCATCTATTCCTATCTCCCCTCTTTTTAACCTTTCAAATTCCTTTAGGTCATTGTAATCTTATTAGTATGTTTATTTTCTTATTTTTCTCCTCTATCTCTATTTTTTTTTCTTTATTACTCTTCTAATTGTCATTTTTCCTGGTACTTTAGTTAGATTGTGAGCCTTCGGGACAGTAAGGGAATTTCTAAGTACCTATAAGAACATAAGCAGTGCCTTCGCCGGGTCAGACCATAGGTCCATCCTGCCCGGCAGTCCGCTCCCGCAGCGGCCCAAACAGGTCACGACCTGTCTGAATCACCAGAAGGGGCCCCCTTGCCACCTTGGTTTCTCATTGAAGTCCTATCTTCCCATCGAAGTCCTAACCCTCCGGTCTTGCACATGCACGACCTGGTTTGGTTTCTATACTCATTACCTGGTTAGCTTTCTATACTTGTGTTACATCCCAGCTCCTCCCTCAGTATCCCACGATCCCTTTATCCCTCAGGAATCCGTCCAATCCCTGTTTGAATCCCTGTACCGTACTCTGCCTGATCACTTCCTCCGGTAGCGCATTCCAAGTGTCAACGACCCTTTGGGTGAAAAAAAAACTTCCTTGCATTTGTTTTGAACCTATCTCCCTTCAGTTTCTCCGAATGCCCCCTCGTACTTGTTGTCCCCTTCAGTCTGAAGAATCTGTCCCTATCCACCCTCTCTATGCCCCTCATGATCTTGAAGGTCTCTATCATATCTCCCCTGAGCCTCCTTTTTTCCAGAGAGAAGAGCCCCAGCCTGTCCAACCTCTCGGCGTATGGGCAGTGTTCCAGCCCTCTTACCAGTTTGGTTGCTCTCCTTTGGACTCTCTCAAGTACCGCCATGTCCTTCTTGAGGTGTGGCGACCAATACTGAACGCAGTATTCCAGATGTGGATGCACCATCGCTCGATACAATGGCATGATGACTATCTTACTTATAATTTTAATGCACCAATATATTCATTGTAACCCGTTCTGGGCTCTTTTGGGAGGATGAGCTAAAAAAATTGAATAAATAAAATAAATAAATAGATGGGCTTACTGTAACTACAGAAATATAGGAAAATAAAAGCAGATAAAGAGTATCCTTTCATAAGAACAGAATTGCCATACTGGGACAGACCGAAAGTCCATCAAGCCCACTATCCTTTTTCCAACCGTGGCCAACTCAAGTCCCACGTACCTAGCTAGGTCTCAAACAGATCCTAGGAGTAAGCAGTAGCTTTCCCTAAGTCCTTCTCAATAATGGCTTATGGACTTCTCTTGCAGGAAATTATCCAAACCTTTTTTAAAACCCCGCTAAGCTGACCGACTCCACCACATTCTCCGGCAACGAATTCCAGAGTTTAATTACACGTTGCGCGAAGAAATATTTTCTACGGTTTGTTTTAAATCTACCACTTAATAGCTTCATCGCACGCCCCCTAGTCCTAGTATTTCTGGAAAGAGTGAACAAGCGTTTCACATCTACCCTTTCCACTCTACTCAGTATTTTATAGACTTCAATCATATCACCCCTGAGTCATCTCTTCTCCAGCCGCTTTAGCCTCTCCTTATAGGGAAGTCGTCCCAAACCTTTTACCTTGTACCTTTTCTAAATCCGCTATATCTTTTTTGAGATATGGTGACCATAGAGCAATACAAGGGCATTATAACATTTTCATCTTTGTTTTCCATTCCTTTCCTGATAATTCCTGACGCTCTATTTGCTTTCTTAGCCACTGCCGCACATTGAGATGAGGGTTTCAACGTATCCTCGACAATGACACCTAGATCCTTTTCCCTAACACAGAACCCAGCATCACATAGCTATAGTTCAGGTTCTGTATGTTTCTCCCTCTGGTTAGAAGTTTTGGGGGAACTGCCAGTACTTTGAGATTTAAGGCAGGAGACAGCAGTTGGAAGTAAACACCCTGGGCTAAACGGAATCGGGTACCCATTACTAGCCTTAGCTAGGCGCCTGACTGGAAAGGTGCAGAGCATAAGAATAGCCTTACTGGGTCAGACCAATGGTTCATCAAGCCCAGTAGCCTGTTCTCATGGTGGTCAAACCAGGTCACTAGTACCTGGCCAAAACCCAAGGAGTAGCAACATTCTAGAATCTCAGAATAGCAGCATTCTGAAACCCTACAGATTAGCAACATTCCATGCAGAATCCCCAAAGAGTACAACATTCCAGAATCTCAAAGAGTAGTAACATTCTAGAACCCCCAAAGAGTTCCATGCGGAATCCCCAAACAGTAGCAACATTCATGCTACCGATCCGGGGCAAGCAATGGCTTCCCCCGTGTCTTTCTCAATAACAGACTACGGACTTTTCCTCCAGGAACTTGTCCAAAACTTTCTTAAAACCAGCTACGCTATCCGCTCTTACCACAACCTCTGGCAATGCGTTCCAGAGCTTAACTATTCTCTAGGTGGAAAAAAATATTTCCTCCTATTGCTTTTAAAAGTATTTCCCTGCGACTTATCGAGTGTCCCCTCAGCCGTCTCTTTTCCAAGCTGAAGAGCCCGAACTGTTTTAGCCTTTCCTCATACTTGCTATTTTCGAGTCATAGACCATAGAAATCTGCCCAACACTGGCATTCCCAACTTTTGGAGCTTCCGTCGAAAGCCCGCTTCAGCCCATCCAGGTTTGTCTTTCCATTACCGGGACACAGACCACATTGTCTAACCTGTTTTGCCACGTTTAGGACACTAACGGCACTGGCCTTACATCCCAACTACTGGTGTTTCTGTCTACGCATTGCTAAGTTTTGTTTTGATTCCGTCCTCTGGAATCAAAGCCAAACTTCTGCCTGAGGTACCTGTGCAAAGGTCTCACATTGGCCGACTTTTAGAACGTTCTAAAGAATAATGAGATTGATGACTCAGGAAAATATTAGGGTACTCACATGCAATCTTTATCATCTAATATAAGAAAGCAACTGCTTCCATCAACAGAGGGAGGGAGAAATGATCCATTTATTGTAATGCAGTGGATAAAGGGGGGTATCATGTCCTTGGACCAATTAAAGGGTAATGGGACTTGAATACCGCTTTTTCTGTGTAGTTTACACCAGTGTTCTTCAACCTTTTTACACCCGTGGACCGGCAGAAAAAAAAGAATTATTTTGTGGACCGGCAAACTACTAGGACTAAAATTTAAAAACCCCGTTTCCGCCCCATCTCCGCGAGTCGGTCCCCACAAATCATCTGATCCCATCCACACAAGCCTCAGTTATGATTTTATATTGAATGTATTTTATTAAAGTATAAAAAGAAGCAATATTCTGTACAATTGTCATTTTACAAATACAAATAATTCAGAGCAGGATCAACAAAACCCCTGTCTCCCCTCCCCTTCACATATATCCCCTCTACTATCAAGAAAACTGAACAAGCCAAATTATTACAGAATGCTACACAGAAATATCATGCTAACAGAATACTGCAGTCACACATGACAGGAATAGTTTTAGGGGAGTGCAACTAGGGCAACTGCCCCCTGGTCAGAGAGCGCCATAAGCCAGCTGGAAGCTAAAGAAGCACTGCCTGGGCTTTGCAGTCCCCAGTTATGTCTAACACCAGCTCTAGCAGGATATATATTTCAAATCTGATATATTCTAATCACAAAATAGAAATAAAATTATTTTTTTCTACCTTTTGTCGTCTCTAGTTTCTGCTTTCAATCTTCTTTTCACTCTCTTCCTTCCAGCGTCTGCCCTCTCTGTCTCTTTCTTATGTCCCCCCACTGTCTTCCAGATTTTACCCACCCCCAAAGCCAGCCAGCTCTGCCACCTCTCCATTTTTTTCTGTCACCACCCCATCCCCTATGCTCTGGCATCTCTCTCTTCTCCTTTCTTTCCTTTGCACCCCATAGTCTGGTATCTTCCCTTCCCTGATTCTCTGGCCTTTCCTTTTCTTCCATCTTTCGCTCCCCCTCCATGCTCTCACATCTCCCCCTTCCTTTTCCCTTAGTCTGGCATACCTTCCTCCTTCCCTCCAAGCCCTGGCATCTCCTTTCATTCCCTCCCTCATCTTCCTTCTCCCTCCAGCTGGGTACCGCAACACTCTCCCCTGCAGCTCTGGACTTCCCCACACCTGCTCTCCCAAAATTGCCATGCTTCGGTTCCTCTTTTTCCTTCCTCCCTCCCCCCGCGGGACCCTGCGGCACCATCAGCTCTTACTCCCTCTAACGCCGGCCCTGCAGCTCCGGACTCCCCCCCCCCCTTCCAGATCGCTATTATTTTAAATGTTATAGCGGCGGCGCTGTATCCATCAGTGGAGACGTCTAACCTCGGCCTGCCCCGGAACTCTTACTGCAGCAGCCGCCCGTCTAGGCAGGAACAGGAAGTCACTGTTGCAGTAAGAGTTCCGGGGCAGGCCGAGGTTAGACGTCTCCACTGATGGATACAGCGCCGCCGCTATAACATTTAAAATAATAGCGATCCGAAGGGGGGGGAGCAGGTGTGGGGAAGTCCGGAGCTGCAGGGCCGGCGTTACACCAATGAGAACAAGGGGCGGACCGCCCCCCACTTAATACGCCACTGATTACGGGGATCATGAAAGGAGCCGCCGCTGCTGCATCTTAGGCGATCAGGGCAGACCGCCACCGCCGCCGCTTCCTCTCACCTCCGCTCGAGTGAGCGACACCAGAAGAAGCATGAGCGACGCCACTGAAAATAGTGAGCGATCGCTCATGCGCTCACCTTAGAGGGAACACTCTGATAGTGGTTTTCTCCCCTCCCAGCAGCTCTTCTTACTTTCCAGTGCAGCGATTCACGAAGGCAGCCTCGGGTCCTTTGTTGGGTCGCGCCGCCTCTGAGGAAAGAGGAAGTTGTATCATCAGAGGCAGCCGCGACTCAGCAAAAGCCCCGAGGCTGCCTTCGTGAATCGCTGCGCTGGGAAGTAAAGGAGAGCTGCAGAGAGGGGAGAAAGCCACTGTCGGAGGCTCCCCAAGATCTCTCCGGCCCAGCGCACGCTTCACATGTTGATCTTGCCGGCCCTGCGCGGACCGGCAGGAAGTTGAAGTGAGTCAATCTTGCCGGCCCTGCGCGGACCGGCAAAAATTTCCTGCGGACCGACACCGGTCCGCGGACCGGCGGTTGAAGAACTGTGGTTTACACAATCAAAGTTGTTTACATGTTTTAGACAGGTATTTATTTTGAACCTGGGGCATTGAAGTGTCAAGTGACTTGCTCAGAGTCGCAGGGAGCTGCTCTAACCAGTAGGCCACTCCTCCATTCCCAGTGGCCTATGTTGCTAACTCCAAACCCTCTCTTTACTACTATTAATTATTTACTAATTATTAATTAGTTTGAAGAGTTTCAGTCTCTGGTAACCAGAGCTGAGATTGTGATGTCATAATGCATCATTCCACCAATATGAGTGAACCTTATCAATGATGTCACAGTAGCTTGATTGTAAAGGGTAAAGGACTTGCTATACACTTCTCCCTCCAGATTCGCGGGGGATAGGGGCAGAGCCGGACCGCGAATGGCGAAAAACCGCAAATATCTGCCTCCCTCCCACCTTCACTGGGTGGTCTAGCGGGCTTTCGGGGCAGGAGCGATCTTCCTACGCTCCTGCCCCGTGCAGATCGCCAATAGGAAATAGCTGCCATGAGTTCCCGTAGTCTCTCGACACTACGACGGGAACTCCCTACAGCTATTTCCTAATGGCGATCTGCACGGGGCAGGAGCATAGGAAGATCGCTCCTGCCCCGAAAGCCCGCTAGACCACTAGGTAAGGCCGGGATGCCGGGGGGAAGACTTAAGGATTTTTTCTTTTTTCCCTCTCCCCAAAAAATCGCGAATATGTGAAATCGCGATTACTGAAACCGCGAATGGGGAGGGGGAAATGTACTGTGTTTTCTGTGTGGTTTACCCAATCAAAGCTGTTTACATATTTTAGACAGGTACTTATTTTGAACCGGGGGGTGGGTGTTAAGTGACTTGCTCAGAGTCACAGGAAGCTGCAGTAGGAATTGAACTCACATCCTCAAGGTACCGAGGCAGCTGCTCTAACCACTAGGCCACCCCTTGCTCGTCAGTGGTGGCTTGCATTCATTTCCTCTGTTGACAGTACACGTGGAAAAAAACGGTCACTAGAAATACCCTTGTATTCGATTATAAGTGAACACTTAGGTTGCTTCCTCGTGCACGCACAAACACTTTTAAAGGGGGAGGGGGAGCTAAGGGCGAGACTCATTCCAATGCAAATTTCTTTCTATAGAATTTAGAGTCAAGTGAGATTAACAGCAGCTCTTCAACACAATAATTGAGGAGAGGACAGGGTGGGGAAGGCCCTTTGTAGTAAAGAGGTCAAGTCGGAGTCAGCCTGTGTATTCCTATTGACGCTGAGGAAGGTCACTGGAAGTGCACTGGGATGCTTTTAAGGCGGTGTCCCGCAAACTTTCTCCAGCTGCGGCACGCTAAAGGGAGTGGCCGCAGCTAAAGGCACCCGGAAGTGTGGGGCGTCGCCATGATGTCATAACGCATCATGCGTGACATCATCACGCTGATGTACGCGCACGCACGAAGGGCCCCAGGACACCAGTGGGAAGTGCCAGCAGGGAAGAGGGTCGGAGAAAAGGAGAGGCGCTGATTGCCTACAGGGCGTGCTTCTCGCTGCGTCACACTTGAAATCTCGGGAGGCACACAGTTTGCGATACACTGGTTTAAGGGATTGGGATTTGTATTGTATAAGGTACGTCAAGCATTCTTCTCTATCTGTCCCTGTAGGCTCACAATCTATTTAATGTACCTGGAGCAATGGGGGATTAAGTGACTTGCCCAGGGTCACAAGGAGCAGTGCAGGGTTTGAACCCAGAACCTCGAGGTGCTGAGGCTGTAGCTCTAACTCTCCTCCAATACAATATCTGAAGTAAGCCAATTATAGAACAACAAAGCCACTGTGACATCATTGATGAGGTTGGCTCTTATTGGTGGAATAAGGCATTATGACATCAGGGAAAGGGGTTGGGACTTGGATACTGCCTTTTTGTAGTTTTATAACCACGCTCAAAACGGTTTATTAAAAAGTTTTATTTTATCTCCGAGCGAGATGTAGCCTTTTTTCTTGCGAATATATTGGGGCAAATCCTGGGCAAAATAACCGAACCACCAAAGCAGACTATAAACTAGTTGGGCCTTCTTCAAAACGGGCACTGCCCCTCCATTTGGTGTCTGGGTGGCAGGGGGACAAGGGGAGAACTTAAACAATAAGAGCCATGTATACAAAAAAAAAAAAAAAAAAAAAAAATCCTCAGGATATCCACAAAGACTATTCTTGACACCCTGTCATGAGTGTGACACTATCCTGGGTGTGCTAAATTTCAGAAGACGGAAGCCAAGGAACTTGGCCAACGTCACCACTGTTTAAAGAACACAGACTTGGAACACTAGGTTAGACTTTCAGCTCAACTTAATCCCTTCCACGGGCATTTATGTTGCTCAAGTTCCGGCTCATCAGGACTCACATTCATCATACCACAGGATTACTAAACAATCCCAAGGCAGAATGTACTAAACACAACACAGGTGATGTTCAGGTAACACAGTATATTAACTCACTAATAAAGTGGATATCAGATTTGAAAGAAAAAGCAGATACTTGTGGGTTGTGGAGGAACGTGCGGCACAATGGTTGGATCTAAAGCCTTAGCACCCTGGCATTGTGGGTTCAAACCCCGCACTGCTCCTTGTGACCCTGGGCAAGTCACTCAGTCCCCCATAGCACCAGGTACATTAGACAGACTGTGATCCCACTGAGACAGATATGGAAAATACTCGAGTACTTGATCGTAAAACCACTTAGATAAACCTTGATAGGCAGTATATGAAACACCTAATAAACTTGACACATCGGAAAGTTATACTTCAAGGGAGTACCCAAAATTTCCAAGGCTTTTTTTTTTTTTTTTTTTGTAACCTCTTGGGTGTGACAGTATGTGATGATCTTAAGGTGACCAAACAGGTTATAAAGGTGATGGTGAAAGCTAGGATGCTAGGGTGCATAGGAAGAGGTATGGCCAGTAGAAAAAAAGGATGAAGAAGACTCTGGTGAGACCTCATTTAGAATATTGTGAGCAATTATGGAGACCACATCTTCAAAAGGATAGAAAAAGAATGGCGTGAGAACGGGCTACTGGGCTAGATGGACCAATGTCTGACCCAATAAGGCTATTCTTATGTTCATCTCTGCATAAACTGAGAGAGAGAAGGCTATGGACCTGGCTTCTGGTTCTTCTCTGATCCAGATCTGCAGCTGTACTCAGGATGGGGAAATTGCACCCAGGCTATGGTTCTCTCCCGGTTGCTGAGCCCATAGGGCCAGTCAGCCTCCCCTCCCCCCCCACCCCCACAGTCATGGCAGCATGTACCATATGGCTGTGTAGTGTTCCATTGTTGCACTACAGAAATTGTACACAATTGTGTAAGGAAGCACAATTCGCCTTCAGCCATGTCCTTGAAATACTGCTATCCACAATGTAAGAGCTTAATTAACTTGCAGTCTACCAGATAAGCAGCTTTTCCCTAGCAAAACATTACCAGAGGCTTCGACAAAACCCCATCTACTCTACTGCGCTCATGTCGTGACTCATTTATCAAACAGAGAGCATTATTTATCAAAGGCCGTCTCCCGTGCAGAGCCTCTAGGAAGTCACTGACACGTCTGGCCACGTGCTTCCGATTCCAAACAGAGGAGGGAGATTAAGGTTAAAAGGGTGTATGGCAAACATTTATCATTCCGCAGATAGATAGTCAGAACAATTGTTTCGTGAAAACATTCATAGCAGTTCACTTTCTTGAAGCAAACTCTCCCGTCACAAAAAAACTGCAGGTTAGGGCAGTTTTCCAAGGGAAGCACATTTAGAAGCAGGTGGCAAAAGCTGGTGATTTGACCAACTCTGTACGAAATATTCCACGGTGAATAAATCCGCAGAAATAGAACATTTTCAGGAAGGTGAAAAACCATATTAGCATCATAAGAGGGTAAATAAAAAAGTAAAGGCAAAATACATACATTTCGGGATCCTTTTACTAAGGTGCAGTAGCGTTTTTATTGTTTATTGTTTATTTAATTATTTGATTAAACGCCTTATCGATTCTACAAAGCGTTGTACAGAGTAAAAAAAAAAGTTTTTCCTTTAGACAAACAATATTACAATTAATACGTACTTTCTAAAAAACTACAGGCGAACTATAATATATACAAAGTTATTGTGGACGAACGAACAAAAGACACACAAGGTAAAGAGGGAGGAAATACAATAGTTATAGTAAATGGAAGAAACATTAATGGAAAGTACAAAAGGGCAGGGAGATTAAAAAAAAAAGAGATTAAAATAAGACGTCAGTTAAAATTAAATTTGAGATAAAGTAAAACTTCAGTTAAAAGCATCTTTAAAAAGGAAGCATTTTAATTTGCTTTTGAATGATTTTAAATTATTTTCCATTTTTAAATACAACGGAAGAGAATTCCAAATTGTTGGGGCTGTTACCGAAAAAATGGTAGTACGGCGTGTGCCAATCATTTTTAATGAAGGGATATTAAGGTTAGATTGGGTTATGGATCTCAAAGATCTTGGTGGGTCATAAGGCATTAGTATTTTTCGTGTAGCGCAGGGATATAGCATGTGCTAAAAATGCTAGCGTACCTTAGTAAAAGGAGCCCGTAATGGCTTTAATAGAAGTAACTTTGAGCTATTAAACATATTACTCTACCACACAGTCCCCATGCAAGATGACGCATTTGCGGTATTGTTCATTTATTCAATTTTCTATACCGTTCTCCCAAGGGAGCTCAGAACGGTTTACATGCATTTCTTCAGGTACTCAAGCAGTTTCCCCTCTCTGTCCCGGCGGGCTCACAATCTATCTAACGTACCTGGGGCAATGGGGGGGGATTAAGCGACTTGCCCAGGGTCACAAGGAGCACTTTAACCACTGCGCCACACTCTTCCCATCTAGCTTCTGCATTCCTGCAGAGAAGAGCTTTTTCCGCTGCTCCTGAAGCCAGGTGGGCATCGCTTCCTTCACTTCATCGTGCTTTGGCTTTTGCTCTCCGGGTCGCGGTGATGCACCCATGTCTCATCAAAGGTGACGATTCTCTCCAGAATACTCGGATCTTTCCTGTATTCCAAGTCATCGCGCATTAGGGCAAATGCAGATCCATAGCCGATACCAAAATTTGCAGCCAATTGAGACATCGATATCCATCGGTCTTCTCTAATCAAGGTATTCACCCCGTGTCAATGTACTCTTCTGTGTGCAATGTTAATGGGTGACCAGAACGACCTTCAGCAGTTCTACCTGTTCTTCCCCACTCATAAACCTTTTGTTGGTTGATGGAGCTGTGTCCACAGGTTTCACACCCTCTGCCCAAAGAAAGCGCACTATCACACATTGTTCTTTGATGGTGAAATCTTGCAAATGGAGCATCTATGTTTCTAATCTCGTGGCTGCCACACGCCGAGCGCTGCACTATGTGTGACCAAATTAACCAAAAGGCAATGTATGAGTACATATGTTGCATTTCGCTGGCTCTGTTCCAGATATCACATAATTTACCAATTGCATTTAATTTTTGATTCGCCCTCGTATCTGTTATTTGAATGCTCTAA
This sequence comes from Geotrypetes seraphini, assembly GCF_902459505.1. NCBI lineage: Eukaryota > Metazoa > Chordata > Amphibia > Gymnophiona > Dermophiidae > Geotrypetes > Geotrypetes seraphini. The sequence goes on along the minus strand of NC_047098.1, from coordinate 9,060,668 downwards.
TGCAGGGGTGTCCAACCTTTTGGCTTCCCTGGGCCGCATTGGCCGAAAAAAAATGTTTCTGGAGCCGCACAAACGCGGAAATGCTGCAGCAAGACAGAGGAGGGAGCCGGCAAGGCGGTAAACACCCGGGGGCAGCAGAGGAAAACACTTCCTCACCCTCGACCGGGGCCGCACAAAATACTTCACTGGGCCGCATGTGGCCCTCGAGCCGCAGGTTGGACACCCCTGCTCTAATGCATGCTTCTTAGATGTTTCATCTCATATTATGCCGACATCGTGTTATATCTCTTATCTGAATTTCAGTGATGTTAAATGTGCATAATTTTGATACTGTTTCACGGTAGTTCTATTATTAGATATCAATTTGCTATTTTTGAGTTTACTTCATTTAGGGCTCTTATACAAAGCTGCGGTAGCGAAGCGTACTGCGATAAGTGCGCCGAAGCCCCATAAGAATTGAATGGGCTTCGGTGCATTTACTGCGGCTTTGTAAAAAGGGTGTCTTATTGTATTTATAAGATAACATAATATTTTATTCTTGTATTCCGCATATTTACACTCGATGAAGCTACTAGTCGTAGATTCTTTAAAAACGGAGAGAATATTGCTTCACACAACATTTAATTAAACTCTTACATGCCCTCTCACTCACTTTGTTCCATCAACCTACATTTGCTTACAATCCCGTCGTTAAAGATAATAAGCACACGTCGCCAGGGTATTTTCTCCGCCATAGTCCCTCAATTGTAGAACACTTTACCGGCACATTTAATAGAGGAAACCCCTCCCCCCCAAAAAAAAAAAACAAAACAAAAAAAACTTATGCCGCTTTAAAAGCAACTTAAAGTGTTTCTTATTCAAAGATCCTTTCAATCTCTAGATGCTAAAAAGCAATCCCACTTCTCTATTCCTTTCCCCCCACAATACTGTTCTTTCCATGAATGTGTTCCTATTCTTTAAATAGCGTATTTCTACCCCACTCATCTTTAGTACCGGTTCATCTGTAAACTGTTAATATTGGCATTGTATTTTAATTTGTATGGTACACAATTTTATTTAATTATATCTCGTTTAGTAAGTAAAATAAGCGAATGAATCCAATTTTAATAAAAACTTGAATTCACTGTCGGAGAATGTGGTGAAATCAGTTGGGGCTCCTTTTACAAAGCCGCGCTAGGGCCTTAACGCATGGAAAAGCGTGCGCTAAATTGCCGCGTGCACTAGCCGCTACCGCCTCCTTTTGAGCAGGCGGTAGATTTCCGGCTAGCATACGCGGCTTTGTAAAAGGAGCCCTTAGCTTAGCGGGGTTTAAAAAAAAGGTATGGACAATTTCCAACACTCATAGGAATTCTGTGGGCATCAGAGCAGCGTTGGAGCATTTAGCACAGGGGTGCCCACACTTTTTGGGCTTGTGAGCTACTTTTAAAATGACCAAGTCAAAATGATCTACCAACAATAAAATTTTAAAAAAACACAACGCACACTGTACGCATAGAAAATGTTAATATTCCAGGGTTTTTCAAAGAGGTCAAAGCAGATGACTCTAAGCACTATCACCTCAGTAACAACCATACAAAATAGACAAATATACCCCCCTCCCTTTTTACTAAACCACGATAGCAGTTTTTAGAGCGCAGGGAGCTGCGCTGAATGCTCAGCGCTGCTCTCGACGCTCATAGGCTCCCTGCGCTAAAAACCACTATTGCGGTTTAGTAAAAGGGAACCTTAGTGTAAAATATAGACAGCAGATATAAATTCAGACACATTTTGATCACTAAATTTAAAATAAAATCATTTTTCCGACCTTGTCTGGTGATTTCATGAGTCTCTGGTTGCACTTTCTTCTTCTGACTGTGCATCCAATCTTTCTTCCCTTTTAGCCTGTATGCTTCCTCTCCTCCACACCTCATTCCCTCCCCCAACTTTTCCTTCTTCTCTCCCTGCCCTTTCTTTCTCTCTGCCTCCCTTTCTTTTTTTTTCTGTTTCTCTTCTTTCCTTCTGTCTCCCTGTCTGCCCTTTTTCTTTCTTTCTCCCTGCCCTCCCCCAAGTCACTGCCATTGCCATTGGGGACCAGGACCCAAACGCCACCAATAACACGCCCAAAAGCCGACGCCGCCCCAACCTCTCCCTGCTTCGGCCGACCAGCATCGCGAGGAACTGTTGGGGGAAATGCTGCCGGGTCCTGCCTTCGCGGAAACAGAAAGTAGGCAGGACCCGGCAGCAAGAAGAGGAAATGCTTCACTAACATGTCTCCCGCCTTAGCCCGTAGCGAACGCTTGCTTCAGGGCTCTCAACATGTGCGTGCAGGCTTCCCTTCTCCCCCCCCTCCCCGGGCATAACTTCCGGTTTCGGAGGGAAGAGAAGAGAAGCCGGCACGCACACGTTAGAGCCCGGAGCATAAGTTCGCTAGGGGCTGAAATCTCCAAGCCGGTTTTTTGGGGTTTTTTTTAATGTTCAGCAGCGGCAGATGACAGCTGGGCGGACCGCCCAGCTAAAAGGCCCTAGGGAGAACACTGGAGAGGAAGGCTGATCGGCCCGTAGATCAGGACGGCAACACGAGTGCGATCGACTCGAGTTGCCTTCCTGAGCTACTGGTCGATCGCGATCGACGCGTTGGGCACCCCTGATTTAGCACTTCAAGCTGCAGTAGAAACCTCTACCGTGGCTTAGTAAAAGGGGGTATATTTACACACACACCCCTTTTACTAAGTTCCCATAATGCATCTGGTTAGAGCTGTCAGAAGTCCAGGACTCACCTAAAATGTCCCTCTTGAAACCGTGTTAACTATGGAGCTCTGTGTATTTCAGTACCAATAATGTCATCCATCACCTGGGACATTCTTTGGAAAAGCAGATAAAAATCCAAATTCTGAATAAATGGAAAGTCTGGTGTTTACCACACAAAGGAACTTACAGTGCTAGAAGCTTGATTTAAGACCATAGTAGCTAGGAATGCTGATGCAACTTTTAAAAGAGATGCAGAAAAACCCTTTAGATCTTGCATACAATGAAGTCCACAATCCTGCACTTCAAGTCAGGGGGTGCTGGCACACACACCCTCAGCATCCTAATTCCAGCCCTAATGACAGGGACTCTTTGTACAACTCAAAATCAAACCATTCAGCAAGGGCCAGGCATGACAATCTCGGGAGGAGGGAGAGTGAGGGATAGGGCAAAGAGTCTTCTAGAAACAAGAGCCAGAAAGCAAACCAAAAGGCCCATGCCTGGGCTGACACCCTTGTTTCCCACACAAGATATATGACCCATACAAAATGGAATGCTATGTAGGAGAAAGGCCTGCAGGAGAGAAAGAGAGGAGAGCATGATAAAATGTTAAAAAAAAGAAATCAAATCAGAGCAATGGCAGAAATGTCATCACCCAGCACACCCCCTACTGTCATCACAAGCCCTTTTTTCAACTTTTGCATACTGTTAGCATCCAAGCCACCTACAGGGGGCGCTGTCTCCAAAGCTCCTCATTGGAGGATTGTCCTCCAAGCCACAGAGGAGGAGCAAAGGGGAGTAGAAGGCATGGTCTCAAGTCTAACATTTTTAGGAACCCTAGTTCTGCATGGGTAAGGGGATTTTTTTTTTTTTATGTTTTCAAGTTTCCCAGCACCTCTACCACCATACACACAGTCTTCCACTGCTGTTTTGCAAGATATAGAAAGCCTAATCTGGAGCCACGCATGTTTAATTTTCTTTATTAAAGCTTGAACAGCAGCCCATGCACAAGAAAAATAATGAGGGCACTGGAAAATATGCAGAGCAATGCCTAATTATGTAACCGAACTAGATTCATGCAATTCCTCAGCAGTGTTTACAGTTGTGACAGGGCGAGAAAGAAACGGGGCTGCTTCTGAATCCGGGCACATTTCAAACTTCCCTAAGGTAGCAGATGAAGCTTTCCCAGTTTTTACCCTGAACTTAAGGAGCTGCTCCCCGAACATGTTAACGTGTTCTCAACTAAATCTGGCTAAAAAAAAAAAAATGCTCAGCTGCGTCCAGTCACTCTGAAAATACCGGCCGAGCTCCCCTAATCACGTTTCTCGTTTACCAGCTAAGACTCAAGCAGAGGGTCTGAGCTAGAGGACCTTTGGCAGCCAACCTTTCACACACTAAGAACCCAGGAAACACTCTCCCCAGCTTCAAGTTTATTTATGGCTTGATATACCGACCATCACATGTATCGGGACGGTTTACAATACTAAAAATTAGAAAAATCTAATAAAATTTAAGATTTAGTTGAAATAAAATAAAAGGGGGGTAAAACTAGAACTAAGACAGAGTAAGACTTATTAGAGACGAAAGGTGCTAGGGCAGGGGTAGGGAACTCCAGTCCTCGAGGCTTGTACAGACAAGGACGGAGCTTAGGCATTGGTGGAATGTGCATTATGACATCACAATCTCAGCTCTAGAATGTTGCTACTTAGGATTTTAAAGCGTTTGAGGCTTATGCAGATGAGGACGGAGCTTAGGCATTGGTGGAACGAGGCATTATGACATCACAATCCGAGCTCTAGAATGTTGCTACTTATTATTTTCAAGGGTCTGAGGCTTATGCAGATGAGGACGGAGCTTAGGCATTGGTGGAACGAGGCATTATGACATCACAATCTGAGCTCTAGAATGTTGCTTCTTATGATTTTAAAGTGCTCGAGGCCTGTGCAGATGAGGACAACTTGCAGGAATGGGGCAAGGGCGGGGTCAGAGCTTGCAAATGCAGGACGAGGATCGAGAGGTCCCCATGTCATTCTCTAGTTCCGATCTCAGAGGGAAGTTGGCTGAAAAGCTATAGCACTTAAGAAATGCACACCCAAGTTCTCTTGCTTGCTTGGAGGCATTTTGGGACGTGAAGGGAGGAAATGTGAAGCCAGGAATATGAGGAAGGAAGGGGGACATTGTGTAAGAGAAAACAACAAAACAACTGCCTCTTCGTCCTCTGACCTGCTTAATATAACAGCAGAAAGAGACAATAACTTGAAGGAGCAGCAGTGGGTTTGGTCTATACCAGGGGATCTCAATCCAGTCCTCAGGGCCAGTCAGGTTTTCAGGATATCCCCAACAAATATGCAGGCGAGAGTCTGATCAGCAGGCAAGATTCTCGAGACCTCATCAAAGGCACAAAAGATGCTCATTTGAATCCCAAGTCACCTTCTGCAGTTTCTTTCTAAATCATTGACAAAATCATTGACCCAAACCAGCCCCTTTTACAAACCAGCCGCAGTGATAACGGCTCCGACGCGCCACGGTTTGGTAAAAGGGGGGGAGGGAGGGGGGAATTCAGTTACCTAAGATGGGAATCTCGATATCCTGATTTCCTGTATCTGATAACACCAGCCCATTCCACAAACAAATCCCCGTAGACCAAAGAACCCTTGGTACACAAAAGATCTTATGCCCCTAAATGCCAATTGAGGCAATCGGAACGCTGATGGCACAAACTCTGTCCACAGTCAACACCCCTAACATTCGAATCTACTGCCTGCTCACACAACCATGACTACAAAGAAGTTCTAAAGAACCAAAACAGAAAATGCCCCAAATACCTCAAGCCTACAAAAAGTACTTTGTGAAAACTAAGGCCCGGATTCTGTAAACGGCACCTAAATCGATCTGCACCTACAAAAACAGCGCCTGCCACGGTGTCAGTCACGCTTAGGAGCTGATAACAGAATTGCGGCCAACGGTACCCAAGAAAAAAAACCTTAGATGCCAGTAATGTAGGCATTTCCGGCGCCTACGTTTCACAGAAAATTAATTGCCCCTAACCATGCATACTGTGACCTCAGGTAGCACTAAATGCCAGGCTCTAGATGCGATGCCAGCGCCTATTTTTCTCAAATGAATTTTTAATTGGTTTAAATGGCGCAGCCTTTATTTTTAGGGTTTTAATTCCATATACATCACCTAGACTCTTGAGGTCAAGTGACCAAAATTTGTTGGTCATCCCTTCTCTTAAAGTTATTAATAGGCGGCGGCAGACTATTTTCTCTGTTACGGCTCCCCAATCCTGGAATTCTCTTTCAATTCATCTGAGAGATGAAAAGAATCTTGAAAAATTTAAAAGCAAACTAAAGAGTCTTCTTTTGCAGGATGCATTCAATGTTTAATTGAACTGCTTTTGGCTCTTAATCCATTTTTAACTACTTTGATTGGTTTTTATTCCCCTTCCTATTCTTTTTAACCTTAATTGTTCTACTTTTATAGCTAGATTGTATTTCATCCCGAGTTTTCCCTATGTTTTTATTAATGTACGTGTAATTTAATATATTATTATGTATTAGTAGTTATGAAACTTGTCGTTTATGTTTGTAATTTTATTTACTACAATGTATTAGTAGTTATGGTACATCTCTTTTATGTTTGTCTTCCTATATTTTGTAATTTTATCCCTTTGTACATCGCTTAGAATTCGGAATAAGCGATTAATCAAATGTTATAATAAACTTGATAAACTTGAAAGCCATTAAGTTAGATGTCGGTAGGCGCGATCTAGTTGACCGTTTTTAGAATCCAGGCCTAACTACATTTCATCATAGGACAAATCACCATAACCTACAAATAGCAACATGTCCCACTCTGCTAAAGCCAATCTCAATTTACAATTAAAATCCAGGCCCAAACGCATCACATGCAGCACACTAGCATAGTAACATAGTAGATGACGGCAGATAAAGACCCGAATGGTCCATCCAGTCTGCCCAACCTGATCCAATTTAAATTTTTTTTTTTTTCTTAGCTATTTCTGGGCAAGAATCCAAAGCTCTACCCAGTACTGTGCTTGGGCTCCAAACTGCTGAAGTCTCCATCAAAGTCTCCAGCCCATCCTCCACCAAACAGCCATATACAGACACAGACCGTGCAAGTCTGCCCAGTACTGGCCTTAATTCTTCAATATTTACTATTATTTTCTGATTCTAGATCCTCTGTGTTCATTCCATGTTTCTTTGAACCCCGTCACCGTTTTCCTCTCCACCACCTCTCTCAGGAGCGCGTTCCAGGCATCCACCCCCTTTCCGTAAAGAAGAATTTCCTTACATTGCTCTTGAGTCTACCACCTCTCAACCTCAAATTATGTCCTCTGGTTTTTACCATTTTCCTTTCTCTAGAAAAGATTTTGTTCTACGTTAATACCTTTAACCTTCCCATGCCTTCGGAACTCTCAAGAACAATCGTGGCTCTTCACATCCTCCACAGATGCAATTCCTTCATCACTTCTCAAGAGAAGCCTCTCGCCCCTACTACCATCCATCCAAATTATGATCAATGCCAAGCCTTACTTCGGGCCAATTTCCCACTATATGGAAACACGTGTGCCCTTATCCCAGAATAAAGGGCACAGCTGAAGATCTCTCTGATCCTAATAATTACTGGCCTGTTGCAAACCTACTATTCGTAGCAAAAACTGCAGAATCAATTGTTCATTCCCAGCTCCAGGAATTCGTCACCCAAAAAAAAATGCTCTTCATCCTTGTCAGACAGCATTCAGATCCTTACACAGCACTGAAACTGCTCTTCTAGGAATCACAACCTACATTCAAGGCTCTTCATCAATCGAAAAATGTTTTAATGACATTGTTAGACTTATCAGCGGCCTTTGATCCTGTTGATCATTCTTTGCTACTTAACCACCTACAAGAAATAGGACTCGTTGATACTGCTTTAGAACAGTTTACATCAGGGGTCTCAAAGTCCCTCCTTAAGGGCCGCAATCCAGTCGGGTTTTCAGGATTTCCCCAAAGAACATGCATGAGATCTATGTGCATGCACTGCTTTCAATGCATATTCGTTGGGGAAATCCTGAAAACCCGACTGGATTGCGGCCCTAGAGGAGGGACTTTGAGATCCCTGGTTTACATCTTATCTCTCTAAAAGATCTTACACAGTCCTGTTTCATAATTCAACATTCTCTCCATTCACCTTAGGGTCAGGAGGAGTCCCTCAGGGTCTGATACCTTCTCTGCTCCTATTTAAGCTCTTCCTATCTCCACTCTTGACATTAGCACAATCTTTTGGCCTCGGTATGTTTGTTTACGCAGATGACGACGCCCAGATCCTTTATACCAGTGTTTCTCAACTCGGTCCTGGAGCACCCCCTTGCCAGTCAGGTTTTCAGGATATCCTCGTTGAATTTGCATAAACTTGATTTGCACACACTGCCTCCATTACCATATTTCCCCCACATACAGGCCGCAGCAAATGGCGACCTATGTTTTAAAACCGGTAGATAAGCCTCCCCATGGTATTAGCCTTGGCTTATCTTACCAGCTGGATGGCTGCCAGCTGCCTTCTCGAATCTTCAGTGGTGCAAGGCAGTTGTGATCTTTTCGGCATCCAGCCTGGCCCCACACCACTTGCTGAATGGCTGCCGTTCAGGTTCTTGGTGTGGTCCCGGATTTCAAATTAAAATTTATCCCTCAGGTTAGGTAAATCCACTCACTCCTCTTCCCACCAGCTTAAACATCCTAGTCCACTCCACTCACTCATCGTTCAACAAACTGATTACTGTAATTCTCTATATGCAAGAATAAGACACAAATACTTAAGCAGGCTTCAGCTAATCCAAAATACGGCAATCCGACTAAAACACTGGTCCTCACTTTTAAAATACTGACATTGGGAGAACCTCTTCGTCTCTAACACATTTAACTGGGTTTGAAGGACCTTCAGTCTGTCCCAGTATGGCAGCTTTTGTGAGCCAAGTATAGGACAACCAAGCCATTGTGACATCACTGATGAGTTTGACTCTTAGGCATTGGTGGAATGAGGCATTATGACATCACAATCTCAGCTCTAGAATGTTGCCACTCTTTGGGTTTCTGGCAGGTACTTGGGATCTGAGTTGGCCACTGTTGGAAACAGTGGGCTTGATGGACCTTCGGTCTGTCCCAGTATGGCAATTCTTATGTTCTAAGTACTGGACATTGTATACACATACAGACAACCTTATGTTATTTTCCCGCCTTTTTTCTTTCCCATCACAAATTGTAGCTCTATTCCCTATCCTCACTTTTAATATTTGTGTCATTCTCACATAACCCTTCCCTAATTTTTTTATACTGTAAGCCACCTAGAAAAGCTCATGCCATTTTGCGGGAGAGTCATTAATAATAAACTTGAAACTTGATATTTCTAAACAAAATCAGACTTGACATGTCAGTGGTTCATCTGAAGAGACCTGATGAAGACGAGAAGAGAAAAAAACAGAACACAAAACTGCTGCAGTCCATGGACTCAAAGGCTCATTAAGGACCACTAAACAGGGCTGGACTGATGGCTAAGTACTGCAATGCCGGCTATTCGTCACTATTTCTTTGACCCTGCTTCTTGGTTGGCTGGGGCTACGGGAGCAGTGTAGGAAGCATTCCCAGTCCATGAGTATGGCTGTATTTAAGATTTTGGCACCCGTATGCCAGGCTGCAAAGCAGGCAAGGGTGCCAGAGTGCCAAGGCAAGGCCACTTTGAAGTGGAGCCAGGGCTAGGGTTTCCATCTGTCTCCAGAAAAAGGAGGACGGATTCAGACATATGGGTTTTGCTTCTATTGCTTTCAATGGAAGTAAAACCCGGATACCTCCATCCATTCTCATTACTTCCATTGCAGGAGTGAGTGGTGCAGTGGTTAAAAGCTACAGCCTTAGCACCCTGAGGTTGTGGGTTCGAATCCTGCACTGCTCCTTGTGACCCTGGGTAAGTCACTTAATCCCCCCATTGCTCCAGGTACTTTAGATAGAGTTGGAGCCCGCTGGGACAGTTAAAGTAAACTGCTCGAGTACCTGAATAATTTGTAATCCGAATAGAATTGTAGGATATGCAGAATATAAATTATTTCTTTAAAAAAAAGAAGTAAAACCTGGATCTCTCAATCTGTCCTCCTTTTTCTGGAGACAGATGGTAACCCTAGCCAAGGTGGAACCCTGAAACAAAAGCAAGCTTCGGTGTTCTAGATCAGGGGCACTCGAACAGGGGTTCTCAATCCAATCCTTAGGACACACCTAGCCAGTCAAGTTTTCAGAATGCCTACAATGAATATGCATGAGATAAATTTGCATGCAAATCTGTTTCATGCATATTCATCATGGGTATCCTCAAAACCTGACTGGCTAAGTGTGTCTCAAGGACTGGTTGAAAACCTCTGGCTTGGGTGTTCAAACTAGGCTAGGGTGGTGGAAAGAGACAGGGCTGGATCCAATACAGTTGGACGATCAAAGAAATCAGAAAAAAAGCACCTATGAACATGGTTGATACTACTGCTTTTTAGGGTTCTAAGACCTGCAGCATACCTCTACGTCAGTGACTCTCAAACTGTGCCATGGCACAGCGGTATGCCACAAGAGATTCCAGAATTTTACTTTATTTAAAAAATTTCCTTCATAAGTATACACTGGAATAGAAGACATATACGTCGTGTACACAAGAGTCTGTCAATGTTATGAGCGTCTGTGTGCGGAAGGATACAACCGCCTGTTCAAGCATCATTCTTTGACGCGATTGGTCCTTGAAAACTAAGGGCAAATCATTTTATTTTTATGCAGTACACTTCTCCCTCCGTATTCGCCGTGATAGGGGATTAACAGAACTGCAAATACAGAAAAACCGCGAATAACTTTTTCATATGTTATTCGCCGTTTTCTATTAAAAACCATCGTGAATATAGGGAAACCGCGAATAACATGGTGGGAGACCTGGCCTGTTCCTGAAGGAGAGGCAGAACACGGTGAAGAAACGGCTGGGGATCATTGATTTTCTCTGTAAAAGCTTGGAATCGGCGGTTTCTCGGTGCAAGCTGATGTCATTTGGGGGGAGGAGCCAGCAAGCTAAAAACCGTGAATAATCGAAACCGCGAATGCTGAAACCGCAGAATACGGAGGGAGGAGCGTAGTTATCCTAACTTGAGCAACAAAGCAATCAAGGCTTTGTTACCATTTGGATCTGCTTATCTTTGCGAACTTGGATTTTCAGCTCTGACAGAAATTAAATCGAACAGAAACTGTGGATGGTGGATGATATATGTCGAATATTGCCCCATGTTTTAAGTTAATTTGCACTGAAACACAAGCACATCCATCACATTCATTAATAATTCTATTCTATGTACTTTAGTTTCACTGTTGTTACAATTACCCATACATAACTTAAAGAACCTTCAAATTTAACTTTTTGTTGGTTTTGCAATTTCAGTTATAACGTGCCATGAAAAAACATTTGCTCCATTTAGTGGGCCGGAGCTAAAAATGTTTAAGAGATTCAAACGGTACTCTATATCTTTCAGTCGGTGGCAAGTCAAATGCGCTAGACAAAAGCGTGAAGACAACTGAGCGCAATGACAATTGCATTGCACGCAGCGAACTCCAACACAACCGACTATGAACCCTCCTATCCACTGTCTAGATTAGAACAGGAAGGATCCAGAAAGACACAAAGATGGAATGACGATATACGGTGGTAAGGATGTAATGTACGTCATTGTCATACGTGACTGTGTTTTGCGAATGCATTTTTAATCACTATGGTTACCTAGCCTCTTGTCTTGCGCACATTTGACTAGGAACCCTATATACCAGTGGTCTCAAACTCGCGGCCCGCCAGGTACTATTTTGTGGCCCACGGTCTGTATTAGTGCTGCCCACTCTTTGCAGCGTCCTCTGGCTTCCCCCCTGGCCTCCTGCTCTTACCTTCAGATAATTACCGCAGCCTGCAGAGAGGGTTGCCGGTGCTGTAGCGATCCTTGCAGGCTGCCATCGTCCTCAGCAGAGGAGGGGCGGGACCGTAGCAGAGGGAACATGCTGCGGAGGCTGATGGCAGTCTGCAAGGAATGCTATAGCACCAGCGATCCTCTCTGCAGGCTGCGGTAATTAGCTGAAACTAAGACCGGGAAGCCAGGGGGAAGCTGGAGGATGCTGCAAAGAAGGAGGGGGGGACGGGACATGCAGGCTTTTAGGGGGGAGGGGGAAGATTTATAAACTATAAAGAGTTTTACCTCATGCAAAATTGTCATTTCTTTAATAAGACATTAACTATTTTTTCTGCAGCCCTCCAAGTACCTACAAATCCAAAATGTGGTACTGCAAAGGGTTTGAGTTTGAGACCACTGCTATATACTGCAGGAAGGACAGGTGCAATCAAATTCATTGTTGTGCCAAACTGCAGGTCAAACCTGCCCAAAATCCGACCCATTCTCCCTTCCCCCACACTACAAGGCCAAAGAATTAAGAAATTAATTCTGTATAATTTCATGCCACCTCCCTTCCTCTACAGAGGCCCAGTAGTACTTAAAAATCATACTCCCTCCCCTCTACGCTAGTCTTTGGGGTCTTATTCTGAACTCCCCTTTCTTTCTTGTGCAAATATTTCACTTCTTATCTTTTTTTAAGTGTCTAGGTCAGAATGCTGTACATTTGTCCTTTACTCCTGTCTCTGAAGAAAAAGGGAGGGCAACAGACATCAAATTCGCTTGTTTATCTGCAGCTGAGGAAGCTAAAGAGGGCTTTGGAGTGACCTGCAGTACCCGGATCGGCCGCTAAGGGTTGCGTCGGCTTAGTAAACACAGGCACTTGACTGCAGAGCCACAGTCCAAAGCTCAGACAATGTGACCAATGTTTTGCTGGGGTTTGCAGTCCCGAGCCTGTCTTTTTTACCAATTTTATTGTTTTAAAGGGGGGGGGGCATAACCCCAGAGCTTGCTCTCAATCGCTTCTGCCTAGGGTGCCCGCACCTCCAAAGCCCGGATTTGCAGAACTTTTAAAGCCCAACCCACGCTTGCTGCCTGTCATTAGGTCGGCTGCAGGTTTAGCTGCGGCTCTAAGCCAGTCTTTTCAGCCAATTTCTCGGAAGCACGTTGCATCCGGGGGGGGGGAGGGGGGTTTACAGATGCACCATTTAATAGCACCGGTATTACAGTATTTCTTTTTCCAGCCTGTCCCCATCATGCTTCTGGGAGCATGGGTGATAGGTATGGCTGCTTACTGGGAGCAAAGGGACTGGGGCAACTGGTCCGCTCGGTGCAAACAGCAGCACATGCAAAGGGCTGGGGGGGGGGGGGGGGAGAGGCAATTCGAGAACCAGAGAGTTAATTCGAATAAGTCCCCTTAAACCAAGCTTTGCAAAGCCAAGGCACAGGCAGGTCTGACCTGGCCTCCCAGCCCAAGCGCCGGCGTTGCATTTACCTTTTTGGCCCCCTGTCTGGCGAACTCCCGGGCCAGCTGCTTGCCGATGCCTCGGCCCCCGCCGGTGATCAGTACCGTCTGCTCGCCCAGCTCCTTCGGCCGGGCAGGGACCGCCAGGCGCGCGGCCGCCTTCAGCACGTAATAGACCATCCGCACGGGGAAAAGCAGCAGCGCCGCCAGCGACCGCCAGTCCATCGTTCCCCGCAGCGCAATTTGCAAAAAACCAGCCCAGAAGTACCGCAGGCGAGGCTTCAGCAGCTCCTCCGCCCCCCTGTCAGCAGGTCAAAGTTAGGTCATAAACCAGGATCTAGATTTGAGGGGGGGCCTTGCGCCTAAGCTAAGTTCTATTCTTAGACTCAGGAAATTGCTCTGGGCTATTCAGTGGGGGATGATCCTGCGCCAAAGCCCGGCTTAACTCCCTGGCGAGTCTCGCTTTTAACGTGTTCCTTTCTTTTTTGAGAGAGAATTTTCTGGCTTAGACCCGGCCTCTCTCCATCTGTCCGTCTCTTTGCTCTTTGCCCGCTGCAGACGAGTTTTTATACCCCATTAAGCTTGATTGACGTTTCAACTGTTCAGACTATTTCACTACTGTTGACTGGCTGCTGCCTCCCCTCCCCCCCCCCCCGGGCGAGAGAGAGTGACAGAGCCACCCTCCTCCCTTCCCTCCCTCGCTCGGGGCTGCCTGGCATGCGAGGACTTGCTCCGATGCAGCTGTTCCTAAAGCCCGGTATTAGCTCCAGGTAGAAGCGAGAGGCAGCTGGACGGGATCCCTCTGTGGCTTGTCCCCCCCCCCGGGGACAGTCGGGTTTTAGGGAAGTGAGTAAGCTGCTTTCCTGGGTGCTTCACAGTGGCGGAAGAGGTGGAGTAGGAGGAACTTTCTAAAGCTTTGCATTAATGCTTTTTTTTTTTTTTGCAAAGAAAATGCCAACGGAACTATTTTGCACTGACAGCTAAAGGAGTTTCTTTATTTGTCTGGATGGTAGGCTGCAGAAGTGAAAGTTTAATTGTAAATGCCAATTATTTAATCATACAAAAGAGCTCATGGAGGGCTCTGGTTCATACGTAAGGTAATCTGTGGGTAAAAGTAAGGAACAGCCACTTCTGATGTGCACCTCCTCGATTCCAGCCTTCCTAACCTAACTGGGAAGCCTTTTTTTAGAGAGGGAGGAAACAAGGACTGCAAACTGCTGACACCTAGTGGCCAGATTTAGGATGAGGTTCTGGAAGGAGCCCCCTAAGGTGGTTCACCATCACACCACAACAGTGGGCCTGGGAGTGGGAGGAGGAAGAGACCTGGAGTTAAAGCACCGTTTTGCAAAATTCTGTAGCCCTTTCAGTAGACATGGAATCACGGAAGGCTGGGGATTCTGCCTTGGGTGGTGTGTGGGCAGGGAGACAAATAGTAAGGGTGCCACTGCAGTGCCACCTGCTGTTGGCATCAGGAAGCTCTCCTGCAGCCGTGTTCTTTCAGCAATCTACAGCATCCACCTTAAAAGGAACCACCAACTATGTCCATCATAGAATGGAATCTTTTATTGAATCACGCCTTCGGGAAAGATAACATAGAAACAAAGAAATAGATGGCAGATAAGGGCCACGGCCCATCTAGTCTGCCCACCCCAATGACCCTCCCCTACCTTTCTCTGTGAATAGATCCCTCGTGTCTATCCCATTTGGCCTTAAAATCAGGCACGCCGGGGTTTTCAAAGCCTACATTTCCGGTGCTTGCTTTTACGTGGATCATCCTACGTAGGTGCTTTTTCATGCCTGTTTTATTTCTTTATTTTAAAATTTTCTAGTCCACTTTAAATCAAAGCAGATTACGATAAACGGTGATGGTGGAGATGAAAAGATGGCTGAAGGGCAGCAGCCAATGATGGAACTGTCGCTATTTAAATCCACTGCTGGATCTCGGGAAGGTTATAGGAATAGGGCAGTGGTCTCCAAGTCAAACCCTTTACAGGCCCACATTGTGGATTTGTAGGTACTTGGAGGGCCTCCGAAAAAATAGTTAATGTCTTATTAAAGAAATGACCATTTTGCATGAAGTAAAACTCTTCATAGTTTATAAATCTTTCCTTTTGGCTAAGTCTTAATAATAATATTGTCATTTATAGCTAAAGAGACATATGATCAAGAAACTGTTTGATTTTACTTTAGTGATTATGATAAACATACTGAGGACCTCAAAATAGGACCTGGCGGGCCACGAGTTTGCGACCACTGAGTTAAGGGGAACAGTTAATCTGCTGGCTGGGTTGGAGGACAGAGGGGAGAACAGGACAATCAAGCCATTGTGACATCACTGATGAGGTTGGCTCTTATTGGTGGAATGAGGCATTATGACATCACAATCTCAGCTCTGCTTCCCAAAAGCAAACAGGATGTCATGGTTACAGTTTAGCCAGTGGTGTCAAACTCAAACCCTTTGCAGGGCCACATTGTGGATTTGCAGGTACTTGGAGGGCCGCAGAAAAAAAATAGTTAATGTCTTATTAAAGAAATGACAATTTTGCATGAGGTAAAACTCTTTATAGTTTATAAATCTTTCCTTTTGACTAAGTCTTAATAATAATATTATCATTTATAGCTAAAGAGACATATGATCAAGAAACTTTTATTTTACTTTTGTGATTATGATAAACATACCGAGGGCCTCAAAATAGTAGCTGGTGGGCCACATGTGGCCCCCGGGCCACAAGTTTGAGACCACTGGAATAGTGGGAAATACTCTGATCGTTTCAGATGAAGGCTCCTAGGGGCCAATTCAATGTGACCACCTTTTAGACACCCAAATTCTGTGCAGTGAGAGACTATTTTATTACGGCATCTGGACACCCAGATTCTGATATAGAATACATCTGTAACCCACAGTTACGGCAACCTTAGTCTCGGCTTAACTTCGGGCAACGTATAAGACTAAGTTCAGTAAACAACACTCAAATTTTGGGGCCTCCCAATCTCTCTCACATCCAGTAAGCAGTCTGCCGGCGCCAGCGCTTTCTCCTCCCCGGCGCCTCTTCCCTTCCAGCACTCCACCCACCGGTGGCTCAGGGCCCCACCTGGAGGGCCTTCGCGCGTGCACGGGCATCGACGTGATGATGTCACCCGTGTGCGTGATGTCATCGCGTTGACATCCACACACTTCCGGATGCCCTTGAGCTGCGGCCACCTGTTTAATGTGCCGAGGCTTCGCAAAGTCTGCAGGATACTGTCTTACCCACTAGAGGCTGATTCTGATCGAGCAGAAAGCACCAAGAAGCAGGAAAAATCCATGGATGATTTTGGACTTCGGGGGGGAGGAGCAGGGGAATAAAGAATCACTATCAAGGTAGTGTCATAGGAAAAGCAGGGAAGTTGCTAGAGAAAGAGCCATTGATATTTTAAGGGAAATATCTCTATGATCCTCCTGAGATAACTTGTGCTTGTACAGTTTGTAAAGATGGTTTGGTGGAAGCTAACCACTGCCACCTTTAGGCGGTACAAAGATATTAATGAAATTTAAGACCACGAGAATACTGTAGATTTACTTTACACATTTATTTTGGAATAGCGTGGAAGAGTTGATGTACCCTACATTCCACAAAATTTAACCCCCACCCCCCGGCAAATCATTCTGAAGTGCCTATCTTTACCACCCCTTGGATCAATTCAAAATTTGACTACCAAATTATTGAAGGGTGACAGGAAGAAGGAATTTGGAATTCTTTCATCCACTCTCATGCAGACAACCAGATGGGAAGCATGTTATTTAAAATTAAAATGGCGGTTTCCAACGATTCTGGGGCTATGCTGAAAGACCCCCCTCTGACTAACAACTTATTTAGGGTGACCACTGCCTCATGCAGTACTTTAAGGGAAGGGGGAATTGTATACTGCCTTTTTGTTGCTTTGTGATATGCAAAAGTGGTGGATACTGGAGGATTGAGTGACTTGCCCAGGGTCACAAGGATAGCACCAGGGCTTGAACTCACAACCTCTGGGTATAGAGGTAGCAGTTCAGCCAGCGAGCCACAGACATGATCTAGTGGGAGCTGGGTTCAATTCCAGAGCTCAGGCCTTTTGATCCTCCAGTCAACCGAGGCTGGGAATATTACGGAGGCAGCGTTCAGTGGGAATGGAGCCAAACTGATTGTGTAATGGGAACGCCCACGGTTGCAGAGATCTGGAAGCATTGTGGTGCATGGCCCTCAGCTGAGGTTGTTAATCGCAATGATGAGGTTAAAGTAAGTTCAGAGCAGATATATAGGGGGACATTTTCAAAAGAACATCCAAATCGGTATAGAGACATTTAAGTTAGAAAGTCCCAAACAGATGTTCAGCTCACATGTCCAGCCTGTGCTGGAAATGTCCAGCATAGACATCCATTGTACGAACTGAAACCTCCAAAATATGAATATGGGAAAACAAGGGACACGGAAGTCTGTATAGCTACACAGACCTGCAGAGTAGAGCAGGGGTGTCAAAGTCCGTCCTTGAGGGCCACAATCCAGTCAGGTTTTCAGGATTTCCCTAATGAATATGCATGAGACCTATTTGCATGCACTGCTTTCATTGTATGCTAATAGATCTCATGCATATTCATTGGGGAAATCCTGAAAACCTAACTGGATTGCGGCCCTCGAGGACCGGAGTTGCCCATCCCTGACACAGACACTCTAATTCAGGGGTGTCAAAGTCCCTCCTCGAGGGCCGCAATCCAGTCGGGTTTTCAGGATTTCCCCAATGAATATGCATGAGATCTATTTGCATGCACTGCTTTCATTGTATGCTAATAGATCTCATGCATATTCATTGGGGAAATCCTGAAAACCTAACTGGATTGCGGCCCTCGAGGACCGGAGTTGCCCATCCCTGACACAGACACTCTAATTCAGGGGTCTCAAAGTCCCTCCTCGAGGGCCGCAATCCAGTCGGGTTTTCAGGATTTCCCCAATGAATATGCATGAGATCTATTTGCATGCACTGCTTTCATGGTATGCTAATAGATCTCATGCATATTCATTGGGGAAATCCTGAAAACCTAACTGGATTGCGGCCCTCGAGGACCGGAGTTGCCCATCCCTGACACAGACACTCTAATTCAGGGGTGTCAAAGTCCCTCCTCGAGGGCCGCAATCCAGTCGGGTTTTCAGGATTTCCCCAATGAATATGCATGAGATCTATTTGCATGCACTGCTTTCATGGTATGCTAATAGATCTCATGCATATTCATTGGGGAAATCCTGAAAACCTAACTGGATTGCGGCCCTCGAGGACCGGAGTTGCCCATCCCTGACACAGACACTCTAATTCAGGGGTCTCAAAGTCCCTCCTCGAGGGCCGCAATCCAGTCGGGTTTTCAGGATTTCCCCAATGAATATGCATGAGATCTATTTGCATGCACTGCTTTCATGGTATGCTAATAGATCTCATGCATATTCATTGGGGAAATCCTGAAAACCTAACTGGATTGCGGCCCTCGAAGAGGGACTTTGACACCCCTGGAGTTGAGGGTCAGCCTAGTAGTTAGTGGATTAATAATAATAATAATAACAACAGTTTATATACCGCAGGACCGTGAAGTTCTCTGCGGTTTTCAATGATTAAAAGGTATTGCAGATCGAGTGGAATAAACAAAGATCAGAATTAGTCAATAATAGTTCTAAAGATCATTTGTTGAGGACTAAGATTGTATAGGTCAGTTACCTAAGTCCTTCAGGAACAGATGTGTTTTCACGAGCAGTTGTTCCAGGTCTTTACCCCATAATGCTGCTTGATGTGAGAAAAGATTGTAAACCAAGGGAAGTGAATTGTAACAATAGGGGTTAAAGTAAGTTCGGGAAATGCAACATATAGTAATGCAGTGAATGATAATAATAATAATTATGATTTTATTTTTATAAACCGCCCTACCACATAGTTCTAGGCGGTTCACATACAATGCTAAAATTATACAATCGATGAATAATATGTAATTTACTAAAATACAATAAATTTCTCAAGAATATGCAAGCTATAAGATCAATATGCAAATTTCCAATCGATATTCTGGAACATCAGTTTAGAAATTCATCGAATAAATCACTTTTTGGTAGTTTCCTAAAGGACATATATGAGTGGGCCTGAGAAATAATAGGGCTTAGCCGTAGATCCATTTTACCTGCCTGAAAACCAAGGAAAATCTCTTATAACGACAAGGCTTAAGAGTCAGAAAAACAATATTGCCCTCGGGTAATTCTATTAGGTTTGTAGCGTTCAAAGCAAAAAGACAAATGAATAGGAGCCATACCAAGCAGATAAGGCCCCTGTGGTGCTTTTAGTCTACCCGAGTTAGGTTGTAGAAGAGAGTACAGCATGGTGATTAGCGCTATAGCCTCAGCACCCTGAGGTTGTGGGTTCAAATCCCATGCTGTTCCCTATAAAATGGTCACCTAATCCTCCACTGCCCCAGGTACGTTATCTAGATTGTGAGCCCAACAGGACAGATACAGAAATTATCTGGGTATCTGATTTGTAACTTGTTCTCCTTTGGGAGGACAAGCTAAAAAAAAAAAAAAAAGAATAAATATGTATAGAAACATAGAAGTAGACGGCAGATAAGGGCCACGGCCCATCAAGTCTGCCCACTCTAATGACCCTCCCTATCTATCTTTGCGGATAGATCCCACATGTCTATCCCATCTGGCCTTAAAATCTGGCACGCTGCTGGCCTCAATAACCTGGAGTGGAAGACTATTCCAGCGATCAACCACCCTTTCGGTGAAGAAGAACTTCCTAGTGTCACCGTGCAGTTTCCCGCCCCTGATTTTCCACGGATGCCCCCTTGTTGCCGCGGGACCCTTGAAAAAGAAGATATCTTCCTCCACCTCGATGCGGCCCGTGAGATACTTGAATGTCTCGATCATATCTCCCCTCTCTCTACGTTCCTCGAGTGAGTAGAGCTGCAACTTCCCTAACCGCTCCTCGTACGGGAGCTCCTTGAGTCCCGAGACCATCCTGGTGGCCATTCTCTGGACCATGATAAGTCTTTGGGCGTTTTGCAATCAGAAAGTTTTCCAGCAAGTCAGCAGATAGGCTGGATCAACGAGGGCTGGCAAGATACTCAGCAGAATTAAAGCATCTTTGCAAAGCAGCTAAAGTTTTAAGTGAAAAAATACTGGAGGGGTAATAAACTCTAAATAAATACCATAGAGTGACTAAAGGAAACTATTTGAAAAAAGAAAAAAAAGTCACTGCTTGTACACCGGGAAGAAATCGGGTCGTGTATACCTTCAGAAAATTATAATTCTTATTCAATGAGCTTGTACCTCCAGTCTATAACTTTAGTTGTTGTGTCGGTTCCCTGACGCAGATTCGAAACGTGGCATGTCGGAACCAGCTAATTTTTCAAAGATAAGTGCAAAATTTCTTTGATTTTTGCTATTATTGCTATTATTTTTGCTATTTTTGCTATTTTTGCTATTTTTGCTATTATTGCTATTAAGAACTAAGCAGCTAGCAACACAACAGTTTAGCACTTAAAAAATTGGATATATTAATTATGCACTGAACACTGCAATGATTGGTGGGTGAGACGGAACACTATGCCTTCATATCTCAGAGCAGAGTTCTTTGTACAAGGTTGTGCATTAGGATTTAGTGCACAAAGATCCATGATTATATCTTTATACAGTGAATTTTTCAAGCAGTGACTTTTTTTCTCTTTTCAAAGTTTTAAGTGAGGCTTAGAGAGCAGTGTCTCTGAAACTTTGTGCCCTGGCACAGTGGTGTGCCCCAAAGAAATTCTTGGTGTGCCACAATACACATACCCAAGAGCCTGTCAATGCTTTGAGCGTCTGTATGCATAAGGATATGACAAACGTCATACTTTCATGTGATTAGTCTGTTCTCCCAGAGAGCAGCTTGTTATTATTTGGACTGTTTTATGCTTTATTAAATGTGCTTTGGACTTCACAATGTTCCACTTTGTTTGTTCATCAAGAACAGTGTCTCTCAAACTGTGTGCCAAGGCACAGTGGTGTGCCCCAAAGAGATTCCGGGTGTTTCACGAGAAATTCCAGCATTTTAATTTATTTTAAAAAAAATTCCCTTCATGTGCATCGCGTTCGCAAGACTCTGTCAATGTTATGAGCGTCTGTGTGCGTAAGGATACAACCACCCAGAAAAGCATCCTTCTTTGACGTGATTGGTCCTTGAAAACTAATGGCAAGTCATTTTATTTTTATTTCGAATGCAGTAATTATCCTAACTTGAGCAGCAAAGCAATCGAGGCTTTGTTACCGTTTGGCTCTTCTTATCTTTGCAAACTTGGATGTTCAGCTCTGACAGAAATTAATTTGAAAAAAAGAGAACAACTGCCGATGGTCGATGATGAAATGCGTGTTTCCTTGTTGGGTGTATCAAGCCATATTTTGAGTTAATTTGCACTTAAAAAAAGCACTTCCAACACATTGATTAGCGATTCTATTCAATCTACTTTAGTTTCACCATTGTTACGGTTACCCATACATACCTTAAAGAACTTTAAATAACTATCAAATTTAATTTTTGTTGATTTCGCAATTTTATAATTTCAGTTATAATGTGCCGCGAAAAACATTTGCTCCATTTAGTGAGCCGGAACCAAAAAGGTTTGAGAGACACCGTTTGTAAAAGATATTATCTTTGTCTGGGACTAAAACACAAATACATGCATTGTCAGTATCTCAGCCAAATATCCTCTGATTTCCTTGGCAGTTGAGTGCTGTTTAAAGTCTCCGCATGAAACCAAATATGCCATCAATTGTAAACTGTCTTTCTGGCGCAATATGAGAACATAAGAATAGCCTTACTGGATCAGACCAATGGTCCATCAAGCCCAGGTCCCTAGTACCTGGGCAAAACCCAAGGAGTAGCAACATTCCAATCAGAATTCTAAAGAATAACAAGGTTCCGGAATCCCAAAGAGTAACAAAAGATTCCAGAACCCCAAAGAGTAACAACATTCCATGCTACCAATCCAGGGCGAGCAGTGGCTTCCCCCGTGTCTTTCTCTTTTTTTTTAAGTTCAATAGTTTTTATTAAGTATTTTAAAGGATACAAGAATCATTTAAAGTACATAGAAACAAAATAAAGCTTTCTGTATATAAAATATATAAATTTATGTTTAACTGTATAGGAGCAAAGGCTCCAATTATTAAAAATGTATGTAAGGGATATATAAGATAAAGATAAGAGAGAGCAGTAAAGAAAAAAGGAAAGAAAAATGAAAGAGAGAAGAGAGGAGAAGAAAAGGATAACAGGAGTGTCTAAGAAGATGAGCGTACATAGGAATCTAAGAATGACCATGGAGATTTGTTGTATTTCAAGTTCATGCAGGTTCGGAATGTAACTCTTTTCTCATATGCGTAGGATTCAAATCTATGATACATACTCAGAGAGTTCCACCAAAAGGTATAATCTAATAGCGAGGGTGATTTCCAATTTTTTAGAATGTGCATGAGGGCAGTCACCAACATGGTATCAATGAGTTTAGGTGGACAATTTGATTGTGTGAAACATGGGTGTTGAGAGCGAAGGATTATAATGTCTATAGAGATTTCTTCTGAGCAGTTAGTAATAGATTGTATGGTGTTCCAGACGTAGGTCCAAAAAGAGCGGACTAGAGTACAATGAAATAACATATGATCAAGAGTTCCTTCCTCTTTCAAACAGTTCCAACAAACAGAGTCTTGTTTTAAGTTAGCTTTCCACATGCGAAGTGGGGTCCATATTGCCTGCCACATAAGGAAGTACATTGATTGTGATACTCTAGAAGATAAAAGCGGGCGATTTGTTGATGACCAGAAAAGCTCCCAATCAATGTCAGAAAGCGGAGTGGTAAGTATAGCGTCCCAGTGCTTCATAGATTGAGGTGAAAAAGTGAAGGAGTGATCTCTTAAAATACTGTAGAAGGATGATATCGCCTTACCTTTTAGTAGAGACAGAGAAGACCAGTTGTAAATAGTATTTTTGGAAGTCATATAGTCAAATCGTATATGTAAAGACGGCAACACTCCAGTGAGAGAACGCCATTGTGAATAAGTAGAAGGAGGTAGCGAGTATGTAGAGCACAGTATATCGAATGGAATTAACGAGTTGAGGGTAGACCCCCCGTGTCTTTCTCAATAACAGACTATGGACTTTTCCTCTAGGAAATCGTCCAAACCTTTCATCATCTTGGTTGTCTGTTGAGACAAATACATTCCGTGTTCTCAAGGAGTCAAGACTTGGCCACCAGTTCTTCTCAGGTCCACTTGTCCACTTGTAACATTCCATGCTACCAATCCAGGGCGAGCAGTGGCTTCCCCCGTGTCTTTCTCAATAACAGACTATGGACTTTTCCTCTAGGAAATCGTCCAAACCTTTCATCATCTTGGTTGTCTGTTGAGACAAATACATTTCGTGTTCTCAAGGAGTCAAGACTTGGCCACCAGTTCTTCTCAGGTCCACTTGTCCACTTGAATTTGAACCACAGATCAAGAACTGATTGACAAAATGAAATTGTCACAAGACTTAACCTAGCTAAGCTGATGAGTGAGTGTTTGCAACATGTCTAGAGCCTTCAACAGTCCAATGACAATTGGTAATGCCATGCCGCTCGTTGGAACGTTACCCACCTCAAGCCTGACGGCAGCTGTTGCAATCAGTTCCAGCAACCTGAACAGCTCTGTCAGTGTTGCCATGTTGTTAACAGTCAGTCTGACGCCGGAACTAAATTCATAGTCGGTTTGTAACACCAGTCCACTGTGAGCTGATTCAATCTTCACAATGGCTTCGGCCATTGAAAACAGTGTATTCTAACATGCTACTTTGGCATGATGATGCTATACCTCTCTTTCGAATTTCATAGTTGATTTTCCTGATGGATGTGCTGGATACCAGGAAACCTCTTAGACTTTCCTCTGAGCTGTTGAATCTTGGCAATTCCTTCCTTCAAGTAACATCATTAACAATCTGCTGACGTAGGACTGTTTCATTGCTAGAACAATGTGGTTATTGTAAAATTAACAAATGCTTAAAAACATACTGTATTCTCTCTAATAATCGCCCACCCTCCTGTTTCAGGACCCAAAAACAACATAACATTTGGTTTTAAAATCAAATCAAAATTCCCCCAATAATCATCTGCCCCCTTGGCATTGCTTTCCTCCACCTTCCATCTCCCCCTCCAATGACCACCATTCCTCCCTCTTGCTATAACTGGCCTTGCACACCTCCACCCCCTCCCAGCCATTAGGCATCTCTTTTTCCCTGATCTCAAGGTTATTTGGTGGGTTGGGGCAGGTTCTTGAGGATCTGCGCATGCTGAAGGCTTTGAGTATACGCAGATACTCAAAGCCTTGCACCAGCCCAGCACCATAACCTCAAGATGAGGTAAGAAGAGAGACCCAGAGGGGGGTGGAGGAGTGCAAAGGCCAGTTACAGCGGGAGGGAGGATGGAGGGCAGAAATGGCGGTCAATGCGGGGGGAAGGGTGGAGAAGAGGAGGAGAGCCTGGTGTTTCTAATAATTGCCTGGGCGATTATTAGAGAGAATCCGATACTTAAAATTAGCTGTGCATCCCATTCTGGCACAAAAAAAATTAGATTTCTCATAATCAGGTAACAAAGTACAATTTTTAAACAAATCAAATTATTATTTTTTTTTAAGTGCTCGCTATCTCATGACTAATAAAGTTGGATGTAGTGGATACGGAGGAGTGGCCTAATGGTTAGTGCAGTGGACAGAGATCCTGGGGAACTGGGTTCAATGCCCAATGCAGCTCCTTGTGACCTTGGGCAAGCCACTTAACCCTCCATTGTCCCAGGAACAACAACAACAAAAAAGAATCTTCGATTGTGATCTCACTAATAATATAATAATAATAATAATAATTTATTTTTTCTATACCGCTATACCATATGTTCAAAGCGGTTCAAAACAAGGGAAAAATACATCCAATCGGTGAATATAAAATACATAATAACAATCAATAAAAGAATACATCAGGTAAAAGCATGGAAAGTTAAACAATGACCACAATTAAGATGTAAGCATGTCGAACAGACGTGTGTGTCTTTAGTGATTTTCTAAAATCAAAGTAAAAAGTAGCCTCTAATATAGGTTTTCCAAGCCATGTATTCAGTTTAGCGGCCTGGAATGATACCTGCACATAAGGGCCTGGATTCTAGCTACAGCAGTGTCATCATCATCCACCTTAAAAGGAACCATCTTTTATTGAATCACGCCTTCGGGAAAGATAGACCGGGGTTTTCAAAGCCTACATTTCCGGTGCTTGCTTTTACGTGGATCATCCTACGTAGGTGCTTTATCACGCATGTTTTATTTATTTATTTTCAAATTTTCTAGTCAGCTTTAAATGAAAGCGGATTACGATAAACGGTGATGATGGAGATGACAAGGTGACAGAGTTCAAAAAAGCATGGGATGAACACAGAGAATCTAGAACAGGGGTGGGCAATGAGGGCTGGAATCCAGTCAGGTTTTTAGGATTTCCCCAATGAATGTGCATGAGATCCATTTGCATACAATGGGAGGCAGTGCATGCAAATAGATCTCATGCATATTCATTGGGGAAATCCTGAAAACCCGACTGGATTCTGGCCCTCGTCGCCCACCCCCTGATCTAAAATCAGAAAATAACAGTAAATATTGAAGAACTAAGGACAGCACTGGGCAGACTTGCACGGTCTGTGTCTGTATGTGGCCTTTTGGTGGAGGATGAGCTGGGGAGGGCGTCAATGGCTGGGATGGTGTAGATGGGCTGGAGTGAGCTTTGACGGAGACTTCAGTAGTTGGAACCTAAGAACAGTTCCGGGCAGAGCTTTAGATTCTTGCCCAGAAATAGCTAAGAAGGAAAAAAAAAATTAAATTGAAACAGGTTGGGCAGACTGGATGGACCATTCATGTCTTTATCTGCCGTCATCTACTATGTTACTATGTTAAATTCAAATAGCCACGCCTACAGTGGCATTAGCAGTCGTAAATGCCTCCGTAGGCATGATTCCAGCACCTACATTTTTTTTCTGTCTAAACGGCTTTTTCAAATTACCCCCCCCCCCCCTTTTACAAAAGCTTGGCGTGTTTTTTTAGCGCAGGCCGCAGCAGTAACAGCTCCGATGCTCATAGGAATTCTATGAGCATCGGAGCTGTTACCACTGCAGCCGGCACTAAAAACCGCACTACGGTTTTGTAAAAGAGGGGTAAGTTAGGCGCCAGTAGGTAATTTAAGGCGCGGTTTATAGAATCCAAGTCCATACATATAGCACTGTGTATGTCACGTAGCACTATAGAAATGATTAGTAGTAATTAGGTTCCGGCTGCGTATTACCACTTTTTTTTGTTACGTGATGCCTTTTGCGCAACGTCTTGTTCCACTTTACTAACAAATTCTGTATCTTTGTAAAACTCTGCAACTATAGCTGTTGGCCTTGTTTGCATCGGTCATTATTCCAAAAGTTTTAACTTTGACACAGCCTAAACGGAATGGGAATTAGCCGCCATGTAAAGAAAAGAACCGCGCGATATAGTACGACAAGGCAACAAGTAACTAGAGACATCTGCGGGCGAACAGGCCATGTTTTGTGCTATGTCTCAGCAAAGTAAAATTCTAATTAAATTGGAATTATTATTTATTTTTGGGGCACATTCCTTAAAGAATGACATGGGGATGGTTTACTGCAGTTATCCATGGGGACGGGAACGGTGATGAATTTTGTCACCATGTCATTCGCTAACACAGGTGAGATGAACATCATTGACACACCCTAATCAATAGTGCTGAGCCCTTGCACAGAAAATATTTGGTGGCTCTCCTTCAGCTCATTTGGATCCAAAGTGGCCCTGACTTTAAAATTAGTGACGCCTACTGCCCTATGGCATAGCTACATTGCTGACTTGCTGAACTTTTGATCACTCCCGATTAAGGGATGTGGATTGTAGGGGTGTTTCCTTATTTGCACCTGAAGATTAGGCCTCTCTGACATCATCAAGCCTGAACCATTGTTTGCAAGCAATCATTCCAGCCTGAACCATGCAAGAAGAGAAAGAAGAATACATCTTTGCTGTTTATGATGCCTGATGCATTCTGGGTATGTATCAGAACTGTATTCTAGTCAAGGACATCCAGCTATGCCTACATGCACAGCCTATATGAATCTTGGGGGAGTTATGGCTCCTGTGCTGGTCTTATCTAACAAAAGCACCTCTGCTTCACAGCTTGTGCAAGACTCTATACAGAAAGACTATTCATCTAAGTTCTGTTTCTGGATTGGTCCGGAGAGGTCATCTGACGAGATCCAAGTGAAATGTGCTAATTATTAATTTAGTCTGTGCTGGAATGTGAGTGAAATTGCATCTTATCATAGGTTTCTCTGTGTATCTTCTATAATAATTAAGATCTGAAAAGTTACCTCTTGTGACTCTTTGCCTGAGAGAGAGAGAACTGGACTTTTATTCCTCTGGATTCCATCACATAAAGGAAACCTTTGCTGCCAACCTAATTTACAGCTGTTCCAGTGATTAACGGACTCTTTCCTGTACCAAAAGAATTCTTATCTTCAGTGCTGAGTAGAGGACATCTTCCCTTTCACCTGATTTTGTGCTACGGCCTAATCGGATGGTGAGAATACGGAATTCTATTATCTTATCAGCTGGGGTTAGATAAATGAATCCTATTGTGGTTCGGGATAAGGAGAAGTGAAGCACCTTGGTGATAAACTGTAATAGATTGCTGCTAATCAGGAATTATTATTATAAGGAATTATTTAGAGTGTAAGAATTAGTTTTATTCTTATCTAGTAAGTGTGGTGTGATAATTATATACTGAGTTTCATATATGTATTCGGATATTTTGTGAACAATAATTAGTTATTGCTGCTGGCTTATAAATTATATTTTTCTATTTTCATAATAAAATTCTTCCCATACCCTTGGTCTCCATTCTTAATATAAACTGGCAAAATAATGAAACTTGGGTAAGTAGATTATGGTTTTCCCTAGCATCTGACTAAAACAGGCACGTATTTGTTTATGTAACTTTCTACAGGATGGGTCCAGAGCAGTGTTCCCTCTAAGCGGGCGGGTGTTGTGAGCAAACTTTTTTCACCGTGAGCCAAAAATATCGGGCGCCAGCAAGTTATGAGCCAACTCGCCCGATTCTCCTCTCGCCGCCCTGCCATCTGCCGTACGCCTCTTCCGATCGTGCGCTGTGACGAGAAACGTGTGCGCTGCGATGTAATATTTTGTGCGCCAGCGCACGCCAGCGCAGCTTAGCGGGAACACTGGTTCAAATGGTTTTATTTATTTCCCCAAATTTATTTTTGTTATACGCATTGAAAATATTTGATATTGCGTTTAAATCAAAATCTCAATAAACTTGAAATGAGTGCCCGTGAGATTGTGGGAGGGTTAAATACTCAAAACTTAGAAGTTTTTGCTACGCCAGCTTTCTGGTATCTTTACATACAGTGGCGTACCTAGCATATGTAACATCCGGGGCCCATCATTTTTTGGCACCCCCCCCCCATCTGTAAGAAAAACATGATTTTTAGTAACAAACCACACGTCACACATGAGTACCTAGGAAAAGGCAGCATCTTACATATTGCAGTGAGCAGTACATCAATACACCCATTGTAAAACTAAACAAGCCAGACCAGCACAGATCAATCCTACACCGTCAATCCTAACAGAAAACCATGTCTTTCGAACACACAGAACACAGAAAACACCTTCGCCTAGTAAGGAATATGTAATCACAAACTAACCCCTCCCTCTTTTACAAAACTGTAGTGTGGATTTTAGCTACGGAGGTAACAGCTCTGATGCTCATAAAATTCTGAGCATCAGAGCTGCTACCACCAAGGCTGGTGCTAAAAACGCTTCACAGTTTTGTAAAAGGGGGGATAAAATAAAAATACATAGACAAAGGTTAAATTGAACCAGCAAGAAGCTGGACTCTGCATACAATGCTTCACAGAAACAGTGACACATGTCTCCTAAAGCAATAAATAAATAGAAATTTTTTTCTACCTTTGTCTTCTGTGGTTTCTCCTTTCCTCATCTTCTTGTAACTCTCTTCCTTCCATTCACTGTCTGCCGTCTCTCTTCCCCTATATGGCATCTTCTCTCCTTCTATGCCCCTTCCAGAAACTGTATGCCTCCCCCTTCCATCTCTCCTTTCACCCCATTGGTCTGGCATCTCTCTCCTCGCCTTCCCTCTCCCACACCTCTCCTCATAGTCTGGTATCTCCCCTTCCCTGATTCTCTGGCATCTCTCTCCTTTCCTTTTCTTCCATCTTTCGTTCCCCCTCCATGCTCTCACATCTCCCCCTTCCTTTTCCCTTAGACTGGCATACCTTCCTCCTACGCTCCAAGCCCTGGCATCTCCTTTAATTCCCTCCCTCATCTTCCTTCTCCCTCCAGCTGGGTACCGCAACACTCTTCCCTGCAGCTCTGCACTTCCCCACAATTGCCATGCTTCGGTTCCTCTTCTTCCTTCCTTCCTCCCCCCCCCCCCCCCGCGGGACCCTGCGGCACCATCAACTCTTACTCCCTCTAATGTCGGCCCTGCAGCTCCAGACTTCCTCGCACCTTCTCCCCTCCCCCTTTGGATCGCTATTATTTTAAATGTTATAGCCGCGGAGCTGTATCCATCAGTGGAGATGTCTAACCTCGGCCTGCCCCGGAACTCTTACTGCAGCAGACGCCCGTCTAGGCAGGAACAGGAAGTCACTGTTGCAGTAAGAGTTCCGGGGCAGGCCGAGGTTAGACATCTCCACTGATGGATACAGCTCCGCGGCTATAACATTTAAAATAATAGCGATCCAAAGGGGGAGGGGAGAAGGTGCGAGGAAGTCTGGAGCTGCAGGGCCGACATTAGAGGGAGTAAGAGTTGATGGTGCCGCAGGGTCCCGCGGGGGGGGGGGGGGAGGAAGGAAGGAAGAAGAGGAACCGAAGCATGGCAATTGTGGGGAAGTGCAATCCCCCCAATGCGTCCCCTTACCTTACCTCCCCTTACCTTTGCGACGCGTGTGTGCGCTGTGAAGAGAAACTTTGCGCTGCGATGTAATATTTTGTGCGCGCGCGCAGGCCAACGCACCTTAGCGGGAACACTGGTCCAGAGCACTCTGGTTAATTAGCAACTTTGGCTAAGCAATAGCTGGACGGACTAGTCAGATCCCGCTCTCAGGGGAACAGCCACAGATAAGCCTATACCTAAATCCAGACTGTTACCTAAGAAATATTCTTTCCTACCTAGCTCCATCTCTGCTGCTTTCCAGGGCGGTTTCTCTGGCTTTGTTTGTTTATAGATGCAGCAAAAAAATTCAGGTGAACAGGCCTTGTGTGTTACCCAATGAAGCTTATTCAGGTTTCAGCTTTCAGCACAAGATACTTAAATGGTTTACAGTGGCATTAACAAAGGAAATTATGCAGGCACAAGGTCAGTGCACTTGTGTACGCTGTGAAACATTGTTGGTAATTTAATCGACTGGCAGGTTCTAGATTCAGTGGTGTTTTATTGCCATGCAGGGCTGAGGGCAGATGGAACAGCTCAGCAACACTTTGGGCTGTTGGTATCCACCAAACCTCACTGGTCACTTTTCATAGCACCTGTGGGACCACAGACAGAGAGCGAATGACATGTGACAGCTGTAGGCATGTCTTGTATATGGCACTGTTTAGTCTAATTGGGGAGATGGTGTCATTTTGCTTATTGGAAGAAAGAAAGTGGCAGTGTCTGGGGTTTCTTTTTCTAAAGATTAATAGGTGGAAAACCTTTTATTTTCACTGTGCCACATAAGATCTACAGCTAAATTCAGGATCGTTCAGTGTCATCTATTTATAGAGCGGGTAGGGAGAACAGAACCCCCAGCACTAGAGAATGACACGGGGACAAATTTGTCCCCACAGGAACTCAATTTCGCCATCCCGTCCCCATGACTTTTGTCACTCTCCCTGTCCCTGCCCCATTCCTGTAAGCTCTGCCTTAACCGCACCTGCCTTGAACACTTATGATTTTAAAGCGTTTGAGGCTTGTGCAGACGAGGATGGAGCTTAGGCATTGGTGGAATGAGGCTTTATGACATCACAGTCTGAGCGCTAGAATGTTGCCACTTAGGATTTTAAAGCATTTGGGGCTTGTGCAGATGAAGATGGAGCTTGAAGGAATGGGGCTGGGACGGGAAAAGAAGTCTCCGGGACGGGATGGGAAAATTAGTTCTCGCAGGGACAGGGCAAAATTTGTCTACATGTCATTCTCTACCCAGCACAATGCTTTGGGGCGTAGACAGTACTGTGAAAGTCTCATTTCATTCCAACTCCATTTTCAGAGCTATCAGTGTTACTTTAGCTTGGTCTCTATTGGTTATATCGTGATGAAACTCTGTTCCTCACTCCCATATTTTTGGGTTGTTTTTTTGTTTTTTTTTTTGCATCTTTTCTTCTTTGCACAGATTTGTTATATCTATTTTTAGAATAGACAAACACAAGAGATTCAAGGGTTGTTGGATTGTAAGGAATTGCCTATAACAAATGCTATGTGAGCCGCATGGAATGCCCATTTGCTCAATAAATTCTTTGAACTGCAGAAAGGAATTAACAAGATCTCGTTGATGGATGTGTGAAATTTTAACAATTAAATTTGAGATTTCACATTAAAGTGATAGCAATGGTGTTTATAGTTTGCCATTTCCCTAATACAGGCTCATAGCAGATAACATGAGAAATTTTGAGAAGAAAATAAGCAAAAAAAATATAAACCTAAGAAAAGAACTTTTTGAACAGACAGGCTCTCAACTGTTTTTGAAACAGAAGGTGAGAGATCGTTCTCATTTCAACAGGTAAAGAACACGAAGCTGAAACTGCTTGATATGAAAATGTATTTATTTATGCCTCCTTTTATCAAGCTGCACTACCGAGCAGCATAAGCTAAATGCCAAGACACCCAAAGGAATAGAAAGAAGACAGTATAAACCACTGGCATAATCTAATTTAGAGAGAACTAAGACTGAAATTTATTTATTTTTTTCAGTGATCAGATTTTCCAAAGACAATTGCTGGGTTTTACTAAGCAGCGTAAGAGCATTTTACCATGGGCTGGCGAAACAGTCAAGCCAATCAGGGCCTTAGACTCCACCCTCTGTATCCTGGGATACAGAGGGTGGAGTCTAAGGTCCGATTGGCTCAGACGCCTTAGGCCTCAGGCATCTGAGCCAATCAGGGCCATAGGTCCTTCCCCGTGTATCACATGATGCACCGGGGAGGGGAAGGCCCACCATTTTGGACTGGTGGGCCTCAGAACAGGAGGGACAGAGCTTCTCTCCTGCTCCCTACTTCTGACAAAAGCATGGGGGGTTGGGGAGAGCATCCAGTGGCAGATCCCTCCTTTTTTTTAGGGGAGGGAAGTGTAGGGGATGGTTTGGAGGAGGCCTGGCATGGGGGGGCCTCCATTTGCAGGGGGGAGTGGGCATCCTTCCTGTCAATTTTTGCTGGCGGGGGGAGGGGGTCCCCTGGTGACGTTCATTGGGGGTACTTCGCAGAGGGCTGTTTTCAGTGGAGGGAGGACTTTATTTATTTATTTATTTTTTTCAATGAGACAGATATTACACATCATCTGTGCCCACTAAAAAAAATGGCTGAACAAGTAAGCAACTGGTCTTGACCAGTCGCTGTTTTTATATTGCTATAACCCATCACTTTTTTTGTGTGTATTGCCAAGCGATGTTAGCGCATCAGTCGCTCGGCTAGTTTGCATGGCATTTTAATATTAAATAGCTAATTTGGGCGATCGAAGGGAAAAATATGTGGTGAGTTGTTTTATGTATCAGGTCAGAAAATGCAATCATCGCTACAGCCATCAAAACTGGTTTAGCCACGATCGCTGACTTTAGTGCTTCTAGCTCTGAGTCGGGTCTGTAAGAGCAGACAGATTTAAGGGGGGAGGAAAGAGTTTGGGAATAAGTATATTTGACTGTCTTGTGTTACTAGGTCTGCATAATTCTGAAGAATGAGTGCTATTTTAGGGAAAATGTTAAAACTTATCTTTTTGATAAATTCGTCTGATGTTATCATGAATTTTAATGCTATTGCAGTATTTTCGCTGTGTTATCCAGATTTTCATTATTGTAAACCACATAGAACTGAGAGATACGGCAATATAAAAATAAAATGTATTATTATTTTTCTCTGTCCTATTGATAATGGCATTCCTTTTCCATGCATTTTAATTGTAAACTGCAGCACTGGCAGGTATCAAATTTTAATAAACATAAAGATATCTCCAGTATGGAGGCATGAGCACTTCTGAGGAGTTGCTTAAATGGTCTCAGCCCAACCAAGAAGAGAATGAGGTGGATATGGTTCAATCAATGATCTGAAACAACGTCATACCATGGAATTTAATTTCTGCAAATTGGCACTTAGCGAACTAAGATAACACCCTTTTCAGCTGCAGTGGCAAAATAACGCTCAGAGTTTAGAAAGTTGGTTGGTTGGGCTGAGAACCTTTCAGCACCCCCTTGTATGTAATAAAAGTGAGCCAAGTGTAGGACAATCAAGCCCTTGTGACATCACTGATGACGTTGGCTCCTATTGGTGGGACGAGGCATTATGACATCACAATCTCAGCTCTGGTTACCAGAAACTGAAAGTCTTCACACCACGAGGGGGGTGCTGAAAAGTTCAAAGCCCAACCACGAAGAGAATGACGTGGATGTGGTTCAATCAGTGAGCTGGAACAATGTCAAAACAGAGAATTTTGTTTCTGCAAATTGGCATTTAACGAAATCAGATAACGCTCTTTTCAGCTCAGAATTTGGGAAGTTGGTTGGTTGGGCTGAGAACTTTTCAGCACCCCCTTGTATGTAATAAAAGTGAGCCAAGTATAGGACAATCAAGCCCTTGTGACATCACTGATGACGTTGGCTCCTATTGGTGGGACGAGGCATTATGACATCACAATCTCAGCTCTGGTTACCAGAAACTGAAACTCTTTACACTACCATGAAAATTTCTCAGCCCAACCAAGAAGAGAATGATGTGGATATGGTTCAATCGATGATCTGAAACAATGTCAAAACAGAGAATTTTGTTTCTGCAAATTGGCATTTAACGAAATCAGATAATGCTCTTTTCAGCTCAGAATGTAGGAAGTTGGTTGGTTGGGCTGAGAACTTTTCAGCACCCTCTCACCCACCAGCTCCATGGCTCACACCTACTCTGTGTTGTTTTTGACTTTCAAAGTTATTTTTGGACATTCTCTTACGTAGCCGCTTTGACGTTCTGTTACACCCCCACCACTCGCTTTATGTTCCGACGATCACCAATTTGGTTCTTCCTTCTTCATCAGCAGCGCAGCGTGAACAGACTCGTCAGGCTGCCTTTTATTTTTTGGGGGGCACCGTACTTATGAAATAACCTCCCAAAGCCTTTGAGAGAGGAGGAATCTTTGATTAGATTTAAAATCTCTTTAAAAGAAAACCTCAGCTGTCTCGATGGGCTTACCTGGATTAGGAGCCGGGATGCAGCTGTCAGTTGGGAGTATGTGTTTGTGCGATACAAAGAGGCACCAGACAAGCCACAGCAAAGGTCTAAAAAAATGAAAACGGGGCAGACAGAAAACCCAACTATTGGCTAATAAATCAAGGATTTATTTGAAGCAGCCTTTCATGGCGTATGTTTTTGTGTAACCCGCTCAGAACTGCGGGTGTGGCGGGATATACATTTTTTAAAAATAAATGCCGGTAGATAAAATAAGGTGTATTATACGTGGGCGGTTTGAAAAGTTTGGCGTAAAAGCAAGTTAAACAACGTGGCCTCCATCAAGGGCTATACGCTTAGTCCAGCGAGTTTCCTGGGGGAGGGGGGGTTTCGTATCACAGGAAAAATAGCTTACGAAAAAAAAACTGGAAACTCGCTGGACTAAGGGGTCCTTTTACTAAGGCTCGCTAACGGATTTAGCACGCGTTAAATGTTAAGATGCTCATTGGGCGCTATGGGCGCCTTCGCATTTAGCACGCGCAAAATCAGTTAGCCCGCCTTAGTAATAGGACCCCTAACCCCCTCTTCTACTAAACCCCGCTATTGGTTTTAGCGTGGGGAGCCGCGCTGAATGGCCTGCGCTGCTCCCGACGCTCATAGAATTCTTTCTTTTAAAAAATGCAATAAATAAATAGGTATCTTCATAGTGCCCATTCCATCCGCCTAACCCACCCTCCCCACCAGGCAGTCCTCAGTTGTACAATTAAAATTGCCCTTGTGGATAAACAGTCTTTGAAAGGAATTGTTCTTGTAATATAACACTTTTGAGTTCCCTTTATGTTTATTTGCAAATTAATATCAAAACGATATTTTCGACAGGCTGAATTTAACAAGTGAGTTGATTTGACATCTGTTGTATTAGGAAGCCACCTAGTGGTAAGAGTACGCTGTTCAATAACTACCGTGTTTCCCCGAAAATATGACACTGCCTTATATTAATTTGGGGTCCAAAAAACACACTAGGGCTTATTTTCGGGGGATGTCTTATTTTTTTTCTTTTGTACAACGATCATCTCTCACCCATCCCCTTGTGCAGCATCTTTATCCCTCCCTTCCATCCCCTCGCCCCGTGCAACAGAACCCCAAAAGCAATTTCATTGTGTTGCGTTAGATCTAATCTAAGCATTGCTCTTGTATGCCACATCTTCCCTATAAAATAGAGCTTTAAATGGCTAACAGATAAACAAATTACAGATCATCCTTAAACAAACTGAAATACAAAAAGTCTTGAGATCTTTGTGGGCTTTTCTGAGGTAATTACAAAACCAAACAGCTCCAAAGGATGAGCCACTTGCCTGTGCTGAAGTGTGTCTGGCACCATTTTGACAACTTTTAGTTTATAACATTTTTAATTGAAGAAATCAGTAAATATACAATAATATAATACAATAAAATAGCCATTAAATTAAAATTCATCATATTAATTTCCATCAAATACCTTTCATTTCTTCAAAATATATTTCCAAAATACCCATTCCATCTCTCAATCCCCTCCCCCTAATTCCTACCTCCCTTCCCTTTTCCTATTGACCTCTCCCCCCTATCCTCCCCCAAAATTTAGTTTATAACTTTTTATTGAAAGAATCATACTAAACCCCCCAAACCCAATGAAAGTTGACAAAAATAAAATAATAATAAAAGTAAAGAACTGGAATTTTAGATAAATAATCATAGCTTCAATGTAAATCATTAAGAATTAAACTTCTTGCCTTAGTTGAAAGATTCTGAATATACGGATCTCAAATTTCCATAAACATACGAATTTTCCTAGCCGAACGCCTAACTTCCCAAGTCTCAAATAACAATAGCCGATGAAACTGGTTCCTCCAATACCAAAAACTAGGTGCTTCTTTTGATAACCAAAATTGCATAATACATTTATGTCCTATTATACACGCCTTTTGAAATAAGAGACACTTCTTTTTACCAAAAACCCCACAAGCCGCAGCTTTTCCAAAAATTATTCCCCTTGATGAATCTACAACAGAACAACCCCCATAATGAACCTAAAAATAACTGGATGGCAGACCAGAATGATCTAATTAAAGGGCATGACCAAAACGCATGACTTAAAGTACCAGGATCCCTATTAAACTTAATACAAATTGGGGTATTAATCAAACCCACATGAAAAGCTTGAATTTGTGAAAAATAAGCTCTATGTAAGACTCTAAATGAACATTCCCTCCAAATAGAGCCCGAAATAACTTTTGGGATTCTATTAATAGCTTGTGTAAAATCCATAAGTGAAATTTGACTTCCCAATTCCTCACTTCAGTTCTGTAAAATTTTTTCATAGGTACAATCAGGTAATACATTTGACAACTTTTAAAAAACTGTTGTTACACTCAGTGTTTGGGGTGTCGCAGCCCAACTAAAGCTGGCATTTGGGGCTAGAAATCCCAGGACTGCTTCAGTGGGTGATCTTCGCTAATTTTGGGGGTGTTGTACAGATAATACGAAGCCATTCTCCCCTTTTGCTGCAGAAGCCCGATGACCCCGCCAACCCATCCCGCTGCGCGGCATCTTTCCATCCCTCCTTCCCATCCCGCGCAGCAGAACCCTGCCGACCCAACCACCGTTCCAAACAGCAGCGGCTGCTTCGCGGCCTTCCCATCCCTCTGCCGCATCACTGATGATGTCATCAGTGACGCAGCACAAGCAGCCTGTTTGAAAGAGTTCGCCAGCGAGGGCGAACAGCACCTTTACGCTTCGTACAAGGCATTTTCTCTTTTTCAGAGATAACACTGCTTAACGTTACTCCGGTCCCTGCCGCCATTTGCCCCACCCCGCTCATCCTCATTTTCAAAACAGCACGAACTTGCTGCCCGCTTCGTGTCGGCTATCCCTCTGATGTCACTTCTTAGGCGCGGGCCCAGGATGTGATGTCAGAGAGAGGCTTTCACAGACACGAGCAGCGCGTTCGTAATGCTGCTCGCGCAGGAAAATGAAAGAGGTACGAGGGAAGGGAAGGGCCGAACGTTGCCTGGCGGGGGACGTGAAAAGGGGGGGTCGAAGAGGAGGATGCCCTTTACAAAGACTATGCCCAGGAATGCCCCTCCCCCCCGCTCCCCCTTTACTAAGCCAGTGGGCCTGGTAGATCACTAGCAAGCAGGACCGCAATCTAGTCAGGTTTTCCCCAATGAATATGCATTGAAAGCAGTGCATGCAAATAGATCTCATGCTTATTCATTGGGGAAATCCTGAAAACCTGACTGGATTTCGGCCCTCGAGGACCATAGTTGCCCACCCATGGGCTAAGCCATAGCATTCATCTACTAGCCAGACTCAGAATGCAGATGTAATTGTATTGGGGGCAAGAATTTTTGTTGTAAAGGGTGGATTAAGTTAGAAGGTGGAGTGAGGGGTGAAGAAATCCTTGAGCACTTGTATGTGAAGATGGAAGGCAAGGTAGTAGAGAGTTGTGCGGAGACAGAAATCCCACCTGTCCCCACCCATCCCCACCAGTATCCCGCCTGTCCCCGCCCTTCCCTGCCCGAATCTCCTCCATCCCTGCCCGAACCCGCAAGGAATGTCCTCCATCCCCGCAAGAATCCCCTCCTTCCCCGCCCGATCCCAGGAGGAATCCTCTCTGTCCCTGCCAGAATTTCCTCTGTCACCACCAGAATCTCCTCTGCCCCTGCCTGACCCCATGAGGAATCCCTTCCATCCCCGCTCAACCCTACGAAGAATCTCCTCTGTCCTTGCCAGAATCTCTTCCGTCCCCGCCCGACCCCATGAGGAATCCCTTCCGTCCCTGCCTGACCCCACGAGGAATCTCCTCCGTCCCCGCCAGAATCTCCTCCATCCCCTTGAGGAATCCCCTCCGTCCCTGCCCAACCCCATGAGGAATCTCCTCCGTCCCCGCCAGAATCTCCTCCATCCCCTTGAGGAATCCCCTCCGTCCCTGCCCAACCCCATGAGGAATCTCCTCCGTCCCCGCCAGAATCTCCTCCATCTCCGCCTGACACCGCGAGGAATCCCCTCCATCCCCGCCTGACCCTACGAGGAATCTCCTCAGTCCCCCCCATAAAAATTACCCGTCCCCATAAAAAAAAAGCAGCAATTACTTCTGACAGTTTGGATTTTAGTTTAATTGAGTTTTACAGAAAACTCAAAACAAAGTCAGACATCTGCCAGAACACACAGACAGGCCTTCACCAATCACAAATTACAAATAGAAATATGAATATCACAACTGAACTGGAAACCCCAAAACATCAAGCTCCAGCTCTGTCTCCCCAATAGGTGGATGTACGGCAATCAGCAGCCGGATCGACGGAACATTAAGTAGGCCATGGGAACCCCGGTTCCATCCCTGTGGGCCTGGGGGGGGGATCCCTGTGGATCAGAGGGATCCTCATGGGAGTCCCGTAGACCTGGGGGGTCCCTGTGGAGTCCCTGCAAGCCCCGTGCAGGCCTCTACAATGTAGCTCACTGAGGCCTGGTTCCAATTAAGTGAGAAGCCTCAGAAAAAAACTGCCAAGACTGAAATGAAAGGTATATAAATAGATCTGCTTTTCATTGAATAAAGAAAGTCTTAGGACGGTGACTGGAACAATATTATCACGCTTTATAGAACAATGCAGGTCTGTACATAACAAATGGAATAAAGCTTAGCACCTTGGGAAAGGTTTATTTATGAGACACTGTTTGGGATTCATTGGAGCCTCCCTTTAGCTTCTTACAGAATTTTATTTGGCCAGATATGCCATTTTCCCTACTGTCTTTAACATTTCCCTTCTCCCCCGGCCAGGCTGGTTTTTCAGCAGCTCTACCATGCAGTTTGATCTTGCATAGTCTTGGTGGATATCCTGAAAATCTGACTGGCTGGGTTGGAGACTCCCTGGGTCAGTGGAACGTGTGCAAGGGGCTGTCCTAAGTGACTTTGGTTGCTGGCATGTGACTGGCACCGACTGCGTCTCTCCCTGGACACACACGGGTGACATTTAAACAGCCCATTGAAAGTCAGTAGGTGACTAGCAGGAAGGGAAAATGGGCCTGGCGATCGCTCTGCTGCTCTCTCTCGTCGCCACCCTGGTGGGTCTGGCTTTCCTGCTGGTGGTCGGTGTCCTCTACTTTGAGCTCTCAAACTCTGAAATCCCTCCAGGAGTTGCCCACCCGTGGAAACTCCGGTTCCTTAACTGCCTTCTGATCGCCTGCTCGGTTCTGGTAAGAAGCGTCCCGCAGAAGAGATCGGGCTGACCCGTTTCTTTTTTTGCAGGGTCTGGGTACTGTACCCCGGGATCCGCACTTTACCTTGTTTCTGCCAGGGGCGGGTCGGATCAGCCTTGTGGGTTTATAGAGCAGAAGGTCGTTTCTCTTACACAATCCACCCCCCTGTACAAAACCGTAACGCGGTTTTTAGCGCCAGTAACAGTAATTCCTTTGAGCGTCGGAGCTGTTACCGCCACGGCTGGCGCTAAAAAGCGCGCTATGGTTTTGTAAAAAGTGGGGGGTAGGGAGGGATTCGTTGCATTTTTTGACTTATTCCACTGGCCTTTTACGGAAATGGGCTCAGGGGAGTGTGTGTCCAGTGACGGTACAGGTCAGCCTAGGTCCTGTCCCCTCGTGCAGTTCTGACCACTTCTTTCTGTGCCTTGCGCCGCACCTCAACAGTGTTCTTTGTTTCTAAGGGCTCCTTTTACGAAGCTGCGTTAGCGGCTTCAGCGCACGCGACTTTTCATCGCACGTTAATCCCCGCGCTAGCCTTAAAACTACCGCCTGCTCAAGAGGAGACGGTAGCGGCTGGCGCGGCCGGCGGTTTAGTGCGCGGTATTACGTGCGTTAAACCGCGACCGCGCCTTCGTCAAAGGAGCCCTAAAATTATTCCGCAGTTGGGTTATAAGAAAGAACGCCTTCAGACCTCCAAACAAAATCCTCTTGGCAATGGTTTGCAGGATCTGGGGCCTGATTTCTTTTTTTTTTAATATTTTTTATTCTTTTTTTAAATTCTTACATCAAGTGAAATACATGTAATACATTCAATTATGAAAAAACACTTGAAATTATTATTAAATGTTCTTACAATGTGAATTAAATAAACCCTTTATCAGAATTTTATATCATATTAATATTACAATAGTTTTCCCTCCCTACCCCTTCTATATGTTCTATACATGTGTTATTATATCTGATCAGTAGAATAATTTGTCAATGGTCCCCATATTTTATTATGGGGCCTGATTTCTAATTTGCATCTGCCTTCCTTCCTTCCTAACCTCCTCATTCCTCAATGCTCTCCACGAACTTTGAGATCTACAAATCAAAATCTCCTATTAATTCCCTCTATAAAAGAGTTCTATTATACACGGAAAATAAATTTTGCTGTATCTGCCCCAACTTTGTGGAATTCTCTTCCACAACCACTTCGAGACGAGCAACTTCTAGACAAATTTAAGATAAGCCCGAAGACTTTTTTATTTTGCGATGCATTCTCTTCTATTTAGACTCTACTCTTCTCTCTAATTATATTTATATTACTTTCTACTGTTTGTTTTTTAATTTAATTCTTTATGTCTCTCTTAACCCTTTCAGGACCAAGGGACATATTTGTCCCATAACTTTAAAATCCTATAAATTTTGATTGGGATAGTCTACAGTTCTAAATTTGATATGTACGGATTCCATATGGTACTGCCTTTATGTAAACAAACTGGTTCCGACATTCATTCATTAGCGTCGTTGCCAGATTGACGAGAAGATTCACTTACCACACTGTCCATAAGCCAGAAGTTTGATTTTTAAAAAAAAAATAATAATGATATTTCACAAAAAAAAATCAATTTTTTGGCATCTGCAAGCCCTTTTTACCATAAAAATGTCGTCAAAACCACAAAAATTGGCCTACGATCTTTATGGTCCTGAAAGGGTTAAAGAACTTTCTCCACCCAACATGTTTTATTCCCAATTCCCCTTTCTCCCTTTTCTCTCTACAATGTAACTCTACCCTCCCATTCCCTTTTATCCTCACTGTCAAGTTTGTCTTGTTAATGTCTTTAATGTTCACTAAATGCACTTCTAATTATTTACTATTTCTTTACTTTTTTAAAATTTAATGTAAAACCGGCCAGATATTTGTTTGATGGTCGGTATATTAAAATCTAATAAACTTGAAACTTGAAAAGCCAAGAGTGACTCACTCTAAAAGCCTGGGAGCCTTTGGCAATTTCCTCGGTACACACCGTCTAATATCTTCCAACCAAGAGCAGCTCTTCCAGTTTCTCTTGGCACTGGGACCTCAAAGGAGCAGTAAATGGTTTCCAGTATAGTTGAGCCCTGCAGTGTCCAGGATCCCACATTAATCATGCCGGATTGTTACCTCAAACTCTGCATAATAATAATAATAATAATATTATTATTTTAATATACCGTCTAACCAGCAGTTCATAGCGGTTTACACAATAGATACTCAGCATACAATATAATAATAACATCATACCTAATAAAATTCTAAGTAACTAATACAAGCATTAAAACTAATGAATAACAAAAACACAATATAAATTAAAATAAGTATAGATAAAAAGATTAAGGGGTCCTTTTATCAAGCTGCGGTAGGGGTTTAACGCACGTAATATCACGCGTTAAACCGCCTGCCGCACTAGCCACTAACGCCTGCATTGTTTTTTAGCCAGCCGCGGGGGTTAGCACGTGATGAAATGCCTGATGGCTTGATAAAAGGAGCCCTAAAAGTACATTATAACTACATGATAATATGAAAATCAATAATGTATATTAGATTGTTGAAATAAGTGGGTTTTAAGATTTTTTTTCGAAATTGAGAGTAAGTAAGAAATGGAGCAACGAGAAGATTCAAACATGAATTCATTAATCCTGCTTGGAATGCGAAGGTCCGATCCAAAATTTTTTTAGAACGATATGCATTTGCTGAAGGAAAATAAAACCAACCAGATCTACGGATATTTGTCTTAGATTGTGTGGTCGAAGCAGATTTGGAAGAATGAAAAGTATTAAACCAAAAAAATAGCGTCAGGATGTGAGGAATTTCTCCTCGCTCCCGGGTCGCCTTTTCCAGTACACCTGGGAGCCCCTTTGGACTACTATGACTTCAGTGGCTCGTAGCCGCCTACTTAACTGTTGATGCCCCTTTCTATTGTTCTACCCTTTATAAGTTTATCTTTTTCTTTTTTTTGCTATGCAGTTTGATACTGGGGATTCATTTGGAAGGAGGACCTAGGGTGGGTTGGGGTAGGGTAGGGAGCTTGGGGGTTTGAAGTAGAGAATTGCGCGGGGACAGAAATCCCACCCATCCTCGCCCGTCCCCGCCAGGATCCTCTCCATCCCCAACCGTCCCCATCAGGATCCTCTCCGTCCCCACCCGTTCCCATCAGGATCCTCTCCATCCCCACCTGTCCCCATCAGGATCCTCTCTGTCCCCACCCGTCCCCGCAAGGAATTACCTCCATCCCCGCCCGTCCCCATAAAAAACAGCAATTACTTCTGACAGGATCATCAATTCCACAGTTTCTTTTGTGTTTGCGCTGCTGTTTTCCTTGTGGAATCTCTTTCATGGAATCCTTTTTTTGTTTTCTGTTCAGGTACTTATAAACCCCCTCTTTTACTAAGGCTGACGTGTCCATTATATTATATGGACGAACCCTGCTTCCAAAGCCTTCCATGCCCGTGAGAGTCCCGTTGGCTAGAGGGGGGTCCCCGTGGGAGTCCTGTGGGCCAGAGGGGGGTCCCCGTGGGAGTCCCGTGGGTTAGGGGGGGATTCCCGCGGGACCCGCGGGATTCCCGTGATCCCCGTTCCCATGCAGACCTCTAGTTTGAAGGGGGGGGGAGTTGTTATCTGCTGTGGGTTTATTGAAAATGTTTTGGGCTTGTTTTATCTATTATGTGAACCGTTACCTGTTTAATTTCTTTTGTTGAGCTCAATAAATATATTTGACTATAAACCCCAAAATATCCCAATCTTTGTCTAGTAAAGTATTTAAGTCAGATTCCCACAGCTTCTGAAGACCACTTAAGGTGGAGGCTGCAGGTCCAGTAGAAGATACAGATAAAGCAAAGTGATATTATGGGCTCCTTTTACTAAGCTGCGTTCGGGCTTTAACGTGCAGAATAGCGCACGCTACATTGCCGCATGCTGGCGTTAGTTCTAGCCGTGTAGCGCGTGATAATTTCCTGCGTGCGCTAAAAACCTTAGTAAAAGGAGCCCTATATGTTGGGTAGTTTTTTGAGTTGAATTGTTTTCAGTCACGTTGTGTGACGATGAATATAGCTAGATAGTTTTCATTAATCATCAATTTGCCCTATGGTGCCCTAGTATGTTTGCTGGGACGGTGGGCACAATGTTCTTTGAGACCCTTTCCTGATTTCTAGGTGTGGCTTTTCTGTATAAC
This sequence comes from Geotrypetes seraphini, assembly GCF_902459505.1. NCBI lineage: Eukaryota > Metazoa > Chordata > Amphibia > Gymnophiona > Dermophiidae > Geotrypetes > Geotrypetes seraphini. The sequence continues at coordinate 9,016,592 of NC_047098.1, read as the reverse complement.
CAGGGGAAGATTGTAGAGAACCTGGGTATCTGCAGTCAGGTGGTCTTTCTTCGCTGCATGAGGGATCGGTGGTTGATCAAGAAGGCGGGTGAGGACCCGAAACTCTTCGTCAAGGACCTGATGTTTGACCACGTGCCTGTGAGACTTTATCAGCCCAAATCTCCATCTTCCGGTGGGAGGAGAGGGCTGGTCTATTTCCAAGGAAGAGGCTTCATGTTCGGAAGCTTAAGTAAGATATCAGTATGTATAATTATGATTATTAGGAGTGAAAAGGTGCAATACAGTACTCCCCCGAAATTCACGGGGATTCCGTTCCAGGACCCCCCCCCCCCCCAAGCGAATTTTGAAAAACCACCAATGCGGTTTTTAGGTAGGAGAGGGCAGCTGGAGAGGCAGGAGAGGGCTGGCGGGTGAAGGAAATCACTCGCGGTCTGCTCCGACCGCCTCTTCCTGGAGTAAAGTCGGGCTACACCAATCAGGAGCTGCTTTGACACGCAGCTCCTGATTGGTGTAGTCCGACTTTACTCCAGGAAGAGGCGGGAACACTATACTAGGAATTCTATGAGCATTGGAGCAGTGTCAGAGCAATTCCTCAAAACCACACTCCACCAGACCCTCCCAAAAACTGAAACTATCATTCCCCTCTATAAAAGGTATATCCCACGCAGGAAAACTTGGAACATCTCTCCCCTTTAGAACCACAGAACTCTGGAACAACCTCTCATCTCCACCCAGAAACTCAAGCTCCTTCCAATCCTTCCGCAAACACTTGAAAACTTGGCTCTTTGCAAAAATCTAATCACCTCCCGTTCTCCAGTATTCTGTCCCTCTCTTTCCTCTTAGTCCCTCTCCTTTATCCTTCATTGTAGTTCCTTTCCTCTTAATTCTGTAAACCATGCCGAGCTCTGCGCTTGCGGAGATGGCGCGGTATACAAACCTAAGGTTTAGTTTAGTTTAGTTGTGGCTCCAGGCCACAATAGAAACCTCTACCGCGGGGAGATAATTATACAAGAAGACTGTTTCTCATGTCAAAGCAGAAGCAAATCTCTGAAAATCTGCCTGTGTATATTTCTTTCCCAGATTCCTATGACAGCTTGTGCCGTTACCTAGCGAAAGGATCAGAATCGGTGGTTGTGTCTGTGGCGTAAGTCGTACCGCTTTCCAGTCCTAGCCTGCTCTCCCTATGAGCCAGAAGTTTTAACTGTCGGCACAGCGCCAGCGCCATAAAATCAGTCAGTAGAAATTCCAAAGCGATTTGTAGTTTTTATGCTACTGAGTTGCTAATCCTTAAGCAATTTTGTTTGTTAAATGTTGAAAAGTAAGGAGAAATCTTAACACTGGGCCAAAGGATTCAGACAAAGTGCAACAACCCCCTTTTTTTACTGACGCGTAGTGCGGGTATGAGCGTCGGAGCAGTTACCACCGCTGCCGGCGCTAAAAACCCACGCTACGCGTTAGTGAAAGAGGGGGTAAATATTTCCATCAAAATGAGCAATCGCATGCCAACTCCAAGTTTCTCTGATTAACTGCACTTGTGTTTATATTTGATAACTTTTTTATTGTTATGCCGTCAATACAATTATGCTTTTTTTTTTTATTTTAATTTTCAGATTTCAAAATTTTTTACATCAGCATATTACATGTTGATAATTGAAAACAATACCATGTTTCCCCGAAAATAAGCCCTAGCAGGATTTTCGGGGGTAGGTCTTAATATAAGCCCTACCCCAAAAATAAGCCCTAGTCCAGGGATTCGCCGGCAGTTCTCCTTCCCTCCCTCCCATCCCTTGTGCAGCAGAACCCTTGAGCGAGCGCCGCACCCCCCCCTGAGCACCTGCACCCGCAGCGCAGCCAAACTCCCATCCTTCCCTCCCTCCCATCCGAACCCCGCCGACCATCATCAGTAACATGGCAGAGTGAATTCACGGGCGGACAAGGCCAAAGCAGCCTGTTTAGAGTGCTGCCGGCCCAGCGCTGCTTAGGGAGGTATGTAGGGTTCGCTCGTGGTCGGTGGGGTTGTATTCTTTGGGAATACAAACAGTTAATCCTTGTCCACCAAAAAGGTCCAGAGAGAATGATCAGGGAAAAAAAGACGGCATTAGAAGTGAAATGCGTGGAATGTCAGAATAAAATGGTGTCTTGCCTTTTCTAATCCCCTTTTCTTTAATGCTTTAGGTACCGCTTGTCTTCCAAGTATAGGTATCCCACCTCTTTTGAGGACTGCCTCCATGCGACCGTGCACTTTCTGAAGACAGCTGTGGACTATGGTGTCGATCCCGCCTCTGTTATTGTTGGCGGAGACAGTGCTGGGGGCACCCTCACGGCTGCTGTATGCCAATCGCTGGCGAGCAGAGCTGACGTCCCCACGCTCTACGCTCAAGTCCTGATCTATCCAGTTCTCCAGATGGTGGACTTCAATTTGCCCTCCTATCAGCAGAACCACTCAATTCCTTTCCTCTATCGTGAGCAAGTTGCTGTCTGTGGTTTGAATTACCTACACGGTGATATGTCAGTAATAGATGAGGTCCTGGAAGGTAAACATGTGCCCGCTGACATGAAAGTGAAGTTCAGGAAATGGCTGAGCCCGGACAATATCCCCGAGGAGTTCAAAAGAAGAGGGTTCAAACCCCAGGTGTTCACGTCACATATAAATGAGGTCCATGAAGCGGTGCAAAAATTTCTTGAGCCTTTATTATCCCCACTTTTAGCTGAAGATACCGCAATTTGCTCTCTGCCAAAGACTTACATTTTGACATCTGAATTTGACGTGCTGAGGGATGATGGATTGCTGTACAAGAAGAGGCTGGAAGATAATGATGTCCAAGTGACCTGGTACCATGTCAAAGATGGCTTCCATGGGGTGGTCTCTTTCTTCAACGAGGACAGTTTGTTTTTCCCAGCTGGAAAAAGAGCAATTGATGACATTATATGCTTCATAAAACATGCATAAGTCTGTGAAGCTCTTGAAATGCTACTTTAGGGCCCAGCAAGTGACAATTACACTTGTCACTTAACATACGATTGGTCGAACTGTTTGAGAAATTGGGCAAGGCCTGCACAGGGCTGTTCCCAAGTAATGGATAAAGCTTATAGGGGTCCTTTTACTAAGGCGTGCTAACTGATTTATCGCACGCTATGTGCTAATGCGTCCATGGAGTATAATGGGCGCGTTAGCATTTAGCATGTGCTAATCGTTAGCGCATGCTAAGTCAATTAGCGCACATGAAATCGCTTAGAACGCGCTAAATCGGCTAGCGCGCCTTAGTAAAAGAGGGGGAAAATATTCAAAGATTTTATTTCGGTTCTTATGCCCCAGTCCAGGATTTCCTTCACCTGGCACAAAATAACAACATTTTCATATATCTTTAGTTCAACGCTGCTTATCAATTATGGTACATAATAAGTTTCTTTTAACGTATCCTATTGTCATTTTTCATTCAACTATTTAATTACCCTTTCCATCCAAACTACAACTAAGGCCCAGATTCACTAAAGATAGCGATTCAATCGCTGTTGGCCTATTTTAAAACAGTGATTGATTTTTTGCATGCAAATGATTTGAACGGATGTGCAAGGGGGGGGGGGGTGCAGAGTGCCCTGGGCGCCATCTTGGCAGAGACACCAGTATCCTGGCGATGGAGGTGGTTTCTTAAATGCATGCCCCCCAGTACCTCTCAAAGTCTTCTAGTCATTGCCAGCAGTGAGTAGAAAATCCTCCCTACTGCTCACACCAGCTTCGAGCCCTCACTCTGATGTAACTTCCTGTTAATGGGACCAGGAAGTTACATCAGAGGGCAGCCTTGAGCCAGCACAAGCAGCAGTTAGGAGTTCCTGCTCACTGCTGTTGAAGGCTTGAAGATTTGAAGAGGTAGTTGGGGGTAGTGATTTGGGGGGGTGCTAGGTGCCCTGGGCATCATCTTGGCAGGGACATCAATGATGGAGGGGGTTTCTTAAATGCATGCCCCCCAGTACCTCTCAAAGTCTTCTAGTCATTGCCAGCAGTGAGCAGAAAATCCTCCCTACTGCTCACACCAGCTTCGAGCCCTCCCTCTGATGTAATTTCCTGTTAATGGGACCAGGAAGTTACATCAGAGGGCAGCCTTGAGCCAGCACAAGCAGCAGTTAGGAGTTCCTGCTCACTGCTGTTGAAGGCTAGAAGATTTGAAGAGGTAGTTGGGGGTAGTGACTTGGGGGGGGGGTGCTAGGTGCCCTGGGCACCATCTTGGCAGGGACATCAATGATGGAGGGGGTTTCTTAAATGCATGCCCCCCAGTACCTCTCAAAGTCTTCTAGTCATTGCCAGCAGTGAGTAGAAAATCCTCCCTACTGCTCACACCAGCTTCGAGCCCTCACTCTGATGTAACTTCCTGTTAATGGGACCAGGAAGTTACATCAGAGGGCAGCCTTGAGCCAGCACAAGCAGCAGTTAGGAGTTCCTGCTCACTGCTGTTGAAGGCTAGAAGATTTGAAGAGGTAGTTGGGGGTAGTGAATTGGGGGAGGGGGTGCGGTTTGCCATCTTCCCTCGGCTCCAGGTGCCAGATTCTCTTGCAATGACACCGTGTGGTCCTATTCAAGTCTAGTCTAGAAGCCCACCTTATTGAGACTGCTTTCAAAGCCCTTATTCCCCTATTCATATCTGCTGGTATTTCATTCTTATTGCATATTCGCACATGAGAAATGCAATCCAGCCACATCACGAGCATATCTGCTGTTTTTAAGCATTTGCTAATTCCTGTCTTGAATAAATTGTAAGCTCTACAGAGAAGGAACTGCCTCTTAATGTGTTTATATTTAAAGGATAAGATTTGCCTTTCTGTGGTTACAATAAAGTGATTTATACAAATATTTATTTTGTTAAGGGACAATGGAGGTTAAGTGAGTCGCCCTGAGTCACAAGGAGTGAGAACTGAACCCAGTCCCCCTGATTCTCAGGGCATTGGGCTAACCATTAGGCTCCTCCCCCACCTCACTTAGAACTGTGTATGTCTAGCCGTGTTATAGAAATTAGTAATACTGTAGTAATCGTAGTCAAACGTGCTCTTTCTTACCTCTGGAGTTAGGTTTCCTGTTCATAGATCATTCCAAGCAGGCAAGCGGAATAAACGCACTTTCTTATCAAACCTTTAGGAAGTCAGTCAAAACTTATCTCTTTGATCAATTTCTCTGACTCCATTTCTGCCTTGATGTATTTTTAAAACACTTCCAGATAAATATGATTCATCTTAACATGCTAAAGTAATTTCGAAAGTTTTTTTTTGTAATACCGCTGTCTGTATACAGTCTCTTCCTCTGTAAACCGCTCTGTACTATTTGTGGTGGTGACAAAGGCGCGCCGACAACCCAGCACAGACAACTGAGCGCAAGGCGGAAGCGCGCTGAAGAAAAACAGTATTTTAAAGGGATCCGACAGGGGGTGTGGGGGGGAACCCCCCACTTTACTTAACAGAGACCGCGCCGGCGTTGTGGGGGGGTTTGGGGGGTTGTAACCCCTTACATTATACTGAAAACTTCACTTTTTCCCTAAAAAAGAGGGAAAAAGTTAAGTTTCCAGTAAATGAGGGGGGTTACAACCCCCCCAAGCCCCCCACAACACTGGTGTGATCTCTATTAAATAAAGTGGGGGGGGGTTCCCCACCAATACCCCCGTCAGAGCCCCTTAAAATACTGTTTTTCTTCGGCGCGCTTCCACCTTGCGCTCAGTTGTCTGCGCTGGGTTGTCATCGCGTGCTTTTGACTATGAACCGTTTGTGGTATTATGGCATATAAAAATAAAGTTATTATTAACCCAATTCTTGGAACACTTCTAGCCAGACAAGTTTTTAGGATTCTAACTATTAATATGCACAACATCAGCGGCATAGCGAGAGAGGTTGACGCCCCGCATCGCCACGCCATGTGCTCCCCCCCCCAATCTTCCCTGCTGCACCGTGCGCCCTCTTCTCCCTGCGTGCCTTTTGAAGTGTTCTACGGCGCAAGCAGCATCTCGCACTTGTTGCTTGTGCCGGTCTCAGTTCCCGTCTGACGTCACGACCTGGTCCTGCGACGTCAGAAGGGAGCCGAGGCTGGCGCAAGTAGCAAGTGGAAGATGCTGATCACGCCAGAGACCAAAGAGGTACGCAGGGGGCAGAGAAGAGAAGTGGTTTTGGCGCCCCCCCCCCTTTGTAAAAATGGCACCCGTAGCGGCCCGCCCCCCCTTTTACTCCACCACTGTATAAAATACTGTAGATTTGCATAGTACAGCGGTATTGCATGCAAATTTATCTCATGTGGGTATCCTGAAAACTGGACTGACTAGGTGTGTGCAGAGGACAGGGTTGAGAACCCCTGCTCTAGTGAATGAGTGCCTACTGCTCCTGGAACAAGTGCACTGAGGTCACGAAACAAAAACCCCTCACATTTATATTTCACGTCCACTTGCATAGGAAACTCCACCGCGTGGCTTTGTGATGGAACCCTGTTGCCTGGCGTGTGTTGTCAAGACATTCCATTTCTATGGCGACATGACAATGGGCTTCTGAGGCCAGAATGCTGGCCACTCTCTCTGCACGGATCTGAGAGATCGCTCCACCCGTAAGCCTCAGCTATGAGCCCTGAGTGACCACCCTTTGCATCCCATCAGAGACGTCGCTGCACAGTCCGCAGGAGACACCAACCCGGCATCCAGAGACATGAATAGTGCAAAATCCTACATTGACCCCTGTTGGAGAGTAGAGAAGAGATACTCCAACAGAGTTCTCGTAGGAAACTGGCTGGAAGAGAGGAAAAAGGTACGGAAAAAGAATCGCAGGTCAAGAGGCACTTTTTAGGAAGCTTAGGGTAACCTTTACAACTCATTAAAAAACCGCCCAAATGAATATGGGCATACTTAGAGGTAACAAAGGTGACCCAAGAAAGAAGGAAACAATTTCTTTCTTTAAGACGTGAAGTAAGATCCCTGGGAGCATCTTTTTTATTAGCATACCCTTGCAAATGTATAGTGAAGTATGCCCAAATTAAGTATGTATTCTTTCTCCCTGACCATTTAAAATCTTTTCTGGAGCTGAAAAGGATAGCCTGAAATTGACGAAGTGAATTATAAGAAAGCAAAACCTGTCTTAAGCCTTTCTTTTAATTTTTTTCCTCAATGATTAAATTTCTTCTCGTATATTCTGGCCGTAACTCCCCCTTGTTATTTCTGCTCTAATGAAGGACATACAATTATTCTACTTTCTTTAAAATGATAATTTGCAAATTTTATTATTGCTGTGTTTGTTGTTGAAAATTATAAATAAATAAATTTTTTTAAAAACCACCCAAATGTACAGGTGTAATGTGGATTTGCTCATGTCTTTTTCGTTGTAGCTTGAGGCGAGTTACATTCTGGTACAGCAGTGCATCGCACACTCTGTGTCCCGGAGGTATTCCAGGTGTACCCCGAGATGCCGTTGAGGAGGGGAGGTGCCGGCATCGGCTGACTGCGTACGGGATGTGCCCCTTGCGATGAGAGGCATGTCATGTAGTCAGTCCAGCTGGCGCCTTGAGCTTTCCCCATCGCCAGCGCCCTTTCCCTTTATCCTCGTCTCTCTTTCAGCAGCACCTCCCCACCGGCAATAATAGGCTCAGAGCCATGGCTGCAGGACATCCACGCATGCGCAGATAGCGGAGTGATGATGTCACGCGTGCGTGCGACGTCATTGCTTCGATGTCCGCGCTTTCCTGGGTGCCCTGCCAGCAGCTTAAAAAGTTTGCGGCACTGTGATACAGGATGCGTTTGTACATGAAGCAACGGAGGAGGGTTCAGTGACTTGCCAAGGGCAGAGGGAACAGCAGCAGAATTTCAGAAAAGGTTCTTCTAAATACAGTATAGAAACATAGAACATGACGGCAGAAAAGGGCCACGGCCCATCCAGTCTGCCCACCCTAATGGCCCACCCCCTAACTACCTCCACGAAGAGATCCCACATGCCAAATAGAAACATAGAACATGACGGCAGAAAAGGGCCACAGCCCATCCAGTCTGCCCACCCTAATGGCCCACCCCCTAACTATCTCCATGAAGAGATCCCACATGCCAATCCCATCTTTTCTTAAAATCTGGCACGCTGCTGGCCTCAATTACCTGTTGTGGAAGATTATTCCAGCGGTCAACCACCCTTTCGGTGAAGAAATATTTTCTGGTGTCGCCATGAAATTTCCCGCCCCTGATTTTCAACGGATGCCCTCTTGTTGCCGTGGGTCCTTTAAGAAAAAAGAGATCCTCTTCCACCTCGATACGGCCCGTGACGTATTTGAACGTCTCGATCATGTCTCCCCTCTCTCTGCGTTCCTCGAGTGAGTACAGCTGCAACTTACCCAGTCGTTCCTCCTACGGGAGATCCTTGAGTCCCGAGACCATCCTGGTGGCCATTCGCTGAACCGACTCAACTCTCCGCACATCGTTTTGATAATGCGGCCCCAACAATTGTACACAGTATTCCGGAGGCTGCATTATCAAAAAGATGTGCGGCACAGAGAGGTATGAAGGAGGAGTATTCTGGCCGTGTTTTGGGCATCTTAGTAGCTAGAGCACCAGGCAGACGACCAGGAAAGCCTGGGCCGAATCCTGCCGCTGCAACCTTGTGACCTTCAGCAAGTCGCTTAACCCACCACTACCTCAGATACAAACTTAGGGCTCCTTTTTCTAAGCCGTGTTAGGGCTTTGACGCGTGGAATAGCATTGAGCTGGCGTTAGTTCTAGAAGCGTAGCGTACGGTAATTTCCTGCGTGCGCTAAAAACGCTTAGTAAAAGGAGCCCCTTAGACTGTGAGTCCACCAGGCACAAGGAAATATATGTAACTGTCTTTGAGCTAGTAACATTTTCAGATTCGTATTTTCAGCGGGTAAATATGGCAGCACTAGTCCTCTTTTACTTAGGCTACATTGGTGGCCAGAGGAGGAACGGGTGGAGTTAAAATCCGCACGATTCTATTTACATTTTTTACGGCGTGGCCCCAGAATAGGGTTGCCGGATTTTACTATAGAAAAAATCCGGACCCCCCCCCCCCCCCAAGATTCTCAGAGGGTTACCACCTGGTTTGTTTCTCTCTGAAAATTAACATTGACTTTAGTTGTGGGCATAAAAGTAACATTCATTTTTATGTATAACAATTTTTATTGAAAGAATCAAATAATCAGTACAATAGGATAATACAAAAATACATTCAATACAATAAGAATTACAATAATATTTCATACAAATTTAAATCATTCTTAATCAGCCTTCTGTGGATTGTGGGGCCTACATTGTATGTAAAATGCATTTAGCAGCTCTGGACACTGCTTAGGGCAGGGGTGTCAAAGTCCCTCCCCGAGGGCCACAATCCAGTCGGGTTTTCAGGATTTCCCCAATGAATATGCATGAGATCTATTTGCATGCACTGCTTTCATTGTATGCTAATAGATCTCATGCATATTCATTGGGGAAATCCTGAAAACCCGACTGGATTGCGGCCCTCGAGGAGGGACTTTGACACCCCTGGCTTAGGGTCACGATACAGCTCCAGAAAAAGGAGGACGGATTGAGACATCCGGGTTTTACTTCCATTGAAAGCAAAACCTGGATGTCACAATCCATCCTCCTTTTTCTGGAGCCGTATTTATATACCACGTATGACCTAAATAGTTTACATTCAGGTATTCAAACATTTTTCCCTGTCTGTCCTGGTGGGCTCACACTCTAATGTACCTTGGGCAATGGGGGGGGGGATTAAGCGACTTGCTCAGAGTTACAAGAAGAAGCATGGGATTTGAACCTACAACCTCAGGGTGCTGAGGCTGTAGCTCTAACCACTGTGCACACACACACTCCCCTAACACTACAGCCCACCCCCTCATTAAGGTTGCCCGCTGAATCCAGATATGCCTCACAGAGTTGATTTAGTTCTGGTTTCACCCCGTTGCATGCAGGGATTTGTAATCACGTCTTCCTTACAGAATGTAACGGGGAAATCAGAACTACAAGTCCCTGCATGCAACGGGGTAAACCCAGAACTGGATCAAACGTGTTGTGCCGCTCTGGATTCAGTTGGCAACCCTACTTCTTGTAGAGACTTTGGTGTGTGCCATGGTGATGTTTCAGCGTGTTTTGGTCACTTCTAAACTATTCCAACCGTGTGACTTGTCTGTTGCTGGTTTTGTCTTCAGTTCAAGAGAAGCCTCTTCCCTACCAGCAGAAGCTGTCAGAAGATAGACTTTGTGCCCTATGCAGAAAGCAAACCAAATCTGATAATAGGAAGAGCGTTTAAGAAGAAGAACGAGGTGAGAGTTGATTACTAACCCTGAGACGGCCCTTCCCCTTTTCTGCCTCTCTCTTCGGGTCAGCTGCTCCCTGCCTACCAGTGGCATAGTAAAAGGAGGTGGTGGAGCGCCCATGTGCTATCTTGGCAGAGGTGCTTCCCAGTAGCAGCACAATAGCCCGGTATCTCTGCTTTTCCCCCCACCCCACTCCGATGATAGGGGAGTCTCTTAAATGCAACCCTACGGTACCTCTTAGTCTTCTGATCTTAGCCAGGGTCACACACCTGCTGCCCACGCCAACCCTGAGCCCTTCCTCTGATGTAACCATGGGACCAGGAAGTTCATGGAACCAGAAAGTTACATCACAGGTCAGGCTCAAGCTGACGCAAGCCATAGGTAGGACACCCTGCTCACTACCAGGGAAGGACAGAAGACTTTAAGAGGTTCCTGTGGATAGGAGAGTGCATTTAAGAGAACCCCCCTGGACTGCCTTGGCTTTATCTAGCTATTGCCGAGACATAAGAACATAATAATAGCCATCCTGAGTCAAACCAATGGTCCAGTATCCTGTTTCCAACATTGACCAATCTAGGTGGCAAGTACCTGGCAGAAACCCAAAGAGCAGCGGTTTCTATGCTACCAATCCCAGGGCAAGCACTGGCTTCCTCCATGTCCGTCTCAATAGCAGGCTATGGACTTTTTCTCCAGGAACGTGTCCAAACCGTTTCTAAACCCAGATATGCTAACCGCTGTTACCACATCTTCTGTCAGCGAGTTCCAGCGCTTAACTGTTCTATGAGTGTCTATGTAACTTCTTTGAGTGTCCCCTAGTCTTCGTAATTTTCGAAAGAGTAAAAACTTGATTCACTTTTACCCATTCCACAGCACTCAGGGTTTTCTAGACCTCAATACTGAGATATCTGGGTAATGCTGCTGAATATCTTTCTCACTGATGTTTTTCTGGGTAGCAGGTGCTGCTACCTGGACAAATGCTTTCCAATATCAGCCCCATTATTATTTTCATTTTCCTTAAATCCATTTTAACCCATGTGCAAAGCCCAACAATCAAGTTTGTGTTATGTGGGGGTTGGTTCTTCTATGCCTCTTTTTTCATGGATGGTTACGGGGGCAATTCTGTGCCTATGTGCCAATGTTTATGCATGCGTGACACGTGCAAATGTTTACGTGTGTAAATTCTAACCTGTTAAAAAAGAACTATTCTGCAAACACCACTTAGCTTACATAGCAGGTATTCACAAGAGGATGTACACAGGGATGGGACACAGGCAGGGCTTTCACTTACGTGTGGAATCTACACATGGGGCTGCCCGTGGTGGGCATTCTGGTTATACACCTGGGCAAGGTTGAAGAGGTAAAGCAAAACTCCGAGGCCTGTTACGTCACAGGTAAAGAAATTGAGGGCTATCGTCTCTTTAGAATCAAAGGAAATCTGAACATAGGTCTGCGGCTGACAGGCCCCAAAACTAGGGCTACCATATGGCTCCAGAAAAAGGAGGATGGATTGGGACATCCGGGTTTTACTTCTATTGCTTTCCATGGAAGTAAAACCCGGATGTCTCAATCCGTCCTCCTTTTTCTGGAGTCATATGGTAACCCCGCCCAAAACATAGGGCTCCTTTTACTAAGCTGCCATAGCGTTTTTAGCGCCCGCTAAACCCGCGCTACGTGGCTAGAACAAATGCCAGCACAATGCTGGCGTTAAGGTCTAGCACACGCTAAGCGCGCACTAAAACCGTTACTGCAGCTTAGTAAAAGGAGCCCATAGTTTACACCAGGGGTCTCAAAGTCCCTCCTTGAGGGCCGCAATCCAGTCGGGTTTTCAGGATTTCCCCAATGAATATGCACGAGATCTATTAGCATACAATGAAAGCAGTGCATGAAAATAGATCTCATGCATATTCATTGGCGAAATCCTGAAAACCCGACTGGATTGCAGCCCTCGAGGAGGGACTTTGAGACCCCTGGTTTACACAGTCTCTCAGGTACTCCAATACTGGTTTGGCTCCGACCAGGCCTCAAGAACAGGATTCTCACAAGGACTTAAATTTAAGTTTGGTTGACTTCAGCAAGGTTAGTTTAGCTGCACTGAGATAATGAAGACAAATACTGTGGATAGGATTACCAGACGTCCGGGGGGTCCGGAAGGCTTTTCAAAACCCGGCACTTTGTCCGGATTTTAAAAAGCCTCCCCCCAAATCGCTGTCGGGCAGGAGGGCAGCGCGATGACATCACCCGAACTCGCGTGCATGTCACGTCATCGCGTAGCATGTGTGTACGCCTTCCTGCCCGACCAAAGCATGCAGCCAGGGGACATGGCTAGGTTGGGATGGGGCGGGGATGGGTGGAACTGGGCAGGCCTGGGGGCGGGTCTAAGGAGGGGGGGTCCAAATTTTCTGAATGGAAAATCTGGTAACCCTAACTGTGGATCCGATTCTTCCTTTCCTGGGTCTCCTTAGCACAACTCTGGCCTCTCTTTTTATACTTCCTGGCTGCTGTCCTCCTGGCTCCATCTCTCACATGTCACTTCCTCTTTGAGCGGGACTATTGGGCTGAAGGCGGGACTCTGTGAGGTGTATTCTTAAGGGAAAGGGGCAGTGTCCTATAGACTCCCTCACACTGCCACACATAGGCGCTTGCATGTGCACCAGTTCTGCGGCTTGCAAGGGTGATCATGCCTAAGTATTAGGTGCACTGATACGGGGTTATGCTAGAAATGAAGGTGCCCGCATTTGTTTATAGAACAGGTCTGAATCTTTGTTATTATTTGATCGATACTCTTGCTTTTTTTTATTTGCTTTTTATTCCAGGGCCTTCCAAAACAGCTCTTGCTGTCACACCATGGGGAACCTAACCACAAGCACTTGGTGTCGGCGTACGATGACCATTATACGAGACATGGCAACTCTGCATTGCCTCCTCTTCGCAAATTTAATGGCAACAAATTAAATTGGATACCTGAAAAATCAGATTATCCCATTGAAGGTATATTGACATTCTTTCCTCCTAAAAAATTAAGGTCCCATCCATATTACGGAAGAAAACGTCTTAGGTTGGTTGGGTAGCTCAATGGAACGTATTGTATGTACTCATGTGTGGAAGACATGGATTTGGTTCCCAGGTCATCATTCTGCTCCCTGGGTCAGCCAGGAGTGAAGAAGCTAAACAGAAAATATTCAAAGTCTTTGGGGGGTGGGGGGATAGGAGGAGGAGGGAATCTCAATTACTTCTCAGGGTCCATATTACCAGGTTGCAAGAGCTACACAATTTTGGCCCCTGGCAACAAGAAAGTCCACATAAAGATCAACAATGAAGAAACAGAAGTGGTTGACAGCTTTGTTTTCCATGGATTCCTCGTTGATCATAGTGGCGGTTCGACAGCAGATATCAAGCATCGTTTAGCACTGGGGCATGCAGCCATGGTGAGCATGGACCAAATGTGGATGTGCAAGGATGTCTCAGTCACCATCAAACAAAGACTGGTCACTGCCATTGTGTTCCCAATCGCGACATATGGCTGCGAGACATGGATACTCACGAAAGCAGATAGAAGAAAAATCGATGCCTTCGAGCTGTGGTGCTGGAGAAGACTTCTACAAATCCCATGGACAGCTAGGATCACCAGCAAAGATGTTCTTGATCATATAAACCCAGAATGGTCCCTGGAAGGAAAGATTACCGGACAGAAACTGACTTATTTTGGGCATGTGATGAGGGTGAATTCACTAGAAAAGGAGGTGCTACTCGGAATGGACAGTGGTAAAAGGAAGCAGGGGAGACCAAAGGCCCGTTGGCTGGATACCATCAAGAATGACATGGGAATGAGCATCAAGCAATTGAAGGAAGCCAAAATCAGGGAAGCATGGCGAGGACTGGCCTACAGACTATCCAAGGGTCGGACACGACTGAAAGGATAGTAGTAGTTGATGATTTGGCTGAATAAGTTGAAAAGCGACATAAATATAGAGGAAAAATGCCAGATAGTTGTAACTGAAGCTTCTTTTTGGCATAGCATGGTAGAGACACATACGTTTGGGGGGGGGGGGCATGTGCCAACAATTAGATTCATAGGGGTTCAAGAGAGCAGAGCAATAGGAAAATAAAAGAGCTGGCAGAGGAAGCAGAGTGGCACTGGCATTGGCATTAGCTGATGTGAATCTCTGGGTCCTGCCAGCAGAAGAGGTGGATCGGTAGCTGCGAAGAACCAGCAAGATTCCCCAGGTCTGACCAGCAAAAGAAGTAGAGTGGTAGTGCTAAAGTAGAGTGGTAGTGCTAAGAAGCAATCACTGTTGAAGGTACACTTTTTCCAACTTTCGTTTGGAAGTTGTTCTTCAACTAGAGCGGTGATCATCTCAATCCAGCAGCTTTTCATTGTTCTTGCAAGATTGCATTTTCCTATCTGTATCCATGATGTTCCTTTCTAATTCACTTTATGGATTCTGTTTGTAAACTGCTGCAATGTCAGCGGTATATCAAGTCTGTAATAAAGCAAAGTACTATCAGAATATATAATTTGGGGTTTTATTTAGCATCCTACTAACAGTGTAAAAAATCAGGTAGAGATGGAAGTTGAAGTGAAAGCAGACAAGTTGAAACAAATGGAGTAGCCACAGGTGGGCCCATGTAGACCTAGGCCCAGTGGCGTAGTAAGAGGGGTGGGTGAAGGGGGAGGCACTTTGTCCGGGTTTTGAAAAGAAATTGCGTCGGGAGGCAGATGCAACGCAGTGATATCATACACACATAGAAACATAGAAATAGACGGCAGATAAGGGCCCACGGCCCATCTAGTCTGCCCACCTTAATGTCCCTCCCCTACCTTTGCCCTGTGAATAGATCCCATGTGCCGATCCCATTTGGCCTTAAAATCAGGCACGCTGCTGGCCTCAATCACCTGTAGTGGAAGACTATTCCAGCGATCAACCACTCTTTCAGTGAAAAAGAATTTCCTGGTGTCACCTCGTAGTTTCCCGCCCCTGATTTTCAACGGATGCCCTCTTGTTGTCGTGGGACCCTTGAAAAAGAAGATATCTTCCTCCGCCTCGATGCGGCCCGTAAGATACTTGAACGTCTCGATCATGTCCCCCCTCTCTCTGCGCTCCTCGAGCGAGTATAGCTGTAATTTGTCAAGCCGTTTTTCGTATGGTAGATCCTTGAGTCCCGAGACCATCCGGGTGGCCATTCTTTGCACCGACTCCAGTCTCAGCACATCCTTGCGATAATGCGGCCTCCAGAATTGCACACAGTATTCCAGGTGGGGCCTCACCATGGATCTATACAATGGCATAATGACTTCCGCCTTACGACTGACGAAACCCCTTCGTATGCAGCCCATGATTTGTCTTGCCTTGGACGAAGCCTGCTCCACTTGATTGGCAGACTTCATGTCCTCACTGACGATTACCCCCAAGTCTCATTCTGCTACCGTTTTTGCTAGGATCTCGCCATTAAGGGTATAAGACTTGCATGGATTCTGGCTGCCCAGGTGCATAACTTTGCATTTTTTGGCATTGATGCACACAAGCACACAAGCGCAGATGCAATGTGGTAATATGCGCAGATGCAATATGGTGATATCATGCGCACATGTGCGGATGCATTGTGGTGATATACGCACATGCGTGGATGCAATGCGTTGATATCATATGCACATGCACAGATTCAACGCAGTGATATCATAAGCACATGTGTGGATGCAACACTGTTATATGCATATGCACAGATGCAACATGGTGATATGCGCACATGCAATGCTGTGTTATCATATGCACATGTGCAGATGCAATGCGGTGATATCATACGCACATGCACAGATTCAACGCAGTGATATCATAAGCACAAGCGCGGATGAAACGTGATGACATGCACACATGTGCGGATGCAATATGGTGATATCGTGCGCACATGTGCAGATGCAATGTGGTGATATATGCACGTGCGTGGATGCAATGCGGTGATATCATACACACATGCGCGGATGCAACGTGCTGATTTGTGCACATATGCGGATACAATGTAGTGATATGTGCAGATGCAACATGGTGATATCATGCACACATGCAATGCTGTGTTATCGTATGCACATGCGCAGATGCAATGCAGTGATATCATACGCACATGCGCGGATGCAACGTGCTGATTTGTGCACATATGCGGATACAATGTAGTGATATGTGCAGATGCAACATGGTGATATCATGCACACATGCAATGCTGTGTTATCGTATGCACATGCGCAGATGCAATGCAGTGATATCATACGCACATGCGCGGATGCAACGTGCTGATTTGTGCACATATGCGGATACAATGTAGTGATATGTGCCAGATGCAATGTGGTGATATGCACACATGCACAGATGCAACACTGTTATATGCATATGCACAGATGCAACATGGTGATATCATGCACACATGCAATGCTGTGTTATCATATGCACATGCGCAGATGCAATGCAGTGATATCATACACACATGCGCGGATGCAACGTGCTGATTTGTGCACATATGCGGATACAATGTAGTGATATGTGCAGATGCAACATGGTGATATCATGCACACATGCAATGCTGTGTTATCGTATGCACATGCGCAGATGCAATGCAGTGATATCATACGCACATGCGCGGATGCAACGTGCTGATTTGTGCACATATGCGGATACAATGTAGTGATATGTGCAGATGCAACATGGTGATATCATGCACACATGCAATGCTGTGTTATCGTATGCACATGCGCAGATGCAATGCAGTGATATCATACGCACATGCGCGGATGCAACGTGCTGATTTGTGCACATATGCGGATACAATGTAGTGATATGTGCCAGATGCAATGTGGTGATATGCACACATGCACAGATGCAACACTGTTATATGCATATGCACAGATGCAACATGGTGATATCATGCACACATGCAATGCTGTGTTATCGTATGCACATGCACAGATTCAACGCAGTGATATCATAAGCATATGCGCAGATGCAATGCAGTGATATCATACGCACATGCGCGGATGCAACGTGCTGATTTGTGCACATATGCGGATACAATGTAGTGATATGTGCAGATGCAACATGGTGATATAATGCGCACATGCAATGCGGTGGATGCAACACAGTGATATCATATGCACATGCGTGTACATGGGGGACCCCCAGGCCAATCGGGTTTTCAGGCTAGCCCTAATGAATTGGCATGAAGCAGATTTGTGTGCCTGTCACGTCCATTATATGCAAATCTCTCTCATGCATATTCATTAGGGCTAGCCTGAAAACCCAATTGGCCTGGGGGTCCTCCAGGACAGGGTTGGGAACCACTGCTCTAAACCACAAGTGTGAATTGCAATTTGCAAACCAAAATTCTGTGTACTGATAACACGAAGTCAATCGAGGCTCCAGGTACATTAAGACTGGTTGAATAAAATTTAAGATTTCATCAAGATCATCAGTTCCACAATTGGTTTTCTTGTTTTTCCTCTCCTGCTCTTTTTGTGTGGAACTACTTTGGTGAATCGTTTGTTTGTTTTATGAAGCAGGTTAACGCACACATTGATAAACTGAGAGGAATGTGTTAGATAAATGTTAAACAGTTGATAGCAGTAAAAAGCTGCAAAGGATTAATAAAAAGAGACAGAGAGAGAGAGAGAGAGACTAGGACAAGATGAGTCAATGAGAGGATAAGAATTTAGCCTAGGGGTGGACAACTCCAGTCCTCGAGGGCCGCAATCCAGTCGGGTTTTCAGGATTTCCCCAATGAATATGCATGAGATCTATTTGCTTGCACTGCTTGCAATCCATATTCATTGGGGAAATCCTGAAAACCCAACTGGATTCCGGCCCTCGAGAACTGGAGTTGCCCACCCCTGGGCTAGATGGACCATTGGCCTGACCCAGTATGGCAGGGCTGTCAAAGTCCCTCCTTGAGGGCCGCAATCCAGTCGGGTTTTCAGGATTTCTCCAATGAATATGCATGAGATCTATTTGCATGCACTGCTTTCAATGCATAATCATTGGGGAAATCCTGAAAACCCGACTGGATTCCGGCCCTCGAGGACCGGAGTTGCTCACCCCTGATTTAGCCCTTGAATGATAACTTCTTAGTGCATATGTGTGACTCTAATAGAATGCTTCTCTGTTATAGAGCCACCAACCAACTATGGCCTCCTAGAATTAAAAAGGAAATCATGGCAAGAGGAAACCTCGGAAGACCTACGGAGTGTTTATTCAGTTTCCTATGTACAGCCCCCACCTTCTGCTTTTGCTGCCATTCGATATGCGGTCGCTCCTCGGGCACTCTCCAGCAGCCTACACCAGCATAACAACATAAACAAGAATCTGGCCCTCAAAAACCAAAAACACCTGCTGGTCCCTGACCAAAGGGTGGGAGCAACCATGGCCTCACTAGTGGTGGTTATGCCGCCAGAAAATAACTCTCTGCAACCATAAAGTAACTCTCGACTGTCTTCATTTACACTTCTCTGGCCAATGAGTTAGGGACTTGGGTTTCAATCCAGTTGACTGCTGCAAAAGTGAATGCTTCCCAACTCATCTCTGAATACATTACAGACTGCTTGAAGACGGATCAGAAGGATAAGTGAGGACCGCCCACCTTGCTGGCTTGCCCTGGGGATTTACTCAAACTAATCATGGCATATCGTTTTGGCCACTCTCTCCTGTTTATAGCCATGAGTTGGCAACCCAGTAGTATTCTCGTAAAATGCTAATGTTACACGGACCATCCATCTGGTTCCACGTGCCTTCTTGGTGTTTTATAGTTTGACGTGTTGGCAGGAGATGCTTGTGGAGACACCTGAAGAACAATAAATTCTTAACTGGTGGCAACATTAGGGCGTGAAGGTTGATTTATTTTCAGGGGCACATCTTGTGAATCCTTGAGCTTTTGATGCTTACGTGAAGACTAATGAGTGTACGCAGTGAAACAGAACATAGAAACATGATGGCAGATAAAGGCCAAATGGCCCATCCATAGCATCCAGTATCTCCTCCTCTCCCTATTGGCTAAGGCTCTTAACATTTGCATCTCCTCTTCCTATAGGCTAAGGCTCTTTACACCTGCATTGTGAGGCCATAGAGCTTTATGGTTATAGAAACATGATGGCAGAAAAAGGCCAAATGGCCCATCCGCAGCATCCACTGTCTCCTCCTCTCCCTGAGAGATCCCACGTGCCTACACAGCACTGTTCATTTAACATGCAATAAACGGTCCTTGCACAGATTGAATGGGGATGTTAGAGTAAGGAACCTGGAAGTGCAGGAGTCGTTGGGGTCATTAGCATGGATGTTGAAGTCACCAAGGATGAGGGAAGGAGATGAGGGCTCGAGAAAGAAGGAGAGCCTGGAGTCAAAGTCAGTGAGGAAGGAGGGGAGGGACTTATGGGGGGGGAGTGGAGAAGTAGAGCAGCAAATAGACGGATGGGGTGGACATCAAAGGAGGGAAAGCAGTGAAGTGGAGGTGGAGGTGGAAGAAGGGTTTGATATCTACATGATAGGAAGAGTAAGGCCCAACACCACCTTCATGACCAACTGAGCGAGGTGTATGTGAGAAAAGGTAGCCTCCTTGGCACAGGGCGGCAGCTGACGCAGTCTTCAGGGCAGATCCAGGTCTCAATTAGTGCCAGCAGGTGGAGAGTTCGAAAGATTAAGAGGTCATGGATCAAGGTAAGCTTGTTGGAGACAAAATAGGCATTTGTCACAGGGAACCCCCTGTGAAGGCAAAGGAATCCATGCAGTGCCCCAGAACTAGGTAATTGTCCTTGGAGAAAACAGTAGATAAACCTAAAATTCTTCCTAGGGCACTGCCAAGAAAGAAAATGCCTTTGCAGAGCAGTGCACAGAAGGAGGTAGGGACTCCTCACGCCTGTTTACTTTTTTCTAAGCAGCAAGTGAAAAGCAAGATAAGAGGACTACAAATCCCATCAGGCCAAGGGCAGAGAATTCCTAAAGCCAGGACTGAAACAGCTCCAGTGCCTAGCACAGGGGTAGGCAATTCCGGTCCTCGAGAGCTGGAGCCAGGTCAGGTTTTCAGGATATCCACTTTTATATGGAGAGGTATAATTCTTATACTGTGATATTAATTTAAACCTTTTATGTACTATAATCACAGTGTCTTTTTTAATTCTTAATTAAATATAGTGAATATCTCAGAACCAACACCCCGTGACTGGTGAATTCACCAAACTGGGGTTAATTGGGGGACCATCATTGAAATTCACTGTCCCCTCACCATCCTAATTAGTATAATTGAAAGTTCCAAAATATGGTTACTTATCTGTGAATCAGATGGTTAGAACTTGATATTATTCCCCAGCGGTGAAGAAATTAACTTATGTGAATAAAGTGTTAAAAACCACTGTAGTAACTCCTCCAAACATTATCCGGGTCCCCCCGACTCGAGTTTCGATAGATATCGTCTTCAGGGAAGGACTCTGTTAGAACGAGGATACAGGGTAATTATAACATTAAAATATACTCTATCATGAAAATATTCATAACGTGAACCTGCCACTTTAATTGTTGATAGTCTTACTTAACTTTAACTCATAAGGTGTATATCATCTTATAACAATACTTTTTTACCTTATATCAGCTCCTTGTAGAGGCTTGGGGCTGAAATCTGTTGCTGAAAGAGCTTAAACCCTATGTACGGGCCTTATATAGAGATCTTGTGAAAACGCCACGGTCAGGATATCCACCATGAATATCTATGAGATGGATTTGCATGCACTGCCTCCTTGAGATGCAAATCTATCTCATGCATATTTATTGTGGCTATCCTGAAAACCTGACCTGGCTCTGGGCTCTCAAGGACCGGAATGGCCTACCCCTGGCCTAGCAAATCCAGAACTGGTTTGAGCCAGCTCAACAAGCAACCTGAGCTCAGAATTAGCCAGAACTAAGGGCACACCTGCACTCCAGCACAGGCAGTTAGCCACCAAGAGAGAAAAGGGTGGGACTCCTAGTTGCAGGCAGCCACCCAGGAGGAACCCAACAGGGAGAGAGAAGAGAACCAGACCTTCTCTGCCAGGAAACAGAAGTGCACCAGAGCCTTATACTCCAGAAGGGCAGGTAGGACCTCAAGATTGGGAGGATTTTGTTGAGGACTCCTTCATAAATGAAAATGATATAGAAATGAATGAGGATTTTTCATACGCTGCTGATTCTGAATTAATGGAGTGGGGCTGAGGCACAGTAGGAGAAGTTTGGAGTTTATCAAAAGGAAATTGTTGGTGAAGGATTCCAGACTAGCTAGGCTATATTATTTAAAGCCTCGGGCTAGTGCAGAGATGTTCCCAATCTTTCCACCGTGCGGGGAGAGCGTTTCACGGCTATCTGGGAGCCTTTCTGGAATACCATGACTCCAGTGGCCAGAAGCTGTGTTTTGAACTGCTGATTGTGATATATGCTGCCTTACTTTGTGTTGTTCTTTTCTGAGCTTGGTGCTGGGATCTCCGGACTGGGGGAGGGGGATAGTTCTTTATACCTTGTTTTTGGAGCACTGCTTGCTTGGCTGAATCTTGGTATCTGTGGGGCTTTTTTATCAGCCTTGGGCTGAAAGGGCTTTTTTGCCATTTGTTGTATGGAACTTGCAGGGAAAACTGTGCAGCCTAAATCCAAGCAGGCCTGGGTTTTGTTTTTCTGTGATGCTGTTTGGGGCAGTGCATGAAAATTAGTTACCTAAGGCGCTGCTGGCCACAGGACACTGGGGAACTCTTTATTCAAAATCTAGTGGGATCTTGGTTGGGATTTTTGTACACCAAAATCTACACGGCGGGTACAGATCCCAACAACTCTGGGGGTATTTTGGCTAATAAAACCCCAAGGTGAACTTTTCCCCCAGTGAAAGGACTTACAAGAAGTCATAGCAGAATCGGTTTGAACAAGCCAGGTGGAAAACGGTGGCTGGGCTGGGAAGGTCCTAGCCCACTGTAGCAGGTGTAGGCCTCAGAAGAAAGCCATTAGAAGCCAGTGGATGGCAACAAACCAAATAAAGGAAACAAATGGATTGGGGTGTTTTTTTCTATTTCTGTGCCATGTCTATTGCTTGCTTGTATTTTTTTTTTTGCAACTCATTTTGAATTGCTACTAACTTGAGTTAAAAGGCACCAAGTCTGGTGTGAAATAAAGACTTCTTTTTGTGGCACATAGGTGTTTTGCATTATTGTTTAACTTCCCAACTACCCATACCTCGCTTTCGCTAGGCCGAGGTCTGTGTGACTTAGGGTATTGGCCCCTGGACACGTCCAATTGGCCACGCCCATTCACACATTCCACAGTGTGAATGAAAACAAAAGAGAGGAAGGGGGGGAGAGGAACAGAAATACGATTGGTTACATTGTGGTGTGACCCACATGAGTAGGGTGAGGGTTGATTGGGAGGACCAGGATTGGGATTGATGCCCCCATCAGAGAGCAAGAGAAGGAGTAAGAGAATACGGATAAGTGTGGGAGAGAGATGAGGGAGGAGGGGCACGCTGCAGTTGAGGGTTCAAAGACTCTCCAATGTTTATTATTGCAGATTGCTTGATTACTGCCCTGGGGCTGGTTCAACAGGTAGCAACAGTGCTCAGGGGCTTGGAGGGATAGCGGTGACAGGTGGGAGTAGCCACAGCAGAAGGGGAGGGGAAGGGAGGTTTTAAACTTTGAGGGACATACTTGACTGGCTAGGAGAGAGGGGTTGATGCTGAATGGATGGGGAGGAGAGAAAAGGTGATATTGGGGAGGAGAGGAAAGAAATAAGGCAATGCTGGACTAGGGGAATGAGAGAGGGGTTGGTAATGGATGGGTGGGAAAAGAAAAGATGGTGTGATGAAGAACTGGTGTGTGAGTAGGAGGGAAAAGAAGAGAAAAGGCAATGCTGGACTGAGCGGGCTAGGGAGAGATGGGGTGATGCTGAATGAGTGGTTGGGAACAGCGAAGTGCAGGTAAGTGAATGGGTGAAACAGAAGAGGAATAATGCTGGATGGATGATTGGGAGAAAGGTGATACTGAAAAGGTGTGGAGGGGAGGGAAGGGAAAAGAGAAGGGATAAAGCTGGACCAGGAAGGAAGGGAGGACGCTGAACAGGTGAATGAGAGAGAAGGAACAATGCTGAACTGGGGAGAAGGGAGCGGACTGGTTGAGAGCTGATGTGAATGGGCTGGCTAGCTAGCTGGAAGGAAACTGTGGAGGAGGGCCCCCTTCTGACATAACTTCCTACTTTGGCAAAGGTGGGAGACAGCAGAACCGTGAGCTGAAGGGAATCGCTGCTGCAAACCTACAGAAACAGGAATTGGAGGAGCAGGAGCCTTTTTGCCCAGAGGCCCAGATCTCTCAGTTCTCCCTGTAGACAAACCCCAGTGGATGTTCTAGAACAAGAGCCCATGACGCGAGTCTGAAGGAAGTAGACTTAGGAATAGCAAAAGGAAATCTTTTTTTATTTTCATAGAAAAGATGGTGGATCTATGGAACAACCTCCCATGGAAACTGATGGAGATGAAACTGTAATAGAATTTAAGAACGACTGGGCTTAGCACAGCGGATTGGTAGATGTGCGAGTAAAGGCCAGGGGTGTAGTCTCAGAGGGGCCTGGCCCTCCCCACTTTGGGTTCAAGCATCCTCTACCAGATGCATGACTGGGTGGAATGCCCAAGTTCTGCCAACCCAATAAATTTTCTCTTGGAGCCCTGCCTGAGCCACAGGAAGTTGTCAGGAGTGCTCCAATCACTGATGCTGGCTCTTCCGCACATGCTCAGTTCATGTCCTAGAATTATGGCAATCGCATTACTAGTTTGGGGTTCTAAATCGATGAATGTCCTTGTTTATTCTCTATCCGTCATTTTACCAACCTCCTTACATCAAGACTGATTTTCAGCAACTAGACCTTTTTAATTTACTATACACATGGTCTTTCATGCAAAATCTTACCATTTCTATGCATGGCCTTTCTGAAAGAGTTTTTAATATCACTTTAAAATTTTACAGAGAGTAGAAGCAGTTAGTAAATTAAACAATAATGATTACATTCTCCCTAACAGCCAATAGGACTGTCTGCAAATGTCATTGACCATCACTATTAGCAGTCACGACTGTCCATTCTTCATTTTTCTTAATAGACGTCTCATTGGTTTTCCATTTATTTTATCTGGATCATTTAGATGGTGGGTTGGTCTGCCAAGCCATAAGAATTTCAAGGACGCTGTCTTCTCACACATGAAGCTTAACAGGTTCCTTAGGTCGGCAGCCTTATCTTTGGGAAAGAGAATGTGAGAACGTTATCAAAGGCAAACTTTTTTTACAATGCTTCATTTTCACACTGTAAAGAATTATATAATTAAAAATTTATATTACCTATATGGTTTACATAATAATAGGCATAAAATGTTAAATAAAACTATACATATTTCAATAGTTACAAATCGCCAGCAGTCAGCAGGCACAGAAGACCTTTTTAGCTCCATTCTAAATATAAAATCTCAACATAAGAAAGCATTAACAAACAGTATCTCCACTTATATAGATGTTTCATCAAAAGTGATCATAATGTCCAGAGCACAGTTTGGATATTTTGAGCTAGACCCGTTTTAAAAAACGATCTCTTAGACCGTAGATCTTCAATTCATATTCATGACCTATTCTCCCAATGCATTGTGGGAGTTCCCAAAGCTTACTGGGAATCTATTGCTGATGAAGTTGGCCAGGAGGTTCAAACTTCCTTGTTGGAATGACAAAGAAAATATTTGCTGGAAATTTGAATGGACCCTGATGATTACAATGGGGCTCTTTTACCGAATCTGATCTAAGTGTAAGCATTTCTGTTCTGCTTAACCTAACTAGGTTCAAGGACTGTGGGTCACAATCAGGAAAGGGAAAAAAAAGGTTAAATCCAATTGAATAACAATTATATGTAGCAAATAGTATTCATTTTGAACTCAGGGCGTGTCCGAGAATTGGACAAACAAATAAGCTTTAATTGCTTTTTTAAAGGCGGTGTAACAGGAGAGTCTTCAGATATTTTTTGGTAATTTGTTCCATAGCTCTGGTTTTTTTCCTGTTACTAGAGAATGGCACGGGGACTGTTTACCGTGGTAAACCATGGTCACCGCAGTAAATCCGCAGGAATGGAAACATTTGCAACTGGTTTACCGCGGGAACGGGGACAAGACCTTTTACCGCCCCGTGGGAGTAGTGAAAAGTCTTGCTCCTGTGGTATAAAAAAATTGCGCCCGTGTCAGACTTGGCATCTCCTCCCCAGCTCCTCTTGCGCCTATTTTACCTTCAGGAACCAGCCATGCCATGATGAAGACAGAAGGAACCCCAAACCAAGCCTGAGACCAATGTAATTTGAAGAATAAAATTACCAGAATATTTCAGATTTGAAATATGCATCCTGCTAGAGCTGGTATTAGACATAACTGGGAACCGCAAAGCCCAGGCTGTGCTTCTTTAGCTTTCAGCTGGCTTAGGGCTCTCTCTTTGGCCAGGGGGCAATTGCCCTAGCTGTTCTCCCCTAACACTATTCCTGCCATGTGTGACTGAAGTATTCTGTTAGCTTGATTTTCCTGACAAACAGGACAAAGATCTATGCCGACTCAAGTCTTTCAACATAGTGAGACAGGGAGTATAGTCCACTTAATTTCTCGAAGAGAGCGAAGCATTCTAGCTGCAGAATAAAGTGCATTCAGCTGTTAAGATGTACACTAACAGCTATGCAGTGGCATGATGGATCGTGTACACTCATTGGTGTAGTAAGAAGGGGCCATCTTGGCGAGGGCATAGGCACCCGTTCTTCTCTCTGCCCCCCCCTCCCCCCACTGCCACACATACACCCCAGTTCCCTCCCCCCTCTGTAAGATTCCTGGCTTGAGCAGCAACTCCCAACCTGCTGTCACACCAGGGTTGGCTCTTCCTCTGATGTCACTTCCGGACCTGCCCCTAGGAAGTGATGTCAGAGGAAGAGCCAACACTGGCAACAGTAGCTTGGGGGTTGATGCTCACGCCAGGAACGTTAAAGGTACTAGAGAAGGGAATCGGCACACATGCGCAGCAGGAGGGGGCGGGGGAAGGAGCGTGTGGAGGTGGGGGGGCATAGAAGAGGGTGGGAGAGGGTCACCACTGCCCTGGTTGCCTCTCGCCCTCACTAAGCCACTGTGTGCACTAATTCACACTTTAACTGCATATTGTGTTAAGGGCAGGAACTAGGCAGGTCATGGGCATGGACTGCATAATGTGATGAGTGGACAATATTTAACGTATTCTAACCTTCATTTGTGCAGCTAACGTGGATTCACTTACTGTAGCACCTCCTTAATAGCAGTGTGAGAATCTGAGCCAGCAAGCTGCTTTAAGTGTCAAGTCCAACCTTTATTAAGGGCAGTTTGAATGACATCAGCCAGGTTAATTTCCAAAAACAAGGTTGCTGGCAAGGGTATTCCATACTGAAGTTCACAGCAGTGCCCACTAGGGTGCTCCACTGCTACCATATCTGTGTAGCCAGTCAGTTAAAAATACTGGCCCCTTCTACATGCAACTGGCTTGTTTTGGATGTTTTTTAAGTTGGGATTTTTTCTTTTTTTTTTTTCAATAATGGCCAAAAATAAAAATTAGATGTTTAGCTGGTCAAAACATCTAACTGGCCCATTTAAAAAAAAAAAAAAAAAAAAAGTCTTGCGGGTTCAAAATTGAACATTTTCTCCATCTGACTTTTTTGAACGTTTTTCTCAAAATGTCCAAAGGTGGACATAGATCGATAGGATTTTAATTCCCTACACCTCTACTAGAATATTCTGGCCCAATGACCAACATCTGCTAACTGTTCCCTCATTTAAAACTATTAAACATCTTTTCGGTTGTTGCCACCCCCCCCCCCCCCATTGTGGAATTCCCTGCCAATCTATTTGAGAGGAGAAGAGAAATATTGTTAGATTTAAAAGTCAGTTGAAATGCTTTCTTTTTAAAGACGCTTTTGACTGCTAGACATTAAAAAAAAAAACCTGCTAAATATCCAACTACTTGAATGTCTTATCTGCTTTCAATGATTGAACTTCTATCCCTTATCCCATACTGGTCCTGACTATCCTGTAAGTCTCGTATTCACTGTATAATTTTTTTTGTTTGTTTGTTTCACTGTATACTGTCAAATTGTTTTTAGAATTGTGCATTGCCTTGAATGCATGATTAAGCGATTAATCAAATGTCAAACTTGAAAACTATCGAAAATGCCCTCCCCCCCCCCCCATGTGTTTGTAGAGTTTCTTATAAAATAGTATGGGAATAGTACACATCCGGATCTAGATATTGGAATTCCTTTCTAAATTACTTCTATAAGTCATTAAGAAAAAAGCTGAATACCCATTTATCTGATAAATACGAGGAGCCGCTGAAAAGTTGGGTCAGTCTCCGCTGAGGGCTGTACACTTACAGCCTCTGCTGCACGGAAATAGCCCCAAAGCCCTTTACTTCTCTATGGGCGTAGGGGCCATTAGCGCAGTGCAGTCGCTAACGCAGCTTTGTAAAAGAGGCCGTTAGTCCAGTGATTTTCCACTTCCTGTGGGTTTTTTAAATTTTATTTATATATAATATATTAATATAATATATTAATATTATATATTAATATTATATATTACATATTAATATTACATAATATATTAATATATTATATATAAATAAATTAAAAAACCAAAAAAGTGGAAAATCACTATCTTCTTCTTCAAGGGTCCAGCAGCAACAAGGGGGCATCCATGGAAAATTAGGGGCGGAAAACTGCATGGGAACACCAGGAAATTCTTTTTCACTGAAAGGGTGGTTGATCGCTGGAATAGTCTTCCACTTCAGGTGATTGAGGCCAGCAGCGTGCCTGATTTTAAGGCCAAATGGGACAGACACGTGGGATCTATACACAAAGAAAGGTAGGGGAGGGTCTTTGGGGTGGGCAGACTGGATGGGCCGTGGCCCTTATCTGCCGTCTATTTCTATGTTTCTATGTAACGGACTCTTTTACAAAGCCGCATTATATAGTTCTATTTATTGTCATTCCTAGTAAATGATTAATCTGCATAAAACTATGTCTATGGTAATTGCAGAACTGAAGAAATACTGTAGCTTGTATCGTATTTTAATTAAAACAGTATCAAGACTTACTCCTCTGCATTATTTTATTTTTTTTTGTAAAAAAAACAGTCTTCTGAGAGAAAATAACTCCTACTGAAGAACAGTGAGTAAACTTTACCAGGTTTCCTGATCTGAAACGCAATAAAATTCGTCACAGCAGTCCCCGGGGAATCCTGTTGCGTTCCTGACGTTTACTTTGGTCTCTTTGTACGGGCATTTGGCGCACTTTTCAAAGTCGCAGGTGCAGAAGCTGGGCACCGTGGGGCAGCATTCTCCAGGTGGGGTATATGTTTTGGTGATGGCAGAATCATTGGAACAGTCCATCTTCGGTGGTTCTGGACAATGGACATCGGCACATTTTACGAGAACTGGAAACAAATGCATTGTGATGAATTTGAGGCAGTAGATTCGGACTACCTGGGCATGTGTACACCTTAGATTTGTTCCTAGTGAACATGGGGTTTATCAGTCTCGTATGCGCTATGAATCAGTCGCAGTATGATATTCTGAAATACTTGATGTTTTTGAGGGATATTAAAAGGGCCCAGCTTTACTTAACTCTCTTGCCCCCAAATGCCAAAGACATATTTCAAAAAGTTATCGATAAATTGTTTAAATATTTCAAACAAAGACATTGCAATTAATGTTAACATAATTCTCCAGAAACTCAATTTAAAAGGTTTGAAACTCATAAAATGAATGTGGGTCTTGAAGGAACGAGCTATATGTAACAACCTGTGTATGTAGGAGATTTTTGCTTCACGTCTCACCTAGAGCTTAAGTGCACGTCAATTGATGGGCCCTTCCCAATTCTACCCCTCTACTGGGTCACTCTAAAGCAGGGATGCCCACACTTTTTTGGCTTGCGACCTACATTTAAAATGACCAAGTCAAAATGATCTACCAACAATAAAATTTTAAAAAACACAAAGCACACTGTATGCAGAGAAAATGTTAATTGTCATTTGTATTCGGGGTTTTTATCAGAGGTCAAGGCAGATGACTTTAAAATATGCAATGTCACCTCAGTAACAACTATACAAAAATAGACAAATATACCCCCTCCCCTTTTACTAAACCATGATAGCGGTTTTTAGCGCAGGAAGCTGCGCTGAATGCCCTGCGCTACTCTCGATTCTCATAGGCTCCCTGCGCTAAAAACCGCTATTGCGGTTTAGTAAAAAGGGGGCCATAGTGCAAAATATAGACAGCAGATATAAATTCTCAAAATGGGCACATATTGATCTCTAAATTTGAAAATTAAAATCATTTTTCCTACCTTTTTTTTGTCTGATGATTTCATGAGTCTCTGGTTGCACTTCCTTCTTCTGTAAAGCCAATATTTCTTTCTTTCTGTCTTTTTCTCTTTCCTCCTGCCCCTCCTCCCCCCCCCCCCCCCCCCGCCGCCCTAAGTCAATTCTAATGTCAGGGAGGAAGTTCCAGGCCAGCCAAGCGATTGGTTGGCCTAAAACTTCCTCTCTGACGTCAGAATTAACATCGGAGGTGAAGTTTTGTAAGTCCGGCGCTTGTACGCGCCAGGCCTGGCTTGGGGAAGCAGCAGGGAGACCTGCGTTACCTTTGCGATCTACTGGTCAATCACGATCGACCATTTGGGCACCCCTGCTCTAAAGGTTAAATTAATGCAATGATAGTGCCTGTTTCAGAAATAAGCCTGTCAAAGAATTAAGACAATGTTATTACACTCCTTCAGGATCTGTTAAGTGTCTGTTTAATTCTAATATCTGTATTGATTTGTAGTCTAAAGTTGGTATATTTCCTTTGTAAGATATTTATTTATGTTATGACTAGTGTTTAAGCCCGTTACATTAACGGATGCTAGAATAGATGTCTGTCTGTCTTTCTCCTGCCCCCCTGTCTCTTTCTTCCTTTCTTTCTGTCTCACTCCCTGCCCCGTTTATCCTTTTTCTTTCTGTGTCTCTCCTTCTATCTTTCTTTCTCCCTCCCGCTTTCTTTCTTTCTTTCTATCTTTTTTTTCTTTCTGTCGGCTCTCCTTGCCCAGACCCTCACTGAATAGGCCGTTACATTAACGGGTGCTAGAATATATATGTGTGTTTGTCTTTATTTATTTATTTCTCTCTGTCTCCTTAGCCGCTTTCTGTATTTCTGTCTTTCTTTATTTTGGCTGTCCACCACCACCCCTTGCATGCTCCTCCTGTCCATTCTCCCTTCCTTTTATCTTCCCTGTGTCCACTACCACCCCTTCACTGCTCCCCTTATCCAGCAGCAGCCCTTCTCCCTTTGTTTTACCTCCCCCCCTGTCCATCAGCACATTTTCCTGTTCCCCCTGTCCAGCAGTAAGCCTCCCTTCCTTCCACCCCCACCAAGCAGTCTGCAATAGTTACATTTGTGAACTTCATAAAAGCTGAGAACATTGTTATCGAGAAATAAATGCTTCAAGTCAAGCAGACCTTGAAAATCCAGCCCTGTTCCATTTCTGCTGGCATGTTTGTGTTGGGGGTGGCTGCTCCCTGTCGCTTTCAGGCCTTTCCCGGGGCGCTTTAACCTGCGGTAATGTGCGTGAACGGCTCCAGCACCGGCTTCTCCACCCGGACCCTGGGCACGTGCCGCGCTCCGCCCCTTAGCTACCCGGAAGTACCGGGCTTCACTCGCCTGCTCCCAGAGAGTAGCCCGAGAGGGCGGGAGGGGGGGAGTGGCTGCCGTGGTGATCTTGCCGACTCCCTTGCCGGAGTTATTTTTGCAGTTTAAAGGTGCCACGGCGGCTCCTCTTAATGATCCCCGCCTGCATTAGAAGTGTTTTCTGAAGCAGGTGCGGCTGGTGACAGGAGCCGCCGCGGCACCTTTAAACTGAAAAAATAACTCTGGCAAGGGAGCCGGCCAACTGGCAGTTCAATTGGGAGCTTCGGTCTGGTCTTGTCTGCTCCCTGCTGCTCCTTGCCTTATTTTTTTTTTTAGTTGAAAGACGCGGCGGTGGCTCATCTCATGATCCCCACCTGCGTCGGAAGTCCGACGCAGGCGGGGATCGTGAGAGGAGCCACCGCTGCGTCTTTGAACTAAAAAATACAATACAGCAAGGAGCAACAGGGAGCAGGCCAGACGGAAAAACGGAACCCTAAGCAGCGCGTGCGCACTCCTATCTGCGGGTCGCTACAGCTCACGGAAAACGGACGCAAGCGATGGGAGTGCGCATGCGCGGCCTAGCGTTTTATTATATTAGATGCCATTGAGATTTATGTGTTTAAGTCGGAGAGGTTTGCTTCCTTTTCTATTATATTGTAATCCACATTAAAGTCTTTTAATAATTGTATAGATTAGGATCTCGCAAGGTTCAAAGTTGTAGAACCTCCCCCTTATGGGGACCCTGTGAGATACGCTCAGGACTACTATTCTGGGATGTCCTTATGGAATAACTTATCCAGTCAAATAATAGAAACATGATGGCCCATCTAGTCTGCCCATCTGCAGTAACCATTATCTCGTTCTCTCTCCGAGATCTCGCGTGCCTATCCCAGGCCCTTTTGGATTCAGACAGACTTTGTTTCCACCACCTGTTCTGGGAAACTGTTCCACGCATCTACCACCCTTTTCGTAAAAAACTTAACTTCATCCTATGCCCTCTCATTGCAGAGTTTCCTTTCAAATGAAAGAGACTCGACTCGTGCGCATTTACATTACATTCATTAAATGAATGAATGAGATTGTGTGGAGCATTCTAGTTTTTTGTGGGTTTTTTGATGCTTACTTATGATACAGTATGACAATGTTTATTAAAATCTTTCTGTACCGCACAATGGCCTAAAAAAGGATCCAAGCGGTGTACAATATATAATACACATTCATTAAGAAAGGAACTCAATTTAAAAATAGGATAGAAAAAAAATAAAAGCAAAAGTTTGTTTGTTTTGGTTTTTTTTTTAAATTTTCCTAAAATACTAAACAGTTAACATCTCCATAATTCTAATTTAAAAAAAAAAAATCTCAGGAAACCATAATTAATACATACAATTAAAAATTTTCCATATCAAAAATTAATCAGACTTATTCAATTTATTCAATTAGAGCTTTTGAAATTGTTTTGTTTTCCCTTTACTGTAATTGAGTACTTGTTAAGGGCATTTTTCTTATGGCATTAGCTATATGCATGACTATTTTGGATTAGGGTGTTTCAGTGTATGTGTGTGTTTTATGCTTTTATGGATGTTATTTTGGAAACTGCTGAGACTTTTTTTTTTTTTTTTTGGCGGTATAAATTTTTTTCAATAAAAAAATATTCCCTCTAAGCCAAGCGGGAGTCCTTCAACTGCATTGCCTGTCCCTCGCGGTTAAAAATGTGCTAGTGAAACAGCACCTCCTACTGGCAGCACTGAAGGTGGAGAACTCCCACTCAAATTTAGGAGATCAGGATTGGCAACTGTCTGGCTTTTTATTTTTTTCCAGAATTCAGCAGGATTAGTGATCAGGCACTCAAGTATTCTCCCTATCTGTCCCATCAGGCTTGTAATATAACTGTAGTACCTGGGATAATGGAGTGTTGTGACTTGCCCAGAGTCACAAGTTGCAGGCTGGGATTGAACTCGTAACCTCAGGGTGCTGAGGCCACTCCTCCCACTCTGTACCAGAAAAGACAGTATAACAAAAGATAAGTCATTGATTAACTGTTAATACAACGTACCCAGTGCATCATTGCACTCCTTTTGGGTCCTGAACTTGAAATCAGGTCCTCCACAATCACTACGTCCGCATTCACATCGTCCTCCTACAAGGTCACATCCGGTATTCCAGCAGATTTGACTACTGTAGTCAACTTCCTCAGGCCCTTCAAGGAGACGGAAAGGCTTTTAAAATCTCCTCTTGTCTTTAACTGTACAAACGTGGCATAACTCGGATGGATAAAGACATGTAAAGACTCTCTCCAATGTAGGGTTTCAGGAGATGAGGTGAACTCGCTCGGGACCAACTGGATTCTTTGCAAGCCTCAATCCCCCCCCCCCCCAATTCCATAAATGGACACCCAAAAGTTAATCGCTCAATTGGGCGCACAGTTATGGAAGAGGACCATCTTCCCTCTCTCCTTTAAAGAATGATATGGAGATAGTTCCCTGCGGTGTTCTGTGGGGACGGGAATGGTGATGAATTTTGTCACTGTGTCATTCTCTAAGATTCCTGAGCTGGAGAACTGGGGAGGGGAAGGCGAAGAGTGGGGGGGGGGTGCATTTTAGTAGCTCTTATGCGAGCTCTCTCCCTCCCTTGGTTGTGAATATTCTCCTTTTACCTGAGGGTGGGCCCATATCAAAAGGATTGTTTTTCTTGCAGGTCTCGTCGTCTGAATATGAGAAGTAGTCAACGCAGGTGCGAATAGCTGTACACTCGCAGAAGCCCATCCGAACTTGACAACCATAAACCAAGGGGCAATTTAAATCATCGTCCATCCAGTAGTCTCCCATTAAACCTGTTTGAACACAAATATATATACCAAAGGATCGTTTTGTGATGTCTAAAAGCTTTTTTTTAAGACCACTCTGCAAATGAATATAAAAATAAAATTTAAATATGTATACAATTGAACGAACAGAGGATACAGTTTTAGAACGTCCACCTACGATGATGTCTAAAGGTTTTATCAAGTCTAACACAAAATCCAACATGACCCAATTTTCTAAATTGCCTTCATTAGGGCTGTAACTAACTCTGAGTTGATGTTGTGCTTTATCAAAGCACCAGTTGGTTCTTTGGGTTCAGGGAACAGTTCTATTCTCCAGCCACGCACATACAGCAGGAGTTCTCAATGCAGCCCTTGAGGTTCACAACCTCGTACTTTTTTAGGATTTCTACAATTAATATGTATGAGATCTATTTGCATGAAGTGGAAGCAGTGAATGCAATTAGGCCTCATACAGACACATTAACTGTGGAAATCCTAAAAAAAAACAAGCTGGATTGTGGACCTTGAGGACTCCTACCATAAAGTTTTCTCATGCCACCCTATAAGAACACTGGGACAGAATGAAGGTCTATCAAGCCCAGTATCCTTTTTCTAACAATGGTCAACCCAGGTCCCAAGTACCTAGCCAGATCCCAAGTAGTAAAACAGATTTTATGCTAGGAATAAGCAGTGGATTTCCCTAAGCCATCTCAATAATGGCCTATGGACTTCTCTTTTAGGAAGTTATACAAACATTTTTTTTTTAAAACCCTGCTAAGCTAACTGATTTCACCACATTTTCCGGCAACGGCTTCCAGAATTTAATTATACTGAGACACACTTGGTTATATCGTTTCCCACCAAGATATCCAGAGGGCATGCCTTTCTGCAAGATGACGCAGGAGAAACGTACCACCGATTGTGCGGTTAAGTGGGTACAGTACTTCTTAACCTGTTTGTTTGTTCATTTCATTTTGATTTTATGATCTTAGGCCCACAAGGTGCTCAGATCAATTAACATCCGTTCCAATAGGATATCCAATTAGGAAACAATCATAATACATTAATCCCCTCTTTTACTAAGCTGTGGTAGCAGTTTCTACCACGGCCCAGAACGCTAAATGCTCGGATACAAAAGCTAAAATATTGTCCAATTCACCCACATACGTTTTCCAGACCACTTACCCCTTCTATCAAATTATTAAGCAAGGTTTGGACAAATTCCTGGCGGAAAAGTCAGTCTGTTATTAAGACATGGGGGAAGCCTTTGCTCGCCCTGTATCGGTAGCATGGAATGTTGCTACTCTTTGGGGTTTTGGCCAGGTACTAGTGACCTGGATTGGCCACCGTGAGAACGGGCTACTGGGCTTGATGGACCATTGGTCTGACCCAGTAAGGTTATTCTTATGTTCTTAATGATTTCAGAAGCTTCTTGTGTCTCAAAACAGTTCTGCGCCTGGTTCATTCTTACAGAAGGTTATTACCCCACAATGTGTCCTACTTTCTGTTAAAATTAACTTCTTTTTTTATCTCTTTGAATGACTTGTGACCTTGCTGTTGCAATGAAAAACAAAGAATGCTGACTGCCCCCTTTTGAACCGCCCAATCTTTTCTTTTTTTTTTTTTTAGCAGTAGATGTTTTGCAATTTGGACTTGACAAATGTGCAATACTATCATTAAAAAGATGAAAAATTTTAAAATACGAAAAAAAACCCCCAGAACCTCTGAATGGCCGTGTCATAAAGGACTACCACCCGAAGAAATCCACAGATCCGGTGACCTGTCAAATGCACGCATGACAATTGCGCCCTGCCAAATGCGCCCCGACAATTACGCTCCCCGATCACAATCCACAGCGGATACTACACTTAAGATTCACTTGGTATGTAGTGTTAGTATAAGGGTTCCATGATTATGGGAACCCTTTACATACGTGGATATGTGGAAGGCCCTGATTTGCTCAGATTCTTCAGGCCCCGTCCCTTGTCGGGGTGCCACTGATACTTTGGGAATTCTCAAGCTTCCTAAATTATGCATTATCAAATTAAAACCAAAACTAGGACAGAATAGGTGAGGCCCGTTCAGAAAATGTTAACATCAAACTTCAATAATAATAATAACTTTATTCTTCTATACCACCACAATCGAACGATTTCTCGGCGGTTTACATCGATGAGAGCTGGACAGTCATTGAAGTAAAAAATACAAATAGCAAAAGTACAATATATTTCTTAAGGATAATCAGAGTAGAATTATTGAAATTATTAAAGAATTATTACATTTTGTAATTTCTATTTAGGAAATAAAACCTATCAAATAGTACAGTTTTTAATTTTGTTCTGAAAAGCACCGTAGGTCAACCTGGCTCCACTAATGTAATTACCAAACCGTGACTTCTGTTTACTTACTTGAAACACAAAAGTCCTATCCCCAAATGACCTGTATCTACAACCAGTAATCTTTGGATAGGCAAATAAATTACATTTACTGGTTCTCCTCGTGGGGTTGTATAGCACAAAATGAGACAAAATATAGGTGGGGGCCAGTCCCCAAATCAACTTAAAACAAATGCAAGAGAATTTAAATATTACTCGTGCCTCCACCGGTAACCAGTGCAGCAATCTATAGAGGAAATATTAATAGCAATAAATACATGGGCTGCACCTATACTTTGATATACTACTGGCATAGTGGAATGCACTCAATCGGATTTAGGGGGTCATTTTGCTAAGATGCGCTAACAAATGAGTGTGAAGTGCCGTGCAAACCCAATGGGCTGTGTGGCGTTTAGTGCAGGCTAAATCCGTTAGCAGTGAGAACTGAATATGGCAACCCTGATTGGTTCCCAATAAAACGTGGCGTGAGGCAAGGGGTGCGGCCTTTCGCACCATTTGTTGAATCTTTACGGCGGAGCTATTTTCAGGAAAGTAGGTGGTTGAAATATAAACATGCAGATGACGCAACGCTCAGTGCCGGTAGGATAGAAGACAAGTCGTATCTGCTGAGAAAAGTTAAAGCCGAAAGCTCGTCTAAACGTTTCATTACGTTAGTGATTTCTATTCCGCCATTACCTTGCGGTTCAAGGCGGATTACATAAGGATTGTTGGGAAATTAGGTAATGCATAATGGGTAATATTTGAACATTTTAGATTTGATAAGAAGTAGATGGTATAGTAGGTGAAGCTTGGGACGGATCTGGTTCTGTTAAATAGGTTTTATGATAACATGGGAGTAGAACTAAATATAGCGATTAACTTGTCCTTTTGATCTCTCTCCCTCAACAATTAATTTCCTGCCTATTAATTCTCTTTCTTCCTTCCCTCTTAAAGTCAATTCAATTTGTTACCTTTGCTTAATCTTTGTAAACCGCATAGAACTTCACGGTATTGCGGTATATAAGCTGTTATTATTATTATTATTATAATAAATAAAGCAAGAAAACTGAAGGGAGACAGATTCAGAACAAATGCTAGGAAGTTCTTCTTCAGCCAACGGGTGGTGGATACCTGGAATGCGCTTCCGGGGGAGGTGGTAGAGCAGAGTACGATTTTGGGTTTCAAAAAGGGGTTGGACATGTTCCTAAAGGAAAGGGGATTGAGGGGTATAGCTAGAGGGGTACTATAAAGGATAAAATGTCTTAAGTGAAAGAACACTACAGGTCATGGACCTGGGGGGCCGCTGCGGGTGCGGACTGCTGGGCACGATGGACCTATGGTCTGACTCGGCAGAGGCGATTCTTATGTTCTTAAGCAAGGATTATGAATATGGAAAATGACGAAGATTTTGAGCTTGGAGGCAACAGAATAGAATTTGAAAACTTATTCGAGCTGGATGCACTAAATGGGATCAGTAAGATGGCGTGGGTCCACGCCAATCCGATTTTTGGCTGATTCTAAAAGCTATTGATGCACCCAAAAAGTTTGCATGCACGTGATTCGCGCGGAGGTTCGTCGTAATCCCCGTTTCTCCCGTCCAATTGGTCGCTTTGAGAGTGACTCTCGTGCGCAGAGCCAGCAAGGGAAGTACGAACAGTTGCGATGCAGGGGAAGCCTCCTGCCACTCAGCTTTTCAGGGCAGGAATGGACACGGACGTTGTACGTATTACATGCACACAATATCTGTCTCATTAAGAAAAAGAAAATAGCCCTCACTCACTGATGACGACCTTCCCTGACATCCCCCCCCAATGAACCGGCACCTGGTACTGACTCCCCCCGTGCCAGCAAAAATTGGCAGGAGAGATGCCCACTCCCTCTTGCCACTGCGCAAGAAAATCCTGCAGGAGGGATGCCCACTCCCTCCTGCCAATGGAGGCCCCCCCACTAGCAACAGGCATCACACCCCTGTACATTCCCTCCCCTCTTCCCCCCCTCCAAAAAAAAAAAAAAGGCAGAAGGGATGCCCACTTCCTCCTGCCACCGGATGCTCCCCTGAACCCCTCCCCCAGAACTTTGGTCCCTTCAGCTCCAAAGCCCACAGATCCCACTCCTTGGTACCATACCATGGAGTCTTTTATAAAGAGTTTAAAATTGCTTAAACTGGAAGGATTACCATCTTATCAGCTACAAAAATTAGCCTTATTCATGTGAAACCCCCCTGAAAATGTTCCTACATTTGGTGCGCAAGGGGAATTTTCAGGGTGGTCACTAAGTAAGAAGGCTGGGATAATCGGCCTGTTTCCGGTTGTTATGGAAAGAGCCAACTCCATGTGAGCAGGGCCGGAAAGTAATAAAAGGGACTGTGTTTATTTGCCGTTATAACTTTTTTTTTTTTTTGCTTATATAAGTTGTACTCGGCCTCGAGTGACATTTTCTTTCATAAAGACAGAAATAAATCTTAAGTAAGATAAATTGTAAAAGCAAATAGGAAAAAAGCTCATAGAAACAAATTCAGAACTGGAAAGATCAGTTTTACCCATTTATCCAAGAAGCACCTACCTACGTATTTGCAGACTCCTGTGTCCGGAATCTCTACGTTTCCCGTCCCGTTCACAGCTGCGCACCTGTAGCGTCGGTCGCAGTATCCCAGTTGCCAGTTTTCACCCCCACAGGGCTCCCATTCATGTCTAGCGCAGTGCCTGCAGCATCCGCATGGATCTGTTGCGCCGTGTCCAGGGCAAGAGATAGGTGCGGGGGGACACTTAGATTTGTCACATTCGGTGCAATTAGACGCCAGAAGTTCTTGAGCAGCACAGGCTAGAATGACCCAGAAAAATATACCTGAGCCCATTTCTAAATGGTACCGTTTGAATGTTATCGCTCCCCTTAGGAAAATAACCTCGTGAAATCCTGGCTGCTCCTACTTTTATCCTTGTTGGTTCCAAAATGTAAACAGAGGCCAAAATTTGCTGAGTCAAAGTACATGTTTTTCTGCAAGATCAAACTGTGGTGGAAATATCTTTGAATTCTTAGTGGGGGGGGGGGGGGGGGAGGGAGGCAGGGGATGCATTACTGGAAACGTCAATCGCTCCTCCTAAACTTACTTGCTCCACTTCATCACTGACGCTGAAACCGTGGATTGAAGACAAAGTTTTATTTTATTTTTCTTTCCATCTTATGATTTATCTTTAATCTTATCTATTGTTTTTGCCTTTTGATCTATTGTTTTTGCCTTTTGTCTTTGTTTTGTTCTATTTCTATCATTTAAATTTCCCCCTTCTGCTTCTATTCCTTTCTCTCCTCTCTTCTACCTTCCAAAGTATTTAGATCAATGCTGTCTTGTTAAAATGTTTATTTTATTTTTATTTTTCCTCTACCTCTACTTTTCACTTCTCTATTACCCTCCAGGTACTTTAGTTAGATTGTGAGCCTTCGGGACAGTAAGGGAATTTTTCAAGTACCTTTCTTATTTCTAATCTTAATGTATATTTTCTGTAAACCGCTTAGAACCTAACGGATGGAGCGGTACATAAGAAATAAATTACATTACATTACATTACATGGACCATTTGGCCTTCATCTGCCATCATGTTTCTAGGTTTCTATAACCATAAAGCTCTATGACATCACAATGCAGGCAAAGAGCCTTAGCCAATGGGAAGAAGATATGCAAATGTTAAGAGCCTTAGCCAATAGGGAGAGGAGGAGATAGTGGATGCTGCAGAATTCTACTGTTCAACGGCTCCCCCCTTCTGCTTCTATTCCTTTCTCTCCTCTCTTCTACCTTCCAAAGTATTTAGATCAATGCTGTCTTGTTAAAATGTTTATTTTATTTTTATTTTTCCTCTAACTCTACTTTTCACTTCTCTATTACCCTCCAGGTACTTTAGTTAGATTGTGAGCCTTCGGGACAGTAAGGGAATTTTTCAAGTACCTTTCTTATTTCTAATCTTAATGTATATTTTCTGTAAACCGCTTAGAACCTAACGGACGTAGCGGTATATAAGAATTAAATTACATTACATTACATTACATTACATGGACCATTTGGCCTTCATCTGCCATCATGTTTCTAGGTTTCTATAACCATAAAGCTCTATGACATCACAATGCAGGCAAAGAGCCTTAGCCAATGGGAAGAAGATATGCAAATGTTAAGAGCCTTAGCCAATAGGGAGAGGAGGAGATAGTGGATGCTGCAGAATTCTACTGTTCAACGGCTCCCCCTTCTGCTTCTATTCCTTTCTCTCCTCTCTTCTACCTTCCAAAGTATTTAGATCAATGCTGTCTTGTTAAAATGTTTATTTTATTTTTATTTTTCCTCTAACTCTACTTTTCACTTCTCTATTACCCTCCAGGTACTTTAGTTAGATTGTGAGCCTTCGGGACAGTAAGGGAATTTTTCAAGTACCTTTCTTATTTCTAATCTTAATGTATATTTTCTGTAAACCGCTTAGAACCTAACGGATGGAGCGGTATATAAGAAATAAATTACATTACATTACATTACTAATGGGACATTAGTCCAGGCAGAAATTGCACACACAGAAACATAGTAAATGACGGCAGAAAAAGACCTGCGCTCCAGGTTCCCGCTACCCTTTCCGGGTGACTCCTGTGTCTACCTCCATTCATGTCCTCTAGTTTTACTGCCCCCGTTTCTCTGGAAGAGGTTTGTTTGTACAGTAGACTCTTTGTTAATCGGAACTCTCAAGCAACCAGAAAAAAAAATCTAAAATACTGTAATACTTTAAATAAAAATGAAAATAAAATCAATTTCTGGTGGAAATTTTAAGTGTAAACTTGGCACACTACACCTGAGTACGTCCACGCTTTGCCTACCACAGGTCCAGTAGGACTGGGGTGTAACAGGGCAGAGATGGGTTGAACTGGGCGGGCCTAGAGGTGGGTCTAGGGCAGTGGTTTCAAACTCAAAGCCTTTGCAGGGCCACATTTTGGATTTGTTGGTCCTTGGAGGCCCTCAGAAAAAAATAGTTAATGTCTTATTAAAGAAATTACAATTTTGCATGAGGTAAAACTCTTTATAGTTTATAAATCTTTCCTTTTGGCTAAGTCTTAATAATAATATTGTAATTTATAGCTAAAGAGACATATGATCAAGAAACTGTTTTATTTTACTT
Source organism: Geotrypetes seraphini (assembly GCF_902459505.1). Lineage (NCBI taxonomy): Eukaryota > Metazoa > Chordata > Amphibia > Gymnophiona > Dermophiidae > Geotrypetes > Geotrypetes seraphini. Next base: position 8,975,290 of record NC_047098.1, on the reverse strand, counting down.
TTGTGATTATGATAAACTTACCTAGGGCCTCAAAATAGTACCTGGCGGGCCGCATGTGGCCCCCGGGCAAAGAGTTTGAGACCACGGGTCTAAGGGGTCCGGATTTTACTAAAGTAAAAATCTGGTAACCTTATGTAGATGCGATGCAATTCCGATGCGATTTATTTAGATGCTGTAGGTTCTTTATTTTTCAAAGATAAGAAAAAAAAATCCCTAAAGGGTATATACCACAGACAAATACTATAATATCAGAGCAATGTACTCAAATTACAAAGTTAGAAATATTGTACATATTTATTAATTTAAAATTTGCAAAAGTATCACAAACTTTTTCATGGAGTAACATACATAAAACACCATACAAACACTGCAAACAAACCAAGCAACCAGACAAAATATAATAACATATAACAGGCACTATCAAACCAAGCTGGAAAAAGCCACACAAAAGATCATACAATGATATATAAATGTAGCTGTGTTCAAAAGTTCATAAATCACTTAGCTTGAGAGTTCAAAGTCTTCCTGGAACAATGTCCACGAGGAATAAAGCAAGCAAGCTGATTGTGGGCCATCCAGAAAGGAAAAAGTCAAAAGACCAACATCCCAAACAGATTAGTGTTCAAATCCAACCTTCATACCACAAAGTGCAGGTGCAAGTGTGCTGTCAGTAAACAGTGTGATAAGTTGAATAATCCAAAAACTCTCAAACCAAGAGGACAGAGAGCATTTTCAAAATCTTCACAAAAATTGGATAGCTCTAAGTCTAATGAATGTTGGCACTGTCATCTCGAAGCAGGGACTTTAGATTATTTCATTACATTACATTACATTAGGGATTTCTATTCCACCATTACCTTGCAGTTCAAGGCGGATTACAAAACAAAATCATCCAAGATGTATTACAACAAGAGCTTACAAAAATAAAAAAAAATTGGTCATTTTCAAAAAGAGTGAGAAATGGGTAAGGTTATTTGTTTGGGGTAGTTGGCTTTAGTGAGAGGTGGAGTTTGAGACTTGCGGTATTATTTTTTTTTCAGAGTTTTCTTGAAGAGTATGGTCTTTATTTCTTTTCTAAAAGTCTTGTAGTCGAGGGATGCCGTCAGTAGATTGGCGATTTGGTTGTCTAGTTTGGCTGCTTGAGTGGCCAGGAGGCCATCATATAGTTTTTTCCGTTTGACCTCCTTAATTGGGGGGTATGAGAATGGGGTGTGAGTTTTCCTATGTCTGGTTGCGGTGTTGTGGATGAGTTTGGACTGTCTCCGTATAAAGTCTTAAATAGTAGGCAGTAGAATTTCAATTGTATTCTTGCTGGGATCGGAAGCCAGTGCGATTGGAGATATGCTTCTGTAATGTGATCATGTTTCTTTAATGAGTAGATGAGTCTTAGTGCTGTGTTTTGGATAGTTTGTAGTTGTTTTGTCATGGTTGTAGGGCATGGGAGGTAGAGGATATTACAGTAGTCAAGTAGGCCTAGTATTAAGGACTGAACTATGAGCTGGAATTGAGTTTTCTCAAAGAATTTCCGAACTTGTCTTAAGTTTCTCATGACTAAGAATGACTTTTGTATTGTTTTATTGATTTAGTTAAGCGTTTGTATTTTAAATATTATTTAATTTTTATTTCATTGTAACTCGCCTAGAAACTTAGCAATAGACGATTTTATCAAATTTATTTTTTTCCAATCATCTTTATTGCATGAGAAAATGAACAAACCAATCAAAACAGATATGGAACATAAAAAGTTGCGGAGCAGAGAAGAAAATAAACATTTTTACAACTTTCACCCCCCCCAACCCCACCCTAAATAGGTGTGCAATAGCAGGATATCCAGATATCCCTACCATGGCTTAGCAAGCCCTATAGCGGGCCGAGAAGCCCAGAGGGGATTTTATCAAATTTTAATAAAACATTGAAACACATATCTGGCATCGGTGAGCACTTGAGGTCTTCTTTCTCCTGTAACCATCGGGATTTCCATACTTTCTTGTTTTTATTTGTCAGAGTGACTTAGTTGTGAAGGATTCGTTAGGATATATGGAAAGGCCTCGCAGGTGAGTTGGTGAAGATGAAATTGTAACGGGCTTTAAGAAAGACTAGAAATTGCACAGAGGACTGTTGGATGTGGCCGGCTCTGTGGTATTTCATTAGCAGTGAGCAGACCAGATGGGCTTTATGTGAGCCTTATCTGCTGTTTTCTTGGTTTCTCTCTAACTCACTTCTACATCCTCAAATAATTATGGCACTGACATCTCTTATTTGGGGTAATGAAGACCATATCAGTGTTCTCTATTCTAGAATCGATGAAATCCAGACAAGATGAATGTCCTGCTTTCCCTCTTCTTCTCTTCTCCCTCCCACCCCCCTTCTCTATCCTCTCCCCTCTCTATAAGTCACCTTGAGCCTACCTAGGTATGAGCGATGCAGAAATAGAAGATTAGATTAGAGGTACTGACTTTCTACATCAAGACATTTACAACAAGTGAATGGTAATTAAAAAGTCTGGTTAGACTCTTCCATACAAAATTTTACCTTTCCCTAGTTGGCTCTGAAAGAAACCCTTTAATGCTAAAAGAATTTCTGATATCACTTTAAAGCAGGGGTGTCCAACCTTTTGGCTTCGCTGGGCCACATTGGCCGAAAAAAATGTTTCTGGGGCCGCACAAACACGCAAATGGTGCAGCAAGACAGAGGAGGGAGCTGGCAAGACGGTAAACACCCGGGGGCAGCAGAGGAAAACACTGCATCGCCCTCGACTGGGGCTGCACAAAAAACTTCACTGGGCTGCATGCGGCCCTCGGGCCCCAGGTTGGACACCCCTGCTTTAAAGTAATATGTAGAAATAAAGCAAAAACATTAAGAAAAAATTACATTTTTTATTGGACTAACTTAATGTAGTTTATGATTAAGCTTTCGAAGGTAACCCCTTCTTCCTCAGATCAGAAATTTTTAATATCGCTTTAAAATTTACAGAGAGAGAAGCAGATGGTAAATTAAACAACAATGATGATTCTCCTTAACAGCCAAAAGTGGTGTGTAAGATTTAGACTGTTTTGCAAATGTCCATCGACCATCACTATTAGCAGTCACGCCTGTCCACTCTTACTTTTCTTAATAGACGTCTCATCAGTTTTCCATTTATTTTATCTGGATCATTTAGATGATGGTTTGGAAGATTCCACTGGTCTGCCAAGCTTATAGCTTTTCCTACGCATACAACTTAACAGGTTCCTTAGGTCGGCAGCCTTATCTTTGAGAAAGAGAATTTGAGAACGTTATCAAAGGCAAACTTTTTTTTTTTTTTACAATGCTTAATTTTCACACAATAAAGAGTTCTTGTATGAATCTTCCCAAATATCTACACTTATATAAACGCTCATGTTGGATGCTTCATCAAAAGTGATCATACGGAGACCTTATCTCTTAGACCTTTTTGTTCAGTCCATATCCATTACCTATTCTCTCAAAGCATTGTGGAAGTTCTCAAAGCATGCTGGGAAGTTATTGCTGATGCATTTGGCCAGAAGTTTCAAACTTCCTGACTGAACAATAAAATATTTGCTGGAGTTATGGATTTTGGGGGCTAAATTTGAATGGACCCCATTGATAGCAATGGGGATCTCTTACTGATGTGCGTGAAGCTGTTAATGCGAGAATTAAGATACATTAACTGCTATTTCAGTTACTCGGCACCATTCCAGGTTGTGTGCACTAATTTACACTTTAACTACACATTGTCTTGTGGGCAGGAACTAATCATGTCGTGGGCATGGGTTGCATAATGTGGTGTAGAGCAGTAGTTCCCAACCCTGTCCTGGAGGACCACCAGGCCAGTCGGGTTTTTGGGGTAGCCCTAATGAATATGGATGAAAGAGATCTGCATATAATGGAGGTAACAGGCATGCAAATCTGCCCCATGCATATTCCAAAAACCCGACTGGCCTGGTGGTCCTCCAGGACAGGGTTGGGAATCATTGGTGTAGAGACCACTGAAACTGCTTTTTTTCCAGTTTAAGTCTCAATCCTCCACTGGAAAGGTCCTATTCGCTCTCTTCTGGGATATGAATGGACCAATTTTGGAGCACTATCTGGAAAAGGGTGAAACAGTGAATAGTGCCCAATTCAGTGCAATGTTGGAGGAGGAGCTGAAGCCAAAAATATGGAGCCATTGCAGAGGACTTTCGTTTGAAGGCATTCTTCTCCTTCATGATTATGCACACCCTCACACGGCCACAGCAACTCTTGATACCATTCGTAGATTGAGATTTCAGATCTTGCAGCATCCTCCATATAGCCCTGATCTTGCTCCCTCTGATTATCATGTATTTGGACCCTTGAAGGGTGCTTTGAGAGGACAAAGATTTGGAAACGATAATAAGGTAAAAAAAAGTTGGTGCAGCGATGTGAGAAGTGTGTTGAAAAGAAGGTTGATTATGTAGAAAAATGACATAACTTGTATCTCTTTGGCGATGCTGGAGAGAGGTCTTTCAGGACCAGGATATCTTGGCGTTCGCTCCCTTAGTCATCGGGAGAATAGGAGAAGCTTTTACACAGCAGCAGGCATCAGGCTTGGCACCTTGCTCTTCAGTGACACTGGAAAGAGGTATTTTGGGACCAGGATATCTAGGCATTTACTCCACGGAATGTGGCCTTGGACATATTCCCGAAGGGGTGTGATCTAAGGGGCACGGCCCTTAGGAGTCATTTGAGATCATGGAATGTGGAACTCTGCTTCACACTGTCTAAATGGGGGGAAAAGAAGGGATAATCGAAGGGAAAAGTGACTCCAATGTTAGTAAAAGGCCCTAAGGATGAACATTTGATAACATCTGGGTCCCCTTCTCCCCCTGAACTTTACCTATCATCAGGGGGACCAACCCCTTCCCCGCAACTGCTTTGGAGAGACTGGATCTTTCTGCAACAGAATTGGTTAATGAAATCGAGTTACAAGATCAAGCGAAAGATCGAGATCGCTCAGGTATGTAAAGGTACTGACATCGGTTTCCTTCACTTTATCGTTCTTTGAATGAGTATTCTTCTATTGAACAAGAGGTTGCCTTAAAACATATAATATTTGCTATAACCAAGTTGGATAAGACTTTACAGGAAAATTTATCATGTTATAGTAACTTTACAGAGGAAGCTGTGTCTAAATTCACTGAACAGGATATAAGATTAAGTTGGAGGAGAATTATGGGAAAATTGAATCTCAAATTAAATCTTGTCAATCAGTACAGGCATCTAAAAGATCTAATAATTTGAGACTACTAAAATTTCCTGTGACCCACTTTCTATCTCCAAAGGAATTCTTTAAAATACAGTGGTGCCTCGCATAACGGACGCCTCGCACAGCGAACGCTGCGCATAACGAACTTTGTGTCTTGCTCCCTATAACGAACTTCGTTTCACACAACGAAGTCGCCCGAGGGGCCCGGGGGGGGCGGAATGTGAGCCGGGAACAGCAGCACCCTCCTGTCTAAATGCATCTCCCTCCACCTTACCTTAGATGCCGAGTTTTCCGGCTTTCCCCTTCGGCCAGCCACACACCCTCAAAGAGCAGCACACGCGCGCATGCTCTGTTGTTCAATCTTCTCCTCTGACGCAACCGGAAACAGGAAGTTGCAGGAGAGGAGAACATTGACCAACTCCAGCAGCTGCGCGTGTACAGCTCTCTGAAAGCGTACGGCTGGGCGAAAAAGAAAGCCGGCAAACTCTGCATATAAGGTGAGGTGGAGGGAGGGAAATGTAGGGCTGCAGAACGAATTATTTTGTTTTACATGCATTCTTATGGGAAAACGCGTTTCACACAACGAACGTTTCACATAACAAACTTGCTCCTGGAACGGATTAAGTTCGTTGTGTGAGGCACCACTGTATATGTAAAGGATGTGTAGCAGATGTTAATTGAAGCTAATGCTATTGTGCATGCTTATTATATTCCTCGAGGTATAAAAGAAGCTACTGAGGAAGATGAGGTAGATAATAGAAATACTCCGGATAGTCTTGATTTGACTAAATTTTTTGCAGAAAATTCTCAAGATGTAAACTAAAAGATCAACTGTATTGGTTTCTATGTCCTCAGTGGAGGGAAACATGATGATGATCCTGAAGACACATTTTCAGAAAGTCTGTACCTTTTTCTATTGACAAACTAGTCTAGTATTTCCCGATTGTTTCCAGGCAAACTCAAATTCGACGTAAGGCTTTTCTCCTCCCCAGGCCTCGTGTCTTATCAGGGGGAAGCACTTTCTTTTTAAAAATTTCTGTACAAATGCCTGGTTACATGGGGATTGGATTCATTTGAGGGGAGGGGTTGTTTTTGGGGGTTTTTTTTAACCCGGCTCCTTTTACTAAGCTGCGTTAGCATTTTTAGGGCACGCTAAACCCGTGCTACGCGGCTAGAACTAACGCCAGCTCGATGCTGGTGTTGGCACCTAGAGCGTGCATTAATGCCCTAACGCGGCCTAGTAAAAGGAACCCTCAGACATGATTACCCTCTCTTTACAGGTTTATTGAGTTAAGTATAATTTGCCTGCTAATGCGTATTTATTCTACGTTTCTTGGGGGTTTTTTCTGCTGTGTCTTTTTTTTTCCTCCCTTCGCGTCTCATAATGTGGGCTTGATAGGATGATTATCAAGTTTTTGCTTTTGTGATTATTCTGTATTACCTTTTTCTTTTATGTTATTTGTAACACTTATAAAATTATCAATTAAAAAAATATATTCAATATGCTGTTACTATTTGAAGCGCCCTTGTATTTTAATTATGTATAACAATTTTTATTGAAAGAATCAAATAATCTGTACAATAGAATAATACAAAAATACATTCAATACAATAAGAATTACAATAATATTTCATACAAATTTAAATCATTCTTTCAAATTTAATTTCCATATGAATTAATTCAATCTTATCTACACCCCCCTTAATTCCATCCCCTACCCACCATCTTCCCCTAAATGAAATCCCTCACCCTGGATGAAAGTTGACAAAAATAAAGAATTAAAATAAATAACTGGAATGTAATTAGTAAACCTAATTTTCATAATAAATCATTGATAACCAAACTTCGTATTTTGGTGAAAGATTCTGAATATAAGGATCCCAAACCTCCATAAAAAGACAAGTTTTTTTTTTAGGCGAACTTCAAACCTCCCAACTCTCAAATAAAAATAAGCGATGTAATTGATTCCTCCAATGCCAAAAACTTGGAGATTCTTCTGCAACCAAAATTGCATAATACATTTATGCCCAATCATACAGGCTTTCTGAAATAAAAGACATTTTAGTTGGCCAAAAACCCCACAAGCTGATACTTTACTGAAGAACAGTGAGTAAACTTTACCTGGTTTCCTGATTTGAAACGCAATAAAATTCGTCACAGCAGTCCCCGGGGATTCCTGTTGCGTTCCTGACATTTACTTTGGTCTTTTTGTACGGGCATTTGGCACACTTTTCAAAGTTGCAGGTGCAGAAGCTGGGCACGGTGGGGCAGCATTCTCCAGGTGGGGTATATGTTCTGGTGATGACAGAATCACTGGAACAGTTCAGCTTTGGTGGCTCTGGACAACTGATGTCGGCACATTTTACTCGAACTGGAAACAAACATAGACACATTGTGATGAATTTGAGGTAGTGTGATAGATTCAGATTATCTGAGCAGGTGTACACCTTGGATTTGTTCCCAGTGAACATGGTATTTATCAGTCTTATATGCAGTGGTGTACCAAGGGGGTATGGTCTGCCCCAGATTCAGCTAATTGGTGGGTACTTCAGTCCAGAGTCTGGCCCATCCATGATGTAGCCTGCTAGCTTCGGGCTGCCGACAGTGTTAATTAGCTGAACTTTCCCTCTGCTGCAATGTCCTGCCTCTATGGGGATAAGAAGTTGAAGCAGAGGGAAAGCTTCTGGGGCCACTGGAGGCCTGAAGCTTACAAGCGGCTGAGAAAGCGAAAGAGAGGTGCTGGTGGAGGGAGCAGTAAAGGAGAAAGCTGCCACATTTGAAGGAAGGAAGAAAGAAGGACCACCAGGGAAGGGAGAAGAGAGAGATGCCAAATCATGAGGGAGGGAAGGGAAGCAGAGAAGAGGAGGCCAAACCACAGGGGTAGGGGAGAGAGATGGAAAGGAAGGAGACCGATTATGTCAGACCATGGGGTGGGGCCTGTCAAGAAAAGGGAAGGCCATGGGATGGGGCCTGGCAAGAAAAAAAAAAGGAAGATAAGGGTTAGGGGAGAGAGAGATGCTAGACCATGGGGAGAGCGGAGGGATGGAGAGGCGAGAGATGCCAGACCATGGGGTAGGGTGAGGAGAGAACAGACGAGACAGAGAAAAGAGAGATAAAATGGAGAGATGGGTGAACTGGAATGAATCGTGTAAAAAAGAGGTGGCACAGGCTGGATGGAAGGGGGCGAGGGTAGACAGTTATGGAAAGGACAAAGAAAGAGGGCAGATGCCATATGGAAGGGGGGAGAGGGCAGACAGTGAATGGAAGGGATGATGAAAGGGGGCAGACGGATAAGGAAAAGAGTGAGGAGAAAATACGGAAAGTAGAAACCAGAGTCGTCAAAGGTAGAAAAAATAAAATTTTCTTTTCTTTGTGATAAACATTTATAAATAAAAAATGAAATAAGGTGATCTTTTTGTTAGACTCTTTTTGATAAATTTTTTGACAACTTTCGGAGACCAAAACCCCCTTCCTCAGGTCAGGACAGGCTCTCATAACTGCAGTATACTGTACTGACTTAAAGGTGGTTTTGGCATCTGAAAGCTAATTGAAAAATGTATTAGTTCAATAAAATGTTCTGAAGAAATTACATTGGCTTCTGATTGCATTTCAAGTCCAACAAAGTGATTTCTGTAATTCATCAAACTGTCTACCACCATGCAGCATGGTACTTTACTAGTGTGGTGGTACCTTATCAGCCTAATAGAGCTTTGCTATCTGAAAATCAAAAGTTGATGGAACTGATAATACGAGGTAGATATGCTGAAACCAGTGCCGCTGCTTTTTGTAATGCAGGTATTAAGCCAAGGAATGCATTGATTGGACAGTTACGGCTGTGTTCTGACCAGTTAAGATTTTAAAAATTATTGAAAAGGCAATTGTTTGTTACAGCATTTTTGTGAACTGTCCAAGGTTTTCAGTGGCACAGTAGGTTATTTTTAAGAGTAGTTGTTTTTAAGAGTTTTGTTTTGTGATGTTTATTCCTAAGTTTTTATGTTCCTACTCTGTAACCTGCCTAGTTGTAGATGGTAAATAAATTTTTTAAATAAATAAGTCTTAATTTCCATCTTAAGTTTTATTTCTGTCGTAAATTTGTGAAGTGGTCTTGTGAAGAAAGGGACTTGGGGGTAATGGTGGACATGACAATGAAGCCGACGGCACAGTGCGCAGCGGCCGCTAAGAAGGCGAATAGAATGCTAGGCATAATCAAGAAGGGTATTACAACCAGAACAAAAGAAGTTATCCTGCCGTTGTATCGGGCGATGGTGCGTCCTCATCTGGAGTACTGCATCCAATATTGGTCGCCGTACCTTAAGAAAGATATGGCGTTACTCGAGAGGGTTCAGAGAAGAGCGACACGTCTAATAAAAGGGATAGAAAACCTTTCATACGCTGAGAGATTAGAAAAACTGGGACTCTTTTCCCTGGAGACTTAGAGGGGATATGATAGAGACTTACAAGATCATGAAGGGCATAGAGAGAGTGGAGAGGGACAGATTCTTCAAACTTTCGAATAATAAAAGAACAAGAGGGCACTCGGAAAAGTTGAAAGGGGACAGATTCAGAACGAATGCTAGGAAGTTCTTCTTTACCCAACGTGTGGTGGACACCTGGAATGCGCTTCCAGAGGACGTAATAGGGCAGAGTACGGTACTGGGGTTCAAGAAAGGATTGGACAATTTCCTGTTGGAAAAGGGGATAGAGGGGTATAGATAGAGGATTACAGTCCAGGTCCTGGACCTGTTGGGCCACCGTGTGTGCAGACTGCTGGGCACGATGGACCTCTGGTCTGACCCAGCGGAGGCACTGCTTATGTTCTTATGTTCTTATGGTGATTATTTGTCATTTTTTTCAAACTTACATCTGTTATCTTTATTTTGCACAGTATTAGGGAAATGCGTCACTGTTTGTTTCTGTGGTGTTGCACTGTATGCAGAGTCTGGCTTCTTGGTGGTTTAGTTTAACTTTTGTCTACATATTTCTAATTTTAGTTTGTGATTACTTATTCCATTCAGGACAAGGGTGTATCTGTGTTCTGCGTGAATGAAAAAGACATGGTTTTCTGTTGGCATTGATTGCAGGATTGATCTGTACTAATCTGGCTTGTTTAGTTTTACAATCAGTGTATTGATGTTCTAGTGCTCACTGCAGTGTTTAAGATGCTGCCTTTTCCTAGGTGCACCCTAGCACTTTCCTATGTGCAGGACCTGCTGAGTGGAACAGGCTGCCAGAATACATCAAGCAGCGAAAAGATTTGTGTAAATTAAAAAAAAATTGTCAATAAGGAATGAGGCATTATGACATCACAATCTGAGCTCTAAAATGTTGCTGCTTATGATTTTAAAGTGTTTGAGTTTTGTGTAGATGAGGACGGAGCTTGCAGGAATGGGGCAGGAAAAGAACTCATGGGGACGGGAAAATGAGTTCCTGCGGAGATGGGAAAAATTTGTCCCCATTCTCTACTGCACACAGAGGGAATGTTAGAATTTCCCTACCTCTTACCAAGTAACGTCTATTACTATGAGTAGGGGCAGATTAAGACAAGGCATTGGCAGACTTTGCACATATGTGAAAAGTAACTCTATAAACTAGGCCTGCATTTTGTAAACTCCTTGTGCATATAAATTGGTAGAACAGTAGCACTAATGGACATAAGTGTACATATACCCAGGAAAGTGCCAACAGGGCACCTTAGTGTTACTCTGCAATGCTGTGCCTAACTTGCATAGCACATAGATGCAAGGGAACATGTAGCATCCATCCCTGATGCATTTAAGCACCTGCAGTTACACCAAGTCTATGACTGGTGTATTCCTGAATGTCAGATTGTCACACCAGTTCTGTATCATTTTTTTACCATCAAAGACAGTATAATACACAAGATAAGTTATTGATTAAGTGTTAATGCAACATACCCAGTGCATCATTGCACTCCTTTTGATTTCTGAACTTGGACTTGGGCTCATCACATCGACGATCTCCACATTCACACTGTCCTCCTACGAGGTCACATCCGATATTCAAGCAGGGTATATTAGCGAAGAATTCGTCATCTTCAGGCCCTTCAAGGAGATGGAAAGGCTTTAAGATCTCCTCTGGCCTTTAACTGTTCAAATGTGCCATAACTCAAATGGATAAAGATGTGTAAAGACTTTCTCCAGGAGGTCTACTCACTCATGACCAACTGGCTTCTTTGCAAGCCTCATTCCTCCAAATTCCATAAATGGCACCCAAGAGTTAGTCACTCAGATTGGGCGCGCCATTATAGTCTAAGACCAGTTACATGCTTAACATAATTGAGTAATCCACACTAAACTGGCAAATTACTGGTGATAAATACAAGCACTAACTGGCACTAAGTTGCCATTTTACGCATAATATAGTAATGCCCCATTCTATAAAGAGCATGTCTAACTTCTTCTCTTGTGTACAAAGTTGAAGGGGATGTGAACATGGGATGATCAAGGATGTGTCGGGGGCGTTCCAACTATTCTTGGGCGCACTTCATAGACACTGTGTAAGCGGTTGCGTCTAAAGCTTGGCTCAACTCCTAGAGCATTGGCATTTAAGAGCCAATGAGCATTTTTCCAATAACATCTGTACATCAACTGTCGGAACATTGACATCTAATGATGCAAAATGTTCAGTTACATTCAAAACACCCCACACTTTCAACGTTTATGCACGTCGCTTGAATCGTCATCCTTCGATCTCTTTGTCATCCTTCATGAGGATGACAAAGAGATCAAAGAATGATGATTCAAGCTACGTGCATAACATTGAAAGTCCGTTTGCCCTGAAGAAGCAGCCATTTGGCCGTGAAACGTCTAAAAAAAAAAAAGGACTAAATAATGTTTTAAAAAGAACAAAAAGTTATGACACAGCCAGCTTAAGTTGTAGAGAATCTGGGTCCCATAAAACAACTAATATGACGATTAGTCACTCTGGATGAAAGTATTTTTATGTCAATGATGTGGGCGGAGGTGGTTGAGCTAAAGTGAAGGCTCGTCGGGAGTCCTGAGGTTTTTTCTTTTGTCTGATAGTGACTCTTGGGGCCTCTTCTATTAAACTGTGCTAGCAGTTTTTAGCGCAGAGAGCCACGCTGAATGGCCCGCGCTGCTCCCGACGCTCAGAGTTCCTACGAACATCGGGAGCAGCGCGGGCCATTCAGCAAGGCTCTCTGCGCAATAGAAGAGGCCCTTAGTCTAAGAATGGGGTGTGTTTGAATTTAACTGAATCTTTGCATTTCCTCCATGTTACCTTGTAGAAGTTTGTGTAGTATTCATCTAATGATGCCACACACATGTTTCGTTCTTATCCCTTGCTATTCTCGACATGCATTTGGGCACTGTTTTTCTTACTTGTAGAAAGAAAGCACTGGACAAACTGAAATAGGCTTCATTATGGGTCAACATTCGCATGTTTCCCATTCTAATTACTCAACTTGCGTACCGTTCTGAAGAACATAAGAATTTACGCTGCTGGGTCAGATCAGTGGTCCTACGTGCCCAGCCATCCGCTCCCGCGGCGGCCCTTAGGTCGAAGACCAGTGCCCTACCTGCGTACGTTCTGATTCAGCAGGAACTTTGTCTTGAATCCCTGGAGGGTGTTTTCCCCTATAACAGCCTCTGGAAGAGTGTTCCAGATTTCTCAAGCAATATTCAAACCCAGGATACAAAAACCCTTTTTGAGGCTGCCTTTAATTCTTAAATAGAGAATGACACGGTGACAAAAGTTATCACCGTTCCCGTCCCCGCGGATAACCGCGGGAAATAATCCCATGTCATTTTCTAGTGTTTTTCATCCTCTGTCCTTCTTCAAAGCAAAGCTTGTGGCCATTCATACTCTGATTCTTATGGGAGCCAAGGATAATGAAGCCATTGTGACATCACTGGCTCTTAGGCACTGGTGGAATGAGGCATTATGACATCACAATATCTGCTCTGGAATGTTGCTGCTCAATCTCAGCATTCTTCAAAGCAAAGCTTGAGGGTCAGAGGCTGTGGCCGTTCTTCCCTCTCTCCTTAAAGAATGACATGAAGATGGTTTCCCGCGGTTATCTGCAGGGACGGGAACGGTGATGAATTTTGTCACCGTGTCATTCTCTACTCTTAAACCCTTATTCACCTGTTGAATGCTACTGTTTGTTCTAATAAAACCAACAAGAAATATCTCCCTAATCCCTTATTTGTCCTCTGTGTGTCTTGAATACAAGTGCGTTCTCTCTGAAGCCCCCCCCCCCCCGATATCTCTCCTTACTCATCTCCCCCTATGCCCTCCCCCCGTGATCTCCGCTCATCGGGCAAGCCCCTCTTCTCCGTATCCTTCTCTTCCACTGCCAACTCCAGACTCCGCCCCTTCTTTCTTGCGACGCTGTATGCCTGGAACAAGCTGCCCGAATCCATACGTCGTGCTCCGTCCCTGGCAGTGTTCAAATCCAAGCTAAAGGCCCACTTAAAAACTCTTAACTCCCCCTCGCTGCTGTCGGCTCCCTAGACCCACTATAACCTCCCCAACCCTGAAATGTCCTGTTTAAATTAGATTGTAAGCTCTTCTGAGCTGGGGCTGTCTATTGTGTGTTAAAATGTACAGCGCTGCGTACACCTCTCAGCGCTATAGAACTAATAAATAGTAGGAGTAGTGGAAGCTCCTTGAGCAAGGACTGTCTCCCACGTTTGATGTACAGCATGGCGTACATCGAGTAGGATTTTAGTACATGATAGTAGCAGCGCTATAGAGTTAATCCTCCCACATAACATACTGCAGAAAAGCTGGGCCTTGGGTTGGGAACTCTGGACATTGACCTCTTACATACAAGAACCCCCTTCTCTTACGGTCTCATCCTGAGCTGCTAAATCGGGGGTGGGGGCGGTGAGGAGTGGGTGATGCGTTTTAGTAGTTATTATGTCGGCTACCGCCGTCCCTCCTGCGGTTGTGCACATTCTCCTTTTACCTGGGGGAGGAAAAGGATTGATTCTCTTGCAAATCTCGTCGTCCGAATATGAGAAGTAGTCGACGCAGGTGCGAATAGTTGTACAGTCGCAGAAACCCATCCGAACTTGACAGCCATAAACTGGGGGGCAATTTAAATCATCGTCCATCCAGTAGTCTCCACGATAACCTGTTTGTGAACATAAATATAGATACCAAAGGATCGTTTTGTGATGTCTTAAAGCGTGTTCCCTCTAAGCTGAGCAGGTGTCCTCCAGCTGCATTGCTACCACTAGGGGGTGGAATATTTTCAGTCGCTAAGGACAGGTATGTTCCCTGGAGTCCTGCAGAACTTACCTGTCCCTCACAATTGAAAAATGTGACAGTAAAACAGCACCCTCTATTGGTGAGACTGTGGGTGGAGGACTCCTGCTCAGCTTAGAGGGAACAGCACACGATATAAAAATAAAATTGAAATATGTATTCAATTGAACAAACAGAGGATCCAGTTTATAGGTGTAACTAGCTCTTAGCTGATATTGTGCTTTTTTTGAAAACAGTAGTTGGTTCCACGGGTTCGGTGAATACCTCTACCCTCCACAGACGCGTATACCAGCAGTTACCACACAGCTCGCATGCAATCTTCTCATGCCACCCAACCACACGCAGCTTCCATCAGCCTATTAAGATGCAAACTTTCTGGCCGGCGGCACACTAAATCGGTGCCCCGGCCGGAAGCCGGCCGGAAGGCACCGGGAAGTGCGCGGAGGCTCATCTGGATGCGACCTGCTTTGGTGGTGGGGGGATCCAGGAGGAAGGGAGGTATGTGGCAAGGAGGAGAGACGTCGGCGAGGAGAGTCATCTGCCTACAGGACTTGCCTCTTGGTGTGTCGCGGCACAGCTGAAATCTCAGGAGGCGCATAGTTTGCGCAAGTTGATTTTATGTAGACACTAATTTCTTGAATTGATAAACAATTGTTAAATATGGAAGCTCAGGTTCCAAGTTTATTTCAAATTTTAATATACCCCATAATAAATATCTAAGTGGTGTAGAGAAATATGAAATTTAAAATTTGGGGACTTCACACATTAAAACAAAACCAGAAACGAAACATCAAACACAGGGGTAGGGTTACCAGATTTTCCCGAAGGAAAATCCAGACCTATGGCCATGCCTCCAGGTCCGCCCAGCCCCCCCCCCCCCCCCTTAACCTGTTCGGGCGCCAGCACGGCATCTGCGCATGCATGGATGCGACATGATGATGTTGTATGTGTGTGTGCATGACGTCGCCGCGGTTGCATTCGCGGACGCTGTCCCGACGCCGAAAGCTTTTCAAAACCTGGACAAAGTGTCGGGTTTTGAAAAGCCGTCTAGGTCCCTGGACATGTCCGTGGAAATCCAGATGTCTGGTAACCCTAGATAGGGGGGTGAAATACAATTAATGATACGATGGAAGTAGATGAGGTCAAATACAATAGGAGGGTGTGTATTCTTCATTTGAAGTCTTAGGTTAAAATTGAGAGTATTATACATTGTAGGCAGCTTTTTAAATAGAAGCATTTGTAAACTAGATTTAAATTTATCTAAGGATGATTCTTCCTAGAGATTTGACGGTAATGTGGGCGCTGTGACTGAGAAGATCTTTTTGCGGGTGGTTTTGTAAAATAAGTGTGGTTAAGAGATGCTGAGTACTAGATCTTGAGGAGCAATAAGGAATCAAGTTTCAAGTTTTATTAATTTTGATATACCAACCATCAAGTTAATATCTGGCTGGTTAACAATATATTTAAAAGAAAAAAAAAAAAAAACTAAAAAAAAAGAGGTATTGTGTATATACAAATAACATTACAGGACGAACTAGACCGTGAGGATAGAAGGGAAGGGAGGGTGAAGTTACATATTTGAGAAGAAAATGGAGATAGTGGGGTTAGGATAAAACATAGTGGAGAGGGACGCTTTAAAGAAAGCGGTTATTGTTGATAAATAGAATAATAAAGAAAAAAAAAAAAAAAATGATGGCTCTAAGTGTTAGCGAAGGCATCGCAAAATAAAAAAGTTTTTAAATCTGTCTTAAATTTATCGAGTCGTGATTCGTCGCGGAGTTGCTGTGGCAGGGAATTCCAGAGGGTAGGGGCAGTTACTGCGAAATAATAATCGGGTTTTATTTTGAACGTGAGAAGTAAAATTTGTAGGTAATCCTGTGAGCAATTGGCAGCCAGTGGGATTTTAACAGAAGAGGAGTTACGTGGTCGAATTTTTCACATCATATATTAGTTTAACGGCCACGTTTTGGATCATCTTAAGTTGTCTCAGTTCTATTTATTCCTTGATATAATACATTGCAGCAATTGAGTTGAGAGATTGCTGGAGAGTGATCGGATCATGCGTAACCTCCGTTCAGTATCTGCATATTCTAAATTTCCCTTTCATTTATCTGTTGAGTCCATAAATTTTGCTTGGAAAATATTAGGTGTTGAATCTTCATATTCGATTATCTCAAATTGTTATGTTCCTACTAGAGAATGACACGGGGACAAAATTTCCCCCATCCTCGCAGGAACTCATTTGTCTGTCCCGTCCCCGCGAGTTCTTTTACTGTGCCTGCCCTGTTCCCAAACTCATCTGCGCAAGCCTCAAACGCTTTAAAATCCTAAGTAGCAACATTCTAGAGCTCAGATTGTGATGTCATAATGCCTCATTCCACCAATAAGAGCCAACCTCATCAGTGATGTCGCAATGGCTTGATTGTCCTATACTCAGCTCAGTGTAACTACATTTTGATTTTCTAGAGTAGTGCAGTGGTTAAAGCTACAGCCTCAGCACCCCGAGGTTGTGGGTTCAAACCCACACTGCTCCTTTTGACCCCGGGCAGGTCACCTAATATCCCCATTGCCCCAGGTACATTAGACAGATTGTGAGCCCAACAGGACAGACAGGGAAAAATGCTTGAGTAACTGAATAAATTCATGTAAACCGTTTTGAGCTCCCCTGGGAGAACGGTATAGAAAATAAATAATGCTTGCACTGACTGAGCTCCAGGACTTCATGGACCATCCTGATATCATGTTTATTTGCTGAGTACTTCCATATAATAAATGCAATGAACTTTAGTTATAACACTGAAAGGTTATAACCCTTTTAGCCTATAATTCAAAATTGGACTCTTAAATACAATAACTGCAAAACTCTCAGGATCAAATTTATAAATGAAAAGAGAACTTTTGCCCATTACAGGTCAGTCATCCGAGAAGCACCTACCTACGTATTTGCAGACTCCTGTGTCCGGAATCTCTACGTTTCCCGTCCCGTTCACAGCTGCGCACCTGTAGTATGAGTCGCAGTATCCCAGTTGCCAGTTTTCACCCCCACAGGGCTCCCATCCAAGTCTAGCGCAGTGTCTGCAGCATCCGCATGGATCTGTTGCTCTTTTTCCAGGGCAAGAGATCGGTGGGGGGGGACACTTAGATTTGTCACATTCGCTACAATTAAACGCCACAAGTTCTTGAGCTGCAGAGGCTAGAATGACCCAGAAAAATATCCCTGAGCCCATTGCTAAATGGTACCGTTTGCAGGAAGAGGTCTGAATGTTATTGTTCCTCTTATGAAAATGCCTTTTATATGAAATACTGGCTGATCTGACCTGGACTCTTATCGTGGCTCTTATGTCGGTTCCAAAATGTAAACAGATGCCAAAATTTGCTGAGTCAAAGTACATATTTTTCTAAAAGATCAAACTGTAGTGAAGTAAGTTCCAGGCAGAAAGCCTGAAAGCCTTAGGATGATTTTAACTTCCTGCAGCTTTAGGAAGGATAATGAAAGGTGACTTAAGCACTGCAAAAGTGCTTTGAGACATTTGATTCTGAGGCTACATTTATGGAACGGGGAGAAGGTTTTCATCCCCATGTTCTCGGGTAGAAATGGTAAGGCTCAAACTATCCCCTTGGACCAGTGTCTCATAAACTTTTCCACCACAACACACTAAAATCGGGGTCGTGTCTACAGGGTCTCTAAGCATGCGCCGATGTTGACTGGTGATGTCGCATGCATGTGCATGACATCGATGTTCGTGCATGTTCAGGTTCTGAAAATCCCTCCATCACCGGGAAAGAGGGGGGGGGGGGCAGAGAGGAAGAGGGGCACTGGCCGACTCGTCTCTTTCGTGGCAAACCTGGAATCTTGCCATGGCACACTATTGTGCCAAGGAACACAGTTTGTGATACACTCAGTGGCTTAGCAAGGAGGCGCACCGTCCCGGATGCCATCTTGGTGGGGGCTCCAGCCCTCCCCCCGTCCCAACGTCACACTCGTGCCCTCCCTTTCCCGCCCCGTACCTCTTTACAATCTTCACTAGCGCTAGCAACTACTTTAGCCTGCTACAAACGTTGGCATGGCTCCCTGTGAAATCACTTCCAGGTCACAGGGCCAGGAAGTGATGTCGGAGGGAAAGTCGATGCCAGCACGAGCAGCAGGCTAACATAGTTGCTTGCTCTGGCAAAGATTTTAACAGGTACAGAGGGTGGGAAGGGAGGGCGCAAGTGTGGTGTGGGGGCACAGAACGGAGGGTGAAGAGGAGGGTACCGGGGAGACAACCGCCCTGGGTGCCTCCCACCGTCACTGTGCCACTGGATACACTGCTTTCGACAGATGAGAAAAAGAACATAAGAATAGCCTTTTCAGGGTGCGCTGGCGTCTCTCCTCCTCTCCGCTCCCGCATGCCTCTTTAAATGTTCATCAGTGCATGCAGTATCTTCCACTTCCTGCTAGCAACGGCCTCGGCTCCCTTCTGACATCACTTCCTGGTCACAGGACCAGGATGTGATGTCAGAAGGGAGCCGAGGCTGACGCGAGCAGCAGGTGGAAGATGCTTCTCGCGCCAGCGAACATTTCAACAGGTATGCAGGGGCACTCAAGCAGCAGGGAAGAGTGGCATGGAGTGCTCAAGTGGCGGGAAAGAGTGGGGGCATGGGGCGCGGCGATGCTGGGCACCCCCCCCCAGGCATCAACTTCCCTCGCTATGCCACTGCTGAGCACTATTCTATAAATGGCGCTCTGAGCTGGGTACCGTTGATAGAACAGCGCTGGGCGCTAGGATCCACACCCAAATTTTGGGCGCGAGGATTTACTTCAATTTGAAATAAATTCTCACGCCTCAGTTAGGTGTGGATCCTCCGAATTCTATAACACTGCGCACATTTTAAGGGAAAGCCCCTGACCTGCCCATGTTGCTCTCATCTTTATTCCCCCCTTTTCAAATTCGTGCAGAAACACGCTTGTTTGCATGTGCAAAAGAGAGGCGAGAACAAAAAAAAAAATTGGGAAAAAAAAAAGACAGACACGAAGCTGGAAAATCGAGAACCCATGTACCTCTTTTTTGCTCCAATATCTCTATCATCTTATATCATACCAATATAACATCAGTGGCTTCTGCAGGAGTAAGAGGTAGCACTTTGGAACACAGATACGTCCCTGTATCTCCCAATTCTGATTGGCTCATTCAGCAGCTGCAGGAGACTGAGAGAAACTTCCTCCCAGTTACTTCCTCTGCAGAATCCTAGAGCCCACCTGATGTCGGATGAAAGAGAGACATTTGTAGGATCCAGCAATCATGGAGCTAGAGTTGATTCTCTAAACCTGGAGCTTCAGAGTCAAACCCAGAGAGATCCAAGCTATATTTATTGGTAGGGTTACCAGTCGTCTGGGAAAACCCGGACACGTCCTCTTTATACAGGACTGTCTAGGTGCCCAGGCGGACTTTCCAAAACCCGGCAGTTTGTCCGGGTTTTGGAAAGCCCTGACAAGCTCTGGCTGCATCTGGAGGGACTCTTTGAGCTTGCACAGATGATGTTGCACACATCTGCACAGGCTCCAGGCCCTCCAGAGGCAGCCGGAGCTCATCAGGGAAGAAGAGAAGAGACTGTGGGGCAGGGCTGGAGCAGAACAGGGCAGAGCTAGGATGGAATGGGGTGGGGGCCATGTGGCCCAAAATATGGAAACCCTATTTATTGGTGTTTTTATAACTTTAAACTGTGGTTAATGTTAACTTCTTTTTTTTTTTTTTTTTTGGGGGGGGGATGAGGGAGGAAGTATTACCTCTATTCAACAATCTTTGGGCTAGATGCACTAAACGGTGGTTGAGACCTTGCGGGTCGTTGTGGGCCAATTTTGGGGACAATTTCTAAACAATTGATGTTCAAATGGTTGCCCATGCAAATGAGTTTTGCGGAGAGCAGTCATTATCCCATCCGATTGGTGGCTTAGAAACTTGACACTCAGACATGCACAGAACTGGTTTTGGAAAGCCCGAACAGCTGAGCAGCAAAGAAAGCCCCAAAGCAGCCTCCTGCCAATCAACTGTTGGGGGCTTTTCTTTTTTTTTTTTTTCTGTGGGCACAGATGTTTTATCTGTGTGTTTATGAGCCACCCTCCCACTGATGATGGTCCTGCCCCTAAAGACCCTTGGAACCAAAATAGAGGCAGGAGGGATGCCCACTCCCTCCTGCCACTGCAAACCCCCCTGCCAAACACCACCCCCCGGCCAGGACTTCCCAAACCGACCCCTCCCCTACCCCAATTTACCAAAAATTGGCAGGAGGGATGTGGGTGTGGTTGGGGGGGAGCGGGAAGCATCCGGTGGCAGGAGGGAGTGGGCATCCCTCCTCCTGATTTTTGTTGCGGGGAGGGGAGTCTTGCAGGGGGTGCGGTTGGCTCAGCATGGGGGGGGGGGGGTCAGAGCAGCAGGAGGGAATGGGCATCCCTCCTGCCTCTACTTTTGTTCTGGGTGGTTGTTAGGGGGGGTCTGTCATCGGAGGAGAGGGCGCGACTTTTTTTTTTATTATTATTATTTTTATACATGCCAGATATGCGTGTGTTGCTCACACATCTTGCCCATAGGAAAAAAAAACAAAAACATGTCAGACCTATTGATAACAGTTACTGACAGATTTCTAAACCTGTCGGTTTTTTCAGGTCGGTATTACCAATCTGATTTTGGCATGCAATGTTAGGCCTTCGATCAGACGGCTGGTTTTAATATTAATGACCTCATTCTAATAGTAATGAGGTCATTTGCATGCCAGAATCGGAGAATGTACGACTGCATGGAAAACCATGTGGTGAGCCGTTTTTGAGAATTGGGTCGGCAAATTCTGTCGGTTGCTAAACCAAACTGGTTTAGTGTCCATCAGTACCCGGTCAGAGCGTTTAGTGCATCTAGCCCTTTGACCCTAAACCTGGTTTTGACACTGTTTCAGTTACTTTATTAGCAAACTAAATACAGCTACAATTATCCCTAATTTGCTTTGAAGAATTTAACACCTGGGCAGACTGAATGTGTGGTAAAGTTTCACAGGCAATCAATCTGAAATATAACCCCAGCCCTTTGGAGAAATTATTCATAGGTGGCTCTCCAAGGGTGTAACATTAACACTTCCTGTTCCTTTCACCAACACAGGAAGTCTTTGTCAAAGGACAGGATGTTGGCTGTTTTAGACTTGCCAGTTCTTGGTGGTAAGAGCAATTCAAAGGGTTACAATCATGAACAGGAGGCCTTAGGTTATAATGTCGGTGCACCTTTTGAAGAGTGAGAAGTCGTAACCTAAGTACTGTATAATTAACAGAGGAAATAATTATTACTTCCAGACCCTGACTATAATAGCTTCTGTCTTTTCTGGATATCAGTGTCTAATCTTCACAGGTACCTTTAGTGAGCCCAGTGAGACAGACGGGGAAAACGCTTGACGTACCTGTATGTAAAACACTTTGAGTGTAGTTGTTTAACCACAAAAAAGTTGGTATACAAGTCCCAATCACCCTTTTACTGGCATTTTCCAATGATACTTCTTAAACAAGGCTTCTTAAACTGAGGACATTTCGATATGCCACCATGAATTATGGTCAATCAAAGAGAACGTGAAGAAAACGACTAGTCTTGTATACATGAAGTTGTTTATAGTTTTAATAAAATTTAATTAAACGCTTTACATAAAATTTAAAAGCGTTGTACAATAAGTCTAAAATAACAAACAAGAAATACCGTACAGGACAGACTGACTTGAGGGGGGGATCACTGGACTAATGCTAGTTGGTTTTTTTTATACATGTTTGGAACATTGGCAAAGTACCATATAAAGCCTTCTTTAAACAGTGGCTGGACTGTGAATTTTGGGAGCTTTGCCATTCTGACCATTATCTTTCCCAGCAGGGCCTTCACCTTTTTGGAGGCACGCCAAGGTCATGAATAGTGCTCAGCGAGGGTACCCGCCTCGGGGCCTGGCACCCACTGCATGACAAGACGTCCAAGCAGCTAGCATGTGGTACCCAACTACCTTCTCCGATCGGCTTCCCATCCGATGAGCTGAGCCAACAGGACTCCATGGAACTGGTTCAGTTGATTGGGATTTCCCTGTCGCATTCAGCTGATGGAAAGCCGTTTGGACAGGGTAGGGCAATTGGAAAGTACTGGGTTTTTTTTGGGTGGTGGGAGAGGGTTGGTGACCACTGCGGGAGTAAAGGGGACATGCCTTAATCCCTCCACTGGTCATCTGACCAGCTTGGGCACCTTTTTAACATTTTAGACACTTTTAAAACAGGTCTAGCTCCCTGGACTTTTTTTTTTTTTTTTTTTTTTTAAAGATACGATTATCTCTTCCAATGTGAAAATATGCGAGTCCTATGTCCACCCTATTCCTGCTTAAAGTATGCCTCTTAACATGCCCCTAAAGATTTAGACGCACTGGAGACAAAACGACCAGACATCGAGAAGGTCTGTTTTGAGACTTCCCACTTGGACATTTTAACTAATTAAGACATCCAAGTGCTGGTTTATGCTGTCTTTATGGGACGTCTATCTTTTTTGAAAACGAGCCTGTCTATGTTTGGCAGAACATTTTGTAAATACTGCTGGAGCTGAGCATATTGTGAAGGCCCGTTTCCAATCTTGGTGTTTAATATAAAAATGAGGAATTTATAATACGATAACCAAAAAGACAACTGGGAACCCCAGTGTGTCAAAAGGATTTATTAATAATGGGGTCCTTTTATTAAGGTGCACTAACCGATTTTGCGCGCACAAATCTTTAGCGTGCGTTAATAAAAGAACCCCAAAATGAAGCCCGATGTAGGAGCTGGGAGTTTGCTGGGGTACATCGGAAAGATTTTGCATTGTCCACACTCGTACATGGGAGGAGCGCCATGCTGGATTCCTATTTGAACATATCCACCTTCTTATTGTGTTAAATGTTTTACCCCGATGTAGCTTTGCAGGATTTTTAAAAAGGTTTGAATAATTTCCTAAAAGAAAAGTCCATAAGCCATTAAGAGGGATTTGGGAAAATCCACTACTTTTTGTTTTCTAAACTAAAACTTAGTTTTATACACCGGGTCATCAACCAAGTTGGAGCTCGATTCGGTTAATATTAAGAATAAAATAATACAAAAGAAATATAATTTGGAAAAAGTAGAATAATTACTTTCCAAAATGTTTGGCGAACAAGACTGTCTTCAGAGACTTCCTGAAAGATATGGGGTCCTAAGCTTCTTAGCGAGAGTGGCAAGTTACTCCAAAGCTCAGTCAGTTTGTAGGAGAAAGAATGGCTAAGTTTTCTCATAGATGTGATTTTGCTCTTAAGGGAAGGAAAGGAAAGTTTTAATCTCTGAGAGCTCCTAGCCAGATGAGATCTGCACACATTCCAGTCCAAAGGGACAAGAGTGGTAACAGAAGCCAAATAAGATCTTGAATGCAATACAAATGCATTTTAAATTGAATCCTCAAATGGACGGGAAGCCAATGTAGTTTTCTAAGGAGAAGGGGACACATGGTCAAACTTGCACTTACCAAAAATGAGTCTGGCAGCAGTATTCTGTATTAGTTGGAGTCTCACATACAGTGAATTGCAATAGTCCAAATGTGCCAGAATGATTGATTGGACCAAGACAGAAAAATGCTGTTGGTAGAAGAACGGATAACCAGCATAAAATCTGTTTTACTTTTTTTTAGGATCTTGCCAGGTACTTGCGACCTGGATTGGCCACTACTAGAATCAGGATCCTGGGCTTGATGGTCCTTTTTGGTCTGTCCCGGTTCATAGACAACCCCGCGAAAGACAAAGGCATGCGCCGACAACTGAGCGCAAGACGGAAGCGCGCGCCGAAGAAAATTACAGTTTTTAGGGGCTCCGACGGGGGTTTTTGTTGGGGAGCCCCCCCAGTTTACTTAATAGAGATCGCGCCGGCGTTGTGGGGGGTTTGGGGGGTTGTAACCCTCCACATTTTACTGTAAACTTAACTTTTTCCCTAAAAACAGGGAAAAAGTGAAGTTTTCAGTAAAATGTGGGGGGTTACAACCCCCCAAACCCCCCACAACGCTTCCACAATGCGGCGCGATCTCTATTAAGTAAAGTGGGGGGGTTCCCCCCCACGCCCCCCCCCCGTCGGAGCCTTAAAAACAGTAATTTTCTGCAGCGCGCGCCTCCGCACTGCGCTCAATTGTCTGCATGCGCCTTTGTCCCGGCGCGCTTTTGACCTGACACCGTCTGTCCCACGTCAGACTTCGTGTTGCTAATGAAATCATTTCACCATACTGGTGTTTCCTGTTCTCTCCTGACCAGGTTGCACATTTTTTTTCCACTGTGATTAGATCGCCTCACTCCTTGTTACAAATCCAACCAAAAAGCACAGAAGGGGCTTCCTCTCTTCTGTGCTTCCAAATGATATTCTAAGACTGCCCGGCGCACAAGGGCTTTTCAATATTAGCTTCATATATTTTAGCTTCTTCAGTCAGTGGATAGAATCCCCTCTTTTTCTGATTTTAATTCTTTCCTAGAGGGCAGGGGAGGAGAACCACCCACCCCCCCCGAACCCATCTCACCCTCAACGCCACTGGTCATGGGTCCAACTTTCTCATAGCCACCAGCACTCCCAACCCTCCCCCCCTTTAGAAGATGAAGTTTTACTCGCAGAAAGATGGATGGTCAAAGAGGCAAGCAGACCCTCAATAACAGATTCTCACTTAAAGCAGAACATTCCTAAAAGACTCTTTAAAATATTGGAAAAACAATGAAACTATTTTATTTAATAGGGACACAAAAACAAACAGAAAAGTCAGTAGCACGAGGTCTGACAATTAGGTTCATGAACTTGCCACCATGCGCTTAACCTTGGCATCACTGTACAAACAGCTCGGAAAGGTTTCATATCCTGGGTATATAACGTCTCGCAGCTGTGTTCGTGTCGACATGTGGCGGTGTATTGCTGAGTGGCATTCATCATTGTTGTTGCATGTTTCTGTGTGCAATGGCGAGAACGTCTGAGCTTGAATTAGAGCAACGAGCAAACATTAAATTTCTTGCTAAACTTGGCAAGAGTGGAAGTGAAATCGGGGACATGTTAGCCCAAATTTATGGGGATAATGCCATGAAGAAAACGACGGTGTACAAATGGATTACACGTTTTTCTGAGGGGAGAGAAAGCGTCGCTGATGAAGAAAGGTCAGGGCCGCCAGAAACAAGAAGAACTGACGACAACATGGCAGAGATTAGTCGAACTGTGTGTCAAAATCGTTGGCTGACTGGGAGAAGTAGAGCAGGCCAAGTAAACATCGATACACAGCTAGGAAAATATTTTACTGAATATCTTGAAATGAGAGAGGTGTGTGCAAAAATGGCTCTTGCATCACGAGGGCGTTCTTAGGCTGGTGGATACAACAATGAAACCAGCGGCACAATATGCAGAAGCATCAAAGAAAGCAAACAGAATGTTGGGCGTTATTAAGAAGGGTATCACAACCAGGACGAAGGAAATGATCATGCCGCTGTATCGTGCGATGGTGCGCCCGCCTCTGGAGTACTGTGTCCAATATTGGTCGCCGTACCTCAAGAAGGACATGGCGATACTTGAGAGGGTTCAGAGAAGAGTGACGAAACTGATAAAAGGTATGGAAAACCTTCCATACGCAGAGAGGTTGGAAAGGCTGGGGCTCTTCTCCCTGGAGAAGCGGAGACTCAGAGGAGACATGATAGAGACTTTCAAGATCATGAAGGGCATAGAGAAGGTGGAGAGGGACAGATTCTTCAGCCTATTGGGAACCACAAGAACAAGGGAGCACTCGGAGAAACTGAAAGGGGACAGGTTTAGAACCAATGCTAGGAAGCTCTTTTTCACTCAGAGTGGTGGACACCTGGAATGCGCTTCCGGAGGTTGTGATAGGACAGAGTACACTACGGGGTTTCAAAGAAGGATTGGATAAATTCCTGAAGGATACGGGGATTGAGGGATAGAGATAGAGATAGAGGTAGGGATAGGTTATGAAAGGGTATAGATAGAATGGATAAAGGGGATCCAAGGGTGTAGACAAGGATCACCTTACAGATCATGGACCTGATGGGTCACCGCGGGAGCAGACTGCTGGGCGCGATGGACCTTTCGGTCTGACCCAGCGGAGGCAACTTCTTATGTTCTTATCTGTATTGGAACACCCTCCCTACTCGCCTGATCTGGCCCCCAATGACTTTTTTCTTTACCTGAAGACAGAGGAAATTCAATGACATTCAGGACATGAAGGGTAATAACAGGCTTCTGCTCATTATGATAGGGGTTGCCATACAACAGATTTTGAATAAGTGGAAAAATTGGAAGAGGTTGAATTACAGTTTTTGGTGGAACTCTTTATGCCACATATTCAAAATGGAAAGGATAATTGCTATACAGCAGGGAAATTTAAAAAAAAATTCAGGTTATTTGGGAGCCATTAACAAAATATTGCAAAGATTGAAAGTATTGTATAGAATAAACATTTTTTTTTTCCCCCCTTTGGTTCATATACGTCCAGGGTGGGGTGGGCGGATGGGATTATTTTATGATTTCTTTTATTTATGAATAAAATATAGGATACAAGGGAGAGGGATTATTCGATATAGTTTAGAATTTGATGATATATTAAGTGTGATTTAAGTATAAATGATTGTATTATATGTTACACTTACTGGGAGCTTTAAAAATGAATAAAGATTAATATAACAAGTTATGGGGAGGGGGGAAATGATTGTTTTATGTATTAATTATGTATTTAAAGTGCCGCCTTTGTAGAAAATCAAAGATTAATTTAAAAAAAAAAAAAAAAGGGTAATATGATGACAGCTCTAATGGCCATTTCAGAAAAAGAGTTCCAAAATTGCTTTGAAGGGGGGGGTGGACAAGGCGCTGGCATTGGTGCATAGCTTTCCAAGGGAAGTACTTTGAAGGTGATATTCAGCAATGAGGTATGAAGCACTTTTTCTAGAGTTCATGATCATGAACTTAATTGCCCGACATTGTAAGACCAGTGTCGGTGATATTTTGAATATTCTTGTTAATTCTGTTGCTTTTAAACACAATGTGCAACAATGCTTGACTACTTAGGCTATAAATGGTATATAAATACTTCAAAGAAATAAATGATAACAATGGGAAATGACCCTTCTCCAATACGAGATTTACAAATATACCTTTATTATTGTTTTGTACAGTACATGGCACAATAGAATGAGAGCAAATGTAGAACAAAGGAAAGGGAACAGAAACCCCATGTAAAATCCAAGGAACAGAGAGCAAGTAGGAGACCTTTGCGTACCCTGTTTTTGAGCTTTTGGCTTCTTTACGAGTCCCACATATTTTTAAAGTTCAGATTACCAGCACTAGAGTGACCCCTAGTGGCCCAATAACCACACCCCTGAGACAGGCCTCCCACCTGGAGGCCGAAACACAGACCGTGTCGGGTCTTCAACTAGATCCTTCCACAATAAGGCCTTTACATTCACTGAACTTTTGATTTCATGTGTGTTTTTGCATGTACAGTCAAACCTCGGTTTGCGAATGTTTTGCAAGACGAGCAAAACATTTTCGCAAATCATGACTCGCAAACTGAGCATTGACTCAATTTGCGAGTTCCCCTGCCCGCTAACCGGCATCGCCCCCCCCTCGCGAACGCCCACCCACCCAAACTGAAGCCTTGCCCTCATGTGGAAGCGCACCCCTGAGGCCACAGGTGCGCTTCCACATCCCCCCCTCCACAAACTGGCATCGCCCCCCTCTCGCGAACACCTGCCTGCCCAAACTGAAGCCTTACCCCCATCTGGCAACGGCACGCAGCACCAACCCACAGGAGGGTTGTGCTACTTGCTGGACTGGGCCAAGAATCTCATGAGAGGCGAGAACCAGAAGGCCTTGAGCATGCGCAGATGCTCAAGGCCCAGTGCAGCAAGCAGCACAATTTTCGGGCACCGGCACCTCCTGTGGGTTGGTGCTGCGTGCCGGTGCCAGACGGGGGTAAGGCTTCAGTTTGGACAGGCAGTCGTTCGCAAGAGGGGGGGCGATGCCGGTTTGCAGGGGGGGGGATGTGGAAGCGCACCAGTGGCCTCGGGGGTAGGGGAGTCTTTTGGGGATGGGGATGGAGCAACCACGGGGGGGGGGGGGAGAGGAGCGAGTTTCCCTTACTTCCTATGGGGAAACTCGCTTTGATATACGAGTAATTTGGTTTACGAGCATGCTTCTGGAACAAATTATGCTCATAAACCAAGATTCCACTGTATTTTCTTTTGAGTTTAAAGAAATAAAAGACTGTTTGTCTCAAGGTTGACGCATTCTATCCCGCTCCCCACTTGCTCACTTTACAATAGAATGAGATTGATAGTGTTTGCATTTGTTACAAGACCAGGAAGAGGCTGCAGAAAGGGTCTTTTGTTCAAGATGTGACAGTTCTTTAGGATTTTATGAGGCATGGTACACTTCGAAGTGGCTGGGATACATCCTTAGCAGCAAGGAAAGATGTCTTCTATGCTACGGTATAGATTTCGATAATACTCTCCCTTCTCAATTTACTTTTGAAATACATTTAAAAAGAATAAAAGAACCCTGACGATTGATTGGCTCCTCTGACAGTGTCCTGATTCATTATGCATTACAGAAGATGAAGCTGATTGGTTCATTCTGCTGTGATGGCATAAAGGACAGTGTTCTGCACTGCATACATTAATGAGGGATGTGATGACATCCCAGCGAGGCTGCCTGCAAATGAATACAGCAGCATTATAAGGACACGCTTTAAAAGTTTAGCAAATGCAAGTACAGTGGTACCTTGGTTTACGAGTGCACCGGTTTGCGAGTGTTTTGCAAGACGAGCAAAACATTTGCAAAATCGGCGCCTCGGAAACCGAGTGTGGCACGATTTATGAGCGCCCCCCTCCCCCCCCCGTGATCCAGCACCCTCCCCCCCATGATCCGGCACCCCCCCCCCGCCGCTTCTTACCGTCATCTGGGCACCAGCATGTCCTGTGCTTGGTGCCGGTGCCCGAAGATCGGCCTCCTCTTCTGCTGGGCCTTGAGCATCTGCGCATGCTCAAGGCCTGTGAGTTCACGTTCTGAACGTGAACTCGCAGGCCTTGAGCATGCGCAGATGCTCAAGGCCCAGCAGAAGAGGAGGCCGATCTTCAGGCACCAGCACCAAGCACAGGACATGCCGTTGCCTGTGCCCAGATGACGGTAAGAAGCGGCAGGGGGGTGCCCAATCGCAGGGGGGAGGGTGCCGGATCGCAGGGGGGGGGGCCTTCGGGGGAACAATGCTGGTTCTCGTTGGGGGGGAGGGGAACGTATCAAAGCGAGTTTCCATTATTTCCTATGGGGAAACTCGCTTTGATAAACGAGCATTTTGGATTACGAGCATGCTCCTGGAACGGATTATGCTCGTAATCCAAGGTACCACTGTATTGTAATTTTTTTTTTTTTTTAATGCAATTTATTCTAACTCACCTAAGGGCTCAAATCGCCCAAATTCATTTTGGTTCCTGAGAGTCAAATAGCATTAGATGTTCGGGTTTTACTCAGCCACTATTATCTCACAATTTGATTAAAGATCACAGTGGAAACATCTCTTTTTCTCTAGTTTGCCACAGTGGATACGTCATCAGGGAGGTTAAGTGAGAAGAGGGAAGGAGAGAGAAAGTGAGGGGGAGAAGGAGGGCCAGGGACAAGATTCTCATGCCTTGGCTGAATTTTTTGCCACAGTCTGGCCCTGGGACCCATGTTATTTCTGTTCAAATGAAGAGAAATAGCAGAATGGCTGCAGTTAATTTCTGTTCCATGAGTAAACTTCCTCTTTAAATTCCACATCAAAAGAAAAAATAAATTATATTGTAGCAGCAAGATACAATTCCTAGCAATTCCTCTGCAAGTGTGCAGCTCAGCTTTCAGACTGTTTATTTCTGCCTGTTCACTGCTTTTGCGTCTTGTTTATTTATTTCTTCCATTTGTGCGTCGCTCTAGGCGACATTACAGAGGAAGGGGTTAGAAGAGGGAAGGGAGGACTATGGAGGGCAGGAAGGAGTGGAGAGGAGAGAAGTATGGAGAATATTTCATAGAAATTCCTAACTTTACAGATAGGAGCACCATCTATGTAAATGATATGTAAATAAATTAAAGGAATATGTAAAAAGGAATAGAAGGGAGGAACCGTTAAACAATAGAATTCAATTAATAAAATTAAAAGAATAGGGGTAAAAACAATGGAATAAAATTTAAAATAACTCATAAACTGGAAGAGAAAATTGAAAACCAAAATCAAAAAAGTCTGGCAGAAGTCCAATTTCCTGAAGCAGCTCTGTTGCCTCAGCATTTAAATAATCGCAACGGCAAAAGTCCAGACGGGACAGATATCAGCTCGGGCTTTCCAGCTGCTGCAGCCCTGCAACGACTACTGTGTATTCCAGCTGCATTTACAGTTGCTCCATCACAAATGGAGATTTGGGAGGTTGGTCTAAACACAGTTGCATGAACTTCCACACCGTGCTCCCCAAAGTCTTTTTTTTTTTTTAACTTGGTTTCATCTTGGTAATGAGTAGGCATCGGTAATCTCCATCTTGGTGGATACCCATCTACATGGGTTTTCAGGATATCATTAATGAATATACATGAGAGAGATCTGCATGCAGTTGAAGTACTTTACATACGACTTCTCATGAGGTATAGCTTCAGAATCCGAGTGGACGGGAGTGCATGGGGCCTGGACATTGCCTATCCCAGGTGGTCAAAGTGCAAGCTCGTAAAAAAAAAAATGTTCAGGCTTCCTCTGTCCATACAAAAATAATGGCTCAGTCTTCATCTTCGTCCTCATCGTCATCGTCCTTACTCGGAGCGCATTTCTGGAAGCAGTGCACCGTGGATGCCAGGAAAAAGCTCGAGAAGATGGCAGCGATGGAGACGGCCACTCCCGAGAAGAAGATAATCAACAAGTCCAGGACCGTCAAGCTAAACTTGCATTCGCTAAAGCTAATTTCCGAGAGCTCATGTAGGTAGATTCTTCTGTCTTCTAAAGAGCAATGGATTTCTCGTATACCTGAAGAGAGTAAAGACAAGGATGCAAACATGTAAATTTCGTTGATTGTTAAAGGTCAGATGAAAAGACGGAGCAAAATGTCACAAAAAAATCATTGCATTCCCCCCCCCCCGGATACCATGCAAAATGGATATAAATGCGTAAGTCATTCTGTACTCGTACCAATTTTTTTTTTATAACCAAAAATGTGCACAATTTGTACATTTTGGGAATGGAAAAGCTGTCCAGTAAATAGGTGCTAAAGAAACATCGCCCCCCCCCCCCACTGAAATTTGGGGTAAATCCCGGCACATACGAGAGATGCAGATATATGGTATTCAGTAATACTGTATGCATCTTTAGTGAATACCCCCGACCCACCTATGCCCCTCCCACAGCCACACCCCTTTCGAGTTGCACGCTACAAGATTTGCATGTTTATAGTTTAACACTTAGCACACCAGTGTGCCTCCTGAGATTTCGGGTGTGCCGCGACACGCTGGCGAGGAGGAGAGTCGTCCACGCCGTCTGACTGCCTACAGCAGTGGTTCTCAACCCTGTCCTGGAGGACCACCAGGCCAATCGGGTTTTCAGGCTAGCCCTAATGAATATGCATGAGAAAAATTTGCATATAGTGGAAGTGACAGGCATGCAAATGTGCTCCATGCATATTCATTAGGGCTATCCTGAAAACCCGATTGGCCTGGTGGTCCTCCAGGACAGGGTTGAGAACCACTGCTGTAGGCAGTCAGACGGCGTGGACGACTCTCCTCCTCGCCAGCGTGTCGCGGCACATCCGAAATCTCAGGAGGCACACTGGTGTGCTAAGTGTTAAACTATAAACGAACTGGATTTTTCTTTTCCTCGGCAGCCAGTGTACATAAGAACATAATTGCCGCTGCTGGGTCAGACCAGTGGTCCATCATGCCCAGCAGTCCGCTCACGCGGCGGCCCTCTGGTCAAAGACCAGCACCCTAACCGAGACTAGCCCTACCAGCGCCCGTTCTTGTTCAGCAGGAACTTGTTTAACTTTGTCTTGAATCCCTGGAGGGTGTTTTCCCCTATAACAGCCTCCGGAAGACCGTTAGTTGCTCTAATAATAGACTCGCCCTCTCGTATCGTCTTTTATTGAGAACTAGTCTTGCTGCTGTGTTTTGTAGTAGTTGAAGTCTCTTGCATTCCTTTTCTGTGATGCTGCAATATAGTGAGTTACAGTAGTCTAGAGCAGTGATTCCCAACCCTGTCCTGGAGGAACACCAGGCCAATCGGGTTTTCAGGCTAGCCCTAATGAATATGCATGAGAGAGATTTGCATATGATGGAAGTGATAGGCATGCAAATTTGCTTCATGCATATTCATTAGGGCTAGCCTGAAAACCCAATTGGCCTGGTGTTCCTCCAGGACAGGGTTGGGAACCACTGGTCTAGAGATGGTATTAGGACTGATTGGTCTCAATCAGGACTGGTCTTATCATCCTCAGTTGTCTCATCTTAAAGAATTTTTTTCACTAGAGTGTTAATGTGTCTATTGAATATTAGGTTCGAGTCTAGCATGACTCCTAGGACTTTGGAGGTATTCTCTATCTTTAGACTCTCAGCTGTGGACAGTTCTAGCTCAGAAACGAGTTGTAGTCTCCAAACCATAATATTCTTGTTGTAGATCTGTTCAGTGTAAGGAAATTTCCCATGATGCACTGGAAAGAGGAAGGCCTACCATTCTGTGAAGAGAATATTGAACAAATAAATAAACTAACTAAAAAAACACCCCAAAATATAGAAAATATCCATGAAAACAATACAAATTAAGCAAACATTTTAGTAACAACGAATGCAAGTTAGAATATTGACTGGTCACGTTGCACATCTTATGTTGTTTTTTTCATTGTCAGAAACAAGCCCCTGAGGGTTTGTTTTTTTGTTGTTGTTTTTTTTAAATGCCACACTATATATTCCAGCCCTAGTACGAGATAATTCTTTTATGGACTAGACTCGTTAGCAAAATTTCTCATCATCGGAGTGGTGCATCATTGACAGACGAGTCCATCCTGCGTACTCTGCTTTCACTTTCTCACCTGGTTATAAAATATGCAAACCACTATATATTATTTCGTCACAAATTATTGACGAAAGGCAGAGGTCGGTGATAAAGCTATGATTCCTCCTGATAGGAGGAAATCCAAAGGGTGTCTACCCTTCATGCAAAATATTTAAGCCCCAGAAAAAAATAACATTCGTTGTCTCATACAGACCTAAACAATAGCGACTGGGGGGGAGGGACTTATGAGATGAACGACCCTGAACACGTTATTTTGATATATAATGCTGTTATCAGGGCTGCAGCTGGCTACTGAGAACATGAATGAGACGCGCAACACAGCTGTACCACGTGGAATGGGGGAAATATGAGCAATGTGAATTTCTCCTGACCTGAAGCTGCTCCTGTACATTGAACACTGATACTTGTCTCTGTTCACCAGGAGAGGCCGATGGCTAAGGTTGTTGACCCTGGGCCTGTAGTTCCGGCTTTCCAGGTAATTGACTTGTGTAAATGAGCCTGGTTCTAGGACCAAACGTTTACAAACGTGCTAAATAAATATTCATTGCAGATTGCCCAAGGACTAGAGGAGAGCGTGTCTGCCTTAAACTCTGCCCGTAGGTAGGGCAGTGAAATAAGACACAAAGAAGCCGATTAACTTAACAAAATCATTCACTAATGGTACTTAAAAAAAAAAAATCTTAGTTTTGCAAAAAGCAAATGTAATTCTCTCCACAAGAAATTTCATTCAAGTTCTAAATTCATGAGTGAAAACCTGTGTGTGAAAGTGTCATCAAAGGCCCGTTGTTGTGAAAACAGACTAGACCTGGGGTGTAAGTAACTCTACCACATCCTTATAGTGTGGCTCAGTGGTTAAAGCTACAGCCTCAGCACACTGGGGTTATGGGTTCCAACCCACGCTGCTCCTTGTGACCCTGGGCAAGTCACTTAATCCCCCCATTTTCCCAGGTACATTAGATGGATTGTGAGCCTGCTGGGACAGAGAGGAAAAAATTCTTGAGTACCTGAATAAATTCATGTAAACCGTTCTGAGCTCTCCTGGGAGAACGGTATAGAAAATTAAATAAAAAATAAAAAATTGTCCTGGCTGTGTCATCCTGACTGATGGGTGTTATTTCTTCTTGCCAGCAGAGGGAGCTAGAGGAACTGATCTTTCTCAGTGACATCAACCTATTGGAGCTCTAGAAAAGTTCCAGTATTCACATGTCTTTTTGGATCTGTCTCATTTGCAAACCTCTCTTTTAGATACATTTCCTCAAACTGATAACTTTTACAGGTTAACACCCCTTCTCCCTTTTACGAAGATGCACTAGGCTTGTATATCGCTGGTTGCAGCAGTATTAGCTCAGACGCTCATAGAAGTCCTGTGAGCATTGGAGCGAATACTGCCGTGGCTGGCGATTTAAAAAAAAAAAAAAAAAAAAGCCTAACGTGTCTTTGAAAACAGGGGCCTGAATTGGGTATGTTGTATTATACCTCCGTCTGCTCTGTACCTAAGATAGGATTTTGTTGCATTTGTAAATTTGATGAGAACCTCTCAAGCTCTCCGAGATGTGGGTGATCAATACTCAATACTTTTTTGTTACATAATGATGTGTGCTTTTGCTTGTAACGTAATCATAAAGTTTTTAATAAGATAAAGAAATATGATAGCCTCTGCTGTGATGGTCAAGTTTCAAGTTTAATACAAAATTTGATTAATCGCTTTATCTGAATTCAAAGCGATGTACATATTAATAAAATTAAATTGTTAAAAATATTACTACAATAAATAAAACAATCTTGACTTAAGACAAATGCAACAATACTGGAAACATAAGGAATTCGAGGGGAGAGTTTACATTATAATAAAAGTATAGAAAGACATGAAGGGAGAGTACATAAGGGAGGGTAGGGTGATGGATAAAAGAAAAAAGAAAAAAAAAATTTCTAAAATCTTTATATATATATATATTTTTTTTCTTTTTCCTTTCTTTCCTTTTTTTTGAAGGTTGTGTTGTGATTAATTTAAGAATGCATCATTGAAGAGAAAAGTTTTCAATTTACTTTTAAATTTATCGACGTTAGCTTCTTCCTTAGATGGCTGGGGAAAGAATTCCAGGTTTGGGGAGCAATGACAGAACATAAACTGACGGCGCGTATTTATAATTTTTAAAGACAGAATAGATAATAAATGTTGATCTGTGACCCTGGGCAAGTCACTTAATCCCCCACAGCCCCAGGTACGTTAGATAGATTGTGAGCCCACCGGGACAGAGAGGGAAAATGCTTGAGTACCTGATTGTAAAAACCGCTTGGATAACCTTGATAGGCGGTATATAAAATCCTAATAAACTTGAAACTTGATGTGCCAAATAGTATACGATAGCACCCGAAAAACTCTCTCTTCAGTTGCAGCACCTACATTGTGGAATTCCCTCCCCATCGTGTCCCGACCACTTTGCGATCGTTCCCCGAACCAATTTTTCCCCGACCTGATTCACTAACCTTGTGGCCGATCCATCTCCCACCCGATCCGCCCATACAAATGAGAGGAAACGCGGCACGCATAAGTAGGAAGGCAGCGATTTCCTAAACAGAAGAAGGAACACCAATTGGGCTGGCCGATTAAAAATGAAGCGACTGCTGAGGACCAGTCGCAACTGTCCTGCTCTCTGCCGCCGAATTACTCCCCATATTTCTGCAAAAAGCGCAGTGCAGTGCGAGCCCGTGGTTTTAACCCGCGGGTTAAAAGCGTGTTCTGTTCCACAAATAATCTGGCTGCATAAGGCGTGTTCTGTCTGAAGAACTTGAGAATATTTCTAAAATATGTACACCTTCTTGATTCCTTTGAGACAGCGAGTAGAGAATGACACGGTGACAAAATTCATCACTGTTCCCATCCCCGCGATAACCGCGGAAAACCATCTTCATGTCATTCTTTAAGGAGAGAGGGAAGAATCCGAGTATGAATGGCCACAACCACTGACCCACAAGCTTTGCTCTGAAGAATGCTGGTGTAGAAGGACCGAGGTTGAGTAGCAACATTCCAGAGCTGAGATTGTGATGTCATAATGCCTCATTCCACCAATGCCTAAGAGCCAACCTCATCAGTGATGTCACAATGGCTTCATTATCCTTGGCTCACATAAGAATCAGAGTATGAATGGCCACAACCACTGACCCGCAAGCTTTGCTTTGAAGAATGCTGGTGTAGAAGGACCGAGGTTGAGTAGCAACATTCCAGAGCTGAGATTGTGATGTCATAATGCCTCATTCCACCAATGCCTAAGAGCCAACCTCATCAGTGATGTCACAATGGCTTCATTATCCTTGGCTCACATAAGAATCAGAGTATGAATGGCAACAACCACTGACCCGCAAGCTTTGCTTTGAAGAATGCTGGTGTAGAAGGACCGAGGTTGAAATAGACACTAAAAAATGAAATGTGATTATTTCCCGCGGTTATCCGCGGGGATGGGAACGTTGATGAATTTTATCACTGTGTCATTCTCTAACAGCGAGTACTGCAGCCACCCCTCCCCCTTTGTTTTGACCTCGAAGACCAAGCGCATGTACAGATCGCATCTAGAGCCAACCAGAATGGGCTGCGATGGCTCTGCAGCGATCCCTGGGGCGTGCATCCGATCAGATAATTTGCACGAGGACTCGGTAGTGAATCAGTTGCCCGTCAAGACTCGGCCACGGATCGCCCAGATCTGTGACTTTAGTGAATCTAGGCCATTGTGTCTCAAAGTTTAAATCGGGTCTTAAAACCTTCCTGTTTCCTTTTGAAACCTAATCACGACATCACCCCTAGAATTAATTTCTTGAGGCTTCTTTCTCTCTTTTCTTCCTCTTCTCTTTCCCACTCTCCTAGTTTGTTCCTTTCCTGCGTCCTTTTTAATTTTAATATGATGTATCCTTTCACCGTTTTCTCTTTTGGGCCCAGTGGTGTCTGTTAATGGTTTTAATAATCCCTGTAAGCCTCCCCTAATTTTATATTTTTGCAAAATGTTTATGTAAACCGCTTAGAATAGGTGGGCCTCTTCTCGCTTGAAAAGAGGAGACTGAGAGGGGACTTGATCGAAACGTTCAAAATACTGAAGGGAATAGACTTAGTAGATAAAGACAGACTGTTCACTCTCTCCAGGGTGGGGAGAACGAGAGGGCACTCTCTGAAGTTAAAAGGGGATAGATTCTGTACGAATGTAAGAAAGTTCTTCTTCACCCAGAGTGGTAGAAAACTGGAACGCTCTTCCGGAGCCTGTTACAGGGGAAAACACCCTCCAGGGTTTCAAGACAAAGTTGGACAACTTCATGCTAAACTGGTAAGACTGGACTAATTTAGAGCATTGGTCTTTGACCTGGGGGCCGCTGTGTGAGCGGACTTCTGGGCAGGATGGACCACTGGTTTGGCCCAGCAACGGCAATTCTTATGTTCTTATAATAAACTTGAAACCTAAGTGTTATTCAGAATGTGGCAGTTCGTTTGGCTTTCAATCTAAAGTCAGATCACGTTACTCCGTATTAGAGAGCTTCATTGGCTCCCATTTGAGGCCAGAGCATTGTCTAAATTTGGCCCCCTCCTGTTATAAAGCTCTCCACGGTCAGGCACCATGCTACGGTATCTAGTTGATCAATGTACTCTTTTTTTTTTTTTTTTTCAACACAGATCGCCCACTACCGGTAACACCATTACGTGCGTTTCCTTCTGTACGAGGCTGTGCTTATAAGAAGCTTTTACAACGACTTTTCGCCTACCAGGCAGCCAGCTGGGATACTGAGCTTCGTCATTTGTTTTCATTGTCATATCTGCACTTTAGAAAACGACTAAAATCAACCTTGTTAGATTTTTCAGGAAACTAATGGATGTTCTGTAGGTCACTGTTGTACAGTCTCTTAACTTTGTAAACCGCATCGATCTGAAAGGTTTTGCGGTCTAAAAATTAAATGTTACGTTATTTTGCAGCAGATTACATCTCAAGGGAGGAGATAGTGTATGTACAGGGATATCAGGTGGGGAAGGGGCTCACCCTAGTACCCTGGGCTGTTTCCTGTACGAGCTCTCTGCTGGCTAGGGCTAGATGAATTGCACTTAACTCACCTGACTTCTACAGTCTGTGTATCTTTGTGCTCTGTGTCGCCTCCTGCTGCCTGATTTCATTTCTTGTGTGGGCTCCTGCTCTACCTGGCTTCCTGTTTCTGGACTGCTGCAGTGTTCAATCATTCCTGTGTCAGTCCTTTCTCTGACTTTGCAGCAGCCCCGAGGGCTGCCCCTGTCTGGACCTGGGGACAGTTTCTCCCAATGAGTTTTGCACATCCTGTGACTGTATGAATACAGGAACTTTTCCATGAGCTCCAATAGCTGTTTGGATGGTAAGCTCTTTCAAGCAGAAACTGTTTTCTTCTTCGTGATTCTGGACAGCGCTGCGTCCGTCTGGTAGCGCTGTAGAAATAATTAGTAGTATTGCATGCTTCACTGGCTGTCCTTAAATGGTCAAACTTTATTTAAACTTTCCTCCTGCATTGTGTGCACCATGTACTTAACACCAGAATCACCAAAACAGATAATCCACCTGTTCTCCAGCTCCTTTTTCTGGAGAATGACACAGTGACTATTACTTGTGGGTAGCTGTGGGTAACCCACAGGTACAGGGCAAAAAAAAGATTGGTAGCTGTGGGTACAGGGACAAGGCCATACACCGCCTTGTGGAGCGGTGAATGGCTTTGTCCCCACAGTAAAGTATGTACCACACATTGCCTCCCTTCCCAGCCCTCCCGGTCAGCAGCCTTCCTTGCAATCGTGCGGTCCAGCAGCCCCCTTCCTCCTGATCATCTCTTCCCCTGTACATCTCTTCTCCTGGACATCTCTTCCCCTTGTCGGGCCATCTCCCTCCCTTCCCCTCACCTTCGCTTTTCAGAGTTTTCTCTCTCCAAGGGGCCTGGACATCATAGTCTTCTCACAGGTCGTGCGCAACTGCCCCAAAATGTCTCCTCTAACACAAGCTGCCCAGGCAGAAACAGGAAGTTGCATCAGAGGAGAAATTTCAGGACAGTCTCACGCAACTTGTGAGAAGGCTATGGCATTCGGGCCACTCGAAGAGAGAAAACCTCAATTCTGAAAACTGCCCGTGAAGGTGACGGGAAGGGAGGGAGATGGCCCAACGAAGGGAAGAGGCCAAGTGGTGCCGAAGGGCAGAGAGAAACAGACGCCAAAGGGAAATGGGGAAGAGAGAGACAGGAGCAGATGCCGCATGGAAGTGGGGATGAGAGAGAGAGAGGAATAGACACTGGAAGGAAGTGGAGAAGAAAGGAGAGAGAGAGAGAGAGAGAGAGGGGGGAGAAGATACCAAAGGGGGGGGGGGAGAGAGAGAGAGGAAGGAGCAGATGCTGGAGGGAAGTAGAGAGTGAGGGAGAGGGGAACAAACGCTGAAAGGAAGTGGGGAGGATAGAGAGAAAGGGGAGCACATACTGAATGGAAGGAGGGAATAAAGCAAAAAGGGCACGTGCTGAATTGGGGGAAGAGGATAGAGTTAGTGAGATAATAGAAGGGATGAGGGAAAGAGGTGGCAAACTATAGGTAGATGCATTGAAAGGGGAATTGAGGACTGGAAAGTATGAAAGTAGACAAGAGGTAGAAAACAAATTGAGAAGGAAGAGCAGAAAAGAAAAGAAAGGGAGAGGGGAGAGAGATATCAGAGCATTAGGGGAGGAGATGGATACCAGATCTGAAGGGAGAAAAGGAAGAGCGAGATGCTAACTGGGGAGGGAGTGAGAGATGGAAGGGAAGAAGATAGAGATGCCAGACTATGGGGGGGGGAGGGGTGGAGGGAAGAATATGAGTGCCAGACTAATTGGGGGAGAGGGAGAGATGGAAGGGAGAGGCAGACAGTTTCTGGTAGCGGTATAAACATAGAGCAGATGCCATATGGAAGAGGCACAGAGAAGGCAGAAAGTGGATGGAAAGAAGAGAATGACGAGAAGATGAGGAAAGCAGAAACCAGACAACAAAGATTTCTTTTCTTTTTTTTGCTTTAGGATAAAGTAGTGTTGTAGCTGTCTTGATAAACATTTATAATCAAAGCCCTGTTAGCTGAAGATATCTTCCTCCTAGTTTGGCAGCCAGAGCTCTGATTTATAAAATGACAATTGTACAGAATATTGTTTCTTTTTATGCTTTAATAAAATAAGTTTAGTATAAAACTATTTGAGGCTTGTGTGGATGGGATCAGATGGTTTGCAGGGATGGGGATGGGGACCGAGCTCGTGGGGATGGGGCGGGGGCAGGGACCAAATTTGCAGAGACGGGGATGAACTTTTTTCCCCCGTGTTATTCTCTACCTTCTTCACATCACATTGTTGTAGGTGTGAAATCTATCATTAAAAGGCAAAAGCGAGGCAATGATTTGAAGCATTTGGAGTGGACGTCACTGACAGAGTGACCCCGTGCATCCCAAAGGCCTTTGCTATGACAGAAGAAAAAAAAAAAAATCCAAAACAAACTAATGGCTAGATTCACTAAGCCCACTGATCAAGTTCCGACCACTTGGCAATCCCTTTACGACCCGATTTCCCTCCGACCCGATTCACTAGCCTCTGTCCTGATCATCCTCCGATCCGTGCATGCAAATGAGGGGAAACGGCATTCAAATGTAGGCAGCAAGCGAGTCACTAAAAAAAGAGGGACACCGACTGAGCTGACTGATCCAAAAATAAGCGACTGCTGAGGACCAGTCGCCCAGGTCCTTTCCGACTGCCCTGCCACCCTGCTCTCAGCCCTGCTTCTCTGCTCTCTGCCCCGACTCTCCTGCCCTTCTTTGCAGTGCAAGTCCGTGGTTTTAACCTGTGGGTTTAAAGCGGGTTAAAACCACAGGCTCGCGGGGGAAAAAAAGTAAAAAGCTTCGCCGGGCACAGAGGGCCAGATCTACAGATGGTCTGCGCATGCGTTGGGATCGCCATTCAACAATCCCTGCAGTCGTTTGGGGGCGTGATTCCGATCGCCCTCATTTGCATGAGGGCGATGGGTGAATCAGCCCCCCCGGACACGGATCCAATCCGTGCCCTTAGTGAATCGCCTATCTATCACCGTCATTCATCTGCCAACACTAGGCAGTATTAACCCTTTCAGGACCATAAGGATCGTAGGCCAATTTTTGTGGTTTTGACGACATTTTTATGGTAAAAAGGGCTTGAAGATGCCAAAAAAATTGATTTTTTTTTGTGAAATATCATTATTTTTATTTAAAAAATCACACTTCTGGCTTATGGACAGTGTGGCAAGTGAATCTTCTCGTCAATCTGGCAACGACGCTAATGAATGAATGTCGGAACCAGTTTGTTTACATAAAGGCAGTATCATATGGAATCCGTACATATCAAATTTAGAACTGTAGACTATCCCAATCAAAATTTATAGGATTTTAAAGTTATGGGACAAATATGTCCCTTGGTCCTGAAAGGGTTAAAGGTCAAAGAAAATAAATGGCTTTCCAGTTTTGATTAAAATTTAGAAAAAGTCTCTATTAGTAAGCGAGACTTGAAATATTTATTTATTCCATTTTCTATATTCTTCCAAGCAGTGGCGTAGTTAAGGGGGGAGGGGGGGGCGGTCCACCATAGGTGCCCTGTTGGGGGCGCCGGCACCCCTCCTCTCTGCCCCCACTGCCTCTTCCATTTCCCCCTCGCGCACCTCCTTTCCCCTTCCCCGTACCTCTGGTTGAACTTGTACTTCGCAGCTGTCAACAGCATGCTCTTCGTGACCCCGTCAATGTTCCTTCTGAGTGCCACACACAGGAAGTGACATCAGAGGGCGGGCTGAAGGGAGCATATGGTTGACAGCCGCTAGCAACAACTTTGACTAGAGTAGGGGTGTCAAAGTCCCTCCTGGAGGGCCCCAATCCAGTCGGGTTCTCAGGATTTCCCCAATGAATATGCATGAGCTCTATTTGCATGCACTGCTTTCATTGTATGCTAACAGATCTCGTGCATATTCATTGGGGAAATCCTGAAAACCCGACTGGATTACGGCCCTCCAGGAGGGACTTTAACACCCCTGGACTAGAGGTAAGGGGGTGGGGTGCGTGCAGCAGGTGTGATCGGGGAAGGAGCATCTCTCAACCTCACTATACCACTGCTCCCAGGGGAGCTCAAAACGGTTTACATGAATTTATTCAGGTACTCAAGCATTTTTCCCTATCTTTCCTGGCAGGCTCACAATTTATCTAATGTACCTGGGGCAATGGGGGGATTAAGTGACTTGCCCAGGGTCACAAGGAGCAGCAGGGGTTTGAACCCACAACCTCAGGGTGCTGAGGCTGTAGCTTTAACCAATGCACCACTCTAGAAATCAAAATGTAGTAAAAGTGAGGCAAGTATAGGACAATCCAGCCATTGTGACATCACTGATGAGGCATTATGATGTCACAATAGCAGCTCTGGTTATCAGAGGCTGAAACTTTTAACACTATCTTTTTATTCAATTTTCTATACCGTTCTCCCAGGAGAGCTCAGGTACTCAAGCATTTTTCACTCTCTGTCTCAGCGGGCTCACAATCTACCTAATGTACCTGGGTCAATGGGGGGATTAAGTGACTTGCCCAGGGTCACAAGGAGCAGCTTGGGTTTGAACCCACAACCTCAGGGTGCTGAGGCTGTAGCTCTAACCACCGTGCCATACGCTCCCCAGTTTCCATTTGCTTTTTCCAAATTTACCTCTGATTATATTTGTCATTTTTACTATTGTTATGCTGTTAACAAAATTGTAAGTTTTATGTTAAAGTGAACCTGCAGTAAACTGCTTTGGATGCTGTGGCGTAGTGAGGACGAAAGGTGCCCCGCCCTTGTCTCTGCCACATGCGCCCCCCTCTTCCCCTGTATTTCTAGTTGTTCACTGCTGCAAGTAACAACTTCAACGTGTTCCTTGCGACACTGGCGGTTCTTCCCCCGACATCACTTCCTATGCACAGGTCAATCACGGGCAATGTGTGAGAATTGCTGCTTATATCATAACACAGTGAGATTTGATGCCGACATGGCCGGTGCGGCGAGATTCTGCGCGGGAAAAGGGAATTCCATTCCTCCCTTCCATCCCCCTGTGCAGCATTTCCTGATCTACACAACCCCCATCCCCCTCCCCTGCTGAGACTTCACCTTTGGGCTTTCTAAAGCAGCAGCAGCAGCAGTGAACAGGCTGCTCATTGCTTGCCCACCAGGGCTTCCCTCTGCTGCATCATCAGTGATGTTATCAGTGACATGACAGAGGGAAGGCCCCAGTGGGCAGGCCAGGAGCACCCTGTTCACCACTGCTGCTGCTTTAATAGACCCGGAGGAGACTCAGGACTCGCTGAATTGGTGAGACTGAGATTTTTTTTTTTTTTTTTAAGGAAATGAATCGGTTTGAATCGATTCACCAAAGTGAATCAGTGAATGGGGCAGCACTAATCCGTGGACCTGGCATACAGAAGGCAAAAGAGCGCTTCTAGTGGTGCAAACAACGCTAGGGGCTGAATTTTCACCTGGTGATATAATCATTGCCTCTTATGTTTCCTCTTCGTATTATGCTTGTTTATAATCATAGAAGAATCTGAATTTTTTTGGGGGGGGAGGGGTCATCCATTCTTAGTTTCTACACTAGTGGGTCTTAGTAGGCAAAGAACTTTAAGCAATTGTAGGCCATTCTTTTCTCATTTGAAAATTGCTCCCTCCACCCCCCCCCCCAAGGAACCCACACATCGGGGAATATGAATTTGAAATACCACTGTTGAAGGATACAAGGTGTGTGCTTATTGTGTTCAGGTGTCTACAGTCCTCGCCAACAGAGGCATAGCGAAAGAGCAACAGAGGCATAGCGAAAGAGCAAGGCGCCCCTTTCCTGCCCACCTCTGCCGCACATGCGCCCCTTCCCCTCTACCTCTTTTAAGTGTCCTGGTGCAAGCAGCATCATCAACTTGCTGGCCGTGTTGGTGCCGGCTCTCCCTTTGTCACTTTCTAGGCGCGGGATCCGGAAACGACAGAGCCGATGCTGGCGCGAGCAACGGGTTGGAGCTGCCGCTCGCGCCGGCTAAGAGCTAAAGGTCCGGGGGGGGGGGGGGGGAGGGGAGTGAAGGGTCATGTGCGGTGGGAGGAGGAGTGGGAAGGAGCAGCGGAGAGGATGGGTGTCAGCTCCCCCACCAAGATGGCGCCTGGGGCAGACCACCTTCCCCCCGCCTTCCCCCTTACTGTGCAACTGCTCAAGTACACCAGCTGATCACCCGGCGTTGCCCGGGTATTTATTTATCCCAATCCTCTATTAGACTGGAAAATAAATGTCACTATTCATCACAGCGACCCCGAAAACTACGGATTACAGTATTTTTACATGCCACCCCCACAATATTGTTCCCCAGATAGGGGAAGGGGTAAAACGCG
The DNA here is from genome assembly GCF_902459505.1 of Geotrypetes seraphini. Lineage (NCBI taxonomy): Eukaryota > Metazoa > Chordata > Amphibia > Gymnophiona > Dermophiidae > Geotrypetes > Geotrypetes seraphini. The sequence goes on along the minus strand of NC_047098.1, from coordinate 8,930,349 downwards.
GACCTGACGGACCTCGCGGATCTAAACCCGCACGTCCTTAAAAATCAGAGGTCCGTGCCACCTGTAGTTAGTTTCTGGCTCTGACAGACCTTGGTGACAATTTAGCCCTGATCCGTCAGCGCTACAATGTCATCGAGGTCTGTCAGAACCGCGGCCCTCAGATTTTTTAATTTACTGGGGCTGCATGAAACCAGTTTAAAGGATTCGTTTTAGAGCTGCTCCAGCACTAGTCTCTGGCTCTGACAGACCTCGGTGACATTGTAGCTCTGACGGATCCTAATACTTTTCCCTCCCTATGCTGAGATGGATCCGTCAGCGCTAAATTGTCACCGAGGTCTGTCAGAGCCAGAGACTAACTACAAGTGGCATGGACCTCAGAGTTTTAAGGACGTGCGGGTTTAGATCCGCGAGGTCCGTCAGGTCCGCGTTTTACCCCTTTCCCCCCCAAGATAGTAAGTGATATGTATACCAAGTTTGGTTGAAATCTGTCCATGCTGGAACATACACAGATCCATCCGATTTTATACAGAGAGATCGATTCCAGGACATGAATATTTATGCATCACTAATGGACCCCAGTAGGCGTTCAGTGCGATTTTCAATTGAGAAGAAGCTGGTCTTAACAGTGCCTGAAAGGGAGAGCCTAAAAGCCCTGGGCTGCGCTCACCTTGTTGAAGTTTGCCGGCGTTCTCCTCCATCCAAAAGAAGAGCTTAGCAAAGTCGCAGTCGCAGAGCCAGGGGTTGCCATCCAGGCGCAGGGTCCGCAGCGCGGGCAGAGCGTCCAGGGCGCCCACCGCGAGGCTCCGCAGGCGGTTCTGCTGCAGCTCCAGCACCTGCAGCGACTCCAGCCCCTCGAACGCCGCCTCGTCCACCTCGGACAGGTTATTGTGGCTTAGGCTCAGCTTAAGCAGCTTCTGCGCCGAGCCGAACGTTCCAACGCCCAGCTGCGTTAACGCGTTGTAGCTCAGGTCTAGGAAGACCAGCCTGGCGGAGCTGGCGAAGGTCCCCGCCTCCAGCGCGGCCAAGCAGTTGTTCCGCAGGTCCAGGTACACCAGGTCGCCGTAGTAGACGAAGAAATCGGCCGGGAGGGCGCCGATGTGGTTGTGGGCCGCCAGGAGCTTCCGCACGTCGAAGGGGAAGGCGCCGGGCAGGCTCCCGAGCCCCCGATCCATGCAGTCGACGGTGTGGTAGTCGATGCAGGTGCAGGCGGGGGGGCAGAGTTGCCCCCGGGGCAGGAGGAGCAGGCAGCACAAGCAGTAGGAAGGGAGGCATGCGAGCATGGTCAAGGACGAGCCGAGCGCCGGGCTAGGAGAGAGACATGGTGCTAAGCCCGGCTCCTGGGCTTGCGGTGTGGCTGGAGGCTGCAGCTCACATATCAGCAGAGATCAGATGGCAGAGAGCGCGGAGAGGGGATTGTGCCAGCAGGACAGCAGACTAAACAGCTGATTTGTAGATTAAACCCTTGCATTTTTGCTATTTTTAAACAGTTTGCAGCCGTGGGGGGGGGGGGGGGGTGATATGGGATTAGGATAGCTGTTTTTAGAGAGTCTTTATTAAATCAGTACAATTGGGGGGATGGTAGATTAAAAAAAAAAAAAAAGTACAATTTAGCCATGGTTTGTTTGTTTGTTTTTTTAATTTCTTTATTCATTTTAAATCATACAAGTATACAGAAATTCATCCATTATAATTTCAACATAACACGAAAATCGTTATCATGTCATCTAGAACAAAAATATATATCCCCTCCCTCCCACCCTTCTTAAAATAATTTAAAATTGAATATTTATTATATAAATATACAACAAGTGTACAGAAATACATCAATTATAATTTCAATACAACACTTGAAAATCTTTACCAGTTCATCTGGAAGAAAAATCTAAATCCCCTCCCTCCCACCCCTCATATAGTAATTAAAACAAAATCTCAACAGAAAGTGTACCACCCCCCACACCCCAATGTGTAAATATAATCTCCCATAAAAAGTGATGTCTACTCATTACAATATCTTTCTATTGGCCCCCAGATCTTTATAAAATTATTATGTCCCTTTCTGCGTAGCAATAGTTCTTTCCATCTTATAAATATGGCATAATGAGTTCCACCAAAATGTATAATTAAGATTAGAGTAGTTTTTCCAATTTTTGGTAATATACTGAATGGCGAATGTTTTTTGAAAAATGAGTATTTCTAGAACTAACTGGAATTATTTATTTATTTATTCATTCATATTTTTTTATAGCCTGTCCTCCCCAGGAGCCCAGAACGGGTTACAAGAATACATACAGAGATGCGTACATTACAGAGTCAATAACATGCTACAGCAGTGTTCTTCAACCGCCGGTCCGTGGACCAGTGATGGTCCGCAGAAATTTTCTGCCGGTCCACAGGGCCGGCATATCCGTTCTTCAGCCGCCGGTCCACAGTACGATCAACGCGGCGTCTTCGGGCCAGCTCCCTGAGTGCTGCATTGCACAAAACCGTGGGAAAAGGCTCCTGCACGCGGCCTGCGCCTGAACAGGAAGCCGCCCCTCTGACATCGCAACGTCGGAGGAAAGGCTTCCAGATGAGGCGAGGAGCCGCTGCCCACAGCTTTGTGCAATGCAGCACTCGGGGAGCTGGCCCAAAGACGCCGCGTTGATTGCACAGTGGACCGGCCCAAAAATAACACTGGGGGGGGCAGGCCAGAAGGCAAGGTACATGGAGGGAGAGAGACAACAACGGTAAGGGAAATGCTTTTATTTTTTTTATTTAGTGATTGATTTGTCTGTTCAGGATTTTATTTAGTGATTGATTTGTCTGTTTTGTTTTATTTAGTGTTTGATTTGTCAGCTCAGGAAGAAATGCATTTGTTTCTTTTCCTCTGAGGTTGTACTGCTTGCAGAGACTTGCATCCTAGGGTTTGTTTGTATATATTAGTACTTTTAGTTTTTGGTCCCGTATTTGCATAGAGGTTATCTGTTTTCTGGTAGCAATGAATGTTGAAAAGCATACAGTGTGCTTTGTGTTTTTTAATTTTGTGGTTAAACATTATGTGTTGTTATTACGATTATATTGTGTGTATATATGAAAAATGAATGGAAAAAATAGTGTTACAATTAGTGCTATTATGGGGCGGGGTCTGGGGCGGAGATTGAGTGGAGATGGGCACGACTTAGCCCAGTGTTCTTCAACTGCCGGTCCGCAGACCGATGCCGGTCCACAAAATAATTGTTTTATTTCCGCCGGTCAATAGGTGTCAAAAGGTTGAAGAATATTGTGCTACAGGATCAAAACACAAAGCTCTAGAATCAATAACTTATAACTTATTAGGAATTAGGACATTTCTTCATGCTGCTCAAGGGTGATGGGATACCTCATGGAGCACCGTGATGGGGCATTTTAGTTTATCTGACTTGATGGCACACAATTATGCAAAAAAGCAGGGTTGTTTAAAGTAGAGAATGACACGGTGGATGGTACCCACGGCTAGCCGCGAGTAGCGGCGGGTAACCCGCCAAAACGGTGGAGGGGGAAAGGTGCTCACCGCAGGTACGGGGACAAGGCCATCTACCACCCCATGGAGCGGTGAATGGCCTTGTCCCCACAGTTAAGGGAGGGAGCGCGCATGGTCCCCCTCTCTCCTTCCTACCTACCCACCCAAATCTATCTATCTCCCTCCCTCCCCCTTACCTTCGTGGCCTGTTTTAAGTTTTCAGACTTGTTGATAGCCGCCAGAGCATATGTGTAGTCATGTGCGTGTGTGGGCAGAAGCTGCTCATCTGATGCAACTTCCAGACTCACGTTGCCTTTGCGTTCTCCCTGCTTCCCCGACACGCAAAAGCCAGGCCCATGCAGCCACTACACAAGCGTTCCCATCCCCCCTCCCCGACATCAATTCTGGCATCGGAGAGGAAGTTCTGGGCCAGCCAATCAGTGCCTGGCTGGCCCGGAACTTCCTTTCCAAAGGCAGAACTGGCGTTGGGGTGGGGGGGAGGGAACACTTGTGTAATGGCTGCACGGGCCTGGTTTTACGATTCAGGGAAGCAGGGAGAATTCGGCGGCAATGGCAGCTTGGGAGGGGGCAGGGAGAGAGAAAGAAAGATGGTGGCTTGGGGGGGAGGGCAGGGAGAGTGAAAGCCACAGAGTTTAATTCTTCCTGGAATTAAACAAGCTGCTGTTCCTCCATTGACCAACTAACAGTGCTGCCTTGTCTGGAGAGAGACAAGAGAGAAAGAAAGAAAGGAGGGGCAGGGAGAGAGAAAGAAAGAAGGGGCAGAGAGAGAAAGGGAAGGGGGCAGGTAGGAAAAATGATTTTTTTTTCAATTTAGTGATCAAAATGTGTCCGTTATGAGAATTTATATCTGCAGTCTATATTTTGCACCATGGCCCCTTTTTACTAATAATAATGGTTTTTAGCGCAAGGAACCTATGAGCGTCAAGAACAGCACAGGACATTTCAGCACAGCTCCCTGCGCTAAAAAACGCTATCATGGTTTAGTAAAAGGGGAAGGGGTATATTTGTCTTTTTTTGTATAGTTGTTACTGAGGTGACATTGCATATTTTAAAGTCTGCCTTGACCTCTTTGAAACCCCCCCCCCCCAAATATAAATTATAATTAACATTTTCTCTGCGTACAGTGTGCTTTGTGTTGTTTTTTTAAAAAATTTTATTGTTGTTAGATCATTTTGACTTGGTCATTTTAAAAGTAGCTCGCAAGCCAAAAAAAGTGTGGGCACCCCTGACTTAGACTATAAGTGGTATATAAATGCTTAAATAAATAAACATGCAAGTGTAGCGTTTAGAGTGCGCTCAAAAGCATAGCGCACCTTAGTAAAAGGAGCCCCAAGTGCTTTGAAAAGGAGCCTCCAAGTATTACTTTCGTACATATTTCCCTGTTATTTGTTTTCCATCCAAATAAGAAATGAGCTGGATCCTAATTAATCCTTTATGCCCTTGGGAGCACTGTAACGGCTGATTAAGCTACCATTATGATGATACATAAGATTTGCCAGGGGCAGCTATGCCATCGTAAGTTTCAAAGTGAAATAGGATAGGTAATCTGTGATAAATTCTATGTGCTGCTACGAGGGGTCGCTGGAAAGTTCTCAGCCCAGCCGACAAAGTTGGGGCAGTCTCCGTCGAGGGCTATGCACTTAGACCGGCGATTTTTCCACGTTTTCCGTTACATCGAAAAATACGGAATGAAAAACGTGGAAAATCGCTGGACTGAGAACTTTTCAGCGACCCTCCCCCGAACAAGAAGGAACCCTAGTTTTACTCCCGGACATGGACATTGCTCCCTGGTAGGCCATGGTTGGAGGACACAACTCATAGTCCTTGAAAGGAGAAGTCGCAGTTATGATGCAGTGGCGACACCTACTGGTCAGACATAGGACCCATGACCATCACCTTATTGAATGGGGCTTGCTAAACGGGAGGAGAGATTTATAAACTAGGGGAGAAATCTCCAGTGTTTTACAAATGAAAGCTCATGGTGTTGGAATCTCAGATTGAAAAGCAAGACTTTAGAGAAAAAAAAAACCAAGTTAAAAGCAGGACAAGCCAGAGCTATCTCTGGCTTCACAGACAATTTCCATTTCGAGAGAAAGTACAGTTCACCATCAGTCTCTAAGCAATAGTCCGACAAATCATTTATTCCCCGCACCTGGGTAAGTATGCAGCATGACTTATTTATATGCATGCTGAGATTAAAGTTCCAGTTTAACGAGCAATGATGGGAAATTATTCTCCAGTCCTGTCTTGCACATGTTATCAGTTTTACAGCTTGCGAGGCTATAAAAACGTACATCAGATTGAAAACAGTGGCAGATGCTTTATGGGCTGTAACTGCAGAGTGGGAGCTAATAATATTCAGCCAGTCAAGCCTGAGTCTGAAGGACAAGGATAATCAGGGGAAGAAAAACATTTTCCATAACATTGCAAAAGCAGTTTCACTTTTTGCTAGAATACGAGCCGTCTCACTTCATTATTTCAGGGTACAGCGAATAAAATAGTCTTGCTGATTGTTGTAGTCATCTGGATCTCGCCGTGTCTAGGGAGGGTACGGTTGACTTTCAGCTGTTATGCTCTGGCTTTCTTCAGTACGTGCTGTGAATTGTGCAATTGTCTTTGTGCATAGCGGGTCCTCGAACCTGATTGGCTGGGGTTTGAGGTGACCGAAGCAGGGAAGTCCATTGGTCATGACTTTCCCACCAAAATTTGAACCCGTGACCAATGGACTTTCCTGCCTCGGTCACCTCAAGCCCCAGCCAATCAGGTTTGAGGAGGGCCCACTATATATAAAGCAGTGGTCTCAAACTCGCGGCCCGGGGGCCACACGCGGCCTGCCAGGTACTATTTTGAGGCCCTCGGTATGTTTATTATAATCACAAAAGTAAAATTTAATTGAGGTATTTCAGCAGCATGTTTGAAACTGCATTTTAACTATGTTGTATTAATCTGTTCATTAGATGTAATGTATATGAGATTGTATTTTTTAATTGAAATGTTTTTTTCTCTCTGTTGTGAACCGCCTAGAACTGCTGGTAGGGCGGTATACAAGAAAATAAATTATTATTATTATAAAATAAAACAGTTTCTTGATCATATATTTAGCTATAAATTACAATATTATTATTAAGACTTGGCCAAAAGGAAAGACTTATAAACTATAAAGAGTTTTACCTCATGCAAAATTGTCATTTCTTTAATAAGACATTAACTATTTTTTTTTGAGGCCCTCCAGGGACCTACAAATCCAAAATGTGGCCCTGCGAAGGGTACGAGTTTGAGACCACGGATATAAAGGCAAACTGCAGACCTCACAGCATATCCTAAAGAAAGCCACAGCGTGATGGCTGAAATGTCAGTTCTACCCACCCAGCTGCGGTGAGGCCCAGACAACTTCAACGATCAGGATGCCAGCCATGGAAGCCTACGAGGACCAAATGGTCGATACATTTCAAGAGGTCTTCTAGATGTGGTAGGAAAACAAAGAATCCTTCAATACTATTGGACAAAGTTATTTATTTTCATTTAATGCTTTTATACTGCCAGACCTAATCATTGTGTTCTTAAAAATCATAAAAATACAATACATGTAACTGCAAAATAAAGCTTAGCAAGGTAAAATTGCACTGTGACATTTTTAGGATTTGGTATTGAAATGAGAGCAAAAAGTCAGATTTCTGCGAAGAACAATAAATTATTACTTATAATGACTGGTGTTGCCATTCAGCAAATTACATATAATTGGAAGGATTGGAGGAGATTAAATTACAACTTTTGGTGGAACTCTTTATGCCATATCTATAAAATGGAAAGATTTATTGCATTACAAAGGGGATATTTCAAGAAATTTCAGGATGTGTGGAAACCATTAACAAAATATTGTACGGATTAGTTGAAATTGTTTCCCTTAAATTTATCAGTTTAATTGTGTAGGGAGGGGGTTATTTTATTAATACATATTTATATGATAATGGAAAATATGGTAGGGAGGGGTGGGAGGGGGGAGGGATAAGAATTTATGTAATGTACAAATGACAGCTTGTAAGTGATGTATTTATTGTTAATGTAATGTAATTTATTTCTTATATACCGCTAAACTCCGTTAGGATTCTAAGCGGTTTACAGAAAAATAGACAATATTTGTGATTGAATACATATAACACTTAATGTAATTTTGAAAATGAATAAAGAATTAAAAAAAAAAAAAAAAAAAAATTTTGTTCACAGGGAAAATACATGATACTAGGGATGTGTAGCTTTATTTTCATTATAAGAACACAAGAATAGCTCCACTGGATCAGACCAATGGGCCATTAAGCCCAGTAGCCCGTTCTCATGGTGGCCAATCCAGGTCATTAGTCCCTGGCCAAAACCCAAAGAGTAGCAACATTCCAGCATCTCAAAGAATAGCAAGATTCCGGAACCCCAAAGAGAGCGACATTCCAGAGCTCAGATTGTGATGTCATAATGCCTCGGAGCCAACCTCATCAGCGATGTTACAATGGCCTGATTGTCCTATACTTGGCTCACATAAGAACATAAGAACAGCCATACTGGGTCAGACCAATGGTCCATCAATCCTAGTAGCCCGTTCTCATGGTGGCCAATCCAGGTCACTAGTACCTGGCCAAAACCCAAAGAGTAGCAACATTCCACGCTACCAATCCAGGGCAGGCAGTGGCTTCCCCCGTGTGTTTCTCAATAACAGACTAAGGACTTTTCCTCCAGGAAATTGTCCAAACCCTTCTTAAAACCAGCGACGCTATCTGCTCTTACCACAACCTCTGGCAATGTGTTCCGAGTGAAAAAAATATCTCCTTCCATTACTTTTAAATGTATTTCCCAGTTTGATCTCTTGCAGAATCGATTTGCTTGTTCTTCTGGAGGTCCACAGGACGCATAAAATCCTTCTCCAGCACCAAAGCTCAAACGAGCCAATCTTCTTTCTGTCTTGTTTTCGGAGTGTTCAGCTTTCACATCCCTAACTGACCGCTGAGAAAATGAGTACGTGGACAAGTCTGATCTTCGTTTGTGGTGTTACCTCCTTGCCTTTGAATACTTTGTCAAGAGCCTTCATTGAAGAGCGACCAAGTGCTATTCTGCGGCGTATTTCCTCCCTCCTTACCAGCATATAATATATTAACTGCTTTGAGTGTAACCACAGAAAGGCAGTACACTTCTCCTTCCGTATTCGCTGTGATAGGGAATTAACAGAACCGCAAATACAGAAAAACCGCAAATAATTTTTTCATATGTTGTTCACTGTTTTCTATTAAAAACCATCGTGAATATGGTGAAACCGCGAATAACATGGTGGGAGACCTGGCCTGTTCCTGAAGGAGAGGCAAAATACGGTGAAGAAAGTGCTGGGAATCAGCGATTTCTCTATGCAAGCTGATGTCATTTGGGGGGAGGAGCCAGCAAGCTAAAAACCGTGAATAATCGAAACCGTGAATGCTGAAACCGCGAATACGGAGGGAGAAGTGTATATCAAATCCCATCTCATTCTCTCCCCCTCCCCCTCACAACCGAGTTCACTCCTTAACACGTTACCTATAAAGTTCTCTCACACCAAGAGGAAACAGCCCCTCCGCTTACGCTTTCGGAGTCCACACACTTCCCATTCTGACATTTTCATTCATTAACCCACCCCCCAAAAATTATCTTCTGGCTATGCCACTGTCTGAAACAGACCGCAGGAACCTGCTTTTTGGGTGGGTGGAATTTAGTTTGCAAAACTATACACAGCGGTTTGAAAATGCCATCTCTTTGCGTACTCACCTTCCCCGCACCTGACCGTGTCCTTGAAAATATTCCAAAAGTGCATCTGTTGTGAAACAAAGCACAGATGTTTTTTTTGCCACATTGAGGAAGGATAATTTTCAGACTACCAGTCTGCAAGGATAAAAGGCTTTATACCAGCATCATCACTTTGAACACTGCCAGCCCTTCAGTCCCCCTTGGCTACACATGACAGCTAATGAGCATCTCTTTAACCTTTCATGCACAACACCTGGTGTTTTGTGTATGTGACCAAGGTGAGGAATTTTGTCAGCATTTTGTTTCTGTGCAGGGAACTGTAGCAGTCTAAATAATTTTTTTCCCCAGTAAGAAGCATCATAAGGACTGGATAAGATTTGCAATAATGCATTTGCAGATGGTGTAACTATAATGGGGGTAACTATAATGGGGGTAACTATAGTGGGGGGGGGTACCCCAAAATATACTGGGAATAATATCTTGTCGACCCTAGCGTATTGGACTTTAAATAGCTAGCACACTTAATACGTCAGGTTTGTTATAAACCTCCACCACTAACAGAAGACACTTATTGTGCTCAGAGAACCGCTTTTAAATAGAGACCGTACGTGAGCAAGACTAGCCCACTACCTAAAGGGCTAGGCTTGGATTATTGTGTTCAATTTTGGAGACCATATCTGGCGAAGGACATAAAAAGACTTGAAGTGGTCCAGAGGAAGGTGACGAAAATGGTAGGAGATTTGTGCCAGAAGACGTATGAGGAGAGACTGGAAGCCCTGAAAATGTATACCCTAGAGCAGTGGTTCCCAAATCTGTCCTGGGGGACCCCCAGCCAGTCAGGTTTTCAAGATATCCCTAATGAATATGCATGAGAGAGATTTGCATACCTGTCACTTCCATTATATGCAAATCTCTCTCATGCATATTCATTAGGGATATCTTGAAAACCTGACTGGGGGTCTCCCATGACAGGTTTGGGAACCACTGCCCTAGAGGAAAGATGGGACAGGGGAGATATGATTCAGACGTTCAAATACTTCAAAGGTATTAAAGTAGAACAAAATCTGTTCCAGAGAAAGGAAAATGGTAAAACCAGAGGGCATAATTTGAAGTTGAGGGGTGGTAGATTCAAGAGTAAGGTTAGGAAATTCTTCTTTACGGAGAGGATGGTTGAGGACGGGCTGGGGAGGATTTCGATGGCTGGGATGGTTAAGATAGGCTGGAGCAGGGATCTCAAAGTCCCTCCTTGAGGGCCGCAATCCAGTCGGGTTTTCAGGATTTCCCCAATGAATATGCACTGAAAGCAGTGCATGCAAATATCTCATGCATATTCATTGGGGAAATCCTGAAAACCCGACTGGATTGCGGCCCTCAAGGAGGGACTTTGAGACCCCTGGGCTGGAGTGAGCTTTGATGGACACTCCAGTAGATGGAACCTAAGCTCTGGGTTTCTGTCCCAGAAATATCTAAGAAAAGGGAACCATTTAAACTAAATTAATTTATGGAGCATGTATGGTTGGGCAGACTGGATGGACCACTCGGGTTTTTATCTGCCATCATTTACTATGTTTGTCAAGCTTTGAACAAGTGCTCCTTTTTTCCAGTGTTCATATCTAGTCTTCTTGTCACACACAGTGTTTTCATACTTGAATGACTTAAAGAAAAGACTTAGTGAAGACTTTGGTGAAATGATATGGACTCCAGACACATTGCATAGCATTTCACCAAGGTCTTCACCAAGTAGTCGTTCTTTCCCTCACAACTTTGGAAAAACATTCAGCAAATGGTCACATATAGCGAACAACCCCAGAGGTCTCAGTACGCACTCAGAGCACAAGTTACAGATTGTCAACCCCCGCCCCCCCAAAAAAAAAAAAAATCCTCTACTTATCTTAAATCCATAACATCCATTCCATTGCAGTTTATTTCTTGAGGATCTGGCAGCCAATCCAAAGCCTTTTTTTTTCTCTTTCCCAGGGAGCAGGCAATTGGGAGGAACATCCTCGTTTTGGTTGCCCCTAATCTTAGGACAGAGAGCATTATTTTATTTTGTTCCAACTTCAGGCTAACTTAGAGGGTAGAACATTGGTGCACCTGCACTGTCCGTGCAGTAAGACCCTCCTGTATCCCAGCTGGCCTCTTGAATCGTTCCTCCTCGGACCTTGGCGGCTGCTGGCTACATGCCGTACAAAAGATCGAAGGAGGAAGGAGGCCCTTTTTGCTTGCCGCACAGCACACACCAGAAGATACAGTGACCGGTATGACCTGAGCTGACCGCTACTGTTGCGTGCTATGCATCTGTGATAACCGTCAGCGCTGACTGCTGCAGCTTTAGGTCTGGATTGGAACTCCGAGTCTATCCGTCAGTGGCATACCTAGCATATTTGACACCCAGGGCCAGTCATTTTACGCCCATTGTAAAACTAAACAAGCCAGATTAAATACAGACTGAAGTACTGGACTGAAGCTAAGGGGGGACAAATATCAGGAAGTTCTGCTTCGTGCAACGAGTGGTGGACAACTGGAATGCTCTCCCAGAGGAGGTTATTGCGGAATCCACCGTTCTAGGATTTAAAAGCAAACTAGACGCACATCTCCTTACGAGAGGCATAGAAGGATATGGGTGACTAAAATTACGCCAGCTGTATGCGGATCGCCGGACTTGATGGACCAAAGGTCTGATCCGGAGATGGTAGTTCTTATGTTCTAGAACAGTGTTCTTCAACCACCGGTCCACGGACCAGTGCCGGTCCACAGAAATTTCCTGCCGGTCCACAGGGCCAGCACGTGCATCAGGCCCAAAACAGTGTTCTTCAACCGCCAGTCCACGGTGCGATCGATGCAGCGTTATCTTCGAGCCGGCTCCCTCTTCCTCACTGATTCAGTGCACAAAGCCACGGGCAGCGGCTCCTACGGGCATCCTGCGCCTGAACCGGAAGCCTTCTCTCTGACGTTGCAACGTCAGAGGGAAGGCTTCCAGATGAGGCACGGGACATGCAAGGTGCAATTAGTACTATTATGGGGGTGGGGTCTGGGGTGGAGCTTGGGTAGAGATGGGCGGGGTCTGGCCCATGACTTAGCCCAGTGTTCTTCAATCACCGGTCCACGGTGTGATCGATGCGGCGTTATCTTCGAGCCAGCTCCCTCTTCCTAACTGATTCAGTGCACAAAGCCACGGGCAGTGGCACCTACGGGTATCCTGCGCCTGAACCGGAAGCCTTCTCTCTGATGTCGCAATGTCAGAGGGAAGGCTTCCAGATGAGGCACGGGACATGCAAGGTGCAATTAGTACTATTATGGGGGCGGGGTCTGGGGTGGAGATTGGGTAGAGATGGGCGGGGTCTGGCCCATGACTTAGCCCCGTGTTCTTCAACCGCCGGTCCACAGAATAATTCTTTTATTTCTGCGGGTCCATAGGTGTAAAAAGGTTGAAAAACACTGTTCTAGATCAATTCTGTACAGTCAGTGCCAAATGAAAAGCATGTTTTGTTTTTTTTTTTTTCACGCACATAACCCAGCTATGCTCTCACCCAGTACAGAATAAGTAATCGCAAACTTAAGTGTATAGCTGAGAAATAAAACTCTGCCCCCCACCCAAAAAACTTTTAAAAGAACCTTCATCTATCCCCTCTGTGGTTTAGTTTATGAAAATAAATACATTTACAACATGGTCCTCATTTACTGGGAAAAATACTTCAGTATTTTTTCGCCCCAGAATGCATTTCAAATCGAATAATGGAAATCTAGCTTGCTTACAGGAGCAAAGTCGAACTATTTGTTAGAATTCAAAACGTGCTAGCGATTTTCATTCATTCAATTTCATACTATATGAAAAGAGCCATTTACTGAATCATTCAGCAGTATTATTTGTAAAGACAACGGTAGCTCCCCTGCGAGGTATCTTCATAACAGGCAAGCTGGGAAAATGAGAACTAAAAACATAATCACAACCCCCCAAGCATCCCTTCTAGCTAGCCCCACGCTGTAACTTGAAACCTGGGCTGGGATCATATTTTCAGTGCTGTCCAACTGAGAGCAGGGGGCGGGCCAGGCCCACCTTAATTACCCACCCACCCGGGCTAAGAAATTCTCTAGCTGCACTTCCAGAATTCTCCTTTTATTTTTTTCTTTCAGCTCACGAAAGATTTGCAAAAAAAAAAAAAGCTTCAAAGGGGATCTTCAGAACCAAAGAGTTTGCAAACGATATATATATATATTTTTTTTTTTTTAAATTACACAATTAAACGTGGAGTTTTTGTAGGCCTTTTTCGTGGAACCCAACTTTGGAAAAATGTTTAACCTTCATTTTCTGACTTTCTTTCTGGCAAGCCAATTATTGTCTGCATTAGCTCAAGGTAAGATCCTCTTTCTTCAGTCAATGCAAGAAATGCGCATTTCTCTCGGCATGGACTTAAAAGTCGAACGACATAAGAGCTCTGCTATGTCGTGATTTGACGAGAGAAAAAAAAAATATACGACCAACCTCACCGGTAATCGTCAAAGTTTTTCCAAAACGCAGGACTTTTCTGCTGTTTTGATAAAACCAGATCTCTTTTCAGAAAAAAAAAAAAGACCTCTGCTAGGATTTTCTTTGCATGGTGAATGTTCTACACGAGCATCGTGGAAATCGGAAACGCAACAATGCAATCGAAATAAAAAAAAAAAATTGTTAGATTTGATACGCTTTAATGTAGCCAGGCCAGCACATTTGGTGTTAACCGGTGTTATTATTTGTCTCACCGAGAGATAAGCCTATTGGAACGGCATAGTTTAATGTGAAAAATGCCTTTGTTAACGTATTTGCAATTCAAGGGCTTCAGCGTGAGCAGGGACGAAAAAAGAGATTATGAAGTCTTTGGCTCCAGCAGGGAAGAAAAAGTTGATTATATGAAGTCTGTGGCTGGTGGGGCGTAATCTAGCACTAATGACATCACAACCCACTAAAACGTTTTTTTTCCACCTTATCCAGCCTGTATTTTTAAAAGTGTTATATAAAAATCTTGAATAAGAAATGGTTTGCAAACACTTTAAAAAAATATATATATATTTTTGAATACAACCATACCGTGTTTCCCCCAAGTCGGTCCTGGAGAACCCCCTTGCCAGTCGTGTTTTCTGGATATCCACAATAAACACGCACAGAGAGATTTTCATTGGGTGGGAGCAGTGTATGCAAATCAGTCTCATGCATATTCATTGCGGATACCTAACTGGCAAGGGAGAAACTCCAGGACTGGCTTAGTACAGGCAACTGAAACACTAGGGGCTCCTTTTACGAAGACGCGTTAGCGGTTTACGCGCGCTAATTTGCCGGCCGCGCCAGCCACCACCGCCTCCTCTTGAGCAGGCGGTAGTTTTTCGGCTAGCGTGGGGCTTAGCGCACGCTAAAAAGGTGCGTGCGCTAAAGCCGCTAATGCGGCGTCGTGAAAGGAGCCCTAGGTAATTTAAAATCGGTGCTTAGAAATTACGCACCATAATTAAGGTCTTGGAAAAGATAGGGGGGCCCTTTTTACTAAGCTGTGGTAAGTATAATGGAGATGAGCGGGGGTGGTGGTGCCCCTCTCCCGTTCTCTTCCCCGCCCCCCTGCCGCAAGAGCGTGCCCTTTCCCCGTACCTTTTTATTCTCGGTGGGAGCAGCCGTGAACTTGCTGCTCTTGTCGGCTTCGACCCTCTCTCTGACACCACTTTTCGGCATGGGTCCTGGAAATGATTTCAGAGAGTGGCGAAGCTGACGCGCGCTTCAAGTTCGTGGCTGCTCACATTGAAGTTAAAAAGGTACGGAGGGGGGGCAGTGAAGGGACGCGCAGGGGGGAGGAGTGGGAAGGGAGGGGGGAAGAGAGCAGGAGGAATGCCAGCGCCCCAAGGAAGACTGCACGCCCTCTTACTACGCCACTGGGTAAGTGAAGGACTAATGTATGTTTTTCCTCATGTAAAAAAGCTCTATGGTGAGGTGCGCTCAGGCGGCCCGCGATGGTTTTTGCATGATCCCATTCCCTCCCGTCTATTGATCATCATCTCTCCTATAACCCCTTTCATCAAACTGTGATAGCAGTTTTTAGCGCAGGGAGCCGCGCTGAATGACCCGCATGACGACATGAGAAGCGCTCTCTTGGGCCAGGAGGCTCGCATGCTGTTTCGCTGGGCGGAGTTATGTCTTCTGTCTCTCGGCAGCGCACGTGGCAGGAGTCATCAGACTTCCTCAGTTGACAAGTCCTGGACCCGGAAGAATGGTCCCGCTCATGGAAAGCGCTGTTGTCTGATTGTACAGTGCTGTGGTCGGCCCCAGATGGACTTGAGGGGGTTAGTAGAGAGCGCGAGGGTCAGGTGCTTCTTCAGTCATCGAACTTAGGGGTAGACGCCTTCGTTCAGCCCTGGCCACCTCATGAGCTCCTTTGTGTCCCCTCTGTGGCCTCCGGTTGGTCATGTCATCTGCCGGATAGCGATGCATCCCAGCTTTGTGATTTGAATTGCTCTGGACTGGCCTCGTCGTCTGTGGTTTGCATATCTCGTCAGTCTTCAGCGACACAGGAAGCTCAACCTCTTTCCTTGCAAGCTTCTTGGTCATGGTCCAGCCCTTGGACAATCCACAGGGCTTTAGTCTTTTGGCATGGCTCTTGAGTGCTCAGCTTGGTTGAAGCGTGGTTCTTCAGATGTAGTCTTCTTGACGCTTTTGCAGTCACAGAAACCCTCTACTATGGCTTCTTATGCCAAAGCTTGGAACATTTGCATAAATATGTGTGTTCCTGCTGTAAGTTACACAAAACCAGAGTGGAATTGTCCCAATCAGAATGGTGAGCACCAAAAAAGTGTCCTTCGACTCATCTGATACATACAAATGCCTTTATTCTTCCAAAATCTCGTATTTACATCCAATGACTCAACGACCCCACATGCACATGTTTCGGCCCAAGCGGCCTGCAAAATGAGTGAAGGTGGGGTTTGAACCAGGGGTACTTGAGAAGATAGACAAGGCACATTAACCTGGTGAGCAACAAATGCTTTCTTTGGTGCTCACCATTCTGATTGGGACAATTCCACTCTGGTTTTGTGCTTTTGATTTTGTGGTTTTGTTTCCCCTGTTTCATTTTTTTTGTCCCGCTGTAAGATAGCCATGGCCCTCTTGAAATCTCTACAGCCCCAGCCTTCTGCAAGTGTAAATATCTGCCTCTTTTCATTCTCTTACACTTGCTATTAAAAGACATTGTCTTACTTGCAACTGGTCCAGCCGTTGTGCTGGTTGCACAGGCATTTTCTGAATGTTTTAGTAGCTCTCGAGCATAGCAGGCTCCGATGCCCGACCCAGGCAAGAATGTAAAAGGGAGTTGTTGGAGGGGTGTCCCAAGGACTGTCATGTCATGCCTCGTACATTCCTTTGCCAGATTAAATGGCAATCACACATTCAGCATTTGAGAAACTCTTTGAGCGGGAGATTTGGAGAGAGGAGGGGGCAAAAGCCTGGATGTCCATCAGAAAGGTAGTAAATTAAGAAAGCATTAACGAAACTGATTAAGGAAAAATAGTCAAACCTTTGGTCAAAGCACTGCGAGTATTTATCATCACATTTTTATTGAAAAGTTGTTACAGTTTTCCATAACACCCAAAACAATACAGGGACCAAGGGATGGCAAGCAAAACATCAACAAACTGCTAAAGAAATGCCCCCTACCCATCAATAATTCCTCCCTTCCTCTCCCCCACCCCAATATCCTTACCAAAGTACAGATAAGGCAATAACCCTTTCCACGGTATGTAGAAAACTACAATCAGATGGCCAAAAAGGTTGAAAAGGTGATGGCGAAAGCTAGAAGAATTCTAGGTTGCATAGGGAGAGGTGTGGCCAGTAGGAAAAAGGAGGTATTGATGCCCCTGTATAAGACTTTGGTGAGACATCATTTAAAATATTGTGTACAATTCTGGAGGCCGCACCTTCAAAGAGATATAAAAAGGCTACTAAAATGGTGGATGGTCTTCATCATAAGGCGTATGGGGACAGACTTAAAGATCTGTATACTTTGAAGGAAAGGCAGAAGAAGGGATAAATGATAGAGACATTTAAATACCTATGTGATGTAAATGCACATGAGTTGAGTCTCTTTCATTTGAAAGGAAGCTTGGAATGAGAGGGCATAGGTTGAAGTTAAGAGGTGTTAGGCTCCGGAGTAATCTAAGGAAATACTTTTTTACAGAATGGGTGGTAAGATGTGTAGAAAAGTCTCCCGGAGAATGTGGTGGAGACAGAGACTGTGTCTGATTTCAAGAAAGCCTGGGATAGTCATGTGGGATCTCTTAAAGAAAGGAAGAGATAATGGTTACTGCGGATGGGCAGACTGGATGGGACATTTGGCCTTTATCTGCCATCATGTTTCTATAACCATAAAGCTCTATGACATCACAATGCAGGTGTAAAGAGCCTTAGCCTATAGGAAGAGGAGATGCAAATGTTAAGAACCTTAGCCAATAGGGAGAGGAGGAGATAGTGGATGTTCTGGATGGGCCATTTGGCCTTTATCTGCCATCATGTTTCTATGTTTTCCACCACGGCCCTTCTGCAAGATCAAGCCAAGTTGAGTCCATTTTTCCTGCATGGAATCCATAACGACCATGATATTTATCAGTTAACTTTAGGCCCGCTGGAATGTTTTCACTGAGCTGCTGTTATACACTTAGCAGCAGCAGCTAAACACATTCGTTTAAGATGGAGGTGCCATCTGCAGCTTCGTTTATTATACAAACCAAAAAGACAAGGTTTAGGGTCCAAAGGGAAAGGGGAGTACCCAGACCCACTCCCATATGATGTATAATTGCATCCCAGAACTTTGGATTTTTCCACAGGACCACCAGATATGATTTGAACCCTTCTGCAAACATTTCCAACATACATCGATAGCTACATTGGGATACATAGCTTTATTTTTTTCTGGAGTATAATACCAGCATGAAAGAACCTTG
Organism: Geotrypetes seraphini; assembly: GCF_902459505.1. Classification (NCBI taxonomy): domain Eukaryota; kingdom Metazoa; phylum Chordata; class Amphibia; order Gymnophiona; family Dermophiidae; genus Geotrypetes; species Geotrypetes seraphini. The sequence continues at coordinate 8,912,144 of NC_047098.1, read as the reverse complement.
AATTCATCTTCCTTAATTAAACCACAACGAGAGGATTCTTGTATTTCATGGAAGACCCTTTTCCATTCACTGCAAGTTAACTCGTTCCCCACATCAGGTTCCCAGGAAGACATGAAATTATATTTTTCTAAATTTCTTTTTAACTAAGAAACTGATATAAAATAGAAATGGGACCTTATAACTTTACTATCTAATGCCAGAGACTCGAGTGTGTTTAATCACCCAGTCTATTAATAACCCATGCTTTCAGTTTAACATATTTAACTCCTGAGCTTTCTCATATATGCCAGCAGACCGCTATCAAAAATCACAAACTCCACCAAAGCAATACAAAGAATAATCCAAAATGACAAATAACGAAAAATAAGATGTGGAGAAAAAGACCTTTGTTGAGCTTCATAGAGAAAAAATTCATCTAAGCATGGCTGACATCAAGGAGAAAGCCCATAAGGGTAAAATCTCCAACAATCGATTGTATACCAGAATAATGAAACTGAAAATTAAATGTTCCAACTTATCCAAATACTCAGCTGAGTCCACGGTGAACTTGTCTCCTCCCACGTAGTCACTTAAATCTCCAAAGAGCAATAAACCACGCCGTCATCAAGTGTAGTTCACACGAGTAAACGCTGAAAGCTATACCCAAGAGGGAATCCCTGTTTCACCGACAATGGTTGCTTCAGGGGTGGGGCTATAAATTCTTCACCTTTTAACTTTCCCAAGGCCATACAAAAATGTTCTGGATCATCAAAGCCATCCCTGACTGGAGATGAAATGCTTCACCTTTAAATAGGGGAAGACATTTCCAGGTGGCAGATGGTAAAATTCTTGTAGATCTTCAAAAGAGACCAATTCTCTAACATCCAGGAACTGATGGAACCTTATTAACCCAATCGCTCCCAGCATAAAAAGACCCCTCCCTCTCTACCCGCCTGAAAAGTTGGCTCAAACCTAATAGAGGACTTAAAGAAAACACTGGATAACCCACCATACTTGTTTTTCCCCTTATACCCAATAAATGGATCGCATATGGATTAGAAAATGCATCCACTCTGTCACTTTTATTGCCCCGGTTAATAAATATAATGTTCTAATTATTTCACAGGCACAACTGTACAAGGAGAAACAATAACATCTGACCCCACGGAAGATGATATCTTAGTCTCAAACTCACTCCCCACGCAGGTAGGTGTCAAGCAATGGACAACACCTTACTGCTTCTTTCTACAACTTCAGTGTCTAAATGTGCCATTTTTAGACTAAAGTTATAGAACTTATTTGCTCGCTAGTGCTGCCCGATTCGCCGATACAAATCGGCAATTCAAATCGTTTCACCGATTCACTTTGATGAATCGATTCAAATTGATTTGTTGTCTGAAAAAAATCAGACTCGCCGATTCAGCAACCCCTCCCCACCTCTCCCCGGTGAGACCTGACATACCTCTGGTCCTCCTAAAGCAGTAGTGGCCGATTAGCAGAGACAGCACTCTGAACGGGCTGCCTCGTTGGGGGCTTCCCTCTGCTGCGTCACTGATGACATGGCAGAGGGAAGCCCTTGCGGGGCAGGCTGCCAGCCACTGCCATGCTGCTACTACTTTGGGAGGCCAGGAGGTATGTCGATTCTCATGGTGGGAGGGTTGGTGAGGTGCTGCTGCAAAAGGGGATGGGAGGGAGGGATGGAATGCTGCTGCACAGGGGGATGGGAGGGCAGGAAAAATGCTGCATATAGGGGGAGAGAGGAAGAATTGATGGGGGTGAAGGAGAGGAAGGGAGAGATGAAACAGAGGTAGAAAGGGGTGAGAGTGAGACATCCTGCAAATGGTGGAGGGGAAGGAGACATGCATGGAGAAGAGAGAGGTTCTTCCCTGTTGTATTCAGAAATGCCCTTTCTTGTCCTTTTACAGCTGAGGCAGTTGTTAACCTCCCCACCCTAAGGATTTTAACTTGTTCCCCATCACACACTATTCCAGGGATCTCAAAGTCCCTCCTTGAGGGCTGCAATCCAGTCGGGTTTTCAGGATTTCCCCAATGAATATGCATTGAAAGCAGTGCAGGCACCTAGATCTCATGCATATTCATTGGGGAAATCCTGAAAACCCGACTGGATTGTGGCCCTCAAGAAGGGACTTCGAGACCCCTGCACTATTCTATCCTTCCCTAGTCTCTCTCATCTTAGCCTCCCCAAACAGTTGAGTCACCGACTGCCTATGCTGGACCCCGATAGCGCTAGTTATCTGGGAAGCAAGATTAGGTGTTGCTATTTGGGTAACTAGCCTTAAATCTGGACTCCTGTATATCTAGCTATCCAAGCCACAGCAATGCATGATGGATCTTATCAATATGATACAATGATCTGATCCTTTCCCTGGATGGATGCGTTAGCGTTATTTTGAAGAAAAAAAAGATTAGTTATGAAAAGGATCCTCTTCGACACACACAAAACAGTCCTCACTATAATCTACGAAAATTGTAAAGCATTTCCTTTCCATTTTTACTTTGCCTTTACATATAAGTTACCAGGAACAGAAAATGAGACAAAGCTTGGATATACTCCCTTCACAGAAGAATTTGTGACCACAGAAAGTGAAATTCTGACAGAATCGAGTCGCGTAAACTCGAGGGATGACGGAGTCAAGATAGAAAACCTTGAAGGTACAAACGTTATGTAGGATTTTTGGTAGACGGCACAAAATGCAATGTATTTCCTTTTCAAAAGGGGGTCTCATTCTGCATTTGCACGCAGGGTAACTAAGGAAGTAAGGACAGAGAAAAGGGCTGCAGACAGGTGTACAGGATGCAGGCAGAATTTACTAAGAGCAAAGAAACAAATTGTTGCGTGGTTTTTTTTGTGGTTCTGTCCTATAGTTCCCTCCCAGTGCTTTATGTTCTGCTTTTCTGCTGATCGCACGTTGAATGGAACATGTTCATGCTCTTTTTTTTTTTTTTTCCTTTTCTTTCTCAGGGTCCATAGGAACAGGCACAATCATAGGGATAATTGTTGGACTTATCACCTTTGTTGTACTGCTTGCCAGTATGATCATTATAGCAGTGAGAAAAATGTCGGGCAGATACGCGTAAGTGATGCACTAAAGGATATGGAAGGTTTGTAGCGTCTTGGGCTCTCCCCTTAGTAGCATCTCAGCAGGGACATACGTTAATTTAAAAGATTCTGGATCAGATATTGGGGTCCTTTTATTAAGGCACGGTAGCCGATTTAGCACGCCATTATATCTTACGGATGCGTTAGCATTTAGCTAAATCTGCTACCGTGCCTTGGTAAGAGACCCAGTTTGTGACATTCTGCGGTATAATAGGAATTAAATCAGTGGAAAAATAGCTGTTCAGAGGAAGTGAGAAAAATGGTATGGGGCTTGTGTCAAAAGACATATAAGAGACTGGAAGACCTGAATATATGTACTAGTGCTGCCCGATTCACGATTCGAATCAGGTGAATCGATTCGAATCGGTTCGTTTTTTTGTGAAACACCGGACTCACCGATTCAGCCCCGAGACAAGTTCAAGCTTTTTCTCACCGCCGGCCGCCGAACTCGTTCCCATCTAATGTAACTTCTGGTTTTGCGAAACTGGAAGTTACATCAGAAGAAATGAAAGGACGTGGGAGCGGCGAGCGAGCGGACCTTGTGCAGCGGACCTCGGCAGCAGCAAAGAGTACTTTTGGCTGGCTCTCTCCCCGCATTTCTCCTCTCTTCCCCACGATTCCACATCCAGTCCAGTAAGTAAATGAATCGGCAGGGGGGATGGTGAGTCTTGGGTATGTTATTTTTATTCTTTGGGGCTGGGGATGGAAGCTGAGAATCGGCAGGGGGGCTGGTGAGTCTTGGGGGCTGGGGATGGAAGCAGCAGGTCAAGTAATTGGTTCTCGGCGAAATTGTCTGAAGCCAGCCAAAGCTGACAAACTGATATTTCTAAATAAGAACTGGCAAATGTAATTTATTTAATCCGTGTTTCTAATTAATTTTAAAGCTATGTTATAGTTTGGATGTTCCTATTTTTGACATGATATTGCCTTGGTTAAATAAAATGTTTAAACTTAAAAAGTTGTGTCATTAACAGTGAATCGAATAAAAAAATCGATCCAGTAGGGTGAAATGAATCAAAATATTTTTCTCTGAATCGGGCGGCACTAATATGTACCCTAGACAAGAGGAGGTTCAGGGGAGGTATGATACAGATGTTTAAACACTTGAAAGGTATTAATATGCAAACAAATCTTTTTCAGAGACGAGGAAGGAATAGAACTAAAGGCCATGAATAAAAGTTTCAAGAAGGTAAACCTAAGAGTAACATCAGGAAAAACTTTTCCACAGAAAGGGTGATGGAGGCCTGGAATGCCTCCCGGGGGAGGTGATGTGGGCAAAAACAGTGACAATTAAAAAAAGCGTGTGGGATAAACTCGGAGGACACCTATACAGAAAAAGGGTGGATTCAAAGCAAAACTTAAATGACTTTCACGCTTTAAACAGGGCACAGAGGAATGTAACCTGCATAGAGCGGCAGTCACAACTAGAGAATGACATGGTTACAAAATTTGTCCCCACTCCCGTCCCCGCGGTTAACCGCAGGAAACCATCTCCGTGTCATTCTTTAAGGAGAGAGAGAAGAATAGGAGTGTGAATGGGCCCAGCCACTGACCCTCAAGCCTTGCATTTGAAGAACGCTGGTGTAGAAGGACTGAGGTTGAAATAGACACTAAAGAATGATATTGTGATGTCATAATGCCTCATTCCACCAATGCCTAAGAGCCAACCTCATCAGTGATGTCACAATGGCTTCATTATTCTATACTTGGCTCACATAAGAGTCAGAGTATGAATGGGCCCAGCCACTGACCCTCAAGCCTTGCATTGAAGAATGCTGGTGTAGAAGGACTGAGGTTGAAATAGACACTAAAGAATAGGACCTGGGTTGCCCACTGTTGGAAACAAGATACTGGACTTGCATGGACCTGTAGTGTGTCCCAATAAGGAAACTTTTATGATCTTATGTGAACCAAGTATAAGACAGTCAAGCCATTGTGACATCACTGGTGAGTTTTCAACAACCAGATAAGGGGATTTCAGTGCGGGCTCAATTATCCCTAAAAATGACCAATAGCCCCGAGCAGTCATAGGTGACTAGCACTTGAGAAGATTCAGCTAAGTTGATTTGTATCTTAGCGGTTTGATATTTAATTGTGACTTTCACCGTTTACGAATAATTTTTTGCGATTGATTTTTTGGGGGACTTCAAGCACATCCTATATTTCCCTTTCCTTCCTACTTTGGATGCACATCAGAAAATGTTTTGAAATAAGGGAAATGATGATGTACGGGACAGGGTTTATTTAGACCTATGAATACCTGCTCAGGGGCTTTTGGTCATTCGTAGGGATCCCCTTATCTGGTTGTTGAAAATCAAAAGGTTAGATTTAAATTGCAGGTGCTATTCTTTTGTGGGGAATTAAAGGGGATTATTAGAGTACCCTAAGGCAGGAGAGCAGCAACAGCCCAAAAGGAAGGACCTATGTTCCAAAAACGCTGATGAGTCAAAAATGAAACAGAATGGAACAATAGTCTCTGGATATGACATCCAGAGATTATTGGCTAGATTGACCCTGGTTCAGAATACAGCAGTAAGAATGTTTATCGTCTGAGGAAGTATGACCACGTGACCCCTTATTACTGTGAGCTGCATTGGCTTCCGGTCAAGCCCCGGGTGATCTTTAAGTTAGGATGCTTATATTATAAAGTTGCCTTTTGTGTTGCCCCATTACATCTTGCTGACAGATTTGTTATTGTGGCGTATAAGAATAGTAGAAAATCTTATGCCCTATTTACGTTCCCTTCAGCCAAGGGCTGTAAAAGTAAGAAACATCCTGGGCATTGTCTTTCCTACCAAATAAGATTTCGGTCCATTATTAATTAGATCCATGTCTTACGAACATTTTAGAAAACTGTTGAAAAAAACTTTTCTTTTTTCTAAGTTTTTGGTCAATTAGATTTCTGTATATTATATTATTTCTGAATTTTCTCATGGCATAATTTTTTGTTAACCGCATTGAACTCATGGCTATGTGGTCTAGAAATCTGCTATTATGTTATTTTATCCGTGTTTCTTTTTTTGTTTCTTCACATGCTATGGTTTAGTTATGTTTTTGTTCCTATTGAGTCATTCTATACTATAGAATGTAACTTTGGGGGGGTGGAAGGGGTGATTGACATTTATCTCCCAGAGACTTTTAAGAACCCAGGTCCTTGGACAATTATAGATTCTGTGATTTAAGGCTGGGGTAATGTGGTGGGGGAGGTTGAAAGGAATTGGGACACAATAGTTTAAAATTTCAAGACTAGGGTTTTCCTATTCTTGTTATATCATCAATGCTGCATTGCATCATCGTTCCTTTCGGTGTGTATTGTAGATGTCATCAGTAAAATTGTTTGAAAGTAAAATAATGCATATTGTGCATTTTTTCAACTCCAAAATTGGCACCATTTACTGAATGTAGTCCATAATATTCTAGAAGTTATGTTCATAAGTTTGTACTAGTGCTGCCCAATTCAGGGGAAAATATTTCGATTCGATTCACCCTGTTGAATTGATTTTTCGATTTGATTTCAATGACACAGCTTTTTAAGTTTAAACATATTTAACCAAGGCAATATTGAGTCAAAAATAGGAACATCCTATCTATAAATTAGCTTTAAAATTAGTTAGAAACATGGGGTGGTGCCAGCAAGGAAGAGGGCCAGAGAGAAGGAGAGGCACCAGTGCCGACTGATTGATTACAGGACCGTCCTGTAGGCAGTCAGCTAGCACCTACACCTTGAAGGTGCCTCTCCTGCTCCAGCATCTCCCCATGGCGGCTCAGGGCCTTCGTGCATGCCCGTGACGTCATCGCGTTGACATCCGTGCATTTCCTGGTGCCCTCCATTCGTGGCCCAGAGTTTACTTTGCCGCCAAGTAAAACATTTGCAAGGCAGTGATCTATGCACACTTAGAAATCAGCACACCCTCATTCATGATTTAAATTATTGACTGATTTTGGTTTTCTTATTATTTTGACAGGCCTTACTAAAGAAATAGAGTCCCAATGTGAACCTAAGAGACAACCACCCTTCTCATGACCTGCTGCCGTTAGAGTTTCTTGTGTCACCACGAGGAGACGACCACGGAGACCTTGGAGCATCTAATGACTCTCCAAAGAAAGATGTGTAGAAATATGACCAGCTCACGGGGATTAGCCAACAGTGCTGGTACACAAAAGCAATATATTGGGGGTTTCTCAGGTGAAGTGAAACTGTTTTTAGGTAGAGAAGATCTTTATGGAAAGTTGATATTTAGATTTGTTGTCTGAGATAGTCTGTTTGTTATTGTTAACAGTTGTGAAAGATCCAGTATAAAGTAAAAAAAAAAAAAATTATGGTTGAAACAAAATTAAAGCTACCTGATGCAATGCACCATATTGAAAAAATATTGGAAGGAAAGATGTACTGGGCTTGTCTGAGATCGTATGCTAGCAGTAGGTAGCACCTGACATACCTCCTACTATCATGATCTCACATGTCGACAGCTCATTTGTCTACACAGCCGTTTAGAAAACTTTTAGTGATGCCATAAGCTGGCCTGATGCCACGTTTTGTACTTTTTGGCTCGTTTAGAACCAGTCACGACCCTTTACTTGCAGTTGTCCAGGATTTTTCTTCAATTTTGTTTTCCCCTCGCTCCAGCCCAGTCATCCATTCCTTATGACAATCAGCGGCTCCCTCAAGAACTGAATCCAGCCACTAGGTGTCACTTCTCTGCGGTTGCCAAGGTCCCTCCCCTTTTCTTCCCAGACATTATGAATACTCTTGCACTACTGCAATACCACTTTAAAGTTTATGGAAGCCCCCAGTGTTGGTTTTGCCATATTTAATGTTGGCTTACAATTTCATCGGACACAATAGAATTATTCACCAAAGGACAGTGTAACAATAGTGCTATTAACTGTGAAATACCAAATCGGAGGTAAAACCTTTTCCCCTTATGAAGGTGTACAGGATTAAAGGTTGCTCAGCTAATTCTCATTTGAAGGAAATGTGTATGTACCACAAGAAAGATTATCTCTGTTATCATCCAAGCTATAACAAAGAGTGGTCATTTGGAGCTGGATTCTTTCAGAATGCTGCCTGTTAGTTGCCCTGCTTTGTAAATGGAAGTCAAACGTAGTTTGTACGCAGAACTTGCTGTTGAGAGAAAAAATGGGTGCTTTTCCCCCAAATGACCAGAAGAATTAAACCTACAGCCGTCTGAGTAATTCTATTTCCAAGTGATCCTGCCATGCTTAGTCTCATGTAAGGTAACATTGCACTTCCAGATCTAGGTTTCGCCAAAGCGATGGCATACAGTCTATAAAATTTCTCAGCTATCAAAGTTGTTCTTATGTTTTTTTTATAGTTTTATTAAATATAAACACACACTTTTGTTGATTTCGGTATCGTTTATCTTCATTGTTTCTATATGTACCTAATCTAAATCCATAGATTCTAAGTTGACATAACTTACCTCTTGATTTATTAGTGAGAACAGAAATTGGTTTGCCGTATTCCAAAGACACGATATGCTAAAATGGTGGCTCAAGAAAATTGTCCCGATAATGTTGGGAGTCCCCTTGATAAGTCTTTTGGGCTGATGTTCAAAGAAAGACATGCTACCTTAAGAAAGACATGGCGATACTTGAGAGGGTCCAGAGGAGAGCAACTAGGATGATAAAAGGAATGGAGAACCTTTCATATGCCGAAAGATTAGACAACTGGGGCTCTTTACTCTGGAAAAGCGGAGACTGAGAGGAGACATGATACAGACATATAAAATCATGAAAGGCACAGAGAGGGTGGAGAGGGACAGATTCTTCAGACTAGCGGGGACAACAAAAACAAGAGGTCACTCAGAAAAACTGAGAGGGGACAGATTCAAAACGAATGTAAGGAAGTTTCCAAATAAGGTAATAGGACAGAGTACAATACTGGGTTTCAAAAAGGGACTGGATGACTTCCTGGAAGCGAAGGGGATTGCAGGGTGTAGATAGAAGGTTACTCTACAGGACAAAAGCGAAAAGCGTATGTGAGTTTTAGGGTAGGCGCACTATCAGGTCCTGGACCTGAGGGGCCGCCGCGTGAGCGGACTGCCGGACACGATGGACTTCCGGTCTGACCCGACAGAGGCAAGTCTTATGTTCTTAATTTAAGCAGGTAGAGGCTCCTGACTGGTTAAATCACTTGGGCGGGGCTTTCTGTTTATATTCAGTGGCACTTTACAACAAAACGTGAAACTGGGTAGTTTGGACGATCTGAGGTGGTATCAGCACTTAGGGCCAGATTCTAGATATGGCACTGAAAAGAATTGGTGCCCAAAAATTCCTGCTTTTGGCACTATTCTATAAACCGTGCCCAAAGTTAGTCGCAATTTATAGAAAACACACAGGGCTCCTTTTACTAAGCTGCGATAGCGTTTTTAGTGCGCGCAGAATTGCCGCATGCGCTAAACCCTCGCTACGTGGCTAGAACTAACGCCAGCTCAATGCTGGCGCTAGCGTCTAGTGCACGCTCTAAAACCGCTATCGCAGCTTAGTAAAAAGAGCCCATCGTAGCCAGCCCTGCAGCTTAAAATTTAGACATGACCATTTATGCCAACTAAGACCTGGTGCCTGAGCCATGCCTGAATTTAGTGCAGATTGGGCATATTCTGTAAGTATGCACGTAATTTTTAGAAATGCCCATGACCTGCCCATGCCCCCTTTCCAGATCTACGCGTTGGAATTTACATGCATCATTTCTTAGAATATGCTTACAAAGTTGTGTGTGTCAATTCTAATTACTGCTGGTATCTGCTTGTTAGTGGCTAATTGGTGCTGATTGGCTCACTAAAAAATTAAATTGTGCACGCCATGAAAACAAATTTGCATGTACAATTTTAGTTGCCATATATGGAATCCGGAGGTTAATGCAGCTACTGTAAGTTTCTGATATTCAGTTAGCTGGATAAATTGGACTGCATAAAACTTAATCATATCTATATCTGGTTTTACTTAGATAGTTAAGTACTGACTATGACAAAAAAAATATTCAATACAAGCTGAATATATGAAAAACAATATACCACACAAAATATATTCAGAAGACCCCCCCACTATATCTGAGGTAAATCCAGACAGTTTCCCATTTCCTTAAACGGAGAAAAGACCTCAGTTCTTTTCAAGGATTATTGTCACTTGGAAAAACTCTGTGTTAGCTGTATGATACAGCTACGTAGGAAAAAACATCCTTGGTCTACAAAAACTCCGTATGAACACCATTATGAAAAACTAATATATTCTTTTTAGTATTTACTTAAATAGTATGCTCATTTAAAAATCAAACACAGTTCATAGGAAAATTTATCTTCAAACAAATGCTCTATCCTCAGGATGTGGTTTGAATCTTAGCAGTCCACGTTGTTCTCCCAGTACTGCTGACACTCTATTGCCTGGGAGAAAAAATATAGAATTCCCGACAGGCCCTGTTTCGCACTTCTTGCTGCATCAGGGGAATTAATTTTGTTCTCGAGCTGCCGCTTCACTGATTCCCTTTTTTTAGAAAAAAAAAAAAATATATTAGTTTTTCATAATTGGTGTTTGTTCCGCCACTTATTTCTGTCAGATGTATGAGATGGATTTGCATGCACTGCCTCCTTGAGATGCAAATCTATCTCATGCATATTTATTGTGGATATCCTGAAAACCTGACCTGGCTCCGGCTCTTGAGGACTGGAATTGCCTACCCCTGGGCTATGTGAATACCTGGAGGGGGGAAAATGTGGCAAGACTGGATGAAATGGCAAGAGGATGTAGGTCAGAGTGAAGTAGATGGGGGATGTTTCAGGGGAGCATGGCTTGGGGGGGGTAGGGAGAAACAATTTTCCTCAAAAGAGAGGGATTTCAAAGGTTTCTGCTGGAAAGCAGATGGTCTGCACATGCGTCAGGTTCGCACACTAGCGATCCATGCGATTGGAGGGAGGCGTTCCTCCGATCGCCCTCATTTGAATTTGTTGATGTTGTGAATTGGTTGGGCCTGCTGGGATCGGCCACGGAAACGAGGTAAGTGAATCTGGTTCTAAGTGACTTGCCCCAGGGTCACAGAGAGCAACACCGTGCTGAACCTGTAGCTCTAACCACTATGCCACACTCCTCTTTTTAACAAGTCTCTCTAAACCTACTTTATGTCTGATTATCAGGCCTTCATGTGTTGAATATATTACTTCCCTTTTTCAAATAGCGTGTTAATATTTTTGTGGTGTTCGAGCATTATTAATTTTATAGCACCACATAAAAATTTATGTATATTGCAGTTTATATGGGTAACATGTATTTTACATTTATTGGCACAAATTCACATCATTTTTTAATTTAATCAGTTTGAGTAGACTCTAGAATAAATTAATCAGAACATTACGATTACTATAGGGAGAAACACTGGCAAAATGTGGAGGTGCCCAGGAATTCATTATCACCAGCCAAAGTTAAATATCCCAGAGTAAACCTGCATGTCTTCTACAGATCTTGAAGACTACTGTGGACGTCTTGATTCAGGAATGTCTGCAGAAGGGAGAAAGTGAAAGTGTCAATGGAAGTGCTGATAGAATTCTTTGACATTCACTTTGATGTACCTATTTTAGCTGTGGTGCTGAAAACGGCAGACTGAAAACCGCTTCATGAATATGAATTCTCAGAGCTGTGTCTGGGCTGGCATGGAGCCTGGCACAGCAATGAAATATGGGATTTTTCATAGGCTTCACACTTGCTGAAACTCGCTGCTACCATCATCTTTAAGCAGCTGAACCTACAAATTGTCCAAAAATGTTAGCCCACTTTGGGAGAGAGCTGGCAGAGGGAACAAGTAGTATTAGGGCATCCAACCTGTCTCCCTCCAATTCTACTGTTCATCCCTACAGGGCTGCAGATGACACAGAGCTTGATGCAACTGCATCATTAATTTCTACCTAATGGTTTCCCTTTAGACAGATCTATGTTTTTGGATCACATTTTGCTTAAATCTAGCAAAGAGTCCTATAATATTACCAGATTTATGAATGAGTGTTGGGCTGCCAAAATTAATAGGATACAAAAAACAAAATCCCAAACCACACAAACAACAAACTGTCCTACAACAGGAGAACTCTTTCAGGTGGTCACACTTTGTGGTCAGCAACTAGGATGTGGACATTAGTGATTAGAGTGCTAGACTGACAATCAGGGAAGACAGGTTCAAATTCTGCTTCCTGTGATCCCGGGTAAGTCATTTACACACGCAAAATATCTGCCCAATTAAAAAAAGAAAAGCTCTCCCCAACAACAAATCCCCTTCCCTTAGCTCCTCCCCCTTGTATCTGGGATACAGAGAGCCTAAGGTAGTCCCTGATTGACTCAGATGCCTAAGACTCCCACCCTAGGGGAGGGGCTTGAGGCATCTGTGCCAATCAGGGTCTTAGGCTCCTCCCTGTGCATCAGATGATGCACCGGTGAGGGGCCTAAGGCTTGCATTGCAGACGGCGGAGGGACTCCTGCTCTCAAGTAAAGGTCACAGGGAGGAGGGGGTGGCCAAAGGAGGGTGGTTTCCACTGGCAGGCAGGAGTGGGTATGCCTCCTGCCATATTTAAGATTGGCAGCGGGGGATGTTTGCTGGGGGATGTTTGGTGGCAGGAGGGAATGGGCATCTCTCCTGCCATATTTAAGATTGGTGGGGGGCGTCCCTTCTACCATATTTAAGATTGTCCGCCGCTGTGGGGTGGGAGGGGGGGGTCTGGTGACAGGAGGGAGTTTTTTGGTTCAGGGAGGGAGGGAGGGGGCTTTGAGGATGGCTTTTCTTTTTTTTTTTAATTGGGCAAATGTTTTGTGTAATACACACAAAATATTTGTGTCATTAAAAAAGAAAAAAAACCCTGGCATACCTGTTGGTAATATAGCCTACAGCAGTCGGATTTTAGGATCGTAAAATCCGATGCAAAATAGCCGTTTCCAAGTTTATTATTTCTTTGATATACCATCAATCAAAATTTATCTAAGCAATGTAAGTGAATCAATCGCTTGGTTATTTTGCAAAGGGTTTTACTAATTTGCATGGCTGGATCGGAAAATGGGCGATCGAGAGGAAAAACACGGTGGGCCGTTTTGTGAATCGGGTCAGTTAGCAGCGATCGTTGCTAAACCTGTGAAAACAAGTTTAGCGACGATCGCTGACTTTAGTGAATCTGGGCCTTAGTCCAGTGATTTTCCACTTTGTTGGTTGGACTGAGATCTTTTTAGTGGTCCCTCCTCTAGATATTATGAATGGCAGTGATATAACACCACATAGCACCTCCAAAATCATCACAGAGACGTTTATTTTTACAGATTGTGATTAAAACATTCCCGTGGAAGTACAGTAAGACCTTGTTACCTTTTAAACTGCCACAAGAGGCTTCGGGTTCACATTCAAAATGTTCGTTAAGGCCCTTTGTAAATTCTTACCTAAATTGTAATAAAATAAAAGCTGCTTGAAAAAATGGCAGTCTGCTTTTCTAGATTCTTATGGGACAAATTTTGCAGCTGTGCAACTGTGAAATGATACCACTATTCATTGCTTCTGTAAATACCGGTAGTACAAATACATGACTGAGCAACTCTACTTAAAATAGAACAACAGTGGCTCCCAGTGATCAAATACTGCTATTTTTTTGTGGTAGAAGATATCTCATTATACTGTATACTGGGTGGGAAAAACGCTAGGAAATCTTAGAAAGTGGCTCAAATTTTCAACAGCCAGGCTTTGATTTGCCACACAGCTTTGGCAGAGACATGGCCCTCGTTTTCAAACCCTATTTGGATATAACACGTCTACAAACTGGCATTTAAATGTTTATCTTGCATAAACATCTAACTCCCCATTTTAACAAGCTAGGAGACTTAAAATCAAACCCAAGTGCATGCAAATGGCAAGGTGGTATGGACTGTGTGTGTTCTTGGGGGGGGGGGGGGGAAGGGTATGGCAAGTTCATGGATGTTTATTCCCCATTTCAGAAGGGAACTAAGGGCCAGATTCAGTAAAAAGAGCTGAAAACCAGGCGCCGGAAAAAAATCAGCAATCGGTGCTATTATATAAAGGGTGCACTAGGATGAACACGTTATATATAATAGCACATAGCACCAATTGCTGCACTCAGTATTGGATGTGAGGACTTATGCCAGCTGAAACCTGGTATAAATCCTGGCACAGAAGTTGGGTGCGCATCCCCTAAATTCTGTAACACCACATGCAACTTTTCAGAATGCCACCCCCCCTCGCTCAGAAGGGAGGTGTGCTTAGTAACCTGCGCCATCACGGAATCTACCTTGGGGTGTGCGAACATCTGGTGACACTCCTGTGCTATAGGGTACAGCTGAGCCATAGTTCTTGCCACTTTAAGGGACCCCTCTGGGGCTTGCCAATGCTCCGTGACCAAAACATTAATGTCAGGATGCCAGGGGAATGTAGAAGACTGAGCTCTCACGCCACTCATAATAAAGGAAGTAGAAAGGACCTGCTGGGAATCCTAAAGCAAATCAGTGATCAGGTCCAAGAGAGTTGAAGGTTTAAATAAACACAGAACAGTGGCATCATCCCTGGGAACAAAATAGGCTCCAAAGTGACAGACTGAGACTCTGTATCCCCTGACAGGGAGAGCATGTCCTGGGACAATAATGGTATAGTAAAAGAACCACTATCATCCAACTTGCTAGATGCAGTTAGCGAGAATGATGCACCCTGGGAGCCTTTGCCCCCTTGTGCAGTGTCCGAAGTACTATCAGACTTCTCCTTGGAAGAATGGCTCTCCTAGAAGACTTTCCAAACCAAGTTAATAAATTCTGTCCTGCGTCTCCAGAGGATGATTCTAGTTTGTGTCTCTTGGACTTTGCAACCTCTGCACAAGATGACTGCTGTTCCGGGAGCCAGAAAGATGGCCCGAACCAAACAGGTTTCCCACCGGTTCCTCAGCCCTAGAGCGCAAAGGGGAGGCTAAACTGGATGCTCCTGTCCCCCCCCCCCCCCTTCATGTACTGCGCAAGGACGCTCTTTGGGCACACAACCTGCACAATCCTGGCATGAATTAGGGACAAAGGAGCCTGACTCCATCCCTGCCAAATGAAGTGTTTTGAAGCTTTTGGAGAACTTTGGAAAAAATATCAGGGAACATCCAAAATGGCCACCAGCAGCATTTTGGCATCAAAATGCTAAAACCAAAAATTAAAACTAATGATTTTAGAGGAGGGTTACAGCCTGCGCTCGGACCCCTGCAAGCAGTAGGTGAACAAGTTACAAAGGGACAACCCTAAACTCCAAAAATGTTTCTGCAGGCTGCCTATCAGAAGGATACCACAAGGGATTGGCCTGTCAGCTGCAGACCACAGTCTGCTTCTTCTCCATGCAGGCAGAGCTGAACCCTCAAACCTAGGAGTTAGCACTGAAAACGGAAAAATACCCTAAAAAAACCTGACTAAAAAAAAGAAATAAGCAGAGCAGAACAGAAACACTTCTTCAGGCTCGCATACAGAAGGAAAAAAACTGTAGGGGGCAGCAGAACCCTCTGTGAAGTAGAAGGGATTCAGAAAAAATCTGGAGTGGATTCCTTTTGCAAGGCTAGCAGCTACAGGAAAATTATCTGCTTGTCCAGGATGACACACCTATTGAACTAGAAAAGAGGGCCATAATTTGTTGTTTGTCAAGATAAATGTGTATGTATTCATGTAACCCATTGTGGGCTACCCTGGGAGGACAGGCTCTAAAACTAAATAAACCAAAGCCTAATTATTTTGGGCTCTGATCTGGGATCCAAACTTAAATTTTGGCGACCTTTAGAGTATCCAGCAGTTAATGTATGGTTTACTCCACAGTACCTGCACACAAAAAAATAGCTTGGTTACGTGGCAGTAGCTACTATATGACAAACTGCATTAGGAGCCAGATTCTATCAACAGCACTTAGGTTAGGCTTTGCTAGGCACCCTAATCACAGATGCCTAGCGATGCCTAACCTAAATCTATGCAAAAGTAATTAAAACAAAAAAAAAAAATGGTTAAATGGTATGGTAATTGACCAAAACAAAAAGACTGTGGAACCGATGTTCCGGACGACAACATTTATTAAAAATTTGTTTCAACAAATTAAAATCAGAATTTTAAAAATTGTTTTAACACATTTAAAAAATTTTGTCATCCGGAACATTGGTTCCACAGTCTTTTTGTTTTGGTCAATTACCACACCATTTAACCATTTTTTCCTGTGGAATTTTTTTGCTTTTTTTTTTGTTGATGGTAAGCCATTTAAACTGATTTAAAAAAATTATTTTGATAATTGAATTTACATGTGGATATCCATGTGGCACCTACCATGCTGAAGTCGAGGTGCCCTCTGACACCTGCCTGAAAATTAGGCGTGGTTAACTTAGGTGTCATTAGGTATGAGAGTTAGGCTAGGTAAAACCTTGCCTAATGTACCAGCATCTACCTCTTAAGATGCCTGTGTGCTTAGGAGCTGCTAGATGTGAGTCTGTAAAAGACACCTAGGGCTCCTTTTACAAATGTGTGCTAGCGTTTTTAACGCATGCACCTGTTAGCGCACACTATCCAAAAAACTACTGCCTGCTCAAGAGGAGGCGGTAGCGGCTAACGCGTGCTATTCCACGTGTTAAGGCCCTAATGCACCTTTGTAAAGAGCCCCTAGAAGCTGATTGACCACCAAGCGACCTTGCGCTATTTATAGAATCTGGCCCTAGGTGCTTAACATTATTTAGTAAAAAGGGGTCCTAAGTGTAGATTGAATGGTTTCCATGCATCTTTATTAGCTTGTATTGTATCTTTGATGTGTTTGTGGTTCTGACCACATAATGTGGTCTCATCATTATTTCTCCAGGCAGGGGTGTGAAAAACATTGGTGTCAGCTCAAAAATTGTGGCCTAGACTAGAGCATTTCCAAGTTGTAAGGAAAAAAAAATCCCATGTTTTCTCAAATTAGAATATTTCTCAGCAGTGATCCGTGCAAATGTGGAAGTCAAACAAATAAGATTCCACCAGTTATTATAAGCAATCTGATAAATATTTTTCCAATCTGAAAGGATAATTTTGGTTGCAATAGTAATAAACACATCTGTTTCAAGTTTATTATTTACAGTATTTGATATACTGCCTGTCAAAACTTCTAGGCGGTTTACAATATACTATATTTAAAATAAGTATACCTGTATATGTCAAAACAGGGAATTAAAAAAAAAAAAAAATCATCACTACAAGGAATGTAAAAAACAACAGAATACAAAAGGGGGAAAATACAATTTCCAAAATAACACACACAAAAAAAGGCCACACTAATGGGGGCATGTAAAGAAGCTACTAAGGACTCCTTTTACAAAGGTGCGCTAGCAGTTTTAGCATGCGCTAAAATGCCGCACATGCTAGCTGCTACCGCCTCCTTTTAAGCAGGCGGTAGTTTTTCGGCTCACGCTAGCGCACCTTCGTAAAAGGAGCCCTAAGTAGTAGATTTAAAATAAACCGCACAAGTTATTTCCTCACTCAACGTGTAATTAAACTTGAGTTCATTGTTGGAGCCTCTAGTGAAAGCAGTTAGCTTAGCAGGGTTAAAAAAAAAAAAAAAAAGTTTAGACAACCTAAAATTGAGGCCCATAAGCCTTTATTAAGATGAATGTGGGGGAAATCCACTGCTTTATTTTAAGCAGCATAAATTTGTTCTACTCTTTGGGACCTGTGGTCTGTCTCAGCATGGTAGCTCTTATGTGTCTCTGGCTTACTTCCTTTTTTTTATTTTATTTAGTCTGGTTTCTCAGAGCTGCCAAGTTGCCCCAATTCCAAAAGGAAGAGGTTAGGTCTTGAGAATGCATCTGTAGCATTGATTTCAAGGGGTAGAATCAGAGGCGATAAAATCCTCTGGCTTCTTTTTAACCTCATTATACCTTACTGGCTCAGCTCTGTTGGAGGTGGATATTTCAGTCATTCTTTCTCTCTCTTAGTTTCCCCCTCAATCCCTCGCTCCTCTTTCCAGTCCAGGATCCCTCATCGCCCCAGGCGCGAGGCCGGGCCCCCGTTTCCCGCCTCCTGAACGGCCGCCCCCGCGCGCGCGCGCGGAGCCCCCCGCCGATCTCGCGCGAGACCTGGCCCGCGCGGCGGAGGAAGTCGACGCCGTCTCCTAGGCCACGCCCCCTCCCCGCGCAGCCGGCTGAAGGGAGGAGGTGGAGGCGGTAGGGGGAGGTTCGGGCGGGCCGGGGCTAGGCCAGGCCGCAGCGGGCGGTCGCAGAGCGAGAGAAGGCGGGGCGGAGCGGCCCCAGGGAGGGAGAGAAGTCCGGCGACGCGCTGGGCCGGGCTGCACCACCCTCCTGCGGACTGGCGCCGACTTAAAAAAGGTTGGAGAGAAATGTTGGTCAGTGGAAGGCGCCAAAGGCGGTGCGCTGAGCCCCTCCCCCCCCGACCTGACTGGAATTGTTTCTTTTCTTTTGGCGGGGGCGGGGGGAGATAATTTTAATTTCTTGGAAAACCGCTTTTGATTTATTCGCAGCTCTCCCTCCGATTTCCACGGGTCGAAGAACCCCCCCGAAGTCACTATTGTGCCTCCGCTAACCGAGGGGGAAAAGCCGGACGTTACTTCCTGTGGCTCGAGGGGAAAAAAGTCACCCACGAGGCGTTTGGGGGGTTCCCCCCCCCCCTCCTAAGTGGGGGTTGCAGCAGATGGACGGGATCGGCGGCGTCGGAGCTTTTTTGTCCCGGAACCGGGTTCGTGAGACTAAAGAGGAAGCGCGCGCCTCCCTCGCTCTCTCTTTCTTTGGGACTTTGCACGGCGCTCCCCCCCTCCCTCCCCCCCCGGCAAGGTGTTTGCAAGGCTCAGATTCAGCTGCTTTATTGTTCTAAGATGTTAGCAGTTGCCTTTTGGGTTGTCGCTGTATTTTGGGAAGAGCTTTAAAAAAAAAAAAAAAAAAAAGTGCTCCAGTTGGTTTATTCCCACCGTCAATGGAGCATCAAATAGTGTCAAGTAGGAGGCTCAGAGCCGTCTTCTTTCGCTGGGCCTGGAATTGTTAAAGCTTGTCACACATTCTTTGTCTATGGAGAGAAAAGGGGGGGGGGAAGCCTAGCAAAACAGGCCCTATGTAAGGGGAGGGGGGGGGGAAATCCCAGTGCCCTGGCACCTAAAATACGGCTTCAGGTGCCCGTTGTTCACTGAGATGAGGCAGACAAATAAAGGAAATTTTTTTTAAAAAAGCAAAATTCATTAAGGGCAACCAGACCGCTTTATTTATTTATTTTTTTTTATACTGGTGCCTGAAATTTTGAAATATTTTTCAGCTCCTGTGAAGGGAATTCCTTTTAATGTAAACAAAAAAAATGGATTTGTTTCTTTGGTGATCAGGTGGAAATACAGGGGTCCTTTTATTAAGGCGCGCTAACCAATTTAGCGCGTTACTAAAGATTAGCGCGCGCTAAATGCTAAGGTATCCATTATATTCTATGGGTGTCTTAGCATTTAGGGCTCCTTTTACGAAGCCGCGTTAGCAGTTTAACGCACCAAATAGCGCACGCTAATTTGCCAGCCGCGCTAGCCGCTACCGCCTCCTCTTGAGCAGGCAGTAGTTTTTCGGCTAGCGCAGGGGTTAGTGCGCGCTAAAATGGTGCATGCGATAAAGCCGCTAATGCAGCTTCGTAAAAGGAGCCCTTAGTGTGCACTAAATTGGTTTTATTTATTTTAAAAATGTCTATACTGTTTAAATGATTTACATGAATTACATCCGTAAATTGTAAAAGACCATAATAAAACAAACACAGTCCTAAAAACATATCTGCAAAATAGCAGCAAAAGCTTAAATAAAAAGATCATGAATAATTCTTCAGCTATGCCAAAGAAAATTACTGACTAGAAAAAGGCATCTACAAATAACTGTGTCTTTAGCAGTTTTCTAAACAGGCTCCTTTCACTGTACAGTGTTCCCCCCAGTCGTTTGCGGTCAGCAGGGGTCCCGGTCGCTCGCGGTATTTTCCAACTGCGAACCGCCAACAAGAAGAGGGCAGCGGGAGAGACAGGAGAGAGCAGCCGGACCACCGCAAGTGCAGGAAATCACTCAGGGTACGCTCTGACCGTCTCTTCCTGCACTAAGTCGGGCCTTATCCAATCAGGAGCTGCTTTGACACACAGTGATTTTCTGCACTCGCAGCTCTCCTGTGCCCTCTCCCGCTGCCCTCTTCAGGCTCCCCCATGAAAAACCGTATTCGCGGTTTTTCGAGATTCACGGGGGTTCCTGGAACAGAACCCCCGTGAATATCGGGGGAGTACTGTATTTGGCCCACAAGGGAGTTCCATATTTTAACTCCTGCACAACAAAGTCATTTTACCAGTCTCCACCAACCTCAGGTTAGCATTCGTTGTCAGTAAAGCTAAATTCTCAGAACCTAATGATCTGCTTGGTAAATAACTAAGCATATTATTTTTAAACAGTTCTGGTATGATTCAATACAAGAATTGGTGATGCATCATTACCACTTTATATCGTATTCTGCAAACAACTGATAACGGTACTGCACCCACCTACCTAAATGACCGCCTAAACCGTAACCTTCCAACCAGAACAAGAAGAACACTGACATCATTCACATACCCACCACTCAAGGGTACTCACCGCAAAAAGCTTTATGATAGCCTCCTGGCAACACATGCTGCAAAACTCGAACCTTCCATCACCAGATTGTTAACCACAACATCAGACCTCAAGACATTCCGTAAAGAAATCAAAACACTGCTGTTCAAAAAATATATACAATCTACCTAACCTCCCTCACCCCATCCCCCAAGAAACCAAAACACTGCCGTCCAAAACATCTTCCGATGTTATTAAGTCTTTACTATCATTCTGTTATTAAGTCTCTATCCTCAAACTGTATTCTCTATTGTCATGTACCATCCTGGAAATGTCCAGTTCTCTTCTTATGTAATCCGCTTTGAACCGCAAGGTACAAGCGGAATAAAAATCACTAATGTAATGTAATGTAGTTGTTGGAGATAGGGTGAAATATGGTCCTATTTTAACAATCCAAGTAACAATCTTACTGTTGCGTTTTGAGTTACCTGCAGTGCCCTGCACTTTGCTTTTGTTATTCCAAGGTACAGGGCATTGCAGTAATCAAGTCTCGACAAAACCATAGCCTGAACTACTGTACGAAAATCATATGGCAATAGCATAGGTTTTAATTGATGTAACAAATGCATTTGTGCAAAACATGCTTGTACTGTCTTAGGGCTCCTTTTATCAAGCTGCGGTAGGCGGTTAACGCGCGGAATACCGTGCGTTAAACCGCCTGCCGCGCTAGTCGCTAACGCCTCCATTGACGAGGCATTAGCTTTTTGGTGTGCCGCGGGAGTTAGCGCGTGATGAAATGTCCGACGCGCTAACCCCTGTAGTGCACCTTGATAAAAGGAGCCTTTAGTTACTTTCAACTTCATTGTAAGACCAGAATCAAGCCTTAAACCTAGAATGATCATAGACTCATTTACAGGAAGAACATCATCAATAACTTTCACTTCTTTAGGCCACTGATCATTAGACTTTCCTACAAACATTATTTCAGTTTTGTCCACACTTGGGGCTCCTTTTACTAAGGTGCGCTAGCATTTTTAGCTTGTGTTGAAGATTAGCACGTGCAAACCATTCGCAAAATGAAAAATACTAACACAAGCTCGATGGAGGCGTTAGCGTCTAGCGCGCGCTAAAACTGCTAGCGCATCTTAGTAAAAGGAGCCCTTAGTTTCAGACCTTGTTCTCCCATCCACTCCTCAATTTTACACATATGCTCAATAAATTTTCCAAATTTATATCCTATCCACCTACTGGAAAAAAGAAAATGATATCGTTTGCATATATTCGACTCCTAAAGATACAAATAATTGGCCTATTGTAGTCATGTAGATATTAAATAATAGTGCCGAAAGCGCTAAACCCTGGGGCACTCCAGTCCTAGCTGAATATTCTCCTGAATTCTTACAACCATTTCTCACTTTGAAAGAGCGACCTATAAGGTACGTTTTAAACCAATTAATAACAACAGCGTTCATTCCAAGATTAGATCCAAGGTTAGCGCACCTTAATGAAAGGACCCCGCAGTATATTTTAGGTGCTATATGGAAATGTTTTTAGCAAGCAGAAATCTGTTCCCTGCTTTTTTGTTATTGTTGCTGCTTGTTTTGTTTGACTTTATTTTTCCCCAATTCTGTTGCTTTTATTTTTTTCAGTTTAAATTTTTTTCTGACTTGTAGATATCAGATGCCAAATTGTAGGTCCTTTTCTTGATATTTTATTTACTAGGTTTCAACTTGCAATAACATAGTTACCTTGTTAGATATATGGAATGTTAGCTCCTGAAAATTAGACTTTTAAAAAAAATTGGTTGACTTATCTTTGTTTCACTGTGGAATGAGAATTTCTATTGTATGAACATATTAGGGCAGGGGTGTCCAATGTCGGTCCTCGAGGGCCGCAGTCCAGTCGGATTTTCAGGATTTCCCCAATGAATATACATGAGGTCTATTTGCATGCACTGCTTTCATTGTATGCTAATAGATCTCATGCATATTCATTGGGGAAATCCTGAAAACCCTACTGGATTGCGGCCCTCGAGGACCGACATTGGACACCCCTGTATTAGGGGAATGAAATCTCTCAGGACATTTTTCTGAGCACAAGAATGGTATTTCAAATATCTTAAAGATTGGTCTGTTTTAGCACAGTCTGTTCAAAAGAAATATTTATGAGCTTGTACTACTGTATGTGTGGTGGTTCATTTTTCCTTTTGTCACCCAACATGATTCAGAAACTTCTGCAACTGGGGGTCTCAAACTTTGGGGAAGCAGAGTAACTAGGAAACAGTGTGATTTATTTATTTATTTTACGTTCTGATAGATAGGAAATAGTTGAGGTGGTATGTGTCAATGAAAGATATCTGCCTACTGTATAACATCCTATATAACTTCTCATGCACACAACTGATATTCTTTAGAATTTGTTGGTCTCTCTTTGTCATATACCGTAGTATTTAATATCACATATGGGCATTCTAATTGCATTAGCATAGTGCTTTGCTAGAATAAAAACCCCATGACATGGACTAGTGATGGGATGTGACGTGTGAAACACTGTGATTTTGATTGGTATGAATAACAGTGATTATGTTTGCGGGTTGGCATGTTTAGGTACTTGGTAGCTTTTTTTTGGGGGGGAGAGGGGGGAATTTCATCAATAAAAAGTCAAAAATTGAGCACCTTGCATTACAGTTAATTTTTGCAAGGGTTTTTTTTTTGTTGTTATTCTTTTTCCATTACTTTTGTTAGTGCATACTTTATATATAAGTTTTAAAGTGCAAAGCATCAGAGCCATTTTACTAAACTAAGGCAAAATTTGTAGTTACTGTTGCTTAACGCAGGAATATATTGCACAGGAGCTGCAAAATTTTACATAGCAACCAGTGGGGGCAGAACTAGCATTTTCTATGGTAATTTTTGTCCCAGTTAGTAGTACTTGGTGGTAAGTGCTCCTGCGTTAACTAGTTAATTAGCATGTTACATTTACTGTAAGCTGGTTAATGCTTCTGCACCCACTCTTTGCCCAAGTCGTGCCCCTGACACTAAAAGCATTTAACATGCAGTAGACTGACTGTAATTGCTAAATTACAGCAAAGCCCCTTAATGCGGCTCTGCATTAGCAGTTACCACATGGTTTAATGTGCATTAAGTGCTTAATGCAGATTAGAATCTGTTGTGTAGGGCATTCTGTACTCCCTTATATGTGACCAAAATAGCAATAACAAAAGTATTAACATTCTTTAAAAAACTATTTAATATTTTGTGTGTCCACTCTGTTGGGTTCGCACAAATGAATACATGGGTGATGTTGGTTGCTTATGATTTTATTTCATCTTAAGAAATATTCAGGTAGGTCATAGGTACGGTATCAAATTGTGATTTATTTATTTATTAGGATTTATTAACTGTCTTTATGAAGAGATTCACCCAAGGCAGCGTACATCAGGTATAATTCAACATAAAACTTACAATTTTGTTAATACACTTTCCAATAAGATCCTTCCAAGCAAAAAATTCAAAATGTCTCAAAATTTTGCCTTTGGTTTTGTTCCATTATGGCAGAAAAATGTCTAACTTTTGGTAACATCAAGTCCCGCTCAGACACACCATCAACACGACCCCTTGAAATTTGGTCAAATGGCAGCAAAAAATGTCTCAAGTCTGATATTCAAAAATCGCAATTTAAATGTTTTTGTGAGACACGTGTCTTTCTGCTACCTTGACTTTTGTTTTAGACATTTTTCTGCTTTGAAAATATAAACCCCACCGTTTCCTAAATTCAGCTATCGTTACAATCTGCTCTAAAGCAAAGCTAACATGCTACTAAGCCAGTATATAGATCTACAAAATAATGAGTGGAGTGGAAAGGGTAGATATGAATCACTTGTTCACTCTTTTGAAAAAATACTAGGACTAGGGGACATGTGATGAAGCTACTAAGTAGTAGATTAAAACAAACCAGAGAGAATATTTCTTCACACAACATGTAACTAAACTCTGGAATTCATTCCCGGAGAATGTGGTGAAATCGGTTAGCTTAACGGGGTTTAAAAAAGGTTTGTATAATTTCTTAAAAGAGAAGTCCATAGGCCATTATTGAGATGGCTTGGGGAAAACCACTGCTTATTCCTAGGATAAGCAGCATAAAATCTGTTTTACTACTTGGGATCTAGTTAGGTACTTGGGACCTGGGCTGGCCATTGTTGGAAACAGGATACTGGGCTTGATGGACCTTCGGTTTGTAGGCATGGTTTAGTAAAATATATGTAGGATTAATATATGTAGGCAATTCTTAGAAAGTGTGATCTCTCTAAAAATCACTAAATACCTGCTATACCTACATATAGGTGACATCTGCAGGCTCGAGGGTTATTATAATGGTGCACAATGAGATATAATTATGTTGTTTTTTTTCTGTGTTCCTAGAAGGCTTACCATAAAATATAAGAGGGTTATGGTGAGAGTTGAACCTGGGAAGTGTACTGCAGTGTAGAGAATGACTCAGGGATGGGTACCCGTGGATAACCGTGGGACAGCAGTCCATGGATAATCGCGAGGCGAGGATGGGAACTGAGCTTTCAGGGATGGAAACGGGGACTTAGCCTGCAGGGACAAACTTTGTCCCCATGTCATTCTCTAAAACAAGAGTCTCGCAAACTTTGTGAAGCTGCGGCACACTAAACAAGGTGGCCACAGCTCAAGGGCATCCGGAAGTGCACAGATATTGACACGATGACATCATATTGATGTCCATGCATGCGCGAAAGCCATCCAGAAGGGGCCCTAAGCTGCCAATGGGACGTGCTAGAAGAGAAGAGGAAAGAGGCACGACCTATAGGTAGTCAGCTAATGCCGGCATCTCGCAGCACTCCTGGAATCTCGGTGGCTCTAAAACCTTGAGACTAATATCAGTATCTAAAAACTTAGCAAATATTAGACAGCAACTTACCTTTTGTACAACGCTTTGTAATTTGGTAAAGCGTTTAATCAAATAATATGAATAAACTTGAAACTTGAATAAACTTGAAACTGAATTCAAAACTGCAGAAGCTGCATCCCCCTTGTGAATACCATAAATTTGCAAATAATTTTCTAAACACTACAGTACAATACAGAAGTAGATTTATTTACACTATGAAGTTATTTATAATGGCTGTGTGTGAACAGTGTTATTTTTGAGCAGTTGTTAGATCATTTTTCATCATTTGGCAACTCTGTCCCAGAGAGTTTGCTGAGTTTCAAGAGGGGGCAAAGAAAGATAAAGATATGATTTGCACCAGGGAGGAAAGAGTGCCAATCTTGGCACACAAATTTCACCTCCTCAGTACTGTACTGAAGATCTTTCTGAAACAGCAGGTCAAGCAAAACCTTGTAAAGAAAGCCCAGCCCCACACCTGACAAGACTGTGCGTACCAATGCATGCACTTGGACGTAAGCACATGTCAGCATGTGATGCGGAAGAGGAAACTCTTAGTACCAAAGCACTTTGCTTCCGCCTCCTTCTGCTATCATTCAAGGTAAACAGCTGACGTTCTGTTGGGCCAGCTAAATGGTCCTTATTTGCTGCCCTATTCTCTTCCCTAATAGGGATAATGCAGCTCTACTTTGGTGCATAGTTTTACAGTTGTATCCTGTTAAATATGTTATGGTGGTCTGAATTGTATGTTTTGTTTATACAGGTCTTCCACCATATAATTATTGATGGGACACTCGTAAATAACCAAAGTCACAAATGCTGACCCCAAAAATATGGAGGGAGACCTGTACTGTTAAATGACATCATTTATGTGTTGTCTGTCTTTTCATGTGGCAACAAGAGTCTGCTGATCAGACTCCTACCATGTGCAATGTTCTTCCATCATTTGCCCAGTTGCTCAACCATCTTACTACAACAGATCAT
This sequence comes from Geotrypetes seraphini, assembly GCF_902459505.1. NCBI lineage: Eukaryota > Metazoa > Chordata > Amphibia > Gymnophiona > Dermophiidae > Geotrypetes > Geotrypetes seraphini. Next base: position 8,885,591 of record NC_047098.1, on the reverse strand, counting down.
CCTTGCTGGCATCAAGGAACATTTCCAACATTTAACAGATACTTATTTTCCTGTTCATCCACTAAGCGGTTTAGGTTCTCTTCTGTACCCATGTCTGAAAGACAATCCAATTACTTTCCCAGATGATGTAAAAATATAGGCAACTGAATCTTTGGGAACGTTGTACCAAAATCATAACAAAATGGAATTTGTGGTTTATAAACAGTTATACAGATGGATGGGGTGGGGACGGAGACCAAGCCTGCAGGGATCAGGTCAAACTTTATCCCTGTGTCATTCTCTACTGTAGTGCCCCCCTAGGCTACCTGACTGCTCTGCTGGGATGTCTGTATGGACAGTACCAAGAATGCTGCCCCCCAGACTTTCCAGTAGGTTGTTTTTATGCATTTCTTTCCCAGGATGTCCCCCCCCCAAAAAAAAAAAAAAATATTTAAAGAAAATAGAAGGGGACATACTAAGATGGATAGGCAAATGGCTGGAGAACAGATTGCAGAGGGTTTGCGTAAATGGGACGTTCTCGGACTGGGAGTGGTGACAAGCGGTGTGCCCCAGGGCTCGGTTATCGGGCCCATCTTATTCAATATCTTCATAAATGACCTGGAAGAGGGAACAACAAGCAATATTATCAAGTTTGCAGATGACACAAAACTAGTCGGGTAGTTGGGACACAAAAGGACAGCGAAGAACTGCAGAAAGATTTGAACCAGCTGGAGAAATGGGTGGAAATGTGGCAGATGAAGTTTAATATAGAAAAATGCAAAGTAATGCACCTGGGCAGGAAAAACAAGGAGCATGAATATAAAATGTTAGGTGTAACTTTAAGCAAGAGCGAACAAGAAAGAGACCTGGGGGTACTGATAGGACCCTGAAGCCATCGGCTCAATGCGCAGTGGCGGCAAAGAAAGCAAACAGGATGTTGGGCATGATAAAGAAGGGGATCACGAGCAGATCGGTGGACGTCATAATGCCGCTTTACAGAGCGATGGTCAGACCACACTTGGAATACTGTATCCAACACTGGTCTCCCTATCTAAAGAAGGATATAACCCTACTGTACAGAGGAGGGCCATGAAACTAGTAAAAGGTATGGAGAATCTGAGCTACAAGGAACGACTCAGAAAACTGGGTTTGTTCACCCTCGAAAAGAGAAGACTGCGAGGGGATATGATAGAGACTTTTAAAATACTAAAAGGATTCGACAAAATAGAGCAAAAAACATTGTTATTCACATTGTCAAATGTGACACGGACAAGAGGTCATGGACTGAAACTGAGGGGCATCAGGCCTAGGACAAATGTCAGGAAGTTCTGTTTCACACAGCGAGTGGTGGATGCTTGGAATGCTCTCCCGGAGGAGGTTGTGATGGAGACCACCATTCTGGGATTCAAAGGTAAATTGGATGCACACCTTCTTGCAAATCACATTGAGGGATACGGGTTAACAAGGTCTTCATCAGGGAACACCTAGCTTAGCCTCCGCGTGTGCGGGTCGCCGGTCTAGATGGACCTAAGGTCTGATCCGGTGAAGGCATTTCTTATGTTCTTATGTAAATGTAATGCAGTGTATCTCAAACTGTGTGCCAAGACACACTAGTGTGCCTCCTGAGATTTCAGGTGTGCCATGGCGAGAGGCATGTCCTGTAGGAAATTGGTGGGTGCCAGCACCTATCCTCTCTGGCCCTCTTCCCTTCTGGTATCTCCCATTGGCTTCTCAGAGCCCGCCTGGAGGGCCTTCACACACACGTGGACATCAACATGATGATGTCATGCATGCACATGATGTCATCACAGCAATATCCGCCTACTTCCAGGTGCCTCGAGCCATGGCCACTACCTTTAGTGTGCTGCGGCTCGAGAAAGTTTGCTGGATACTGATGTAATGGATATAAACACATCTAGAAAATGGTGATTTTTTTTTGAAACGAGAAGAAAGATGATTTTCTGGTCAAAAATCCACATTTGCAACTTGATTTTTGGATGTTTTTCTCAAAGGCCTGGATTCTCTATATGGTGCTGATATCGGCATCCACCGATCACGTGTCAATCATACAACTGTGCTGCACAGAGAATCGCACCTCCGGTATAGATAGGAGCTGGAAATGTAAGCTAGGGTTTTCCAGGTCTACATTTCTGGCATCTTTGTCATGAATCACACTTATGTAGGCGCTTATGCCACGCCTGGTGTTAGCCATGTCCATAATGTTAGGTGCAATTCCAACATCTTTTCTTTAGGTACCAGTTGGTGCTTTAAATTTAAAGTTATTTGCCATTTCAAACGGCGTTTTCCTATTCATTTGGGAGCCAGTAGGGCACCTACCGGTGTGGTGGCTTAGTTAAGGTACCATTTGTAAAATTTCCCCCTAAATTGAACGTGATGTCATATTGAAAATGACCCTCCACATGTATTCTGAACCCATTTATATAGATGAGATGTCCTAAATCTGTACTTGCATTTTTTTAAAATTACCCCAAAGTATTTTGACTTTGAGAAGCTTATAATTTCATTTTCTGTGAAAGTGGAAATGTTAGAAAATTTTTGAGCATTTTGAGAGTGTGTATTCAAAATGACATTTCTAAAGGTTTAAGGAAGGCTTGTAATAAGTTTTTAAAAATATAGCATAAAGTAATTTTTTTAATATGACGACAAATCATAAAAACGTTTGGAGAGTTCAGAGCAACTTTTAACCTGTATAACTTTGAAACAGATCTATGACATATAATTGTGGAACGCTTTGTGTTTAAGTTTCTTGCATCTGTTTTCCTTTAGCTTTTCCTGTTTCTCATTTACGATACTGTTATTGTGTTAGAATTTTATCTGGTTTGTTATTTTAGTTGTTAATTGATCTGATTAGATGAGGTGAGAGAGGAAATGAAATGTTTCCCTCAGTGTGTAGATGTTGATGTTTTTTCTCTCTTCTCCCTGAGCAAAATGTCCTTATTAAAATTTAGCTGTTTCTCTGTTAATCGTGGGTAGCATGTAGCCCTTTGGTAGACTGAGTTAGAAACTGGCTGAGTGCCTAGCAGTAGAAAGTAATGAGTGAGCATGCCAAGCAATTTAAATTTGTTTTCCTAGACTTCCAAGGCTGGTGTCATAGTTCCTTGAACCGTCCAGGTGGGGCCACATCCAAATTTACTTGACTAATATTTCAAACAAAATTATGTGACCAACAACTGAATCAAATGGGGTTATATAGTAATAATCAATTATAAGTTACACCTCACAAAGTTTTTATCTTCCTTCAGGGCCAGTCAGAAGTGGCCGTTGTCTGCATTAATTTACACTGACAACCTCAAGCCAACTTATGCCTTGTCATCAGTCTCACAGATTTATCAACATTTATTGCCTTAAAATAGTGCAAAATTTAAAGAACTTACCATATTTTTCGCTCCATAAGACACACCCTAGATTTTAGAGGAGGAAAACAAGAAAAAAAGCATACTGAATCAGATTGTATACTAATATATACCAGGCTCTGCACCTATCCCCCCTCACTCGCTGCCAAGCTCTGTCCCCTGTCCCCCTCCCCTCCCTGACTAACACCAGCTCTGACAGGATACACATTTCAAATCTGACATATTGTAATCACAAAACAGAATATAAAATCATTTTTCTACCTTTTGTTGTGTGGTCATTATTCAAATCATGTTGTGGTCCCAGTCTCTGGTCGTCTTCTGATAACTCGCTTGCCAGGGTCTCCTTCTTTCTTCTTCCCTCCCTCCATCCCGGCAGCTGAAGACAGGCATCTCCCCCCAGAATTAGAGCAAATGGGTTAGGCCAAGGCCAACTGCGTTTTGGTGCCGAAACAGGCCCCAAATCCTTTTTCTACTCAGTATTGGTTTTAGCCAAAAAGCTACAATCATGGTTCCAGTTTCAGCCAAAACCAATCAAGATCTAGGACAATACAATACATTACAATGAGTCTAAATACAATGCAATACAATAAGTCTAAGTACAATACCATACAATGAGTCTGAATACTAAACAATAATCTAAAAGGGAAACTTACGAATTAATTGGAGTTCTATGGGTAGAGAGTACCTGAATACATGAAAGGAGCTTCTTGAGAGAAATAAAAAAGGCATTTACAGGGGGGAAGTCCTAGTGAGGGAGGGGACAGTTTTAGTCAATGAATTTGGCGAAAAGGTCGGTTTTGATCGATTTTCGGAATGCGCTGTATGTCAGATTGGGTTTGTTTTTCAGCCAGACTTGCTATCTGTTCGCTTGGAACTTAAAGGTTCTGTCCAGGAATGATTTATATCTGCAGCCTGTAATCTTTGGGTATGCAAAGATGTTTTTGTTTCTGGTTAAGTTTTTTTCCTTGTTGGCTACCAGTCCATTTATTTGGAACCAACCGAAGATTTTTTTCTAAGCCTGTCTTGATCTTCTGTTTGGTCTCTGCATTCTGTTTATTCACTAGGATGACCAGTTGAACGTCATCTACATAGATGTAGCATTCCCATCCTTGTTCTCTGATGAATTTCCCCAATGATTGGAGGAAGATGTTGAACAGCAAGGGTGACATGGCTGATCCCTGTGGTAATCCTATGTCTTTCTTTCCAGTTGCTTGAAGTTCCCTGCCATTCTACTCACGTTAGTCTTGCCTAATTCTCCACATCTCAATTTTAGTAGTGTGTGTTGGATTAGGTCAAAGGCTGCTGAGAGGTCCAGGAACTCCAGCAGCACATTCTCTCCTTTAGCATGGTGTTTGAGAACAGAGTCCTGCACTGCTACTAGTACTGTTTCTGTGCGCAGATGTCTTCTGATCCCTGATTATGCCTGGTCTAGCTTTGATGTGTTTTCTAGGAAGTCTGATATTTGTTGGCAGGCCAGTTTGTCGTATTAGTTTAGATACCCATGGTTGGTTGGCTACCAGTCTGTAGTTGGAGAGATCTTCTAGGTCAGGGGTGCCCACCATGTTTTGGCTTGCGAGCTACTTTTAAAATGACCAAGTCAAAATGATCTACCAACAATAAAATTTTAAAACACAACGCTTCTTTTTGGCTGCAAACATACTCCTGCTCAAAACTGGCGGGAGTATGTTTGCAGCCAAAAAGAAGCGTTGATAAATATATTTTCCCTGTACGCCGCGAAACACAGGCCGTGTTGGATGTTTAAAAGATACCAGCAATGGCCTTGATTTTATAGAGCAGAAGTTATACACTTTAAGCTTTACAAACAAAAATGAATTAAAGAAGCTACAAGTTTACAGCACGAATAAACTTCTCAACATAGCACTTTAAAGCACCAGTGCACTTTCTAAGATAAGTACTTTTTTCTTTCGGTTCTGTGTTCCAAAATGAATTGTTAGGTGATTAATTAGTGAATTTAGTATGAATTTGAAGATCTACATTAAATTAATTTTAAGTTAAAAATTTTTTTTTAAAAAATAAGAAGTAATAAATAAATGAATTAAAGTTTGTAGTTTAAAAAGGTAGATAGGATGGGTACAAGCCAGTGATGTAAGCAGGAGCAAGAGAACAATCTGGTTTGTCTCTGAGAAAACCCGAAATGGGTGCAGTTCCATGATCTGAGGCCTGTTCTATTAATAAAATCCTTCCAGTATCATTTTGGGTATTGGTGGTTTTTTTTTACTTTTTTGATTTAATGATTAGGCAACTACCTGGGTTTTTCCTGTTTAGTGTTTTAATATTGACTTTAAGGTGAAATTTTATTTTCAGAGTTTTTAAAATAAATTAATTTGTGTTTTCAGAGTTTTATGCGATTATATTTGTTCTGTTTGTTACATGTTTGGTTCAGTGTATAATGTGTACTGGATATACCATAACTAAGGACTGTGGTTCCCCTCCCTCAAGTTTTGGTGAACAATAAATATTTGCTAAATAGTCATTGTGGATGTCCAGAAAATCAGACCACCTGAATACAATATGTATTTTACTACGCTGCAATTTACACATGCCTCATTTTTTCAAATAATTACATTTCCCTATGTTAGCAGTAAGGGCTGATTTGTTAAACATCCAATGTACTGTAATAAAATTTTGGCTGTATATTTTGTGCATAACCTGATAGCATAGAAGCAGTGAAGAGTGGTCGTCTTGTTTTTTTTAGCCTTTTATGAGCACCTCAGATTTTATGTAGGCTCTTAAATCTCTGAACCTCTTTTTTTTTTCTTTTTAGTGCTCGTGTAATTGGAGTGTTCTTTGTTGGTTGTATCTTTACAGAATATAAGAGGAATTCAAGATGAACCAGGTAAATACTTTCATAATGTGACCATACATAAGACAAAATATAGTGATATCAAGTTTCCTTAATTATTTCCTTTTTATAGTTATTGCAAGCCTATTCTGTTTTTTTAATATGATCTTTGTAGTGTATTTTATTTTTGTTTGAAACTGATATAAGTAGCAAATAAAAATGCAAAAATATAGCCAAACTTGTCATGTGCATCAACCATCATCACTCATCATTTTTAACTGCTTTTTGTCAGTGTGCATAAAAACTTTGTTTTACATTGAAGCTAAAAGTTCGTGCTCCTGAAGCTTAAGGGATGACTTCTTGAAGTGCTGCAGCATTCCAATGCTTACCAGCTGAAGAGACTTATGGTGAAAGTATGCCATGCTGATGGGATCTTGTGGTGCTCCCTGGAACAATCTAGTATTTTCTCTACCTCTAGCAGGGGGTAGGCAGAACGGTGGAGCTGACACAAAGGAAGGATAAATTATGACTTAATGGATAAATTTCTTTTCTTTAGTCAATGGCACGTTCTACAATCCTGTGTGCTCTGCTTCCTTTTCAGTTCTGAAAATAAATTTATAAAAAATTAATTTTGTAGTTGGCCGCCATATGGGGTTTCTATGATTTGGCTGTATCCAAGTATAGAAACACAGAAGGTGACTAGTTGGTGCTCAATCTCCTTTATTAGATAAGATGACACTGTCATATTATCTAATAAAGAAGATCGAGCACCAACTAGTCAACTTCTTTGTTTGTTTCTTTGCCTTCCATGATTTGAGAAACAGGAATCTCAAGTTTTCTCTGAGCTGTAACCAAGTATCTGCAGGGTAATGAGTGCCTTTCTGTGGTGTTTTGCTCACTTGACTATCATTGGGGTGTGGAGGGGATTACAAAAGGACCTTCTACTGCTTGGGCAAATGCATATTGGATTGTTCCAGGGAGCACTCAGATTGTACTGGTGATGTCACTGGTTAAACTTGGCTTTCTCTACCTCCATCCGCTGGCAGGAAGGGAAGGAATATCTGATGGATATTCTTTAAGTGGAAATAGCACATTAAAATTGATAAGTCTTTATAACCCAACCTTGAACACACAAGGACATGCATTGAAGGCTGAGAAGCTGGCAGTGGCTTTTCTTCTCAAAATAGTTATAGTTTTTGCAACTACCGTCTACTATGGATGATTCAAGCATTTTTGACTTGATATTTTGAAATTTTTATTATTTTTTTACTTCACTTGATGCATATTGCTTGCCTATATTATGTCATTTTTCAAAAATTCTAATTTGAACAAATACAAATATCATTCAGGAAGCATGATAAACTGTATAGCACGTTAAAAAAATGATATAGCAAATTCCATTAGATTAAATATCACGGTTAACCCTCTTAAGTCCTTTAAATAGGCAGAAAGGATCCAACAGCAAAACTGCAAAAGATGACATTACACAAGATAGAATAAAATGGTAACAAGTGGGAAAAGCATGCAGCGCATTGCTTGTCTAATTTTTTTCTAGACCCTCTGGGTGTGAGTGTGTAATCTATGTTCTGGAGGGGAGAGGGAATGGAGGGGTATCAAAATATTCTATCGACTTAGAACAAATTAATACAATATCAAGCTTGGTTTTATTTTATCTAACCATTAGGTGTTGCTATTAACAGTTTTAAAGGGATAGATTTTACAGATGCAGTTTGTCATTGTTCTGGGACAACAGGTATCGCTATACTGTTCTACTACTCCAGACATAGCTAATATTAGCAAACACCACGGTTCAGTCCTATAATAATAAAGTAACTGTTTGGTGGATTTTGACATCTTGTTTGTTTCCTTTGTTAGTTTGGTTGTTAGATATTGAGGCAAGACTCTTCGTCCGCTTTTTGTTTGCTGTACAATAGAAAAATACATAATAAAATGACCTAAATTATAAAATAAAAACCATAAAAACAAAGAATATAGCAAAATCAGACAACGTAATATAACAAAAAAAAAACAACAAAAAAACAAATACTAACTTCGATCATATAATTCACTAATAAATGCGATCAAAAAGAAGTGTCCTAGTCAAAGTTCTAACCTCTACAGGTAAAGCATTCCACAGATAGACACCCTGGCTAGAAAACATGGAACACCGGATAGTCACTAGCTTCACATGCTTAAAGGATTTAAACTTCCAGCAACAACTTATTTTCTGAACGCAGAACATGAAGAATGATATTATAGAAATGAAGAAGCCAAAACAGATGAACAATTATCATTCAATACCTTATAATTATTGTAGGACAAGCAGGCAGCATATTCTCACATGTGGGTGACGTCGTCCACAGAGCTCGGTACAGACAGTGTAAAAGTGAACTGTCACTTTAAGTTTTAAGAAACTTTGGGAGTGCCTTCTCGCCCAACATAGGCTCGCGGTTCTTCAGTTCTTCATTCTCCATGGAGTGAAGAAGTGCATTTCTTTGGACTTCGTCCGGTTAGCATTGCCTTCGACCCATATCATGTACTAATCTGGCCTTTGGCCATTATTTTTCTTTTTTCTTTTTTTTCCATTATAAAATAGTAAAAAAAATACCCCCCAAAAACTTTTATTTTCCTTACTCGGGCTTCTACCCTTGTCTGGGGTGTCTTATTTTCTTTGAGTGAGTTGTTTAACCTTTTCCTATCGTGTGTCCCGGATGATGGGACATTCCAAAAATGACATAGACAGTGGATAAACAGTCTGTATGGACTAATAAAGAGCCAGGAACACAAAATATTTGAATTTATACTTATGACTTATTTACATTATGTTTACAATAGCCGTAAATGATAACGGTGAAAAATACAAAACTTTGCTAAAATAATTATGATTGGAACCAGCGTAACGTAAAATTTATTATGATAGGAAAAGGTTAATACCCTTTGGTTTCTTCTTCGACAGGTTTTTCTTCACACAAATTTATCATTGAGTTTAATCTTGCCGATGAAATCTTTCTGTCCGTGTCTAAGCCGTTGATTGGTTTCAAAACGTGCTGTCAGTGCCAGTGGCCTATTTCCATAACTGACCCGTATAGCTGGTGTGGACTCTTGCCTGTGCTGTTCCACCATGCAGAAGCGTTCACTAAAAACTTGATACATACAACAGGAAAAGCTCTTCAGTTCGACTATGGACCCTGGCAAACATTCTGACTTGGTATTACCAATGGTACCAGCATCGGCATTGGAGGAGATTCTGGCATCAGGGAAGCCAGCTAAGAAGCCATCCTCTTCCCAGCCAATGTCACAAGCCTCAACAGCATCAAGTCCCTCAATGCAGGCTAAAAAGAGACGCTTACACTCTCCATCTCTGCAGGTTGTGTCTCCTTCAGGGTGTGCATCCTCTCCAAGGACACCCACTCCTAGACACCCTGCCGCACTGATGGTACTGGTGCAGCTCTTCAAGGAGCAACTTAATGAGTTCTTCAAGAGGGAGATCAATGGCATGTTTAAGTTGCATGCAACACCACTGTTAACATCGACTCCCTCTGTACCAGCCCAGCCTAAGCATAGCATCTCAAAGCCGCAAGGTACCGAACTCAGGTCTCCATCGAGGCATTGATCTACATTGCACTGATATTCTAGTAGACAATGACGCTCACCACCGAGGCATCGATCCTCAATGTCGCAGCAATGCTCTTAATCAAAGCATCGCTGCTGTGCATCGAGGCATCAATACTCTTTGACGCATCAACGTTCCTCTTCAGTCAGACAATCTGGATCTAGACACCGTTGCTCAACTTTGTGTCATTCCCATGTTTCTGGAGATAAGAGAGCCTCCTGTCGATCCTCTTCATCGGATTGGTACTGGGAGCATGGGGCAACATCCAGAAGAAAAGCATCTGCTTCCATACGTTGAGGAGAATACTGCCTGGAATAGCATTGAAACAATTTGTGATTGTGGGGAAAAGCAAACAGATCTATCTGAGCAGGTCCCTATAGTGAAAAAATGTGGCGCCATACTTTGGAGTTGAGAGTCCACTCATGTGGTCGAAGAAATCTGCTGAGTTTGTCGGCTAGAGTGTTCCGAGACCCTTGCACATACACAGCTTTGAGAAATATGTGGCGAGCAATTGCCCGGTTACAAATATACTCGGCTTCTTGACACAGAGGGAGAGTGCCGGTTCATCCTTGCTTGCTGATGTAATGCATCACTACTTGATTGTCTGTGCAAACCAGGAGAACTTGATTGGAAGTGCTGCTCTGAAAGGTTTGAAGCACATATCGAATTGCTCTGAGTTCTAATAGGTTGACGTGTAATGTTTTTTCTTGAACAGACCAACGACCTTGCATGCAAAGACCGTCCAGGTGAGCTCCCTAAGTTCCTATATCCACTTCCTTCAATCCCTCTCATTCTTAAGATGTTAGTCAAACTCGAGACAGTCGGCCACCATGATTCTGATAGCTCCTCGGTGGCCCAGTCAGCTTTGGTACTCCCTTTTTCTTCAGCTGAGTGCCAAGGATCCAATTCCCTTGCAAATCTTTCCTTCTCGGCTCACTCAGAGTCAAGGATCTCTCGTTTACATCCCAGTCTGAAATCGCTACATCTCACAGCTTGGTACCTCTCGGCCTGACTTCAGCAGATCCTAATCTCTTTGGTGCTGTACAAGCCATTATAGCCGTTTCCAGAAAACTTTCTACTCAACAGTGTTATTGCCAGAAGTGGACACATTTCACTACGTGTATTTTCCACCACAAGATGCTCCATCTTTCCAATTCTGGACTTAAAACTACTTCAGTCAGAGTTCACCTCTGTGCTATTAATGCTTTCCACATTTCTGTTAACAATACATTTCTGGTACCTCATCCTCTTGTTTCCAGGTTTTTGAAGGGATTTTTCAATACCAAACTGCCTCCGGTTGTCTGGGATCTTAATACTGTATAGTCGTAGCTAGTTTGATGAAACCACCATTTGAACCAATGACTTCTACTCACCTCAGATCTCTCAATTAGAAAGTGATCTTCTTGATTTCTCTCACGTCTGCTCATTGAGTGAGTGAACTTCAAGCATTTGTGTCAGACCCACCATTCACTATATTCCATCATGATAAGGTGGTTTGCCACACCCACCCTGGTGGTTCGCCACACCCACCCACCTCCCGAAAGTGGTCATGGAATTTCATCTCAATGAATCCATTGTGCTTCCAGTATTCTTCCCAAAGCCTCATGCTCATCCTGGAGAATCAGCTCTTCATACCTTAGACTGTAAGCGTGCCATGGCTTACTACATACAAGAACTAAACCACACAGGACTTCACCTCATCTGTTCATCTCCTTTGATCCTAACAGATTGGGCAAGCCTGTAACCAAAAAAACTATTTCCACATGGCTAGCGGCATGCATTTCTTTCTGCTATGCTCAGGCTGTACTGCATCTCGAGGGTCATGTAAGGTCCAAGCTATGGCAATATCAGTAGCTTTCTTACGTTCCACTCCCATTGATGAAATTTGCAAAGCAGCTACTTGGTCTTCAATTCACACAATATTACAGAATTTTTCTTCTTAATGGCCAACTCTCCCTCCATCCCATTATATTTAGCTAGGAAGACCCACATGTGAGAATATGCTGCCTGTTTGTCCTAGGATAAAGCACAGTTACTTACTGTAACGGGTGTTATCCGGGGACAGCAGGCAGATATTCTCGCATCCCTCCCACCTCTCCTGGTTGGCTTCTTAGCTTGCTTATGGAACTGAGGAACTGCGAGCCTACATCAGGCAGGAAGACACTTGCGTATGAATGGTGCAGGCAGTCGCAAAGTTTCTTAAAACTTGGTGACTGTTCATTTATAACACTGTCTGTACCGGGCTCTGTGGATGATGTCGCCCACATGTGAGAATATCTGCATGCTGTCCCCAGATAACACCCGTTATGGTAATTAACTGTGCTATCAGACATAAGGGGTGTCTAGACAGACTTGACATTCTTGATGCTTATTGAGAAGCCTCCTCCAGCAGAAAAATGGTGCCAGTGGAGATCCCCGCTCTTGTTGGCACAAGGACTGAAGGTCTGTAACCATGGCCATGCACATCTGCCACCAGGTATCCCACCCCAGTGGCAAAAGAGCTACACCCAAGAAATATCAAGCCACAGTAGGGAATCCAGTCACCTATAGCAGACAATAGTAAGGCCAGAAGGTGAGGAGGGTAAGGAGGGAGAGATTGAGGGGAATGGAAAAAGGAGTAAGATTTTTAGGGGTTTGGGTTATGGAGAGAATAGGAGAGAATGCAGTAGATGAGGGAAGGGGTGAGTAGAGTTGAATGGGCAAGAAAGTAGAGAGAGGAGAAAAAAATGGAAATGTAAAAGAGTGCAAAGAGGAAAGTTGAGGAAGGGGAGAGAAATGTGCAAGAGTAGGGAGTTTCAAGGTGACAGAAGAGTACACAGGGGAAAGTGGGCAGGAAACCTGTACTGGAAGAAGCACATGTTTCGTCAATGAAGGAAGGGGAAACACATCATTCTGTTATTCTGTGTGCACTTGTTTGAAACCCTGTTCTCCTTTTGGGAAGTCATTTATTATAGAAGAGTCTGTTAGTAAATAAACTTTGCTACATGCCCAAGGTAACAAGGACTATTGCTTGATGAATAATGTGTTGTGTTAAATATATCTCTGTCTGCATCACCATCAGTGAACCTTGTTAATCAAGATTTTCTGCATTTGTACTTGTCCGCCCAACTGTTCTGTCCTCTAGTCATATGGCTTATAGATTGATTCTCACTGTTTCAGTCATTATTACAAATCATTACTTTCCAGAGAATTGATAGCAAAAACACAAGCCTTTTGACCTATTTCTGATTTTTGGTCTTTCTTCCGTAAGAGTGCCCTACCTAATCTACTGGCACATAAAACAGATTTAATAACATTGCTAGTTTACTTTTATTAAGCCAGTGTTAAACTAAATAGCAAATGCCAAACAGAGCATTGCCATCAACTCCCAGTATGCAGGACAAGTTAAGTCCTGGTTCTACTATACTCCCTGCATGGATTTGCAGTTTTGACATCCCCTACCAATTTATTTGCGAAAAGCAAGGTTACAGGCCCATGCAGGCAGTGGAGTAAAACCAAGACTTGGATCAGCCCTAACAGCTCAGTTAACCAGTATAGTGTATGTGTGCTTAAAAACAAATTATTTCTGTGTGAGTTCTGTCTACCTTCTCTGCGATCCAACTCTAATCAAAGGCTCATTGTGTAGGCCTCAGTATTTCCTAGTTTACTTTTCATGTCTTCTGCTATTATGCCAAGTATTGCAGTCTCCTCTGGAAAGCTGGTTATGCTCAGTAAGTTTGGGTAAATGCTAAGCCACAGCCTAGTTATGTTTTTTTTTAACTTTACTCAGTAGGTATTGCCAGAAGGAGTAATATGTTTTCTATCTCCTAGTATTACTGTGCTGCTTCAATAAGTTCAACTGATTGATTGATTAGTGTGTTGTGGATTAGGAATTGTTATTGGACAGAAACAGAGGGTAGGGTTAAATGGCCATTTTTCTTAATGGAGGAGGGTAAATAGTGGAGTGCCTCGGAGATCTGTACTGGGACACGATCTTAACTAGATCCAAAGTTGGGCCCTTTATGATTTGGACCCCTTTTTTTTTTATATTCATGGAAGATGTTGAGTGGGGACCATCCTTGAAATTGGACCAACTGACTTGAAATTACCCATCATGATTGCAAAAATGGAAAACATTACCTCATTTTACAACAGCAAAAGTCAAGACAGCACCTGAATGATAGATTATGTCCCCATATGTACTCACTTGTAAAAACAACTCAGGTAACAACTCAGTTTAACAATATATATTATTGCAAACAACTTTCAAGTAAAAACATATTTCACATTATACCATCAGACTTAAGAATCACCAGTTACACTATATTAATAATTCACATTAAGAGAATTGATTAAGAACAAAAGAATTGCAGCTACTGGGTCAGACCAGCGGTCCATAATGCCCAGCAGTTCGCTCACACGGCGGCCCCTAGGCCAAAGACCAGTGCCCTGAGACTAGCCCTACCTGCGTACGTTCCGGTTTAGCAGGAACTTGTCTAATTTTGTCTTGAATCCCTGGAGGGTGTTTTCCCCTATAACAGCCTCAGAAAGAGCATTCCAGCTTTCCACAACTCTCTGGATGAAGAAGAACCTCCTTACGTTTGTAAGGAATCTATCCCCTTTTAACTTTAGAGAGTGTCCTCTCGTTCTCTCTACCTTGGAGAGAGTGAACAACCTGCCTTTATCTACTAAGTCTATTCCCATCATTATCTTGAATGTTTTGATCATGTCCCCTCTGTCTCCTCTTTTCAAAGGAGAAGAGGCCCAGTTTCTCTAATCTCTCACTGTAAGGCAACTCCTCCACCCCCTTACCATTTTAGTCGCTCTTCTCTGGACCCTTTCGAGTAGTACCATGTCCTTCTTCATGTACGGCAACCAGTGCTGGACGCAGTATTTCTTTGTTAGTATACTGATGAGTTTGTGCAAATTAGCTAGAATTCAGACCATTAAAAAATGTTGGTTCCTTAGCATTGTACTATCCTAGATGAGTAGGTTCTGCCCCCTAAACTGAAGAGGAAGAGAACACTAATAATTCAGTGACATCATTAGTATAAAGAGTGGTGCAGCCCTGGAGCTTGCCAGTATTTTTCTGCCTCTGGCAGATGGTACAGGTTGGGATTAGTGTCCTGGATGTAGGCCTGATAGCCTGGGCCCCAGAGGTTGAGTCTTGGCCGGTGTAGGTGTCGGTCCACTACTTTTTCCCGGTAAAGCCAAATGGAGTCTGCTCTATTTAATAGCCTTGGCCTATGGGGTTTTGCTTCAGCATAACTGGCTGGTGTATGTTCCCTGGAACTGAATTTCTGTGTGAGGCCCAAGCCAAAAGGCTTTTCTGCTCCCCTCACCTCAACTGATGGGCCCTGGCAATAGAGAAAAGTGAGAGGATTCATTGAGGCCTAAGAGTTCTTAGTTAAGTATGATTGATATGTAACATTTAAAAGGTTTAAAAAAAAATAAATTTGGAGAACCTATAGAAAATGTGCAGTGGAAATCGGACATAGTATGTGAACTGAACAAAGAACTATGTGGGTTCTTGATTTCAGATCTTATCACATTTTAAATAGCAAGATTCTTGTGGCTTGGAAGTAATTTGAAATGTTTGTTGTATTTTATTTTGTTTTGCTATGCTCCGTTGCAGGATACTACAAAATTGTTAGGAGAAACTGAGACACTAACTGATGTACCTGAGCATGTACCCAAAGGGCTTCCTGAGGAACTGAGACTCTTTCCATCTGCTGTTGATGAAGCAAGACTTGGTATGTACTGCTGGCATGAAAGAAATTTGGGAAATTAGGCAACTTAGGTCTCAGGAAAACAGTATCTCCATATTCTGGTAAGTGCTCTATAATCCACTATCTCTTGGAAGGAAATGGGTACTGTCAGTTCAAAGGCTTCCATAAGAACCAACTACAGTTGATGGCTTGTTTTCACAAATGACATCAAACACATTTAAGTAATGAACAACAGATAAAAATAAAAAAATGAAGGAATATGGAAATGAAATTCATGACTATTATTGGATGAATAAAATCACAATGTAGAGTGAGACCTTCTAGTCCATGAGATTTTTCTCTCTCCTCTTGTAGGGGAAAATGGCCTGGTTTGGCAGCTAGCATGTCTGTGATAATTGGAAAGACTTTGACTTGTTTAGAGGCAACATGGGATTAAGCAATTTAATTGCAACACACAAAAGAAGACAATTCATTTGATCTGTATAAGACAGTTTGAATGGTAGTGATGATGTTTGCACCAGTTCCTCTGGATTTGTTTGATGCGACCAATACTATATACAGAACTCACATTGGTTTTATTCTAAGAACAATCCAGTGTAGATCTTAATTTAAAATATTCACACCAGGCTAATTCAAATTGTGTATTAAATGTTGTAATCATTTAATGCTATATAGATGGTTAGTGTGAAACATTTGATCCAAATTTTACATGTATCCATGTCACCTGTTTTTCATTTTCATTACAGTGGTTAAAGAGTAATCCCAAAAGCTTGCATCATTAGCCTTTATGTTGCTAATGAATACTTATTTCTGCCTTATTTAACACATTTTGTGGCTAACACTAATTTCTCCTTGTTTCACAAAAGTATATACAATTCTGTTTCTAAATATAGAATGCCATAGATCCGTAAATTTTAAGATAAATGAAGAAATTTCACTTCCTAATTAGCAAACTCATAAGCTATTAAAATAGTAGCTTCCTAAAATTACCTTTCCAGTACTAAATGCTTGTTCTACTATTTTATATATAGATATATTTTAAGTTTAAGTTTATGATCTTTGGATGGTAAGGTGAATGTCACATTCTGTTTAATTTCTCCAATATTTTCATGCTAAAAAATGAACATAACAAGCATGCAGTGAAATGTCATGTTTGAGAGGTTTAACTTGGAATTTGGGTGGTTAGCAATGTAATTAAATCTTCTCACTGCAAATAAAACCTTGTGTACAGTTGCATGTACATTATTAATCCATGTGATAAATAGAATATATTACTATCATCTACACCAAGGAATTTCCCATGCTTCTAATAAAATCCCTTCTGTTTTAAAGCTGTGGCATAAAATAAGAGCACACACTTAATTATTCTTCAGGTGTCTGGGCCACAAAGCCTATTTCAAGAGGAAGAAAGTTTGGACCTTTTGTTGGTGAGAAGAAGAAAAGATCCCAAGTAAAGAACAATGTGTATATGTGGGAGGTAAGAAGCTGGGAACCGAGCTATTACTTAGACACAGATATGCCCATCTGCGTCTGTATATTTTTTTCTCGAGATTGAATTGCTAAATTTCATTTGGATTAACTCTCTCTCTTTTTAATGTAAGAAGCATAATATTTTGAATTTAATGCAACCAACCAATCTAGAACTTAAGAAAGGGAGATTAGTTTCAAGAGTAAAATTTAGAACTTCATTGAAACATTTATTAATATTCAGCTGACTTCCTAAATTGCTAGGATAATTCTAACACAAAAATCTCATAGCATCTGTTACTTCAGATTGGCTACTCTAATGGCATCTTTTAAATTAGTTTTGTTGGTGTCATACTTTCTGACTGTATAAGAATAATTTTAATTGTGGCAGTTATGATTATCAGCTTTTGTGAATACTCTTGTCACAGTTCAACAATGGAAATGAAGGAGGATGTGTAAAAAATAGAAATGATCTAGAATGTTCAAGTCTGCTTTGTTAAGTTGAACTTTACTTTTGCTGGATTGTCTTCCATTGCATTCTGCATGGCTTACAAACCAAGTATTCATAAATTCCTCGTCATTCTTTATCATAAAATCATCGGCAACAGCAAATACTTTTTTACAGAGTTATATTCTAGTAATTGAAACAGTTAAAACTATAAATAAAACAAAGAATAAGAATGCAAGTTTGAATTCCCTTTACCATTAGCACACACTTGACAGTATGCCCTGGTTTATTTAGCTGCAGTTGGTAGTGATGCGGACATTGTTCTCACTCTTCTTAAAACACCTTCATAAACTATAACTGCTAGAAAGTATAGCAAGGTTATTCAGCCTGGGAGGGAATTGTATTCTCTATGAAAGCTCTTAGAGACATTCAGGTATCTTGAATTTATATCATAATTTCAAAGGCATTGAACTTTGTAACTGGAATAAGGAACTCGGTCCTCAAGTTCCACAAATTATTCTGGTTTGCAGGCTATCCATTTTACTTTGTGTTTTTTATAGTTTAGATGAGGAAATGGGTTTAATTTTATTTTCCTTGGATTAAATGGGGAAATTTTTGTAGCAAGAGGGTCTTAATGTATAGAAGTAGAGGACAAAAGCTGTACACTTCTCCCTCCATATTCGTGGTTTTGATTATTCATGGTTTTTAGCTTGCTGGCTCCTCCCCCCAAATTATGTCAGCTTGCATAGAGAAATTGCTGATTCCAAGCGTTTACAGAGAAAATCGCTGATTCCCAGCACTTTCTTCACCGTGTTTTGCCTCTTCTTCAGGAGCAGACCAGGTCTCTAACCGTGTTCTTCGCGGTTTCACTATATTCACGATGGTTTTTAATAGAAAACAGCGAATAACGAAAAAGTTTTTTGCAGTTTTTCTGTATTTGCGGTTCTGTGGAGCAGGCTTCGTCCAAGGCAAGACAAATCATGGGCTGCATACGAAGGGGTTTCGTCAGTCGTAAGGCGGAAGTCATTATGCCATTGTATAGATCCATGGTGAGGCCCCACCTGGAATACTGTGTGCAATTCTGGAGGCCGCATTATCGCAAGGATGTGCTGAGACTGGAGTCGGTGCAAAGAATGGCCACCCGGATGGTCTCGGGACTCAAGGATCTACCATACGAAAAACGGCTTGACAAATTACAGCTATACTCGCTCGAGGAGCGCAGAGAGAGGGGGGACATGATCGAGACGTTCAAGTATCTTACGGGCCGCATCGAGGCGGAGGAAGATATCTTCTTTTTCAAGGGTCCCACGACAACAAGAGGGCATCCGTTGAAAATCAGGGGCGGGAAACTACGAGGTGACACCAGGAAATTCTTTTTCACTGAAAGAGTGGTTGATCGCTGGAATAGTCTTCCACTACAGGTGATTGAGGCCAGCAGCGTGCCTGATTTTAAGGCCAAATGGGATCGGCACATGGGATCTCTTCACAGGGCAAAGGTAGGGGAGGGACATTAAGGTGGGCAGACTAGATGGGCCGTGGGCCCTTATCTGCCGTCTATTTCTATGTTTCTATGTTAATCCCCTATCACAGCGAATACAGAGGGAGAAGTGTATTCATATATAATGTAGTTGGCTTTTACATGAATTGTCTAACTGAGCTCTAATCCTTTTTTAAGTATAGAGCGAATTTCAGTTGGCGAGGTGAATATTTTAAGGACATTTAATAAAGCCTCGATAAGAGCTGTTTTATGTTTTTTAATTTTTCTATAAGCAGAAAATCAATGTATAAATCCAGTAATATTGGAAATGTTCAGCAGGGAAGTTAATAATCTCATTGGTGTTATTTCATGAACTGAATATTTTAGTTCTTTAAAGATTTGACATGAAGTGCTTTTTAATTTCTTTCTTTTTTTTTTTTTTGTCGGAATGTGATGCAAAATGGTTAGGACACCAAGGACACACAAAGGGTTTGAAATAGCAAAGGTTTGAAACTTGTGAGAAATAACATCAATTGTCACAGCTTTAACTTTAAGACCAAAAAATTTGCTATACTGGGACAGATCGAAGGTCCTTAAAGCCCAGTATCATGTTTCCAACAGTGGTCAACCCAGGTCCCAAGTACCTAGCTAGATCCCAAGTAATAAAACAGATTTTATGCTGCTAATCCTAAGAATAAGTAGTGGATTTCCCTAAGCCATCTCAATAATGGTCTGTGGACTTCCCTTTTAGGAATTTTTCCAAAGACTAAGCTAACTGGTTCCTCCACATTCTCTGACAATGAATTCCAGAGTTCAACGTGTAGAACAAAGAGCAGACCAAATGAGTATATGGAGCAACAAGAAATTTAGGGCTCTTTTTACTAAGGTTTGCTAGCGTTTTTAGCGCGTGCTGCATTGCCGCGTGCAGTAACCCTGTGCTACACGCCAAGAACTAATGCCAGCTCAATGCTGGCGTTAGCATCTAGCATGTGCTAAAAATGCTAGCGCAGCTTAGTAAAAGGAGCCCTTAATATAACATGGTGCCTCACCATTATACCTCATAGCCCTAGATCTACATGTTTTTAGCAGTTTTCTTACCACCTTAAAAGCATGAAACCAGAATACAAGTATTGCCCTTAAATAAATGCTAAATCAAAATCATTCCGATCTTAAAAATTTAATAAAAGAGTAAAAACGCTATGCATACCAGCAGCCATCTTATACATTCCAATGATGTCAAAATGATGTAATTAGAATTGTGATCTATAACACAACAGTATAGAAGAGTAGATACACTTAAAATATACTTGGCCCTTTCATAAACCATAAATATCTTAAAAATGCTAGAGTTTGACTAAAATAATTGGCTTAAAAGGGACAACATATTCTTACATGGAAACCATTAAAAACATATCAAATAGCTTGAAACAGGCAGAATGGACATAAAAATGGCAATGGAATATGTATCAAATACTAAATCTCAATCTTAAAAGCAGCATATAAATAACAAATATATCAAAATAAAAATCAAATATCATAAAACCACTTAATAAAACACATGAATAGCATGCAGTGTACACAATTGAAACTTTCAACTAAGAATCATAGATTATTATTTTTTTTTTTTTAAACCAACAGGCACCAAATAATAGGAAGATTGAAAGATCACTCTTGATTTAAACTGTGTGGTGTACCTATTGAATTTAAAAATAAATTTCTGTTGGGAGTGTATGAATTTTTTAGTCTTAAAATTAACCACATGTGTTGAACAACTGACACAGGGGTAATGGCCAGAGATCTTCCTATTCATAACATTGTTTTGTAGGCAGTGCTGATGGTGCTAACGTGTTTCAAGTTCTTATGTCTTTTGTAAGCCACCATAATCTCTTTACCCATGAAAGATCATAATGCATTGTATATACTATTTTATTTTCAATATTTTTGTGTCTTTATCTATTGATCTTAGTAGTGATATCGAGCTAGATACATTGGGGAAGGGGTGCATAGAGCTCGACCACTTGATAGGAAGTCAAAGGTGCTAGGGAATCTGGACATCTTGTTTCTTTTCTTTGTCCAGCCTTGACAAGGATAGAGGACGTGACTGCTGTGTTGAAGAAGCTAGGGGGTGTCTATAAAATCTCCCACACTTAGTGCAGGTTGCTCTCAAGTTGGCGACTTGTTTTAATCTTGTTATGCATTGCAAATGGTTAAGCTTTGTTTATCTGTTATGTTTAATGATATTAACAGAACAGGCATGTTTCTTGGGGAGTGTCCCCATACTCCTCCCTATTCTATTTCTTGTTCAGGGCTGACCATCTGCTTTGGTATGAACTGAGAAATTGGAGGATAACTCAGAAGGATGGGAGGCGGTGAAAAAGAATGCTAATGAAGCTCCTTACAAGAATTCTCACAAGATGGGATTAACTATCCACACGTTCACAAATGGAGTGTCTGTCTACTAGAAAGAAGATTACTGAATTAAGGGCCAAATTCACTAACCTGCCTGATCAAGGTCCGACTAATTCAGTAAAGAAAAATATGCAGATGGGGCGATCGGAGGAACACCCCCATCTGCCGGCACGGATCGCAGGTCTGCGATCCCAATGCATGCGCAGACCATCTATAGATGGTCTGCGCATGCTTCTAGACCCGACTTTAAAAAAAAAACTTTCACGCGTGCCGACTCTCTTGCTTAAACTGCCTTCGGTCCCTCTTTCAGCAAATAGTACCAACTTTTCCCTGTAGTACTCATGCAGCAGGTCTGAGCATACAACCTGCCTGCACATTTAACTAGCCATTGTGGCAATTCTGGGGCTGGATGGAGATCTGCCTCCCCCTCCCCTTGCTGCTCCTCAGTCATCCTTTTCTTTCCCCCCTGGGCTCGGCTTGCTCGCACTTTTATCTTCTGCAAGTCACAGCAGCGATGGGCTCTCTTCCGCATCCTGCAGGCAGCTACTGGCAATAAAGCAGCAGCAGGAAATGGCGGCAGTCGCCCTGGGTTCACTCTCCTCCTCCTTCCTGTACTCCCCTTCCAAGCCCTGCTCTTGCCACCTTCCCTGCAGTACGAGCCCGCGGATTTAAGGCGGGGCTGCACTGCTGTGTGCAGCCCCGCTTTAAACCTGCAGGCTCACACTGCAGGGAAAGGCAGTAGAGCCAGGAGGAGCAGAGAGGACATGTCAGGCAGGCAGATCGGGGCAGTGGGAGGCGTTCGGGGCAGAGAGCAGGACTTCAATAGAGAAGGAGAGTCGGAAAGACATTTTCAACTGCTCCCCAGCAGTCGCTTCTTCAATTGATTGGCCAGCCCAGTCGGATGTGAAATTTTGTGTTGTGAATCTCGTCCCTGCCTACTTTGTATGTGTTTCCCCTCATTTGCATGCACGGATTGGAAGCGGATCACAGGAGATGTAAGTGAATCAGGCCAGAGGGAAATTTGGTCGTAAAGGGGTTGCAAATTGATCGGTACACGATCAGTTTGCTTTGTGAATCTAGCCCTAAGAACCTAATCTTTCCTTCTCAGTGGGGGAGGGGAAAACATCTTATAGTGGAATTTAGCAAGTACAGTATAAGAATACTATTGGATTGTTACACTGCCTTGATAATGAATATGACTGTTGGGCAGACTGGATGAACCATGCAGGTCTTTGCTGTTATTTACTATGTTACTATGAAATTAGCAAATGCTATTGCAGGTTAGTAAATATGCCCCTAATGAGCCCTTTACAAAAGTGTGTTAAGTTTTGGTCTGGAAGAGCTATAATACAGTATTTTTATGTGCGGCAAGCCCAAGACTAATATAATGTGCTAGCTGGCTACTCTGCACTCATTCCATGCCATGCCCCTGAGAAATATTCTGTAAAACCCCTTCATGTGGTTGCATGGGAGCCTGTTTCTGGTCATTAACTGCATGTTAAGCACTTTAACACTTTAGTAAAAGGGCTCCTAAGTATCATCTTTAGAGGTACATATAGGTTGAGAAAGTTCAATTTAAACCAAACCAACTTGGCATTTATAATCTTAACTGAAATAAGATCAAAATGGATAACAGTCAAAATTTAAAAACTGAATAGCTAAATGTTTAATATTTTTTTATACTGCTGTTTTAAAATTCTTAGTGAGTCACAATCGAACATTAACAGTTCAGGGCAAATTGTTAATATAAAAATGCAAAAATCTACTAGAATACAAACAATCATATTACACAGCATGGCTATGGCTACTACCATTTTGAAATAATTTTTAGTTCAAAAATGACTGACACCTAGGACAAATGCCTTCTTCCATCCCCCCCTCCCACCCAAAGTTTCAGAATATGACCTACAAAAATTCCTTCCCCCTCCAGAGTTTGAATTGTTCCAACAAGTTTCCAGCATCATTTTACACCAGAATTTAAAAGCCTGACCAATGAACTTTACTGTTAATATTCAAATGTGTGACCAAGGACCAAAATCTTCTGCCTGAGAAAACAGCCCCACATCAAACCCCAGCCAATCATGTTTGAGAACCCATTATATAAAGACAAACTACAGACATGATATCATACCCTGAAGAAAGTCACAACACAGTAACTGAACACCAGTTCTACTTATTCAGACATGGCAAGACTCTGACAACTGCAACAATCATGACACCATTTGCAGAAGCCTGAGAGCAAAGGATTCAGTGTACCTTCCTGTAAAAGACAGTGTGTAGCTTGTTTCCCTTAACCTTTTTTCTCTCTCCAGATGGTAGAAAGATATCTATCTATGTAGCTGGATTTATCTTGGTGGTGCTACTGAGGCCTGGCTGAAAGGTTAGGCTACAGCTTAGACTTCTGGGAAACAGATAGGGAGGTACCAGGAAGAGTCCACATCTCTCTTCCTAGACATGTTTAGGGGGAGGGAAATAGGAAGATCAGTGTTTTGCTGGCAATTAAAGCCCAGGTAGAGCAGTAGCCAGTATTAGGCTAGTAGTTGCTGGGTGGCATGCTGATAGGTAGTGATCAGCATGCAATCAGCAAGGTCGCATCAGGAGCTGTATGGATGAACAGCCACTGTTTTAGGCCAGCATCAGAAAGTGTTTCATGCAGTGCGGCTGGGTTGCAGAGTGTCAGGAGCTACTTGTGAAAAACTACCTGTATTTTTGTAGTATGACCAATCAGAACAGCTATTTTTACAAAAGCACTGTGAAAATTAGAGCATTATCACTTGATGGTTGAATGTGTAAGTGCTGAATTTACAAACCTGATTCTCCAAGAGGAACCAGTTAAGGAGAGATTTTTAAGTGAATTTTAATGCCAGTGAGGTAAGCACAAGTATTACTTTTCCTCCCATCAGTCTTCCAAACACCAGGTCCAGACGAGCTTTTAGCTGATGCTTATGTGCAGCAGTGTTCTGAACAGATTGAAGGGGAAAGAGATGGCTTAGCGGAAGACCTGCGAGAAGCATATTGCAGTAATCTAGGTAAAAGGTGACAAGAGCGTAGATAAGGGTCTTGGCAGCGTGTTCAGAAAGAAGAGTCTGGATTTTAGTGATGTTACATATAAAGAAGCGACAAGTTTTGGCGGTCTGTTGGGATATGCGAAGAGAAGGCGAGAGATGAATCAAAGATGACCCCAAGGTTGCGAGCCGATGAGATGGAGGATGACAGAGGTATTCAGTAGCAGTTATCTACAGAAATAGAAAATGGAGGAAGGGGAGAGGCAGGCTTAGGAGGAAATATAAAGAGTTCAATCTTGGCCATGTTTAATTTTAGATGGCGGTGAGATATCCAGGTAGCAATGTCAGCCAGGCAGGCTGAGATTCTGATATGGATTCCTGTAGAAATTTGGGCGTAGAGAGGTAGATTTGCGAGTCGTCAGAATAGAGATGGTACTGGAAGCTGTGGGAGGAGATTAGAGTGACAAGGAAGTAAGTGTATATGGAGAAAAGAAGAGGTCCCAGAATCAAGCCCTGGTGTTTGCCGACTGATAGTGGAATGGCAGCAGAGGAGGATCCTCCGGAGCATATGCTAAAATGGGAAAGAGAGGAAGAGAACCATGAGCTAATAGAGCCCTAGAATCCAAACAAGGACAGCGTATTGATGAGTAGAAGAGAACAACAGTGTCATACACTGCAGATAAATCAAGAAGGATAAGGAAGGAGTAGAGGCCTTTGGATATAGTCAGGAGCAGGACATTGGAGATTTTAGCAAGGGTGATTTCATTAGAATGAAGAGGGTGAAATCCCAATTAGAAGGAGGTCAAGAATAGCTAGAGACAAAAGAAAATCAAGACAGTGTCGCTGGACCGCATGCTCAAGTAGCTGGGATAGGAAGGGTTGGAAGGAGAAGGGGGGAAGACACCTTAACATCAAAAACAAAAAAGTGCCGTTCATCGCATTTATTCTATGTTGTACATCATCCAATTAAGCAGATGGGGCAAAGGTGAAATGTGTTCAAAATTAAGGAGAAAAGAAAACCTTTGCAATTACAAAATGAGACAATGGAGGGCATTTCAGAATTCATCATGCCATTTGTGGTTAAAAATGAAATTTTAAACTCTATTCAGTGGTCTGTATAATTAGTTAATAGTTTAATGATAAAGGTGCTGATGTCAGATGAGCAAACTTGTATATCATAAAAGAGATGAGCTCCATGAATATTGTGATAAAGTCAGTACAGTAACTGTAATATATGCTGGAGAGTAAAAAGGTTAAAGCCTCTCATTGAGAGGATATACAGTAGTTGAGTTGTGTGTTGTTGTTGCAGCTTTTTGCAAAAGCTGAAAATGTTTTCCAGTAAAAGCTTATATACCAGCTAGAGCAAGTTATGAAACCTATACTATATACCCAAAATTCTGAATGAGAGTGAAGCCATCCCATAGTGAAGTGGAACATTTTTGAGCTTGTGTACCATAAAACAATTTACCGCAATTACCAGGTTGGTAATCAGTGAGACTACATACATCTTTGAGAGTTGGTCCTCTTGAGTAGCAATATTTTCCATTCGTGTTCTTGGACATCTCCACTCTTTATCTGTTTACATATATTGGTGAGGTAGGAGCTACTTTGATCTTAGGGAAAAGGGGCCTTTCATGTTATACATCCTGGCCTCTGCACCCCTTGTGGTCAGCTCTGGAGCAAAAATTACAAAGACTAGGGGACACTTGATGAAGTTACAGGGAAATACTCTTAAAACCAATAGGAGGAAAGCTCTGGAATGTGTTGCCAGAGGTTGTGGTAAGAACGGATAGCGTAGTTAGTTTTAAGAAAGGTTAGGACAAGTTCCTGGAGGAAAAGTCTATAGTCTGTAATTGAGGAAGACACAGGGGAAGCCACAGCTTGCCCTGTATGGTAGCATGGAATATTGCTACAGCTTGGGTTTTGGCCAGGTACTACCTGGATGGGCTACTGGGCTTGATGGACCATTAGTCTGACCCAGTAAGGCTGTTCTTATGTGATTTTTACCACTTCTACTTGCAGAATGAAGGGTAAAAGGGATGGAACTTGATATACTGCTTTTTTTGTGTGGTTACAATCAAAGCAGTTTACATATTTTAGACAAGTACTTAATTTTGTACCTGGGACAATAAAGGGTAATCATTTAAAGACTCATGCATATAAATATTGATGCAATAAGTCTCACCTAACAGAATTATTCAGATAGATGAAAGTAACATGGAAATGGAGAATCACTATAAAACATCCATTGGCACTTGAACAGTTTCACTTCTATGAAAAGGACCGTATTTAGTTTAATTGAAGAAATTATGTTTTCCCTTACATGAAGCTAATTTCTACAGTTGAAAGGTATACCTTTTAATGTTTTGATGAATCCAATGAAGTGTTTTAAAAAAAAGAAATTGAAATATTACTCTTTATTTGCAAATTTGGTAGCCAGATTGTATAATTGGTTGAATTGTGCTGCTGTCTTGGCAAGTAAGGATTTTTCTGTGAAAATTTTATGAATTATTTTGTTTTGAATGTAATCTGTTTTCTGTACTCAATGGTGCTTTACAAATGTGTATATAGTTG
This sequence comes from Geotrypetes seraphini, assembly GCF_902459505.1. Lineage (NCBI taxonomy): Eukaryota > Metazoa > Chordata > Amphibia > Gymnophiona > Dermophiidae > Geotrypetes > Geotrypetes seraphini. The sequence goes on along the minus strand of NC_047098.1, from coordinate 8,858,734 downwards.
GGTTTAATGCCGTATTTATTTTTCACTGTAAAAGAGTGCCTATGTGATTTTGGTATAGTTGGATCTCTGTTAAGTAAATGGTTATGTCTTTATTTTTAGGTATATTACCCAAATTTGGGATGGATGTGTATCGATGCCACTGATCCGAAGAAGGGGAACTGGCTACGATATGTGAATTGGGCTCGCTCAGAAAAGGAGCAAAATCTGTGTCCATTGGAGATCAACAGGACCATTTACTACAAAACCTTAAAGGTAGCATGATTGCTGACAGAAAAGCAGAATCTGGGAGCCATCTAGATTCTCCCTCCCCCCTACTTTTTTTTTTTACTTGAGTATTTTTGAGGAAGGATAATGGATGATAACTATTAAAGTACAACTATAAAATGACCCTTAAAACCTAATACTGGATTGAAATATTTTTAAAGCATGAGTGTTCGGTAATTTCACGTTCATTAGCATTTTACTGAATTTGAGGAAATTTGCCCTTATTGATATCTTGATGCTTTTCTCAATAGGGGCCATTATGAAGAACATGGTTGTTACTGGGTAAATCACTTTCTTCCCAACAGGGGCCTCAAATAGAGTTAATCTAGGTGCACATGTCTTAATCATAGTTTATTGCAACTTGGCATAACATTAAGACTACAGTTTTGTTAATTTTTATCACTGAACAACAAAACATCACACACAGGGTTGCATAGATCTATGATTTACCTTTTTGTGTTTGGGAGCATCCAGGCTTAAATGAAATGCTTGCTTGTTGAGAGAGTAGAAAATGTCTGGCATAGCCTAAGAGCAGAAATGGTAGTCATATAAACCAAAAACATATATATTTTTCCCTTGGGGGCTGGGAAGAATATATATGTTTCTGGTTTATATGAAAGTAGTTTCTGAGCTCATTTGAAGCCTTTGTTGGCGATTAACAGAACTGTTTGATTTTACTTCTTGAGCAGAACAGTTGTTTCTGAGCCTGTTTGCTACAGGTGCCTCTACTTCACATTTATTTGGTGGCTCTTAGTGCTTGGGTACTAACTGCAGGTGGAGCTAAGGAGCCCAGTGAAGTACAGCAGAAGCAAAAGGAAAAATCCCGAGTGGATTCATTTTGCAGATAGCATACGGCCATGGGTACACTACCTATCTGTCTAGAACAGGGGTATCCAACTTGCGTCCCGAGGGCAGCATGCGGCCCCGTGAAGTATTTTGTGCGGCCCCGGTCGAGGGCGATGCAGTGTTTTCCTCTGCTGCCCCCGGGTGTTTACCATCTTGCTGGCTCCCTCCTCTGTCTTGCTGCAGCATTTGTGCAGACCCAGAAACATTTTTTTCAGCCAATGCGGCCCAGGGAAGCCAAAAGGTTGGACACCCCTGGTCTAGAATGTCTCACCTATCTACTGGAAAAGAGCTTACCAGGGTAAGTACATAATCTCTTTATTTAAATGCTATTAATTGGGTGGAAGTGTTTGAAAATTGAATTGACCATCATTAAGCAGTGAATTTTCCCAAGTTCACCTTATTTTTGGGATAAGCAGCTAATCTGTTTTATTCTTTTGGGACCATCAGATACTTGTCACATGGATTGGCCACTTTTGGAAATAGGTTCTGGGGTTAATATACCTTTGATCTGTCCCACTATGGCAATACTTATGTACTTATGACACTTTATCAATTGTTAAATATATAAGACCCTTAAATATTTGAAAAAAATATATAAGAAAACCAATTAACATAAGATTCTAAGTTGGATTGCCATGTACTAGGTCCAATTTACACAATCGAGTCGCATTATTATGACCACCTGCTTATATTCAGAATAACAGCCTCGGGCAGCATGGACGGCAGCCAGGGAAGTTGCTGGAAGTCTTGATTGTGCTCTGCAAACCACTCTGGCAGTATGACATGTTGCATTATCCTGTTGAAAGATTCCATCAGCCAGGCGGATCTAAGATGGTGGCAACAAGTGATGTCATCTCCGATCGAACGAGGCAGAGTTTTACAAACTAACTCCTACCTGTCCGCACACCAAATGAAAAGGAAGCGTTCATTCCATGCCCTTGATGGTTAGAACGTCTTTCCCTGCCCAGCGCTCTATTCTGGAGTTTACCACAACTTTGAGGTCCCTGGAAGGGTCCGGAGGTGTGTCTACTGCCTTCTCAGCTGGACTTTGAAACATCCCTTTCACCTCCGGGAGTCGTCACTCCACTGTGCCCTACTTTCAACGCAGCAGTGTTTGGGAAGTCTCGTGAGGATTCTCACTTGAAGGAAATCTCGTTTCGAGGGGCACTTGCAGCGAGGAACATGGGAGAGTAGGCAGAACTGGGAGTTGGAGTTTGCTCCCAGCTAACAAAACCGCCGGTGATAACTCTGGAGAATATATGGGAAATTATCCAGCACCTAAAAAGTAACATCACCAAATCTTCTCAAGATACTTCTCAGCTTGTAAGTACTGTTGCCTCTTTAGAGAAAAAAGTGGAAAGTGATTTAAAGCAAGTTAAAGTAAAGGTTGATACTCTCCAAGACTTAACATCTGAAATGGTGAAAGACAAAGTTTCTTTGAATAGAAAGATAGAACAACTGGAAAATTTCAATCGCAGACTGAATATCCGTTTGTTAAATTTTCCTAAATCACCACTAATGTCTTCTCTGGATTTATTTTAAAAATACCTGAGTGAAGTTTTGAAATTTTCCTTGGAAGCTTTTCCCCCATTAAATAAAATTTAAAAAAGTAAATCCAGATATGGGACAAGTTAATTCAAATGGTCAGTAAAATTTAAATATTACAGACTTGCTTGAAACAAGTATATCGGAAACAACTGAAAGAGCTACTCTACTGGTTTCCCTAGTATTCGAGCAAGATGTTAATGCTATATTTAAATTGTATTATTGGAATTCACAATTATTGTTCTATGGTAAAAAAAAGTTTGGATGTTTCTTGATTTAACTCGCTAAACACAAGAAAGAAGGAAACTATTTCTTGCAATGAGATCTGAGGCACTGAGCATTGGTGCCTCATTCCTTTTGGCATATCCATGCAAGTGTATGATTAAGTACTTGGAATGAAATATGTCTTCTATGCACCGGAACAACTGAGAACATTCTTGGATATGAAGAAGTTGGTGACGTGAATGTTTTGGGAGAGATTAAGAAGCACTCTTATGGATATTGGGACCTCCCGTTAAGCCTTTTCCTTATTTTTACCAAGATCCGCCCTCCCTGTTATTGGGGTCTAAGGAAAATAGCAATTCTTACGTTAATTGAAAATTTCTTTAATTATTTGAGTTTCTTTCTGTATTTCTTGTAGAAGAGTTTATTTTATCTTGTTGAAATTGTTAAATCTCAAAAAAATAAAATTAGATTCCATCAGCCATAGGGAAGACCATCAAAGTGTATGGGTGTACTTGATCGTCAAGAATGGAGAGAAACCCTTATCGGTTGAGAGTGCCTTCCAGACCATAATGCTGCCATCACCAGCTTGTGTAAGTCCAACAGTGGTTGCTGGGTGTTTGTTCTCGGCAGTTTCATGCCTGACATGCCAAGCCCATCCATTTGATGGAGCTCAAAATGTGATTCATCAGATAAGTCAACCTTCTGCCGGTTGGTGTAAGTCCAATGTCTGTACTCCAGTGCAAATTGCAGCTGTTTTTTGTGAGCATAGGTACAGTCACCAATAGTCTGTTCCAGAGCCCCATTTGCAACAGGGTTCTTTGGACACACACATCTGGAAGCCCCCTGGTAACTGATGATCATGCCTTTTTCAGTGTCTGATAAATTGCGCTTTTTCCCCATGACAGCTAGGTTTGCTGTATTGGCAACTTGCTAACATCCCATCTCATATACCCATGAAGTCTGTGCGCGAGACATGCATTTGTTCATTGGCTTTTCTTCCTTGAAGTCAGAGGTAGGCGGTGGTCATAATAATGTGACTTGACCATGTATAACAATATATGTTGGAAATTCTGAAGAATATCAGTGGGCTTTCTTCTTCATTTTACAGAGGTTGCAGTGAAATGTTAAAATGAGGGTTAAAATTCAGGTTGTGCAGGAAATCTATAGCAGTATTTCTCAAGCCAAGTACCCCCTAAGTCTAACAAATATCAACCGAGTACCCCCGCCCAAGCTCCACCCCCATAATAATAGTATTAATTGTAATGCAATTTCTTCCATCCATTTTTCATATACACACAATATAATCTTAATACATAATGGCAACCACAAAAAAACACAGAGAAAATGGTGGTAACTATGTTGGCTTCAGGGGAGGGGGCAGGCGGGAAAGCAGAGATCGCAGGAAGCAACTTCATCGGTGAGGGGAGGGAGCTGGCAGGAACGTGGGGGCGGCAGCCACCGTCTCTACGGGCGTGTATCCCCAACAAGTGGCCCATGTATCCCCAAGGGTACACATACCGCGTGTTGAGAAACACTGCTTTATAGAATGAGGTGCCTATAAATTCTGATAACGAATCTTTTAACTCTTCCAAAAATATGACTTCAATTAAATCATCCCAGATCAACAATTTTGGTTGAGCTTGTTTGAAATGCGATAAGGATTAGATTTTGATACCTTTGTTTTTCTTCTCAGCTAAGAGAGACATATTTTATTTTGCTGCTTTTTTGTTGACCAGTATAAATGTTCCCCCTGTGTATGTAAATCCACAGGAAAACATTTATTTGTGCCAGCAGGTTATAGATAGTAAGTAGTTCATTTTCCATTAAGATTCAATGCAGAATAGAGAATGAATTAAGGTACAAGTTGTTTATGTCAAGAGAGAGTCCATCCAGTTGATGATGCTTTTATTTTTAAAGTTTCTTCCCTTAATCTGAATAGTTTGTTCATGAATATTTGTCTTTTTCTCTTTTCTAAGTGATTTGATGGCTAGATCTTTATTTTTTTTTAACCCTGTTTGAATCCCTTTAAATGTATTGAGGGCCTTCTTTTACAAGATAGACTGACTTTCTATTTTTTTATGAAGCATAAAATGGGACGATCCTTTTTTTCCTTAAAGGGCCCATAGGAAATTTAAATGGGAACTGTGTAATCATTTTGCAACTTTTTCTACCATCACATTCCTTTTATTATGCAACTAAAAAGATATTCCGATTAAACAGTACGGTTTCATGATACTGTTGCTTTTCACTAACATTTTTAAACACTTCCAGCAAATATCAGCCACTACAATGTAGCACAACTGCTGAATTGTTATAGTCCATGACCATTCAGCAAATATATAAAAGCAAAATTTTAGTTAAGCTTTCAGATACTTGGCAAAACATTTGCCTTTCTCATCAAGATTACAATACACATTCATTCTTCAACTCAGATACAAGTGATCTGAATATTGGAGATGGTTTTGAAACCCTTCATGGAGATTGCATGCCCACAGCTATCTTGTACTTGCAGGATTGCAAGCTGGTTTGCAAAAGGAAACCTTGCCAGACTGCAGGCAATTGTGGCCCACTCGCAGCTTGTTCAGATTTCAGTCCCAGCATTTATTTCCACCCCAAGTTAATCCTACTCTTTTTTTGCTTGTGGAAAATGTACCAGTGTTAAAAAAGGGGTAAAGTGACTCTTTCCCTATGCAAGTAGCGGTTTACTCATTGAAAGCTTAAACAACTCTTCCAAAGTGCTTACAAATGTTATTAGAGTGTAAGGTCTGTTTATTATTGGCTTATTAGTGGCAGAATAGTTTTAGGACTTCTTTTCTCTCTACACCTCTTTCCTCGGTGCCCTGATCTACTCCCATGGCTTCCAGTATCACCTGTATGCTGATGGATCCCAGATCTACCTCTACACCTGAAATTTCACCTGCTGCTGGATGTCTTGCTGCCATCTGAAACTAGCCATGTTCAAGACTGAGCTGCTCCTCTTTCTTCCTAAACCCTCCACTCCTCTTCCTTCATGGTCTATCTTTGTAAATAATACTATTATTGTTCCAGTGTTCTCTGCTTGCAACCTACTACTACTATTTATCACTTCTATAGTGCTGAAGGGCATATGCAGTGCTGTACATTTTGACATTAAATAGGCAGTTCTTTCTAGGAAGAGCTTACAACCTAATTTGGACACGACATAGGGTTTGTCTTTGACTTCAACCTCTCATTGTCTACTCACATCCAACAGCCTGTCACTTCTATCTCTACGTCATCCTGAATTTTTAAGTTTTGTTCTCACACATAACTCATATTTTGATTCACTCTCAGCACGGTAGGAGTCCTGGGGTTTTTCACAGGCAATTACCACCAGTGCTTAAAGCAGGCCCATGGGAGGCCTGCAACAGGTCTGGGTGGGTGGGTGGGTGGGCGGACGCTGACTCGAATATAAACCGAGACCCCAATTTTTGGGCCATCGTTTTGGTTCAAAAATCTTGGTTTATATTTGAATATATATGATAGTTTTCTTTCAAAGTAAAAATTAGCAAAATCTAAGGTGAAAATGAGCCAAAGGGTCCTTTTCATTGTGATTATAAGTCCTAGTCATAATAGGGATGACTTGCCTATGAATAGGGTTTTTGGATTCACAATAAGAATTCAAGACATTTAAGATTTACCAAATAGGGAAAACATACAGAGCATGGCTCATGGAATTCTTTCCAGCCCCTCTTGTGTTTTTGATTTGGTGAAGAGAGGGGCGGAGCACTTTGAATTGTTAGAAACAGCAATAAAATTAAACCAAATGTGATAATATAATAAAACAATTAGATGCCACTAAAAGCAGAGGATGAGCTTTAGTTTCACCATAGGGTGCTACTAGGGGTGACAGCTGTTAGTTGACAGTACACATAACATTTAAAAAGCTGTATGGTTCAGTTACAAGATTTTGCAGTATAATTTACAAAAAGAAAATGAAACAACATGTCTAAATCACTAAAAGACAGCCCTTCAATAATAGGAGAATGACAGCACTGTGTGGGGGTGGGATGGGGTGAGGCATGCAGAACATCCTCAGAATTATTTTACAGTCCCTGTGGGTGGGCGGGGGGCATGTATTGACTGTTGACTAGGGGAAGCAGTTAAAAAGGGGCAATTTCTTAACTGCTAAGTTATGCTGTGTGAAAGTGTCTATGCTGCAGAAAGTGGGTCTGCTCCCTAAAAATGCCTTGAGCCATTATTTTTAGATGTGCTAATTTTCTCTAGCATTCCCATATTTGAAAGGTTGTCTCTTAACTTCTTTTTTCCCTTGTCAATTTTGGTCCCATTCTGTTGAAGTTTGGGGAAGTTATTTTGCCCCCAGACATTCTCAACCTTTTATATCTAGCTTCCATTGGGTTGGAATGGATAAAAATTCCCCAAACATTAAGCCTACTTGCATCCCTATAGTAGATGCTGTCTGTGGACAGTAGGATACAGGTCCTCACAAGTGGGTGATGCCATCAGATGGAGCCCATGGAGGAATAAACTCTCCATCTCAGAAAAAGAAAGGCACCATTGTGCATGTGCATGACTTCCTGCTTTGTATTGTTGCATGAGGCCTTCTCAAGTCATTTGATCAGCTGAGTTTCGGAGATGGCAACCAGGGTAAATGGAAGGGTATATGATTACTTGTATTATTTTCAAAGAGAACACATGCTTCACATAAAAAACTTTGTTTTCTCTGAGGACAAAGAAGATCACAAGCCTTCACAACTAGGACTCCCTAGCTACAGGCAGAAACCCCCCCCAAAAGGCACTGCTAATAAGCATCTGCAATAATTGTTTTGGGTGGGCAACCCCTTTTATTTAGTGAAGGTAATCTGGATATCGAGAAATGGGCATTGGGAGTATAGAGCTGGATACTGCTCTGGAGGACAGACTGACCAAACCTAGTTGCATTAGGAGCCCTTTTCCAAACAGTAATGAGAAGTGACTGTATGGATTAATTTTCCATGTGGCAGCTCCATAGATGCTGACCTTAAGTGGGCTCCCACCGCAGCCATGGTTCTGACATGAGCCTTGTCATCATCCTCTAAGATCAGACCTGCATAGGTATAATCAGTTTGCTAGTCAGTTGGATATTGTATGATTGGCAATGGCGGTCTGAGGCTTAACAAGATCAAATGAAACTAAGAGCCAGGTGGAATTCCTAAAGGGCTGTAGTCTGTTCCAAGTAGAAGGCTAGGGCTTGTTTATAGTCCAGAGTGTATAAGATGTGTTCATTATTATAGGTGTGTTACTTGGGGGAAAATGTAGGGACAACTGATTGATTAATGTGGAAATTTGATACCACCTTAGTAAGGAACTGGTTGTGCAGAACCATCTTATTGGCAGATAAATCAGTCACTAGAGCCCAAAGCTGAAGTAACTGCAACCAAAAATAAGCCCACCTAGGTCAGGTACTTCAAGTTACAGGAACCTAGTGACTCAAAGGGAGCTTTCATTAGCTGAGAGAACAATGTTGACGTTTCAAGGCAAGCCCAGTGCCAGCTTCTACCTGAATTTGTTATAAACCTGACTTGGAGAGATGCAACCAGTATTTATGCAGTTTTGTGTGATAGATGAAAAATGATGCCTTTTCCATCACATCAAATGGCAAAACCTCTTCCACTTAAAACCATAAGACCATCTGGTGGAATCACTTCTGGAGATTTGAAGTATCAGTCAAATTCAGGGCAATCAAAGCTACCCTCTCAACATCCAGATTGTGAAGAAGAGGGACCTGATGGTACATGTGTTTTCAGAACCTGTGAAGAATCTCCCAGTCTGTCTGGTCTCTCTGATAACTGAAGAGAAGGAAATTGTAAACCACTTTGGGTGAATGTTTTCATGAAAAAGCAATAGATAGATGAAGGCAGGCAGGCTATGAGAATCAATCCCCTGATCCTGATTGTTAGGGAAAGTTTTGCAATGAGCAGAATGGCATATGCCTAGAGAAGACCAGCATAACTGAAGTACTTTTCTGTTTTGAGGAAACAAAAGAGATCCACAGTGGGTATGTCACATGTCATGAAAGATCATCATCACCACCTCTTAGTTCATAGACCACTTAGGGAGTTAAAGATACATGATAGAGATATTTAAATATCTACATGGCATAAATATGCTTGAGGCAAGTCTCAATTGAAAGGAAATTCTGGAATGAAAAGGCATTGGATGAAGGTGAAAGGGATAGACTAAAAAGTAATCTCAGAAAATACTTTTTCTTGGAAAGGGTAGTGAATACATGGAATGGCCTGGTGGAGGTGATGGAGATGAAAAATGTATATTGGATTGCTAAGGGAGAAAGGATAGTAGATGTCATGGATAGGCAAACTAGATAGCCATATGGTCTTTTATCTGCCTTCATTTATTTGTTTCTATGGCTTAAATTGTCTTTCCCTGCCAGGTAGATAAGTCTGAGAGTCATCTGTGAAAGATGGTCCAGTTCTATATCCTGAGAGACTCCCGATGTAGGAGGTAAAATCCTGTTCCTCCTTTCTTGTCAGTTTTATAGTAGTACATGGCTACTTGGTTGCCTGTCTGGACTAGGATAATTTTGTAGGCCAAGTCTCTGAAAGGCTTTAATGTGTTTCATGTTGCCTTGAGCTCATTATCCAAGGAAGTTCTGAATGGATCAAAGATCTTGGGTGTGAATCCCATCTACAAAGACTCACCAGCCCAGTTTGGATGCATCTATGATGTGAGTAGTTTGCACAGGAAGAAATTGAAAAATAATTCCTTTTGTCATATTAAATTGATCCATCCATCAGGATAGAGAGGAATCCCTGAGAGGTTTGGGGATCCAGACTAAACCTTTTTGTCTTGGTCCTTTCTTAACAACCTCAACATATGCCATGCTGATGACAGCTGATTCATTAGAATCTGCAGAAATGTGGACGCCAATTTAGGTATCCTAACTTGCCTGAATCCTATATAGCAGAACTACTATGAATTGCAATTTAGATGACAAGTTAAGAGTGTGAGATTTTTGGGTAGTTTATGATGAACCTTCGTGACTCAGATACCTGGATAGTTATGTGATAGATCCTTGAGCTCGCCAAGATGAACTCTGGATCAACCAGTTATCCATACAGGGAAACATGCTTCAGTTTTTAGTTGTATGGTTATGGCCAAAACGTATATAAACACATGTGGTGCTGATGCTAGGCCAAAGGCCTGAAGATGATACTGGTAATGATGACTTCCTGTGATGAACTGGAGCTACTTCTGGTAGCAGGGATATACCTTTATGTAGTTACTGTATATGCATTCAGAGAACATAACCAGCTTCCTTTTGGAGAAAAGGGATTAAGATGTCTGTGTAATCTATATTGAATGTTTTTTTAATCTAGAAACTCATTCAAGGTCGTTTAGATCTTAGATGGGGATAAAATTCCCCTTTTTCTTTGTTACCAGGGTACTAATTCTGTCCTCTGTCCCATGGTGGAACAGGTTCAATAGGTTCTCTTCCAAGGAAGAAAATAGCTCCTGGATAAGTAGTATTTGGTGTGGCGAGTTTGTCCATCAAGAGGATCATGGTCAATTTGGTGGGATGCTGAATAGGTGCAGTTGATACCTGTAATGGATAATCATTAGAACCCAACAGTTGAAGGCTTTAAAGACCAACAATTTATGAAAAAGCTTAGCCTTAGCTTAGGTTATGTTACTGAAGCAATCAAACACACATGCCAGGTTTTGGATGAGGAACAGGTAGGGGCTTCTGAGCTCTCAACTGTTTGTGTTGATGTTGAGATCCTTACTACATCTGGTTGGGAACAAGAGGAAGAAGGATACCTCCATTTTATATCTCCTGGAAAAAGAAAAGTCTGAATGGGCTGGAGAGGAAGTTGAGTGTTTCATAGTACTACACTTTTACGAGAGAAACTACCTCTGAACTTGTCTCCAAAGAGATTCTTCCCTTGGCATGGCCTGGCATGTCTATGAACCTTTCCTGCATGCTCTAACAAGGGCCTGAAGCTTGCAGCTGTGATAATATGGAAGTTCCAATGGCTATGGCTGAAACTCTCAGTGCTATTTTAAAAGCATCAACAATTGACCTGAACTTTACTAGCAACCAAAGCTCAGAGATTCTTTTCCATAGGATGAATCTGCTTAACTCTAATCTTATGCAATGTTTTTGCATATATTGGCCCATGAAGTCTGGTGAAAAGCTATGCAAAAAGGAAGTATATTCTGAAAAAAATTCTCCCAAGAGAATCCAATATCTGAGCATCTCTTGGGAGCACCAAGAATGGCCCTTTTTGAGGATGGATTTGAATACCACAGAATGGTGGGGAAGTTGTTTCTTGAATATAGGAGCGTTCTAGATTCTATACATGTTGTTTGACTTAAGAGTTCATTGAGGTGGAAGGTCTCTCCCATATTCTATCTGTACATCTTTCAGGATCTTGTGAATAGGCATAGACATGCTTTTCTTGAGGGGGTTGAGGAACTGGAGGATATCCCACATTTCTACCCTGGATTTTTCTTGCTCTAACTTAAGAGAAATGACTGATGCTATTCCATTTAGTAGTCATTGAAGCAGAGATTCTGTAGGAGGAATGTTTCCTCTAGTGCAGAGGAAAAAGTGATCCGAGGCCAAATCAGCAGAACCTCACTCTTTATAAAACTCAGTAGGTTCGTATTCTGAATTCCAAGAATACTCTGATTCGGAGAAGCATTCTAGTTGGAGAGATCTGGTTCTGTAGTTGGCTGGATGTCGAGGCTTCAGTAAGGCCAGTCTTTCACTGAGGACAGTGTATGCAGATTTGGGGGGGGAGGGGAAAAGAGGCCCTTTACAACAATGTACTGGAAACTGACATAAATAAGGGTGGCTGACATCAGTTCTAAGTCCTTTTAAGGCCCCTGCAGCAATGAAATATCACCAGTCATAGCATGGGTCTCAAGGATTGACTCCAGGGCTCTCTGCAAAGTTGATATCGTCATGAAACCAAGGCATCACAATGAGCAACTCTCCCAACAATCTTTCTATTTAGCAACTCCTCAAAATTTGCTGATGCCAATTTCAAGAGAGCATAGTAAGCGAGGCCTGTCTTCCTGAATTACCTAAGGTCTGTTTGTTGCCTGCTCCTAGATCCTTGGAGATAATATGTGACCTATTTGACAACAAGGGGGATGAACAGTGCTTCAATGTCTGCTTCTGGGCCTCTATACAGCATCAGCAGCCCTTGGGGGTCTATGAAGATAAGTGCCACTATGGAAATTGATCAGTGCCTATTCCCATTGTCTTTTGTCAGCACTCTGTTTTAAGGGAGTGCATCCCCAGCATCCAGTAGATTTTTTGAACCCCTTGGAACCAATGAGTCCTTTAATGCCAATGGATCATTAACTCTAAAGACCTACTGTTGCTTGCCACAGTCTCAAATTCCAGATTAGTTATCTGGCAACCCAAAGGCACAGAGCAAATTCATGATCAAGCCCAGGGCAATGTAAGCACCAGTTTGAGTATCCAATGGATATGGTTTTTGCTATACCACCTGCCCTTCCTAAAGCTGCTGGAGGTTTTTGTGTGCTATGCTGTCAAAATATGCAGCTGTCATGAAATCAACTTGTTGAGATTTTGAAGAAAAAAAAAACTACCGGTAATTGGATTGCCAAGGACTTGAAAAGGGCTGAATATAAGCAAATACCTAAATAGGGATACTAAGAAAAAGAGTTTCAGGCATGATGAGCTAGGAATTATTAAGAAGGGGATCACAGTTATCATGCTGCTGTACTGGGCCATGGTACGCCCTCACCTGGAATACTGCATCCAGCATTGGTTGCCGTACATGAAGAAAGGCATGGTACTACTCAAAAGGGTCCAGAGAAGAGTGACTAAAATGGTAAAGGGGCTGGAGGAGTTGCCATACAGTGAGAGATTAGAGAAACTGGGCCTCTTCTCCCTTGAAAAGAGGAGACTGAGAGGGGACATGATCGAAACATTCAAGATAATGAAGAGAATAGACTAGATAAAAAGAGGTTGTTCACCCTCTCCAAGGTAGGGAGAACGAGAGGGCACTCTCTAAAGTTGAAAGGGGACAGATTCCGTACAAATGTAAGGAAGTTCTTCTTCACCCAGAGAGTGGTGGAAATCTGGAACGCTCTTCCGGAGGCTGTTATAGGGGAAAACACCCTCCAGGGATTCAAGACAAAGTTAAACAAGTTCCTGCTGAACCGGAACGTATACAGGTAGGGGTGGTCTCAGGGCACTGGTCTTTGACCTGGGGGCCGCCGCAGGAGCACGATGGACCACTGGTCTGACCCAGGAGCGGCAGCTTCCTATGAATTTTAAAAGAAATATTTTATATGAAAGATGGAGAGTGCAGGTGCGTTTTACCAGCTGTGTGGCAATGCAGACTGAGGTGGTCGCATGTGACATCAGATTGGGGGAAGCCATGTCACACACAGGGTAGTGCCCTAAAAAGGTTTTTATGGGTGTTAGCTGGAGTGCTGTTCTAGTTTGTTTTGTGATAAACTCTCCGCAGAGAAAGGAAATGCAGTCCTCCTTCCAGCAGAGGGATTCCTACAAACCTTGCCCGGTTCCTTTAACTCTGTGGTCCAGTTCAAGGCGCTGACACATTCGCTGAAGGGTTAAAGAGTCCTTCCTGTTTGGTTAGTCAGTCAGTTTAGGGGGGGGGGGGGGGTTAGTTTTCAGCGCCCAGTACAGCTGTTTGTAATCCTCGAACCTGCTGCTTTCTCCCCTTCCGCCTGATTGGTGTCGCATTTGTTTCTCTTCCCCCTTTCAGCCAATTGAGCCGGGAGAAGAGCTGTTGGTGTGGTACAATGGGGAAGACAACGCCGAGGTAGCAGCTGCTATCGAGGAAGAGCGAGCCAACAACCGAAGCAAGAAGAACTCGCCCAAAGCCAAGAAAGGTAAACGGGGGGGAGAGTTGGGAACTTTTGCAGAGGCTGTTCGGGCGACCGTGTCGGTGTGACCTTTTCCAGACTCTCGTAAAGGCACACAGGCCCCCGTTGCTGAATCACGGGGTGGGTAAGTGCCAGCACGGCAGACTTCCCTAGGCTGCCTATTGCTTTTTTTTTTTCAGGTTTGCTTCTGGCTTCGAAATGGCTGGGCACAGATTTATGTTTGTTTGGTTGTCTGCAGCCTGTTTTTAGCAGGATTATCGAAAGGTTAGTCAAGCTGCTACGTTCCTCAAATCCTCAGATGATTTGACTAGGTAATGCTTTCGTTTGCTTTATTTTTAAAATAGCTGCTAAAGAACATTTACATCTTCAGTGTATTTTTAATAGATAGCAGCTGCTGCTGGGGTTTGTGTGCACGGGGTTCGAATGTCAGATCATCTACAGCACATATATGTCAGTCTCCAGCTGTTACGTGAATAAGTTAACTAGGTTTGGATTACCAGGTCAGATTTGGACAGAAAGCACAACCCTATTTTTTTTTTTTTTTTTTTTTAGGTCAGGGTTAAATTAAACTTCTAGATGTGGATTTTGTGTGAGAGGAAGCACAGTTCCTATTTTTATAAGATTATACAAATACAAGATCGTAGAGGGTACTAATACACCATAGTACAGGTACCTCTGCTGATACTTGTAAAAAAAAAAAAAAAAGTTAAATGATTCATTATTGAGAGATAGAAACAGAGATAACTGTTTACTATACTATATTGTGTAAAAAAAAAAAAAAGAAAAGATAGTTCTTATAACTGCACTACTCCAGAGGTTGGGTAGCAGTAGCTTCTGATTACTTTTGAGTAATCAACTAAAAAAAAAATTAAATTAAATTTGTAGTACACGGATTTTAAGAACACAGTCTTTTCTTAAATGCCTGTACATTTTCAGTTACATTTACTTTTCTATAGGGGGGTAGAGACGGACAAATTTGTCCCCATCCCAGCAGGATCTCAGTATCCCTGACCCACCCCTGGTGAGTTCTTATGTTATGTTCCCATTCCTGCAAGCTCTGCCTTAACTGCACAAGCCTCAAACACTTATGATTTTAAAGTGTTCGAGGTTTGTGCAGATGAGGACTGAACTTGCAGGGATGGATCTCACGGGGATGGGGAAAATTTGTCCCCGTATCATTCTCTAATTTTGCATGGTTTCTCTTGTTTCCTCTTTGTTCCTAACCTTGATTATTGTAACATTGTTCATCTTGCTGAAGCTCAAAAAAAATTTTCAAAGACTACGCATAATACTGAATGCAGCAGTTAGATCAATTTTTGATTTGAAGAAGTATGATCGTGTCACCTATTTTTTATTGTCTATTACATTAGCTTCCGGTTGAAGCAGGGATTAAATTTAAGTTTGGCTGTATTTGCTTTAAGGCACTAACAGGTTTAATCCTAGAGTATCTTATAGAATCTTTCATTATTACAAACTCCAAACATTCTAGGAAATCTCATTCATTATTCTTGTTTCCTTCTGCAAAGGGATGTAAATATAAGAAATTCCAGGAGCGTCTATTGTCCTTTCAGGCAGCTTCATGGATTAGGGATCTGACTCGCATATTCACATTTTCTAATTCGTATCAACAGTTTTGACGTGCTTTAAAGACGTATCTTTTTACAGAATCTTTTGGAAATTAGACACTGGTTGTTAATTCATTTGTATTGCTAATCTCTGTGAGCTGCATAGAACTTAACGGTATTTGCGGTATATAAGTGAGTTTTTATATTATGGATCATTTTAACCACCTTTAAGACTCCCAAAGCAGGCTGATTAGGCTGAAACATGTACATGTCATTGAGATTTTGGATGAATAAAAGGACTGTTATGGAATAAATTGAGTTCACCAGTCTTTTTAGGACAATTGCACTTATTGCTGTGTGCAGAGTCTGGCATATTAGGGTTTTGTTTGTGTACAATAGTACTTTTAGTTTATGGGTTTGTTTTTGAAAAGGGGTTGTTTTTTTTTGTATTTGTGACTGAGGCCAGGTGTTCTGGTGGGGATGACAAATGACACTCGCATACCCAAATTTCTAACCTTGGTTTATATTTGAGTCAACCTTTTTTCCTCCTTTTTCGGGGGGAAAAGGTTACCTTGGTTTATACTCGAGTTTATATGGTATTTGCCACACCAGGCTCTTTTGGTCCACCTGGGTGGAAACAGGAAGTTGCGTCATTGGAGACTGACCACGGCAGACAGAAAGCAAGAAGGGGAGCCGCGGATGACGTTGCTGAATCACTAAACTAAAAACTTAGTTTTATAAACTGGGTCATCAACCAATATGGAGCTTGACTAGGTTAACATTAAGATAAAAAAATAATACAGAGGACTAAAACAGAGAAGAAACTGGTTTGGGAGAGGTAGAAATAGTTAATTTCCAAACTTTCCTAAAAGATAAGAAGAGACCTAACCTTCTTAGTGAGAGTGGCAAGTTGTTCCAGAGCTCTGTCAGTTTAAAAGAAAAGGAGTGTCTAAAGTTCCTAATAGATTAAATTTTGCCCTTAAAAGAGGGAAAGGAGAGTAGATTTTTCAGCTTGACAGAAGGTAAGGGCGACTTTGGACTGGTGCGGGGAGAAGGGAGAGGACATGCTGGGTCAAAGAAGCCACCTGGACTAACTGTTTTTTTTTTGTTTTTTTTTTAAGTATGAAGGGGAGGATATTAAAAGAAGTGCCAGATTGGGTGTGGTAGGAGAGCGTATGGGGCCAGAAACAGAGGAGCGAGAGAGATGGTGAACAGTGAGTGGTCTGAAGGGAAAGAAGTTGGACCTGGGGTGGTATAGAGAAGGGAGAACTGTTGGGAAGAGAAAAGGAGAAATGGTGGATCTGGGGGGAGAGAGGCAGGCAGGCAGGCAGGGGGAGAGATGGGATGTGGGGCAGTTGGGAAGAGAGAGGGAGAGAAGTTGGATCTTGGGATGGATGGGAGGGAGAAATGTTAGGCCTGGGGGGTGGAAGGGAGAGAGAGAGCAGCATCTCTCTTTTTTTTTCTCTCTCTCTCTCTCTCTCTGTTCCCCCCACCCTTCCATCTTGTTCAGCACCAAGTGGGAGGGAAGAAGAACAACAGAAAAGAAAGGGTGCAAAATGTTGGACCATGGGATGAGAGGAGGAAAGATGTGGTAATAGGGAGTAGATAGAAGGAAATTAGAGGCTGGGGAAGGAGTGAGCTGGGAAATGGGAGAGCTAGGGACTAAGAAAAGATGGAGAATTGAGAGGTAGCTGAAAATTTAAAAAGAAAGGTGAGAAAGAGGACAAGGACAGAGTGGACAGAGGCATAAAAGAAAAGAAAAAGTTAAGAAAGCTGAATGGGAAAAATCAATACGTTGGAGACAGGCATAAGGAGGGAATGTAACAAGAGAGAAGAGAAAAAATGGATAGCAGACATTAGAAAGAAAGTTAGAAGTTAGACAAAAAGCATAAAGAGAAACTGGGACTAAGATGATGGAAAACAAAATGACCAGACAAAAAGGGTAGGAAAAATAATTCTATTTTCTATTTTGTAATTACAATATGTTAGATTTGAAATGTGTATCCTGTCAGAGCTGTTGTTAGATAGCAAGCATAAATAAACCAGGACCTAAAAGAGAGGAAAAGTCTTTATCTATTTTGTTTACATCACAGCCGACGGGTTGGATAAGTTGGCCCACAACTTAGCCTGTGTTTTAGATTTCACCCCCTTATGTGAGTGACATCCCTGGCCTAGAGTATAGTATATGAGGCCCTTAAAAAGGTGAATGTATAAATTTAGGCCTGTCATTCTTTTGCATAAATTAATGGGCCCTATTTTTCAGCCTAGTGCTGAAAATCCTGATTTCTTTTCTCTGCCCTAAATCTACCCCTCCTGCCACCCACTTTTTAAGATCCTAAATTTAAGTTTAGTGAAATTTTGAGCATAAATAGAATTTGTTAGTAAGTTCTTTGTTTACAATAAAAGAACACATTAAAGGGAAAGCTTGTTTATTCAGGTGTGGAACAGAACAGCATGCAGTGTTCTTCTCATTCAAAAAAATATTCCAAACTTTACTTCCTGTATAGCCACACCCTTTGTTTTTCAAACTCTCTGGCTTCAGTAATTCTGCCTGATTATAGTACAGTTATTGTTAAAAAAAACAAAAACCCCCAAAACCCTGTGTGGTCTGGTTTGTTTTATTTTGTTTACCATAATTATGTCTGTTATTGAGGCATCTTGTATGACTTATGGAATTTTATATTTTGATGAACACTTCTCCCTTTGTATCCATGGGGGTTAGGGGCAGAGCTGGCCCGCAAATTTAAAAAAAACTGCGAATAATATTCAGACCAGTTCTGCCCCTAATCCCCGCTTCCCTCTGGCTATTTTAAGCCCTGTAAGCCCCACCTTAAGCCTTACCTGGTCTAGCGGTTTTTTGGGGCAGGAGCAATCTTCCCACGCCTTATAGGCAACATGATATGCATGCTAAAATGACCAGACAACAAAAGGTAGAAAAAATAATTTTATTTTCTATTTTGTGATTACAATATGTCAGATTTGAAATGTGTATAATGCCAGAACTGGTGTTAGCAGCTAGGACCTAATAGAGAGATGAAAAGTCTTTTTTAAAATTTTGTTTACACCCCAGGCCTACATAGGGTTGGAGAGGGCAAAGGGGGGGGGGAGTGGAGACTACAAAATAAACCCACCAGGATGTTTGAAATAAACTCCCAATTGGGCAGGAAAATCAATTCAATAGGCTGAATCAAATCAAAAACTTTTACCCTGAATTGGACAAAACTCTTAATTGCACACTAGATTAGGTTGACTATTGAGTTAGTCTACATTCTATGGGAGAAAGAAAAAGTTTCTCATGTCTATAGGTCTCACACTACCAAGGTGCAGGTTGCATTTTAGGCTGAAGCAGGGGCCTGGGAGACATTTGCATGGTTCTGCTTTTATTCTTTTGTTAAACATTACAAGCTTGATGTTTGGGCTAGGCAGGGCATTCCTTTTATAGAGCAGTGTTGTAAGGGTGTTATCTTCCTCCTACCCTGTGGGATTAGGCTTTGCTACATTTCATAGATAGGGACTAGTCTTGCAGATTGATGAGGAAGGTGAAATGTATTCTTACCTTTTAATTTTCTTTCCTTGAGTTCTGCTAGACCAGTCGAGGACTTGCCCAGAAGACTAATAAATTCAATAGATTCCTGTCATAGGTCCGCCACCTGTCTGTACATAGTTAAGTTTTGCAAAGGTAGCCTTTTGGGATTCTGTTTTGGGTTCAGTTTGGTTATCTTGTCCCTTTTGATTTCTCTGAGTGACCTTGGTATTAGCATACTGGAATGTTCCTGGGTGTACCAACTGGTATATCAATGAGATCATTAGAATCTTCAAATATCTACATCTGCATATATCTGCTTATAGAGAGAGATCTCCATAGGTCTGGACTGGTTCAGTAGGACTTGAGGAAAGAAAATTATCAGTTAAGAATACATTTCATCTTTCGATAGGATTGTATTGTTCTTCTGATGGTCAAATGCAGGCTTTTAACAACTTATGCCTTTAAAAAACATTAATTAAATTCTGACTTTGCAGGAGGGGGTTCTGTGTTTAATACATCACAGAGAATATATGAAGTCTATATACTGAGGAGCATCTTATTTTTCAGGGAAGAAAAAAACTGCTGAAAGTAGAAAAAGGGGAAACAAAAACCCTGATACCAAGCACAGGAGGCCAGAATCCAATATAATTTCTGCAGACATGAAGGACTTAGATCAGGGTAAGTAAGGTTTTTCTTCCTTTTCTCATCCATGTTGTAGGTGCTGAAGGATAGGTACCATAATTGGCTCTAAGATAGCAGATTTTAGTAAATAAACTGCTGAGAAGCAAAATATGGTTTGTTAACCCTTGGCTTCAGGCTGTAGAGGCACCTTCTGATTGAGGGCTAGATGCACTAAAGTCAGCTAACGTCGCTTAAACCTGTTTTCACAGCTTTAGCAATGATCGCTTTTGCTGACCCAAGGCACAAAACGGCTAACAGTGTGTTTTTTTTTCCATGCGATCTATCATTTTCCGATCCAGCCATGAAAATTAGATAAAACCCTATGCAAAATAGCCAAGTGATTGATGCACTAACATCGCTTGGCTATGCAAAAGAACCAGGGGTTTTAGCTATTGGAAAAAACGACTGGTCTAGACCAGTCAGTAACTGTGTTACCAATAGGTCTGCCTGGTTTTTATCGTTTTTTTTTCAATGGCACAGACATTTTGCATGTTACACACCCAAAAATAACTGTTCCATAAAAAGATAAAATAGTCCCCCACCACCGATGACGGCCCTCCCAACGATCCCTGATGAATGCGGCACCAGGACCCCCCCCAGTGGATAAAAAAAAAAAGGCAGGAGGGATTCCCTTCTGCCACTGTATAAGTCTATGAAGATTTATTTTCAAGACACTTTATACTTTATATTTCTGTCTTTTTCTAAGAGACTCAAAGCAATTTAATATCCTACCATGTAAACTGGGCCAAGGCCAGATTTTGTATATTTGCATCCATAGGTAGGGTGGGAAGGGTAGTTTTTCTCCCCCAGAGGTTAAAGAGAACAACCCTAATGCAAGCAGAATCGAATTATGTTTATTCCAGGAGTTTGAGCCTTCAAAATTTGGCACCCTAGACAGTTGGCTATGTTGCTTATTCCTAAATTTGGGCCTGAATATATTCTGTAATCAGATACTAGCAATTCAAAAATAAAGGCTTCTTTTTGCATAATTTTTCATATTCAATCATGCAATAGCATGCATGTAATCTGAACTGGTATTTTTTTTTAAAGGTCCCTACAGAATCCTATTTTATTGGGAATATTTGAATAGCATGTCCTAATTAGTAAGTTGAATTTGATCAGAAAACGTTCCTTTCTATTTTTAAATGCTACCCATAAGGATGATTTTACTGTATGTTAGGAATCTAAAATGTCGTTATTCTTGTGACCAGAATTTTGATATTCTACTCTGACAAGCACTTTATGCCTAAACCTGTGGGTAGTCATCCCTTCTCGTGAGAATTCATATAGAAAGCCTCGTTAACATTAAATCTCTGCCTGTTTTCCTTCCACCGTCCTCTGTGCCAGTCACAGGGACTCCTGCTCCAGGAGGCCAGGGTCTGTCTCTCTTGCCTTCCTGCAGGGCTCTAGGGAGTAAGACGGCTGTGCCTGCAGTTGCGCTAAACACTCTTTCCATTCCTCTGCTTTTGCAGGATAGCTCTGCGATGGCCACTGTTGTGGCGAATCTGGCAGATCTCCAGGATCCGCATCTATGCAAAGCTCATGATTTGGTTGAGGACCCCACTGTGCGCAGAGTTTTCAAACCCACCCATCTTGTTGATTTCATTTCTGGATCTCTGCAGGAATTGAAACTGCAGATGGAATAGCCGGTCACTGCTGAATGTACCCTAATGAGTGACAAGAGTCTACAATCTGCCTCTTCTGATCATCCTGACCTTGTTCTGATTCTTACAGATATCTGGAAGACTCCAGAGGGTCCCTTGAAATGTGCTTGAGCCATGGCATGATTTTATCCCATGGCAGATGGCTCTAATAAGCGCTTTACTTCCCCGAAGGTGGATTCTTCAGTGATGCAGGTCACCAAACTCACATCTCGCCCTAGTAATGGGGGGTGGTCCTGAAGGTTGTCCAGGACAGACATGTGGATTTCATCCTTAAGCGTCTGTTTGATTTGGGTCGGGATGATTTTAAAGCGACATCAGCCTCTTCTTTCTTGGCACGGCCGTGCCAGTCCAAGCTGCGCCATAATCCTGACATGGTGAAGCTTTGTGATTTGGATTTTCTCATCTCTGGAGTGGATTATATGGCTGATGCCTTGTATGACATCTTGAAAGTTTTCGCCAAACTTGGCACCTGTTCTGTCTCTGGATCCAGCAGTGGTCTATTGATTCTTCTTCTAAAGCAACATTGAGCCGGTTGCCCTTCAAGAGTCAGTTCCTGTTTGGCCAGGATCTGGATGACCTTATGGCCAGTGTTCAGGATTGTAAACCCAAGGCATTGCTTGGGAGCAGGTCCCACTCTTCTAGGAATTCTGGACGTTCTACTTTTTGTCCCTTTCAGCGTTCTCGTCAGTACTCGGGTCCTTCCATGAGACAATAGTCCTCTTCGTCTGCCAGGCTGTACTTTGGCGGCTCTCGCCATCAGCAGTCCACAGCAAGCTGGCCGGCGGCTTCCACTAAGAAACAGTTCTGACACCAGGCCAATGTCTCCTCCTCCACGCATCGGTGGGTGGTTGTCGGCCTTATCTGGCGAAATAGCAGGCCATCACATCCTACTACTGGGTTCTGGAGATTCTCAGAGATGCCTACAAATTGGAGTATTTTCTGGATTATCCTGTGGGCCACCCCGAGAAGGTGGTTGGGGTGCAGTCCGCAGACTGTTGTATTTTGTGGCCATCGAACCCACGTCGGAATGAGACTTGGGCTTTGGAGGAGACTCTATATAGTTCATCGTTCCAAAGAAAGGATCCGATGATTGGAGACTCATTCTGGACCTCAAGGTGGTCAATGCAGCACTGAAAGTCCCTTGCTTCTGCATGGAGACGGTGCGCTCAGTGATAGCATCGGTGGTGTCGGGGGAGTTTCTAGCCTCCCTAGATCTAATGGAGGTGTATCTCCATATTCCCATTTTCCCAGACCATTGTAAGTATATGGGGTTCCATGTTCTGGGGCAACATTTTCAGCTTGCTGAGCTACTCTTTGGGTTGGTGACAGCACCCCAGACCTTCACCAAAGTGATGATGATGTTGTTGGCGGCACATCTCCACACCTTGGGTGTCCTGGTTGACCTGTGGCTGTATAACCGGTTGATCAGAGCTCCCTCGCTGTCCAAGGGGTTTCGTGCTGGCCATCAGGTGGTATTGTTGCTGCAACATCTTGGCTGGGTGATCAACTTCCAGAAGAGTCACCTCAAGCTCACCCAGGATTTGGAGTAACTGGGAGTTTGATTTCATACGAGTCAGAACAAAGTGTTTCTGCCCGTATATCAGGAGAAGCTATAACAGGGATCTTCTGGCCACTCTGTTCCCGACGGCTTGGCAGTACCTCCAGGTTATAGGGACCATGGTGGCAACAGTCGATGCGGTCCGTTGAGCCAGAGCCCATCTGCATCTGCTGCAGGATGCTCTACTTTCTTGCTGGACTCCAATGGTCACTTCTTAGATCACCCTGCTCCTGGAACATTTCAACTGGATGGTGAATCAGGCAGAGTCATGTGTCTCCCACTCAGATTTCAGTATAACCCAGGCCATGATTTTTGAGTGCATGGACAAGTTGAAGGTCCAGAAGTGTAGCTTGGAAGCTTCACAGCACTGGAACCATTTTTAGTTCATGGACTCTGGTGGCAACCCTGGAAATGATCCCTTGGGCTTGTTACCAAACGCTGCCTCTCCATGCAGCCTTTTTGATTCCATAGCAGTCAAAATCCTGAGAAACAAGTGACCATTTGGTGCTTTCTCTCAATGCTTGACACAGCCTGGCCTGTAGGGACTGTTCCAGGCACCATCTTCGGAGGGTGGGGGGGAGAGGGGCTGTTCTGTTAGCTGCTGATAATGCCAGGAGGTTTACCTGGGACCTGGTTTGAATGGTTGTGGCCACCTGTGTTTCTTCTCAGCTGGGGGGTTCACTGTTGGGGCTTAGTGGTGCAGGGTATGCTGGTCTCCTCTGGAAGCCTCTTGGTTCATCAGATGCCTGGAGTTGGCTCATTTGGCTTTGGTGCAATTCTTCCTCGGCTCTGGGGGAGAGCAGTCCGAGTGATGACTGACAATGAGATGGCAGTGATCTATATCAATAAGCATTTGGGGCACCAGGAAACAAGCAATGAACCTTGAAGGTGAAGGTAAACCATCTGGCATTATCAGCAGTCCACTTAGCCAGCAAGGAAAATTTTCAGGCAGACTTTTTCAGCTGCTCTCTGTTGTTTCAAGGGGACAGACAGCTTCTAAATCTTCTGGATCAGTGGGAGCAGCTTGTCTTTGACCTTTGTTGCCTCGGTCAGGAATGCCAAGAAGGATCACTTCTTCAGTCACTAGAAGGACGTGGTCTCGATGGGAATAGATGCCTTAGTCCATCAGTGTCCCAGGGGACAAGCTTCGACTTTTAGCCCTAGCACCTGATGGGTCATGTCCCTAACAGAATAGCATGTCATTTCTTTCTGGTTATTTTGATGATTCTGGCTTGACACCCAAAGGCTGTGGTACACAGACCTGGTTCAGCTACTAGAGGAAGCCCCACTTTTCCACCCATGGGTTGAGAGTTGTTCAGGTAGAATCTGGTAGAAATGAAGATCCAGATCCCTTCTGGTGTACAGTTTGGCCCTTGAGAGGCGTCCGTGTCACATCTGAAAATGTTAGCAATGCTGCTTCTTGGTCTATTTTATCAAATCCTTTTAATATTTTAAAAGTCTCTATCAAATCCCCTCTCAGTCTTCTCTTCTCGAGGGTAAACAGTCCCAGTTTCCTGAGTCGTTCTTTGTAGGTCAAATCCTCCATTCCTTTGACAAGTTTCGTGGCTCGCCTCTGCACTTTCTCCAACAGAGTTATATCCCTCTTGAGGTATGGAGACCAGTGTTGGACACAATATTCTAAGTGCGGTCTGACCATTGTTCTATCAAGTGGCATTATGAAATCTTCAGATCTACTCGTGATCCCCTTCTTAATTATGCCTAACATCCTGTTTGCTTTCTTCGCCGCCGCCACACATTATACCGATGGCTTTAGGGTGCTCAACTTTCTGCAGCAGGGGTTGGAATTGAACTCATAGTCCAGTTGGCAGCCATCTCATGTTAGAGGCAAGGTGCTAGTGGAGTCCTTGGCTCCTTATAGGGACATTGCATAATCTTTGAAGGAGTATACATACCTGCAAGCACTCATTTGACAATCTCCCACCCCCGTGGATATCCACAGATTCCTGTTTCAATACTTACAAGAGATGATCTTCTGTTTGTTGTAATATTTAGTGCAATGGGCTGAGAATGAAGAGAACCGGGTTCAGTTCCTAATGTAGCTCCTTGTGACACTGAGCAAGTCGCGTAACCTTCTGTTGCCTCAGGTACAAAAACTTAGATTGTGAGTCCACTAGGTACCTGCTTTAGTTGTACCACTGAAAGATGGTATATCAAATGCATTACCCATACCCTTATTTCCATTGGCCCCTGAAAGGGCCAGGAGGTGTCCATTGCTTATTGGGTAAAGGTAGCAGTCAAGGCTTTACAGGAAGAAACAGGGTTGTGGAGTCTGAGTTGGTAGGAATTTTGGGTGAATTATAGCTGGTAAAATAAACATACTGAGTCCAACTCCAGCTTCAAAATAAACTTACATTATAACGTGGTAAATTTATAATTTTGTACTTAGATCCAGAACAAAAAATGTAAAGCTTAGTATCAGTTGGGAGTCAGACAGTAGGAACAATAGAGGCATCAGAGCAGAAGGGTTGATGTAGATTTCTCAGCCCTAGGAACAAACAATTGCTTCCAGCTTATGAATGCACTTAACTCGTGCTCAGGTGACATCTTCAGCAGAGGCAAAAACAAAACAAAAAAGTGGAGTGATGTATGCAATGAAGACCATCCAATGGTTCAGTCAAAAAAACAAGTTCATGATGTCAAGACTCGGTTTGTAACGTCAAGAGACTTGACATGGCCATGATTTGGCAAAACATATGCATGCATCAGGGAACACTAGTACAGGTCTATCTTCATATTCGTGAAGCTTAGGTGCATAGCTTCCTTATGAATAACTTTAGGACCCCCTACCCCGACTCCCTCCCACCGCCTGGACCCCTCCATGGCTTACTTTTTAAGCCCTGGTAGTCTAGTGGTGAAGCAAATTTGCTATCAAAAATGTCAACCTCAAGTTCCTGCGTTGGTCTCACGAGACCGAAGCAAGAACTTGAGGCAGCCATTTTTTATAGCGGATCTGCACGGGGCAGGAGCGTAAGAGGATTGCTCCTGCCCCACTTTACCACTACATCACGAGGCTTTAAAGGTAAGCTGTGGAGGCAGGAGGGGAGGCTGCTTGTTTGCAGACTTATGTATAACCAAATTCACAAACCCCAAAACCGTGAATATGGAGGGAGGCATGTAATGAAATCCAATTCAAATAAAGTCCAGTGATGGACTGCACACATGAAGAGAATCAATACATCTCAAATAGCGTCCATAAGAAGGTGAAAAACTTGCCGCTATACTTAAAAGATGTTTTTGGACTCCACTGTTGGATTGTCTTTATTGCATTCATTGCTCTACTTGATGTGGAAGACTTTTATCCTTCAGGTTCATCTTTGGCAGAGGCTCAGGTGGTTTATCTGAAGATTTCTGCAGGGTGGCAACTTGCTTCATTCCTTTGTGAAGCATTACAAACTGAATTTGCTAGGCAGAGCCCATCCAATAAGTTTCTGCTTGGGTACATCCTTTTTAAAAAAAAAAAAAATCTTTATTCATTTTCATATCTTACATCAAGGATGGTGCAGCTGGTTGCTAAGGAAAATGAAATGTAATCATACTTATTTCCTTTTTAGTCCTGTTGCACCATCTTAAGATCTTTCCTAAAAGACTAGTTCATGGGACTCATGTTGCCTCTGAATAATGTGTGTCAGGTCCTTGTCTTCTCCCATCCAGGGTTCTTGAAACTTTAATATTGTATTCCTTCCTCATTTGGACTGGTCTAATAGGATGAAAAAGAATGTAAAATTTGTTCTTACCTGCTAATTTCTTTTCCTTGAGTCCTTCAAGACTTGCTCAGGAGCTGCCCAGGAAAACTACAATTTGAGTTCTGTCTTCAATTGGGGGGGGGGGATCTTAAATATAGAATGCTTTCTAGTGAATCTGGGGCTGGAAGCTCTCAGTCCTCAAGGAACTGAGTTCTGGACTTGTATATAGGATTATTTTAATAAGGTTGACCTATACTATTGATCCTAAGTGAGAATCCTTTCTGTTAATCTACTTTCTTGATACACTTATACATGCTATAGTAATGTTCCATAATGATGGGCTCTATGTTAATCTGTAATGTTGGTTCCTTATACTAGTGATGATGTCTGCCTCCATCTGTTAGTTGGGGAGTTGGGATGGCATAACCCACTTATGTGGATTGGTATGGCAGACCTTGAGGAAAGTAAACTAGCAGCTAAGAAAATTTCACCTTATTTTAAAGCAGTACATACCAAACTTTTAACCAGTATGATACCATTTTAACACTTTAAGAATTCACTTGGCTCCAGTTAGTGATGAAAACAAAATAGCAGGCCCTTACTTCTGATCTTGTTCCTTCTCTTATCCAAAGCATGAATGCATCAACAACAGTAGCAGTAGTTGGAACAGGACCCCATGTGTCAGTGTATGCTTATAGATGCCAATACTCTGCTTGGTTTTCTAGTTTAGTAGGGAAATCTGCACATGAGACGAATGCAGGGCCTGTGAATGCTCACCGATTCGAGGCTCATGCTGACTGGCACTATTTCATAGCTGAAGTCCAGAGGAAGGGGGAATAGACTTGTTTCCATTAAATCATCTATTGATGATGCATTCCATTTGGGATTCTGACCCATATGTTAAGAACTTCTGATGTAAAGTGTTACAGTACTTCAGCTACAGTTGCCTACATACAATCAGATCTTTAGTGCTTCAATTTGTCCTTTCTCTTTGCATGTAGGGAGGGACATAAGAGTTTTATAACGAACTCTTGGTGATGATGTTTTTATTTTCTTAGGTCCTAAAGAAGATGAGAAACCTTCTGTTTCAGCAATTTTGTCAGTGGAACAGACTGTTGTGATTCAAGAGATGGTAAATCAAGATGCACTCCCTAAATTCATGACTTCAATTCCTCTTTGTAAGTCTCAAAACCTGCCTGAGGACAGATTAAATGCAATAACATATGAAACGGATAAAAATATGGGTGACGACAACACGCCTAAAGAAAGTTCAGAAAAAGATTCAGCAACTGAGTGTGAAGAAAACATAGAAACTTTAGATGAACAGAAGAGCACAAATGAAGAAAATTCAGAAAGCTCACCTAAGAAGAAGCCTGTTGTGAAAACAGCAAAAACAAAAGGAGAATCATATGGTGACCTATTAGAAACCTTCATGTTTCCTTGCCAGTATTGTGAAAGAAAGTTTACAACTAAGCAAGGACTTGAGCGCCACATGCATATCCATGTGTCCGCTATTAATCATGCTTTCAAATGCAGGTACTGTGGAAAAGCCTTTGGTACACAGATCAACCGTCGAAGGCATGAACGGCGTCATGAGGCAGGGCCAAAGAGAAAACCTTCAGCATTGATGACTTCTGAGGAAAATATGGACAGCCAAACTCCTCTGAATGAGGCATCTCAAAAATCTGCAGATGAACTGAATACGTCTGGTATTCTACAGGATTTCAATATCTTAGATTCTGAGAAAGATACCCAAGAAATATTAAATTGTCTTACAGAAGAGAATGGTGAATCTAAAGAACTGCATCCTTGCAAATACTGTAAAAAAGTTTTTGGAACTCATACAAATGTGCGTAGACATCAGCGTAGGGTCCATGAACGCCATCTTATTCCGAAAGGGGTACGGCGAAAAGGATGTCTACTTGAAGACCAACGGCTTCAAACTGAACAGGCACAGCCAACCCAAAATGTATATGTAACAAATACAGAAACTGAAGAAGATGGTGAAGCAGATGATGTATACATAATGGACATTTCTAACAATATCTCAGAAAACTTAAACTATTATATTGATGGTAAAATTCAGTGCAGCAACAGTACTAGTAATTGTGAAGTAATTGAAGTAGAATCCAATTCTGCTGATATATATGGACTGAACTGTTTGCTTTCTCCTGTTACTATGGAAATTTCTCAAAAAATAAATGCTTCACAAACAATTATGACTGAACTTCAGAAAGAATCATCTAGTAGTGGACAGAATGATCCCAAAAAGAGGAGGACAGCTAGCCCTCCTTTTTTACCTAAAATTAAAACGGAAGTTGATGCTGAACCTATAACAGCAACTTGTTCTCTTAACCTTCCTCTTAGTATTTCAGTGACTGATAATTTATCTTTTCAAAAAGATAAAAGTATTTATTTATCTTCAAAACTTAAGCAACTCCTCCAGACCCAGGACAATAATAAACTAAATCCAGCATTATTGACGGAAGTCCCTAAATTAGGACTTGCTACATCATCATCTTCATCTTCACCATCAATTTTGCCTACAGTGTGTAACAGATTTAAGAGGAGAACCAGCACACCTCCCAGTTCTCCACAGCATAGTCCAGCACTTCGAGACTTTGTAAAACAAGGTGATGGAAAAACAATGTGGAATGATGGACTTGGTTCAAAAATTCCTAAACTGGAAAATCATGAAAGCTCTCCATCATGGAGCTTGTCTGGGAAGGATGAAAGGGAAAATGTGAGCCCTTTATGCACTGATGAATATAAAAAATCAAAAGACTGGACAACCAATATCACTTTTGGTAATGTGTGCAACCAGCAGCCGCTGGATTTATCCAGTGGTGTTAAGCAAAGATCTGAAAACGACAATAAGATTCAAGTTCCTTGGGAATCTGTACTAGATCTTAGCGTACACAAAAAATGTTGCGATAGCACTGAATCAAAGGAACTCAAAGGAAGTAATCCAGTGCAGCCAACTTGCAGTGGTAACAAAAAGAAGAAGCCTACCACTTGCATGCTACAAAAAGTTTTGTTGAATGAATACAATGGAATAGATGCAACTGTAGAAAATACATCATACTTGAACAGGAGTCCAAGTTCGTGTAACACAGAAGAATCTGTACAGCCCGACATTAGTTCTTGTTCACCTCTGCCAGCTGTGACTTCTCATAACTCCCCTTCTTCACCTGTGCTACAAGCTTCTGGTGAGCACACACATAAGACACCTCCACATCAGTCACCGCCACATCTGACCCTAACAAATGTACCCTCCCCTCAACCATGTCCTCCTGTCTTAAGTGTTGCCTCTTCACCACCACCTCTCCTTCCTTCTATTCCTTCTCCACTTCCTGACTCCTTGTCTAGTTCTAGTCCCATTTCTTCATGCTCATCACCTCTATCTAATGTAAGTTCACAGTCTCCTCTTCCAGTCTTGTCACCTACAGGATCTCTTTCTCTATCACCTGTTCCTTCCGATGATGACCCTTCCAACTCCATGACATCACTTGGTCCTCCCACCCTCTTTTCATCCTCATCTTCCTCCACTGTCTCTTCCTCTTCCCCCACCTCTTCTTCCTCACGCTCCTCTTCTCCTCCATCTCTTTCAGTAGTTTCTCCTCCTGTAAATCCAGAGCCTTTCCTTACAAAACCTCTTAAAGAGGAGAAAGTTGAAGAGGAGGCAGTAGCAATCGAAAAGCCACATATGGCAAATGAACCTGAAACAGGAAAAGTTCCAGAGACCTTCAATAAAAACTTTGTGTGCAATGTTTGTGAATTACCCTTCCAATCTATTAAAGACCTTACTAAACATTTATCTGTACATGCTGAAGAATGGCCCTTTAAATGTGAATTCTGTGTGCAGCTGTTTAAAGATGCATCAGATTTGTCAGAACATCGTTTTTTACTGCATGGTGTTGGAAAGATATTTGTTTGCTCAGTCTGTAAGAAAGAATTTGCTTTTCTGTGCAACTTGCACCAGCATCAACAGGATCTTCACCCCGATAAAGAATACACCCATCACGAATTAGAAGGTAAAACACTGAGACCTCAGAATTTCACTGATCCCAGCAAGGTAAACATGGACCATATACAGAGTTTGCCAACAGATTCCTTGCTACCCTCTCAGGAAGAGGAAGGAGATCTAAATGACTCATCAGAAGAGCTTTATACAACCATAAAAATAATGGCCTCTGGAGAAAAGACAAAGGAGCCAGATGTGCGCATGGGCCTCAATCAACATTATCCAAGCTTTAAACCCCCTCCATTTCAGTATCACAATAGAAATCCAATGGGTATTGGGGCTACTGCTACAAACTTCACAACTCACAATATTCCACAGACTTTTACTACAGCAATTCGTTGTACTAAATGTGGAAAGAGTGTCGATAATATGCCTGAATTACATAAACACATTTTGGTATGTGCTTCTGCCAGTGATAAGAAAAGATATACCCCTCAAAAGAATCCAGTACCATTGAAACAGATTGTGCATCCCAAAAACGGGATGGTGGTTCTAGACAGTTCTGGAAAAAATGCCTTCAGGCGAATAGGACAGCCTAAAAAATTGAATTTCAGCCTTGAGATAAGCAAACTGTCTTCTAACAAATTAAAACTTACTGCATTGAAGAAAAAGAACCAGCTTGTTCATAAGGCAATCTTACAAAAAAATAAATCTGTGAAGCATAAAGCAGACCTGAAAAGAAATATGTCTGATTCTGAATCTCACGTCTGTCCTTTCTGTAGCAGAGAGTTCACTTATGTTGGCAGTCTAAATAAACACGCAGCTTACAGCTGCCCTAAAAAGCCCACTTCTCCCACCTCGAAAAAACCTACTTCCGGTTCATCAAAGAAAGGCAGAAATGCTTCATACACTATAAACAGTGAGCGAGGGAGCAGCCAGCGAAGGCGAACAGCAGATGCAGAGATTAAAATGCAGAGCACGCAGACTCGGTTAGGAAAAACAAGAGCTCGAAGCTCAGGCCCAATGCAAATTCAGTTGCCCTGTGCATCACTAAAATCCAAGCAAAGTACAAAATATTTTCCTCATGTCAAGTCTAAAAAAAATTCTGCTGCAAAACACTCAAATCTCTTAAGAATGGTCAGGATCACTCCAGGTGAGGTGAAAAAACCAAAAGCAATGGCTCAAAGCCATTCTTCACAAATCTTGCGCAAACCAGCACGGAAGTTGCATGTTCGCATTCAAAAAAGTAAAGCAGTTTTGCAGAATAAATCTACATTGACAAACAAGAAAAGATTGCAAAAGTTTACTGTCAAATCGAGGGAAAGAATTAATGGACCTATAACACGAAGCTCCCAACTAGCAGCAAGTATGGAGCCCTCTGATAATAGGAGAGAAGATATTGGAAAACAAGAATTGAGAGAATTCAGGTAAATAAAAATGATAAAATGCATTTGTTGTTAAACTAGTAGTTAAGGACATAAACTGTTTATGCAGAACTAAGAGTTTACAGTTTCTGAAATCAGTTGTTCTACCATTCATCCTTCCAGGTATCTGAATCATAGACAAACATCACACAAATATATATAAAGCAGGAATACAGTTCCACTAAAAAGGAGAGTTTTTTTAAAAAGACAGGAGGATGTCGTTTTAGGGTATTTTGAAATTAAGATATAAGAGAAAAAATTATCACTTAAGAAATAAGAATTACCTTTCTGGGTCAGACCAATGGTCCATCAAGCTCAGTAGCCTGTTCTCACGGTGGCCAATCCAGGTCACTAGTACCTGGCCAAAACCCAAGGAGTAGCACTATTCCATACTACTGATACAGGGCAAGCAGTCTTCTAACAAAACTGGAACGTTCTTCCGAAGTCTGTCATAGGGGAGAACATCCTCCAGGGATTCAAGACAAAGTTAGACAAGTTACTGCTGAACCAGAACGTATGTATGTATCGCCGAGGGTCACTGAATATTGTGAAATCTCGGCGATACATACAATCCGTTTTTTTCTACTGCAATTCTTTCTACTGCAATTTTTTTGTGACATATTTTTCTTTCCTTTTCTACAACGGACCCCTGATGAAGGTTGTCCGAAACACGGACCGTGCTGGGTCCCCTGTTTGGTAAAAAGGTTTTTAGATATACTTTGGTTGTCACAATAAATTTTGCCTACATCGTTGTACATATCTGCAGTTTTGGTTTGTTTGTTCCTGGTTGGTTTTTTCACTGCAGACAAGGTTGGACCTCCCTTTTCCTTTGGTTTTGTTCCTCTGAGTACAGTATGCATTTTACCGATGGCTGTTTCATATGGGTGCATATTGCAGGTTAGTTCTACATTGATTCAAAGACAATCCAATGCTGGAAGCTACCACTTCCCATGCTTGGTCTGGAGGAAAGCTCTTTTCGAGATCACCTTCGAGTTCCAAGGCCCCAAAATCTGGAACAGCCTCCTGAGCAGCTTGCACCAAATTCCTACTTCAATTCAGTAAGGCGCTGAAAACACATCTGTTCTCTTCACTGCACTGACCTATTCTTATGCAGTCATTTTTATGATATCTATGCATCTCTATCATTTCTAATATTATGTAAGCAATGATTCCTAGCTGACATTTGCAGGATACAAGAATCAATATGGTATGGTACCCGTTAATCAATAAGCAGTGGCACTTTGAGCCACAATAAATGTTCCTTGTAGCTATTGATAAATCTCTCACATCACCCTTGAGACATTTTGGGCAGTCTTCCTTACCGAACTGTTCCACGTATAAGTATAGAACATTTGAGGGCTTCCTTACATGAGCAACTTGCATCAGATATTTCCACTTTTTGAATACATTATCATTTTGGCATCATCTTTACAACTTTATTCCTCTTCCATATAAATGTTTACATTTATTCTAGTGTTTAAAACTATTGTTCCCTGGGGACTGTAGAATAATAATTCAACAGCTTGTTCTCTTCTCTCTGGATTTGTATGATTCTGTCTTTCATGGGTTTCTATTCTTCCTTCAAACTGTTGCCCAGTGATACAAAATATGACCACAAAGTTAAGGGCAGTAGAAAATTTAATTCCAAGCACTCCCATTTTTTGGGAACTTCATTGATTTCTCATACAATTGGTAAATGGTATTTAAAATGAGATTCTTTGACTTTATTGGTACATCTTTTTCCTTTATTGTGCCCTTCTTGATCTTTAACCTATCAGGCTTGTCTTCCTTTACAACTATCTTGAAGAATAAAGATATGTAACAGTATTGTCCTGCGTGGTTCTGAATTATTGAAGGGATTGCTCTTGGCAGTATGATTGGAAACTGTTATGCTCAGTTTGAGGAAGCAGTTAAAGGATTTCTGTTTCCAAACAGCTTTTGTTGAATGATATATCTTGTCTGGTTGGGATACTATATGTTTCTTTCAGTTGCATTTTATTGTGTAATTTGTCTTTGTATATTTTAGTCATATACAGTGGTGCCTCACACAACGAACTTAATTGGTTCCAGGAGCAAGTTTGTTATGTGAAACGTTCGTTATGTGAAACGCGTTTTCCCATAGGAATACATGTAAAAAAAAATAATTCGTTCTGCAGCATAAAATATGCTAAGATGACATAAAAAAGATAAATTTTTTGTTATTATTTTTATTTAGATACATCTAAAAACATACATCTCCCTGTCCTTTTACTTCCACTATCTTCCTATCCCATCTCTATTCCCTTTTGTCCCTCTCCCCATGATCAATCATCTCACCACCTCTCTCTGCCCTCACCCTCAGGGTTCAAGATTGCTTCCACTCTTTTTCCTGTTGTTCTCTCTGCCTGTCACCCTATGATTTAGCATCCCTTCTGCCCTTGTCCAATATTTCCCCTTCTCTCCCTCCCTCTCATCCCCTGCTCCAACATGTGCTTTCAGCGGCCTTCTCCCCCCTTAAGCGTCTTTTCTTCTCCACTCCACCTTTCCTCCCTCCCTGCCTCCACCTTTGTGGCGCTTTTGCACCCGACCGACAACAGAACAGGCCCGGTCGGACAAATCTCCCTGTCCTGTAGCCGCGAATCTAAATTACCTTCTTACAGCAGCTGGATTATTGAAGCTGCTGTAAGAGGTAATTTAGATTCGCGGCTACAGGGCAGGGAGGTTTGTCGGCCGGGCCTGTTGTCGGTCGATCGGGGGACCTGACCAGCTGTGCACATTCTTCGGGGCGGACCGCCCCCTCCCCCCTCTTTCGTTCGCCATTGCCTTCTTCCTACCTGCCCTGCCGCAGCCGCACACAGCCGACCGGAAGTCTTCCTGATGTCAGCGCTGACGTCGGAGGAAGGGAGGGCTTTGCTTAAGCCCTCCCTCCGACGTCAGCGCTGACATCGGGAAGATTTCCGTTCGGCTGTGTGCTGCGACAGGGCAGGTAAGGAGAAGGAGACTACCCTCGCGGCTCGACCAACCCCGCTGCGATCCAACCCCGCAGGAACCCCGGACTTCGTTGTGTGAAACGAAGTCCGTTGTACGAATCAAGACATAAAGTTCGTTGTGCGCAGCGTTCGCTGTGCGAGGCGTTCGCTGTGCGAGGCACCACTGTATATTATTTCTTATGTTTCCTTGTTCATTGCCTAGGACTATAGTGATGGGCAATAAAACATTTCTTTCAATTGATTGTTATAATTATCACTGATTCAAAAACAACTTGGCTAACAGTACTTCAGGTCTGATTTGAGAAACATTGACTCTCACTAGGGAGATGAGTTGTTAAGTCTGCTTCTGATGTTCTTTATCTTGAACCCAGTTAACAGGAAAAGCTGCTAATTGTAGGGGAATAAAAGCTGGTTCCAGCCATATTTTGTTACGCCTCTGGCGTTCAACACCCTGAATATCTCGCTACCATGTAGTAGAGCTAAATGTAAAAGTTTTATGGAATATATTGAGCCATTGTAATATATATTAACACAATATGGGAAGTGTGGCCTCTTTATGAATGCACAGTATCATAGGACACAACTTTTCAGATGCCTTGTTACAATCCTGGTTTTTGCTTTTCTTATCTGTCATATGTCTATAAACGTGTAGTTTTTATTTAGAAAAATAATTATACTGCTTTGCCACTAATACTCTTGGTTTCTTAATTCAAAGGAACCTTCTGTGAAGAAAGAAAAAAAAATGTATTTGAGAAAAGACAGTGTGGAGCTGTTTATTTCCTAAGCTTAGGCGAACACTATGATGATGGATATATGGATGAGCCAGGCTTGCAAAACCAGTTTGAGCTGACTCTAAAACACATATAGTTCAATGCCTTCAGGCTTCTTTTGAAAGACTTCATTCAAGTTGGCTGTGTGTTTTCTTCAGTATGCCCCAGTCCATGCCTAGCTTCAAGATCATTTAGAAAACAAAATGAATTGTGTAAAACAGGCTGGGCTGAAGATAATGTGATGCCATTGGACCGAATTGGAGTTTTTCTCACGGGCCATGTTGGTTACCAGATGGAGGAAGAAGAGACACTTTCAAACCACCCTTGCTAGCAGGGTCTCTGGAAGTTATATAAGTCATTACACACTTAGGGATTGTTGGAATACAAGCAAATAATTTACATTAAACTAAAATGCAATGAATTTATTCTAGTCTACAAAAAAAAAATAAAATCCATCAGATGATGACAGTTGTCCCAGCAAGATGATAAATAATTTCTGTGTTGAAGATTTTCTACTGACCAGCATGGATTGGGAGGAAAGAAGAACTTTTTTATTTTTTAAAATACCTGTTCCTGTTTGGGGTTTTTTTAAACATCCATATGTTCCCATATACATTAGATACATTTCTGGTACTAATTAAAATGCTAGAATCTCACAAATCCAAAAGCCCAAACCTTGGAAACAGTAACCACCTCTTTTGCCAAGGTATGCTAACTGATTAGTATGCGCTAATTGAATTAGCGTGCGCTAATCGCTCACACATCCATAGGCTAACATGCACACGTTAGCGTTTAGTGTGCGCTAATTGGTTAGCGCACCTTAGTAAAAGAGGGCCTAAAGGTTTATGTAGAAATAAAACAGAAATTAAGATACATTAAGAGATTATGGCAGAAGTATTTGCACCTTACTTTTAGCTAAAAGTAACACGTTTGGTCTACTGTTCAGTAACTTAGTTTTTCTATAGGTGCCATTTCTCCAGCGGTTCAGTGTCCTGCAGGGTTTAAATTATGCCCCCTCCCCCCTCCCATACTTTTTTGTTCTTGATTTAAACTGTAATCTACCTCTTACAATTTGTAGCTTAATACTTGTTTAGTGAATTTGTGCCACTTTAATGCTTTCACTTTCACTATCATTCCCAATGTGTTACATTTCTCTTATGGGGGACTTTTGTGTTGAAATATTGTATAAAAAAAAAAAAAAAAGCATTTGTAGGTAATACAAAAATAAAATATTTAAAAATTATTTAAATTGTTTTGAACATTTCAGTTGTACTATGTGATTTATATTTTATGATTTACTTTTTTGAGGGGAAGGTCATTTTTAGGTTGGTGATCTGGAGAATGTTTTTCCTGTATTGAATTTCTGTTAGATTTGTTGAAAAATGATTTAAAAAGAGAATTCTTATGACTATTAAAATTTGACTACAAATGAGGTTGTCATTGCTTTTTAAACATTACAGCATTGACATATATATATATATATTTTAAGTACAGGTCTGCAAATGAAGAACAGTTAATGCTAATTTTCTTCTAGCATGAAATGAACCTTTGTGTACCTGTCATATATGTAAAAAGATCTTTTATGGTGTTACAAGCACTTAATAACCAGGTAGATGTCGCTACCGTGATACATTTTATATAATTGTAACCAATAAAATAAACTTTATAAAAACCTCTGAAGCTTGCTTTTTGTGTACTATAAGTTCTAGCAGGCGCAGAGTACATTTTTGTAGTTAATAACTGATTAAGTGGAGAATGTCAGTTTTTATTTTCATTAACAAAATTCATAAAGTTAACCCAATAAAATTTTTTGTAAGAATTTGCAATAAAATCGGAAAACTTTATTTTAAAAATGGTAAAAGCCTAAAAAAAATAAAACCAATGGCAAAACCTGTTCTTAAAGCTTCAATTTTTTGATCATAGTAAAAAAAAACAACCCAACCCCACAAAAAAAACAAACCCTTTAATCAGCTTTACTTAGCAAATTCCTTTAATTTGTGCATTAAGGGAGGAATTTCATGCATGCTAAATGCTAAGACACCCATAGGAATATAATGGGTGTCTTAGGGCTCTTTTTACAAAGATGCGTTAGAGCTTTAACGCGCTGAATTGCCCCATGCGCTAGACCTTAACACCAGCATTGAGCTGGCGTTTTAGAAGTGTAGCGCGCGCTAAAATCCTGCGTGCGCTAAAAACACGCACCTTCGTAAAAGGGCTCCTGCTGCCCTGAAAACCTGACTGATTTGGAGCCCTCGAAAAATATTACACCTTATGAATTCCAGAAGGAAGCTCTCTTTGACAGCAGGAAAGTGTTGAGACAGCATTAGCAATGAATCTCGAGTTCATCTCTAACATACTCTTGCATGGGGGCTGAGTTTCATTCCTGTCATGGTGTGCACAAAATTAACCTGTTTGAACACATTGACCCCAGGAAGCAAAATATGTCACATCTTGAACAGATTATAGGAGGGCAGACGTGGGTTCAAGTCTGACTGTCATAGTGATGCTAGGGCAGGGGTAGGAGCCAGGTCAGGTTTTCAGGATATCCACAATAAATATGCATGAGATAGATTTGCATCTCAAGGAGGAAGTGCATGCAAATCCTGACCTGGCTCTGGCTCTCGAGGACTGGAATTGCCTACCCCTGTGCTAGGGTAAAAGGTAGCGGCTATTGTGTTCATTTCAGGTCATAGATCTGAAGGAAAGAAGCACTTCAGGATAGGGAGAAGCATGTATCTCGAGGTAAGTTGTCCCGGTGTTACTAGTGAATAATGGTCAACATTTTGATTTTGTGGAGACGAAACGGAAAAGCAAAATAAAGGAATCGATCTCTGGTGACTTATACATATCGCACTAGTGCTGCATCGCATCCAAAGATGCATAGATTGAGGCGAGAACTCGGCATACCAGAGGATATGAAAAGTATGTAATAGCTGATACGAATTCAGACAGATTGGGCTGATGCAAAAGCTTATCTACATTAGGAGTGTGTGGTGCAGTGGTTGGATCTATAGCCTCAGCACCCTGGGGTTGTGGGTTCAAACCCCGCGCTGCTCCTTGTGACCCTGGGCAAGTCACTTAATCTTCCATAGCCCCAGGTACATTACATAGATTGTGAGCCCACCGGGACAGAGAGGGAAAATGCTTGAGTACCTGATTGTAAAAACCGCTTAGATAACCTTGATAGGCGGTATATAAAATCCTAATAAACTTGAAACATAGAATAAGACGGCAGAAGAGGGTCGACAGCCCAACAAGTCTGCCCACTCGAGAACCCTCCCTCCCTAGTATATCCATCCTTTATGCATAACTCTGTAGCACCCCCATCTGTTTGTCCCATTGACTTTTGAAGTCAAGCACGCTACTAGCCTCGACCACATGGCGTGGAAGTTTATTCCATCAACCAATCACCCGTTCGGTGAAGAAGTATTTCCTGATGTCACCATGAAATCTTCCCCCCTTAAGTTTTAGCGGATGCCCTCTTGTTGCCGTGGGGCCCATAAGGAAAAATAATTCTTCCTCCACTTCAATGCGACCTGTAATGTATTTGTATGTCCCCTCTTTCTCTGCGCTCCTCTAGGAAAGGTCTGTCACGCCAAGGATGGCCAGCGTTTCACATTCATGGCTGCTTCAGGGTATGAACACACTGCGCAGAGTGAAGCAGCAAGAGCTGGTTTCTGACAACAGAGGTCTTTGCAGTGTGTTCGTACTCTGAAGCAGCCATGAATGTGAAACGCTGGCCATCGTCCGTGTGACAGGCAAAACTTTGATTTGTTAATCTTTGGAATTTCAGTGGATTTATTTGCATTGCCCAGAGGACCAATTTAATTTGTATATGAGGAGGTTTATCCTGCTATATCTGTCTGGGCTAGATCACTAAAGTCTCTGTCTAACAATCATTGCTTAAACCAGGTTGACTGGTTTAGCAACCAATCGGATTCGCCGACCTGTGCTCGAAACGGCTCACTGTGTGGTTTTCCATGCTGTCGTACATTCTCTGATTCTGGTATGCAAATGAGGTTATTAATATTAAAACCAGGCATCCGATCGATGCCCTAACCTTGCATTCCAGAATCAGATGGGTATTACCAATCTGAAACATCTGACAGGCCTAGCTAGACCTGTCGGTAACTGTGTTAGTGACAGGTCTGCCTGTGTTTTTTTTTCCCTATAGGCACAGATGTGTCCATAAAGCAAAATGAAGTGCCGTGCTGATGACCCCCCCCCCCCTTGATGAACAATCCTGATATAAAATAAATCCTTTCTGCTGCTAACCCCCACACTGACACCCTCCTTCGCAAAGAACCCCCCCCCTGAACTGACCCCTCTCTGAGAGATGCCTTAAGCATCTGAGCCAATGAGGCCCCTCTATGCATCCCAGGATGCACTGGGAAGGGGAAGGCCCGCCATTTTGGAGTGGCGGACCTACAAGCAAGAGGAACTGGGCATCCCTTCCGCTGTCTTCTATTTTTGAGGTATGGGAGTGTTTCGGGGGGGAGGGGGGGAGCTAGGGGCCATCTGGTGGCAGGAAGAAGTGGGCATCCCTCTTGCCAATTTTAAGGGGGAGGGAGTCAGTTGGGAGGACATGGTGGGGGGTTGGTTTGTGGCAGCAAGAGGAAGTGGGCATCATTCCTGCTATTTTTTGGGGAAAGAGTGGGGAGGGGTTGGCTCCGCGTTCCTTGTGGGAGTGGTTTACTGAAGGAGGAGGGAGTGGGCATCTCTCCTGCCAATTTTTTGGGGGAGGGGAAACCATCATCAGGAGGCATTTTTTTTAATGGGGCAAATATTGTGAATGTATGACACACGCACATCTATACCCTATTTCACAGAAATTAATTACTTCATATTCAATACAATATTATTTTTTGAAATGTAAAGTGCTCAGACCCACAAACCAAACTATTCAGTAAAATTTATTGAACTATGGTTGCCACTGGGACCATCACTGCCTTTACACGTTCCTTACCGCCCTGAGATGTGGTGGCTAACAAACCAACATAGGAAAAATATTTTTTTGAACTTATCTTGCTGGTGCTCATAAGTGTTAAAAAGGGCAGGAGAGTCAGAGCAGAGAGCAAGGCGGCAAGAGGAGAGTCGTGGCAGAGCAGGGCAGTCGGAAAGGACCTGAGCGACTGGTCCTCAGCAGTTGCTTATTTTTTGATCAGCCAGCTCAGTTGGTGTCCCTCATTTTTTTAAAGTGAATCGATGCCTGCCTATATTTGCATGCCGTTCCCCCAAATTTGCATGCACGGATTGGGAGCAGATCAGGACTAATTGGGTCAGGGTCGCTAAGTGATCGCAAAATGGTCGGGACACAATCGGTGTCCTTAGTGAATGTAGCCCGTAAACATTAAATCTGTTAGTACGGTATTTGCTTCACATGAGATGAAAGATTTTCTGCTGCCTGAAAAGCTAACTGGATTGCCTCAAGATGTCCCTGCCGGCCAAGGAACAACTTATGCAGCAAATCAGAGCAAGAAGCTGGATCTCTGTTTTCAATACAATATGTCTTTTTTTATGTTTGTCTTTTTCTCTGACAACTCAAATTATGTTCAGAATCCTCAAATCCGGTATCAGGTTAAAAGTGCGCCGAGACAAAGGCGTGCGCAAACAACTGAGCGCAATGCAGAGCCACGGCCAAAGAAAATGACTGTTTTAAAGGGCTTCGACAGGGGGTGTGGGGGGAACCCCCCACTTTATACAGATCACGTCGCATTGTGGGGGGTTGTAGCCCCCCACATTTTACTGAAAACTTCACTTTTTCCCTAAAAAATAGGGAAACAGTTAAATTTCCAGTATAATGAGGGGGGTTACAGCCCCCCAAACCCCCAATGCCACTGCGATCTGTATTAAGTAAGGTGGGGGGGTTCCCCAACAAAAACCCCCATCAGAGCCCCTAAAACCACTCTTTTTCTTCGGTGCACACTTCCGTCTTGCGCTCAGTTGTCGGCGCGCGCCTTTGTCTTCGGCAGTTTTGTCTATGAATCCTCAAATCCTCTTCCTTAGGAAAGGAGCAGTTCTAAAAACATTTTACCAATTCCATAATATTGTGTCAGAAACCACTCATGTTTGCTTCTGATTAGCTTGACCAATGGCTCAGCGCCAACTTCTGTGTTCTGGCACACACAACCCTTGGCCAAGGACCATGATCCAGTAGCTACCGGTTCTAGCCCATTTAGTTGATGGAGAGCCATTCGCTGTAAGCATTAGGTGGTTTGTATCAATCAAATTGTCAATCTACAAATAGCAATGCAAAGACAATATAATCTAAGATAGAAGAAGAAATTGAAATACTGGCAAACCATTAGACCCCCCTAACAAAAATTATCCAAGAAACTGTTAAACTTACTTATATTGTGATGTCATAATGCCTCATTCCACCAATGCCTCAGAGCCAAAGTGATGTCACAAGGGCTTGATTGTCCTGTACTGGGAGAGTGTAGTACAATGGTTGAAACTACAGCCTCATCACCCCGAGGTTGTGGGTTCAAACCAACACTGCTCCTTGTGACCCCAGGCAAGTCACCTACTCCCCCCTCCATTGCCCCAGGTACATTAGATAGATTGTGAGTCCACCGGGAAATTATGCTTGAGTACCTGAATAAATTCATGTAAACTGTTCTGAGCTCCCCTGGGAAAATGGTGTAGAGAACTGAATAAATAGATAGTGTTAAAAGTTTCAGCCTCTGGTAACCAGAGCTGGGATTGTGACATCATAATGCCTTATTCCACCAATAAGAGCCAACCTCAGCAGTGATGTCACAATGGCTTGATTGTCCTATACTCAGCTCACTGTAACTACATTTTGATTTCTGGAGTGGCGCAGTGGTTAAAGCTACAGCCTCAGCACCCTGAGGTTGTGGGTTCAAACCCAAGCTGCTCCTTGTGACCCC
Organism: Geotrypetes seraphini; assembly: GCF_902459505.1. Taxonomy (NCBI): domain Eukaryota; kingdom Metazoa; phylum Chordata; class Amphibia; order Gymnophiona; family Dermophiidae; genus Geotrypetes; species Geotrypetes seraphini. The sequence continues at coordinate 8,816,264 of NC_047098.1, read as the reverse complement.
AGGCAAGTCACTTAATCCCCCCATTGCCCCAGGTACATTAGATAGATTGTGAGCCCACCGGGACAGACAGGGAAAAAATGCTGGAGCATCTGCATAAATTCATGTAAACCGCTCTGAGAACGGTATAAAATCTGAAAATATTAGGGCATTGCTGTTTGTTTCCTTCTTTATTTTCATTGCGGGGCCTACTACTTGGCAGGCCTGAAGGGGTTAAGCGCCGGCTGAGTTCGCATTTCCTTGTGTCTCCGGAATGCCGTTAGAGTAGCAGCCGATGCAGCGGGCGAGGGAGAGAAGACATTGTGTGACCCAGGCTTCCTTTGCAGGGAGGGATCGAGGAAGAAAGGCGACTGCCCTATTTAGAGAGAGGGGGGCGAGAGATTGCCGCAGGTGGGGGGGGGGGTCGGGGGGGGATCGATATCGTTTTTGCCAGCTGCGAAGGAATTCCGGTTGCTAATCTAGGAGGATTTGGAGCTCTCAGACAGCTGCCCTGCAAAGATCACCAGCACCTTGCAACCCCCCCTCCCCCTAGGAAATGTCTTGTGCATTGCACACGTGACAGCTGAAATTCATCAGCTGCGCCGGGACACGGACACTGTGGTTAAATTTGCACTCTGAGCCGGGGCTGCCGCAGGAAAGGGACGCGAAAGCGGGCACCAGAAGCCCTGTGGCTTCCCCCCCAACGCGCGATTCGCTTTTAAAGAGCTCGTAAACCGTGCGATGCACGAAGCTGCGATCGTGTTACCGTAGGGCGAGGACTGCGTGGTGGCGAACCCTTTTATATACCTATTAGACTATGCCATATGACTAATACAAAAGACCCCAAGAGAGCAATGGACTCATCAGCGACCTCCAGCCCTGGAAGCGGCCACGTCACGTTCTCCCAAGTCTTTGGACAGCAGTGCCAGATGATGGAGTCAGGTAAGGACCGTGATCGGTGTCCTTTGCAAACAAGACAACGGGATTACACTCCATTTGGGGATTGAAACGTGTGTGTTTCAAGCGTGTATTGATGAAGTTCACCTCTGGATGGCATGTTTAGGGCAGGGGTAGGCAATTCCGGTCCTCGAGAGCCGGAGCCAGGTCAGGTTTTCAGGATATCCACAATGAATAGGTATGAGATGGATTTGCATGCACTGCCTCCTTGAGACGCAAATCTCATGCATATTTATTGTGGATATCCTGAAAACCTGACCTGGCTCCGGCTCTCAAGGACTGGAATTGCCTTGGATTGGGACTTGTATTTTGCCTTTTTGTAGGTTTACTTTTACAACCACGGTTTACATGCAGGTACTTCAAGTATTTTCCCTATCTGTCCACAGTGGGTTCACAATCTATCTAATGTACCTGGGTCAGTGGAGGATTAAGTGACTTGCCCAAGGTCACAGAGAGCAGAGCGGGGTTTGAACTCGCCACACTCTCCTCCTCAATTGCTTTGCTGTATGTTTGAGTCTTAAAAAATATTTTTATTCTTGGCAGTTGAGTACAAGTGAAGCCCATCTCTAATTTAGTAATTGTTGGATCATTCCACTGATTTTTAAAATGAAGGTTAATTAGCAGGCCCTTTAATCATCAGGCATCATCTCTGCACTTCTGGGGGCTCTGGCCATAGGTTAGAAATTGTGATCAATTACTTTGCCTTTTCTAAATCCCAGCCCCAGGTAAGTACAATCAGCTGTCCAATTAGACCTACAATTTAAGCTGCACCTAAGATGATGGAAGGCCAACGTAGACAAAACGTACAGAAGTCATTCTTTACCGAGGGCAAGATTCTCAAAACATTAATGTACAATGCATCATTGCACTGAGCTTTCTTTATCAAAATTAACCAAAGGCAGCAGAATGGGATGGGCCACAGGGACCAAAGCAGCAATCAATATTTTGTCTAATACAGAACCAGCAACTAAAGGATTTGGGTGACGGGATAATTGCGCGCCAGATGCCAGCGCGCCGACAATCCAGTGCTGACAATTCGGCGGAAGACAGAAGCGTGCAGGGGAAAAAATAATTTTTAAAGAGCTCCGACTGGAGGCTTGGGGTGGCAACCCCCCCCCCCACTTTATTGGTTAGTGTTCACGCTGCCATTGCGGGGGAGGGATGTGTGTGAACCCCCCCCCCCATTATAGAGAAAACAGAACTTTTCCCATAAAAAATCAGAAGAAGTTCCGTTTTCGCTATAACGGAGGTTTCTGAAGCACTCTGTCCCTGAAAGTTTGAAGCCAACTACTTGCTTTCTTCTGCTGAGTCAATTAAAGGATTTAGGAATTTTTGCATTTAGCTCACACCTTTTCAGTAGTAGCTGAAGGTACCTTCCAGTCTCTGGAGGAATTACAGTCTAAGACAGGGTTGCTCAAGTCCGATCCTCGAGATCTACTGGCAGGCCAGGTTTTCAATGAATATGCATGAGAGAGATTTGCATACCAAGAAAGCAGTGCAGGCAAATCTTTCTCATAGAAACATGATGGCAGATAAAGGCCAAATGGCCCATCTAGTCTGCCCATCCGTAGTAACCATTATCTCTTTCTCTCTTCGAGAGATCCCACGTGCCTATCCCAGGCCCTTTTGAATTCAGACACAGTCTCTGTCTCCACCACCTCTTCCGAGAGACTGTTCCACGCATCTACCACCCTTTCCGTAAAAAAGTATTTCCTCAGATTACTCCTGAGCCTATCACCTCTTAACTTCATCCTATGCCCTCTCATTCCAGAGCTTCCTTTCAAGTGCAAGAGATTTGACTCATGCGCATTTACGCCACGTAGGTATTTAAACGTCTCTATCATATCTTCCCTCTCCCGCCTTTTCTGCAAAGTATACAGATTGAGATCTTTAAGTCTGTCCCCGTACGCCTTATGATGAAGACCACGCACCATTTTAGTAGATATTCACCCAAAGTAGCGTACAACAGGTACAGCGTAACAGAAAACTTAAAATATCCTTGAATAAGGTAAATTGAATCCCAGTAACAGTAAAAATTTAACAGCAGTGTAAAACAATCGTACAACAGAAATATGATAAAGATCATCAGAGTATGAATGATACCATAATAAACAGCATGAAAGAACATTCATATAACATAAGTCATATAATATCTCTCTTTCTCTTTGTGGTGTAGTGGTTAGAGCTACAGGATAGGAGGGCTCTTCAGCTTGGAAAAGAGAAGGCCGAGTGGAAGATATGATTGAAGTCTACAAAATCCTGAGTGGAGTAGAATGGGTATAAGTGGATCGATTTTTCACTCTTATCAAAAATTAGAAAAACTAGGGGACACTCGATGAAGTTATAGGGAAATACTTTTAAAACCAATAGGAGGAAATGTTTTTTTTTCCACTCAGAGAATAGTTAAGCTCTGGAATGCGTTGCCAGAGGTTGTGGTAAAAGCAGATAGCGTAGCTGGTTTTAAGAAAGGTTTGGACAAATTCCTGGAGGAAAAGTCCCTAGTCTGTTATTAAGACATGGGGGAAGCCACTGCTTGCCCTGGATCAGTAGTACGGAATGTTGCTACTCTGTGGGTTTTGTCCAGGTACTAGTGACCCGGATTGGCCACCGTGAGAATGGGCTACTGACTTGATGGACCGTTGGTCTGACCCAGTAAGGCTATTCTTATGTTCTCCTTGTAACCCTGGCAAGTTACTTAATCCTCCACTGGGATAGGTGGGGAAAATGTTTGACGTACACGTAAACCACATTGAGTGTGGTTGTAAAGCTACAAAAAGGCAGTGTATAAGCCCCAATCTCTTTCTCTTATGGTAATGGAAATGCGTGCCTCTAACTTGAGCTATAGCACCAAATTCTGATCTTGTCTCTTCCTTCCTTTATCAATAATCCAGTCTCTTAAAAGGGATGATGCAGAGCATTAACGTTATTAGGTCATTGACTGGCACTTTGGTTACATCAGCAACCTGGTAAATTTACAGTCTACAGCAAATCGAGTGATGCTGGGTAACTCTTCACTACACTGAAGCAAATGCTATAGATGGCAAAGGATCCTCTACTACTAAGCATAGTCTCTCGGCCAAGTTATTAAATGAGCGTCACAGGTGTCCTCTATGTGAGTAAGACATCAATTGTGTATTTCACTGATGGTCTTAGCAGAGAAAAGCAAGAGAAATGTTCACACAGTGGAATCGGATTTGGTTGGCAACACTCAAGTCTCTCTTCATTTGGCATCTATGATGCAATCTCGTCGTTTTTTAACGCATAAGGCATTATGGACGCCTTTAAAAATGTCAACAATAAATGATAATCTACAGAGCTGTTGTTGGTCTTGTAAGTCTGAGATTGGAACGTTAGAACGCCCATTTATTCAATCTTTTGGAGGGAAGATGTGGATAACTATATCTGAACTTCTTGATATCACGGAAATCTTATCGTATCAAGTAATTATTATAGGTGAGATGGGATTGAAAATGGAGTTAGATCTGGGGGCCATTGACAACTTACTGTAATGAGTAAATACCATTTTCTATTGAAAGTATATTTGCAAATGGGGGGAGGAGGGTGAATTAAAGTTTACTGTAGGTTTAATCAGTAGAAAATAATATTTATATTTGTATATTTTTGATTAAATGCTAAAGGAAAGGGTGGATGTTATACTAGAAAGAAACTCAAGTGATGTATTTAATTTTAAATGTTTTATTATTTGTACACTTGTTGTAAGTTTAAAAAATGAATAAAGAATTAAAAAAAAAACAAAAGAAAATGGAGTACTGTGTCCAATACTGGTCGCCCTACCTAGAGAAGGATATGGCGATGCTCGAAAGGGTCCAGAGAAGAGCGACAAGGACGATTAAGGGCATGGAAAACCTTTCGTATGCTGAAAGGTTGGAGAAGCTGGGGCTCTTTACCCTGGAAAAGCGGAGACTTAGAGGGGACATGATAGAGACTTATAAAATCATGAAAGGCATAGAGAAGGTGGAGAAGGACAGATTCTTCAGACTAACCGGGCCAACAAAAACAAGAGGGCATTCAGAAAAATGGAGAGGAGACAGATTCAAAACGAATGCTAGGAAGTTCTTCTTCACTCAGAGGGTGGTGGACACCTGGAATGCGCTCGCAGTGGAGGTGATAGGGCAGAGTACAATATTGGGCTTCAAAAAGGGATTGGATGACTTCCTGAAGGAGAAGGGGATTGAAGGGTACAGATAGAGGGCAACTAGACAGGTACTAAATGAATAGGGAATAAAGAATTTAGGTTAAGGACCACTTACAGGTCACGGACCTGGGGGGCCGCCGCGGGAGCGGATTGCTGGGCACGATGGACCCCTGGTCTGACCCGGCAGAGACAATGCTTATGTTCTTATGAGTTAGACATTTATAAGGTGCAGATGTTAACTCTAATAATGATTGCTATTAATAATACTATCTAATTGGAAAGATTTTTCAAAATTAGATTATAATAATCGGTGGAATATGTTATGCTTATATGCTAAGTATGAGAAAATTTTGGCTGTAAGATCCAGCAATTTGAGAACCTTTGTGCAACTTTGTGAACTTAGACTAAGGGTTCCTTTTGCTGAGGTGCGCTAGCGTTTTTAGTGCATGCACGAAATTACCGTGCGCTAAACCCACGCTACTTGGCTAGAACTAATGCCAGCTGAGTGTTGGCGTTAAGGTCTAGCGTGCGCTATTCCGCGTGTTAAGGCCCGAACGCACCTTAGTAAAAGGAGCCCTAAGTGTAATCTAAGGTGAGATTGTTTATGGGTTTATAGTTAAGACTGCAATAGAGAGTAGAGATGAATGCAATCCCCAGGGTCAAGCTAGGTTTCTGATTTAATATAGGATAAGTAAGAAAACTTTTTCTTTGCGCTCAGAAAGATTAGGTCTGGTTGGGGCTTTTGGATATCCTTCTAGAATGCCTCGGCACTGAGTCGTGTGGCGCTTTAAGCGTGATTCTATAAAGGTTATCTTGCGTAGTAGCACCTAAAACGGGCTTAGGCGCATCCTACGTATGCCAGCATCTTCTTGGCCTAAATGAGTGTGCTTAAGTCCAAAACGGGCGCCTACACGCATCCATGATCTGCTAGGTGCCTTGTACAAGGCGCCTACCATCCAATTAAGTGCAGTTTACGTCAATTGCAAGGTGCTAATTGTTAATTATCAGTGCCAATTAAGCTGTACATAAGAACATAAGAAATGCCTTCACCGGATCAGACCGAGGTCCATCAAGTCCGGCGATCCGCTCACGCGGCGGCCCATTTAGGTTCTCTATTATGAAAACCTGAAATTACCGTATCCCTCAATATGATTTGCAAGAAGGTGTATATCCAACTTGTGCTTGAAACCCTGAAGAGTTGTCTCCGCCACAACATCTTCTGGTAGAGAATTCCAGGCGCCCACCACTCGTTGTGAGAAACAGAACTTCCTGGCATTTATCCTGAACCTGCTGCCAGCCAGTTTCAGGCTGTGACCTCTTGTCCGTGTCACATCTGAAAATGTTAGTAATGCTGCTTCTTGGTCTATTTCATCCAATCCTTTTAATATTTTAAAAGTCTCTATCAAATCGCCTCTCAGTCTTCTCCTCTCGAGTATGAACAGTCCCAGTTTCCTGAGGCGTTCTTCATAGCTCAAATTTTTCATTCCTTTGACTAGTTTCGTGGCTCGCCTTTGCACCTTCTCCAACATAGTTATATCCTTCTTGAGGTAAGGAGACCAGTGTTGGACACAGTATTCTAAGTGTGGTCTGACCATTGCTCTATAAAGTGGCATTATGACTTCTTCCGATCTACTCGTGATCCCGTTCTTAATCATGCCCAACATCCTGTTTGCTCTCTTCGCCTCTATTATCGACCCCCGGGTCAGACTGTTTAGCTGTTCAGTGCCTAGGTCGGCTGGCGTATCGATCTAGGTACCTAACTCTTGGCATCATTTATAGAATCTGGGTCTATTATGAACAGTGCCTGGGTGGAGTGTCGATGAATCCTGGATGGTCCGTGCCCGCTCTAGCATCGGCTCACTGGCTGCCTGCCATTTGTTGGCATTCTGCTGTGTGGCCAAGGCCCTGAATTATGACTTATTTCAGCAGCTTGTAACTAAGTTTGTGTCTCGAGACCTTACGGAGTGGCTTAAGGCATTCGGTTCTTGGCTTCAGCACAGCCACTGATGTGCGCTGACTAGACCTTTTGAAGGGTTTCCATTTTAATGGGATCAAACCTTTGGCATTCACATGTTGTTGTTTTCCCCTCTTAGGTTAACAAGCCCTGCCAATGATGCAAGTTGGTGACATCCATCAGGCTCTTTTCCATTAGCAATTTGAGCTGCGTTCTCGTTATTATTGTCTGTGGGAAAACAGCCGTGAAACTGATGAATAAAACCCATAGAAACCCAGAGAGGTTATAATTCTACAATGCTTAGACCACAGATGTGGCGAAACTTTAAGCTCCTGCCTGATGGGCAGAGTTAAGAAGGGAGGAAGGGTGACAATCTCAAACTATCCATTTAGCAGTGATATTCAGTCCTGAAAGGTGCCGGTAGATGCCTTAGCTGAGTGAAAAACGCAGTTTGAAATGATGGTTTAAAAACTGAATGTGCTGGGAAGAGGATGGTGGAGGAGATTTTAAAGTAGCCACCTCTGGGGCCACCCTCGGTCACCCTAATTGGGGAGACCAGCTATGCTAGGAATCCTCTCTCTGCCCATCCCAGGCTTTCTTGAATTCTGTAAACAATTTTTGTTGCTTCTGGAAAGCTAAATGTAAAGTCAACTCAGAATCTAACAGCACAATGTGTGGGGGGTATAATACGTTATTATATGAAGAAATGACTGGGCAAATATATTGCTTGTGTCCTGCACTGAAGCAGTCAATCTCCATTTTCTAAAAGTCGGCCTAAAGTTTTGCCTACTGCCGCTAGCCATAAAAATAGAGGCTTAAATTATTAAAGACACAATAACCCCCCCCCCCCCACACACACACACACACACACTAGAAAATCTACTGAAACATAACTGTGACCCAGGCTGATATTTTCCACAAGAAAAGGAAATGTGCAGGGCATTTCAGAGGAAAAACAATTTTCCTTAGCGTGACTTTTGTTCCCGTCAGGAAAGAGTAGAACTGTCAGTGACAGGAGGGGTTTTGCAGTGTCATCATAACTGCAACAGTGCTTCTGCTTGAACTAAGACATGAAAGATCTCGCCAGTGGCATAATTAATCTGTAGGGCCATTCTACAAATCTCTTCAGGTTCTTTTTTTTTTTTAATTATCATTTAATTTTTATTCCATTTAAGAATGATATCAAACAATTTACACTTGTTTAGGAAACATGAAGAAAATTATACAATAATAACATCATTCCATGAAAAAATATTAATGAAATATCTTCTTCTTAGACCCCAAACCAAAACAAAAGGTGGCGGTCTAAAGATATAGGACTTCTACAGTTAAATACATAAATCAAAATAACAAGAAATGGCTTACCGGATGAACTCCTCCTATATTACATTACCCATTATTCCCTGATGATCTTCTTCAAGTCTAAAAAGTTCCTGAGATGTTCTGGAACAAAAAAAGGCATATTTTATGCCTAAATATTTTATAAAGACATTTACAAGGGTAAGCCAATTGAAAAGTAGCTCCAAGATCTTTCGCTTCTTGTCTCATTAAAAGAAACAACTTTCTCCTCGCTTGTGTCTCTTTATTAATGTCTGGATAGATCCAAATACGCTGTCCCATAAACAGAGCCTGTGTTTTACGAAAATAGAGCTTTAATACCGCATTGAGATCTTGTTGGACTACAAATGAGATAAGTAAAGTAGCTCTTTCCGCAGTTTTTGTTATAGAAGATTCCAATATTTCTGATATATTCCCCACATCAAGTATCTGATTTGCTCCTGGTATTTCGCTCCCTGTCTTCTTTATAGGTGCAGGTATGTGATAAATTTTATTCAAAGGAGGAATAAGATCGGGGGCAAATCCCAGGATTTGAACCAAATAAGTCTTAAATAATTCAACAGATGAAATTTCTGGCATTTTGGAAAAATTCAATAGCCTCAAATTTAATCGTCTATTGTAATTCTCTAATTGCTCTATCTTTCTATGTATCACCAATTTATCTTTTATCAAACCAGCGTTCACGGTTTTTAAAGTATTAAGTTCTTCATTTACAAGTTGGAGTTTAGATTCATTTTCATTTTTTAAATCTTCCATTGTTTTAGTCAAAAAGTCTACCTATGTTATCAATGAAGCCGTTTCACCTGCAGTTCTTCGAACATTTCCATCCATTCTCTGGATCGCTTTCCAGACATCAAGCAGGGTCACCTCCGGGGGAGTCAAGAGAGCCAAAGGGCTAGCTTCTTCCCTTGCTTGTTTTATGTTCCCCGCTGCTGCTTCTTCTCCTTCCGTCCTACTCACCTCAGAAGAGGTCGTTTCCGCAGCCACTTCGGCATCAGAAATTCCCTCTAGCAGTGACGGATTAGCTGCCGGGCACGGAGGTGCTGCCAGGTTGGGAGGCGAAAGAGAAACTTCCGGCTCAGGAGAGACGCCCAAGTCCCGGGACGCCAACTCCAACGAGCCTCGCACCCCGACCTGTAGAGGAGTCCTGGGAGTGAAGTCTAGCAAGGTCTGCCTCAACGGTGTAGAAGTTCCAGCCGGTAGGGGAACAGTCCGGACTTGCCCTTTTCTTTTAGTATGCGGCATACTCGGAGGAAGAAGGCAGACACTCGCCAGCAACACTCCAGCTCACACCGCCATCTTGGACCGCCAAGAAATCTTCTTAACAGCCAACCTCTTTTCAGATTCTTAACGCGGGGCCTGAATGTCTATCACACGTGGATAATGTTATTTCTGGCGGCAACAACATGTAAATAATAACATGGAAGGGCATATTAAAACATACGTCTAAGTCCGATTTGGACATATAGTGCTAGACGCCCAAAAGTCGGCAATGGGAAAATGCCCATTCTCAAAAAACACTAGTACTTATAATAAATATATATAAATATAAATTCCAAGAACAGACACTGCAGTAATAGGTAGTAAATCCCAGAAGTGCAAACAGGTTTCTCGTATATATCGCAACGGGATATCAGATGTGAACTACGAGTATAGCACTCTTTAGGCTTGTCATCTCCTCATTCATCCCTGCGTAGTATGTTTTTTTTATTGAAGTTTTTCATTTGTTTTTATACTATTATACTATTGTATAGCTTATAAGCAAGTTAAATAGTTTTTTTCAACAAGTAGTGTTCATGTTATACAGAGATCCCCAGCCTTGACAAAGATGTGCGAAACGCGTTGGCACGGGGGAGCTTCACTCTAAAGTTGGAGCAATTATTGATGAACCATGCACACAGCATGTTCTTAATGAGCTAAGTTATTCAAACTATTTAACTTACTTATAAGCTATACAATAGTATAATAGTATAAAAACAAATGAAAAACTTCAATAAAAAAAACATACTACGCAGGGATGAATGAGGAGATGACAAGCCTAAAAAGTGCTATACTCGTAGGTCACATCTGATATCCCGTTGCGATATATACGAGAAACCTGTTTACACTTCTGGCATTGACTACCTATTACTGCAGTGTCCGTTCTCAAAAAATGCATCTAAAATATATTTTTACAAAAATCGTCTATCCGGACATTCAGGCCATTGATCGTCCAGACTGCCAGTATGTTTATTGTTATACCACATTTTCAACCCAAAATTTGTTCAAGTCCCAAATGCCCAGAACAAGACCATTTGGACATGGGAAGAGCCAGCATTGTGATGGACCGGACACCCAGACATGACAACTGAGCAGTGGTGCACCTTACAGGGCACTTCTGTGAACTTTACAAAAAGGGTGCCACGTAAAATATTCACCACAACTCCCTTGCAGGTCATGGTGAGCCACCTAAAAAAAAACAAACAGATTTCCACCCGAGTCACATACCTCATGGTGGTAGAGATCCTCATTACTCCCAGCTTGGCATTGTTAATCTTTTTTTTTTCAATAGATGCTTTTAAAACTTTTTAATAAATATAACTTTTAATTTGTAAGATTTTTAAACTTAGCTTGTATGTAGTTTATCCCAGCGGCAACATGAGTTAAGTAGCAAATATGATCTAAGATTCCCCCGTCCTTGAAAAAGTAATGTGAAATGCATTGGCAAAGGGATAAACTATATACAAGCTAAGTTTAAAAAAAATCTTATAAATTAAAAGTTATATTTATAAAAACGTTTAAAAAGTATTTATTGAAAAAAAGATCAACAATGCCAAGCTGGGAGTAATGAGGATCTCTACCACCATGAGGTATGCGACTCGGGTGGAAATCTGAAAATCCCTTCTATGCTTGTGCACTTGTGCTTTTGTGCTGATTTCAACGCTAACTGAGGAAAAGATTTGTTATTTTGGTAGACAGGAAAACTGCCAGAATTTACCAGAGAAGAGCGACTAAGATGGCTAAGGGGTTGGAGGAGCTGCCGTACAGCGAAAGATTAGAGAAACTGGGCCTCTTCTCCCTCGAGCAGAGGAGATTGAGAGGGGACATGATCGAAACATTCAAGGTACTGAAGGGAATAGACTTAGTAGATAAAGACAGGTTGTTCACCCTCTCCAAGGTAGGGAGAACGAGAGGACACTCTCTAAAGTTGAAAGGGGATAGATTCCGTACGAACGTAAGGAAGTTCTTCTTCACCCAGAGAGTGGTGGAAAACTGGAATGCTCTTCCGGAGTCTGTCATAGGGGAAAACACCCTCCAGGGATTCAAGACAAAGTAGATAAAGACAGGTTGCTCACCCTCTCCAAGGTAGGGAGAACGAGAGGACACTCTCTAAAGTTGAAAGGGGATAGATTCCGTACGAACGTAAGGAAGTTCTTCTTCACCCAGAGAGTGGTGGAAAACTGGAACGCTCTTCCGGAGTCTGTCATAGGGGAAAACACCCTTCAGGGATTCAAGATAAAGTTAGACAAGTTCCTGCTGAACAAGAACGTACACAGGTAGGGCTAGTCTCAGTTAGGGCGCTGGTCTTTGACCAGAGGGCAGCTGTGTGAGCAGACTGCTGGGCATGAACCTAGGTTCCTTCAGTGCCCTCGAAAGTATGCCAACTGGGCTTTATCCACCTCTAGTTCAGCTAGCTCTTCGCACAGTCTTCGGGAAACCATTCAAGGTCTACTTTGCTTCTATTCCTAAAAACATGGTCCTATTCCTGGTCCTTCATCTGTAAACAAACATATTTGTTAAGCAATTCAGCTCTGTCCTCATCCTCTTCTGCATAGTCTTCTCCTTAAACCTTGAGTCTGACAATTGCAAGTTTGACTTTCCTCCTATTATTAACACAACTATATAAGAAGTTGCCTCCGCTGGGTCAGACCAGCGGTCTATCGTGCCCAGCAGTCCGCACTCGCGGTGGCCTATCAGGTCCATGACCTGTCAGTGGTCCCTGAACTCATCCTATAACCTATCACTACTTCTATCTGTACCCCTCAATCCCCTTATCCTTCAGGAATTTATTCAAACCCACTTTGAATCCCTGTATTGTGTTCTGTTCAATCATATAAAAAAGTCTTGTCCTCCCATTTTGCAGCAATAACTATATTTTAAATTTCATTTGCATTTTTTATCCAGATTGCTTTCCCAGCTTCTCCCGGTATTCCCGATTTTGTTTGTCTTCCAATTTCTGCAATTTATTGTGGTTTATGAAGGTTAATCTCTTTTTCTTACTTTTGAGAATTACAACAGCCCGCAGTTTCCTAACAAAAAAGGTTAATTACCCTTAAAATATCTCCTTGGAGATTTGCCCATTGCTTTTCTGCTTCCCCCAGATGTTCCCCTCTAGCTAATGACTCCTTGAGGCATTTCCATATTTTGCCAAATATGGTTTTCCTCAAGTCTAGCGCTCTCACTTTTAAATAAACCTTCTCAATGTGCATCCTAATATGGATCAAAAAATGATAGTGAGGGAAATCGATCCATGTAAATCAACTCTGAATAAATATAGGCATTGCTAACAATCAGCTAATAACAGGGGGAAAAAAGACCTCAGACACCCCTTCACTGTGGTGTCTAAAATTCCTTCTGCACCATCCAACTGGAGTCAGTGTAATCGTAAGTTATAAACCACCCCCCCCCTGTAGAACTTCAGAAACAATTATAAAAGGCAGAAATAAGAGGCACTTGTATTTAATCTTCTGTGATCCCAACAGGGACCCATTTCGCAGGTCAGTTCATCAGGGGAGCCAAAGGAGAAATGTTTTGATACAGTGCTTGCCAAAAAAATCCACCAAAGCGTAAGCACTATATGCATGCATTTACTGCAAAAACCCGAAGGCAGGGTACAGTTTAGGAGATGAAGAACTTATGTGCGCGAAAGAAGAGCGGGATTTGGGAGTGATTGTATGTGATGATCTTAAGGTGGTCAAACAGGTTGAAAAGGTGATGGGAAAAGCTAGAAGGATGCTAGGGTGCATAGGGAGCGGTATGGCCAGTAGGAAAAAGGAGGTATTGATGCCCCTGTGTAAGACTTTGGTGAGACCTCATTTAGAATATTGTGTACAATTCTGGAGATATAAAAAGGATGGAGTCTGTCCAGAGGAAGGCTACTAAAATGGTGTGTGGTCTTCGTCATAAGGTGTATGGGGACAGACTTAAAGATCTCAATCTGTATACTTTGGAGGAAAGGCGGGAGAGGGGAGATATGGTAGAGACATTTAAATACCTACGTAATGTAAATGTGCATGAGTCGAGTCTCTTTCATTTGAAAAGAAACTCTGCAATGAGAGGGCATAGGATGAAGTTAAGAGGTGACAGGCTCCAGCGTGATCTGAGGAAATACTTTTTTATAGAAAGGGTGGTAGATGCGTGGAACAGTCTCCCGGTAGAGGTGGTGGAGACAGAAACTATGTCTGGATTCAAGAGGGCCTGGGATAGGCATGTGGGATGTCTCAGAGAGAGAAAGAGATAATGGATACTGCGGATGGGCAGACTAGATGGGCCATTTGGCCTTTATCTGTTCATATTTCTATGAATTCTCCTATCTGTAGCACTATCCTTTTCTTAGCAATATTGTGAATGTCTTCAATTAAATTTTAACATTGCTTTCAAAGGGAAGAAACTACTTTTCACAAGCTAATATCTTAATCCAGGGAGCCCTAGGCATCTGCTAAGACACCTTTAGGTGGAGAGGTTTATAAACGTCTCCCTTCCTTGATCTCTCACTTTAATAGACTTTGAATTACGGAATAAGTTCAGTAACCTTTCATCAAAGTTGTTTACACTGTGTGATAAGCTAATCAGTACTCTAGTATACAAAAAATATTGTGATCGAAGTATTTGCCTTGATCCACTGTGCAGAGTAGCCGAACTGCAGTCTCGGTTGACAATTTGTTACATCATAGTTTTCATCGTTATAGGTATGAATGTAAACTGGTAATGAATAATTAACAGAGGAATTACTTTGCCTGTCTTTCTGTATTAGTAGAGTGTCAAGGTGTTAAGACTCAAAAGGCCAGAGTTCTCGTATTATATCTAAGAAGTGTTTGCAAAAACTGAAATCAAATCTATAGAGATTTATGCAACCGTGAGCCAGTCAGCGTTAACAAAATAATGAGAGAACACAAACCAGGTTTCTGTCTGAATGATCGAGGCATTACTAATCTGGCATGCTACTTGACCAGACAGCTCGGATGAGACAGAAAACGTAAATTATATATTGTGGTTACTAGTAAAGAGTAGCATATTTAAACTTTTGGTGTGCGTATCAGAGAGGAGTGTGTGTGTTGTAAAGGGATGCTTTTTTGTGTGTGTATCAGAGAGGGTTGTTTGTATGTGTGTGTATTGTATGTGTGTTGGGAAGGGATGCTTGTGTGTGTATGTATCAGAGAGGGGTGTGTGCGTTGGAGGGGTGTGTGTGTATGTATCCGAGAGATGTGTATGTGTGTTGGAAAGGAATGTATCAGAGAAGGGTGTGTGTGTGTTGGAAAGGGATGCTTGGTGTGTGTGTGTGTTGGAAATGGATGCTTGTGTGTGTTGGAAAGGGATATTTGTGTGTGTGTGTGTGTATCGGAGAGGGGTGTGTGTGTGTGAGTGTCTGTGTTTTGGAGAGGTAGATAAGACTCAAAAATGTCCAAATGTCAGTCACTAACCTCGACAGTTCGTAGGGCAATGTATCTGATAGGCCCTACTTGAAATGCACTAATGAAACAGATACATCGGTAAGAAATTGGGAACATCCCTACTCAAGGCTTTAGAGAGCGAGAAAATAATTTTAAACTTAAGTGTAATGATTTATATATTCATCTTGCTCTTGTTTGAGCATTAAATACATGTATGCTTATGTCTCACTTGTTTTATTCATTATTATTGTTTAATTACTTGTCTGTCCCCTGAAGAAGGCATTCCAGATTGCCGAAACTGGGATCCTAGTTGGGACCTTTTCCCAATGAACTGTTTTCAAGCCGAGTAACATTATATGGAAGATTTATTTGTATGTTATGAGAATAAATGTGACTGCTGGTTGTTTTAGACATCTTGCCTTCTTTCTTTGTGGTTCACATGTTGAGACAAGTTGTTTAAACTTACTAGGTAACCAGGTGCCTTAAGAGTGCAGTTAAAAGAGGGGAGGCATGATCAAATCTGCAAGCAGCTTGCTAGCAATGTTCTGTATTAACTGTAACCAGGAGATTGGGGACTAGGTAAACAATTACATGGTGCATTGCAGTAGTCTATTTTAGATAAAACTAAAGCATGGCAAGAAAATATCCGCATTGGATGAGGATATAACATCTATAACAGAATGAATTCTTCTGAGAGCTACAAACGATGACCTATGTGCCTCCCATGGTGTAGGGCAGATCCGCTCTTAGGGTCCCTTTTACAAAACCGAGATAGTGATTCTCCTGTGGAAAATGCAACGAATCCCGTTCAATTCCTATGGGCTTAGGTGCATTTGCTGCAGGAGAATTGCTACCGCACCTTTGTAAAAAGGGCCCATAACTCCTAATTACTACCAGTTAAGTTCTTGTTAATTCCAGCCATCGATTGTTTCATCTAACTGACTAACTAGTTTACATATGGATCTGGGATCCATGCCAAATTTGGGGGATTTCTACAGAATTCAGGGAGAGTGTGTTCTAGTAGGAGAATTTCAGGTGAAATAGGGGCATTGGATGACTTCTAGTTATCAAGGATAAGCTAAACTATACAAGATGGTAAAAGCAAGCTTGACCCGATGACCTGCAGATCAAAGGTAACCTTAAAACAACTCTAAAATATTTATCGTATTTCTCTCTCACTTTCTGTCTCAGTGATCTAAGCAAATTGCAGCATATAAATAGCATCATAAAACCACTCTCTAAAATGCAGCTAAATTAGACAGATTAATAATGTATGATAATAGAAAAGATAAGAAACCCTCCCCCAACCGAAGCCATCACCTAGCCACACTGCTCAACATTATAAAGGTGACACAAATATGATCTGAAACAGTAAACCACATGAAAAAAAATGAGAACGCAACGGAGGAGTATCGCCAGCACTACATTAAAACAATTACACATCTAAACTAGCACAAAAATTGACTGGTTAAGCCCCCTCTGTTAAAACTGTGACCATTAATCATAGGAGGGGGGATCTTTTTACTTGCCGTGGGATGCACTCTGGACTTCCATAATCATTTTTGAATGGGCACACATTACCCATGTGCTGAAAAATAGAATTTATTTTATAGCACTGGGGGCAGGCCTGGAGTTGGAGAGTACGCAAGACCTGAGCTAATCGGTTAGTGCAGCTGTATGGCCGTGCCCTATTCTATTAGCACTGGTTAACATGTGAGCTCATGTTGCCTATAAAATAGATGGTGGTAGGGGCTCATATGGTGAGTGCGGTGTAGTGGTTAGAGCTACCGCCTCAGCACCTAATGCAGGGGTGTCAAAGTCCCTCCTCGAGGGCCGCAATCCAGTCGGGTTTTCAGGATTTCCCCCAATGAATATGCATGAGATCTATTAGCATACAATGAAAGCGTGCATGCAAATAGATCTCATGCATATTCATTGGGGAAATCCTGAAAACCTGACTGGATTGCGGCCCTCAAGGAGGGACTTTGACACCCCTGACCTAATGTATCTGGGGCAATGGAGGATTAAGTGACCTGCCCAGGGTCACAAGGAGCAGTGTGGAGTTGGAACTACAGAGTTGCGCGGGGACGGAAATCCCACCCATCCCCGCCAGGATCCTCTCCGTCCCCACCCATCCCCGCCAGGATCCTCTCCAACCCCACCCGTCCCCGCCAGGATCCTCTCCATCCCCACCCATCCCCGCCAGGATCCTCTCCATCCCCACCCATCCCCGCCAGGATCCTCTCCATCCCCACCCATCCCCGCCAGGATCCTCTCCATCCCCACCCATCCCCGCCAGGATCCTCTCCGTCCCCACCCATCCCCGCCAGGATCCTCTCCATCCCCACCCATCCCCGCCAGGATCCTCTCCGTCCCCACCCATCCCCGTCAGGATCCTCTCCGTCCCCACCCATCCCCGTCAGGATCCTCTCCGTCCCCACCCATCCCCGCCAGGATCCTCTCCATCCCCACCCGTCCCCGTCAGGATCCTCTCCGTCCCCACCCATCCCCGCCAGGATCCTCTCCATCCCCACCCGTCCCCGTCAGGATCCTCTCCATCTCCACCCATCCCCGCCAGGATCCTCTCCATCTCCACCCATCCCCGCCAGGATCCTCTCCATCTCCACCCGTCCCCGCCAGGATCCTCTCCGTCCCCACCCATCCCCGCCAGGATCCTCTCCATCCCCACCCATCCCCGCCAGGATCCTCTCCATCTCCACCCGTCCCCGTCAGGATCCTCTCCATCCCCACCCGTCCCCGTCAGGATCCTCTCCATCTCCACCCATCCCCGCCAGGATCCTCTCCATCCCCACCCGTCCCCGTCAGGATCCTCTCCATCTCCACCCATCCCCGCCAGGATCCTCTCCATCTCCACCCATCCCCGCCAGGATCCTCTCCGTCCCCACCCATCCCCGCCAGGATCCTCTCCGTCCCCACCCGTCCCCGCCAGGATCCTCTCCGTCCCCACCCATCCCCGCCAGGATCCTCTCCGTCCCCACCCGTCCCCGCCAGGATCCTCTCCATCCCCACCCGTCCCCGTCAGGATCGTCTCCATCCCCACCCATCCCCGCCAGGATCCTCTCCATCCCCACCCATCCCCGCCAGGATCCTCTCCATCCCCACCCATCCCCGCCAGGATCCTCTCCATCTCCACCCGTCCCCGTCAGGATCCTCTCCATCCCCACCCATCCCCGTCAGGATCCTCTCCATCTCCACCCATCCCCGCCAGGATCCTCTCCATCCCCACCCGTCCCCGCCAGGATCCTCTCCATCCCCGCCCGTCCCCGCCAGGATCCTCTCCATCCCCACCCGTCCCCGTCAGGATCCTCTCCGTCCCCACCCATCCCCGCAAGGAATTACCTCCATCCCCGCCCGTCCCCATAGAAAGCAGCAATTACTTCTGACAGGATCATCAATTCCACACTTTCTTTTGTGTTTGCGCTGCTGTTTTCCTTGTGGAATCTCTTTGGTGGAACCCTTTTTTTGTTTTCTGTTCAGGTAATTAACTTATAAACCCCCTCTTTTACTAAGGCTTAACCCTTATATTATATTATATGGACGAACCCTTCTTCAAGTCTTCCATCCCCACGGGAGTCCCGTGGGCCAGAGGGGGGGTCCCCGTGGGAGTCCCATGGGTTAGGAGGGGATTCCCACGGGTTCCCCGTGGGACTCGTGGGATTCCCGCGATCCCTGTTCCCGTGCAGACCTCTAGTTTGAACCTGTGCAAGAACCTGAATCCTCCACTACCCCAGGTACATTATTACATAGATTATGATCCTACAGGGACAGACGGGGAAAATACTTGACGTACCTGTAGGTAAACTGCTTTGAGTGTGGTTGTAAAACTACAAAAGGCAGTCTACGAGTCCCAATCCCGTTCTCTGATGTCATAATGCCTGGCAGAAACCCAAATAGTAGCAACGTTCCAGAGCTCATATTGTGATGTCATAATGCCTCATTCCTCCAACCTCATCAGTGATGTCACAATGGCTTCATTGTTCTACACTTGGCTCACTTCTGATACTGTATTGGAGGAGAGTGTGGCGCAGTGGTTAGAGCTCCAGCCTCAGCACCCTGAGGTTGTGGGTTCAAGCCCCGCGCTGTTCCTTGTGACCCTGGGCAAGTCGCTTAATCCTCCACTGCCCCAGGTACATTAGATAGATTGTGAGCCCACCGGGACAGACAGGGAAAATGCTTGAAGTACCTGTATGTAAACCACTTTGAGTGTAGTTGTAAAGCTACAAAAAGGTGGTGTACGAGTCCCAATCCCTTTCCTCTCCCTTTCCCTAATGGCCAAATTAGTGCATGGCTATTAATACCGAAAATGCTGTCATTTACCCTTGCAGTCAAAATGGCTAAATAAATGGTGTCGGGTCAAAAGCGCGCCGGGACAAAGGCGCGCCCAGACAATTGAGCGCAGCGCGGAGGCGCGCGTCGCTCAAAATTACTGTTTTTAGGGCTCTGACGGGGGGCCGTGGGGGGGAACCCCCCACTTTACTTAATAGACATCGCGCCGCGTTGTGGGGGCATTTTGGTGGGTTTGGGGGGTTGTAACCCCCCACATTTTACTGAAAACTTCACTTTTTCCCTGTTTTATAGGGAAAAAGTTAAGTTTACAGTAAAATGTAGAGGGTTACAACCCCCCAAACTCCCCATAACGCCGGCGCGATGTCTATTAAGTAAAGTGGGGGGGGGGGTTTCCCCGTCGGAGCCCCTAAAAACAGTAATTTTGAGCGGTGTGCGCCTCCACGCTGTGCTCAATTGTCCGGGCGCGCCTTTGTCTTTCGCGCCGTTGTCTATGAACCAAATAAACAGCAAGGTTAGATATCAGCAGCTCAGATCTCAGTGGGCCTCTTCTCTCAATTTATCACTGGGATTCTTTCTTTTTTAAAAAAATATATAACCTCCTAATCCAACTAGGGCAGATCGGTATTCCATCAGCCAAAATAGATGTGTGTGTGTTCGGTCCTGGCACGTTTTGTAGCTAACAGTCTTTGAAACTGTTTTGAAAATATGCAATTGCATTCTCTGTAGCATTTCTGAGATATCACAACACAAGAAGCTGCCACGGATTTATTTTACACTTACTGGCGTCTTCTGTAAACATGTAGTTGGTGACCAGATGGCTCCCGCTCATAAGGATGAAAACACAGTTACCCACTCCTGTCTTTCCTGTGGAGAAAAGCCAGCCGTACCCAGCTGAAGCCTCTCTCACAGAGGGACGGTGGCATATTGCAAGGGATGCATACCAAAAATGTTTCCCCCTTTGTTTTGGTTTAGTTTGTTTGTTTTTTCTTTTCAAATTCCATGTATTTTTGGGTAGGGGAGAAAGATGAGATTGGCTATTAATGCTTATTATCATTTTTTTTTTTTTTTCTTATTGTAGATTTTAGCGTATGCTTTTTCATTTGGGGCTAAAGGTGGGTTGTATTCAGGTTGAGTAGATATTTTACCTGGGCTTTCTTTTTTTTATATATTAATTTTTATTGATTTTCAAACTTTGACAGTGCCATACAATTAATTTAGATATAAACACTACAAAGAAGGCACTTTAAATACACAATTAATACATAAAACAATCATTTCCTCCTCCCCATAACTTGTTATATGAATATATTAATCTTTATTCATTTTTAAAGCTCCCAGTAAGTGTAACATATAATACAATCATTTATACTTAAATCACACTTAATACATCATCAAATTCTAAACTATATCAAATAATCCCTGGGCTTTCAATGGAACAGGTCACCATTTAATGGCCTTGGTCAGTATTTTTCAAATGATAGCTGCAGCAGTGAAACATACCTGGATCTTCTCCACGGCTACCTGCATATTGGCCAGCACTGAATATATGGCTTTTAAATTTTATTTCTCCCACTAACCCTTTTAAAATACTGTA
The DNA here is from genome assembly GCF_902459505.1 of Geotrypetes seraphini. Classification (NCBI taxonomy): domain Eukaryota; kingdom Metazoa; phylum Chordata; class Amphibia; order Gymnophiona; family Dermophiidae; genus Geotrypetes; species Geotrypetes seraphini. Next base: position 8,795,331 of record NC_047098.1, on the reverse strand, counting down.
GCACTGCGAGCGTTGGAGCTGTTACCTTTGCAGCTGACGCTAAGGTTTTGTAAAAGAGGGGGGGGAGAGCAGGGGGTGGTTATATATCGCCTATCAAAATTATCTAAGTGCTTTACAATCAGGCACTCAAACATTTTCCCTATCTGTTCTGGTGGGTTAAGAACATAAGAACATAAGCAGTGCCTCCGCCGGGTCAGACCATAGGTCCATCCCGCCCAGCAGTCCGCTCCCGCGGCGGCCCGAACAGGTCACGGCCTGTCTGAGTCACCAGAAGGGGCCCCCTTGCCACCTTGGTTTCCCATTGAGTCCTATCTTCCCATCGAAGTCCTAACCCTCCGGTCTTGCACATGCACGACCTGGTTGGATTTCTATACTTATTACCTGGTTAGCTTTCTATACCTGTGTTACATCCCAGCACCTCTCTCAGTATCCCACGATCCCCCTATCCCTCAGGAATCCGTCCAATCCCTGTTTGAATCCTTGTACCGTACTCTGCCTGATCACTTCCTCCGGTAGCGCATTCCAAGTGTCCACAACCCTTTGGGTGAAAAAAAACTTCCTTGCATTTGTTCTGAACCTATCTCCCTTCAGTTTCTCCGAATGCCCCCTCGTGCCTGTTGACCCCTTCAATCTGAAGAATCTGTCCCTTTCCACCTTCTCTATGCCCCTCATGATCTTGAACGTCTCTATCATATCTATTTAACATAGAAACACGATGGCACCTGAAGCCAAATGGCCCATCCGCAGCATCCACTACCTCTTCCTCTCCCTATTGGCTAGGCTCTTAACATTTGCATCTCCTCTTCCTATAGGCTAAGGCTCTTAACACCTGCATTGTGAGGTCATAGAACTTTATGGTTATAGAAGCATGATGGCAGATAAAGGCCAACTGGCCCATTCGCAGCATCCACTATCTCCTCCTCTACCTATTGGCTAAGGCTCTTAACATTTGCATCTCCTCTTCCTATAGGCTAAGGCACTGTGCACCTGCATTGTGAGGTCATAGAGCTGCCCATCCGCAGTAACCATTATCTCTTCCTCTCTTTTAAGAGATCCCAGATGCCTATCCCAGGCCCTCTTGAATTCAGACACAGTCTCTGTCTCCACCACCTTTTCTGGGAGACTGTTCCACGCATCTACCACCCTTTCTGTAAAAAATATTTCCTTAGATTACTCTGGAGCCTATCACCTAACTTCATCCTATGCCCTCTCATTCCAGAGCTTCCTTTCAAATGAAAGAGACTCGACTCATGCGCATTTACACCACATAGGTATTTAAACATCTCTATCATAGCTCCCCTCTCCCACCTCCCACCTTTCCTCCAAAGTATACAGATTGAGATCTTTAAGTCTGTCCCCATAAGCCTTATGACGAAGACCACACATCATTTTAGTAGCCTTCCTCTGGACTGACTCCATCCTTTTTATTTTAAATGAGGTCTCACCAGAGTCTTATATAGGGGCATCAATACCTCTCCCTATGCACCCTAGCATCCTTCTAGCTTTCGCCGTCACCTTTTCAACCTGTTTGGCCACCTTAAGATTATCACATACAATCACACCCAAATCCCATTCTTTATCCCCTAAACTGTACCGTTCCCTCGGGTTTTTGCATCCCAAATGCATGATCTTGTATTTCTTAGCTGCCAAATTTCAGACCATTCTTCAAGCTTCGCCAGGTCTTTCTTTGTGTTATTCACACCAACTAGCGTGTCTACTCTATTGCAGAATTTGGTATCATCCGCAAATATTACCCGACAACCCTTCAGCAATATCTGGGCAATGGAGGTTTAAGTTACTTGCCCAGGGTCACAAGGAGCAGTGCGGGGTTTGAACCCACAACCTCAGGGTGCTGAGGTTATAGCTCTAACCACTAGGTGGTCGATACTGAAATGTATCCGGATAGTGGCAGTGTTTTGTTTTTTTTTCCCCCAGCCGCTGTAGCCTTTCCTCATAGGGGAAGTCGTCCCGTCCGTTATATCATTTTTGTCGCCCCTCTACTTTTTTCTAATTCTGCTATATCTTTTTGAGATATGACGACCAGAATTGCACAACCGCCTCAAATTCTTTGGGAGACTTAGCGGTATATAAGACACCACATTAAATAAAAATAAATAAATCAATTATAACATTCTGATATTTGTTTTCCGTTCCTTTCCTGATAATCCTAACATTCTATTTGCTTTCTTAGCCGCTGCTGCACCCTGAGCTGAAGGTTTCAGCGTATCCTTAACGAGGACACCTAGATCCTTTTTCTGGGCGGTAACAGCTAACATGAAACCCTGCTATAGAGGTTGCAAACTGAAAAAACACCATGAATTCCTTCTCTCACACCAAGCAGCATCATGGGGTAAAGACCTAGAACAATTACTTTCGCCCTCTACTTATGAGGAATTTAGGAAACGTCTAAAAACACACCTGTTCCTAAAACATCTTGACAACCGATCCACTTATCTCTTTCCTCTCAATAGCGACCTACTGTCCTTTTGATCACTTTTCTCCTCAACAATGAATTTCCTGTCTAATTACTTCTCTTTCTTCTTCCCCTCTTGAAGTCAGTCAATTTGTACCTTTGCTTAATCTTTTGTAAACCGCATAGAACTTCACGGTATTGTGGTATATAAGCTGTTATTATTATTATTAATAAACATCATCTACCATTTTGATGCCCAGTCTTGCAAGGTCCCCTTGCGATTATTCACATTCCTCTTGTGATTTAACAACCTTAAACAAGTTTGTGCCATCAGCAAATTTAATTATCTCACTAGTGACTCCCATCTCTAGGTCGTCAATAAATATGTTAAAAAGCAGCGGTCCCAGCATAGACCCCTGGGGAACCCCACTGTGTAATATGAACTGGCTCACCCTTTCAAAGAAATGCAGTAGGTTGGTGAGGCCAGATTTGCCTTGACTAAATCCATGTTGCCTTTCTTCTTTTAATCGGTCCCTTTAATAGTTCTTAGTTACTCCAGCAGTTTGTCGCTCGAGTACCGCATACGTTTTAAAGACTCACTAATTCGAGTACTCTGTAGCACAGTTTTTTGCACCACTGTGTCCTTCACGATAATGAAAAGGTTTGTTTATTATTCTTTATTTAATGATATGTCTTTTAATATATGTTGTTTTAATATATATGATTTTTCAATATGCTTTTCAATATGTCTCTTGACATTCTTACGCAATGTATTGCTTTTATATGTCAAATTTGATATTCTGACTTTCATACGGACTATGTTATTTTTGGCCTTTCTTAAAAAAAAAAGAAGAAAAAAGTACCTTTGTCTGTTCATTTACGTGTCCCCTGAGGAAGGCATTTTACAAAATGGTTAAGGGGCTGGAGGAGTTGCCATACAGCGAAAGATTAGAGAAACTGGACCTCTTCTCCCTCGAACAGAGGAGATTGAGAGGGGACATGATCGAAAGGGAAGTTTTCTACCACTCTCTGTGTGAAGAAGAACTTCCATTCTGTGTAAGTAAGATGACAGTTTTCTGGGAGCCCACAAGAGGGAGCCAAAATACAGCAGATGTGAGGGCTGGAGTCTTGAAACCCATGGCATAAATCTCCACATATGCTAAGGCAGTTTCAAAAGGCTTTCAGGCTGAGCTGGGACTGATCGAAGTTTCACAGCACACACAAAGATGCAAAGCAATTAGCTTGCAGTGCCGTAGCCGAATACGTCACCAAGGCCACTTCAACATTTAATTCATATTGCAAAAAAAAAAAAAAGTGGAGGCTTTGTACAGCCAATAATAAATCACTACTGTTCTTTTTGGAGAGACTAATTTTTTTTCTCCAAACAAAGCTCAGTAATTATTCAGCCTCAGCAAGCATGAAAAATTCTAGGACTGGCTAAGTACAGATTATAAAGGGAGGAAGAGTAAAGTGGGAATGCAAGTCATTCTGTAATCCCCTAATGAAACTGTACCCAGCCTTTGCACCTTATAGACATCAGGATAGGCATGAGTATTTATTTTCAAAAAAAATAATTTTATAGGGACGTTATGATGTACAGGGTGGTGTTTATTTAGATTTCGATCTGGTGCTAGTCACCAATAAACATCCTCCCAGGGCTAAAATTTGAATCGTAGGGTTGCCTGAGCCCGTACTGAAGTCCCTTTAACAAGACGCTGGGGTAGTTCCACAGGGAGTTTAAAGCTCTTCACCAATTGTTTTTGGACTGGTTCTTCCGACATGTTTCGCCTATATCGAGGATGTCCCCCTAATTATGTCGCTCCGGTTCATTCCCAAGTAGTTTTTCTTTCTAGGGTGGGAACGTATATTTCCATCCTCCCCCCTTCCCCCTGGGATCTTTAAGGGCGCAAGTAGCCCTAAGTTACAACACCTTCTGCATTCATAAACCCCATCCCAAACCAAATCTATTTGGATTCCATTCCCAACATCCAAAATTGGTTAGCTACCAAACCCCGCCTCCCTAACTAATAGCCCAAATTCCTTACCTCACTGGCTCTTGTTCCATCTCTCCCAGACACACCTCTTGCCCACTTAAGGGACTGTGGATCAGAAGCAATCCCCACCCGCCCCCCTGCGTTGCTGGTGCTGTGGTTAAGAATGGTGCTGGCTGTCCTGCAACTCATATAGGGCAAAGGGGAGCTTGAGGCGAGGAATTACAGTGCCGGTGAGACCTGGGCAAGGGGGGATCACTCCTCCCACGGGCAGAGTTAGAAGCTACCAACACGTCGGCTCAGTGGTCAGTGAGAGGGGGAGGGAAGGAGGTATGGTAGTAATTTTTAGCTTTTGGGTGGGAGAATTATAACTTGGGGTACTTATTAGCTATGTTGGGGAGGCAATTGATAGAGATGGTCACTATAGATTCTAATGTGGTTGTAACTAGGGGCTCCTTGTCTCTTTAAAGATTCAAGGGAGGGGCTCTAAGAGCATCAACAGGTATGCTTGACTGATGTTCTCGGGGAAAAAGTAGTGATCCATGATGTCTTTTTTTTAATATTAATGAACTGGCCTATATGTATTTGCATGCAGTTCAGCTCATTGCTTTTCCCTTCGCATTGGACCCGATTTTCAGAATTACTCTAATCTGTTCTAATACATTTTTAGCATGCATTACGTAAATGAAAAACTTGGGTCCCTTTTGCTGTGAGATCATGACATTTTAACATGGTGATTTATTCTTGGTTTTCCTGCACTAATTTTATTCCCTATACCACAGGTGTCAAAGTCGGTCCTCGAGGGCCAGAATCCAGTCGGGTTTTCAGGATTTCCCCAATGAATCTGCATGAGATCTATTTGCATGCACTGCTTTCAATGCATATTCATTGGGGAAATCCAGAAAACCCGACTGGATTCCGGCCCTCGAGGAGGGACTTTAACACCCCTGCCCTATACGGTATGAAATATTAACAAGGAGAAATCGGTGTAAAACCACTGCAATAAAGGTCAACAGAATAAGCATTCAAAATGCTACATCATAAATTGTTCCCAATATAAAAGAAAAGGCACATTAAAATCTATTGTGGGTTTTTTTTTTTTTTTGGGGGGGGGTTAACTCTTCTCCTGGAAGTAGAGCTGAAGGCAGGGGCAAAAGATCCCAAAGGGTACTGCTCGGCACTAATCTATCCAAACAAAATCAAATCAGTACCACAGGGGGCTTTATTATCCCCTCTTCTTTTCGATCTCTACATCAAACCAGTACGTGACATGGCCCAAATCAAAATCCACTCCTTCGCTGACGACATTCAACTATACCTACCACTAGGAGCAAATCGCGACACCCAGACCTCAACCATGCACAATTGCTTATCTGAAATGAAACATTGGATGACCCGAACAAATTTCAACTGAACGCCTCCATGACTGAACTACTATGGATTAGGAAGGAAAAATTGCTCCTATACCCGTCCTTCCCTGATCTGGGAATCAACTACTTTGATTGCAAAAGACGAAGTACGGAGCCTAGGAATTATTCTCGACTCAATACCTAACACTCTCCAAACAAGTAGTCTCTTCATCCTTCTACTACCTCCGCCAGCTCTGAAAGATAAGAAACAACTTCACAGAACAAGATTTCACCCAATTACCCAATGCCTTTGTCCTTACACCCCTGGATTACTGCAATGCTTTATTCAATGGTCTTACAGCAAAAAACAAAACAACCCCCCCTCCCCCCCACCAAACAACTACACTGAAAAAACTACAAGCCCATGACCCAGTCTCTCCAGCACTAAGATTGGCCTACTGGCTGCCCATGACCAAACGCTGCATTTTCAAAGGCCTAATGTTGGCATATAAATCCCTCTACAATGTGACACCCAAATACTTCTCAGACAAACTTCCTCTCTGTACCCCAAAGAAAACGCTACGTCCCCAAGACGAAATATGCCTACATACACCATCAGGACACTTCCTCTAACTTCACACAGCCTGGAAATGATCCGATTTCTTACCGAACCTCTGGTAGAGTCTACCTCCTCATACCTGAGCCCTTAAAGGACTTCTTAACTTTGAAAAATCTGTAAAAACCTACCTTTTTTGCCTAGTCACTCCCTCAACCCTTCACCAGCATCAGTAAGTAATCCTATATGAAGATATATTGCAACACACTGTATGTAAACCCTATATTGTAACCCGTTCTGAGCTCTTTGGGGAGGACAGGATATAAATCTAAATAAATAAATTTGAGGCAAGGTGTGGCACTTAGGTCACCAAAGATCCCTGGTGAGCTAAGTCATGGACTCCTCAGCCCCCCCAAATATTCCCTGGTGGGCCAAGTGGATGCACCCCAGACATTCTGACTCCCCCGATACCCCTCCCCTTGATACCACAAAAACAGTCTCTAGTGACCCAAATAGACACCTCCCCCAGGACCTCCCCCACCTTTAAACATTGGAAGGCAGAGGTAAAGTACATGGTTCCTGCCTCCAGCATAGCCATTTTCCAAAATGGTGGCATTTGGCTTTTAGATGCACTGTTATGTTACAGTACATTCTATGCGTTCTTTTAACCCACCAAATCCTCCAAAGAGGAGTTCGAGGCTAGTGGCTTGGTCAACTATTCGAAGATGCTGTGACACGTAAAACATACCCTTGTATATTTAAAATAATCGATTTTGAGTTTCCCCAGTCTTGCTCTCAAACCCTCCCCCCCAGCAGTGAAATATAACTTGAAACCTCTCTCAAACTATGGCAAGACTGTTAATGTATTCTGTACCGTACAAGGTTTTTGGTTAATGTTAAATAAGGTTGAATCTCTCTACAGTAAGCAGCTAAACAGAGTTTGAAATTGTTGGGAAGTGGAAAGCAGAGTGCTTTGTAATGCTGCTTTCTCCTGGCAGTGCAACCATTGGCATGTAGTGATGTCGAGCAGTGAGAACAGGAAACCATGGAAACGGCATGAAGGACCAGTTCTGACAAGGCTATAGCTCCGAGAATAGCTCAGAGGCAGCAAGACAACACTCGGGGCTTTGAGACTGTGTCTATGTGAGAACATATCTACAACCAGGAGGGGAATGGAGGGAGGTAAGGACGTTGCCTTCTTTCCTTCACCCCTCCCATCTGAAAACAGCTATTGTGTTGGCTGAGAGGAAGTGACTGTTTCATAGCAACCGTCTCGCTTGATAGAGGTTCCAAACCGAAGACCTTGAAATTCTCCCACCTGTTCTTCAGACTCTTCTATGGCTCTATATGGTTTACGGTTTTTGTTTATATCCCGCTTTATGCAAAGCGGGTTCCAAAAACACATACATAATAAAATACAGAAATGCATACACTAAAAATACATAACCATCCAAATACAATGCCATATTAATAAACACAAACGCACATAAAATGAACCTCAACAGTCAAGTCTTCACACCATCTTATAAATTGATAACCATCCCCATGACACTTTTCCCACCACAAGCTTCTTAGTAACAAAATGTGCAAACAAAGCAGAAAATATTTCATTTTCATCGTCCTCAGACACCATATTTCATTTGGCAGAACAGTCGTTTAAATACGCTCAAGCTCCCTTGCTTGCCGTAGATAACCTGGAAGCTTGTTCCATTCTGCTGGACCCGCACGTGAAAAGGCTGCAGCCCTCATAGTTTGCATTTTCAGCTCTTTTCTAGAAGATATGAATAGATATTCGTTTCCAGCAGAACGTAACTTTGGGCGCAAGTCCTGGAATGAAATGACCTCTGCCATATATCGTGGTGACCGTTCATGTATCGCTAAGTAAGTTAATACCAACAATTTGTGTCTCACTCTAAACTCCTCTTTGAGCCAGTACAACTTAATATAAAACTCCTTAATAAAATACCTTTACATAGAGTTGCCAGATTTTCCAATCCCTGCCCTAGTCCCGCCCCAGTCCTGCCCTAGACCCGCCCCTCACCGCCTTCTCTTGTTGGGCAGAGAGGGTCCACGCATGTGTGGATTTCCTCCCTGCCTGATGTGATTTGACAAAATGCTGGGTTTTGAAAAGCCGTCTGGACCCCTGGACATGTCCTCGAAAGGACGACATGTCTTGGGGAAATCTGGATGTCTTTGTAGCCCTACCTTTATATGTCAGCAGGTCATTGCTAGAATATTTTCTTGCTATACCTGAACCCCAGATTTTTATGATCACTGGCTTCCCATGTAATGCTTTGAGTTCCTGATGACGGAAGGTGCTGCTTCTCAGACAACCGTGTGTGACCTAGAATTTCCCATTTGAGTACATATTGTCCAATGTCTTGCTGACCTATTTCATTCATTCATTCATTCATTATTATTCTCCCTCTTTGGGGTAGTATCATTAGGAACAGAGCATAAAACACAATACAGGTATTATGTGTGCAAATAAGTAGGATTTAGTATGAATATAGCACACGAAAGGGTCCAGAGAAGAGCGACTAAAATGGTTAAGGGACTGGAGGAGTTGCCATACAGTGAGATAAACTGGGCCTCTTCTCCCTTGAAAAGAGGAGACTGAGAGGGGAAATGATCAAAACATTCAAGATAATGAAGGGAATAGACTTAGTAGATAAAGACAGGTTGTTCACCCTCTCCAAGGTAGATAGAACAAGAGGGCACTCTCTAAAGTTAAAAGGGGATAGATTCCGTACAAATGTAAGGAAGTTCTTTTCCACCCAGAGAGTGGTGGAAAACTGGAACGCTCTTCCGGAGGTTGTTATAGGGGAAAACACCCTCCAGGGATTCAAGACAAAGTTGGACAAATTCCTGCTAAAATGAAATGTACACAGGTGAGGCTGGACTCATTTAGGGCACTGATTTTTGACCTGGGGGCTGCCACATGAGCGGACTGCTAGGCACGATGGAACACTGGTCTGACCCAGCAGCGGCATTTCTTATGTTCTTACTTAGTATTATATGAGTATATACATAGGATGATTGATTAGAGTATAAATATGTCTGTATTGAAAACCATCTAAAAAAGTGAACTCTGTATTGTAACACCATTACAGAAGCTCATGTAAACTGCTCTGAATTGACTCCCCAGTCATTAGTAGCAGTATAGAAGCTTTCAATAAACATAAATATATAACAACTTGCGAAGCTTGAAGAATGGTCTGAAATTTGGCAGCTAAAATTTAATGCTAAGAAATGCAAAGTCATGCATTTGGAATGCAAAACCCCAAGGGAATGGTACATTGGAGGGTGAAGAACTTATGTGCATGACATAAGAGCAGGACTTGGGTGATGATCTTAAGGTGACCAAACAGGTTGAAAAGGTGATGGCGAAAGCTAGAAGGATGCTAGGTTGCATAGGGAGAAGTATGGCCAATAGGAAAAAGGAGGTATTGATGCCTCTGTATAAAACTCTGGTGAGACCTCATTTAGAATATTGTGTACAATTCTGGAAGCTGCACCTTCAAAAAGGTATAAAAAGGATGGAGTCAGTCCAGAGGAAGTCTACTAAAATGGTGTGTGGTCTTCAAGATAAGGCGTATGGGGACAGACTTAAAGATCTCAATCTATATACTTTGGAGGAAAGGCAGGAGAGGGGAGATACGATAGAGATGTTTAAATGCCTATGTAACGTAAATGCACATGAGTTGAGTCTCTTTCATTTGAAAGGAAGCTCTGAAATGAGAGGGGATAGGATGAAGTTAAGAGGTGATAGGCTCAGGAGTAATCTAAAGAAATACTTTTTTTACAGAAAGAGTGGTAGATGCGTGGAACAGTCTCCGGAAGAGATGGTGGAGACAGAGACTGTGTCTGAATTCAAGAAAGCCTGGGATAGGCACGTGAGATCTCTTAGAGAGAGGAAGAGATAATGGTTAATGCGGATGGGCAGACTAGATGGGCCATTTGGCCTTTATCTGCCGTCATGTTATAATGTTTCTATAACCATAAAGTTCTATGACCTCACAATGCAGGTGTAAAGAGCCTTAGCCTATAGGAAGAGGAGATGCAAATGTTTAGCCAATAGGGAGAGGAGGAGATAGTGGATGGGCAGACTGGATGGGCCATTTGGCCTTTATCTGCCATCATATTTCTATGTTTCTAACCGAATGTTCATTTATGTGTAAGCACATTGTGCTTATCTATGCTCTAAGAAGGGTGGTAGTGGGTTGTTAAGGTAGGGAAGCTAAAGGCCAAAAGGGATTATTGGGAAGGGTGCAAGGATAAAGGGTCGTTTGGGGTGAACTGGTAGAACAATATATCTGATTTGGGGGACAAGGTGGGCCAAATGATACCTGGAGCTGTAACAGAGCCAGCTCTGTGGGTGCCAGTAGGCATTGAGCAAAGTGCTTCATAGTATCGGTAGACACCTCCATTTTGAAGTGTTGGTGCCTATGCGTCGGTACAAGTGGACAAGGTTTAATCCACTACTTTTGTGCAAGCCAGGAGTCTCTCTCGGTTCATCGTTTGTAATGTCCCTTTTCCACTGGCTTTTCTATACTAGTGCTGAGCAAATATGCGTGTAGGGAAGGGAGGAGGAAACCTCTTTGAATATTTGGTTTATAATGATTTTCTCCTTTCAGAGACAAACCACCATTCAATCTAATTTTTCTAATCTTTCCTGAGGGACTTTGCCGAATGTATTCATGCCTTGATCTTGCAGAGAAGTGAAAGGAACCTGTCTAATAAAAGTCAGTAATGGTAACATTTTTAATAAGTCAGTCCGTCCTCTGCTGTCAAGCAACCAAACCACTATCCCTCTGCTTGAGGAGCTCATCAGAGGGATTGACCTAAATGTCAAGAAAAATTACTCCATATGGTAATGTAATCACAAAGGAGGCATATCATTCTCCTATGAAGCGTTCCCTGCAGAAATCCTCATAAGAATATCTTTTATATTAAAAAAAAAAAAAAAATACTGTATATCATAATGTGCTCCACAGTCCCTGGATGCTAATCTGATTGGATTTTCTTTCCTGTAAAGTTTTTATGCACTTTCTTGCAATAACACTATTTTCAAGTGCTCATTAACTACTCTCGTATTGAATGGGAAGAACCACATAGGTACTTCATGCACTGTACCCACCTGAATATTGGTGAATTAATTATGATCAGAACAGCAACATGATACGTTTACTCCTCGGACCAGATTACCAAACTTTTCGTACTAGGAAGAGCTCAATAGAACCAGTACATAATGATACGTTATCAAATGGGCTTGTAATATGAAATCTTGAGTTTTGCTCAATGCTGGAGAGCCATAGTCACTTTGTTCTTTATGGGGGTTATTTGATGTGGGGATAAAGCGTGTAGGTCAACTTTTTACGAGCTCAACTGGCTATTCTAAAAAAAAAAAAAAAAAATGTCCTGGGGTATGGAAAACGTAGATGCACAGAAACATTAAGAGTGAGTTTCAGTGGTAATCGCATTAAATCGTTATATGTGTTTATACGTAGGATGATTGACTATGGTGTCTATTGAAAACCATCTAAAAAAACACTAACTCTGTATTGTAACACCTTTAGAGAAGCTCATGTATTGTAACACCATTACAGAAGCTCATGTAAACTGCTCTGAATGGACTCCCCAGTCATTAGTAGCGGTATAGATGCTTTCAATAAATATTAACAAATCAATATGGAGCACATGGAATGGTTTTCATGCGCTTAGTTCTACAGCAGATATGCCTTTGAATTCAGCTGACTCCTGGTGACTACACATAAGGGACCATACTCGCCCATGGATTTCTTGACATGATAGAAGAGTCATTGCTCCCCAACATTGGGGTGGGGTGAGGTGGGGGTGGAGGGTGGGGGAGGAAGAGCATGACTTGGATTACTGCCAGAACCTGCCCAGCACCAAACCCAAGGCAATGGGGGGTTAAGGATGGAATTCTAGAAACGATGCTTAAGATTCGATACTGGGAAAAAAGCATGATTCTACAGAGGGCACATTCATTTGATAGAATTGCGCTTGGTGAAAATTCCCACACCCATCCTTGGATGCCAGACTTGCACCTTCTGAAACCTGGTGCACATGCTGGTACCCAGGTTAGGTGTGCTGTAACTACATGCATAGGCAGTGGAATGCCGTTTTGTTTTGGGGGGAGGGGTCCAGAGGCTCCGCCCTAGCCAGCAGAATCCTGGTTTATGTAGAACAGTCTTTTTCTGGGCCATGGTAAGTCTCCACCTGGAATATTACGCCCAACACTGTTCGCCGTTCATGAAAAAGGACATTGTACTACTCAAAAGGGTCCAGAGAAGAGCGACAAAAATGGTTAAGGGACTGGAGGAATTGCCCCCTTCCCTTCCCTGAAACTCTGGTTGTTCACTGCCGTGAGCCATGACTTATGAATCAACCCTGACTGTAAAGTGGTACACAGTGGCATAGTAAGGGTGCCATGTTAGTGGGGGCCCCGGTACCCCTCCTTCTCCCCTTGCATGCGCTCCCTTCCCTTCTCCTATACCTCAGGTTCACCACCGCGAGCAATAACCTCAACACATGCGTGTCGCGACGGCTTTGTCGCATCCTGGTGCATCGCATAGAAAGTGACGTCGGAGGGAGAGCCGACGGGGTCGCGAGGAGCACATTGAAGTTCTTGTTGCTCACCGTGGTGAACAACCAGAGGTACGGGGAAGGGTGGGGGGGCGCATGGCAGGGGGGAGCAGGAGGGGACAGAGATGAGGGCAGAGGAGGGGTGCCGTCACCCCAGGCGCTTCTCATCCTCGCTATATCACTGCTGGTGCGTGTATATCCTAGTGTGCTGATTTCAAAAGGGGGTGTGGCTTTGGGAGAGTCATGGGTGATTTGGGCGTGGTTTATAGAATAGCGCTAAGTGTGCTTTTTTTTTTTTTTTTCCTGCCATATATAGAATGTATCCCATAATGTCTCAACTGCAGATAAGTGTAACAAAATCTTTTCCTATTTGATATTCTTCTTCCAGGGCTTAAAGTGATTTCATCCACTAATTGAAAGAGATATTTGATCCCTGAAAAGTTTTGTTTTGCATCCCTTGGGGTAAAATCCTCATGTCTCTATGTTTGCAGCAGTGGCGTATTCCCCAGGCCCAGCTTAGTTAAAAGATAGCTGGCATGCATGTGGGCTAACGAGAGAGGGCAGGGCTTGGCAGAGTCGATATTAACTCAATATTTTATTCCATTCATTGCATGTGCTCATTCTCTGTCTCTGCATAAATCTTGACTTAAATATATGAACTGGTGCAGCAAAGTAGAAATAGAAATTTGTTAAATAAAATGTTTGTTCAGTGAATCCAATTATCCCCCGTTAATCCTGTTGCTGTTCTGCAAAAAAAAAAAAAATATCGTAAAGTCATTCTAATCAATTTGCATAAAACTTTTAAGGACTCCCCTCTTTATTCCAGGAGTCTAAGCATAGATGACAAAGCCAAATCACGTAACTCTGCTGCTCCCTCTGGAAAGGGAAAGGGTTGTGTTTATTTAGATTTTGTTTATACAGTGTTGGTTTTTTTTTTTTTTTATAAATCTTTATTAATTTTTAAATATTAACAGTGTAATATAATAATAATAACTTTATTTTTCTATACCGCCATAGTCAGGCGACTTCTAGGCGGTTCACATTGTAAGAAGACTGGACAGTCAGCGAATAATGAGGAGCCTAAAATAGAAAAGTTACATAAACAAGTTACATACTAATTTAAGTTCCATGGGTAAAGGATACATGAAAAATTGGAGCTTCCTGAGAGATTGAATAGCGTTTATGGGGGTTTGTTTTAGTTTGAGGTCGGTCTGTTTTGATCAATGAATTTGTCGAATAGGGCGGTTTTTATTGCTTTTCGGAATGCATTGTAAGTCAGTTTGGGTTCATTTATGCCGTTTCTCAGCCAGACTTATTGTCTATTCACTTGGAACCTGAAGATTCTATCCAGGAAGGATTTGCATCTGCAGCCTGAGATCTTTGGGTAGGCAAAGGTTTTTGTTTCTGATTGTTCGTGTGGGGTTGTGCAGAATGAAGTAAGTTTGCAGGTAGGAAGGTGCCAGTCCCCAGACTTGTTTGAAACAAGATACATGCAAATTTGAATAGTATTCGCGCTTCTATTGGTAACCAGTGCAGTTTTTTTATAGTAGGGGCTGATGTGGTCTTTTTTTCTCAGTCCGAAGATTAAGCGAACGGCGGTGTTTTGTACTAATCTCAATTTTTTTACAAGTCAAAAAAAGCACATTCAACTTTCAGATGTTCAAAATCAATCATTTTATCCCACCCACCCATTGATTAATTAATAACACAAATGTATATACTCTTTCAATAATCTACACTTATTTAAAATAATACAATAGTACAATCCCTCCCCCCTCCCTCCCACCCTGGATGTGTAAAGGAAATGACACAGAAATTAAAGACAAAAATCAACTACAGAGAAGTAATAAAAGATGTCAACTATGCCCCAGCATTTCAGCATTCATTTTTTCATACTTATAACTAGAGCATAAGTTCGCCCACCAAAAAGGAAGATTCAGGCGATCGTAATTTTTCCAATTTCGGGTTATCATCTGCATGGCTTTGCCGGTCATAATTAGGAAAAGACGGCATGTATAACGGTCCATGGGGTGGGGGGCTTAATATGTATTAATGTTCCACATACGACCGCTTCATAAGTCAATGGAATTGATGAACCAAGTATAACATTAATCTGTCCCAATATCGACTTCCAAAAGTTGAGTATCAAGGACAATAGAACAACAGATGATCCAGCGTCCCAATGTCTAGATACAGCAGGGGTGCCCAATAGGTCGATCGCGATTGATCGGTAGCTCGCAAAGGCAAAGTGAGTCGATCATCCAGGACTCACTTTGCCTTGGCGATCTATCAGGCCGATCAATCTTCCTCTCCCCGACGTCAATTCTGCCGTCGGAGAGGAAGTTCGGGCCAGCCAATCGCTGGTGACACATTTGAATTTTGGTGGGAGTGTCCGTGGGCACAATTTTTAAATTCTGGTGGAGAAGTCTGTGGTCACATTTTAAAAAATTTCTGACAGACAAAAGGGGGTGGAAACTTCTAGATGGAGTGAGAAGGCATTTGTCCTCGACCCCCAGTCCTTTTTGCGCTGATTTTCTTATGGACGAGTGGTTACCATGCTTTGTTTATGGAGATCCTTTTATTTCCATTGAAGTTACTGGGGTGTCTTGCTATCTCGATTGCCTCTTTGATTCTTCTTGGCCGCCAGCAGTCATTTTTCTCCAGGACTTTTGTGTTTTTAAATCTAATCATATGATCAGTTTCCCTGCATGGTCGGTCACTAGCCAATCCAGCAAGCAGGATATTCAGCGGGGGATAGGCAGCTCTCTCCTGCTGAATAGCGTCGGATAGTCAGCCAAACAGTTCTTAGCCGGCTGAGAGCCATTCCTTGTTGGCTAAGTCTTGCTGAACATCGGGGAGAGAGGATTCAGGTAAGCTAATTCAAGTTTCAAGTTTATTGAATTTTCATAACTCGCCAATTGTTCAAACCGTCTAGGCTCCTGGGGTAGATGGATGGAAGAGGAAAGAGGGCCAGATTGAACATTATAAGAGCATAAGAATTGCAATACTGGGAGAAGACTAAATTGGTTAGCACGCCTTAGTAAAAGGATCCCTTAGTACAATAAATGAAGCTTTCAAGACACTGAGCTCTCTCATGGATATGACATCACCTTCCAGTGGAGGCCCCTTATATAATCCAATCCCCATACATCTTTTCTGGTATCATAATAGCGCCTGGCTTCTTAAGATCATTGTTGCAAACCTAAGTGTGTTCAGAAGTTGTTGTTTTTTTTAAAAAGGAGCAAGAACCAATAAAATGCCTGCTTCGTAAATAAATATCGAAAATGTGATAGCAGTATGAAAGCGTGGCTCGCAGATTAACCCAGAAACCAAGGTCACGTGCAGAGAGCTGAGTCCATTTTGCCTACCACGGCAGTGTTGAAAAACCGACTTAATCTCTCCTCTTTACCATCAATTTCTCATCACTAAGAATTGTTTTGGTTCATCTTATGCCTCCTGAAATCACAGTGTCATTTGTCCAGGGCCTAGCGGGGGAACAGTTGCTCCTCTGCACATCCACCACCGAGTTTCTGTGATTTATGAGAAATACCGGAAAATGCATGACTCTTTCTGTGCTCGTCAGGATCTGTAGCGCATCACAAACAGTTGCATCGGAGTAGAGAGAGCTTAGGAATTAGATACACGTAAAACGGCGCTCTTGGTTTCCAGCATTATCCAGAAGCAATGTGTCTGCCAGAGCTCTGCAAAGAGAAAGTGATTTGCCCAGAGTCAAATGTGGCAGCTGGGGCTTGAATTGTGCATCGAAAAAAATCTCCTAAGTCATAGTTTTATGTTCAGCTACAGCTCCCTCTCATAAATTGTCAACTATATAAATTAGATATACAGATCTCTCTATATTAGGTATATGGCTCTGTGTGTATGTGTAGACAATCTATAGATAGATAGATGAATAAGAGGGAGAGATGTAGCCAGAAGTCACATTTTTTTTTTTTTGGGGGGGGACCCCAAGGACTGAAGTCAGGTATTTTCTCCCTCTAAATGCGTAACTGTAGACATACAAGTACATATCCACTTGGTTATGCTAATATTCTGCAATGAGGCATCTACTTTCCTTTACAGAATAGGCTTCAGTGAGGTTCAAGTTCAATGTATTTGATATACCACAAATCTAATCTAATAATTTGTGAGTCACACAAGCCTAAACAGGGAAAAGGGTAGAATAGGCAGAGAGGGGAAGTAAGGAAGAGATGAGGGCAGAAGGAGGAGAAAACCTAACCCTATTAAGTGAAAGAACAGGTGCATAAGATGATCTTGTACGTCTAATTGCCATAGAGTAGAGTTTTCAGTAGCTTCCGGAATTGTGCGTGGTTGGCTTCTGTTCTTATTGTCTCTGCGAGATCATTCCAGATTTTGACTCCTAGGAAAGTGAATGTGCACAAAAATTTTGACAAACAAATTTGAGAACATGAGGAAAGGAAAGAATGGGTAGGTTACAATAAAAACGAAAGGGTAGGGGAGGGCGTAAAACAAATAAGGTAGGGATAAAAGAACAGATTTGATTTCTGGCCATGCATGTTGTGATGTAATCAGGAAGACCAAAGAAGGAGAAGTTGCCTGTGATTATGACTGAGCAAACAGAAGGTGAGAGTTAAGAGCAAAAAGCCGAAGAAAAATGGTATGCCTCTAATTGCATCTTGAATGTCACAAATGATTTTTCCAAATGGAGGTAATAAGGTAAAGAATTCCAGAGAGTGGGAGCCATGACAGAAAATAAAGAATTCCTATGAAAATCAACAAATAATTGTCGACATGAGGGAACGACCCATAACTGTTATTGAGATGAGCGTAGGATTCTTTGTGGAGAATATGGAACCAGGAGACTAAATAAAAACGAAGAAAGACCACTTGATAGTATTTGATGAGAAAGAATATTGTATTGAAAAGGAATGCGATAAGACACTGGAAGGATATGTTCTGTTTTGAAGAGTAGTGTGACATGGTCGAACTTAGAACCATGGTGAAGTCGTCTAACTGAACTAATTGTAATCGGCGTAGCTGACATTTCAGGAGACCAAGAAGGATGGAATTGCAGTAGTCGAGTTTAGACAGCACGAGGGAATGTATAAGGGTGCGGAGTGAGCTTTATTGAAGATATGAGCGAATGGCTCGAATTTGACGGAGAGCATAGAAAGAAGAAGATACCATCTTAGAGATGTGTGAATGGAAGTGTAAGGTATTGTCTATTACAACCCCGAAGATTTTGGTCTTTGGTGAAAATTTTAAGATACCACTTTGTAAATATATCCTGTCAACAACCTTTATATCTCCGCTTCTAATCTCCTTCTCGAGTCTTATTATAGCTCACCAACACAGATCAGTTTTGCCTCTTTTGTAAACCGCGTAGACCCACAAAGCTTTTGCAATATACAAAGAAAAATTGATGCTATGTTACATGTTCAATTTCTTTCAATCGTTTCTTGGAATAAGGTTGTCCTACAAGCATTTTTCTCTGGTGCAGAATAATAGACTACTGTATTTGTTTTCCACTTAGTCGATGAAGCCGTCCATGCAATGTGTGGGGGCGGCGAAAAGGGCGAACAGAATGCTAGGAATGATTAAAAAGGGGATCACGAACAGATCGGAGAAGGTTATTATGCCGCTGTACCGGGCCATCGTACGCCCTCACCTGGAATACTGCGTCCAGCACTGGTCGTCGTACATGAAGACGGACACAGTACTACTCAAAAGGGTCCAGAGAAGAGCGACTAAAATGGTTAAGGGGCTGGAGGAGTTGCCATACAGTGAGAGATTAGAGAACTGGGCCTCTTCTCCCTTGAAAAGAGGAGACTGATTGGGGACATGATCGAAACATTCAAGATAATGAAGGGAATAGACTTAGTAGATAAAGACAGGTTGTTCACCCTCTCCAAGGTAGAGAGAACGAGAGGGCACTCTCTAAAGTTGAAAGGGGATAGATTCCGTCCAAAAGTAAGGAAGTTCTTCTTCACCCAGAGATTGGTAGAAAACTGGAACGCTCTTCTGGAGGCTGTTATAGGGGAAAACACCCTCCAGGGATTCAAGACAAAGTTAGACAAGTTCCTGCTGAACCAGAACATACGCAGGTAAGGCTAGTCTCAGTTAGGGCAATGGTCTTTGACGTAAGGGCCACTGCCTGAGCGGGCTGCTGGGCACGATGGACCACTGGTCTGACCCAGTAGTGGCAGTTCTTATGTTCTATGCTATATCAGAGTGAAACTTCCTTTTTTTTTTAATTAGTACTAATCCCATCTCTACAGATCTGGATTAATTCATGCTGCTGCTATAGGAGTCTGTGTGCATTTCAGATGAGTTTATTTACAAGTAGCTTGGTATATGCTGGCAGAAATATATACTGAAGTGTTTTCAGTTTTTCATTCAATTAATTTCTCCTGAAGCCTGTTTTCCTTTTACTGCTCCCTCTATGGTCTTTAGAAGCCAGCGCTTGCTTTTTCCCATCGACTCTGAGAAGTGTAAATAAGGGGCTAAGACAGTAGGGCTATGACAGGAGTTCTTACCCGCCTTTGGAAGGATTATATCTTTCCTTAAGTTTCCCACCTTTTAATTATCTTACCTGTGGTTTCTTATCGTCACAGGTGAAGGCTAATCTCGAGCACATTTTCCAAGACGGGTTGTGGGACACCTAATGATCTGTGTGGTCCATGCAGTGCTGTCGGGAGGCTGCTTTTGGGAACTTAAGTCTCGTCTCACTAACAGTTCCCTACGGAAGTCCTGCCAGAAACCGGCTTCATGTGAACATAACCGAAATCCAAGAACCTACTAAGTAGCAAGGGAAGACAAAACAACAGTCTGTGCCACCATTTGAATGAGATAAGGGGTTCTCAGCCCAGGCCTCGATGCTCAAAAGTCCCTGTTAAAACCTCATGTCCCCTTGCAGTCCCGCTAAAATTTCCGATCTGGAAATGGCAGGTGATGGTTGAAGCCCCCCCCCCCCCCCACCACCACCACACACACATGCAAACAAAGTTCTCCCAAACCCCATAAGCTCCTTCTTGGAGAAAGTGGCTCACGCATGCACACAATAATTTTTCTGGGCAGAGGCATCCATATGTGATGTGATCAGACTGGGTCTATATTTATGACATTATTTTTTATTAATGTAATAAAGTAACATAGAAACATAGAACATGATGGCAGAAAAGGGCCACGGCCCATCCAGTCTGCCCACACTAATGGCCCACCCCCTAACTACCTCCATGAAGAGATCCCACATGCCAATGCCATCTTTTCTTAAAATCTGGCACGCTGCTGGCCTCAATTACCTGTTGTGGAAGATTATTCCAGCGGTCAACCACCCTTTTGGTGAAGAAATATTTTCTGGTGTCGCCATGAAATTTCCCACACCTGATTTTCAACGGATGCCCTCTGGTTGATATTTTGACATCTCTTATGCCTCTTGTTTTTGGTGTTTCTGTGATATTGTTAAGGTTTAATTCTTCTTCCCCCTTTGTGTTTGCATGTGAGCAGAAAAGCCGTCAAAAGTGCATGCCATAGCATGCATTTTTGACATCAATGGCTGAGGGAGGTGGGCCGACCATAAACCATACAAATGGCTCATATAGTCTTTTTTTTTCTTTTTTCTGCCTGCCTCGGAATACATCACTTTTCTGGAGAAACATTTCCCCCCCCCCCCAAAGTCAAAGCAGAGAAAAAAGGAAATTCATTTTAATTTTGACCCCCCTGCCATGCTTTCGGTACTTCACGATGGTGAACACTTGTAACATGTCTATATAGCATTCATGCTTGGTAGGTGTGCATTCTAGTTTACTGTAAACAATTTTTTATTGAGCACAGCAGAAGCAAAGAAAAAGGCTATGAATACAACAAAGAACACACAGGTGCACCAAAAGCCATACAGCAATTATATCCCAAGCCCCAGAACCCCACCACCACTCCCCCCCTCCCACCTCCAAACAACAATAACCAAAAGAAAAAAAAAAAAACCAACCCCAGACCCCATCCAGCCCATCCAAGGAGGGAGGTCAGAACAGGAACCAAGCAAAAGCAGAACATTCAGGGCCCTGGACTCTGATGAGCCCCCCAAAAATCTGAAAGTGGACCTCCCGAGGAAGAAAGAGAAAAATTGAAAGGGGAGAAAAGAAAAAAGAAAAACAGAAAAAGGTGGGGTGGGGGGAGGGAAAAAGCGGATAAAAGCCGGGAAGAGGCCACCCCAAGGCCGTGAGGTGTGCATTCTAGTTGCCAGTAGGATAAGGTATGGGATGCGAGCGAGGGAGGTAATGTGGGTGTCTGGGTTTGGGTCATCAGTTTGAACCCATAAAAATCCAGAACCGGGGCATTTGATGCACCTTATTTTTCTGGTCATGCAATTCTACTCACTAAAGCTTATCTACAAACATGTAAAATTAAAAATGCAGTGACAGCTGCTGATTCTGTTGTATCCAGCATGACAGGCAATCATCCTTGAATGAATTCTAGTTACAGAGGGTATAAAACCAAAGAGTTTACATAAGGTCTCCTGGCAATTTAATTAACTATTGCTTAAATAAGGATTTTGACTTGAAGAGGATGGGTCTGGTAACTATCCTTCCTGATATCTTGAAAAGAATGAGTTCCTTTATGTTACTGTTGGAAAGAGTAAGTTTGCACTCAGTTAAAAACATAAGAATAGCCCTACTGGGTCAGACCAATGGTCCATCAAGCCCAGTAGCCTGTTCTCACGGTGGCCAATCCAGGTCACTAGTACCTGGCCAAAACCCAAGGTGTAGCAATATTCCATACTACCAATCCAGGGCAAGCAGTGGCTTCCCCCTGTCTTTGTCAACAACAAACTATGGACTTTTCCAAACCTTTCTCAAAACCAGCTACGCTATCCGCTCTTACCACAACCTCTGGCAACGCGTTCCAGAGCTTAACTATTCTCTGAATGAAAACAAAATTTCCTCCTATTGGTTTTAAAAGTATTTCCCTGTAACTTCGAGTGTCCCCCTAGTCTTTGTAATTTTTGACAGAGTGAAAATTCGATCCACTTCTACCCGTTCTACTCCACTCAGGATTTTGTAGACTTCAATCCTATCTCCCCTCAGCCGTCTCTTTTCCAAGCTGAAGAGCCCTAACCTTTTTAGTCTTTCCTCATACGAGAGGAGTTCCATCTCCTTTACCATCTTGGTTGCTCTTCTTTGAACCTTTTCTAGTACCGCTATATCTTTCTTGAGATAAGGAGACCAGATTTGAACGCAATACTCCAGGTGAGGTTGCACCATGGAGCGATACAGAGGCATTATAATATCTTTAGTCTTGTTAACCATCTCTTTTAAAATAATTCCTAGCATCTTGTTCATTTTTTTGGATTGCCACCGCACATTGGGCGGAAGGTTTCATCATATTTTCTACAGTGACACCTAGATCCCTTTCTTGGGCACTAACCCCCAAGGTGGACCCTAGCATCCAGTATCCGTGATTTGGGTTATTCTTCCCAATGTGCATCACTTTGCGTTTGTCCACATTAAATTTCATCTGCCACTTGGACGCCCAGTCTTCCAATTTCCCAAGGTCTGCCTGCAATGTTTCACAATCCGCATTCATTTTAACAACTTTGAACAGTTTAGTGTCATCTGCAAATGTAATCACCTTACTCGTATTTTTGTATTTTATTTGATTATAATATATTATATTGCTAATTACGTATGTAACTTTGGAACCCGCTTAGCATTGTTGGATTTGTAGGGTAAAAATATTTTTTAAATAAATAACAATAATTGTGAATAGCCCACATCAACAGGATTGCATCATTTTATCTAGGCTCTGCATCCCACGTATAACCTTTAGCTGGGCAGGGGAGGGTTGTTTTCAGAAAAGCTATTTACCAAGTCAATTACTTTGAAAATTGACCTTTCAAAGGTTTCTAATTCTTCTTCCCCTCTCTGTTAATATCTTTTAGAGCTGGTGCAGTGAATCGAGGCTGGTTCATCGCAATGTATCTGGATTCTTCGCTTTCATTTATTATTCCAATACTTGGGAGATACGGAATGGTTTTCTTATCTGCTCTGTCAGATTCTGACTGTGAGGGGATCAGGGCTGAAAATGTTTCTTTGCATTGCACAGCTGTGTAGCTAAGAAATACGGCAGGCTCGAGATTAATCTTGCTCCAAGGTTAGAAGAGAAAGGAGGTATATTTAGATCTTAATAAATGAGAAAAATTGAGAAGTGATTAAGTGCATGGGAATAAAACCATGCTGATTTAAATAAGCATTGGTTTTCTGATGAGCAGAGAGTTCTGACGAACAGAGAGTTCTGCTTAATAAAACAGTGTGAAATGTTGTATGAATCGGTGAAATACAGCAAAGTAGTTGCTCTGTTTCCTAGAAGTAAGAAATCCTATTGACTAATGTCTGTTGTCTAATTGACATGTTTTCTTGTGAGCTAAGTTAGAACAGCCACAGAAGTAGCCTTCTCAGCCCTTGTCACTCGGTGGCGACACCTGCTGGCTGGAGCTAGAATGCATATATTCTGAATTCTAGAGCAGTGGTGCCCAACCCTGTCCTGGAGGACCAGCAGCCAGTCAGGTTTTCAGGATAGCTCTAATGAATATGTGTGGGACAGATCTGCATGCCTGTCTCCTCCATTATATGCAAATCTCTCTCATGCATATTCATTTGGGTTATCCCAAAAATCCCACTGGCTGGTGGTCCTCCAGGACAGGGTTGGGAACCACTGTTCTAGAGGGAATAATGGGGGGTAGGGGATTGCAATTCTATAACTAGGCACCTGGTAGATGCCACAGTGGGGCACACTGTGCCCCAATTCTACAATGGCACTTGGGTGCACCTAAGTTCTTATGGAATACTAACGCAAACCTGCTTTGGCATGCCAAAGTAGTTCATGATCTCTTCAGGTCAATGACTGGTGCAAGTGGGCGTGCTTACGTGTGCAAATCTATGCATTCAACTGATGGTATACTATAAGTGGTGCACATTGTTTGGTGCCCGTGTGTATGCCCCCTTTCCCTGGGTGCCTTGGTCGGAGCACAAAACTGTTCTAGGAACCTAACTTAGGGGTCCTTTTACTGAGGCACGTGTGGTAAATGCTAAGGCACCCATAGAATATAAAACGCCTTAGTAAAAGGACCCCTTAAATATTCAATTAGGCCTAATCGGCACTATTTATTGAAAATCACCATTAAATAGTGATTTAAAAACAATTAATTCTTTGGTGGGCACATAATTTGATAGCCTCCAACTTGTTCCAGATACTGCCATTAAACTAATAACTGGACATAGAAAATCCGATCGTGTTAACACCACTTTTAAAATTAGTCCATATCACTTCACATTACTTATAAAATATTCTTACTTGTCTTTAAAATACATAAGAACATAAGCATTGTCTCTGCCGGGTCAGACCAGGGGTCCATCGTGCCCAGCAGTCTGCTCCCGCGGCGGCCCCCCAGGTCTGTGACCTGTAAGTGGTCCTTAACCTAAATTCTTTATTCCCTATTCATTTAGTACCTGTATAGTTGCCCTCTATCTGTACCCTTCAATCCCCTTCTCCTTCAGGAAGTCATCCAATCCCTTTTTGAAGCCCAATATTGTACTCTGCCTTATCACCTCTACTGGGAGCGCATTCCAGGTGTCCACCATTCATTTTGAATCTGTCTCCTCTCAATTTTTCTGAATGCCCTCTTGTTTTTGTTGGCCCGGTTAGTCTGAAGAATCTGTCCTTCTCCACCTTCTCTATGCCTTTCATGATTTTATAAGTCTCTATCATGTCCCCTCTAAGTCTCCGCTTTTCCAGGGTAAAGAGCCCCAGCTTCTCCAACCTTTCAGCATATGAAAGGTTTTCCATGCTTTTTATCATCCTTGTCGCTCTTCTCTGGACCCTCTCAAGTATCGCCATATCCTTCTCTGGTAGGGCGACCAGTATTGGACACAGTACTCGATGTTCCTCTTTATCTCAGCAGACATGGTCCTTCAAGAACTTTAAGGTCTATTAAACAAAACCATCTGATTATACCTACATTCAGAGAAATTTCTCCAAATACCATTCCAAGTGCTATTTTTTTCTGTATAAGGATCCGAATTATGGAATCTCCTCCCTAACCATCTGAGATTTTTGTTTGCTGATGCTTAATTTTTCAATACTGTATTGAAATTTATTCACATATATAAATGAATTTAGGTTATTTACCTGTGCACAATTCTTGGCGAACCCCCTATAGAATTAGCCCTTGTAGGAGAACAGACGTTGTGGGCCTGGAATATTTAAATTCTGTCTGAAAATATTTCACAGCCTATTTGAAATCTATCAGTGTGACGGAGCCTGTGTGCGTATAGTGGTGAGGATGGATGGTCCAGTTGTATATACTGTACTTCCATCCATATAAATGCGGCAGGCAGAGAGTGACAGCCACGATCCGTTCAATACATCCCCTAATTCCTCCTACATACAAAAATATGGTACTCTGGGTGCAAGGGCTAGTATTAACGAGTCCTAATCTCCTATGTCTGGGATTTTTCCCACTGTGTTTATAGGCTGCGAGGATGACTGGGTAAAGGAAAGGGAAAATGACCGTAATAGAAGAGAGAAATTGCAGATAAAACCAGTGTGTTCCAAGCAAGAGCTAACATTTAATTATGTGTCTTTTAAGAATTTTTTTTTTTTTTCTTTTTCTGGTAGCTCAGAAATCTGACAAGGCAGCTTACTGCAAAGTTGTAAAAATGCAATTATTTTGACACTGATTAGAAGAGAGGTACAGAGCTTTGTAATTTTGGTTCAGCAACTCCCACTGATGCTCTTGTGACACTGGAATAATATCTGTTGGGATTTAATTAAAGCTTGGAGAATGGGCTGAGCAAACCCTGGCTTCGACAAATAATTAATACGACATAAAATAACTTAAAATATTTCACCTAGACATTAATTTATTAAGACAAAATAAGCTTGGGCTTAGAAAATTCTGCTCCCAGCATGCTAATAGACAGTTGTTACTAGACATACTTAATCATAGCAAATAAAAAAAAAAAGATCAAAGAAAATGAACATAGAGAGATGTTTTAAAAATAATCTGCCTGGTGGAGGGAGACAATTTCTCATAAACCATGCATTTGTTTTTTTGTGAAAGTAAACTGGCAGGGCCAGCCTAAAGGTATCTGATGCCATAGGTAAATCTTCAGCTGTGTGCCTCCACCCCCACCAAGAAGTGGATCAAGGCGTTCGCTCCTCTTTCCCATCTCTCCTTCCCTGCCCTAGTCCAGAATCTCCCCCTCTACCTCCCTCCCTCATCCCTCAACATAACTAGCACTGGATGGATGCTCTCCCTGAGAGGACCTGTCCTCCTTCCAACTTTAAAATTGCTCTGGAGTCCTGGCAGCCCCCATAACCCAACCCTGTTCCCCTCCCCCCAACTTTAACTGGTACTAAACCAGTCCCCATCCTGACTTTAAAAATTGCACTGGAGTCTAGGGCACTTCCCACCCATTACCCCTCCCTTCCCTAAGAATGAACATATTCCCTGGTGCCTAGTGGCATCCTTCCTTCCCCTTCCTCTTGCCCATCCTAACTTTTTTTCTTTTTAAATCCCTGGTGTCTAGTGGGGACCCCCCAAACTCTAGCTCGGCCCTCCGCCAAATCCATACCATCAATGAGGCAAGAGCGATGCCCACTCACTCCTGCCTTGGAGCTGTCAACGTCAAAATAGCAGCTCCCTGGGTGGGGGAGAATTTACGCTGCTCCAGGACAGCCATAAGTGTCGAGGAGAAAGCAAGACTGTGGAGATGGTGAACTCGATAACAAGTTTATTGTAAAAAGTCATAAGCTGATAGCATCGGCTTCAAACGGCCTAACAGATGAAGCTGAAAAAAATGCTGATTTTACCACATCGGATCCTTGCTCTTGCATGTTTAGCCTATGGTCCGCTATTGCCCCCGATACTTTCATACAGCTTTTCACCCACAACACCAGGCATCAACTTCTGCCATAGAATTCGACACCTTTACTTATTCAGTCTCACAACCAAGAGCAGGAAAGAAAAACTGGACATTTGCATAAAAATTATACATAATAATCTCCATATCACACCTTAGAGAGGCCAGATAGATATTAAACAATGCTGAAAATGCCAAACTGTGGGGCAGCCTTTTCATCACAGGGACAATAGATGGTACTACAACACTCTTTACCTGCAGTAATCTTTCAGTAAAATGAAGCAGAAACCATGCATACACCCCGCCCATCCGCTCCCAGCCTTCTCAACCCCATTAAGCAGGGAGTCAAAAGTGGAAGGCAATGTTTAAAAACAGCTCAGTTCCTCAATTGGCTCCTACTGGAGATTCGGTTATGTTCAAGCCGGCTTTTACACATGTGAGAGCCAACACATTCCTGCATAGCTTGTAAAATCAGCACTTATGCAGATAAATATAGGTTAGGTGCCATTGACTGGTGTTCGAGTCCTAGTGACTTGAATTGCGGATCCAAAAAGAAATCGGTTTTGCGCTACTCCAGAAAGCTCATCCCCATGGTTGTTTTCAACGTGTTCAGCCATCTGATTGCAGGTCGCCCTCTTGCGTTAATTCCACACACCAGCAAATATTGCTGAAAATAATACAATGAAGGCTCCAATCACACATTGAGCAAGAACTAACCAAAGTTCAGGCTGGTTTCAGAAAATGCTGAGCAACAAGAAACATTATTGCCAATGTTAGATGGATATTGGAGAAGAGCAAAAACCATTATAACATTGCTTTATCAACTACAGCAAAGCTTTTGACTGTGTGGATCACTCTAGATGAGAATTCTAGTGCAATGGGAAGACCCAAACACATAATTCAGCTGATAGAGAGCCTATATGAAAATCAATAAGCTGCAGTGAGAACTGAATATGACAACACCGATTGGTTTCCATTAAAACGTGGTGTCGGGCAAGGATGCATCAACCTGTACAGTGAAGCCATCTTCAGAAAAGCAAATTTGGAAGAAGAGAGTATTGGTTTCGAAGTTGGTGGCCAAAATATAAACAACCTGCTTTATGCAGATGATATAACGCTCATCACCAGCAGCAAAGAAGACATGCTGTATCTACTGAGAAAAGTCGAAGCCGAAAGTCATAACATGGAATTAGAACTGACGAAGATCATAAACATGAAAAATGCTGAAGATTTTGAGCTTGAAGGCAATAGAATAGAAGTTGTAAAGGAATCCAGTCTTTTGAGCTCTTTTGTAAAGAAATAACACTTGGTCGCTCTTCAACAAAGGCACTCGACAAAGTAGTCAAAGGCAAGGAGGTAACACTCCAAACGAAGATCAGACTTGTCCACACACTCATTTTCTCAGCGGTCAGTTAGGGATGTGAAAGCTGGACACTACGGAAACAAGACAGAAAGAAAATTGACTCGTTTGAGCTTTGGTACTGGAGAAGGATTTTAGGTGTGCCGTGGACCACCAGAAGAACTAGCAAATTGATTCTGGAAGAGATCAATCCGGCTATGTCACTCGAAGCCCAAATGATGAAGTTACGTCTGTCTTATTTTGGTCACACCATCAGAAGTGGCAATCACTGGAAAAGGCAGATAAGTATGGGCAGCTAAATATTCAAAACAACAAGTAAGGCTGCACGGTTTTTTTGAATATGCTTCTTTTCCAAATGGCCGTTCCTGCTGGATGTGTGTTTCTAGGCAAAAGGCTCCACATTCAATGTGTCCTTTGTACGAGTATTTAGAGCATCGTGTGCGTCCTTACCCAATTCCTTCCTAGATGCCCTGTGCAAAATTGAACTTCATGGGGCTGATTCTCTAAACGTCTCTTAGCGGTGACTATCTCCTAGGTGTCGCTCGGCACGGTTGCCAGTCAACCGCTAGGCACCATTTAGAGAATCATGCCTACTGGCGCCTAACTCAACTTATGAGCAGGTGGGCGTCATAATGTTAAGTGCAGGGTTTTCCTGGCCTAGTTCATCGCGACTAACACAGGTGCCCACTGTTGCCTAAGTCATACCAGGCCCATTCTCTGCTTCTAACCATACACGCTTTTCAGGTAGGTTTTGTTAGGCATCGGTAGGCACCTCAATTTAAGCATTGGTAGGTACCGCTCCAAGTGAAATTGATTTTTTTTTTTTAATTTTTGAATGAGCTTTAATTGGCACAGTCAATTACCATTTCAATTAAGCGTGTAGTTAGGGGGGAATCTTGGTGAGGGCACAGGCATCCATCCTCCTCTGTACCCCCTGCCCCACTCCTTTCCCACCTCCCACCCACTTCCCTTCCTCCGTACCTCTGTAATGTTCCTGGCACAAGCAGCAACCCCAACCTGCCGTCGTGCCAGCATCAGCTCTTCCTCTGATGTCGCTTCCTGGACCCGCGCCTAGGAAGTGATGTCAGAAGAACAGACGCTGGTGTGACAGCAGGTTGGGGGTTGCTGCTTGTGCCTGGAATGTTAGAGGTACAGGGAAAGGAAAGTGACACATGTGCGACAGGAGGGGAAGGAGAGTATGGAGATGGGCAGAGAAGAGGGCGGGGAGGAGCACCACCACTTGGGGCGCCTCTCACTCTCGCTACGGCACTGAGCTCATTAATCAGTTTTGAGCTCCTCGTGGAACTCAACTAGGCGTCCCCAATCGGAGTGCCTTATGGTGCATAACCTAGACGCCATTTATGGAATCTGGCCCCAGCTGTCTCTGGCAATGCAACTGAACTTTATGCGCATGCAAAAAGGCTATTTGGATGTAAATCCGTTCTCTCTGCAACAGATAAATGTGTTTTGCTTTGATTTCATAACCAAGATGCATCACTTTGAATTAATGACACTGGCAGTAGGAAAAAGAGAGAGAGACTTGCATGCGCAATATTATTTTAAAATCTGACCCCAAAGTGTAAGGATATTGATTTTTTTTAATGTAATAATTTAAATATAGTGGCTTAAATTTACAAAGGAATTTCATTCAATGTCTATGAGGGGGGAGGGGGAACAAACGAATCTGGCCTAAGGATTAGCTACTTAGACTACAGACTTCTAAGACGGCTGTGCAGACATGAGGCAACGTGGCAGAAGATTATTTATTTGCTGAGAATAAATTTCCATAATCCTCAAAATGGCAAATATTGTCTTGCAGCACATTCGAAAGCAGAGCCGAATGATTCACACACAAGCAGCAGAATTTTGAGGTGACGTCTTAAGAAAAGATAAGCAGGGCTTCTTGGTTTGTCAAATGCGAGTCAGTGAAGCTTATAGTACTTGTGATTTAGGACTTTTGCTGTTGACTCTTTTCATGTTCGGCGAGATGTGGCATGAGGACGCGCTCTCCGATTTATCGCTGCCTGTGCAGAGTTTCTCGGAGGACAGCCGTCTTTTTAAAAATCTCTTTGCTTTTTTCTTTGCTCATTGTAATTTTCTTTGCATGTTAGAAGAGACGTATATGGGTCGTGAAGGAAAGGCAGAGAAAAACATTTCAATAGCAGATGTGCTTTGCTTACTCTCAGTCCTTATCAACGTAAAGCTGCAGATGATTCAAATGAAACATGGCTGCCATTTCTTTCAAACTTTTCTCTTGGTCTACCTTTTGCAATAATTACGGTACACAGGCCAGCAAAAAAAAAAAATAAATAAATTATTGGTGTCTTAGTTTTTTTGACCTGTTCTGGGGTCATTTGGGGCGCTGATTCAGAAAATTGTATTGGATAGACCACATCAGCTCTAGTTTCTTAGAAATGGTTAGATTTATGTCTTTGGGATAGTGGAGTCGGTGGCAATACATAAGAACATAAGAAGTTGCCTCCACTGGGTCAGACCAGAGGTCCATCTCGCCCAGCGGTCCGCACCCGCGGCAGCCCATCAGGTCCACGACCTGTGAAGTGGTTTCTGAACACCTCTACAACCTACCTCAAGTTCTATCTGTACCCCTCTATCCCCTTATCCTCCAGGAACAATACAATCATTGTCTTGCGCTCAAATGACTGCGTGTATTTGACTTCGTGCATTTGTCTTGCGAGCATTTGACTATGATCCAGTAGAGCCAAAGATGCACACTGGGCAAGAAAAGATTGGCCTCCGAAGGAAATATGTGGTGGTCGGAGGACAAAATGTCGCACAAGAGAGAATCATTCTGCCACCACTATATATACAGCTAGGCCTGATGAAACAATTTGTAAAAGCTTTGAATAAAGATGGTTTATGCATTGAATACATAGCGCATATGTTTCCAGGATTTAGAATGGAAAAACTGAAGGCAGGAATTCTCAATGGTCCACAGATCAGACAACTTATAAATGACCTATATTTCATAACATCAGTGAATGAAATCGAATCATGGGCCTGATCTTCATTTGTTCTTGTTGTGTAAAAACTTTATTGGCAACAAGAAGGCAGACAACTACACACAATTAATAGAGGTTATGCTCTTTCATTTCAACAGGCTTGGCTGTAACATGAGTGTTAAAAGTCCATTATCTACCCCTAGCCCCTCCCCAAGGCCCACCCAGTTCTGCCCTGTAATGCCCTATCCCCGCCCCCAGTGTCACCTTAGCCCCGCCCCTCGCTGCCTACTCTTGTTGGGCAGGGAGGAACCCCCGCATGTGCGGATGCTACATGATGACATCATGCGCACGCACTCGTGGACGTGACGTCATCGCATGGCATCCGCGCACACGCGGACTCCCTCCCTGCCCAACGTCATTTGCGGAGGCTTTTCAAAACCCGGACAAAATGACGCCTAACTAAAATCCGCGCCTAACCTAAATTAAATCAATTAGCTTAAATGGCGTAGTAAGTGAGCACATCAGTGCAGTTAATTGAATTATTAATTTAAAAAAAAAAAATTAAAATTAAAAATTAGGCATGGAATTCTGTGTATCACCAAGCAACGCCTATGTGAAGGCATCTTCCAACACCTACCAAAAAAAAATAGGCGTGGTTGACTTAGGCGAGGTTTTACTGGGCCTAATTTACTGGCACCTAACTTGGACGCCTATCTCTAGGATGCCTAGCGACACCTAAGGATGCCTAGATTCCTCTGTACGGGATTCTATAAATGGTGCTTAACGTTTGATTGATAACTGTACCAAGCCTCACCTACAATGCACTGTCTATGGAATCGGTCCTTTCTGCCGACCCAATTTTCCCATAGACCTATCCTGGCAGGACTGTCCCGAGCTGGAAATGTGCCCTGTGTGAAATGCCCTCTTGATCTCCTATCCCACCCGCTGAGTCACAGCCAAGCAGGGAAAGCAATGGACAGGACTCGGTTTTGGAGCCTCTGCCTCCCTTGCACCCTGTGTGGCCACACTGTCCTGCTACAGCGCTGGTTACTAGTTTGAAAACTGCTCTATCTTCTTTTTAGAGGTTAGTGTCAGCAGCCTGCTTCCTCCTTGGTTAAGATGAAGTCTATTCTATCAGAAGAAGCTCTCCCTTATCCTCAAAATCATGGCCCAACGCTCTTTGGCCACTGCTTGAATCTTCACCTAACCCCCTGATCCTCAATCCCACCCCCGATCTCTACCCGACTCCTTGATCCTAAGTCTAGGGTTACCATATTTGGAACCTCACAGACCTGGATACATGGCCCTGCCCCATCTCCGCCTTATTCCGCTTACAGCCCTGCTCAGTTCTGCCTCAAGTCCCACCCCATTCTGCCACCAGCTCTGCCCCCTCAAAGCCTCATCTTTTCCCCCGATGAGCTCCGGCCACGTCTGAAGGGCCTGAACCATGCGCGAATGTGTGCGACGTCATCCATGCATGCTCAGAGGCCCTACAGTTACGGCCGCAGCTCGTCAGGGCTTTACAAAACCCAGACAAAATACCAGGTTTAAGAAAGTACATCCATGAACCCAGACAGTCCTCTAAAAAGAGGATATTTCCGGGTTTTCCAGGACACCTGGTAACCCTACCTCAATCCCACTCCCAATCTCTACCTGACTCCATCATCCTGAATCCCACACAATGCTCCGACGCTCATGGAATTCCTATGAGCGTCGGAGCACTTACCTCAGCAACCTGTGCTAAAAACCTCTATCGCGGCTTGAAAAAAGAGGAGGGGGGGGGGCAAACTTGCAGTTTCTTCAATTATTCCCAACTGTAATCCACCTAGTTTCATTTCTTTTTTTTGGTGGGGGGAGGGGGTCAATCATGTCTGGGGTTTGCCAGATGTCCAGGAAAACCCAGCCATGTCCTCTTTTTAGTGGACTTGTCTGGGTGCTCGGACGGACTTTCCAAAAACCCGGTAGTTTGTCCGGGTTTTGGAAAGCCCCGACCTCCCGGCCGCGTCTGGAGGTTCCTTTGAGCACGTGTGGATGATGTCGCATGCATCCGCGCCTGTCCGGAGACCCTCCAGATGCGGCCCGGAGGTCGGAAAATAAAGACGAGGCTTTGCAGGGGGTCGGACTAGAGGCAGGATGAGGCGGGGCTGGAGGCGGGATGGGACGTGGCTAGGGGCAGAAGGGAGCGAGGCCATGTGTTCAGGTTTCTCCGGACAAAAATCATGCCCCCCTCACCCCTGATGACGCAAATCCTCTTATTTCCTGTATGCGAGTCTCATCTGCCTTCACTACTGGAGATTTGAAGCTTGAAGTAGTAGAGACTACCTATTACGTGTCTCTATGGCACTGCTTACATATGGCGTGTGCTGTACTAATGATTCGTTTTAAGATTGAAAAAGCATTAGAGCTGATCTCTCATTTACCTCCAGGGCTTAATTTCTGAGGGAATGGCCTGGAACACAGTCCTGCCGCTTCTCTTCAGCCTCCAGAGCGGCAGGAGTTTCTGCTCTATCCCATCCCTGCCAGAATGCCTAGAGCAGAGTGGAGAATGGCACTGCTCCCTAATCTAGCCTCCCGTCTGTCGTCCCTGTCCTGGCTCGTCCTCCAGGTTCCACATTTCCTTTTTGGCTACAAATTAGGCCCTGATTGCCATTTCTCTTTGATATGTGATCCTTCATCTGCACGATCAAAACACTGTCAAGTGCTAAGCCAAGAAACACAAATTCATGCAAGGCTAGGGTTAGCAGATGTCCTCTTTAATAAAAGAGGACATCTGGTCCTGCCCCTTTCTGCCTCTAGCCCCGCCCACACACAAACCTTGTGTCTCCTTCCCCGAGCTCAGGGCCATGTGTGGAGGCCCTCTGTGGTGTGTGGATGTCAACACGTCAACATAAGCCCTTGTGTGTAATGTCATCATGTTGACGTCCACACTAGGGGGAGGAGGGGGGGCGAAGAAGAGGGAGGGGGGTGCCACTGATCTGGGCACCTCCCACCCTCGCTATGTCACTGCCTGGGTCAGAGAGGTTAGAATGGCAGCACGTAGTGCACTGAGGGGTTTATGTTCAAAGCGATTTAACCAGCCAGAAACAGCTCCTAGATGGTTCGATAGCCTGTCCCAAACATGGCCTGGCATTGATTTTCAGGTTTAACACCAGCGGTGGTCAGGAAAACACTGATTACCGCTGGTTGAATATCGGGCCCTGAATTATTTACTTTCAACCACTGTGTGATCTAGCAAACTTCCCATGCCCTCCCCAAAAGACATTAAGATATGAGCTGCAGTGAGGTATGACCTATAACCACTTACGAGAACAGATTTTGTACCTCATTATCGCTGAGACAAACAAGGTAATGAGGAGAGTCATAAAGATGCAAGACATAAAAGTCTTTGAATGCTCGTTTTGAAGTTAATGAAGAAAAGCACAATCCAAGATCCTCTCTCCTTTTAGAGAACGGTCTGAGTCTGATGTGGTTCACGTTCTGTGATGGGCAAAGGCGCTGAAATGAAATCGCGTTCGGAGATTCTGCTTCTACAAATTCTGAAGAAGGAGAGGAAAGGGCCGATGCTCCCAAGCGTTCAGCATTTGAAATGTGCCGCTGCAGGGTAGCTCCGCCCCCCCCCTCTCTCCCGACACACCCAATAAGAGGCAGCAAACTCCCCCGACATCGGAAAGAACAGGGGAGAGCCGGGGAAAGTCGGTGGAGCGAAGGCCGTGCTCCCCCCGGGCTGCCACCCTGTTGCCAGCGGCATGCTGGGAGGGC
Organism: Geotrypetes seraphini; assembly: GCF_902459505.1. Taxonomy (NCBI): domain Eukaryota; kingdom Metazoa; phylum Chordata; class Amphibia; order Gymnophiona; family Dermophiidae; genus Geotrypetes; species Geotrypetes seraphini. The sequence goes on along the minus strand of NC_047098.1, from coordinate 8,760,436 downwards.
CATCGCTGCCGGCATGTGTGCTGAAATGAAATCGCGTTCGGAGATTTTTGCTTCTACAAATTCTGAGGAAGTCAGGGAGCCAGAAAATGGTGGCAAATTCAGACGGAAAGACTTTGTCTCCGCCACCTCTTCCGGGAGACTGTTCCACGCATCTGCCACTCTTTCTGTAAAAAAAAGTATTTCCTTAGATTACTCTGGAGCCTGTCGCCTCTTAACCCTTTCAGGACCATAAGGATTGTAGGCCAATTTTTGTGGTTTTGACGACATTTTTATGGTAAAAAGGGCTTGCAGATGCCAAAAAATTGATTTTTTTTGTGAAATATCATTATTTTTTTTTAAAAAAAAAAATCAAACTTCTGGCTTATGGACAGTGTGGCAAGTGAATCTTCTCGTCAATCTGGCAACGACGCTAATGAATGAATGTCGGAACCAGTTTGTTTACATAAAGGCAGTATCATATGGAATCCGTACATATCAAATTTAGAACTGTAGACTATCCCAATCAAAATTTATAGGATTTTAAAGTTATGGGACAAATATGTCCCTTGGTCCTGAAAGGGTTAACTTCATCCTATGCCCTCTCATTCTGGAGCTTCATTTCAAATGAAAGAGACTCGCCTCAGGTGCATTTATGCCACATAGATATTTAAATGGCTCTATCATATCTCCCTTCGCCTGCCTTTTTAAAGGCGCAGTCTCCAGAATTGCACATAATATTCTGAATGAGGTCTCACCAGAGACTTATACAGTGGCATCAATACCTCCTATTTCCTACTGCTCAAGCACCCTAGCATCCTTCTAGCTTTCGCCGTCGCCTTTTCAACTTGTTTGGTCACCATAAGATTATCACGTACTTTCACACCCAAGTCCTGCTCCTCTTTCGTGTACAAAAGTTTTTCACCCCCCCTAAACTATACCGTTGGGTCGGGTTTCTGTAGCCCAAATGCATGACCTTGCATTTCTTAGCACTAAATCTTAGCTACCAAATTTCAGACCGTTCCTCAAGAGTCACTACGTCCTTTCTCATGTTTTCCACACCATCAGGGGTGTTTACTTTATAGCAGATTGTGGTGTCATCCGCAAAGAGGTAATATCTTACCAGTCAGTCCTTCAGCAATGTTGCTTACAAAAATGTTAAAAAGATCAGATATAAGAGCTGAACGCACAACACTGGTAACATCTAGGTTTATCAGATTTTTCCACGGAGAAACCCAGACACAGGGCCCCGTCCCGTATCTAGCCCTGCCCTGTTCTGCCTCCGGCGCCACCTCCACAAAGCCTCGTCTTTCTTTTCCGACCTCCGGGCCGCGTCTGGAGGGCCTCCGAGCATGTGTGGATGCTCAGAGGCCCTCCAGATGCAGCAGGGAGGTCGGGGGCTTTCTGAAACTCGGACAAACTACCGGAGTTTGGAAAGTTCATCTAGGCACCCAGACAAGTCCTCTAAAAAGAAGACACGACTGGGTTCCCCCAGACATCTGGTAACCCTAGCAACGTCGCTTTCCTCAGAGTGACCTCCGTTGACCATTACCCTCTGTCGCCTTCCACTCAACCAGTTCCTGACCCAGTCCGTCACTTTGGGGCCCATATTGAGGGCTCTCAGCTTATTTATTAGACGCCTGTGTGGAACACTTTTGGAAGGCGTTGATCAAATCTAAATACAGAGAAAGAGGCAAGGGAGGCGTCCTGTCAGCCAAAAGGATTATCTTTATTCAGACCGAAGGCCCCAACAAGGATCCAAGTTTCGTAGCCTCGTAAAGCAAAATTTCAATCAACGCTGAAAAGCGTTGTTTGAAATTTTGCTTTACACGGCTACGAAAGAGCGCTTCGTCATGGTTTTTTTAAGCAGCGCGCCATAAGTTGACCCTTGAGTCAGTATCCCCTAAGGGAGGCGTTGTTTATACACGCCGAAACTTAGATCCTTGTTGGGACCTTCAGTCTGAATAAAGATGATCCTTTTGGCTGACAGGATGCCTCCCTTGCCTCTTTCTCTGTACTGTTTGTGTTAGGCGAGGACCGTCTTCTTTTCTTTAAAATCTAAATACACCACATCTAGCGCACTGCCTCGATCCAATTCTCTGGTTCCATAAAGTAAAATATTTTCCAAATCTCCAGAATTGTACTGGAGAGGTTACTCAAGTAAAGGTGGGACACATTTGGTGGGATTGTCCCATTTTAAAGATAAAGATTTGGACCATATAACTGATAGTACCGGCTGTACATTGCCCACAAATTATACAGAAATGCTTGCAGTGTGTAGCACTGATTTGGGGGACTTTGCGATCCATGCTTTAGTGTGTTCCCTTCCCTTTTGCTCTGAAGTTTTAACATAAGAACATCCTTACTGGGTCAGACCAATGGTCCATCAAGCCCAGTAGCTCGTTCCCACGGTTGCCAATTCAGGTCACCAGTACCTGGCCAAAACCCAAAGAGTAGCAACATTCCATACAGAATCTCAAAGAATATCAAGATTCCGGAATCCCAAAGAGTAGCAACATTCTATGCTACCGATCCAGGGCAAGCAGTGGCTTCCCCCGTGTCTTTCTCGATAACAGACTATGGACTTTTCCTCCAGGAACTTGTCCAAACCTTTCTTAAAGCCAGCTACGCTATCCGCTCTTACCACATCCTCTGGCAACGCATCTGTAAATTCAAGAATTTACTCCCTTCAACATCGATGTGCATGAAGAAGAGTAGGAAATCCTTTATTTCTAGATCAAATGAGCCCATTATCCTATTTCTAATGAACATCACAGACATTCAAATACATCTTCCTGGAGTGGTGTCAGATGGGTGTCCTCATTAATCCTCATTAGGTGCTGTGCTGGCACAGGTGGTATGAACATTAACCCCTTCTGGGTTTTGCTGGCCCAGCTGAAGTGCAGAGGATTCATCAAAGAAATTACTTTGCGTTGTGGAACTGTGTTTGGAAGGCAGGGGGTGGGATGTTTTTAATCATCATCGTGGCAAGAGCATAGGAATGATTTAATTCTATGAAAAATTCACAAACGCAGGAACTAATGCCACCTGCCTCTAGCTATTCTGAGGTAAGATTCTATATATATAAAAAGGTGACTCTAGAATTATAATTGCACCACCCTCTTCACGTTTGCAGCTACCAGAACCTGGAATGACCTTCCAGCACCCTTAAGACCAGAACTTACCCCCTCTTTTATGAACGCATAACGCGGGTTTTAGCTCCGGAAGCGGCGGTAACTGCTCCAACGCTCATAGACTCTGAGCGTCAGAGCAGTTACCGCCGCTGCCGGTGTTAAAACCAGCGCTATGCGTTCGTAACAGAGGGGGTTAAGTACCTCACCTTTAGAAAAGTACTTAAAACTTACCTATTTGTTAAATACCCATCTGTTCAGTAACTTTGCTTCTAGGAGTTTTCTCTCTTGTTATGTTGTTATTGAATTATTATTCCCTTTCCTTCCTTCATCTATGTCTGTTATGTATGATGATAATTGTTTGTTCATTCCTTTTCATAGGTATTGTAGTGCTTTTGACTCCTAACTCCTCTCTCCTTGGGTTCTGCATCCCCAACCCTATATGTCGTGTCTGTCTGTCCAAGTTATATTATAAGCTCTTCTGAGTAGGTACCGTCTATAAATGTCAGCCCACCTCTTTGAGAGTGCTTTCGACTCCTAACTCCTCTCACCTTGGCTTCTGCATCCCCAGCCCTATAAGTCATGTCTGTCTGTCCAAGTTAGATTGTATGCTCTTCCGAGCAGTTTCTCCTCCCCCCCCAAAAAAAATTGTTCAGTTCTTGAGAAATTTATAGCTAAATCAGCAATAATATATGATTAATTGGAAAGTGTTCCTGCAAATGGATCACTTCTTTATTTGAAGTTTCTGTGTTTCTTTTCTGTTTGATGTAGAATGCATCCATCAATGGCTTTTATGTTCTGAACCATCAATCTATCGGGTGCAATCACTTGGAAACTCTTGTTTCCTACAGGGAAAAATGCTGTCGATAATGTGCCCTCTAAAAGCACAGCCATTTGATTTTCTGTAGATCCTGCTAGGGCACGGGTAACTTTCTAAACATATCACAGAGATGTGGAGGGCAGAAATAAAGTGACTAGTTGGCAGTTTAGTTTAAAATATTTAACATTCCCCTGTTCGTATATACAGCAAAGTGGTTTATTTGTTTTGCCTAGATGTAAAAATGTTCATTCGGTTCAGGAAAGCTCAGGATGGAGGGCTGCATGGGGATGCGGGGATCCCACAGGTATGGAAGTTGTATGGGATTCCCACAGGAATGGAAGAAGCTGCCATGGGACTCCTGCAGGAGTGTAGTCAAAATTAGAGAATGACACGGGGACAAATTTTTCCCCGTCTCCAAGGGGGGACTCATTTTCCTGTCCCTGCCCCATTCCTGCAAGCTCTGTCCTCATCTGCACAGGCCTCAAACACTTTAAAATCAAAAGTTTTTGAGGCTTGTGCAGTTAAGGCAGAGCTTACAGGAATGGGGCAGGGCCAGGTGTCCTCTTTTTTTTTAAAGAGGAAATCTGGCAACCCTAGCCCTATGCCAGGGTGGGATGAAAAACAACTTATCCGGCTAATTCCAAGGCAGCAAACTCAACCTGAGATATTCAATGCCAGTGGCCAGATATAGCCTCAGCATTGAATATCCAGGATAGTCACAGCCCACGGGAGGTAGCTGGGCTGAATATCATAGCCTTCATTTATTTTTTTTTGTTTGCATTGAAATTCTAATAAAATAATGAATAAATAAAATCCCGCCTGCATGTTCTGCACAAGCAGTTGGCAGCAATGCTTACATCTGAGCCAGATTCAGACGTTCAAATACTTAAAGGGTATTAACGTAGAACAAAATCTTTTCCAGAGAAAGGAAAATGGTAAAACCAGAGGACATAATTTGAGGTTGAGGGGTGGTAGATTCAGGGGCAATGTTAGGAAATTCTACTTTACGGAGAGGGTGGTGGGATGCCTGGAATGCGCTCCCGAGAGAGGTGGTGGAGAGGAAAACGGTGACTGAGTTCAAAGAAGCGTGGGATGAACACAGAGGATCTAGAATCAGAAAATAAGATTAAATATTGAACTAAGGCCAGTACTGGGCAGACTTGCACGGTCTGTGTCTGTGTATGGCCATTTGGTGGAGGATGGGCTGGGGAGGGCTTCAATGGCTGGGAGGGTGTAGATGGGCTGGAGTAAGTCTTAACAGAGATTTCGGCAGTTGGAACCCAAGCACAGTACAGGGTAGAGCTTTGGATTCTTGCCCAGAAATAGCTAAGAAGAAAAAATTTAAAAAAATAAAAAAAATTTAAATTGAATCAGGTTGGGCAAACTGGATGGACCATTCGGGTCTTTATCTGCCGTCATCTACTATGCTACTATGTTAGATTCCGACATTAAGGAAGAGTTGCTTCATTTAAAACCTTACGCAGTTGCTTGGACCAAATCAGACCAGGGCACAATCTTGTCTTTCCGGATACTCTTTTATAAAATCTGTCTTAACTCTGGTGCGTTGCAAATGGAAGATTAAAAACAGCCCTGCCTCTTTACTCACGCTCAGTAAATTGGGGCTTTATTCCGGACTGATCCCCCGTACCTTTTTGTGCAATGAGAAAACGGCCATCGCACGGGGTAACTTTGCTGCTTTTCGTACGCACCACCCCTCTGCATTTTTCGTTCTCTAATAGAACAGATGGCAACCATAGCAACTGTGTTTTCAATGCGATCATCTCATGACTTTATTCAGTTCGGGCCTCATAATATGGTGATGATTTCTCAACACAAACCTGTCATTATATCTCGCACTGAGCCGTAGGTAAAGAGAAACAAACCTTTTTGCTGCTCTGGTACGTGCTTGTTTCTCTTCCACGTGAAAATTTTAACATATTGTAGGATGCTCTATCTCTAAGAGAATTATGACATCATGTTCTCTCGAGCCGTGTGCCAGTAACACTGTCAAGTATTTGCATATGCTTCCTACTATTTCTGTTTAACTCCCCCCCCCCACCCACCTCTTTTGGAGACAGCCCCATCAAGCTGTGAGGATTTCAGTGGTTCACGAGCCACACGAAGGCCTACAGGAAGACTAAAATGGCAACTCCAGTCATTAGGAATTAAAGACACCGCTGGGCAGACTTCTATGGTCTGTGCCGCAGATCTAGATGGGCTGCAGCGGGCTTTAATGCTGCAGAGGTTGGGGAATAAAGCCAGGACCAGGCAGACTCCTATGGTCTGTTCCCCTGAAAATGGCAAGGACAGCTCAAGGTCGGATATGCATACGAGTAGATTGCATCACATCTTATGCTATGAGTGTATCTTGTGGGACAGACTGGATGGGCCGTGCAAATTTTGATCTGCTGTCATCTACAGTGTTCCTATGAGAGCTCATCTGAGCAGGGACCGGGTTTTGAATGTTCTAATGTACAGTATCAGTAGCAGAGCGTTATACTGACTGAATTATCAGCCACTGTTAAGACAGTAAGAACTTAAGAATTGCCATCCTGGGACAGAGCAAAGGTCCATCACGCCCCGTATCCTGTATCAAACAGTAGCCAACCCAGGACCCACACAGTGGCGTAGCGAGGGTGAGAGGCGCTTGGGGCGGAAAGTAGATACCTTAAACCAGATTCTCCCCAAAATTGGTAACATTCATCATGCTGCCGTATTTTGAACAACCTGTAGCGAATGACATGTTGTCAATGTTAGTCCTAAATAGAGTTGCAGTAATCTAAAAATGGATACACCTATCACTTGTAACACAGAGCTAAAAATTATCATCCAATAACAGCCTCTTCAGTCATCTCAATAATTTTAATCTGTAAAATGTCTTTTGTACAACCGTCTTCACTTGTGGTTTAAACAACAGTTCAGAATCCAACAAAATTCCCAAATATTACAGATACTCTCAAACATCTCCATAAACTCTTAACAGATGGCCTTAGATACTGTCGATACCTGTATTGGATGTATAGAACAGACATGGGCAACTCCGGTCGTCGAGGGCCGGAATCCAATCAGGTTTTTCCCCCCATGAATATGCATGAGATCTATTTGCATGCACTACTTCCAGTCCAAATTAATTGGGGAAATCCTGAAAACCCGATTGGATTCCAGCCCTCGAGGACCAGAGTTGCCCACCCCTGGTATAGAACCTAGCGCTTCTTTGAGGCACCTGTTTTGGGCTTGTCCTCTGAGTCCGTTTGTGGCCTCAAATCATTTATTTATGTTGAGAGATTGTTCAAACAAAAGCTTTCCCCTTTTGCAAAGCCGCAGGGGCGGAGCCCGTAGCATTTGCCAAGGGGGAAATCGCTACTGCCGCTTTGTAAATAGTCGTAACAGTAATAGTTTGGAATAGACTCGGATGATGCGCACATAATTCCACCCTTCAGATCTACCTCAAGGCCTCTATGTCCTGACCCACGTTTGGTGCTCATTTGTGAAAAATGTTTCCATACTAGAATGGAAGGTGAAAATCTAATATCCTCCCCCTGGAAACCTCAGGACCCAGGGAAGAGTCATGTCAAATCTTTTCAGGCTGGCAATTACTGTGCAGCTTGGCAGAGCTAAGTGACTGAATCCGCCCACCTTTATGTATTTATTTAAATGTATTAACCACCCATCAATACACTCAAAAGATGTATAAAGTCATAAAATAACCATGATTGAGTCAATTTTCAGTCTCTGTATCCAGCAGGACTTTTTAGCCTGAGCTACAGTGTTTAGAAAATCAAATAAATACAAGTACTGCTTGTATTTATTATATTATATTAATTATTATTATTTATAATTATTTATAATTATAATTATTTATAATATTATATTTATAATATTATATATAATAAATTTATAATATTATATATAATATTATTTATAATATTATATATAATAAATATTATAAATATTTATAATTATAATTATTTATAATTATTAATTAATTATTATATATATTAATCAGTGGTGATTAATATATGGATTGGCTGTTCATTGGTGGAAACTATCTGGCCATTATTCATCCGGCAATGGCTAGATTATATCCTAATGTTCAACGCCGGGCCCTGTTTGTGCACCAGCATTGAATAGAGGAGACTAAGGAGGGAATTCATTAAGGTTTGTACTTTATCGTGTCTTGATGCCCTGTGGGATTCAGCAATCTGTGGTAGCCCAGTATCGCAGGTTGCTGAATCCCGTTTCCCATGAATATTGCTACACTTCTTCCTCTGTATTTGCGGTGATAGGGGGTTAACAGACCCGCGAATACAGAAAAACCGCAAATAACTTTTTCATATGTTATTCGCGGTTTTCTATTAAAAACCACCGTGAATATGGTGAAACTGCGAATAACATGGTGGGAGATCTGGCCTGTTCCTGAAGGAGAGGCAAAACACGGTGCTGGGAATCGGTGATTTTCTCCGTAAACGCTGTGAATCGGCGATTTCTCTATGCAAGCTGATTAATTTTTTTTTGGGGGGGGGGGGAAGGGAAAGAGCCAGCAAGCTAAAAACTGCGAATAACTTTTTCATGTTATTTGCTGTTTTCTATTAAAAACCATCGTGAATATGGTGAAACAGCGAACAATATGGTGGGAGACCTGGCCTGTTCCTGAAGGAGAGGCAAAACGCGGTGCCGGGAATCAGTGCTTGGAAAAACACGCCAAAATTTTTATTTGCAGTCATGGATGACATAAATTGGGGGAGAGGAGACAGCGAGCTAAAAACTGCAAATTATCAAAATTGCGAGTGCAGAAACCATGAATACGGAGGGAGAAGTTTACGCAAGCAGCGTTATTCTCATGGCCCAGCAACATAAGCCCACAAAGCTGCTGCCAGATGCTCCCGGGCCATTAGATCATGGCCTCCCAATTCAAGCCTCCAACTCATCCCCCATGACTCAAAGCCCCCCCCCCAACTCAAGCCCCACGTCCCCCTGGAGTTTGAAGCCCCTCCCCCTCCCCATACCACGTTCACTTGTGGTTCAGGGTGGGTGTCTTTCAGTGGTCCAGAAGGTCTTCTGGGGTCCAGGGGGCCCTTTGGGCAGAAGCGATGCTCAGTTGCTTCTGCCCAGTCCATTGCTCCCAAATAGTGCCCCTAGTGGGAGTCTCACACAACTACCGCTAGGCGTCAGATCTTCCGTATACCTCCTAGCAGTCGTGTGAGATTACCACTAGGGGGTGCCATTTTGGAACTGCAAAGGACTGGTCAGAAGCGACTGAGCCTCTCTCCTGCCCGAAGAGCTCCCTGGACCCCAGAGTGTGCACTAAGGCCCTGATTCTATATAAAATGCCTAAAGTTAGGGGCCTAGATCAGCATGCCCAGCCGATCTAGGTGCCTAATAGAGAATGACATGGTGACAAAATTCATCACCGTTCATGTCCCCGCGGATAACCGCGGGAAATAATCCCATGTCATTTTCTAGTGTCTATTTCAACCTCAGTCCTTCTACACCAGCATTCTTCAAAGCAAAGCTTGCGGGTCAGTGGTTGTGGCCATTCATACTCTGATTCTTATGTGAGCCAAGGATAATGAAGCCATTGCGACATCACTGATGTGATTGGCTCTTAGGCACTGGTGGAATGAGGCATTATGACATCACAATATCTGCTCTGGATACCAGAGACTGTCATTCTGTAGTGTCTGTTTCAACCTCAGTCCTTCTACACCAGCATTCTTCAAAGCAAAGATTGCGGGTCAGTGGTTGTGCCCAATTATACTCTGATTCTTCCCTCTCTCCTTAAAGAATGACATGAAGATGGTTTCCCGCGGTTATCTGCGGGGACGGGGACGGTGATGAATTTTGTCACCGTGTCATTCTCTAGTGCCTAACTTAATTTTTTTTTTTTTTTTTTAAGCTGGCTTAAGCAGCGCTAGTAATTGAAAGCCCCATTAAAAGATCAGTAGGCATCTACACCAAGGTGCCTACTGGCAACTAACCATCGTTAGGGGTGAGTTTGGACATGGATTGGCATAGGCACGAGTAGGCATCTTCCTTAGGCCCACTCATTTAGGCCAAGAAAACCTGGGCTGACCAGAGGGACCATGCTGGTCTTTTTCTGCTGTCATTTACTACGAAAGTCACAGCCCACCCGCTAACTGCAAAAGTCCAGCAATCCACAGATAATTGCTCTCGGCCCAATTCAACTCTTTATCTTCTTCCCCGTCTCTTTTTGGTCCCATTTCTAATCCAGTACCCAGGTCTTATCCCATGGTCCACCACCAAGTCCTGCACATGCCCAGACGGCCTCTGCTCGCTGAGGTTAGGGTTATAAACATGGCTGCTGCTTGGAAGCTTGCTGCAGCCATACCACTGAAATTTAGGTTTATTTTTTAAGTGCAATTACTTACCAGTTGGCACTTGGCAGGTAGCAGCTTGAATGGCTCATTTGCAGATGTAAATTGCTGAACTGTAGCTTGCCACTCTTCACACAGCCTTTACTCAAACGTCAAGGAGCAGCAATCACCGTGGATCTCTCACTTTAATTTCCCCCAGTGTGTTGCATGAGGTATTACATTTAAGGACTTTTGTTGGGAGTCTCAGTACAGGCTGCACATCCATCACTTAGATTCACAGCATAGAAAATTACTTCTGTCTGGAAGTTTGTGAAATGCCTTTAATACAGGTGCAGGGTGTACGAAGCAGTAAATTAAAAGAAAATGGAAGCCAGTAGGATCTCCACGCGGGCAGGAGGGTTTGAAAGCTGAAGAGAGATTCCCTTGCTTGCTCATTAGAACTGTACAGCGTCCCGGAATGAAGGGTGTTTAGTGGAAGAAAATGACGGGTGAACAGCTATGCAAATCTGAAGTATTAAGACAGAAATGGCAATAATGTCAAGAGGCGCAAAGCGAGAGGGAGATTTGAAAGGGGAACCAAAATGGGCAATGTTTTAGTATTACCCTAAGAAACTTTTAGGAGGACATTGGAGAAAAATGGAACCAAGAGGTTTGTTTTGCAAAGATCAGGCTGAGCACACGATACCTAACATAGTAAATGACGGCAGATAAAGACCAGAACGGTCCATCCATTCTGCCCATTAGTTATACCCACTAAAAATCAACTTGTCTCTTCTTTGATATTTCTGGGCCTTAGACTGTAAAGTCCACCTGGTATTGTCCTGGGTTCCAACTGCTGAAGTTCCATCTAATCAAGCCATTGTGACATCACTGCTGAGGCTGGCTCTTAGGCATTGGTGGAATGAGACATTATGACATCACAATCTCAGCTCTGGAATGTTGCTACTCTTTGAGTTTCTGCCAGGTAACATAGTAAATGACGGCAGATAAAGACCTGAACAGTTCATCTAGTCTGCCCATTAGCTATACTAATTAAAAATACATGATTAAATTAACTTATCTCTTCTTTGATATTTCTGGGTCCTAGGTTCCAAATACTGAAGTTGCCATCTAATCAAGCCATTATGACATCACTGCTGAGGTTGGCTCTTAGGCATTGGTGGAATGAGGCATTATGACATCACAATCTCAGCTCGGGAATGTTGCTACTCTTTGGGTTTCTGCCAGGTACTTGGGACCTGGGTTGGCCACTGTTGGATACTGGGCTTGAGGAGAGGGGTAATGTGAGAACAGCGGCTCTCACGGAATACGAGTCAAGAAGCAACATTTTGAACGGATTGAATAGGTACCTTTTTTGGCATTCTATATAGGTTGCTCAGTTCCGAAATCAAGCTTATTGCATAGCACTGAAAATTCAGCTCTGCTGCCTCTCCTTGTCTACTTCCAATAACCGATAATGATTTCAACCTTTCCTTTACGAAGTCCCTCTGCAAACCATTTTCTCAGAAATGCTAATTCCATCACCCTGGGACATCTGTAAAATGCTGTTGACTATTAGTTATTGATTTTACACTAAGCTGTAATAATAACAAAAAGTACACTATTGAAGACCATATTAATTGCCTCTGGCCCCCGTCTGTCCCTGTCATTGTGGGCGAGGAGTGCAAACCCCATCGACAATGTCAATAAAAGCAGTTTGCAAGAACTCGTTTCGTCAATGAGAATGAATTGGAATTGCTACAGTTACCAAAAGGTCTCGGTATTCCCTTCTTTTATGTAGCAACAATGGTACGGCGCCGAGCGAGGGAAATCTAACCCAATCAGTACACTGAGTGCCCTGAGCACTTTTGTTCAGCCACTGCTCCTTCCGAAGAATTTCTTCATTGACCAATTAGCCAAACGGTATAAAAATGCATAATCAGCCTTCAGCAAGGAACATGGTGCCACCCAGTCTGATTCTGCTATATTTCAGTAACTGAGGGTCCCTTGTTTTGGGGGCTTTATAACATGTGGGGTTTTTTGTTTTTAATCTTTATTGATTTTCAAACTTTGACAGTGCAATACAATTAATTGAACATAAAACAATGCATAAAACGCACTATTAATTACACAAGTAATACATAAAACAATCATTTCAGACAAATTGAAAGGGGAGAGGTTTAGAACAAACGCCAGGAAGTTCTTTTTCACACAGAGGGTAGTGGAGAGATGGAACGTGCTACCAGAGGATGTGATAAACAGGAGCACGCTATAGGGGTTCAAAGAAGCTTTGGATAGGTACTTGGAGGACAAAGGGATTGAGGGGTACAGATAAGAGTAGAGGTAGATTATAGGGATGGGATTAGAGGTAAGTTACAAAATTAATCAGGGACCACTGTTCAATGGCTTGATTCGATGGCAACTTCAGCATTTGGAACCTAGGACAATACCAGGTGGACTTTACAGTCTATGACCCAGAAATATCAGAAGAGGGAAGTTAATTTAATCATGTATTTTCAATGGGTTTAACTAGTGGGCCGACTGGATGGACCGTTCAGGTCTTTGCCTGCCGTCATTTACTACGTTACCTGAAGCAGTCATAGAGCCTGGCATTCTCTTTCAGTTTCACTTTCAGGGGAAAGAAAGGGAAACTGCAACTATTGTGGGCAGGGGGGTAGTAAGGGGCCAGAGGGGGTGGACCGCCCCAAGCGCTGTCTTCAAGGGGGCGCCGGTGCCTCTCCTCCTCTCCACCCCCTGCCGCACACCCCTTGAAATGTTTGCTGGCGAGAATAGCATCTCCACCTGCTTTCTGATGTCACTTCCTGGTCATGGGACCAGGACATGATGTCAGAAGGGAGCTGAGGCTGGCACAAGCAGCTGACAGAAGATGCTGCTCATGCTGGTGAACATTCCAACAGGTATGATGGGGAACAGTCGGAGTGCAACCTCCCTCGCCACGCCACTGATTATGAGAAATCTTTTTGCTTAGGGTTACCAGGCTGGAGGCATGTGTGCTGCTTGATTATGTGAGGGAAGAGAATCTACTCTTCCCTTCCAACATGTTTTAGGGCCATGAGGAGCAGTTTTGGGAAGTGTGTGGAAGAGCACCTGGGCCTTGGATAAAGGAAGAATCAGAAAGCAATGTTGGTAGAGGGTGTGAAAGGGGGAGAGGAAGAGATGGAAATGGTAGGACCACTGCTGCTTTGGGGCACTGAGGGAGGAAAGGTTGGGACGTCAGGACTGCTGCTGCCGCCTCGGGTAAGTAAAGACCCTGTCAGGAGGGCCAAAAGGGTACAAAGGAAATGGTGAAAGGTGAGGTGGTGGGACTGGGTCAGTGGGAGGCAGGGTCCGGGCATGATAGAGGCGGGGCATGGGTGGGGTCAGAGTCAGGGTATTGGTGGGGCTATTCTAGCACCCGTTACTCTAACGAATGTAACGGGCTAAAACACTAGTACATTATAAAATAATAATTTATTTTTATATACCACCATACCCGAAAGTTCTAGGCGATCCACAACAATTAAGCATGGTACATACAATACAAATCATTTGAGATTCGGCAAGTTAAAATGCATACGATATGGGAAGAAATACTTACAATGTAAGAAAAATACAGACAATTTTAAAATGAAATGATAAGATACATTAAGAACCCAGCCTATTGAATAATTGAGTTTAGATTTCTTTTCTAAAATCAAATTAAGAGGAGGCTTCTAACACTGTTTTGATAAGCCAGAAATTCAGTTTGGCCGCCTGAAAAGAAAAGGTTCTCTCAAGGAACCTTTTACAGTGACAGGATTTCATTGAGGGATATGCAAACAAGTGTAAGTCCGAGTAAAACGAGGGATAAGATAGCCTGGTAGCATTATATAGGGCTCCTTTAACGAAGCCGCGTTAGCGGTTTAACACACGTAATAGTGCGCGGTAATTTGCCGGCCGCACTAGCTGCTACCGCCCCCTCTTGAGCAGGTGGTAGTTTTTTGGCTAGCGCGTGGATTAGCGCGCGCTAAAAATTTGTGTGCGATAAAGCCGCCCACGCGTCTTCCTAAAAGGAGCCCATAGTGAGCCCTCAAAAACTCCCCCCCCCCCAAACCTACTGTACTCGCCTGTCTGTTGTTGTTAGGTGCCATTGACTCGTGTCCAAGTCCTAAGTTTTCGTGGCAGAATACAGACGTAGATTGCCGGGTCTTTCTTCTGCGCAATATAAATTTGACGATGTCGCCATTGTTGCATCAGATGCGATCCTTGGCCTCCAACACTGCCCATCTGCTGCTGCCCAGATGAGTGGTACATTGTTTGTCTGACATCTCCGCTGGCATATGGGTCTGGGTCCCCTTCTTCAGTCCGCTGCGTTGCCCACCAGGCTACTCAAGAGACCTTCATGTATCTCTACTAGGACTGGCTATAGTATCTGCAGCTGTCGTATTTGGGGGCTGGGAGGGGGGGTCAGCGTCCACTGGAGGAGTGTGTGGGAGGCCACATTTTTGGGTATCTTTTTGGCCCTTATTCGTTTTAAAAACAGGTCTAGCTTCCGCAAAAGAAAATACAATCCGACCAGGAGGTGGACCACCTGGTAGCAAGTGAAATAAATCTGACAGAGTTTTTGGAAGATACTCAGGATGTTATTCAGAGTAGGTCCACCATGGTATTAACATGCATGAGTGAGATAGATAAAATGTTAATTATGAAACTTTACTTTAAAAATAGGTTGACAAATTTTTGTGGAGATTTAGTCAGAATTTTTCCTGATGTCTCAAGAGCTACGCAATTAAGAAGGAAATAATTTTTGAAATTAAGAACAAGAGTCTTAGCTCTTGAGGCATCTTTTTACCTAAAATTTCCATGCAACTGTCCTGTTAAATTACAAGACATTGAATATGTATTTTGGGATCTGATTCAATTGCAACAATTCTTAATAACTCAAGAACAGAAATGATTTTCTTCCTTAATGTTTTTCAGTGACTCATCACTGAGAATATAGGCGGATGTAAGACTCCCAAATAGTATGATAGAGAATGACACGGTGACAAAATTCATCACCGTTCCCGTCCCCGCGGATAACCGCGGGAAACCATCTTCATGTCATTCTTTAAGGAGAGAGGGAAGAATCAGAGTATAATTGGGCACAACCACTGACCCGCAAGCGTTGCTTTGAAGAACGCTGGTGTAGAAGGATTGAGATTGAAATAGACACTAGAAAATGACATGGGATTATTTCCCGTGGTTATCCGCGGGGACGGGAACGGTGATGAATTTTGTCACCATGTCATTCTCATTGGAATGGTCAAGATTCTTTAGGAATCAAGACCAATTCTTAGTTTTCTTTATTTTTGTTAGTTAGATAGTTGTATGCCTCTTTAATTATTGTGGGCTTGAAAAGGAATGTTTGTGTTGTATATGATTGTTAAAATTTGGTGTAAGTAACCTTTATCCTTGGTATCTTTTGATATTGTAAACTTTTAAATTTATAAAAAAAAACAAAAACAAAAACAGGTCTAGCCCAAAACATCCAAGTTGTGCCCTGAACATTTTGTAAAATGTTTGATTATTGCTCTGAAATGTCCTGCCTAATCCCACCCAAAACACACCTCTAACATGTCCCGTTAAGATTTAGATGCACTGGAGACAAAATGACCAGAAAGTCAGTTTCGAAAATGCCCACTTGGATGTTTTGACTAGAAGACATCCGAGTGTTGGTTTATACCGTCTTTTGGATGTCCATCTTTTTTGAAAATCAGCCCCATTACATGCCTATTTGGTGCCTACGTTTTGGCACATTTATATAAAATTGCTCCCTTTGGAATCCCGAGGGAGTCATTTTACCCCCATCCCTCGGGACCTTGAGGTTAAATGGAAAGAAAGACCATTTCCCTTCTTTGGGTTCTCCTTGTAAGCAAATTCTTTTTCAAACAAGTACTGAGGCAAGCAGAGAGGTTTGGCATTCTCATCTTATCAAGGTTCTACTTCCATTTTTAGACTCTATTCAACGTTTTGAACAAAAGGTACTGCTCAAATTCACAATAACACCTATGTGATAGCCTGATTTTCCCAGAGGGGAAAAAATAATGTCAGCTCAAAGGTGACATTATTCTATGAATAACACAGCTTGCGACGTTCAATGCGAACCACTTTATTTGATTTGTACGTAACAATGAGGTGTTTTGCATGCATTTGCATGCTTTGCATCTCATTAATATATAGTGAGCGTTGTAGTAAACTAACATGCATTAAGGGAAAATGCTGCAGACTTTGTCTTATATGGCTTGCTAGTAGAAAAAAATCTTTTAAGCTGTAGCTGCCTCAGTGGATACCAAGATGACGTCTGACTGATATGGAAACGTACTGTGCTTTCTTCGTCCAAAAAACAAATCCCCCCCCCCATGTGGGCTAATCATATTTTTCTGCCTCTTACAGCTGTGCAATCGCTGCATACGTTAAGCGATCAGATTTCAAACTTCGTTGTGACCAAGTCGACGACACTGGAAGGAAATGAAAATGCATTTCTGCCCGATGAAGGAGAATCGCTGAAGAAGTCCATGACGTTGATGAGACATCTTCTGGCAGATGCACAGGTGAAATCAATATCATTTCATTTGTTAAATCATGAGTGAAATATATAATATATATTTCAGTGACTTGGCACTGGAGCTGCATGCTTATTGAACGGGTTTGAACTCTAAGAAGCATCAGATTCCCGTCCTTGCGTGAAACTAATCCATATCATTGGAACGTGCATCCATGAAATGGCTGTTCTAGTGTAGCTGCGATCTTTTTGATTTTCTGTCATGCTCGGAAAATGGCTGGTGAGTAGGCTATATCTTATGTTGGCAATAAGAAGTTATTTTAGTTCTCACATTAAGATATGGCATGATCAGAGTCATTAATTGTACTACGGTAGTATAATTTTTTTCCGAATTAAAATGGTAGTACAGAGTAAGCGTGGATAAAATATTTGGTTATTTAATTTTATATCCTGTCCTCCCCAGATAACTCAGAACGGGTTATAATTTAACAATTGTAGTGTTACAATATAACATTACATTGGGCTATTATTTAATATTGCGTGGAGTTATACTTTTACAATCAAGTAGAATATACAATCAAGGTGTGCAGTTTGAGAAATCTACCTAATAATACAATCTAAGGGCATATGTTCTATAGAGATTAGTCTAGCCTAGCATAGACATGACAGGTAATTATGTTATACCAGTGGTTCCCAAACCTGTCCTGGGGGACCCCCAGCCAGTCAGGTTTTCAAGATATCCCTAATGAATATGCATGAGAGAGATTTGCATATAATGGAAGTGACAGGTATGCAAATCTCTCTCATGCATATTCATTAGGGATATCTTGAAAACCTGACTGGCTGGGGGGTCCCCCAGGACAGGTTTGGGAACCACTGCGTTATACAATAAATGGGCATCATTTATACATGGATGGCCTATGTCTACAAGTATTAAATAATTTAGCAGCGGTCGGTAGAGGATTCCACAGAGGCAAAGAGAGTAAAGACAGTTTGGGGTTGAGTAGACAGGGCTAGGCAAAGAGAGAGGGTGGTTTTTTTTTTTTGTTTGTTTTTTTAAGCTTTCCTGAAGTTTAGAAGTCCCTCAAGGGATCTGATGTGTGGAGGTAGGTTATTCCAAATGTTTGGTAGAAAATGGGAGTATGATTTCCGAGCAGTATAGAGCTGGAAGGTGTGAAGGGCTTCTTTCTTCATTGGGTCCAAGTCTACTCAATTAAGCTCCTTCTATAGCTCTGAGGCCTAGATTCTCAAAACGTTAACAGCGTTGCTAAACTGTTTTTCGATGTTTTAACCTGCACGCATTTTAGCGGCGGATTATCAAAATGGATTATCTCTCTCTTTAGTGAAGTTTCTAGCAGTCTCTGGTAATGACATGCAAATGGGCTCTTCAACATTGAAATGAGCCCTCCGGTGGATTCTTAAAAACTGATGAGTCATTTTCTAAAAACGACGTCTGAGCTACAAAAATAAGTGACTGGTCCAGGGGTGCCGGTACAGTGACTGCACTGTTTTAAACCCCGGCATGGCAGTATCAGAGACTGCTAAAAAAGCTTTGTTGTGATGCAGCGGGAGAGATGCTCATTCTCTCCCCTTGCATCACAACATCCCTCCCCAGCAGCGGCAGCGCAGACACCCCCCCACCTGCAATGGCAGCACCTCCCCCCCCCTGCAGCAGGAGAGATGCCCACTCTCTCCCACTGCTATACAACACCCTCCCTGCCTCCAATGCCACCCCTTACCTAAAAAAAAAATAAATCATAACAATAATAAAAATTCAGACATGAGTTTTTGATATAGGACATACCTGACCCAACACAGTCCGTGTTTCGAAAACCACTTCTTCCTCAGGGGTCCTGTAGGGGAATGTAATGTTTGAGAAAGTGATATCAATGTGATGTCAATGGTGCAGCTGGAAGACGTGTCAGTGAGAAGTGTCACTGGTGAACGTGTAGGTGAAAATGTCAAAAGACTTGAGTCAACTGAGTTTAAATGGGCGATTGTGAAGTTAAAGTCAATTCTGGCATGGAGGCTGGAAAACATGTTGTCGGCCTCAAAATTTCTTGTGCTGTGTCATTTTACTTGGCGCTCGGTTATCCAAACAAATGGCTCAAACGCCTGCTGGTCTCAATTTGGCTTTGGTCAATAATCTGGTGTGATGCGAGCAGTGGTGCTTCTATTTCCTCTCCTGAAAATGAAAAATTGTTAACCGTTCCGTGTAATACTGGAAAAGGTATGAAAAAAACATTTAAGTCAGGATGAAATGATTGGGTATTTTCAAGATATTATGTAATTGCTGGGTCTGAAAAAGAGTGTTGATTACAAAAAAAAATGGCTGACTGAAGAAGACTGCCTCTGATCAGATTTCAAATCCCAAAAAGGGCAAACAGACAGATGGAAGGCTTCCCATTACAATATGCCAGTCAGAAAGTTCCAAAAGTCTCAAACCGTCGAAGGAGGAGGGGCCTACATCAAAACATAAGACTATTATGGCAGATAAGCATCAAACGGACTCTCCCGTCTGCCCAGTTTCCTGCCCTAAGCGCCAGTTCACCTTGGGCTTTCCCCTCACTACTTTGCAAAACTTTACTGTCCATCTACTTTGCCTTGTAAGTAGATTTATTCATGTCTCATCACTGCTGAAAGAACATCACTGGCTTCCAAATGAACAGAAAATCGAATTTAACATTCTTTTCCTTCACTCAAGGCCTTTCGCCACGGTCTACCTGAATATCTTCATTGTTTGATTATCCCGTATACCTCGTTCCTCACACTGTGGTCTGTAAGTGACCATCAGGTTTACCCGCACCTCGATTCGCACACGTAGGATCCGCATGACAATGTGCTTTCATCCTCACAACTCCAGCACTGTGGAATTTGCTGCCCTTAACTATTAAGAGTGAATCCTCTTTTAAAAAAAAAACAAAACCCAACCCTTTAAAATAGCAGTAAAAACATGGCTATTTGGGCAAGCCTTTTCGGGCTGATGGTCTCTCGGGATCTGACTGCTGCCGTTTCCAGAACTTGTCATTTGTCTATACTGTCTAGGTGCATGTAGACTTAGGTGCCATCGACTCATGTCTTAGCAACTTGAAGAGATCGGGTTTGTGCTAGTCCGGTGAGGTCCTCTAGCGTCATCCCCATGGTTGTTTTCAACATGTCCAGTCACCTGATTGCAGGTCACCCTCTCCCCAAACATGATGTCCTTCTCCAGTGATCGTGCTCTTCTGATGGTGTAACCAAAATAAGACAGTTGTAATGTCATCATTTGGTCTTCGAGTGCCATAGCTGGTTTGATCTCTTCCAGAATTGATTTGTTAGTTCTTCTGGCGGTCCACGGCACGCGTAAAATCCTTCTCCAGCACCAAAGCGCAAATGAGTCAATCTTCTTTCTGTCTCGTTTCTGTGGTCTCCAGCTTTCGCCACTGACCATTGAGAAAATGAGTGCATGGACAAGTCCGATCCTGTCCTACATACGTTTGTAGTTCCTTTCTTGTATTTAAACCAAAGATTGTACACCGCCTTGCTCTGCTATTGTAGTTAAAGGCTCATTTTGCCTCTATCCCCCTTCGCTTCCTGAAATAGATGGATACTTTCACGAACAAAGCAAGAGAAAAGTGAGCACTAAGTTGTTGGATGGAGAGGTAGCCTAGGGCTACCAGACATCCGGATTTCACCGAACATATCCTTCTTTTGAGGACATGTCCCAGGGGTCTGGAAGGCTTTTCAAAACCTGGCACTTTGTCCGTGTTTTGAAAAGCCTCCTCTCAATTGCGCGGATTGCCTCCTGCCCGACCAAAGCAGGCAGCGGAGTGGAGCTAGGGTGGGCCTAGGGTGTCCTAGTGGTTAGTGCAGTAACCTGAGAACCTGGGGGACTGGGTTCAATTCCCACTGCAGCTCCATCTGACCCCGGGCAATTCACTTAACCCTTCATTGCCTCAGGTACAAAATAAGTACGGTATTTTTCATTCTCTAAGATGCACCTGTCCATAAGACGCACCCCCCCCTGTAGAGGAGGAAAAACCAAGGAAAAAAAATGTCCTCCTCTACAGGGGGGGTGCGTCTGGTGCTAAGCAGCCCGAAGCAGCCCACCCGCAGCCTGAAGCAGCCGGCCCGCAGCCAAAGCCGCCAGCAGCCGAAGCAGTCCACTTGCAGCCCGAAGCCGCCCCGGGACCTTTCTATAGTTGCAGTGGTCCAGAGCACTCTCCTGCTGGACGGCTGGCTTTGATAGCAGAGCGGCACGACGCAGGATGTTAACTGACATCAGCCAATCAATGAGCAGCACGGGACCAGGCAGGAAACACAAAGGTCGCGCTCCTGCATCAAGCCACTCTGCTACCAAAGCCAGCCATCCAGCAGGAAAGCGCACTGGACTACCGCAACCTTAAAAAGGCACCCGGGGGGGGAGGGGGAGGTGTATTTGCTCCATAAGATGCACCTGCTTTTTCACCCCCTTTTATGGAGTGGAAAAAGTGCGTCTTATGGTCCAAAAAAAATGATACCTGTATATAATATGTAAACTGCTTCGATTATAACCACAAAACAGCAGTTTTTAAATCTCATCCTCTTTCCCTTCTCTTGTTAAAGTCTACTTCAAATGCCCTTGAGAATACATTTTGATAAGTGCCCCAAAGACCCAAAACGTACAAGGAGAAACTGAAGCGTAGGCAACCCCCCCCAAAAAAAAAAAAAAAAATTATGTGCAACAAATCAGTAAATACAGTGCTTCTCTCCAGCACGCATTTGGACATAAATCAAGCTCTCACCGGAATAATCTGACCTAGTCGTGCAATTTTATACGTAGGAGAAGGACTCGGGCTGTGTGTGGCTATGGGGCGATGTTAAATAAACTCTTTCCCTTATCTTAAAAATGTCAAGTCCATTCTAGCCTAATGCGCATGGGAAATAGATTTAGAACTCTGCTCCCTATATTTAATCAATGCACAATCAAAATAAGGTCCTTAGGCACTGACTTTCCTTCATAGATCACATTCTAATGTGTGCACACTGTTCCTTCGGCAAAATAATACGAGTTGAGAGCAGCCAAGTGTTTTTTATACTGCACAAGGACATAAGCTGCTCCCTTCATTACCTCTTATTCTAAAATAATACTCTAGTTCAAACAGTTTGTCAGGAATTAGAGATTTAAGCTCAGGTGAATGCCTAATTTGTGACTGCATTGGGGAAAAGACTAAAATTCCAGAGACATAGAAACGTGACAGCAGATAAAGGCCACATGGCCCATCCAGTCTGCCCGTCCGCAGTATCCAATATCTCTTCCTTTCCCTATAGGCTAAGGCTCTTTACACTTGCATTGTGAGGTCATAGAGCTTTGTGGTTATAGAAACATAGAAACATGATGGCACATAAAGGCCAAATGGCCCATCCAGTCTGCCCATCTGCAGTATCCACTATCTTCTCCTCTTCCTATAGGCTAAGGCTCTTTAGACCTGCATTGTGAGGTCATAGAGCACTATTGTTATAAGCTAAGGCTCTTAACATTTGCATTGTGAGGTCATAGAGCTTTGTGGTTATAGATACATAGAAACATGATGGCACATAGAGGCCAAATGGCCCATCCAGTCTGCCCATCTGCAGTATCCACTATCTTCTCCTTTTCCTATAGGCTACGGCTCTTTAGACCTGCATTGTGAGGTCATAGAGCGCTGTTGTTATAAGCTAAGGCTCTTAACATTTGCATTGTGAGGTCATGGAGCTTTATGGTTATAGAAACACAGAAAGTTGACAGCAGATAAAGGCCAAGTGGTCCAGTCTGCCCAATCCGCAGCTTCCACTATCTTCTCCTCTCCCTTAGGGATCCCACATGCCTGTCCCACGCTGCAGGAAGTGATGTCGGAGGAAGAGCCGACACCGGCTCGACAGCAGCTTGAGGGCTGCTGCTCAAGCCACGAACGTTACAGAGGTATGGGGGAAGAGAAGCGGCACGCGCACAGCAGGAGGGGGCAGGGAAGGATAACGTGATCTTCCCCCCCCCCCTCAAAACGGGACATCTATGTGTATTCAAGAAAATGCATATTTCTTTTTTTTTTTTTTTTTAATTTATCAACTTTTTCAAATTTACAACTCACATGGAATACAATTCTATTTTCCTCATTAATAGTATTTTATCAGTAGATTGTTTAACAAGCAAAGTCTTTATTTCCTTTGTTGTTTTCTCCAATTTAGATAACTCTTCCTTCTGAAGTTGAACAGTTGTCTCCAAATGGGTTATCTTAGCAGATAGATTTAAAGTATTAGTGACAAAGTTAGTACATACCGCATGTAGGTTTTCTATCGCTTTCCAAATTGAGTCCAGAGACACCGCTAGCGGCTTCACAAGTGGCTTGAGGGGGGAAAAATCGGCCGGCTGGATTATGGCTCCTTCCGTGGGACAAGGCCCACGGGTTCCCTCACTCTCACCACCACTCGGTTCCAGCAGGAGAGAACTCCCAGCTTGCATCGGTTCCAAAACGTGAGTCGATGACAACGTGCTGACATCCGGGTTAGCTGGACGTTCGGGGCGCTCCTCTCCAGTTCCGGTCTGTGAGTTCTCCAAGCTCGTCTGTCCTGTCTCAGCGTCTCCGAGCATAGGGGGGAGTATGTGGTCCACGCGGGCTCAGCGAAAGATCGCCGTCTAAGCTATGCCCTTCCCCTGGCATAGCAGCAGAAACGCCCGCAGAGGTTTGATGGACTGTGAATGCTGTTATCACAGTCTGTCGCGGCGTTGAGGTTTTCGGAGCGGCTGGAGGATTGCCCCTCGGCCTTCCCCATCTTTTAGGCATAACGCAGGTAATTCAAACGTTTAGTTAAGAGGCAAAGTCCCTAAAACGACGGGAGCTCTCTCAACTCGCGTCCTGCTCGAGCGCCATCTTGCTTTTTCTATGGAATACAATTCACTTAGTTAATACATGATAAAGCACTGTGCTTAATTGCCAAACTTATAACAAAAAAAAAACTTTCAAAGTTTAAATGCTAACAGCTGATACAAAAATCCACAGAGACGGCAGCTATCGCAAATATCAGCTGATTCACCCAGAGACTAGAACCGCTAAGGGGCAGGACACTCTTGCTTACATTGAGCGAACCCTTTGTTAAAAAGGACCCTACTTTTACTTTTATAAAATGAAGAAGCCACTGAGCTTCCTATCCGCGTTTATTGCGGGCGGAAAAATTTAACGCTGGCAGCCGCTCACGCTGGAATCAACTTATGAACCAGGGTGCTGAGGCTGAAGCACGATGGACAATTTAATCCATCATTGGCTAAGCTTGCCGTGTACTTGCTTTTGAGGTGAAACGCTCATCCCAACACCCAAAAATGCTAACAGCCTGTGGCTAAATTCAAATGAGGAGCGAGCAAGCGAGCAGGCTTCTGACCGACTTGCAGGTGGGCGAGACGTATGGCGCAGGCTGTCATCGCCACACCCCTAGCTACTACCGACGGCTTTTTTTTTTTTTTTTTTTAATTGTTACAGTGGGTTGCTCTCTTTCTGAAAATGGGACATTTCTGCGTCCCGAAGCTATGCTTGGGAACAACAGGATATGCTACCTAAAAACGGGACAGACCCGTTCAAAACGGGATGTATAGTCACCTGTCACCAGTCAGATAAATCATTTTGAATGGGGACTGGCTAGGATTAATCATATGTGCTTCATGCTTTTGAAATAAAAAATTTTTTTAGCCATTTATGGGCCCCAGTTTCTGCCATTTGAGACACAGGGAATTTGTGCGATGGCAAATCATTTGGAGTCTCTTTCTTACAATCTAGTTTTACATACAGGTACAACATCCTTTTCCAGTAGCTCAGAGTGCCCTGAAGCGCGATGCAAACAAAGGCGACCCCGTGACATCATATGCACGTGACAATTTCGCTGGAAAGAAAGGGGAGAGGGATAGGTGGCCCTAAAAAGAAACTTGTAGCTGAATTTTTTGATTGTTATATTAACTGTCCAATGCACATGGAGAGGCGATTTTCTCACAATGCGCATTCGACATCGGCGATTTACTCCCGCGCTCGCAATGCGCATTTGAAAAAATGTTAAACATTTTTTTCTAACGCTTATGTACAGTTATTTTATAAGTTTATATATATATATATATTAATTTGGTTTAATAGGGGGTTCTAACCTCCATACGGCTATTTCTAGGCAGCAGAGTCGGCTACGATAGTAAAGCGACTGACCCTTGGCAGTCGCAACTTTTTGGAACGGAAAGCCCAGTCGGTGTAGCTGAAATTGTTTCATGAATCGAAGCCTTCGCAAATTTGCATGCCTTAGTACTCATGTGCGTGCGCTGATTGGTGCGGATCGGATCAGGATGAAGGTTAGTGAACCGGGCCGAGGTCGCAAAGTGATCGCAAACCGATCGGTACACGATCGGTTTGCTTAGTGAATCTAGCCCTGTGAGCTGAACAAGATAAGAATCTGGCTGAGTAAAAGATACACCAGGTATCTCTAATTCTCCCTCCTACCAAACTTTCAGGAAGTCAATCAAAACTTATCTCTTTGACAAATATCTCTGACTCCCGCCCTCCTTGTAACTCTACTTTTAACTATGCCTTGTACCTCCCACCTTCCTGCACCCGACTTCCTAAGCCACGCCGATTGACTTGTTTATAACCTCTCTATCTCCTTCTTGCCTGCTCCCGACTCGCTAAGTTATATTGATTGATTGACTTATTTGTAAATTTCGCTGTCGATGTACAGTCTCTTGTCATGTAAACCGCTCTGAACTATTCTGGTACTGCGGTATACAAAAATAAAGTTGTTATTATTATTATTATTATTTTGCTGGTTCTCTTTCCGCAGGACTCTGCTTCCTTATCATGCAGCTTGTTAAGGCTGTTAACTTTTTCAGCTGCGCTACATCCACAAATAACTTGTGAAAAAATCAGAAATGAGGCTTTCCAAGTTTCCAAGTTTATTAGTTTTTAATATCCCGACCATCAAGTGAATATCTGGCCGGTTAACAATGTTTTGTATAGGCTAAAAATGTTATAAGCTGAGTGAACATAGATGACATAGACTAGACAAACTGGATAGTGAGGAAAGTGAGGGGAGGAGGGGAGAAGTTACAAAATTTAGTGAAAGAGGGGGGGTGGGGAAGGGGTAGAACGTGAGGGATAGGGTAGCATTGTTGGAGCAAGTACTTATTCACAGAAAGAGGTAGAAAAAGGGAGAGAGAGAGACAACAAAAAAACCCAAAACAAAACGGGTCTCTTGCGACGCGCTCGGTCCTGCTCGCAGCATTTAGTGAGCGTCATGTTTCAAGAACGCACCGAGCAGCGGAAAGAAGCGAGTCAGAATTGAAAAAAAAAATGATTCTTTCAGATCTGCCGGAGTACCTATTACACGATGTTAACTGGCGGATTCCTGAGTCTGTGAGCAATTGTCCCCGCTGTCAATCATTGCTGGCATCTCTATTACGGCAGGAAGGTGTGTTTGTTCTGGGCATGTTGTTTTATAATCCTCCAAGGCAGAATTTCACAGCCTAGTAGGGCTCCTTCTCCGATGTTTTTTCAGTCAGGATTTATTGCTATAGAGAGAGAAATCGGTGTGCCTGGAATCTGTTATGCCTTCACTCTTCTGACTTCAACCAGCCGTGCCTGAGCTATTCTCCAAAGTTCCCTCTTTCTGCTAAAACCTACGAAATGATGTCTGAGCACTTTGAGCAGTAAAAAGCCAGATATATAATCTATGAAGGTCTGGTTCAATTACAAGCTGCCAGCGATCTATTTTCCAATGATGCTTTCCTGCTCTTTTGTCACACACTGTAAACGCAGCAGCATTTGTGATGTAATGTGGAAGACAGACAAAGAGCCATTAAATCCTGGGCAAGGAGATGAGGTGAAGGATGGCGACGTGGAGAATATGCGGGGACAGGAAAGACAGAGAAGAGAGCAAAGAAGCGGCAGTTCACCCTCTGTGTTATGACCCACCAGCCATCAACGAACAAGCTATCACAGTTCTAGTTCGTCTCGGGTTTAACAACCAGTACATGGAAGGCACTAAGAGCTAGATGTACCAAACAGGATCGGTAAGACTGCGTGGGTGTGCTCCGGTCCGATTTATGGCTGATTCTAAAAGAGCTATTGATGCACTAAAAATTTAGCAAATGATTCACGAGGAGGTTCGTCATAATCCCCGTTTCCCCCGAACCTCCCCCCACCGAGGAGGGGAAGGCCTGCCATTTTGGATCAAGGGCATCGGAGCTGAAGGGACTGAGCCTCCCTCCTGCTCTCTTCAGACAAAGGTTCTGGGGGAGGTTCGGGGGAGCACCCAGTGGCATCCATTCTGCCTTTTTGGAGGGGGGAAGGGGAGGAGATGGTTCAGGGGATGGTGCCTGGTGTGTTTGGGGCCTTCCTCCTGACAATTTTTTCTCATGTAGGGGGTCGGCATAGCAGGAGAGAGTGGTCATCCCTCCTGCCATTTTTGCTGCCACAGGGGGAGAGGTCAGTCCTCGATGCTGCTTCGTGGGGGGATGTTGGAGAGGGCCATCATTGTTGGGGGTGGGGCTTTTTTCTATTTTTTTATTGGGCAGATATTGTGCATGTGTAACACACACACAGCATCTGTGCCCATTAAAAATAAAAAGGTTTGGCATGTTATAAATATTTTTGTATCAGTGGGACAGGTCAGCAACTGGTCTCAGCCAGTCACTTTTATAGATTGCTAAAAGCGATCACTATTTTTGTGCATCGAGAAGCCACTTTGGAGCATCAATCACTCCGCTAGTTTACATGGCAGTTCAATATTAATGAGCTTATTTGCACGGTCGGGGAATGAGCGATCGTGCAGAAAACCACGTGTTGAGCCATTTTCTGCACCGGGTCGGCAAATGCGATCGTCGCTAAACCAGTCAAAATTGGTTTAGCGAGGATCGTTAGACGATCGCTAATTTTAGTGCATCGAGCTCAAAGACTTTATTAATTTTCAATATACAAAACATCAAATAAAGAACATGACATAACAAAGTACAACATCCCCCTTCCCCATCACCTCTCACCCAAAGGTTGCTTCCCAGCTCCAGCAAGCCTACAACAAAAGGCTTGGAGATCTGTGTTCTGATAATCCTCGAACTAGAGAATGACACGGTGACAAAATTCATCACCGTTCCCGTCCCCGCGGGAAACCATCTTCATGTCACTCTTTAAGGAGAGAGGGAAGAATCAGAGTATAATTGGGCACAACCACTGACCCGCAAGCTTTGCTTTGAAGAATGCTGGTGTAGAAGGACTGAGGTTGAAACAGACACTACAGAATGAGTCTCTGGTATCCAGAGCAGATATTGTGATGTCATAATGCCTCATTCCACCAGTGCCTAGGAGCCAATCACATCAGTGATGTCACAATGGCTTCATTATCCTTGGCTCACATAAGAATCAGAGTATGAATGGCCACAACCTCTGACCCACAAGCTTTGCTTTGAAGAATGCTGGTGTAGAAGGACCGAGGTTGAAATAGACACTAGAAAATGACATGGGATTATTTCCCGCGGTTATCCGCGGGGACGGGAACGGTGATGAATTTTATCACCGTGTCATTCTCTACCTCGAACCCATACTCCACACCAACACAAAATATCCCACGAGTTACCCCTCCTCCCACCACAAAACCCCTTTAGGTCAGAAGCAATCCCCCCTCCCCCCTTCTCCAAACTACCTTCCCCAAACCAAAATAATCCCCGCCCAAAAGAGTACATGGTTCCCAATTTTTGTTTTCAAATTAAAACATGACTTTTTTTTCCAGCCATATGGGAGAAGTAAACAAGAGTTTGTTTATACTAAATATATTTTAACAAATCCCTTTGAAGGCAGTGTTTTGGTGCACTTACATCTGTGCTGCTAGACATTCGCTTTGCAATATATATATATCCCCCCCCCCAACCAGATCTGGTACAGCCTCCTCTGGGAAAGGATAATCATGAAGGCTATAGTGTATGATTCGACCTCATGATTGCTTTTTCTTGTCAATACTAAATATACTGTAGAAGATATAGGCAAATCAATTTTTCTCTGAGCCATTAAACTGCACAGAGGGTCTGATTTACTAAACTCCCCCTCCCCCTCTCACCAGCAGACACCGAATGGGAGAAAAGCCTATATAAATCAGATCCATGGAATACACAGCAGATATTTCAATTTATTTCCCAGTGGCTTAAAACTAGCTTTAGAAAGAAATTATTGATTTTTTTTTTCCCTTAAAAAGTGGGGTAAAATATTGTTATCTTTGTGGGGACGTAGTGACTTTGTATTAAATCCTTAGCCAATCACCCTCTGGGACAATATGTATCCACTATAAAGCTTCACTGCCAGACCACATTTGCCACTCTCTTTCTCTCACACACACATAAAACGCCTGCACACGCACACACACACCTCCCCCCAAACACTCACACATGCAAAATGCCTCCCCCAATGTGCGTGCACACACAAACACACACAAAATGCCTCCCCCATGCATGCATACACACATACATACACAAAATGCCTCCCCATGCATGTATACACACATACACAAAATGCCTGCCCCATGCATGTATACACACATACACAAAATGCCTCCCCATGCATGTATTCACACATACACAAAATGCCTCCCCATGCATGTATACACACATACACAAAATGCCTGCCCCATGCATGTATACACACATACACAAAATGCCTCCCCATGCATGCAAACACACATACACAAAATGCCTGCCCCATGCATGTATACACACATACACAAAATGCCTCCCCATGCATGTATACACACATACACAAAATGCCTGCCCCATGCATGTATACACACATACACAAAATGCCTCCCCATGCATGCAAACACACATACACAAAATGCCTGCCCCATGCATGTATACACACATACACAAAATGCCTCCCCATGCATGTATACACACATACACAAAATGCCTGCCCCATGCATGTATACACACATACACAAAATGCCTCCCCCATGCATGCATACACACATACACAAAATGCCTCCCCCATGCATGCATACACACATTACCAAAATTTGCCCCTTCCTTTCTGAGCACACTACCCGGACCCTTGTCCACACTCTCATAACCTCATGCTTAGATTACTGCAACCTACTTCTAACTGGTCTTCCGCAGTACAGCCTCTCCCCCTGCATTCGGTGCAAAACTCTGCTGCATGACTCATCTTCTACCAGCCTCGCTACGCTCATGTCACCCCTCTCCTTAAATCACTTCACTGGCTCCCTATCCGCCTTTGCATACAGTTCAAGCTCCTGTTACTGACCTACAAGTGTGTTCCTTCTGCTGCCCCTCAATATCTCTCCTCTCTTCTCTCTCCTTATACACCTCCTAGAGAACTCCGTTCCTCAGATAAGCTTCACTTTTCAGTATCTACTCCTTACCACCATGTCATGTGACCCCTCATTTATTTATTTAATCTAATCTAATCTAATCTAATCTAAGGCTTGGTTTTATATACCGAGACATCAGTCCAAGAAAGCTCGACTCAGTTTACAATAGTTAACTTAACAAATAAAAACCATGAAGAAAGGAAACTAAGTTTCGGGAGATTAATTTTCAAAGTGTTTAGCAAATAAAATGGTTTTTAAAGATTTACGAAAAAGTTGAAGTGAGCCGGAACTCCTTAAAAGGAGTGGGAGATCATTCCAAAGTTGAGAGAGCTTAAAAATCAAAGATTGAGTGAAAATCTTGACTCCTTTTATCCCTTTCTTGGAAGGAAGAGATAATTTAAATTGTTGATTACCTCTTGCAAAGGAAAATCTGTAAATGTTCCAAGATAAAGGACATTTAAATTGAACTCTAAAATAAACCGGGAGCCAATAGAGACTCTGGAGCAACGGAGTCACGTGATCAAATTTACGTTTCCCAAAGATCAATTTTGCAGCAGTATTTTGAATCAGCTGCAATCTATGAAGACAAGTTTTTGTGATACTGAGGTAGATGACATTGCAATAATCGAGATGAGATAATATAATTGACTGAACTAATAGGGAAAAATGTTGATGATGAAAGAGATGTCTAACCTTCCTCAATAAACACAGGTTAAAGAAGCATTTTTTAAGCACAGAGTTGATTTGATCCTTAAAAGAGAGAGAGGAGTCAAGGAATCAATCATTTATTATCCACATATAATCTAAGCAGAGCACAATAATACATCCATATTTATAAAACACCACTGTGTCGAAATATAAAAACCTCTGTAGGTCTAATACCACATAAAAAATAAATTAAGAAGAATTATTTCATTTGTCTCCTCAATTAGCTCCTCTTTGACATGTAGCTTGGTAAAATTCAGCACATTCATGTGTAAGAGCTGGAAATATACATATATGTTTTAAGAGAAGCAAATAAACGTACATGTGTAAAGTTCTGAGTGACCCTGCTCTTTTTCTGAATGTGAGTGTGTCTTTTTTTTTTCTGAAACGGCAGCTCCCACTATACATGCTGGCAAATGCACATGTGTTTGTTGGCATCCTTATATGCACTTTACAAAAAGCTCGACGTTCAACTGAGCTTTTTGTAAAATACCCTGGAAACTGTGACCTGGATGTTCCAATTCCTATCTTGTCATTCTAGGTAAAATGAGGATTTCACTCTGGTAAATTCTCTCCTTTTTGAAGAGTAACATCAAACTTCAAATATACACCATCCCTTTTTTCTTTCTTTCTTTGAAACAGGAATCTGATTATTGGAGTACATTTTTCACGAGATACCCATCAACTGTAATCTACCACTGAAATTGTTAAGGGAGCTGCCGTGACAATTAATCTTTTTGCAGAATCCCTTACCTAGCTCATATTGGCTTCTTCCCCACCCCCTCGGTCTATTTTTGTGTGAGTCCTACATCACTGGAACTCATAGAGATGTTTATATCTTGCTTGCACAACATCAAAAGATATCTTTCTCTCTTCACTAAGCTCTTTCTAGTTTGCATCTACGTATATTGATTTTTAAATTGAATTCCCCCAGGAATGAACCTCCACATTTATACAATGTAACACCTGCTCCATTTCTTCACTAGGCCTTGGCGGCCAATTTTTTAAAGACCCATTTGCTCTTGCTTCCTTTTGGGGAGGAGAGGAAGGGAAGCAATACCATGATTCTTCTGTCAAATATCTTTCTTTGGCTTTCTTCCTCTGTAATAAATCATCCTTAAAGCAATCAATCTCCCCTCTAGCCTCCTGCTCTCCTGCTCAACGGTGCAAAACTGGAAGAAACCTTGATCAGCAAATTGATTTATTTACCAAAAATGTCTTCCTTTTTTTCTTTCTAGCAGAAAATGAGTAGATATTATAGTAATAACATGTTAGTCAGGCACAGTCTTTAAGCCAGAATTTCAGCAGAGCTCTCTGTTTAAGTTGGATCGCTGAAAATGTCATCCTAAAATTATTTGTTTAATTTACGACAGCCCTGCTTAAATGAATAACGTAATCCAGACAGTGATAAACATTGGCATAATGGAGGTTATTCTATACCAGAGCCACTTAAAGCTGGGTGAGAAGTAAAATACCTACTTGTAATAAACGTAAACCACTTTGGCTATACTACCCATATCAAATCCATGAATCTTTACACGTACATGCTAATATTCTACCATACCAGTTACGCATTATTCTGTAATAATTTATTTATTTTTAGCTCGCTCTTAATATCCTTGGCAGATAACAAAATAAAAGCATACAGAATTAAAATCTAAAGCTTTACAAAATGCAAGAAAATCAAAACACAATACATTTTATAAAATGTTACATTTTACAAGATAACTGTCTCCAGCAATCCACTACAAATCTCTGCCTTTTCTGCTAACTATGGTATTCCTCAGGGCTCAATCTTCTCCCCTCTTCTCTTTAACATCTTTCTCGCCCCCCCTGATCACTCCGGGTCAATCCATTGGATTTACCACCTACGCGTATGCCGACGATGTACAACTTCTTCACCCACTTAATACAGAGAACCCAAACGATCTTCAGGAAATAATCGAAAAACTAGGAAAAATTAGTCAATGGTTGAGGAACATCAAGAAATCTCAAACAATCCTGTTCCCTTGGAAAGAAGGCCTATCCTTAAAATCGCCCATAAAAATAAACAGTACGCCCCTGCAAGAAGTCACCAACATTAAAATTCTTGGAGTTATTCTGGATCATAAACTATCGTACTAGGATCACATCAGCCGAGTAGTAAAAAAAACTGGTTTTTCAAGTTACGTACGCATGATTAGATCTTTGATTCCTCAGCACTCAATATTCTTATTCACTCTCTCATCATATCAAAGCAGGACTATTGCAACTCTCTTTTCAAAGGTATTACTCAGAAACAAAAAAGGCGTCTACAACTAATATGAAACACTGCAACAAAAGTCATAAACTCCAAGAAATATGATCATGTTACGCCTCTCCTAAGAAATGCCCACTGGTTGCCAATTCCTCATCGTATTTCCTACAAAATTGCCCTTTTAACATTTAAGATCCGTCTAACGCACTCCCCTATCTTTGTAGATACATTGAACATAAGAACATAAGAAGTTGCCTCCACTGGGTCAGACCAGAGGTCCGTTGCGCCCAGTGGTCTGCTCCCGCGGCGGCCCATCAGGTCTATGACCTGTGAAGTAGTTCCTGACCATTTTTATAACCTACCTCTACTTCTATCAGTACCCCTCAATCCCCTTAACCTTTAGGAACCTATCCAAACCTTCCTTGAACCCCTGTACTGTGTTCTGGCCTATCACAACCTCCCGAAGTACGTTCCATGTGTCCACCACCCTCTGGGTAAAAAAGAACTTCTAGCGTTTGTTCTAAACCTATCCCCTTTCAATTTCTCCGAGTGCCCCCTTGTACTTCCCCACAGTCTGAAGAATCTGTCCCTGTCTACCTTCTCTATGCCCTTCAGGATCTTGAAGGTTTCTATCATGTCTCCTCTAAGTCTCCGCTTTTCCAGGGAGAACAGCTAATTCCTTATTCTTCCAGTAGAGTATTGCGTTCCTTACAGTTCCTTCTCTAAAAATCATCAGTACTAGACGTAATGAGATTTTTTTTTTCAATCGCCGTACCCCCAGCTTTGGAATTCGCTCCCAAATTACCATAGAGAGGAACCCATATTAGGCAAATTTAAGACTTCCCTTGAAACCTAAATCTACTGTCTTCACATTACTAAGACTCTGTTTTACAAAGGCGCATTAGCTGTTTTAGCGCATAGACTAACATGCACGCGTTGGCATTTAGCACACGCTAAAACGCTTCGTGCACGTTTGTAAAAGGAGCCCTAAATTACCGATCAGTTATTTTATTGTATTCCTCTCCAGTTTCCTAAAATCTTTTCTCTCTTTTTTTTCCCAGTTATGTCCCCTTCCTCTCATTCTCACCTTTAATGTGAACTTTTCTTTAAAGCATTGAAGTTCTTCCCTCCTATTCCTTAAGCTCCTGTTAGTTGCTGTCCATTGAATGTTACGTATGTATTTTTATGGCTTCATAGACGAAGTCACGTGCGAGGACAAAAATGCTAAGACAAATGCGCACAGGATGTCAGCGTTCCGGTTTAAAAGGTAATTTTAAAGTGCTCCGAGGGGGGGGGGGACCCCCTGAATTTACTTAGATATGTTGGCGCCGCCGTTGGGTGGGGGTTGAGGGGAGGAACCCCCCCCCCCCATTAGAGAGGAAAGTGTAATTTTTCCCAGGACAGGTTTAAGAACCACTGGTCTAGAACATTTTCTTTGTTGTCAGATGCACTCCCCAGTCTCATCATTCTAATACCACACCAAGGTATCTCTGAATTCAGACTTACAATCAATATGCTTCAGTAATTGCTTTTCCCTGTGATTGATTGGACACGTGTTGCCATATAAGCTATGATCATTTCAAAAATAATCCTTTCTCTGAACTGGAGAGCACACAAAATACGACCATAGGGCTACTTTGGAACTACGTTGGAATAAAGAAAAGATTGATCCAGAATTTGTTACAGCACAAAAGTTATGGTTTCCCCACCCTTGATTGGTTTTTGTTTTTGGAAGCAAGAACTATGCATACTGGGTAAATCTGAAGAAATAATTCAGTGGCGGAAAACACAAAATCAATCCACGATCAGCCACTCATTTTACTGACACTCATAATTCCCCAATGTTCATCTCGTACTTTAAGATCTACAAATCAAAATCTCCTTTTGATCCCCTCTATAAAACACTTTTACTACACACAGAAAATAAATTTTTCTGTCTCTGCTCCAACATTGTGGAACTCTTTACCACAACCTCTTCGCGACGAGCAACAACTGGATAAATTTAAGATAGGCCTAAAGACTTTTCTATTTCGCGACACATTCACTTCAGTTTAGTCTCTACTTTTCCTGATATTTTCAATCATTTACCTTCAAAAATTATATTTAAAATGACTTTTCCCCACCCAAATGTTTATTCCCATTCCCTCTTTCTCCCTTTTCTCTCTACAATGTAACTTTACCCTCCCATAAACCTCTCTCCTCACTATCAAGTTTGTCTTGTTTATGTTTTAAAATACACTATATGTACTTCTAAATATTTATTATATTAATTTTTTTCTTTCTTACCTATATTTTATTTTATTGTAATGTAAACCGGCCAGATATTTATTTGATGGTCGGTATATTAAAACCTAATAAACTTAATAATAAACTTAATAATAATTTTCTGATGATGTTACTGTGGATTTAAAGGACCAGGAAACTTTGAACGGTTACCAGCCACCATCCTTAAGAAGTGACTTCATGGTGCACCTCCGAAAGATTTAGGGCTCCTTCTACTAAGCCACGCTAGGGTGTTAATGCATGGAATGGCGCGCGCTAAATTGCCACGCATGCTAGACGCTAACGCCAGCATTGAGCTGGCGTTAGTTCTAGCCACGTAGCGCGGGTTTAGCGTGCGTTAAAAACGCTAACGCAGCTTAGTAAAAGGAGCCAATATGAGAAAGTCCAGGAATATGCCAAGACATATTAATATGAATGTCTTAAAGCTTCCAACAATGTGTGCAAATGTCTAACCCGTTAACTTGTTTACTTTCTTATAGCAATACAATCAGTCAGTGGTGTTCTTAGCATGTTTGACACCCAGGGATGGTCATTTTTAACACCCACCTCCACTATATAAAAATTATATATATTTTAGTAATAATCCATGAGTCACAACAAGGGTGCAGCTAGATAAAGGCAGTGTCTAGTGCTCATTGCAGTGTTTAAAAACATAAATATACCCGCTGTAAAACTGAACAAGCCAGATTAATACAGATCGATCCTACACAGTCAATGCTAACAGAAAACCATAGGACAGAGAACATAAGAATTGCCACTGTGTTCCAAGAATTGTCAGACCAGTGCTCCATCGTGCCCAGCAGCCTGCTCACGCAGCAGCCCTCTGGTCAAAGACCAGTGCCCTAACTGAGACCAGCCCTACCTGCGTACGTTCCAGTTCCGCAGGAACTCATCTAACTTTGTCTTGAATCCCTGGAGGCTGTTTTCCCCTATAACAGACTCTGGAAGAATGTTCCAGTTTTCCACCACTCTCTGGGTGAAGAAGAACTTCCTTACGTTCTCTCCCTACGTTGGAGAGGGTGAAAAACCTGTCTTTATCTACTAAGTCTATTCCCTTCATTATCTTGAAGGTTTCAATCATGTCCCCTCTCAGTCTCCTCTTTTCAAGGGAGAAGAGGCCCAGTTTCTCTAATCTCTCACTGTACGGCAACTCCTCCAGTCCCTTAACCATTTTAGTCGCTCTCCTCTGGACCCTTTCGAGTACTACTGTGTTTTTCTTCATATACGGTGACCCTATTTGAGTCTAGCCTTACCTGCATACGTTCTAGTTCAGCAGGAACTTGTCTAACTTTTGTCTTGAATCCTTGGAGGGTGTTTTCCCCTATGACAGACTCCAGAAGAGCGTTCCAGTTTTCTACCACTCTCTGGGTGAAGAAGAACTTCCTTACGTTCGTACGGAATCTATCCCCTTTCAACTTTAGAGAGTGCCCTCTCATTCTTCCTACCTTGGAAAGGGTGAACAGTCTGTCTTTATCTACTAAGTCTATTCCCTTCAGTATTTTGAACATTTCGATCAAGTCCCCTCTCAGTCTCCTCTTTTCAAGGGAGAAGAGGCCCAGTTTCTCTAATCTCTCACTGTACGGCAACTCCTCCAGTCCCTTAACCATTTTAGTCGCTCTCCTCTGGACCCTTTCGAGTACTACTGTGTTTTTCTTCATATACGGTGACCCTATTTGAGTCTAGCCTTACCTGCATACGTTCTAGTTCAGCAGGAACTTGTCTAACTTTTGTCTTGAATCCTTGGAGGGTGTTTTCCCCTATGACAGACTCCAGAAGAGCGTTCCAGTTTTCTACCACTCTCTGGGTGAAGAAGAACTTCCTTACGTTCGTACGGAATCTATCCCCTTTCAACTTTAGAGAGTGCCCTCTCATTCTTCCTACCTTGGAAAGGGTGAACAGTCTGTCTTTATCTACTAAGTCTATTCCCTTCAGTATTTTGAACATTTCGATCAAGTCCCCTCTCAGTCTCCTCTTTTCAAGGGAGAAGAGGCCCAGTTTCTCTAATCTCTCACTGTACGGCAACTCCTCCAGTCCCTTAACCATTTTAGTCGCTCTCCTCTGGACCCTTTCGAGTACTACTGTGTTTTTCTTCATATACGGTGACCCTATTTGAGTCTAGCCTTACCTGCATACGTTCTAGTTCAGCAGGAACTTGTCTAACTTTTGTCTTGAATCCCTGGAGGGTGTTTTCCCCTATGACAGACTCCGGAAGAGCGTTCCAGTTTTCTACCACTCTCTGGGTGAAGAAGAACTTCCTTACGTTCGTACGGAATCTATCCCCTTTCAACTTTAGAGAGTGCCCTCTCATTCTTCCTACCTTGGAAAGGGTGAACAGTCTGTCTTTATCTACTAAGTCTATTCCCTTCAGTATTTTGAACATTTCGATCAAGTCCCCTCTCAGTCTCCTCTTTTCAAGGGAGAAGAGGCCCAGTTTCTCTAATCTCTCACTGTACTGCAACTCCTCCAGCCCTTTAACCATTTTAGTCGCTCTTCTCTGGACCCTTTCGAGTCGTACCGTGTCCTTCTTCATGTACGGCGACCAGTGCTGGATGCAGTATTCCAGGTGAGGGCGTACCATGGCCCGGTACAGCGGCATGATAACCTTCTCTGATCTGTTCGTGATTCCCTTCTTAATCATTCCTAGCATTCTGTTCACCCTTTTCGCTGCCGCCACCCTGTATGAAATAAGTAATCACAAACTAAAAATAGAAATATGTAGAGATGCGTACTTGTGAAATTTTTTTACATATTTCTATAATTTATGTTAATAGTTTCTTTTCCTTCAATTTTTATCATGAGCCACAGGCAGATACATGCACTCTCGGACCAGTCAGTAATTGTGGATCACCAAAACCCAATGCTTCATTTGGAGAATCACCTAGCGATGGCAGAGAATTGCCCGGAGAGCTCTTTTTCATATTAATAACCTCATTGTAGTACCATTTTAATATTAACAGCCTCGTTGCACTACATTTGCAAAGCAGAGTCGGAGGCTGCTAGGAAGCTTGGAAAAGACTGCGGTGAGCCTTTCTGAGAATCGGGAGGTAAAATACTGGCACGCTAAACTGGCTAGAACTGGTTTAGCGACCGTCATTAAAGGCACAGGGAGTTTTGGGAATCCGGCCCCTACTCGCCTGTTCAGTACTACTGTTTGTTTTGATCATTTCGGGTTAGGCTTTCGGGGACTAGGGCTTATTTTCGGGGTAAGTCTTATTTGGGGGTGAAACACAGTAGTAGCAATGTGGAGGGAGTAGTCTACTGGTCAGAGCAGTGGGCCGAGCACCAGGTAGACTAGGGTTAAAATCCTACTGCCCTTAGGCAAAATCATTTCCTCCTCATTGCCTTGCCTGGAGTTTGGATTTAGAGAGATGAATAAACAAAACCAAAATCATTAATGCATTCTGATAGGAAAAGAGAATGACAATGGCCCATTGACTTGTTCACATTAAGATGATTTTGGTACGGTAATATAAGTCCAATCTCATGAAACCAGAGCTGGGAGAGAGAGAGAGATGTTTATAATCTTGTCTTCTGGATTTATATTTCAATGTAGGACTAAAAGATATTGCTCTATATTTTATCAGTATTTTATTTTGGCTGCATGGCAAAATAAGGCAACGGGCTTATATCTTTTCTCCACCATAAACTATTTGAGTTGAAAGGCAGCACAGAAAAAAAAATCAGGAATACTCAAAATGATACATTTCCATCCAGAATAACAGTTAAATGAGGTCACATCAAAAAAAAAAAAAAAAAATCCCGATCAAAAGCTATGAATTCAGATTTTATTTAAATTTTTCTTATTTTTGGCATATCAGGTGGATTGACTGGCCAGATGCAGAGAAACAGGATTTGCCGGTTTCCTTGGCAACAAGAGACACTATATTGAAGAATGTTTCATTTGATGTATTGTTAGCAAAGTGAAGAAAATAAGGTATTGTGAATGTTATGTCACAATGGCTTATGGAAACAACATTGTAGCTCCTTTGTGTTCCGTGATAAGAAGTCAACATCTTGTCTTGTACTTGGGGTAGCGTATTGTGTAGGAACGTGAAGCAGACTGTCTATTGAAGTGCTGCTTTGTTA
This sequence comes from Geotrypetes seraphini, assembly GCF_902459505.1. Lineage (NCBI taxonomy): Eukaryota > Metazoa > Chordata > Amphibia > Gymnophiona > Dermophiidae > Geotrypetes > Geotrypetes seraphini. The sequence goes on along the minus strand of NC_047098.1, from coordinate 8,721,033 downwards.
TTGTAACCCACTTAGGGCCTCTTTACAAAGCCGCGCAGCAAATGCTCCGACATCCATTCAGTTCCTATTGGCGTCGTAGCATTTACCACGACGGCCCATGCTGCCGGCTTTAGTAAAAGAGGGGTGCTAGTTAATAGGCGGGCTAGACATGCAAAGATTTGGGCACACAGGATGAACCTTTCAAGTAGTACATTTAAAACCAATTGGAGAAAATATTTCTCCACTCAATGTGTAATTATACATTGGAATTCATTGTCAGAGAATGTGGTAAAAGTAGTTAGCTTAGCAGGGTTTTAAAAAGGTTTGGACAAGTTCCTACAGGAGAAGTCCATAAACCATTATTAAGATAGGCATCCCTCCTGCCGAACTTCAATTTAGAGGTACATGGGAGAGTTTCGGGGTTTGCGGGGGGATTTGTGGGGGTATTCCATGTGGGGCCCCGGTGGCAGGAAGGAATGGGCATCCTTCCTGATGATCTTTAATTTAGAGGTATGGGGGGGGTGTAGGGGGTTTTCGGGGGTGGGGGGTTGGGAGTTCACGGCAGGGCCCTGGGTAACAGGAGTGAATGGGCTTCCCTCCTGTCGATCTTCAATGTATTGGTGGGGGGGGGGGGCAGAATGTGGTGGAGGGGTTCCAGGTGGCCAAGGCAGAAGGGAGTGGGCTTCCCTCCTGCTGATTTTTTTTTAAGTTTGGGAGGGGTGAGGGAGGGGGCTGTCATCAGGGGGGAGGTCCCAGGATGACTTTTTTTTTTTTTAAATGGGCACAGAAGATGTAGGTGTGTATCAAACGCACATCATGTCTGGCTATTAAAAAGAAAACCTACTCTTATTGCCCCGAACAGCTGAGTGGCAGGAGGTTGCTTCAGGGCTTCCCCCCTGCCAGCTCTGCGTATGTGTCAGTCACTTCTGACCAGATGGGGATTACGGTGGACCTTCACGAAACTCATTTGCAAGCCGAATAGTTTCAGCATCGATCACCGTTTCCAAATCATACCACTTACCAGCACCACAGCAACCCACAGGATTTTAACAGCCATTTTAGAGATTAGTAGCTGGTGCCAAGAGGCAGACTGAAGAGGCCGTATGACCTTTATCAGCCCTTGTTTCCATGGGGAGGGGGTATCGTGTGACTAGTGATTTGTATGTTTTTGCAATGTTTTTTTAAGCATTTTATTGCTTGCGGAGGTCATAGACACAGTAAAGTTATATGTTCTGCTTCATTGCCCCCTTCTGAGGGTAGGTTGCCTTTTCGTAAGTCGGTGAAACGAAGCCGCAAATATTTTGCGTTACTGCTTTTCTGTTTGATAGATTGACTGCTTTGTGGCTTCGAGTCATTTGTATCTTGTCCCTTGTGTCTAGTTCTCCCTGGTAACACTTGTAAAGAATGTAGACCAAGGAGCTATTTATTCTGCATGCCGTACCGTTTACCACTTGAAAGTTACAGACACCAGCAGAATTTGATCAGTCCAGGTTTCAAACTGTTTGCATATTTCTCTGACTGACCTTCAGCACTATTATTGTGAGCATAGCAGAGAGAATATTAGCTGGTCTGAACAGAAGTGAAGGATCTAAAGGGGAAATTTCTATAAACAGCGTCCCAATTGTAGGCAGCGGTAGGCATCCTATCACTGTCAAACCAGCAAATCGGGACACATGTTTAAAAAAATTATTTTAAAAAAAAACCCCAAGGCTGGCTGCCTACGCTGTAAGCGTCTGTCACGGATGCAGGGAGACACATCGAGACACTTAAGCTCGCCTAAGGTTAGGCTTGGGCGTGATTTCGCTCAGAAGTGGCCTTGGGCGAGCTTAAGTGGCTCTAGGTGTCTCCCTAGGACTGCGATAGACACCTGAAATGTCAAAAAGTCACATTTCAAAAAGACCTGGCCGCTGAGCTGATTGCGGCAAGGAAATCTCCCTGCTGCGATCAGCAGAGCGGCTGCGGCAAGGATGCCCACTCCCTCCCGCCAAAACCCCTGAATCCCCCCCAGCAGGAGGAATGCCCACTCCCTCCTGCCAGAACTGCAGACGCTACCCCCACCTCCACCCCCACTGAGAAATCCCCCCAGTAGGAGGGAAATCCATTCCAGGGCGAAGGACACTGAATATTTGGGCCCTTATAGTACTGAGCTCATCCCAGGCTTCTTGTCTCCTCTTCTTACAGTCTTGGTCTTGCTAAGAGCTTGAGAAGAGCAGACAACGAGGCAGTTCTGTTCAGATAAATAAGAAACAAGAAGAGATATAGGGAGGTGCACTTCAAATATTCACTCCAAATGTAAACTGAAGATCGAAAAGATGGGATACAAATAATAATAATAATAACAGTTTATAGACCTCAGGACCGTGAAGTTCTATGCGGTTTACAAAGATTTAAAGATGGTACAAATTGATGAACTTAACAGAGGTGAAAGAAAGTGGTTAATAGGTCAAGAGAACCGTTATTGAAGAGAAAGAGTTGTACGGGTCAGTTGTCTAGAGCAGTGATTCCCAACCCTGTCCTGGAGGAACACCAGGCCAATCGGGTTTTCAGGCTAGCCCTAATGAATATGCATGAGAGAGATTTGCATATGATGGAAGTGATAGGCATGCAAATTTGCTTCATGCATATTCATTAGGGCTAGCCTGAAAACCCAATTGGCCTGGTGTTCCTCCAGGACAGGGTTGGGAACCACTGGTCTAGATACTTCAGGAACAGATATGTTTTTAAGCGCTTCCTGAATTCCTTATAAGTAGTGGGCGAAAGCAATTGTTCTAGATCTTTACCCATAATGCTGGTCACAAAAAGCACAGAAGACACTACACTTAAGAACCTAAGAATAGCCTTAATGTGTCAGATCAATGGTCCATGAAGCCCAGTAGTCCATTCTCACGGTGGCCAATCTAGGTCCCTAGTACTGGCCGAAACCCAAAGAGTAGCAACATTCCATTCAGAATCGCAAAGAGTAACAAAAGATTCCAGAATCCCAAAGAGTAACAAAAGATTCCGGAATCCCAAAGAGTAACAAAAGATTCTAGAACCCTAAAGAGTAGCAACGTTCCATGCTACTAATCCAGGACAAGCAGTGGCTTCCCCCCATGTCTTTCTCAATAACAGACTATGGGAAAACCAAAACCAAACCCAAAATACTGCAAACCTCCTCTACTTTTCCCAAAAGAGGATCTCCAGTGTCTGGTCCTGCACTTCACTGCGCCCTGCAGAGCAGATAAAATGCTCCCTGTAGGGCACTCGGGTCCATTGTTAGAAATATTGTGGCCCAGGGTAGAAATTTATGATGGGGCCCAAAGACCAGCTGGCAGGCCACACTTCTTCTGGCAGGTTTGGGATTCCCCTGTGGCACGGAAGCACAGGGCAATTGCCCTCTTAGCACCCGCTAAGGCTGGCCTTGAGGGTACTCCTTTTCACCTGGAGTAGACGTGTCCTGAATACATGAGAGAATGGGAGAATCTAATCTTCTATTTTTGCATCGCTCATACCTAGGTAGGCTCAAGGCAACTTAAAGAGGGGAGTAAGGAAGGAGAAGGGGGATGAGGGGTGGGAGAAGAGAAGAGGAGGGTAGGAGGGGGTAGGGAGAGGATTAGAGGGGGAGGAGAGGATACAGGTGATTAAGTGTCAAATAGATGAGTTTTCAGTTTCTTCCGGAATATGGTGTAGTTAGGTTCCATCCTGGTAATTTCAGTAAGATCATTCCAAGTTTTTACGCCTAGAAAGGTGAGCATGGAGTGGAAAACACGTTTGAATTGCAGATTTTTTGTGGAAGGGAGATTTAGAAGTATTCTGTTGAGGGTTCTGTGGGAAGTAGACCATGCCTTGGAGAAGAATTGGATGAGAGGAGCCGCGGAGTTTCTGTAAAGTATACGGTGAATGATGCATGCAGTTTTGAAGGTTATTCATGATTGGATAGGTAGCCAGTGCAGTTGCCTGATGAAGTCTGTAATCGAGTCATATTTTCTCAGGTTGAAGATTAGTCTGACTGTGGTGTTTTGGATGAGTTGCATTTTGTGAATCAGAGTGGTGTTGATTCCCATGTAGATGGAGTTGCAGTAGTCCAGTTGTAGTAGTATCATCAGTTGTACAACTAAGGCAAAGTGGTGTTGGTGAAAATATGGTCTAATTAGCCTTAGTTGTCTCAAGGTATAGAGGGATTTCTTTCGGAGACTGGAGATTTGTGGTTCCATGGTAAGTGTGGAGTCCAGGATGCAACCTAGGATTTTGGAGGATTCTTCTACATGGAGGGTCTTGCCAGATCAAAGAGTGATGCTTGCTGGTGCCATCTGTTGGGGTGTGTGGAAGTATATAGGACTTTGGTTTTAGTTGAGTTTAATTTTAGTTTGTTAGTAGTCGCCCAGATTTGGATTCTTTCTAAATTATGTGAGACTTTGTTGGTGATGTCCGAGTGATTGTTGGTTATGGGAATAAGGAGAAAGATGTCATCTGTGTAGGATAATATGCTCTCGTCTTCAAACTTGATGTTACCGAGAGAGCTCAAGAAGAGATTAAATAGGATGGGGGAAAGTTGGGAACTAGGCAGCTTACTTTGGTTTTAACACACCCATGTTTCATATATGTCCGTATGTTGTGCATCTCAATGCCTAGTGCAGCTGAGGTTACATTTAATACGGAAATAAAACAATCTTGTACTCAAAATTGAATGCAGGTTTTTGGCATGCTCTTACTCTGTGAGACTTTCCTCTCTGCTCGTTCACTTGGTCCAAATTCATTCCATACCTTACGTTTATCGCTGCCACCAATTAATTTTTTCATTTCGATGCCGTGTTTCTGCCTTGTTAACCTTATTATCTTTCCCATAATAATCTGGTTTAATTAATGCAGTATATCTCTACTTGCCAACTTACACCCTCCGCTCAAATGCTTTTTTCTTCTCTGCTATCATTTTTGGTCTGTTTCTGTGCAACACTTGCAGTCTCCCTGTGTTATGTATTTTATTTTATTTTTGCTGTTTTGTTCTTATAAAGAGGTCCTTAGGATGCTCCAAATAGTCCATGTCCTGATTTTCTTCCCTTCAGAGCTGGTATGGTTCTGCTGGACTGCTGAGAAGAAATGATTTGATACCTTGGGGATAACGAAGAGGATTAATACTCACTTACTGTAAACATGAATAAAACAATGATCCTAACTCTGCTTCATTAATTTTAAATTTGTTTTTGCTAAAGATGAGACGATAATTCTTAGCTGGTACAAGCACAAGCTCGCTGTCGTGGTTCCACGTGGCCCCTCGTACTTCTGAAATGATAAAAGTAAATAATTAATAAACCTGAGACCTGCTTATCATCGTTCTGTGTAACAGAAGGAAAATTCAAAAGAACAGAAATTCATCTGTCACTGTCTAATTTAATTAGAAACCTCACTGGAACGCTTGTTTATTAAGATATAGCATTTAGCCAATTTCATCTATTCCAACATCAATTTGATACCAAATTATTATGACAGAAATTGGTATTGTGCTTGTCAGGACTTTTAAAATTATTATAGCAAGTCAAAGCATGCAAAAATGGTACACTGTTGTGGTTTGGTTTTGTTTTTAATCTCTTTTCTCCCACCAGTTCTGCTTCTGGAAGGAGACACCATTTGGCTAGCTATCTTCGAGCACAAGAGAGAATGTTGATTTAACAGCAAACCAGGCCTCACGGTAAACAGAAAACTGAGGTATATGGTTTGTAAATAACTCAAACATAAAAAGAAACCCTCCAAATAAATAAATAAATAAATATAAATTTTGTAGATCAGGCCCTCCACAGTGCAGCAGTGAGGGGGCTCCAATATCAACAGGACAGTTTTAAAGAATGACACCTTTCCTAGACAAGGTCAAAGCGTAGGCAGCAAAACGCTTTTTTGTTTGGGGGGGTGCAAAAGCTCTGCCCCAGACCTCCACCCCCATAATAATAGTACTAATTGTAATACCGTTTTCTCCATTCATTTTTCATATATACACACAATATAATCTTATTAACAACACATAATGGTTAACCACAAAATGAAACTACACAAAGCACACTGTATGCTTCTCAACATTTATTCCTACAAGAACACCTGGCCTTGGTCACACATGCAGAACACAGATAACTCCTATGCAAATACAGGACCGCAAACTAAAATACTAATATATACAAACGAAACTCTAGGATGCATGACTCTGCATGCAGTACAACCCCCAGAGAAAGAAACAAATGCATTTCTTCCTGAACAGTGCAAAATATAGACAGCAGATGTAAATTCTCAAAACTGACACATTTCAGTCACTAAACTGAAAATAAAATAATTTTCCCTACCTTTGTTGTCTGATGATTTTATTTTTTGAACTAACCTTCCCAGCCTCTGGCTGCACTTCCTTCTGTCTGTGCTCTTAACTGTGTTTCCAGGGCCACCTTATCCATTTGCTGTTTTACTCTCCTTCACTTTCTGCCCTACATCCATCTTTTATCCAAACAGACCGGGGATTTTAAATTACAGTCCACTTGAAGGGGCAATACTTTCAAAATAGAACAAAACACCAAAAAAAAACCCCTCTCATCAATACTGGGCAAGTTTCTCAAATAGTATCTTCATATAACATATAAAGGCTTTTAAATATCTAAATATGCTCATAAGCTCTTCAGCAAGGTGCCACAGCAGCGGTACAATGTCGCTGGAAAGGTGCTTGAATTTTAATCATAACACATTGGATGGAGCAAGGATACTTGCTTCTACTGGAGTGGCAAATGTTATGGCTCTACAAAAGTTGTTTAACAGTAGACCACTTATCTGAAAAGGTCAGTTCACGGCTCCAACACAGTCTGTGTTTCGCTACGCTACATCAGGAAGCCGGAAGGATGAGCTTTTTATATTGATTTCATTTGCAGTGTGCAGTGCCCGAGTCCTTTGGTCTACACACTTGATGTTGCCCAGTATTGATGAGAAGGGTTTTTGTGTGTTTTGTTCTACATCCATCTTTGGCATTAACTTTTAGCATTCAACTTTCTTCCATTTTTCTGCTTTCTTCGCAAAATCTATCTATTTTTCCATATCTTCCCTTCCCTTCCTATCTATCCATGTGTACCATCTCCTCCCTCTTTCTTCTCCCTTATTCCCATCTATCCATAAGAAGCATTTCTTCTATATCTCTTCCCTGCCACACCCATTGGTGTGCACCATCTCTTCCCTCTCTCTCCCCTTCCCCTCCACCCTGTGCACCAGCTCATCCCTCTCCCATGCATTTGCTGCAGGGGAATCGCTACTGCGGCTTTGTAAAAAGAACCTTTTATTTTTTTTTAGGGCTGTACATGCCAAATTTCATTGAAGTCTTTTACATTTGGGCCATGCAATTAATTGCATGATTAAAAACTTGTATTCACGATTATCATGTGATTAAAAATGTGATCGATGTACGAGTTACAACCATTTTAGATCATAGGCGCCAATATTCAAAGGGAAGTGGGGGGGGGGGGGGTTCGTCTAGTTTTCATTTTGGTTGTTGGCTTTTTTTCATCCCCAAACCCTCCCCAGTTCTCATGTTTCCCCCCCCCTGTAAGATTAGCATTTTCATGTGGGACATATAGCAGAATTCTGTACCTCAATTCTATCTATCTAATGAGAAAATAATCTTTTGTTTCCTTTTTTCATTCTTCTTACAAAAATCTTTGCCTGGCTTCTTACATTTAAATTTCTTGTCCCGCTTCTCCTTGATATGTCTAATTTGGAAAGTTCTTTCTTATGCGAGAGGATAAAACGATTGCAACATTCACTTTTTATAGGTGATATGATCAGTATAGCAGTATATCAAAATACTGGACAAATAAATAGATGATGAATGACCCCAGCTGGTATAGAAACCACCTGAGCAGCAGTTCCTCTGGTTGGCAGGCTGCCATCTGCGGTGTATTCATCACCCAAATGTGGAGAACTAGGAGGATTAGATGCCTGAAGTACTTAATGCCTTTCTTCTTTCCTAGTAAATAATCATATTTTTCAGTGGAGGTGACTGAGCTCCATGTGCGCACTGCAGAAAAGTTTGTGTCCGATCCTCAATTCTCTGTAATCTGATGCTGACAGCAGACAATTTAACAAAATATTTTAGACCTATGAGGTAACTGAGGCAACTGTCAAAAGGGAAGGGGTAAAGCGCGGATCTCAACCGCACGTCCTAAAAAAAAAAAAAAAATCTTTATTTATTGACAGCTGAGGTTTCAGATTTCATGTCTGCAGGTCGCGCTTTAGCCCCTCGTTCCACCGCTGTAACTGTTGCCGTTTCTGACTCCACGGATCTGTGCTGACAGTATTATTAATAATCATTCATTTGAGGAAACACTTCACCTAAGGGAGGTCTGCGTTTTACCCCAGAGCTGCGGCAGGAAAATGTATTTTTATGGGGTTCAACCTGGTCTTGAACCCAGATCAGCAGGGCCCATGGCAGCTGCCCTAACCTCTAGGCCAGTGATTCCCAACCCTGTCCTGGAGGAACACCAGGCCAATCGGGTTTTCAGGCTAGCCCTAATGAATATGCATGAGAGAGATTTGCATATGATGGAAGTGATAGGCATGCAAATTTGCTTCATGCATATTCATTAGGGCTAGCCTGAAAACCCAATTGGCCTGGTGTTCCTCCAGGACAGGGTTGGGAACCACTGCTCTAGGCTACCTTGTGAAATGGTAAAGTTTTGCCACTTTTTAGGCTCTGACAAACTTCTATGACACTTTAGTTCTGACGGACCCTAATGTTTCTCCCTCCCTATGCTGAGGCTAAAAGTGACAGGGACCTCATGGCAAAAGTTTTGCCACTGTTAGTCTCAGACTGTCAACACAGATCCGTGGAGTCAGAAACGGCAATAGTTACAGCGGTGCAATGAGGGGCTAAAACGCGGACCTGCAGATATGAAATCTGAAACCTCAGCTGTCCATAAATGGAGATTTTTAAGGACTTACTGTTGAGGTCCGAGAGATACACGTTTTACCCCTTTCTGACACCATTTTGAAATATTTACTGTGTCTGCTGTAATTGACATCATTACGCACGGGGTTCTGAGGCTCTCCCCTCATTTATTATTATAAGAATTGATGTGCATGAAACTTTCAATGAAATTGTGGCATAAGTAAATTATTTCTTGAATACTCATAAATATTACCCATTACCAGTTAATGTTTCTACTTGAAATCTTAATTTTTAATTTTTAAATAATGTATTAATTGATAATATGTTATTAATTATGAAATATTACCCTTAAACTTTATGGGTACCATAAACTTTATGGGTAATATTTCATGATTAATAAGATATTATCAATGAATAAATTATTTCAAAATTAAAAATTAAGATTTCAAGTAGAAACATTAACTGGTAGGAGGTGGTGGGCATAAATGATTAGGGGTTTATGGGTAATATTTCATAATTAATAACATTATCAATTAATAAATTATTAAAAAATTAAAAATTTTGATTTCAAGTAGAAACATTAACTGGTAATGGGTAATATTTAAGGGTACCCATAAAATGTTTAATCTAAGTAGTTCATTAATTAAAAATGGTGCCTATAAATACATTTCCTAACAAAAAACATTCATAAATAGTGTGATATTCAAATTACTCATTATGATTGAAAGGCAACACTTATCTAAACCAGGTGGACATTGCCACCATAAGTGTTGATGTTTTCAAACTCCCGATGCCTTAATCTAACATTGGCGTTTCAACCCCAAACAGATCTTCCTCGGGGGGTATTGAATCTAAGGTGCCTCTCTCAATAATGTATACCATGAATTCAATCTTCTCACAATGTCCCTAGACTTCTCGTTTTTAATCAATGGCCAAATAATGTGCCTTCGTGAACTTTTTAGAGCGTGGGGCTCAGACTTCTTAACGGACATTAACTGGTAGGAGGTGGTGGTCATAAATGATTACAAGTGACATACATGACGGGAATTTGAAATAATATATACATCATAAGAGGTTCTAAGGATTGACGTCTGTTTAACTATGATATGCCCACCCCAAAGTTTTATTGCCCAAAGTAAAAATTAGAATGATATACAATAGAATCTTTATAAATGATATATGTGAAGAGATATATAATGGTATTTGTCATCATAACATTAGAAATTAACTAGAAATTGACAAGAATCTCTATACTTATCATTTAGTTACCCTATTCTTTATTATTTAATGTTTTACATTGGGGAGATGATTTAAGGCTTTATTCTGTTATATATTGAATTAAGATGTCGGCATTTTATAAGTATTTCTATTTTTTAGAGCTCATATCAATGGAAATTTTTTTCAGTAATGAATTCCCCCCAAATATCAAGGCCTGCATAGAGTCACGTGGCTTTTTATCTAGAATTTCAATACTATTGAACAGACCCCCACCACATTGAGCAGCTGCAGATTAATCTGAATTGTTAAAAAAGTCTGTCCTGGGCTCCCTTAAGGCTTAAACATGGAAGATAATTACTGTGTGCTTCCTTCATGCTTGGTGCGTAGGGAACTCCTGGGTAATTGCTTTATTTACCAAGCAGCAAGGATCCGGGGGCTCTGAAAAGCTGTATTAAAACACAGCTTCTATGGCACGTCAAACGCTGTGTTAACTAACGTGTTATGCTACTTTATAAATGAGACCGGGTGCCCAAGGGGCTTGTTTGGACACCTTGGACCAATAAAACGAAACTGGGCAACATCTGAAAACAGCAATTAAAAAATTGTTTACTGGAACTTGTTACTGGACAGGAAAAATGGAAAATGAACCATTAAAGCAGCCCTATTTCTATGATGACACAGATTGTGGTGGACCTTTTAGAAGGGTCTACATGTGGAAATAGAGGTTTATATACATATAGATGGCATGCACATGTGCATGGCAGTTTCAGAAACCCACTATTTCCACATGTTGGTTCTAGAAGTCAGGAAGACATAAGAAAAAGCTGGCGTAAAGAGCCTTAGCCAATAAGGAGAGGAGGAGATAGTGGATGCTATAGATCAGTGGTCTCAAACTCGCGGCCTGGGGGTCACATGCGGCTCGCCAGGTACTATTTTGAGGCCCTCGGTATATTTATCATAATCACAAAAGTAAAATAAAACAGTTTCTTGATCATATGTCTCTTTAACTATAAATTACAATATTATTATTAAGACTTAGCCAAAAGGAAAGATTTATAAACTATAAAGAGTTTTACCTCATGGAAAATTATCATTTCTTTAATAAGACATTAACCATTTTTTCAGAGGCCCTCCAAGTACCTACAAATCCAAAATGTGGCCCTGCAAAGAGTTTGAGTTTGAGATCACTGCTGTATATGGTCCATTTGGCCTTTATCTGCCATCATGTTTCTATAATCATAACGTTCAATGACATCACAATGCAGGTGTAAAGCGCCTTAGCCAATAGGAAGAGGAGATAGTGGATGCTGCGGATGGGCCATTTGGCCTTTATCTGCCATCATGTTTCTATAATCATAACGTTCAATGACATCACAATGCAGGTGTAAAGCGCCTTAGCCAATAGGAAGAGGAGATAGTGGATGCTGCGGATGGGCCATTTGGCCTTTATCTGCCATCATGTTTCTATGTCTAGAAAGAGCAGGTTGCCTCAATCCAAGTTCTCAACTTTAACAGCCCCATAACTACCACCATCCATTGACAGCCTTGTTGACAATCTTTCTATCGACGTCAAGGACTAGACCAGTGAGGAAAGTGAATTCTTTTTGCCCCATTCTCTCTAAATTTCATTTCATTGCTCTATTTATATCTCCCCTAATCAACATGTCTAGGCAAATAGCAGCACCGTAGAACAAACAACGCATCATTCAAAATCCAAACACCACATATGTAATTAAAATATAAACTAAACAAGATAAAGCAGATGATTGTGTTCCCATGCTGTCATTCTGCTTATCTCAAAAGCTAACTCTCAAAAAAAAAATAAAAGAAAGCAAACAGAATGTTAGGAATCAATAAGAAAAGATTAGAAAATAAAATGCAAGAACATTGTAATGCCTGTATATCGCTCCATGGTGAGAATGCGCCTTGAGGATTATTTGCAATTTTATTTGCCTTATCTCAGAAAAGATAGAGTGGAATTAGAAAAGGGTGACCAATATGATTAAATGGATGGAACGACTCGCAGATAAGGAACGGCATAAGAGGTTAGGGCTCGAGAGATGGCTCAGGGGGCTACGATAGAGATCTATGAAATCCTGAGTGGAGGGGAACGTCAAAAAGTATGAGTTACAAAGACTAGGGGCTCCTTTTACTAAGATGCGCTAGCGTTTTTAGCGCACGCAGGAAATTACCGCGCGCTACGCGGATAAAATAACGCCAGCTCAATGCTGGCAATGTAGCGAGCGCTATTCCGCGTGCTAAAGCCTTAATGCAGCTTAGTAAAAGGAGCCCTAGGGGAGCCCTATTATGACTTTTAAAACAACAGGAAATTTATTATTTTTTTTTTTTTTATAATTCAATGCACATCTTTCTCTCTCTTAACAGATCCCACGTGCCTATCCCAGGCTTTCTTGAATTCAGACACAGTCTCTGTCTCCACCACCTCTTCCGGGAGACTGTTCCACGCATCTACCACCCTTTCCGTAACAAACTATTGCTTCAGATTACTCCTGAGCCTGTCACCTCTTAACTTCATCCTCTGCCCTCTCATTCCAGAGCTTCCTTTCAAATGCGCATTTACACCACATAGGTATTTGAACGTCTCTTATCATATTTCCCCTCTCCCTATTGGCTAAGGCTCTTAACATTTGCATCTCCTCTTCCTATAGGCTAAGGCTCTGTGCACCTGCATTGTGAGGTCATAGAGCTGCCCATCCGCAGTAACCATTATCTCTTTCTCTCTCTAAGAGATCCCATGTGCCTATCCCAGGCCCTTTTGAATTCAGACACAGACTCTGTCTCCACCACCTCCTTCAGGTGACTGTTCCACACATCTACCACCCTTTCTATAAAAAAGTATTTCTTTAGATTAGTCCTGAGCCTATCACCTCTAAACTTCATCCTATGCCCTCTCATTCCAGAGCTTCCTTTCAAATGAAAGAGACTCGACTCATGCGCATTTACATTACGTAGGCATTTAAATGTCTCTATCATATCTCCCCTCTCCCGCCTTTTCTCCAAAGTATAATCGCTTTCAGATTATATTAACTACAGTGGTCCTGCCATTATTTTAAGAAGACTTTGAGCCAGCCAAAGAGCAATGCTGAAACCAGTGGCGTAGTGAGGGTAAGAGGCACCCCTCCCCCTGCTCCTTCCCCGATTCAGCCTGCCGCGCGTGCCCCCCTTCCCTTGTACCTTTAGTTGAAGTTGTTGTTCGCGGTGGTCAACAACATACTCCTCGCGACCCCGTCGGCTGTCCCTTTCACATCACTTCCTGTGTGTGGCACCCAGTCATGACATCATCGAGAGAGCCGATGGGGTTATGAAGAGCACATTACTGATTGCCGTGAGTAACAACTTCAACTAAAGGTACGGGGGAAGGGAAGGGGGGCGCTCGCGTGGAGGGGAGAAATGGGAAGAGGCGGGGAAGGTGGAGAGGAGGAGGTGTGCTGGCACATGTGCGGACTTCCTGCCCGCTGAGAGCAGGCAGCAGGGGGCGGAGCTGGGGTGCGATTGGGGGCAGGCCTAGGGTTCCGGATTTTCCAAACAGAAAATCTGGTAACCCTAATCATAAGCATTGTGCACTGTAGATGAGGAACAGGTCAAGGAATGCTTCAATCTTCAATATCGTGACTTGTTTAGATAAGCACATAAGAATAGCCGTACTGTATCCTGTTCTCAACAGTGACCAATCCGGGTCACAATACCCAGCAGAAACCCGAATAATAGTAATATTCCATGCTGCCGATCCAGGGCAAGCAGTGGCTTCCCCCACCCCTCTCAATAGCACACTGTGGACTTTTCCTCCAGGAACTTATCCAAACCGCTGTAACCACCTCTTCTGGCAGCGAGCTCCAGAGCTTAACTATTCTTTGAGTAAAATAAAATTTCCTCCTCTTTGGTTTAAAAGCATTTGCATGTGATTTCGTCGAGTGTTCCCTGGTTTTTGTGCTTTTTTGTTTCAGTGATTGCCAACTCACTGCGGTAGCTATTTGCATCTGTTTTATCAGGAGATCATCTCCGTGGATGATATACAAAGCATTCGCTCAAGATTAACACTGAACCCCAGAAAAGCGTTCCAGGTGCCAGAATTATAGATGGCAGGTGGCAGAGGCTGTATTTCATTCCTGTTAATCTTATATTTTGAGATCAGCGATTATAGACTTAGCGTTTAAGCCCTCTGGGGTCAGGAAAATACCTACGCTCCCTGAACGTAGCTCGCCTTGAACTGCTGAGAAAATCCGGATCCCTGTGTAGCTCATTACTTCACACTGAAATTCTAATGACACTATCTCCTGCTTCGATGTTGAAATAATACGAATTGCAAATGTTTAAAATTTGTTGTTAACTTTTTATTTAGCTCACACCCTCTCATTGGTAGCCCAGGACAAGTTGCACTCAAATTCAGAAAGTCTCTTCACGTCCCCAGAGGGTTTGCAAACTGTCAGCTTGAGTTCCTAACATGGCCTATTACATTAGTGTGCCCTAATGGGGAGGCGTGGCCTAGTGGATATTACATTACATTACATTACATTAGGGATTTCTATTCCGCCTGTGCCTTGCGGTTCTAGGCGGATTACATTATAGAAGATATCTGGGCAGTTCCAGTAGAATTACATTTCAGGATAGGAGTATATTACTGCTGCTGAGCATCCTGAGGTTATGAGTGCAATCTCAGCCTGTTCCCCATGACCCTGGGCAAGTCACCCAACCCCCTCCCCCCCACCAATTGCTCCCAGGGGAGCTCAGAATGGTTTACCTGAGTTTATTCAGGTACTGAAGCATTTTTCCCTGTCTGTCCTTGTGAGCTCACAATTTATCTAATGTAGCTGGGGCAATGGGGGGATTAAGTGACTTGCCCAGGGTCACAAGGAGCAGCGTGGGTTTGAACCCACAACCCCAGGGTGCTGAGGCTGTAGCTTTAACCACTGCGCCACTCTAGAATCAAAATGTAGTAGGAGTGAGCCAAGTATAGGACAGTCAAGCCATTGTGACATCACTGCTGAGGTTGGCTCTTATTGGTAGAATGAGGCATTATGACATCACAATACCAGTTCTGGTTATCAGAGGCTGAAACTTTTCAAACTATCTATTTATTCAATTTTCTATATCGTTTTTCCAGGGGAGCTCAGAACGGATTACATGAATTTTATTCAAGCATTTTCCCCTGTCTGCCCTGGCGGGCTCACAATCTGTCTAATGTACCTGGGGCAATGGGGGGATTAGGTGACCTGCCTGGGGTTACAAGGAGCAGTGTGGCTTTGAACCCACAACCTCGGGGGTGCTGAGGCCGTAGCTTTAACCACTGTGCCACACTCTCCCCTGTAGGGCAAATCTGGAGCCTGTTAGCAACCCCAGTCATTGATACATATGGTCGTGAATTTCTCAGGCAGATGAAGGGGGATTATGAGCACAAGAGTCTTGCTGATTTTTCAAGATTCTCTTTGTATGCCATTACAGACCTATAAAAAGAAACACCATATTTCTGTTTCTAACGGCACGTTGGAAGGGTTCCCTCCCCCCTATGCTGCACTAATTATTGCAGGTCTATATATAGTTTGATTGTAAAGCCGTCTAATTACGCCTGTGCCAAGTGTAAATCAGATCCGTTAGCTTCTGTTCTGCAAAAGGTATCAGAATTGATAGGAAAATAATATGAGTGAGTTTCGATTCTGAAATCTGCATATTTTTTTATTACTGGAGAGATTCTTAAACCCATTAATATTAGATTACAATATAAAATATTTACACTTGCCCGTTGGAAACTGGTAAATGTTTCGCTAAATTTATTACAGATTGCCAGATGCTAGTTAATTATGACACTCCCTAAAATCCAGGTTAGAAAAATGTGCAGTAAAGTTAGTAGCGAAGATCAGTGGATGAGGATCAGTTGCGTCCTCCAGAGCCCAGCGTTTCTTGAAAGCCAATTAAACTTACTTTAAGGCAGCTTCCTGCATTGGCTCAGACGTCACATTTTGAAGAAATAGCCCAATATTTCAGTTTATCTCGACCCATTGATATTCTAGTCTGAGTAGAGGTTAAGGGCTTCTTTTACTAAGCCGCGTTAGGGCATTAACGTGCGGAATAGCGCGTGCTAAATTGCCATACGCGCTAGAAGCTAACGCCAGCTTTGAGCTGGCGTTAGTTCTAGCCGCGTAGCGTGGGTTTAGCGCGCACTAAAAATGCTAACGCAGCTTAGTAAAAGGAGCCCAATATGAAAATATCATCACCGTGCTTATCCAAGAGGTCATGGAAATATGAAACAGGACTGGCAATGGTGATGATCCCTGAGGAATGCCAGCTGAAGACTGCCAAGCCTATGACCACATACGAGGGTGGGTTTAAAAGTTTGGTTAAAAAAAAAAAAAAAAAGCAAGTTAAATAGCGTGATCTCCTTTGAGGGCTAGATACTTAGTTTTTTTCGTAAGCTGTTTTTCCTACGATAATGGAAAAAACTGGTCTGTAATTTAATTTGCATAGGTAGACCTTGATTTGTGTTGACGCCATTAATCTTCAAAGTTAAACGAGGACTTCCTTTTTTCATAAGAACATAAGAATAGCCTTATTGGGTCAGACCAATGGTCCATCAAGCCCAGTAGCCTGTTCTCACTGTGGCCAATCCAGGTCACTAGTACCTAGCCAATTCCTAAGGAGTAGCAATATTCCATGCTACCGATACAGGGCAAGCAGTGTCTTCCCTCATGTCTTTCTCAATAACAGAGTATGGACTTTTCCTCCAGGAACATGTCCAAACCTTTCTTAAAACCAGCTATGCTATCCGTTCTTACGCTACGCTCCACTCAACTGCTCTATTTAGGGCTTTTTTTTCGGGGGGGGAGGGGTTGGCAGGAGAGTTTAAAACCCAAACGCAGGTGCTTGGGTGCAGCAGGTATTTCTGGCCGGCGGTCTCTAACCCAGCAAAGGAAAGAATCGGTCTGTAAATTGTCAGGTTGTGTTTCAACGCTCAGCTCACCAATGCAAAACGAATCTGATGCACCCAAATTGTTCCGATGTGTTTGGAAAATAGCAAAGCAGTATTTTACTTTTCAGCAGACAGAAATGCCTGAGGGCAGCGTTATTTTGCTGGATCAGCAGGTGAGCGCGAACAATTGCTAGAATCAGTGCTGAGTATCTCAGAATAAGAGACAAGTGTATTTGTACTGAATCCATTCCTTTATGGTTATCCTGTGTTGTGACTGAGCTGCAGCGTCTAGTGCAGATTAGAGGTCTGCATGGGAACGGGGATCGCGGGAATCCCGCGGGTCCCGCGGGAATCCCCCCCTAACCACAGGACTCCCATGGGGACCCCCCTCTGGCCCACGGGGTTGGAAAGCTTTGGAAGCAGGGTTCGTCCATATAATATAATGGACACGTCAGCCTTAGTAAAAGAGGGGGTTTATAAGTTAATTATCTGAAAAGAAAACAAAAAAAGGGTTCCACCAAAGAGATTCCACAAGGAAAAAGCAGCGCAAACACAAAAGAAACGGTGGAATTGATGATCCTGTCAGAAGTTAATTGCTGCTTTTTATGGGGACAGGGGGGGATGGGTGGGGATGGAGAGGTCCTGATGGGGACGGATGAGGACGGAGAGGATCCTGGCGGGGACGGGCGGGGATTGAGGTAATTCCTTGCAGGGACGGGTGGGGACGGAGAGGATCCTGACGGGGACGGGCGAGGATGGGTGGGATTTCTGTCCCCGCGCAACTCTCTATAGCAGATCACCAAGAGCACAAAATTTGGGGTGCCAGAAGGGAAGAGGGCCAGAGAGAAGGATAGGCACTGGTGCCCACTGATTGCCTACAGGACGTGCCCCTCGCCTCTCCTCCTCCCCAGTGTATAGCGGCACACCTGAAATCTCAGGAGGCACACAGTTTGAGATGCACTGAATTACCCGCTCCCTTATAAAGCTACCTACTTAATGCACCTCCAGTCATGGTCCATGGGCTTGTCGTGCCACTGGGGCACATCTGTGAAAATGAAAGCTATGCCGTCGGTCGTTTCACTACCAGCAGGGTGTCCCAGGGCGGACAGGTTTCAGCGGAGATGCCAGAGTAATGATGTACCACCCGTCTGGGCAGTGTTGGAGGCGGTGAGGTGCCAAGACCGTGGAGGACAACGGCGCACCGACGATCCCACGCCAGCATTTGAAGCGCAGGACAAATGCATGCTGCCGCTTCCACTGCTTTGAGGCCTTCCCTTTTGAGCTCTAAGGGAGAATGTGGGGGAGAACCCCACACTACACTTAGAAGTCCTCACATTTCTGTTGGGGGTGTGGAGGGGGGGGACCCCCACTACACTGAAAACTTCCAAAGAGCGAAAATGGGACGGAGAACGGGAGTTTTCAGTGTACTGGGAGGCTCCCCCCCAACAGGAGCATGAGGACTTCTAAGTGAAGTTGGGGGGTCCCCCCCCCCACACACACCCCTCAGAGCATAAAACAAAAGGTCTCAAGAAGTGGTGGTGCGCATTTGTCCTGCACTCAGATGTCGGCATGCCATTGTCCTCTTCGCTTTTGGTGGTGTACCGTTGGAGGCGGAGGATCGTGTGTGATGCGCTGCTAAGAAGAAAGGCCCGGCAATCTACTGGTGCATTCTGCCACGAAAACCTGACGATTTTCATCAAGTCGCTAGGAACTCGAACATGTATCACAATGATGACTCGATCACAGGCACGTGGTCAGATTTGAGAAAAGAAGGAAGTATGTATAGGGAAGAGAAACCCCCAGCATTCATAGCTCCACACGTCCCTTCAAAATTTCTTTTCCTTCTTAGCTTTGTGGTTTTGTAGCATAATGAGTAGTTCACCCTAATGAACAGTTTACACAGCTATCCCAAATTATATGCAGGTGGGCCATCTCTTGTAGTTGCATTGCTTCAATAAACACACAATTAGCCTGCCTCCATCTCATCACATTTCTGGAGGTGCCACTGGAAGACGCTAAATATAGGGTCTGTGCATTTTGAAATGCCTTGTTGATGCCGGGGGCTGTGAGCTCGCTAAGTAATTGTGCAGTTATCTAGTAACCTGTGATGGAGGCGGCTTAAAGAATAATGGAGAGTAATAAGAAGGGAAAATCTAAGGGAGAGTGGGAAGCAGTGGTTAAAGGAACGTCCTCGGCACCCTGAGACTGTGGGTTCAACCCCAAACCAATAGTGATCTCTACCAAAAGGCCACAGTCCTTCATGAGAGAGGAAAAGGATCTCGGCAACCCTACAGACGATCCAAAAGGATAATAAAGTCTTTATTAAATGGGGTTCCATTGTCTTTCATCAATCCTAAAAAAGCTCTCTCTCAAAATGGCTAAAGTTTGGTACAACTATAAATTGTGCAAATATAGTACAATTTTAAAAATGTGAGAGAGTAATAATAATAAGGGAAGATCTGGAAACTGAAAACTCATCTATTCGACATTTAATCTCCTGAATCCTCTCCTTCCCCCTCCACCCTCTCTCCCTTATCCTTCCCATCCTACCTATCTTCTTCTCTTCTCCCACCCCTCCTCCCCCCTTCTCCTTCCTCGCCCCTCTCTATAAGTCGCCTTGAGCCTGCCTAGGTAGGAACGACGCAGAAATAGAAGATTAGATTAGATCTAAGGGATTGTGTGGCACAGTGGTTAAAGCTGTATCCTCAACACCCTGAGGTTGTGGGTTCAAACCCATGCTACTCCTTGTGACCCTGGGCAAGTCACTTAATCCCCCCATTGACCCAGGTATCATAGTAGATGACGGCAGATAAAGACCTGAATGGTCCATCCAGTCTGCCCAACCTGATTCAATTAAAATTTTTTTTTTTTTTTCTTCTTAGCTATTTCTGGGCGAGAATCCAAAGCTTTACCCGGTACTGTGCTTGGGTTCCAACTGCCGAAATCTCTGTTAAGACTTACTCCAGCCCATCTACACCCTCCCAGCCATTGAAGCCCTCCCCTGCCCATCCTCCTCCAAACGGCCATACACAGACAAAGACCGTACAAGTCTGCCCAATAACTGGCCTAGTTCAATCTTTAATATTATTTTCTGATTCTAAATCTTCTGTGTTCATCCCACGCTTCTTTGAACTCAGTCACAGTTTTACTCTCCACCACCTCTCTCGGGAGCGCATTCTAGGCATCCACCACCCTCTCCGTAAAGTAGAATTTCCTAACATTGCCCCTGAATCTACCACCCCTCAACCTCAAATTATGTCCTCTGGTTTTACCATTTTCCTTTCTCTGGAAAAGATTTTGTTCTACGTTAATACCCTTTAAGTATTTGAACGTCTGAATCATATCTCCCCTGTCTCTCCTTTCCTCTAGGGTATACATATTCAGGGCTTCCAGTCTCTCCTCATACGTCTTCTGGCGCAAGCCTCCTATCATTTTCGTCGCCCTCCTCTGGACCGCCTCAAGTCTTCTTACGTCTTTCGCCAGATACGGTATATTAGACAGATTGTGAGTCCACCGGGACAGACAGGGGAAAATGCTTGAGAACCTGAATAAAAATTCATGTAAAACTGTTCTGAGCTCCCTGAGGAGAGCAGTATAGAAAACTGGATTAATAAATAAATATATTTCAAGGAATGATCGAGTAGTCAGCAGCATATCTACTACCACTGCTTATCACTTATATAGTGCTGAAAGGCGTACGAAGTGCTGTACATTTTGACATTTATAGACGTTCCCTGCTCGGAAGAGCTTACAATCTAACTTGGACAGACTGACATGGCGTATGGGGTTAAGGATGCAGAACCCAAGGTGAGAGGAGTTAAGAGTTGAAATCGTTGGAACAGCCTTCCACGTCAGGTAGTTGAGGCCAGCAACATGCTCGACTTCAAGAAATGATGGGATAAATATGTGGGTTCACTTCGGGAAATTGCTTAGGAGAGGGTTCTTCTGAGTGGGCAGACGTGTTGGGCCGACGGCCCTTTTCTGCCGTCATATTCTATGTTTTTCAAAGTGGTGGGCTTTTAACTGGGCCTTGAACACTGCCAGAGACAGCCGATATGCCAAAACTAGATATCCAACTGACTTAAAAACCTTACCATGGACGTTTGTCAACAGTTACAGCTCCTCGGACATGGAATTCCCTCCCTATTTACTTAAGGGAAGAAAACAATAAACTAAAAAGCTTTCTTTTTAATGACGCATTTAATAATTAGATAGCCTGACAAGGAGTCTCACTCCAAGTCCATATTCTCTCTGAGGTTCATCATTTTTTCCCTTCCTATTGATCTGTACCATAAATGTCTTCCTGTCTATCATTCAAATTGTATTTCTTTTTCCATCCTTTCCTCGTGTTTTATTAGTTTTGTAAAGTCAGTCTCCAATATGGTTTGGAGGGTTTAGTTCTTTGTCTGTTTTGTTATCCCCTCAATTTTTGTAATTTTACTGATATGTCCATCGCTTATAACTTGGAATAAGCGATTGATCAAAAATTATAATAAACTTGAAACTCAATGTTGCTCAGGCCGGAAACTTTTCAGAAATGATAACTAGACGTAGCAATGATGATCCACCAATCTAATCTGCCTACCTTTTTGGACAGGTTACTTACTTATCCCTTATACACCATCCAGAACTCT
This sequence comes from Geotrypetes seraphini, assembly GCF_902459505.1. Lineage (NCBI taxonomy): Eukaryota > Metazoa > Chordata > Amphibia > Gymnophiona > Dermophiidae > Geotrypetes > Geotrypetes seraphini. The sequence continues at coordinate 8,699,399 of NC_047098.1, read as the reverse complement.
GCGGTCCTCTGACCAAAATCTTTTTTCAGTGCCATCTCTTCAGGTTATCGGCACGAGACGAACAGAAATAGTCTCGATAGCTGCGACTCAGTAATGGAATTCTTTGCCAGGATATATCAGAGAAGAATCCGCTCTAGATAAGTTTAAAAGTTTTTTGAAAACGTTTCTTTTGAAAGATGCCTTCGGAAATTAGAATTCACCAGTCAAACTTTTTTTATAGGCCTTTTTTCTTTTTTCAAAAACATATCTGCTTCTGCTTTTAGCCCCTCCGCATTGTTTGACCCTTCAATGTTATCTTTCTCAGACATTTTGGAGTTCCACCCCCTTTCCCCATTGTTTTCTGTAGGTCTGTGTATTTTTTGTTAATGTGTGTGTGAAATGTTCTTATCCTTTTTATATTTCTAATTCGCTTTGAAACCATGTTATAAGCGTTTGCATCACATTTTAATAAACATGGAACATCACTATTGCTAAGGGCTCCTTTTATAGAAGTGAGTGACGGGACTAAATCGCGCGAGACAACGGCGCGCCGACAACTGAGCACAGACAACTGAGCGCAAGGTTGACGGCGCGCCGAAGAAAAGCACTATTTTAAAGAGCTCCGACAGGGTGTGGGGGGGAACCCCCCCACTTTACTTAACAGACATTGCGCTGGCGTTGTGGGGGGGTTTGGGGGGTTGTAACCCCCCACATTATACTTAAAACTGAACTTTTTCCCTAAAAAACAGGCAAAAAGTTCGGTTTCAAGTATAATGAGGGGGGTTACAACCCCCCAAGCCCCCCACAACGCCAGCGCGATGTCTGTTAAGTAAAATAGGGGGGTTCCCCATCAACACCCCCCGTTGGAACCCTTTAAAATAGTGCTTTTCTTCGGCGCGCCGTCAACCTTGCGCTCAGTTGTCTCCGCTCAGTTGTCGGCGCGCCGTTGGCTCGCGCGATTTTGTCTATGAACCACAAAAGTGTGCTAGCGTTTTTAAGTAATTTTGTCTTGTTAGTCATATTTATATAATTTGTTTCCTTTGATTATTGTAACCCAATATTTTTATTTTTTGTTCATCGCTTAGAAGTTGATATAAGCAATTAATCAAATACATAATAAACTTGGAAACTTTAGCGCACGCAGGATATTACCGTGTGCTACACGGCTAGAACTAACGCCAGCTCAATGCTTGCATTAAGGTCTAGCGCACGCGGCAATTCAGCGCACGCTATTCCGCACGTTAATGCCCTAACGCAGCTTAGTAAAAGGAGCCCTAAGTCCTGGATTCCACCAAGGACTAGATCTGAAATCGTTCCCCCTCTTGTCAGTGCCTGAGTCACTATTTTCTCTAACAACTTTACTCTCTAATATTTCCTGATGTGGCTTTTATCCGGTCTGCGTTGGGGTAGTTCATTTTTTATTTTTTTCCCTGCGTGTCCACAAATTACGGAATCACAGACAATCATTAATTTCAGTTGTGGATTGTTTTTATTTTCTGGTTTAGTATAACTCATTCATATTGTAGACTTCGGTAATTAAAATCACCCATTATTCTAGTGTTGCCAAATCTGTTAGCTTCCCTAATTTCGGTTAGCATCGTCTGTCTGCTCATTCTGGCCAGGTGGACCATAGTATAGTTCTACCAGTACGTTACAACTGAATTTTAATTCTGTTTGACTCTATGCTTTCTTTAACATCCCACTCCCTAATATAATCCAAGCTGTCATTGTGAAATACAGTAGTTGGTATCGCTGTAAGACTTTGATTATTCCTTCCACCAGATCTATGAGATTGCTTGTTCGATATGCCTCTTTATTCGGTGCCATATACGTACGTAAGAACATAAGAATTGTCATACTGGGACAGACCGAATGTCCATCAAACCCAGTATCTGTTCTCCAGCATTGGCCAACCCAGATCCCAAGTACATAGCTAGAACCCAAATAGTAAAACAGATTTTATGGTGCTTATCCTAAGAATAAGCAGTGGATTTCCCCCAAGCCACCTCAATAATGGCCTATGGCCTAGGTACTCTAATTCTCCTATCTTATTTTTTAGGCTTCTAGCATTTGTACACAGACATTTCAAACTGTGTTTTTAGTTTATATCTACAAGCTGCTTAGCAGTTTACAGGGATAATTTGCAATTTTTACTCTGTCTGCTCTTCCCTTAAAGATGTTTGGTTTACTTTTGCCTTTGTTGCAACCTCTCTTGATTGGAGCCATGAGATTCTTCTATCTGCTTTTGCATCTATGTCTCCCTTTCTCCCCTCCCCCCTAACACACACAAAATTTGGATGCAATTGGTCCATTTCATCAAAGTTCTCATGCCTCTGGACAGATAACAGACAAACAGACTCTAGGTACTGTAGATTTGTACTTTTGTATATGAGCTGAAGTATGCTCAAAATAATAACCTATCAATTTAACATGCATGCTATTTGAAAAAGTCCTTTTGCATTCAGCTACAGCTAATTGACTTGACCTTCACTCTGCACCTTCTCTTCAGCTCAAGATTTGGAAGCTGTGAGTAAATATAGCCCTCAGTATCAAGCTCTGCTATTTAATTATTATTTTGCCGTGCCTCTTCTATCTTCCTCGGATGGAACAGTAGCCCGACGGCAGCTGAGAACCAAGGAAGCCGTAGTTCCAATCCCACTGATGCACTTCGTGATCTTGAGGAAGTCACTTGGGCCCCAATGCACTAAAGGTTTTCTTGCAAGACTGGTTTTAACCAGTCTTTCTTGCAAGGAAACTCTCCTACCAAAGCACAAAAGGGTTCTCCGTGGCTGCTACTGATCATCGGGATAAGCCACTGAGAATCCTATGCTAATACCATACAAGGAGCTCATTAGTATTCTAATGAGCACTCCGTGTAATGCACAGCAGGGTTTCCCATGCAAACTTTACCAGCAGAGCCTGATTGGCTCAGGCACTGACAGGAAAATAAGGCTCTGACAGCCCATCTTGCCAGTATAGGCCTCAACAACAACCATTTAAAAAACCCCATCCATGGCTCCATAAGCCCCCCCCCTGATGCCACCCCATCCCCCTCTCGCTGAGCCCCCTATCGCCAAGCTCTCCCCAGATGCTACCCCCCAAGCCCCTGTACTTTTTTTTCAAGATCGGCAGGAGGGATACCCACACTTTCTTGCCTCAGATCCCCCAATCCCCCTACCTTCTAATGAAGACCGGCAGGAGGGATGTCCACTCCCTCCTGCCGGCAGACCCAACTATTCAAAGTAGCAGGCCGTCCCCCCTTCCTGGTGCATCTTGGGATGCCCTGATTGGCTAAGACACCTCAGGCACCTGAGCCATTCAGGATGCACCGTGAAGGGAAAGGCATGCCATGTTGAAGGTAGGGGGGGAGGCGTCGGTCAGTCGATCCTGGCCTGACCTTTTTTATTTTATGGGCACAGATGGACATATGTAACACACGCACAACAGCTGCGCCTGTTAAAAAAAAAAAAAAAAAAAAAAGCTGCTCTACTCCTGCCCCAAACAGCTGAGCAGCAAGGGAAGCCCTGAAGCTGCTCAGTTGATTGGGTCAGGGAGAGTAGCTAGCCTGACAGGACGGAGGGGCTGTGCCTAGCGATTGCTCTTCTGAGCAAGTGTCAGGCACAGTCCCTCCCTGCTTTTACTGGCAATTGTCCGCATGAATAGTGTGCATATAATTGGCATGCCATTGTGCTGAGCATCGCTAGTAAAAGGAAATTCGCTCCCAGCGTGGTATTTTCTCCCTGTGGTGTTGGAGTTTTGTCATTAGGGGTGAATTCTGCAAGCAGCTCTCACAGACTGGCATTGTAATACAAAATATTCTGAGAGAATTATAATAAATCAATACCAAAAGGTATTATCTCCAATTTCTTTTTTTTTTTTTAATTATGGAAAAATCTTTTTAAGAAAATGTGATATGTGCTCCATCCATACAACCATGGTGTGATTGGCCCAGAATGTAAGAAAGCATCACTGCAACATATTGTTCTTTGCATATCGTACATTTTATTTATTTAAACATTTATATCCTACATATTTTCAAAATATATGAGGGTTACAGAAATAACATTCATAAATCAAGTTGTGCAAATGCATCCCAACATACTAAAATCATACAATAGAATGCATTCCAATACATTTCCACACCATTGGCTCTTCCTCTGATGTCACTTCCTGGACCCACGCCTAGGAAGTGACATAAGAGGAAGAACCGATGCTGGCACGAGCAGCCGGTTGGGGTTGCTGCTCACGCTGGGAACATTAAAAAGGGAAGGGAAGGGGTACGCATGCATGGCAGAAGAGGGGAGGGGAGCAGGGGAGGGGCGCCTCACCCACGCTACGCCACTGATGAGATCAATTTGCATACATCAGGTCTCCAATATATGCAAATTGATCTCATGCTTATTCATGGCGATTATCCGGAACAGGTTCAATGGGGGTCTATTCGGCTGCAGCAGAAATAGAATTGGTCAGATGAGAAGGACTTTATGGTCCTTATCTGCCCTCAAAGTATATAGCCTCTACTGGAGAATGCAGTGGAACCTTGGTTTGCGAGCATAATTCGTTCCAGAAGCATGCTCATAAACCAAAGTGCTCGTATATCAAAGCGAGTTTCCCCATAGAAAGTAAGAGAAACTCAGATGATTTGTTCCACATCCCCAAAACCCCCCCCCCCAAAGCCACTGACATACTTCCACCCCACCCCACCACATCCCATAAAGACCCCCCACCCCAGAGGCCACTGGCGTGCTTCCACCCCACCCCCCAGGAACCAGCTTCGCCCACCCCACCCCCGAGAACTGGCATCGCCCCCAAGAACCGGAATCGCTGTCCCCCCGCTCACCCACACCCTTACTGCGATCAGGCACTGGCACGCAGCACCAACCCACAGGACGTGCCGGTGCCAAAAGCACCTGCCACCTGCTGCTGATCTCTGCTGGGCCTTGAGCACCTGCGCATGCTCAAGGCCTTGTGGCTCCCGCTCTCTCCAAAATTCAAAATCGAGAATCTCATTAGAATCTCGGAGAGAACGGGAGCAGAAGGCCTTGAGCATGCGCAGATGCTCAAGGCCCAGCAGAGATCAGCAATAGGCTCTTTCGGCACAGGCACGTCCTGTGGGTTGGTGCTGCATGCTAATGCTGGTGCCTTATCGTGGTAAGGGATTGGGTGGGCGGGCAGGGATGGGGGATGCCGGTTCTTGGGGGGCGATGCTGGTTCTCGGGAATGGGGGCTCGCATATCGAGTCAACGCTCGGTTTACGAGGCAAGATTTGCAAAAATGTTTTTGCTCGTCTTGCAAAACACTCGCAAACTACGTTACTTGCAAACAGTGGTTTGATTGTACTTGTAGGTTCCTTATCCAGCTCTCCCCACCCACCCAGCACCATTATTAATGGGTAAGTGTACTCTCTCAATAGATCAGAAAATCACATTTAAATGCAGTAATGTAAACCAATTAATCAACCCATTCTAAGCTGATGGTATTTACAGCAAGTGAAGATGAAAAATTGTTATTGCAGGGATGATTTGCATTCAGCCTCGCTGTTCAAGCCTTGGCCATGCACTTTGCTCATGAATGCTTTGCAATCTGAGCACCCAGGAACGAGCAGACGGCAACAGAGTTCTAAGGAGGCATAGTCCTTTGAAAGCAAGTTCTCGTTGACAAATTTGGGTTGTGTTGTATTTTGGCAAAATGGAGCGGTGGCAGCAGTTCTGCAAAACAGACCTCATGACTCTACAGATGATTTCTTCTTGTTGATGTTACCGTCAAACCTTGGTTTGCGAGCATAATTCGTTCCGGAAGCATGCTTGTAATCCAAAGCACTCGTCTATCAAAGCGGATTTCCCCATAGGAAATAATGGAAACTCGGACGATTCGTTCCACAACCCAAAAACTTTAATACAAAACACTGCATGCTGTGAGCGATGGGTAAATTGGACGTGATGCTTTTATTTCGTTATGTGACGTGATGCGCGTCTACGTGCTCATACTGCAAGACAACGCTCGCTTATCGAGTTAAAATTTAATCAAATGTTTTGCTCGTCTAGCAAAACACTCGCAAACCACGTTATCCAAGGCATAATTTAAAGCAGGTTTCTTCAGAGTGAATCAATATTTCTAAATTATCTCCTTCCTCATCCCTTCCCCCCTCCAAAAAAAAAAAAAAAAAAAAAAAAATTATTGCATTGCAACCTACTGTGCTGATTTCTGGATTTCTCTCCAGTGCTAGTTTGGTGTTTCAATCTTGCTGTGCCAGCCGAGAACAAAGTTTGGCTTCAGAAGACAAGAAAGCTCTTCTTCCTTTCCACCGTCTGTTGTCTGAGAGAAAGCTCCCTCGTGTCCCAGAGTGCGGGATTGCAAACGCCATTGTAAGAAGCGTACGCAACCTCTGTTACCATAACAACAAACTACAGGATCAGAAATGCAGATTCTTTCAATGCCGCTTCTTTCTGGACTGAAAGTACTGCAAACGGCAGAGATTCCTCATCCTAGTCAGTGTGCATGAGAATCAAACATAAAAAGATAAGGGGGGAGGGGGGGAAAATGCAACTTATGAGGCATCTCTGAATCAAGAATTTTGCTTGTTAGAAGAAAATATTGTCTGGTCCGGCCTGGTAGCTCCGTGGTTGCACTGATGTCATTTTAGGGAGGTGACCTGGGTTTGCTTCTGGACTCGCAAACTCTGGGGTGCATTAGAACCACTGACCGCATGGCTTCTAACGCGAGCTTTCTTCAAAAAAATGACTGCAACAACCAATGAGTATGCAAATGACTACTACCACATTAAAATCACTGCAGTAATCCGCAGCACACTGCAAAATTACCTTCCTTCTTGTCATTGTGTGAGTGGTGAGTGGTTTATGCACTGAGAAGAAGGGGCAAAAAGGTCACCAGGTTTGCATCCTCTTCTCCTCTGACTGAAAAATAAAAATTCCCTGTTTTCGAATGGCACCTGTATCACCCTCAGGACTCCACAGCTTCTGCTACCCCCCCAGGTCCCCGAGACCACCCAGGGTGAACCTTGAAGAGGCAGGAATTCACTTCCTGCTTCTGTGTTGCCATCTTGGAAAATGGCAGACCCCCATGTGGTGCATCCTGGGATGTACCGAGTGGGCTCAATATGCTAAATAAGGGGCTGGAACCTGATATACCACCTTTCTGAGGTTACAGTCAAAGTGGTTTACATATTATATACAGGTACCTATTGTGTACCAGAGGCCCAGAGTCACAGGGAGCTGCAGTAGGAATCAAACCCAGTTCCTCTGACTCTCAGGAAGCTGCACTAAAATCATACTCCATTAATGGTTGACTATTATTAAGCTACTGTATAAACATGATTTAAAGTCATAGAAGTGTTATAACAGCTTAAAAAAAATAACCCAAAATAGGATTACTAGATATCTAGATCTTAGGACATGTCCAGGTGTCCGTACGGGTTTTCAAAATCTGGCAGTTTGTCAGAGTTTTGAAAAGCGTTCAGCTCAGGGCCGCGTCTGGAGGGCTTTTGCGCATGAACGGATGCGATGCGATGATGTCACACGTAAGTGCACATGCGGGTCACATCATTGCGTTGAATCCGCGCATGTGCAGAGACCCTCCAGACGCGGCCCTGAAGAGATGACGTTTGGGTGGGGCCGGGGTTGGGGAGTGGAATGGGGCAGAGCTCTGGACAGAATAGGGTGGGACTGTGAGTAGAATGGGGCGGGGCCAAGGCAGGAACTGGGCGGGGCCCACAGATCCTCTTTTTTAAAAAAAAAAGATAAAATATGGTAACCCTGACCAAAAAGAATGTGTACTTGAATATTCAGCATCAGTAACCAGATTAGGCCTGGAACTGACTAATCCAAAATGACAAAGATTAGGGGACACTCAAAGTTACAGAGAAATACTTTTAAAACCAATAGGAGGAAATATTTTTTCATTCAGAGAATAGTTAAGCTCTGGAACGCATTGCCAGAGGTTGTGGTAAGGCGGATAGCGTAGCTGGTTTTAAGAAAAGTTTGGACAAGTTCCTGTAGGAAAAGTCCATAAGTCTATTATTGAGAAAGACATGGGGGAAGCCACTGCTTGCCTTGGATCAGTAGCATGGAATGTTGCTACTCTTAGGGGATTCCGAATGGAATGTTGCTACTCTTTGGGGTTCTGGAATCTTTCATTACTCTTTGGGGTTCGGGAATCTTGCCTTTCTTTAGGATTCTGAATGGAATGTTGCTACTCATTGGGATTCTGGAATCTTGCTATTCTTTAGGATTCTGAATGGAATGTTGCTACTCTTTGGGATTCTGGAATCTTGCTATTCTTTAGGATTCTGAATGGAATGTTGCTACTCTTTGGGATTCTGGAATCTTGCTATTCTTTAGGATTCTGAATGGAATGTTGTTACTCTTTGGGATTCTGGAATGTTACTCTTTGGGATTCTGGAATGTTGCTATTCTTTAGGATTCTGAATGGAATGTTGCTACTCTTTGGGATTCTGGAATCTTGCTATTCTTTAGGATTCTGAATGGAATGTTGCTACTCTTTGGGATTCTGGAATGTTGCTATTCTTTAGGATTCTGAATGGAATGTTGCTACTCTTTGGGATTCCGGAATCTTGCTATTCTTTAGGATTCTGAATGGAATGTTGCTACACTTTAGGTTTTGGCCAGGCACTAGTGACCAAATTGGCCACCGTGACGACGGGCTACTGGGTTTGATGGACCACTGGCTAGTCTTATGTTCTTAAGAGGAGGCACCTTCAGTTACCTACCGAGATCTACCTGAAAAGTAGGCATGGTTAAGGATGGAGAATAGTAAAATCTGGCAACCCTACACTTCCTACAAACTGTTAGGTGAAGATGCTAGGATGTCCACCACAGGTGAGAAAGAACATAAGATGGAGCAGAGAGGAGCGGGGCTTTCTCTGAAATATATCCTGGCAATCTGGTTTGTGGTTTTTCAGACACAGAGTCATTTATAATGTTTTTGCTCACTGAGTACTTAACAGTTTGCAAACCATGCTCCATATTGAGAATTTGACAGATTTCGTATTCCTGGAGGCAGGGAGCTACACAGAAGCATATGTTTGTCAGCTTGGCTAACAGTATGAGTTTCTGTAACGAGCAGGAAGAATAAAAGTGTATTATAGCCCACTGGAAACCCCATTACTTGCAGTAAGTAATATGGAGATGAGGGGAAAAGGGGGGAGGGGTTTAGCTCTGGTTGACTGGAATGTCCTTTCTATTAAGTTAATTGAAAGTAAAGTAGAGAGTGGTCTGGAATAGGTGATGTGACCAGTCACCAGGTTAGATTAAAGGCCATGATATTAGTCTTTTATTATTATATAGGCCACTGAGAAATTGGAAGGCAGTACAACCAAAATTGTTTAGGTATCACATTTTAAGAACCTACATTGGGTGACATAAACTTACATTTATTGGTTTTTTAAAGCTTCTATACTGCTACTAATGACTATGAAGTCAATTCAGAGCTGCTATGATGGAAATAGGAATATTAACTGCAGTAATGATGGTACCATCCTCGAGTTACAATATATGAACTATGCTCCAGGTGTAACAATACACTGCAGGAGACATTACATGAGAGATTTCTATTCCGCCATTGCCTTTTGGTTCAAGGCGGATTACAAAAGAATTACAAAAAACGTATTACATGAAGAAGATATCTGGTAATTTCTAGAGGAGATAAAGAGTAGATGAGGTTGCTTTGGGGTATTGGGGAGTGGGAAGGAGCTGGCGGTATTAAGTCGTTTGCAGGAATTTCTTGAAAATTAGCGTCTTTACAGAGTTAGATTGTTTCTGAGATGTCCAATATACACTTCCCCCTCCCCATTCGTGGTTTCGGCAATCACAATTTCACATATTCATGATTTTTTGGGAAGGGGAAAAAAAAAAGAATCCCCCCCCCATAGTTTAGCCTTCCCCCCGACATCCCGGCCTTACCTGGTGGTCTAGCGGGCTTTCGGGGCAGAGACATGAAGGCTGATCTTTCCGCCTCACCACCCAATCATTGCAGTGTTCAATGCAAAGTTACTCCAGGTAGCATACTTGTAAATTATTGCATTGCTAGCCACTACAGCTATGCCAAGATTTCTTTCAAATAGTTTGATGAAGCAAGAAGTATTAAAACTTAGCTTTGAATAAATGACTGGTTCCGACGTGCCACGTTTCAGTACTGCGTCAGCATTTATTCAAAACTAAGTTTTAATACTTCTTGCTTCATCAAACTATTTGAAAGAAATCTTGGCATAGCTGTAGTGGCTAGCAATGCAATAATTTACAAGTATGCTACCTGGAGTAACTTTGCATTGAACACTGCAATGATTGGGTGGTGAGGCGGAGAGATCAGCCTTCATGTCTCTGAGCAGAGTTCTATTTGAATATGCAAACAAATTTATGAATATTGAGCTGAAATCTATGTCTATTATTCTTTACATGTAGTGACTTTTTTGAGAAATACAGATACCTCTTTAGTCACTCAACAATAATAATATAGTAGTTGAGTTCATCACCCCTTTAGTGATTTTTTGACCGATCCAGGGCAAGCAGAGGCTTCCCCCCATGTGTTAATAGACTATGGACTTTTCCTCCAGGAATTTGTCCAAACCTTTCTTAAAACCAGCTGAATTATGGGTGAGGGGATGGAGGGCAAGAGGAGATGCTGGTCTATGGAGAAGAGGGGAAGACCTTGAGTTGCCCCCTGGAGTGGGGCAGAGTGTCAAAGCACACAATTGAAGATTTATATAGAGCGCCGGATACCCTCGGGCCAACCCTGGTTGTTTAATCCAAAAATCTGCCGCATGATTTCTTCTGTTATGTGCTTATAAGGAATGCTAATGTCGGCCATAATGTCTAGTGAATCAGGCTTGTGTCCCTCTGCTATATTTTGGGTTGCATTACAACAAGACCTCCAGGCCATCCTGTTTGTCTGTTCAAAGATTTTAGTTCCTCTTTTATATCAGCAATCAGAGTCCAAGTGATGTTATGCTTAGCAGAGCCATAAAAGACAATCCCATTTCTCAAAAGACCATCCATCCTCTGGCAATTTGCAAAAAAAAAAAAAAAAGCAGAAATGTGCTAGCTTGAAATGTACACACTGTTCGATTCAGGCAGAAATATATCGTGAATTCTCCTGCCCTTGATTTCTTATTGAGGATTTTTTTTTTTTTTTTTTTTTAATGCTGAACACTCAGACCTTGTCGAACTGGTGGACTTGTCAGCTTTTGTGGAGCACAAACAACCTCAGAATTCTACCATGTACTGAGAAGCATTATTTAATAGACCACAAACTACCCTAAAGACTCAGGAAATGGCAAAAAAAAAAAAAAAAAGTGTGTGCCATCCTTTTTCTTACATGAATCTAATTTGTCTTGTGGGAAAAGGCCAATTTTTACAAATGTTCTGTTTAGCTGTTCTTATTTATTTTTCATTTTCTTCAAATTTACCCCAAAATGCCATTAGATGTCTGCCCATGGATCCAGTTTGTGTTGGACGTGCAAGACAGATAAAGGCCCCATTTTTCATACTTTGGGTGTGTGAATTTGAAGATTTTTGGGGGTTTGTTTTACCGCAGGGTTCAAGATGAAAGAGTGGTTGATCGCTGGAATAGTCTTCCACTACAGGTGATTGAGGCCAGCAGCGTGCCTGATTTTAAGGCCAAATGGGATCGGCACATGGGATCTCTTCACAGGGCAAAGGTAGGGGAGGGACATTAAGGTGGGCAGACTAGATGGGCCGTGGGCCCTTATCTGCCGTCTATTTCTATGTTTCTATGTATGTTTTAGATACAGGGCAAGCAGTGGTTTCCCCCATGTCTGTTTCAAACTCCAGGAAATGGACCAAACCTTTCTTAAAACCAGATACATTAATTGGCAATATGTTCAAGAGTATTTCCCTATAATTTCATTGAGTGTCCCCCTGGTCTTTGTAATTTTTGATGGAGTGAAAAATCGATCCACTAGTAGCTGTTCTACTCCATTCAGGATTTTGTAGACTTCAATCCTATCTCCCCCTCAGCCGTCTCTTTTCCAAGCTGAAGAGCCCTAACCGTTTTAGTCTTTCCTCATACGAGAGGAGTTCCATCTTCTTTACCATCTTGGTCGCTCTTCTTTGAACCTTTTCTAGTGCCGTTGTATCTTTCTTGAGATAAGGAGACCAGAATTGAACGTAATACTCCGGATGAGGTCACACCATGGAGCGATACAGAGGCATTACAGCACTCTTAGTCTTGTTAACCATCCCTTTTTAAAAATAATTCCTAGCATCTTGTTTGCCCTTTTGGCCGCCTCCACACATTGGGTGTAAGGTTTCATTGTATTGTCTACAACTGGGATCCTAGTTGTGACTTTAGCATAAAAGATTGTTTCTCCAATTGAGATCCTACTTTTGGACTTTATCTTGGATTTTTTTAATGATGTATTTGGATATAACAAATGTAACTGTTTTGGTTGTTATAGGCATTTTGCTTGCCTCTGTTTGTGCTTCACTTCATCCTTTCTTGAGGCAAGATCTTTGTCGTCTTCGTTTTTGGTAATATTTAGGGGCCAACACTTATGGCAGTCATAGGGCGAACATCTGAATGCAGCAAGAGCCTAACTTGCTCATGGGAGCTACACCTCTGTTCTGCCCATGCTTTGCCCCTATGTACCCTCCCCTTTGCAAATATATGCTATGTAAGCTAAGCAGGTATTTGCATAATATTTGAATTTAGGCATATACTGTATGTGGACACATACACATGTATATGCCAATTTTCTATATATTTATGAGCAAATGCGTGTATATATATATATATATATATATATGGAGGCGTGGGTGACAGATTTACATATAAGAGCCATTCAGTCTCATGCATAAATATTATTGCATCCAGGAGAGGCTTGTCAAGCACTGTTGATCGGATTAATTTCAATGTTTTAATTAATTTGGCAGGGGAAGGGAAGAGAAGAGCTGAAAGAGTCTACTCTAGGATGGGGGGGGGGGTTGGAAGAGGAATTGTGAGGCTCCTGCTGGTGGGAAGGAGGCAAGAGGGACTGAGAAAGGCTACTGCTTTTGGGGAACAAAGGAGAGATACACAGTATGAACGAGTAACAGCAACTTAAATTGTACCCTGACCTCTATCGGAAGCCAATGCAGCCATCGCAGCAAAGGAGAAACGCGATCCTATCGTGACGACTGAAAATCAAGCATGCTACAGTTTTCTATATCCCCTGCAAGGTCTTTATCTGACTAGCAGGAAGCCGCAAATACGATGCGTTACAGGAATCAAAAACCATTCCGCTAACGTGGTAATCATGTGATAACCAGTTAACATGCGCTAACCTGGATATACTAACTGATAAGCACGAGAGCGCCCGTTCTCCATCCTCTTCAAACAAAAAATGTAAAAAAAAAAAAAAATTTAGGGCGCTTTTGGCACTTTCCGCTGGACGCCCGAAGTACGTCCCGCGGTTCACCATTTCAAACTGCCTTCAGCATGCGTTGGCACCTAAAGCTTCCTGGTAAAAGCACCTCTCAGAGGGGTTCTTATACTAAGGCAGAAACCATATGCATGTATGGAAGGGTTTTTAGGGGACAAGGACGTCTGCAAATGAAAGCATAACAAGAAGCACTCGGCGAGGAAAGAGAATATGTGCTCCTGTCCATTAGGCAGCAATTTCTGATATCCTCTGTTATTATTTCTCCATTTATATAACAATTTTAGATAAAATGATGTACAATTTATTTAATACCATATATTACGTATTAGAAAATAGGTCCGAATTTATTTTTTTTTCTCCCAAAGTCAAATCGTGTTCTTTTACTTACAGGGTGAATTTCAGTCGGAGCTAGAAAGTATAATTTAAGAATTTATCCAGGACACTTAAATTAACATTCTCCTACTTTTGTGCAAAGCCCCGGTGGATTTTTATATAGACACAAAGGAGACATTTCCATAAGTTGGAGCCTCCTTTTTACACTCCCTGATCTTATTATCTAACAGCATCTGGGTGTCCAGAATGCATTATAGCAGGGGTTCTCAATCCAGTCCTCGGGTCATAACCTGCCAGTCAGGTTTTCAGACTATCCCCAATGAATATGCATATTTGCATCTTAAGAACAGCTGGGGAGACACTGATAGAGAAAACTCCGACAGCCTGGTCTTAGGGCTCCTTTTACGAAGGTGTGCTAGTGTTTTTAGTGCATGCACACGATTAGTGCACGCTAGCCGAAAGCTACCGCCTGCTTAAAAGGAGGCGGTAGCGGCTAGCATGCGCTAAAACCACTAGCACACCTTTGTAAAAGGAGCCCTTAGACTACAGGAGGGACTATCGGACCTATCACCACTCCAACCCCTTCTTTGGCCGCAATAAATTCAAACAGTTGCTTTGGTTCAAAAAACAAACAAAAAAAAATTTTCCTGTAGTGAAACACAGCACTTAGCCGGAAACTTCAAAATAAAGGATGCACCCAGGGCCAAAACCCTGGGCTATGAAGTAGTCTTATGGAGCAAAAAATACAGTATATTTTAGACATATGAATGATAATTTCTTTGGTTCAACAATTCGGATTTTTCCAGATGTCGCTCAGGTGATGCAGAAAAGGAGAAAGGAATTTCTACTTCATAAAATGCTGAGGGCACCAATACTTATATTTACATCTGCTACATAAAGAATTCTCCAGTCATGGTACATGGCTTGTCATGCCGCTGGGGCTTCTGCATAGGCAGGGCAGGATTAATTTGTCGAGGGCTCCTAGGCACACAAGTACACTGGGCTCCCTGCCGCCCCACCCCACCATGTGCCCAGGTGGAAACAGGAAGCTGCGTCAGAGGGAAGCTTTGGGCAAGCAGCACCACTTGCAAAACTACAGTTCCTGTTGCCTTTCTTACCCGCGTTGCTTGCTTGGCTTACTTTCTCTCGATGGGGGGGGGGGGGGGCAGCATTGCTGGACCCCGCATTGCTGGATCCCTTGTTGCCAGATCGATGCTGGAGGGGCCCATTGCCGTTTGGAAAAAAACAATGTTGATGCCCTCCTTCATCGGGCTTCCTTGATCATTTTGGCCCTAGGCACAAGCATACTGGGTCTATTGGTTAATCCTACCCTGTGCATAGGGTAGGACAAATTTTAGTGAGACATTTACAGCATGGACAAAGGGGTTTAGATTACAGCAATTACAGTATAGACATAACATGCAGATTTACAAATATAGACTTAGTGGACATAGGGTGGTTTAAATTGCAGCATTTTCAGTGTAGATATACTAGGACGTGAAGTAGCTTTTCTTTGCAGGTGGGTGCATCTTTGTTGTCAGAGAATGTGGTAGTAATTCAGGTTATATTTGCGGTGACATGTGAGTTTTAGCGAGATTCCATATGGTATACTAGGTGGTGTCTTTGGGATTCCATACGTCCTGGGTGTAGACGTGGGTCTTCAAGGAGCTGGGTTTGTAATGAGGAAGGTTTTCATGGCTTTTCTGAAGTTCCAAAGACTGTCTAGTGATCTAATGCACTGTTCGTCAACCGCTGGTCCGCAGAAAATTCCTGCCGGTCCGCGCAGGGCCGGCGAGATCGACGCCATTAAATTTCCTGCCCCAATGGTGTTGGCGGAAATCTGCTGTTCCTCCCAGCCTCGGGCGATCAAGACAGGCTGCTGACATTGGGCATTCCCTCTGTGAGTCTCGCCTATGTGGAAACAGGAAGTTGAAACAAAATAGGTGGGACTCGGAGAGGGAAGGTCCCGATATCAGCAGCCTGTCTTGATCGCTGCCCCTGCCAAGTCACTGAAGAGGGCTGCGGGGAAGGTGCAGGTAGAAGGGAGATGGTCAGGGTGCGTGAGGGGGGGTCAGCGTGTGGATTGGGGCCATCAGAAGCGTCTGTGCTGAGAGTCTGCCCACGTGCAGGATGCGGCAGGTAGGGGCCTCCGGCTCGTCTTGGGCGGCAGGGCCTGCGGTGCAATGCTGTTTTTGCCGGCTTGAGGGGGGGGGCACAAATGTGCAGGGCACGCAGGAGCAAGATCATGGGGAGCCTTCGACAATGGCTGTCTCCCCTCCCAGCAGCTCTCATACTTGCCAGGACAGTAATTCACTTCGGCAACTTCCCCTTTCCTCAGAGGCGGCAACGGACCCAAGGCTGCCTAAGTAAATCACTGCTGCAGGCAAGTACTGAGAGCTGCTGGAAGGAGAAGAAGCAACTGTTGGAGGCTGGGAAGCTGCTGGATAAAGGGAGAGCTGCTACTGGTCCTGGAGGGAGGTAGAAGGAGAGATGCTACTGGGTGGGGAGGAGGGAAAGGGATGGGAAGAGAGTTAATGTTGGATAGGGGGGAGGAGGGAAGGGAGAAGGAAAAAAGGAAGGATACAGCTGGCAGGGAGATTACAGGAGGGGAAGGGTGTCAGGGGTCATGGTGGAATGGAGAGATCAGATGAGGGAAAGGGGAGAGAAAAAGGAATGAGAAAGTAGAGAGAGATTGATGCTGGAAAGGGGGTCAGCAGAGAAATGAGAGAGGAATAAAGATGCTAGATCTGGTGTAGGAGAGATAAAAATGAAGAAAGCAGTGAAGCTGGAATGAATGATGTAAAAAGGAGAGAGGAGGCACAGGCTGGATGGAGAGGGGCATAGAAAGAAGTCAGATACATATGGAAGGGGGAGAGGGCAGACAGTGGATGGAACGGGCATATGCTGGATTGAAGAGACAGGGCAGACGCTGGAAAGAAAAGAGTGAAAAGAAGATGAAAGCAGAGACCACAAAAGGTAGAAAAAAATAATTTTATTTCTATTTTGTCATTAGAATATATCAGTTTGAAATATATATCCTGCTAGAGACATAACTGGGGATTGCAAAGCCCAGGCAGTGCTTCTTTAGCTTCCAGCTGGCTTAGGGCTCTCTCTGACCAGGGAGCACTCCCCTAACACTATTTCTGTCATGTGTGACTGCAGTATTCTGTTGGCATGATATTTCTGTGTAGCATTCTATAATAATTTGGCTTGTTCAGTTTTCTTGATAGTAGAGGGAATATATGTGAAGGGGAGGGGAGACAGGGGTTTTGTTGGTCCTTGCTCTGTATATTTATATTTAAAATGACAATTGTACAGAATATTGTTTCTTTTTATACTTTAATAAAATATGTTCAATATAAAATCATAACTGAGGCTTGTGCGGATGGGATCAGATGATTTGTGGGGACCGAGCTTGCAGAGACGGGACGGAAATGTGTTTTTTTTAAATTTAGGTTTTAGTAGTTTGCCGGTCCACAAAATAATTCTTTTATTTCTGCCAGTCCACGGGTATAGAAAGGTTGAAAAACACTGATCTAATGGATGGGGGGGATGATGTGCCACATTCTGGGTGTGTAATGAGAATCAGAGCATCTTCAGGCCGTCTCAGACGTGAGTGAGCGGCCTGGTGGCAGGACCAGCCGTTTTTCTGTTTGGGATCTCAGTGATCGGTTGGGGACGTAATTTTGAAGTTTTGACGCTGTGTAGTTTGGTGTCATTTTGTGGAACGTCTTAAAAAGCAGCAGGGCCTCCCAAGGCAGACAGGTTTCAGCGGAGATGTCGGACTTAACGATGTACCCTCCCCCCATCTGGATTGCGTTTGATGCGACCGTGGTTTGAATTTACACGGCGCAGGAGATAGGCCCGGCAATCTACTTCTGTATTCTACCAAGAAAAATTGATGATGACGACGAGACCTGCAATTCATCAAGTCGCTAGGCTTTGAGCACGAGTCGATGGCACCTAACAACAACTTAAAGAATTACCCTGGATTGTAAAAGGCCTCAGGAAGTGTAGGAAAAAAAAATCCACCACCACTACAGTTACCATGGTAACAACATCATCTGTGATAGTTAGTAAATTCTACATTTCAGATGCTAAACTCCTTCCAGGAGCTGAACAGTCAGTCAAATGTATATACCTGTATTTCTTCAGGCTTTATGCTTTTCAAAGGAGCATTGCCCTCAGATTAAAGAAAATAAGATGATGCCTTTTTTTTTATTGGACTGACTTAATGCATTTTTGATTAGCTTTCAAAGGCAATAGCGTCTTCTTCAGATCAGAAATGATCTGACGCGAAATGATTCTAATCTGAAGGTGTTGCCTTTGAAAGCTAATCAAAAATGTATTAAGTTAGTCAAATTAAAAAAAAAGGCATCTTCTTTTCTTTGTTTTATTTCTTTTTATTACCTTTAAAAGTGGACTAACACAGCTACCACACCACCTTCCCCCGTTTAACAAGTTATAGTTAATTTGAGTCACCAGACTTATTATAATCCACCTAATACCACCTAATCAGGCTTCTAGGCGGTGTGCATTAATAAAAGAGTGTTACATAAAGTACATATAGTATGACTAAATTAATAAAAACAGACTTTAATGGGGTAGTTAGTTTGGCAGACAGACAAACTGGAACAAATTGGAAAAGAGGAAGAACTACAATCTTGAAAGGAAAGACCAGTAAGAGGGAGAAACAAAAGGGGGTGGGGGAAGGACTTGATAAGGTAAAATGACCCGCAAGACTTCTCAGATTATTTTGCTGTAAAAACAGGTGACTGGGGGGGGGGGGAGGTGGAATTCTTGCAAAAGAGAGCCAGCATAATCCCCCCCAAAATGTTTTTTTTAAAAAAAATCTTTATTAATTTTCAAAATTAATACGAAGTGCCAAAAATTATACAGACATTAATGATCAACGTAAGCTCTTAAATTCCAACAATACTTGAGTATCTGATTATAAAACCGCTTAGATAATTTTGATAGGCGGTATATAAAAACCTAATAATAAAAAAACCCAAAACCTAATGCCGAAAAAAATATCCCTCCCCTCCCATCCAACAATTTAATCAAGAAATAAGCCAGAAAGATATCCCTCCCACCCTGTCCTGGATATGTATAAAAATTTAAACAAAGACAAGTATGTTGAATTAACAAAGGATGTCAACGGGCCCCAAACCAATTGAAATAATTTTCTATGCCCCAACATATCAGCGTTCATCTTTTCGTATTTTTAACCTAAATATAAACTGGCCCACCAAAACGGAAAGTTGAGGCGGTCGCAATTTTTCCAATTGCGGGTTATCATTTGCATAGCGATCCCTGTCATAATTAGGAAAAGCCTGCCTTTGTAGCGATCCATGGGAGGCTTGACTTGCAACAACGTTCCACATGTTCCCCAAATGTTTTTAATATGGAACGGAATGATTCGAATGGTTTTCTCCCTCAAACCTTACCGGTCTATATACAGCGCTAATTAACTAGAGCTCTAATCCAGTCAACTAGAGCTGTTTGGGTCAAACCCAGATTCATATCCGGTTGAGGCCATCGACTATTTGGCCAGACCACTACAGCACTATCCATGGGGCTTGTTCTAAAATAGCACACGTTAGCGGTAAAATGATAACTTCCTCCCTTAATTATAACGAACAGCAAGATTGAATTAAATTCTTTCAGAGGCTCCTAATGGTAGGTACTTTTTATATAATCAGTCTAAGGGCTCACATGCTAGTCATGTACTAATCAGTTAGCATGCACTAATGTGACTGAGCCCACGCTCCACCCCCGACGCACTACCTCAGCCAAAAAAAAAAAAAAATTAAATGTATTTTTTATTGCATGGGTAGAGTATGCGGGATAGATGCCTCAGTGCACCCAATGGTAAGCCATTGTAAGCTGCGGTACGCACACATTACTTCTATGTACCAGCACTTTAGATCCAGAACAAAAAAAATGTAAAGTCTAATCTCAGTAGGAGTCGGAGTCGATGGTTTAAGTGTACCAACTCCACAGCGAGTGTCTGACTTTGGGTGCCATGTATATATTTTGGGGAACAGTGTAGAGGTGACCTATAAGGATATTCAGAGCAGTATAAGAATTGCTATACTGGGACAGACCGATGGTCCATCAAAGCCAGTATCCTATTTTCAACAGTGGCCAACCCAGGTCCCAAATACCTGGGAGAAACCCAAAGAGTAGCAACATTCCAGAAGTGAGATTGTGATGTCATAATGCCTCATTCCACCAATAAGAGCCAACCTCAGCAGTGATGTCACAATGGCTTGATTGTCCTATACTTGTCTTATATTAGAACATAAGGACATAACAACTACCATACTGGGATAGACCAAAGGTCTATCAAGCCCAGTATCCTGTTTCCAACAGTGGCCGACCCAGGTCCCAAGTATCTGGCAGAAACCCAAAGAGTAGCAACATTCCAGAGCTGAGATTGTGATATCATAATGCCTCATTCCACCAATAAGAGCCAACCTCATCAGTGATGTCACAATGGCTTGATTGTCCTAAACTTGGTCTATGTAAGAACATAAGAGCTGCCATCAAGCCTGGAATCCTGTTTCCAACAGTGGCCGACCCAGGTCCCAAGTGCCTAGCTAGATCCCAAATAGCAAAATGGATTTTATGCCGCTTATCCTAGGAATAAAGTGTGGATTTCTCCAAGCCATCTCAATAATGGCCTGTGGACTTCTCTTTTAGGAAATTATCCAAACTGTATCCAGATAGAACCTCTGAATATCCTGGTCAGTAGCAGATGTTTTTATCCAGATAAGTTGACCTATAAGAAGTTAAACTGACCTCTTATTTCAACTATAAATCATACAGTATTATACATGTGTTAGAGCAGGGGTGTCCAATGTCGGTCCTCGAGGGCCGCAATCCAATTGGGTTTTCAGGATTTCCCTAATGAATATGCATTGAAAGCAGTGCAGGCAAATAGATCTCATGCATATTCATTGGGGAAATCCTGAAAACCCGACTGGAATACGGCTCTCGAGGACCGGAGTTCCCTACCCCTGTCCTAGGGGGCTCATTTTCAAAGCACTTAGATACACAAAGTACCATGGAAACCTATGGTACTATGGCCCTCTTTTACAAGGGTGCGCTAAGCGTTATAGCGTGCGTGTAGCATGCGCCAAATCAAAGCATGTGCTAACCACTGACGTGTCCATAGGATAATATGCATGTGTTAGCATGTAGCACGTGTTTAGCATATGCTAATATTTAGTGCGCGCTAAAAAGCATAGCGCACCTTTGTCAAAGAGGGGGGGATGTGTGTCTAAGTCAGGGGTGTCCAATGTCGGTCCTCGAGGGCCGCAATCCAGTCGGGTTTTCAGGATTTCCCTAATGAATATGCATTGAAAGCAGTGCAGGCAAATAGATCTCATGCATATTCATTGGGGAAATCCCGAAAACCCGACTGGATTGCGGCCCTCGAGGACCGACATTGGACACCCCTGTGTTAGAGGATTATAAAGCCATAAAAGTGATGGTGGTGCTTTTCCATTAAAAATCTGAATTCTAAATCACTCTTTCTCATAATGTGGCCAGCGGCTACAATTGGACAACATTGGTTGGGGTGCATTTAGCGTTTTTAATTTTCTTTTGCAAGGTTCAGTGTCATTAGTTTTATCATTCAAAGAGGACACTCATTACGCAGTCAGAATCGCAAAAATGTCTCAAGTCTTCTTTAGACTTAAAAAGCCCAAAGCTAAAATGTTGCACAGAAAAAGCTGGAGAATGTTTATGGGTTGTTATGGTTTTCGCTGGACGAAGGAGACAGAAAAACAATCAGTTTACTAGAAAATGTGCTGAGACTTAACCCATTAAACATTCTCAATTATTCTTCACCCTAGACAAGGCTTAACTTCTTTCCCTGTCCTTATTTAATCCCACTGCATTCGCTGAACTGGAGTCTTTATAGCACTGGTTCTTAATTAATATAATAACATAGTAGATGACGGCAGATAAAGACTCGACTGGTCCATCCAGTGTGCCCAACCTGATTCAATTTAAATTTTAAATTATGTTTTTTTTTCTTATCTTATTTCTGGGCAAGAATCCAAAGCTCTGCCCGATACTGTTCTTAGATTCCAACTACTGAAGTCTCCATCAAAGCTCACTCCAGTCCATCTACACCCTCCCAGCCATTGAAGCCCTCCCCAGCCCATCCTCCCCCAAACGGCCATATACAGATACAGTCTGTGCAAGTCTGCCCAGTACTGGCCTTAATTCTTCACTATTTTCTTTTATTTTCTGATTCTAGATCCTCTGTGTTCATCCCACGCTTCTTTGAACTCTGTCACCGTTTTCCTCTCCACCACCTCTCTCGGGAGCGCATTCCAACCATCCACCAAGAATGCGCTCCCGAGAGAGGTGGTGGAGAGGAAAACTCTATCCTCAGGACCCCCCCCCCCCCATCCACCCAAAAATGCATATGAGAAATGTCATACACTGAAGGCCACGCATGTAAATCTATCTCATGCATATTCAGATGAATATCCTGAAAACCAGACTGGCGGGAGGTGACCCAAGGACTAGGTTGAAAACCAGTGCACTAGAGAAATCAGATCTACAGGTAATACCAAGTTTAAATTACCCCTCCCCCATTTACAAAGCCGTGTTAGCGACCCTTTAAATCTCTATGGGCTTTGGGGCGGATTTCCTTGGACACATTCTCTTTTAGAGGACATATCTGGGTGTCTGGGTGGCTTTTCAAAACCCAGCACTTAGTCCGAGTTTTGAAAAGCTGGTCAGGGCTGGAGCTGGAGTGCACGACGTGAGCTGACCTAATTTCACCCGCTCATCTTATGCAGACCCCAGCTGAATATCGCCCATGCTCATAAGCCCAGGCTTCTCCCCAGCACCGCCCCCTGGCCCACCTTTTTGGGGGGCCGATCAGAGCCAATATTCAGCTTAGTGCTGCTGAATATTAGCAGTTGGGTGACCATGAGCGATTTAAGTGGGCCAGAGCCTCTCTGGCCTGCTTAATTCACTTGAAATATTGGCCCTTTTTGGGGTTGTATCAGGTAGGCCTGAGGGGAGGCCTCGAGTGATTGAGGAGCCATCATGGAGATCTTGCTTGGAGGAAGGCATCGAGGGGTCTTGCTAAGGGTAGGCCTTAGGGTGGCCCTCTATATGGTTGCCAGATTTCCTCTTAAAAAAAAAGAGGACACCTGGCCCCACCCCATTTTGCCCCAACACAAATCTCTAGTCTCCTTCCCCAAGCTCGGGGGCCGCGTCTGGAGGGTCTCACTGATATCCGTGTCCCTTGTTGTCCCCATTCATAATTTGGCCATTTCTTTTTGTGACATGGATGTTCAGTCTGAATGTTTCCAGCATATGGACATTATCGCACATGTATTTTAGGAGAGACCACATCCTGTTCTAAAATATATGCGAGATGAACATCTATATGTGCTGTTCTGACCTGAATGTCTACATTCTCAGTTGGATGCCCTTTCTAAAACGCAGCTGCATGCAAACATATCAGGGCCTCTGCATAGGGTGTCATGCTACAGGTCTTAAAATGCATATGGAGCTCTAGCATTTAGACCCCTGTATAAAAACAAAATAATCCAAAATCCATCCTGGGTTTAATGCCAGACTCATTGGGGGTTGATATTTCACCTTCAGTGGAAAGGACCAGGAAGGGTGATGAACCCCATTGTACAGTATCAAAGCATTTTCTGTAAAATCAGAAATAAAGACACACAACAAATTTGAACCGTAATAAGCTGTAACCGTGTCCCTCTGAGTACTGTAACATGCTGTAATTTATTTCTTCTAACAAATTTCACCATGGCAGGCTCTTTTTATAATGCACCAAATCACTGGCATTGATCCTTATGGAAAGGGACTTCCAGAGTTATATTCTTAATTATTTAATTTTGACTGTGATTGGACTCAGCAAGTGATTAATGGCCTGTTGGAAGCCTTGCATCTGAATACAGTACTCACAAAGCACAAAATTGTATGTTTTACACATCTGTAAACAGAACAATTGCCGGTTTAATTTGACACAAGGGACAGGCTGGTTATTATCTTCAGATCGGTTGCTGCCATTCTAAAGGTTTGAGGAAAAGAGTGCAGTGGCCAGACAGGGTTACTGAAAAGCCGAAACGGCACAACTCCATGGTAATCTCTGTTATTAATTATGCGCTACAATATACGCCACGCAATAGCCCTCTTAAACGATGAGATATGGGACAGGTCCAAACGCTGTCATCACGTTGACCTCCAGCGACGGTAACAAATCACAGCTAACTGGTTTTTAGAAATGGAAATGTTAAATGACAGCTGATCGTAATGGAATTAACTGACAGGTTATTTCTTTTTTAACCTTAGAAAATATCATTTTGGGTCCTGGTTTTTTTTTTTTAACAGAACTTTTTTTTTTTTTAAATCTAGGCACACAGATGGTCTGTTCTTCCATACTATGACAGTTTGTGCAAAATCAAATATAAAAGGGACTAGCATGTGATACTCAGCTGCCCCTACCTCGACTCCCTGTTGGTCCCCTAGTGCCAGATACCCCCAATGTTTTACAGGGGGGCTGAAATTCAGACCACAGTGGTGCAGTATTTAGAGCTACAGCTTTGGAACCCTGAGGTTGTGGGTTTGAATCCCACACTGCTCCTTGTGACCTTGGGCAAGTCACTTAATCCCCATTGCCCCGGGTACATTAGAGAGAGTGGGAGCCCGCAGGGACAGACAGGGAAAATACTCAAGTACCTGAGTAATCTGAATTGGAACGAAGTCACACTGGTTAATGTTTCCACTCTGAAGCCTTAAACATTTTCTCCAATTGAAAAGCTATGGCATTAAAAAAGGAAAGCAAAGAGAATTTCCAGCCAAACCATCTTAAGAAGTATTAAAATGAAACATTTTAATTGTGGATTATTACCTTACAGCCTTCGCATTTGTATGCATTACGGAAGGCTTAGCAACACAAAATTTGCCCATGGCAGTGTTCACTGAGTTACGAAGTCATTAACATTTGTGGAATGCGCATAATGGTACAGCATGAGTCAATAAATGTACAATGGAGGATGAATTAAAATTTTAAGACAGTTACATAGCAAAAGCCAGTATACAAAATAATTCTCACATTTAAATATAAAAAACAAACACTCCTTTCCTTGGGGATAGAATATTAACTAAATGTACTTCAGAATGGCCTGAGCAATGGTGAGGCATCCAGCTCAATCTACCATTTCTCAGTGTTTGGAAAATAGTCAGTTCACCACCATGACTGGATTGTATGAGTTACGTTTGGTTTCTAATAGAAACAGAAAAACATGATGGCAGATAAAGGCCAAATGGCCCATCCGCAGCATCCACTCACTCCTCCTCTCCCTATTGGCTAAGGCTCTTAACATTTGCATCTCCTCTTCCTATAGGCTAAGGCTCTTTACACCTGCATTGTGAGGTCATAGAGATTTATGGTTATAGAAACATGATGGCAGATAAAGGCCAAATGGCCCATCCGCAGCATCCACTATCTCCTTCTCTCCCTATTGGCTAAGGCTCTTAACATTTGCATCTCCTCTTCCTATAGGCTAAGGCTCTTTACACCTGCATTGTGAGGTCATAGAACTTTATGGTTATAGAAACATTGTAACCTGATGGCAGATAAAGGCCAAATAGCCCATCTGCAGCATCCACTATCTCCTCCTCTCCCTATTGGCTAAGACTCTTAACATTTGCATCTCCTCTTCCTATAGGCTAAGGCTCTTTACACCTGCATTGTGAGGTCATAGAGCTTTATGGTTATAGAAACATGATGGCAGATAAAGGCCAAATGGCCCATCCGCAGTATCCACTACTTCCTCCTCTCCCTATAGGCTAAGGCTCTTTACACCTGAATTGTGAGGTCATAGAGCTGCCCAACCACAGTAATCATTATTTCTTCCCCTTTCTTAACAGATCCCATGTGCCTATCCCAGGCTTTCTTGAAATCAGACACAGTCTCTGTCTCCACCACCTCTACCGGGAGACCTCTACTAGCAGAATTTTGAGGGCAAGGCACCTATTGGCCAAATATGCAGCTTCTCTTGTAACATTAGTAAATTTTAAAGGGAAATAACCCAAGTGATTTATTCTCCCCCCTCCCCCCCCGCTCTTTTACAAAACTGCAGAAGCGGTTTTTTTAGTGCAGGCTGGCATGCTGAATGCTGTGCGCTGCTCCCGATGCTCATAGGAATTCTATGAGTGTCAGGAGCAGTGCAGAGCATTCAGCACGCCGGCCTGTGCTAAAAACCGCTTTTGCAGTTTTATAAAAGAGGGGGGGGAGGGTATGTTAGCAATTTGTAGCTTGTCATATCCCTATAACATAGGTTCAAAGCAGGTCACATTAATTCTTAATAAGTACGTCACGTCAAATCCAATCATTTCCCAAACAAAAAATTTACATAACATCAAAATAGTATCAAATCTAATCCCTTGATATTTACGATAAAATGCATAAGAATTAGTAAAATTAATATCTGAAGGTAGTAAATTCCAAACCTCCACTATACAGTAGTAATACGATTGGTGATATACCTGTTTGCTTTTTATACTATTTTCCAGATCGTTCTCCTAATATTCTAAGCAGGCCAGGACGCAACGCGGTGACATCATTGTGTCGTCTCCGTGCATGAGCAGATGCCATCTGGGGGCGGGACAGAGGCGGACCTGGGTGGTCCTGGGGGCGTGGCCATGGGTCCAGATTTTCCCGAAGGAAAATCTGGTAGCCCTAGTTACAGTAAGCCAATAAAGAAATGAAATACCTCTAAATGCTGCTAAAAATAATAGTAATGAATCAATTAAAAAAAAAAAAGACTTGGACTGTCTATCCAAATTCACTCCCCCCCCCTTTTTTTTTTTTTTTTACAAATGTGTAGGAATTTTATGAGCATTTCCTGGCCTAACTTACTGGTGCCTGTCATACCAGGCTTAGTCTCTGCCCCTAACCATGCCTCCTTTTCAGGTAGGCGCTGGTAGGCATCGCACTGAATTTCACACGCAACTTCAATTAATGTTTGATTAATGCTTTTTTTTTTTAATTTTGCAATATATGACAAGCAATTGAACACTTGTTTAAGCAAAACGAAAAGGAAACAAGATAATTTCCAAATATAAATTTATAGTACTACAACAGCAATTAAATTCTTCTTAGACCCCAACTTAAAGGGGGTTGTCCTAGAAAAACAAGGGACTTAGTTATCATAAGCAAGAAAATTAAATTCAATCACATGGCATTAACGGTAACAGCTCAACTCTTTATGTCTACCAACTATCTTAACTTTTAGAGATATTTTTCAAGTCCAGAAAAGTCCTTAAATGGTCCGGAACAAAAAAAGTGTATTTCAAACCGGCATACTTAATTATGCATTTGCATGGATATGCCAATTGGAAGTTGGCCCCCAAATCTTTTGTGTCCTGCCTCATTGCAAGAAAAAGCTTCCTCCTTGCTTGAGTTTCCTTGTTGACATCAGGATATATCCTAACATGTCGTCCCAAGAAGGAAGTTTGTGCCTTTCTAAAATACATTCTCATCACGGCATTGAGGTCTTGGGTAAAAACTAATGAGATAAGTAAAGTGGCCCTCTCGTCAATTGTTGATAACGCTGTCTCCAAAATCTGGGAAATATTGCCAAGATCCATTGAAGCCTGCTGAATTTCCTGATTTATTACTTCTGCTTCAGTCCCTCTTTTCTTTACAGGACAAGGTAAATAGTAAATTTTATTTAATGGAGGAATAGTATCGGAGATGAAGCCCAAATTTTCTATCATATATTTTCTAAACAAATCAGCTGGAGAGAGATCAGGGGATCTTGGAACATTTAATATTCTTAGGTTTAACCTTCTGTTAAAGTTTTCTAGTTGTTCAATTTTTCTATGAATGAATAACTTATCTTTAACCAAAGTTTCATTAATAGTTTTTAAGGCTGCAATTTCATCATTTACAGTGAGAAACTTAGATTCAGTGTCTTTTTTAATTACTTCAACAGTTTGTACAAGAGAGTCAACTTTGCCTACCAAACTTGAAGTTTCCTCTGTGGATTTTCTAAGCGTTCCTTCCATCTTCTGTAACAAACTCCAGACATCCTTAAGCGTGACCTCCATGGGGGTCGAGAAAGAACTCTCGGCTCCTTGATATTTAGCCTTCCCTGCGGCTCCTTGATCCGTCCAGCTCCCCTCAGGCGAGAAGACTCCGGATACCACTTCAGAATCCGGTTTTCTCTGCAGCGTAGGCGTCTCTACCGCTGGGCATGGAGGGATAGTCAGATTGGGAGGCGAGAGAGAGACTTCCGGCTCCGGCGTGATGTCCAAGTCCATCAACGCCACGGCACCTCGTTCTCTACTGTTGAGATGAGCTCTGGCGGGGAAGTCGAGCAGCGCTTGACGCATTGGCGTAGAAGATACCGACGGTAAGGGGCCCCGTTCGGACTACGCCTTTGCGCCTTGAATGCGGCATTGCCGAACAGGGGAAACAGAGACAAAAATCCAGCTACTCGACCGCAACCCGACAGTCACGCCGCCGCCATCTTGGACACCCCCCCCTAATTAATGCTTTTTAATTGACTGTTAATGGCATTTTCAATTAAAATGCTAATTAAAATATTTGGAGTTATGCAGGGTATTTCAACCATGCATCGCTAGGCAACTGCTGATGTAGGCATCGTTTATAGATTCTGGCCCTCTGTAGCGTCTATTTATCAGTAAGCTTTGGCAGTGTTGTACAACAACTCCAGAAATTCCCAGTTCTGCTCATCTATATTACAACCCCCCCTCCCCCCATGGTTAATTGTGTCATATGCTGCTGAAACATCAAATTGTAACAGCATCATTTGACCACCTTAACTTAACTCTTGACACCAAGTCAATCAGTAGAGTCTGTGTACTATGTAAGCCTCTAAAACCACATTGGAAAGATAATATATTAGACCCAGCAATAAAATCCATCATTGGAAAGCTATTATAAACTCCATTTTTAAAAAAATTGCTGCAGGGAAGGGGAACCATCTGTGTATAATGCACCGTCTTACGCATGAGAGAAATTTGCATACAGTGAAGGGTAACAGGCATGCACAGGCATCTCATGCTTATTCATTGTAGAAATCATGAAAATCCAGCCTGTTTGCACTCCTTGAAGAATGAATTTGGATAAGCCTGATCTAGAGCATTCCTTGAAGACTGAACTTGGATAAGCCTGATCTAGAACATTCCTTGAAGACTGAACTTTGATAAACCTGATCTAGAGCATTCCTTGAAGACTGAACTTGGATAAGCCTGATCTAGAACATTCCTTGAAGACTGAACTTGGATAAACCTGATCTAGAGTATTCCTTGAAGACTGAACTTGGCTAAGCCTGATCTAGAGCATTCCTTGAAGACTGAACTTGGCTAAGCCTGATCTAGAGCATTCCTTGAAGACTGAACTTGGATAAGCCTGATGTAGAGCAAAAGGCCTAGGTGGAAATTCTGAAAATGCAGGTGGTGCTCAAGCCCACCCACCCCCCCTTCCCCTGTAATATTTAAGGAAACTCCTTGACTCGCTCCATGTATGGATAATCTCTATTGAGTTTAACAACTCCCAATCATTTTGAAGGGATTGAGAGAGAGTTTAGGGTGGGGGGAAGGGATGAATGAGCGAGCACTGTGATTACAAGAGGTATGACATGCAATGAGTTCTGCATGGTAGTGTTGTATGTTGACTATATTGAATGAAAAGTTAAATTTAAGGGAAATGTTTGGCTGCCTTGGAAGCAGGACCAGCATCAGGAACTATTTCTTCATGCAAAGCCTAGAGGAGTTCTGGTGATAAAAAAGCAAAGAGAGAGGCCAAAAATTACAGGAAGAATGTTTCAAGAGATACAGAATTATGAAAGTTTCTAGATATAAACCATTCATGATATTGGCTCAGGTTGTACCCCAGAGCATCTAAAAATAGAGAAGACTGAAATCAAATGAAGCCACGACCACGTTCTTAAGTATGAAGCAGCTGACCTGTACAATTTTTACTCCAAAATAACTGTTAATCAATACCTGTTAATCACTACCTCTTAACTCTGTTTATTCCACTCAGGTTGTACCATCTTTTAATCATTGTAAACCGCATAGAACTTCACGGTCCTGCGGTATATAAACTGTTATTATTATTATTAATAAGTCGAGCGTCTGTAACTCAGGAACCGCCTGTACAAATATCATCTTATGGTCTGCAAATTACTAAAATGGTTTAATGCCGATTACAAAGGAGTTGTCTAGATGAACAATTCTAGGATATACAATATCAAAATTAACAGGGAATATATAAATTAATTATGCAAGCATTTCTTAAAGTCATCAGTCTTGAGCCTAGGAGCCACCAAGCATGCCAGTCTACACCATTCATGTGTCTCTTCTATAGCACGAGTTTCCCATTTGTCTTAAAACTCCCTGAAGGCAGTAAACTGTATTCCATGCCCTTGTTATGAAAAATGTTCCCCAGCCTTGCTGGCAAAATGAAGAAGCTTAGGATAGCTACCTACTGAAGTATGATCAATTACTTCAGAAAGGCACGACCTTCAAAGATAGCAAATCGGTTTTCTTGGTAGCCAAGCTATGTTAATAAACTTGGATCTTCCTGATGAATATTCATTGTAGAAGCCCTGAAGACAGAGTTTGTCTTCTGCTCTTCCGCGCCAGGGTCGTCTGCTACTGTTTGCAGCCTCAAATAAAGAAACTCATTTGACATGGGTTTTGATTTGAAATCTCTACGGAACAAGTCGTTCAACCTGATCTTTCTTCTCTTTAGTCATATTTGAAAAACTATTTTTGTGTCAAGAAGTGAAAAATAATGGGCTGCTATAAATTCCGTGATAAATGACCCTTTATACCGAAATGGAGTAAAAAAATGTTTTTCTGTGTGGTATATGTGTCTCTGGGCTGCAATCTGCAGACTAAGCATCCGTATTCGGTAACAGGTTGCCACACTGCTTTGTTTACTCCTAAGAGAATGACTGTAGCTATTAGAACTTGGAAACCATTGATCACAGACAAAGAGAAACTGCCTTGCATGAAAGCGTGAATCAAAATGCTGGACACAGCTACATAAATCCTGATGTAACGCAGTAATTATTGAAGGCAAAAGACAAATAACCTCAGAAGACACTTCAAAGGCAATTCTAGAAACTGGTGCCTTCATTTGGGAACCAAAAGGGCACCTAGGACCGGAGTCTCTATAAACGGCGTCGTTATCGGCAGCTGCCTTCAAAAGTGGCGCCAATCGCTGGTTGATCACCATTTTGAGAATCGCGGCTACGTGAAAGGTATGTGCCAGAAATGTAGGCCTCCCGTCCCACCCCTCTTAAAATCTTCGCCTGCACGAGCGGCTTCTCCCGTCTGCTGCTCGCAATGGCTTTCCCTCTGATGTCACTTCCTGACCCCGTGACCTGGAAGTGCTTTCAGAGGGGGCCAGGCCAGCGCGAGAGCAGGCTAGAGGAGTTGCTTGCTCTGGTGAAGGTTTTTAAGAGGTATGGGGGGATGCGGGGAAGGGAGGGGCGCGAGTGTGGCATGGAGGGCAAAGAGGTGCCGGGGCAGTCTTCTCCCCCGCCACCGATTACTACGCCACTGGCTGTGCGCGCCTCATAGAATCACACTTAGCACCAGTGCATGTCATAACTTTTAGATGCATCCATTTAGGCCAAGAAAAGCCAGACCTAAACACCCACACTTAAGTTATGTGCGGATCAGGCGTGCTCTATATCATTGTATACAAATAATAGAAGTGCCCATAATCCTCTAACGCTCCTCCTCTTCTGGCCATGCCCCAGATTCAGATTCACTAGAAATGAGGCACACCTCTTTTATAGAATGTGTCTACCAAGTTATATAGGTGCTAAAGTAGATCTGTACAAGTCAGAGCTTTAGAACATAAGAACTTAAGAACAGCCTTACTGGGTCAGACCAATGGTCCATCAAGCCCAGTAGCCTGGCCAAAACCCAAGTAGCAGCATTCCATTCTACCGATCCAGAGCAAGCAGTGGTTTCCTCCATGTCTTTCTCAATAACAAGACTATGGACTTTTCCTCCAGGAACTTGTCCAAACCTTTCTTAAAACCAGCTACGCTATCTGCTCTTACCACATCCTCTGGCAACGTAAAGGCGAAGGCTGGTCAATGGATCTGACTTTCAGAAGGCGCAGCTCCTTCCAGTACCCCAAACCCAGTTGCCTAGTGCTAGTTGTGAGGTACAGAAGAGGCAGAGGGGCAGTGCTGGTGACAGAGTGAGCCCTGCGGTGCCCCCAGCAGCTTCGCAGTTACCCTGAGGTGGATTAAAAGAGGAGAGTTTTCAGACATCGGATATATGCACGCAAGTCGCTATTTACCTTGTAATCGGCTTTGAAAAATGCTTTTTGGTATTAAGAAGCAACTTGGGACCTGGGTTGGCCACTGTTGGAAACAGGATTCTGGGCTTGTCACCCTCCCCCCGTATGGCAAGTCTTATGCTCCTTTTCTTATGGCAGCGAATGATATATGGAATAGGTTTACTTTTTTTAGAGAATATTTGGCATGTATAGGAATCTTAGTCACTTTATTTTCTTGATTTATGACCATCTCCTGGTGGCACTCCCATTAATTTCAGAGATGGTAGGTACATCTACTTTGGGACGGTGACAGATTTCAGAAATACATCATGCACGGTGAATTATCTTCCAATTTGTGCTTTTATTAAAAAAAATAAATCTGGAGCAGCTTTGTGCTACTGATTTATCCTTTTTAATAAGCCAAAAACTCACTTGGGTAAAGTGCCAGTGGATTCTTTAAAGCCGTTTTTATCTCACCACAGTAAACAAAGACTGAATGTATCAACAGGGACACCGGGTAGAGAATATGCATGTTTTAAAAGGGTCTAAACTGTTCCCACAACACAATGGGAGCTACACTTTCTGTGGATACTGCGGCTCTCCTGCCTTAACGTGATGCCAGCTTGGGAGCAGCAGATGCAGACTGCAGATGTGACACAGTGATATCACACGCTCGTGAGTGACATCATTGCACTGCATCCGCGCAGATGCCCTCCAGACGCGGCTCCCAAGCTCAACGGTTTTCAAAACCCAAAGTACCAGGTTTTGAAAACCCGTCTGGATGCCTGGACAGTCCTCGAAAACAGTGTTTCTCAACCTTTTCAAGCCAAGTACCCCCTAAGCCTAACAAATACCAACCGAGTACCCCCCTCCTGCATGAAGGAAAGTTTTTTAAAACCCCCAGTCGAAGTGCCGGGTTTTGAAAAGCTGTCTGGACCCCCCGGACATATCCGGGGAAATCCAGACATCTGGTAACCCTAACTATACCGACCCCATGTCCCTTATAGTTTAATACAGGGGTCTCAAAGTCCCTCCTTGAGGGCCGCAATCCAGTCGGGTTTTCGGGATTTCCCCAATGAATATGCAATGAACTCAGTGCATGCACATAGATCTCATGCATATTCATTGGGGAAATCCTGAAAACCCGACTGGATTGCGGCCCTCAAGGAGGGACTTTGAGATCCCTGCTGGTTTAATATTTACATTCCGCCTTTCCCAAAGCGGGTCACAACAAAGTACAAACATCGTCACAGTAACATACATGACAACCATCACAAAACATAACAATAATATCAAACCTCCTAAAAGTCACAATAGGCTTGTTCCCCCCCCCCCCCCCCGTTCAAAATCTGGACACTTCAATTTGTAAAATGGATGCTCACGCTGGAAGTCCGTCGCACACGTTTTTATACAGGCTTATTTCCTGAGCAAAAATACACGTGAGATAGATGTTCCTATCCTGTCTAGGATGTCCTTTCAAAAATGCCCCCCCACGTCAATTTAGCATGTACTAACAAATGAACAATCTGCCTTGGCATGGTCCAGATAAAGCGAGGGCAGCGATATAACCAGTGATATTTTGTCACTATCAGTTGAGCTAAGTGGTTTAATTTAAACCTGCAGAAGAGCTGTCGGCGGTGACTGCATTATACATCTATTCAGTGTCACCAGCTGTTGACAGGGATGCTGGTACCCGTCTCACTAATTGTGGTAAGACCAGCTCATATAGTTTTCTCTCATGTGGTATTAGACCTATGAGAAATGTTGATTAAGAAGGTTATTTAACCTGAGAACTGTTTAAGTAAACATAGAAATAGACGGCAGATAAGGGCCAAGGCCCATCTAGTCTGCCCACCCCAATGACCCTCCCCTACCTTTCTCTGTGAATAGATTCCACGTGTCTATCCCATTTGGCCTTAAAATCAGGCACGCTGCTGGCCTCAATAACCTGAAGTGGAAGACTATTCCAGCGATCAACCACCCTTTCAGTGAAAAAGAATTTCCTGGTGTCCCCGTGCAGTTTCCCGCCCCTGATTTTCCACGGATGCCCCCTTGTTGCCGCGGGACCCTTGAAAACGAAGATATCTTCTTCCACCTCGATGCGGCCCGTGAGATACTTGAATGTCTTGATCATGTCACCCCTCAGGTCATGGTTAAAGTAATCGTTGATAAAATAGCATAAGACAGCATAGCAAAAGTACTTGGTTTTCATGTTTGACTAGTCGTGCTGTACTGCCGACAGGCTTTCCACTTTGTTGCTGTGTAATGCGTTATCAATTTCTGCTCGCTTCTAGCCATTCAGTATCGAGGCAGCTGAGGTTCCCTGACCATCCCACTGCACTGAGCTATAAATCAGGGTGTGATTGGACAAAACATCCACTAGGGGCTTAGCCACAAAGTGCATCAACCACTGTGTTATTGCTGAGACAGGCCTTTCTAAATGGCACTACAACTTTCTCGGCAAAGGTCGCTGAGGGATGTACATGTACTTTATATATCTCTGCTTCAAACAGATGTTCAAAACAAACATAGGTTAGGGAAGGGTTTGGGGGGAGGGGAGATTTTTTTTCCCCCACAGTCCTTTGCACTGGCTTCATGATTGGACTTATCAACTGTATCTATTTTCTGTCAGGACTTTTCTCATCTGCCAAACAAGTCCCAGGCTTACTCACTGGCATCCCAGTAATGTATATTAAATTCAGAACAAGGCAATTCATTTCACCATCAAGAGCTCATTTATTGAAATACACAATTTATTTATGTTACAACACATATATATATAATCGATTAAAATCAAGGAATCAGAAATCAGTGTCACGCTTCATTGATTTTAATATCCCCTATAAGCCAAACTTTTAGTGACGATGATGAATCATTGAATGCTTTTATTACTTTATTTTCCAGTTTGTTTCACAGAGACTTCTCAGAAGGTATCTCAACAAATACTTATGGACACTACATTTCCAAGTCATCTTTCAACAATAGGACAAGAAACATATACCTTCTGAACCTTATCTTGAAATACAACAGCAAATATTTGACCACATAAATGTAATGGAGTGCATAGGAAACTTCTGGTCCCTCTTAAGCACACTCCCTCGCAGAGCCACATGAAGAGGCCTAGCTATAGCTTAAATAGCAGGGAGGGAGGGATTTAGCAGCAAGGAGATAAAACCCCTGAGCAGATACAAACCAGGCAGGCCCAGAGCAGGAAGGGAGAGCCCTCCGTCCAGAGTATGCCTCCATGACTTATTTGTAAAGAACCAGAAGGCAGGTCAAGGTAGGAAGAGTTGTCATTTCAACATTGTAATTTATGATCTTTGTGGCCTAGCAAGAGCCAGGTCTTGGTTGTTTAATTAATACAGAACTCCAAGCTAATATTCCTGTGCACACTGAGGAGCTAGACCCTTTTGACAACTAGTATTATACTGTAAAATGATATATGTTTAATCCTGAGGTT
Organism: Geotrypetes seraphini; assembly: GCF_902459505.1. Taxonomy (NCBI): domain Eukaryota; kingdom Metazoa; phylum Chordata; class Amphibia; order Gymnophiona; family Dermophiidae; genus Geotrypetes; species Geotrypetes seraphini. The sequence continues at coordinate 8,663,867 of NC_047098.1, read as the reverse complement.
CCAGGCTTCTGTGTATATTTGTGAGCAAAACGTCATTAAAGAGATTTGTTTTACTTTTATACTGCACCTTGGCTGTATCGTGGAGGCTCTGCACCCTGACGCTATCACATAAAAGCAGTTGACGGAAACAATCCATCCCCATATCCATGAATTTTCCTACACAGCCATAAACATTATCACGAATAAGAAGAAATTTGATCAAGTTACCCCCCCCTTATTAAAGAGTGCCCATTGGTTACCCATTCCATATCGAATAACATATAAAATAGCTCTACTTTTCTTCAAAACCCAAAATACCAATGAACCTGCTTTCATTCACAAGCTCCTCAACCCCCATGATCCTTCGAGAACCTTAAGATCTGCATCTCAGCAGCTTCTTCTTATACCATCTCTAAAAATTATTAGTACTCGTAGGGCATCTTCATTTGCAATCACAGCCCCTTCAATTTGGAACAAAATTTAGATACATTTAAGGGGAACCTTAAATGCTTCATAGTTTATTAAAATTTGATTGAATGCTAATCATAAAATTCGAAGCGTTGTACATTAAAAAATATATATATAAATGGGAAACGAACAACAAGTAATAAACATAACCCAAACAAACCAGACAAACTTGACTTGGGAAAAGGAAGTGGAATATGAGGAAAAGAGGGAGAACTACAATTTGTGGAGAAAAGGAACATAAAAGGTTAAAAAGAAAGGATGAATCAATCTTAGGCATCTTTAAAAAGAAAGCATTGTAGACTACTCTTGAATTTATCCAGATTTTGTTCTGCTCTGATGTATAATGGGAGGGAATTCCAGATTGAAGGAAGCGGTGACAGAAAAGATGGAAGCACGGCGGGTGCCAATAATTTTAAGTGAAGGGACATAAAGGGCTCCTTTTACAAAGGCGCATTGGCGGTTTAACGCGCGTAATACCGTGCGCTAAACCACCGCACTACCGCAGGTGGTAGTTTTTAGGCCAGCGCGGGGGTTATGTTGAGAAGATCGTATGGTATTAGGAGTCTGTCTATGAATGCAGGCTCATTAGTCTTTTGAGTTTTAGAAGTTAGAAGAGCAATTTTATATGCGATCTGATGAGGGATAGGCACCAGTGGGCGCTCTTCAGCAAAGGAGTGGCATGATCAAATCTTCTCGAGTTCGTGATGATTTTGATAGCCGTATTTTGAAGAAGTTGGAGGCGTCTGATATCTTTTTGACGTATGCGGCCCGGTGAAGTATTTTGTGCGGCCCCGGTTGAGGGCATTGCAGTGTTTTCCTCTGCTGCCCCTGTGTGTTTACCATCTTGCCAGCTCCCTCCTCTGTCTTGCTGCAGCGTTTGCGCGTTTGTGCGGCCCCAGAAACATTTTTTTCGGCCAGTGCGGCCCAGGGAAGCCAAAAGGTTGGACTTCCCTGCTTTAAATAATGAATTGCAATGATCGATTTTTGAAATGACGAGTGAGTGAATTAGAACAGTGTTCTTCAACCACCAGTCCATGGACCAGTGCCGGTCCACAGAAATTTCCTGCCGGTCCACAGGGCCAGTACGTGCATCAGTGTTCTTCAACTGCCAGTCCACGGTGCGATCGATGCGGCGTTATCTTCGAGCCAGCTCCCTCTTCCTAACTGATTCAAGGCACAAAGCCACGGGCAGTGGCTCCTACGGGCATCGGCTCCTAAGGGCATTCTACACCTGAACTGGAAGCCTTCTCTCTGACGTTGCAACATCAGGGAAGGCTTCCAGATGAGGCATGGGACGTGTAAGGTGCAATTAGTACTATTATGGGGGCGGGGTCTGGGGTGGAGATTGGGTAGAGATGGGCGGGGTCTGGCCCATGACTTAGCCCAGTGTTCTTCAAACCGCCAGTCCACGGACCGATGCCGGTCCACAGAATAATTATTTTATTTCTGCCGGTCCATAGGTGTAAAAAGGTTGAAAAACACTGAATTAGAATATCGAGAGACTGTGAGTCTAGGAGAGGGACCAAAGATGCATTTGAATGCTAAATGATCTCGGGGTCGGCCCTAGCTGATAACCTAAGGATTCCTTTCTTTTTCTAAACATGATCTTCCCCACTGCCCCTCTGGTTTGTTGTTTTTTTTACCTTATTTGTTCTCTTTTCTATTAAATTGTATTTCCCTCACTTTCCTCTTGTTTCACGTAGGTCATGTTTTCAGCCATTTTAAATGCGTTGCGTGTCCCCCTCCCCCCACCCATTTTTATTGTAAAACGCTTAGAATTTATGATTAGCGTTTCATCAAATTTTTAATAAACTTGAAACTTGATCGGAGAAGAGCGACTTGGAGCACTACAGCTGCAGATTCAATCTTCACCCTGTCGTAATCTTTCTTAGCAGTTAACACTAACTCCTTATATCTTATCGAAGCAAGCTTATGTAATTGTATTGCCGAACTGCAGCTGAATTTTCTAATCCTTGCCTCCAAACCTGCTCCTGGGTTCGCACAGGAAGCCTTTTTATGGAAAATGAGCGATGTAAGTGCCGAGGAACAATTCCACGTGGGGGAAAAAAGGTCTATGAAACATGATCCCAAAGTCGCAGATATACAGTACTCGTTCTTGGCATGTTCCTGGTCTTTAAGCTAATAACAATATAATATGCATGACTGATGGCCTGCCTGTGTGCACAGCAGGACTTCACAGATCTTCATAAAGTGCACAGAGACCGCAAAATTCAGTTTTTCTTGGTTGGTATATTTGATACTGCAGATCTAAAGATGGAATAATGACACTAAAAGAACAGGAAAAAAAATAGCTTTGAGGGACTTGAAGGTTATTAACCATAGGAACATGAAGCTGCATGATGGGTACAGTACCTATAAATGAGGATGATTTGCTTCAGATTACACGAGTTTTGTCGCTGTCCCTGTCCCATTCCTGTATGTTCTGCCTTAACCGCAGAAGCCTCGAACACTTGTGATATTAAAGCATTTGAGGCTTGTGCACTTTGCCGTCCTTGTCCAATCCACCATCCTTTCCAGACTGGACTATTGCAACTCTATCTACCTAAGCCTAAACAAAGAAAAACCTTCAAAGACTCCAGCGGATTCAGAATGCCGCTGTTAAGCTTATCTTCGCAAAAAGCAAATTCGACCACGTCTCACCGCTTTTGTCCAAGCTCCACTGGCTTCCGATAATCTCCAGAGTCCACTTCAAATGTGCCTGCCTTACTTTCAAGATCCTACACAGCATCCTCCCCCCCCCCCCCTTTATTCCTCTTTCTTGGAACTCCTCTCACCCCAATTCCACCAGATCCACCCAAAAACTGAAACTTTCCTTTCCCGCTCTAAAAGGCGTCTCCCTTGTAGGAAAACTAGGTTCCTCCCTCCCTTTTAGAATCATTGAGCTCTGGAACAACCTTACCTCCCCACTTAGGAATCTGAGCTCCCTCCAACTCTTCCGTAAACATCTGAAAACCTGGTTATTCTCAAAAATGTAACTCTTCCTCCCTCTCTGTTTACTCTAGTCCTCTAAATTTCCTCTTCATCTTTCCCTCCACTGGAGTTCCTTTCCACCCTAATTCTTGTTAACTGTGTCGAGCTCTGCGAATGTTGAGATGATGCGGTATACAAACCTAAAGGTTTAGTTTAGTTTAGGACGGAGTTTGCAGGAATGGGGAAGGGACAGGAAAGGAACTCGCAAGGATGGGAAAATGAGTTCCCGTAGGGACAGGGAAAAATTTGGTCCCGTGTCATTCTCTACTTCAGATCTTAGGTGAATATTAAACAATGCAAGAAAAAAAATGTATTAGTGGAAAACTGTACCAAACAGGTTGTGCTTTGCAATGTCTAGCAATGTTCTAGCAGCAGGACGGAAATAAGTCCCTAATTAGAGATATTCATGAATTTGCTACAACCATTTTTCATGAATAGGGAAGGAAGGAAAAAAAGGTTTGAAATGAAGTGAACTTATTTCCTCCCTTAAAAGATTAATCCCAAATATATGATTAACCATACGCTCTTCAGGCCAATGAAGATCGACCGTGAGTAAATAAATGATTGATGTTGGCAGCAGGGGCACTGGCCTCCAACACACAGCTGCGTCTTTTGGACAAAATCGATGGCTATGTGTTGTTTCCAGAAACAATGGATCGGAGACAACTGCAGGTCAATCAACTTAGTCTTAAACTGAGATGGTCAGAAACGGAACAATGAAGTTCCAAATGAATAAAAAATAATGATAATAAGGGGCCCTTTTTACTAAAATGCATTACAAAATGAGCTTTGCATATTTAACATGGCAGTAAAATCAGACTTCTGTTTATTTATGCTATAATGCATACATAAAATCAAATAAAACAATCACTAACATGATATACAATCAATGGCTTTCATGCGCTATTTCTTGGTAAACAATACTGGACCACCTATCACTTCCTATTTAGGGGATATTAAGCGATCCTGAATTTAGTGTGTGCTAACTGAATAACACTGACTTATCAGAACATACTAGCTGAATATATTTGTGTTAGATATTTGATGGCTTGCCAAATGACGGTACAACCAAATCTCAGCGAATTGCAAAAAGTAATAAATACAATTTAAAAAATGCAAAAAACCCCCCCCAAAAAAACGTCAATTACAATAGGACAGAGCACATTCACTCCATGAGATAATTGAATCATACTTAAAAAAAACCCCAACCCCTTAAACTCTAATGCGACCTCCCTCCCACTCCTCGCTTATCTACCCCCCTCCCCCCCTCTATGGCAACTGCTTTCGGCCGATTTGCCTTCGCTCCTCCCTATGGGATCGGAGCTGATTCTCACCGTTAAAACTACTGTAGCATCATGATTGCTGCCAATGCAAATCCAAAAAACACTAACTCAACTTAAAGCAAGGTAAGTTTTTAAATTAATCTCAAATTGTTTCAGCGATTCAGATCGAAACTTATAGGTAAGCTATTCCAATAATATGGGGGACCTTTTATTAAGGCACGTGCTAAATCGGTTAGCGTACCTTTAATAAAAGGACCCCATGGTGCCAAGAAGCAGAAAGCTAGTGGTTTCCCAACACACCTAGGAAGGTGATGGGAGAAATATTCTACGATCAAGAGAATGTAAGGACCCATTCCCCATCCTTGGCCCCCCTCCTCCAAAAAAGTATTTGCAATTTTGCAGTAAGCATTTTCTCATATGTTGTGTGGATGTTAGGGCTTAGCACGCTTTAGCAAGAGGGTCCCTAAATAAATAAGACACCGACATCAAGAATTTATTTGGAACACAGAAGGTTTGTTCTTTGTTATATATTTTTTTCTACTTATTTCATGGTGTTGAATATTAGATGACCACAGATCTACCACAGGTCCTATGACCTTTATTTTGGAAGGACATTGCTCTTGCCTTCTACAGCCCAAAGCGTCCACTCTTTGCCGATGATCCCCCATCCAGGTGCTAAGACAGGCCTGACCTGACCTAGCTTTTAAAATCTACCAATCTCAGGTGCTCCTGGGCTGGCTGTGAAATACTGTCGACAGTTACAATACCAATAAATTTTCTTGTATTGCTGACAGGTTTGGTACACTGCAACAATAAATTGATGCTTGCTGATGTCTGGGAGGCTGATGCACTAACCTGCAAAAAAAGGACATTTTCTTTCTTTTTGGGGGGCTTTACATTTTAAATTGCAAAATGTCAGACTTTTCAATGAATGTTTTTCCATGTGACCAGCCCAGTTGCGAAAATACGGACACATTTAGGCCCCCTTTTATCAAACCACGTTAGGGTGTTTTATCGCTGGTGCCTAAGGTCATTTCCACCCCTGCTTTGACCTTAAAGTACCATCGGGCACCATGCTTAGACGTAAGGCGCCTACTTTTTCTTAACAACTTATTAATTTAATAGGGCAGCCAATTACTGTGCCAATTCAAACCAATTAAGGCAATTACAACAGCGCCATGTAGAGAATCCGGGCGGAGGTGCCTAAATTGCCCTGTTATAGAATTGCCTCCTGTGAGTGTAATTTTAAAAATGGGCACACAGTAGCCTATATAGATAATAAACATAACAGTGAAAATATGCACTCATAAGATAGGCACGAAAATGTACAACTTCCATAGAGCTGGTGTATGCAATAGATGGTGCCATAAAACTGCCGTATAAAAAAATTTTACGTTGTGTTATTCTATAAATGGAGCTCAAGAGTTACGAGCAGTTTATAGAATAGGGCTTAGTGCCAGCATCCACGCCCAATTTAGAGTGTGAGGATTTAGCCCAACTGAAACCCGGCGTAAAGTCCCAGTCTATATTAGGCGCAGTTTCCACTTATTCTGTAACAATGTGCACCAGTTCCAGGACTGCCCCTGATCCTCCCGTGGCCGTGCTCCCTTTTCAGATTTGCGTGCAGATCCCAGCATCTAAAGATGACCATGTAAATTTCAATCCTTGCCCATTATCACCAATAATTGATTATTTGTGTCCAGTTATCAGCAATAATTGGTTAATTTGGCAATTGGTGAATGCAAATTGGGTGTACTTCCAAATCTGTGCACGCAATTTTTAGTGGCATATATAGAATTAGAACATTTGTGCATAAGTGTGAGTCCTGAAGGATAGGGGACTTGAGGGGTACAGAGAGAGGTAGATAGGGTATAGAAAGAGTATAGATAGAAATATAAGGGGGCTATAGGGCTAAATCAAGAAAACCTGACAGGTCATGGACCTGATGGGCTGCCGTGGGTGCGGACTGCTGGGCGCGATGGACCTCTGGTCTGACCCAGCAGAGGCAACTTCTTATGTTCTTATTTCTTATGTTCCTACCCAAGCACTGTAATTAAATTCTGGAAAGCAATTAGCTTAGCAGGGTTTAAAAATTATATATGTATGTTACCATGTAACCCGTTCTGAGCTCTCTGGGGAGGACGGGCTATAAATCAAATTAAATAAATAAATAAATAAATAGAGCACCTACTGCTGCCTAACTCATGGTGCCATTTATAGAATCCAGGCCTAAATGTGTTGGCATTTGGGAAAAAGGCGATTGTCTCACAAGTATGCACTGTACACGCGTGTCACGTTGTTTCTGCTCTCAGACACTGCGAGGTCTCACAAGTACACACTGTACATGTGCGTCATGTTGTTTCTGCTCTTTCTCGGATGCTGCGAGGTCTGCGTCACATTGTTTCTGGGTTTTGAGGATGAAGATTAAAAGGTACCTAACAGTGTTGCCTAGTTACATTTTTTTTTAGATATAAATAACTATAAAATTAGTACAGTAAATCATTAATGAAATTCATGATTAAATGTAGAAAATTATTTTTTTCTTAAAAATGTGTATAAAAAGGGGTTGCGTCTTATATGCCGGCAAATTTGGTAATTACCTATTTTTTGTGTTCCATGGGCACTTTTGTTTACCATTCTAAGTGATTTTTATTTTTGTGTCTGATTTGTTGGCTTCAGTTAATTTTAAGGAGGCAGGATGGTGGCACATTCTTCCATTATTTACAATATGTTAAAATCTCATTGGACAGAGCGACACCCCTTCCTCTTCATGGAGATTCTTGACTTTGATGCCTCCTTCTAATCATATCATTTTGGTGAATGTTAAAATAAGAGAGTGAGAGCTCAAGTCCTTTCATCTAGGAGTCGTAATTATAAGCAGCGATGCAATGATGAGACCGGAGGGGGGAGGGGGAAATCCCTGGACTACTGACGGTGAATGTTGAAAATGTGACAAGCAGGCTGATAAAAAAAAAAAGCAATCAAAATCATTTGCATAAGCCTTCCTGATCTGAAAGGTCATCATGAGCTTGTGAGATGAGGTACTGAAATTCATCACATTAAGTTCTGGTGATTTCCCCCCTCCCCCCCCCCCCCCAAGTTGAAGAACAAAGACTTTAATTAGAACGAGTCAAGAAGGCACATTAGAATATGATTAATCTTAATTCAAAACACAGTTTCCTTTGGTTAAAGTAGTTTTTTGACCTAATCACAGCAGTAAGATTATATTGTATAGAGAAATCACACCGTACGGACTTAGACTTTCAGCCTTCGTGTGCCAGGGAAGTTCTACTGTTACTGAGATGCACATCTTCTTGAAAGCCATATTGAGGGATACGAGAAATCCGGGTCTCCCAAAAGGTGTACTTAAATGGGCCACCGCGTGCGCGGATTGCCGGACAAGATGGACCTCGATCTGATCCAGTGAAGGCATTTCTTATGTTCTTATGTTCATAGCCATGTAAAATGGCCAAGTAACCAAAAGCAAATCCTATCAGCACTGCTATTTTTATGCCTGGGATGGTTATGATATTGTCCAAATCAAATATGCTATGTAGGAACCAGAGAGAACAATCTGCAACTATATGTAATAACTTCTTGTCAAACACTATGTTGATTAAAGTATGAACCAGTGATCACTAGCTCAATCTCTAAATCTCAAAATCAACTAAATCTCATGAATTTAAGAGGAGGGGGCCTCAGATCCCCATGAGCTGCCAGCAGTTAGCTGATCAGCTGCACTAGAAAGGGAAACGACCTCATCGGCCTCCCTCCTCCTTCTGCGGCTGATAGGCTAACTGCTGGCAGCGCACGGGGATCTGAGGCCCCTCCTCTTAAATTTGCGGAATGCATATTGTTTTTGAATCATAGACTTCGTATGTGTCCTGATGTGTCTAGAGTCACCCAGAAGAAGAGACGGCAATTTCTATTGTTGCGTCCACAAGTTTACCCCCTCTTTTACAAAGGTGCGCTAGCCAATTTAGCGCCTGCTAAATATTAGCGTACGCCAAACGCTAACGCGTTGATAGAATATAATGGACCCGCTAACGCACCTTAGTAAAGGACCCCTTAGATATCCCTGTAAATGTTTGATTATATTATGTCTTTTTTTGAACCTTCTCAGTTGTCTAAATTTATTATGGGGAAAATAGCGATTCCTTCGAGTACCCCCTGCCAATCTGCAACCACAGTCTTTGACTTAATAGAATAGGTCTATGAGATGATAATGTAATTCCGCTTTTTTTCTTATAGCACTCCCCCATGATAGTGAACTAAATAGTAGTATATAATATGATTTATATAATTTTCTTATTTTTCTTTTATACTATTTTGTTTGCACTGCTTATTTCTGTATGATTAAGTTTCATCATGTAAAAATATAATTGCAATAAATAAATAAGCCCATAGCATCTCACCAAACAAAAGAACTGGTCTGGGTTTCTGAAAACAAATGTGATTAATTGAGAGAGGAAGAGTTACTAGGTAACTTTTCAGACAGTCCGGCTGGAGCGCCACCCCAAGAGTGGATCCAGATGTCTACTAGTGCATCCGTGCAATAATGCATCAGTCTCCACTACACTGTCTTTTCTACATCCTGATGAGTAGTGTAGACAGTGCAGTTTAGTTTATCTAGTCACCCATCCTTCCTCCTACCTAGGAATAAGCATAATCTCCATGAACAGTGCCAGGGTTAAGCATGCTGAGGCTCAGGGCAAAAATTTAAATGGAAGTCTCAAAGCCCACCAGTAGGTTGTATCTAATTCAAATTTAGGCAGGATTGGCCTCCTTTGTAGCACAGAGGCCCAAGGCAACTGCCCTGTGTGCATGCCCCTGACACCAGCCCTAACCCTCATTACAAAGTAAAACTTAGGTTTTTACCTCGGTAATCTTTCTAGTAGACAGACATTCCATTCCCGAACATGTGGGTAGTCAATCCCTTCTTGTGAGAATTCTTGTAGGGAGCTTCATTTTCATTCTTTTGCTCCGCCTCCCATTCTTCTGGGCTGAACTCCAATTTCTCCGTTTGTGCCAAATCAGATGGTCAACCCTGGAGAGGAAATAGAATAGGGAGGGATACGGGGACACCCCCTAAGAGATTGGATCTGTGGCCTTAGTGAATCTACCCTACAATGGGGACCAACATAAATTGGTACTTTTCATGTACCACTTTTTTCTGCTATAGCCCATTCACGTTTTGGATGAAATAGTACCGAATTCCACCAGGCATGCACGTTTAAGAGATTGAGAAGATGTCCAGATAAATAATAATTTCTGCACAAGATTAATGGATTACCATTTAGATCCTTTTATGATCCTGGTCCCCTTCATGAGGGGGAATCATTGTTTCTTTTGCTCACAGGAATACAGTGGATTATACTTGGGAGGCTTTGGTCAGACAACATGGATAGTGAATTGGCACTCTTTGTGAAGGTTCCTTTGAATTGCCAGTAGCTCTTTTTGATATGCCCTAATGAGGTTGGAATGCTATTTCAAACTCACGATAATTTGCATATTTATTTATAACATTTGTAACTCAGCAATCCCCTGTGTTCTGGGCATGTGTTCTAAACTAAACTAAACTAAACTAAACTAAACCTTAAGTTTATATACCGCATCATCTCCACAATCGTAGAGCTCAGCATGGTGTACAGGAGCTTAGTAAGAAGAAGGAACTCCATAGTAAGGGTTAGAGGAGGAATATAGAGGGAAGAAAGTGTTACACTTTTGAGAATAGCCAAGTTTTCAGATGAGTTCATCATTGGGTCTTGTATAGGCTTGAGTTGATACTCACAAATAAAAATTAAGGGCTCCTTTTACGAAAGTGCATTAGCGTTTTTAGCGCGCGCTACAATGCCATGCGCGCTAGCTCCACGCTACACGGAAAATACTAACGCCAGCTCTATGGAGTTAAAACCGCTCGAGCACCTTCGTAAAAGGAGCCCTAAGTGCTCTTCTTTAATATTTTTGGATACATATACACACCAGTTTGTTAATTTTGAGCTTGTGAGTATCAACCAATGATGAACACGTCACCCCATTAAGGACACGAAGGATATACAAGAAGCGTCTTGGGTGTTGGAGGTCTTGGGAAGAATTCATGTTTCTGCATCAATTTGTTCTTCGTTTATTTGGATTCTTGTTGTTTTGAACAAATTGTAATTTTCCATATTTTGTTTAAATTATAGACCTGCGGCATCTATCCCCTATTTTATAAGAGCTATGGAGGGGTTGGTGATAGAGCAATTGGTAGAATACTTGGATCGATTTGATATAGTGCGCTCATCGCAATCAGGATTTTGCTCTGATCATAGTGCAGAAACATTATTGATTTCATTATTAGATGAGATAAAACAATATGGCCCATATTCTTTAAATGGCGCCCTACCGGTGCCTAACTTAATCAGTAAAGCCATTTAAAAGTGATTTAAAAATCATTTAAAAATATGTAGGTGCCTTCCAGTGCCTAGAAAAATGGTGCCTTCATCTCAGCTACAAAGACGCCTTAGAATGCCTAAGGTCGAAGTAGGCGTAGTTTACGCTGGAAACGACCTTAGGCATTCTAAAGTGCCTCCATAGATGCGATTCTTATCAAAGGCACATACCAAAAATGTAGGCCTTTAAAACCCCGGCCTACATTTCCGGTGCCTACCTTTGCTGAGAGCCACAGTTCTGAAAACGGCGCCATTGTGTGATTGACACATGATTGGCGGCCATTTTATAGGCAGCCGCAGATAACAGCGCTGTTTACAGAATCTGACACTATCGCCCGGATTCTCTAACTGGCGCCGAAGTCAGAGGCCGCCTTAAAAGCAGCCGCCGATAGCATGTCAGTCTTGGAATGCCCTGGGAAGGGCCTAAGGCCATGAGCCAATCAGGGCCTTAGTTCCCTCCCAGTGCACCTTGGCAGCTCTCTTGGTGAGACAGAGAGTGGTGGAACGCTCTTCCGGAGGCTGTCGTAGGGGAAAACACCTTCCAGGGATTCAAGACAAAGTTAGACGAGTTCCTGCTGAACTGGAACGTACGCAGTTAGAGGGCCCTGGTCTTTGACCTAGGGGCCACCACGGGTGCGGATGGCTGGGCACGATGGACCACTGGACTGACCCAGCAGCGGCAATTTTTATGTTCTTAAAGAGTTCTTCCTGAGTTGTGGAATGAGCTCCAGAAAGAGCTAGGTACAGAGCAGGAGTAAAGAACATTCCAGAGGAAATTAGAAAGCTGGCTTTGTCCTCAGTTTTGGATATGAGAAGGGACTCTCTGTTAGTAGTTGATGCGGGGTGGGGGGGGGTGGGGGGGGCTTTTTTACTCTGTGGTTGTGGAGTAACTGGGAGAGGCAGGTTGTGACGGGCTTGATATGAGTTGATTTAATTGTGGCTTATGTTTTTATGGAACTGTAAACTCCTTTGGACGGTTTTGGAAAATAAAAATGTGGGACATATGTTTTAAGTAAATAGTATATAAAATGTTGCAAAACAAGTTAGAAATAGCATATGTTTGTGATACTGCCAACATAAAATATTTAGACTATGTCGGAGCTGTGCACCATCTTCAAGTCCTCAAGATAAAGGGGAAAAAAATACCCTTATAAATCAGAATAAAATGATATCAATTATAACAGAACGATTGGAAATTCTTTAATAACAACCCTTTCTGCATGTTTCTGCTAATTTGCCCTTATATGATACTGAAATAGCAAATTCTGAGGCCCTTTTATTAAGCTGTGCTAAAAATGACCTCCACTGTTGTGGCTCTAAAATTTATTTTATGATTTATAAACCACTTATTATATAGCCTAAGTGGTTTACATTCAGGTATTCAAGCATTTTCCCTGTCTGTCCCAGTGGGCTCACGCTCTATCTAATGTACCTGGGGCAATGGGTTGGGGGGGGGAGGGATTTGGTGACTTGCAAAGAGCAGCATGGGAGTTGAACCCACAACCTCAGGGGGCTGAGGCTATAGCTCTAATTACTGTCCCATAATTTAGCTTTCCCTATTAATGTAGGGTTGCCAGATTTCCTGTGACAAAAAGAGAACACCTGATCCAGGCCCGTTCACCCCCCCCAGCCCTGCCCCCTTCCACCTCCAGCTTTGCCCTGTTCTTCTCCCACCCCACCTCCACACGAACCTCCCCTAGCTTGGGACCACGTCTGCACATGCTTGGACGTTGGCGCGATGACATCATATGCATGCGTGCATGCATCTGACATCATTGCATTGGTGTCCACAGATGCACAGATACCCTCCGGACACAAATACCCTCCAGACTTCCAAAACCCAAGAAGGTATAGAAGATGAAAGGGTGAGGCTAAAATGGACACAACCAAAGTGCAGCAATCCTCACTCAACAGGATCAAATGTAGGATGGCAAAGAGGCTCCCAAAGCCTTTCACATCAATACAAAAACCAAATGTAGATGTTTGGCTTGGCTCCTATCCTTGCCTCCTTTATCCAATGCAGCTTATATGTTTATTTCTGTGTAATTTTTCAGAAATAAAAACTAGATAACAGCATAGTTCTTGTACTTATCGTTTTTTAATGTAGTGTCTCTAGCATGCCCCCGACGGGACCCGTTTCACCCACAAGGGTTCATAGAGGAGCTCTTTTCAGCGTCCTTCCTCATTTAGGGCTAAAGAAAAAGAGTCCTCTAAAAAGATGACATTTTCAGGAAAACCAAGGTGTCTGGTGACCCTATATTTATGGCCACATGCTAACTTTGAAATTAGCACATGATCCCTTACTGTCACCTATTATGTAGGCGGTAAGGGATCCCACGCTAATCCTAAATTTATCAATCATTGCGTATCAATGCCAGCATGCTACCTCATTAACATGGGGCATGCCTACTTTCCACCCTCAAACACATACTCATGCTAAAAAATTAACAGGATGCTAGGAATTATTAAAAAAGGGATGGTTAACAAGACTATGAATGCTATAATGCCCCTGTATCGCTCCATGGTGCGACCTCACCTGGAGTATTGCGTTCAGTTCTGGTCTCCTTATCTCAAGAAAGATATAGTGGCATTAGAAAAGGTGCAAAGAAGAGCAACCAAGATGGTAAAGGGGATGGAACTCCTCTCTAAAATGGTTAGGGCTCTTCAGCTTGGAAAATAGACGGCTGAGGGGGAGATATGATTGAAGTCTACAAAATCCTGAGTGGAGTAGAACGGGCACAAGTGGACCGATTTTTCACTCCGTCAAAAATTACAAAGACTAGGGGACACGCGATCAAATTGCAGAGAAATACCTTTAAAACTAATAGGAGGAAATATTTTTTCACTCAGAGAATAGTTAAGCTCTGGGACGCATTGACAGTGGATGTGGTAAGAGCGGATAGCGTAGCTGGTTTTAAGAAAGGTTTGGACAAGTTCCTGGAGGAAAAGTCTGGAAAGTTATTGAAAAGTCAGGAAAGTTATTGAAACAGACTTTCCCTGGATTGGTAGGATGGCATGTTGCTACTCTTTGGGTTTTGGCCAGGTACTAGTGACCTGGATTGGCCACCATGCGAATGGGCTACTGGGCTTGATGGACCTCTGGTCTGACCCAGTAAGGCTATTTTTATGTATTTTTAGTGTGTGGATGGCATGCGCTAAACCCTCAGTTAGTGCGTGGCTTCTGAGTGCAGCCTGCTAGCGTTGTTTTTAAGCGACACTAAACATGCGTTAGTGCTTTCTGCTCCGTAGGAAAACAGCCTTTCTGAACGAATTCTCCCTACTAGGGTTACCATTTGGCTTCAGAAAATGGAAGACGGATTGAGACATCCGGGTTTTACTTCCATTGCTTTCAAAACCCAGATACAGTGGTACCTTGGATTACGAGCATAATCCGTTCCAGGAGCATGCTCGTAATCCAAAATGCTCGTTTATCAAAGCGAATTTCCCCATAGGAAATAATGGAAACTCACTTTGATACGTTCCCCCCCCCCCCCCCGAGGCCAGGGCGCTGCTCCCCCCCCCCCCCCCCGCTCACAAAGTCCCCTCCCCCCACGTGATCCGGCACCCCCCGTGAGAACAGGCACCCCCCCCCCCGCCCGACTTTAATTCACCCCCCCCCCCGGTCTGGCACCGGCACATAGCCCACAAGTGCCGGTGCCGCTTGAAGATCTTCTTCCTTGTCTCTGCCGGCTTTGAGCATGCATCTGCGCATGCTGAAGCCCTTCTAATTCTCCCTTTTGCCGAGATGCTCAAAGCCGGCAGAGACGAGGAAGAAGATCTTCAAGCGGCACCGGCACTTGTGGGCTATGTGCCGGTGCCAAAGGGGGTCGAGTTAAAATTGGTCGGGCGGGGGGTTCCTTTTCTCGCGGGGGGGGGGGGGGGTGCCGATTCGAGCGGGAGGGGGCCCTTTGCGAGCTGGGGGAGCGATGCCAGTTATTGGGGGGTGCTCGTAAATCGTAAATCCCCTCCTTAAAAATAATTGGTACACGCCGAACCTCTATCTTCTCTGTAACTGCTCCTATGATTTGGAATGCTCTTCCGCTTTATCTAAAAACAGAAAATAATTTAAAAATGTTTAAAAGTAGCTTAAAATGTTTCCTTTTTAAAGATGCTTTTAATTGAAGTTGTTATTTCTTAAATTTTTTTTTTCTTTTCTTCTCTTTCTTTTCTCTTTTCTTTCCTTCTTTTTTCTCCATTAAGTCCTGCCCTTTTGTTCTTTCCCTTAATGTCTCTCTCATTTACTATAATTATTGTATTTCCTCCCTCTTTCCTTCATGTATCTTTTGTTAGTGCGTCCTTATTTAACCTAGTACGTGTTGTAGTTCGTCTAACAGTTTTGTATTTTCATTTTTTTAAAAGTTTGTTTTAATGGTAATTCTGTTTGTTGCAATGTTATTTTATCTAGTGTTTTGTACAACACTTTGCAGAATCGATAAAGCGTTTAATCAAGAAACTAATTAAACAATAAACAAACAATAAACAATAAACAAACACGTTTTGCAAGAATGTTTTGCTCGTCTTGCAAAACACTCGCAAACCGAGGTTTGACTGTATCTTACTCTGTCCTCTTTATTTCCATTGCTGTCAATGGAAGTAAAATCCAGATGTCTCAATCCGTCCTCCTTTTTCAGGAGCCAAATGGTAACCCTGCTCCCTACCAAGCTATTCATGTTCTTACCGCCTCTTAACAAATCATCTGCATTCTTCTGATCCCTGTGTCAAAAATCTCAGTATGCCCATGGAATGGATATGGTGCAAGATTTTGAAAAAAATTATTTCATGTCAACAAGCTATGCAGGAGGCATTTTATCCCGTCAACATGAAGAAACATTTATCCTACACATTTTGCATTCTGTACCTCTTCCTCCAGGGATGTGCAATGCAATATAACTGTATTTATTTTTTGGCAGAAAATAAAATATTCTTAAGTTTTATATCACGTCCCTCTAGAGCGCACAAGCTTTCTAAGTCAGAACAGCTCTCCACAGAGACAATTTAATTGCAGGAGGACAGCAAAGTAGGTACAAAGTGTATTTAAAGTACTTCTGAATAAAAGCCTTCAGATTGCAGTTATGCGGTGCCTGTGGGCACACACTGAACTCTTCATTTGCTGTTAAAATTTAGCAGTCCCCGATGCCAAGCCATATCTGAAAATCTCGTATGCTGGTGTGAGGTGTGAAGACTTCAGAAGTAAATTTATAACACATTAAGATTTCCCCCATTGGGTAGGGTTATGAAATGATTTCTTCCAGTGCGTAACAAAGAACATTACTTAACTCTGGCCCCCTTTTATCAAGCCGCGTTAGGGTTTTTTAAAAATCGCCGGCTGCTGTGGTTAAAGCTCCGACGCTTTTACCGCAGCGGCCGGCGTTAAAAAACTCCTAAGCGTGGCTTGATAAACAGGTGCCTCTGCCCCTTTGTCAAGTCAAGAAAATATTTGCTGCTTCCAGTGTTCCCTGTTTTTATCAGAAACTTAACTGACTCAGGGGTAACTGTGTAAAGGTTTTTCCTCTTTACAGCCTGTTGTAAATGTAGAACGGCCCTTTATATATTTATGTAAAACATTTCTCACCCATCTATACCTAGGCGGTTTACAAAATACAGTCATAAAATGCAGGCATGTACAATAAGTTCGAACAAACCAACAAAAGATACACCAATGTCTTCAAAAAGCCAATTACCTGACAGGGCCAGCCACATATATCAGTATGAATATCCTCATGGAACGAGAATAAACAATCATTGAAATGCTTCCATGAATAAAGTAGTTTTCGGTACCTTCTTAAATTTTTGAAAATCCAAAAGGTCCAGTTAAATTGGAGGAAATTGTTTACATTAAAGACTAGTCTAGTTTTCAGCCTCAATTGGTCGACAAGCTAAGTGCCTTTATTACATGCATCTGTCTTTGACAATGTATCCATGCACACTATGAATGTTGGAATCAATTGAAGAATTTCTAAAGCTAAGCCTATTGAAACAGTTGCAATTAATTCATTGGACTATTAGATACAAAATTTCCACCTAGTCTCAGAGAGTGATCTGTTATAAACATCGCAATGACTGGAAGGTGAACTCTTTCCACAAAGGTCTTTTTTGAGTTTCATATCTCTGAGCGGAGTATATATGATTCGACCACTCTCTGTAGACAGTATTCTATATTTGGAGTCAGGCTATTCGTATACATATATATATATATATAAAAGAGCATGCATATGAGTTATTCTGTGCACGTCATCGGTTACTGTTTCTCTTATTGACACTGTTTCATCTTTCCCATTTCTTAGGCCTTAGTGCTGTGACAAATATCAATGCATGTCTAAGGTGATGCTGATTTAATGTCAAAACAATTGGTATAATCACACGTCTGTTCAGATCACATTAGAATGTGAAGACAGAGAGCCAAGACCATGAAAGTCTATGGGGACAAGGTTAGAAAGTTAATGGGTCTGGCCAAATTAAATTATGTTAATACAAGTTTGAGGAGATGGAATTCAATGTTAAATCAATGCCAGCATAACAGTAATTTGCATATTAACTTGCACTGTATGTAATAAATATACATATAATGTGTCTGATTTATCAAGGTCTGCAAACCCACACAATGCCAAGATCAGCACAAAAGCCACAAGGGCATAACTGAAGCTGCACATTTGAAAAGGCTCATTTCCACCAATTTTGCCGACTCAAAATCTTCAGCCATTGTTTTATGCCTGTGGTTCTTTACGTAGAGTTGCTCTTCAAAGGATGACCTAACTGAATTTTGGAAATTAAAACAAAAATAATAATGTGTACAAACTTCAACATATGTCCGTGGTTTTAGAAAACAAAACCACAAATTAAAGAAAATTCTATAGAACAGTGTTATTCAACCACCTGTCCACGGACCAGTGCCGGTCCACAGAAATTTCCTGTTGGTCCACAGGGCCAGCACATGCATCAGGCCCAAAACAGTGTTCTTCAACCGCTGGTCCATGGTGCGATCGATGCGGCATTATCTTTGAGCCAGCTCCCTCTTCCTAATTGATTCAGTGCACAAAGCCACACGCAGTGGCTCCTAAGGGCATCCTGCGCCTGAACCGGAAGCCTTCTCTCTGATGTTGCAACGTCAGAGGGAAGGCTTCCAGATGAGGCACGGGACGTGCAAGGTGCAATTAGTACTATTATGGGGGCGGGGTCTGGGGTGGAGATTGGGTAGAGATGGGCGGGGTCTGGCCCACGACTTAGCCTAGTGTTCTTCAACCACCGGTCCACGGACCAGTGCCGATCCACAGAAATTTCCTGCTGGTCCACAGGGCCAGCACATGCATCAGGCCCAAAACAGTGTTCTTCAACCGCTGGTCCATGGTGCGATCGATGCGGCGTTATCTTCGAGCCAGCTCCCTCTTCCTAATTGATTCAGTGCACAAAGCCACACGCAGTGGCTCCTACGGGCATCCTGCGCCTGAAGCGGGAGACTTCTCTCTGACGTTGCACGGGATGTGCAAGGTGCAATTATGGGGGTGGGGTCTGGGGTAGAGATGGGCGGGGTCTGGCCCACGACTTAGCCCAGTGTTCTTCAACCGCCGGTCCACGGACCGATGCCGGTGCACAGAATAATTATTTTATTTCTGCCAGTCCATAGGTGTAAAAAGGTTGAAAAACACTGCTATAGAAGGTAGCATACAAAGGGGTCCATTTATTAAGTGTGAGCTAAATGCTAAGGCGCCCATAGAATATAACGGATGCCTTAGCATTTAGCATGCACTAATAAGAACATAACATAAGAACATAAGAACTGCCATCTCCGGATCAGACCCATGGTCCATCGAGTCCGGTGATCCGCACACGCGGAGGCCCAGTCAGGTATACACCTGATGTAGTTTTAGTCACCCATATCCCTCTATGCCTCTCGTAAGGAGATGTGCATCTAATTTGCCTTTGAATCCTAGCACAGTGGATTCCTTAATAACCTCCTTTGGGAGAGCATTCCAGGCGTCTACCACCCGCTGCGTGAAGCAGAACTTCCGGACATTTGTCCTGGACTTGTCCCCCCTTAGCTTCAAACCATGTCCTCTTGTCCGTGACACGTTGGACAATGTAAATAATTTATTTTCCTGCTCTATTTTATCGATGCCTTTCAGCATTTTGAGCGTCTCGATCATGTCCCCTCGCAGCCTCCTCTTCTCAAGGGAGAACAGTCCCAGTTTCTTGAGTCGTTCCTCATATTCCAAGTTCTCCATACCTCTTATTAGCTTCATTGCTCGTCTCTGAACCTTCTCCAGCAGTTTTATATCCTTCTTTAGGTTGGGAGACCAATGTTGGATACAGTATTCCAAGTGTGGTCTGACCATTGCTCTATAAAGCGGCATTATGACTTTCTTCGATCTACTTGTGATTCCTTTCTTTATCATGCCTAACATTCTGTTTGCTTTCTTTGCCGCTGCCGCGCATTGTGCTGATGGCTTCATGGTCCTATCTATCAGTACACCCAGGTCCTTTTCTTGTTCGCTCTTACCCAGAGTAGCGCCTGACATTCTATACTCGTGTTCCTTATTCTTATTACCTAAATGCATTACTTTGCATTTCTCCACGTTGAACTTCATCTGCCATTGCTCTGCCCATTTCTCTAACTGATACAAGTCACTCTGGACTTCCTCGATATCCTCCTGCGATCTGATTGCCCGGCATAGCTTTGTGTCGTCTGCAAACTTAATGATCTCACTGGATATTCCGTCTTCCAGATCATTGATATAAATATTAAATAGGATCGGCCCAAGTACCAAGCCCTGGGGCACACCACTAGTCACCTCCTCCCAGTCTGAGTACTTCCCATTTATGCCCACTCTCTGCTTTCTATTTTCCAGCCATTTGCCTATCCACCTTTGTATATCTCCCTCAATTCCATGGCTTTGTAGTTTCCTGAGAAGTCTTTCATGTGGAACTTTGTCGAATGCTTTCTGGAAGTCCAAATAAATTATGTCCACCGGCATTCCACTATCAATTTGCTTGTTCACGGTCTCAAAAAATTGAAGCAAATTCGTTAAACATGATTTCCCTTTCCTGAACCCATGTTGACTGGGTTTCATCAAGTCGTGTGTATCTAGGTGCCGGACTATGCTATCCTTGATCAGTGCTTCAACCATCTTTCCAGGGACAGACGTAAGGCTCACTGGTCTGTAGTTGCCCGGTTCTCCTCTAGATCCTTTTTTGAAAATTGGCGTGACATTCGCTATCTTCCAGTCATCTGGTATCTGTCCAGTTCTGATTGTCAGATTGGTGAGTTTTTGCAATAACTCTCCGATTTCAATCTTCAATTCCTTTAAGACTCTCGGATGAATTCCATCCGGTCCAGGGGATTTGTCACTTTTGAGTTTGTCGATCTGGTAGTATATCTGGTCCAACTCCACTTCAACTGTGGTGAGGCTGTCTTCCATTACTCCATTAAACACTTTCACTGCTTCTGGTATTTTTGCGGTATCCTCCTCCGTAAAGACAGACGCAAAGAAGGAATTTAGTTTGTCCGCAATTTGTTTATCTTCCTTGATGTACCCTTTTCTTCCCTGGTCGTCCAGGGGTCCCACCGCCTCTTTTGCGGGTTTTTTTCCCTTTCACGTATCTAAAGAAGGGCTTGAAGTTTTTGGCCTCTTGCGCTATTTTTTCCTCATAGTCCTTTTTGGCATCCCTCACCGCCTTGTGACATTTCTTCTGATCATCTTTATGTTTTTTCCATGCTTCGGTTGTTTTCATGTGTTTCTATTTTTTGAAGGAGTCTTTCTTTTCTTTTATGGCTTCCCTCACCTGTCTGGTAAGCCATGCCGGTTCTCCCTTACCTTTTGTTCTCCCTTCTTTGGATATCCTCGGAATGTGGAGATTTTGTGCTTCTGTGATAGTATTTTTCAGTAGGGACCATGCCTGGTCTACTGTTTCGAGTTTGTCCACCTTTTTCTTGAGATGTTCCACCATGGCTCTCATGCGATCGTATTTGCCCTTTTTAAAGTTTAAGGTTGTGGTTAAGGTTTTGGCACGTTTTCTATTCCCGATGTCAAGCTTAAAGGTGATCACATTGTGATTGCTCGTCCCCAGTGGTACCGTAACTTCCACTTCTTTTGTCGGTCCCGTGAGGCCGTTTAGTACCAAGTCCAGGGTGGCGTTGCCTCTTGTCGGCTCCTTTACCATTTGTTCCAGGAAGCAATCCCCTAGCGCGCCTTAATAAAAGGACCCCCATAGTAGATTACAGCAGTGCAATGTTCCCTCTAAGGACTGTTAGATAGAATTACAAGTAGAAATAAAAAATGGAAAATAAGATGATTTTTTTTTTTTTTAATTGAAAGGATTTAAAACATTTTTCAGTTAGCTCTCAGAAGCCGACACCTCCTTCCCTAGGTCAATACAGATGGTCAAAAATGTATTGTAATTAATTCAGTAAAAAGATATCATCTTAGGGCTCCTTTTACAAAGGTGCGCTAAAGTGCCGTGCACACTAGCCGCTACCGCCTCCCTGTAAGCAGGCGGTAATTTTTTTGGCTAGTGCGCGCTATAGCACGTGCCAATCTTGTGCGTGCGCTAAAAACGCTAGCGTACCTTTGTAAAAGGAGCCCTTAATTCTATTTATATTTATTAATCTTTATAAATACGGGTACCACACTACTTTATCCTGAATTAAAAATAAAATTATTTTTTCTGCCTTTATGTTCTGGCCATTCACTTCTCTCCTTTTCCTTTTGGCTTTCTTCAATTATTTTTCTACTTCTAGTCTTCAAGTTCCCTCTTTTTTGCAGTTTGCTGGCAGTTTTCTATCTCTTTCCCTTACTCTGGTTTTCCTATTTTACTTCCCCTTAATTATCAGTCTTTCACTAACTCTCCCCTTTTTCACTCCCTCTTCTATACAGTGTTTGCCCCTTATATCTGTCCTTTCTTTCCTCTTTCATCATTTTCTCTCTCCTTTCTGTCTCTCTCCCCCTCCCCAAATATCTGCTCATTTCTCTGCCCTCTTCCATCCAGCATCTACCCCTGTCTATAAAGTGTCTGCCTCCTCTCCCCGTTTCCATCCAGCATCTCCACACTCTCTTGTTTCCTTCCATCAGTTGGTTAATGCTGTTCTGTGAGGAACAAAATCGAAATTATTGTGGATTTGTTAATCTCTCAACTGCCTGATATGTTGCGTATTACCGAATCGTGATTACTAGACTCTGACCAGATGTTGTTGAATCAACTCTGTCACTGAATATGTTGCTTTTTTGAAGCCCAGGATTGGATTGGGAGGCGGGGTGGAGGGATTCTTATTCTAGCTAATAGTAGCAGGAATTTCTCTGCTACGGATTTAACAATCTCCGGGAGTTTGGAGTGTTTGATGGTTTCAACAATGCATGTCAATATTCTGTTGTGCTATTGTCCTCCTGGGGAACTGGTTGCTGATATGTCATCATTGTTTGATCTTTTGATAGAAAATAAGGTGGATTCTGCACGTATTATCCTGTTGGGAGATTTTAACATACAGGTAGACTGCAGTGAGACTGACTTACGGGTGGCAATGTTTTTAAGCTATCTAGAGGGGATGGGATGGTTTCAGATTGTTACTTCACCCACTCACCAGGCAGATCATATCTTGGATTTGTGTTTTGTGAATTTTGGGTCAAGCCTGATGTTGTTGGCATCCCATATGCAGTCCCATGGTCTGATCATTATGTTCTTACGTTGAGCATTCCACATCCACCAGTGTCTGCCCCCTCTCTCCTTCCCCCCACCCCACATCCACCAGCTTTAGCACCCTAGTATCTCCACCCCTGCTACTGCTTTCCTAAAGCAACAGTGGCAAACTGAAACAAACCAGCTGCGGGACCTTCCAAATACATATCCACTCCGGTATTTTAGGCCAAGAAACCCCTGGCCTAATATAGCCTGCTCTTAAGTTTTTGAAGTCTACCAGCGCTTAACTTGAGTTAGGTACCTCTAGGCGTAATTCTATAAACAGTGCCTAATTTTGAATGACATGTAAGAGGTGCCATTTATAGAATCAGGCCCTGTGTGTTGGTTGGTGCATTGTAAGTGTAAATGCTGTATACTCGCCATATCTATTCTCCACCAATGCCCGCACTTTAACAGCCTAATATACCTTAGTAAAGGGTCTCTATATAACATTAAATATACTTTCTTTTAACCTTCACAAATTAATTTTGTTTTTGGGTTATAAGGAGACCTTCCGCACTGGTTCAAGACTGTTTTGGAGAGCACCAAACTCCTCTTTGCTTGCCTGCTTAGATTTTATTGTATCTTCCTGAGTATGTGAACTCCCCCCCCCCCCCCCGTGATTGTAAAATTTCCATTGATATATACGAGGGGGTGCTGAAAAGTTCTCAGCCCAACCAACCAACTTCCTAAATTCTGGGCGTTATTTTGCCACTGTAGCTGTTACTTTGCTAAGTGCCAATTTGCAGAAATGAAATTCTATGTTTTGGCATTGTGTCAGATCATTGATTGAACCATATCCACATCATTCTCTTCTTGGTCGGGCTGAGAACTTTTAGCACCCCCTCATATTTTGCTGTTTCTTGGATTTATTTCATATGAGCACTTTGGTTTTTAAGTACTGTACTCGTGATTATTTTCTGAAAGCAAATAAAAAATATATATTGGATGGGCACCTCTACAGAAGTCTATTTCAACAAGTGAAGCACTGTTTTATCTGCAGAAATGCTTTTGAAAATTATTCTTACTGTGAAACTACACAGTGAAATATGTTATAGGGAAAGAGGAAAAATGTATTAATCTCAGAAAAAATATTATATATATATATATATATATATGAAAAGAGTTTCTCCGCTACTATCACAAAAATAATAAAACCACAATGAATTACAAAGAACATTCATTAATTTCTACTGCTCCTGCCTTACTCTGTATGTTGCAACTAGGGATTATATTTTTGTATTTTTTTCAGAGTAAATAAAAAATCAATAAAAGTTAAATTTTCAATAAACTAAAAATGAATAGAAAATATCTTGGCATTCTTGCAAGTAATAAATTTAATAAAGTTAATACCCCCTCCCCTTTTAGTTCAAATTTTTTTATTGAATAATTATTCATTTTAACATAAGAAAATAAAAGAAATCCACAATATTCACATACAAGAATATATGATAAGTCTGATCAGATACAATAAATTTAATCTCTCAAAGTTGTATAAAAAACGGATTGAGAGAGGAAAGACAAATAGAATGGAGAAAAGAAAAATGGAGGAAAGAGGAACTAAGGAATTATGCTATGGTATGATATCAGAGGCAGCTGAATGAAACCTGTCAAGAAATTTCCAGGGTGAATTAGACATGTTAGAAGATATGGTGGAAATATGACGTTTTTTTAGCGTGGGCCAGCGAGGTAAGTGCTCCGATGCTCATAGGGATTCTATGAGCATTGGAATATTTATCATGTCAACTCGTGCTATGAACCTCTAGTGCAGCTTGATAAAAGGGGCCCAATGATAGCACCACTATGGCATTTAAACAAGGACTTTATAGTGTCTTTAATTCTCAAGTGTTAAGGAGTCCCTTTTCTAAGCTGTGGTAAGCATCAATGCATGCTTACCGTAGCCAAAAATGCCTTATCAAGGGGTGCACTCAGGATACTGGGCTTGATGGACCTTCGGTATCTTACAGTATGGCAGACCATGCGTTCATGTACACATCAATGCACAGCACCTGCTCAGAGTTAAGATATAACCCTATGTAATGCAACATTGTAACACTGCGAATGTTAATTTAGAACCCGTTCTGAGCTCCCTGGGATATAAAACCAAATAATTACCTCTCCCCTTCCTATTACAAAACCATGAAAGTGTTTTTTAGCACCGGCTGGCATGCTGAATGCTCCTCACTGCTCCAATGCTCAGTGCAGAGCATTTAGCGTCCCAGTCAGCATTAAAAACCTCTTCTGCACTTTTCTAAATGTGAGACTAAGGTACTTCTTGTTTTCTATTTGGAAGTGGTGCAACATTAATACTACGTTAGCCAGTTGGAACATGGTAAGTATAATATGATAGCTGCTGGCTTCTACACCCACTCTCTGCCCAGGCCACATATCTAAGAGAAAAATATGAAAAATGCAGGAACTCTTTGGGACCTGAGACTATCGAACCTTGCGCTTTTCTTGGACCAGTGAAGAGGTGCTGTGACCTCCTCACTGTCTCCCTCTAAGGGAATGACCACTCAGACAGGCGGTGTATTTCACAGGAGATAATCCATTTATTGTTCAAAGCAGACTATATAAATTGTAACAGCAGAAGTGTACCAGGAATAAGATTGTATTATCAATCTGGAGATACAATGGAGAGGTTATACCAGGGGTGTCCAATGTCGGTCCTCGAGGGCCGCAGTCCAGTCTGGTTTTCAAGATTTCCCCAATGAATATTCATGAGATCTATTTGCATGCACTGCTTTCATTGTATGCTAATAGATCTCATGCATATTCATTGGGGAAATCCTGAAAACCCGACTGGATTGCAGCCCTCAAGGAATGACATTGGACACCCCTGGGTTATACAGACAGAAGCTGGCAGAGTCTGACTGTACAGTTGGCTCTCTGACGAGACCCGGAAAGGTAGCCCAATATGTAGGCTTTATTGGGTCCATGCCCCGGCATCTTATGTTACCTGAGGACTCTTTTAACTGAAGTAAATATGCTACTAACAGACAGATTAAAAATCCAGATTCCTCATTTTTCCCTCCCTTATATTCTTTTAAATATCGAAGGCCTAAGTGTATATCATCAAACCTGCATTCTCATCTGCCCTAAAGAATGTCCTTTATCATGTGTCAGAGAGAATTGCATGTCATAAAGGCATGTTTTACACCCAAATACTGGTTAAGAATTTTTGGATACAGGAGAGGGAAAAGGGAATAGGGAATCTGGATTTGTAGTCTGCCTGTTACAAGAAAGGTTCAAGGTAACTTGCAGCAGTTTTAGAATTATGGTTCATAATCTCAGGTCCCAAAAGGTTTATAGTCTAGTAGGGATGTGTACAGGGGAAATGTTTTGGCTTGAGTGTAGAGTTTTAGCCTTTTAGATCATTTTGTTATGTTTCACAAATTTGTGCTAATAAAATTTTTAAATGCATGCAAATTGACTTTTATACATACAGTACAGGTCCAAAAATCTGGACTGCTTGAGAATTGGGTCAGTCCAGATTTTCCAGATGTTCCAGCAGTACTTTTACAATTCAACTTTAAGAGACGAAGAAGCCAATTTTGTTGATATATTCACTAATAAATACCAAATGTTTCATTTATCAAAATGGGTATATTTACCGGAAAACATACAAAGAAACTTAAATATTTTGTCTCATTGAATTAGACCATGTTAGAAGAGTCAAAGAAAACATGTATTGAATGTTTATTTTTCTTGTTTTTAACATTTACTGTAAAAGTTCCAGCATCACTGTCTCTCTCTTTTTCCCCCAAGAAGCTGAATTCTTGGGTGGTCCAGATTGCAATTTTAAAGGGTCTGCATTTCTGCATCCAGATTTTTGAACTTGGACTATATTAACTTGTAGGTTGTTTATTACACATTATGTTGTGTTTTGCACATTATGCAACAGGGTACTTTCATTAAGGTGCTCTGAGGATATGTGGTAGGATCCGATTCTATAATGTCATCTGGGCATCCAGATTCCAGTATAGAATACTGGTATAATCCAGTATCAGTGTGCTTAATATTTAAGCACCAGCCATAGTCTTTGCATGACTGTAGGTACGTAAATGCAGCAGGGCCACAAGTAAAATATAATGTAGCCCCATCCATGCAACTACCCCCTTTCATTTAAATGCTATGCAAGCTTAGTGCTTAGGTACCTTATTGGCACTTTTACAGGTATGGGCACACTTTCAAGCATAGTCTAAACCAGGGGTAGGGAACTCCGGTCCTCGAGAGCCGTATTCCAGTCGGGTTTTCCCAACGACTATGCATAAGATCTATTTGCATGCACTGCTTTCAATGCATATTCATTGGGGAAATCCTGAAAACCTGACTGGAATATGGCTCTCGAGGAACGGAGTTCCCTACACCTGTTCTAAACATTGACATGCACAAGGGACACATAAATGAGGGCATCTTATTTATAGGAATACATTTTTAAGGTATGCTACCAAAGTAAATGTGCATTCCTACAGTCCAACGTGGATACCTGAGGCAACTGGAGAATAATAGCATGACCATATTAGCATCCATATCAGCACCTGTGAATAATCATGTTAGAGATAAAACTCCCAGATTCTATATCTGGTGCCCGAAATTTGTGTGCTACAATTTGCATGCAGATCAAAGATGCATGTGCAAATTAACTAGCTATCAATCCATTAACTAGCAACAAACTGATACCAACAATCAATTATTTAAGTTAATGGGCAGTAATTAGATTTTGTGCAAATATATCTTCATGCATGCTACTCTATAACCCCATTTGCCTATATCCCTTAGTGCACAACTCAAAAGGGGGCATAGCCAGGGATGTTCTATACACTTGCATGCAGAGTTATAGAATACTGCCATTTGCAGGTGCTGGCATTTACCCCAAGTTTTATGATAGCGTAAATACCAGTTCCTAAATCTGGGTGCAAGAATGGGCTCTAAGGGCCAGATTCTATAAACAGTGTCTACTACCACCTACCTTGTAGGTGCTGCTTGGCGCAGTTGTCAATCAATTGCTAAGTTCCACTTATAGAATCTCACCCAGTGGTGCCTAGGCGTCCTATAGGTAAGCACCTATATATTAGGCCAGGTTTAATTAGGTCTAGTTTACCAGTCTCTAACTTGCATGCCTAGCGATGGCATGTCAACCACACCTGTTCGCTGCCCCTAACCACACCTACTTTTCAGGTAGGCATCCGAGGGCACCTCCACTGAGGCATTGCTAGGCGTCCTAAGAGTTTGGCTTTGCAGTCTTAATTAGTAATTGATTTTTTTTTTTTTTGATTAGCTGAAAACCATCATGGTCAATTACTATCCCAATTAAGCCAATAAAAAAAATGTTATGGGTGGATCCTACAGTTGTGTCTCTAGGCATCCACAATTAGGGTGTCTAGCGGTGCCCAAAACAGGTACCCTTTATAGAATCTGTCCCTATGTGCTAGGGAAGGCTATGGCTCACTGGTAGAGCTGCTGCCCCTGCAGGCAGAGGTTGTGAGGTCAAATCTCAGTGCTGGCCCTTGGCAAGTCACTTATTCCTCCAGCGTCCACCACTTTGGATGGCAAAGCCACAAAAAGGCAGTAAACAAGTCTTTAGTCCCTTGCCCTGCCTAGTGGTAGATCCGGTCCTGTACCTACAGCTAATAGGTTGGATTTTAAGCTGTTTTGGTCACAGTGCATTAATTGGTTTGATTTTTGGTGAGTTGCTGCAAAAATCAACCTCAAGCTTTGTATCTGGACCTATTGGCTTATTCATACCACTGCTTCTATTTGCTCCCATATGCTGCCCTCTCTTAATCCCTTGGCTCACAGGCTGTGACTGTATCTGCTCCAGCCCCTCCACTTTTCTTCCCAACATACTGCTCTCTCCAGCTTTTCTCTTTGCCCCCCCCCCTCTCCTGCCTTCTGCACCCCTGTTTTCTCCCACATTAGATTCAGATTATTGACAGGAGGATGGTGGAGAGGGCATTTCAGAACAGAAACCAATTGTTCTGCTCTAGAAAAGCTGGTTTTCAGCTGCTTCCGTCACTGATCATCAGCTTGTGCTAAAGAACAAATAGCCAGTGGACAGCAGGACCATAACAGCTCCCGTGGGAGAAAAGAGGAAACCAGCTGAGCACTCTCAGCAACTCCCCCTTCCCCCATCCATTGCTCCTTATTATCTCCAAGGCAGAGGGGGGTAGGGGCAGCAGTGCAGCCAGCATTTCCTGCTCTCTAGACTGCCAGGAGCGAGAGCTGCCAACTTTAGCTCTCGGTAACAAGGAACAGTTCAGGACCACTGCCCCCACCCCCCATGCTTCTGGACTTCCATTTGACTAGTAACTCTCCTCTGTCTCCATGCCAAAGGATGCTGCTCTTCTTGGAGAAGGGGTGTAGGTGGAGGAAGTGGATGCTGGGGGGTGGGAGAGAGTGAGGAAGATGGGGGAGAAGAGGCGAGGCCCTGGATGGCAGGGCAGGATCATGCTGGGGATAAGGAGGAAATGAAGGCTAGAGATGGTGGTTTCAAAAGGGGGGGGGGCGAATGCTAAGAGAAGGGGTTTGTTAAGGTGCTTGGATGCTAAGAAGGGAGGAATGCAGGAGGGTCGCCTGGGGAGAAGAGAACAGATGCACGTAGCAGATCCTGCTTCTCCGGGGGGGGGGGGGGGGGGGGGGTCGTCTTTGCAGCACCGCTGCCTTTGCCGAGGAAAGTTGTCCGAACAGCAGCCGGCTGCGGTGAAAAGGAGGCAGGAAAGGGGCGGAGCCGCGCGCGAGCCCTGGGCGCTAGGGACCGCTAGCTCGGGGTGGGGAAACCGTTGGGCGGCGGCAAAGGAGAGGGAGGAGGGGGGGAGTCGAGAACGAAAACGAACGACTCGAGGCATACAGCCACGGTCCAGGCGGGAGAGAGGCGCAGCGTTCCAGCCCTTAACACTGGAAAGGGGAGGGGAAGGCTACGGCTGGCCGTGGGCGCACGGGGAGGGGCTAAAAGCGAGGCGCCTCTCCTCCTCCTCCCCCCCCCCCCCCGTTCGCCGTGGTACGTTCCATTTAAAAGCCTGCCGGTCCCGCTCGCCGCGCGTGCTGTGTGTGTGTGTGTGGCCAGGAGCGAGGCAGAGCGGGGCGCGCGTGCGTGCGCGCCTTCATTCCTTCAGTCGGGGAGGAGGGGGCCGCGGAGAGCGACAGAGAGAGGGGTGGGGGGGGGTCAAGAGACAGGGGAAGGGGGGGGCGCGCGCCGCAACAGGTAGGGGAGGGGAGCGAGGGACGGGACCTCTGCCCCCTCCCCCCCCGGCCCCCGCTCATCATGCGGCTCTCTCTCGCCTCCAGGCCAAGATCCTGAGGATGATGGAAGACAACAAGCAGCTGGCCCGGAGGATCGACGGAGCGCTGCAGTCCGCCGGCCAGGAGGTGAGCAACCTGCGCTCCGAGCTGACGGCCACCAACCGGAGGCTGGCCGAGCTGAGCGGCGCCACCACCGACCCCACCGTCATGGAGAACAACCAGCACAACACTCAAGGTACCGGGGAATAGGGAAGGCAATGGGGGAGGGGGGGGGTCATGCATCTTAAACTCTGCAGAAGGGGGAGGGGAAATAAACCCAGACTGTGTTGCATATAACGCCCCCCCCCCCTTTAAATGACAAGTAGTGGTAAGAAAATCACCAAGCAAAGGTGCAAAATGCTCCTCGGAATGAAACTTGGGCGCTTCCAGGTGGCACAATTAAAGTATGAGAAACAGAAAACGATGCATGGGGGGTGAGGGGGGGGGGTCATGCATCTTAAAGTCTGCAGAAGGTGGAGGGGAAAGAAACCCAGACTGTGTTGCATATAACGCCCCCCCCCCCTTTAAATGACAAGTAGTGGTAAGAAAATCACCAAGCAAAGGTGCAAAATGCTCCTCGGAATGAAACTTGGGCGCTTCCAGGTGGCACAATTAAAGTATAAGAAACAGAAAACGATGCATGGGGAGGAGGGGGGGGGGGGTGTTTATCTGCATCGACATGCAAAAGTTTGGTTCGGTGCACAGCCCGTCCCGGATGGGACTCTTATCATGCAAGGGACATGCAAAGAACATTTTTCATGCACCCCTCCCCCCCCCCCCCCTTCGGATGCTTTGCATGTTCAAACATTGCATTGACAGGGAAATTGATGGACTGTGCTGCAATAGTTGCTGGTTGATATGGGAGGATTTAAGTATATGCCATACTGGTGCCTAACCGAGAGGTTCGCATCCCTTTCGTTTCACAAAAGGCACAGATGGGTTTTACAGTATTGGTGTCACTGATTGGGGACATGGTAAGCTGGGTATGAAATGCTATTGCTGTAGTATAAGATGCATGAAATTGCATTTCTCACCTGGATTATAGGTGAAATGTTACTGTTATTAAATCTCTTAATTCGGCTATTTGGTTGAGGTAAAAAAAAAAAAAGAGATGAAGGTTTTCTATTGCAAACTGTTCAGTTTAACCAAAACATTAACAGTTTCAGGTTGAAATGCCTTTGCAAAATCATCCCATTGTACTGACAGTATTGTGAGGAGCTAAGAAGCTGCTCTATAATTTGGTAACAAAGCAGTCGTGTTACAAAATGTAATTAATGTGTTTGTAGTCCTGCTGTTTAGTTCTCGGTGTTGGGTTTTAGCAGATAACATAGCCTGTCCTGTAATAAGTGGTGAACGATAGTGCCAGTAATATTTATTCTGTTAAATGTTTTAGTTTTGGTCTTATTTATTAGAATTATTAGAAAATATTTATGCAGCAGAGTGCTTTGTAATAGAAAACGGTGTGCCTTTAAAGGGATAAGACAAGATATTAATGAATGTTAAAAGTTTCTCCGCCTCCTATTGTCACCTGTTGAAGGTATTTAGCATTTTAGATTGCAAATTGCTATTGCCCTTAAGATATGCACCTAGTTGCACTTTGGCTTTGCTGTTGGATGCAATGAAAATGTCAAATGAACTCAGTTATAAGATACTCTGATGCTATAGCCTTTGTTTGACTCACAGGTATATTATTTTCTTTTGAGAGCAGAGCTTGTCATAGGAATATTCTGCATAGAACCTTAATTTGTGCTCAAAGGTATCGGTAGTATTAAAAAGGTACAGCTCAATTCCTGAGTTGTGTACTTTACATGAGCAATATGACACTGTTTGAAACAAGAATGTTGCAGAATATTTTCTTTAATGGAGGAAAAATTGATTTGTAATGGAAAACCAGGAATTTCAAATAATTGTGGGCCCCTTTTACAAAGCTGCAGCAGCAAATATACCAAATGGACTTTCGTGCATTTGCTGCAGAAGAACCACAACTTTGTAAAAAGGGTCCTGGATGAAGAAATCCATTTTCAGTTCTGAAAATTTTCCTTATGCCAGCTTTCTTGATCTCTTCCCTGATACTTTTTTAACTACCTTTAAGAAAAAAAAAAGGAATTCAAGTTCAGATCTAGTTTAGACTTAGGAGTGTGAACATAGCTTTGCAAAATGCAGATGAAAAGTCTATTAAGGTTTATAGGCAGAACATTTGGATTGAAAGGCTGTGAAAAGTGTTTCCATATAGGCTGTAAATGTTACATTTGTGGCTAATAATAATATTGTTTGCAATGTGCCAAATATTGTGAACACTATGATTTAGCTGTTTTTACCGCCTGTAGCCTTTTAGTGAATTGAAAACTATTTAAGATGCACTCTTATTTCCTTAATATGTAACATTATCTTATGTAAATGAGGCACTCATGTTATAATTATTAGGGCTTTATTCATTGATAGATGGATTTGTTCCTATATTTAGAAGGAAGGGGAAGTGGCTTCTTAATAAACTTGAAACATCTTTGAGTATGACAATTTGTGGTTGGAGTGGGAAGCAATGGTCCCCTGAAATAGGGTGCTAATATTAAATTGTTCTCCCTGTCTCACACTGCCAATAAGATTTCTTTACCCTTTGTCTTCCCTGCCCCCAAGTAAGCACCTAATCTGTAAACCAGTTTAAACACAGCTATATAGTGTTGTATAATACAGGGAGGGTGAGGGCAGACGCAGTTGTGTGGCTTCCTGGCATATGACCTTAAAGATCCCCTCCCCCTTTTCCCAAGCTGAAGCGTTCCTGAATTTCTGCGTGTCGGAAATTCCTTAACTGCTGGGAAACTAGCTATATTTTGAGCGCTGTACTGATTCATGTTGAATGAATATGTGGGGATTTGGGACATTGTGCTTCATTTTTCAGTGTCTCAGCCAAGTGGCCCTGCACTGGGAACGTTGACACATGCTGTAGAGGCTGTTTGTTTCAGATGCTACAGTTCAAGTGGCTTGAAATGTGCCCTTTGGGCTGAGAGCCTTGTAAAGCATCTCCAGTCAGAGGCTTAGGAGCTTGTACTGTATATGCTTTTTAGCCTGTTCTGTTGCTTTGTAAAGCAAGGGAAGAATAACTTGATGGGCTTACTCTGGCACTTTATAATATCCAGGAAAATATTTTCAATGCACACTTTTGCAAGGATGTAATTAGTTTTGATTTATAGTTCACATAGCACAGGACTTGGAAGTAGATTATGCTAAGGGGCAAGTGATATTGGTGGAACATTTGCTCAATAGATCAGTAAAATGTTGGTACTCATTATTGATGAATGTATGCATGTTAGTCAAACAGGGCAAAGGTGACTGTGACTTAGTAGACTGGATAACTGTGTAGGTCTTTCATCTGCTGTTACTATATGAAGTCTGCAAAGGGACAAAATATTCCACTTCTGCTGAAGGTTACCATCTATTCTGTTTTTCTAAATTTTTTTCTAAATTTTCTGTCCTGTGTTTTACGATGGTGATCTATGTTAGTCTGATGACTGTTCAAATAGGCTTTCTAGTTGTTTTGAAGTGCTTTAAAAATTTTATTCACGTTTCTAAGCAAGGACTAGAGGGAGAATAAGTTTCTGCCTTGGCTTCATATTGTGGTCACTTAAGTACCTCAGTTTTCAGTACAGAATAGGTATATGATAACCCTCCTCTGTTATTACTGAAAATATTTTCAGCAGTGATTTAGAGAACAAGCATGGGGAATGAGAGTCCTCCAGCTGCCTCGGAGCAGTGCTGTGCATTTGTTAGGAAAACATGAATGTAGTTTTTCATATGCCCGTTGGTTGAAGCAGATTCAGAGGCCTTTTACATATGCTTCCAGCAAATTAATGAAAGGTTGCCGTATGGCCACAACTTCAAAAAGGGCAACAGGCAAAATTCACACGTAACAAATAAAGCCTAACTAATGGCAGAAATAGACAACCATCGGGTTTATTTGCACTGGTGATGGTAGGTAAAGGAAAAAAGCTAAGCTGTCATCAAAGTTTAGTAATTTCCTCTTTGAGTCAGGCAACAATGACACTATTGGTTAGATCTTTGTGCTGCTTTCAGGAGCTGGGGAGGCTGACAGATAACAATATAAGAGAGCTTTTCCAAAATGCTAGACTCTGCTTTTTTAAAAATTATCATAGAGCAGCAAAGTCCCAAGAGTAAATTAGGATATGTTAAGAAGTTATATGATAAGAGAGCGTCAACACTCTGACTTAAAAACCTTCTTAGCGATCCACTAGTTTCAACAGGAGCCAACAGTTTTGGTTTTAGCATGACTTAATAAAACCAGAATTCCAGAATCCATCTCTTTTGGATATGATATTTAAGAATACCAGGGACCTAAAAAAACATGCTAAGGATGGATCGACCATCCCAGAGTGGGATTTACTGTCCAGTGTGTGAGATTGTATGAAAAAGCTGATGCTTTGGTCTTCAATGGGGATAATTCTGAAAAAGTTTCCAAAATTTATGTTGTATGCCAAGTGTGAATTCTATATTTGCAATTATATCACCATTATAGCATACTAGCATAGGTAGACATTTATGCACCAACATGTATGTGTGGCCACTTATGCTATGCCAGTGGCTGGTGTAAATGCCAAGACTTAAGTTTCACAGTCATATGTGTAAGTGACAGTATTCTAGAATCTTGGTTCCTAAGTGCTGGGCGTGCCTCTGGCTCACCCATATCTACACCTCTTGCAGTTATACGCTAGGTATCCAGAATTGTGACTAAGCAGGACTGGAGTCAGTACACCAAACCTTCGACTCCAGCTCTTCTATTTTTCTACTGTCCAGTTCTGCCTCCTACTGATATTAGGCTTTACATTTTTTTGCTCTGGATCTAAAGTACTGATAAATATAAGGTCTAAGTATAAAGTGATAAGTTTACCATATGATGTGTTTGTTTTGAATCTGGAGTCACTTCATTTCCATTGACTCTGACCCCTCCCCAAATTGCTTCCAACTCTGTCTCCATAGCCCTGTGTCTTTAATGCATTTACGTTAGTGTCAGTTACTTCCAATTATTGATGCTAATTTGCCAATTAATTTACACTTATAACTGGCACAACTGTACAATCTGTGCACAAAATGTGTGCACAAGGTAATAGAATGAGAAGGAATGTGTCTAGGATGTAACTATGGAAAGAGTTGTATGTTTCTTTACAAGTGAAAGAACAGCACAAATGATATTTAGATTTCTTTGATGCTTCTGAAAGAATGTAAACAAAGTGGAGGCAATATAAGGACAATTTTCTAAAGAATTTCCACATTTATTTAGGTGCTTTTTTTGGATGAATTCTTTCCATTCAGTCATTAAAAGTATGCATGCAGATTTCACAGTGTATGCACTGTTTGTTGTGGGGGAGAAGGGAATTTGGAAAATGGCAAAGTTTTATATGTGGAAATTTCTGCTTGTACTTATTTGCAGAATGTGCATTTATTTGCTGTAATTTGTACCTGTGGACTTTGCCTGCACACAGGAAGTCATTCATATATGTGATGTGGAAATTTTTAGGAGGATGGTTGCTTGAAAAACCTGTAGGAGACAGATCTGCAGGTGCTCTTAGACACTCACATTCTTCATAAACTAGGTAATGAAATCTATTCCAGTTTAGACCACAAATAACTTTTTCATAAGAAAATAAAGCCTTACAGGGTCAGACCAATGGTCTCTCAAGCCCAGTATCCCGTCTTCACAGTGGCCAATGCCGGTCACAAGTACCTGGCAAAAACTCAAATAGCAGCAACATTCCATACTACCGATCCAGGGCAAGCTGTGGCTTCCCCCCATTTCTGTCTCAGTAGCAGACTGTGGACTTTTCCTCCAGTAACTTGACCAAACCTTTTTTAAACCAGCTAAATTAACCGCTCTTACTACATTTTCTGGCAATACGTTCCAGTGCTTAACTATTCTCTCAATGAAAGAAAATATTTCCTCCTATTGGTTTTAAAAAGTATATCCCTATAACTTTGAGTGTCTCATAGGTTTTGTAATTTTTCATGGAGTAAAAAATCAATCTACTTGTAACCCATTCTACACTACTCAGGATATTGTAGACTTCAATCATATCTCCCCTTAGCCTTCTCTTTTCAAGCTGAAGGGCCCTAACCTCTTTAGTCTATCCTCATTTGAGAGGAGTTCCATTCCCTTTATCATCTTGGTTGCTCTTCTTTGAACCTCTTCTATTTCCGCTATATCTGATTTGAGATAAGGCTACCAGAATTGAACACAAGGTGATGTCGCACCATGGAATGATACAGAGGCATAATAACATTCTTAGCCTTTTTTTACCATCCCTTTTCTAATAATTCCTAGGATCTTGTTTGTATTTTTTTGGCCGCCACCACACATTGGGCACAAGGTTTCAGCATATTGTCTGCAACAAAACCCAGATCTTTTTCTTGGGTGCTGACCCTAGCATTTGGTAACTATGATTTGGGTTATTGTTCCCAATGTGCATCACTTTGTGTTTGTCCACATTTAAATTTCTTCTGCTATTTGGATGCCTAGTCTTCAAATTTCCTAAGGTCTGCCTGCAATTTTTCATGTAGCTTTGGTAGCGGCATGGAAGTGAAATGTATTGCAATGCCTTGAAAAGATGATGGGAGGGTCATCTGTGACAATCTGATAATTGGGGTTTGGTGTCAGTGGTGTCCAGCGAGGAAAATAAATATTTTATATTTGGGAACATGAAATAGAATGTGAGATCCATTACTGAAGTAGAGAAGTTGGTGAAATCATCTAGGCTGAGACAACAGATATTTAATAAATATCCTACTTTGGATTACTGAGGATACTTCTCAGATTTCACCACGGACAAATAATGTATGTATATATTTAAATTTTTAATTTTGCCTCTTAGTGGTAGTTTTTAAATGGCTTTTAGTTTGTATTTGATTCCAGAATGTAAAAGTCTTAAGACAATATGTTTGATTTGATTTATTTGCTTGATGTTACCACTAAATACAATTTGGTGTTAAAAGCGGTTTACACTTAAAATAAGCACAATATAACTTAATAAAAACAATTACAATATATATAGTTTCCTGTAAATCAATGTAAGTTTCAAGTTTTATTTAACATTTGATTAAATCGCTAAGCGATAATTTAAACAATGATTAAACTAAAATAACAATTTCTAACAAGTAAACCTATATAACATCAGATAAACTAAAGCAACAACTTCTTTTCATCAGCAGCCTGATCCTATCATTGCATTCACTACATATTTCAGAATGGATTAGAGGAAGGAGCATCCAGTGTGACACTCCACTTAGGGGTCCTTTTATCAAGCCGCGCTAGCGGGGTTAGCGTGTCGGACATTTCATCATGCGCTAACCCATGGCTGGCTAAAAAACTAATACTTGATAAAAGGACCCCTTAGTGCCTCTGTCCCAACCACTATGCGGCAGCCATCATAGAACATAAGAAGTTGCCTCCACTGGGTCAGACCAGAGGTCCATCGTGCCCAGCGGTCTCCCGAGGTGGCCCATCAGGCCTATGACCTGTGAAGTGGTCCCTGGCTATTCCTATAACCTATCTCTACTTCTATCTGTACCCCTCAATCCCCTTATCTTTTAGGAATCTATCTAAACCTCTATGGATGAGATGTAGTTTTTGTGTCCCCATCTCCCTTGCACCTTGTGTGGCTACATTGCCCGCATAGTCTCTGGTGGCCCTGATTGGAACTATTTCAGGCTGCATTGTTTTGAAAATGGAACAGTTTTGTAATTATGCTAAAAAAAATCAGTGGAAAAGCACCCAATCATTTTGAGTTATTGTGATATTATAAGACTCCCGTTGTACTTCCATTCCCATTAGAAAATTTTCTAAATCCTGTATTTGGTGCATATCTTTAATAGGATAGTTATAGGTACCCCGTTTGCATAGTATGACTAAAATCTTAAAGGAGAGGCTGCGATGGGTCAAACTGCTTTGCACTTTGAGTCTTCAAATGTTCCTGTGAGTTAAAAGATCATTTAAATCCAAAACATGTACATTTTAACTGCTTGGCATCTTTCCTTTTAATTTGTAAGGAAATGTGTTTAACTGCCATCTTGTTTTAATGGAAAATGTAAGATTATCCTCTTTTACTGGTACTCTGAAATGTTAAAATAACTACATTGCTGTTCTGCCAGACCCACTGTTCTTACTGTGTTTGTTTTTGTTGGTGACACTGGAGGAGCAGATGTGTCTGAAGCGGTGAAGCATCCTTCTTTCTCAAAGTGAATATTTTAGGACTGTTGTCCCTCCCCCCCAAATTGCTTGGTAATTTAATTCCTTTTCTGTGAACTTAATCACATACACTTCAGTGTTTTTAATCTGCAAATGTACGAACTACAGATTCATATTGAATACTGGAGTAGTTCAAAGCACTGTCAAGCTGCCCATTGAGAAAAATGGTTTAGACAAGTTTGGAAAATTAAAGTTTATGGAAGTGAAAGAAGAAAATGAACCTTATTGCCAGAAAGGTTGGTAATGGCGAAAGAAATAAACTGTTACCTGTTAAACACAGACAGTAATATGAGAGTTGGTGAACTCTCTAGGATGGAAATAGGCTTTAATAGAATTGGCTGCCCAAATGTAGGGCCATTTTGCTGCTTCTTTACCCACTTTGGGCTGAAACATTTTTGGGGGGCTACTTCAAAAGTGTGCATGTCATTTCACTTAGAAAACAGTCTTTACAAATTAGTAGGTGTAAAAGTACTTTCGCTGTATATTTTGAAAATTTTGCAAAGTCCACAGACTGAAAAGTATGCGTGGACAGTTTATGAAATTTCACGCTTATTGTTCTAGGAATGCAAATGTCATTGTCTTGATAACTGATTTTGCAGGAATATAGTTTGAAAATCTGGTTGAAAATGAATTCTGAGACACTCGTACAGTAATATTGAAGAGCTGGTCACACCATAGTTAGTGTTTCATTGGATAAGATTATGAAAGGGTGACACTCCTGTTTTGTGCCTAAGAAAGGAATGTGTCATGCATAATACAAGAGTAGTTGCTGAATTTTTCTGTTACGTCTACTGTTGAAGTGTATACGGGAGAGAAAAAAAAGAGGGACAAAGGAAAAATAAAGCAATTTATTTTGGGATAGTTTGAGTCCTAGGAGGGTTGACAGCTATGGTACAGTCTTGCTTTTTCAAATGCC
The DNA here is from genome assembly GCF_902459505.1 of Geotrypetes seraphini. Classification (NCBI taxonomy): domain Eukaryota; kingdom Metazoa; phylum Chordata; class Amphibia; order Gymnophiona; family Dermophiidae; genus Geotrypetes; species Geotrypetes seraphini. The sequence goes on along the minus strand of NC_047098.1, from coordinate 8,624,606 downwards.
TTCCATTTTTGGAAAACAGTTGCCTAAAGATATTTTGATTTCAGAGTACAGTATGCAAATACTGCTCCTTCTTGGTGTCTTCATCAGCAGTGCCACCATCACATACCATGGTGAAAAGAGCAACTTTCCCTCTTCAAGTGGAGTGTGCTGCCAGATTTCACCTACACTGGAGATAAATACCATCTCATTATAGGCAAAATGGGACAAGTTGTATTGATTTAGTCTTCCTAGCTTATTGCATCATTCTTGGGTTCTCTGCATAAGAAATAGTTTCTCATTTTTGGCAACCAGAAGACTCTTTCTTCTGGGAGTCTTGGATGTGGTCCATCAAAACACTAGCAGCAGGCGCAGCTGCTGCCACCAGTGACGATATAATACCCAAGGCTGCCAGAACAGGAAACACTGGGTACTTCATTCATAACTGCCAGCAATGCGCTGTGCCCTGTGCTAAGTAATGCACTTTTTCTAGCATTGAAAAGGGATCCAGCAATTTTCTTTTCTTTTTCATTTTAAAGCCTCCAGGAATTTTGGAAAATGAAATAAATGCGTTTTAATTGTCTGAATTTTATAATGACATTTGAGAGGATAAGGAAACATTTCCCACAGACAGACCCTGAATCATATGATCATCCAACCTAACACCATCTTTGCTCATCTTATTGATTTATATAATTTTCTATACTGTTCTCCCAGAAGAGCTCAGAATGGTTTACATGAATTTAGTCAGGTACTCAAGCATTTTTCCCTATCTGTTCCTGTGGACTCACAGTCTATATAATGTACCTAGGACAATGGGGGAATTAAGTGACTTGCCCAGTGTCACAAGGAGCAGCATGGGTTTGAACCCACAACCCCAGGATGTTGAGGCTGTAGCTTTAACCACTGCGCCATACTCTTCTCATGGCAATTGCTAAATTTTGGGGATTGGTTTTGTTTGTGTAGATTGTTGTTTTGCAGACATGGTAGTGCTCTGACAAGTAATGTTCCGGTTGGTTGAAGGTTCTTGTCGCTATGTCATTACTTCATGCCCTACCTGATGATGTGGATAATTATACAGTATAAAGTAAGTTTCAACTCCTAGCTTTTGTGTGTTTTGTGAGTTGAATTATCCTATTTACTTTTAATTAGAGATAAATCTTAAGTATTTTCTAGACCTATACTCAAGACCACATAATGCAAAACATTATAACGACATCCACGATCTAGTTAACAGGATATACCATTTCTAGTTTTAAAGAAGTACTGAATATATAGGTTTAAAAAGCATATGGGTGCTTTCACTGGATTGATTTTTCAAGATGAAAATATGCAAAGACCACAGATTGAAAAGTATGTTTGATCCAGTAAAAACTGATCTAGATTAAGGCTGGATTGGGCTTCAATTTCAACTCAGGTAATCGGGAAATGGGACCTCTAAGGTCTGTGTCCAAAATTGGCAGGGAGAGACAGAGATTAAGTATACCAGTATATTTAATAATGAAAAAGCAGGACCTGTGCAGAGTGCCATGTTTAATTCTAGTCAACTTGTTGGGCAGACTGGTTTGGACCATGCAGGTCTTCTTATCTGCTGACACTTACTCCATTTGTTACTATGAATGGAAAGATGCTGCCTTGTCCCAATGTACTTTTAAATTGTTATGTTTGAGCAACAGCTTATATCTTGCAACTACTTCTTTGTCATTTGTTCTGTTTGTTAGCTTCTTGATTTACAGCCAAAGTAGATTGCATATAGGCACTTCTTTTGTGCCTATTGGGCTCATAATCTGTTTTTGTACCTGGGGCAAAAGACGGATGGATTATTTTCCCAGGGTTACAAAGAGCCGCAGTTGGAATCAAACCCAGTTCCCTTGGTTTGTAGACCACTGTGCTAACCATTAGGTCGCTCCTCTATTTCATATAAATATACGTTTAGGATTAGAAAAAATATATAACTTGGGCACCAGCCAGAAATTGTTAAAAGCCATGGTAAAATTTGTTTTTTCTTGTAAGCTTTTTAAAAAATTTTATATGCTCTTTTTTTAATTGTTACCTTTTTAGTTTCTCTTCTGTCTGTAGTTTGCATTTCTTTTTCATTTTTTTTTGTATTTGTTGCTTTCAGTTTTTCCCATTACTTATTTTAGTTTTGTTAGAAGCAGTGGTTCCTCACCAGTCTACACTTGACCACAGTTGCAGCTCTTTACCCACATCTGTTGTATAGAAACGGCTGTTCTTATTCCCAACTGAAGCAGTGGTGGCTTCATCCTGGGCCAGTAACAGGAGCCAGTTATGGGTACCCCTGATGACCCAGCAGCCAGGAACATTTCCGTCTCTGATGTACACTCAACAGTTTCATTGGCTTCTGGTGATAAAAGGGCATTTTCATTGTCACGGACTTTGAGAGTTTTATATTTTCCTTAACTGGTAGCCTATTTGTTACCGTTAATTGATTTGATCTGCTTTATTTCTTTTGTTTTCTGTACAAGATATTTATGACTATTGTAATTTGGTGCTGCTAGGTGTTCCCAAGACTGGAATAAAAGAATCCGATAGCTTATGTCTGACAATAATACAACTATGATATCCATAAATTATTAACTAGGGGCGTATCTACCATTGAACAAGCCCAGAAAAATGCCCAGAGCTGCCCAATGCTATAAGAGTAAAGGGGGGGGGGGGGGGGGCGCTGAAGTTGCACCTTCCCTACCTGTGCTCAGACTGGCATCACTCCTGCTTCCAAACTCCACTCCTTCCCCTGATAGTCCTCCACAGAGCCTTTTCTCTGCTGTGTCCTGCCTCTGCTGAAACTTCCTGTGAGCAGGACACAGGAAAGGCTCTGCTGGCCACAGATGGCAGCTTTCAGTGCATCTCTGCTGCAAATCACTGCTGCATATGGAAGACTGGCTGGCAAAGGGAGGGGGTGGAAGTTGGAGCGATGCTTGACTCTTCATATATCAAAACTTAACACCTATGTCTTTATTGTGACTTCATACATTTTAATTTTCCTTTGCCCAGTAGCTGAGCAAAGACCCATTCCATAATTTCAGTAGTGATACAAATGTGAAAATGTATGCTCTATATGGCATTCCTTATAATGGACTAAGTTAGTTGGAAATTGCTATGGTACTGAATTTGACTAAACTCACTGCCATCATCTTTACCTTGTTCATCAAGAGTGAATACAGCATTCAGAGATACTTGTTCAGTAACCTTAAAAGAAAGTGACTAAAAGCAGGTGTCATGACAATAATACTTTTTAAAAATTGTTATTTATAGTATTAAATTTATATAAGTATACTAGCAGCACTCATTTCAAGAAACAAATAGTCCACACCTTGGGAGGAAAAAGAGAACAGAAAACAATCTTCATTTGTACAAAAAATAAAAAAAAATCTAACCTGGGCTATCTCATGACTAAGTTACATCACCACCTAATAAAATGATCACTTACTGGGGAATTCTATAAACGGCACACTAATTTCGGGATATGCGCCCAATATATATATATTTTTTTAATTGTCTTAAATCAACATGGTAATTGACTATGCTGGTTTTCAGCCAATCAAAAAACCACAACATATTAATCGACGTAAGAGTTTGGCGCCAAACTCTTAGGATGCCTGGCAATGCCTAGATGGAGGCGCCCTCGCATGTCTAAGGACACCAAACAATGCCTGTCTAAAAGTAGGCATAGTTATGGGCGGAGAATAGGCATTGTTGACTTGGGTGTCGTTAGGCATCCGACATAGGCACTGCCAAATTAGGCGAGTGAAAAGCTGGCCTATGGAGCAGTGCGTGTGTCTAGGACACCTAACGATGTCTAGGTGGGATTCTATAAATGGTGCTGTTTTTTAGTTTTATTTTTTCTTTTCTTGGCAACCGTGCCTAGTAGCTCCTACAATAGAATCTTGCCTTTAGCTTCCCTATCTAATGAGTCTTCAGCTTATCCGGTTCAAAGAAAAATGTACCGCTTATCAGAAAAGGCAACCATGCATGTGGAGGAAAATCTAAAAGTAGCCACCATGCCAAAACCCTGGCCAAGTCACTTAATCCTCCACTGCCCTAGGTACATTAGATAGATTGTGAGCCAGATAGGGAGAATACTTGAAGTACCTATATGTAAACCACTTAGGCTATAAGTGATATTTAAATACTAAAATAAAATAAATAAATAAAATAATGCTTTAAAAACAAATCCAAACAAAAAATTGCAGCCTTTTGGCCAATAGAAAAAGGAGTTGAAGGAATAAGACCAATAAAATAGGGCACAGAATCAAGAAACAGATGTTGATAATTGAGTAATGTAAAGTGAATTGCAGCTGTGAGGAGCTAATCACTTTATGAGCAATAAATCATGGTTGCAGCTATCCATTAACTTATATTGCTGCACTTGATGTGCGAGGCCTGAGAAATATGTTTATATTTAGCTTAACACATCCTATAAGTCTGCATGTCATTGCATGTTGAATGTTTCTAAGAACAGAAATGCTACCAGCATGGTCTATGGGGCAGTGATTTGCTGAATTCCTTCCATTTAAGACTAGTATAGGATTTGTCACTTAAGCAAGCAGCAATAATGGTATCTGTTTCTACTGGAAGTAAAGATAAGCTGTGATTGTCAGGCACCCCTAAAGAAATAATGACTTTTAAGAGCTAGTAAATTGAAGCCTGTGGTTTCTGCTGCTAGACTGTTGGGGGGAGAGGTCATTCATTGTGCTTCTTCCTAGGGAAATTGTTGTTTGGTACCAAGGATGAAGTCTTCTTTGTTATCTCAGGTATGTACTTCACTGGGAAGGCAGCAGTCAAGTTTTAATCTATTGATGAAATTTTAGAATAGATTGATGCCAAAATTCAAAGACAAGACTGGGTAATCACATCACAGCAAATGTTTCCCCTTTTAATAAGCAACATTACCATATTGTTGTAGGAAAATATGAGAAATACTAAGAAAAAAGCCCCAAAATTTTAAAATTAGTAAATAAGAAAAAAGGGGAACAATAAGAAGAAAAGGTGGAGATTTTTTTTACATCTATTGAAAGGGAACAAACACAAGGAAATATACTGTACAGTAAAACTTTGGATTGCGAGCATAATTCATTCTGGAAACATGCTTGTAATCCAAAGCACTTGTATATCAAAGTGAATTTCCCTTTAAGAAATAATGGAAACTCAGACAATTCGTTCCACAACCCAAAAATTTTAATAAAAAATACTGTACTGTAGTACATTTAAAACAATCACTACACTCCCGCGTCAGAGAGAGAAGAACCATCGGCTCATTTATGACACGTGTATACAGAGCGTACTTGTATTGCAAGACCTCACAGCGCCTTCGGCTAAGCTGTGATGAAGTGTCATGCGTGTACGTGCTCGTCTTGCAAAACACTCGCACACCAAGTTACTCGCAATCCAAGGTTTTACTGTATTTGATTACAACTCAATAGATAGGGTGCTTAGGACACCACTGCTAGGAGAATATTGCTAGACATTGGAGGCCTTGAGCTGCAAAACTCTAGGCCTTAATAAAAGGAAATGTTTTCTCTTTTGTGTTTCTTGAAATGTTAGGAAAAAATTGAACCTTACAACTCATTAACACTTAAGCCGGTGAGCTAGGTTCTAAATTTAGCTGAATTGACAGTGTGGAAGGTACAAACACTTCATCCCCAGAATACTTCAGAAATCTAGACAAATGCAGGCCTGCTCTTCTGTATCGCCTGCAACAGTATTGTTTTCTTAACCTTGGGCAAATGATATGTATATTAGCCATAGGTGATAAAGAAGTTTCTAGTACCTTCCCACTTCCAAAAGATAGCATTTAAAAATATAAAGGGAGACTGCTAGTGCTTTTGGAAATTTTATTATGCACAGCTTCCTTCTTCATATTACATTTTTATGAAGTTGGCTTCCGATAAGGGCTAAATTGTCCTTAATTATTTTTTGTTAATTCTGTTTGTTTCCCCTAATTCTGTAATTTTTATCGAGCTGTACATCGCTTAGAATTTGGAATAGACGATTAATCAAATTTTATAATAAACTTGAAACAGTATCTTGAGACTCTAACTTGGTGACTCTTTTCCTCCATTGTAATTTTTTTTTTGTCTCCTGATTACAGTATATTTTGCTTAACTTATATGAGAATTTTGAAGGGACATTGACTGAAATTGAGTAGAGAGACTTTTGTAAATCCTGTTAAGATACCCACAGAAGATTTGATGGAAAAGGTGGAGTCAGAATAGAAGAAATATCAACTCAGTTCATTTCTTCATACAGCATCTTATATTCCTGTAAACCTCACTCCCAATTCTAATCCAGCACCTGAATCTACAGCATCTAACTCTGGTGATCCTGTAGCTACATTGGAATTTCCTGGTTGTATACTGTGCTCAACAATTGCAATATCTGTGGATACCTGGCCTTGCAGCTGTGATAGTATCAATACTACTGGTGGCTCTGGAGGCACCCTCTTGTTGTGATGAAGAAAGGGAACTCTCCACCTGCTTCCACTTCTTACGCAAAGACTAAACCAGCATAGAGGTGACGACCTCACTTCAGATGCAAGTATAATACTACTAAGCAAATATTAGTAAAAATCTTGATTAAGGAAAATCTGGCCTTGAAGAGAAACCAGAAAACTTGGTTTGATATAAAAGTTTTTTTCATCAAATATCTCCTTTTATAATAATAACTTTATTTTTTATATACCGCAATACCAAAACAGTTCTAAGCAGTTTACAATAAGAAAGGAACTGACAACCATTGAAATACATTCAAATAAAAGAGATAAATAAGAGACAAATAAAAGAGAGATGCAAGAAATACATTATGAGGTAACAAATTTGTCGAATAGATAGGTCTCTACAGATTTTCTAAAGGATCGGTAGGAGAAGGCTTTTGATACCATTTCACTAAACCAAGTATTCGTTTTTCTACTTGGAATGAGAGTGTTCTATCTAAATATCTCTTGTAAAGGCAACATTTCAGTGAAGGAAAAGTGAACAAACGAGTCCCACGAGAATGTCTAGAAGTGTGAGCCAACTCAAAGTGGGAACAAAGATAGTATCGGGCTGAACTGGTCAAAGTTTTAAGCAGTTGCAGACAAACTTGAAAATAACTCTTGCTTCCACTGGCAGCCAATGCAACTTTTTGTAGTAGGGGCTGACATGATCTGTTTTTTTCAGGCCAAAAATAAGGCAGACTGCTGAATTCTGGATAATACTCTTCTTTTGATAATTCTCCTATACAATTCAAGATATATTATATTTCAGTAATCACATTATCAAAAAAAAATTGTGAAGGTATTTCATGTTACCATTATTTTTATTTACTTAAAAAATCTGCAGTAATTTTTAGGAGTTATAATAAAATGAAAGTGCATATTCATTTTCCATTTTTGACATCCGTTGGCTTTTGTAGGTGTTAAATTTCTAAGAGTGTGTGTTTAAATCTTAGGTTAAATACTGCTTTTGGAATAAAAATGGGAGAAGAGGAGAAACAAACACTTGACTTATTTCTATAGGACTGCTAGACATTTTTGGTTTGTGTGAATTTTGGGTATTTTTTTTCCTGGTTACCAGAACAAAATAAACAAAAACTGGCTGGTTAACCAGAAAGCTACAGAATGGCTCTGTGAATATAGGTGCTTAGAAAATAAAAAGCTCTGTAGTTGGTCAAGCAGTTTAATTGGCTGACTACTTCTATCTCTGTAGCATTTGAAACTATTGGAATCTATTCTAATTTTTTTGTTTGGGCATCTGAATGCCATGACAGATTCTTGGATGGTATTTCCTGTGAATACCATGGAATGTTCAAACATTTCAGCTTAAAAGTAAAAACAGCCAGCATTGTTTTGCCAGCAATCATGCAGTGCAGTGGCAAAGGACTTGGCTTGTCTTTGTTCACAGCCAGACTTCTTAGAATTTGTCATGAGACTAGCTATCACCATTTAGTTTTCAAGAAACCTAAAATTTGTTCCTTGAGGGTAGCAATTCTTTATCTCTGTTGTACCATTGCTAATTGTGCGTGAATGTTTGAGGGGCTGCCAGTTTTGTGATTTGTTACTGGCACATTCTCAGAGGCAGAAGTTATGCTGTTGTATGACTGATTTGCAATATGATCCAAGAGAGCATTGTAAAGGATAGCAAGTGTTAATAGTATTTTCCATATCTCAGTACATTCTCTTCCTCTGTAAATCTTCATAAGAAAAAGAAAATCCTTAGCAAAGTCAAATAATAATTTTTTATTATGGTAATAGCCCTAGAAAAATGTTTACTTTGGGGGTTGTGATTTTATTACACTCGAGCATGAGTCGATGGCATCTAATATAATTCTTATTGTTTTGGGCTCTCAGAGAGTCTTCAGATGGTGGCCCTGAATGTATGTATGTACATATAATAATAGTTACAGTTTACTAATTATTTGAAACTTTATATACTGCTATTTAGTACCCCCAAATTGAGAAAAAAAGATACAAAATTAAGATACAATAATATATAAGATTAATAAGACCCCAAAGGCTGGCTTTTATCAAGCTGCACTAGAGGTTTTAAACATGGGCCAGCAAGGTAAGGATGCTCACAGGAATTCTGAGTGTCTGAGCATTTACTGCGCCAGCCTATGCTAAAAAAAATCCTCTAGTGCAGCTTCATAAAAAAGGGGGAAATTTTACAAAACCATTATATGTTGTATATCCTACATCAGCTAGCTGCCCAGATCTCTAGCATAGTTACTACTACTAGCCAGATGTACGCAGCGCTGTACAGAGTCTCAAAGGACATAGTCCCTCCTTGATAAAGCTTACAATCTAAACAGAATGCCCGGGTAGGTATAGTTAGGGGGGATGGTTAATCTGCTAGCTAGAGTGATGAGCAGTGGGCAGAGGGGAGTAAGGTTATGGATTGAAGGCTAAATCAAAAAAGTGGATTTTCAGTCTGTTTTTAAACAAGGTAAGGAAAGGGGCATGATGAATGAACTCAGGTACCGTATTTTTCGCTCCATAAGATGTACTTTTCCCCCCAAAAAAAGTGGGCAGAAATAAGGGTGCGTCTTATGAAGCGAATATACAAAAAAACAACAACAACCCCCCCGGCGGTACCTTTAAATGTTGGAAGTTGGTGGACAGCTGCCTGCTGCTTGTTGGGGCCCGCGGCGCACAAGCGCACCAATGCCTATGCCTGGGCCCGGACACTTCCTTAATTGGGCCGGTCACTGATGGTTCGCAGGGCTGCTGCCTGCTGATTACCGGCACATCGGGGCCAGCAGTGCACAAGTGCGCTGCTGCGTGGGCAGGCGCCACTTCTGAATGGCTGCCTCAGTAGAACTGAGCAGTCATTCAGAAGTATCACCCGCCCACGCAGCAGCGTGCTTGTGCACCGCTGGCGCCGACGTGTCAGGAATCAGTAGGCAGCAGCCCTAAGAAGCACCAGTGACCGGCCCAATTAGGGAAGTGTTCGGGCCCAGGCATTAGTGCGCTTTTGTGCCGGGGGGAGGGGGGGAGGTTGGGACAGAATGTAATGATGCTGGGATTGAATTTAATGGTACTGGGGGCTATGTAAAAATGATGATTGATTGGGGGGGTGCTCGGTCGGAATTTAAAGGTGCGGGGGGGCTGGACTTGAATTTAAATGTGCTGGGATATGTAAAAATGATGATTGATTGGGGGAGTGCTGGGTCAGAATTTAGAGGTGCTGGGGGTCTAGGATTGAATTTAAATATGCTGGGGGGTATATAAAAGTGATGATTGATTGGGGGGCTAGGATGGAATTTAAAGGTGCTGGGGGTATGTAAAAATGATTGATTGAGGGGCTGGAACGGAATTTAAAGGTGTCTGGTATATATTAGTATACAATTTGGTTCAGAATGGTTTTTTTTTCTTGTTTTTCTTCTCTAAATCTGGGGTGCATCTTATGGTGAGGTGTGTCTTATGGAGCAAAAAATACGGTAGTTTATTCCAGGCATACGAGGCAGCTAATCTAATCAAATCTACAATTTGTGAATCACTCTGTGCCTAAATTGGTTCAAGGCGATACACAATTCGAGTAAAGGCTGAGAAGTAGAGAAATGAGAGAAGAGACTAGAAGGGGAGAAGAAGTCTTCTAAAATGAGGTAGAGAGGAGAATTAGCAGTACATTTTACATAGAAGAAATTGAAGTCTCAGTCTGCAGGCTACTGATTGTCAATGGTGTGTGTTGCCCCGAAGAGAAGAGTCTTCAGTTTCTTTTCCAAAACTTGAGATAATTGGGTTTAGTTTTGATGGCTATTGGGAGGCAGTTCCAGGTTTTTGTGTCGAGGTAGGTGATAAGTATGCTGAATGTGCATTTGTATTTTATTCCTTTAGGGGATGGTAGGATAAAAAGGAGTTTCTTGATGTTTCTGGTTGAATTGGATAGAGAATTGGTAAAGAGGTTTATGAGAGGTGTAGCTGAGCTCGCATATAAGATGTGGTACATTATGATATTTTGAATCTAATGCGAGCATTGATTGGTAGCCAGTGAAGTTTGTTGAAGTATGGCAGGATGGAATCATATTTTTTCAGTTTAAAGATTAGCCGTATTGCCGCTAGATGAAAAGAATGAAGTCTGGAAAAACTGTGCTAACATAACATAACATAACAAGCAGCTTTACTGCAAGATCGTGAAGTTCTATGCAGTTTACACAAGATAGGATGTACAATTAAGTTAAAATTAAATGCCCAAATGATAAGAAAATAAAATTGTAAAGATCTATGTGGTTTACAAAGTTTAAGATATCCAAGTAATTGAAAACTAATTACCCAAATATTTAGAAAACAAGTATGTCTTTAAATGCCTCCTAAATTCCATATAGGAATTGGAGGACATGATCAAATGCTCCAAATCCTTGTCCCATAATGCTGCCTGGTATGACAAAAACTGTTTATGATTTTTTAAAAGTTTACAACCTTTAAAAGGCGGAACGACAAAATTCAAGTGTGAACTTCTCCTATGCTTATTAGTTGCAGAGGAAAAGAGATCAACTAAATATTTAGGGGTGAGACCAAACAAAACCTTAAAACAGAAACAACCAAACTTGAACTTCACCTGCGCCTCCACCGGCAACCAATGCAATTTTCAAAAAAGAAGATGTTATGTGGTCATATTTCTTGAGCCCAAAAATCAATCTGACCGCCACATTTTGAACCATACACAGTTGCTGCATATTTCTCTGAGGTATTGTCATATAGGCAGTATTACAGTAATCAAGCTGACTGAATATGAGGGACTGTACCAAAAGTCTAAACGATGAAGCATCCAGAAGGCGTTCAACAAAGTTCCACATGAGAGACTTCTCAGAAAACTACAAAGTCATGGAATAGAAGGGGACATACTAAGATGAATAGGAAAATGGCTGGAAGATGGAAGACAGAGGGTGAGCGTAAATGGGAAGTTCTCGGACTGGGAGAAAGTAACTAGTGGAGTGCCTCAGGGTTCGGTTCTTGGGCCCATCTTATTCAATATTTTCATAAATGACCTGGAAGAAGAAACGACCAGTGAAATCATCAAATTTGCTGATGACACAAAGCTGTGTCGGGCAATCAGGTCACAGATGGACATCGAGGAACTCCAGAGAGATTTGAGACAACTAGAGAAATGAGCAGAGAAGTGGCAAAAGAAATTTAATGTAGAAAAATGCAAAGTGATGCACCTGGGCAGGAAAAACAAGGAGCACCAGTATACCTTGTTTGATGTAACTTTGGGCAAAAGCGAACAAGAAAAGGACCTGGGGGTAATGATAGACATGACCCTGAAGCTGTCGGCCCAATGCGCAGTGGCGGCAAAAAAAGCAAACAGTATGTTGGGCATGATAAAGAAGGGTATCGCGAGTAGATCTGAAAGATGTCATAATGCCGCTTTACAGAGCGATGGTAAGACCACACTTGGAATACTGTGTCCAACATTGGTCTCCCTACCTAAAGAAGGATATAATACTACTGGAGAGGGTGCAGAGGCGAGCGACGAAGCTTGTAAAAGGTATGGAGAACTTGAGCTACAAAGATCGCCTCAGAAAACTAGGATTATTCACCCTCGAGAAGAGGAGACTGCGAGGGGATCTGATAGAGACTTTTAAAATACTGAAAGGATTTGACAAAATAGAACAGGAAATAACTTTATTCACATTGTCAAAGGTGACTCGGACAAGAGGTCATGGACTGAAGCTGTGGGGGGACAGGGCTAGGACAAATGTCATAAAGTTCTGCTTCACACAGCGAGTAGTGAACGCCTGGAATGCTCTCCCGGAAGAGGTTGTGGAGGAAACCACCATTCAAGGATTTAAGGGCAAGTTGGATGCACATCTTCTTGAAAGACACATTGAGGGATACGAGTAACTAAGGTATTGGCGCAGTGGTTGGAGCTATATCCTTAGCACCCTGAGGTTGTAGGTTCAAACCCCGCGCTGCTCCCTGTGACCCTGGGCAAGTCACTTAATCCTCCATAGCCCCAGGTACGTTAGATAGATTGTGAGCCCACCGGGACAGATAGGGAAAATGCTTGGGTACCTGATTGTAAAAACTGCTTAGATAACCTTGATAGGCGGTATATAAAAACATAATAAACTTGAAACTTGATAAATGCGCTTGGTAATGAATGAGGTAACTATAAACAAAGTTAGAAAATTTGCTAGTCCTGTTTGTTGAATCTTATATAGTATGCCAGAAATAGTATCTTAAAATTAATCCAATGAGAAATTGGCAGCCAGTGTTCGCTATTCAATAAAAGTGATGAATGGTCCCTTTTCTTTGCTTCTTTAAAAGTTTCACTGATGTATTCTGAATTATTTGAAAATGATTGTTTGTCGAATGACAGAGAGTAAGGAGTTAAGCGTAATCAATATTACTAATGAGTAATGAATGTACTAATGAATGTAGTGCATTTGAGGAAAATAGTGTTTTACTGATTGGATCATCTGCAGTTTATAGAAACTTTTCTTAGCTATGTAAGGAATGTAAAGTTGAAATAATTATTCTTCTAGATAGACCCCTAGAATTGTTAGGGAAGATACTATTAGAATTTTTGATCCTACAGTCATTATAGGAGAGATCAATTGTCTTGAAGTTTTTCTATTAAATATCATAGCTTTAATATTCTCAGGATTCAATTTCAATTATTTTGGGGAAAGCCAATTAGCTATTACTGAGAATTTGGAATTCCTTATAATATCTGATAGATTTTGGGGATTGAATAAAACCAGACTTTGGATATCATCAACATAAGCAAAGGAAGTCAGCTCAAAGGAAGAATCGGTGTAAGGAATGGATCATAAAAAATACTGAAAAGTACCAGAACTAATATGGAGCCCTGAGGTACTCCACATATCAGCCATTCTGGTATTCTGACTACCGTATATACTCAAATATAAGCTGAGATTTTGGGGCCAAATAGCCCCAAAATGGGGTGACAGGACAAAAGCGCGCAAGACACATTTCAAATTGAGAGGCCTCAAGTGACAATTTCATAAAGGGCTTCCAGAGCAAGGGGTCTACCTGAGAAGACTTATTTATTTCTATTTCTATTTAGCTCACACCTTTTCATTAGTAATTTAGTAGTTCAGGCCAAGTTACATTTGGGTACAATAGATTCATTTATTTTAGAAACTTATTATCCGCTTAACACCTAAGCAGCTTACAAGTAAACATACACAGTAAAGGTTGAAGTTTACAATACATTTTACATCACATTACAAAACTTACATAGTAAAATGGTAAAAAAATCAATCAGCCTTGTTTATGTTGTTCAAATATGAGTACTGTATTTATATGTCTCTGGAGGGTTTACAATCTACAGGGTGCTCACAAACACTCCTTGATTTTAAATGGTACCAAATTTATTGGAATATTCTTTCACCTTTGAGGCTACAGGTTCATCAGCTCATCAAGTTTCATATGGTATACATACACTCGATGTGCACCCCACCTATTACTCGGCCATAATCGAGCTCGGATTAGACTTTCCGAAGCATATCCGGTGTGATCGCATTTATAGCTTCAGTGATGTGTTCCTGCAGATCATCCGTACGTACCCCCAAAGGAAAAAGTCACAAACAGTAATTAATGTCCAGTGATCTCAGGGGCCACTTGAGGAACACCTGGTCATTTTGTCGCGTTTCATTGTCTGAAGGTTGTAACTTCTGCACCAATTGCAGCTTATAAGAGTGAAAGTGCAAGCGATTGTGTAAGATCTTGCTAACCGTGCTTTTTGGGACTTGTATTTGCTGTCATCTTATTTATAAACATATTCCCAAAAGTTTTGATTTTGTAACCATTTAAAATCAAGGAGTGTTTTTGTAGGCACCCTGTATACCTGAGACAAAGATCTAAAAGAAGTTGCAATTAGTTTGACCTCTTGTGTCCAATTGCACTGCTGAGACTGCTTGGGCAAAATATATGTCACTGCAATTTATATTTGTCCCAAGCATGCTCAAGACTTAACCATGGTACTGGCTCTCTCTCTGTCTGTTGGTTGGCTATTCTACAAACTCGGTGTTCTATGACAAAAGTACAAAAATACATTTTTGTTTTAGGATTTATTAACCACCTTTTATGAAGTGATTCGGCTAAGGTGGTCTACAACCTCAAAATGTATAACATATGTGAAAGGCTCATGTCTCAAATATAGCCAGTGAGCTATTATAATAAAGCTGCTTAGAATGGCAACTGTAGATACTGTAATCATAGGTACTCTCCCATTTGAAGTGCGTATAGAAATAATTTTCTGTTTTAATAAATCTTTTCAGCACTTTTATTGGCACCAGTTCTTGTGTGAAATCAGTTCACATTAATATAGAGAAAATCTTTTGCCAAGCACTGCTATATTCTGTTATGCCAAACCTCATTAAAGTTATGGCACTGATACAGAGTGAGCTCACTTTGACTCAGTGCCATAACTTTTAGCAATATTCAGCATGACCGAATGTGGCAGTGCTTGGCAAAAGGATTTTCTCTGTATCAATATGCACTGATTATTTTCATAAGAGCGGGTGCCAATATAGTGCTAGAAAGAAAACGAATTAAAAATGGGTGGATGGAACCTCTGAAATACAGGGTTTTAAAAATGTAACTTATGCTAGAGATTTGCAGTCTTGTCTTGTACATTGTTAGATTATTCAAATTTAAAGAAGCTGTGTTAGGATAATTAGGGTAGATTTTAATCATGAACCTATCTTTATTTATGTAGCACCGAAGTTTGGTTTTATTATGCTAAAGCTATTGTTAGCTATATTACAATAGCTCGAGAAGTTGGTGCTCGGCCAGATTCGGGGAACCCAGGGTTCAAATCCTGCTGTTCACTCCTTGTGATTTTGCTCAAGTCACTTAACCCTCCATTGCTTCAGGTACCAGCTTAAGATTGGAAGCCCTCTTGGGGGGGGGGGGGGAGACAGGAAAATACTTGTTTTTTCTGAATGTAATTTGTCATGAGCTAAATCCAAATCCAAGCTCTGAAAGCAAAAGAAAAAAATATTTATCTCTTCCCTCTGCTCTGTCACTGAGGAAATAATGATGAATCTCATCAGCACATTCAACAAAAGAAAAGAATTGATTTCCACAGAGGGGAAAAAGTCCAAAACAAACAGTGGAGTCCAATGTTGCGGATGTCGGCTTTATTAATATCAGAAAAAAGGTGTTCACAATCTTAAAATCTTTAAAATATATCCACAACTTGAATCAATGAAGAAGACTCAACATGGTCCGTGTTTCGACTAAAAAGGTCTTCTTCAGGGGTCCCGTTTGGTCTCTTCTGAGATTTAGTGGATAGAACAACCTTATTCAATTTACGATGCGTGTAGGTTTATATCCACTAAATCTCAGAAGAGATCAATCGGGACCCCTGAGGAAGACCTTTTTGGTTGAAACACAGACTGTGTTGAGTCTTCTTCATTGATTCAAGTTGTAGATGTACTTTAATGATTTAAGATTGTGAATACCTTTTTTCTCATCAGCACATAGCATATCTGATAATTTAGTCTGTGCATTTCACAAAGGTGCGTTTTGTGCTAGCATAGTTTTCTATACTTCCTAGCTCACCCTATCTAACCATGTTTAACTTTTTGGGAGGTTAATAAAAATAGAATGCTGTTTTAAACGTTTCTGTTTGTATTTCATTATCCCCTCCTCCCCTTATAGTCATAGGAGTCAGCTCTGTGGGTGCTTGAGCACCCCCGATATTGAACAAACTCTTTGACTGTGTCCAGGGAGAGGCAATTTCCAGTGGGTTTTACATCCCCAATAATTTTTAAAAGTTGGTTTCTGTGCTTATGGTAGTCAGTTTGCAATTTAGAATCAGAAGATGTCACTCGCTTTTGAGGCCTGGCTGTATGTAGGGGTATAATCTAGCACAGGGGTGTCAAATGTCAGTCCTCGAGGGCCACAATCCGGTCAGGTTTTCAGGATTTCCCCAATGAATATGCATGAGATCTATTTGCATGCACTGCTTTCATTGTATGCCAATTAAGGAAATCCTGAAAACCCGACTGGATTGTGGCCCTCGAGGACCGACATTTGACACTGCTGATCTAGAATGAAAGATTTGAAAAGTTAGTGATCTTTTCTCAGCCTGTGGTTGCACTTTTGACATAGAATCAAGTTTCTGTAGGAATTCTGTAAGTGTTACTTTACCTATCCCAGTTCAATGATACATTAAAAAAATTGCACTGAATATAATGCTTGCTCATTTAGAACTATAAACACATCACTGGCAATATGCCTCAGTCCATTTTTTTTTTTTTTAGAGCTACCACTTCTGTCAGAGCTGCTAAGTGGTTGAGCTTTCTCATGGAGGCCTATGTATGTCTTCCTGGGTTTAAGACTTGCCTCTTGGTGTTAACTGTCCTAATAGTATCAGCAAGAGTATTAAAAAAAAAATAAAAAAAAATCAACAGCTATGCTTGGATCACTTGACAGCTATATTCTGTGGGTAAGGGGATAATGCTGATAAAAATGCCATGTAATACATAATTGCCACAATTGTGGTACTGAAGGTAGTATCAGCACCTATCAGCTGAGACCTGAATCAGGACCACAAACTCATTTTACATAGAATGCTAAAGAGCTTTAAATATTCCAGGTCAGTATTTCTCAACTTAGTCCTGGAGTACCCCCTTCCCAATCAGGTTTTCAGGATATCCACAATGAATATTCATGAAAGAAATTGGCATATAATGGAGGCAGTGTATGCAAATCAAGTTTATGCATATTCACTATGGATATCCTGAAAACCTGACTGGAAAAGGGGTACTCCAGGACCGTGTTGAGAAACACTGTTCTAGATAAGAACATAAGAATTGCCACTGCTGAGTCAGACCAGTGGTCCATCATGCCCAGCAGTCCGCTCACGCGGCGGCCCTCTGGTCTAAGACCAGCACCCTAACTGAGACTAGCCCTACCAGCGCACGTTCTTGTTCAACAGAAACTTGTCTAACTTTGTCTTGAATCCTTGGAGGGTGTTTTCCCCTATAACAGCTTCTAGATAATCCCTCTTATTACCATTCTTCTGAGCCATAGGAATAATGCTGGAACAGAATCATCATGGGTGGCCCAGATGTTGGAATAAAAATCCTCTAAAACTTTCTTATCTGCAAAAAGTGATGAAGAAGAGGGAAAAGCAATGAATGGCTTTGAAACAGCAAGAGTAAGGGTTTTATATAAATCATTTTGCTATTAAAAAAGTAATTTTTCTTGGGGTAAAGTAATTGGTCTTTATGCAACACAAAGCATCTGTTAAAGAATTTAATTTACTCTGAATCTACCATAGAAATGCTATAGTCTGAAATAAAACACTTCACAATAAACGCATTGTCAGTGATTACTGTGATTTATAATGCCTGCATTTTAACAAGGAAGAATCGCCTTTCATGAAATCCATACACGATATGTACTATATCAGAAGGATTTGCAATAGTTTTCACTTTGCCACAAGCCCTGAGATTAAAGCAAGGCATGTATAATGGGCACATTTTTTTTCTCTCAAGACTGAATTCTTAATTAAGGTCTACTTCGGCATGCTTCTTTGCTTGTCCTTTGAAGACTCTTCAGATGATAGCAGTAGCAGTGTTTCAGAGTGAAGTCTAAATCATTCAGGCTTTGAGTTCAATTATAGATAGGATGTGGGGAGGGATATTTACTATCCAGGTTGAGGTGTGTTTTACAAGAGGATATGCTGAAAACAGACCCTTATAGAATACTTGTAAGGATGTGTGGTGCTGCTTATCATTCTGTACTCCAAGTGCAGTGGGAGTAGTGATTAAAAAATACTGTAAATGGGGAAAAATGTGCAACACCATTCTACATGAGCATGGGAGCAGATATTAAAATCACTACTCCTTAATCTATATGTACATTAGAAAATGACACAGGGATTATTAAAGCTGGGAATGGGATTAGAAACTGAGGAATAGAGGAATTTTGTGGGAGGTACTTTGGGGTGGTAACTATTCTGGAGGGAAGTCAGATGGGTGGGGAAACTGGATAAATTGGAGGAAATAGGATGAGTATGGGGGAGGGGATTTGGATGTTATGGGGATGAGGAGGTCAGATGTTAGGGAGGGATCGGAGCAGGCCTTACTTTGACCTTTAGATCTGCTCCTACAAGAAAGCACTTATTCCTTGAGGGAGGTATAAATGCTGATGTCTAGATTTACTCTCATTGATGTGGATTCCCCTTATAAGATACGGCAGTCCTACATGTGGATTTCCAAACTACGGTACTCCCTCCTCTTACCACACATACAGGAAAACAAAAAATTGACATTTACACATTTATGCAAATATACGCATGTAAATACTGCTATTTACATGTGAGAAAGCTTCAAAGTTCTTAAATTACATTACATTTATTGACTTCTATTCCACCTTAACCTTGCAGTTCTAGGTGGATTACAATAAGAGATAAACTAGTCATTTCCAGCGAGATAATAATTCAGTGTGTTATACAGTATATGATGGCATTAGCTCATCCTAACACATTTCCTGGATAACAGAATTTTTTATTTCCTTTTCGGAAAGTTCTAAATCACAAGAGGATTATGAAAAATTGCAAGAGAATGTTACAAGACTGGGCATCCAAATGACAGATGCCATTTATGTGTGCAAGTGCAAAGTGATGCATGTAGGGAAGAAGAACACAAGCTATATATGATACAATTTCCACTTTAGGAGTTGCTGCCCAGGAAAAGAATTTTAGCTATCGTTGATAATGCGTTGAAACCCTCTTCTCAGTGTGCAGCAGTGGGTATAAAACAGAATGTTAGCAATTATTAAGAAAGGAATGGAGAATAAAATTGAGAATATTATAATGCTTTTGTATTGCTCTGTTATGTTACTGCACCTCAAATATTATGTGCAGTTTTGGTTACCGCATCTAAAAAAAAAAAAAAAATAGTGGAATTAGGAAAGATACAAAGAAGGGCGATGACAATGATAAAAGAGCGATACGATTGATAAAAGGTATGGAAACCCTTTCATATGCTGAAAGATTAGAGAAACTGGGGCTCTTTTCCCTGGAAAAGAGGAGACTTAGAGGGGACATGATAGAGACTTACAAGATCATGAAGGGCATAGAGAAAGTGGAGAGGGACAGATTCTTCAAACTTTCAAAAACTACAAGAACGAGAGGGCATTTGGAAAAGTTAAGAGAGGACAGATTCAGAACCAATGCTAGGAAGTTCTTCTTTACCCAGAGGGTGGCGGACACCTGGAATGCGCTTCCGGAGGGTGTGATAGGACAGAATACAGTATTAGGGTTCAAGAAGGGATTAGACAATTTCCTGATGGAAAAGGGTATAGAAAGGTATAGATAGAGGATTACTATACAGGTCCTGGACCTGATGGGCCACTGCATGAGCGGACTGCTTGGCATGATGGACCTTTGGTCTGACCCAGCAGAGGCACTGCTTATGTTCTTATGTAACAGATTGATGATGATCCAAAAAGTAGAGGATAGAAGATGTCAGGCCTATTAATGAATGTTCGGTCGAAAGATGTTGTCGGAAGCCTGTTTGATGTGGATGTAAAGCTTCAATTTTCTCGATGAACTTTGAAACCTGATTAAAGACTATTTTCTCCATCATTTTTGCTATAAACTAAAGAGGATTTTTGCTATCGGTCAAAAATTGGTAAGGTCATTCAGATTTCCTTTCGGATCTTTTGGGATTGGGTGGATAGTTGAGTGTTTCTATGTTTTAGGAATGATCCCTTCCTCCAAACTAGTTACAATAATTTTATGGATGTATTTGCCAAAAATATTGAAGAATTTTTTCAAAATGCATGGTGGAAGTGAATTTGCATCTGTACTTTCTTATTCATCGCTTGGAACAATCATTGTATGTCAGGTGGTGCAAGCGGTGTGAACTGAGTGCATTTTGAGGTTGGGATAATCGAAGTCTGGTTGAGTTATCTTCAAATTTTTTTCTGTTCCCAATGCATTTTTATGGGAGAGGCAATCCCAGTAGTTGCAGCATTAGAAACATTGATATATTGGATCATTACAATTAGGGAATTACTCTTCAAATTCCCTCTCTCCTTTTTTCTACTATCTGTTGCTGTAACCTGCCATGTGGAAGATCCTCAATTTAACTCCTGAATTAGCTTTTATGCTTCCTGTGTTGCCTGGGTATGCGATGGAGGCCATGTTCAGTGGCTTCCTCCCATTCCCCTCCCAAGGGAACGTGGCTAGGAATTTTAGCTATTGCTTACTCTTGTCACCTAGAAACCAGACTTAGAATGTATACATAACAGGGGTTATTTAAAAAAAATTTTCTTTTGGGGGGGGGGGGGCAATATTAGATGTAAATGATAGCTCATTATACTATGCGTAGCAGCCAAGTTCTAATTGAGCTGGAAATACAAATGAGCATAAGGTTGCTGCTAGGTCAAAAATTCAGTAAAAGAAAATACAATAAAATGAAGCTGGAGACTGCAAGCGTGAAATTAGGATTGTTCAGGTGAAAGCAGGGAAGATGATGGTACCCAGCTATACAGAGTTCTCATAAAATATCCTTATAGTTTTAATGGGCAAGTTGATGATTTTAATTACAGTATCCTCTTGAATCCAGTTGCAGTAGTAGACTTGCTCACTGAGGTAGTTTTTGTAAACGTCTGCGAATGAGTTCTCAAGAGAAATATATATCTTAACATATTAGGCGACTACTCACTGTGTTTCATTTGCTTAGAAGGTCAGTCATGCTGAAAAAGTAATTTGTCTTCCAATCATATTGTCATTTCGTCCAAATGTTGATATCTTGCGGGGTGACAGTTGTAATAAGGAATGAGTGGAAATGATGTCAGCTCATAGGAAAAGCACTTTTCAAGTTTATTAGGATTTGATATACCGCTTATCAAGGTTATCTAAGCGGTTTTTACAATCAGGTACTCAAGCATTTTCCCTCTCTGTCCCGGTGGGCTCACAATCTATCTAACGTACCTGGGGCTATGGAGGATTGAGTGACTTGCCCAGAGTCACAAGGAGCAGCGCGGGGTTTGAACCCACAACCCCAGGGTGCTGAGGCTGTAGATCCAACCACTGCGCCACACACTCCTTACCAAGTTCAGCTGGCTTCTGTTGCATCCTGTGGTGTAAAAAGGTTGGTGTGTTGCTGAATTTAAACTGTAACCACCTCTGACCAGGGAGTTGAGTGAGGACTGGAAGATTATTGGTATTAGCTGTTGATTTAGCCCTCTTGTTC
Organism: Geotrypetes seraphini; assembly: GCF_902459505.1. NCBI lineage: Eukaryota > Metazoa > Chordata > Amphibia > Gymnophiona > Dermophiidae > Geotrypetes > Geotrypetes seraphini. Next base: position 8,602,943 of record NC_047098.1, on the reverse strand, counting down.
AAGCATTAGAAAAAAAAAAAGTGAATTTTCCTAAAGATCTTGATAAATCTATTTGACTTCTGCTGAGGCATGTTGACCTAGGGCATGTCCCAGTGATTTTTGAAACTTAACTGTATTTCCTTTTGCATTGGTAATAAAATTGCTTTGTACCAACACAATGCAGACTTCAAAGAAAAACATCTGAATTAAGAAATTGAGAATTGAGAAACTATAATAGTCTGTTACAAAGTTGTTGCCTTAAGATCTTGGTTTTTATCTTTAACTCTGCCTTACTGCAGATAGTCCCCCCCCACCCCCCCAATATCATTCATTTAAAATATACCATTTGATGAGTCAGGTCATACCTGTGTATTCTAAGTCACTCCTAATATAGATATCATCGTGTACATTTTTTTAAGTTTACAACTTTATTGGTCATTTTAGTTATATAATAAAAGAAAACAAAATACAACTTGTCAAAAGGTTGTGTGTCTGTGTTAAAGTCCTGCTTAGGTCTGTTATATGATGTCTCTAGAATTGTATGTTGGCTGTGTTGATAGTCCTTGTCTGTGTGTCGTCAATATTGTTATTATCTTATTGTGTATATTTTCTTGTTCTCCGCTTTGAATTGAAAGCAGATTATAAACAAACGAACAAACAAAATGAAATATCAATACTTGCTATACAGTAAGAAATGCCCTATAACCTTCTCACACCCAAATTACCAACTCATATACAATAGAGTCTACAATTGGTATCAGACATGCACATAATCCCCCATTGTGAAGTACCAATGAAGAGGGGCCCAGATTTCTCATAACAACCAGTTTTCTCTGTAATAATAGCATCATATTTGTATATTAAACACAATGAGTTTCACCAGAAAGAAACCTAACTCATGTTTTTTCAGCACTTTTAAGATAGTTTGAAATGCAATAGCAATCATTATTTTAAATTTCCCATTTTTTCTTCAATTCAGCTGGCACACCGATACAAACCCAAAAAATCATTGATGGGGCTATTGTTTGAGAGGGGGGTGGGGGGAGAGAGCTGATGCCAGGGGTATCTTTTCTGGGAGAGGAGGAGAACTGATGATGAGTGAGGGCAGGATATATTTTGGCAAGAATCACCTTGCCATACATGTTTATGGGTAAGGAGCAGGTGTAAATCCTAATGTCGAGGGATCAGGTCATATACTTGCATTCCCCTTCTGCAATGGGGAATAAATATGCTAATTTCAGCCCTGCGTACTCTATACCCCCTTTCAAAATAAAGATAGATAGGATATACCCAAGTAAGTATCAGGCTTTCCAAAATCAAATTTTATACATTATGCAATATTCACATGTACATGCCAATATTTATAAAATGAGGCCCTGTGTTTAGTCCACTGAAAAATTGATCATTTCTTCTGTACCAGGTAGTGTTTTAGATCAATCTTGTCAGTTTGAGATTTATATTTTACATTGTAGAGAATTAAACATCTATGTCCTAAAAGATCGATGTTGCGAGTTACACTGGCTACCAAGAACATTTTGGCTTTGGCAAAGTGCTCCTGTTGAGTAGCAGTCCATTGGAGGGATTAAGGGAGATAGTCCCTTTAATCCCCCAGTGTTTTTTGCCCCCCTTAAAAGCCAAATTGGCAAGGGAAATACACATCTATATTTCTAAAATAACAAAGATAAATATGTATTATAGAATAGTAACAAACATGTATATACTGGCACATACACATCAAAATTTATACTGCATAATCTACTTCTGTATTCTTTCACGAAAACCTGGTGATCATCAGGTCACTAGGACCCAAAATAAGGCGGTGATGGCACCCATCATCATCAAATCTGTATGTGCTAATTTTCAACCTGTAGAAATTTTCAATATATATTTTTTAAACAGATTTTTGCTGCACACATGTTCATTTCTGCTGTATTTTAAAACACCTACCTAAGCAGATACTAAAATAGTAGTGAGATGGAACTGAACCATCCAAGTTAGGCCATCTTCTATGTCCTGTCCATGTTTTCCATCCTTTTTATTTCTTTTTCAAAAAATTGGATTTACCCATTCCTTAAAGAAAACCTTGGTTTCCTATCTGCCTCATAAAAACGGATGTGCCATATATATTCTCTCCTATACTTGCCATCCAGAACGTTACATACAAGTATTTCCTCTTTAGTTGTGTTTTTCTTGCATAAACATAAACATATATAGTAAGATGTTTAAAATTGTATGTAGACACACAATTCTTTTAGACTCTCTGGGGAGAGTTTATATTATCTTGTGTATACTTCTTGTATCCATGTCAATAAAGGTTATATTCACCATCCCCCATTTTAATTAGTTAATTTTCATGTTTGGTTTTATTTCCATCCGGGGGGAGGTTTATCAATTTGGGCTGTTGTTAAAATGGGTTATTTTGGTACAGGGTCTCTTTGCTTAAAGACCCTCTTATGCTAAGCCATGATAAAGGGTTTTACCATGGCTAAATGCTCAGATGCTAATTAGAATTCTATGAGCGTTGGAACAGCGTTGGAGCATTTAGGAGTCCTAAAGATTAGCGCATCCATTATATTCTTTGGGTGCCTTAACATTTAGTGTGCGTTAAAAGAACCCCTTAGTGCTCTGGGTTAAGGTAGAAACCTCTATCGCAGCAGCTTAGTAAAAGGGGAGGAAAATGTTACCCTGTGGTAAAATAATCCAGTATAACAGTAGCCTACGTTGATACCTTCCCCCTTAATTGTCCCCACTACTTCTTTAAATAGTCAATGTTTTCCTTTTATCCAAACTAGGGTACAGAATTTTCGAGAGCACAGTGATTTTCGCCAATCCATCTCTCTCAACCATCAATACAGGTAAGTCTTTCAGTTTTAGAAAATGCGTTTAATACTCTCTATTTGTACATTCATAATAATGGTCCTCCTTTATATTGCCAAATATTTCATCTTCTTTCCAGAGCAGCAGGAAGTTCTCTCTGTCTCTGTGGAGGCATTTTATGGTGACATGGCTTCAGATTTTTCCAAAGTTTATTCTAGACCTGAAAAGTTCACAGATTATTTTATCAAAGTAATTATTGTTTCTAAGTTTATAGTAGGCAAGGCAGGTAAAAAATAACTTATCTGCAAAAAGGCTAAAGCAGAATTCTTTCCCACTTTGTTGCCTGTCAGTTAAGGGTAAGGTTTGGCTTTATTTCATATACTTCCTAATGGGAAAAATCTAGGCTGTGTAAGATACTAAAAATGCTAATAAACTGCATTGTGGATAGCAGAGGTAAGAGAGGACTTTCCTGCTGATTTCCTGTTTGAAGTTTACATTTCTATCAATTGTTAATTGATTAATAATTGGGCTGTTGCGTTATTGTACCCAATTATTCGAGCTCCCCAAATTCGTATTACTAGGTTTTTATTACACAATCCAAGTTTTCAGCATTGTCCCTCTAGTCCTGCAAAGCTGCTACAGGCTTATAAGAGTTTCTTGAGACATACGGTAACTCCACTTCACAAAACTAATTTGATCTCCATGTATTAATATTCACAGCACTTGTATGTAGCTTATTGATCAGTACTGATACCAAAATTTTAAAGTCTTAAGACCCCATTGTGTCTGGTTCTTTTTCTCTCTTAAGCATTCCCTTATGAAGAGCCTCCACAAACATTTTTACATTGCGTCTGCTTTTAAATCAGTAGTGTTTTGTAAAATTCAACTCCTAGGCCACCATGCCTGGGAGACCTAGTTAATTCTAGTGTTCTGATGATTTTACATTTCTTCTTATGTTATAGGTTGAATAAATATATGCAAATTTCCTTCATCTTTCCTGAGGATTCTCAAATTTCAGAAGAATTCTTCTCTAATTTTAAGATAATGTGATACTTGTATGTATAAATCCTTACAATATTTACAAAGCAGGTCTGTAATTTCTTTAGTTTTTGACCTAATCTATCTATCCTTGCTTGTATATTTTCTAAAGGTATATGTGGTAGTATCCCAGGACAAGCAGGCAGCATATTCTCACATGTGGGTGATGTCATCCACAGAGCCCTGATGTGGACAGCTGCAAAAGCATTTTTGCTTTAACAACTGTAGAAAATTCATGACTGACCGCACCACAAATGCGCGAGTGCCTTCCCGCCCGACGCAGGGCATGCCTCTCCTCAGTTTGTTTTTCCATGGAGCTAAGAAGTCGGCTTTTCAAATTCTCTTCGTTTTTTAATGCCTTGCCTTCCCACTCATGCTTATTTTTTCTTTCTAATTCGTTCTTTTAATATTGTTCTTTCGGTTTAAAAAACAAAACAAAACCAAAAGCTAGGAGTTTTTATTTGCCCCATGGGCTTTTTGTCAGCGAGGCCTCTTTCAATCGACTCAGCCTCAGACTAAATTTTGACTTCCTCGTCGATGTCCTGTTTTTTTTTTGGGGGGGGGGGGATCTTCACTTCAAGCACAACGACGGACTATGTCGCAAGTCATTATGGTATTGAGTATATTCATGCCGACTTTACTGCGACCACCTGGCGTTTCGCCTAATTTCTTGAGGGTTGCATTTCATTCTTAGCCCTCTGTAGGCGAGATGCAACACTTTGGATACCGGCAGGCAAGCCTAATGGTTACCAGTGTCTTCCATCTAACACCAGCATCGACCGGACCGAAGATGTTGATAGTACCGATGGGATGTTGATGGTACCGATGGTGTTGGAGATACCGAGGCTTTCAATACCGAAGCTACTGGTGCCCAAAAAAGGGGGGTCATTCAGACCTGTGCTGGATCTCAAAAGAGTCAACAAGTTTTTCAGGGTTCGCCATTTCCGTATGGAGACAGTGCGCTCCGTGATTGCAGTGGTGAAACCTGGGGAGTTCCTCACGTCCCTCGATCTGAAAGAGGCGTACCTACACATTCTGATCTGGCCTCCGCATCAACGATTTCTTCGGTTTGCGATCCTAGGCCAACATTATCAGTTTCGGGCAATGCCCTTTGGTCTTGCAACGGCTCCCCGCACCTTTTCAAAGGTGATGGTGGTGGTGGCAGCATTTCTGCGCAAAGAGGGAATTCGTGTACACCCTTACTTGGACGACTGGTTGATCCGTGCCTCTTCCAGGCAGGAGAGTTTGTCGGTGACTCAGAGAGTGATCTCTCTCCTCCAGTCTTTGGGGTGGATCATCAACTTTCCCAAGAGCTCTCTGTCCCCGTCCCAGTCATTGGAGCATCTGGGAGTGAGGTTAGACACTTGTCTGGGTAAAGTGTTTCTACCCCGGGACCGGGGAGAGAAGTTACAGTCTCAGGTTCGTCTGCTTCTCAGGTCGCCCAGGCCTTGGGTTTGGGATTATGTACAGGTTCTGTGCTCGATGGTGGCGGCTCTGGAGGTGGTCCCCTGGGCCCGGTTCCACATGAGGCCATTGCAGAAGTCTCTACTTTCCCGGTGATCCCCGGTGTCGCAGGACTACGATCGGCGTCTCCGGTGGAGTCCTCAGGCGGCCCGCAGCATGCGGTGGTGGCTCAACAAGTTCAATCTATTCCGGGGCATGCCGCTGGCGACTCCAGATTGGGTCGTGATTACGACGGATGCCAGTCTTCTGGGCTGGGGAGCACAGTGCCTGCAGGCGTCGGCGCAGGGTGTTTGGTCCTCGAGGAGGCCCAGTGGTCGATCAATATGCTGGAGTTGAGGGCGATCAGGCTTGCGCTTCTGGCGTTTCAGTCCATGATTCAGGACCGTCCGACCAGGGTCTTTTCGGACAGCGTCACAGCGGTGGCGTATATCAATCGCCAGGGGGGTACCCGGAGTCCTCAGTTGGCCGAAGAGGCGATGGTTCTGTTTCGATGGGCGGAGGTGCATGTTCCTCTTCTCTCAGCGGCACACATTGCGGGTCACGAAAACATTCAGGCGGATTTTCTCAGCAGAAATCTGCTCGATCCAGGCGAATGGGAGCTGTCCGCTCGGGCGTTCGATCTGCTGGTTCTACGGTGGGGTCTTCCGGAGATGGATCTCATGGCCTCGTCCCGCAATGCGAAGCTTCCGTGGTACTTCAGCAGACGCAAGGAGCAGGAGTCGGAGGGGGTGGACGCGTTAGCCCTCCCGTGGCCTCCGGGTTGCCTTCTGTATGTATTTCCTCCTTGGCCGATGATAGGTCAGGTGTTGCACCGCATCTCTCGCTTTCAGGGCAGGGTGATCCTGGTGGCTCCGGATTGGCCGCGTCGGCCGTGGTACGCGGATCTGATACAGCTGTCAGCGGGCGATCGTCTGACGTTCCTAGTGACTCCGGACTTACTAACTCAGGGTCCAATATCCATGGAAAATCCATCCCACTTTGGTCTTACGGCCTGGCCCTTGAGCGGTCGCGGCTGAGACGTAGGGGCTATTCGGAACAGGTTATTTCAACTCTTCTTCAAGCTAAAAAGATTTCTACCTCTGCCTCCTATGCTAGAGTCTGGAGAGTTTTGAGTCCTGGTGTAGGGTGCAAGGTATTTCGCCCTTCCAGGCGTCTCTGTCGGCTATTCTTTCCTTTCTGCAGGAGGGCGTTGCTAAAGGGTTGGCCTATAATTCCCTGAAGGTTCAGGTGGCGGCCATTGCTTGTTACAGGGGTCGGGTCTCTGGTTCTGCACTCGCGTCGCAGCCCGACGTGGTTCGATTCCTCAAGGGGGTTCACCATATCCGGCCTCGTGTGAAACGTACCTGTCCCGCGTGGAGTCTTACACTTGTCCTTGGGGGATTGCGGGCGGCAACTTTTGAGCCTTTATCTACTGCTACTCTGAAGGATGTCACGTTGAAGATGGTGTTTTTGGTGGCTATGGCTTCAGCTCGACGGGTGTCGGAGTTGCAGGCGCTATCTTGCAGGGATCCCTTTTTGCGCATTTCGGATGCTGGGGTGTCTGTTCGGACGGTGCCGTCCTTTCTGCCTAAGGTGGTTTCTTCCTTTCATGTGAACCAGTGTTTGTTCCTCCCGGCTTTTCGGCGGGAGGATTGGGGGGAACGCTTCTCGTTGTTGCGTTTCCTGGATGTGCGCCGGATTGTTCTGCATTATTTGGGGGTGACTAACGACTTTCGTCGGTCGGATCACCTGTTCGTTTTGTTCGCGGGCAAGAACAAGGGTATGGCTGCATCTAAGGCTTCCATTGCTCGTTGGGTCAAAGAAACGATTGCTTCGACCTATTTGATAGCGGGGAAACGGTTGCCGGAGCAGCTTCGTGCTCATTTGACTCGAGCGTTGGCTACGTCTTGGGAGGAGTCCAGGGGTCTTTCCTTGGAGGAGATTTGCCGCGCGGCTACTTGGTCTTCTGGGAATACCTTTTCGAAGCATTATCGATTGGATGTGGCGGCCCGTGAGGAGGCTAGTTTTGGCGCTTCAGTTATTGCGGAGGCGGCATTGGCTTCCCACCCGGTTTGAATTTTGCTTTGCTACATCCCACTTGTCTCTGGATTCATCTGCTACTATGCTAAGGAAGGAAAAATTATGTTCTTACCGGTTAATTTTCTTTCCTTTAGAAGCAGCAGATGAATCCAGAGCCCCACCCTTTTTTGTGTATGCTATGCCTGTGGTTTGTGTGCCAGTTTCGGTTGGGTTATTGTTGGTAGTTGTGTTCTTTAGTTTAATGTTGGAATTTCGCTACTGGAAAGAAGTTTTTTGGATGCTCATTCTCCTATACCTGGATGCTTGGGCAAGGAGCATAACTGAATGGACAGGAGGAATACCAGTATATAAGACCACCTGTTAATCAGTTTCTCTATCTCCACCTGCTGGTCGATGTGAGCTATCCCACTTGTCTCTGGATTCATCTGCTGCTTCTAAAGGAAAGAAAATTAACCGGTAAGAACTTAATTTTTCCTTCATTATTGTCTGGAACTTTTGTCCAGACGGGATGGGCCCTTCGGACTCTCAGTATTTCAAATTTGATTTTCTACAAGGCCCAACACTCCCACCATCCCATTCTGGTTAGCTTGGAGGTCACCCACATGTGAGAATATGCTGCCTACTTGTCCTTGGATAAAGTACATTTACTTACCGTAACAGGTGTTATCCAGGGACAGCAGGCAGAGATTCTCACAACCCACTTATCTCCCCTGGTTGACTTCTTAGCTGACTATCCAAACTGAGGAGACACGCGCCCTGCGTTGTGCGGGAAGGCACTTGCGCATGCACGGTGTGGTCAGTCGCGAACTTTCTACAGTTGTTAAAGCAAAAATGCTTTTGCAGCTGTCCACATCGGGGCTCCGTGGATGTGAGAATATCTGCCTGGATAACACTTGTTACGGTAAGTAACTGTGCTTTACGAGATTGCATCAAGCTTGCTTATAATTTGTTCATTTACATTATTTATACTGGTAAAAGTGTATATTACTTATTGTCCTTTGTATCAATAAATCTTTTAAACTTTTTGTTTTTGTCATTTTTTTGTGTAGTTTCTGCTTTAATTTGAGAAATGGATATGTTTAATTTTTGTTTTTTTATTTTTGGCACCAGAATTGTTCCTGGCTTGAAAAATAATGAAGATTATTATTCTAGACTATAGACAGGGACCTTTAACAAAAACCTAATAGGCAATGTAATGAGCATTAAAGCACAAATTCTGCCACAATAGATATCCAACAAATCACAAACTCCCCTAAAAAATAAGGAAGTGTCACTGGGGATATGGTACTCCAACAATAATAAATAACTAGTTGACATTATATATTATATTATATATATATCTATATATATAAAATCGGAGGTATGTATGTGTGTGTGTGTGTATGTGCCGCGATCACGCAAAAACGGCTTGACCGATTTGAACGAAACTTGGTATGCAGATCCCTCACTACCTGGGGTGATATGTTCTGGGGGCCTCGCGACCCACCTGCACACGTGGGTGGAGCTACAAACAGAAAATCAGATTTCACCCATTCATGTCAATGGAAAAAATGTAAAAAGCTGCCATTCTCACTGTAATTCAAAAACGGCTTGACCGATTAGAACGAAACTTGGTATGCTGATCCCTCACTACCTGGGGTGATATGTTCTGGGGGTCTCGCGGCCCACCTGCACACGTGGGCGGAGCTACAAACATTAAATTAGATTTAACCCATTCATGTCTATGGAAAAAATGTAAAAAGCTGCCATTCTCACAGTAATTCCAACTACCTGGGGTGATATGTTCTGGGGGTCTCGCGGCCCACCTGCACACGTGGGCGTAGCTACAAACAGAACATCAGATTTCACCCATTCATGTCAATGGAAAAAATGTAAAAAGCTGCTATTCTCAAAGTAATTCAGAAACGGCTTGACCGATTTGAACGAAACTTGGTATGCAGATCCCTCACTACCTGGGGTGATATGTTCTGGGGGTCTCGCGGCCCACCTGCACACGTGGGCGGAGCTACAAACAGAAAATCAGCTTTCACCCATTCATGTCAATGGAAAGGATGTAAAAAGCTGCCATTCTCACAGTAATTCCAACTATAAAACACTTTCTATGACACTATAATCACTAGGGACATCGTTTCTATTCTACCACGGACACCATACATATAGAGTTTGTATGTTCTAACTTTGTTTGTAACTGTTTCCTTCATGCACCCCAGTTTATAATGTTATTACATTACATGAGTACTCACATATGCTGAACTAGGAACACTGGTTCCATTCTGAACCGGGAAAAAACTGCATGGAGTTTCTTTTCAACCTGAGTTTCCACATATTGAGTTGTTTAAATCAATACTGAAACTTTTGGATGCCACTTATTCCAACAGATCTTCCTTTTCAGTTTAAGAGATTGCAAATTCCAGTGAGACTTGCATTCTCTATCACAATCAACAAATCACAGGGACAGACTGTTACATACTGTGGAGTGGATTTAGGATCCCCCTGTTTTTCCCATGGACAACTCTATGTTGCTTGCTCAAGGGTGGGTTCACCCAAGAATTTATATGTTCTTGCTCCTGGAGGTGAAACTAAAAATGTTGTTTATAATCAAGTTTTGTGTTAGTTGTATTGTATTCATTTTGTCAAATATTTCACATTATAATTTGAATATTGTACTTTTTATAAAGCTGTTAAAAATAATTTCATTCACCACTATAAAGTATCTTTATTTGAATCCATTTACAGTGTTATTGCTTTAATTAAATACCCGTGTAACGCCGGGAGAGAGAGAGAGAGAGAGAGACATGTATACGTATATTTAGAGGATTCCATTGAGGTTCATTATTGTCTCACAGTTAGTGCCTGGCAAATTTTTTTTATTCAGTTTGAAATGTCAACTAGTTATTTATTATTGTTGGAGTACCATATCCCCAGTGACACTTCCTTATTTTTTAGGGGAGTTTGTGATTTGTTGGATATCTATTGTGGCAGAATTTGTGCTTTAATGCTCATTACATTGCCTATTAGGTTTTTGTTAAAGGTCCCTGTCTATAGTCTAGAATAATAATCTTCATTATTTTTCAAGCCAGGGACAATTCTGGTGCCAAAAATAAAAAAACTAAATCGCAGTGTAAGAGCCAAGACCACTACAGTAAAAAGTGGCTGGTATCTAGGGCCAGGGGTTAATACCAGCTACTTGTATATCAAATCTAAAGTGTACTTCTCCACAGTGTCTCTTCCTCTAAACCTGCCCTCTCCCATACATCCTTTATCCATGTTTTTCCATCTCGCTCCATAAAATGCTCTTTTCCAGCCCATTCCCAGCCAGCCTCATTTTTCACCAGTCACTCTCCCTTTCTTGGCCCTTCCTTCACATTGGGTGTTTTCCCCTTCTCTCCAGTTTAATTTCTCATATACCAAGGCTTGATTGTGAAGTCACCTTTGGAGCAGTTATTCTGTTTTCCTCTAGCACCACATGACTGTGAGTGAACTTGACTCACATGGCGCTGAACCTTTGCTGTTCTGTTAGTCTCGTAAGAATAGTGCAGGATTTGGGTAACATGTAGCTCAAACTCAAATCAGAGCTGCATGGTGTAGGTTAGAAAACAAAACTGTTCTGAACTCCCCTGGGAGAACAGTATAAAAAATTGAATGAATAAATTAATAAAATATAGAATCAAACAGGCTATGTAGTTATACAGTACATGTTACATAAAATTATACATGTAATGAAAGATAACTCATCTAAAACAGTAAGACCCTGATTCTAGTAATGGCACTCTAAGTAAGTGGCAGGAGGCGTCCTACCACCACCTAACATACCGAAATTGTTTTAATTGGTAATAAACAGTGTAGTAATTGACCACATCATATAAAACCCATTATAAAATGATTTTTAAAAATGGAAGCACCTAGGGGTGCCTCCAAAATGGCTGCCGTCTACAGAAGCGCTTTGGCATCTAACATTACTGTAGGTGTGCCTAACATCCAGAAGTGGCTTTAGGTGTCATAAAGTGCCTCCATAGCCACATTTCTTGTGAAACGTAAGTGCCAGAAATATAGGCCTTTAAAACCTTGGCCTACATTTCTGGCACCTACCTTTTGCAAAACCATGATTCTAGAAATGGAACCAATGCGTGAGTGACACATGATCGGCAGCCATTTTTTTAGGAGGCCACCAAGAATGGCGCCATTTATAGAATCCCAGCCCTAAGTAACCACTAACATTGTCATTCTATCGAGTAAATATTTATTACAAAATCTGAATTTCCTTTAGGCCCCTAACGGGGACTTCTTGAAAAGCCATGTTTTCAGACTTTTGCGGAACAGTGCATATGCAGTGGTTGCATGAATTTCAATGGGAAGTGAGTTCCATACTTTTGCAATTAGATAGTTAAAAGATTTGCTGATAAAGAAAAGGCTGAATTGCTTAACAAATATATTTTTTGCGGGGTTCACTGCTGTTGCTTTAGGTTTTCTTATATGGCAAGATGACCCCCTAGTTGTGTTAATGTGAGACTATCCGTAGAGGGTCATAGTCATCATTTTGAACCCTTACAGCTAGTAGGGTGATAGCAGAAAGAGCTTACTTCATGAAAAGTATAGTACATTTATTGCTTCCCACCCCCTAAAAATCTGTTATAATATTCCTGTATGACCCTTAAGGGTTGCAATGTACTTATTAGATAAGGGGGCAGAAGGATGTTGGTAGCAGTCATAGTGACTAAGGGTTTTGGCTACTGAATACAGTGTAGATGATTAGATATGGAGGTCTGACTTCAACATACTTGGGGTTTTTTTTTTTTTTTATAATCTTCAATCAAAGATATAGGAACAACTAATTCATACCATATTTCTGCGTCTGGAGCAGAGCTCCCCAAACTGCATCAGGACCCCAGTTGGTGTCATAAAACCCACATTTGGGGTCACAACCTAGGTGGGATCTCTATAAGTGTATCATTCTGTACCTTGGGGGGAGGGAGGTTACATAGTTTTATTTGGCCATGATCATGGGTCACATCCATAAAATGATTGAAAAGCACTGATCTAGGATACGTGTATTTGTTGAACTGTCCTCAGCTCGAGGATCATTACTTGGAAGGAGATTTTTGGCTTTTTATGTTTGTACTGTATTCATAAAGTTCCCCCTGGGTTTCCTAAAAATTGGATTACTAATTAATTGGATTATTAATTATTAATTTTTGGTAGTTAAAATTCAAAGCAAAACTCTGCTTTGTTTCACCATCCTACATGCTACACTTAAATAGCTCACAAGATACTCATTAGTTCAGTGATAAGAAACGGGAAATCTCAAGAGCTTAATATCAAAAGCATGTAGTTGATCTCATCTTTATATTTTTATACACCATTAATGCCCACAATGGAAAAAAGTAGCAAACTATGACTGTAATAAATTGGTATTAGCAAAAGTGTTCTCTGCTCAAGAGATCTTTGTCTAAATAGATGAAAATGTAGACACAAAAGTTTTGAATAAAAACTTAAGTTCTTGGAGTAATATAATTACAAAGCAGCTATGGAAGGTCCAGAGGAGTAACAAAAAAACACTGGAGAAGTAATGTTCCTGATATGGACTTTATTAATAAATCAACTTAGTAATCCACATAAAAACCTCTAGGACCCTGTACTGTATGCTGGGAGTGTTGGAATTCTTCTCTGTGGACTCTACAGGGTCAATTTCTTTGCTCTTGTTTAAGGTCCAGAGGAGTGACAATTGCATCTTAGTAAGATTAAGAATAAGGAGCACTTCAGAATATACCTTTTGAAATGCATCTACAAGAAGAAGTGTGGTGAGGGATGAATAATGTCTTGAGTTTTGTAGAAATACATAGCAAATCTGTTTAAAAAAGAAGGCTATTCGGGGCTCTTTATTAATGACCATTGGCAATTTTTCTGGCCAGTAGACAAAGATCAGAGCGAAATTCTTTGTCTCCCAGTTCTTGGGAAATGGGAGTCAATAGCTACAGTACGGCCTCCTGTGTATCCTAACAGAACCTAGATTAACGAGGTAAGAACCTAATCTGTCATTAGTGTTCTTTTAAAAATGCTCCCAGCTTGTACTTTCATGAAGCTTGCTCGATATTAGAAAGTTTGTCATATCCCCCTCTTTCTTCCAGAAAATAAATTTCAAATTTTGTATGTCTTTCTCTATACAATTTGCATTTTTTGGTAGCAATACAAACATAAATGAATAAAGTGAAGTAACAGGTGATAAAATGACTTCTGTGAGGTCACATAAGTCAGTGATGTATCAGGTAATTAGAATGTTTAAGCCACAGCTGTTCTGTCTTACTACTACACCACAGAACTAACCACAATTTGATAGTGTATTTCTTATTTAAATGCCTTTTTACTTGTGTAAATGGAGATTGCTTGATAGAGCTGTAATGTGTGCTAGTGAAATTATGCAGTACAAACTGAAGTACAGTATCCTTCTGTATGATAGTTTGAATTAGCACTATGTAACAAAAGTTATTGAATTTGAGGTCTTCCATGCCCTGACAACATGCACTCAGACTGCATCATGCTGATGGCTCTTCCAGTGCACCAACTAACTCTCCAGGAGGAGATCCCAGCTATGTTCAATCAAGAGCTTTGGGGGCTACTGCAGATGCAGTGCATACAGGTTTTAAAGGTATCTGCCTTAGTCAATGTATTTTGAGGAATCTGACTCAGCTATCTTAACCACTCTGATTGAGGGTCTGCTAAACTTGTCAGCAAAATAATCCTGTGTCATACCTTCTAATCCTTCCCCACCTGAAAGGTGTAAAAATATCTTATCAGAGATTTTATAAAGCCTTTACTGGCTTTATAAACTGATGGCTCCAGCTCTTCCCATTAAAATGGAGACAATGTAAAAACCTTGCTCTGAGCTTTTTGAGCTTCTTGATAATGAATCACAACTAACTGACTGTATCAAAATTCCTTTACACAGGGTCATGAACGATACCCTAGTTAAGAACTGGGAGACCCCTCTATTCACTTAGCTCCTAAAACAAATTGACACAATGTACGGAATACAAAAGTGTCCAGGGTTTGAAAGAACACAACTTCCAACATCACTCTCTAATTGTGGAATCTGTTTTCAGGATTTCCCCAATGAATATGCATTGAAAGCAGTGCATGCACATAGATCTCATTGGGGAAATCCTGAAAACCTGACTGGATTGCGGCCCTCAAGGAGGGACTTTGAGACCCCTGTTCTAGAACCTCAGCAGTGGCAATTACTATGCACCATTTGTCTTGGCTCAGAGTCTCTGATCTGAAAACATAAATCCAGGAGTGCCTCCTTCAACAGGTAGTACTCATCTGTACAGACAACCTACAGACATACTGTCTGAACAAACAAGGAAGCAAGGGATATGAATTGGGTTGTTACTCAAGGGATACTTCTCAGGGCAGTATATTTGGCGGCAAAGCAGAATGTGTTGGCAGACCAGTTGAGCAGGTTTCTTCAGCCTCATGAATAGTCTCTCAGCATGACAGTCTTGCGTCTGATTTTATCTCAGTGTGGAATGCCAGGCATAGACCTCTTCGCTTCCCAACAGATCAGCAAACTTCCACAATTCTATTCCAGACTCTGTCACATTTGTCGGATGCCTTTCTACTTTTCTGGGGAAACAAGTTCCAGAATGTATTTCCTCCAGTTCCTTTGATAGGGAAAACTCTATTCAAACTTCTCCAAGAACAGGGCACCATGATCCTCATAGCACTCCTTTGGCCTTTCCAGGTTTGGTTTCTACTCCTAGAGCTCTCAATTAGGAAACCGTGGAAATTGCAACTGTTTCCAACAGTGCTAACTCAGAACAAAGGGTCCCAGACTCCCTACTTCATCCCAACCTCAGTTCGTTAGCACTAACAGTGTGGTTTCATTCATCAACTGGGTAAATATTTTCTGACTCTCAGCTACAGTATCCTCTGTCATTGAAACATCTAGGAAATCTTCCACCCAGTGCTGTTATCACTTCAAGTTGACACGCTTCTGTTCCTGGTGTGCATTTCATTTTCTGGAACCCATCTCATGTCCACTTCAGTCCATCCTTGACTACATTCTCTACCTCTCTAATTCTAAAATCCTATTTGGTTAGAGTTCATCTCAGTGCTATCATTGCATTTTATTTCTGCCTGCACAACAAACTGTAGTCAGTTTCATGAAAGGTCTATTCCACCCAAAACCACCTACCACTTGGGATCTTACAGAGAGAACCACGTTAAGATCCCAAGTGGTAGGTGGTTTTGGGTGGAATAGACCTTTCATGAAACTGACTACAGTTTGTTGTGCAGGCAGAAATCTTATGAAATCTTATGAAATCTTCCTTTCAGCTGCTTACATCTTGCTATCTCAAATTACTCACTTGGAAAGTCATTTTCCTCATAGCTGTTACTTCTGCAGGCCGGGTGAGTGAACTTCAAGCTCTTGTACTGGGATCTTCCCTATACAAGGTTCTATCACAACAGGGTAGAGCTTTGAACACAACCAAAATTCCCCCCTAAAGTAATTTCAGAATTCTTCCTCAAACAAGCCATTCAGAGTCAAAGCATCTACGTCACCTACTCCCACCAGATACTGCTTAGTATATATGTTTTATTGTCATGTCTATATTGTAAATTAAGTCATCTCTGTCCTGTTTCGATTATATTGTGGATGTACTTTGTAACATGTTCTGGGCTCCTTGGGAGAACAGGCTAAAATATTGAATAAATAAATAAATAAATTTTGCCTGTTTCTTTCCAAAGCCACATTCTTATTCTGGAAAAGCAAGCAGCCCTTCACATCTTAGACTGCAAATGTGCTATGTCAAACTACCTGGGTCCTCCCAGCTCTTCTTCACCTTTGATCCTAATAGGCTGGGAGGAGTTGTATCCAAAAGAACCATTTCCATTTGGGTAGCGGACTGTATCTCCTTTGTATACTCAGGTTGAGTTGATGCTACAAAGCTGTGTTAAAACCCACAGTGTATACCTCGGTAGCTCATTTTCGCTCTGCATCTATTGAAGAAATCTGCAAAGTGGCTACTTGGTTCTCAATCCATACATTTACTTCTCACTAGTGTTTAGAACACAACTCCAGAGGAGACGGTCATTTGGGCAAGGAGTTCGCACATGACTTTTAATTAGCTCTAATTACTGTCAGTTACAAGGTGTTGCCAATTAAGTTGTACGCTTGCAGAACCTTAGGCACCATATACAGAATTTGGGGGATAGTGCCTAAAATGTGCCTGCCTCTTTGACATTTCAAAAAAAGAAAGTGGGCAAATTTAAGAGGCTCTTTTAAGGAGTGGCCTAATGATTAGAGCAGCTATCTCAGCACTCTGAGGTTGTGAGTTCAATTCCTACTGCAGCTCCCTGTGACTCTGTGCAAGTCACTTAACATTTCATTGCCCTAGGTTTAAAATAAGTACCTGTCTAAAATACAGTACACTTTGATTGTGTAAACCACACAGAAAAAGTGGTGTATCAAGTCCCACCCCTTTTACCAAGATGTGCTAAGAAATGGGTTTAGCTCATTTTAATGTGGGACTTTTCAAACACACCAAGATCATCTCTATTGCATCCCTAAAAACGGGACTTTTTTCCTCTTTGCAGATTCCATGCTAATTTTTCCATTTAGAAGACACTAAGGGCTTATATTAAATTAACTTTAACCATCTGACTGTTCACGCTTCCCCATCCTTTCCCTGCCACACCACAGCCCCAGCAAAAAAATAAAACGGAAAAAATAACACACACTTGATATGTACTAAAATGTTACCTACCACAAAACATTTTAATGCACCTTGTGGTAAGCATTTTCACAAACACTGAGGGCCAGATTGGGATTGGAACTTGTATGCCGCCTTTTTGTAGTTTTACAACTCAAAGCAGTTTACATAACAGGTACTTCAAGCATTTTCCCTCTTTGTCCAGGTGGGCTCACAATCTATGTACCTGGGATAGTGGAGGATTAAGAGACTTGCCCAGGGTCACAGGGAGCAGCGCAGGGTTTGAACCCACAACCTCCAGGTGCTGAGGCTGTAGCTGTAACCACTAAGCCACATTCTCCTCCTACATTGTAAACGTCGCTAGGTGTGGCTGCTAGACACCACATATAGAATCCTATCTAATGGTGCTTAGGTGTCGCTCGGCCTCCTAGAAGTAGGTACCCATATATTAGGCCAGGTTTTACTTGGCCTAATTTACTGATGCCTAAATCAACTACGCCTATTCTCAGTTGAGTGTTGCTAGGCATCCTAAGAGTTTGGTGCCAAACTATTAATTGGCTACATATTGATTGGCTGAAAATTGGTATGGTCAATTGCCCCGCCAGTTGAGCGTGGTTTCTGAAGCTAGGTGTCCTCGATTAGGGCTCCTAGTGGCGCCTAATGTAAGCATCCTGCACAGAATCTGGTCCTAAGTGTGCATTAATGCTTAATGCCCTTTATTGGACAAACCCCTTAGTTTCCCTGATGTCGAGAAAGAGCTGTAGTCTCATCTAAAACAAAACAAAAAATTGTCTTGACATTGTTGAGGAAAGTTAGAATAAAAGTTGACAGTGGCAATGTATATTTCATTGTTTATCTAGACTGGAAAGTCCATTCTAGGGGTTACCAAAGAAAAGTTCATGCTCAGGTTAGTAAATTTTTAATATTTTGTTTCTGGAAGGGAAATTATTCATATGCTGTAGAGGAGTTTTGACTTGTATCCACTAAATTATGTAAATGGAATGAAAATACAGTTCAATAAAAAAGTAATAAAAAATCCATAAAGCAACATTGTAACAGGAGTGATGCCAAATAAGTAGCTGCTTTAGTTAGGAACCTGACATGACTGAGTACCAAAAGCACTAATGTTTTTTTTAAATCTATGAATGCAGTTTTGCAATACATTGGTCAGACATATTGCAATGCTGCTTTAAGTACATACTTAATTACTCAAATTGTGAGTTTCTTAACTATGCAGATAAAACAAAGCTAGGTAAAACAGCTAGACTAAGGTAAAGACAATGATCAGGTTTGGAACTGGGCAGGCTCTCTACATGGCAGTACATAGCATGAAATGCAAGACTGGGACTGGTGGCTCAATAGAATTAAAAGGCCTGAAAACTAAACCTAAAATTGCCAAAACCAATACAACCAAATATTTAAAAAAAAAAAAACCAACCAAACAGCAATATAGAAAAGGCCATAGTCCCTCACTATATTGGCCAAAATGGGCAGATTACTAGAAAGTTTAGTGTATAAAGTAAACTACAACACAAAACAATGAAAAAAAGAGAGTCCTCAGTACTGGGGAACTGCAACTGGCAGTGTAATCCCAGGCAGACAACTCATGTTGACTAATCTAATGGCTATAACCTAAATGAGTTCGCCCGGTACATCATAATGTCTCCTATCGAGAAAAAAATAATAATGAGTGAAAACTTTTCAATATACTCTCCTCATCTGGCAAAATATGAGTTTCTTAAAAACTGTTATCTTCAATTTACTTTCGCTGTTCATACCACAAAACGCCAAAAAATAAATTATATAAAAAGACAATGTAAGCGAAAATCCAACTTATCTGAGTCCAAAGGAAATTAGCCACTGCCCGACAGAGCTCCGTTTCGCTGTCTTTTTCAGGAGCAGGAACCCAGTAGTCCTTAAACAGCCCTTTCTATATTTATTGCCAATTTTTTTATATTTTGTTGTATCAGTAGAATTCATCACTAGATCATGAAATCAATTTCAAATCAAGGCAATAGAGATAAAGGGCTCCTTTTACAAAGGTGCATTAGCGTTTTTAGTGCACGCACTAGATTAGCGTGTGGTACCTGAAAAACTACCGCCTGCTCAAGAGGAGGTCTAAAAAGTCTCTGGATAAAACCAATAGGAGATAATATTTTTTTCATTCAGAGAATAGTTAAGCTCTGGATTGTGTTGCTAGAGGTTGTGGTAAAAGCGGATAGTGTTGCTGGTTTTAAGAAAGGTTTTGACAAATTCCTGGAGGAAAAGTTCATAATCTTATTAAAACATGGGGGAAGCCTCTGCTTGGCGTGGAATGTTGCTACTGTCTGGGATTCTGGAATCTTGCTATTTTTTTGGAATTCTGTATAGAATGTTGCTACTCCTTGGATTTTGGTCAGGTACTAGTGACCTGAACGGGCTACTCGGCTTGATGACCCAGTAAGGCTGTTCTTATGTTCATAACTGAACCAGCTGTTAAGAGATTTGCCAGATTTGCAATGTCATTTTAGACTTTGATAGTTGTTAAGATGCATTTGATTGAAACATTTCATTACTTTCCCCAATGTCCTGCTGAAATACAACAGAAGGAAGAAACTTCTAGGAACTCAAAAGAAGGAAAATGGATCCTTTCGAACAAATAGGGGTCAAGAGAAACATTGTAAAGGGGCTGCTTTTTCAGTGTGGTTTTACATATTTTTGAAAGATACTTATTTTATGCCTGGTGCAATGAAGTGTTAAGTGACTTGCCCGCAGTCACAAGAAGCTGCAATAGGAATCAAACTCACAACCTCAGGATGCTGAGGCAGCTGCTCTAACCACTGGGCTACTCCACCCGTTGTAAGGGAAAGCAGTAATTTCAAGGAGCAGAACAAAACAAATATAGACATAAAAATGATTATTGTGTTGCTATATAAACTCTGTTACTATATAGATCTGAATATTAGCTGATATAAGCGCTTATAGAACATTACACTGACGTGAAGAGATGTTCTGTGTAGAATGTTGAAAATATCAATATGGCATAGGTAAGAACTGAGGGTTTCTTCATAGAGCAAAGAACAGAGCTGGATGTTATTGTTAAAAAGGGCTCCTACAGGTCTTACACACATTGTGTAGTAGAAAGATCAATGAACACCTCATCCTGAGTGATAAAATTTGAAGGAATGGAAAGAAGAGGGGACATGAAGACTAAATTTTACAACTGACATCAGTATAAAGACAGATGTTAAATTTTTAATGCTATAAAATGTAGCAGTTAGTAGAAGACTGGGATAACTAATGTGCTGTAAGGGCATGGTATTTAGAAGAAAGGCAGAGAAATACACTTGTAAAAGGAGACTTTGTGATATGTCCAGCATTAGAATAATAAAAAGATGAGAAATCATGCCTTAAAACAGATAACAGTATAAACATAGGGCTCCTTTTACTAAGCTGCGATGGCGTTTTTAGCGTGCGCTGAATTGCTGCGCGTACTAAACCCACGTTGCACGGCTAGAACGAACGCCAGCGTCTAGCGCGCAGGGCAATTCAGCGTGCACTAAAAGCGCTATTGCAGCTTAGTAAAAGGAACCCATAGAAGCATGATGGCAGATAAAGCCTAAATGGCCCATCCGCAGCATCCACTATCTCCTCCTCGCCTTATTGGCTAAGGCTCTTTACACCTGCATTGTGATGTCATAGAACTTTATGGTTATAGAAACATTGTATTAACACACAAAATATAATTGGAGTATAAATCTATAAATATGAATCTTCTGTATATAAATACTTATTCTTCAAAAAAGAAAATTCCTAACTAAAAGTATACTAAATAAATATATAAATATATAAGTAAATAATTAATAGTGCTCAGTGATAGCCAATACGAACTCCAAGAGCATGGGACTCTGCCAGTTCAGGCTTATATACATCATAGCACTCCTCCCTTCCTACCTCTGAAACAGCTCAAGATCAAAAAACAAAGGCTTTAAGTAAACATCAAAGAAAGAGAGAGAGAGAGAGTACTTATCTCTGCTGGAGTTGTGAAAGTTGTAAAGAGTCCCGGGCTTCTGTTGCTACTAATCCTTAAAGTGCTAGGTGCTCCAAATCCAAAAAGAGCTTCGTGCCTCAAAACCAAAAAAGTGTTATAAAAAATCCAAGTCCAGTTTCCAAATGGCCCATTCGCAGCATCCACTGTCTCCTCCTCTCCCTATTGGCTAAGGCTCTTTACACCTGCATTGTGAGGTCATAGAGCTTTATGGTTATAGAAACATTGTATAAACACTCAATCAAAATAATGGGAATATAATCTATAAATAATTAAATTCTCACAAATACACATAAGGCTTCTTAACACAGAGAATTGATACTCAAATTAAAAAAAAAAAAAAAATGCCATCAGTTCTCACATGACTCGCGAAAACTGACTGCAGCCAGTCAGGGAGTGGCGCAGGGCCAGGCTGAAGTGCGAAAAGCTTGCTCCTGCCTTGTGCACCACTGGCCGCAAGATATAAGGAGGCAGTCATCCAGTGAGGGAGGGGCAGGAGCGTGGAATGCTCGCTCCTGCCGATACACCACTGGACTACCATAATTTAAAAAGGTATCAGGGCGGGGGGAGGGGGGTATTAAACAATTTTTTTAATTTGCTCCATAAAACGCACAGACATTTCCACTCACTTTTGGGGGGGGGGGAAAAGGGCATTTTAGGAGCAAAAAATACGGTACATACAATACATACATACAGGAAATGGTTTACTGTTACCATTAATTGTCAGTTCTGTAGTGCTACTAGATGTGCACAGCACTGTATACAAACATGTAAGGAGGACACAATTAGTTGGGACCTCTGCTGTTGAACTGGGTTTATGCTTTGGGTGTCTTATTCTCTTGACTTTTCCATAAAATGTTCACAAAATAATTTGATTTTACCTTTTTAGGATTTTGAGACCATTCCACATGTCGCCCTCCATGTCTACATTGACCTAATGACTCAATGGTAATGCCACTTGTGAAGGAGCTGGGTTTGATTCCTATAGTCAAATCTTTCATTCTCTGGGTTTGGCTGCACCTGGAAGTGCTGCAGAGGCAGCTTCACAGCCCCTCAGGGTGGAGAATAGAGAGAGAGAGAGCTGCCAGCTTCATTGCACATTTTAATTAAGCTAAGGATTGAAGGTCTTAAAATTTTTGTTTACATGTGGAAGCCAGTTGTTGAGATCCCTCTCACAAAGCCTAGTGCAAGTCCCTTAGGGCCTGAGGACTGTTTTCCCAATATGACATTGCCCAGTGCCAGCAGAAGCCAATGGTTTCTCTTCCCCCATGCTGACCCTTGCGCCCTGCCCTTACCCAGTTTCTTTCTCTTTCTTGTTCTTCTGCAATCTGCCCTTATCCAGTTTGTCTGTCTCCCCCCCAAAAAAACCCCCAACCAACCAATCCCAATCCCTTACCCCAAACAAGTCAACCTCTCCTCGGGCACTCCTCTTACCTGGTCAGCCCTCACCATTTTCTGACCTACTAGGCAATCCCTCATAAGAAATTGGTCTTTACTTCCTTTTGCACTGCTATCGGATGCAGCTGTGACTGAAAAAGAGGCTGTATGTACCTTGCATCCATCATGACTCTCATTAAGCTGCAAAATCCAGAGCAAGTTTCTTAGCATCAAGTCTCACAAGACTTCACCAGACATTTCTCTATCACACAGCTTAAAACTAATGAGAGCCAAGATACATAAACACGCCTCACATTCTTCAGCAGTAGTAGCAGGAGAATAAAATCCCAGGCACTGGGGTTTAAATTTTAGGTGCCATGGCAACCTGGTGCCTGGGATTTGTCAAGCCTTGAAATATTGTATAATTTCCTGTAAATCACCATTTTGTTACATTGCATTTCCCACATATATGCTGTAATCGAGCAAAAAAATATGCCATCAAGATTGCAGTTTATTATGGTATAATTTGATTAATAACAATGTACTTAAGAGTTTGGTTTTATATGTTTGTTTCTGAAATACTTTAATTGTATGCTTCTTTGGAAAAATACTTGTTTAAAGATGCTATTTCAATTAGAGTTAGGCCAAAAGCTTTACTTGCCATGCCCCAGAAGAGTAAACCAAGAATCCTTATGTTATAGCAGATCAGCTTGAAGATAGTTCATTTGTCAAAAAACAAAAGTAATTTTTTTTCTCATTTATTACTGCATATATATATCCCAAGAGATTTCATTTTCTCCCTAAAGGTCTGTTGAATATAATGGCAGTAAAAATGAGGTAGCATAAGAGGAAAAAAAGCCAACAGTATGTATTCTTTCTGATTCTTTATTAGAAAAGCTGTTTTAGGAGAATCAAGTATAACTTGTATACTGTATATATTTTTGAGTTTGAGAAAGCTACTAAAGAGCACACATAAAAGTTTGCAACTAGTTTTCTCTCAGTTGAAATTTTAAGATTTTTTGATGTGTGTAAGTAAGTTTTATTGTAATAAAAAAAATTGAACACTTGACATCGAATTGCTTCATTCTGTTTTCTAAAAGCTCGGAAAAGTTAGAAGACCATGTTGCTTCATTGGGAATTTCCAGGTTCTTACTACAAGGGTGGTTTGAAAGGTTTGGTAGAAAAGCAAGTTGAACAATATAGTCTCCATTGAGGGTTATACACATGGAGGGGCATAATCAAAAGACACGTCTTAGTCAAATTTGGTCGTATGGCACTAGATGCCCAAAGTTGGCAGTGGGAAAATGCCCATGCTCGAAAAATATGTCTAGAATGTACTGTATATATTTTTAAAATTGTGTATCTGGACGTCCAGGATTTTGTTCATCCAGACCACCATCTTTATACCACATTTTCGACCAAAATTTCTTCTAAGTCCCAAACGGCCAGAACAAGATCATTTAGATATGGGAGGGGCCAATCTTGTAATGGACTGGCCACCCAGACATGGCAACAGAGCAGTGGAGCACCTTACAGGGCACTGCTGTGAACTTCACAAAAAGGGTGCCAGATAAACATCTCACTGGAAATCCCTTTATAGGTTATGGTGAGCCCCTAAAACACCCCAAAAACCTACTATACTCGCCTGTCTACAACTCCAATAGCCCTTTTGGATGCAGGTGGCACCTACATGGCAGAGTAGGGTTGGGGGGGGGGTGTTGGTGGGCTCACATTTTCCACCATGAATGTAGTGGTTCACTAGCCCACCCCCTAGGCTACTTAAGACACCTGTGTGCAGCTTTACTAGGCTTTCCTATAGCAGTGCTGATGTTCCAGAGACAGGTATGTACTTTCTTATTCTGATATTTGTGGCAGTGTGAGAGGGTTAGTGGTGTGTGGGGTCTTTATGTTGTCTCTGCAGTGGTTATCCGGTCACTTTGGATACCTTTTTGCCACTTATAGAAGCATAGAAACACGATGACAGATAAAGGCTAAATGGCCCATCTAGTCTGCCCATCCACAGTAACAATTATCTCTTTCTCTCTCTGCTTTTGCATTGTTTAAGTCACAACGTATAAGTTTCGTCCAGGAAGTCTCAAGGAACATTTGATTATCCCTGCAGGATGACTAAGTCTAGGTCTGCACACCTCCCACCCAAATACTACCCTAACCACTCCTCCAGATACACCCCTTTCAGCTCTGGGCGTACAGCAGCGTTCAGAGGTCTAAAAAGTCCCTGGATACGTCCAGAAATTCATTTTGATTATCAGCACTTGGACAACCTTTAGGTCATCCAAGTGCTGACTTGGACGAGTTTTTAGACATGTTTAAGTTTCGATTATAAGCCCCTTAGTCCAGCAAGTTTTCAATTTTTTCATATCGTAGGAAATATAACTTATGAAGGAACTGGAAACTTGCTGGACTAAGTGTATAGCCCTCGATGTTTAACTTGCTTTTTTAACGAAACTTTTCAGACCATCTTTGTATGCAGACATATTAGCAGTATTTTCTTATGCATGTATAATTTAAGGATATTTGTACAGTGCTCTCTAAATGGCTGAATTGATTCATTTTAGTTGGCCAGGACAGAGGTCATAAAGATGTCACTTTATGAAAAGAATATGCCACTAGTTATCTGTGAATGTGTTTCATTTATTTTATATTTTACCTTATATTGTATTGATTTGCAGCTTCAAGCAGAACACATTTATCAGAGTTAGTCCTATCTAAAAACTAATTTCACTTCAAATAAGGAAAAAATTATAGACTGCATTTGCATGTTTTGACCAAAATACATTTTGCTACTTGGCTTTAGGAAAAGTGATTTATTTTTCGATTTTATTTATGGAGATTTAGGGCCTGATTCTCGAAAATGCCTGATGCCAGGCGGTGGTAGGCATCCTACTGCTGTCTGGCAGCCCATCAGGATGCGTGTTTTTTTTTGTTTTTCTTTTTAACTCTCCGAGGCAGGACTCCCACATTGTAGGCCTCCGGAGCTCATCTATGGAGACATGCAGCGTATCTACATAGATGCATAGTGATACTTAAGCATGTCCAAGTCTGAGTGTAGGCATGGCTTCACCTGAAAGTAGCCTTGGGCGGGCTTAAGTGTTGCTATGGGTCTATGTAGACACTTGGCAGATACCTTAAATGTAAGCCTGCAACATGGTGGCCTACATTTCGGGCATCTGATCGGGACTGTAGATGTGATTCTCTTTTGGACACCAATATGTGATAGCTGTAAAATTGACAGCCTAAGAACTTGTCCCCAAGTTGAGGGTAATGACCTAAATTTTCAATCATCTTCTATAGATACTGGCTAAGTGGACTTAGGCTGGGGCACATTTAGTAATCTGGAATGGGAAGATTTTAGAAAGCTATATAATAAGTATGTGAACTCATAGGGCTCCTTTTACAAAGGTGCGCTAGCGATTTTAGCACTACCCAAAAAATTACCACCTGCTCAAGAGGAGGTGGTAGCGGCTAGTGTTAAGGCCCTAACGCACCTTTGTAAAAGGAGCCCATATTGTTCTCTAGATTTTTGTCCTCCATCATTTATGAAAATAGCTCCTCTAAACTTTCAATTAGACTTATTTGGGTGGTTAACTTACATGTTAGAAATTGGTAAATTTCAATCAACTGGAGGACATATCATCATTGCTCCTATTTCTAAAAACTGCAGAGATTCAATTTCAACAGTAGCTAACTAAAGGCCTATTGCATCTATCTCTTTTTTCATAAAATTAATGGAAAGATTGGTCTATTTACAGCTGCTAGATTATTTGGAGCATTATTCTCTTTTGCATGACTTACAATCAGGCTTTAGACCTTTATATAGCACTGAGACAGTTTTAGCCTCCATTTTAGATAGATTGTACAATTTGTTCAGCAAAGGCTCCAGTGCCTTGATAATAATGTAGCTAGATTTAAGTAGCATATTTGATTTAGTAGATCATAAAAAATTGTTAGAATGCCTGGATGCCTTCGGTGTACACGATAAAGTTCTTGAGTGGTTTGAAGGCTTTCTTATATCGCGTACTTATCAAGTTTGGTTTAATTATGATTAGTCCAATAGTTGGAGTAATCCATCTGGCATTCTGCAGGGCTCACCACTGTCCCCTTTGCTTTTTAATATCTATCTGTCAACATTGGGCAATTTGAAGATTAAGTTCAGTTATGCTGACGATGTAACTATCTTGATTCCCATTTCCACCTCACTTTCTCAGATCAGCCATACAATCACTGAAATTTGCTTGATAATTGAACTAGAAAATGACACAGTGAGTATTACCCACAGGTAGCCACGGGTAACCCGCCGAAATGGGGGTGTAAAAAAAAAAAAGGTCGCCACAGGGACAGGGAGAAGGCCATTCACTGCCCCGTGGAGCGGTGAATGGCCTTGTCCCCGCAGTTAACTGAGGATCATGCGGTCCAGCAGCCCCCTCCCTCCTTCCAATCACAGTCCGGGCATCTCCCTCCCTTCCCCTTATCTTCGCTGGCTTACTTTAATTTTTATCTTAACAAGCCACCGGAGCCTTGAAATTGTGTGTGGCTGCTGGAAAGTCCTCCTCTGACGCAACTTCCTGCTTCCAGTTGTGTCAGAGGAGGACTTTTTGGCAGCTGCATGCGACTTCAAGACTCCGGCGGCTTGTTAAGATGAAAATTAAAGTAAGCCAGGGAAGGAAGGGAGGGAGGAAGCTGCTGCACCGCAGCGGGAAGGAGAGGACTGCTGGACCGGGCGAAGGGGGGTGGAGAGGAACAGACACTGTACACTTTGGTGGGGAATATATGTGGGGATGTTGACGGGGACAAATTTTTCCCTGTGTCATTCTCTAAATTGAACAATGGATGGTTTAATTTAAATTAAAGCTTAATTCAGAAAAGACTAAATTCTTCTACCCCACTCCACTTCAAAATTGTATCGAGACATCTGAGTTTGACTAAGTTGTAAACCAGGCACATAATTTTTCACTGGCTGCATATTTGAGATATGACCAGGTTTAGGAGAAGGGGATGGGGGGGATTTCTTGTATAAAAAGAAGAGAAGCATGATGCTTTCTGTTATGTATTCATATCATTGGTTGTTTTTGTTTCAAGGTGCTAGCAGGTCTTGTACCTAATTATCTTGTGGACTCATTTACATTTGCAAGATCAAAACATTTTAGACACTCACATGCTCTATCAACAATTTAGGCTACATCTAAAAACATATCTGTTTACTAGATCCTTTGGGTAACTGAAGTATTTACTAAAAGAATGTTGAAGATGAAGTAGTGGCAGATGTCCTCTATGACATAATTCGTGTCATGAGTAAAGCGTCCACTTACTCAGTTTCTGCTTGAACGATGTTATGGATCCAGCAATGGGCTGGTGATTCCACCTCCAAAGCAACTTTTAGCAGACTCCCTTTCAAAGGGCAGTTGTTGTTTGGGAAGGACTGGACTATCTCATGACCTGTGTAGTGGATTGTCGACCCAAAATCTTACTGACAGTAGGCCAAGAGCATCTAAAGGTGCTAGGCCCTCTAATTTTTGTGGCTCCAGGAGGTCTAGACAGTTTTCTGGAGTCGCATCCCAGAGATTCTGCCAGAGGTACAGGCAGAGATTTTCAGGATATAGACACAACCAGTCCTCAGCTCCCTCTTCTAAGAAGTTGTAATGCCAGATGGGGCGGCCTCTCTCAAGATTGGGGGCAGGCTCTCAGATTTTGTGCAGGCATGGGCTCTGATTTCGTCTGTCCACTGGGTTCTGGATATCATCCAGAGCAGCTGCAAGCTGGAATTGGCTCAGCTTTTAACAGATTGGTTTGTGGATTCTCTCATGGGACGCCTGGAAAAAGTGACCCGAGTGCAAGTCACTGTGAGAAGATTGTTAGACATTCAGGCCATAGAGCCTATGCCACCCTAAGACTCGGGCTCAGGCAGTTACTCTATATGCTTCATCATGTCAAAGAAAGGCTCCGATGATTGGAGACCCATTCTGGACCTTACATGAATGCAGCACTCGGGATCGTGCATTTTCGCATAGAGACGGTTTGATCTGTCATAGCGGCAGTGACTCTTGGAGAGTTCCTGGCCTCCCTAGATCTGACGGAGGCCTACTTGCATATTCCCATTTTCCCAGACCACAGAAAGTTCTTAAGGTTTCATGTGTAAGGATTATTGTAAAATAATCTCTCATGTTCTATCTACTAAATCTGTATTCTGGTTGTCCTATGAATATATAGTAATTGAAATATAGAAGGAATGGTAGTAACTTCATTAGAGTTTGAAGATGTACTTAGATACAAAAGAAAATCAAGAATTCTAATCACATCCCTTTCCTTGGTCAAAAGGTTCTCCATTCAGATGTTTTTGCATTTATTTGAAACTGCTCCTTTTATCATACAATGGGATCACATTAGTTATTGCGGTTCAGATGGCCATAGAAATCTTGTTCAGCATTCTGAAGGTTGGATGGAGATTAGAAAGTTAATTAAAGTGGGACTCAACAGTTTCTTAACATCCGGAATGAATGTTCTTGTTTGAAACCAAGTACAATTATATCTTTAGGTTGTATCCCTTTCTGTTCTGCCTGTTTCTACATAATTCATTTCTAGAATTAATTTAATGCAATGCATGTACAGAACACACAGGCTGTTATCTAAAAATGTTAACAAGGGCTAGCCAGCCACAGTGCAATGCTATTGTCTAATTAAAGTTTGAAAATGGTATATTAGATGTTATTAGTAAACAAAAAAACAGCTGCCCATCTTTAACAAAAAAAAAAGATTTTAATTTCACTCATTTAAATTCTAAAGACTAATTTTAGTCTGAAAAATGCATGTGCTACTGTATTTAGTCACTTTAGTTCAGATTCAGTTGCCAAGTACGTAGCCGCATTTTTCCAAGCAAAGACACCATAGAAACATGATGGCAGATAAAGGCCAAATGGCCCTTCTAGTCTACCCATCCGCAGTAACCATTATCTCTTTCTCTCTGTGGGAGATCCTACGTGCCTCTTGAATTCAGACACAGTCTCTGTCTCCACCACCTCTTCTGGGAGACTGTTCCACATATCTACCACCCTTTCTGTAAAAAAGTATTTCCTTAGATTACTCCGGAGCCTATCACCTCTTAACTTCATCCTATGCCCTCTCATTGCAGAGATTCCTTTCAAATTAAAGAGACTTGACTCATGCACATTTACATTATGTAGGTATTTAAACATCTCTATCATATCTCCCCTGTCCCACCTTTCCTCCAAAGTATACAGATTGAGATCTTTAAGTCTGTCCCCCATATGCCTTATGATGAAGACCACACACCATTTTAGTAGCCTTCCTTGCGGACTGACTCCATCGTATTTATATCTTTTTGAAGATGCAGCCTCCAGAATTGTATACAATATTCTAAATGAGATCTCACCAGAGTCTTATACAAGGGCATTAATACCTCCTTTTTTCCTACTGGCCATACCTCTGCCTATGCACCCTAGCATCCTTCTAGCTTTTGTCGTCACCTTTTCAACCTGTTTGGCCAACTTAAGATCATCACATACAATCACACCCAAGTCCCGCTCTTCCGTCGTACACATAAATTCTTCACCCCCTAAATTGTACCATTCCCTCTGGTTTTTGCAGCTCTTTCATTGTAGGAGACATAAAGCTGCAATATGACACATAAAAATTTAGAAAATGATGGCAAGTAGCAACCATATGACCTATCCTGTGTGCTCATCCATACCAGCTACTTAACTCTATAATCCCTTCCTCTTTCAGAGATCCTCTTTGCTTGCCATATGCTTTCTTGAATTCCAAAAATCCAGACTGCTTTGGGGATTTAGTCAGTTTGGATTTTCCAGATTCTGAAACAGTGCTTTAAAATTTTTAATTTAAGGAATAAAGAAGAGATGAACAAGCCAATTTTGTTGATTTATTCACTAACAAATGATGATTTGTGTTTGCTCTGATTCTGGATTGCTATATAATAGAGTGCTGTGGATAAATTGTGGCAGGTCCCTAGAAAAGTGGAACTTGCCACATGTCAATCATGAACAGGCGCCGCTTACAGAATCGCAGCTTGCAAAGACTCTAGGCACTGGGAATTTAGGCTAGGGTTTTACAGGCCTATATTTTTGGCACCTAGAGGGTCCTTGTAGAATCACGGTCAGCGGCAGTTAGTGGCGCTGGTCCAGTATCGCCCCTAAACACACTCACTTCCAAGATTTGGCATCATTAGGTGCTGCTAGACATGGATTCCAGTGCCTAATTTTTTTAAATTTTAATTGGTTTTTATTAGCATAATCATAAGAACATAAGCACATAACATAAGAATGGCCTTACTGGGTCAGACCAATGGTCCATCAAGCCCAGTAGCCCATTCTCATGGTGGCCAAAACCCAAGGTGTAATAATATTCCTTTCAACCAATACAGGGCAATCAGTGGCTTCCCCCATGTCTTTCTCAATAACAGACTATGAACTTTTCCTCCAGGAACTTGTCCAAACCTTTCTTAAAACCAGCTATGCTATCCATTCTTACCACATCCTCTGGCGCGTTCCAGAGCTTAACTATTTTCTGAGTGAAAAAAAATTTCCTCCTTTGGTTTTAAAAGTATTTCCCTGTAACTTCATCGAGTGTCCCCTAGTCTTTGTAATTTTGATAGAGTGAAAAATCGATCCACTTGTACCTGTTCTACTCCACTTAGGATTTTGTAGACTTCAATCATATCTCTCCTCAGTCATCTCTTTCCAAGCTGAAGAACCCTAACTGTTTTAGTCTTTCCTCATACGAGAGGCGTTCCATCCCCTTTATCATGTTGGTTGCTCTTCTTTGAACCTTTTCTAGCCCACTATATCATTTTTGAGATAAGGAGACCAGGTGCCTGTTGGTTAGGCAGCTGTTTTTAGAATCCATCTCTTAAAGCCTGACAACTTCAGTGCGAAAGACTTTTTGGTTTGGCATTGGCATCGAGCATGGCAGAAGACTTGGGATTCAACGCATAGCCTGTATCAACCTTGGCATTGTTATTGATGCTGCTTAGAGAACATTGAGCATTAGACTCTTCAAAGGCATGGCTCAGCATCATCTTTCTCCATGCCTCAACCATCAGGGGAAGTAGCACATAAGAAAGTTAAGAAGCATAAATGCTCTTTCCTTTCTAGGCAGGGCAAGGTGTCGTCCCAGGCTTCCACATCATTGGTGCATAGGAAGTGTCAACACACTGTACATCGCTCTCCATTGTTGCAGATCATGCCTTCTCCCAGGTGTGCCATAAACATCGAGCTCTCCCACACCCAGACAACAGGCACCACAGACTGCTTCCACACTGATGTCTCTTCCAATGCAGATACTGATTCTCCAGGAGGAGATCCAGGCTATGCTCAAAGAAGAGCTTTCAGGGCTATCACAGATGCAGTCTACACAAGCTTTAAAGGTGTCCATGCCTGCCTGAGCCCAGTCCAAGGATACATTGAGGCATCGATCGAGGATGAGATGAGACACCCTTGCTCAATGTCAAGCTTTGGGGTCAGCACGGATGTGTCATCATTAGCAGAGGAGTTATCTCCTGGGTCAGAGCATTGACCTCTGCCTCAGCACTCCTCATAAAAATATAATAGATGCCATACTGGGAAAGACTGGAGGTCCATCAAGCCCAGTATCCTGTTTTCAACAGTGGCCAACCCAGGTCACAAGTACCTGGCAAGATCTCTCGATACACAGTCCCAGATTTGCCTAGGAGAGAGTATTTTTTGAGGACTCTGACTCAAATATCTCAAACCACTCTGATAAGAATCTGCTAAATTTGTCAGCAGAAGAATTATATGGCATACCTTCTGATCCTTCTCCTCCACTTCTAAGGTGTAAGTCTCCACCAGAGAGCTGGCTTTATAAGGTAAATGGGTCAAGCATTTCCCATTAAAATAGAGATGAAGGAAGAACCTCGTTCAGAGCTTTTTCAGCTTTTTGACTTTGAATCACCACCAACTGAGTGTATCAAGGTTCCTTTACAAAGGGTCATGAAAGATATCTTATTTAAGAACTGGGAGATCCTTCTATCAGTCCAGGTGGCTCCTATAAAAATTGACACAATGTACAGAATGCAAAAGTGTCTAGAGTTTGAGAGAACACAACTTACTTCATCACTATCTAGTTGTGGAATCTGTTTTAAAATGCTCACACAGTTCAAAATCTTATGCTTCTGCTCCTCTAGGAAGGGAAGACAGAATGCTAGAGACTTTTGGTAAACACATTTTTCAATCATTCATATTCATCAATAAAATTATGGTCTACCAGTTCTATTCTTCCATTTATTTAAAATCTTTGTTAAAACAACTTTCAGACTATGAGGAATTATTCCCTCAGAGCAAACTTACAGAATTCCAATAGTTATCCAAGAACTTATTTACAAGAAAGTTCTTAGCTAGAGGCATATTTGATGCATTTAATGTTTCTTCTAGAACACTAGCAGGGGCAATTGCTCTATGCCATATCTCTTAACTCAGAGACTCTGATCTTGAAACTTCAGCCCAGATGTTTTTGCAAGGGTGCTGATCTGTGACAGTGCACATGGGTCCGTGTGACTGATACAGTGTCCGTACTGGGTTCCGTGGATGATGTCGCCCACATGTGAGAATATGGCTGCTGTCCTTGGAAAACTCTTGCTACAGGTAAGTATCTTTGATTTATGCTGTGTTCACAGTCAGTATTATAACATTGTTTATTTTAAATGAAGGAACTGAAATTTGCACATTTTGTTTAGAATTTTTGAATGTTGAAATGTTTATAAATTGTTCCTTTTAAAGTGCTGGGATTTGTTTAAATTAAATAGATTTAAGCCTCTGCATGGTTTAACAGAGTAATTTGTGCTCTTTCTTTGAATATTAAAACTGGATAAGATCCAAACATCCAGCCTTAAATGTAGCTGGAACTTCCTGGTTTTTGCTTTGGTACAGTCATGGATGATGAGAAATAATAACATCACCACACTCGTACAAGTTTACAATGCATTTTATCCAAGTACAATTTATACTCATTCTGTCTGCCTAGAAAGGATGAAAAGACTGAATTGACCATCTGAGATGTCAACCCATGAATCTCAAGTTTATACGTATAGCTTGTATTCATCATGTGAAAGAGTACAGGAAGACATGCCTCAACACCTAGGTGAAAAATGAGAGTACGATAGCTTTCATATGTAGAGATATTGATTGAAACCCAATATTACCATTTCTTCCAAAAGGTCTCTAGTTTGACTTGAAGTACACTAATTCAGGATGAAAAACTATATTTGATTAATTCCACTATAGCCCATACTGCCTTAATTGTCTGTACCTTGTTTGTTTAATTATTATGTATGTTACCTTGTAACCTGTTCTGAGCTCTCTGGGGAGGATGGGATATAAATCGAATTAAAAAAATAATTAGTAGTGTCTTCAATATGTAAATTAAAATTGCCTAAAACCAATGGGGGTGAGGGGTGGAAACCAGTAACAAATTTGAAAGAATCTCTGAATTTAAACCATGTGGTAATAAATAAGAAAGCCAATTGGTACTGGATCTTTCATAATCATGCAAAAACAAATATGAAGATGATCAGACAATCAAGTTTCAGTACTGACGATAATTTTAAAAATCTGGAAATTTCTCCAGAATCAGGTCACATATTGCTGATGTCTTTTTATTGACTGACCTAACATTTAAAAAGAAATACACTTATGAACATAAGAATAGCCTTACTGGGTCAGACCAATGTCCATCAAGCCCGGTGGACAATCCAGGTTCCTAGTACCTAGTTAAAACCCAACATTCCAGCATGTCAAAGAATAGCAAGATTCCGGAACCCCAATGAGAGGAACATTCTAGAGCTATGATTGTGATGTCATAATGCCTCATTCCACAGTGCCTCAGAGCCAACCTTAGCAGTGATGTCACAATGGCTTCATTGTCTTATACTTGGCACACGTAAGAACATAAGAATAGCATTATTGGGTCAGACTGGTCCGTCAAGCCCAGTAGCCCGTTCTCACGGTGCCCAATTCAGGTCACTAGTACCTGGTCAAAACCCAAGGAGTAGCAACATTCTATTCCACTGATTATGACTTTGTTGTTCTCATAAAGGGATTCGCAGCTGGAAGAGTACTTCCTTGCGCATGCCAAGAATTGGTGCAATAAGAATTTCTTTTGCTACCAGATAACCATCTATATTAGTGCTGCTTGAAATACTTTACATTCTCATTGGTGCTGTGAAATTTGAAGTTAATTTACCATGTGAAGCAGATCTAATAGAAATGCTCAGACACTTTGCTCTCAAGTGACTGCATATTGTCAAACTCTGCTGTTCAGTAGTTTGTGGCCAGCAGTGTCTATACACCTGCATTAACCAGTCTGTCAGAATGATCTTGCACACAGCCTGACAAGTTTCTGAGGAGCTCACATTAATACAGTAGGGCTGACTCATCACACAGATGGGCATTAACACACAAATAATGACCTTTATTTAGTAAACAATGTTGTATAAACTGCTAAAGGCTGAAAATGCATATGTCTTACTATCAATTTACCATCTGTATTTTTGCACTTGAGATCTCTGCTTTCTGCCTTTGTTCATTCTCTTGCCTGACGATGACAATAATGCTGTAATAATTCCATTTCCTTCCTCACTCGGTGTTACCACTGCCAAGCAGGATGTTATTGTACAAGTTAATACATGCTGCAATTGATGGTTCCCTCAGACCGTATCTGCAACTAATCACCATCAAACAGCATGTATTCCAGTGTTAACGAACACCTACAAACTTTGCATGGTTCAAAAGGCAAATGTTCCTTCCCAGTTCTCAGTGCAAATACTGTTCCATTGTATCAGAATGGCCTGCATGTCAAGCAATTTCATTCTCTAAATGCCCCTGGTATTTTATAAATAGATCTCTCTATATACTATATGGGTTGATTCTACAAATGGGTGTCCCGATTGTAAGTGGTGGTAGACATCCTATCTGAGGCACATTTATATAAAAAAAAAAAAATTCCCAAGGGAAGACGCCTACACTGTAGGTGTTTGTCACAGGTCTAGTGAGATGCATAGGGACATTTAAGCTTGTCCAAGGTGGGGTCTGGGCGTGGTTTCGCCCGGAACTGGCTTTGAACAAATGAGCTCCTGGAAGAACAGGATAGAAATTGAAATAAATAAATAAAAGTATCTTTAGGCATCTCCCTAGAGCTGCAACAGTTGTCTGAAATGTAGGCCTGCAAAATGCTGGCCTATATTTCAAATCGGAAAAGTAGATGTGGCCCGCTGAGCTGATTGCGGCATGGGAATCCCTGATCAACTGAGCCAGCAGGACTCCCTGAAAATGCAGCTTCAGAGAATCCTGCTGATTGGGGGGTAAGGGGGTAGGGAATATTCCTGCTGCGATAACCTGAGCCAGCTATGGAAGAGGACCCCCTGAAACCCACCCTTGAGATTGTCAGGAGGGGTGCCCATTCCCTCCTGCTGCTAGGCCCCTTAGATACCTTGACACCCCACCCTGAACCCCCAACACCCCCTGACACCCCACCCCGAACACTCCTGAACCCTCAAACATCACCTAACACTCCAACACCCCACCACAACATCCCCTGACCTCCCCCCCCAATACCTTTAGAAGAAAACCGGCAAGAGGAATGCCTAGTCTCTCCTGCCGGCAGGCCTGCCTCTTCAAAATGGTGGGCCTTCCCCTTCCTGGTGCATCCTGGGATGCACAGGAGAGGGGCCTAAGGCCTTGATTGGCCCAGATACTTAAGGCCCCTTGGCAAATCAGGGACTTAGACTGACAGCTGATATCGGCGCCCTATAGAGAATACAGTCCTTACTGCCTACAAAAGAGGTGTCATTAAGTGCTCACATGCTAATTGTCGCACACTAATAAGAAAATTATTGCAAAAATGTAAAAATTGCCCATTTTACTGACAATGTTCAAAATGGCTTAGTGCTAGAAGGGGCTATGATGTATGCATTACATACGGTCTCAAAATTAAAATTGGTGGGGCATCTAGCTGTGAGAGTGAAGAAAAAAAATTCACTTCTCTTTTCAGAATCTTTAATCCTTAGAGGCACAACAATTGCTTGTATGCACCCCCTTTGACATCTGCTTATTAAGGGTGTGAGACTGGAGTAATATTTCTGTGATCAGAAAAGAGGATAGATTTGCTTGTGTAAAACAGTTCAAAGTCTCTGTCTTTAAAGGTTAAGCAGAGAAGTCATATCAGAATGCCAACAAATATAAAAGCTGAAACAAAACTGACAGTGAAATGCTACCTTTTAGAGAATGATATTTAAGAACATAAAAATAGCCTTAATGGGTCAGACCAATGGTCCATCAAACCCAGTAACCTGTTCTCATGGTGGCCAATCCAGGTCACTAGTACCTGGCCAAAACCCAAGGAGTAGCAATATTCCATGCTACCGATACAGTTTATTTTATTTCTTATCGTAAAGAAATTTATAGGTTCTCTGTGACTCTTCATTATTAGAAATTTGAAAATGCACTATTAAATTGTTGTACACTGTAATTTATTCAATGCACTGCTTAGGTTTAAAATTGTTCTTTGAATGTGTATTTGCCATATATCAAGCACAGCATCTTTATTATCTGATTGAAAGCAGCAGTGATAAAAAGAATTCCTAGAATATCTGTAAATGAATCCAACCTACTTATGTAGTTGGCCTGTAAATATTTCAGTGTGCAAACTACTGCATATACTCGAATATAAATCGATCTGAATATAAGTTGAGACCCCCGTTCCCCCCCCCCCCAAAGGAGGAAAAAAACGATTTGAGACGGGGGCTTAATATTCAAGTGCCATGCCCTGCCAGGTTCTCAACCCAGCCCCCTTTGATACCAGCCCAGAAAGACTCTGCCCCAGCCCCCTTCCCTCCCTGCAAGGCTCTGAACCCAGCCCCTTCTCTACTAGGCTCTGCACCCAGCCCCCTTCTCTCCCTGCCATACCCTTCCAGGCTCTGAACCCAGCCCCCCTCACTCCCTTCCAGGCTCTGCACTCTATGCCCCCTTCCTAGTAGGCTCTGCACTCAGTCCCCACTTGGTGGTTGAGTGGTAGGCTGGGACAGGAGGGATACCTCCTGTCCTGGCCGAGTCTAACAATTTGTTTAAAACCCTGTGTACCTTTTTTCATCTTTTCTCGAATCCCCGGTGGTCCAGTGTTGTATAGGCAGAAGCGAGCTTTCCGCACTCCTGCCCTGTGCTGAGCCCTTCCCTGGATGGCTGCCTCAGATCTCATGACCAGGCACACAGGAGCGAGCTTTTTGAGCTCCTGCCCAGCTGTGCGATGCTCCCTGAATGGCTGCTGCCAGTTCTTGCTGCTTCTGTGTGCCGGGTGGGCCCCCAGCTGTAAGATCTGAGGCAGCCATCCAGGGAGGGAGGGGCT
This sequence comes from Geotrypetes seraphini, assembly GCF_902459505.1. Taxonomy (NCBI): domain Eukaryota; kingdom Metazoa; phylum Chordata; class Amphibia; order Gymnophiona; family Dermophiidae; genus Geotrypetes; species Geotrypetes seraphini. Next base: position 8,565,110 of record NC_047098.1, on the reverse strand, counting down.
CAGCGTGGGGCAAGAGCACAGAAAGCTTGCTCCTGCCCATACAACACTGGACCACCAGGGATTAAGATGAAAAAGGTACGCGGGGGTAAAAAAATTGTTAGAATCGGCTGGGATGGGAGATGGGAGAGATCCCTCCTGTCCCGGCCTACCAGGTAACATGGCAGCTCAGCAGAGGCCTGCAACAAGTCTGGGAGGGGGTCGGGTGGTCACTGATGACCCAAATACAGGACAATATTAAAAGCTTAAAAATATCAGTTCATTTATATCACACAAGATTACAACACACATCCTAGAAAGATATATAAAAAATGCCCATGATATCCTTAATGAATATGCATGAGTCAGATTTGCATGTAATAGAGGTGACAGGCATGCAAATCTGCCTCATGCATATTCATTAGGGATATCTTGAAAATCTGACTGTTTAAGAACTACTAGTCTAAGCGGTTTTTACATCCAGGTACTCGAACATTTTTCCCTGTGTGGCATGGTGGGCTCACAATCTGCCTAACGTATCTACTGGGGCAGTAGAGGTTAGGTAACTTGCCCAGGGTCACAAGGAGCAGCAGTGGGCTCGAACCCACAACCTCAGTCCACCCCTCCTCTATCCGTTTCCATTGTATGCCCTATTATAGGAACAATTTCATTCTTACAGTATTTATGCAGATTATGTCATGATTTTGCTACTGAACATTTGTGTGTGATTGATCAGTTGATAGTTTTTAGAATTTGATTAAAAAATGTTTCCATGGATGACCTTGAATCAATTGTTATTCACTACTGCTTCACTTCATTGCAAGTTCGTCACTCATTTCATTTCTCTATGGTTCTGGTTTATTATACTTGATATAAGCTTTTCCTAGCACATAAAGCAGTTTACAAAATAATGTTTCCTACTACTACTATTAATTAATTCTATAGTGCTACCAGACGCACTTAGCACTGAACAGAGTATTTAAAGAGTAATGAATTTGAAGGTTGCTTTCAAAGGACAAAGTAATGGCAAGATGAAATGCAGATATAATATGTTATCATTTACTGAATGTGATTTTTTTTTAAAAGCTGGAGTGATAATTAAACCATTTGATTGTTGTGATAAACCCATAGTGCTGTTATAAGTTGTTATATGAAATTGTAGGAAATCGAGGCAAATGAAGATTTATGGCTCTGTAGCTTCTTATGAAGACAAGACATCTGTAAAAAGAAAAAAAAAAAAAAAAAAGAAACCTCTGAGGATGACATTTTAAAGGATTAAAGCCAGGCTGTATTTTTGGGGAGAAAATACCAAATTGCTTTTGAGCTTAATCAGAAATAGCACAAAGGAATTTAACCTTTGCTCCAATGTGATTAAACGGTGACATATGCTAAAGTGGGTAAAAATGAATATGAATCCACAGTTAAGCTGTTATGTATCGTGGAGAAACATCCGGAAAAAATGGCTTCTGCTTCATTATTATAAAGCAGAAAAGACTCTTGTAAACTGACAGATTCAGATGAAGCTTTTTTTAATATTGTTTAATCCAGCATATGAATATGCCCCAGTGAGGGGGTGGGTGGTACATAGCCAGGTTCCCATAAAAATCACTCCCTCAAGAAGACAGAGAGTGAGCCACCTTAAGGTCAGAGTCAGGGGGCAGATCAGGGAGGCAAGAGCTCTCCAATCGAGTGGCAGTTCCTGAGGAAAGTGCCAGCAACTCCTTAAGTATCCGCTGGTTATTTCAAGACTTGACTATTGCAATTTTTTATTGATCAGACTTCCTCAATATCAGCTGCATCGACTCCAGCTTGTTCAAAACACTGAACTCAGGCTTCTCCATTGCCGTTCAAAATTTGACCATAATACACCACTTCTCAAATCTGAACATATGCTCCCAATTTCCTTTAGGATCCCTTTCAAATATACTTTCCAGATTCAGACTTCTGGTCTTCCTTTATTTTTGTCTTCATATCTGATTCCATATTTACCAAAGAGAGTCCTTGGTTCTTCCTCCCAACACCTAGGGCTCCTTTTACAAAGGTGCGTTAGGGCCTTAACGCGCAGAATAGCGTGCGCTAAAAACGCTAGCGCACCTTTGTAAAAGGAGCCCCTACTGTCTATTCCATCCTTCAGGCAGTGGTTTCTGGACATTTACAGAGATTCTAGTTTCTCTATAATGGCACCTACACTTTGGAACTCTCTTCCATTATATTTGCGATCTGAAACATTTCTCAAAGCATTTAAGTCATTCGAGGGTCCAGAGGAGAGCGACACGAATGATTAAGGGCATGGAAAACCTTTCATACACTGAAAGATTGGAGAAGCTGGAGCTCTTCTCCCTGGAAAAGCGGAGACTCAGAGGAGACATGATAGAGACCTACAAGATCATGAAGGGCATAGAGAAAGTGGAGAGAGCCAGATTCTTCAAACTTTCAAAACATAAAAGAACAAGAGGGCATTCGGAAAAATTAGAAGGGGATAGATTCAAAACAAATGCTAGGAAGTTTTTCTTTACTCAGCGGGTGGTGGACACCTGGAATGCGCTTCCAGAGGATGTAATAGGGCAGAGTACAGTACTGGGGTTTAAGAAAGGATTGGACAATTTCCTGTTGGAAAAGGGGATAGAGGGATATAGATAGAGGATTATTACGCAGGTTCTGGACCTGTTGGGCCGCCGCGTGAGCGGACTGCTGGGCACGATGGACCTCAGGTCTGACCCAGCAGAGGCATTGCTTATGTGCTTAAGTCCCAATTGAAAACTTATTATTTCGAAATGGCATTTGAATCTTGTTCCTAATAGTCTGATACGCTACATCTTTATCCTCAAACCTGTGATTGGGAAATAAATTTTTTGTTCATTTTTCTTTTCTTTATTTCTTCTTCCATTCCTCTTTCACTCTTCTATTTTTTTTTTTTTTTTTTGTTCCTATCCTATTTGTTTTTTCCTAATGATATTGTAACCTCTCCTACCTTTGTTTGCCCATTTGCATCCAGTTTTGTAAATTTATGTCCATTCCCATTGTTTGTTTTATTGATTTTAACGGTTCCCATTGCATGTTATCCTTGTAAACCGCTTTGATTTGACTTTGTAAAAAATGGTGGTATATCAAATAATAACTGTAACTGTTTCAATGCCTCTTATCTCTCCTCTCTTTCTTCTGATCCTGTTTATATTTCTGCTGTTCAGAACTCAGCTTTTTATTTATAAATTATGTAGTAACTTTTGAGGCTACATATACTGTAAATATATTTGTGCAGATATTGGTGGTCCCTGCTTTTTCCTTTATGATTTCATGTTCTTGTTCGGCTATGATCTTTCTCCAACAAGCATGAATGACAAGGAAGGAATCTGTTGTTTTTTGTTGGCACTAATGTATTTCTCTTGTCCATCTCATCCTTTCCAACTAGCACTTTTCTGTCCCCCAGGCACCTTATACCAGCTGCTGTTATATAAGTGCAGCCAAGCGGTGACTAAATATGACATACAGTTTGTGTCATGTATGAAATTCCCTTTGGGAATGTATCTACTTCTGGCCACATATGTCTCATTGTAGTCTCTTTTGCTGCAGTGCTAGAACTGTGTGAATATTCAGTCTACTGGGTCCCATTTCCTATGCAAACCTTGTGTAATATCCTTTCTAAATGGAGTGCACTCTTTCACAGCAAAGTAATTCTTGTAGGCATCTATTCTTTTTAAAAAAAATTATAGTTCATTAACCATTTCCTATAATGTAAAGAAAATCTTTTTTGGAAATATACAACTAAGTGTTGAGGTTTTTTGCATGTAGTGGAGGCAAAGAATTGATGTAGTAACTTGACCTTGAACCAGGGGACACTCGATGAAACTGCAGGGAAATACTTGTAAAACCAAAAGGAGGAAATACTTTTCACTCAGAAATTAGTTAAGCTCTGGGTTGTGGTAAAAGTGAATAGCGTAGCTGGTTTAAAGAAAGGTTTGGACAAATTCCTGGAGGAAAAGTCCATAGTCTGTTGTTAAGACATGGGGGAAGCCACTGGTTGCTTGGGTTTTGGCTAGGTACTAATGACCTGTATTGGCCACCATGAGAACGGGCTACTGGGCTTGATGGACCATTGGTCTGACACAGTAAGGCTATTCTTTTTTTTTTTTTTTTAAAGATGTTTTTATTGAACAGTGGGGAAGAGAGCGCATACATAAGATGCAAAACAATCACAAAGTGGGTAAACAAAGAAGTACATATTGATCAAATGAAAGCAAGAAGAAACCTGTCAGACTTAAGACAGAGTTGTTTTGAATGTCAGAGGAGACTATAAAAACATTTCACCTGATCCAGAAGATACATTTGTCAGGATGTCACTTGCCTTAGATTATCTTCTGAAATATTGAGGCACAAATAGCCTGAATTAAAAAAAAAAAAAAAATCATACTGTGAATATTGTACTGCATATAAAATATGATACAATCATATATTTCTTATGGTTTGGGAAATTGTAACCTGTTTGTAGAGTGGCTTGGCAATATTTCTACAGCTGGTAGAGAAAAGTTAGAAAACAGAGCAGCTGTCATCAGCCAATAACAAGATGCACAATCTATGCCATGCAATAAATAGCTCAGATTTGTGATGAGGCAAGAATGACTTCCTGCATGTCTGTCATAGCACAGCTGTTACCCTGAAATGAATTGGCAAAAATTATAAAATAGAAGTGCTGTATACAGCTGTTTTCAGACTGATATTAGCTGAGAGATTTAGTCCTCATTCCGTGCTGCTTTAAATGCACTACTAGAAAAAAAAAAAATGAACCCATGTAAGCATTTCTCTTAATTGAATATGCTTTCTGCTAAGAATGATCAAACAAATTATGTCCAGTAGATCTGTGAAGGACTTTGTCTTCTACAGTCTATCGTTGTCATACACCCAGATATCTCAATCTTTAATTGAAAGTTCAAGATTTTGTGCAGTGAGACCCTGTGCTAAAATAGCAAGGCTTGTGATACAATAACCATTCTTAACAGTAGCCCATGTTGATAACGTCCCCTCTTAGAGCCTTAGGAAGTAATTCTGAAAAGGTTACCTAAAGTTAGGCACCAGGATGATGTGCGATAGTTGCAAATTGTGTAATGCCAATTTTGCATGCAGTTTCCATTATAGAATACTAATGTAAGTCAACAGTTGCATGCCTAATTTAGGCGCAAGCACTTAGGCTAGCTTAAAGGCAGTTGGCGCATAACTGCTAGTATTCTATTATTCATGTGCATAACTATTAGCCACACCCTTGGCCTGTCTATGCCCCTCATTAAACCAAAGGGGTAGTAATCCACAAAGTCAAATCAAAAATGCAAAGGGTGAAAAAGCCACAAATAACCAGGATGAGAGCAGGAGTCCAAAATGAAGCCACTATTAAAACCACTTTATAAAAAATGAAACAGCAAGATCCAGATGAATGGATGTACTAAGGACCCAACACGGACATTGTAGGAGGAGACTAATGCACTATTGTGCTTATTAACCTCTTTTTTTTTTTTTTTTTTCTTCAAATTTCCATGATATCCAACACAGGATATACGAACTCTGATGGTATAGGCTGGTATCTTGCTGCTTCATTTTTTATAAAGTGGTTTTAATAGTGACTTCATTTTGGAGCCATGAAAAGTTCGAGGCGGTTTACAACAAGAAGCGCTGGGCAATCAGCGAAGAGGTCAACAATTCAAAGACATCTATACAATCTTATATAAAGAAAGAAGTAGAAAGCTATATAGTTCTTAAGGTTAATGGTTGAATTTGCAGTGCTATAAAATTCTTAGTTTACAAATCGATTGAACAAACTCGTTTTTATCAATTTTCTAAAATTGAGGTAGGCTGAGGAGTGCGTGATAACGTTATTCAGCCAATCGTTCCATTTGCCTGCCTGGAAGGCGAGGGTTCTGGCCAGGAATCTTTTGTAGTGGCAGGCCTTTATTGTTGGGTAGGTGAACAGATGTATTCTTTGTGTGGGCCTAATAGAACTTGCCAGATTAAGTTGGGAAACTATGTAAGTGGGGGCCAGATCAAATATTGATTTATAACACAGACAAGATAACTTAAACAGAATTTGCGCCTCCAGGGGCAGCCAATGGAGTTTTTGATAATAGGGGCTTATGTGATCCCATTTGTTCAGCCCAAAAATCAGTGAAACTGCAGAATTTTGAATGACTCTGAGTCTTAGAATGGTTTTTTTGAAGGATCCCAAGTAAATGATGTTGCAATAATCGAGCATGCATAAGATGGAAGATTGAACCAGTAAGCGGAAAGATGCTGCATCAAAGTATTTGCTGATGGTTCTGAGTTTCCAAAGTATCGAGAAACATTTTTTAACCAGTGAAATCTGTGTGAGCATTTAGAGTAAGGTGGCGGTCCAGAGACACTCCCAGAATTTTAATGGAATGGTCAATAGGGAAGACCTGACCGTTCAAGGAGATCGATGAGTCTTTAATTTTGTTGTTGGGGTTTGCCAGGAAAAATTTAGTTTTGTCTGTGTTGAGCTTCAATTTGAAGTCGGTCATCCATAGTTCAATTTGTTCTAGAATGAATGATATATGAATTTTTGTCTCGGAGGTCAGAGTAGTAAGTGGAATAACTATGGTGATATCATCAGCATAGATATAAAATATAATTTTTAAGCTTTGTAGTAAGTTCCCCAGTGAGGCAAGGTATATGTTGAACAATGTAGGGGATAGAGGAGAGCCCTGCGGGACTCCACAAGAATTTACCCAACTACAGGATTTTTTATTGTCACTATAGACTTGATATGACCGTTTGCTCAAGAAACCCCAAAACCATTTTAACATGTTATCTGAAAGACCGATTGATTCCAGACAATCAATCAGAATGACATGGTCGACCAGATCGAAGGCACTACTCAGGTCTATAACACCAATTATAGCTTATAATTGCTAGCTAATGCCAATTAGCTACTAAATATTAACCCACCTTTATGAAGAGATTCACCCAAGCTTGTGTACAGCAAGTACGATTCAACATAAAACTTACAATTTTGTTAACAGCATAACAGTAGTAAAAAGACCAAATATGAACATAAATACAATGAATGAGGTAAAGTCAAAATCAGTAAATTGAAACTTATTAATAGGACCACCATGAAACAGTTCAAAATATATTTATTAACAGCCCTGAAATTCAAATAAGAGAAATACAAAACACACTAAAAGGAGACATAATACTAACTCACTGGGTATGGCGGTATACAAATATAAAATTATTATTATTATTACTTATAAAGCATCTAATAAGCAGAAATCAGAACTTTCAAATAAAAGATGTGATGCTAATGTTGTTCTATAATACAGCTTATCCTATAGCTTTGTCCAACATTATTTTTTATGGCTTCTGCTCTTAGTACTGACTCATTTAACTCATGTGATGCCTAAGGCCCTGATTGGCTCAGTCAAGTCAATCAGGGTCTTAGGCCCTGGCCTGCCATTTTGGACTGGCAGGCCTCAGAGCAGGAAGGACCAAGCATCCCTCCTGCTCTCAACTTTTCACAAAGGTATGGGGGTTGGGGGGGATGTGCAGGGGAGCATCTGGTGGCAGGAGGGAGTGAGCAGCCATCCTGCCTTTTTTGGGGGGAGGGAGGATAAGGGTTGGTTAACAGGGGTAGAGGCGCATGGCATTTTTTAAAATGGGGCACATCTGTGCCATTAAAAAAGGGAAAAAGCCCCAACAGCTGAGGGGCTTCCATTGCCACTCGGCTGTTAGGGCTTCCCCAAATCAGTTCTGCATATATGTCAGTCGCTCTCAGAACGATTGATCGGATGGGGATTACTATGAAGCTCCGTGCAAATAATTTGCATGGAGGTTTCTTGGTGCATCAATCACTGCTCCATAGTCAGACAAAAAAATCAGCCAGCAGTGATTCATTCGGTCTTAACAACTGTGTTTTGTGCATCTAGCCTTATGTTGGTGCATGCTTTATGGAATCCTATCACATATAGGCGTGAACATTTACACCCATTATGCAACAAACATAAATGGTCACACTTAACTTTGGAAGTGTGATTGCTGATTTTCACTAGTATTTTTTAAATTATGTATGTACACAAATGGGCCATTATAGAATATTGGCTTACATGCAAATCTTTAGCACCTAATAATTAGCTTTCTTTGTATAACTTTTCCTTTGTATGCTTAAATGATATATGAAAAATAAGCTGTGCTAGATTGGAAAGGTATGCCATACAAAAGTGTGACGTCTAGGTGCAAAGTCTCTACTTGAATATAGCCAAATTAGTCTTGATACAGTTGGAATCAACCTGCAATTACTGCAAATGTCTGATGTGCTGAAGGAATTAAATTGCTTTCTCTACAATGCATTAGCTTAGGTCCTAGCCTTCTGAATACATTTCTGTATTCATTGACTCTTAATGACCCTCTTTGCAAACAAGATAACTATAAACAGGTCAATCTCCAATGGTTTTGTCAATTGTCACCTTTTCTATTGCATAAACTTTCATTCAGTTTCAGAGGACCTAATTTAAAACCTCTTACCTCTAAAATCTAATTGCTTTAGATATTTATTTTTCCTGCAGTGGTCTAGGGCTTAAAAAGTAATTTGTTTTTGAGTCTTGATCAGAACCAGAACAGAAACGCAATGATTACCTACTTTTAACCACAGCATGTTTGTTGTGAAGGGGGAAGGGAATGGGGTTTTGGATTTAGCTCATGCCTTTTTCAGTAGTAGTTCAAGGCGAGATGCATTCAGATATACTGTAGTAAGTATTTTCCTGTTCCTGAAAGCCGACCTTTTTTCTGAGAGGAGTCCTGAGGAAGTGGAAATCACATGATTTGGCTAATATTACTTGATTAACCAATACTTAAAATCATAGGTGGACTTTTTTTTGTTAGTTATGGATTATTTCTTTCCCTAGCAACAGCAGCAGATGAATCCAGAGACATCTACCAGCAGGCGGAGATAGAGAAACTGATTAACAGGTGGTCTTATTGGCTGGCACTCCTCCTGTCTCATCAGTATTCTCTATCTCCCAGCAGGACAAGGTCGCTATTCACCTAGCTCCTGGATTTTGGCTGTGGCTGGAAACGTATTTTCTCCTGTTGAGAATTTCTCTTCAGTGAGCTTACAATTAATTATATTTCTCCTGTTGAGATTTTTCTCTTCAGTGAGACAGGGGTGTCCGGCTGAACGGTGCCGGCTTTAGGGGTTACACCTGGGCCCCCCCAGGTCCCTGCCTCACCCTCCCTCCAATGATAGAGGGTTTGACTGAGTCCCTATTTTTCTTCTTTCCCTAAAAGAAAAAAAAAAAAGAAAAGGGACTCCACAGTTTCTGAATGGTTATTCTGTCCTCATGGTGCTGAGCAACCGGCTTTTACCGGCATATACCAGCACTTACGGGCTCTGACCACTGTATGTGAGTATGTTTATTTTGGTTTGGGGGTGCTTCAGTCGCGGATGTGTGTTTGTTAGGGACGTTTGGTGTCCTGTGCGGTGATATTTGTATTTGGCGCGCTGGGGCTTGTGAACTGTCGCGGTGGTGAGGCTGTGTTCGAGTGCTGGTGGCCTCCATGATATTTTTGGCCCGGGAATTTGCAGTACCTTGGGACCCTCTGGGTGTGTGGCTGGAGGTCGTAGTGGCTATGCTTTTCCCGCGTGCTAGGGGCACACACTTTTTCCTTGGCGCTGGTGGAGGCACCTCTAAGTTGGGACCTAGGCCGTTCCCGCTCGCAGAAGGCACGCTCGTTGGTTGGTTTCCCGGGCGGTGGCTTCGCGGCGATTGCAGCTCTCACATTGGCTCTGAAGGTAAGAAAAGAAAAAAAAGGGTATTCAGCGTGCAGAAGTTAGCCGCAAGCGTGTTTTCTTCTGCTGGGGAAGCTCTGCCGCGGTTTCTGTTATATTCTGGAGGTGGCGGGGCGCTGATTGTGTAATTTTCCGGCAGTTGAGGAGATCCGTTTTCCCGCACTCGGGTGAAGCGCGCTTGGAGTCCTCCATTGTTGGCGGCGCCACAGCGGGTCGCCTGTTATTTTCCCTGACTGCTTTGAGCGGGTGCCGCGGCCTCCCCGTTATCAGCTGCGCTGCAGCGTGTGGTGTCTTCTTTCACAAGGCCTTCCTAGTGTTTGACTTTCACATGTGGAGGTGATGAAGCGCTTGGGGTCTTGCAATGCAGCTTTTGTATTTGTTACCTATTATTTTGTTGATTTTAACCTCTATTTTACTTGTATATGTACTTCCTTTATCAGATGCCTGTTCTGACTCTGCAGTGTATCAAATAGAGATGAGGATGATACAGAAAAAAGCTTGCATCTATTAAAATTGTCTCTCAGTGAGATTCATTACTGTAATTGTGGCGGTGGTGATAATGTTAAAAGGCAATTCTGTGGAATATATACATTTATATACATACCCCCTGCATACACTGGTTGAACTCAAGAAACAGATGAGAAATCCCTGCGACTATGAGCCGGTTGCATCCAATTCTTGCTTAGATTTATAATTATGACTTTGCAAATGCAGGATAATGAGTGTGATGTCATGAAATTGACCAATTCTGCTGGTTGTCAGAAATTCAAACATTTAGCAGCCATTTAATTGAACACTGCCGCCTTAGTCAGACTGAATGCTCCATGTAATTATTCATCATGTACAGCATTAAAATGCCTCTTTCTAATGCAAAAGGCAACAACATTTCATTCCAGAGTTGTCGCAGAGAATAGGGAGAAGAAATTCATGGCATCTTAGATTTGCACACCACCCATCTCCGTTTTAATCACTCTTTGTGACAACAGCCTGCAGAGTAGAACAAATGAAGAGCTTTGTATTGCTTGAAGCACTTCTATTGGGTTGGCTTTTTTTTGTTTGTTTTATTTTTTTTTTCTGGTGCGCCTCATGCTTAATAGTGAACAATATATATATTTTTTTTTATGTTGGAATGCATGGAGAGAAACTGTCAGAAACTGCTCTGCCTGATACTGTTATGCTTAGTTATACTGGTGATGCTAGCATCTCAAGCCTTTAAAACACAGGCATAGCCAAACATGATATTTTGGGTGGGCCTGAACCTGAAGTGGGTGGGCACACAATTCCCTCCCTCCCTCCCTCTGTACCAGCGATTCCCAACAAATAAATACCTGAGTTGGTGGGATCCACAAACCTAAGTTTACCAGACATCTGAATTTCCCCAGAAAGGACGGCTTTTCAAAACCCGGAACAAATCACTGTCGGGCAGGAGCGCATCCGCACATGCATGGATGCCAACACGTTGATGTCATGTGCTGCATGCGCAGGTGACCTCCTGCCCGAAGAGATCAGGGGGCAGGATTGGGGGTGGGACTGGGTTGTAACAGGGCAGGGATGGGAGGAACTGGGCGGGTATAGGGGTCTGGGTTTTCCAAACAGAAAATCTGGTAACCCTACCCAAGCCTCGCCAGCTGGAAGAGGTTCTCTGGTGGCTGGAACAAGTCATTCTACTTGTTGCAGCTGGTGGTAGTGTCCACGCACTACTGTTGTACCACCCTTTATAGAATAATAGTGCTGAACTTTTTCAGCACCTAGGTTTCATCACCACTTATAGAATTTCCCCCTTACTAGCCCAATTTTCGGAATAACTAAGGGGTCCTTTTATTAAGGTGCGATTAAGTGCCTGTTAAATGCTAAGACGCCCATAAAATATAATGAATGCCTTAGCATTTAGCACATGCTAAATCAGCGCTTTAATAAAAAGACCCCTAAACTTAGAAATAAATTACATTACATTACATTTCACAAAGTACAACTGTGTTAACTTTGGAAGTATATAGTAGTGAAAAATATGGTATAAACTCCATGGAACTCTCGTAGCCTTACTAAGGTCAACATAGGTTTTCTGAAGAGTTTAGATGGCAATACAGAAAGGTTACTAAAGAGAAAGGAACCAGAAAGACTAGACTATTCTTGAATCACAGCTGCAGAAAGTAAATTTTCTCCAAATCAGTTTAAAATATGTATGCTAAAAAGTTAAAACAATTTTGGCTTTTGTTACTCTTCCTGTTTTGTTAATAGTAAAAACATAATCACCCCTTCAGTGAAGTTGAGTAGCAGTATGCTTAACCCCTACCTCTGTGTTTTACAGGTCTTTAATCTTACGCAAGACTCTTGGAGGTCAGAAGCTTAGTTGTTGGAGAAATGGGTTGTGAGCTAGGGAAGCCAGAGTTAAAATCATTATTCTACCAGTGACACACTTTGGGGAAAATTCTATAAATGGCACTAAAATTTAGGTACAGAATAGATCGTTGCTCAGCTTATATTTCATATAGAGCACCCAACCTTTATTAGAATATCGGCACAGCACACAGTTCATGCCTAACATTTGGGTATTGGACTTATGCCCCATAAAAAACAGGTATTAGTCCGAAGCCCAAAGTTAGACACATATTGGCCAAATTCTATAACTTTTATAAAAGAGTTTCATGTTAGCTGAAGGTATTCTAGAACCCAAATGACATCTGTTATGTTGCTCAGTATGAGATGGCCATGACACGTCTGGTGTATAAGGTAATTAAAAAAAAAAAAAAGGAAACACTTGTAGCTTTGTGGTTAAAGGTTCTGCTTCCATGGTCAAAAGGTCATAGGTTCAAAATCTACACAACAACATTTTTTTTGCAAGTTAGAAATATATGTAAATTCCTTGTGAATATTCATTTTGGATATCCTGGAACACAAACCTGTTGGTAATCCTTGAAGAGCAACATTTGACCATTCACTCTCAAGGACAACAAGAAATGCTGCCGAATTGTATGTACACACTGTAATGCCTTCATTTCTGCACTGGAATCATATAAAACTGATAAATAAATTATGTCTATTGTGTAAATCTTAAGGCCTGAATTATCTAAACAGTGCCAATATCGGCAGCCGCCTAAAAAGAAACCACCAGTCGTGTGTCAATCATTCCAAGGCGCCGTTTAGAGAATTGTGTCTCCAGGAAAGATAGGCCAGGGTTTTCAAGGCCTACATTTCTGGTGCCTATCTTTGTCATGAATCATGCCTACATATAGGTGCTTTACAGCGCCTAATGCCACTTCCAGCATTAGCCGTGCCTATAATGCTGTTAGGTGTGATTGTGACACCTTTTGTTTAGGTGCTGGTAGGTTCTTTAAATTTTACATTAATTGCCATTTCAAATGGCATTTCCAAATTAACTTCGGTGTCGGTAGGGCGCTTACTGGCACCTAGGTACCACTTATAGAATTTGCCAGAGGTTGTGGTAAAAGCGGACAGAGTAGCTGGTTTTAAGAAAGGTTTGAACAAATTCCTGGAGGAAAAGTCCATAGTCTGTTATTAAGACATGGGGGAAGCCTCTGCTTGCCCTGAATCGGTAGCATGGATTGTTACTATTCTTTGGGTTTTGTCCAGGTACTAGTGACCTGCATTGTCCACCATGAGAACGGGCTACTGGGCTTCATGGACCATTGGGCTGATCTTGTAAGGCTATGCTTATGTTCTTATGACACACACTGGACAGTAGTGTTGTGGCCCCACATGGGAAGTTATTTAGCTGCTCTGAATCCAAAATGGTCCTAGCTTAAAAATTAATGAAAACTGATTTAGAATGCAAACAATTACAAAAGGATCTGAACAAGCTGGAGGGGTGGGCAAATAAATGGCAGATGAGCTTCAATGTGGAGACATGCAAGGTCATGCATGTAGGGAAAAAGAACCCGAGGTTCAGCTACAAAATGGTGGGGTTGGCACTGGGGGAAAGTAACCTTGAAAAGGACTTGGGAGTGCTGGTGGACACCACAATGAAGCCATCGGCACAATGCGCAGCGGCCTCAAGGAAAGCAAATGTTGGGTATCATCAAGAAGGGTATTACAACCAGAATGAAGGAAGTTATCCTGCCGCTGTATCGAGCGATGGTACGCCCGCATCTGGAGTACTGGGTTCAGTACTGGTTGCCGTACCTGAAGAAGGATATGGCGATAGTTGAGAGGGTCCAGAGAAGAGCTACACTATGATAAAGGGTATGGAAAACGCAGACAGGCTAGAGAAACTGGGGCTCTTCTCCCTGGAAAAGCAGAGACTCAGAGGAGACATGATAGAGACATATAAGATCATGAAGGACATTGAGAATGTGGAGAGGGACAGATTCTTCAGCCTATGGGGAACTACAAGAACAAGAGGGCATTCGGAGAAACTAAAAGGGGACAGGTTTAGAACCAATGCCAGGAAGTACTTCTTCACTCAGAGGGTGGTAAATACCTGGAATGCGCTTCAGGAGGGTGTGATAGGACAGAGTACTTTACAGGGTTTCAAAGAGAAATTGGATAAATTCTTGAAAGAAGAAGTTATTGAAGGGTATGGATAGGGAAGATATAGGATATAGTTAAGGAAGGATAAAAGGGATTGAAGGATATAAGGGCCGCGGGCGGGAGCGGACTGCCGGGCGCGATGGTCTGACCAGGCGGAGGCAAATTCTTATGTTCTTAAAAGCAAACAATCTCTAAAGAGCATGGCTGAATTGGAAAAACCTTATCCAGTTAAAGAAATGCAATATTATGCCTACACCCTAGAATGAATTAACTGGGGAATTTCATATCCTTTATTTTGTCAGCTGGTACAGTGGAAAAAAGCCACTGACAAAATACTTTTGCCTTTTAAATGGGGGCAATGTAGAAAAATACAGAAATTATTTATTAGCTGAAGGAAATTATTATGGTTGTGGAATCTTTTATGGAGGGAATAAGAAGTCTTAGATGCTCTTATGACTGAATTGTTATGTCTTTTTTATGTATGAAATGGTCTCTGAATCTTTAATTAACTGCCTAATGAGTGTTATTGAAGCCTAAGAAAGAGTCTTCAGATTGTGACTAATACCAGCCTTTTTCTTTTATAAATGGAAGCTCTAAGAGTCTGCCAAGGTTTCCCCTCTTAGATCAGAGGGTAAAGGAAGTTGCTTCATCCACACCAAGTGGTTTACATAAATGTCCAATAGAAATCCTGATCTTACAGAAAGCACATGCAATCCTTTGAGAATTGCAAAAGGACACATTTCTGAAAATAGGCTGTCAATTTAATCCTCAATTGCTATTCAGCATCACAGATAGAAACCTAGTTCCTTGTCTTAACTCTTTTTAATGGAGATTTTGTTTTTGTATGGCATTCAGAATTTCACATTTTCCCCAATTTATTCTCCCAGCTGCCACTTTTAAGTCTAGGCTTTCATGGGTCATTGTTAGAACATGCTACATTTCTGATTGAAGATGTCTGCTATATTAGAGCAAGAATATCTGAAAACCTAGGTGATCTATAGGAACATTGTGCCAAATTTATCCAGTCTTATGTGTTATGAAAACTTACATCTTTCCTAGACCACTTATTGCTTAATCCTTCAGGAGAGATTTTGCATATCTCTTATACCGGTGTTCTTCAATGCAAGGCTCAGGAGCCAGTGGCAGTCCCTGGAGCAGGGCAGGATTAACCAATAGGCCAAGTAGGCACGTGCCTAGGGCCCGAAATGGTCAGGGGGGCCCGATGAAGGGAGAGCATCAACATTGTTTTATCCAAACGGCGATTAGCCCCTCCAGCATTGATCGGCAACGCAGCCCCCCTCTCCCCCCCCCAACGACGGAAAGTAAGACAAGCAAGCAACACGGGTAAGAAAGACAATGGGAACTGTAATTGTGCAAGTGGTGCTGCTTGCCCAACGCTTCCCTCCGATGCAGCTTCCTGTTTCCGCCTGGGCGCATGGTGAGGTGGGGCGGGGCAGGGGGCCCAGTGTACTTGGGTGCCTAAGGGCCCTCAACAAATTAATCCTGCTCTGCCCTGGAGACCTCTTTGGCGTCACTTGTTGCCTTTATGATTTTTTTTTTTCCTGCTACTCTTGTCTCCCCACCCAAGCTCAGGACAGAAAGGGGAAAGTAGATGGGGGCAAGAGCACATGCTTGAAGGACAAGGCGTTTCTCAAAAGACAAGAGAATGAATTTGGAAATGGTCATAACCTTGAGAATACTTCCCAATGAATTCTGAAGGTGGGCTATGGTTTGCATCATGTATACTACAATTGATTAATAAAGACTTTATCAAGATCATCAGTTCCATAGTTGCTTTCCTTGTTTTTGCTCTCCTGCTTTCCTTGTGGAACTCTTTGGTGGATCATTGTTTGTTCTCTGTAGGGATGGATGTCAGCAGTGTTGTGCACCCCCCCCCCCCCGGGAAAATATTTAGCGGCTCTCCTTCGGCTCATTAGAATCCAAAGTAGCCCCATTAAGATCACTGCCTTACACAGTAGATGTATGTTAAAAAAACAACTCATAATATCTGTATGCTGATATGCTCATTTTTCTATACTGAATACCCCTGAATCTTTATTAAATTGTTGGTTATAGTGAAAGAAAACAGAAGGGTTTCCAATTCAACCTTATTATAATTGCCTAAGAGTTGTCCTTAGTAACAAATAGAAGAGAATAGGTTATCCTGTGTCTTACACTACTACTATGAATTATTTCTATAGCGCTACCAGAGTCACAAAGAGTAAGAAAACAGTCCCTGCTCGAAAGAGCTTACAATCTAAACAGGCAAGACAGATAAACAAGATGTCATGGATACAGTTAAGGGGAATAGTTAATCAGCTGGCTGGATTGGAGGGCAGAGAGGAGTACAGGACAATCAAGCCATTGTGACATCACTGATGAGGTTGGCTCTTATTGGTGGAATGAGGCATTATGATATCAGAAGCTCAGCTCTGCTTCCCAAAGACAAACAGGATGTCATGGATACAGTTAAGGGGAATAGTTAATCAGCTGGCTGGAGGGCAGAGGAGTAGGGTTAAAGATTGAAAGCTATATCAAAAAGGTGGGTTTTCAGTTTGCTTTTAAACAAGGGAAGGGGCTTAACGGACAAACTTGGGCACAGGGGACAGCTAGATGAAAGGAACAAAACACTGTAACCAGCTCTGGTTATCAGAGGCTGAAACTTTTCACACAATTTATTTATTCAGTTTTCTATACTGTTATCCCAGGGAAGCTCAGAACAGTTTACATGAATTTATTCAGGTACTCAAGCATTTTTCTCTGTCTGTCCTGACAGGCTCACAATCTATCTAATGTACCTGGGGGATTAAGTGACTTGCCCAGGGTCACAAGGAGCATCATGGGTTTGAACCCAACCCAGGGTGCTGAGGCTGTAGCTTTAAGCACTGCGCTACACACTCCCACTATAAAGGTGGTGTCAGTTTTTATTCTTTCCAACCTAACAGATGTTGGAAAGACTGTGTCTGAATTCAAAAGGGCCTGGGATAGGCATGTGGGATCTCTCAGAGAGAGAAAGAGATAATGGTTACTGCGGATGGGCAGACTAGATGGGCCATTTGGCCTTTATCTGCCATTATGTTTTATTATATAAAAAGGGGTTTAAAATGTCTGCCTAACCTTTTGGGAACAAAATAACTGAAAAATGTAAAGGAATGTGATGAAACATGACATGTTGAAAAAAAACCCAATAAAAAGACACGTTGAGTTTTATTTATTTAAAACATTTATAGATTGCTGCTGGAAACCACTTAGATATTAAACAAACACACACACAAAAATTTACCATAAAACACATTGACATAAAAGACCAACATTCTCAAAATCTCTTATATGGTGACAATATATCAAGGCAGTTAGAATGAAATTAGCCTCATAACAATTAGGCCTCAACAAAAAGTTGTGTCTTTTAGAGCTTCTTAAAGTTAGTGCAATTCGTACACAATCTTAGATGTCCAGGTAAATTATTCCATAGAATTAAAAAAAAAAAAAGTGGGCCAAATTGGACCAGGGCTTCCAGAGGAAAAAGTTCAATGCATTTCTGTGGGAGGAGTTCTTCTGCCTTACGCAATATAGAAACTTTTAAACAGTGAAACATACAAGGGGCGTTCAATAATTTACTTTAGTAGGAAAGAAAAGAGTTTTCAAAAAAAATTTTGTTTTATTTTTCAATATAACCCCCTGATAGCTTCATTCACTTAATCCATTTTTGCAATGACTTTAACCCCTTTGAAAAGAATTCTTCTGTTTGACCTTCAAACCAGGACGTCACAACTTCCTTAGTCTTCATCAATTGAAAACTGCTATTCACAGAGGGATTTATTCAAAACGTGATACAGGAAATAATCCAAGGGAGCCAGGTCAGGACTGTAGGGTGGAGGGTTCACACTGCTAAAACCCACATTCTTGGATGCAGCCTATGATTGTCGTGACATATGCACCAGTGCATTGTCATGAAGAAGCAGCACGCCTGCTGTGAGTTTTCCTTGTCTTTTCTCCTTGATTGATTACTGCAAAGCGATCATTGCGTTGGCATAACTCTCCCTGGTTATGGTTGTCTTGTGTGGCATGAACTCCAGAAGCAAAAGTCTGTCATCATCCCAGAAGACAGTTGCTGTGACTTTGCCTACAGCTTTTTCTGTCTTGAACTTTTTGGGGGGGGTTCCATTTTCAGTTTAGCTAGTTTTACATATACAGTGGTGCCTCGCACAGCGAACGCCTCGCACAGCGAACGCTGCGCACAACGAACTTTATGTCTTGATTCGTACAACGGACTTCGTTTCACACAACGAAGTCCGGGGTTCCTGCGGGGTTGGATCGCAGCGGGGTTGGTCGAGCCGCGAGGGTAGTCTCCTTCTCCTTACCTGCCCTGTCGCAGCACACAGCCGAACGGAAATCTTCCCGATGTCAGCGCTGACGTCGGAGGGAGGGCTTAAGCAAAGCCCTCCCTTCCTCCGACGTCAGCGCTGACATCAGGAAGACTTCCGTTCGGCTGTGTGCGGCTGCGGCAGGGCAGGTAGGAAGAAGGCAATGGCGAACGAAAGAGGGGGGAGGGGGCGGTCCGCCCCGAAGAATGTGCACAGCTGGTCAGGTCCCCCGATCGACCGACAACAGGCCCGGCCGACAAACCTCCCTGCCCTGTAGCCGCAAATCTAAATTACCTCTTACAGCAGCTTCAATAATCCAGCTGCTGTAAGAAGGTAATTTAGATTCGCGGCTACAGGACAGGGAGATTTGTCCGACCGGGCCTGTTCTGTTGTCGGTCGGGTGCAAAAGCGCCACAAAGGTGGAGGCAGGGAGGGAGGAAAGGTGGCGTGGAGAAGAAAAGACGCTTAAGGGGGGAGAAGGCCGCTGAAAGCACATGTTGGAGCAGGGGATGAGAGGGAGGGAGAGAAGGGGAAATATTGGACAAGGGCAGAAGGGATGCTAAATCATAGGGTGACAGGCAGAGAGAACAACAGGAAAAAGAGTGGAAGCAATCTTGAACCCTGAGGGTGAGGGCAGAGAGAGGTGGTGAGATGATTGATCATGGGGAGAGGGACAAAAGGGAATAGAGATGGGATAGGAAGATAGTGGAAGTAAAAGGACAGGGAGATGTATGTTTTTAGATGTATCTAAATAAAAATAATAACAAAAAATTTATCTTTTTTATGTCATCTTAGCATATTTTATGCTGCAGAACGAATTATTTTTTTTTACATGTATTCCTATGGGAAAACGCGTTTCACATAACGAACGTTTCACATAACAAACTTGCTCCTGGAACCAATTAAGTTCGTTGTGTGAGGCACCACTGTATTCACTTCTGTAAATAGTATCTATATTTCTTAGTTCTATACTTATCTTTGACAAACATCGGCAGTCCTTGAACAGAATTTATTTGGTATTGCTGCTTTATTCTTTATTTATTTTTGCATATTGCTGCTTGTTTTCTCACCGTCTTCCATCACAAACTTTAGCCTTCTTTCACCTTTTTTCATATACATGGTGGGGTAACTGCAGAGTCAACAAATGTACAAGAGGAAATGTAACATATTAATCAGCATTTCTGATACAGCTCATAAGCAATTTTAGAACCAGAGGTCCTTTTAAACTCTGTCAGTTTAAAGTAAACTGATAGAGAGAAAAGTATATATTTAGCAGTCAGCCTCCTACTCAGATTTCAATGTATGATTCATTGATAGGCGGTATATAAAATCCTAATAAACTTGAAACTTGAAGCGTCTCACTGCAGTTATTTTAGCCAAAGGGGGTAACACTAGCTATTAAGATACAGGCTGTCCTAATTTATTCCTCAGTTAGAATACACATTTTTGTGGATATCTTTTGTTTCATGAGTAAATCAAGGAAAAGTTTTGTTGTTTACCTGCAATTATATCACTTTCTTTTCCAGAGATAAGTAACATCGATATGTGAACATTTCTTAGAAAGAACTGAATATTTCATGGGGTGTCCTAATTTTTTCACATGACCATGTTTACAGTGCTGTCAATTCAGATCTATTTTTAATAATATTAATTTTAAAAAGGCAGACAGCATCATCCAAATAGTGACTTGGCTAATGACCAAACCATAGCACTTAGCCACATGACCACCGCAGTTGATATGTCATGTGTTACCATCCTCCCGGCACTTTGAGCCGGCTATGGGAAGAGACACACCTAAAGCCCAGACTTGATCAATCAATCATTTCACATTGGCTGGATTCTAAAAGCTATTTTGGTTGTGGTCCCTGATTGAAGACTATCACTGCAGTGATGGAGGGGCGTTAAGAGAGGGATATTAAGCATGAAGAAAAATTTGCACTTATTTGGTCATGGTGGCATAGACCAGGAGAGACCTGTTCCAAATAAACAGAAAATCCAAATAAGCAGAAAGAAATTGTTCCTTCCCCCCAAAAAATAAATAAATAAATTGCACAAAATGGCCTGAGGAGATTGGAATGAAAAGTTATCAAATTTCAGATAACTTTTTAAATTTCTCTCTGTAACTGTTGTGTATAATGCTTTGCTGTTACAAATGAGATTTTATCAAATGGAATATCTTTTTTCACACCATGGTGACTTTTACAAAGTACTCAAATTAACTGCCCACTTATCAGAAGCACTTGAAGCTGTAGATCTTGAGTCAGCTTCATTTTTAGACATTTTAATGTTCTACAAATTGATCAAATCATGTTAGTGTCACCGGGCTTTCCTGTTTCTAATTATGTGAGTTTTTGAAGACGTTGACTTTGCCTCATGACATTGTATTCTAAGTACTCATTAAGGCTCTCAAGTCTAGTTCTCAATTACTCTGTCGTACCATCTGTGAGATGGACACAAAACTGGCTGTCACATTACAGTCAGACTGCTTTTAGTTTGTCTTCAACCTGATTTTCACAGGTTCTGGCATTTGGATTTGTGGCTGTGCTTCCTAAGTTTTATTTATTGTTAGTATTTATATACCACTTATAGCCTAAGTGGTTTACATTCAGGTAATAAAGCATTTTTCCCTATCTGTCCTGGTGGGCTCACACTCTGCCTAATGCACCTGGGGCAAAGGGGGATTAAGGCCCAGATTCACTAAAGATAGCGACTCAATCGTTCTCTGGCCGATTTTCAAACAGCAATTGATTCACTATCAAGTTTGCATGCAAGTGATTTGCACGCAAACTCACCAACTCAATCACTCAGTGAACGATTGAGTCGGTGAAGAGCCCTGACAGTAGTGACAGGAGAAGCAGCCTCCTGTCATTGCTGTCAGGGCTTCTGCTTTTTTTTAATGGGACAGATGTTCTGTGCGATTTAAACGCACACCATCTGTCCCATTAAAAAAAGCCAACAATTGTCCGCTCCCGAAAAAATGGCAGGAAGAATGCCCACTTCCTCCTGCCATGACTCCCAGCAGCTCACCCACTTTCCCGAAAAAAACAGCAGGAGGGATGACCACTCCCTCCTGTTATTGGCTCCACCTCTTGGCTGATTGCTCCTCCTGTCCATATCTTACGTTGGGAGCAGGATGAACCGCAAAAACCTCCTGCTCCTCCATCCGACTGATTGGCCATTTGTTTTAGCCAATCAGGCACTTTCTTAGACTCCTTCCTAAGGAAGTTCCTGATTGATTCAGATGCCTCAGGCCCTTCCCAAGGGAGAAGCATGAGGCACCTGAGCCAATCAGGGCACTGGGCCCCTCCCCATTCATTACATGATGCACTGGGGAGGGGCCTAAGGCCCAGTGGCGTAGCAGGCTGGGCGGAGGAGCAGGAGGTGTTTGCGGTTCCTCCTGCTTCCAACGCAATCGGGGCCTAAGTGACTTGCCCAGGGTAATGTTTGATTTGCCTTGCATTGCTTTTTTTTGTTGATGGTGTTTTAAATCACTCCATCTGCCAGCTGTCACATGGTAAAAACAAGACCCTTAGGTCGCTCATGTGTACTTGCTGCCAATCACAACTTCTCCATTTACTGATTAAAATTGTCTTTATTTTATGCAGACTATTAACACATAGTAAATTCTAATGGCAAACTCAGAACTCATTTCACATCATTAGACATGCAATTCTTCCCTATCCAGTTCAGTGATTTATCATTTTGTTGTTAAATGGTTTACATATTATTTGTCTGAATGGACCCAGGAAATATGTTCAGGGTGAGATTTGTCCACCTGGACACTGCTTTTCATCTGGTATCTCATGGGACTTTGTACTTACTTTGATAATGCAGTATTTAGCATCTACTTGTAGCTTGTTGGAGGAATTTTGAGATATGTAGCACATTAGTGGCTCTTGCAGAGTTCTGTTTGCATGCTGAACTGATTTCTACTGGACTGTGGAGCCATGGTCTTTCATTTTCAACTATCAGGGGGATAGAATTCCCTTTGTTGATTATATTTCCTTCCCAACTCAATCATCACAGCAACCTCAGCCAAGAAGTGAAGAAGAAAAAAACAAAACAAGAAGTAAGGTACTTGCCACAGTATATTCAAACTAATGAGCATGCAAATTACTATCACATTAAAATCACAGCAGCAATGTGTGGCTTGGTGTAAAATTTCAGCTTTCCTGTCTGTGCCTGAGTGGCGATTGGTCAGGTACTGAAGGAAGGGTTGATTAAAAAAAAAAAAAAAAAAAGCAACAACCAACAACAACAAAAAAAACCCCACAACAACACACAAGCATGTCATGGCATACATTAGCCCCTTATCCCTAGCCTAATTCCTCTTCCCTCCCTCAAAAGCATATCCCTGGTTTCTGGTGGCACCCACAAGGCCTCACTTGAACTGAGAGGTTACTGCGGATATAAGTGAATTTCTGTTTCTGTCTGTAAACCTACCTGCTGTGAACTAGCCGCTACAAAAAATGCTACACTCCAATTATCCTACCACCCCAAAAGCTATCTCTGTAACTACCTCCTCCAAATGAAGAAAATGTCCTGGTGGTCAAGTGACTCCACTTTGGCCCTCTTCCCTATTTTCCCCCAGTTCCAAATTGCCCTCGTAGTCTAGCGTAAACCTACCCCTACTTCATATGATGTTCATCCATTACTGCCTCCAGGCTTTGTCATCTTCAAAATCATGGTGCCCTGCCCCATGAGGTACATTCTTGGATGCACTGGGGATGGCCCATCTATAATATATGGGAAGTAAGTTGACAACGCTCGACATTCTGCTAATAGGCCAAATAAAAGGAACTAGGATTATACATTTCCTTCCCTCTCCAATCATTTTTTACATTTTCCCAAGTTTGAGGCTGCTTTTGCACTGCTGCCCCCACTTGTCTCCAGAAAAGCTCTGATGTGCAGAGCAGTTGACCTCCAGAGCATTTCAGAGTGATTGTTGGCTGGTCTGCTTGCCAGATTTCATACTAATTGCTCTCTGCAATGACGCCACCCTGGGGCTTGTTAAAAATAATAATAAAAAATATATATTAAAAGGATAACAAAATAACTCCAAGTTTCATTCTCCCTGGGCGCCCCTTTGCATATGCTTTGAAAGGCAGTCTTGGGTCTACTTACAGAGGAAAGAAGATTGGCATTTCCAGGTCTCAAGAGACCACAAAAATCTACACGTTCTCCATCTCAGTTTTTCAGTTTCACATCTGAATTGATACATTTTCCCTTTATGTTGAGACATTGGCAAAAAAAAACAACTTTGTGTTTAATAAGAGATGGTCTATTTTTACAGTGAATAGTTTCAAATATATTATTTATCCAGTATCCTTGAAACAAGAGCATTAAAATGTGTTTGACTGCTGCAATTAAGGGTTCTCTGGGTCATAAAATTTGAAAGTAGAAACTCAGATGTTCTCTTGTTAAGATGCCGCTGTAACTTTTTATAAACATAAAAACTAGTTCTTTGAAATTGCTCTGTAGATTATATTTGGTTTTTAGATGCATTTGTTCTCCTGTGCTGCTTCTAATATAAATGTTAACTTAATTCTTTGAAAATTTGAAGTTGAAAAATGTAATTGTTTTATGTTTTAATATCTTTTATACTGTAAACAGTCTTGAACGATTGATGTCAAACAGACGGTATATAAATAAATAAAACCATGCAAATGGTAACTTTAGAAGACTTTGCAACTAGCCACCTTGTCCTGATTAGACTAGGCTTTTGCCATGCATTCTAGGAGTATCTAAATGGAAGTCCCCAGTTAGGAAATTGCCCCCCACCCTAGGGCTCATTAGGTACCTGGAGTGCACACTATTAACAAAATTGTCCTGAAATTAAATTAAAAACCAAAACCCTACAAACATGGGACACAAAACAAATATTTTTGTCTGCACACGTCTGCTTCCATTCTCTTGTTGTCTATAGTAGAGAATGACATGGGGACAAATTTTTCCCTGTCCCCGCAGGAACTCATTTTCCCATCCCATCCCCATGAGTTCTTTTCCTGTATGTGCTCCATTCCTGCAAGCTCTGTCCTCATCTGCACAAGCCTCAAACACTTTAAAATCATAAGTGTTCGAAGGCAGAGCATACAGGAACAGCGACAAAACTCACGGGGACAGGACGGCGAAATTGAGTTCCAACAGGGACACATTTGTCCCCATGTCATTCTCTACACCAGTGTTCTTGAACCTTTTTACATCTATGGACTGGCAGAAATAAAAGAATTATTTTGTGGACTGGCACCGGTCCACAGAATGGTGGTTGAAGAGCACTGGGCTAAGTCATGGGCCAGACCCCGCCCATCTATGCCCCAGACCCCGCCCCATAATAATACTAATTGTAACACAATTTTTTCCATTCATTTTTCATATATACACACAATATAATCTTATTAACAACACATAAAGGTTAACCAAAAAAATTAAACTACACAAAGCACACTGTATGCTTCTCAACATTCATTCCTACCAGAACAGATTACCCCTATGCAAATACGGGACCACAAACTAAAATTACTAATATATTCAAATGAAACCCTAAGATTCAAGATTCTGCATGCAGTACAACCCCAGAGAAAAAGAAACAAATACATTTCTTCCTGAACAGTGCAAGATATAGACAGCAGATGAAAATTCTCAAAATTGACAATTCAATCACTAAATTTGTTGTCTCCCTCCCTCCATGTGCCATCCCTTCATCACAGCAATTGGGTGAGGCTGGGTGTCCTGCCCTCTCTTGTTTATAAGCAATGCCTTGAGAAAGCCAGCTGTCTCTCTTGTCTTCCTCCCCCCTCTGCAAGAAACATACCAGCGCTCCCACCTGGCCGTTTTATGCTGCCCGCAGCCGGTTCCCTCTTCCTCACTGCCTGCAGCTGACTCCCTTTTCCCCTCTTCCTCACTGCCGGTCCGGGGACTGGAACGTGCCGTGGGCCTGAGGAGATCAGTGCACAAATCCACGTGCGGTGGCTCCTCATGCATCCCGCGCATCATCCGGAAGCTTTTCCTCTGACGTTGCGACGTCAGAGAGAAGGCTGATGGTGCAGGCACAGGACGCATGTAGGAGCCGCCACCCGCAGCTTTGTGCACTGATCTCAGGCCCGAGGCATGTTCCAGCTGCGGACCGGCAGGAAATTTCTGCGGACCGACACCAGTCTGCGGCCGGCGGTTGAAGAACACTGCTCTACACTGCACCACTCTAGAAATCAAAATGTAGTAAAAGTGAGCCCAAGTATAGGACAATTAATCCATTGTGACATCACTGATGAGGTTGGCTCTTAGGCATTGGTGGAATGAGGCATTATGATGTCACAATACCAGCTCTGGTTATCAGAGGCTGAAGCTTTTTACACTGTTTATTCAATTTTCTATACTGTTCTCCCAAGTAGAGAATGACAGGAATGAGACAGTGAGAGCGACAAAACTCAAGGGGATAGGGTGGGAAAATTGAGTTCCTGCAGGGATGGGGACAAATTTGTCCCCATGTCATTCTCTAGTCTATAGGGAGATATGGCCTTCTGTGCTGAACTGAATACAGTATTTAGGGTAGAGTCCCACCAGTGACCTACGCAAGAGCAATATTACCTCTGTTTATCTGCTGCTGATTCCCCTACTTGAGCAAGTAAGCCTGATGTGCCTTTTTCTTGTACTCTTGTACATAATTCCTGTGCAATATTTTTCTCTTATCTTTGCCTTTTCTGTACATTGCTAGTCCACTGCTATTCTTTGATAAAATCTGCTGGGAATGTTACAGTTGATTAAATATTGATTGATGCTGATGGAGTGGCTTAATGCTTCAGCCTTGACACTTCATGAAAGATGGGGAAGGAGAAAAGGGACTAGGTCACTTTTCGCATTATCTTTGTAGAACTTCATTCAGTTTGTAGGTTAGTTTATAAAAACAATTTTAAATTACTAATTCTGATTCTTTAAAACTAGTTTATGCACAGTTTGTAAAAGTTGAAGGTCAACAGTAACTTACTATATCCTGTGCTTCACTACTGTTACGACCGGCAATGATCTTAGTGGCAGAACCATGTGTTATGATATCATTTGGACCTTCACATTCTTTAAAGGGCACTGAAGAAATACATCTTTCTAAGGCGCCAATGCTCAAAGCTTAAAAGGCTTGTAACATTTCATTCTGACTGGTTTTAGCCAGTTTTGCACATATGCTTTTGTGCACCTAATGCTTAAAGGGTTTCAGCGTTACTTTTACTGCTCGCAAGAACAGTGGCCAAAAAACTAGATGGAAATGTATTAAAATGAGCACAGAAGGGAACCCTACCTGTACCATTCAAATTTTTCTGGCAGGTCCGAGGTTGCATTGCATGTGAAAGGGCAGCTTCTCTTATGTGTGTGTATCATATGCATGTTTTGCCCAGAACAGTAGTTTAGCCATCCAGAAGAAGTGTGTTCTGGTTGGCATACACAAAATACAGCAATAAAAAACAAATAATAAAAAGATGACAAAAAAAAAGGAACCATCAAGAATCATCCATGAGTGTGCGCATATAAAGTCCGCCTGTGATGCATGCCTCTAGAGCTGGGTCCAAAGAGCAGTTGCCATTTTTCAAATCAGGCTCTGTTTTTATTTAGACTTCTTTTGTATTATTTCTCCTTTTTCCTATGTAGTGGAGCACATCTACTTCACTCATTTGCTCTCCTCCACCCTCCCGTTTCTATGCCTGGGCATGTGTATAACCTCTACACATACTGCACATGTGCCAGGTGTTATCCCAACTAACTGCATGCAGACTTTGCGCACATCTCATTTGCATGTGATTTCCTTTGAGCATCGATTGCTATTCCTTGTTTGGTAAGTTCAGCCATGGCTATAAATGCACACATCTATTAACAACTTTTGAGCATTGGCCCCTGAGTTATTTAGCAAGTCCTTGTGATCTGATTTCAGGATAGTTTTAGAAATTGCTATAAAGAAAATCATTGAATGAAGTAGTGTGATTGTCGTGTTAGTCTGTTTGAATATTTATTTGATGATCCATATGGATGAATAATAAAATAGAAAACTTTCTGCTCTTATTATACTGTAGATTCCTCTCTATTTGAGCAGTACTCCTAATCCAGAGCAGAATTGGATGACTACTACTGTAAGCGAAATGAAAAAGGAAAAATGGTGACACTTTAATCCACTATTGAAAATAGAGTGCAAACTCAATCATATATGGATTAAAGTTGACATACAATCCTGGTGGAGAAGTACACGGAGGGAGGGAAGGAGGGGTCCAAAGAGACGTGCATATGCCGGACTGAGGGTGGGGGGAGGGGAAGAAATAATGGGTCTAAAACAGGAGAGGAAGAGAGATGGTGGATAATGGGATGGAGGGAGTGAAGGAACAGAAAGGGAGAGAAGTATTACAACAGGCGATATATCAAATTACCATTAAATTTGTAACTTGAGAAGTTGGATACAAGGGATAATGTGGAGGGGGGACTAGAGATACTAGATAGAAGGGTAGTTGGGAAGAGAAAGAGAAAGTGGACCCTGGGGTGGTGAGGAAGGAGGGAGATATACTGGATGAAAAGGGTAGTTGAGAAAAGGAGAAATGGTGGATCTGGGGATGGTGGGGGGTCTATCGCTGCATTTGCGGGAATGGAGATGAAAAAAAGAAAGATGCCATACTTCCAGGGGAGGGAAGGGAAATGGAAAGGGAGGACAGAGATGGAAGATTGATTGGTAGCACGGAGAAAGAAGAAAACAACAAATGGGCAGGAGACCCTGGAAAGCAAGTTATCAGAAGACAACCAGAACCTGGGACCAACATGATTTGAATAATGACCAGACAACAAAAGGTAGAAAAATAATTTTATTTTCTGTTTTGTGATTACAATATATCAGATTTGAAATGTGTATTCTGCCAGAGCTCGTGTTAGATAGCAAATGTGAACTAGGACCTAAAAGAGAGAGGAAAAGTCTTTATTAAGGTGCGCATTTAGCGCACGCTAAATCAGTTAGTGTACTTTAATAAAAGGATCCCTAAGTATCTTAATAAAAAATTTGGCCCGCAACTTAGCCTATGTTATAGATTTCAGCCCCATATGTGATTGAGTTTGACACCCCTGACCTAGGGAGTCCATTATGCTTGCACTAGCCCTGTGGTCTCCATATTTTGTTTTTTATTGTGAGAAGCATGGAATAGTCTTTTCTGTGCAGGATCTAATGTGTATCCCAGGAAGCTCAGACTTGGCCACTATCAAAGACAGAATGCTTTCATTTCTCAGGTTCCCTCTATGTATTAATTATATCTATTAGTTTGATTGTTTTATTAGTTTGTTCAATGTATTAGTCAGATATGCTTCAGCATCTTAATTTGCTTATTCTGACCTTTTGTAGGTTTTATCCATATTGTTTTTTTGATTTTTTTTATACCATTGAGTGAATACTGACCCGGTATGTATGTTCTCTTTTTAGATGTCACTTACACACGTCATGCTATTTGGTTCTCTTTATATGGATCTTTTTCGAAATTGTGTATTGGGCCTTTCTCTTTAACAATTTACACCCTTTTCCACTGTTTTCCTTTATTTTGCTCCATCCCCTTACGTTGTTCACTTCCGTCATTCACTTGCGGATTTGATTTTACACACACGTTTTTCTCACCTTCTCATCCTTGATATAATTGTCTCATGCTTTACCTTTTACCCCCCCTAGGACCCCTGAAGAAGGCTTTTTGCCGAAACAAGGACCGTGTAGGGTCCGTATCACATCATATGTCAGCTACTCGTGAAGTGGAGGTTATTTTTTTAATTTGTATTTGAATTGCCTCAATAAACGCCTTGTCAAGATCATAGTATTCCATAGTCTTTTCTTCTTTTGTTCTCTGCATTAATGCCTTTGTAATTCTCTTACGTTGCCATTTATTACATTCTTTTTGGAGTTAGGCTTTTCAGATTGACTTAAGAATGCATCCCATTTTGCATCTGTAGTTACCATTGATTAATTTAACCAAATTTTCTATCCTTATTATAACCTGTATCATTAAACTGAATTAATTTTGTGCCATTTTCTTTTCTCATTACAATCTTTTACCTTGTGGACAAGAGTATATAATGGGAACAGGAGCTCATCATGCATAAAATATTGAAATAGCTCACTGTATTCATGGGGAAATGTATGAGAAGAATATGAAAAGGCACTGCACTTGTAAAGTTTGTAACTATTTCTAGGCTCTCAGAAGATTAGAAAATAGCTAAATGTTTATTCTTTTACTTTTTGAAGTATATGAAGAAGAAGATGAGAAAACATAAAATCAGAAAGCCCTGAGTCTTCTGTGTTGCATTATTTCCCATCAAGACTGGTTTAAAAGATTGTGGAACCCTGAGCCAACTTTGGCCCCCTTTCCTCCCACAGCACCTTCCCAGCAGCCAGCTTCCTGCCACTGCTACCCACTCCACTGGCTTGCCCACTTCAGTTTCCTTCCAATCATTCTCTCCCCCTCCCCACCCCCCACCAGAATACCTTTCCACAAAGGAAAAATCACAGAGGAAGCAGAAACAGAGAAACATGATGGCAGATAAAGGCCAAATGGCCCATCCAGTCTGCCCATCTGCCAATAACTATTATCTCTTCCTCTCTCTAAGAGATCCCACATACCTGTCCCAGGCTTTCTTGAAATCAGACAGTCTCTGTCTCCACCACCTCTACCAGGAGACTATTCCACACATCTATCACCCTTTCTGTAAAAAAAAAAAAAGTATTTTCTTAGATTACTTCTGAGCCTATCACCTCTTAACTTCATCCTATGCCCTCTCATTGTAGAGTTTCCTTTCAAATGAAAGAGACTTGACTCATGTGCATTTACGCCACATAGGTATTTAAACGTTTCTGTCATATCTCCCCTCTCTTGCCTCTCTTCCAAGTATACAGTACAGGTTGAGAACTTTAAGTCTGTCTCCATATGCCTTATGACGAAGGAAACGACATATGTTATTTGGATATATGTTGGAAAAGAACAAATTGCAGATATTATGAAGAATGTCTTTTTTAAAATAAAAAATTATTCTACAACTGAAGCCATTTTATATATGAAAACATTGCTAACAGGAGTTTGTTCTTTTAGATTATTTAGATTATTGGAACATCTTATATGTAGGTCTTCCAGCTGGAAGACCTACATATAATTCAAAAAAAGGCAACAAGATTAATATTAGATGGTACACGATGGGGGACTAGATAGGGTAGAGTATACCTCCACTATTGATTAAATTACATTGGCATCCCATGAAGGACAGGTGGAGATTAGTTCTGATTTTCATGAAATCTGGTTATTTTAAGAATACATTTAAACTATGTATGCCAAAATGGACATTTGAAATAATCACAAACAAATTTATTAGATATTCCAGGGCTAGATAAATTAGAAAAGGAATGGAGATATAGGGCTTTCAGGATTGTAGGTCCTGAATGCTGGAATAATTAAACCACCGATCTGTTCAGCTTGTTTCGGAAGAAGTAAGAAATTTCTTTTTCTTTTTTTTTATCTTTAACTGCTATATAAGATTAAATTCCAATAAAAATGTATAATCTATCTTGTTTATATCTTTGTGTTTACTTCTTTATCTGACTTTCCTACTTTATATTATGTAAATCATTTTGAATAATAGTTAAACAGGAAAATTATATATTAAAGTAAATAAAGGGATGGGAAAACTACTGGGAGTGCATGAAAGATAGAATAGTGCCATACCTTAAAGCCAATGGGTTAGAGGGGAAGATTTTCATCAAATAAACTTGTTTATTTAAATAATTTATATTCTGCTCTTTCAACATTTCTAGGCGGATTCCAACAAACATAATTTATAACAAACAAATACATTAAAACAGCAATGACTTAATAAGCTTCAAAACTCTTTATGAAAAAAATCGGATTCTCTAAACTGACCAGAGATTAGATCGTTATCATATTTACAGACTACTTCCACCCCCACCGATCGATTTTCAGAGGGTTCTGTTTGTGAGGAGCTAGCTAAATTAAAGATGGACAAAGCGATGGGGCTGGATAGTGTACATCCAAGGGTGCTGAAGGAACTTAGGGATGTTCTGGGGGCTCCACTGACTGACCTTATCAATGCTTCTCTA
Source organism: Geotrypetes seraphini (assembly GCF_902459505.1). Classification (NCBI taxonomy): domain Eukaryota; kingdom Metazoa; phylum Chordata; class Amphibia; order Gymnophiona; family Dermophiidae; genus Geotrypetes; species Geotrypetes seraphini. The sequence continues at coordinate 8,533,396 of NC_047098.1, read as the reverse complement.
GAGTCGGGAGTGGTCCCGGAGGAATGGAGACGGGCGGATGTTCATTTTTCTGTAGTGGCCTTTAATAAATTAGTGTCATAAGTATGAGACAGTTTCAGGTAGAGGGAATGCACTAGATGTGGTGTATCTAGATTTTAGCAAAGCCTTTGGCAGTGTTCCACACAGACATCTAATAAATATACTGAGTGCCCTTGGGATGGGCCCCAAAGTGATGAGCTGGGTCAAGAACTGATTGAGTTAAAGACGACAGAGGGTTAATGGAGATCGCTCTAAGGAAAGGGGTGTTACCAGTGGTGTGCCTCAAGGTTCTGTTCTTGGGCCTATTCTTTTTAACATTTTTATAAGCAATATTACATTACATTAGGGATTTCTTTTCCGCCATTACCTTGCAGTTTGTGACACGTATGTGAAACGGATGTTATGAAAGAATTATTAATATTGAATGACACTGCCTAGGATCCATGATAGCTGTTACAGGGAAACACAAGTATTATGAGAACGAGCAAGGACTTTTCAGCACCTATTGAGCAGATCCTCAGGCAGGCTAACACATAACATTCCACAAGCATTCAGTTAACTCAATCCACAAGGATAGGGGGATAAATACTGTTTCCCCTAGAAAGAAAAGCAGAGGGGACATTTCTACTACTGAGAGAGAGGAACATTTCCACTACTGACAAGGAGGGACATTTAAGCTGTGTGATGACATTTTGTGAGTAAGCCTCCTGATCGTGGTCCTCCGGACAGAATAATGATATAATAACCGGTAATGTATTAATTCAAACTCTGTACTTAATCAATGATTATGGCTAGAAATATTGTATATATGTAATATTATGGCTAGAAATATTGTATATATGTAATAAAACTTAATATGTATACTATTTTGATTTCCTGGCATTCTGTCCAGTGCGGAACGTGACTGAAGGTATTTGGTAAGCCTTTTTAAATAGTAATACATTAATTGGCGTAGTCGGCAGGATTTCTCTAAAGAAAACCTGAGCGCTCTTGTGATACAGGAATGTTCAGGAAGAGAGAGAAATCCTCAAAAGAACCTACAGAGGTGCCCAGCTGGACCGAGGCACCGTATAATTTAATAGCACAAGAACTAGCCAATAATCATGGATTAGCAGAGTCATGGGAAAAGGTTCTGGGAAGTGCAGAACCAATTGATCTTGTACAAGTTTAGAAAAATGCCCCGATAAATCGGGTGATGTAGTAGCTCTGGGTTCTGGGAAGGGCAGAACCACTTGATCTTGTACAAGCTTTAGAAAAATGCCCCGATAAATCGGGTGATGTAGTAGCTCTGGGTTCTGGGAAGTGCAGAACCAATTGATCTTGTACAAGTTTAGAAAAATGCCCCGATAAATCGGGTGATGTAGTAGCTCTGGGTTCTGGGAAGGGCAGAACCACTTGATCTTGTACAAACTTTAGAAAAATGCCCCGATAAATCGGGTGATGTAGTAGCTCTGGGTTCTGGGAAGGGCAGAACCACTTGATCTTGTACAAACTTTAGAAAAATGCCCCGATAAATCGGGTGATGTAGTAGCTCTGGGTTCTGGGAAGGGCAGAACCACTTGATCTTGTACAAGCTTTAGAAAAATGCCCCGATAAATCAGGTGATGTAGTTTAGAAAAAATGCCTTGCTGCCAAAAAATATAAGATGTTGGAGTAAAAGTTCCTTTGTTTGAAAGAGCGAACTGCAAAGGGAGGGATTTTCACCCCCACCTTTTTCCTCCTTCGATGCTATCATGTGAGCTTGACGGCGGGCTTTTTTGAGTTTCTACTTTGTTTCCCCAGGCAGAGGGGAGGGGGAAGTGGGAAGAAAGAAAAAAAAAAAAAGGAGAGAGACAGCATGGGGTCTGTCTGCAATTCTACGAATGTTGCAAAAACAGGGATCGATATTTAAAATATGCTTAAATATTAACAAATTATGGATTTAAATGTAGGAATTTGTAATGAAATTAATAATGTAAGCAAGGAACCAAAGGGTTTATGGATAAAACTTTACCAGCCTTATGTTATTTAGAGTTCCGATCAGCCAATATAAGGTACTTGAAGTTAATTGAAAGTTGTTTTGCTGTTCAGGAAACAAAGAAAGTTTATTTAAGTTTGAAAGAGTTTCTGCAAGGTAGATCTATGCTGTTAAGAACAATGGAGGTAATTAAGGAACTGTTTGCCTGATATAGCCTGAATTTTTTTTTTCTTCAGCACTGTTAGCAGGCTAGCCGCGGACTTTTCAGCAGTCCGAAATAAGTTTTTAAGAACGATAAAAGAATATTGGAAATGTTATAAAATGTTAATGTATATTCCTGTAAGTAGGTTTCAGGTTTGTTTGAACGTGCCCAATCTACTTTTACTAGGCTACCACAGGGATGGTTACATAGTCCTACCATTTGTCCTCAAATAGTAGCGGAACATTTAGATGAATTTCAGAAATTCACCTCTATACAAATTTCTCATTATGTTGATGACATATTGATACAGGGAACAACGAAGGAAGAGGTGAAAGGGCAGTTGGATTTATTAATTGACCATATGAAAAAGAAGGGAAGGGAAATAAATCCAACAAAAATACAAGGACCGGCAACGTCGGTAAAATTTTTAGGAATTCAGTGGAATAGAGGATATTAGGGAAATCACAGAGAAAGCAAAACGAAAAATATTAGATTTTCCCACTCCAAAGAATATACAAGGTAACTAGTAAAAAATATGAGTTTATGTGGGGAGAAGAACAGCAGGTTGCTTTTGAAAATGCTAAACAAGCCATACAGACCACTGTAGATTTGTGGCCCATGAGAGAGGGGGAAGTGGAATTACATGTATATATTCCCTTCGAAAAACAACTTTTAGCATGTTATTGGGCGTTGGCTGAGACCGAACAGATTACTATTGTGGCCACAAATTCCAATTATGCAATGGGTAATGTCTGATCCCAAGTCAAATAGAGTAGGATATGCTCAGGAACAAAGTATTATTAAATGGAAATGGTACATTTCTCAAAGAGCTAAAATAGGTGAGCATGGGGTAGCTACTTTGCACGAAAAAATAGCTAATATTCCTAACGAAGAGCTGGAAATCATAAAGCCAGTATATGCTCATGAATCCCCAGTGAAATGGGGAGTGGAATATCTTTTTACTGACTCCTGGTCGGTCGCTAATGGTCTTGCTACATGGTTAATGGGGTGGAAGTCCCATAATTGGTTAGCTGTGGGGTAAAGAATTGTGGCAAGACATAGAAAAAATTGTACAGGAGACAATAGTGTCAGTATTTCATGTAGATGCACATATGCCTGTTGATTCAATGGAACGATTATTTAATTCCCAAGCAGATGCCGCAGCTACCATTTCTGTAACAACTACTAATGAAATTCCTAAGGTGGAAGAATGGTTGGAAGGTACAGCCATTTGGACACATCAGAAAAGTGGACATCTTGGAGAAAAAGCTACTTACAGGTGGGCTCAGGAATGAGAGATTCCTTTGACGATAGATGTGATCAAACATGTGATCGGAAAATGTCCGGTGTGTCAACATATCAAGAACGGGAAGTACCACATAAGGTAATGGGGCACATGGGCAGGGGGCGATTTGCCAGCCCAGATTTGGCAAATGGGTTTCATAGGACCGTTACCCGAAAGTCATAAATGTAAATATATGTGTACTGCTGTAGATTATTATTAGCATTCCCTTGTGCTTCTGCATCACAATGGAGCACTCTAAGGACTTTAGACATGATTATTCAGTATTATGGTATGCCCTTACAAATACAAACTGATAATGGATCACATTTTATGGGAGGGCAGATAAAAGAATATGCTAAGGAAAATAATATTGAATGGGTATATCACATGCCCTATTATCCCCAGGCAGCGGGATTAATTGAAGATGAATGGACTTTTGAAAGAGGCCCTTAAAAAACTAACTACAGATGACAAATATGGGCAGTGGAGGGATAATGTAACCCCCAATTTGACGATTGGGAAACTGTCCATAGCCAAAATCTGGATTAGCAATCCTAAAGGACCTCCGGAACCAGCGGAGGTGATTGCAATCGGGAAAGATAAGGCTCTCCTTGTAATGAAACCGGGAGTGGAAAAATGGGAATATGTCCCTCAGGAGAAATGTTATTTGAGAGAGTAATAATGTTTTCTGAAACTTGCAGATATGCGTATGCCTTGGAATCCTTGGAATATGGTATGGGGTAAGAGGCGCTGCCCCCGGGCGACGTGTTACAATTAAAGAAGGGGTCGTTACGTCATGGAGATGGAAGCATTCTTCAATGAATCGGAAGCAAGATAACTTCACTTGCAGCGCTAACTCCCGATGTATCATTGCAAATGTGACAACAAGAGACCATACATGGAATACAGAAATTAAAAGCAATGAACACACTAGAAATGAGCAGATATGGAGGACCGTGTTTAATAAACAATTTCAAGACAATGTAATGATACTCATGTGTAAATATGTAGTGTTACCCCTCATACTAGGGGAACCTCAGAAGCAATTTTTCTGGGCACCTAAATTTAATTTTTAACATTTTGTGACTCCACATTGCAAGGGCGAATTTGTAAATTACAATCAATAATATATGATGTGTGTGAATGGACTATATTATTGAAATAGCACCATGCGTAATATGTGTGGTGACTAATGAGCCAATGATTACCAAAAATGATAGTACCCTTTGCAGGATGCTTACACAATATGTCAACACTTCTTTGGCAGAATCAAACTTATGTTTGAACACCTGATATAGGATTTAGAACAAATGTATTCTGGGAGAACAACTTTTCCGTTCCAAATTGGGATTTAAAGTTGGGAAAGTTAAAAGCTATAATACTAGGATAAATCAGTCCATAAGGAATTTGAACAAAAGCATCACTAGATTAGTAATTATACTAACCATAATAGTACTTGTTCTGTCCTTGTGGAATTGTTATGTGGTTTATGGACTATGCTGTAAACCAACTCGGACCACGATGGTATCCTATGGCAGTATCACTCAATAAGGACCGAATGTGACACGTATGTGAAACGGATGTTATGAAAGAATTATTAATATTGAATGACACTGCCTAGGATCCATGATAGCTGTTACAGGGAAACACAAGTATTATGAGAACGAGCAAGGACTTTTCAGCACCTATTGAGCAGATCCTCAGGCAGGCTAACACATAACATTCCACAAGCATTCAGTTAACTCAATCCACAAGGATAGGGGGATAAATACTGTTTCCCCTAGAAAGAAAAGCAGAGGGGACATTTCTACTACTGAGAGAGAGGAACATTTCCACTACTGACAAGGAGGGACATTTAAGCTGTGTGATGACATTTTGTGAGTAAGCCTCCTGATCGTGGTCCTCCGGACAGAATAATGATATAATAACCGGTAATGTATTAATTCAAACTCTGTACTTAATCAATGATTATGGCTAGAAATATTGTATATATGTAATATTATGGCTAGAAATATTGTATATATGTAATAAAACTTAATATGTATACTATTTTGATTTCCTGGCATTCTGTCCAGTGCGGAACGTGACTGAAGGTATTTGGTAAGCCTTTTTAAATAGTAATACACAGTTCAAGGTGGATTACAAAATAATTATCCAAGATGTATTACAACAAGAACTTTAAAAAAAAAAAAAAATTGGTCATTTTCAAAAAGAGTGAGAAATGAGTAAGGTTATTTGTTTGAGGTAGTTGGCTTTAGTGAGAGGTGGAGTTTGAGACTTGCGGTATTATTTCTTTTTTCAGAGTTTTCTTGAAGAGTATGGTCTTTATTTCTTTTCTAAAAGTCTTGTAGTCGAGGGATGCCGTCAGTAGATAGGCGATTTGGTTGTCTAGTTTGGCTGCTTGAGTGGCCAGGAGGCCATCATATAGTTTTTTCCATTTGACCTGAAGGGCTGTTGGGTAAGATTTGCCTCTTTGTGGATGATACCTAAATCTGCAATAGAGTAGACACCTCGGATGGTGTGAATAACATGAAAGTCCTAGCGAAGCTTGAAGAATGGTCTGAAATTTGGCAGCTAAAATTTAATGCTAAGAAATACAAGGTCATGTATTTGGGCTACAAAAACCCAAAGGAATAGTACAGTTTAAGGGGTGAAGAAATTATGTGCATGACAGAAGAGTGGGACTTGGGTGTGATTGTATGTGATGATCTTAAGGTGGCCAAACAGGTTGAAAAGGTGACAGTGAAAGCTAGAAGGATACTAGGGTGCATAAGAAGATGTATGGCTAGTAGGAAAAAAGAGGTATTGATGCCGTATATAAGACTTTGGTGAGACCTCATTTAGAATATTTTATACAATTCTGGAGGCTGCACTTTCAAAAAGATATAAAAGGGATGGAGTCAGTCCAGAGGATGGCTACTAAAATGATGTGTGGTCTTCGTCATAAGGAGTATGGGGACAGACTTAAATATCTCAATATGTATACTTTGGAGGAAAGGCGGGAGAGGGAAGATATGATAGACATTTAAATACCTACATGACATAAATGTGCGTGAGTCGAGTCTCTTTCATTTGAAAAGAAGCTCTGAAATGAGAGGACATAGGATGAAGTTAAGAGGTGATAGGCTCAGGAGCAATCTAATGAAATACTTTTTTACAGAAAGAGGGGTAGATGCTAGCTCCAAATGAGGAAGGACGAGGAAGGATGCTGAAAAAGAGTTCTTGAGAAAGCCCTTATGGGCGAAACAGGTCTCGTCGGGGCATGCTAGGGACACTGCATTAAAAACGATAAGTAAAAGAAACTGTGCTGTCATTTGGTTTTAATTTCTGATAAAATAATACAGAAGTAAATTATTAGCTGCATTTGACAAAGGAGGCAATGACGTGAGCCAAGTCAAAACATCTACACTGGATTTTTGTATTGATGTAAATGACTATGAGCCTTGTTGCCATCTCATATTTGATCCTGTTGAGTGATGATTGCTGCGTTGTGGTTGTTTCCATTTTAGCCTCACCTTTTCATCTTCTACACCTTTTTACTCTATGGTTTAGTCTCAGGTTCTCTGCGTCTTTAAAAGATCCTAGATGATAAGTGAGTATGTTTGAGCAGTTGCTGTTCAGGTAAGATAAAGAGTTCAGCCACATTCCTTCAAAATATAACTATTTCCGTTGACATTTTTGTCATCAAACTCTGCTGACCAATGTGTAATTTCCCTGTAAATAGACTGCTGTTTTGAACTTGGCCTCTGTAAAATGAAACATATTTATCAATTCTGTTTCTTTATGCACTGGCATTTTTCTGTTCCAGATATAATCAGGTTCTGGCCCCAGCTTCTTTAGTGTTACAGGACCCTCTTCCCTTGCCACAGATTCATCATTGTTTGCAGTGACTATTTATCTTCAGGAACTTGCCCTTGCTGCCTCAGAAAATATTGCGTAACCCAAATGGATGACGATGATCTTATAGTCCATATGCTTGCATTGTGGGCCTGGTTCTATAGTTAGATGAATAAAATGGGAATTAGTACAGGATGTCTTAGACTTTAATTATAAAATTGTAGTATAAGATATACAGTATATACTCCTTTTGATCTGTTTGTCTTTTTAAAAATTTGTTTTGGCATCCCATTATTTTCTTCTGAAAAGCAGTCGGTCATGTTAGAATTGTAATCTTTAATGCATTTCAACATAAGTAGCACTAGTGTTTCAAAAGTTTGTAATAGCTCATTCCATGCTTACATTTATTTTTCTTTAAGTCTTTCCCCACCCCCAATCCAAACTTAAGAAATAATGATAATATAATTTGATAGATAAATTAATGTTTGTTTTCGCATTTGATATTCATGGTTAATAAAATTAAAGTTTTAAAAAAAAGGGAGCCACTGTCCCCAACATGAATGGCAGCTACAGGATTCCTGACACCAAATGGGAAGGACTTACGATCAAACGCTAAACTGCCGCTCAACAGAAATGGCAGCCTTGGGATCCATCGATACCAAGTTTCTCCTTATTAGGGGGGGGAGTTTGGGGGGGCTGCCTGTCATGCAGTGAATCGCCATCATGCTGGACTCCCCAACCGCCATTGGCATGAAAAATGCCACATAATTACCGTAAGTCTGCCCTGCTAATCTTTGCAAAAGGTGGAAACGAACGAAGCAAAACCACAGTACAAACACAGAAGGTACTGATGCGGACAGGGCCGAATATACATGCCCTAAGACGTTGTTTCTCAACTCGGTCCTGGAGTACCCTCTGGCCAGTCAGGTTTTCAGAATAGCCATAATGAATATGCATGAAAAAATTTGCATAGAATGGAGGCAATGTATGCAAATCGAGTTTATGCATATTCATTGTGGATATCCTGAAACCCTGATATGCATAGATAAAAAACACTGGGAGATGAGAAACATTGTAACATGATGGCAGATAAAGAGCAAATGGCCCATCCACAGTAACCATTATCTCTTCCTCTCTCTAAGAGATCCCAAGTGCTTATCCCAGACTTTCTTGAAATCAGACAGTCTCTGTCTCCACCACCTCTACCGGGAAACTGCTCCATGCACCTACCACCCTTTCTGTAAAAAAGTATTTCCTTAGATGAGGTCTAACATAAGTTCCTTTCTCTCCCTTTTTGTAACCCTGTCTTTCAGTTACAAGAGATGAAAGGACCCTTCAGTGTATAGGTAACCTGGTTAGAGCTAAGATATAAAACAGGTCACAGCCATCCTTCAGTAGAGATCAGATGTACTGCAAGGGCGATAAGAGAGACCTGCAAAAGTGAATGAATAGGGTATGGTGAAGAGTTAGGTACAAAGGAATATTGTGAAATCTGCCGGCTTCTTTCCTCACCCTTCTTTGGAATGCCCCACCCCCAGCATTTCTTGAAAACATTGAGGAACACGAGACTTCGCTCTTGGCATCTGTACTCTGCGGCTGTGTAATCAGCACAAAATCCATGTAATGGCATGAATTGGCATTTGTAGATGTAAGTGTCAGCCCTGGAGCCACACCAGAAGAGGGAGCTTGATTCATCTGAATAGAACTGAATCCATCTGGCTGGAAAGAAGGAAACCAGATTCAATTTGAAACCAGCATTCTGTCTTCGCCATATCATCATTTTATTATATTGTGATTTTTATCAGATTTCAGTGTTGGGATGCTGAAAGTAAATAAGCCAAAAGTAAACATCTTTGTTTGAAGCCAAGTTTCAAAGTGAAGAATGGTTTAGTTAATAGAAGTATTATCATGTTTATATTAAATTTTCTTTCCTTCTTATTTTCATCGCCTTTAGCAGTCTAAACCAATCATGTGTTATGTGGGCTGAGGCAGACAAGCACTATGTTTACTGATGCCCCGGCACAAGTCTAGTTGAGACATGCTTGTGCAGCACCTTGAGTGGATGATTTCAGACATATAACTTACTTTAAAATGGTCAGTTCTCTCATGATTAACATTTTCTTACTACAGACACCAGGGAATTTATAGTCACATACAGTACATAGCTAAGAACTTGAACATTCTAAAAGCAATTATTATTCAAGTATTTCTCCCTATCTGACTAACATACCTGAAAGTAGACTAGACTGGGATTTTGGTGCTCTTTATGGACCAGGTGAGGCACCAAAATCCCAGTCTAGTCTACCTTCAAACTCTAAAAGGGATAAATGCTAAACTAGGATTTTGGCACCCTTTTTCATCAGTGCCCTGAACCACTGTCTCGCATGGTGTATCTAGCAGGTGAGGATGACGAGAGAGGGGGGAAGATAACAGATCACAAGGTGGAGGGAGAGATACCAGATTGCAGGTAGGGGGGCACCAATGCAAAAGTTGGCTCAGGGTGCCACAGTCTCTTGAGCCGGCCCTGGAAAGTAACCTGGATAAGGGAGTCCAATCCTCTCTTCCATATCTGAAACCTTCCCCCCAATCCCTTTTCCACCCCATCCCTTCCTCATCCCCCAAATCACTCTCACTTGGTTCAGATCCCACCCTGATCCCCTATTTCTGATCTGCTTGGACCTCCCCAGACCCCCAGCTATCCCCAGGATTTAACCTGGAGTTGATCCCTGGTAGTCTATTGAAACAAGGCAGGAGCCGGTTCCCTTCCAAGTTTATTTAATCTTTGATATACCGTTTATCAAAAACCTACCTAAACGGTTTACAATTATCAGAATATTTTTAAGATAAAACATAAACTTAAAAGTAAAAAGTGGAGGGGACAACACAACAAATAGACTTACTGGAACAAAAAGGAAAAATGGGAAAAGATAAGAGCTCAAATACAATGAAAAAATAAAATCTTAAAAGGGAGGGAAGAAACAGAGGGGCTTTGGCACACTAGGGTAGAGATGGCTTCAAAAGAAGCGTTTCAGTTTGGTTCTGCCAACTACATAGAAGCTGTTAGGGCTCTAAGTGAATAGAATCAAACCGAGAAGGCATCTTTTTTTTTTTTCCAATTCTTTATTCATTTTCATATCTCATAACAAGTATACAATAATCATTCAATATTCATACAATTCACTTGTATACTTCATATAATATTAAATCTTATATTATCCCCCCTCCCCCCTTCCCTTCCACACATATCAACATTTTATTTGAATCTCACACATTATACCCTCCCAATCCCATATCATATTATTCTTCTATAAAAAAAAAAAGTGTCTAATCATTCGAATATTCAATCAATGGCCCCCAAATTTTTTTAAACTTGTTATAATTTCCTTTTTGCATAGCAATAATTCGTTCCATTTTATAAATATAACATATAGAATTCCACCAAAAAGTATAGTTAAGTCTTGTATAATCTTTCCAATTTCTAGTTATATTTTGAATGGCAACCCCTGTCATAATCATTAGTAATTTATTATTATTTGCTGAAATTTGACTTTTTGCTCTCATCATTGTTCCAAACAAAATTGTATCATATGACATAGCAACTGGATTTTCTAGAAAATAATTAATTTGAGACCAAATTGACTTCCAGAAGGCGTTAATACAAGGACAATAAAAAATTAGATGATCCAAAGTCCCTGCTTCTAGATTACAGTGCCAACATTTATTAGATCTAGAGCTATCAAACTTTTGTAAACGTACTGGGGTCAAAAGAGCTCTATGCAACAAAAAGAACCAAGTCTGTCTCATAGATGCCGACACTGTACATCTAATTCTCCAAGACCAAATTCGTGGCCATTGAGAAGCAGAAATTTGATGCTTAATCTCAATGCTCCAAATGTCTCTTAGACCCGTTTTTTGTTTTTTATTTGTAAAACCATATATCAATTTATACCACTTAGCGGCTTGGTGACCCAAGAAATCCGCCTGGAAACACAGGATTTCCAAACTATATTGAGTATCAAGATCTTTCCATTCAGGGAACCCCTCCTGAATAGCCTGCTTCAGCTGCAACCATTTAAAACTTTGTGACTTAGTAAAACCATATTTATGTTGCATCTGTGAAAAACTAAGCAGCTTACCATTTGAAATAACATCATTTAAAGTTCTTATTCCTGCAATGATCCATTGTTTCCAGAGAATTTTATGACCGCCTATTTTAATCTTGGAGTTTAGCCAAATGGATTGATTTAATGATTTAAAAATTGGAATAGGTGATAATTTAGTAACATATCTCAAAGTCTTCCAAGTATCAATCAAAATTCTATTCCCTTTGTATCTATTAGGCATTGGTATACTCAAAAGATGAACCAAATGTATAGGAAACATGAGTCGCTATTCCAAATACAACCAGTCTGGGACATTCTCCATGAGCTCTGGAAGGACCCAATACATACCCTGTCTTAAAATATAGGCTTGATGATACCTATAAAAATTTGGAAAATTTACCCCCCCTTCCACAATTGTTTTTTGTAACTTTACTAAAGCAATTCTAGGTCTTTTCCCCAACCAAACAAATTTTGTAAGAATACCATTCAACTTTTTATAAAATGACCCCTGAAAAAAAACTGGTATCATACTCATTTGATAACAAACCACAGGCAATATCATCATTTTAATTGTTTGAACTCTCCCCCACCAAGATAAATATAAAGGATTCCATTGCTCACACATTTCCGTTACTTTCTTTAATAAAAGTTTTTCATTTTCCTTTACTGTATCTTCAATATTACTTTTGATATTGATTCCTAAATATTTTAATCCATCTTCTTTCCAAACAAATGTAAATGAATCAAATAATCCTTTGGTACAATGTACATTAAGTGGTAGCACTTCCGATTTGCTCCAATTAATCTTGTACCCAGAAAACTTTCCAAATTTTGCGAGAAGGCATCTTTAAAAAGGAATGTTTTTAGTTTACATTTGAATTTTTCAAGAGACGTTTCTTGTCTAAGATCTGACGGAAGGGTGTTCCATAATTTGGGGGCCGTGACTGAGAAAATGGTTTTGCGGGTAGAATCGAGAAATAGTTCACGGATAGAGGGGACCGAAAATAGATTTTGAGTAGTGGAACGCAGATTCCGGGAAGGAGCATATGGAATGTCCAGTTTTGGGTTCAAGATGGCAACAATGACTCCTTAGAGGTAGACTAGCAGCACTATCACTAGGGGTCAACCTGCATATAAGGGCAATTCATTTATCTTAGATGTTATCCTAGGAAATTGATCTGAATTCCTCTAGATTGTGGATACTACTAATACAAGTCTTGCCAGAACCTGGGACCCTAAGGGTTCTGGTCACATCTGGATACTCTATGCACAGAATGGAGGTGAAGGCCTTTGGCAGGTGTGGAAGCAGTCCCTGCCCATCTGCAGCATCCACTATTTCCTCCTTTCCCTAAGAGATCCACACATTCTTGAATTAAGACAGTCTGTGGCTCCACCAACTCTACTGGGAGACTATTCCACGCATTTACCACCCTTTCTGTGAAAACATATTTCCTTAGATTACTCCTGAGTTTATCACCTCTTCTAGTGCAATAGGTGTGTCATTTTAGATCAGGGATCTCAAAGTCCTTCCTTGAGGGCCGCAATCTAGTCGGGTTTTCAGGATTTCCCCAATGAATATGCATTGAAAGCAGTGCATGCACATAGATCTCATGCATATTCATTGGGGAAATCCTGAAAACCCGACTGGATTGCGGCCCTCAAGGAGGGACTTTGAGACCCTTGTTCTAGATGGAAGGGTAATATTGCAATGCCCGAGAGTCATGCAGAAGGAATCCACTCCGGCTTTTGAATCCTTCATTCTTGTGGGGGCCCTTAAGGGCTGGCCTTGATTCTTAAAGGTATAATCATCAGTGTTAGCTGGTCACAGGGGTGCATATCAAAGGAGTTGTGTATTAGTCTTCCCAGGCATGGCCTAATTTTTATGCAGGGTTCAACAGATTCATCTTCTCTCCAGTAATCCCTTGGAAGGATCTCAACCTGGTTTTAGATGCACTGGTGGGGTTTTCCTTTGGGCAGTTGAAGCTTGCTTCTTTAAAATGGTTTTCTGGGTGTCTATTTGCTCAGTCTGGTGTACCTGTGTTGCAGGTTCTCTCCCATAAAGAATCCATACTTGGCCTTCACAACAGATTCTGTGTTGGTACATACAATTCTGACCTTCTCATCTATGGTTGTTTCCAGTTATAAATAGCAGGTTAGTCTTGTTAAACCTCTTTATGCCTTAATTCTTGGGGTTTTACTCAGGTACTTAGGTGTAATAGTTACCTTTCTTTCATTAGTTGGGCAGGTTGGGTTGTTGTTTTTTTTTTGGGGGGAGGGGTTCTTCATTCTGTTCATTTGTTACATAGAGGTGGAGCAATTCCAAAAATACAATGGCCTGGGAGACTAAGGAATTCATTATTCAGCATCTCCGGGTATTTGAACAAAGCTCCACTGTATCATAGCATGGGCAGTTTCCTCAGCAAAGTCCAGGGAGGTAAAGTTTGAAGCTATAGTCAGGGTGCCAATTTGATCACTAGTCAGACCTCACAGAATAGATGTTTAGGGAAAGATTGTGTGCATGTGGCTCCTCCTGACCTCTACCATCTGGTCACGTAAAGATTTGATATGTCCCACTCATCTGTACTGATATCCGTCAAAAATTATAAAGACTAGGGGACAGTTGATGAAACTGCAAGGAAATACTTTAAAGACCAATAATAGGAAATATTTTTTTCATTCAGAGAATAGTAAAGACCTGGCATGTGTTTCCAGAGAGAGGTTGTGGTAAAAGCGGATAGTGTAGCTGATTTTAAGAAAGGTTTGGACAAATTCCTGGAGGAAAAGTCCATAGTCTGTTAATAAGTCATGGGGGAAGCCTCTGCTTGCCCTGGATCGGTAGCATGGAATGTTGCTACTCCTTGGGTTTTGACCAGGTACTAGTGACCTGGATTGGCCACCGTGAGAATGGGCTACTAGGCTTGATGGGACCAATGGTCTTACCCAGTAAGGCTATTCTTATGATAAGGAAAGTGAAATTTGTTCTTGCTAATTTCCTTTCCTTGGGTCCTGCTAAACCAGTCCAGAACCTAACTGGGAATACTAAGTTTTGGACATTCCTCTCAGTTTCTTTCAATGTTTGAGTTGGGCCCTCAGTTTTATCCTTGAGGCATTGTTTCTCAGTTCTGTGGGGATTGGGTTTCTGAGGATTTGTTTACTGTATGCATAAGTAAGGAAATATGAATTGGTAATACATTTCCACAATTTGTTGATTACACGGTACTAATACATTGACTGCAAAATTATATTAAACCTTTACTGTGAGATAATTACTCTCTAAACCAGAGTTGTCTCTTAAATAGATTCCGATTGTTGGTGTGTATACTAAATTAATGTATGCCATATAATTTTATTTTATTTTTATGTTTATACAAAATAGCCCATTTTCTGTGAAAAGGGAGCACAGATTTCAGGATTCCGAAAGTCCCTTGGGTTAAGGCACGTAACTCACAGAGAAAAGCCAGGTGCTGTAGAGCGGTCATTAAAAAATGTAACTTTTATTACTAGCAATAAAACAATAACATCTTTCTCAAATTGTTTCTTTTCTGGTTGTCCCTGAGAGAGCTTCAAATATCTATGGAACAGGTTGGAAAAATTGCCTTAGTTGTGTTCTCTTATTGTAATGCTGATAAGAAAGGCATTTTTTAATGGCTGGGTTGGTGCCTGTATTTTATATTTCAGTATCACATGCAAAGACAGATCTACTGTAGAATATTAATTTGCTTAGCACTTTCCATTTTTTCCCTCTCCTGTATCAGATGTAGTCATCGTTATATCTAAGGTTAAACCCCCCCCCAGCTCATTTTCACTCAGAAATATGTTAAACACCATAAAAAAGGAGTGACTGAATAGATTCCAAATCATTATAGCAGCTAGTAACAATGTATTCATAAAAAAAAAAAAGAAATGATAAACTACCCATCCCAAATAGTTCTCAATACGAGAGGCCACTGAAAAGTTCTTAGCCCGACAAAGAAGAGAATGATGTGGAACCATGAAACTTTACAAGTTATTCCACACTTTTCTTGACATTTTTTGTTTCTTTTCCTATCATTGAAATGAAAAGTGTCAAGAAAAGTGTGGAATAACTTGTAAGTTTCATGGTTCCACATCATTCTCTTTTTCATTGGGCTGAGAACTTTTCAGCGGCCCCTCAAAGTACAGTATACATAGAATATAGGAAATAATCTCTCCAAAAATATTATGTCCACAATGAACAATAACTCACAAAGACACATTCACAATCCATCAAAAATTTGCCAGATATCTATATAATTAACACATTTCCAATAACTGACCCAGCAATTGATACTGTCTTCACAAAAGTCTAATACAGCTGAAACATCTTTGCTGGGGGGCTTCACACAAGCTTGCTGATGATGATTATAGTGCACAAATTGGAACATTAAACTGGAACCTACCTCAAAATACTCTGGCATATTTGCAACGACATCTTGAAGTTTCAAAGTCTCGGGAATATTCAATGAATCTACCATCCTTTCTGTAAAGAAGTATTTCCTTAGATTACTCCTGAACCTCGTCCTATGCCCTCTCATTCCAGAGTTTTCCTTCATTTGAAATCACCAAAACTCTTTCCCGTATACAGTACTCCCTATGGTCTTTGGAGCCGCAGGTTGTCCACCTTTGAGGCCAGCCAAGAATGTACTCTTAAGAGTGCAGCTTTGCAATAAAGTTTGCTTAAAGCTTTTGTTTTTAAATTAAAGCCAAGCAAACAGAAGAAAAGGAAAAGGCAGCACATAGAGAATGTCCCACCCGCACTCCCTAAAGGTGGTGTGGCTGGAGAGCCACTGTGAAGAAAGATGGCATGCATTGCTAGTGAGTAGTGCAGCTCTTAATCTGTGGTTTCTCTTTTTCCTTCTCCTGTGGAAAAAGGAGACTCTTGATAAGTTTGTGTGCAGCTCAGGAACACCTACTACAAAAGGATTTCGAAATGCCATCTTGAAGGAGGTGTGCTTATGAGTTAGTAAGTGTTTTTATTTAATGGTGTTTATACACAAGGTAATTCTTAACATATGTTGTTCCGGTTAATGTGGGCTGCACTGTTTACTTTGGGTGTCTGGACGTCTCTAACACATATAGATAGTGCATAGTACGAAAAATAACATTCACTAAGGAGAGCAGCTTTACAAACACAAAAATAGAGCCAGAGAATGGGAAGGACCATTTCACTTTCTGCAACTACAACCTGGAAATTAAAGTTCCAGCAAGCAGAACTTAGCTGGACAGTATTTAGGTATCGTGTCCCAGCTCTAGGAGAGATCAGGTGCTGTCCCAGTTGTGGTGAATGAAAACAGAGCTCAGTAGTGGGCTCCTTTTTTTGTGTCAGTGACTCAGCCGTGAAGAGAACCTCCCTCCCCCCCCACTCCCTGGCTTAATGACAAAGTGATTCATCAGAAAATTGTGACCCTGTGGTTTTGAAGTTGGTGGCTCTGCTAGATGGGAGAACCTCTTTTGGAGTTCTTTCCCCTTGATTTACTGATGTATATACAGTGGTACCTCGGTTTACGAGTGCATCGGTTTGCGAGTGTTTTGCAAGATGAGCAAAACATTTGCAAAATCAGCACCTCGGAAACCCAGCGTGGCTCGATTTAAGACCCCCCCCCCCCGCGATCTGTCACCCCCCCGCCGCGATTGGGCACCCCCTCCCCCGCTTCATACCGTCATCTCGGCACCGGCATGTCCTGTGCTTGGTGCCGGTGCCCGAAGATCGGCCTCCTTATCTACTGGGCCTTGAGCATGCACAGATGTTCAAGGCCTAGCAGATGAGGAGGCTGATCTTCGGGCACCGGCACCAAGCACAGGACATGCCGGTGCCCAGATGACGGTATGAAGCGGCGGGGGGGGGGGGTGCCCAATTGCGTCGGGGGGAGGTGCCGGATCACAGCAGGGGGGTGCCCAATCATGGCGGGGGGGGGGGGTGCCGAATCGCAGGGGGGAGGGTGCCGGATTGCAGGTGGGGCCTTCGGAGGGAGCAATGCCGGTTCTCGGGGGGGGGGGGGGGGGAGGAACGTATCAAATCGAGTTTCCATTATTTCTTATGTGGGAAACTCACTTTGATAAACGAGCATTTTGGATTACGGGCATGCTCCTGGAACGGATTATGCTTGTAATCCAAGGTACCACTGTATTAGGTTTATCCAGTCCTGAGGTCAGGGGTCAAGACAGCATTAACTATGCTGTAAGTTAGTGCCCTCTTCCTACCTCCCTCCCTGCCACGCTGAAGCCTGCCTACCCGCCATTGATTCCTCCTCCTCTCCCTCGGTCTGCCGCTCACCGCAAATCCAGGAAGGTAAGGACTATTGTGCAGTGATTGCACGCCGCCAGCCCACAATCCTTATCTCCAATGTCAGAACTGATGTCGGGGGAGAAGGGCTTCTGGTGGCGGCCAGGAGCGGCGAGCAGGGAGCAGCGGCGGCAGCCAGCGGTCAGATTGCGTACCACCATTGAGCGGTGAGAAACCCTGGGTCATTGAATCGGCTAGGCAGGTTTTTTTAAAAACCAAATCAATTTGAATCGACTCACCCAAAGTGAATGGTGAATCTATTCGAATTGTGAATCAGGCAGCACTATTCTCTAATTAGAATATGAATGGACTAACTTTCATGGTCTGAATCCCTCAAATGAGATTATTTGGATAGGCTGGAGTGAGCTTCAGCAGTAACTCCAGTACTTGGAAACTAAGGTCTATGGCCCAGAAATAACAAAGAAAAAAGACATTTTAATTTAATCATGAAATTGTGATTATAGGGCAGACTGGATGAACAATAAACACAAACATACTCTATTGTAGATTTTGGTATCATCCACAAAGAGACAAAACTTACCTGATAGCTCTTCAGCAATATTGCTTACAAAAATTTTAAAAAGAAGAGGCCCTAGAACCAAACTTAAGGCACACCTGTGGTGACATCCTTTTCCTCAGAGCGATCTCCATTGACCACCACCCTTTGTTGTCTTCCACTCAACCAGTTCCTGACCTAGTCAGTCACTTTGGGGCCCATATCGAGGGCTCTCAGTTTATTTATTAGACGCCTGTGTGGAACACTGAAAGGTTTTGCTAAAATCTATATACACCACATCTAGTGCTCTCTCTCTATCCAATTCTCTAGTCACTCAGTCAAAGAAATTTATCAGATTTGTCTGACTAGAACTGCCTCTAGTGAATCCATGTTACCTCGGGTACTCTAATACACTGGATTCCAGAAACTTCACTATTGTCTATTTTAAAAATATTTCTATTAATTTACTTACCACAGAAGTCAGACTTACCGGCCTGTAGTTCCCTATTTCTTCCTTGCTTCCACTTTTGTGGAGAGGGACCATATCTGCCCTTCTCCAGTCCTCCGGTGCCACTCCCGACTCTAGAGAAGCATTGAAAAGGTCAGCCAGCAGAGCCACCAGAACTTCCCTAAGTTCCTTCAGTACCCTTGGCTGTACACCATCTGGCCCCATTGCTTTGTCCATCTTTGGCTCCTCACAAATGAGATCTCATTGATGACTGGGAGAGGAGAAGACTTATCAGTGGTAGACTCTTAAAAGGGAAGAAAAGCTCTGTTCTGTTATTGATCAGGTGATGACTGTACTGAAATTGACAGAGCACAAGCAGGAAATCTCTATGTCAGGAGCTTCCATTCTTTCATTTCTAGACCAGCACACACATGCTCTTCACATCTTCTTTCCACAACCTCTTCCCGATCATCTCTGTTCCCTTCTCACCTTAATCTTCTTTCTCTTCCTTTACGCTCCTCCTCCTCCTCCTCAATTCTTCACATTCCTCTTTTCTTGCATTCCCCTATTTCTCACCTCCCATTACAATCCTCCACATTTTTATTGCTTGTCTTCATCTCCCCCTTTGCCTTTTTCCATTTTCATGTAGCCACCAGCATGGATTATGGGAAATGTGGCATATCCAGTTCATTGAGTCTACCCACCTTCTGCTTTGCAATAGGAAGTGGTAGTGCAGTGGTTCCCAATCTTGTCCTGGGGAATCCCAGTCAGTCAGGTTTTCAGGATATCCACAACGAATATTGACAAGCTAGATTTGTAAGCAGGCATGATTGGGAACCACTGTGTGGTAGAGGGAGGAGAGGGGTCATCGGCTGGCAGCAGTGTATCTGGACCAAATTTCCAGGCCTATGCTGATGTTTCTTGCCTGTCAGCTGAGCTGCACCTGAGTTAGTCGCAGATTGTGCTGACAGTATCTTTTTTAGGGCAGGGGGCATCATTCTCCTGCAAAATATGGCCTTAGGTATGAAGATGAGTGCCTTTATTACTTGTGGCATCCATGTACCTAACACAATTACAGGTACCCCTTTATCAGTGGCGTAGTGAGGGTGAGAGGCACCCACCCTCCCTGCTTGCGCACCCCTTCTCGTTTCCTGTACCTTTTGCCCGCATTGGTGTCGATTTGCCCTTTAATGTCACTTCCTTAGGCATGATGTGATGTCGGAGAGAGCGCCGATGCTGACACGGGGAGAGGTGGAGGGTGCCAGTGTCCTAGCAAGATGGCACCCAGGACAGAAGCCATTGCCCTTTATTATAACATGTTTTTTAAATATGAACTGTAGAAGTTCATTCCTGGTTTTCTCACACACACAGCACAGGAAAGTGCACTTAAAGTGGAAAATGTCTGTAAATCCATTAGAGAATTAGAATGGGGTATGACAACAGCCAATCTTGTGGGAAAGGGACCTTGTTTTAAGTTCAGTTCTTCATAAATTATGGGATAAAAGCCATGTATAAAGCACGTGATTCAGTGGAATGTGTGTACATGGGATAAACTCCCTAAGGCATTGCAACATAGCCTCGTTTACATTTGGTTTTCTTTGAACAGCATTGACTTGCTTTATGTCTTGAATCCATACTGTACTTGTAACCCTTCCAGAAATCGTTGTATTAGGAATTATATGTTTTATTAACTCTTATCTGAGCTGAACGTTTTCTCTATAAATATAATCAATAACTCTTTTATGTGTATGGTGCAAAGTAGGATAGTAGCAACAACAGGCTGAACAAAAACACCGAGGAGGATAGAGCCTCGGAATCGAACCTCCCACCCCACAATGGTGGTTTAAAGGTGTTCAGGCAATAACCACATTGGCACAAAAAACCTCCCCTGGCATTTGCAAAACCTCTGTGCGGTGCAGTGAAAAATCTAGGGCTCCTTTTACAAAGGCGCGCTAGCGTTTTTAGCGCATGCACCAGATTAGCGCTTGCTAGCCCTCCAAAAAACTACCGCCTGCTCAAGAGGAGGCGGTAGCGGCTAGCGTGTGGCATTTTAGCGCACGCTGCTCCGCGCATTAAGGCTCTAATGTGCCTTCATAAAAGGAGCACTAACTGATTTAGCGCCTTAGGAAAAGGACTCCTTAATGTGTGAAAGACAGTTTTCAGTGCACCGCACCGAGCTTTTGTAAATGCCAGGGGAGGTTTTTTGTGCCAATGGGGAGTGTGTGGCGCAGTGGTTAAAGCTACAGCCTCAGCACCCTGGGGTTGTGGGTTCAAACCCACGCTGCTCCTTGTGACCCTGGGCAAGTCACTTAATCCCCCCATTGGCCCACGTACATTAGGTAGATTGTGAGCTCACAAGGACAGACAGGGAAAAATGCTTGAGTTCCTGAATAAATTAATGTAAACCGTTCTGAGCTCCCCTGGGAGAACGGTAGAGAAAATTGAATAAATAAATAAATGAAAAATAAACATTGTGGTTATTGCCAGAACACCTTTAAACCACCATTGGGGGGTGGGAGGCTCTTTCCTCCTCGGTGTTTCCTTTGGTGAAAGAGTGCATTTTCATTTTCTCTAGCCATTCATAAAAGGGCTCCAATTAAGGAGCCTTCGACATGGTCTCTTTCATTGTCCAGGGTAGCAGCTGCTGCAAGACGGATTCGGGCCACAATCCAGTCCGGATTTCCCCAATGAATTTGCACGCACTGCATATTCATTGGGGGAAATCCTGAAAACCTGGCGCGGGCCGAGGTTGGACACCGCCTCACGCGATCCAGCCGAGAGAAAGAGGGAGGGCCGACGCTAAAGTTAAGTCCCTGGAGCCGAGAGCGCACAAAAGCTTCCGACTGCAGAGTCGGGCTCGCGCTCGGCCACGGGCCCCGCCCCCGCGTGACGTCACGGCCGCCGACTCGGCAACCTGGGAAAGGGTCACATTCCTGGCAGCCCAGGTAGAGGCGACGGTACTTCCTGCGTGGCTGGGAGGAGTCGGGAGCCCAGGCCGAGTGTTCGCCATGAAATCGGACCGGGACGAGAGCAAGCCTGGTAGGTGGGGAAACGAAGAAAGCAAAAAGTAATGCGGGCAGATGACCTTTGCACTTCTCTTGTGAGGGCAGGTGGTGCTCCAGAAGCTGATCTTGCCCTGTGGTGGCTTTATCTTTTTTTTAGGGGGGGGGGGGGGAGGGTTGGCACAGCCTCTTTTGAGCCCAAAAGATAATACTAATAATATGATGATGTCACTACTTTACACATTCAAACATCACATCAATATTAATATAACACTAGAAACGAAACAGTAGGGAAGGTGGGAGTTTGGGTGGATGACATTAGGGGTCTTGAACTGACTGTGTGTGCTATGTTTTGGCTTAGTAAACAGCAGTGTTTCGGAAAAAGAGAGTGCCAGTGTTACTATTAAATTTAGCATTTATCTTTATTTCTAAAATTTCCCTTAAAATGATATACCCTCTGCATTTGACACCCTTCTTCCCATTAAAGTGAAGGCATAGACTAGGTGCTTTGAACCAG
The DNA here is from genome assembly GCF_902459505.1 of Geotrypetes seraphini. Taxonomy (NCBI): domain Eukaryota; kingdom Metazoa; phylum Chordata; class Amphibia; order Gymnophiona; family Dermophiidae; genus Geotrypetes; species Geotrypetes seraphini. Next base: position 8,511,230 of record NC_047098.1, on the reverse strand, counting down.
GGCTATGGAGTCAGTACACCAAATCTTTGACTCTGACTCCTTTATTTTTCTGCAGTCTGACTCATAAGTGGTCCATCATGCCCAGCAGTCCACTCACGCGGCGATCCGTAGGTCAAAGACCAGTGCCCTAACTGAGACTAGCCTTACTTGCGTACATTCTGGTTCAGCAGGAACTTGTCCAACCTTGTCTTGAATCCCTGGAGGTTGTTTTCCCCTATAACAGTCTCCAGAAGATTGTTCCAGTTTTCTACCACTCTCTGGGTGAAGAAGAACTTCCTTACGTTTGTATGGAATCTGTCCCCTTTTAACTTTAGAGAGTGCCCTCTCGTTCTCCCTACCTTGGAGAGGGTGAACAACCTATCTTTATCTACTAAGTCTATTCCCTTCATTATCTTGAATGTTTCAATCATGTCCCCTCTCAGTCTCCTCTTTTCAAGAGAGAAGAGGCCCAGTTTCTCTAATTTCTCACTGTACGGCAACTCCTCCAGCCCTTTAACCATTTTAGTCGCTCTTTTCTGGACCCTATCGAGTAGTACTGTGTCCTTCTTCATGTACGGCGACCAGTGCTGGATGCAGTATTCCAGGTGAGGGCGTACCATGGCCCGGTACAGCGGCATGATAACCTTCTCCGATCTGTTCATGATCCCCTTTTTAATCATTCCTAGCATTCTGTTCACCCTTTTTGCCGCCACACATGGCACGGATGGTTTCATTGACTTGTCAACCAGTACTCCCAAGTCTCTTTCCTGGGGGGGTCTCTCCAAGTACTGCACCAGACATCCTGTATTTGTGTATAAGATTTTTGTTACCGACATGCATCACCTTATACTTATCCATGTTAAATCTCATTTGCCATGTCACGGCCCATTTCTTGAGCATGTTTATGTCACGTTGCAGGTCTTCGCGATCCTCCTGCATCTTCACTACTTTGAATAACTTCGTATCGTCTGCAGATTTAATCACCTCACTCGTCGTACCAATTCCAGGTCGTTTATAAATATGTTGAAGAGCACAGGTCCAAGCACCGAACCCTGTGGCACTCCACTCGTGACGCTTTTCCAGTCTGAGTATTGTCCATTTACCCCCACTCTCTGTTTCCTATCCGCCAGGCTTTAAACTTTTTATTCTGGATATAATATAAAGTACTGATAAATATAACTTTAGATTCAAGATATATACTAGAAACTGGATCTAGATTCACAGGACAGTGCTGATTCATTGCAAGCTGGGACTTGTAATCTTGCTTTTCTTAAGGAATGCAGTGGGGAAATCAGAACAACAAATCCCTGCATGCAACAGGGTAAACTGAGTTTCTGGACTCTAACTCTACAGCTCTGGTTAGAACAGTAGACTGAAAACCAAGGAAGTCGGAATCCTGTGACTTTGCAGCAAGTCACTATATCCTCCACTGCCTGAGGTACAAAACTTGGAGCTCCTTTTACAAAGCTGCGTTAGTGATTCCTGCATAGCAAATGTGACAAAACCCATTCAGTTCCTATGGGCTTTATCACATCTGCCACGTGGGTATCACTAGCATGGCTTTCTAAAAGGAGCCCTTAGTTTATATGCCCTCTTAGTCAGGGATCTACTACTGTATCTGAATTGTAAGTTGGCAATGGTTTGTACACAGGTTTAAAATACATTCTGAGCTGGGGTTGAAAATATGTTGATACCATTTTATTGGACTAAACACATTTTTCAATTAGCTTTCAGAGACCAAAACCACCTTCCTTAGGTCAGGACAGTATACTGCTCTTATGGTATCTTCTTCTGACAGGAGAAAAGGGGGTTTGCTTTCCTACAGTCAAAAAAGGTATTAAAATTAGTTTTAGGAAATACCACCTTATTTCTATTTTCTATATTTATAAATATTAAATAACAAAGCTACCATACTACTTTTATTCTATACTAAAAATTGTTTCTACCTTTGTTGGCTGGTCATTTACTTTTTCTAATTGTATTGATCTTAGTCTCTGGTTTCTGCTTTCCTCTCTTATCAAGATTTCCTGTTATTTGTCATTTTTTTCTCCTTTATCCTTTCAGGATTTTTTTTTTTTGTTCTTTAAAAATCTTTTTATTCTGTAGCAAATGCTTAAGATTCTGTATCATAGCTTATGATTCCCATTACTCGCAAATCTGCAGAAGTGTGTCATTCTGAACTCCTCCCCTTCTGCAGTGGAGAACAGCTCCCTCTTCAGTTTTTCCTTTTACTTGCAAACTCAGAAGGTGTGTTTCTGATCTGCTCTGCTTTCTTTTCTTCTTTTCAGGTATTTTTGCTTTCCTCGCTTTTCCTGTTTGACTTCTGTGCTCGGAGGTCCCCTTCTCAGGCTTACTCCACTGGGGAAAGGACGCAGTCCTGCGTGAGTGGATTGTTGCTCCCAGGCCAATCTTTTTGAGTACCTGTGGAGTCAGCTTGCTTTGTGTCCCTTCAGGAGCTCGGGGTCTATTCCTCTGGGAGCTCATTCGATGGGAAGACATAAGAGAAGTGGAAAAACAGTGGTCCAAGTTGAAAGGTGCAATAAAAAGAGCTACTGACCTTTATGTGAAGAAAATAAATAAAAATAAGAGAAAAAGGACACCAATATGGTTCTCCAAATTAGTGGCGGGGAAAATAAAGACAAAAGAATTGGTGTTTGTGAAATATAAAAAAAAACTCAAGAAGAGGAGTACAGAAAAGAATATCAAATGAAACTGAAATAAATTTTTTTCAGGTATATTAGTGAAAGGAGAAGACAAAAAATGGAATTATGAGACTGAAAGAAGGTTTGAACCGCTATGTGAAGAATGATGAGGACAAAGCAAACATGCTAAACAAATATTTCTGTTCAGTATTCACAGAAGAAAAACATGGAGAAGGACCGCAATTGGTTAGAAAAATTACACCTGAAAACGGAGTGGATACCGCATTGTTCATGGAAAAAAGTGTTTATGAACAACTTGAAAAACTGAAGGTGGACAAAGTTATGGGTCTGGACGGGATCCATCCCAGGATAATGAGAGAGGTTCTGGCGGGTCCTCTTAAATATTCAATAAATCTTTAGAGACGGGAGAGATTCCACAAGACTGGAAAAGAGCGGATGTGGTACCTCTTCACAAAAGTGGTTGCAGAGATGAAATGGGAAACTACAGGCCACTAAGCCTCACTTCAGTTAGTGGAAAAATAATAGAAATGTTGCTGAAGGAAAGGATAACGAAATTCTTAGACTCTAATAGATTACAAAATCTGAGGCAACATGGGTTTACTAAAGGCAAATCTTGCCAAATGAATCTGATTGAATTCTTTGACTGGGTGACTAGAGAATTGGATCAAGTCAAGCGCTAGATGCAATTTTCTTAGATTTCAGCAAAGCCTTTGACACAGTTCTTCATAGGAGGTTCTTAAACTCCATGGGCTGAAGTTAGGGCCCAAAGTGGTGAACTGGATTAGAAGCTGGTTGACGGACAGACACCAGAGGGTGGTGGTTAATAGAATTTCCTTGGAGGAGGGAAAGGTGAGTAGTGGAATGCCTCAGGGATTGGTGGTGGGACTGATTCTGTTTGTAAGCAATATTGCTGAAGGGTTAGAAGGTAGGGTTAGCCTTTTTTGTGGATGATACCACGATTTGTAACAGAGTCATCCCAGAGGGTTATAAGTTATAGAGCAGAACAGAATATAGTTTGTCACTGGGGGAGTTCCCCATGCCCCTCCTCTCTTTTTTCTGTTTCAGTGGAGTTCTATTGCTTTGCCCTCCTCTCTTTTTTCTGTTTCAGTGGAGTTCTATTGATTTGGTGCTAACTGAAGAGGGAGCTCTCCACTGCAGAATGGGAGGAGTTTGGAGTTTGAGTGACACCCTTCTACAGATTCACGAGTAATGGGAAGCAACAGCTATGTACAGACTCCTATGGCTTCTAACAGAATGAAGATTAGCAAAGTAAGAATCTAATCTTTCATTCTACATAGAGATTTTAATATTTGGAACAAGATTCGACATACGTGCTTCAGTTATCCTGCTTGTTAAAATTTACATCTGAACAGAAGAAATCATGCATCTTGACTGACCTCTTGGAAGTGTTTGAAAATATGACAAATCATGCTGAGAGCTACCAAAAATGCAGAGCAGAGGATGTGAAGCTTCTATGCATCTTTTCTGTAGTGAAGGGGGGAGAGTTATTGTAATACAGATCTACTGCTTTCTTTGTCCTCCCTGCCTTTATTATTCAGAACTGGCTCCTCCAAAGTCATGGCTATTATTTCCTTTCTCTTACCTTCTCCCAGTCGTTACCTTCCCATCCCAGTGCCTCATAGCATTTCCAACATTCTGCAGTCATGTTTCCTCTGTGTTAGACTGGAAAACTGAGCACATGGTCCTTGCTGTGTTTACATTTTCTTTAGTAAACAATCAGTAACATGCATAGAACAATAAAATATCAGGTGAGAAAAGACCATATTGCAAATGTAGCTCTACAAACATAAACAGAGACTTGCAAAGCAACATTTAGCATTTCACAAAGAGAAGAAGTGAATAAATTCCGTATGACAAGCAATTGGCAATGACTGAGGAAGTAGGTGAGCAAGGAATTTTTTTTGTTGTTGTTGACCGTAAAATGCATTTTCTTTTATTTGTGTATTAAGGCATAGCTGCTTGGCAGCAGATATTCATCATTTTAGAAGCTTTCATATGGTTGGCTCGCTAAACAATCCAAAAGTATTTTGCATTTAGCTGACCTTTTAATCTGACAAATGTTCCAGTTAATTGAGCAGTAAGCAATCACTCCTTGTTTATACACAACACGTTAAGGATTCAATTCTATAAATGGTGCCCAAATTTGGGCACTGATAAAAATTAGTGGCTAGCGTGATTCTGTAAATGGCTCTGAGTTGGTTGCCATTTCTAGAATAGTGTGTGACACAGGGAAACACCCCCAATTTGGGGTTGGGGATTTATCCCAACTAAAACCTGGCACAAATTATCACACCTAACTTAGGAATTGATCTCCCTCATATTAGGTAAAACTGCATTCAGATTCCAGGAATGCCCCTGACTTGTCCATGCCCCTCCCGTGACCCCATCCCCTTTTCAGATCCCAGTGCTCAAAGACGTGTGTGAAAAAGTAATGCCAATTAATGCTGCTGATTGATTATCAGTGCTAAATGACTCCGTTTATCAGCGAAATGGTGCACCTCCATATTTGCACATGCAATTTTGAGAATTTGGGTGTAAATTCAGTGTACCGTGGATGGAATTTATATTGAGCTCAGATTTTAAAGAGTATATGATAACATCCATATTTATTTTATTTGAGAGGAAATTATAAAAAAATAAATTCTATGTTTAAAACAGCTTTATGCATGTAAATGGCTTATTTGTAAAATTTGTAGTAGTAGTAGTTGTCCAGAGTATATTTAGGTAAAAGTGTGCATAATGTCATTTTGCACATAATTTTCTTCATGAAGAGCAGAGGTGTTTCTGTGGCTTTTTTTTCCTTAAATTGTGTACACAAAATAACATACATTTACACCTGCTATGTATACGTGTATGCTTTTTGAGGAATAGCCTATTGGGGCTGAAAACCAGGGAAGCCTAGTTCAAATCTCACTGCTGCTCCTTGCGATCTTGCCCAAACCTCTTAACCTTCCTTTGCTTCAGGTACAAACTTAAATAGTGAGCCCACCAGACACAAGGAAATACCTAATGTACCTGAATATATCTTAACTTGAGTTACAACTGAAAAAAGCCTGAGCTAAGAGCTAAATCCCAAATCCCTTCCCCCATCTGTAGTTTTAATGTGGTAATTTTCAAAGGGAAAGAGTACAAGCACTTACCCTTTGTTCCTGGGTATTAAGTGATCTTTCTTAATTGTCTATGCTACAAAAGTGTAGAAAATGGCTATCATTCCCCTCAAACTTTGCTTTTGTGACCAGGACATTGATATTTTGAAAATGACTTTTTTTGCAGAACATTCCAGATTGCTTCCAAGCTGAGTAAACTTAGGGGGCCCTTTTACTAAGGAGCAAACATCTGGCAAATGCAATCCATCAATTATCAAGATGAGGGATAAAGTACTCCATAAAAACATCTGCTAAATTGGTGATGCCTACAAGGGATATTTTGGGGATCAAGACAAACATGGGGCACCTCACTTCACATACACTGCCATTAAAACTCTAGAAGGTAAGACAATTTTGTTTCTCAGTAGAATTGTGGAATTTTTTTGCTTATAAAATTTCTTAGAATGTTTAATTTAAATATTAAAATTTTCAATGTTGTTTGAAAATATATCATATATTAAATATGTTGTGAGACTCATTAGTTATAGGTGCAATAAATTTATTGTTTTCATTACCACAATTCCATTTTGTTCTTCTAGAGATGGTACAGAGGGGAAAAGAGAGCCATGAAGTTTGCTATCACAAGAATTTGGGAGACCTCTACTGACCACTCAATCAACTGTTACTTCTGCATAGTGAACCCTTCCAAATGTCAAACTGGCAAGCATTCATCTGCAATCACATATCCGGACATTCTTTCATCCATCGCTCCCCATATCCACTCCCCCAGAGCTGTCTTCAGAAGAGAAGAACAAGTCAGAGAGTGAGGGAGATGACGTAGATCTAGTTTACAATATCAGTGGTACAGCTGATGAGAGAAACCCATACTAAAACCAAAAAGACCTCAACGACTTGATCAGACATCTTGGTCTCACCAATGTTGAGATTTTGACATCTAGGCTCAAGTCATGGAATTTGGATGAAAGTGTGCAAGTCACAGATTAGAGGAAGCATCACCAAGTTTTTTCATCTTCTTCACCCATCAAGATGGGCTCTGCTTCTGCCACAATGTGACAAGTCTGAGGCAACTGGAATCACCTATAACCTAGAAGCATAGAAACATGATGACAGATAAAGGCCAAATGGCCCATCCAATCTGCCCATCCACAGCATCCACTGTCTTCTCTCCCTAAGAGACCCCATGTGGCTGTCTCACATTTTTTTGAATTCAGACACAGTCTTTGTCTTCACCAACTCTACCAGGAGACTATTCCATGTATCTACCTCCCTTTCTGTAAAAATCCTGAAAGAGTGATGATGCCTCTTCATTGACAGCTCATCCAGAAGCATCAAAACTGAGCTGCTCCATAGTGGGAACAAGTTCCCATTACTTCCACTAGCTCACTCAAAGAGGATTATAACAGCATCAAGACCTTACTAGGTGCCTTGAAGTATGATGAGTTCTGCTGGGAAGTCATCAGAGACTTCAAAATGGTGGCATTCCTAATGGGCCTTCAAGGTGGAAAGTTTCCCTGCTATCTCTACCTTTGGAACAACAAGGACACAAATGCAAACAACCAATGGCTGGATTGGCCACACCAGACTGAGCTCTCTGTAGAGAAAAACAATGTCAAATGGGGACTGGTGGACCCCCGGAAGGTACCAATGCCCCACTGAATATCAAATTGATCCTAATGAAACAATTTTTCAGAGCTCTAGATAAGGAGTCGGCAGCCTTCAAGTACTCTCAAGAAATCTTTCCTATTCTGTCTGAGGGAAAGGTCGAAGCTGGTTCCTGTGTCATACCACAGAAAAAGAAGATTTTGGAATGCAAGGAATTTAGCTAGCTAGGAAGGAGAAAGCAGCTTGGAACAGCTTCATCACAGTGGTTTGGAGCTTCCTGGGCAATTACGAGGCTGAAAATTATGTGAAGTTGATGGAGAATCTGGTGAAGAATTACAGTAAAATGGAGTGGCGTTTATGATGTCTTTCAAAGTCTATGTTCTTGATGTTCATCTTCAGACTTTCAAGAAGAACATGGGTGCTTGGTCAGAAGAATGAGGTGAGCACTTCCACCAGGATATACTGGAGTTCAAACACTTCTACCAAAGATAATATAAAGAGAGCATGATGGGAGACTACTTCTGAGGGCTGATTTATGAAAGTGACTTACAATATAATTGCAAATCTAAAAAAACCTACTCACTTCCAAATCTTCTGTGGCCCTTCTGTATAACTTCAATATAAATATCTTGTTAATCATGATTCATATGTTGCTTTTTATGATTTTAAGAATGAAAAGATGAAAATTCTGTATTTTCACATTTTAAATAGGTACATTGCAAAATTTGACTAACCTGGTCACAAAAGCAAAGATTTATGGAAATAATAGACATTGTCTATATTTTTTTAGGTATGAGCAATTAGGAAATTACACTTACTGTAATTGTGTTACATAGTGATGGTGTAATTTTATGCACATAGTTGCATAAAGTTAGATGGCCTGTTAATGTTATGATGTTTAAACAGATTTGAGTTGAAAGGGTAGATCTGCATAATTAAAATGTTGTTAAGAAAATAAGTAACTCAGAAAAAATTTTTGCAAGTTTTTTTTAGACACAAGTTTCAAGTTCAAGTTTATTAGGATTTAATATACCGCCTATCAAGGTTATCTAAGCGGTTTTTACAATCAAGTACTCAAGCATTTTCCCTATCTGTCCCGATGGGCTCACAATCTATCTAACGTACCTTTTAGTAAATAGTGCAATTGGTGATAATCAAAATATACATCACTGTAGTAAAAAGTATTTGAGGAAGAATGTTATCCCCAAAGAGGCAGTAATGGCATCCAGAGGGAAATTCTAACTGGAAAAACCTGGATCTTTTGTGGGCTATAATCCCTTCTATTAGCCTAACAAGAAAAAGATGAGGTTTTGTATTCAGGAGATCTGTATAGTTTCAGAAGCTCGTTTTATGATCCAGAAGGAAAGCAGTCTTATAGAATGTTAGATTTAGTCTTTGATCATGGTCTATCTTGGTGCTTCTCAGCCCCTCTGCTTGCCTTGGATTGGTAGCATGGAATGTTGCTACTCTTTGGGAGGATAGGTATGAAATAAATCTGTACATAGAGATGTATTCTATGCAGATGTATCTCATCTGTGTTCATTGTGCTAATCTTGGCAACTTAACTGGTTAGGTATGACTGGCTCCAAGAGTAGGTTGAAAAACACTGGGTCGACCCATTGAGCACTTTGAAATATAAAGATTGACCGTATGATATCTTATATGTATACTTTTGTATTTGGAAGCACAGGAAGGGCTTCTTGGATGGTTTATATGATAAATAAAAAGAGTTTCAAAAATATATATCTATTAAGCTATGTTCACAGAGGTTAGTATGTCATAGGGCAGAAGTCTTCTTTGAAAAGGTGGTGGTGATTGTTTAGATCAGTGGTTCTCAACCCTGTCCTGGGGGCCCCCCAGCCAGTCGGGTTTTCAAGATATCCCTAATGAATATGCATGAGAGAGATTTGCATACCTGTCACTTCCATTATATGCAGATCTCTCTCATGCATATTCATTAGGGATATCTTGAAAACCCGACTGGCTGGGGGTCCCCCCAGGACAGGGTTGAGAACCACTGGTTTAGATGCTGATAGAGATACAGTTAGTTGGGAAGTGCTATGTTATTGAATTGGTACCAACTGGGAAATATGTGCACAGACAGTGTTTCTGCAAATGGTTCAGAATATCAACTAATTTTTCTGTATTTCTGTTTTGTTCTTATTCAGTGGTTTCTATCTTTTTGAATTTTGAAACATTTCTGAAACAATGCACCCTTTTCATTTTTTTAGATCGTGTTCATCAATTCCACTCTTCAATGTCCTGCTGTGTTTGTTTTATATATTTCCTTGTGACATCTGGTTAGAAGTTTGCTAAAGGTCTTCACAACAGTATCCTAGTTTATCATGTTGGAGACCTTAGTAGGAAGAATTTTCAAAATTTAAAGAAAAAATAGGTTCCTCTAAGTACTAGAAATTGTGAAACAAAGAAGAAACATATAATATGATAGCCAATGAGGAGCTCAGTGTCCATCTAGTTTGTTCAGTATACCTTCCAGTTGATATTTGCCTTTCCCATTATGTTACCATGGCTAGAGATTATCTGGGCATACTTCATGCTTTCATGAACTCTGTTACTATTTTTGCCTCTGTTGGATGTACTGGGTCTCTGTTACGTGCATGCACCATTCTTTCTACATAGGAACATTTTCTAATGACTCTGCTTCCTTGGAGACATTATGGAGCTTCCTTACCACTGAAAAATACCTGCTTGTTGTGCATTATTTATATCTGTTGGTATATTTGATCTCTCTGTCATATCATTTCTCCTCTCTTCTGTTATACATATTTACATCTTGGTGCTGAGTCTGCAACAAAACCTTTATAAAATATGAGCAATTTGGCAGCCTTTCTCCAGGCTATCTCTGTTCTGTCTCCCTAACTGGACACAGTAGGCTTCAATCAGGCCTTGACAGTGACTTGTAAAAAAGCATTACCACCCTACATTGTTGCATTGTTTTCCAAAACTTGGTCTTATCACATATGGTCACCATGAAATCTTTCTCCTGTATTTACACATCATCATTTCAGCCCAGTGGGTATCTCTGCCTTGGATTTCTGTACCTAAAATAGCTCTGCACTTTTTTTTTCCATTAAATTTTAAATACCAACCAATTGTCTATTCTTTGTTTTATTGCTCTCTGAGGCAAATCTATTCTATTCTAGAAGTTAGTGTTATCTGCAGAAAACAGATCTTTTTATTACTTATCCCTTTTGCAATATCGCATTTGAGAATATTGCTCACAGACTTGAGTGGGTGGGTTGGGGGAAGGGTGATGTGAGTTTGGGCATGGCAGTGTTTTTGCTTTGATTTTGTTAATTACCCAACTGAATTATATGCAACCGTTATGCTAATATTGTTGCTTTAATAGATGTGAACTAATAGAACCTTTTCAACACTGATGTGACACTGACTTATATACAGTAACTTGGATTCATGAAACTTCATTATGAATTCTTAGTAAGCAGATGGTAATTAATATGCAAAATTTTCATCGTCTCTACATTCCTTCAGGAGCAACAAATGTAGTCTACAATATGACTTTTGCAAATAGAATCGGCTTTGGTTCGTAAACACTGCATAAGTTAAATTTTTTGTTTTTTGTAAATATGTATTTCTGCCTCACTAACGTATTAGCAAGTGGACCTCTGTGGCAAGAAACGCACTCTTTGTACTGACTGGGCTATTATAGCAAGTTGAAGGTGAATGGTGAACTTGAACAGGGCTGCAGGATTTTAAGAATCTGAATAAGAACATAAGAAGTTGCCTCCGCTGAGGCAGACCAGAGGTCCATCTGGCCCAGTGGTCTGCTCCCGCGGCGGCCCATCAGGCCCACTGCCTGAACAGTGGTCTCTGACTAAATTTTATAAATTACCTCTATCCCTATTATCTTACCTCTACTCCTATTTGTACCCCTCAATCCCTTTGTCCTCCAGGTACCTGTCCAGCCCTTCTTTGAAGCCCTGTATCGTGCTTCTGCTTATCACATCCTCCGGTAGCGCGTTCCATGCATCCACCACCCTCTGGGTGAAAAAGAACTTCCTGGCGTTTGTTCTAAACCTTTCCCCTTTCAATTTCTCTGAGTGCTCCCTTATACTTGTGGTTCCCCATAATTTGAAAAATCTGTCCTTGTCTACTTTTTCTATGCCCTTCATGATCTTGAAGGTTTCTATCATGTCTCCTCTAAGTCGTCGCTTTTCCAGCGAGAAAAGCCCCAGCTTTTTCAGTCTGTCAGTATATGAGAGGTCCCCCATACCCTTTAATAGCTTAGTTGCTCTTCTCTGGACTCTCTCAAGTACTGCCATGTCCTTCTTGAGGTACGGCGACCAGTACTGGACACAGTACTCCAGGTGCGGGCGCACCATTGCACGATACAGTGGCAGGATGACTTCCTTCGTCCTGGTCGTGATACCTTTCTTAATGATACCCAACATTTTGTTCGCTTTCCTTGAGGCTGTGGTGCACTGCGCCGACGCCTTCAATGTTGTGTCTACCATCACTCCCAGGTCTCTTTCAAGGTTGCTTAACTGTTGTTAACTGAGTCGAGCCTTGTTTCTCAGGGATGACTCGGTATATAAGTCCAAGATTTAATTTAGTTAGTCTTTCTAGTGTTTGTGGCTACTTTAGATTGTTAGAAAGCTTTTGGGGCAATTCTCTGAACTTCACCTAGAGGTAGATGCAACATATCCATGTTAAAGGTGCCATTAAATTGACAGGTGCCTATAGGTGCTATTCTTTGGATAGAAAGCCTAAGTGCCGTAGGCACGGATTCCCTAAACAGCACCATTAGTGGCAGACGCTTAGAAAAGTGCACCCATCGCATGTCAATCACATGAAGGCACCATTTAGAGAATCACAGTCACGTCGAAAGTAGGTGCCAGAAATACAGGCTTACATTTACGCATAGAACAGTGCACTATAGAGAATTTGGGCCACAGTGTCTAACTGCAAGAGGGCATACACTTGGGCAGTTCATGGATGTGTCTCACAATTAAGTGTGCAGTTTATAGAATGCAATCAATTATGCACATCACTTGGCACACAGGCGGGATAATTTATGTCTGCCATTGACCTGGATTAAAAGAGCCACGCCTGAACATGGGCACACCAGTGCCGACAGAACAAACGTCATCCTCCTAGAAAACAGCAAAACCCCAACCTTAACAAACCTAGTAATAAACTCAATCTCTTACCCCATTCAACCCACGCTAAAACTCCTCAGAGTACTGATTGACAGAGGCTGTACCATGCAACCACAAATCAACAAAATAATAAAAACATCATTCGCAACTATGAGAAATCTCACACAAGTTCGAAAATTCTTCGACAGAAAACAATTCCATCTTTTGGTACAATTGCTAATCTTCGGCCTAACAGACTATTGCAACGTACTATATCTCCCCTGCCCAGCGACCATGATAAAACAACTACAAACAATACAAAACACAGCCCTAAGACTCATTTATTCACTGAAAAAATACGACCACATCACAGAGGCATACCACGACTCACACTGGCTCCCAATACAAACAAGAGTACACTTCAAATTCCATTGCCTACTATTTAAAGCTATAAACGGAGATAGCCCAACCTTCTGGACAACCAACTAACTCAATCCACCTCAACCAGACACAGGAGACACACTATTCACACACCCGCCATCCAAAAATGTCAAACGAAGAAAACTGTATGACAACCTACTGGCCACCAGGGCAGTCAAACTGGACCGACAACTCACCAATCTGCTGTCTTCGACCACAGATTACAAAGCCTTCAAAAAAGAAACAAAAACCCTACTCTTCAAAAAAATACATAAAACCTATATAACACAACCAGATCCATCCCAAGCTTCACTTACAATACTATTTACTCCTTAGCAAATCTAAAATGTTCAAACTACCCCTTATGTATTTCCTAATATAATGATAATTCTTATGTAATCCGCCTTGAACCGCAAGGTAATGGCGAAATAGAAATCACTAATGTAATGTAATAAGATGCCATTATAGACCTAATGCTAAATACATGACTTTCGGTTGCCTAAACTGAGGTGCCAGTTTATAGAGTTGCCCCCTTTGTGTTCAGATATGAAAAGAGGAGGGATGCTGAAGTGAGAATAGGGAACTTTACATGTTTATGATTCTGCTATCACTATTTTACTCTGAGAAAGGTAAATTACACCAGATTGTGAGCCAGATGCACAAAGCTCCAGCAACCTGGTAAAAAAATACCAGGTTGGAAATAATTTTTCTATAGCGGGTGATGCTCAGCACACATAGCATGAAAATCATATTCTTGCTATTTGTGTAGATTGGCCCAGTGAAAGGAGGCTGGAACAATGCCTACTCAGAAGAGCTAATCGGTAGGCATGGCTCTTCTGAGCAGGTTCCCAGGCTTCCCTGTCCTTTGCCCGCTGCCCAAACTTCTTCTAGTTGTAAAATTTCTAGCCAGCAGTGCCGCCACTATCACCCTGCCCGTGATCAATTGATTGTGGCTCCACACTGCCCTCTCCCCCACCACTGGCTCAGCTGATGGCGGCTCATTCCTACTTTTTATTTTGTTTATGGGCACAGCTGTTGTTCATGTGTTGTGTAGTGTGTTCATGCATAGGTGCAGGGCATACGCTCACACAACCCATGCACAAACAGCTACTGTATCAGCAACTCCAGACCTGCTGGTAAATTTTGCCCACAAGAGGAGGACGTTACCTTTTGAGCATTACAAGGAGTGCTCAATTAAATACAAATGATGCTTTTCCATAGGGTTCTCGGTGACTACTACAGCAATTGGTAAAAGCCCCTTTTATGCATCGGAGGCTGAACTGCTGTGCAAGTAAGATTTGCTACGATCAGTCTTATACTCACGGCAGACTTTTGTGCATCCTCCCCATTGTGTTCTTTAGATTTATTTATTGAAAGCTTCTATATCGCTGGTAATGACTGGGGGAGTCAATTCAGAGCGGTTTATATGAGCTTCTGTAAAGGTGTTACAATACAGAGTCTGCATTTCCTGGGATGGTTTCAATATAGTCATTATTAAACCTTAATTTTAATCAATACTTGTGCTTTTGTAAAGGTGTTAAAATACAGAGTAAGGGTTTTCTGAGTTGGTCCTCAATACAGCCCTCTTAAAGCATAATCAATCCTCTTTCTTATTTCCACCTAATATATAATCAATCTACCTGCTTGTACATACCTACTTGTACATACCTATATAAAATATATCATATATACATATTATACCTTTTTATATATACATCCATATTTAGTATCGTGTCCTGTGTTCATACTACTCCTATTTCAATTTCTGCTTCAGAAAACAGCAGCACGAACCCTTAATATGAAATGATGCACTTTTTATGCACTTATCTGCAAAAAAGAGTTGCACACTGGTAAATGAAATCAATCTAATTTAGTTTTGTTTTCAGTTTTTCCATCAGCTGGTTTCTTCGATTACTGGAGGGGTCAGTGTAATCCTTTTTACTTATGGATCATATTTGACAAGGGTCAGTAGACTTTTTGTATTGACTGCTAAAAATAGATCACTGCTAATTAACAACAATTGCTGAAATCCTAGGTAATTAAAGTTGTACTTATTGTCCTGATCAAACACTCCTTTATGGAATTAAGCCATCTTCAGCAATATGCCAGTAGGTAAAATAATTCCTTTTCCACCCTAGCCATGGCTGCACCATTGCAAAGTTCTCTGCAGTCATATGTAATGTATAGTGCTATATAAATGCAAATTTACATTTTCTACATAATGGGTTTTGCAAGACTCATTTCAAAGAATCAGTTATTTTCTTGCTGTGGATTTTTCATTGCTACAGCAATATAGTATTGCTATCTTGAGTACTTTATTTTCTTAATTTTTTATCCTGCAGCCGTAACCTTAAAAAACAGTTTTAATTTTGCAAAGTGATTGTAATTGAGAATATAAGAAATTATGTTTAATGCAACATAAGCTATCAGCCAGTCTCGTCTTGGACTTTTCACTGAGCAAGGAGGAAGGAAGACTAAGCAGCAGCCGGTGTAGTTAATAGTGAGATGAAGGAAGCTATTGGAGCTAAAAGAAAATCCTTCAGAAAGTGGAAGGATCCAACTGAAAATAATAGGAAACAGCATAAGTAATGGCAAATCAAATGCAAGGCACTGATCAGGAATGCAAGAAGAGACCTTGAAAAAAAGATTGCATTGTAGGCAAAAACAGATGGTAAACACTTTTTTAGGTATATTAAACGCAAAAAGCTGAGAGAAGAATCCATTGGACTGCTAGATGGCCGGGGGGTAAAAGGGACTCTCGGGAAGACAAGGCCATGGTAGAGAGAGTAAATTAATTCTTTGTTTTGGTCTTCACTGAGGAAGATGGGGGGGGAGGGTAGATACCAGTGCCAGAAATTGGTGTTCAGTACTTTTGAGTCAGAGAAACTGAAATTAATCTCTCTAACACTGGAAGGTGTAATGGAGCAATTCGACAAACTGAAGAGTAGCAAATTGCCTGGACCAGATGGTATACATTCGAGAATACTGATAGAGCTATTGTTTAGTAATTTGCAATTTCTCTTTAAAATCCATCTTTGTGCTGGAAGACAGGGAGGGAGGCCAATATAAAACCAATTTTTAAAGGTTCTCGTGGTGTTCCAGGGAGTTATAGTAAAGCAACTGGTGTGTACATATTTTATTTGTTTCCTTTCCTGCTGAGGGTGTGACATATTTATAACAATATAGAAAAACAGCCTCAAAGATTCAACAAGTATAGAGAGCAGGACAACTGCCCAAATGAACTATGCTTCTCTGGAGCACAGAAAACTAGCTGTGCTCCAGAAAAATATAGTTCATTTGGGCAGTTGTCCTGCTCTCTATGCTTGTTGAGTCTTGAGGCTATTTTTCTATATTGTTATAAATAAGAACATAAGAATTGCCATACTGGGACAAACTGAAGGTCCATCTAGCCCAGTCGCACCCTCGGCAAGAAAGAAAAAGAATAAAATACACATTATATAATTGCTAGGTTGAACTGTGTTCCTTCATTCTGTGTGGTTATTTGTAAAATACCACTCCATAAGATGCACTCCATAAGATGCACTTTTTTTCCACCCAAAAGTGGGTGGAAATCTCAATGCGTCTTATGGAGCGAAGGTACAATTTTTTTTTTTAACCCCCCTGTACCGTTTAAAAAAAATCCCCTCTGCCGCAAGCCCCTTTTAAAAACTTCTCCCCCTCCACATGCCTGCCACCATACCTTTTTAACCCCCCCCCCCCCCCCGCAAACACCCGCCGCTGTCGTACCTTGTTAAAAACATCCTGGTGGTCCAGCGTGATTCCTCCCTTGCTAGCTGTCTCCTCCTATTTCCCGACCAGGCGCAAGCTTTTCGTGCTCCTGCCTGGCCCTGCGCGGCTTTCTGAATGGCTGCTGTCAGTTCTCGTGAGTCCTGCTGGACCACCAGGATGTTTTTAACAAGGTACAATGGTGGCAGATGTTTACGGGGGGGGGGTTTAGAAAGGTACCGGGGGGATGATAAAAATACCGAGACTGCCGTCTAGGGAGGGAGGGATTTAAAAAGGTATGGGGGTAGCTACCACACAATGAGGGGAGGGATGGGAGGGTTTTGTGGATCATGGGGGGCTGCTTTTCTCTGTTTTGCTGAGGGGTTGTACACAGGGGACGGGTACTTTAGATTTTGCCATAACAAAAATTTTGTATTGGGCATGCCTTAAGTTCTGATACTAAACATTATGCTTGATCTTTACTTCATATTGTTATTCTGTATTTGGTTGAATTCAGCACTGGTTCTGCCAGAATGCTATTGATGTACTTGTATGTATTATGGTTTTGCCTAATAGAGATTTTACCCCCAAAAAAGGTACCGGGGGGATGGTTGGCTGGCTGCCATTAGACTTGCCCACCATTAGACCACCAGAGGGGGGACAGGGTACATGGCACACCATTTGGTTCAGAATTTTTTTTTTCTTGGGTTTTCCTCCTCTACAGGTGGGTGCATCTTATGGTCGGGTGTGTCTTGTAGAGCGAAAAATACGGTACATTTTTTTCTAGTCATTTTCAGCTCAAATAAAGAAAATGGTGCTTTAAAAGTTGTTTGCTATACCAAGAATACCAAAATATAAAATTAATTAAATGTTTAATTTATTAATTTCTTTAATTCAATTCATATCCTAAAAACTAACAATTTATTTAATCTAAATTTAAAATCTACAATCACAAGTAATACAAAGTGCTACTAATGACAGAATCATAGGCTGGGAGAAGCTACAGGTAATATCAGCTTTTAAATAGAGTCCATCAATCAATCTTCAAGGCTCTTAATGATGTTAACTATTGAAGCCATTTAGACCCAATAAAGCTCACTTAACTTGATGATGAGTCATTTAAAGTCCCAATATCTCCTTGAGTTGTAATCCGTAGACTTGATCAAGCCAGTTGTTCCTTATATTCATGATACGGGTCTCTGTATCAGAAGTAATTTCAGGTAAAAGTTATAATTTTAAATAGTCTAAACAGTCATAAATAGGAATTGAGGATTAATGTTTTTTGGAATGTATTTGACTATAGTAAATGCACTAGTTGTAGTATTTAGAAAACTCTTCTTATTGTCTTAGTACTTATATCTTCAACCTCCCTGATGATGGACTTAACTGAAACTCAGCTGGAGTTGGAGGCTTATGCTGATTGAACCATATAAGTAATTCAAACTGGAAAACTTTAAGGATTAAGAAGAGAGAACCTCAGAACTGATTAAGTATTTCTTACTGGATCAAATCTACGGATTACAACTCAAAGATATATTGGGACTTTAATTGACTCATCATCAAGTTAAGTGAGCTTTATTGGGTCTGAATGGCTTCAATACGTAACATCATTAAGAGTCTTGAAGACTGATTGATGGACTGTATTTAAAAGCTTTAGATCAGGGATGTCCAACCTACTGCCCGAGGGCCGCATTCGGCCCCGTGAAGTATTTTGTGTGCCCCCTGTCGAGGACGATGCAGTCTTTTCCTCTGCTGCCCCTGGCGTTTACCATCTTGCCGGCTCCCTCCTCTCTCTTGCTGCACCATTTGAGTGTTTGGGCGGCCCCAGAAAAAATGTTTTGGGCCAATGCGGCCCAGGGAAGCCAAAAGGTTGGACACCCCTGCTTTAGATAGTACCTGTAACTTTTCCCAGCCTACGATTTTGCCATTATTAGCACTCTGCGCTTTGTATTACTTGTGATTATAGATTTTAAATGTAGATTTTGTTAGTTTTTAGGATATGAATTGAATTAAATAAATTAATAAATTAAACATTTAAGTAATTGTATGTTTTGGTATTCTTGGTATAGCATTTTAATGAATTGAATATCAGTAATTGATTATATTTACCCTACTTTGTATAGTAGTAGATATCTTTAACAAAAACATATTCTTTGGAGACATCTTTTCAGATATTGCTCTTTCTACAGTAATGTTAACTTTTCCAGGTCCTTAAAAAGTCATCTTTTCATAGAGAACAAGATGACTTCCTCTGTTTAAAATAAACAAAAGAAAATAGCCAGCTTTTCTACTTTCTCCCTAGTAAAATTCCTTTATTCCAATGATTTCAGTGAAAGGTAAACAATCTCCCGGTCTCCTCCCTCTTGAACTTTCAAGTAACCACAGCTGGAGAGGTTTATTTCTTGTGAGTCTTGGCATGACTTCATACTTGTAGGAAAACAACTTGAGTAGTAATTAGTGCAAAATCCCTCTGGGATTCAGAGTGCAGGTATATGGTGTGATAGAGAAGGATTACAATATTTAAAACTGATAGCTGCTTTACTGTAAAAACACAGCTGGCCAGTTACAGGCCTGTTTTGCACTGCAACAATATTAGCCTTTAATGACTTTGAGACACCTTGACTGGAATAAACAGGAATGCCACGCTGCATATTTCAGCCACATGAGCAGCACAGATTAACAATGTCGGAAAAGCTGGTATGTGAAGAACTCTTCAGGAAAGTGATCATGCTTGACGAATAACTTAACTTGGGTAAGACCTATAAAATGCATTTCAAGTTCAGTTTATTTAATATAAAACCAAAGGTGCAGGAGGTAATGTTGCTGGGGCCGCTTGATAAAAGTGATAATAACCTGATCAGATTTGATATAATCCTTGGAATAAATTCACAGGAAATCCAATGCAACAGCGTTTAACTTAAAAAAGGACACTATGATAGCGTGAGGAGAATGGTAAAAAAGAAATATAGAGGAGCAGCTTCAAAGATGAAAAATTTACTTCAAGCGCGAGGGTGTTGTTCAAAAAATATCATCCTGGAAGCCCAGACTAGATATATTCCAAGTATTTAAAAAAGAGGAAGAAAGACCAAATGGCAGTTGGTGTGGTTAACGAGTGAGGTGAAGGAGGCTATTATATGGGGGCAGAATTATGCCTGTGTTAATGAAGGATCTCGGAGGTAGCATGGCGAAACGGGTCAGAACCCGTTGAACCCATTTAAAAGCTAAGTCTGTTTATTCAAAATTTAAAATCAAGACCAAGTACATAAAAATTTGGTGCAGTGATTGAGAATTTGAGCCGTGTCAGTAGTGGGCAAAATTGTGCTTACCCAGTGGTCTCATAAGCACAAACGGTTCTCTGAGCACCAAGCAGCATTGTAAAGTTTAAAGTGACAAATATACCAGAGTGTGCATATACATAGTTATATCTGTTTCCAGTTTAGAGCACCTGGGGTAACTGATTATTTCCCAAATACTTATTTATGTATATATACTATCATTTTGTTCTTTATAATAGTTTCTACCATTTTGTCTGGCACCGATGTCAGACTCACAGGTCTACAATTTCCAGGATCACCTCCGTCAGAAATTACAAAGACTAGGAGACACTCGGTGAAGTTACAGGGAAATACTTTTAAAACCAATTGGAGGAATTTTTTTTCACTCAGAAAATAGTTAAGCTCTGGAATGCGTTGCAAGGGGGTGTGGTAAGAGCGGGTAGCGTAGCTGGTTTTAAGAAACATTTGGACAAGTTTCTGGAGGAAAAGTCCATAAACTATTATTGAGAAAGACATGGGGGAAGCCACTGCTTGCTCTGTGTCGGTAGCATGGAATATTGCTACACCTTGGGTTTTGGCCAGGTACTAGTGACCTGGATTGGCCACTGTGAGAACGGGCTACTGTGTTTGATGGACCATTGGTCTGACCCAGTAAGGCTATTCTTATGTTTTTATGACTAAGGCTCTTCAGCTTGGAGAAGTGACCACTCGGGAGTGATATGGTAGAGGTCTAAAAAATACTGAGTGGAGTGGAAAGGGTAGATGTGAATCACTTGCTTATACTTTCCAAAAATACTAGGACTAGGGGACATGCAATGAAGCTACTTAGTAGTAGATTTAAAACAAACCGTAGAAAATATTTCTTTACACAACATGTAATTAAAATTTGTAATTCATTGCTGTAGAATGTGGCAAAATCAGTTAGCTTAGCAGGGTTTTAAAAAAGTTTGGATAATTTTCTAAAAGAGAAGTCCATAGGCCATTATTTAGATGGCTTGGGGAAATCCACTGCTTCTTCCTAGGATAAGCAGCATAAAATCTGTTTTACTACTTGGGATCTAGCTAGATACTTGGTCACTGTTGGAAACAGGAGACTGGGATTGATGGACCTTCGGTCTGTTATGTTCTAATCAAAGGACCTGTAGACCTTAAGTTTTGAAAGGAAATTATGCAAATATTTGTGCATCTGCTTTAAAAGACTTCCCTCTGGAAATTTGTCTTCATATTGTGTGTCCTGCTATTCAAAAGACGCAAGATCCTGTCCCAGACAATTTATGGTATCCTCAATCATTCCAAATTTGTGCTGTGCTCTCAGGGCCAATATCATTCCCCCAGATGTGCCCAGGGAAGTTTAGTGCCTTGCTGTGTGTTACACAGTAATTGGTGGAAGTAAATGTGGATGTCTGGGCTATACAGCTCTGTTCTGTAACTCTAAGGCTGTGCTCTGCTGCCAATATTATATTAATTCCTTCCTATGTGGTGGCAAAGCTTCTCCCAAGGTGCAGTTTGGAGCTTTGTTATCGATGGACTGAAAGCTGCTGCTTTTCCTCTTGGGCTCTCCTGTGTTTGTGCTGATCAATAGCTTTCTGGAGAACGGTTAACATGTCATACATTGACCTGTCTGCAGCTGTTTATTAATACTAGAACCAAAGGCTATGGATTTGTCGTACTTTCTGTAGCATATTGCATTTTCCACATGATGTCACCACTTGTCATATACATACACTTACAAGAAAAAGGACAAGCTATTGCCCCCTCGAAAAGATATAGCAGAACTAGAAAATATACAGAGAGGACAATAAAAAAGCTAAACAATATGGAACTACTCTCTTCTGAGGAAGTCATTAATGAATGAGAGTACTTATTTATCCTTTTAAATCATATTTGAACTAGAAATTACTTTATAAGAACACTAGTTTTTTAGCCCGTTACATTAACGGGTGCTAGAATAGATGTGTAGACTTAGGCATTTTTTATTTTTTTTTTAATTTCTTTCTCTCTGCCCCCTGTCTGTTTTCCCTTCTACCTTACTTTTACTTCCCCCATGTCCAGCAGAACCCCTTCCCTGCTCCCCCTGTCCACCAGTAGTCCTTCTCCGTTCCTTTTACCTCCCCCTTCTCCCTTTTTTTAAATTTTTAAAATTTATTATTTATAATTTTTCAATAATATATCAAGTGTCCACTTGTACAGAAAGGAAAAGTTAGACAGAAAATAAAATACAATACAAATTATAATCTATTAACCCATTATGTCTTAACTTTAACTCAAGTCCTCAATTGGATCCAAGATGTAAAATCAGCGAGCATTTAACAAAGAAATAGAATTTATAAAGAACTAACTTCCCCCCTGTCTTAATAATAGACTATGGACTTTTCCTCCAGGAATTTGTCCAAACCTTTCTTAAAACCAGCTACGCTAACTGCTGTTACCACAACCTCTGGCAACGCGTTCCAGAGCTTAACTGTTCTCTGAGTGAAAAAATATTTTCTCCTATTGTTTTTAAAAGTATTTCCCTGTAACTTTGAGTGTCCCCTAGTGTTTGTAAATTTTGATGGTAGTGAAAAATCGATCCACTTCTACCCGTTCTACTCCACTCAGGATTTTGTAGACTTCAATCCTATCTCCCCTCAGTGTCCCCCAAGCTGAAGAGCCCTAACCTTTTTAGTCTTTCTTCATATGAGAGGAGTTCCATTTTTAAGCACATTTTAAGAAATCTTTCTTTTTTGTTAATGCCTAATTAAGTTGTGGAATTTGTTGCCGAAAGATGCGGTCAAGGTTAATTGTGTATTTGGTGTAGTGACTGGGAACCCCAGCCAGTCCAGTTTTGTGAATATCTTCAATGAATATTCATGAGTTAGATGTGAATGCAGTGAAAGCACGAGCAAGTTAAACTCTCCAACTTATGGTAAACCTCTTGTTCTACTTGTGTAGCAAACTCTTCTGGTTCATACGTTGTTGAGTTTCCCTGTTTCTACCAGGCTTTTCTTCTGTTTCCGTAACCATCTATAAATGTCTGTCTACAAAAGCAAACCAAACTGTGTTCAGGATCACAATGGGAAGTTTAATTAGGGATATATCAGTAGTCTAGCTAAGCAAAGCTGTTAATAAGGGGCATTTTTCAGGATAGTCACCCACTCCTATAGCCAGAAATCTTTTTTTTTTTTCAAGAAGCGTCAACTGGTATGATCATTTTCTTATCAGGCAGTTCAGATGTGGAACAGTCTTCCTTTAGAAATAAGATGTATTATTGTTTGTAAAGTTTTAAAGGCCTACTTTCTTGATATTTTATCTCTTTGTACAATCATTTTTAAATATATGTGCTCCTCTTAAAATAGCAGACTCCAAGACTACTGATGAGATTAGAAAACTCTTTAGCTTCTGCTGGGTAATTTGTCTTTCTGATAACTTTTCCTTGGGAACCTTTTATCACCTTGGATGAAATGCAAATGTGCTTTAACGTGGAAAAATGCAAGGAAAAAGGGAAAAAGAACCCGTTGTTCAACTACAAATTGGGGGGGCATTGTTGGGAGACAGCAGACTTGAGAGAGACTTGGGTGTACTGGTAGATGCATCACTGAAGCCATCTGCACAGTGCGCAGCAGCCTCGAAAAAAGCCAACAGGATGCTGGGCATCATAAAGAGGGGCATAACAACCAGGACGCGGGAAGTCATCATGCCATTATATCGAGCGATGGTGCGTCCACATCTGGAATACTGCGTTCAGTATTGGTCGCCACACCTCAAGAAGGACATGGCGGTACTTGAGAGAGTCCAAAGGAGAGCAACAAAACTGGTAAGAGGGCTGGAACACTGCCCATACGCCGAGAGGTTGGATAGGCTGGGGCTCTTCTCTCTGGAAAAAAGGAGGCTCAGGGGAGATATGATAGATACCTTCAAGATCATGAGGGGCATAGAGAGGGTGGATAGGGACAGATTCTTCAGACTGAAGGGGAGAACAAGTACGAGGGGGCATTCGGAGAAACTGAAGGGAGATAGGGTTCAAAACAAATGCAAGGAAGTTTTTCTTCACCCAAAGGGTCGTTGACACTTGGAATGCGCTACCGGAGGAAGTGATCAGGCAGAGTACGGTACAGGGATTCAAACAGAGTTTGGACGGATTCCTGAGGGATAAAGGGATCGTGGGATACTGAGAGAAGTGCTGGGATGTAATACAAGTATAGAAGGCTAACCAGGTAATAAGTATAGAAAGCCAACCAGCTCATGCATGTGCAAGACCGGAGGGTTAGGACTTCGATGGGATAATAGGACTTCAAATGAGAAGGCAAGGGGGCCCCTTCTGGTGATTCAGACAGGTCGTGACCTGTTGGGCCGCCGCGGGAGCGGACCGCTGGGCAGGATGAACCTGTGGTCTGATCCGGCGGAGGCACTGCTTATGTTCTTATGTTCTTATATTAGATTAGAGGCTGCTGGGAGAAAAATATATTTTTTTAATTCATTTTCTATCCTGTTCTCCCCAATGAGCTCAGAACGGGTTTCAGGTTAACATATATAATATACAGTCAAAACGGGTTACAATTTGTCATGCTTATGATACATAGAAACATGATGGCAGATAAAGGTCAAATGGCCCATCTAGTCTGCCCATCCGCAGTAACCATTGTCTCTTCCTCTCTCCAAGAGATTCCATGTGCCTATCCCAGTCCCTCTTGAATTCAGACGCAGTCTCTGTCTCCACCACCTCTTCCAGGAGACTATTCCATGCATCTATCACACTTTCTGTAAAAAAAAGTATTTCCTTAGATTACTCCGGAGCCTATCACCTCTTCATCCTATGCCCTCTCATTGCAGAGCTTCCTTTCAAATGAAAGAGACTTGACTCATGCACATTTACATTATGTAGGCATTTAAACATCTCTATAATATCTCCCCTCTCCCACCTTTCCTGCAAAGTATACAGATTGAGATCTTTAAGTCTAGCCCCATACGCCTTACCATGAAGGCCATGGTAAGCATTTTAGTAGCCTTCCTCTGGACCGACTCCATCCTTTTTATATCTTTTTGAAGGTGCAGCCTCCAGAATTGTATACAGTATTCTAAATGAGGTCTCACCAAAGTCTTATAAAGGGGCATCAATGCCTCCTTTTCCCTACTGGCCATACCTCTCCCTATGTTTATCCTAGTATGACATGTACAGAGGGTCTTGTTCCAATATACAGTTCTTTTATTTATTATTTTTTAAACATACGTAAGAATTGGAAGTAGGATACTCGTCTGCCCTTTCCAGACTAGCACAGTAAATGATCAAATAAACAACATAAGATCATTCAAAAGCACTATTAATAGCCAGGCTTTCATAAGCTTCACAAAGTGTAGATCATTCAACTCCAAGTAAATATCCAGAGGAAGTGTATTCTATAGAGCTGGAGCTTGTATCTTAATACTCAGTAAAGCTTGCTGTGAAGATCTAAGACTCTTGGACGGTATCCAGGGACTCAGCAGGTCTGACAAATAAATAGGAGCCAAGCCATGATTTAGAAACCAGTGAACAGGAATCCAATGCAGCTCACAGTGAAGAGGTAGAGTGATCATCAGATTTCCTACCTACCAGAAAGTGGACAGTCCTGGAAAAAGCTGCTTCATTTTCATGGTCTTTTCCAGCCCTCTTCTTTTAAATAGCCATGTTGAATCTTTCCCACAAGGATCACTTTTAAAGTGTAAGTTAAGATACAAGAGATGACGGTGCTGGTGTCTTTGTCTGAAGTATCGGTAAATGAGCAAAAATACTAGATTTGCTGCTCTACAAGTGCTAATAAATACGAGCAATGAGGTGGAATATGGAGGAGAAGTAAGTATTTGTATTCTGAAAATCCCTTATCAATTAGGTGCAAATGGAGTAGCACTATCATCAAATTTACAATCTTAAATGAAATAACATATATAAAAAAATGAACAATCAGTTTATACAATTTGATAAGAAAAAGTATGTTTAAAGCTTCTTTCTAAATTCCATATAAGTTGAAATTAGATCAATGTTCAAAGTAGAGAATGACAAGGGAACAAATTTGTCCCTGTCCTTCAGGAACTCAATTTCCCTGTCCTGTCCCCGCAGGTTTTGTCACTGCCCCTGTTCCTGCCCCATTCCTTCAAGCTCTACCTTAACCACACAAGCCTCAAACACTTATGATTTTCAAGTGTTTGAGGCTTGTGCAGATGAGGACGGAGCTCAGGCATTGGTGGAATGTGGCATTATGACATCATAATCTGAGCTCTAGAATGTTGCTACTTAGGATTTTAAAATGTCCCTTAACATGTGCTAAGCTTTAAATTCCCTTTTTGCTTCTGTATCAAGTTTCAAGTTTATTAGGATTTTATATACCGCCTATCAAGGTTATCTAAGCGGTTTTTACAATCAGGTACTCAAGCATTTTCCCTATCTGTCCCGGTGGCCTCACAATCTATCTAACATACCTGGGGCTATGGAGGACTGAGTGACTTGCCCAGGGTCACAAGGAGCAGTACGGGGTTTGAACCCACAACCCCAGGGTGCTGAGGCTGTAGATCCAACCACTGTGCCACACACTCCCTTCAGCATCTGTGTCATAAGAATTTGCCAAGTTCTGATGTGATAACTGCCCAAAATCCAACTCTGTTGAACAAAAGATGTTGGCTGAAGGCTTGCGTGTATGTGTTGGGGGCTAAAAGAGCATGAGAGCACAGCTGAAATATTTGCAGTTTTTAGTCTCAGGGGTCATTACATCACGTAGTCTGTGCATGCAAAGGAATGCGGAGTACTGTAGTTAAGAAAAAAGATTTTCAAGTCAAGATATAAATAAAATTGATATCCAATTTCCAGTGTGGCTCTGAAGTTGCAGCTGTTGGAGGGAATATCAAGGTTCAGACCTAGAAAGAGTACAGGTTAATAATTTTATTGCTTAAACTATTTACAAACAAATACCCTTGCCAAGTTTGATCTAAAAAGCTTAAAGTATGGGAACAATGCCGTTTATTTCTTCCTGGAACATTGGGTCATTTGAGAGGTTGAAATCTGTGTGAAAGTTAGCTTAACACGAGTAACTGTTAGCTGTTCAAGGACCTTGCTATTTGCAGAATGAAGGAATCAGTCTAGATACTTCTCTGCTATAAGAATCAGATTATCAGCGTTGAACGTGTCTATGGTGGTTCGTTCATAACAGTTCTCAGCCCAACCAACTTTCTAAATTCTAAGTGTTATTTTGCCACTGAAAAGTGTGCTATTGTATTTTGCAAAGTTCCAATTTGCAGAATCATAATGCTATATTTTGAAATTGTTTCAGATCATTGATTGAACCATGCCAACAAAAAGTGTGGAATTTTCAAGTGTGGAACTCCGAGTCGTCATGAAGTTCCTATTCCTGCAGAAGAAAACTCCAAAGGAAATCCATGCAAATACTGAGTGGCAAATGCCTCAAATGGAGTCAAGTCCTGAAATTGTTGACCATGTCCATGACCTGATTTTGGCAGATCAACGAATATCTGCTAAAACAATTGCTGAGACACTACAGGGAATGTGTTAGGTGTATAATCCATGAGCAACTGGGTATGCGGAAGCTGTTAGCCGAGTGGGTGTCCAAATGTTTGAATGCTGATGAGAAATGACATTGACTGGACACTTCGAAGTTGATTTTTCAGCAAGCTGGTGCCAACTTTTTGGAATGACTAGTTACTGTTGGTGAAACATGGTTACATCACTATGATCCCGAGAGAAGACAACAGTCCATGCAATGGCAGCACTCTGGTTCTCCAAGACCAAGGAAATTCAAAACCCAAAGGTCAGCAGGAAAGTTCATGGCCATAGTGTTTTGGGATCACGAAGGTGTTGTAATGACTGATTTATTTTCCAAGGGGCCAAATAGTTAATGCAGAATACTACAGTATCTCGCTGTGCCATTTAAAGGAGACATTGAAAGATAAAAGGAAAGAGAAGCTGTGGAAAGAAGTTCTCTTTTTGCAAGACAATGCACCTGCTCACAAGGCTGGCAAAACGATGGATATTTCGACACAGTGCATAGACCATCCACCCTATTCACTAGATCTTGCTCCATCTGACTATTTTCTGTTTCTACATCTTAAAAAGAGTTTGAAAGGGTATCAATTTTCAAGTGATTCGGAGATAATTGCAACAGCAGAGCGGTATTCCAGTGACCAGACATCAGAGTATTTCTTGGAAGGGTTACAGAAACGTCAAGACAAGATATGCCAAGTGTGTTGAACTTAGGGGTGAATATATGGAATAACTTGTAAGTTTCATGGCTCTACATAATTCCCTTCTTGGTTGAGCTGATAACTTTTTAGCACGCCAAGAGATGAATCATCCTACCTTGAATAGTATCTGTTGCTTTGTAATGTTTGCTCTATAGTAATTTGGATATTTTCAGCTTCAGAGGCCTGTATGTAGCCAAGAAGGTATTTGGGTCTTTTCATTGCAGTTCAGTTTACTTCTTTAGATTTATTTCAGGGAAAGTTGGAGAAAATTTGAATTTTATTCATAGTGTAAATGCATCTTAAAGTACCACTCTTTGCTGAGTTAGTCCTGTTTTGGAGATGTACAGAAATAAAATACTTCTATTTCTTTCATTGCTTTTCATTTTAATGAAGTTGGTTGCACTTTGCAAATTATCAGGAGAGCTCCTCAATCTTCTCGGGTAAGCTTCTACCCCAAGATATCCTGAAGAATACCCTAGGTGTACCAGATAGCTCAAAGATGAACCCATGTTAGAATTAAACACTTGTAAAAATAAAAGAAAAGCACATATTTTAAACAAGACAGAATCTCAATTAGGCAATGCCATTCTTAATCAATACTATTAATCCCATAATATGGATCCAAAAATTCCAGTGAGTGCTAGTGAAATTAAATCATATTATTAACAAGTCTACCTAATTACTTCACTATTGCTTTTGTTTTGTTTACCCCTTCCAGGCGTTTCGTAGAGAGGAACCCTGTTAACTGAGAAGGGTCAAAGAATCCATATGTGTTGGATCTATATTTAACAATACATTTACAGGGATATCGTAATAAAAAAAGACCTCCCATCATTGTTACCCCTGGTTTAAGAAGCAAGAATTGTCGTCTACGTTTCAATATTCTGTACAAGAGGTTTATTGGAAAAAAATTTTAAAAGCAATAATAATAAAAAAAAATAAAATAAAAGGAAAGCATATCTTTTGGGAGCAGGGAGAGGGGGTTCTCTGTCCATTTTCCTGACAGAGAAGGCTACCTGATTGGAGCAGAGAGAGTTGCATGCCAAGTACTCCTGGTGGCTCCTTAAAGGAAGGATTTAGGTGATTCTGCTCAGAAGTGTTCTTGAGTGCTTGTGAAAAGAAGGGGTGGGGGGAGGGGGCATGGAAGGAAACATAGTCCAGGATCTCAGCCCAGTGTAGTTCCATAGTGTCTTTTGTCTACAAGGTCTCATGACCCTTTTGAAAATTGAAAAGAAAGGATGTTCTATAGCAGCTAGAATTCAGAGGCGCTAACCGCCTGTGCCTGACTGAAAGGAGAGGGCGGGGTTTATGTTTTACATTGAGGGTTTTATCTGGTCGTCATACTCTTTGTGCTGCATTTGATAATTTCTGGGTGAACGAGCATCCATTGTAAAACTTGATTGCTCAAAATCTTGCCTAGCCAGTTTATTTCACTGGTATATTTATTTAAAGTTGGGGAACATGAGATTAATTAAGAAACCTGCTCACTGCAGCTCAGCCAGCGTCAGTTATGCATCACAAAATATACGGCACAAGTTTGCCAGTCTATTAGGTTAATGTATTTATTACAAAATTTAGCTACCGATTCAAATGAACTGCTGTCTTACCTGCATTGGTAGCTAAATTTTTACATAAGAACATAAGAATTGCCGCTGCTAGGTCAGACCAGCGGTCCACTCACGCGGCGGCCCCTAGGTCAAAGACCAGTGCCCTACCTGAGACTAGCTTTACCTGTGTACATTCCGGCTCAGCAGGAACTAGTCTAACTTTATCTTGAATCCTTGGAGCGTTCCAGTTTTCCACCACTCTCTGGGTGAAGAAGAACTTCCTTACATTTGTATGAAATCTATCCCCTTTTAACTTCTCATACAACTGGGATCTCTGCATGTTTCTGGCTGTGATATCCCCAAATCTTTACCCTCACCCCTTTAAACCACGCTGCAGTCCCTGACCCCAACTAGCAAGTCAGCTTCTCTTCTCACTCCTGCAAGCCAATCAGTCTTCCCTCTTTCCACTTGGATGTCTGTGGCCAATGCTGGATTGAGGATGTTGTCTTCTCTTTAAAAAGAGAGCTATTCCTTTTTTTTCAGCCACTGCAGCAAGCAATTGTTGCCAAAAGCAGGAGTTTTTTTCCTCCTTTACCGTGTGGTTCTATGTGAATCTGAGCTGCATGGGGCAGGATCTCGTGAGACCAGAGCGAGAGTTCCTGTACCATAGTGCTCAGACTCGCAGTGCAGGCAGGAAGAAGCTCCTACAAGAGAAGAATGCCTTCTTTTAAATATTAAAAGGACCATGGAAAAAAAAAATTCTGGTCACCATGGAGACCTGACACAGAACTTTAATTTGGTACTGATGCACTTTGCCATATTGGGTCAGACCAAAGGTCCATCTAGCCAAGTATTCTGCTTCCAACAGTGGCCAGTCCAGGTCCCAGAGCAGCAAGATCCCATGCTACTATTCCCAGAGCCAGCTGTGTCTTTCCCATGCCCACCTTGATAGCAGTTTATGAAATTTTCCTCCAGGAAATTATCCAAACCTTTTTTTTAACCCTAGATATACCAACTACTGTCTTCCAGAACTTAACTGTTGGTTGAGTGAAAAGATACTTTTAAAACAAATAGAAGAAAATAATACTATGTAACTTCATGGAGTATTTTCTAGTCTTTGTATTTTTTGAAAGAGTAAACAATCAATTCTGGTTTACCCATTATATTCCACTCAGAATTTTGGCTGGTCCTAGTTGCCATCAGTTTGGGGAATATTTTTATATTCAAGTACTTCTTCAAATAACTTGAGCAGTAAAAAAAAAAAAAAAAAAAAGTCCCACTCACATAGGGCTCCTTTTACAAAGGTGCGCTAGCTAGCGTTTTTAGCGCACGCTACCTGAAAAACTACCGCCTGCTCAAGAGGAGGCAGTAGCAGCTAGCGCACTCAGCATTTTAGCGCGTTAAGGATCTAACGCACCTTTGTAACAGGAGCCCAAAGTAGTTTATTTTCAATACTTAAAACACTCGTCTTCAATAATCCTGGCTTGTCTTGGTGTGCTGGGCACTCATAATTCCAGGTAATCCATAAGGCAGCAAGCATATACTCCCCAATATCTTTAGTGGCAAATATATATCCAAGATCCAACGTGACCAGCATTTTACGGCTCTACCACCGCTATGTTAGGGAACAAACAGCTGCTCATCAACTACTCAGTCTCAGGAATTCAGGTGATGCTACTGAAAAGGTAGCAACCAATCTTCTAAAAACATTTTTTGCTGTTCTCAGATTTTGTTTATTTATTTGGGGGGGATTTATTAACCACTTTTATGAAGAGTTTCACCCAAGGTGGTAATTTAATGGATAAGTTATTGGAAGAAGCACTTTTCAGCCTATGATTGATAAGGGAAGGGTCCTGAAGATATTCTTTTCATGACCTCCAAGTCTGAGGCTTTTCCTACCCTGAGTTAAAAATACTTGGTAATACTTTTACAGTGGGTATTTGTATATTTGAGTATTCAGATTATAAAATAGCCATGTAGAGAATATCCTAATGTAGAGCAGCTGGCTGAGAATCAGAGCAGAGGTTGCAGGTTCAAATCCTACTCTACCTGTTCATAATTTTCTTTTTGCTTTTTTAAATTGTGAGCTGCCCAAGTTCAGAAGAATACCTACTGTGACTTCCCTTTGCCCCCCCCCCCCCCACAGTAGAGAATTGTTTAATCAGAAAACTGTTCTGTAACCTAGATGTGCCAAGTACTAGGTCTAAATATGAATGTCCATATTTTTGGGACATGGACATCCCTTTCTGGTCTCTCCTTGTCCCACCCAGATTATTCCCTTCTGCAATATGAGTATACTGCAATTTTAGATGTCCATATCCTGGCTATATAAAATCGGGATTTAAACATCCAAATGACTGTTTTCACACATCTAAACAGGAATAGAGCAAAATCACAACTATAGTCTGAGCCACTGGAAAGTTCTTTAGTGAGTAGTCACAGTAACATCATAGCAACTAGTTCTCTAATGAGTTCGTTATCTTGTTATTTTGCTTTGCGTTCAGAGAGATTGAACAGTTTCACTAATAATAAACTAATTTTAAATTTCCAGTGCTCCTAATTCAAAAGCCATCAGTGCAAAAGATACAGCGCAAATACTCAGAAAACTGCTTGCTGAATGTCACTTAGAATATCATAAGAAGAAAAGCATGAGTGACTTTTAAATGAGCCATTGTTTGTTCTGACTCTAAAGGCAGATGTCTAAAATGCTACCTCTAATAGCTCAGAAAAAGAAGTTTAATGTATGTAGCAGTGGCCATTTTTATCCCCAAGAATTCTAGAAATAGCTTGGTATTTTACTGACTTGCCCACCTTCTGACAGCTGCAGTGAGCACCTCCCGAAACAGACATGATATGAAGTAGTTCAACGTGGTGGAGAAAGCTGCATCCAAGGCTAGACAAATGGTGGGATGCATCCGTAGAGGTTTCGTCAGCCGGAGGCCCGAAGTCATAATGCCCCTGTACAGACCCATGGTGAGACCTCATCTTGAATATTGTGTTCAATTCTGGAGACCACATTATCAAAAAGATGTGCGGAGAATCGAGTCGGTTCAGCGAATGACCACCAGGATGGTCTCGGGACTCAAGAACCTCCCATATGAGGAAAGACTAAATAAACTGCAGCTATACTCACTCGAGGAACGTAGAGAGAGGGGAGACATGATTGAGACTTTTAAATATATCACGGGCCGCATCGAGGTGGAAGACGATATCTTCTTTCTTAAAGGACCTTCAACCACAAGAGGTCATCCGCTGAAAATCAAAGGCGGGCAATTTCATGGCGACGCCAGGAAGTATTTCTTCACCGAAAGGGTAGTCGATCATTGGAATGAACTTCCATTGCAGGTGATTAACGCCAGCAGCGTGCTCGATTTTAAAAAGAAATGGGATATGTATGTGGGATCTCTAGCCGGGTGAAGTCTGGGGGTGGGTCATTAGCGTGGGCAGACTTGATGGGCTGCAGCCCTTTTCTGCCGTCATATTCTATGTTTCTATATAACGTGGAATGTAGTAGACCAAGCTATGTGAAATAAATTGCATTGCTTAAAAGCCACTGTCCCAAAGAACCTACAGTCAAATTAGGAGCCCAGAAAGTTCTCCTCCTCCTTTACAAAGCTGTGCTAACGTTTTTAGTGCCAGCTGCCGCGGTGATAGCTCTAGACGCTCATAGAATTCCTATGAGCGTCTGAGCTGTCACTGCCATGGCTGGTGCTAAAAATGCTAGCGTGGCTTTGTAAAAGGGGTGGGTATATGATTTGTTTGAGTCACGGTTGCCTTAATCATTTACAGGGCCCTATGCAAGCTTTGATGAGATCCATCAAGCCAGTTCGTAAATAAGTGCAAATGTAATCATTCTCTCTTTTTATTTGTTAAAGACCTTACATTATGGGTACCTGATATGTAGGTAGAAGACCCTGGGCTACTGATCCTTTTACCCTTAAAACAAATAGTGGTCATAGCTTGAGGTTCCTCAATGGGGGTCACAAAGTGGAGAAAGAAGTTAGGACCTCAGGTTTCATTATCCTTATATGTTCTAACCACCATCTCTGCTAGGTCAGCAAAGAACACCATGAACCATTATACTGATACAGTGGTCTCAAACTCAAACCCTTTGCAGGGCCACATTTTGGATTTATAGAAAAAAATAGTTAATGTCTTAATAAAGAAATGACAATTTTGCATGAAGTAAAACTCTATAGTTTATAAATCTTTCATTTTGGCTAAGTCTTAATAATAATATTGTCATTTATAGCTAAAGAGACATTTGATCAAGAAACTGTTTCATTTTATTTTTGTAATTATGATAAACATACCGAGGGCCTCAAAATAGTACCTGGTAGGCCGCATATGGCCCCCGGGCTGCGAGTTTGAGCCCACTATACTGATATGACCACTTTTCTTCTTCCTTTGTTGTGTCCTGTATAGCATGATTAATTTTCAGTGACAAATCCCCAATTGTGACCTTTCATGAGCTCCAAGTGGGCATTAGAATTAGGGCATGCATCCAGAGAGAGGTTCTCTTTACCCTGGCAGGTTCTCACAAAAGCATCTCATAATCTAATTAAAGGTCAGCTGTAAAGAGGCAAGTTGTAAGTCGAGAAATACCAAATATCTTGCCAGAATTTACATAGGCAATGAACAAAAGATCCTTACAAAGAAGATAGAACGGGGATGCAATGGTTAGAAAACATCAACACAGTAGCCGCATCTTCCTTCTGAACTACAGAATTTAGAAAATACTGCATTAGAAGGATTTTATAAAAGGCATACAATAAAGCAAAAACCTTTTAATACTTTCAGCTCTTCCTCCCCTCCTTGTCCTATTAGTCTGCAACCGAGCACCATATTAAATTCAGCCCTTTGTCCCAAAGTGGTAATTAGCAGTTGACAGAGAAGAATGTTATATGCCCTATAGGTAGAGTAATCAATCAGTACAAATGTTTATCAAAGGAAAAACAGCAAATCATTAGCAATCCTAACAGTAGCTAGCTAAATCTTTCGCTTTTTCTATTGGACACTGAAGCGAGGATTTTAGACAGAAATGTTTCTAAAACCATACAAATTCCTGAGAAATGAATGTCCGTACCTGACCTATAGAGTTGGATGCACTTTCTACAATTCTGCTGTGTGCTAGAACTTTGAGTTTACCATTAATCTGAAGGAGACAAATATGATGGTACCAAATATTGAGAAGCTGTCCTCCGTCAGTACCAACAATTAGTCATCTGTGATGATGTATACAGAGAAAGAGCAAGTGGGGAGTGGGATAGAACATGTCAACCTTGAGACAATCTTTTAGTTCTATAAACTCAAAATAAATACAGGAATCCATGAATAAAAACCATGTATAAGCTACTGCTTGAGTTTTGAGACTCCCACGAGCATCTATGTTTACGGTCTTTCTAAAGATTGTTTTAAAATTTGTATTCCCAGCACTGGAGTGACACACCCTGAGGCAGGCCTCCATCTCGGGGCCGAAACACGGACAGTATTGGATCATCAACTGGATCCTTTAACACAAGGACACTACATTTATAGGACTTTTTATACATGTTTTTATTCATGTGTTCCTGTATTTATTTTGAGTTTATAGAAATAAAAAATTTTGTCTCAAGGTTGACGTGTTCTTTACCACAAACTCTCGTAGGTAACATATTAGAAAAGTGTGATCTGCCAAAGACTAATAATACAATCTTACCTTTATCTAACCTCTAAGAGTTCTCATTGGTTGAGATTACCAGAACTGACTCAAGAAAGCAAGATGTCTTGTACAATATGCAAACACTTTTTTTAACTGTAAAATTGCTTGTTGCGTGGGAACAGTTCTCTCAACCACCTTAGAAACAATAGAAGATTAGATATAGGTCTATAGTTCAAGATTGTCTTTGTCTTTGCATCCAGGTGTGCTTTTTATTTTTTAAGCTCAAACATTTTGTTAAATGCATAATACAGTAAAAGAAAGCAAGTGAAATACAATCTGCTCAGTGAGAGTTGCTCAGTAGAAGTTCACAAACATGGACATGGTCTGTAAGTGACTTCTAGCAGTGCTTTCGCTATAAAGAAAAATCGCTCATTATTGTTGGAATAATGGTTGCACAGTTCACAGATTTGAGATGCAGATGGTAAAAAAATAAAATATATAGAACCAAGAGAGGCTGTTAAATAAATCTATATCCACATAGCACAACCTCAAGAGTATAGGATAACAAGTCCAAGTGTTACTCTACGGGAGAAAAGACCTCAGTGTCTAATAAGGAAAATCAAAGCAACCCATATAGACAGGCTAGTTGCAAATATCACTTGCAGCCAGCAGACACATCCTCGGTCAAAAACTCCCAAAAAGTTGAGGACACAATTTCACAGTGAATTTCAACAGTCTTAATTCTAAGTCTCAAAAAGTTTTCAAAAAAACACTTTTTGAGACTTAGAATTAAGACTGTTGAAATTCACTGTGAAATTGTGTCCTCAACTTTTTGGGAGTTTTTGACCGAGGATGTGTCTGCTGGCTGCAAGTGATATTTGCAACTAGCCTGTCTATATGGGTTGCTTTGATTTTCCCTATTAGACACTGAGGTCTTTTCTCCCGTAGAGTAACACTTGGACTTGTTATCCTATACTCTTGAGGTTGTGCTATGTGGATATAAAAAAATAAAATAACCAGGAGAGGCTCCTGCCTGGGTCTAACTGGGCATTTTGAATGGCGCTTAACGGGACAGTGCAACTGAAAATGCCCCTTTGTGCTCAAGCTTAAACCTGCTGTTTCATGACATTCTAGGGGCTGGTTAAGTGTCGATAGTCAACCCTTTACCAGTTTCAGATAACCGCATAAATAAAATCATTTTATAAACGCAGTCCTGTCTTCTCCCCTGTAACAAAATCATAGTGCGGTTTTTAGCGCCGACCACGATTGGCTGATTAGACGGCTGTAGGACACCTACAGCTGCCTACAATTGGGATGCAGTTTACAGAATCCGGGCCTTAGGGTCAACACACCGGAGGGGAGGACCCATTTTAGTAAAGATTTAAAAATCTAAAACAGGGGTAGGGAACTCCGGTCCTCGAGAGCTGTATTCCAGTCGGGTTTTCAGGATTTCCCCAATGAATATGCATGAGATCTCTTTGCATGCACTGCTTTCAATGCATATTCATTGGGGAAATCCTGAAAACCCGACTGGAATACGGCTCTCGAGGACCGGAGTTCCCTACCCCTGATCTAAAAGAATGATAAGTTGAAGGCATCCTTAAGCTTTCAAGTTTGATTTCAACTGATCTAATAATGTTTCCTTGTGTAAATGGATTCCAAATCGTGGAGGTAGTTGAATGAGTCATACTAATGTGTCGTAGTGAGAGAATTGATAGCAGATGTTGTGTGTTTGAACGAAGGGATCGTGCAGAAGCGTATGAAATCGGTCTAATTTCAAATGTAATGTGCTGCAAAAACCATTTGCTCTGTTTAAGTATGCCGGTGCTCAAAAAGAGAGACACTGTCTTACACCATGTCAATGGCAGGCATGAGTTGGCACCCCAAATAATGCATGCAGTATGCCCATGTGTACACGTCCCTTGCAATGAAGCATTGTTGAACTTAAGCACTGCCTTTTACTTTAGTGCCTAGGGCACATAGGCACCAACTGCCAGCTTGACGGTGATTTTGATGGCACCACTTTATAGAATCACCCCCAATGTTTGTGTCCTATGGAGTCAGGCTAACTGGGAGCCTCTTAAGTTTTCATGGTTGGCATATTTACATTATATAACATCTGTATTGCTGCTGTTTGCAACTAGTTTTTATCCTAGTATGTCTTTAAAAAAAAAAAAATCATGGGACTTTGGCTTTCACTGCATTCTTCTGCTGCAACATACAGTTCTGCTTTTGCTAAAAGGATACTTGGGGCCCCTTTTACGAAGGTGCGCGAGCGGTTTTAGCGCATGCCCAAAATTACCGCGCGCTAGCAAAATTATTACCGCCTGCTTAAGAGGAGGCGGTAGTGGCTAGTGCGCCTGGCATTTTAGCGTGCGCTATTCCATGCATTAAGGCCCTAGCGCACCTTTGGAAAAGGAGCCCTTGGTTTAGAAGCTGGAACTAGAATGCCTTTAGCATTTTAAAGTGGAAATTTGTCTTCTAGTTTTCTCGCATGCAAATCTGCCAAAAGGAAAACAAAAAGTATTTTCCTTACGTTATGCCACATTTTTCCTGTAGTTTTGCTACGAGAAGAGGTGTCTCAGTTACAAGAAGAGGTTCACCTGCTCCGGCAAATGAAGGAGATGTTAACAAAAGACCTGGAAGAGTCACATGGGTGCAAGTCAGCTGAGGTCCTCACCGTCACGGAACTGAAAGTAGAACTGGCACAGAAAGAGCAAGATCTAGCCCGGGCCAAAGAAGCACTGCAGGGTAAGTGCATTTCTATACCAGCTCGATGAAAAGAAACAATTGCAGGAATGTTTGGTCTTCTTCCAGTGTTGGCCATACTCGTTAAATGCTAAGAATATGTCCAGAGATGCTCCAATTATTTTTAATGGCAGACTGTTCCAGAGGTTTAACAGGCAGAGCTATAAAAATATTTTCCTGGTATTTAAACTAAGATTTTGCCCTTAACCTGTACCTGTTCATTTTCCAAGCTTCATTTTATACTAATCAACTCTGCTCATTCCTGACCGCTGCCTCCCAAGGCAAATTGAGAAATACTTTACAAATGTGTAAAAAGGCATTTGTCATCTTTGTATTTAGTCTTTAATATCTGTGTGTCTATTTATATATGGGTTAGTTTTGAAAAGCTTGTGTATATGTGCCAGACCATGAATTTTTCTGTGGCACTGTACATAGTTTCAAGTTTTATTAAAATTTTGATTCAATGGCAATATCATAATTTCAAAGTGATTTATAGGTAAAAGGGGAGGGGTGCATTCTATTTTCAATGTATTGAAGACAAAAAATACATTACAAACTCGCACGTAAGGAGAGTGGGAGGAACTACAATTAATATACACCTCTGGATTCAATGTAAGGCACCAAAAGTTGCATGAATTGGATAATGAGCTCTGAACCATCAATCAATAATAATAATAGTTTATAGACCGCAGGACCATGAAGTTCTATGTGGTTTACAATGATTAAAAGATGCTACAGATTGAGTAGAATTAACAGCTCTAGGGATCAGTTATTGTGGAATAAGATTGTCCAGGTCAGTTGCCTAAATACGTCAGGAACAGATATGTTTTTTGGTGTTTCCTAAATTCCCCATAAGTAGTAGACGTAAGCAATTGTTCCAGATCTTGACCCCATAATGTTGCCTGATGTGAAAAAAAATGTTAATGATGTCTTTTAAATTTACATCCTCTAACTGGTGGAGAAACAAAATTCAGATGTGAGCTTCTCTTATGTCTGTTGGGAGCTATAAAGTCATTATTGATGTTAATTGGGTGCAAATGTCATACTAAACGCTGTTCTATACAAGATGTGCACCTTTTATAGAATAGTGCTGAATTTTTTGGGCACCTAAGTTTTTCGACTCCATTTATTGAATTCCCTCCATTGTCTCTGGTTGATGCCTGGAATGCGCTCCCGAGGGAGGTGGTGGAGAGGAAAACGGTGATGGAGTTCAAAAAAGCATGGGATGAACACAGAGGATCTCGAATCAGAAAATAATGGTATATATTGAAGAACTAAGGCCAGTACTGGGCAGACTTGCACGGTCTGTGTCACCTATAGGGCCAGTCAGTTGAAGATGGGCTGGGATGGTTTAGATGAGCTGGAGTGAGCTTCAACGGAGACTCTGGGTTTCTGGTCCAGAAATATCTAAGAAAAAGAACAATTTAAATTAAATCATTAAATTATAGAGAGTGTTTGGGCAGACTGGATGGACCATTCATTTGCTATGTTACTATGTTATAGATTGCCCCAGAACTATTTTGGACTGTACCATGGTAGAGCACAGGTTCTCCACTCAGATATACAGATAACCAGGAATAATTCAGCCACTAATCCTTATAGCTAAGCAGCTTAGTTTAGGACAGCAAAAAGAATGAAGACCAAAAAGACTATCCAGAGTAGAGATTTTGCAGATGGTTACACTTTTGGATGGCAGCTAAGATGTGTCCTTAGTAGCGCAGATACAGTAACTAGGTATATTGGAAATGCCATATAATCTTTTTCTGCTATTGTTTACTATGTTACTAAGAAGCCAGGAAACTAGAGAAACAGGTTAAAGAGAATCTCTGACATCACAGTTGTAATCTAAAGGCTTCACGGTTGCATTGTCCTTAGATAAGAAACAAGTGGGGAAAGCATGCAGAGCATAGCTCATGTTGTTCTCTCAGGGGTGTCCAACCTTTTGGCTTCCCTGGGCCGCATTGGCCGAAAAAAATGTTTCTGGGGCTGCGCAAACGCTGCACAAGACAGAGGAGGGAGCCGGCAAGACGGTAAACACCCAAGGGCAGCAGAGGAAAACACTGCATCGCCTTCTACCGGGGCCGCACAAAGTACTTCACCGGGCCGCAGGTTGGACACCCCTGCTCTAGACTGTGTGTGTTGAGGCAGTTGGAGGAAGGACAGTTTTTAAGAGTGGGGCAGCGTGGTGGGACAGTGTGCGGGTAGATAGATTTTGGAAGGCAAGACAGTTGAGGATGTGGTTTCTGGAAGGAGGCAATTGTAGCTAGGTGATTTTCATAATGGTTGGCTAGTTTTGTGGGTTGGAGCAGATCTGCAAAACGGCAAGGCACATGTGGGAGTAGTTCTCTAGGAGTGGGGCATTATGTGTGATGGTGGGATACATAGAAACATAGAAGATGACGGCAGATAAAGGCCATAGCCCATCAGGTCTGCCCACTCTACTGTCCTAGGGATCCCACTCCTGGTGAAAGGTCCCTTGGCTTGTAGTGGATCCGTTGGAATAATTTTTAGGGTGGGGCAGTTGCAAGGGTGAGACAGTTTGTAGGGTATGCAGCAGTTTAAGGGCTAGTTTTGGTAAGTAAGGGGTAATTTGGGATACTGGGAGAGATAGTTTTCAAAGGAGAAATTTCTTAACTATTTATGTTTAATTTTATGTGTAAGTTTCTGTGCTACAGGAGCCTGAATTTGTGATTCACCTCACCTCATGGGTCCACTCAGGGTGCTTATAAGTGGGCTAGGCTTTCTAGCAGTTGGATATGTTTGTGTATTCTGCACTTTTGTGAACCTTAATAAATATTATTATTTTTTTTTTTTAAGCCATAACTTCTTTGTCCAAAGAGAAGCATTGGACCATTTTTTGGTGATAGGGCAGGGGAGGGGGCACTTATCTCTGGACTCCTCTGTCAAATTTGACCCATTTTCAAACTCAATATGTCTTTTCATTGGTTTGTTGGGGGGGGGGGGTTCTTACATGCCAAATTTTATTGCATGCTGTTGAATATTTGGAGAAGTTATTTTTCCTACAGGCAGACGGATATTTCTGGATCTTTTTTAAAATAATTATTTCCAGCTTTCTTTGGGTTGGAAAGAATTACAATCATTATCATTATACACAACTGCAGTAGCAGTCTGGGAATAGAGAAGGTGATACATGCCAACAGCCCTGAATGTGAACATGCAGATAGCAAGCACAGTGCCAGCTGTACTGCCATTTGGGGGTGGAGGGGGGAGTATTTGCTTTAATTTAATTTATCAAAGGTTTTCTCTCCTGCTGTGCCTGTGGAAAAAGCATTACTATTTCAGACTTACTGTCAATGGTTTACACTTGGGGGAAATTTATGCAACTATGCAATGAGGATTGGCTCAGAACTTCCCCACCATATAGAATTTAAATTTTCCTGCAGAAATATAAGTGTGCTCCATGCCAGAACATAAAAAAATTGAAAGCAGTTGCTTAGTCTGCTTGAAGAACAGGCCTCACAGATAGACCTGTGGGGAGTGTGGGGTGCAGTGGTTAGAGCTACATCCCCAGCACCCTGGGGTTGTGGGTTCAAATTCCGCACTGCTCCTTGTGACCCTGGGCAAGTCACTTAATCCCCCATTGCCCCAGGTACATTAGATAAGAGTGTGAACCTGCCGGGACAAATAAGGAAAAATGCTTGAGTACCCGAATAAATTTGTAATCCTTATAGAATTGTAGGATATGCGGAATATAAATAATTAAATAAAATAAAAGGAACAGAAACAATCTTTTGATTTGGTTTGCTTTGTGTGACCACAGCACTTGAAAGGAGAAGAGGAGATACTGATGGCAGTAGATTGACAGCTGAAGCAGATGTTCACAGTAGATTGACAGTGCAATAGATGTTGGGCTAAAAGCAGAGCAGGAACTAGGAAAGGGTTAAGTTTAAAGTTTGGAGAAGAGCCACAGGTGGGAAAAGTTGTACGTAATCCTGTTGGTATCTCTGAGTTCATCAGATGCATAATTTGTTGTTCTTGGAACATCTAAGGCAGATTAAACAGGCAGTTATTTTATCTCACTTGTATTTGATTTGTATTGATTTGCATGCACTCCATTATATGCAAATTTCTTTCATGCATGTTGTGGATATCTTGAAAACCTGACTGGCAAGGGGCTACTCCAGGACCGAGTTGAGAAACACTGCATTAGATAGATTGTGAACCTGCTGGAACAGACAAAAAAATGTTGCTGTCTGTCTGTCTCTCTGGCCCCCTGTCTGTCTGTCATTCTCTCTGTCTGTGTCTCTCTCTGGCCCCCCGATCTAACCAAGATTGCTGCCTGCCCCCAGCACACCCCTCCCCCAAAGCAGCCCCTTTTCCCTTTCCCCCTCCACTTCCTGTGCAGCAGTAGCAGCCCGACGCCTTGCAGCACCTTGAAGGACACCCTCCTG
Source organism: Geotrypetes seraphini (assembly GCF_902459505.1). Taxonomy (NCBI): domain Eukaryota; kingdom Metazoa; phylum Chordata; class Amphibia; order Gymnophiona; family Dermophiidae; genus Geotrypetes; species Geotrypetes seraphini. The sequence continues at coordinate 8,468,767 of NC_047098.1, read as the reverse complement.
CCGTTGCTCTCATCGCTGCACGCCGCAAATGGAACACGGCACAGAAGCACAAATCACGGCAGCAGGGATCACGTCGTTTCAACTGCCCATGCACGGGGAAAGGTTTTATTATAGAGGATATAAATATATAATATATAAATTCTAGGCAAAGCAGTATTACCTGCAACTGCTTCTTGATCTTAGTCCATAAACATTATTATGCAGAAAAAAAGGCCATCAAATCAAACGCCAAGAACCCCAAATATTTTCACTGTACCCGCAGCCCAGTCCATCCTGCCCTAGCCAAGGATTTGAGGCCCTGTCCACCTGTGATGTTCTCCCTTGCACTTAAACTGCTATATTAATGTGTGTTAATTTTATCTCTGTTGTGCTTTTGAGGCGGTTAGTCTAGTCCTCCTTCATGAAATCCTTCCTTTTTCAATTTTGATCAGTTCTGAAGCCACATTCCCCAAATGGGATGTTTGAAGTTTTTGGCTCCATGTTCAGGCTGTGATGACCTGTTTTCACATCTTTGGGAGACATTTGCTTCAGCCACAACAAGGCAAGAAGGAAATCTATGAATAGAAATGTTCCTTCACTTCGCAGCCTTGCTCTTATTATCAGGAAAGAGAGGAAATGAACTTGCTTTCTCGAGTTCTGTGGCTAGAAGTGAACTTTGCCTGACATTCCACTAAGTGTTCTCTAGTGCCTGTTCTGCTAAGAATTCTTACGGCTTTATTCATTTGATGCTCGGTGCTTAAAAAGTGCAGTTTAATTTCTTTTGTGAATAATTTAAATGAATGTAAAATGAAGTAGAATTGCAGTTGTGATAATGAGATTAAAGGGTTTTTTTTTTTTCTTTTTACTAATGTGAAATCTTTTTAATGAAGCACTACCATCGCAAAGCATTTTATGTCAGAGATTCTCAATGCATCTTGGGATGTGGTCAAATGAAACCGTTCTCGGCTCTGTCCTGGGGGCATGCCTAACAGTCTGCTTTTCAGGATTTTCACAATGAATATGCATGGAACAGATTGTTCACTTAGGGCCTGATTCTATAAACGGTGCCTAGGTTAGGCACCGCCTAGCTGAACTCCGCACACAAATAAAAAGTTTCTTAATTAGTTTAATTGGCGTTTTAATTGAAAAAACAATTAAAAGCTAATTGAAAAACAAATAAAAAATTATTTAAAGTTGTGCATGGAATTCAGCGTGGTGCCTACTAGTGCTGCACGATTCATTGATTCAAATCGATTTGTTCTCTGCAAAAATCAATACTCACCAATTCAGTGATCAACAACCCACCTCTCCCCACCCCCCCCTTCCCGGTAAGACCTGACATACCTCCAGGCCTCCTAAATCAGCAGCAGCAGTGGCTGGCCAGCAGAGACAGTGCTTTGAACAGGCTGTTTGCGGCCTGCCCTGTCAAGGCCTTCCCTCTGCCATGTCATTGATGACATCATTGATGAAACAACAGAGAGAAGCCCTGACTGGGCAGGTCGTGAGCAGCCAGTTCAAAGCATTGCCTCTACTGGCCTGCCACTGCCACCATTGCTGCTGCTCAGGGGGATAGAGGGAAGGATGGAAAGTTGCTTTATAGGAGGATGGGAAGCTGCTGCACATAGGAGAGAGAAATAATTGTTGGACATGGGGTGGAGGAGAGGAAGAGGGAGAAACGTTGAACAAAGGGTGGAGAGGTGGAGAAGAGAGAAAGAAATGTTGTACATGATAATGGAGGGGAGGAAGGAAGAGATGCTGCATGGAGGGGAATAGAGAGGTTTGACCCAGGGCACAAGCTAGGGAGAGTAAGAGAGAAAGATGGTAGACAATGGAAAAGAAACAGAAATGTTGGATATAATAATAATAATAATAATTTTATTCTTATATACCGCCATACCCGGTGAGTTCTAGGCGGTTTACATCATTTAAAGTAGTATCTGCATTGACACGCAGATTTACAACAATTTATCAGATATAAACACATGTTAACGCAGATTTACAACAGTTTATCAGATATAGACAATTTATCAGATATAAATAGTTTATCAGATATAAATAGTTTATCAGATATAAACAAGTGTTAACCAAACTTGACAGAGGATGACGGGCGGTGGGAAGATAGGGAAGAGAGAAGCTATTAAGGGAGAGGATAAGAGCGGGGGGGGAGGGCGGGGGGGCGAGTAGTAATTAAGCGGGGGGGGGGTCGTTAGGGGTCTTGTTTGCCGAATAGCTAGGTTTTGAGTGATTTTCTGAAGCCGAGGTAAGTGGGGGCCTCGAGTATCATTTGTGCAAGCCATGGGTTGAGCTTAGCTGCTTGGAAGGCGAAGGTTTTGTATGGTAGTGGAATGGAAGGTGCAGAGATGGATGATGGATGGAGATAATAGAAAACATCAAATGGGCATAAGACACTGGTGAGCAAGTTAACGGAAGACAAACAGAAACCAGAACCTGGAACCAAGAATATTGTGTACAATTCTGGAGGCCGCACCTTCAAAAAGATATAAAAAGGATGGAGTCTGTCCAGAGGAAGGCTACTAAAATGGTGTGTGGTCTTCGTGATAAGGAGTATGGAGATAGATTTAAAGACCTCAATCTGTATACTTTGGAGGAAAGGCAGGAGAGGGGAGATATGATAGAGACATTTAAATACCTATCTAATATAATAAAATGGTAGGACGCGCATGTGCACTAAAAAAATCATGTTCCCTGATCCGTTGCGAAAACACGATTGCACATCACTTGTTCGCGGCGAATTTCAAATAATTAAAAAAAAATTACACAGCTGCGGCGGCCTTCCTCACCGTGAATGGTAACGGCTCCTCTCTCGAACTGCACCAGGATCGAGAGAGGAGCTGCAGCGCCGGCTTTCAACTTAAAAAAAAACAAACAAAAAAAAAAACCCAACTGGAGATCGGCGCTCTCACCCGCTCCCACTGTGCAAACCCCCCCCCCCCCATGGGAGGATGCGCCGCAGCAAAGTGATGCACAGGTACTGGAGGGGGAGAGACATATCGCTTCTGCACCGGTACAAACATCCCTCCAGCGTTGGCAGTCGCTGCACGTTAAACAGGCTGCTTCGGGCTTTCTCCTGCAGTTGAGTCCCTTTGCCGCGTCACTGATGACGTCATCAATGACGCGACAAAGAGACTCAACGGCAGAAGAAAGCAGAAGCAGCCTGTTTAGCGTGCAGCGACTGCCAACGCTGGAGGGAGGTTTGATATTAAAGTCATCTTGCTGGGAGGGTCACAGAGTCAGCAGGGGTTGGGCTGGGAGGGGAGAGAAGCGTCTGCCTCGGGTGCTTCAGGCAGCAGCAGTGTTTACAATTCGCTGCTGTTGCTGGCTTCAGACCTTCCTCTCTGGCCGGTCCTGCCTAATTCCTGTTTTCATGAAGACAGGACCGGTCAGAGAGAAAGACCTGAAGCCAGCAACAGCAATGAATTGTGAATGCTGCTGCTGACCAATGAAGTAGTTAAATGAGGAAAGGGAGCAGAGGGGGAGAGAATGGCTTGGAGGGAAGGAGGAAGGTATGCCAGACCAAGGCAAAAGGAAGGAGGAGATGGAGAGAGGCCATATGGGAGAGAAAGAGAGAGATGGGCAGTGAATGGAAGGGGCAACATAGAGGGTGAACAGTATTCTAGCACCCGTTAATGTAACGGGCTTAAAGACTAGTGTAATATAAATGCGCATGAGTTGAGCAATGAGAGGGCATAGGATGAAGTTAAGAGGTGATAGGCTCCGGAGTAATCTGAGGAAATACTTTTTTTTATGGAAAGGGTGGTAAATGCGTGGAACAGTCTCCCGGAAGAGGTGGTGTAAACATAGACTGCATATGAATTCAAGAGGGCCTGGGATGGGCACATGGGATCTCTCGAAGAGAGAAAGAGATAATGGGTTGGGCAGACTAGATGGGCCATTTGGCTTTTATCTGCCGTCATGTTTCTTCTATAAGTTGCTCTACCTTTTGTCTGTTTAGTCTTTGTTTCATTTATTGTTTATTCAGACTTAATATACTGTCTAGTTTGCGGGCATGTCAAGGCGGTTTACAATGTATAAAATAAATTTAAAAGAAAGGAACTCCATAAATAAATAGGAAAGAAGATAATATACTCAAGAGAACAGCAATCAGTTCAAACACTTTCATTTTATGCTCTGAGACAAATATCCTGAGCTCAGCTAGTCAACATGTCTAACCAGTCTAGAGAATGACACAGTCTAGAGAATGACACAGAATTTGTCCCCCATTGCCACAGTTAATCATGGGAAACCATCCCAGTGTCATTCTTTAAGGAGAGAGGGAAAAACAGAGTATGAATGGGTCCAGCCTCTTGACCCTCAAGCCTTGCATTGAAGGACTGAGGTTGAGATAGACACTAAAGAATGACACAGGGTGGTTATCCGCCAGGACAGGGACAGATTCTGTCCCCATGTCATGCTCTGCCATTTTAACCATTCTTCTGAATTAATTGGGAAATGCTAGTTGAACTAAAATGGGATTTTAAAGCTAGTCTAAATCATATGTTGGAGGACTCGAAAAATAAGGAAAGTGACAGGGCATTCTATGATGATGGTACTGAAAAAGAACATACTATGCCTAGTGGACTCCCAGCAAGCTCAATAAGGGCCAGGTAGTACTGGTCTAAAATCATTTATAGATTGAAAAAAGCGGGTAGGAATATAGGCCATGAGAAGAGATGATAGGTAGGAATACCAGTATGTAGAGCTTTGTGTCTTACTGTTAATATCTAATCTAATCTAAAACAGATTTGTATACCAAGTCATTACCTAAAAGGAGCTCGACTCTGTTAACAAAATAGCTGTAATATAAAGGAATCATGAAAATAACAAAACAAAACCAAAAAACCCTCATTAAAAAGAATAACCAATTGAAAAAAAGAACTATTAATACGTGAAGATTATTTTGACAACCTAGACAGGAGGATCAAATATTGTTGGAATAATAATGTTTTTATAGATTTGCGAAATAATTGAAAAGAGTGTATTTTTCTAGTAGAGAGAGAAATATTATTCCAAATTTCAGTCAATTCCACCTCTCTCAGCTCCTATCCTTAAAAAAACCCTCCTCTCCTGCTCAACAACTTACAGCCAGCGTAATAAATCCCCCTCCCCCCAGCCCCTCAATCTGGCACAGCTTTCTGCACCGTGCAGGCCTCAGAATATGAAACACATTGTGCCCAAAATCCTATGATGAGCTCAAGTCTTGTGACAACAGTAAAGAGCTTCAGGCAGCTTCTAACTTGCCATTTAGATTTGTGCAATGCAGAAGATGGTGGTGCCGACTCTCCTTATCACTGCCTTACAGAGCCTTTTTTTAATCACTGCACAGATGCATTGGCTCCCCTTCCTTTTACCGGATCATGGATCTGGCTGTCTCCAATGTTGCTCTCATCTAAACCAGCTATAAAGGATTCTGAACGTGAAAGTCCACTTCTATGCCTGGGAGAAACTGTACAAATTTAGACAACGGAAGCTAATTCTTCCCAGTGACTCGTCCTTGCATCTGTGCGGCTTAATGCCCACGAAAGTTCCCACACTGAGGTAGCAACAGGATTCCCCTTACGTCTTCTCAGACTGACATCAGTATTGCTTTATCAATACTAAGCTTGCTGTGTTAAAGTAGCCAGTGCAGTTATGTATTGTTTTAATAATGTTCAGCTCGTATGCTTTTTTTTAATGTTAGCTGTCTGGATATCCTTAACTAAGGGACCCTTATATTAAAGTGTGTAGGATTTTTCACTTACTACACTTTAAGTGCAAAGCCTTTGTGGGGGAGAGTATGGCATAGTGATAAGAGCTACAGTCTTAGCACCCTTAGGTTGTGAGTTCAAATCCCACGCTGCTTCTTGTGACCCTGGGCAAGTCATTTAATCCCCCCATTTCCCCAGGTACATTAGATAGATTGTATAGATTAGATAGGGAAAAATGCTTGAGTACCTGAATAAATTCATATAAACTGTTCTGAGCTCCCCTGGGAGAACAGTATAGAAAACTGAATAAATAAATAATATGAACAGTTTTAGCCTCTGATAACCAGAGCTGGGATTGTGACATCATAATGCCTCATTCCACCAATAAGAGCCAACCTCATCAGTGATGTCACAATGGCTTGACTGTCTTATACTCAGCTCATTGTAACTACATTTTGATTTCTAGAGTAGTGCAGTGGTTAAAGCTATAGCTTCAGCACCCTTAGGTTGTGGTCTATGCCTAGAGACATAGAAAATGACGGCAGAAAAGGGCCTCGGCCCATAAAGTCTGCCCACTCTAATGACCCACCCTCCAACTTCACCTCCCCAAGAGATCCCACATGTCTATCCCATTTTTTCTTAAAATATGGCACGCTACTGGCCTCAATCACCTACAGTGGAAGTTCATTCCAATGATCAACCACCCTTTCGGTGAAGAAATACTTTCTGATGTCACTATGAAATTTCCCGCCCCTGATTTTCAGCGGATGCCCTCTTGTGGCCTTGGGACCTTTAAGAAAGAAGATATCATCTTCCACCTCGATATGGCCCGTGATATATTTAAACGTCTCAATCATGTCTCCTCTCTCGCTACGTTCCTCGAGTGAGTATAGCTGCAATTTACTCAGCCTTTCCTCATAAGGGAGATCCTTGAGTCCCGAGACCATCCTGGTGGCCATTCATTGAACCGACTCAACTCTCAGCACATCTTTTTGGTAATGTGATCTCCAGAGCTGTACACAATATTCCAGATGAGGTCTCACCATGGATCTGTACAACGGCATTATGACTTCGGGCTTCCAGCTGACAAAACTTCTGCGGATACAACCCATCATTTGTCTAGCCTTGGATGAAGCCTTCTCCACTTGATTGGCAGTTTTCATATCTTCACTAATGACTACTCCTAAATCTCGTTCTGCTGTAGTCCTAGCTAAGGTTTCACCATTTAGGGTGTAAGTTCTACACGGATTTCTACTGCCAAGGTGCATGACCTTACATTTTTTAGCATTGAAGCTTAGCTGCCAAGTCGAGGACCAATGTTCCAATAAGAATAGGTCCCGTGTCATACTGTCGGGCAAAGTGCTTTTACCTACTATGTTGCATAGTTTGGCGTCATAACTATAAGGAAGATCACTTAAAACATGGGAGTTTGAATCATAGACACTTACTTCCAAATAGGATACTGTGCATCTTTTCTGTCTTTAGCAATGGATCTAAGTCCGCAGTCATCACTTAGTGCTCATAGAAGATATTCAAGCACTGAAGGAAAGAGCTTAAAATAGCCTCACTTCACCTTGTAACAACTGAAACACTTGGAGAGAGATGAGAGATTGGCAAGACATAACTGACCCTTGTTCCCATCTTGACTCTTGTGAAAAAATGATCTTCAAAATAGATGATAAATGATGATTTTCTTGGTCATGTGGAAACGCATACTAAATTGTAATTATTTAATTGAATACTAGTTGTTCTGTGCAAGATTATCCAAGCGGTGGACATGGCCATATTGCAAATGATTTATTCCCTCAGTCTGAGCAAAGGAGGGGTTATCGGATTTGCTTGAGGTCATATAATTGGTGGTTGGTCCAGGAAATGAATCAGGCCGCCTTCATGTTTCACCACAGCCCTCAATATGTTGGAGGCTGGTAAGATGTAACTGTGGCTTATAACTTTATTTTATACAATAACGATAGATTTTAAGGAATTATTTGAACGTGATCTCATGTGCAACACAAATTTAATTTCCTGAACTAAAGACACAACCTTTCAAGAAAAACGCAATTCGAAATAAGAGCTTCTGTTTACAATGGAGAGTATTTTGCATACAATTATCTGTGAAGACTCTGTATCAGAGTGAGTTATCCCTCTTCCTTAAGAACATAAGAATAGTCTTACTGGGTCAGAGCAATGGTCCATCTGGCCCTGTAGTCTGTCCTCACGGTGGCCAAACCTTTCTTAGAACCAGCTATGTTAACCACTCTTACCAATCTCTGGCAGTGCACTCCAGACCTTAACTGTTCTCTAACTAAAAAATATTTCCTCCTATTGGTATTAAAAGTACTGTATTTCTTTGTAACTTTGAGGGGGGGTTGTAGGGGTGGGGTTCAAGGGAGCATTCGGTGGCAGGAGGGAGTTGGCATTCCTCCTGCCTTTTTTATTTTCAGGAGGGTAGGGGATAGTTGGGGGGGCCCTTCGTTGGCATTAGGGGAGTGAGCATCCCTCCTGCCAATTTTCTTGTGTGGGGGAGGGGGGATTCCTGGTGCCGTGTTCGTCTGGGGTGGTTGGAGAAGGACATCATCAGCGGTGGGGGACTTTTGTTCATTTTTTTAATGGGACAGATATTTTGCATGTGCCATTGAAATATCTGTGCCACTGAAAAAGAAAACCCAGGCAGATCTGTTGTTTTTTTCTGATAGCTAAAATCCTTGGGGGGGGGGAGGGTGCATAGCCAAACGATGTTAGTGCATCAATTGCTTGACTACTTTGCATAGGATTTTAGCTAATTTGTATAGCCGGATCAGAAAATGGGCAATCAAGGGAGGAAAAATGTGGTGAGCCATTTTGTGCATCGTCGCTAAAGCTATGAAAACAGATTTAGTGACGATCGCGGACTTTAGTGCATCTAGCCCTTAGTCTTTCCTCATATGAGAGGAGTTCCATCCCTTTTATCATCTTGGTTGCTCTTCTTTGAACCTTTTCTAGTTCCGCTATATCTTCCTTGAGATAAGGAGACCAGAATTGAACACAATACTCCAGGTGAGGTCGCACCATGGACCGATACAGAGGCATTATAACATCCTTAGGGCTAGACTTGCTAAGCCCACCGATCAAGTCCCGACCACTTTGTGACCACTTAGCGATCCGATTTCCCTCCAACTTGATTCACTAACCTCATGGCCGATCATCCTCCGATCCGATCCATGCATGTAAAGTAGGCAGGCAGCGATTCATTAACAAAACACTGGAACACTGACTGGACTGGCTGATCAAGAAACAAACGACTGCTGGGGACCAATAGCTCACGTCCTTTCCAACTGTCCTGCTCTCAAAAAGTGCCCATCTCTCTGCCGCCCTGCCGAACACCCACGTGGTGTGCCGGTGCACGCTTAAACATATGGCAGGAGGGATGCCCGGTCCCTTCTGCCATCGGCCCCCTCTGCCGCAGCCGGCTGAACACAACCCCCCCCCCCAGCCACCGACTAACACCCGCAGGCTTAAACATATGGCAGGAGGGATGCCCACTCCCTCCTGCCATGGATGCCCACTCCTTTCCTTCCTTCCTCCTCCAACAAACAAACAGCAGGAGGGATGGCCACCAGACCTGGACCCTGAAGATGACCCCCACCCCTTACCTTTAAAAGTTGGAAGCAGGAGGGGTGCTCAGTCCCTCCTCCTCCAGACTCTGGCGACGCAAAGTGGCCTTAGGCCCCACCCCGCCTTGGGCTCCTTCTCACTGAGCGATTGAGTCGGGGAGTTTGCATGCAAATGATTTGCACCTCCGGTGAAAATCATTAGCATGCAAACAAGATAGTGAATCAATTACTGTTTAAAACTGGCCAGGTATCGACCAACAGTGACTGAATTGCTATCTTTTAGTGAATCTGGGCCTTAGTCTTGTTAACCATCCCTTTTTTTAAATAATTGCTAACATCTTCCTTAACTGCATCAGAACCCAATTTGGGCACACCCATGCCTTTGTTTCTTAGGTGGCTAGGGAGAGGCATAAGGGTGTGAGGCTTTCTAATATTAAAGAAAAGTGGCAGAGTGGCAGAGTTGCCAAGTGACCCAGTTTATAGGAACAGGTGTTAGTCTGGCCATGATTTCTGGCCTCCTCTGCACATGAAATAGTGCTTCTCATCTGCTATTCCTCTCCCTTGTGGGAATTTGTAATGCTTAGGCATTGGTGGAATGAGGCATTATGACATCACAACCTGAGCTCTAGAATGTTGCTACTCAGGATTTTAAAGTGTTTGGGGCTTGTGCAGATGAGGACGGAGCTTGCAGGAATGGGGCAGGGGCAGGAAAAGAACTCACGGGGACAGGATGGAAGAATGAGTTCCTGCGAGGAAGGGGAAAAATTTGTCTTTACCATGCAATTCTTTAACTTGCAGGAAAGGTTCTTGTAACAATATAGCCAATTGACTTCTCTCAAGTGTAAATATTACACGTCTTCACAAGCCGTTAAGAATGGAGACTTTGATGTTGGAGGCGCAAAGTTATAAAGGGGATGTTCTTGACAAAGCGTTTGGCGAAACATGTTGGGCAGGAGACCCCTCGAATGAAAGCGCATAAATAAGCTAAGTGTAATTAGTGAAACCTAAGAAAAAATGTATATTGCTATTAAGATTAAAAAGTAAATGAGAGATGCTACATTGAGAACCGATGAGGAAAAGGCACATAAAGCTTAGAGCAATGAAGAGATTGAGTCTGCAGTTATGCTGCTGAGGTTCTGTTTACACTTGAGGGAAGTCTAATTGATATACAGTGGAACCTCGGTTTGCGAGTAACCCGGTTTGCTAGTGTTTTGCAAGACAAGCAAAACACTCAGCAAACTTTTGACTTACAAACCGAGCACTGCCCCGATAAAACGAGCACTTACAGACCAGGAAGCGCCGCTTCGGGGGATTCCTCTTCCGTCTTCCGGCCAGCCTTCCACATCGGGTGCCTTCTGCAGGTTGGAGGACCTCTGTCCCGCCTGCGCATTGCGTGTGACACGCACAGCGTCAATCATTGGTACTGTGTGTGTCGTGCGCGGCTTATGGGTGGGGCGGCGATCGGCTGCGTGTGCTTGGGTGGGGGCTCTCCAGCATGCGAGGGGCCTCCGACGTGGAGGGCTGGCTGGTGGATGGAGGAGGCATCCCTCTGAAGGCACTGCGGGATTGCGGGATTCTCCGGCGGCTGGCAAACATTACATGCATTCCCCCCCCCTCCCCCACCGAAGTGGCACTATGGGGTTCTTTTTCCAATGACGGACGGAGGAGGCAGACGGAGGAGATGGCGCTGCAGCACCCGACCCCAACAGGTATAGACCCCGGGTTCTGGAACCAATCGTTGCTGTTGCCACTATTGTCTTTGGGGAACTTGGCTTTGATAAACGAGCATTTTGAATTACGAGCATGCTCCTGGAACGGATTATGCTCGTAATCCAAGATACCACTGTATTGTGTCCACATGTAGCTCAGAACCTTTAGGTCTAGGCAGTGTAAGAGGACGCTGGAACTCTATAAGGCTGGTAGTATTTGAATATTGCTCTTCTAGATGTGACCCACTGAGAACCGGAGTTTGAGAACCGCTTGTACTGATCATGAAATAATTATATCACATCTAATCAGGACTTGTGGTTAATAATACTGTCAGACCCTTTATAATTTAATGAACTATTAAAGGCATTTCAGCCAAAGTACTACACTGATGTATAAAAGCAGCACAAACCTGTTTGGATGACATAATTGAATCATAATCATGCCAATAATTAGACTGAGAAGAAGAATGTGTTCCAGATAATATAAGTTTGGTATTATTTTTGCAGCTCATATTTTAATATTTAATTGAATAGATGTTAATGAAACACTATTGTCAGTTTCTCTGGCTGTCAAAAGGGTATTAATCTTTCTTTGTACAAAGACTGCTGCTGTAGCATAGCGGTTAATACTGGGCTGGGAACCTGAGGATCTTCCCCATTTTCACACCTTTTTTTCAATGACCTGTTCCCTTCTTTTGTCTAGTAAAGTAATATAAAAATAAAAGTGATGAAGAGCAGCTCAAAAACGAATACAGTACTCCCCCGATATTCGCGGGGTTTCCGCTCCTGATTGGTGAAGCCTGACTTTAGCGCAGGAAGAGGCGGTCGGAGAATACCGCGAATGACCAGGGGAACACTGTATACCATTTCCCCTCCTTTCCTCTCTCCCCAGACTATGGCTGAATACTTCCATGACAAGGTTCACAATATCACCCTTGAATTTGCTGCACAGTCACATCCTTTTCCCCTTTTCTCCATTCATCTGGGACATTAAGATCAAATAAACATCATCTTCTCTCCATTCCTTCCTTGAAAATCATTAGCGCAAGGCGCGCTTCCATTTTCGCGGTTACAGCCCTCCCCAGCTTTGGAATGCCCATCAGTCTACCTGAGAAAAGAAAGAGCACTAGATAGAGTCAAAGGTTCCCTCAAAAGTTTCTTCTGTAGGGATGCCTTCGAAACCTAGACTCAAAGATCAAGACATAATTTGCATCGTTTAATTTTTTGACAGCTTTTATCCACACTATGATTTCTACTCCTCCCCCTCCTTGTTGTTCTAACCATGTTTTTCAAGCGCTATTACCATTGTAGTTCTTCCCTCTTTCCATCTTGTCCATGTATGTATGTTATTGTCCCCCCATTTTAGAATTGTAATCTTGAGAAGGAGACCAGAATTGAACGCAATACTCCAGGTGATGTCATACCATGGAGCTATACAGAGGCATTATAATATCTTTAGTCTTGTTAGCCCTCCCTTTTTCAATAATTCCTAGCATCTTGTTTGCTTTTTTAGCCGCTGCCGCTCGTTGGGCTTAAGTTTTCATCGTATTGTCTACAATGACACCCTAATGTCTCTGGTCTTAGTATGTGATAGATGGCACACTTCTACAGACGACGTCTGGTTGGCAGGTGGATTCCTCTGTACTCTGCTTTTGTTTCCTAGCTCTTGAATTAATTGCAGTTTGTCATCAGCAACTTCTGCAGTGACTAAATCAAACACAGATGAATCACACTAAGAAAAAATGTCTGTGGTAAGGATGGGAAGGTTAGTTAGACCATGAAGTTTTGTAATATTTGTAAGCATACAGATCTGCTTCGGTGTGGCAAAGCAAACATGTTATATCATTAGTGGTTTCCTTACAGGCTTTATGCTTTATTATTATTGTGGTGAGTTAGTTTATTAATTGCAAGGCACTTCTACACTGTTCTCTTAGAGATGCCTTCTCCCAGTGTTCTAGAAAAGTTCTGGAAATGACAATACAGTGATTCTTAATAAAGAAAAGACACAGGTTCTATGCATTACCTTATTTCCTTTGTTTATTTCTATATATCATCTTGGAACGTGGACTAACATGGCCACCAATTTCCTGAAGGAAAAATCCACAGTCTGTTATTGAGAAAGACATGGGAGGAAGTCACTGCTTGCCCTGGATCGGTAGCATGGAATGCTGCTTTTATTTGGTGTTCCGGAATCTTATGTTACTCTTTGGAATTCTGGAATCTTGCTATTCTTTAGGATTCTGAATGGAATGTTGCTACTCTTTGGGGTTTTGCCAGGTACTAGTGACCTGGATTGGCCACCGTGAGGACGGGCTCCTGGGCTTGATGGACCATTGGTCTGACTCAGTAAGGCTATTCTTATGGTTTTCTGCTAAGGTTGTATAAAGAAGTCTGTGATCAATGTGTTATCTTAACAGGCCCAACAGGAAAGAACTGCAGGAATACAGGGACTAAATATAGTGTAGGAAACTAGACCTGTAATTATTACTATGCTTTTGGTTCTAGAGGTTGTAGTGTGATGACCATTTGAACCTACAGCTAACAACTGACTTCAAACCAACCAAATTGAGGTGTGACTCTAAAATCTCTGCATTATTCTGATCATAAATTCGGCCTCTATTTTCCATTTCAGCTTTGTCTCATAAAGGTCAAAAAGTAAAACCAGACAACAAATACACCATTCAGCAAGCGTGAAAGAAAAACATGCCATGGAGAGGAGGCCTACTAAACACAAGATCAATGAACAAGAAGTGGATTCAAATTGCAGACCTAATAGAAGAACACACGTTGAATTTCCTAATGATAACACAATCATGGCTCATGGACAACAGTGGGGTCGTTATAAACGAAGAGTGCCCACCAGACTATCGCATCAAGCTCCAAAATAGAATAGGTAAGAGAGGAGGGGGTGTAACAGTCATAACACAAATCAAACCTGGGATTCCTGCAAATGAAAATGACCCAACCAAAAGGAACAGAATGTATTCTTAGTAGGAAACTCATAATAGTGTTATGTGTCATTCCCAACCTAGACACAGAAGATTGGCAAAGCATCGTGAACCTCATCGCAGAAGTCAACCTAAAATTCTCTATCTGGGTATGCAGTGACTTTAACCTTCATATAGATAACATAACATGCCAAACACCCAACAGATAGTCCAACAACTAGAAGGCCTAAGCCTACACCAAAAGAAGGAAGAAAACCCACACTAAAGGACACACTTTAGATGTACTGCTGGCGGGGAGGAAGATATAGGGGACTGCAACTCCACAGCTATATGTTTGTTTATTAAAAAATATTTATATATCACTTAAATAGCCAAAAAAAGAATCAAAGCATTATGGACAGACCACCAACTAATAGGCTTCGGGATAAGACAACCAGAAAGTAGGAAATAATAAAAGACCACCGGAACAAAACCAAGAATATGGAGAGGCTTCATAGAAAGCACCAAATTCAAAAACAGACTAGAGACACACCTTGGAGATGTAGAAACAGAGAACACACAGACCTTACAGAACAGTCTAGAAGAGGTAGCCCCATTAAAAATACAAAACACCAACAAATGGAAAGATGGATTCACCGCATCAGAAGAAACCATGAAGCTAAAAAGAGAGAAGAAAACTTGAAAGAAAATGGCTGAAATCTTGACGACAAAGCTAAACAGGATCTACATCAGGAAGATACGTAAAGAGAAGAAAGAATGCCTCTCTAAAAAGATCCTCAAAGCCCAAAACTCCACAAAAACCCTATATCAAGTAGTATAAGGTTTACTAGGAAAAAACAGAAAGAAATCACCACCAAAAGCTCCCTAAATAGCAGAGAATTCAGCAACTTCTTCACAAAGACTGGGATTTGCCTACCTCACTGACTTTATTAATATATTGCTACAGTCCGGAGAGGTCACATAATCGAGATTTTACTGTATTTTCATGTACTTTTTGCACCGTTTTGTTGTAGGTTTCTAATATTTCTGTTCCTTGACTTTGCACTTTTTTAAAGCTGCTTTTAAGTCCTGTTCCCTACCTTATCTGTCTTTCATTCCCTCTGTAATTCCCTAACTGAGCAGCATGTTTAGATTCACCCTTTTTGTCCCGTTTATCTGTCATAATTAGATTGTAAGCTCTGATCAGGTACTGTCTCTTGCGTGTTTAACCTATAGCACTGCATGCATCTGGTAGCACTAGAGAAATGATAAGTAGTAGTAGTGTATGCTAGGTATGATGTCCCCAGGGATTTTTTGTAAGGGTAAGTAAATAATACTCCAGTTGAATTTTTCTTTTAGAGTGGCTGGAGAGGTTAGATAAGAGGATGGTGATATAATGATGCGTTTTCTTCCCAGCTACCAAGCAGTGAAATACATAAGATCCGTCTACAGCTTGCCAGAAAGTAATTTCTCAAACCCAACAGTATATTCCAGTATTCTTCGGTGCCGTTATCTATGCCAATGCAACTGGAAGCTATGGTGCTGTCTGCTGAAACCTGAACTTACTCGGTTTCAATACATGGTATAAAATTTGTTGCTGCAGCAACCATTAGAGAAAGTGGTGGATGGCCTGTAGTTTCTAAAACGACAGTTTTGCAGTACTTTTCAAGATGTTTCTTATGTATACTATGTTTATTTATGGTTGTAATCCGCTTAGTTTATAGGCAGACTATAAGTCTCTTAAATAAATAAATAAGAGTTATCTAATCAAGAATGAGGTAAAAAAAATCAAATTGATTATAACATAATTTAAGCCTTCCGGTTCTAGACGGTTACAGAAAAGTAGTTACATCAAGAAAGAAAAAATATTTTTTAGCATTACAAATTAATCGACCCATTTGTGTATGTGGTATTCAGGCAGATAGAATTTCCCTCTCTGTCCCAGATTGGGATCACAATCTAAGCTAAAGTGCCTAAGAAGTAAATAGCAAGAACTATACGGTATACAGTATATGGAATTGTACCAACTGAATTATTTCAAGAATTTTTTAGTGATTTAACAATCCAAAAGTTCCATTTCCGATTCCCAGCAGTGAAATTCCAGTTTGTTTAAAAATTAGTGAATAATGGGATGGGTGGAATAGATGGGCCATATGGTCTTTATCTGCTCTGGTTCTACAGATCTGTGATTAATGGAGATGAAGAAATGTGAACAGAAGGCAATTTTTAATATTGTCAGTATTGTGAGAGTACAAAACAAGCACCTGCCTAAAATAATAGCAATGGAGAAGATTAATTTTACAAGCGCCCTGGGTATTTACAAGCTTGACTGTTTTGTGACGTTTCTTTAATTTGCTTCTACAATCTCTGCGCTGAGAGCTTTTTATGGTAGAGTAGATGTTGATCAAACATGCATACTATTCCTCTACCCAGCAGCCTTTGTTGGGTTCACTGCAAAGACTAGTTGAGCTCATGAGAGATGGAGTTACAGGTCATACCTCAAACGTTTTGGATTGGTGCAGCTGCAGCTTATCAGAGCCACCCTCTGACTTCAGGACAGAGCCTCAGCCCACCGGCCAGTTTGAGGCCAGCTGGAGCACTTGATTCCATCTAGAAACTACGCTACCGTTGGCCTTATGTTTGTATTAACTATCCAAGAGAATCTTCTTTTTTGCTTTGATGAGACAAAGGGATCCTTTTACTAAGCTGCGATAGCGGTTTTAGTGCACGCTAGATGCTAATGCCAGCATTGAGCAGGCGTTAGTTCTAGCTGCGTAGCACGGATTTAGCACGTGCTAAAATTCCGCTTGCGCTAAAAACACTATCGCAGCTTAGTAGAAGGAGCCCAAAGCTAACGGGTTCTTAGACTAGATTTTTAATCCAGTTTATATTATGTCTTTTTCCAGCAATATTAAAACACTCTGCCATACATCCTGCACAATTTGAGGATGACCATATAATTCCATGTCAAAGTATACAGACGGAATGAGTTCTTGTTTTACCTGTTGCATGTTGGGAGATATAGTTCTAATTTCGCTGTTGAGTTCTTAGGAAAAGCATGGCAACATCTCTGTACATTTAATGAAGTAAAGCTCAGCTTTTCAACTGGGCTTTGAAAATATATTAGTAAAGACATGCCATATGTGGATGTCTTGAGACTGACTGCAAAAACTATTAAAATACAGACCATTCGCCACTGCTACTCTATATTGTTTCTGCAAAAATATTAAGGAAAGGGAGGCAACTAGGCCAGAAAATTAGCAGGCAGCATGGGTGCGAGTGTCAAGGAGACAGATGAGTAGACTAGCACTTGTCTAGAACAAGCTGTAGTTTTGTACTAGAGAATGACACAGGGACAAATTTTTCCCTGTCCCTGCAGAACTCATTTTCCTGTCCCATCCCCGCGAGTTCTTTTCCTGTCCCTGCCCCATTCCTGCAAGCTCTGTCCTCATCTGCACAAGCCTCAAACACTTTAAAATCATGAGTGTTCGAGGTTTGTGTGGTTAATGCTGAGCCTCCCCTGTCAATTTTATTGTCAAGTTCTAACATGGTTTTATCATTGTACGCTGTATTTTTTATTGTACACTGCTCTGAAGCCCGATTGAGTGGTCTAAGAAATTTTAAATACATAATAACATGGTAGATGATGGCATATAAAGACCCGAATGGTCCATCTAGTCTGCTCAACCTGATTCAATCTAAAAATTTGTTGATTATTTATTTATTTTTTTCTTCTTCTCCTCCTTAGCTATTTCTGGGCAAGAATCTAAAGTTCTGCCCAGTACTGTTTTTAGGTTCCAACTACTGAAGTCTCCGACAAAGCTCACTCTAATCCATCTACACCCTCCCAGCCACTGAAGCCCTTCCCAGCCCATCCTCCTCCAAACGGCCATATACAGACACAGACTGTGCAAGTCTGCCCAGTACTGGCCTTATTTCTTCAATATTTACTTCAATAGATCCTCTGTGTTCATCCCACACATTTTTTAACTCCGTCACCGTTTTCCATTCTAGGCATCCACCACCCTCTCCGTAAAGAAGAATTTCCTTACATTGCTCTTAAGTCTTCCACCCTTCAACCTCAAGTTATGTCCTCTGGTTTTACCATTTTCCTTTCTCTGGAAAAGATTTTGTTCTACGTTAATATCTTTCAAGTATTTGAACTTCTGAATCATATCTCCCTTGTCTCTCCTTTCCTCTAAGGTATGCATATTCAGGGCTTCAAGCCTTTCTTCATACGTCTTTTGTCGCAAACCTCCTATCATTTTCGTTGCCCTCCTCTGTACTGCTTCAGGCCTTTTTGTGTCCTTCGCCAGATACGGTCTCCAAAACTGAACACAATACTCCAAGTGGGGCTTCACCAACAACCTGAACAGGGGCATGAACACCTTTGTTCTTCTACTGGTTACGCCTCTCTTTATACAGCCCAGCATCCTTCTGGCAGCAGCCATCGCCTAGTCGCACTGTTTTTTCACCTTTAGATTTTCAGGCACTATCACCCCAAGGTCCCTCTCTCCATCCGTACATATCAGCCTCTCCCCTCCCAGCATATACAGCTCCTTCAGATTATTAATCCCCCAAATGCATTACTCTGCATTTCTTTGCATTGAATTTTAGTTGCCAGATTTTAGACCATTCCTCTAACTTTTGTAGATCGTTTTTCATGTTTTCTACTCCCTCCTCGGTGTCTACTTTGTTACAAATCTTGGTATCATCTGCAAAAAGGCAAACTTTTCCTTCTAACCCTTCAACAATGTCACTCTTAAACTTGAAACTTACAGGAATGGGACAGGGTCAGCGGCTAAACTTGCAGGGGCAGGGAAATTGAGTTCCTGCGGGGACAAGGACAAATTTGTCCCCATGTCATTCTCTAGTTTGTAGCTCCTTCCTTCGTGAATTGTGATGTGATAAGATCATGAACTATGTAATCCTGGTACAGATATATAATTATGCCATAGTATGTATGATCTCAAACCAAGTGCAGCTCAGGTGAAATGCCTTAGAAATGGGGTTGCATAAAAGAAGTGGCAGTAAAGGAGTCCTGCAGGCTTGGAACAGCAGCTGATTCTGGTGTCCTTCCAGGAAAAGCAAGAAAGAGTCTGTGGGAGGTGGAAAGGCTGATTAGCTCAGATTAGGTAAACAGTATTATGTTTTTCCAAAACAAGGATGGCATTCAGCATGTTACGGGAGATATATCATTAAAGTATTGCCTAATGTGACTGATTAACGTGATCATTTATTCGCCATTGTTAATAGCACAAGAATTACAAACTACTTCTGGTAAAGTCCATATTATATTCTGATGACATGAATGCTGGTATTATGTTAATGAGCTGCAGTCTTTTTTTTTTTTTTTAAATAAATCATCATCGTATCATATATTGAATTATTTTATAGTCAGTGTTAATAGTAGAGGGTAGGGAGATAGAAAAATAAAAAGGTTAGGCTTAAGGTTCCGTACCAACAATGCATAATGCAGGTGTAGTTTCAAATTAGCAAGAGATAAGAACAAAGTCGGTCAAGAACAAGTGGGGAAAACATGGCTCATGAAATTCTCTCCAAACTTTGTGTGTATCTGTGATGTCTTTGACGTGGAGGTGAAGTTGGAAGGAAAAATACATTTGAATGAAGTGTGATTTGTATATCAAACTCTTAGTTCTCATTGACAATAGATACGAAAGACTAGACTTTATAAGTTTAACTAAAGGATACCCTTATCACAGATTCACAATATATTAGGCTTTAGGCAAACATGTTTGTGGGCCCCTACAGTGGATTCCCATCAGCTTCTTTTCTCAGGCCCCAGCTATAGAGTCTCATTCAGTCTTTCTCTGTCCCCTATCCTCAATTGCTTGGATCTTTGTTCTTTTCGCCCACATATGCTCACTTCACTTCTCGGAAAGTATCATAAGAAAAATTATAGGACCTATTTCTGGTTTGGCGGCAGGAGCAGATTATGAAGGAGCATGACGACTCCGCAAGCAGATACTTTGAATGGCATGGCCCAGTGGAAGCTGGCAAGGTTTTATCATCCCCATTGCCTTCTGTGTAAACCAGAAAGACGCCAAGAGGTGAGGACACCAAAGAGTGAGATTAATGGCCAGAGAGTGAAATGTAGAGGCAATGCGTTTTAAGTAACACAGTAAATGACGGCAGATAAAGACTGGCACAGTCTATCCAGTCTGCCCTACAAGGTGCTCTGAGCTGCTTCCGCCACTCATGCTTAAACACTTGGTTGGCAAGTCTCCATCATGTTAACCAGTGGTCTCAAACTCAAACCCTTTGCAGGACCATATTTTGGATTTGTAGGTACTTGGAGGGCCGCAGAAAAAATAGTTAATGTCTTATTAAAGAAATGACAATTTTGCATGAGGTAAAACTCTTTATAGTTCATAAATCTTTCCTTTTGGCTAAGTCTTAATAATAATAATGTCATTTATAGCTAAAGAGACATATGATCAAGAAACTGTTTTATTTTACTTTTGTGATTATGATAAACATACCGAGGGCCTCAAATAGGACCTGGTGGGCCGCATGTGGCCCCCGGGCCGTGAGTTTGAGACCACTGATATTAACCATATAGTCAATTAAACATGATGGGATCTTGGTGATAAACATATACCATCCCCAAGTATTGCTGACAATATTCAACTTACTAGTCAAGATGTTTTCTTTTCTCCCCCCCTCCACCCTTCCTCCATAGCATTGTCACTTGCAGCACGTGAAAATAGTGATCTACAATTACTGGCATAACTGAAACTTCTCTTGTGTTTTGCCATTTGTCTGTTCAGCATCGTCATTGGTTCCCCCCAATGCTGGATTTGGTGAATTTTCTTCGGTCTTTTGCCATTCGCAAGACACAGACCATAGAAGTCTGTCCAGCTTTGGTCTTAGTTCCCATTATTTTTGCCCAACTCAACTGCTATGTTGCGTTTCCATCCTCTAAAGGGCTTAACAAATGGAAGAAGCAGAAAATGTTATCTTTTATTGTTATCTCTGAAAAGGATATGGACAAAGTGAGGCAGTTTTAGAAAGTTTTCTAAGGAATTTACCCAGGTCATTAAATAGGTTCCTGAGTAAAATTGCCAGACTGAAAACCTTTCCATTTGCTCTGCTCATGAGTACATTTATAACTATGGACTTCTCCAGCTCAAAAGTTCAAGAAATTATCTTTCTGTACTGGTGTGCTGCTGCTTTTTGCTCGTGTACCTGCTCAATGTTAACTTGGATGGTTTTGGAAAGTTCTTGTTCTAAGTGGATCACTTAACCTTCATTCAGTAAGGCATAGCCTTTGGAATAAAGAATGACACGGTGACAAAATTCATCACCGTCCACGTCCCCGCGGATAACCGCGGAAAACCATCTTCATGTCATTCTTTAAGGAGAGAGGGAAGAATCAGAGTATAATTGGGCACAACCACTGACCCGCAAGCTTTGCTTTGAAGAACGCTGGTGTAGAAGGACTGAGGTTGAAACAGACACTACAGAATGACAGTCTCTGGTATCCAGAGCAGATATTGTGATGTCATAATGCCTCATTCCACCAGTGCCTAAGAGCCAATCACATCAGTGATGTCACAATGGCTTCATTATCCTTGGCTCACATAAGAATCAGAGTATGAATGGCCACAACCACTGACCCGCAAGCTTTGCTCTGAAGAATGCTGGTATAGAAGGATTGAGGTTGAAATAGACACTAGAAAATGACATG
This sequence comes from Geotrypetes seraphini, assembly GCF_902459505.1. Lineage (NCBI taxonomy): Eukaryota > Metazoa > Chordata > Amphibia > Gymnophiona > Dermophiidae > Geotrypetes > Geotrypetes seraphini. The sequence continues at coordinate 8,447,143 of NC_047098.1, read as the reverse complement.
GGATTATTTCCCGCAGTTATCCGCTGGGACGGGAACGGTGATGAATTTTGTCACCGTGTCATTCTCTCCTTTGGAACTCCATGATTGAAATACAAATGCATGCTCACGTCAGCCTGCTTCTGTTTAGGATGCTAGAGACACATAGGAGAAATTCCAACTGACCAGACTAGATTGTATCACATAATAGAAGGCAGCAGATAAAAGACCTGCATGGGCCATCTAGTTTGCCCAATAAAATAAACTTGGAGCATATGATGCAATATACCATACATATTCTTGCTCCTGATCTATCCTTGTGCTCTGAAAATGGTAGACAATTGAAGTCTGCCCGGCAGCCAAGGAATTAAACCAATTAATTTCCACATTCCTATGAAGACAGGATACCGGGCTAGATGGAGCATTCATCTTATCCAGTAAGGCTATTCTCATGTTTAGCACCTACCTTTTATATACAATGAGGCTGCTTCTCTTCTGTTGTCTTCATTTTCCTGTATTTGAGTCACAATGTGTGGCAGATTGAATGTGCTTATTCAGAAGAGTAATATACTCGTACGTTACTACTTAAGACAGGTTGTAAATCCCATAGTTCTCGCCTTTGTTTGCATATTTCACAGAAAGTGTCATGGATGCTGAAATTCCCTCTCGATGGGAGTTGGTGGGCACCAAAATGGTGATGAGGTTGAGAATGACACGGGGACAAATTTGTCCCCGTCCCCGCAGGAACTCATTTTCCCCGTCACCGTGAGTTTTGTCCCTGCCCTTGTCCCTGTCACTGCCCCATTCCTGTAAGCTATGCCTTAACCGCACAAGCTTCGAACATTTACGATTTTAAAGTGTTTGAGGCTTGTGTAGAACAGTGGTTCCACCAGCCAGTTGGGTCCCTGAAGAAGAAACTTTTTAATGCTGATGATTGTATTCAGTCAGATGTCGCTCAGGTATTCTCTTACTATTTTTGGTGCAACACAGTTTTAGCCACTAAAGCCTTCTCTAACTTCATAGTCAATAAATCACCTGTCTGATCTGAGCTCTCTTTCACAGTGAAGCTTCCCTGTTGCTTAGTTAGTAGTATCATGCATTTACCACATACTGTTCTGCAAGATAATTAACCCACTCTTCAAGTATTCTCAGCAGGAACTGGGTAAACTAGAGGGGTTAAGTGTACAATGATCTATCTACAGCTCCTTTTTATCATAAGAACTATTGCAAAAGAATTACACCAGAGCGTGTCTGTTATGGGTCATTTATAATTAAAGAACAGCTATTTTCTTTAATCCTAACTGTTTTTTGTAAGCAATGCTAGAATGTGACGAGGTGTTATGTCCCTTGATCCATCATTCCAAAACAACCTCTGGTTCCTCTGATGCTTTGTGCATCACTCTTGCCCTCAGGAGCACGTGCAAACTTTTGCTTTTTGATTGTCCTTTGCTACTCAGAGTAGACAACTAGACATTTTCTTGGATTGAGCCCAGCAGTTGAGAAATGTAAGATACCTGCTAACTTACCAGCAAGTTGTTTGTTTTTTTCATTTCTTGGCACTCTTCATATGGTCACAGAAATATCTCTGATCTGTCTGCATTCTAAAAGTAACTAAAATACCACCTCCTCTGAATTATGCTGAGAAGGATGAAAAATTAAAAGCTTATATGAGTATTTCAGCAACCATCCCATATAAGCTTTTAATTTTTTGCCTTTCTCAACATATATATATATATTTTAGAGCTTCAACTGTTAATTAGTTGGCCTTTGAGAAAAAACATATTGCTGGCTGTGGCATCTCATCTCACTATAGAAGCTGAGGCCAAGCCTTAGCCAACCTGCAGAGTTGCTGAGAACAAACTGAAGAAAATATTTCTTCACAGAACGTATAATTAAACTCTGGAATTTGTTGCCAGAGAATGTGGTGAAATCAGTAAGCTTAGCAGGGTTTAATAAAAGGCTTGGATAATTTTCTAAAAGAGAGGTGCATAGACCATTATTGAGATGGCTTGGGGAAATCTACTGCTTATTCCTAGAATAAGATGCCTAAAATCTGTTTTACTACTTGGGATCTAGCTAGGTACTTGGTACCTGGGTTGGCCACTGTTGGAAACAGGATTCTGGGCTTGATGGACCTTTAATCTGTCCCAGTATGGCAGTTTTTATGTTCTTATGTAATGAGAATGCTGTATGTGGCTGCCTAACTTTTTAGCGTGAGGTTGGTTAGTTCTTTTAATGGTATATCTGGTTTTAGTTTGCTGCCCATCTTTTACAAAAAGTTGGTAGTGGCATCTGAAAAAGGGTTCTTGAAAGTTCGTATTTATCATGATCTTTTTATCATACATGGGTGAAACGTATGGACTTCATACCTATAAATATTAACTAGGAGGAAGCATATTTGCCTTTCGTCCATTAGCAAATTTTCATGCTATTTTGTCATGTCCACTTCAGTTTTGAGCAAATAAGGAGGTACTGCTCCTATCTAGGGTGTTGTTAATCATAGCAGCTGTGTTCTCAATGCACTCATCCGTGAAGAGAAGATCTGTCTTACACCGAATTTGTTAACAAATTATAATTAGGAAGTCTAGTATTTCTTGCTGGAAAGAAAGTTGCTTGTGCCAAGACTAATTTCTTGGGAGCCAAGCTTGTGTTTTACAGCTTTTGATACAAAGGCAGAGCCTCTGCTCACCAAGATATAAAGTTGTTAGGTAGACAGAAGTGTTTAATATTTTTAAAAGCAGACTGCTTTTGTGGCAAAGTGCTCTTGATGAGGAAATGTTTTGCACAACTATTTCACATTTTGAGGTCTCGGTATGCCATGCTACTTTCTCTATTTCTGGCCATAGTATCTTTTTCTTCACTCTTAGAGAATGACACGGTGATTGTTTGCTATGGTAAACCACAGCAAACCCACAGGAACGACAAAATATTTGGCCCGTTTGCTACAGGTTCGAGAACAAGGCTTTTCATTGCCTTTTCTTCACCTTTTCATCACAAGAACGGTAAAGGGCCTTATTCCCACAGTAATGGATAACTGCCGCAAGTTGCCTCCCTCCCCACCACCCCTTCCAGCCAGCAGCCCCCTTGCTCCCTCATGATCATGGGTCCTACAACACCAGCAAACCCTGCCCCCTTTAAAAACAGCAAAAAAAAAAAAAACCCTGCGACTACCCTACTGGGTTGGCCCCTTTGTGCCTCTCACCCTTGGCCTACCAGTGTATAAGAAGCTTCAACGACCGAAGAGGCAACGTCGCAGGCCTGCTTCTCTTCGGTCACTTTTTAAACGCTGGTAAGCCTGGGGCGGGAGTTGCAAGGTTTGGGGGGGGTTGCTGCTTTTAAAGGTGGCAGGGCTTGTTTGCATTGCAGGACCCACAATTGCAAGGGAGAGAGGCTGCTGGAACCAAGATCAGGGAGGAGGTGTTGACTGGTTGACTCCTAATCTGGAGCAAAAGGGAAGGGAGACAGGTGCTGGATCTGGTCTGGGGATTTAGGGGAAGGGATAGAGGTGTTATTCCCATTTGGTGGGGGGGACTGGAGCTGGAGGGAAGGGAGAGGCGCCAGACTCACACCTGGGCACTGAAGGGAGGGGATAGAGGTGTTGGACCCATGGGAAAGGGGCTAGAGGGAAAGAAGAGAGGTGCAGGGCCTGCAGTGAAGAGGAGAGAGAAGAGAAAAAGAAAAGTTGAACCAAGGGGATGAATGAAGAATGAGTGAAATATTGAACTTATTGGAGGGAGGGAAGAAAGATTGGGTGAAAGACACATTGGTGTAAGGGATTAAGAGAGGAGACCTATAAATGCACTAATTTAGCTGCTCCTCCCTATCTCTCTTCTCTTATCTCCTCCTGTGTTGGCCCCTCTCCCCCAACCATATGCTCCGCTCAGCTGGTAAGTCCCTCCTATCTGTGCTTTTCTCTTCAACTGCCAACTCCGGATTCCGTCCCTTCTGTCTTGTTGCGCCGTATACTTGGAACAAGCTGCCTGATCCCTACGGTGAGCTCCATCTCTGGCAGTGTTCAAGGCCCAGTTAAAAGTACACGTCAAGAGTACAGTCTCTTCCTCTGTAAACCGCTCTGAACTGCTTGTGGTATTTGATGAAGTTTAGAAGGCTAACATACACTAAACGCTATGAAGGTTTCCGACGCAGGCACCGATGGTGAGAGGAGCCGCGGCGGCAACTTTAAAGTTAAAAATAAACTTCTACCGGTAGTGCCGTTTTTCCTGCTGTGCACTCTCGATCTCCTTGACCACTGTGAGTGCGATGGTAGGCCACACCGCGGGAAGCAAAGGGGGAGGGGGAAATGCTGCTGCACAGGGACCTGCTTCTCAGAGAAATGGACGCAGAGGGAAATACTGCTGCTGTTGCTGCACAGGGAAGTGAGGGAAATGCTGCATAGGGAAATGAAGGGGGAGGGAATGTTACATATGGAGCAGGGAGAGAGACAGATAGAAATAAAGACAGACAGAAAGTTGGAGGGAAGGAGACAGAAAGAAAGGAAGAAAGACACAGGGGCAGGAAGAGAGACAGAAAGACAGACAGAGAAAGGGGGTCAGGGAGAGAGAAATACAGCAGGAGGTATAGAGACAGAAAAAGAAAGACAGACAGACATCTATTCTAGCACCCGTTAATGTAACGGGTTTATATTTAAACTGTATATTTAAACTGAATTGTTTTCATTTACTAGTGATGTCATGTTGAGGCATATATATCATAACCAATTTTTGTAAATTTCTTGAAAACCCGATGTTAAAGAAAACTTTTGATGTAATTTCTGTAATCAGCATCCAAAGATCTATGACACACACCGTGTCTCATTATCGAAACAAAAATCTTGTTCAGTAACTGAAAGTTCTCTCTTTGCTTATACTGTAGTAAAGTGTTGGGTTTTTCCATTAAAGGCTAAGCTCTCTAGTAAACACACAGAAATTCAAGGAGTTCAAAGTAGCACAGGCCATCGGATTCAGTGGAATTTCTGGCATATGCATATAAACCAGTTTTTGAATTTTGCAGACATGGAGGGAGGGGAGGAAAGTTAAAAAATAAAATCCAGAAGGCTCCAGGAAGGTGAATCACCAGTGCTTCCTGGCTGCAGATTCTAGCAGTGGCTTCTGAAGAGCTTTAGATTATCTTCAGGCTTCGGGTTCCCTCAAAGCAGAGTTTTTAAGACAGAAAAACAGCCACAAAAACAGATGAAGCATCCCTGGTTATAGCTAGCAAACAACAGACAAAGGAGCGCGAACTTAAGCCCAGCTACAGAAATGATTGCCGAATTTAGTTAAAAGCAAAAGTTGAAATAATAGCCCTGTTTAGCTAAGTCGATACTGACCTTCTCCCACTCTATGTAATCCAAGCAAATTTTTCATTGTCATCATTTTTAATATTAGTACAAATACGTATTTATTTTAATTATTTATATACTGCCTATTAATTGTCTAAGGGCTCCTTTTACTAAGGTGCGTTAGAGCCTTAATGTGCAGAATAGCGCGCTAGACCTTAACGCCAGCATTGAGCTGGCGTTATTCTAGAAGCGTACCATGTGGTTTAGCGCGCGGTAATTTCAGGCATGCGTTAAAAATGCTAGCGCACTTTAGTAAAAGGAGCCCTAAGTGATTTGCATTCAAGTACTCACTCATTTGTCCCGTAGGCTCACAAGCTATCTAGATTGGTTATTTATTTCTATTCTGCCAATTTAAATCTGGCTGCCAGTGCATTCTTAGGGAGTTTCCCAATTTGTGGTCAAACTTTTCTTCCTGCATTGAGTGCAGTAGCTAAACAGCAAAGAGTACAAAATTTGTCTTCATCCCCATGAGCTCCATCCCTGTCCCTGCCCTATATCCGCAAACTGTCTGATCCCATCTGCACAAACCTCAAATAGTTATGATTTTATATTGAATTTATTTTATTAAAGTATAAAAAGAAACAATATTCTGTACAATTGTCATTTTATAAATCATAAATACAGAGCAAGGATAAACAAAACCCATCTCCCCTCCCAAATATCCTCTCCACTATCGAGAAAACTGAACAAGCCATGTAACTACCGAATGCTACATAGAAAAATCAAGCTAACAGTCACACATGGAGGAACAGTGAATGGCTGCCCCAATTCTCACGAGAACTGGGAGAGCCATTCACAGAGCAGCGCGGGACAAGGCAGGAAGCGAGAAACTCGCACCTGCCTGCTTGCCGTTCTGCTGCTGACGCTCGGGGACAGAAAGTAGGAGAGAAGGGCAGAAGGCTGAAAGCTCCTGCCCTACAGCACTGGACCACCTGTACCGCCGCAGAAATGAAGGTAGGGGAGGGGGAGTTAGTTAGTATTCGCTCCATAAGACGCACACTTATTTCCACCGACTTTTTTTTTTTTTTTTTTGGGGGGGGAGTGCATTTATAGAGCAAAAAATACGGTAGATTTCAAATGTTTAATTTCTGGAACCCTAAGAAACATCCATATTATCTGATTTACTGCTACAACTATTACTTATAATTTCTATACATCAAAACATACGTAGAAAGAGACAGTCCCTTGGAATTTACTCTAATGACCTATTTTTTTCTAAACTAATGTCCAACCAAGAAAATACATTAAGATTGTAAAGCTTCTAGTTTATAACTTTTGCAAGCTTATCCCCTCCTTGTGTTTTTTTGTGGAGTGTGTGAGCTAAGAGGCCTCCCTGAGTTAGCAGCGGCAGTGCCATCTGGGTTTGCCTACACTCACTGTTGCTCATTTGCTTTGTTGATGGGGGCTATGTTAAATCCCAATGATGATGGGCTTCATGCTGGGAAAATCCCTGTCTCCCAGGATGGAGTGGTACAGAAATGAAATGTGGCAGTAAAGGGAACTGTTTACAGAGAAATAGTTTTAAAGTTCAGCACGGTCTCAGTGTGAGATCTCTTACCAGAAACTCTGTAGCAACATGTTAACCCACTGCTGAGAATGGAGAGAAGCCATGTCAACAGAGATTAATAGCGAAAGACATAAAAGAAGCAGAGCATTCTTTTAAAGACTAATATTTATGCTTATGAAAAATCCAGGTCCTGATCATTTGCTGGAAAGAATTAGCATAAGATTGTGCACATAGACAGTGTTCATAAATATTTGATGGGTGGGAAATGTTCCCCGTAGACTAGAGGCATCAGATCACTTCCCAGTGATGTCATGAGCTCACAGTACTATCACAAGTGGTATCTTTGATTTCTAAAGCATATTCATGCGTGGACGCCTGGACTGTAAAAACAGCAGCTAAACTGTACTGAAAAAAATAGGTAAAGCTTAAAATATTCCTAATAAAGCTTTGGAAGGGGGAAACTGTGGACAAAGTCGGTTAGGGAACGACTGGTTTGTAGTGATATTCAGCAGCTACCTGGTTAAGTGCTGCAAAGCATCAGCAACTACACAGGTGCCGCTCTCGCCTACTTAATTAGAACATCAGGCCATTGAATTTAAGCTTCTGGAGCTAATTGAGGTTCTAATTCAATCAACAGAAAAATGTTCTCTTTTAGAAAGAGCTGCATTGGGGCTCTTCCATCTGGTTTTCTTCCCTCTGTCATCCTTTTTAGAGAACAAAACTTTTATGGTTCTATCCATTGTAAAGGATGCATTGGATGCTGTTGGAAGACACTGATCTGTGATGTGAGGGAAGGGGGCGGGATTTAGCCTCAGCAGTTTTCTCCATCTCCAGCGCAATGAAAACCAGCATCTATTGGACTGCAGTGCCATCTTTATGTGGAACTATACAGGGGCTTTTCCACCTATTTTTCTATCCCTCTGTCACCCCCTTTTCCAGAACATAACTTTTAAATTAAAAGATTCTGTTCATAGTATAAGATCCACCTTCGTAGAATATATGTCGGCATTCTGAGAGGATGAAAAAAAAATATAATGGCAGTATATAAATCATGCAAAATATTCATTGTTGGGCTCTGGCTCTCAGTAAAGGAGCTAAATCCCCAGGCAATTTGTATTCTGCAAGGACAAACAGGACATCAGCCACCGTGCCATGCAAGCAAGAATTACTAAAGCCACTTTACCATGCTTTTGCATCACATCCAACCTGCCTCTGTCACACAGCTTTATAAAACAGATTTAGATGCAGGGTCAAGTTGCTAATATGTATTTGCATTTTCAATTCTTTTTTGGCCATTTTCCTTAATTTATAGTCTTCTTTCATGAGCCACAGAGGTACTCCTGTTTAATGAATTCCGTTTGATAAGACTGCCTGTTTCTTAACTGCTCTGTAAAAATGGTAGGTATGATATCGAACTCACTAGCGTGTTCCATAATGCCATCCAGTCTCACAGATCTTGCAGGAGAATGCTCCAGGCCTTTTCAATTCACAGCACAGGATATTAGTTTGAAGTTATTGCTTTGGATAGTTGCAGGAACTATTATTAAGGCACTTATACTGTAGGTAAAATGTGAGATGTGCCTGTAGTAAAGTTAGAAGCTCATTTTAGCACTGCAGATGTCAGATTTCATCTTTACTTTTGGATATCTATCTGCTACCACTTAAGTCCAGAGGTGCTTTTTTCGTTTGAGGAGGGAGGGAGGTGACTGCTAAGTGAGCTTTGGAGGTCTAAGGCATTGCTCTTTCTCCATCTGTAATAGCAACTACAAAGTGGTGAGAAACAAAAGAACATTTGAACAGAAAATAGTGCACAAAAATGTTTCAAAAGTATATAAATAACAGGGCAATAAAAGGCATGCTCCTACCGTATTGAATTAAGCAATTTGTGTGTGCCTGTCAGTCGGTGCTACAGCCATCAGCTTTTTGGATCATCACATGACCTTTTATATTTGCTTTTTAAGGCTTCATATGCATAGTGTCAAACTCACGGTCAAGTAAAGTCATCATAGTAAATTTTGTGACGCGTTTTTCTTTACAATAGTCTTGCAAATATTATCGAAATTCATATCTTAAATAGTATTGGAGAAGTGATGGTAAAAACTTCACAGTGAGGAAAATGCTGAAAAATTTTTTCACCTAGTTTTAGTACTGTTCGAAAAAGGTAATCATTATTCCTTGACAATTTACGCCGCAGCACTTGTGAATTTACACACTTAGACACCTAACTTGTTAGAACAGCAGACTGAAACCCAGGGATGCAGCAGGTGAAATTTAAGGGTTAAATACTTTTTCTTCATGCTTGCATATTTGGTGAAATTTTTTTTTTTCCATTTCTCTTGAACTTTATTTCGGTCTCTCTAGATGTGGTTTACAATGTCGAAATGAAATATGCTGATGCTCTTTGTGACCTTTGTCAAGTCATTTCATGCTGCTTCTGCAAATGCAAACTTTACCCCCTCTTTTACTAAGATGTGCTAACCAATTAATAATAATAATAATGATAACTTTATTCTTCTATACCGCCATAGTCGTGTGAGACTTCTAGGCGGTTTACATTGAAGAGAGCTGAACAGTCAGCGAGTTACAATATGCAGAGGTAAGAGAAATACAGCATTCAGAATCTTAAAAAAGGCAACAAAATACAATATATACAGCATACAGAATCTTAAAAGGCAGCGAAATATAAAATACAGATTATTAGCAAATGTTAGAAGTTTCAGACTTATATGTAGGAGTGGACATATTTAGTGTCTGGTGTAGATACTTTTTAGGTGATATTTCTGTTGAATAAGGCAGTTTTTATGGCTTTTCTAAAGGCGTCATAGGTCAGTCCAGCTCCATTAATGTAGTTGTCTAACCAGTGTTGTTGTTTGTTTGCTTGGTACATAAAAGTTCTATCCAGAAAGGTTTTGTATTTGCAGCCGGTAATGCTTGGGTATGCAAATAGATTGCAGTTTCTGGTTTGTCTTGTAGGGCTGTATAGTATGAAGTGAGGTAGCAGGTAGGTAGGAGCCAGTCCCCAGACCAGCTTGAAACAGATGCAGGAGAACTTGAATATTATTTGTGTCTCCATTGGCAGCCAGTGAAGCAGTTTGTAGTAGGGGCTAACATGGTCGCTTTTCTTCAATCCAAATATCAAGCAGACCGCTGTGTTTTGAACAATTCTAAGTTTTCTCACTGTTTTTTTTGGGGTATACCCATATAAACGATATTGCAATAGTCCAGTGTAGAAAGCACTAGCGATTGCACTAGTAGTCTAAATGATAATGGGTCAAAGTATTTTTTGATGGTCTTTAATTTCCATAATGTCAGGAAACACTTTTTTACCACTATGTTCATGTCTAATGTTACTCCCAATATTTTTATTGTTTTGGTAATCGGGTAGTCGCGATCTTTTACACATAACGTTGTTTTGGTAATTTTGTCTGTTGGGCTTGCAAGGAAGACTTTTGGTTTTTCTGTGTTTAGTTTCAGTTTGAAGTTTATTGTCCAGAAGTTGTAGTAAGAGCGGATAGCGTAGCAGATTTTAAGAAAGGTTTGGACAAGTTCCTGGAGGAAAAATCCATAGTCTGTTACTAAGAAAGACATGGGGGAAGCCACTGCTTGCCCTGGATCGGTAGCATGGAGTGTTTTGGCCAGGTACTAGGGACCTGGATTGGCCACCTTGAGAATGAGCTATTGAGTTTGATGGATGGACCATTGATCTGACCCAGTAAGGTTATTCCTATGTTCTTATATACTTGAATATAAGCTGAGGGTTTATATTCTAGTTAGCATTTTTCCCCCTTTTTAGAGGAAAACTGTTATTTCAGCTTATATTCAGCTATACAGTAAAACCTTGGTTTGCGAGAGTAATTCGTTCCAGAAGCATGCTTATAATCCAAAGCACTTGTTTATCAAAGCAAATTTCCCCATAAGAAATAATGGAAACTCAGATGATTCGTTCCACAACCCAAAAACTTTCATACAAAATACTATACATACTCGTTTTGCAAGACCTCGCTCATTTAGAACAGTCACTCCACTCCCGCAGCGTCAGAGATAGAAGAGCCATTGGCTCAGTTGTGATGATGTGACGCGTGTATACTGTATGTACTCGTATTGCAAGACCTCGCTCGTTTAGAAAAGTCGCTACACTTCCGCAGAGTCAGAGAGAGAAGAACCATCGGCTCAGTTGTGATGATGTGATATTTGTGTACTATATGTACTCGTATTGCAAGACATTGCTTGTATATCAAGTTAAAATTTAATCAAATATTTTGCTTGTCTTGCAAGTTACTTGCAATCCAAGGTTTTACTGTATAATATGTTAGTAAATGAGGTCCTCAGATCATAGGAAAATGCCTATTGTTCTTGAATGCAATGTGCCTTGAACCACCTGTAGAAAGGCTTGATTTGTATATAAATAAAACTTTCTCTTCTGGGAAGTCATTCTTTTCTCTTTACTTTTTCTAGCTCTGCTGTATCTTTTTTTTAATATGGTGATATGTATACCCAGTTACTCCAGGTACAGTTGCACCATGCGTGGATGCTGAGGCTTTATAATATTCTCTGTTTTGTTCTTTATTCCTTTCTTGACTATTTCCTAGCATTCCACTTGCATGCTTCGCTGCTGCCACACACTAAGTTGAAGATTTCAATCTGTTCTCCACAATAGGTTCAAAAACTGGAATTAATAGATTACAGATGACAATAGTAAGAATCTTGGACAGTGGCATGGCCAGGGGGTGGAGGGCCTCAGGAGCCTGGGTACCCCCATAAATTGCAGTACCAAACCCCACCAGCTGAAGAGATTCTCTGCTAGAGCCCCTCACCTGGGCTGTCTGAGCAAGAGGAAATCAGTGGGGTGCTCTGGCCGTCGGTGCTGGAAATTCCAGGCATGCTCAGTTCATGCATAGAACCGAGCGTACGTTGAAGTGCCAGTGTTGGAACCCGGAGCCACCCTGTCAGCTTCCTCACTGCTCAGGCATCACGGGTGGGAGCTCTAGCAAAGAATCTTTTCAGCTGATGGGACTTGAGCATCCCTGCCCACAAAGGTATGATTCAGCTGGTGGGGGGCAGGGGGGGAGTGAACTAAGAGGAAATGCTTGCTCCCCCTCCCAGTCCACTGCTAGATGTACCCTGCAAAAATCAAGTTCCAGCTATGCCCCTGACTAGCTCACTGCATGTTATATTTCCTTTTTTTTTTTCATGTACTTCAGTTGGGTCTGTTTTTGTGAGATTTGAAATGCTGGCGTGTTCTCAGAAGAGACCGACTCCTTAGTTATTGTTTTTTCAGCTGAGGGGAGGAAGGAGCATGAATCAGAAAAGTACAAATGTTAATAACCAATACAGTTAAATATTCTGACAGAGGAATCCAGGGCCCGGAAAATATAAACGATCAATGACAGGGGCTGGCATAAAATCCATCAAAGAATGGGGCATGTCCTGAATAATTACTTGTAGCCAAGAGAAATCAATAGCTGATCCTAATTGGACCTCCTCTGAATTTACAAGAGTGTGTTCAGATTCTCATCTTATTTTATAAGTAATATCCGTGTTTGTCTATATGGGCACAAAAGCCATAAACGTATGTGTTCATGCTTAACTGCTCTTTGCCACGCTACTTCTCAGAGAAAGCAAGTGCTGACTGTGGGAAAACAGGAGAGGCTGGGAAAAGAATTGATGGTGTTTTTGCTGGACTGAGAAAAGCAGAAATGCATCAAACTTTTCTAGAGGGATGGTCTTAAAAACCATCAATTAGAACCAGTGCACAAAAGTTATAATAACTCAGGGATGTAAACTTCCTCAGAATCACAAAAAATAACCACCATACATCCCAATTCATAGAGACAAGATGGCAGATAAAGGCCAAATGGCCCATCACAGTAACCATTATCTCTTTCTCGCTAGTGTTCTAATACAAAACTACTTCCTACCATTCCTCTACATTCAAATCAGTTTTGACAAGCACTTTATTTCCAAGGTTTTTTTTTTTTTTTACCTCACAGGAGCCATAGCACCCCTAACTGAAGTTCACAGATTATCCTTGTAATTAAAAGGGACCTAAAAGTCCCCTGTCCTTTACCATTTACCAGATAATTTTCACTTATACTTACTAGTGATAAAAAAAAAGAAGGTACAGAAGTTTTACAGATAATCCCCCAATGTAAGATGTCTTGTACAGAGATTTCTTTATAGCACAGAAACCCAGACGGTTCCCTGTTCTTTTCTTTCTTTGGGCTTCTCCAGGGAAGGGTTCCAGGGTGGAACATAAGATACCTACGAAGTGTAGGTAACTGTTTCAGGAGCTGTGGTTCTCTCATAGCTCATCAGTAAGATAAGTTGAAAAGTGAACACTTAAAAACTAACAAAATGACACATTCTCTTTCCTCTATTTGCAAAATGCCAATCCAGGTCCCTAGTACCTGGCCAAAACCCAAGGAGTAGCAACATTCCATTCAGAATCCTAAAGAACAGCAAGATTCCGGAATCCCAAAGAGTGACAAAAGATTCCGGAACCTCAAAGAGTAGCAACATTCCATACTACCAATCCAGGGCAGGCAGTGGCTTCCCCCTTGTCTTTTTCAATAACAGGCTATGGACTTTTCCTCCAGGAAACTGTCCAAACCTTTCTTAAAATGTAGACATAGAGCTTCCCAATAGGCACAATCATTTGGTCAAAACCTCACAAAATTGAAAGGAGTATTCAACTTCCAGTCAAGAAAAGGATCAGATTCCTGTTTGGAATAACTCAGCAATGATACAAACACACAATGCAAGGAAAGCCTCAGTGAATACTATTTGTAAAGAGTACTTAAGCAAAGGCGTGGGAGAAGTTATGAATGTAAATTTTGAACTTTTGGGACTTGGATTTTTTTTTTCTGTATCTATTTGAAAATCATCAAGTTAAATGCCACCTATTTTCTCATCATTTACCATTTTGCAATATTAGATTTTGGTTTTTAAATTACCCTAACCTTTAATTAGTTCTTGATAAGAGTTTAAGACTAAGGACCACAGAAAGTCACCTTTCCTACATGTTGAGAAGGAGGACCTGGGAGCCCCTAAGTATTAGAAATATAGAGCTCACAAACAAAATTTTACTTTGAGAGCCCTTCCCTACAAAGTCTTGAAGTTAAAAGGGGAAAGCAAAGTACAGAAACATAGTACTTAGCTTAAATATTAAGCTCCTAGGGACCCAGCAAATGCTGTACTGAAGGAATGGAGGCAGAGTGTGACCTTACCTTAACAGTATTGCCTTGGGACCTCTTTTTCATCTATCTTCAATACTATCATGGGCAGCTGAGACGTTCTTAATCATATCTCTTGCTACATGGGCCAAGTCTTGCCATAAAAACCTTGAAAACATGACGGCAGATCAAGGCCAAATTGACCCATCCAGTCTGCCCTTCCACAGCATCCATTATCTCTTACTCTCCCTAAGAGATCCCACGTGCCTGTTCCATGCTTTCTTGAATTCAAGACACAGTCTTTGTCTCCACCACCTCTGCCGGGAGACTATTCCATGCATCCACCACCCTCTCTGTAAATAAGTATTACTCCTGAGCCTATCATCTCTTAACTTCAACCTATGCCCTTTCATTCCAGAACTTCTTTTCAAATGAAAGAGACTCACCTCATGCACTTTTATGCCACATAGGTACTTAAACATCTCTATCATATCTCCCCTCTCCTGCCTTTCCTCCAAAGTATACATGTTGAGATCTCTAAGTCTGTTTCCATATGCCTTATGAAGATCATCAAACCATTTTAGTAGGCATTCTGTTTATATTGTGAAAGCTAGTTTCAAGCAGCAGGAGAGGATGCGTGTAAGCCCCTCCATTTATCTGGAAGGACATTCAATTAATTTTATTAAAATACGAGGCAATTGTTAAATTATGCGATATCTGGAACAGAGCTAGCAAAATGCAACATATGTACTCATACATTGCCTGTTGCATAGTTTGTCCACGCACAATATAATGCTTGGCCTTTGGTTGTGTGGCATCTACGAGGTCAAAAACATGGACGCTCCATTGCAAGATTGCTCCATTGAAGAATAACTTGCAGTAGTACGCTTTCTTTGGACCCTCGGATATTGACTCAGTATGGACATAGCATCATGAATCAATGAAAGGTTTGTGAGGGGTAAAAAGGTTTAAAGCAGGAAGAACAGGTGTAACTGACGAAGATTGTTCTCGTCGCCCATCAACACTGCACACACAAGAGCACATTGACAGGATGATGCCTTGATTAGAGAAGACCAACAGATAATGGTGTTTTAGTTGGCTGCAAATTTGGATATCGGCTATGGATCTGCATTTACCATGATGCATGTTAATTTGGGATACAGGAAAGTCTGGATTCCCAAACAGCTGACTGATCTGCACAAGCAACAGCATGCGGAAGTTGTGACTCAGTTCCTGAGATGGTATGAAGAAGATCTGAGTATTCTAGAGAGAATTGTCACCGGCATCGAGACCTGGGTGCATCACTGTGACCCGGAGAGCAAAAGACAAAGCATGATGAAGTAAAGGAAGCGGTGCTCACTGGCTTTGGGAGCAGCCGGAAAACTTCTTCTCTGCAGGAATGCAGATGCTAGTTGAACGATAACAAATGCGTCATCTTGCATGGGGACTATGTGGAAAAATGATATATTCAGTTGCTTCCGGTTACTTCTATTAAAAGCAGTTAAATGTACTTTTTGATTTACTCTCGTACTACAGTACTGTCACACTCTACCTCCATTTTTGCATTACAGGGGTCACTAGGCCCTCTTCTTGACTGGGGCTGCCATTGAAGGAACTTCCAGTTATGTCCCTTAGTCTCTTTAGAGGAAGACCAGGAATTACACAAAATAGTTTTGCTGACAACTGAGGTACAAGTCCATAAAGCAAGGTAATTCAGATGACAATTTGATCTTCCTTAGTTGATTCAAAATAAGTCTGTGAGGGCTGAGGTCTTAATAATCCTTGAATCCCAAATATTAAACTAATATACAGGTTTTACACTTCATTTCTTTCGGGTGTCATAAATTCTGATGCTGATAAGAGATGCCCAAGAGGCAGAACTGTAAAGCCCTTCACTGCCTCTCGCCAAGTAGGCAAATGTAGAGCAATTGCATTTATCTTCAGTTCAGACAAAATTCTGCCGCTTCTGCTCTCTCAGCAGTCCTGGAGGGCAGCGAGAATAGTGTTCTTTTAAAGGTCAAACTAACCCTGGCCAAAATATACAGGTATGTCCTTCATACTCAGAAGAGGTACGGGAAAGAATGTACTAACTCTGATTTAGAAATGGATTTGAATTTAGTTTTATAAACATTCACAAGGCAGGTCATAGATTTAAGAAAGTTGATTACCATTGGGTTATACTTTGAAGATAACTCTTTCTTTTCCTGCAAACCATATACTATTTGAACAGTAGGGATTTGGGGATGTTTCTATTTTCACTGTCTTTATCCTTTCAGTTACATTTTTATTTGAAAATTATTTTGAGCATGAATTTTTGACAGGGAGCAATTGATATCACAAATGCCATATTGTAATCACAAACAATTGATTTCTCGGGGGGGGGGGGTGTCATTTGCAAGTAATAGTCTATTTGTTTAACCAAAATTCTAACTCATAATGGGCCCCTTTTTTATCAAGCTGCGCTAGAGCTTTTTAGTATGAGCAGGTGCGGTAAATGCTCTGAAGCTCATAGAATTCCTATGAACATCACTGGCTCGCGCTAAAAACCTCTAGCGCAGCTTGATAAAAGGGGCCCAGTATCTTTTAGAAAATTTCAGTCCAAATACACATGATAAATGAACCAAAGCTTATATTATCTATATAACTTCCACATTTCTTATTCTGCTATTAACATATACCATTTGTTTAAAGGAAAATTACAGTATATAAACGTACAAATCAGTGTAAAAGCAATATAGAACTAGACAACCATGAAGACTAATACAATATAAAAGTAACATTGATCATCCAAGTAATTTTTTTAAAAAACTAATACCCACTCAGCCACTGAAGTCTATCTTTTCGACATTTCATTGCTAAATCTTTCAACTTTCCTTCAGCCAATATTCAGTTCCCAGATTCGATCTTCTCACACAACCGTATTTTCAAGTCATAACTTGGCCTCGGTTTTAATGGCCAAAGTAAAAACATTCCACAATTGAGACACAGCATCAGACTGCAAGTAAGAGCTTAGCCTAATACCATCAAGATCCTAAAAATCAATATCAAGATTGAAAAAAATAGATATTCTGACATTCTTGCTGGGAGTCAGTAAACCACAGTAAGCAATGGAGAGGCCCAGTCCGTTGTTTAACCCCATAATTGCAAAAGCAACAGCTTTTTAAGTAGACCCAAGAAGACTAGATTACGATGGCCTAACAATGGGAGTGTGTGGTGCAGTGGTTAGAACTACAGTCTTGGCACCCTGAAGTGGGTTCAAATCCCACTCTGCTCCTTGTGACCCTAGGCAAGTCACCTAATCCCCCATTGCCCCAGGTACATTAGATAGAATGTGAGCCCACTGGGACAGATAGGGGGAAATGCTTGAGTACTCGGACGAGAGGTCATAGACTGAAACTGAGGGGCGACAGGCCCAGGACAAATGTCAGAAAGTTCTGTTTTACACAGCGAGTGGTGGATGCTTGGAATGCTCTCCCGGAGGAGGCAGTGATGGAAACCTCCATTATGGGATTCAAGGGCAAGTTGGATGCACACCTCCTTGCAAATCACATTGAGGGATATGGGAAAAGAAGGTCTTCATCAGGGAACACCTAGATTGGCCTCCGCGTGTGCGGGTCACCGGACTAGATGGACCAAAGGTCTGATTCAGTGAAGGCATTTCTTATGTTCTAAGTGGTATACAGATTTAGAAAAAAAGAAACCCTAAAGCTTCTCTTTTGTTAGCCTGCAACGTGGCTATGTAAAGGATTACATTCATTTTATTTGTAAACATACATCTAGCAAAACTTTTTTAACTCTGAATTAACATGTGATCTACAATTAACCAACTGCATAAGCAATTTGCCTGCTCAACGGCTGAGTTTGGCTTAATGCAACCATTGTCAGATGAAAATCTCATTTCTAGGGTTTAGGAGCAATTCAAATACATAAAGTAGTATAACATTTTGCATTAATATATAGTTATTTATAAAGGCCCATATTATTAAGAAAAGCTCAGAGTATTGGATTTGTTTGTGGTGATGTATGACAATAGAAAGTGAAATAGGACAAAGTAAAAATTGAAAGAGAGAGGAAAAAAGAAGAGAAAGAAAAAAAAAAAAAATTAAAGAGAGGAGAAGAGAAGACAGGAGTGTCTACATAGTAGAATGTACATATAAATCTAAAAATGACCAGGGTGATTTTTTGTTTTTCCAATTCATGGATTTACGGAGTGAAATTTTTTTTTCATATGCATATGATTCAAATCTGTGGTACATACATAGAGAGTTCCACCAAAAAGTATAATCTAATAACGAAGATGATTCCAATTTTTCAGAATATGCATGAGAGCAGTCACAAACATGGTATCAATGAGTTTAGGAGGACAATTTGATTGCGCAAAACAGGGGTGTTGAGATCGAAGGATTATAATGTCCATAGAAATCTCTTCTGAGCAGTTGATGATAGATTGTATGGTATTCCAGATTTTGGACCAAAAAGAACGGACCAGAGTTCAATGGAAGAACATATGATCAAGAGTACCTTCCTCTTTCAAACAGTTCCAGCAGATAGAATCTTGTTTTAATTTGGCTTTCCACATACGAAATGGGGTCCATATTGCATTCCACATTATAAAGAGCATTGATTGTGAAACTCTAGAAGATAAAAGTGGGCGGTTTGTTGAAGACCAAAAGAGTTCCCAGTCAATGTCAGAAAGTGGAATGGTTATTATATTATCCCAGTGTTTCATAGCATGATATGAGAAAGTGAAGGATTGGTCTCTTAGACTATTATAAAAAAAAGATATAGCTTTCCCTTTTGATAGAGACCGTAAAGGCTGCCTTTCTAAACAATAATCAAATCAGCTTTCAGTAGTATTAGAATCCAGGTGCAAAAAAATTCTCACCCCAGAGTGCTTAAATCTAAGTGAGGACATAAGCAATGGAGATGAAATAACTTGTCTATAGTCATAAGGAGGCTTTATTTACTTGTTTTGGATTTTGCTTGCACTGTGTCTTTTTATTTTTTTTTATACCTTTAGTTCCATTAATTTGGAATGCCCAAAGATCCAGCCTCGTGCAAAATACTCAAAGATTAAAACTTTCCTTCCCTTCTTTTTAAGGGAATTAGATCAGTAGGAAAATTGGCGCATTCATATATGTTCAAATTTCCAAAGATTTGGAATACAATTCCTGTTTCGATAAGAGACATAAATTATTTTCAATTATTTTGTAGAATACTGAAAACGCCTCTGAATTTTTCTCATGTCATCTCTATGACATTGGGAGGTTTTCCTTTTTCCTCTTGTTCTTTACTTTATCTCTTTATTTCTATCATTCTTTAATTATATGGTTGTTAACCAAGTTGAGTTCCATTTTTTGGGAGATGGACCCCGTCTATAAACTTAAGGTTTAGTAGTAAGTCAAGGTGTTTCCTTAAATATAGTGGGTTTGAGGATTGCTTTAACCACTAGGCCACTCCTCCTTACACGTGGTGGTAGATGCCTGCATGCCTTTTTGTTTCAGTAACTGTGTTAGTCCAGAGCAAGGTGCTGCTGCTTTCAAAGAACACACTATTAGAGACCTAAGAAATCATCCTAGATCTACAATTTCTCTTACAACCATAACTGTTACATTCTGCATCTGCATGGCACACAAGAGAAAAGCGTGCACCACTAAACACATTTTCTGTGGATCAATAAAACATACCTGAGTTCTAGTTTTAATTCTTCTTGTCATTGTTATGCAGAAAACATTCCAGTACAGATGGGGAAAACTCCCAGTACTTCATCTCTAATAATGTGTTTTCTAAGAGAGAGAATACGTATAATTGCTTAGCTGAACATATTGGCGGCACTTCCCCATCTGTCTTGTGAGAACGGGCTACTGGGCTTGATGGACCTTTGGTCTGACCCTTTAAGGCTACTCTTATGTTCTTATAGTTAAGCTCTGGAATGCTTTGCCAAAGGTTGTGGTAAGAGCGGATAGCGGAGCTGGTTTTAAGAAAGGTTTGGACAATTTCCTGGAGGAAAAGTCTATCGTCTGTTATTGAGAGAGACATGGGGGAAGCTACTGCTTGCCCTGGATCGGTACCATGCAATTTTGCTACTGTTTGGGATTCTGAAATCTTGCTGATCTTTAGGATTCTGAATGGAATGTTGCTACTCTTTGGGTTTTTGCCAGGTACTGGTGACCTGGATTGGCCTCTGTGAGAACAGGCTTATTGGGCTTGATGGACCTTTGGTCTGACCCAGAAGGCTATTCTTATGTTCTTATATGAACTGAAGTAAGTTTTTATCGATCTTTAAGAATGGAAGGCATGTGACAGGAATATGCTATAACTTAGGAGTCGGCACCCAAGAAAAAGATCTCGATATCATTGTAGACAATACTCTGAAATCTTCTACCCAGTGTGTGGTGGCAGCCAAAAAGGCAAATAGGATGCTAGAAATTATTAAGAAATGAATGGAAAATAAAATGAATATTACTGTACAATGTCTCTGTATTGCTCCATGGTGCAACCTCACCTTGAGCATTGATTGCAATGCTAGTTAAAGTATTAAAAAAAAAAAAAAAGTTTCAAAGAGGGCAACTTAAATGATTAAGGGGAAGGAACTCCTCTCATATGAGGAAAGGCTAAAGAGTTTAGGGCTGAGAGGGGATATGATTGAGGTCTAAAAAATCCTGAGTGGTACAGAACAGAATATAATATAATGGGTTCTTTCTCCAATTTATCTTTTAATATAAGATATCTCTTTATCTTATCTCTAGCTTTTCTATCTCTAATGGAGTCCCTTTCCTAATGTATTGTAAACCGCCTAGATCTGTAATATGCTTAAGCGGTATATCAAATGTTAATAAAACATAAACATAAGATCTGTGCTCTTTTATTTTTCTCATTAAGATGTTTTCACTACAGGCAGAGACCAATATTGTTCAACAAGATTTTGGAAACTTAGGAGTCTTTTATTAACTTGTAATGTCCAGTAATTGTATTATGAGTCACTAGACACCACTATTAATAAAGAGAGCTACAGTAAAAACAATGTACATCTCACGTAGGTAAATGGGCTCCTTCCTTTTCTCAGAGTATTATTTAAAATGAAGTTTCTTGTTCTCCTTAATGGCAAATGCCTTTTTTTTTCTCCTGAATGTCTTAACTGCTCTGTTGGAATCTTTAACGGATTTGCACTGCAAAAATAATTACATATATTTATTATGATGGGATGATTGCCAAGTTCCCTTTATTAGTCATAACTTTAAATTAAACCATCCATAGTAGAAACATTTTTTAGATAATTTATTTGAAAGAAGAAATACCTTATTTAATTAATTTTACTACAATTTAGGGTGAAGCTCTTCCTACTGAGTCACTCATAAAAGCATAAATATAGCCATACTGGCTCATCTAGCCCATAGGCAGTGGAACATTTTTTTGTTGGGGGAGCCCAAAACCGCCGCCTTAGACTCCACCCCAGACCTGCCCAAGCTCCACCCCAGACCTCACCCCCATAATAATAGTACTAATTGTAAACACCATTTCTTCCATTCATTTTTCATATACACACAATATAATCTTATTAATAATATACAATGGTAACCACAAAATTAAACTAGGCAAAGTGCACTCTTTTTCCCCCTCCCTACCACTGCACAGCATTTCTTCCTCTCTCCTCCTCCCTCATATGCAACATCTTCCTCTCTCTCATTGTCCACCATCTCTCCCTTTCCCTCCTTTGCTGCAAAGGGAGTGGGGAAAGAGAGAGCAGGAAAGAGGGATCCAGGGTGCCACCCCCTCTACTGCCACATCCAGTATTTCTCCCTCTCTTATCTCCCGGACTGTGTGCAGCATCTTTTGCCCTTGCCTACCAGCCCCATGTCCAACATTTCTGCTTCTATCACTCCTCTCCAGCTTCATACTGCATCTCTTCATCCATTCCCTCTCCCACCATGTCCAGCATTCCTCCCTCTTGCATCCATTTCCATCTGTCCCACTGTTTCCACTCCACCACCACATCCAACATTTCTCCCTCTTATCTCTATCTACCTTACTCCTCTCCCATCACCATGTCCAATAATTCTCCTCTTTCCCCATGTACACCATCTCTTTCCCTCTCACTGACACCCATGCTTAACAATTCTTCCTTTCTATTCTCTCCCCAATCTCAGTATCTCTTTCCCCCATTCTTCCATCCAAAGTCCCAAGTTTATGCCCCCTCCCTCCCTTCTGTGTCCCAAGTTAGTGCTCCCTCCCTCCTTTCCAACCTTTGTCCTGTTTGTGCCCCCTCTCTCTCTTCTGTGTCCTAACACATCCCCTCTCTCTATTCTGTGTCCAAAATTCATGCCCCATCCCTCATTTGTCCCAAGTTCATGCCCCCTTCCTTCCTTGTCTCAATGTACCCCTCCCTCCCGTGTCCCAACATGCCCCTCTCCTGTGACCCAATGTAACATAATAACATATTAAATGATGGCAGATAAAATGTGCCTCTCTTCTTCCCTCCCTTCTGTGTCCCAAGTTCATGTCCCCTCCCAAGAGTGTGTACCTGTGTTCTGGCTGGCTTCTTTCTAGCTGCACTTCTTTCTTCACAAAGCCACAGGCAGCAGCAGCAGAGTATGGCCAGAGGTCCAGGTGTGCTCCCAAGTATGACATCTCTCACTTCTCCCGGAACCCAATCCATATCCCCTCCGCCTTTCCCTAGCCATATATTCTCTTCCTTCTCTGCTTTCCCTGAGTTGTCCATCTCTCCCTCCCCCTTCTGTCCCCTCCCCTGAATCCCTTTTCCCTCCATATCCATTTCTCCCTCCCCCCCCAATGTCTATCTCTCCCTCTCTTATGGCCTCTGTCCTTCTCCAGATCCATCTCTTATTGTCCATCTTCTGTCCCTCCTTCTACCCCCTCTGCCATCCCCAAATCCATCTCTCCCTGTCCCTCACACATCTGACATCCCCTGCCTTACTTCATTCCTCACATCTCTCCCTCCTTCCCTCATCTGAATCCAATATCTCTCCCTTCCCCCAGTCTCATATGCTCCTCTCTAAATCTAGCTACCGGCCAGTGTGCCTGCTGGTCAACACTCTCTAATGCTCCCCTTCGCCTGCATCTGCTCCTTCCACCCGCCTGCCCCCCAACAAACTGCACAGATCGCTCTCCAGTGATTTCGACACATGCGCAGACCATCTGTAGATGGTCTATGCATGCGTTAGCCCTCCATGCCCGGCAGAGCTGGAAAGAACTTTTTTACAACTACTTTTGTTTTTTACTTTTTCGTGAGCCCGTGGTTTTAACCCTCTTTAAATCTGTGGGTTAAAACCACAGACTCGCACTGCAGGGTAGGCAAGGAGAGTCAAGACAGAGAGCAGGGTGACAGGAAAGTCAGGGCTGAGAGCAGGAGATGCAGTCGGAAAGGACATGAGTGACTGGTCCCCGGCAGTCGCTTGTTTCTTGATCAGCCAGTCCAGTCAGTGTTCCAGTGTTTTGTTAGTGAATTGCTGCCTGCCTACTTTACATGCCTGCGCGGATCAGATCGGAGGATGATCGGGTTGGAGGAAAATTGGGTCGTAAAGTGATCGGGACACGATCGGTGTCCTTAGTGAATGTAGCCCTTAATCCTTCATTGACCCAGGTACAAAATAAGTACTGTACCTGTATATTTGTAAACTTAAATGTTGAGATTTGCCTTTTTATTGTATTGTTTTTAGGCATTATGTATGTGGCTATACTGTAAACCACCTAAATCAGGGGTCTCAAAGTCCCTCCTTGAGGGCCGCAATCCAGTCGGGTTTTCAGGATTTCCCCAATGAATATTCATGAGATCTAGGTGCATGCACTGTTTTCAATGCATATTCATTGGGGAAATCCTGAAAACCCAACTGGATTGCGGCCCTCAAGGAGGGACTTTGAGACCCCTGACCTAAATGAATTGCTTTGAATCTGGTTGTGTAACTACAAAAGTCCCAGTCCCTTTTCTCTAGCCAATGAATGAATGTGAGCGAGCCCTTAGTTTAGCGGGATTTTGCTCTTCATGTCATGTTAGTGCGCTCGCCCTGAAGTTTGGATACTGAATTTTGGAGAGAGTAATTGAAATCATCCATTATTATACTGTTGCCCAATTTTTGCTAGATTTCCTAATCACTAAATATCTGTCTGCTCATAATGTGATTGAATTATAGAATCAACTACTATTACTATTAATTATTTCTAAAGTGCTACCAGACGTATGCAGCGCTGTACAGAGTCATGACAGAGACAGTCCCTGCTTGAAAGAACTTACAATCTAAACAGATAAGACAGACAAACAGGATTCCAGGGAGGGCAAAACAGTTAGGGGGGGGGGGATGGTTAATCAGCTGGCTAGGGTGGTGGGCAGTGGACAGTGAGGAGTAAGGTTATGGATTGAAGGCTATATCAAAAAGATGTTGTTTATTCTGCTTTTGGGATGTGATGGATGAAGTCAGGTAGTTTAGTCCAGGCATATGGGGCAGCTAAATGAAAGGAACGAAGTCTGGAATTGGCAGTGGAGGAGAAGGGTATGGATAAAAGCAGCTTATCTGAGGAACGGAGTTCTCAGGCAGGCTATATGAAGAAATACTGAGGGGCTGTGGCATGAACGCACTTGTAGATTAGTAATAGGAGTTTGAACTGTTTGCAGAAGTGGATATGGAGCCAGTGAAGTGATTTGAGGAGGGAGGGGTAAGGTGAGTATAACGAGGTTGGCAGTAGATAAGTCATGCAGCTGAGTTTTGCACCGATTGCAGGGGGGAGAAGTAAATTGCAGTATCTAAGCTTAAGGTTAATCTGGATAGGAAGCGGCAAATTTTGGTGGTATTGTAAAGATAGAAGAAGTGACAGCCTTTAGCAGTCTGTTGGATGTGTGTAGGAAATGAGAGGTCAGAGTCAAAGATGACTCCAAAGTTATGAGCAGACGAGGCCCATGATGTAAGGAATTGCTATCCTGCTAGTCCTTGGTTCCATCCCAGCTAAAGTGAAGTCCATCCTTTGGGAATAGGCTAATCCCAACAAATCTAAGTTCCTGATTCTTGTACCGTCATCTCAACCATGCATTTAGACTTTGGAGCTCTGCCTGCCTCCTGGGTCCTGTGCATGAAACAGCATTTCTGAAAATGCTACCCTGGAGGATCTGGATATCAACTTTCTACCTAGCCCCTCCTTTTACAAAGCCATAGTAGCAGCTGTTGTGTGGCAAATGCTTCGAAGCCCATGAAATCCCTATGAACATTGGCGCAATTACCACAGCAGCAGCCACTTCTGCGGTTTTGTAAAAAGAGTCCTAAGAACCTAAATTTGGCTTCCAGAACCTCCCTCCCACATTTTCTTATGTCATTTGGTACCTACATGTACCAAGACAGCTGGCTCCTCCTCCTTTCTACACATGAGGTTCACCACCTTCATACCATATAGGCAAGTGATCAGGCGATCTTCATGTCCACCAGCCACCCAGCTGTCTACATGTGTAATGATCAAATGCCAACTACAACAGCTGCCCTAACCCTTCCCTCCTGGGCAGAAGCCCCTGGAGACACATCCTTGGCACTCTTAGCCTTATAAAGCGTAATAAATCAGGGATCTGCTGGTTAATAAATTTCATATACACATCATGTTGATATGTATGCAATACATATATTTGAAGATAGATCAAATTCCTGAAGAGTACCCTCAAGGGAGCATTTTGAAATCTCATGTTTTAAGTTACTAATTGAACTAAAAAAGAAAAGAGATCCGAGGAGAAGACCAAAAGAGAAAGGCATAAGAATTAACTTCAGTCAGGGTGTGTATATACATGTTTATATATTTATATAGGCCTGGCTAGTGCTGCTACCTTAACGGAGTTATTTGACAAGAGAAATGTCCTGATGTACAGCATTGCTTCTGAGACTGATGAACCATTGCTTGCATAAAAGTCAGTGGGCACTTTAGAGCTGATTTTTAAAATTTCTAAATGGTAAGTAATTTTCTGGTCCTGTGGTGTTTAATCATGTGTACACAGTAATATAGGCAATAAAGATTAAACTCATGGATGACAAGACAGCATGCTACAGCAGCAAGTAAGTTCTGGAATTAAATTTGGAGCATTCCCAGAGATTAATGGCATAACTGGATGCAGCAAGCTACTGAAATTTAGTTTAATATAATTGTTTGAAATGCTGCTCTACTCTAAAGCTTATAAAATGATAGAATTCCATCAAAAGATGACACTGATTGATGTAGACAGAGTGCAAAAAAGTTACAGCACATAAACTAGGAAAAACCGAATAGCAGCAAATTCACTTGCAAACACAAAGACTGAACAGAAAGGAGCAGAGTTGTTTAATGGCAAAAGGTTATGTGTGAACAAAGTACCTTCCTGAGTATGAAGTAAGTTTTCAGATCTTTCTTGAAGGCAGCAGCATCTTAAATCCTGAATGATGGAGCTAAATAATGAAAAGCATAGTGATGTCTAGATTGAGAAGACTGTAAACGATATCTTTAGTGTTTTAAATTGTAATTATATTCTGGTTAGTGCCTATGTAATTTTATTTAGTTTTGAAAGGTGATTATATTCACCAAGGACTAGCAGGATAGCAATTCCTTACATCATGGGCCTCGTCTGCTCATAACTTTGGAGTCTGACCTCTCATTTCCTACACACATCCAACAGACTGCTAAAGGCTGTCACTTCTTCTATCTTTACAATACCACCAAAATTTGCCGCTTCCTATCCAGATTAACCTTAAGCTTAGACTACTGCAATTTACTTCTCCCCCCTGCAATCGGTGCAAAACTCAGCTGCATGACTTATCTACTGCCAACCTCGTTATACTCACCTTACCCCTCCCTCCTCAAATCACTTCACTGGCTCCATATCCACTTCTGCAAACAGTTCAAACTCCTATTACTAATCTACAAGTGCGTTCATGCCACAGCCCCTCAGTATTTCTTCATATAGCCTGCCTGAGAACTCCGTTCCTCAGAAAAGCTGCTTTTATCCATACCCTTCTCCTCCACTGCCAATTCCACACTTCGTACCTTCCGTTTAGCTGCCCCAAATGCCTGGAATAAACTACATGACTTCATCCGTCACGCCCCAAAAGAAAATTGAATAGATAAAGTTAACTTAGGTGTCCAATCCATTCCTGGTATGTTATAATTATGGCCCTGATGTGCAAAAAGTTTCCTTGCAAGGAAACTCTCCTGCCGATGCACAAAAGGGTTCTCCGTGGCTGCTAATGATTGTTGTAGCAGCCATGAAGAATCCTGTGCTAATTCATTACAAAGAGCTCATTGGTATTCTCATGAGCACTCCATGTAATGCGCAGCAAGGAAACGCATTGTTTCGCATGCGTACCTTACCAACAGGGTCTGAGCTATCATAGTCTTACTTTCATGTCTGTGCCTGACTAGTTGCTGTTTCTGCCTTCCTCTATCTTGTGAAGGTAGTAAGGGAAGGAGTTAATTGTCACGTGAATTGTTATTGTGAGCAGTCATCGCTTCTGACCAGTGTCCCCTGAAGATTAACACGGCATCTTCTACACGCCGAAACTGGGATCCTTGTTGGGACCTACTGTTTCTAATAAAGACTTTATTTTGGGTTGAATAGACATCCCCCTTGCCTTTTCTTGTTGTTCTATTGCAGGGGTAGGGAACTCCGGTCCTCGAGAGCCGTATTCCAGTCGGGTTTTCAGGATTTCCCCAATGAATATGCATTGAAAGCAGTGCATGCAAATAGATCTCATGCATATTCATTGGGGAAATCCTGAAAACCCGACTGGAACACGGCTCTCGAGGACCAGAGTTCCCTACCCCTGTTCTATTGTGTGTCATGACATTGAGATCATGATTTGGGTTTTCTTTTTTTTTTTTTTTTGTTTAAAGTAAGGGTCTGACTGTGACTGTTCAAGAGGTAGGAATATATTCTTGAAAAAATCATGATCAAATAGAAAGAAAAATGTAATATGGGAAGAGAATCTAGACATTTCTGAGAAATATAGGGGTCCTTTTATTAAGGTGCGCTAACCAATTTAGCGCTCACTAAATGCTAAGGCGCCCATAGAATATAATAGATGCATTAGCGGTTAACGCGCCTTAATTAAAGGACCCCATAATTTGCTGAAGTCCACAAAACTTTGCATGCTTTTCTCTTGAATATGTGCAAATTACCCTCCCTGGTTTGATCGTGGGGTTGTCATTTTGGTCTAAATGTAGAGATGTAGAAAAAAAAATCCCCCCAAAGTTGTAGTTGATTAACATTTTATAAGTGAACATCTGCTCATATTTTATTAATCATTATTGCTAAACAATTGCACAAAACCTTGATAGTGTGAAGTTTAACGAAGTGGGTTACATGGACCATCTTCAACCAAAGTGTCCCCTAGAGGTATTGAATCCTCTTAATAATCATTATTATCCAGGAGGCTTATTCTTAATTGTTTTTATTATATTTTTTGTGATTATTATGATACTTATTGTAATATTGTGTTGTATTTCTTGTATACTGTAAACTATTTAGGCTGGATCATCACTCAAGAAAAATAAGCTTAATATAATATATACTTGCATTTGAAAAATAAAGGGGCATTATTAAAATTCCTTCCCAGATAATGGAACAGATAGTTAGTTAGCTATTTAAAACATTTAAATTCTGCATATTGTAAAATCTATGAGAGTTATTATCTCTATAACTTAACACATTAGAATTTTTTTCATATTCTTTTAATACCAAACAGTATTACAGCTCTATAAGAATGTTTATACCTTTGGGAGAGGGAGAGTCTTAAATTCTTAAATTTCTCTTCCCCCTTCCCTACTTGCTAGCATATCTTTTATACGTCTCCAGAGCTTTATCGGGGCTCTACACAGCTGACAGCATCAGCCTACCTGTAATTGTCGGCACAGTCGAATTCCAAAATTTCAGATCAGTTTTCCCAGCCAGAGGCTGTGCTCGGTGCAAGAGGTATTTTCATAATGCCCTTTTTGTATTAATAATAGTATCTCCTGACATAGTAGTTGAAATGTAAAGAAGTAATGAACTTGAGTTATCAACAGCCTACAGCAGTTTTCCAATATTCTATATCATTAATTTGTACTTTCTGGCAATGTCATGCCTTGGCGTTGTCCTGCTCATTTTATTTGAACCAGAAAGAGGGAATGTTAATACAATTCTTGCCTTCAGTGTATGTGTATGGCGACAAGATAGATATATATTAGAAAGATATGTAACAGTTGTTTCCTATATTGGTTTGGAAACCATCAGTGTCTTTCTAAAGATCTTTGGAAGGACAATAAATTATACTGGAGCTGCTAGAAAACAATAATTTGCATCCTGCCAGATTAAGGCGTACAAAACAAATCATCCACAGGACAGTCTTGCTAGGTCATTCCAGGTGGTCTGAATAACTTTTGTGAAGCATAACAGAACATGTGGCAAGCCAAATGTCTCGAGCTATTGACATAGCTCTGGAATTCTGCACAATTCAAGTTGTCATTAAAAATGAAGGACCATCAAGTTTCAAGTTTAAGTTTATTTTAAAAAATTTTATACCACTCAGACTTTTGAGCGGTGTACAATAAAATAGAATTACAATGGTAAAACAATAATAATAATAATAGAGATTGACAATAAATGGATAGGGGATATTAGAAAAAATGGAAAAAAAACCCTCTGACTAAAGACAAACAAAACCAGAAAGAAAAAGGGGAAGAACTACAATATTTTGAGAAAAGAGAACAAATAAGGAATAAACAATAGGAAGGGGGATTTCATTAAAAATCACCATGGCGGTAATTCTGCGAAGTCACATTTATACTATCTGTCATCTCCTATGCAGCGACCAAAAAAGCAAACAAGATGCTAGAAATTATTAGAAAAGGGATAGTAAACAAGACTATAAATGTTATCATGCCTTTGTATTGCTCCATGGTGCCACCTCACCTTGAGTAATGAGTTCAATTCATGTCGCCATATCTCCAAAAATATATCGCAGAATTAAAAAGGTTCAAAGAAGAACAACCAAGATGATAAAGGTTATGGAATTCCTCTCCTATAAGGAAAGACTAAAGAGGTTAGGGCACATCTCCTTGTAAAAGAGATGGCTAAGGGGAGATATGATTGAAGTCTACACCATCCTGAGTGGTATAGAATGGATACAAGTGAATCGATTTTATCAAACATTACAATAGACTAGGGGCAGTGACATAGCGAGGATAGGAGGTGGCACCTCCTCACTCCTTCTGCCCGCATGCCTTCCCCTCCCACCTCATGTACCTCTTTAAATCTTCACCAGCAGGAGCAGTTTCTCCGGTCTGCTGCTTGAGCTGGCCTTGGCTTTCCATCTTCCTGGCCCCGCAACCAGGAAGAGATTTCAGAGGGGAGCCAGGCTGGTGCGAGCAGCTTATTCACTTTAGTAGAAGGACCCTAAGTTTTCACATGGTATAAATAATTTCATCTTAAGTGAAAACCAGGTCATTTTTAGTTCTTAAAGGCAATTTGCAATTTTTCTGAACTTGTCAGTGTTAGCATTAACATTCAGTATTACATTGTGTTGGCATATCCAGAATGTCAGCAAAGGCTTATGGGATTTTATATTAAACAGTCTGACTTTTGAGAATGTCTGCAGATAGACTGAATGGCCCCCCTGTTTTACATGTCATAAGTCTTTTTTTTTTTTTTTTTTTTTTCATTTTAATGTTTATTTCATAAGTCTAATGCTTGGGAGTATCCTTCATCTCCTAGACATTCAAAAATATGGTAAAGATAGATGCTTGAGTAGAACAAAAGGTACCCAGACAGCCTGATTCTAAGAACCAGGGGCCAGATTCTCTAAGCTCTGACACCAAGGTACAAAAATATCATGGTAGGAGTGATTTTTTTTTTTTTTACTGGCGATTCTCATCACAATAACATGCAAATTATATGCATGCTATGTATGCAGAAAATCACTGGTAAATGGGAGGGAGGAGCTGTACTCAGAAGAAAAATTGCAAGCACAGCTCCTCCTTCTCCTGCCTGTCAAAAAACAAAGCAGCCCCTGCTCTCCCTGCCTGAACTGGCGAGCAGGAACTGCTTTTTTTTTTTTTTTTTTTTTAATGGGCACAGCTGTTTGTACACAGCACACACCCACAAGAGCTGCGCCTATAAAGCCCCTCCCCCAGCAGCATGTTCCCCCCAAACAGCCCCTCATCACACCAAGCCTGCTGATCTAATGGGCCGTCACCTCCCCCGAACCCCCCTGTACCTTTTTTAGAAAATGGTCAGGAGGGATGCTCACTCCCGCCGGCAGGTCAGCCACTTCAAAATGGCGGGCTTTCCTGGTGCATCCTGGGACCCAGACACCTAAGGCCCCTCCCTCCCAGTGCATCCCAGGGTGCACCAGCAAGGGGCCTAAGGCCCCTCCCATAGAAGGGATCTTAGGGGCCTGGGCCAGTCAGGGCCTTAGGCCCCTCCTCGGTGCACCACACGATGCGCCAGGAACGGGAAGACCCACCATTTTGAAGAGTTAGGCCTGTCAGAAGGAGGGAGTGAGCATCCTTCCTGCCAAAGAGCAGTAAAAGGCCTCGCTCCCATTCCCGCAGAATTACTACAGTTCGTCACGGTTTACTGCGAGAACCTGTCCCCGTTTCAGGACATATATATATTAAAGTAAGAAGAGGGTATCTCCTCCACACCCCTTTCAATAGGCTCACACTTATGACAGGCTTTTTTCAATGTTCACCAACCCTCAGAGGTGCCACCATGATACTCAAAATGTTTCATAGTAACTGGCTTCACGCACCATATCTTCACCGGGTCATACTATTAATAATTCTCTACCTTTTAAGTTTGATACTTTTTAAACATTTTGTCAAACTATTTAAACCAGTTATTTAAAACAGCTTTTGCCTTTTGCCTATTAGGTGGTCAGTTTGTAGGGACATTTATTTTTCACTTAGATAAACACACACTAAAACTGCTTTGTTACCAGGTTATGCTCTATATTTGTAATAAGTTTATTTCTATATTATATACTGTACCTTTTCTGCACCACCTGGCTATTGTCTCATTATTACTTCCCACTGCTCTGAGGCCTGAATCCGGGACCCAAAAGATTATAGTCATGAGGACAGTAAACTGCAGGTAAAGTTCCATTAAAGATCTGCCCTGACTTCCCTCTCCATTTAAATGTTCCAGCTGTTGCTTTTAGCAGTGTCTATAATGAGCTACAGTACACCATTCATTATTCTTACTTCACTATCTTATCAACTCGTCTTTTCTTTGGCAGAAATACCTGCTAGTTCAGTAAAGTCTCCTGTGGTTTATCCTGTAATTAGGCTATGGATGTAAAGAGCAAGATAATGAGTGAAAGAGAATTGCAGTGCTGTCCATCAATCAAGAGAGTTGGATATGCTTAAAAACGGTAGATTTCTGATTTCCTGACTGAGCTGAGCCTCTTTTGCAAGCCAAGATTTGCTGCCTCCCTCTTCCTAGAAAGGACATTTCCTCTGATTTGTCTACAAAATTAATGCACTGCTTTCTTCTTCCAACACGTTTGTATGCATTTTCATTAGGAGACTGGCATTATCCTCGCTTCCCCAGATGTTCCCAATGAAAAATACTTAGACTGCCTTTCACCGTCAAAATTCTGTCTTCACTCCATCTTCTTTAACACACCCTTTAAACAGTGAATGATGAGCTCTTGTAACTAGGTTGAGTCATTTTTTAGGTCCCGAAGTGTCAGGTGAAACTTAGCTAGCTACTCAAAGACAAAGGGACCACCTATTGGGTGAAACAGTTATCGGGATATCAAACCAATTATCAGCCAATTGTCAGCAATTTGGCAAAAGTGCCTCACAGGACTATGGGTTGCCCTGAACATTAGCATACCTGAGTATTATTTGGCAAACAGCTGTGAAGAGACTGGCATTTTCTTTTAAATATCACTGCCATTTTTTAAACCAGAAACATAGCCAGCAGCCCAGTGGGAGGGGGGAGAGTTTGCAGATGTACTGGAGAGGCTGCTCATTCTTCTCTGCTTTCTCTCCTCGCCCCCCCCCCCCCCACCCCCAATTAAAATTTTTACCTTTGCTGGAAGGGTTGCCCAAGCCCTGCCAGCTAAACAGCTGCACAGTCTGAAATGCACTCCTCACATGTGCTCAGTTCATGTACGCAAACTGGGCATCATGAGAAGTGCTGGCATTGGCATTTAGAAAGCATGCTGCTGGTGTAGCCCAGGTGACAACCAAGATGGGTATACCACGGCTTTTATCCAATACTAGTCTTTAAGCCCATTACATTAACGGGTGCTAGAATAGATGTGTCTGTCTGTGTTTCTTTATCTCTCTCTCTCCTTGGCCGCTGTCTGTATCCTTCTGTCTCTCCCCCCCCCCCCCCCCCGAGCAAAGCTGTCTGCCCCCAGGACACACCTCCCCCCCAAAGCAGACCCCTTTCCCTTACTGTCTCTCCATGGCCCTCTTCTGTCTCCCTCCCTCCCGAGCAAAGCTGTCTGTCCCCAGCACACCTTCCCCCAAAGCAGCCCCCTTTCCCTCTCCCTATCTCTCCATGGCCCCTTCTGTCTCCCTCCAGCACACCCCTCCCCCCAAAGCAGCCCCCTTTCCCTCTCCCTATCCATGGCCCCTTCTGTCTCCCCCCCAGCACACCCCTCCCCCCCAAAGCAGCCCCCTTTCCCTTTCCCCCTGGCTCCCGGTATTGATTCCCTTCTTACTCTCCCAACATCCAGGCGTCTTCTGGCCTGCTCCTCTTCACCAAAGCAGCCTGCGATCGTGGTGGCCGGCTTTAGCGAACCTCGCAGGCTGCTCTCCAACTCGGTAGCACGTTCCCTCTGCCACGATCCCGTGCGTCAGAGGGAGCGTGCTACTGAAGCTGGAGAGCGGCCTGCGAGGTTCTTTAAAGCCTGTCACGATCGCAGGCTGCTCTGAAGAGGAGGATCAGCGGCGGCAGCGGCGACTGAGGGCGGGCGGTGACACGGCGACTCCTTCTTCTGCACGGAGGTGGAGAGCGGCTTGCAAGGTTCGCTACAGCGGCTGCCGAACCTCAGCAGGCCGCTTTGAAGAGGAGCAGGAGGGAGGAGTCGCTGGTGTCTTCTGCACAGTCACGCGCAAGCGCCGTGAGGACTAGCACAGAAGCACACCTCACGGCACCACCGCTCACGAATTTTCAAGAGCACATGCGCCTCTAGCATTTTATTATTATTGATGATCCAATTTTAATACCTGAAAATGTATGTGACACCAGGTGATGATAATGAAAACAAAATAGTAAACCCCAAGCTCCCCTCCCCTCTCTTATCCATGTCCTCCTTTTACCACTTGTCCTCATATTGCAGTGCAGTATATCAGATTTATCCCAGGACAAGCATATTCTCACATGTGGGTGACGTCTTTCACGGAGCCCCAGTACGGACAGCTTTAAGAGTGCATCACCACTTTAACTTTTTTAGAAAGTTTGCGAGTGCCTTCCTGCCCAACGTAGGCTTGCGCTACCTCAGTTCTCTGTTTTCTGCGGAGCAAACAAGTCGTGGAGGTTTTTCGTTCATTTATGCGCCTTGCCTTCCCGCTTCATGAATTTTTCCACAGTTTTTAAAAATTTCTTTTGTTTTCAAAAAAACAAGAGAGAGAGTTTTCTTTTTCTGTCTCTTTTTTTCTCGTGGGCTTTGCCCTTCAAGGTATTAATGTTTTTCTTCAGCCATTGAGTTTAATTTGGCTGACGCGGTCTTCCCGTCCATGTCTAGGTGATTAATGGGCTTCAAAAAGTGCTGCAGGTGCCATAGGCCCATTTCTATCACCGATCTGCATAGTTGGTGCTTACAGTGCCTTGGTCCCGAACAACAAGTCGAGTCCTGTGCTCGGTGTTCTACTTACAGAAGTGCTCCATCAAAAGCTGTAAACGTCAGCAAGAAAAACTGTTTGGGGCCATCATGGACATCGACAAGACCTCACAACCATCGGGAGATCTTGCACCGTCAGGTAAGCCAGCTAAGAAGCCGCCAGCTTCCCAAACAACGTCGTAGGTCACTATTATATCGAGTCCCTTGATGCCGACCAAACAGCAACGTTCCCTCTTGCGGCTTGCCTGTCCTTTGAGGTGTGCGTCTTCATCAAGGTCACCCTCTCCGAAGCAAACTGCTGCACCGTTGGTACTGTAAATCTTGAGGAAAGTCACTACATTAAAATAAACATGAGATTCTTGTATTGAGCGGGGAGGCGTAACCATGTTTAAGATCTAGCGAGACTTCACCTCCAGTTTAAATTGTACTTGCATGTCGGTTCCCTGAAGCAGTACCGAAACGTGGCACGTCGGAACCCATCATTAATTTAAGCTAAGTTCCAATATTCTCTTACACGATTAAGCCATTCAAAAGAGGTGTCTCTGCATAGCTGGAGTAGCTAGAAATAAGATAATGAACTAGTATGCAAACTGGTGTGAATTTGCATTGAACACTGCGATGATTGGGTGGTGAGGCGGAGAGATCAGATATGCAAGCTGATTAAAATTGAGTTGAATCTCATGTTTACTTTAATGTAGTGACTTTCTTCAAGATTTACAGTTGCTTCTTTATTCACTCAGCAACGAACTAGTTGAGTTTATTACCCCTTCAGTGAGTTTTGACTGAGTCTGCACCTTTGGTACTGGCAGACAAGCCACAGGTACTGGTGCTTTCCTTCTGTGAAAAGCTTGATGAGTTTTTCGCAAGGGAGCTGGATGATATTTTCAAGTTGCATGCACCAGCATCGACTCCCTCAGTAGCGGCCCAGCCTGAGCATATGGGTTTTACTCCCGGTACTTTCTCATTCCAAAGAAGACGGGAGGTCCACGTCCAATTTTAGACCTCAGGGGCCTTAACAAGTTTCTGGTAAAGGAAAAGTTTTGCATGTTTATATCCCCTCTTAGATCAGAATGATTGTCTATGCTCTCTGGATCTAAAAGAAGCTTATATGCTCTGTCCAATTCATTTAATTTCCAATTTGCAAGTTCTTCTGGAATTATTCCAGCTACTTCTCCTCTCTTGTAACCAAACCCCCCCCCCAAAAAAAAAAAACTGTTGTAACTTCACTGGAAATGTCCAGTTAGCTCTTTTGTAATCTGCCTTGAACTGCAAGGTATAGGCGGAATAGAAGTCCCTAATGTAATGTAATGTAATCCTGCCCTTAGGAAATTTCTCAGATTTCAGGTAGCCCAGCAACACTTTCAATACAAGGTTCTGCCATTCGACCTCTCATCCTCATCCAGAGTGTTCACCAAATGTCTGGTAGTAGTGGCTGCGGCTCTGTAGGCAAACAGCCAGCGCCAGTACCTCTCCTCTCTGCGCAGCTTCCCTGCCAGCACCCCCCTATGTGGCTCAGGGCCCGTCTGCAGGGCCTTCATGCACGCTCAGGTGTTGATGTTATAACATCACACACATGCATGACATCATAATGTTGACGTCGCTCACTTTCAGGATGCCTCAAGCTGCGGCCACGATGTATCCCATTGGATTCTAGGAAATTCACTATCCTTTTCTTCAGCAACACTTCCAGAGGGAGATGTTCCAGACAACTTGGATTTCCTGGGAGTCCAAAGAGCTCTGTGATGCAGGAGTGATAGAGGAAGACAGTGAAGTCCTTGGCCTTTGAGAATCTGAAATATGTTAATTTAAAACATAAGAGTTGCCATACTGGGACAAACAAGTCCAAGCCCAGTATCCTGTTTCCAACAGTGGCCAACCTAGGTCACAAGTACCTGGCAAGATCCCAAGAAGTAAACGCACGTTAGTAAGTGAGGTTCTTAAATTAAAGGAGGATCTAATGTCAGTAAGAGAAGTAGAATTTGAACCCTGGTTCATTTAGTCCTTAGCTGCCTCCTGCAAATCACTTGTCCACTTCTCCACTGTTCCTATTTCTTCTCAGCTAATTTCTCTATTTTCATCATTTTATGCTGGTGGGGTGGGGGGGTTATTCCCTTTTCTCTCGCCTCAGCCTCCCCAACCAGCCTTCAATTAAATGGGTCTGTCTAATGTGACAATATTTATCAGGATTTTTGCATTAGAGATTCCAATATAACATAATCTTTACCTTCTCAGAGCTGTTGTCATTTACTATTCCCAATTGTTACATGGATTTAAGTAAGTGGTTCCTGGGTGGTGGAGAGTGCCCTGTGGATTTCCAGTAAGTCATGCACCAGTTACCTTACCCAGAGGTGTATCTGTGTTTGAAGACCAATAGTACAGACAACTGATTCATTCAATGCTTGATTGGTTGTCAAAATTGCTATAGTGTGGTCTTTCAGCTGTAGCAAGCAAAACAATATCTTCTTATGAATTCTTTTGCTGTCTGTGGCAGCAGAATACGCTATTAGGGGGTCATGAAAGAGGATTTCTCTCCTTCCTTCCTCCACCTAAAAGTTAAGCACTATTAAGAATGAAAGTTGATGCTGGAGCCATATAATTTATTGTAGGAACTTGCATATCGTAAACGTCAAGGCTGTTTCTCTAGGTCTGGGAACAGTTTACGAGCATATGATTGATTATTAATCTTATCCCTTCATTTTTGCTGAACTGTTGAATTTTAACACACTGCCTTAATATGTGCGCCAACTAGGCACTAATACATTTTATATCCTCTAGTCATTTAGTATTTTTATATTTCAAGCCAAGTGAATTTCCAGTCTTAGCAGACCCATCACAGGTGATCAGGTAATACACTGCATGCGCTTCACTGCCAACTGAGTGCAAATTGCTCAGAGCTCATGATGCGGTAGAGACTGGGATCTGTCATTCAAAACACCATTACCATTGACAGTACATGGCAGCTAAAGCAAGCTTTCTCACTTTGGAAGCAATGTGTTGTAGACTAGAGCTGTGCTTAGCACTTTGTGATGCCAATGCTTCAACCACTCCATCCCTTTGGGGACCCTCGTGCTTTCTAAAGTCCTGGTGGCTTCCAAGTGCCTGAGGACTCAACCTGAAGGGAACGGGAGCTGCTACCGGGTCCTGGGAAAGGTCCAAAGGACCGGTTCTCCTTGTGGTGTCTATGCTGCTACCACTCTGTCTCTTTGGGACCCTCATGCTCTTAAAAAAAAGAAACAGTTTTGGAAGGTACCAAATTTGTCCAGATGGAAAAATGCAAGTGCAGATCGGTACAGAACAGACTCTGCATAAA
Organism: Geotrypetes seraphini; assembly: GCF_902459505.1. Classification (NCBI taxonomy): domain Eukaryota; kingdom Metazoa; phylum Chordata; class Amphibia; order Gymnophiona; family Dermophiidae; genus Geotrypetes; species Geotrypetes seraphini. Next base: position 8,409,048 of record NC_047098.1, on the reverse strand, counting down.
GGTTGTTTTGCAAAGTATGGAGCCAAATGGATTGCAAATCTACCCTATAGTAAAATATTTTAACTAGGCGCTGCTTTTCAGTATCTCAGTGTATGAAAGCATTCATGTCTTTTCTTATATACAGTGGTACCTTGGTTTGCGAGCATAATTCGTTCCAGAAGCATGCTTGTAATCCAAAGCACTCGTATATCAAAGCACATGTCCTCATAGAAAATAACTGAAACTCGGACGATTCGTTCCACATCTCAAAAACTGGTATGGATAGTAAGTAGACACAGAAGAGGGAGGATTAAGTGACTTTACCCAGAGTCACAAGGAGCTGGAGATTAATGGAAGGTTGGAAACTTGGTCTGTAGTTCCTGAGGTCATTTGGGTCCAAGGTGGGTTTTTTTTAAGATAAGTCTGATGATGATTGATTTCCAACTTTGTGGTGCTAATTTATTAGGGGAAGGATTGATTGATTTAGTGAAGGCTTCCTTTGTGGATGTCAGGAGGCTGGGTGGACATGGATTAAGGATGGAGCTGATTGTTTTAGCAAGGTCATTGTAAGAAACTGGTTCAAAGTGTCTTAGGTTTTCAGATCTTGGTATTTTATCTGGAGAGGTGTCGTTTCTTTTTGGTGGGTTTTGGAATGTGGAATCAAGATTCAAGCATATACTGAAGAGGACTGAACTGCCATTAATCCTGGCTGTTGCTGAACTAACTTTTTTTTTAACCACTTTATAATTTTTTCTGCCTGCTTCCAGGCCAGCGTTATCCACATAGCTGACAATCAAGGATGAGGTCAAAACATTAGGCTATACCCTGCTGCTGATTACTAATTATAGGACATGCCAAAGAAAATACTGCAAAATGGTGCCAGTTTTGAATATCAGTCCAGCGTCTGCACAACAGTCTTTTCCTGACTAATTTGTCTACCATTGAGCTCCCCTACCATGCTTTGAGCCCAGTAAATCAGCCAGCCAGAAACCTTAAGGGGCTTCATTTCTCCAAAGTATTTTTCATCTTTCCTGTAGCAGATCAGATCTTTAGTCTTAAGTCTTAAGCAGCTGTCGATCATTTTTGTCTCATGCAGAATTTGCTCTAGTCAGATCTTATCTCAGCCACTCATCTCCTTTTAAAATATTCCTTGTAGGTGCTCATGGTTTTTTGTATTCCCTTCATACCAGCAAAGCACTAACTGGAATCTAAAGGTGACTTTGATTTTCAAGAGCCTCAGACTTTTACGAGTATAAGAACACAATTTATATTTTCAATTAAGTTTCCTACCTTCCTTGTGTAGCAGTTAAATTTAACTCTCTCCATTTAATTATTAATCTGTAAATTATAACCATAAGATGAACAATGTATATGGGATGACACAAGCTCACTTTATATAATTTGTTAACCATATAGAATACTAGTGTGTAAATTGGTTCTTGGACTTCCCTAGCCAGGCTGTTTCTAACAAGTAGCGATGATTTTGCACCAGGTCATTGATCTGGAGAAGTTTTGCTTCAGCTATTGCTGGGGTCAAAGGAACAAGAAGTAACACTAGAAAACTGGCTGGCTACAGAAACGGGAATTTACATTAGTTACCTATATAGCCAAAGAAGAAAAGGAGAGAATCCTATTAGCCCATGCATGCAGAACAGAAGGACTATCTCTGTGTATGGGAATAGGCCACCTGACCAAGTTAAAATAATACAATAGTAAGACATAAAAAAAACATTGTATTAACATAGTTCCATTTAATTTTATCTCTGTATTTGGAAAAGTTAAAAAATGCAATAAAAAAAACATTTTATTAAGCTATTGATAATTTATGAGCTATAGCACATAAGTATTCTATCGTGCTTTTATTGCCATAGTCTTGAAAATATACTCATTGGCTTTGCAGTATTTCTTCAACTTGACAGGGAGACTGTGGCCTCAAACAAGCTGTTCATAAAATGCATCTCTCCCCTTGTGAGGCCATCGATGATATTCCAGATGGTCAGGAGGCACATTTCCAATTCATGTCAGAGGTGACGAGCATCTTCGGAATGGTTGTTAGTCCGATCCTCGGTGCTCCATGTTCTGTTGAAAACATTCCACATGGGTGGAGGTTTCAGAGGAGCTCATCTACAGTTTCCTCTCCTATCTGCAGCTCTTCGGGCAGGCATTTCTTCACAGTGGCAACATTTCCCCCAAGTCCGGGACTTGCATAACCATTTTGGCCTCAAGGGTGAACTCCCATGTTCATGTCAAATTTTCCAGCAGCAACAGAAATCGACACCAAATGCTTCCTCATATTCTGAACCAGGTGGAAGAAGCAGCTTTTTAGAGCTGCTTTTGGAAAGCATTCCTTTATGGCATTCATCGAAGCCTGCTTCCAGGCCGGAGTTCTCCATATAGCTAACGATCAAGGATAAGGTCAAAACATTAGGCTATGCTCTGCTGTGAATGGACTATGGCAGAACACGTTGGCTGCAAATTCTGCAAACATCCAACAGCAAATGTGGACAGCACATTTGCAATAGCTGCCAAATTCTTCCCAGGTCTGTCTCTCTGTCTGTCTGTCTCTCTCTTTCTCTCTCTCTGTCTGTAGAGAATGACATGGTGACAAAATTCATCACCTTTCCCGTCCCCGCGGATAACCGCGGGAAACGATCTTCATGTCATTCTTTAAGAAGAGAGGGAAGAATCAGAGTATAATTTGGCAAAACCACTGACCCACAAGCTTTGCTTTGAAGAATGCTGGTGTAGAAGGACCGAGGTTGAAATAGGCACTAGAAAATGACATGGGATTATTTCCCGTGGTTATCAGCGGGGACGGGAACGGTGATGAATTTTGTCACAGTGTCATTCTCTAACCCGCTTCTCCAGAATAAATATTAGACTATCAGAGCCTTGGGTCATTAAATCCTGCAATTGCTACAGGCCTAGAATTCACTGACACAGTCCTTGCTGTGTTTTAGGTGAAGAAAAATGTAGGAAGCAATTTAGTTTGACCTTAAAGTTTCTTACACAGCTAACCACAGGATACTAATTAAGAAACTTCAACACTGCAAACGCTCCTAGTACCACCTGGAACTATTTCAAGCCAGAACCAGAAAACTGGGGGTTCTTCAGAATGCTGTGCTGGAGCTATGTTCTTTTGTACACACATAAATACCTGTATTATTATTTTTTTTTTTTGGGGGGGGGGTTATTGCCTTTAATAGTCTGTTAGGTTGCTAAAGATCTTCATATTACAGTATTGATTATATTTTGCATTGTAATATATACTATATGCAGGGTTTAATTTCTGGGGAATGGTCTGGAAACAGGATTCCGCCACTTCTTTTCAGACTCCAGGACAAGGGTGTTCTGCTTTCCAGAATGCTTGTACAGTCTGAGCATGGAGCAGAATAGAAATCGCTCACTCTCCTAATCCAGCCCCACAGTTCAGTTAAGACCTGTATATATACCTGTATAGGGCAGCAGGAATCTTGCAGTTTGGGTACCTGCATAGATTCTTGATATAACAAGTAGAGAATGACATGGGGAAATATTTGTCCCCCATCCCTGCAAACCATCTGATCCCATCCGCACAAGCCTCAAATAGTTTTATACTGAACCAAGGAACAAAACCCCTGTCACCCTTCTTCTCCCCCTCACAAATATTCCCTCCACTATTGAGAAAACTGAACTCAAATTCCTACAGAATGCTACATAGAAAAATCAAGCTAACAGAATACTTCAGTCACACATGGCAGGAATAGTGTTAGGGGAGGGCAACTAGGGCAACAGTCCCCTGGTCAGAGAGAGCCCTAAGCCAGCTGGAAGCTAAAGAAGCACAGCCTGGGCTTTGCGGTTCTCAGTTATGTCTAACACCAGCTCTAGCAGGATACATATTTCAAATCTGATATATTCTAACCACAAAATAAAAAATATTTTTTTTTATTCTACCTTCTGTTGTCTAGTCATTTTATTCTTCACATCACATTTGTCTCAGGCACTGGTTTCTGTTTCCATCTGTCTATTCTTAACTCACTTACCAGGGTGTCCTGACCATTTGACATGTCTTCTTTCTCCATGCTCACCATTCATCTTCCTTCTCTGTGTATGTTCCCCCCCCCCCCCTGTGTTGAAGCATCTCCCTTCTCTGTCTCCTATAATTATCTTTCTAGTATTTCCTCTGTGCCCCATCTTCCTTCCTTCATCATCTCACCATTCTGTGATCTCCTCCTCCTGTGTACAGAATTACTCCTCTATATCCCTTTGTCCCCCCTGTCCGGAACCTTCCTTCTACATTCTTATTCTCCCCCATGTCTAGCCATCTTCTTTCTGTATCCATATACCATCCCCATGCAGATCCAGCATTCCACTTTTTGTCCCTGTTCCTATGCTCCCATCCATGCCCACCATCTCCCCTCTTTTTGTATATCTCCATGTGTCCAGATTCTCCCCTCTTACTCCCTTACACCAATGTGTCTCTCAGACTCTCCTCCCTCCCTCATGTTCAAAATTTCACTCATTCTTTCTTCCTTCATCCCCTTGGTTCAGCTTTTCTCTTTCCCTTTCTCTCTTCCTCTCTGCAGTTCCTGCACCTCTCCCCCTTCCCTCTAGCCCCCTTGCCATGGGTCCAACACTTCTATCCTATCCCTTCAGCGCTATGGGTCTGGCACCTCTTCCCTCCAGCTCCACTCCATCTACCACATGGACCCAGCACCTTGTTCCCTTCCCCACAATCCCCAGACCAGATCCAGCAATTGTTTCCCTTCCATTCCGCTCCAGCCGGTCCAGAAGCCTAAGCAACTCCCTCCCCCCTTCGCGGGTATAGCAGCAGTGCCCCCTTGTTAGTCTAGCAGTCCCCTCCTTCCCTATCACGGGACCAACAGCCCCCCACCCTGGCACCCGCCCTCCCTCTCGATGGCAGGTGGCAAACAAAACAATCCTGCGACTCTCCTGGATCGGCCCCTTCGTGCCACCCAGGGCAGGCCTCCCAGTCTGTTAGAAGCTTCCTGGGTGTTCGTTCAAGTCAACCTTTTGGGGGGGAGGTGCCTCATCTTATGCTCGGATCGACTTATATTTGAGTATATACAGCACATGAAAGTTTAGCGGCTCTTTCCCTATAATGTCATTTTCTTTTCTAATGAAAATGAATGCAGAGTTATAGTGTTACATTAACTGGGACAAAATACATTACTCATGACAAAGGACCAGCATGTATCACGTCTCGTTCTCTCATGTTGCAAAAAGCTGTACACTATACATAACCTCTCACCTCCTGCAAGCAACAAAATTGCAGCGTGAAAATAATCAGAGGTTTGTCAATTTTTAATCGCTTTTGGAACTGGGTTTAAACGGCACTGAAATTTACCACTGTCTTAATGCTCATAAATAATAAAAATTTCTCCTTCTAGTTCCTTCTAAGTCTTGGGTATGAATTTAAAGTAGCTGAAAGTTTTATGACCGGCCTGGAGCATTTAATTGTAAACTGTATGCCTATATGAAAGGCAACTTAAAAATTATTTTGTTTCACTGCGGTGTGACTTGCATACTGATGGGACATCTGGAATGAAAAGAATTTGTTTTGGTAGTGTACTCCTTCCAGGATGAGATGAATAGAAGAGGAAATTAACTTGTCTAAGCTAGAAAATGAAATTGGACCCCTGCTGTCAGCAGTTGGAAGAGAACACTAAATTGGTTCACTTTTCATTTTTAAAGCAAAACTTGGATTCTCAGCTTTGGAAGTTGAAAAATATTACACAAATTAATATTTTTATGCTTTCCACCCCCAAGGATAGGTTCTCCATCCTCTTGGAAGTTAACCGAAGTCTTGGCCCAAAACTATGGTGCATGCTACTGTATATCTGTTTTGGAGCCAAGAATTTAGGGGCCCTTCTTAACTTCTGAGGTTAATGCAAAAGTGCAGCTACATCAAGCATTTCACATCTTCTGTTTAGGAAAGTGTAATGCACTAGCTGGCCAACACTTCCACACCCACTCTCTGCTCATACCAGAAAAAGCCAAGCTACCCCCAAATCCCTACGGGGCACATTCTATAAAGGGCATCTTAGGTGTTACATAGAAACATAGAAAGTGACGGCAGATAAGGTCCAAGGCCCATCAAGTCTGCCCACACCAATGACCCTCCCTTACCTCCCTCTGTGAAGAGATCCCATCTGTCAATCCCATTTAGTTTTAAAATCAGGAACACTGCTGGCCTCAATTATCTGTATCGGAAGACCATTCCATCGATCCACCACCCTCTCGGTGAAGAAGTATTTCCAGGTGTCGCTATGCAATGTCCCTCCCCTGATTTTCCACGGATGCCCTCGTGTTGACGTGGGTTCCTTGAAGAAGAAGATATCCTCCCCCACCTCGATACGGCGCGTGAGGTATTTGAATGTTTCGATCATGTCAGAACCTTTAAATCTGGTTATTTCAGCTTTGCAAAACATCCCTTCATAAGATCTTGCAATGGTTTTCTGATAATCTTCTGCTATTAAATCACTCCAAAACAGCTGGCAGATAACTGGCACTCTCCAGAAGCCTAATTTGGAACCCTTACTCCACTCACTTTTAGATATTTAGGGATCATCATTGATAGTGGCCTAACCTTTAAGCCCCAGATCAAATGTTCTGGTAAAATCATGTTCTCATGCCCTTAAGACAATTCCATTCATTCATTCTTGGATTGTTCATCCTAAATTAATTATGATTATAGTTATTAGTAGACTAGATTATTATAACATTGCCCATGCTGCTTTTGAGGAAGCTGCAATCAGTACGAAACCTAGCCAGTCATTTTGATGACGTCTCCTTTGTTGAAACAGATACCCAAAGACCCATCAGGCCCTTTATTCCAGTACCCCTCTAATATCTTTCTTCCCATATCATCCTCTACACTCCATCCTGTATGCTTCACTCTCTGGATAACTGTTGATTATATTTTCCATCTCTTTCTTCCACACTGTCATCTGCTTTTTTTTCTACTTAGCACCTTCTCTTGGGAATTCTTTATCAAAGCAGTTATGTTTAGAAATGTCATATTCAAACTTCAAAGTTGGCCTTAAGCCTCATCTGTTTTCAATTGTCTTTAACTCCTCAGTTACTGCGTTCTCCTTAATCTTCTCTCTCTGCCTGCCTTTATTTTCTTCTTTCCTGTTTTTAATGTACTTCTTTTCACCTCTTATTTTGCATTGTTGTAAACCGCCTTGCCACTGCTTTTGAAAGGCAGTGTATTCGGAATAATAAACCAAAACATTCAAACTCTTTAAGGGCAAAATATGGGATCATATATCCCCATATTAGCTACTGGTTTAATATATGCAGCAGTTATATATTTTTTATTTTGATTTATTCTGATATTATTTTATAAACTGCTATGACTGTATACCAAATGGTAATATATAGGGTTACTAGAAGTCTGGATTTCCCTGGACATGTCCTCCTTTTGAGGACATGTCCGGGGGTACGGATGGATTTTCAAAACCTTGCACTTTGAGTTTTGAAAAGCCTCCTCTCAATCGCATTGGGCAGGAGGCAGAGCTAGAGCAGGCCTGGGGGTGGGTCTAGTGTGTCCGGATTTTACATTCATAAAATCTGGCAACCCTAGTAATATGTCAAGTTTTTATTAAACTGTATAATGTACTGGGTGAGTAAAAAAAAAAAATATATATATATATATATAACACCACTGCTAATTTACAGTTGCTCAAATAGAAGAGGAATATTTAAAGAAATGAAAAACTCTGAAAGTTCTAGAAGTCTGTACTTAGGACTTAAACTTCTGTTTCCTTGTTTTCCTTTCCCAGATTGATCTGACTCTCCTACAAAATTTTCCTTTTTTGTGTTCATTCCTGGAACAGCTTATCTTTGTACTCTGAATGACACTTCACTCTCCAATCACTTTCTCACAATAGTGGATTCTTTTCTCTGGTACACAAGCTTAGTCAAGCTGCAACAATGCAGACTCACAAGCAGAGTTGTCCAGGTGGCCCACCAGATGGATAGCTTGAAGAATTTGTCTGTTTGCTGGTGCGGAATTGTGCTCCCTTGAATATAGCACATTGGGTTCTTCCGGGCTCTTCTCCCACAGCCTCAACCTGGTTCTCTGCGATGTGGGAACTCCACTCTTGGGACTACATTCTCTTGAGCCCATTAGGGACAGAGAAAGTACCTGCATATAATTTAAAAAAAAACAACTGTTTTCATTGTACCACAGAAAGGCAATATATCAAATCCTATTACCCTTATCCTTTCTCTTCTCAGTCTTTTGTGGCTTGGGGCAGTACCATTTGGTGTGGGCCCTGATCAGCACCCAAACCCCATGGACTCTTGGCGTTCTGCCACTTGACAGCTTTACAGAAAGAGGAAAAGAAAGCTACTTTCTCACCAAAATCATTCATATAATCATTTTGCTCCTCTCCTGGCCACCACTGCTGGGAAGCTAGCTATAAAATTCCTTTGGTACTAAGGTATAGCTTTAACCTGGTGTGGGTTTGATATATTTTCAATATACCCATAATCTCCCCTACTTTTACAGAGGAGAATGCAAGGAATAGTTAAAATCTGTGTTATGTATATGAGAATTAGCTAGTTCCTGTGTTCCCTATATGGATGTTTAAGGCTGTTTTGGGGTCCAAGGGGATGGAAAGACACTTAAAATTGCAAATGGATATCCTGTTTCTTTATTTGTTTAACATGTTTATATTCCACTTATCAAAATTCCTAAGCTGAAATATAAACAGAAATTATGGAAACATTTTCATAAAGACTTCAACCCATGAATTAAATAGCAAAAATACATACATGGATCCAAGCAATGCTGAGGGGTTTGGTCTTAGTGGAGACTTTCTTTCCTATCCTAGTCCAGTAAGAAGGTAAATCGCCATTTGGTGAGGTCAGTTTAGAAAGCAATAGATTAAAATATACCTAAATTAATAGGTAAAGGGAAATATGAAGCTAAAGATAATGCATAATATTGTGTAGTTGACTTTGCTGTAACAAAGTGTCTGCCTGTTGTTTGTATTATTTTACACAGCCATGAAGGCAGATCGAAAGCGTTTAAAGACTGAGAAGACTGACTTGGTAAGCCAAATGCAACAGCTCTATGCTACTCTAGAGAGCCGAGAGGAGCAGCTGCGCGACTTCATCAGGAACTACGAACAACACAGAAAAGTAAGTGAAGAATTCAGTAACCTTGAGCCTCATCGTCTTGCATGAATCAATTTGACTACTACAGGTTATGTAATAGTTTCCAAGTTTCTTTATTCTTTGATATACCATTTTCAAATTTGCTTGTATTTGCTATAGGATGTTATTTGGATTAGCTTCATTATATCTCTTCTCTCATTTTGAATGGTACCGTTCAATTAGGCCTACTCGGCATACTGGTTTATTCACTTTTCCTAATCCCCAAAATTGCCGTTATGAAAAATATTTTGATCGATCTTTGGTTCAAATATGGTTAGATGACCTGATTCAACAATCTGCATCTTATTGCACCTTTAGAAAATTGGTTAAGACCTATTTGTTACTTGATCGATGACTGTCATAGTTTCTTATTGTAATTTTCACCATTGAAATATTGTACTGCCTTTGTGTGTTCTTTGTATCATCCCTGGAATGTCCAGTCCTTTTTATTCTGTGAACCGCCTAGAACTTTTGGGTGTTGGCGGTATAGAAAAATTAAGTTATTATTATTATAAACGTTTGTGCAGAGATATTGAGGTAAGGAGGGAATTGGCAAGTTAATAAATACATATGGAGTTTCTGTCTAAAGCAGTGATCAGTTGACTTCCAGATTAAAGTTTGAATTTTTATTTATTTATGTTTAATTCTACATGGTCTAGCACCTGATTATATGGGGACTTGGGTAATTTGGTACATATATTCTAGACATTTGTGGTTGGAAGACTAATTTATGGTTCAATTACTCTATACAGGCTTTCAGACTGGTACCCTGGAATAAAGATCATGGGTTTGGAACTCTGGAATGTTGCATAAACAAGCAAATATGGAATTTCTTCATTTAAAAAAAAACAAGTGTGTTTGTTTGTTTTTTTAAGGAGTATTGCAACTTGACATTTTTATTCTTGTCATTTTAGGCAATTTTTACACATAAGTCCTGTATTTTTGTAATATACGTATATATTGAAAATGTAATTTTAAAGTGAATTGTGACTTGTAATCCACCTTGAGTTATACCCTTGGTTAAGTGAAATATAAATGCAAAGTTTAATTTAATTCTCAAAGCATATTGAGTTTGAAGGTAAGAATATGTTTGCCTTCTATCTGGTTCATGTCATAAAAGATCTGGCCAGGATTCAAAAGACTGTATCAGGAGAGTGAGCCTTGGAAGTCCTTTCAGAGAAACTTCAAATCCCAGCCTCACAGTTTCTCATTTTTCCCAACAAGAGGAGGGAAGAGAGTTGGGGGCAGACTTCAGTAATACTGGGCAATCTGGATTGCATTAATAAGACTATGGAAATTGTAATATACTTTGCTTAAACTTCTCATGCATGTCTGCAGAAATATTTCTAAATGATTTTTCTCAGTTGTTTGAATGTGTTTTGATATGAATATACTTCGAAACCAACTATTGAAAAAAATGAAATAGGGGTATGGATGGTTGCAATCATACCTAACAGATTAATTTATTTATTTAAAACATTTTTAATCCGCCTTTATCCAAGGTGGCTCACAATATTACATACATATTTCAGAATTTGCAGAGCATAAAGATCAAATTTCAAGTTTATAAAAAATTTGTTATCCCGCCTTTTTAAAATTACAAAGAGGCTTTACAATAATAAAAAACAGAAAACAGGGTAGTACAGACACATCAAAATTAATAGCTAATTTTTATCCAATAAAGACAAAGTCTCACAAATCAAACTCACACGAGAGGAAAAAGGGTAGAAGTACAATAAGCAGAGAGAAAAGAACAGTTAGGGAAAAAACGGAAGGGAAGGAGTACTAAAAATTTAAACTGTATTGCTATAATTGCCACAGAAGCTGGGCTAGAGATCAATTAAAATGTGCTTAAAAGGATCCCATCCAACAACAAAAATCATAAGATTATACCATTTTAACTTATAAATTACATCTCAGCCGCTCATTTACTGCATTACTTCAATAACCTGCAAAAAAGATGATGTTCAGAAAGTAAAGTATTAACTCAAAAAAGCTGAATATTAGATCTTTCAAAGTGTTAAGTAAAGGTGAGGTATCTGAAAGAGTAGACATTTTGTAGGAAGTCCCACAAGGATCAAAACTTTTTGGCCTCAGTTGGGAATGTTTTTGTGGAAATGAATGGATATTATCAACTTTGTCAATGATGTGCAATTCCTCTTCCCGGTATTAACATGGAACCATGGGTTTGTTGAGAAACTAAATGAATGTATGAATTCCATTGATAAATGGATGCTGGAGAATAATTTAGCATTAACTGTAGCAAAAACAGATGTTATGATAATAGGAAGAACAGAATGAATGAGTCTGGCCACATGTTCTCCAGTTGGGGGAGTACAAGATTATAGTGAGAAAAAAAATGCATCTGGGAGTTGGCTAGTCAGTTAACAATGCAAGCACAAGTTATTCAGGTAGCATTTTTCCAATTGCATTTGTTATCTGTGAGTGATTTTCAAAGTGTTTTCAGTAGAATTGATTATTGTAATGCACTATATATCTAAGACAGGCGAATAATGCAAGCGCTGCAAATTTTGCAAAATGCAGTTGTATGAGTTTGTAGAGATGAAGCCAATTTTTAAAAATTGCACTGGCTACCAATAAAATGGAGCGTGCAGTATAAGGTATTAATGATAGTCAGGTTTTGTATTTAAACCAAGCTCTGTCCGTCTAGTCGCCCAGTAGGAAATTAAGATTGGAGAATGCCATGCAATTGCAGATTCAAACTGTGCATTATGGGATGCAGCAAAACTTTGGAACAGGTTGCCAGGTACTTTACATTTGTGCAGAGATATTGAGGAGTGTGTGGCACAGTGGTTAGAGCTACAGTCTTGGCACCCTGAGATTGTGGGTTCAAATCCCATGCTGCTCCTTGTGATCCTGGGCAAGTCACTTAATCCCCCACTGCCCCAGGTACATAGAAACATAGAAGATGACGGCAGAAAAGGGCTACAGCCCATCAAGTCTGCCCACTCTGCTTCCCCACCCCCTGTCTATGCCCTAATGACCCAATTTCCTTATCTTGACCCTCGTAGGGATCCCACATGGGTATCCCATTTATTCTTAAAGTCTGGCACGCTGTCTGCTTCGATCACCTGCACTGGAAGTTTGTTCCAATGATCAACCATGATCTACATAAGGTAGAGTGTGAGCCCACCAGGACAGATATGGTAAAATGCTTTGAGTACCTGAATGTAGACCACTTGGGCTATAAGTGCTATAGAAATACTTAAATAATCAATTTTGTAAATTAATTAAAACCCATTTATTAAGACATTCCTTTGATAAATAGCTGTATGTCTACATTATATTACTATTCTCTGCTGATGTTTGTACAATGAAAGAGTAAGTTGATTTTATTTAAATGATTTTTATCTCACCTAGGTTTTAGGGGGGGAGATAAATTATTTTTTAAATAAATATGGACATCAGGAAAGGCTTCATGAAACTCTGATCTATTGATCAGCTTTCCTCTGCAGTCCCAGTGAAATGGCTAACATGATTTATGAGTCCTTTCGCACAGTCCAGACGTTTTCTCAGACTGTGTGACAATGAGGTTTGACTAATGACTGTAGCACTGCGCAGTGAGCCTCTAAATGACCCAGGAAGTATAGGGAAGTCAGTATCTAGAAATCACAGAGTAGGCCTGAGGATTTGACAATGATGAAGGTCCAGGTTAGGAAGCTTGAAATACTTTTCCTGTCTGATAGGGTAGTTGAAGGACTTGAGAGGAATAAGCTACTTTTGTCTTTAAATTAAAATTTCTCTTCACTTCTCTGGAGCATAATATTCCCTGGAAATGAGGTGTTCCTTTACATGCTGTTAATTATTCTGAGATCATACATCTGAATCAGCTGATTGCTGCTGTTTAAGAGACCAGTCCTCAGAAATCAGATCCATTTGCTCCTGGAGCTGGGAGTCCCACCCTATCACAGAGCATCGCCTACTATACGGCTCGGGGTGTTTGCATGTGTATGCTAAGTTTCAAAGGGTACCGTGTGATGCTTGTCTGAGGACTGGTATGGTAATAAGTGTGCTGTAAGAATAGGGTGAATCCCTTTGCGTTTAAATTATAAGGTCCTCACTCTGCCCTGGCACTAGTTATGATGACATATCCAGGTAGTGGAGATATTAACAAAATATAATAATTTATTCTTATATACCGCCATACCAAAAAAAGTTCTAGGCGGTTCACAACAAACTGGACAAGTACATAAAATACAGATGAAATACAACAGATTGGAATAAGAGAAACTTAACAATAATGAGTGAAATGCATTTACAATATAATGCGGTTAAAATACATTAAAAAAATAAAGACAATGCTGATAAAATACCAGCTTAACAGGCAAAAGAAATGCATCTAATATGAATAAACTGAATCTAAACTAATTAACAGTTTAAAAAAGAATGCAGTTAAAAAACTAACCTAGAAAAAGGCAGCTATGGTCAAAAGAACAATGGAGAAAAAAGAGACCTCAGATAATGAATTTGCTCCATATTTCATTACATCTAAGTCCTGTAGTAGAGTTTAACAAAGTCATTGGTCTCTCAAAAAACCTCCACTCTTACTTCATATACATAGTCACATAAACCAGGTACTTATCTTCATAGTTGTCATAGCAATTAAGGACAGTCGATCACAAAGTGCAAATTCCTCTTCAAACACGAGGGACAAAAGAAGAAAAGCAAAAAAGCTTTAGCCAAGCCCTAGGTGGTGCCATAAAAAAGGATAGATATGGAACTTTTAGTGGTGACCTCTAAACTTAGAAATCCCTTTAAAAGTTCATACGTTATGGGTCAAACTAATATAATATGGGCTGCAATTAGGATTACCATATCAGTATACCAAAAAATAAAACCGGTTCATGTGATTTAATCTTGTGATTAAAATTTTTAATCAATGTGTAGCCTTAGTTTCGAGACATTTACCATTATCAAATGACTCGTTTTGTTCAATTGTAACCATCCTTTCTCTTCCAAACTTTAATTGGATTGAACAAATTGTGGTTATATTTCCTTTCTCTTCTGCAAGGATCCATATACTCCTTTTATTTATTTATTTATTTATTTATTTATTTATTTAGTTGGATTTATATCTCGTCCTCCCAGAAGAGCTCAGAACGGGTTACAAGTTTCCATACATAATAAAACATAACAGGGTATAGTAATGTAGAGCAGTGTTCTTCAACCGCCGGTCCTTAGAAAATTCCTGCTGGTCTGCCAAGGGCTAGCAAGTTCGAGCTGAAATTTCCTGCCAGCACGCACAGGGCTAGATCATGGGGAACCTCCGACAGTGGCTTTCTCCCCTCCCAGCAGCTCTTGGTACTTGCCAGCGCAGCGATTCCCTTTGGCAGCCTTGGGGCTTTTGCTGAGTCGCGGCCCGCCTCTGATGATGCAACTTCCTCTTTCCTCAGAGGCGGCATAACCCATCAAAGGACCCAAGGCTGCCTTAGTGAATCGCTGTGCTGGCAAGTACCAAGAGCTGCTGGGAGGGGAGAAGCTGCTGGACAAGTGAAAATAAAGAGGCAGTTGCTACTGGACCTGGAAGGAGGGAGAAGGAGAGATGCTGCTGGGAGGAGAGGAGGGAAAGGAGGCTGGGAAGCTGCTGGACAAGGGAAAATAAAGGGACAGCTGCTACTGGACCTGGAGGGAAGGAGAAGGAGAGATGCTGCTGAGGGGAGGAGGGGGAGGGAAGGGAAGAGAGTTACTGCTGAACAGGGGGAGGAGGGAAGGGAGAAGGAAAAAAGGAAGGAAACAGCTGGCAGGGGGATTAGAGGAGGGGAAGGGGTCTGGGTGGAATGCAGAAATCCGATGAGGGAAAGGGGAGAGACAGGAATGAAAAAGTAGAGAGATTGATGCTGGAAAGAGGGTCAGCAGAGAAATAAGCAGAGAGGGACAAAGATGCCAGATCTGGTGTAGGAGAGATAAAAATGAAAAGAGCAGTGAAGCTGGAATGACTCGTGTAAAAAGGGGAGAGGGGCATAGAAAGAAGACAGATACCATATGGAAGTGGGAGAGAGCAGACAGTGGATTGAAGGGCAGATGCTGGAAGAAAGAGAGTGAAAAGAAGATGAAAGCAAAAACCAGAGGCAACAAAAGGTAGAAAAAAATAATTTTATTTCTATTTTGTGATTATATAACATAACATAACTTTATTTTTCTATACCGCCTTAATCAAAAGAATTCTAGGCGGTTTCCACAAAAGAGAAAAACTGGACAATCAGTGAAATACAAAATAGTAAAAAATGAATACAACCTGTTGTATTAAAAAGACATTAAAAATTTTAAATTGATAGGATAAGATTAATTATGTTTAAAAAATAAATATAAAAGCACAGATTAAGAGATGTTAGAATATATCAGATTTGAAATATGCATCCTGCTATAGCTGGTGTTTGACATAACTGGGGACTGCAAAACCCAGGCAGTGCTTCTTTAGCTTCCAGCTGGCTTAGGGCTCTCTGACCAGGGGGCAGTTGCACTCCCTTAACATTATTCCTGTCATGTGTGACTGCGGTATTCTGTTAGCAGGATATTTCTGTGTAGCATTCTGTAATAATTTGGCTTATTCAATTTTCTTGATAGTAGAGGGGATATACGTGAAGGGGAGGGGAGACGGGGGTTTTGTTGATCCTTGCTCTGTATTATTTGTATTTATAAAATGACAATTGTACAGAATATTGTTTCTTTTTATACTTTAATAAAATACATTCAATATAAAATCATAACTGAGGCTTGTGCGAATGGGATCAGATGGTGGCGACCGAGCTCGCGGAGATGGGGTGGAAACGGGTTTTTGAAATTTCAGTCCTAGTAGTTTGCCGGTCCACAAAATAATTCTTTTATTTCCACTGGTCCATAGGTGGAAAAAGGTTGAAGAACACTGATGTAGAGCATAGGATGAAGTTAAGAGGTGATAGGCTCGGGAGTAATCCAAGGAAATACTTTTTTACAGAAAGAGTCTCCTGGAAGAGGTGGTGGAGACAGAAACTGTCTGATTTCAAGAAAGCCTGGGATATGCATGTAGAATCTCTTAGAGAGAGGAAGAGATAATGGTTACTGCAGATGGGCAGACTGGATGGGCCCATTTGGCCTTTATCTGCCATCAAGTTTCTATGTTTTTAAGACAGTATATTATAGGTCATGACATGAAGGGACAATATATAGGGGAGCATGATAGTAGTCAAAAAGCATGTGTTTCATTTTGTTTAATACTAATAAACTAATGGCATTATTTAATTTTATTCTGGTTTTATTGGATATTTCATACTATATATTAGTCATGACTGTAGTTAATGACTTCCTTATGTATCAGATAGTAGAGGTGGCTTAAGTTATGCTCTGGCTTTTAGCAATACATCTGTTTTTACAGAGAGTCTCTGCATCAGCTCACTTGACATAGGATTCTTATACTTTGTCAAATTGTTGTGGCTTGTTAGATTGGATAATTGATTGATGGAGCATTTACTTGTTTCCAAGGAGCAGCCAATTCACATGCACAGCTGTTACACAGTAGGTAATGAATTTACCAATATTAATGGCAACTCCTGCTATTGGCTAAGAAAGACAATTTTCTGGTTCTCTAGAAATATTCTTATTCCAGTTACCCTTGAGCTTCTCTACTTTTCCATCTGGATCCAATGTACTCTTTGACCGCACTGTCTCCAGAACAAATCATCTGAATAGATTTTTTTTTTTTTTTGCAGTTCTACCTGTATAGAAGTTTATGATCATTTTATATTAAATTAGAATGCATGACAGTTTTAGTAAGCTTTCTATAAAAAGGATTCCTATTCTTTTTATCCACTTCCTTTCCTAGATTTTTCTTAGGATAACGAATGCCATGGTTTAGTTTTCAAAAGTAAATTAAATACTGTTGCTATGAGAGATACAGGGTTAGGTTCCTGCTTGCATTTTGTACAGGCAATTAAAAAAAAATAAACTACTTTATGCTGAACCAAATGCTGCATACTGAATACAAATTAGAGAATGACACGGGGACAAATTTTTCTCCGAACCTGTGTGAACTAATTTTCCCGTCTCTGCAAGTTCTTTTCCTGTCCCTGCCCCATTCCTGCAAGGTCCGTCCTCATCTACACAAGCCTCAAACACTTTAAAATCATAAGTGTTTGAGGCTTCTGCAGTTAAGGCAGACCTTACAGGAATGGGACAAGGATGGCGACAAAACTCACAGGGACGGGAGGGAGAAATTGAGTTCCTGTGTCATTCTCTAATACAAATTGATTTTCAGTAACATTAAAGCAGCAACAGTTACTAAAAGAAACATGCACAGAAAACAGTACAGGAAAATAAAACAGCATTACACATCAACAGGAAACATTTTTATATAGTAAAAGGCATTAACTAGGATCCTCTGTTTGAGGGAGAGGGAGCAGTTCTCAGCTCCTGCACAGTAGGAGACTCCAGCGAAAGAAAGAGCCTGTTTTAAAATGGAAACACGGTATGCAAGGCGATTTGCTGGTTACATCTACAGTACATCTCCCAGATAATAATAACTTTATTTTTATATACCACTGGATTTTCAGCTGTCTTCACTCTTGCACTCATTTTGACAAGAATATTAAGGAGAAATCAGCAGTATTTGATGTGTCTGTGATGCAAAAGATTTCAGAAATCGTGAAGGCAAGGAATGATTTTCTGTGAGGCACATGCCTTTATGGGGAGAGAGTTACATTATAAACATGTACTTGCAAAGCTGTAGCTTGTTTTAAAAAAAAAAAAAGCCTGTATACTTGCCAAGGATTAGGATATATTATTTTTAATGGGAGCCGAATGTTCCATAATTACCCACCGAACGTGATATCCCCAAAGGTTTATGGTTATCTTTGTGGGAAAAAACACTTATTTGACTAAATGGGCAAGCTGCCTACATATTTTTCTGCTGTTTCACTAGAAAAACTTGACACACAAGTTACCCCTGAACTGGAATTTTAATGGGTCAAAGGGCACCTTTACAGATTCATATCAAACCCTCATTTCATGTGGGAAAAATGTATCTCCTCCAGCAACCTTTCACATTCGAAATGGATGATCTCTTGAGGTTCAGAATAAATGTTTGCTTTGGGAGTACTTATATAAGCCCTTTTTGCATGTGAAACAGCATTTTTAGGTATATAGATGCTTATACATACGTACATGCATAAAAGGTACGTGCTGTCGACAAAGAACACATACATTTATGTGGTATATGCATAGAAATTTCTGTAGGTGGAGGTTGGATGGAATGGCAAGATAGGTGCGTATTTTATAATATCCATGCACATATCCACCTTTAACTGTACAAGACAATAAGATAAACCATACTTGCTCAGATCAAAGTCTATATGGCCCAGTGTGAGATAGCAGATGCCACTTATGGTTTGTTTTTATCTTTTAGCATTCGGATTTGATTTTGTTTTATCATTTGGGACTCCTGACGCAGGCACCGTGTCGAGTCCATGTTTTGAATCATATAATTTGCCATATGTTTTAGTTTATTTGCTTATATAATTTATTTACTATTAATAAAGAAAGGTTTGAAGACCAGGCACGCTCTGCTCTTTCGTTTGGATTTTGCTGCTTAGTGTGTAGAGACGACTTTCTCCTCTGTGGTTGCTGCTCCTATATGGCCCATGCACATGTTTCTTCTGGGTCATAAGTACCTTGGCAAATCCCCAAAAAGTAGATCGTATTTCTCATAGTTAATTTCAAGGGATAAACACTGCCTTTTCTGAGTTTATCTGGCTAGTAGTTTTATCAAATCAGACAAAAAATGGTCAAATACCAAAAACATCGAGTTTAGATTTAAAAAGAGGTATCATGTAAATGCAGATGTTTGTAAATCAAGTGTTAACAATGCTCGATTTCAGAAATAATCTCAATTATCAATGAAAACTTTTTAATGCCTTAGTAAAAGAATATCACTTATTTAGAAACGAAACTGGCTGGCTTCTGGTCATTAATTTTTTTTTAAGTGCAAATACCAACAGAGTTGAGGAGCAGTAGACTAATGGTTAGGTCCTGGGGAACTGGGTTCAAGTCCCACTGCAGTTCCTTGTGACCCCTGAGCAAACCACTTAACCCTCCATTGCTCCAAGTTCAAAAAGTTTGATTGTGAGCCCACTAGGGGCAGAGAAAGTACAGTTTACAGAAATTTCTAAGCGGGAACCAAGATTGTATAAAATACTAAGCTAAATGCAGACATAGACGAACCTGACAAAGGAGGGAAGAGGATTGAACAACAATTTTTTTAAAAGAAAAGCAACAATAAGGGTTACAACAATAGGATGGGGGAAAACAAGTGCAGCAAATCATATTTGAAATAGATAAGAATGCACGAGTGGGCAAAATAAAGGTTGGCAGGACCCTAACCTCCAGGTTTAGTTTTCAAACATCCCTATATAAAAAGGCTTTTCAGGAACTCTTGAATCTATCTAAAACAGATAAGAAGGGAGGGAGTTCCATAACTGGGATGCAGTAATTGAAACTATCTCGTTGCTCCTGGTGCCAGTGATCTTTCATGAGGGTACAGATAAGAGATTTTGGTCAGTCGAAGAGGGTAGATGGTATTTGTAGTCTGTCTAAAAATAAAGGAAGATTTGTCTGGCAGATGTTAAATGATAAAAGAGCACTGCATATGTCTAGTAGCATTATAGAAATGGTTAGTAGTAGATTCCACAGGGTGGGAGGAAAATCAAAAATTTCTAATGTTTTCTGGGCTCCAACTATAACTAGACTGATTATGTGTGCTATGAAAAAAAAAGATTGATTATGAAGCAGAACAGCATCTGGCTCTCTTGATTTCTTCCAGATCCTCTTAAATACATAAGCATTGATCTAATGGGACAGACCAAATTAGCCAATCCAGGTCCTAAGAACCTGGCAGCATCCCAAAATGTAATAGCTTATCCCAGGAATAAGTAGTGAATTTTCCCCAGGTTCGCCCTGGTTTGAGTTCGCACATAAACTAAGCATGCACAGAAGTGTCTGTGTCAGTGACGGGAAAGCAAGCTGCTGACTGCCTTGTTGGTGAGGCAGCACAAGTGTGGGGGACAGTTTCGGAGTTGACAGTGGGTCATCTTTTGTGAACCATGTGGCCCATCACGGCACATGATCCATGGTGCATTTTCCCAGCGAAACAGTGAAGGTCTCACAGACGAGGACAGCAATGCAAATAGGAGAGTCGTGAGACAAAAGATGTTGTGTATTCAGCGATGGGTAATCCTAGATATTCTTTATTAATAGACAACACGGTGTGAACTGATGGACTCGACACTGGCAGTGTTTCAGCAAATGTGCCTTTGTCAAGAGTCTCTATCAGATGTGTCGTAAAACATATAACGCTTTTTACCCAGAGGGGTATTTTGTTGAAGCTTAACGCTATAGAAATTCCCTTGTGGCTGAATCATCTTTTGTGACCCATAACCATGATCCGTGGTGCATTTTCCCAGCTCCAGACAGTGTCGGCAGCTAAGACTAATTGGCAATGCATGGTTAACTGCCAAACTAGTTGTAGTTGTGGAAGGCCATGGTGCAAATTCTCTTCTTGTTTCATTTTTATTATTATTTCTTTATGATTACTGTATGCAATTTCCATTCATAAATTGTAATGGTCACATTACTACTATATGTGAGTCGTGTGTTGTCAACTGCTTTCATTCCTATCACCTTGTTGGAATTTTACGATCTTGAGATCATCAGATCTGATTACTAAGAAGTCTCTGTCTAGTTTGGTGCATTTGATAAAGTGAGCCTTCACAGATACAGCCAGACAAGGTACAAAAGTAAAGCAAATCTCTTGATTAACGTCACAGATAAAGTAGAAAATTTGTGATTCAGGTATAAACTTTATACAAGCCTGTCACTGTCAGCTCCAAATCCATAGTGTGCACAGGGAAGCTGCAGTTATTCCACCAATGTCCAGCCAGACCTCAAGAAACCAGATTTTCACAAGATTCAAGATATAGCTGGTTTCTATAGTAGAAGCATACACTCTTCCCTTGGTACCTCTGACTTGCCTGAGTCCTGCCCTGCTCTTCCCAAACTGTTATGTCCTCTCTCCTCTGTTCTGTAAGCCCTGACTTCTTGACATGGCACTGAGGGTGTGGTATTAAAAGGGAATTGTCAACTTCCTGTGCATAGGGTTACCATATTTTGGACCGCAAGACCCCAGACACCTGGCCCCACCCCATTCTGTCGCCAGCCCCACCCCCCACAAAGCCTCCTCTCTTCTTCCCTGAAGAGCTCTGGCCGCGTCTGAAGGGCCTGGAGTATGTGTGGATGTGTGTGACGTCATCCGCGCTTGCTCAGAGGTTTTCCAGATGTGGCCAGAGCTTGGCAGGGCTTTCCAAAATCATGACAAAGAGGCATGTCTGGGTTTTCCCGGACATCTGGTAACCATTCTTGTACACTCTTATCTTAGTAAATGTCTTTATAGGAACCCAAATTGTGTGCTGATCCATTTGCATTTCTATATTACAATATTGAATCTTAGCTGCCCAGCACTTGACCACTCATCTGTCTGTCTTAGACGACAAACAGCTTATTTTCACTGATCCGTGCAAAATGGTGACGAGCTGTTTTGTTATTCTCTGTTTATTGTTGTATTTTTGTGCAGACATCAATAAAAACTATTGAACATAAAAGTAATTGAAATAACATGAAGTGAAGAACATCATGTGAAGAGATGGAAGGAGATGCTTCATAATACAGGCCCAAAATAATAGAGGCAGTCCCCGGGTTAAGAACAGGTTCCGTTTTTTTAAACCATTCTGAAGTTGAATTTGTATGTAACTTGGATCCAAGTATTCTTCCCATCTTCTCCACCTTCTTGAGGCCCCTCTTGCATCCCTTTCCATCCATTCCACTATTCCCTCTCTACCACCACATCCAACATTACTCCCTCTCATCTCTCTCTTCCCCATGCATCTCTACTTCACTCCTCTCCCATCACCGTGCCCAATAGTTCTCTCTCCCTCCTTATGTCCAACAATTCTCCTCTTTTTCATCTCCCCATGTACACCATCTTTTTCCCACCCACTCAAGACACCCAGTTCTCCCTTTCTATTCCCTCCCCCACCTCAGCATCTCTTTCCCTCACTTCCTTCATTCTTCCATCCTATGGCTGATGCTCCCCTCCCTCCCTCCATTCTGTGCCCCAAGTACGTGCCTCCCTCTGGTGGGTGTTTACCTTCTTCTGGCTTCCTCCTCCTTCCAGCTGCAGTTGTTTCTCTGCACAAAGCCACAGGTGGCGGCTGAGCTAAAAGCCTTCCCTTTGATGTCAGAGGAAACTCCTTCCACATTAGAGGGAAGGCTTCTGGCTCAGCCGTTGCCCGCAGTTTTGTGCAGAGAAACGACTACAGCTGTACTCCCTTCAGATCAATGCAGAATGGATGAGAGATGATGATACCTGAACACAGTGCTGGCTCAAGGGATTTTGATATCCTAAGCCAGCTGTTGCTCTTGTGCCCCTCCCTCGTCTGTCCTCTCTCTCCCTTCCCCCCCATCCCATGCCAGCCAGCATTGTCTCTGCCCTTTACAATTGCGAGAACATGTTGCTTTGCTCTCCTCCAAACCACTTTCTGGCCCTGTCTTAAATTTTCTCATTGTTGATGCTCTGTTGGGAAATTATTGGTGAGGCCATGTCCCCAGTGGCCCATCCCATTTTGTTGCCTATGCCTAGAGGTGGAAAAATGCTGAGGTGGAAAACTTTTTGGGATATCATTTTAAATAAGACACTATATACAAGTTGAAGAGAATTGACTTAGTAGAGACAGAGAGATTGTTCACCCTCTCCAAGATGAAGAGAATGAGAGGGCACTCGCTAAAGTTAGAAGGGAAAAGATTCCGTACAAATGTAAGGAAGTTCTTCTTCACCCAGAGAGTGGTGGAGGTCTGGAACACTCTCCCGGAGGCTGTTATAAGGGAAAGCATCCTTCAGGGATTCAAGACAAGGTTGGATAAATTCCTACTGGAACAGAACATACGCAAGTAAGGCTAGAATCAAATAGGGTACTGGTCTTTGACCTAAGGGCCGCCGCATGAGCGGACTGCTGGACACGATGGACCACTGGTCTGACCTAGCAGCAGCAAATCTTATGTTCTTATTTTTAATTGTTTTATTATTTTGTTTTTTATATGATGTATGTTGTAGATTATTGTACAAGAAGAAGAAAATTGACCCTGGTCCCTCCAAAACAGGCTTTCTTTGTATAATAATTTTATTAAGCCGGGCATTGATCTTTTCCCTGCTGCAGTCCTTGAGTTAGTTTTGGTGAACTTTTATAAAGCCTATAATGCCAGGTTTTGTTCCAGATGCCTTTTAAACAAGGAGTTTGTGATCCTGCTGAATAACATTTATAATTCCAGATGATTCCAAACCATATGCTGCTCTATCAAAAGAAGGCAAATATATTTTCTCAGTTCTATGGGTCTCTGAAGTTGTTAGCGTGCACACAAATTTAGCTTTCATTATACTCCACATTCATTGCTGGTTTAAAGCAGAGATCTCATGCAGAGAAAGATCTTTTGAGTAAATAACACACAGAAGGGATGGTTGTGTTGAAGGAGTGATGACTGGTGCCAGCATGAACAGTCCCTGGCAGTCAAAAAGTAGGGATAAGGAGGTGCCCCTCAAGCTGGTACAGATCCTCATAGTCACCCAGGCAAGCCATCCAGGGAGGGGAGTTTGAAGAAAGAGAGATGCAGCCTGCTGGTAGGCTTTGTGGCCCCCTTCCAAATTTCTTTTCTGGCCCCTACGTATTTAACAATGGCTTTGATGGAGGGAAAGGAAAAAGAAACTCTTTTTGATTGCTTGCCCCAACAAATCTATTCTTCCACTGCCCCCATCACTGTGGAATTCTGCACCTATTAATTTAAAAGAAGAAACGTACACTGAGCCGGTAAGAAATCTAAATTAAAGGCATTTTTATGGACTTGCCATTTTAATAGTGCTAAGAAATGTAAAACCACCTCTCCTTTTGTTCTTACCTTTTATGTTTCTTTCCTATTTGATACTGTGGTTCTTCCCCTTTTTTTCCTATTGTATCTGTAAGTTTATATGTGGTTCTTTGTGTAGGTCATTGTAAAAAAAAACCTTTTTTTAATGTACACCGCCTTGAAACTAAACTTGATGATTCCTCTATAGGAGAGTGAAGATGCAGTGAAGGCTCTTGCAAAAGAAAAGGATCTTCTAGAACGAGAAAAGTGGGAGCTGCGCCATCAAGCCAAAGAGGCAACAGACCATGCAAGCTCCCTGCGTTCTCAGCTAGACCTGAAAGACAATCGGATCAAGGAACTGGAAGCTGAACTGGCCATGGTGAGACATCGACTGCCCTACTCTCTCTCTTTTTTTAAACTCTTACCTTTATTCTGAGGAGATGGTTTAGAGCTGAGTCTTTGAGAGCTCCAGGCTTTTCATCTTTTCAGGATATCCACCATGAACAGACATGAGATAGATTTGCAAAGCCTCTTTGGTATGCAAATCTATCTCCTGCATATTCATGGTGGATATCCTGAAAACCTGACTTGCCTGGGTCTCTCAAGGTCCAGAATTGCCTACCCAAGGCTATAATTGTAAATCATCACTTTGGGTCCCTATGGCTATGTGGTTATTACTTATTTAATTTCATTGGCTGTAGGTTCTTCTACTAACTTCATCCTTTTACAGAACCTGTAAAGATCATAAGCACTAAGCATTTATTATACAAACATTCAGCGCAATGATTTAGCCCCGACTATAGCACACTGAATTCTTTTTTGTGCCATTTTACTTCTAATTGATCACAACAGAGGACCTTCCCCATAGTCTCCAATATTGGGCTACCACTAGCTTCGGAACCTTCTGAAGGGTTAGATCGTCACTGGAACATAGTCAAACAGATGGTTTCAAATGTTTCATGTCATGCTGTCATGTTTCTATGTAAAAAGCCTTGAAAAACAGGGCCATATTTTGAGGGTAAAAGCTGGCAGAAATGTGAAAGATGAAAGTATGGACCTCCCTGGGGCTAATGAATTATAGCAATTCAAAAAAGCGTGAGATAAAAATAGAGGATCTCTAATTAGAAAACGAAGGATGTAAATTAAGCACTAAGGCCGGTATTGGACAGACCTGTACAGTCTATGTTCCATAAATGGTGATTCGGTGTAGGATGGGCTGGGGAGGGCATCAATAGGAACTCCATTAATTTGGAACATGAAGATGTTACTGGCCAGACTTTACGGTAGATGTCCTGCAAACAACGGGATGGTTGGATAGATTGAGCTTGGACGGCAACTTCAGCATTGGGAACCTAGGACAATACCAGACTTGATAGTCTACGGCCCAGAAATATCAAAGAAGAGACAAGTTAATCTAATGATTTATTTTATAATGTTATGGGCAGACTGGAAGGACCATTTAGGTCTTTATCTGCTGTCATTTATTATGTTACTTTCCCTTCTCTGAGAAACTGGGAAGCTGCTGTGTTATTAATTAGCAATTCTTCTGCATTTTTATAGTTTATTGTGAAGTAGTAGGGGTGAAGAATAGGCCTCCCATGAAAATATTTGCATAGTTATTAGCTGAATTACCAAATTTGGCCCTGGGGTGACAGCAGCATCAGTGGTCAGAGATAACGTGGCCTCTTTGTAGGCAGGTGTGAGTAGTTTCCGTGCCCCTGTGAGATAGAAAAAAAGTGGTTTATCTGTACCTTAAAATTACCTTGTTTATTTTTCAGTCTGGAGTTTTGAATTCTTTTGCAGCACAAAACATTTTAGATGGGTTTGGGTCTTCCACAGTTAGGATTTATTCTATAAAGTGAAAATTAAATCTCCTGTACAAGTTTATAGGTCTCTGAAGTTCTTAGCATATACACAAATACCATGCCATGTTCTTCTGCAGGGTCTCAAGGAGTGTATTAGTGATGCCCCCTCCTCCCAGCTGTTTCTCTGTTTAATATTATTGCCCCCATAATTTATAGGGTCTGGCTCTTCACTCTTTAAGCAAGAATGTGCATGATAAAAGTTTCCTTTTTCATTTTATTTTCTTTCTATTTTGTTTTTTGTTTTAGTTAAAGCTAAAACAAAAAAAAGAAAGAAAGAAAGAAAAATTTTGTTGTTTTTTGTGTTGGGTCGGACCGTAAATGACACAAAACAAAGCAACAAATTTTGCTGTTTCCACTTTGTTTTCAAATGACAGCACAACCCTACTTTATACTGTTTTCCATCTCAGCTAAATATTGTGTTAAAAATACCAGAATTTATTTTAATTACATTTTTTTTCTGCTAGATATTAGGGGTTGTTGTTATTGTATGCCGAAGTTTTATTCTGCTAATATTGAATTCTTTCATCCATTATGTATCCTTATGGGTCTTATGCTGATGTAATTTCAAAGCATTGATAATCTAGTGGTTTAAACTACAGATTCCTTAGGTGAGCTCTGGGAACACCCTAGTTAGACTGTCATGCTTGTGACCTGTCTCTCCAGATAACAAAATGTGTTGGCCAGAGAAAGGAATATCGTATTTTTGAACACCTAACTGAAAAGGAGCCCTCCTCAAGAGGGATGGCGGTAAGACAGAAGATCTCAAAGAACAAGTGTTCTGACACCTTTTTAAAAATTTGCTTTTTGGTTGATTTATATATATATTTTTAAATAATTCTCTTGGTTGAAGGAATCTTGGGCTAGAATGAACATCTATACTGCTAACACAGTAACTCACTCTAAATAAATAATGCTGGTGATTTCCTAACATCTGGGTTGTAATCAGGCTTGTAACACCTCTGATAATGGAATTGGGAAAATAAAGATTTACTGTACTTGGGGGCATTCATAGCTGCCAACAGGAGCATTCATCAAGAACTGGAGTTAAGAGCAGCAGTCCTGAATGTTTTTATCACATGTTTTCTGTGCTTTCACAGAAGTACCCACATGCATAACAAAATCACAGCTGGACTGGCTGCTTCTGTATTATGCATCTCACAAGGGATGGTTAGTGTGTATTTGGAGGCCTAGCTGAAATGAATATTTCGGATTTGCTTGCTAATTGCACAGTTTCAAAGATCCGGATTACAATGATCATAGTAACATAGTAAATGATGGCAGATAAAAAGACTCAACGGTCCATCCAGTCTGCCCATTAGTTATTCTCATTAAAAATACATGATTAAATTAACAAGAATACTACTGGAGTGGGGAAGACTGGGAAATAAGAGTTTCTACACATAGATGTGACAGAATCCTCTTTACTGTTGGCATTTATGGATCTTCCTTTAATGTGCTGCTAAATACTTAGTGTTATGTTGACTTAGAGGAATGTGGCAGTTGATGCCTAGAAAACAGTATTTCACTTGCATAGACTATATAATTTGTTGCAGAATACCTTCTGATTATGGCTGTATTCTTTTACTCCCAGCAATATATATTTAAAAAAAAACACTTTCCAAAATAGTGCATTAAATGGACCATTAAGATTATGTTCTAACTTTGTATCATTCAAAAAACTATTGAAAACTCACTTATCTGTAAAAGCCTTCTGTGAATAAGGAATTCCTGATTTGATGTATTTTTCCTAGAATCTTTTTATTTGCTGAATTTATTTTTTACTGAATTTGTATTTAGTATGTTTTTAGTTGAATTTGTATTTTTTGTAGGTCTTGTTTTATGTACGTTCATTTGTAATCCGTCTAGTTGATAGGTGGTATAGAAATTTTAAAAATAAATAAATAGTGCCATATATTTCATATACTGGGAAAGCCTCAGAATCAAGAGCCAATCAAATTTCTAGGCCAGCTTCAAACTTCAATCATTGGCACAAAAACCTATCCAATATTTTTTACACTCATGGCATTATATTATGTTGCTCCTATAGCCTGCCTGACTTGGACTTTAAAGTAACCCAAAGTAATTTACAACTCCTTGTGACCCTGGGCAAGTCACTTAATCCTCCATATATAGATTGTGAGCCCACCGGGACAGAGAGGGAAAATGCTTGAGTACCTGATTGTAAAAACCGCTTAGATAACCTTGATAGGCGGTATATAAAATCCTAATAAACTTGAAACTTGATAATACAAGTGGAGGAAGTATGCGGAGCATGAGTCATGGAATTCTTTCCAACCCCTTTGCATGTATGTGTATGAAGAGAGGGGGTGTACATGTTTGTATTCCGTACAAACGTAAGGAAATTCATCTTCACCCAGAGAGTGGTAGAAAACTGGAACGCTCTTCCGGAGTATGTTATAGGGGAAAACACCCTCCAGGGTTTCAAGACAAAGTTGGACAAGTTCATGCTAAACTGGTGAGACTGGACTCATTTGGAGCACTGGTCTTGACCTAGGGGCTGCCGTGTGAATGGACTGCTGGGCAGGATGGACCACTGGTCTGACCCAGCAGCGGCAATTCTTATGTATCTTAGTAACATAGTAGATGACAGCAGATAAAGACCTGCCAAGGTCCTTCAGTCTACCCAACAAAATAAACTCGTAGCATATGCATACTTGACCTTGATCTGTCCTTACCATATTAAGGGCAGAGACCATAGAAGCCTGCCCAGCACTGGTCTGACTCCTCAACTGATAGAGTTGCTGGAAACTACTCACTCCAGCCTATCCAGATCTGTCTAGCTGTAATGGGGCACAGACCCTAGAAGTCTACCCAATTACTGGAGATTCCATCTAAGCACCGCTAATTTTATTTTGATTCCATTCTCTTTCCGTATAAGGAGTCCTTTGTATTTACACAACACATGTTCAAATTCCGTTAAAATTTTTGGAAGGGCATTCCATATAACCAGCACCCTCTCTGTGAAAAAATATTTTCTGACTTTAATCTTAAGTCAACCCCCCTTTAACTTCTGTTCTTATCCTCTAGATCAGTGGTTCTCAACCTGGTCCTGGAGGACCACCAGCCAGTCAGGTTTTCGGGATAGCTCTAATGAATATGCATGGGGTAGATTTGCATGTCGGTCACCTCCATTATATGCAAATCTCTCTCATGCATATTCATTAGGGCTATCCCAAAAACCTGACTGGCTGGTGGTCCTCCAGGACAGGGTTGGGAACCACCGTTCTAGATAATAACAGTTTATATACCGCAGGACCGTGAAGTGAAGTATTATACGGTTTACAATGATTAAAAGTTACAGATTGAGTAGTACGTACAGAGTTAAGATTTAGCGGTCAGTTATTGTGGGGAGAGATTGTTCAGTGTAGCTGTCTAAGTACTTAGGCATATTCAGATCATCAGTTCTCTTCTAATATGTCATGTAGTGCAAATCCCATACCATTTTAATCAATTTTCTAGGAATCGCTTCCAGCCTTAAGTATTTAGTGAGATTCAGCCTTCCAAACTGAACATAGTATTGACAATGACTTGTCTCGGGGGCATTAATACCTTTCTTCTGCTAGTATACCTCTCTCTTTGCAACTAGCATTCTTCTGGCCATGGCCATCTCTTTGTCACATTGTTTTGCCACCTTGATGTTCTCAATCTCTGTCATCCCAAGGTGCCCCTCCTGAACTGTGCTTATGAGAGGGTATGTCAAATTCCAGTCCCTTTTCTGTATTTCTTGAACATTGTCTCTCTTGCCTTGATTTTTTTCAGCCACTGGTTTGAAGAACAATATTAGTTTCCTATTTCTCTTGTTTTTGTTCCTTATATAAAGATACAGGATACTGGTCTAAATGGGCCATTGGTCTGACCCAGTATGGCTATTCTTTTGTTCTTAAAGATCTGTTGCTATATTTATAGCTGCTTTCAGCTTGGACCACTGTCCTTCTGCTTCTCCTGCCAGCTCTTTCTTCAGGTACTCAGCCATTTACTAAAGTCAACCTGTCTGAAATCCAGAACTTCTTGTGTTTTTACTCCACTTTAGCTCTTTTATCAAACTATATCAAGTGATGATCACTGTATCCAAGATAGGCACCCACTCGGATATCAGAAACACTTTTTCCATTTGTAAGAAGTAGATCAGCATTATCCCTTTGCTTGTGGTTTCTGTCAACATTTGTCTGAGCAAAGCACTGTGGCAGGCGTTCACAGTCTCTGTTTTCTTTTTGATACTGCTAAGGGGATATTCCAATCCACATCAGGCAAGTTGAGTCAGTCCTTGTGTGTTTATGTGTTAGCATATGTGTGTGCATGATTGCATGTATGTGTGCTCATGTGTGTTTTTTTGGGGGGGCATACATTTGTATACTGGTATCTGTAATCAAAAGAGGGGAAGGCAGTTTGAAAAGTGCAATTCCTTAATCACACTATTAGAGTGAAATCTATGTGTATATACTACAGCTGTTGTAATCGCTTCTCCCATAGAAATATATTCTGACTTTCTTTGGAGCAAGTTCATTTATCTTCTCTCCTTTATCAGATGCAGAAACTTCACTTCTACAAGTTTTTCCAGACCATCTCCTCCCTTCCATCTAGCTGCCTTCCAGTTCTTTGTCATCGCTGCCCTCCTGTTGGCTGGATACTAAAGTCCCAACTGCTAGTTTCAATGGAAGCAGGCAGAGCAGGGTCTCTTAAGAACAGTAGAATAGCCATACTGGGTCAGACCAAGGATCCATGTAGCCTAGTATCCTGTTTCTAACTGTAGCCAATCCAGGTCATGATTAACTGGCAGAAACCCAAATAGTAGCAATATTCCATGCTACCCATCCCAAGGCAAGCAGTAACTACCCCATGTCCATCTCAATAGAAGACTATGGACTTTTTCTCCAAGAACTTGTCCAAACCTTTTTTTAAACCTAGATACACTAACCACTGTTACAAAATCAGAACTCGAGAGTTTCAGAACTCATAAGAGAAAAAGATTTTGAAGCAATTATCAAAATATTAATAACAAAGAAAATGAAATAAAGACAAGATAAAATTAGCCTTTTTTATGTGTGCATCTGTGGGGTCTGAATATGTGTACCCCCTGGTTGGAGCCTCCAACAAGAAAGTGCCAGATGAAGGTCATACTCTCACTTTTTACCGAAGTACTGGAATCAGCTACCTCCTAACATCAAATCCTTTGATGGACTTTAGAGCTTTAGGAAAGCAATAAAAACCCACCTCTTCACCTGATTCCTCAGACTGTTACTCCCAAACCAATGTATCCTTAATAGATGTCCAACTAACTCTCTCCATCTCTCTAATCCAGAACAATTGACTATACGCACCTCACGGTACCCTATTGCATTAGTCTTCTGTTAATTGTTATGTGCCATGTTACCATGTAACCCGTTCTGGGCTCTTCGGGGAGGACGAGATCCAAATCAAAATAAATAAATAAAGATAGATAGATATGTGTTGTGTCTGTGAGGGAAGTAGCTGAGTTTGGTGGGGGTGCGTTTGCGGTGGAGCTGGGGGGTGTTATGTCAGTTTACTTATGCAATCAAAACTTGTCAGAAGCTACCTATGCCATTTTAAACTAGTTAATGAACACTAAAATTGCAAAAGTGTTTGCATAATAACATAAATTCCATTGCTTAAACCTACCTAGCTCTTTGCTCCCTCCTCTTCATAATCTGTTTCCCAACCCCCCAGCCCTGGTTTTTTTCTGCTTTCTTCCACTGTTCACATTCTATTATACTGCTGGATTCTATGGGTATTTTTGTTTTGTTTATATTGAGGGGGGTTGGCACAATTGGTTTCCATTTGAAGGGAGTTTTATTTTAATAAAAGCACTTGATAGTAAAAATATTTCCTTTCTGTCCTCCCAAGAAACAAAAATGGCAATTTACATTGTTCATGAAGATTTTAAGCTGTTTAGTCTTCTTTATTGCTCATAACATCACTGCAAAGTGTTTTTCCTGAGGGGGTTTGTCATCAAAGGCTGAAATGCTGCAAAACCAATTCGGGGGTCACAAGATTTGTACAATGGTGACCCCTAGTGGCCTGATGTGGGTTATAGCATTGCAGTAGTTCCAGAAAGATTGTCACTAGCCATGATATGTCACTGCAGCATTTAAGCAAAATGAGTTGAAGGGGGGGATATAAAAGGGAAAACTCCCTGGGTAGCTATGAATAAAGGCTTTATAGTACCAAATGCCAACCCTGTTTCTGAATGAGCTGCAAAACCAAGGTCAAAAATATATGTAACAAATGGAAAAGGAACTCTAAAAGACATTAGCACTAGAGCTGGTGACCTGGACTGAGGTTACTTTAATGCTTTTGTAAAAGCAAACAAAAATACATCTTAAAATAAGAACTTTCATCCTAGAATAGTAAAATGCTGTTGCCTATTCCCATGCAGAGGAGTTTGTACATTCACAGCTGGTGGGAGGGGAAGGAGTCATTTGTTATACAACGGTAGCATTTGATAATTGGATTTAATTGCAAGAATCCTGAAGGAGCCTTGGTTCATGGCCCCTGGCTGAGGACTGTGATGACTGAGTGCCTCTATTTTGTTTCAAGTCTAAAATATATTTTATATAGAGTCCTGTTTTAAAAGGGGTTTTTTTTTGTCTTTGCCTTAAGCCACAGTGAAATCCATTTTAAAATGCTGCGTCTCCTTGTCTTAATAATATATAAATATTTATGAAACAGAGAAATAGATATTTATTCATGTGCTTCTTTAAATTGATTACCTAGTCACAGAGAATTAACAAACATGTAAGCAAGGTTTCTCAGACAAGCAGATATAATGGACAGAGAAAAATTATTTTTCCCAGTGAGGTTAAAACTAGAGAATGACACAGTGACAAAATTAATCACCGTTCCCATCCCTGTGGATAACTGCAGGAAACCTTCTCCATGACCTTCTTTAAGGAGAGAGGGAAGAATCAGAGTATGAATGGACACAACCACTGACCCTCAAGCCTTACATTGAAGAATGCTGAGTAGAAGGACTGAAGTTGAGATAGACACTAAAGAATGACACAGGATTGTTTCCCGCGGTTATCCGCAGGGAAGGGAATGGTGATGAATCTTTTCACCGTGTCATTCTCTAGTTAAAATCCCACTTTGTCTGACACTCAGAAGAAAGATTTAAGTTTGGCCTTTTAAATTTATTTATATATATCATACCTATGTAAGAGGGGATTTATGTATATGTCCCCCCTGTACTGTGCAAAATACCATCCTGACTCTGCCCCGTCTCGCCTCCCCGCTTCCATAAAGCATCTGCCCCGTCTCTCCTCCCCGCTTCCATAAGGCATCTGCCCCGTCTCTCCTCCCCGCTTCCATAAAGCATCTGCCCCGTCTCGCCTCCCCGCTTCCATAAAGCATCTGCCCCGCCTCGCCTCCCCGCTTCCATAAAGCATCTGCCCCGCCTCGCCTCCCCACTTCCATAAAGCATCTGCCTACCACCTTTCTCATCCCTGTTTCCACCCAGCATCTGCTGCCCCCCTCTCCTCCCAACTTCCATTCAGCATGTGCCCTCTCTTTCCTCCCCACTTCATTCAGCATTTGCATTCTCTCTCTCCTCCCTGCTTTCATTCAGCACATGCTCTCTCCTTCCCCTGTCCTCCCCACTTCCATCCAATGTGTCCCTCTTCCCTCCCCACTTCCTTAAAGCATCTGGCTCCTTCCACAAACCATGCCAGTTTTCAACACAGTTAGTCTACAATAAGAACATTAAAAACAATGAGAAAATCAATAAATACAAAACCTCATGCTCAGCAGATGGCAACAGTACTTACTTTTCTGGAGATAAAGACCAAAAATGAGCAATGAAAAATCAAGCATTTCAGGCTCTAATGAAATTTTGAGTGTGAAAAGAAACAAGTCAAGATGCTCACTGCGCAAGTCAGTCAACTTAGAACGCGCCTCAGAAAGGGGTATACCGGGTCAGGGAGAAAGGTCCAGTGCAGATTGCAAGCCGTTTTCATTGGCTTAAGGCAAATCGAGGTTTGTTAAGGCCCAGAGGAAGTGAGGGAATATTGAGCCTCAAAGGTTATCAAACCATGAGGGGGAGGGGAGAAAGGCAGGAAGAAAGTTGGCTTTTTTTAATACCTGGAGAGGTCATGGCCGAGGCACAAGCTGCACACTTGGTGCGCTAGGGTCTGAAGCAAGCTGCGCTACTGCACAGCTTAGAGGGAACATTGCCTGCCACTGTGGGGAACCAAAAAGCATCAAGCATTTCCCCCAAAGCATTTCAAATTATGCTTATGTGTAAACAAACAAAAAAAAAACAACCCACAAAAATGCATTTTGTTAGGTTTCTTTTTTAAATGGAACTGGAAGATTTAAAGAACAGGGATAAAATGTAAACAAAAATATGTCCACTGAGGTGAAAAGCTGCATTTTTCTTCCCTCTTGAAGTCTCGCTGCCTGCTGTACTGTATAATTCAGAAATTCAGACATTTCCATGACACATTTATTGCACTAAGAACCTTGGTGCCCTGTCGAGATCTCAAGGACAGTTTCATCTCTTGACTAGTAAAGGAAAGTGGGACAGCATGAAGCTCCTTTGCTAACATAGTAACATAGCAGATAAAGACCCAAGTGGTCCATCCAGTCTGCCCAACCTGATTCAATTTAAAATTTTTTAATTTTTTCTTCTTAGCTATTTCTGGGCAAGAATCCAAAGCTTTACCCGGTACTGTGCTTGGGTTCCAACTGCCGAAATCTCCGTTAAATCCTACTCCAGCCCATCTACACCCTCCCAGCCATTGAAGCCCTCCCCAGCCCATCCCCCACCAAACGGCCATACACAGACACAGACCATGCAAGTCTGCCCAGCACTGGCCCCAGTTCAACACTTCATATTTTCTGATTCTAGATCCTCTGTGTTCATCCCACGCTTCTTTGAACTCAGTCACCGTTTTCCTCTCCACCACCTTTCTCAGGAGTGCATTCCAGGCATCCACCTCCCTCTCCATAAAGTAGAATTTCCTAACATTGCCCCTGAATCTATCACCCCTCAACCTCAAATTATGTCCTCTGGTTTTACAATTTTCCTTTCTCTGGAAAAGATTTTGTTCAAGCAACACCAGCCACTAGCTTAAAACAATGCTGTCTAAATTCAATCCTTGGTGAATGTTTCTAATTTATATTATTGTTATTAATTATTCATATGGGAGAGAAAGACCTCATGGCGTCCTATAATGGAGGATACGGCCAGCGTTACACACTAATTCCTATGACTTTATATCTCACTTTAATCATCGGTCAAAAAGCCTCCCCAGAAACCTCTTAATTAAATCTTTAAATCATTCAGTGCTGTTTTATAAAGGCTTCCAACTGCTTCAAAATACTAGAGAAAAATATTGGCACTGTTCAAGAAAAATAAATAAATGTTCTTACATAGTTCAAGAAAATGAAAAAAAAATAATAATAATAAACCATCACAAACTGCTCAGATCAACATGAAAGAAATAATGAATAAGGGTATTTCATGTTTTGTCTATACAGTATCTTTGCCATATCGTCTGTTTTAATTTACGAGAAAGATTACACTTGGAAACCATTTCAAATAATACTGCCAAATTTCCTTCTGACCACTTCCTCTCCAGCAGAGGCCCCTGGACATGCAGAGTTTAACTTCACAGCCGAGCCTTCTAGAAGTTCAGATGTTTCCTCTACAGCTCTTAATTATCCAGCTGAGCCCAGATGTCAGTTGTACATCAGCAGCTTAGTTACAGAACTTCATTATAGAATATTTTGGCAAATACAAAAAGAACCATTGAATAAAACATAGACATGAAAAATGAATGGAGACAGTAGATAGGTCTAAGATTGCCATTACAGGTGTTCATGATTCAATCTAGAGGGTCATTTGCAAAGGACCCAATAATAAAGAAATATCCAGAAACCTGTTGCAGCTACAGTATGTGGATATTTTCCTTAGCCACAACTATTCGAGAATACTGTATATTCTCAAATATAAACTATTTTTTGACCAAGAAAACCCATCAAAGATTAAATTTTAGTTTATTTTTGAGCTTTCCCCCATCCCTGATATGTCTAGTATTTATCCCCTTACCTCCCTTTCCCATGATGTCCAGTTTTCTTCTCTTTAACTCCTTCTGCTGGATTGGCTGACACAAAAAGGATTGCGTTGGCTGGTGCAAGGCTTTGACCATCTGACCATGCTTAAAGTCTGCCGGCTCTCATCCCTTCCAAAACAGGAAGATTTAAAGGACAGGAGACTTCAGCATGCTTAAAGCCCTACATTGGCTGACTGTGATCCTATTTGTGCCAAAGATGGCCAACCCATGAGAGGGAAGGTAAAGAGAAGAATGCTGGACACTATGGTGGAGAGGGGAAGGGAAGGAATGCTGGCATATCAACCCTCTCTTTATATTTCAGTTAATGTTTTTTCCCTTTAAAAAGGGGGGAGGGAGTGTTCTTTTCATTTGTATTTGTATGGGTTTATATTCATTTATATATGGTTCTCAGTGTCATTGAATATTCATGCAGACCATTTTGGCAATCTGGTCCTCAGTGTTATCCAGTTACCAGCGATAATCACACTGCTTACCAAATAAGTATCTGGATAAACTCAGGACAGCAAAAGTATATCTAGTTAGCTAATTTAGTTAGCAGTAATTTGCATGTCACCACGATCTGGACAGTGCCAGTACTAACCACTGTATCTGGACATATTCAGTGCCACTCACTCTCCGCATAGTGACGCTGTATGTCCAGATTTTATTTAAAAGTTGTTTTTAAAAAATGCTGATCATAGAATTGACCCACAAATGATGTTCTTGCATTACTCGACTGTCTGAACACTACCCTCCCTCAACGTAGCTAATTGCTCATATGTACTTTTGTTGAAAATAGAATGTCCCTGATTGTGCATAACTTGGTATATTAAGAAAGCTAGCAATCAAAAGTTGCAGAACTGGTGCAAAATGTTATCCCCCGTTGGCAACTTGAAAACATTAC
This sequence comes from Geotrypetes seraphini, assembly GCF_902459505.1. Lineage (NCBI taxonomy): Eukaryota > Metazoa > Chordata > Amphibia > Gymnophiona > Dermophiidae > Geotrypetes > Geotrypetes seraphini. The sequence goes on along the minus strand of NC_047098.1, from coordinate 8,372,104 downwards.
TGTGGTGCTTGACCCTCCAGGGTACACCTGTGAATAGCATTTAGGGTATTAAATGGCAGCATTAAAGGCGTTTTCTATTATTGTGTTTGTTTGTTTCTGATTTTCAAGTATTAGGCCTTACCTCAGAGTTACTGCACGGCTTTAAGAACTGAATAATCAACATCGGCTTTGCAATTAGTGGCTGAAGAATGGACATGTAGCTACCCTCCAGAAGATATTCCCTCAGCACCACTGCTTCTTTGCCTTCTGCAGGAGAAGAGAATCTGCCAGGAATGTAAAAAGGTTCTGCATCATCCTCTTTATTTTATTTATTTTTTTCATCTTTCCAGGCGAAGCAGTCGTTAGCCACACTAACCAAGGATGTTCCCAAGCGTCACTCATTAGCCATGCCAGGGGAGACCGTATTAAACGGAAACCAGGAATGGGTAATGCATGCAGATCTGCCCCTTACTGCAGCTATCCGGCAGAGCCAGCAGACGCTTTATCATGGGCATCCACAGCATTCAGCAGACCGGCAAGGTGAGCAAGCGCACATCAGTAGGAGTCTTGCTTTGCTAACCACGCCCACCGCCAGGAAATCAAATATGAAATATTCACTTCTCAAGCAATGCATTTTTTTTGTATCGTTAGAGATAAGGAAGTAGAGGGTTCTGAACTTACACTCTGAGACTTCTAAATCACCTTACTGCTCCATAGAGAGACCCAAGAGTAATTTATATGGACAGGAATACCCTGCTTAACATGAGCTGTTCTTCATAGCAGTTGTGGAGCTCAGAAGCTTGAATGTTTCTACCAATTTCATAATACAAAAAAAATGTCGAGCTTAAATTATAAAGATTCTTCATATATATGACCATGTTTGGGAAAAGGTGGTTTAATGAATTCTATTAGAACAAATAATTTGTAATACAACAGTCCAAACCCTATCCTTTTATGTGAAAAAATAAAAAAAAAGTTTCAGAAGTTCAAACATGTAACTTTTGCAGACTGCTTATGAACCATGAAATGGAAAATCAGCCATTCTCAACATTTTGAATCTGCTATTTAGTCGTCTTTTCCCAGAGATGGTCACACATAGTGTTTTTGTCCAAGAGTTCAGAGTCCTTTATTGGGCTCTCTTCTTCCAGATAAAAATAGCCTCACTGGGTCAAACCAATGGTCCATCAAGCCCAGTAGCCCGTTTTCACGGTGGCCAATCCAGGTCACTGGTACCTGGCCAAAACCCAAGAAGTAGCAACATTTCATGTTACCGATCCAGGGCAAGCAGTGGCTTCCCCCATGTCTTTCTCATTAATAGACTATGGACTTTTCCTCCAGGATCTTGTCCAAACCTTTCTTAAAACCAGCGACGCTATCCGCTCTTACCACAAGCTCTAGCAATGCGTTCCAGAGCTTAACTATTCTCTGAGTGAAAAAAATATTTCCTCCTATTGGTTTTAAAAGTATTTCCCTGTAACTTCATTGAGTGTCCCCTAGTCCTTTTAATTTTTGATGGAGTGAAAAATTGATCCACTTGTACCCGTTCTACTCCACTCAGGATTTTGTACACTTCAATCCTATCTCCCCTCAGCCGTCTCTTTTCCAAGCTGAAGAGCCCTAACCTTTTTAGTCTTTCCTCATACGAGAGACGTTCCATCCCCTTATCCATTATGGCTACACAACTGGATAAGGAGGCGTGTAGTGGTAAGGGTCACATACCCTACATTCCTATTAATACAGCACATTTATTTTTGCCGCCATCTGTTTTTTTCAGGGTTTTTTGAAAAGTAATATTCCAAACACTGTACCCATAAATGAACATAATAAAGCCATGTCCCCTACACACAAAGTTGTGTTTGCCTTTCTTCCTAGTACGTTTGAATTAGTTTGAAATTAGAAACGCATTATCCCCCTAATCCTTTAAAATTAGGCACAATGTAATTTAATAATCGGCTATTAATTGGAGTTAACACCCAATTATTGGCTTCAGTTGGTGGTAATTGGCCTCAATTGGCAGTTGCACACACAACTGCCCTTCATCGCTATTCTACACTTACACTAGCCTTTGACATGGCGTAAGTGTTGGTGACTAAAGATAAGCGCAAACTGTGGACTTGTTCTAGTATTCTGTAACTGCAGTTTCATGCGAAACTCCAGTTATAGAATTCACGCTTAGTACACATCATCCCAGTGCCTAACGATTGGCGCTCTTTCTTTAATCTACATGTAGAAGAGGAACTTGAAATGTATTAGAAATGAACACTGGAGAATACTAAATGCAGACTGCAATGTTCACAGGCTACATAGTAGAAGTCACTGCTTTATGCCTCAACAGAGAGGGACCTTAGAAACCTGATCAACTTGTCTTTCATTTGATTTATATAACATATAGATTTGGTTATTTCCAGCTTGCCTCCAAGTCACTGCCCTCTTGTTAAGAAGACAGAGATGCCCACCAGTGCTTGTTTAGAAGTCAATACACAGCAAGTCCAAAAAGGGTTTTTTTAATTCAACTTCTCACCTTTTAAAATAATTTGACTCATTGCTTAAAGAAGAAACATAAAATGTGTTTCAGGTGATGTAGGAGTATTTATCTACTCAGGGTAGATCATAAGTAGCTGAGGAAACAGAAAATGGAGAGCTGTCTTTACTAGGTTTGGCATACCATTATTTCTTACCAATCTGAAGGGAAGTCAAGTGGGAAATAATGAATCTTGTGCTGCTTCTTATTTTTCAGCTGTCAGAGTGAGTCCTTGTCATTCACGACAGCCTTCTATAATTTCTGATGCATCAGCGGCAGAAGGGGATAGGTCGTCAACACCAAGTGACATCAACTCTCCTAGACATCGAACGCATTCTCTCTGCAATGTAAGATGGTAGTAAAAGCTGTTATTAATTAAAGTTAATCATGCTTTATCATCTTCCAGCTCTTCCCTTTTACCCTTTTCATTAGCTTCTTCCATATATTCTGTGCTACCACAGTTAAAAGTGAAAAAAATGAACATCTTTACTGTTGACCTCTCAGTAACTACAATTCTAATTTTGGCTTATCAAGTAATGAATAAGCATGTTTTGTAAAACGGTAATGTTAGGTTCTCTTAAATACCTCATTGGTCAGATGTGATGTGACAGTAATGTGCATTATTTGCTAACAAACCAACATAGCATAAGATTCTTTACTAAAGCACACAGGCCCGGATTCTCTAAACAGCCACCGATTGCATATCAATCACGCAATGGTGCTGTTTAGAGAATCGCGTCTCCAAGAAGGATAGGTGCTGGGCTGGCGCTTATCTTTGCTGTGAAACACGCCTACATAGGCACTTTACAGCACCTAACGCCATTTCCAGCATTAGCCACGCCTATAATGCCGGTAGACGCCTCCAAAGGTGTGATTCTGGTGCCTTTTGTTTAGGTGCCAGTAGGCACTTTAAATCTAATGTTGCTCACCGTTTCAAACGGTGTTTCCCAATTAACTTAGGCTTATATATACAAACACAGTCTCTTTAGGTTTTACACAAACACATTTTGAAATTTTGTACTTAGTGCAAAGAATGCCTTTGGAAATTTTGTATACTGTATGGAGTTCCCCTTTCCAGGCTTGCTATTGAATTCCTCTTTGGTTCTTTGCCACACTGCAAAGATGAGTTTGTAGGTTTTCATGCTTAATTCAACACGTAGTAACCTGCTTCTCCATATCTTATCACCAAACTTTTTAATAGTGCGAACAGCTCATTTCTGGTCACAGGAACATATGCAAAGGAAATAGGTGTAGGAATATCAGCAATAAGCCTTTGTCGCGTCGATTCTAAGAATGGACATGGTAGAGGTTTATTGCTGAGAGAATGGCATGGAGACAGAATTTCTCCCTGTTCTCACTGGAGAATGCTGGTGTAGAAGGACTGAGGTTGAGACAGACACTAAAGAATGACATGGGATAGTTTCCCGTGGTTATCCGTGAGGCCAGGGACAAATTTTGTCCCCATGTCATTCTCTAATATGGTGCTACAATCAGTGTGAATCCATTATACTTTGGATGTTTTTGTTATTTACCCCCTGATGAAGGCATTTGTATTGTCGAAACCTGGATCCACATTGGGTTCCATTGGATTAAAGTTTGTGATTTAAGACTTTTTTTAAACAAATTTTGGATCTTTTTCATTTCCTCCAGCAAAGTCATCTCAAGAACCCTACTTTCCTTTGTATATGTTTCTGTGACTGATTTTATAAGAACATAAAATTAGCCTTACTGGGTCACACCAGTGGTCCATCAAGCCCAGTAGCCCGTTCTCACAGTGGCCATTCCAGGTCACTAGTACCTGGCCAAAACCCAAAGAGTAGCAACATTTCATACAGAATCCCCCCAAAATAGCAAGATTCAAGAATCCTAGAGTAACAACATTCCAAGCTACTGATCCAGAGTAAGCAATGGCTTCCCCCATGTCTTTTTCAATAACAGACTATGGACTTTTCCCCCAGGAAATTGTCCAAACCTTTCTTAAAACCAGCTATGCTATCCGTTCTTACTACAACCTCTGGCAATGCGTTCCAGAGCTTAACTATTCTCTCAGTGAACAAATATTTCCTCATGTTGGTTTTAAAAGTACCGTATTTCCCTGTAACTTCATCGAGTGTATTTTTCTTCTTTTTTTGTCTTTTTCTCTGTGTGTAGCTCATTTTTGGGGCATTGTAGTCTGTTGGCACCACTATTTTTGAGGCTTTTGACCAACAGTCATGATCAGTAATTAAGTGCAATCTGGAAATGTACTAGGAAAAGTTAGTAGGCAGTTGAAAGTGATAACTATGCATTTGCTAAGTATAATAGACTTTGTATTTCTAATTTAGTGTTTCACCAACCAATTTACAGATTTAAAATTTAAAAAATGATAATTACAAACAAAGGAAAACCTACTGTGGGTACAATGGGCCAACATCTCAAAAATCCTGACATTTATAAGTTCATTTGCATGTCTAGGCTACTTTTTAAAAAATGAAAATCCTGAGCAGCCAGGAATGTTTGGTATTTTTCAAGCCTTACAAATTACATTTCTTATTATTCCCAGCTTACATGATTAGCCCCTGTACGGAGCTCGCTGAAGGAAGAGTGGCCTGGCAAGTTTGCCACCATATTGATTCCTTGAAAATTTACATTAGATGGCACACCTTTGATGGCTTCTGTTCTAGTCAGGTTCTGAGACAGCTCTTGGAAACTCTTGTTTGGCCATTTTGGATTTTGTGTTCCTTAACTTACAAGCAAGAGAATAGACACAAATTGATGAAAATATTGAAACTGCTTTTCATTAGAATATAATAGCCTTACTGGGTCAGATCAAGCCCAGTAGCCCTGGCAAAACCCAAAGAGTAGCAACATTCCATTCAGAATCCTAAAGAATAGCAAGATTCCAGAATCCCAAAGAGTCTTTGTAATTTTTGACAGAGTGATTTTAATCATATCTCCCCTCAGCCATCTATTTTCCAAGCTAAAGAGCCCTAACCTCTTTAGTCTTCCTCATATGAGGAGTTCCATCCCCCTTTATCATCTTGGTTGTTCTTCCCATAAGTACTCTTTACCTCCCCTCCCCCCTCCCCCACCAATAATGTGCTTACCAGAAAACAGCACTGTGCACCACCTGTGGGTATTGCCCTGATCAGATGAAATGGGAAAACTTTGCTCTGGGTTATTTATCACACCTTAAGTGTTTGCTATATTTACCTACAACTTACAGCTCTATCCTGAGCCAGACTAAACATCTCACAAGGGTGGTGGTGAACCCCTTGCGCACAAGAGAGACTTCCCCTTGCTTCTCTTCTCGCTACCAGGCCTGCTACTGCTTCTCCTACCAACTCCCAAATTGACTGGAAGATTAAACAAACAGCAACACTTCATGTGTCCTGTAAGCACAGAGCTGTGCCAACGTGCCATATTGTCCCACCACCCCTGAGGCAGACTTTCTATGGGGGTGGGGGTGAGAGAAAGCAGTGCATCAGGGTGGATCTGTGCTTTCAGGACCATGTAGCACTGATGCTTCTTTAATCTTTGGGCCTGCCTAGGAAGAGGTGGGGGAGGCAGTAGCGGCAGGCCCAGCAGCGAGAAGCGGGGGATGCTGAAAGTTTGATGGGGGTAAGGAGGGGGAGATGAGAAGCTGACCAAGTTAGGGAGTGGCTAGAAGGGAAGGGGGAGATGCTTGACTATGCTGTGGGGGAGGGATTGACGGTTCCCTTTTACAGTTTCTAATGCCCTTGGGCCAACCCTGGCTCTGATAGTGAGCAGATATCAAAAAAATCCTTCATGAGATCTATTTGCTAAATCAAGTAGCAGGCTTGTTATTCATCACCCCTGAAAAACAAAATGGGAAACAATTAGACATTCAACATTTTTTTCCATTGCGCTAGCATCATCATGGAATTCATTACCCTCTTATCTGCATTTAGAAACATCTTTTACTAAGTTCCCTGTGGCTTTTAAATCCCACCTTTTCAAACAAGCATTTTCTTATGCTTGTTGCAGGTTTCCAGGTCTCGCTGTGTGTTTATCAGGTAGAAACTGATGTTTCAGCCACCGTGCTGTGGCTTTCTTCAGGGTCTGCTCTGAAGTCTGCAGTGTGACTTTGGAAATAGTGGGTTCACTGACCTGATTGGGAACAGGGCAGTCCACCAATGTGAATTTTGGCAGGAAAGTCAGTTGGTCAGAAATTTGAATTTTGGTGGGAAATTCCATAGAATAGAATGGACCCACTATTTCCAAAGACACACTGCAGACTTCAGAGCAGACCCTGAAGAAAGCCACAGTATGGTGGCTGAAACATTGGTTTCTACCTGACAAAGAAGCAGCAAGACCCGGAAACCTGCAACAAGCACGATGCCAGTTTTGGAAACCCTGAGAGAAAATCTAACCCAGTCTCCTAGCAGAGACTTTTCCATTCTATGGACTTTCACAACAAAATTCAAATTTGTGACCAACTGACTTTCCCGCCAAAATTCACATTGGTGGACTGCCCTGTTCCCAATCAGGTCAGTGAACCCACTATTTCCAAAGTCACACTGCAGACTTCAGAGCAGACCCTGAAGAAAGCCACAGCACAGTGGCTGAAAAATCAGTTTCTACCTGACAAAGACGCAGCAAGACCCAGAAACCTGCAACAAGCACAATGCCAGCTGTGGAAACCCTGAGAGAACAAGCACTTTATTAGCTTTAAAAGTGGACGTATCAGAGAGCAGAGACTTGTAGCATCAGAATATGAAAGTTTATGTTTTTGGTATGAGTGGGTCTTACTACCCTATTTTACTAGTAGCATTTTATTCTTGGTTTTGTTTTAAATTGTTCTTTTTATTGCAAACCACCTTAAATTGCATTGCAGCAAAGGCGGTATATCAACTTTAACAAATGATAAACGATTAAGTCAAATAGTGCATGTTAAAAGTTTTGTATACAAATAACTCTCGTGCATATTCATTAGGGAAATCTTGAAAATCCAATTGGGTTGTGGCCCTCGAGGACCATAGTTTCCTGCTCCTGGTCTAGTGCATAGTAGGGACAATTCATCCTAATTATAGCTGTCACAAATTGGGTACAGCCTCATATAGGCCACGTTGCTTCCAGCAGCTAGCTTTTCACCTGCTGTTGTTGATAAAATTGTATTTATGACTCTACTGTAAACATTTTTAAGGTGGTGTTATAAAGGGCAAAGTTCTTCCGATTCAGCTTTGGGTTATGAAATAGGACAAGGTTGGGGTTAGATGAAGGCTAGAGTGTTACAAAGGAATATTTGATTAACTGCCCTCCATTTTTATAGATATTATGCTTCCACATAGATTCCCATGCACAGTGATATAGTTCATTCATAAGCATCTACTTCAGTTGTGTACTTGGTCAAATTTTGTTCCCTCTTACCCCCTTCTAGTCTCTAGAGGACCTAGAAGACCAAAAAAGAAAAAAGAAGAAAGAGAAGATGGGATTTGGCTCCATCTCCAGGGTATTTGCCAGAGGGAAGCAGCGGAAATCTCTAGACCCGGGACTCTTTGATGGTACTACTCCTGATTATTACATAGAGGAGGATGCAGACTGGTGACCCGCCTCGCCTGTCACTGTGTGTGTGCGCGTGCCCAATCCAGAAATCCCTGAGCGAGCCTCTCTCTGCGTCGCCAACCCTGTAACTGGTGTACATACTGTATTTACAAGACTCGTGTGTATGTGCGTGTGTGTGAACCTGTTTGTTGTTGTCCTTGGAGAGATGCAGTTGTATTGTAATTCTGTCACTTAACAAAATTTGCTTTTTATTTTTGGGGGTTTTATTTTTGGTCATGAAACTTGAAACTTGAAGGACTGCTGTGTTTTTGTAAATAACAAATATTGTACACATTGTGCTTGTAATGTCTGTTGTCTAAAAAGCTGGTGCATTCTGTATCTATATAGTTTTAAGTTTGTTTGAGGGACGGTATCGTGTCCACAGGGAGCATTTGACTAAGGCAAAAATGCAGGATTTAGAGACGCAAAAAAAGTCAAAACCGCCTTTAGAACCATGGTCATAGGAGGTTACATGGGGCTGTTTTTAATGCCTCCCAGTTTGAAAGGGATTTTATTTTAATTGCTTCTTAATTTATTTGCACAAATGTGGAAAGATGATATATCTAAATTATAGAAATACATTTTGAAGTTATATTTTTCCACAGGGGTTGGGGGATGTTTATATTGTATGTTCTGTTAACACTGCTGCCGAAATTGAATAAGGTCAGCCCAAGCTTGATGAAGTGAAGGGAGATGCCAGATTTGGGTGGTGTTCTGCACTATGTCTCTTTTTTTTTATTTGTTTCTATTTAATTCATGCACCACACACTTGTACTCCCCAATCTATAGTACAAGATAACCCATTCGTAATGCTCCTCTACAAATCCAATGTTCAGTGAGCAAACAAACAAACAAAAATACACCTTTTCTGTACAGACTCTGATAACAAAGGAAATGAGGGACCAAGTTCTACTCTCTCTCTTTTGATTTAAGTTCACTCACTTAATGGAAAAAAAAATAGAGAGGAGCAGCAGAATCCCCTGTTATTAATCCACTTAAGTTGAGAGTTCCTTCTCACCCCCAGAATGCGTAGGAGCTGAACATCCTTTTCAGAATATTATGTATTGAATATCATGAAATATCTTTTTGAATTTTTAAATAGAATGTTCTCAGATCATTTTTTAAAACTTATTAACAGAATGTCTATCTAAGATCAACTTCCAAACTATTTCTACACAGGTATCTTGTGAAACCTGTGTAACATGGTTACCTGCTTATAAAAGTCAATCACATATGGCCTCTTTGTGATATTAGCAGGTTTCATTGTACATCTGCGTTTGTTATGTATAGAACTTCTAAATAATATGCAAAAATCTGGATTAGCAAGGAATTAATGGAATACAAGTTTTTAATATTTTATCTAATAGACAATGTAAACTGTAATGTAACTCTTGGGGGATTTGATTAAATATCTACCTACATTTCATTAATCAGCTTTCAAAGGTTATTGCATTGTTTGTGAATATGGTATTATAATTTTGGGCATGATTTGGTACAGGCACAGAAAGAGGAAACAAGCTTGGATAAATTTCTTTCCCCCCACCCCCACACACACATTTTAGCATTGCTTGTCAGAAATGTGGTTCTTCTAGAGTCTTAAGGTGTAAATTAACCATAAACAAAAAGCCACTTTTATCTTCTGTAAACCCAACTACAAAGAATACCATTGTTTTATTCTCAGCTGTAAATCAGCAGACCTGAACTGCTTATGCACAAAACCATTTTGCTCCAGAAACAATACCCAAACCAAAAAAAAAATAAGTAAAATGACATTCTATAGACTGCTAACGTAAAACATGAAACTGTTTACACCAGATCCTTCAAAATATACTAATAAAAATTAGCAAATCCTACTTTCCTTTAGTTGTTATTTCTAAAATAACAGTGGGAGAATAGGAATAACTGATATCTTATGAGCTGCTCACCTCAGCAAGATTTTGGACTTCACTAGTTAAAAAAAAAAGTCTTGTATATATGCACTTGGAAGCATTTGTATAGTTTCTAGAAATGGAAATTTAAAAATAAGCCTTAATTGTGCAGACCTAAGAGAAATTTGAAAGTCAGTTATTTCCAGCTGTTTAATTTTGGAAGTGCTTACAAGCAGGGAAAAGTCTAAGAATGTGAGCAGGCATAAAACTTTCATACTTTCTTTTGGTCAGGTATGACCATACTGCTTGGCAGCCTTTCTAGAACATTAGGAATCGGTAATTTAAGAATTTGGCGTATGATGCGTCCATGCCACTGAATATCAAGGCCCAGTTAAAGTTGTTTTTGTTTTGTTTTACTGGTGATACCTTTCTCTGCTATTGAAAGAACTTGCAGACCTGAAATGCCAAATCAGCCCATCATATTCCACCATATGGTCTCCTGGGCTTGAAAGAGATGTTTGAACTAAGCTTCTGAGATCTGCTCATCCTGGAGCAAGATAAAACACTGCCATGTTTTTTAGATGATGCATTATACCATCCTGCTTGAACAACTGTTGATTTTTCAGTTGATCTGTTGCAGTGTATCTTCCATAACTGAGCACTAGTCTGATATGATATTAATGGCAACCCCAGGTAAGCAAAACAGCCAGCCGCACTGCTTTCATTCTCTCTTGGGCATTGTTTCTTCCTAAATTTTTTTAATGAGTTACAGAAATGCTCTCGCCAAGTCTTGAGCACTGAACTGGAATTTCCCAATGCTTTTTCTCTTTGGGTTCCAGTATTGTACTGGAATGGTTCAGTATTTTGAGCTCATGAAATTGTTTAATGTTCTTGAGGTTTCGATAACATCAGTAGATCTCTTCCAAAGTTCCTGGGACATCTCTAGGATGGTGCAATATATATGAAGCTTGCAAGTAACTTGCACAGGGGTATTCTTTATTTAAATGGAAGTATTTACTGTAATTTTCTCTTTCAGCTAACCACTATGGATAACTTCTGCATCGTAATTTCAATGCACTGTGCTTCGTATGTAGGGTAATTCTAACCTATCTGAATGTGATAATTTGATGATAAGAGATATGTTTAATTACATGCACCCTGTTTGAAAGAATATTTTGTTTGAAAATGTAAAATTAATAAGCTGGTAAATTTCCATTGAAAGGTATGATATGGGTAGCCCAAAGTATCCAGGAAATTATCTCTTGTCTCTTATCAGTAACAAAGTTTTATTTGCAGAAATTAAATTTTTGGGTTGCTCTACAGTATGTGGCTTTCCTGTGAATGTTAGAACAGTGTTTGCTTAGTTTCAAAGCTAAAATCGCTTTACACACTCATTTCCTGCATAGTGAGAGTACAAAGCTCAGGATGTGTTCCTCTTTTGAGCTGGTATCATCTTAACAACTGGATCATTATATGATGACAGTGTATCGGTTCAGAAGAGACTTTGGAATTCCATATCCACTGTGAAGTAAAGAAAATTTTTAAAAAACTAGATATATCAATATTATTTTAACCATAAAACTGGGCACATAAGACCTGGAGATAACTGCATTGTAACACATACATTGCATGTCCTTTGAAAAGCTGCAGAGCAGCCAGGGGAAACTTTGGGTCAGCCTTGGCTACCTATGAAGAGCTTAGCAGCAGCTTCACCTGAGGTTGGTGAGAAGTTGGAGCAGTCTGATGATTTCCCATGGCCACTCTCAGCTTTTCAGGGGGACAATGTGGTAAGTTTATCCAAAGGTCTCTGGAGGGACATTTGTCTACTTGTCCTGCATTATAAAGGGATGTCTATCAATAGGGAAGTGGGTCTTAGGATACCTTTCCCTGCAGACAAAGATTTTAATGTCATTTTTTGTGTTAATTTTTAAAGGAAAAAAAAAACATGGTTATTTAGTAGTTCCTTTTCATTTCATGTTTTGTAAATTAGTAAATCTAAAAGTTACTAAAAAGATGATTTATTTAAGAGAACTACAGCAAATAGCATAAACTTATTGGTAACATTTAGTTTTGAATTCTCCGGAACACCGGGGAAAGATTCCTGAAGGCATGGATGCAAATTTAAAAAATATAAAAATTATAAATAAAGCTTATTTTAAAATACTGTGGCTTTCTGTGATCTTTTTTTTTTTTCTCCTTCTTGTTTCCAGTCACTTATCCTGTTATTTGTCTGAAATAACAGGATCAGATCTAACCTGGCATTGGCTTATGCCCCCTGCAGACAGATATATCAAAAGTTAAGTCCTACTATAGAACTTGCTTCAGATTTGTCTGGTGCAAAACTGGAACTATGCCAGAGACAGATATGTTGATAAAACACACTCCAGTGTAACTGAAGGTGATGAATGACAAAGTCCTTAATAATAACAGAAGAATAGCCTTACTGAGTCATACCTACGGTCCATCTAGCCCCCAATATCCAGTCTTCACAGTGGCCGATCCAGGTCACAAGTACCTAGCAAAAAAAAACAAATAGCAACATTCTATGCAGAATCGTTCCACATAAAATGGGAGACAAAAACCACTCAGAAAAAGATATAGAGCAACACAGATGATGATAATTTGGTTTATGTGGGTATCTTTCATATAAAGTACTTTATCAATAAACACAATATCTGTTCCCCTCTGTCTCCGTCAATGTGAAAAAGACGGAGAAGAAAGAATGGGACTGATGTTCAGGATAGAGCACTTTACAAAGCCATCTTCATCTCAACGTCAGCCACAACCTAGACACTTTTTATCTTAAAATGTGATTTGATAGTTCACACCTTTTTATTGGCATCCACAGCGCTTTGTATACAATATAAAATAAAGACTGTGACAAAAGATGCTGAAAGTAAGGGTCTGCATACCCTTACCCACTTACCCAAAATCGTTCCAACACCATTTGTGAAAAAAAACTCTCCCAAATCTCCTTCAATGCAGAATAGATGTGTACGCCCTTAAATTTAAGCTTCCTATACACCGAGGAAGCCTTTTTGGGTATTCTAATTAGCCCCTCTCAAACCCATATCCCCAGTACGAGCATGTGTACCAACCAACCTGAAGCCAGCAAACTATGCCTCAACTGCAACCACTTAAAACTGTGCTCTGACCCCAGCCCTAATTTCCTTCCAAACTTCAAGAATGACATTTTCAATAGGACGTCTAAGTCTAGTTTGGATGTTTTGGTTCTCAGCCCACCACTCTAATTGAACAGTTATTCCAAAAGCCTATGCAAGCAGACAAATGTAAGCAAGGAGAATGAAACATCCAAAGGTGGATGGAGGGTCCCCATTACTTAAAGGTTCTCAGTAGAGAATGACACGGGGACAAATTTTTCTCCGTCACTACAGGAACTCAATTTCCACATCCCCATGGGGCAGGAAAAGAACTCGACGGGAAAGTGAGTTCCTGCGGGGACGGGAAAAACTTTGTCCCTGTGTCATTCTCTACTGGGGAGAACAGTATAGAAAATTGAATAAATAGTGTGAAAAGTTTCAGCCTCTGATAACCAGAGCTAGTATTGTGACATCATAATGCCTCATTCCACCAATCTCATCAGTGATGTCACAATGGCATGATTGTCCTATACTCGTCTCACTTTTACTACATTTTGATTTCTAAAGTGGTGCAGAGTAGAGAATGACATGGGGATAAATTTGTTCCCCTCCCTGCAGGAACTCAATTTCCCCGTCCTGTCCCCGTGAGTTTTGTCGCTGTCCCTGCCCCATTCCTGTAAGCTCTGCCTTAATTGAACAAGCCTCGAACACTTATGATATTAAAGTGTTTGAGGATGGAGCTTGCAGGAATGGGGCAGGGACAGGATAATAAGTTCCCGTGGGCCCGGGGAAAAAATTTGTCATGTCATTCTCTAGTTCTCGGTTGAATGGTAATGCAAAGATGCAGAGGTAAAAAGCTGGGAAAAATGAGCAGTTTATGAATGCAACCATTTCTAGAATTTGCTTCAGTCTCTTTGTGCTAATTGTTTTGCTGCTTTTTTAATGATTTCAGATTCTTTCAACAACCACAAAAAAAGAGCCATTATTGCTACCAGCAAAATCGCTTACTGTAAAAATATTACAGCAAGTAATTTGTGGGAGGAAGCTGTACAAGTGCAAACAAGTTTCAGACTAAACCTGATTTACGCTCCGTGTTCTCTGCTAATTTTTTATCTTTGCTTCCATGTAGTTCTCTTTTTCTCATCTCTTCTTTCCATCAGCTAACACCAGGTAAATGTATCTGTATCAGATACATAGGGGCCAGCGCTGTGGGTGCTTGATCATCCCCACTATTGAGCAATCTGCAGTAAAAAAAAAAAAAATTAAAATCATGTTTATTAAATTTTCAAATAAAAGCAAATACAGCAATGCAACCCATTAAAACAAGTTGCCATATTCAAAGAACAATAAAAAACAATGTCGCAATTGTCGACAAATAAATTGACCATCCAGTCTGTCACCCAACTCCCATCTTCCCCCACAAAGGAATGTATGAAAGAATCGCATAAACTCAATTCAGGGGTAACCAAGTAAGATACGGCTTCGTGCATGTGGTGTGAGAGTATCCTAAAAGGACTGCCAAATGGTAAGCAATAGTTGCCCCTGTTTTGCAATCTTGCAGTAATTTAACCAGTTTTGCACCCCTGTCTTTTTGAAAAGTTGATCAGTTATATTGGCTGGGGTGTGAAGTCAAATGATAGCACTAAGGGCTCCTTTTACGAAGCCACATTAGCGGCTTTATCACACGCACCTTTTTAGCGTGCGATAACCCCCGCGGTAGTGGCTATTGCGGCTGGCAAATCAGCGCACTCTATTATGTGCATTAAACTGCTAATGCGACTTCGTAAAAGGAGCCCTAAGTGGTTTGGAAAGGGAGGAATGGTCACCATTACATAAGGGGCCAAAGTGTCCTGAGAGACCTGAACATTTAAATTGTTCAAAAACAGTGAGAGACTGATTTTCTGGTGTGTCAGCAGAAGGGCAAGGTGCGGCTACTCCTTTCTCATACTAAATTGTGACAACTGATGTCTCAATATAGGGTGGAACTGGCTTGCAACTTGATGTCTTATATGGAAGGTAAAGGTTTTCAACAGTGCTGTATGTTTGTTTATTAAAAACTTTATATAACGCATAACAGCCTAAAAGAATCCAAGCGGTTTACAATGTATAATTCACATTCATCAAGAAACGAACTCCATTTAAAAATAGAAAAGGAAAGATGAAGAACAAAAGTTGTTTTTAAAAAAAATTGTTTTCATAAAATAATATAACAAACATCTCAATAATAACAATTCTAATGGTAAAACAATAAAACAATCAAATCTCAATGAACCATAATTACTACATACAGCTAAAAATTTTCCATTACAAAATTAATCATAACATAAACACAGATCACAGTCCCAAGCTCTATACTAAATTGAGAAAGCCAATTGAAAAAATGTGCTTTTAAATGTCTTTTAAAATGTATATATTATTCTTTTCTCAAGTCTATAAGAAACTTATTCCATCTACCCAGTAAGGAGCTGCTGTTACTGAAGCTACAGCATTAGCCAGCTTAAAATAGAGCATCTCCAAAGACTGATTCTTCAGTCCAGTCTCTAGTCCTGAGCTCACTGGACTACTGCAACATAATCTACCTAGGATCTGCACAAAAAAAAACCCCATCAAGAAACTGAGAGTCATCCAGAACACAGCCATCCGATTAATCTATGGCTTGAAAAAAATCTGACCACATCACCCCATACTACAAGAAACTTCACTGGCTACCTATCAAGACCAGAATAATCTTCAGATTTGGTTGCCTTTGCTTCAAGACCCTCCTCGGCACTGCAACCACCTACCTCCTGAAACACCTCACCCTACAGGATAAACTCCAGCTCTCTCACAGAACATTACTGTTCACATTTCCTTCTCCCACAGAATGCAAATTTAAAAAAGATCCCTCAACAGGATACTTTCCTTTCAAGCAGGGATTTGGAACAACACGTTAAACGACCTGATCCTGAACGCACCAACATACCATTCATTCAGAAAATCGCTAAAAACCCACTTACTCGACAAATTTATCTGATCCTTCAATTCTGCTCATCTCTTACCTCTTCATATAAGCTCCTCCTTCCTAGCCTACCACCCCAACTGTCTTCCACACCTTCCCAAATCTAACTGATGTAACCTCGCTGTCCTTACAGCATCTCTTGTTGTATACCATCTTGAACTGAAAAGGTATGACAGGATATAAATAAAGCTGTTATTAAGTCTTTAGCAGTCATTCGGGAGTCTAAAGGAAACACAGATCAATGAGTAGTGCTCAGAAAAACTTTATTTGCATCAAGAAGGAGTTTGACTCTTGCCGATACAAGTTGTATTTCGACTCTACAGCCTGCTTCACGCTGCATGATCAGTTCTTGCTGGGACGTTAATCTAGAACACTATCTTTTTGCGGTGACATGCTTGTCACTTTATGAGTCCTGTATTTGTAAGGAAAGTTCTGTCTGATATACAATAGTTTATGCTTTGAGTGAACGTTTGGACTCCTGTAGAGCCAAAACATGACTCATGTTGGGTCAAGAGTTAAACTCCCTATTGCCGCAAATAAAGGTTTTCTGTGAGCACTAAAGGTCTGCTTATGTTTCCGTGAGCCCCACTGCTATGTGCTTCATTGTTTTTTCAGAAGCAATCCTATATCTCTGCTAAAGGGAATCTGTTCCTTCCCTAACAATGAATCAACACTAAGATGATCCCTTCCTTCTAACTTGGGTAAATAACTTACAAAACTCCTAATGAAGTATTTATCACACAAATGTTACTACAGAGAAATGCTATAAAAGAAGGAAATGTTTTTAGCATGGGTTACTTCTCGACTCCCCAGATCCTAATGCTTTTTCCAACTATCAACCTTATCTCTCTGGGAATGCCCAGGCCAATTCTTAGGATGAAGTTAAGAGCTGATAGGCTCAGGAGTAATTTAAGGAAATACATCTTTACAGGAAGGGTGGCAGATATGTGGAATAGTCTCCCAGTAGAGGTGGTGGAGACAAAGACTGTGCCTAACTTCAAGAAAGCATGGGACAGGCACGTCAGAGAGATAGTAGATGCTGTGGATGGGCAGATGGGATGAGCCATTTGGTCTTTATCTGCCATCATGCTTCGATGTTTCTCTACTCCGTTCTCATCCTTCCCCAATCATCCCAAAATCTATCCAAGATCACCTACCAGGTTATGTATCATACGTCTAAAGGCCAGAGAGATGCCTGAGACCAAACTTAAGACAAAGCAAAAATATCAACACTAAGGAAAAAAGCAGGATTTCAACTTTTTCTACAAAGTCATTTAGTTCTAACTTTAACTTCAACAGGAGCTGCATTTCGTGGTAATGGACCTGCCAGAGCAAGCCGTAGATCGAAATTTAGCTGTACATAGTTTTCAGTCTGATGGAGGCTGCAGTAATGCTCCCTGACTAGAGTTTAACATACATCTTCATTGATGCCATGTCTAAAATAAGCTGACCTATTCCACTTCTAGTGTTCAAACTCAATACAAGCTTTTCTATCAAAAGAAAGGAAGAGGAAGATTATAAGGAGTAAATCAAGACTGTAGACTTTATTGTAGAACTAGTCAGTACATTTATACAGTAAAATCAAATGTACAAAGAGGTTTATTCTGTTTTCTACTCTTGGGTGACTTTGTACCATATCTTCTATATATAAAGACCATATGTAGAATGTTGAGGTCAGAATTGAAATGTCCAGATTGGGACATATTTAGTCCAGATAGTAGTTTAGCAAATGCTCTGCTGAATATGGAGCATTTTGTAAAATATGTATTTCTTTAAAGAGGTGAATAAATAAATAAAGATGCGCTGGTTGATATTGTGTATTTGGATTTTCAAAAGGCATTTGACAAAGTACCTCATGAAAGATGTCTGAGGAAATTGGGTTAAGAGGTAATGTCCTAATATTATGGATTAAGAACTGGTTGAAAGACAGAAAATAGAGCACAGGTTTAAATGGTCCAGCTCGGCATGATTTAGGCCTGGAAACACCAGAGGGTGATTTTTCAAGCAACAGAGCAGGGATATAAGGAATGGTCAAATTCAATAGATACTAAGGAGCTTCTAATAATAAAGCACAAGAAACAAGAACCAAAACTTGAAATATTATCCTATATTGGACAAGCAACCAGTGGAACTTTGTCAACTAATCTAATCTAATCCTTAGGTTTGTATACCGCATCATCTCCACGTTCGTAGAGCTCGACGCGGTTTACAGTAGGAGAAATAGGAAGGAACTACAACAGAGGGTTAGAGGTAGAAGTGTGAAGAAAATTTAGAGGACTTGGGATGCCAAGATATAAGAGTATCCTTGATTCCTAAGTTGGAGGGAGACTTACATTTTTTGAGAAAAGCCAGGTTTTCAGATGTTTGCGGAAAACTTGGAGAGAGCTCAAGTTCCGAAGAGGGGAGGTAAGGTTGTTCCAGAGCTCAGTGACTTCTTTATTCAAACTTCCATGACCTACATAACAAACATAAAACTGTGTTTTATAATGTCTGAAGTCATCTTAAATTATTTCATGAAGTACCAGTATAAATAATATTGCAATAATCCAATTGAGAAATTGACAATGCCTACAGAAGAGTGGAAAACGGCAGCATCAAAATAACTTCAAACTGAACATAACTGATATAAAATATATTTTTAAACCAGTTCTCACTACAGCTGACGTGTGATGTAAAAGAAAGAGGAGAGTCTACCACCACTCCAAACTTGTACATAACCAGCTGAATCTGTAAGGCACTAATTAATGCTGTGGGAGTCACAATTTCCACAAACGTGATTTAAGAAACTCTTCCTCTGTGGTCTTTTATATATATACTAGTGTTTTAGCCCGTTTCATTAACAGGTGCTAGTAAAGCCTCCTTCCCTCACATGTCCCCTATTTTCAGCCCCAGCTCCAAACCCATTTTTACCCCCCCCAGCCCCCTTCTCCCATCTGTTCCCTTTCAGCCCAAGCCCCCTTTTCTCACCAGCAGCATTCCCCTCCCCACTCCACTTTCCTGTCCAGCAGCACCTCTTCCCTGCTCCCCCTGTCCTTCTTCCCTGCTCTGCCAAAAACACATGCGCACTCTGCCGGCCACGGAACTACAGATCAGGCAACACGGCAGTGAGAGTGCGCATGCGCACTTAGCGTTTTATTATAAGAGATGGAGCGTGTGGTGCAGTGGTTAAAGCTACAGTCCCAGCACCCTGGGGTTGTGGGTTCAAATCCCACACTGCTCTTTGTGACCCTGGGCAAGTAACTTAATCCCCCAGTGCCCCCAGGTACATTAGATAGTGTGAGCCCGCCGGGACAGATAAGGAAAAATGCTTAAGTGCCTGAATAATTTGTAATCCGCATAGAATTGTAGGCTATGCGGAATATAAATAATTCAATAAAAATCCAGGATTAGTTCAAGGATACTTTTTCAATACATTTCTTTCTTTTTTGACTTCCTGCATAACCACTGTTTAAATATTTTTGAAAACTCGACAGGCTGCCGAGTGAAACAAAACCTAATAAATCTCATTTCATCTTTGACACAGTATTTCACAGAGTCTGCATCAGCTAAAGCAGCAGCGTGGATTGTAAAGAGTCACTTCAAAGAGTCAATTCTTTAGGAATGCTGCCACTACTCACAGCTTTATCACACAAACGACCGCATGCAATGTGTAGTTACTGCACCAGCTATCATTCTACCTCCCCCTCCCCCCTTTTTACTTTCCATTACCATTTGTATTCTGCCAAAGCCCTTACGAGTTCATGGCGGATCACAATTACTGGAAACACCCAGTTAAACATAGTATACTATGAAAATACCTTAAAATATAATCTATAATAATAAAACCCTGGAGCGCGCATGCGCTCTTGAAACTTCGTGATTCTTGGCGCCGTGAGGTGTGCTTCCATGACGAATTTGATTTTCGAACATGGAGGCAGGCCAGAACACGGACCAACTCCCCCCTCGCCGTCACTCACCGCCAGAGTGCCGCCTCACTGCTGCCGCTGATTCAGAGGCGGGGGGGGCACAAGCGCACCTGCCAGCGTCTTCCCTCTTGCTCACCCGCCCACCACTGCTCCTCTCTCGAATGGGCTGGGGGCCATGGGCGGGCGGCTCATAGACAGGAGGCTGCCGAAACGCACCAAGCTTCCTGGGGGGGGAGGGGGGAACGGCAAGCGACAGCGAGGAGGGAGTCGGAGCAGGCCGCAGAGGCTGTTAGTACCTGCAGGCCGCGGCGGCTTCAGGCGGATGTCGGTGGAGGTAAGGGTTGCTGCTGGACATGGGAAGAGGTGCTGATGGACGGGGGGGAGGAAAAAAGGGGGGGAGGCCTGTTGCTGGACAGGAGGGGCAGGAAACGGAAGGGAGGCCTACTGCTGGACAGGGGGAACAGAAAAGAGGTACTGCTGGACAGGGGAAGAGGTGCTGATGGACGGGGGGGGCAAAAAAAAGAAGGGAGGCCTACTGTTGGTCAGGGGGAGTAGAAAGGTGCTCATGGACGGGGGGGGGGCAGAAAAAGGAAGGGAGGCTTACTGCTGGATAGGGGGAGTAGAAAAGAGGTAATGCTGGACAGGGGGCAGGAAAAGGAAGGGAGGCCTACTGCTGGACAGGGGGAACAGAAAAGAGGTACTAATGGACGGGGGGGGGGGCAAAAAAATGGAAGGGAGGCCTACTTCTGGACAGGGGGAGTAGAAAACAGGTGCTGCTGGACAGGGGCAGCAGAAAAAGCAAGGGAGGCCTACTGCTGGACAAGGGGAGCAGGAAAGAGGTGCTGCTGGACAAGGGGGGAGTTAAAACAAAGGGAGAAGGGCTGCTGCTGGATAAGGGGAGAAGTGAAGGGGTAGTGGACACAGGGGAAGAAAAAGGAAGGGAGAATGGACAAGGGGAGCAGGCAAGGGGTGGTGGTGGACAGCCAAGGAAAAAGAAAGACAGAAAGAAAGAAATACAGAAATAGGTTAAGGAGAGAGAGAGAAATAAATAAATACACACATACATATTCTAGCACCCGTTAATGCAGGGGTGCCCACACTTTTTGGGCTTGTGAGCTACTTTTAAAATGACCAAGTCAAAATGATCTACCAACAATAAAATTTTTAAAAAACACAACGTACACTGTACGCATAGAAAATGTTAATTATCATTCCTATTCCAGGGTTTTTCAAAGAGGTCAAAGCAGATGACTCTATGCACTATCACCTCAGTAACAACCATACAAAAATAGACAAATATACCCCCCTCCCTTTTTACTAAACCACGATAGCAGTTTTTAGAGCGCAGGGAGCTGCGCTGAATGCCCAGCGCTGCTCTCGACGCTCATAGGCTCCCTGCGCTAAAAAACTCTATTGCGGTTTAGTAAAAGGGGACCTTAGTGTAAAATACAGACAGCAGATATAAATTCAGACACATTTTGATCACTAAATTTAAAATAAAATCATTTTTCCTACCTTGTCTGGTGATTTCATGAGTCTCTGGTTGCACTTTCTTCTTCTGACTGTGCATCCAATCTTTCTTCCCTTCTTTTAGCCTGTATGCTTCCTCTCCTCCAGACCTCATTCCTTCCCCCAACTTTTCCTTCCTGTTCCCTGCCCTTTCTTTCTCTCTGCCTCCCTTTCTTTTTTTTCTGTTTCTCTTCTTTCCTTCTGTCTCCCTGCATGCCCTTTTTCTTTCTTTCTCCCTGCCCTCCCCCAAGCCACTGCCATCGGGGACCAGGACCCAAACCGCCACCAATAACAGGCCCGAAAGCCGCCACCGCCCCAAGCTCTCCCTGCTTCGGCCGACCAGCATTCCTCTCCCCGACGTCAATTCTGCAGTCGGGGAGAGGAAGGCTGATTGGCCCAAGATCGCGATCGACCTATTGGGGGAAATGCTGCCGGGTCCTGCCTTCGCGGAAACAGAAAGTAGGCAGGACCCGGCAGCAAGAAGAGCAAATGCTTCACTAACCTGTCTCCCGCCTTAGCCCATAGCGAACGCTTGCTTCAGGGCTCTCAACATGTGCGTGCCGGCTTCCCTTCTCTCCCCCCCCCCCCCCAGACATAACTTCCGGTTTCGGAGGGAAGAGAAGGGAAGCCGGCACACACACGTTAGAGCCACGGAGCATAAGTTCGCTATGGGCTGAAATCTCCAAGCTGTTTTTTTTTTAATGTTCAGCAGCGGCGGCAGCAGCAGCAGATGACAGCTGGGCGGACCGCCCAGCTAAAAGGCCCTAGAGAGAACACTGGAGAGGAAGGCTGATCGGCCCGGTAGATCAGGAAGGCAACACGAGTCTATCACGGAGCCCGGGATGGGCTCCGCGATCGACTCGCGATGCCTTCCTGAGCTACTGGTCGATCGCGATCGACGTGTTGGGCACCCCTGCGTTAATGTAACGGGCTTAAAGACTAGTAAAGCATAAATCATAATCAGTTTCAAGATAGAAATTTCTTAAATAAAAATGTTTTTAAAAGCTTTTAAAAGCCGTATAACGAACTTCTGAGCTAATTAAAAACAGTAAGGGCTCCTTTTACGAAGGCGCGTTAGGGCCTTCACGCACACTAGCCGCTACTGCTTCCTCTTGAGCAGGCAGTAGTTTTTCGGCTAGCAAGTGCTATAGCACGCGCTAATCCAGTGCGTGCGCTAAAAACACTAGCGCACCTTCGTAAAAGGAGCCCTAAGTCATTCCAGATAAGAGGTGCCTAATAATAAAAAATATGTATTCCACTGCGTGAATGACCTAATTTGTTTTGGAGAGGGAAATTGAGGGTAGAATGTCTTCCTTAAAGCATGCCCTAATCTACCTATAGATAAGGAGACTAATTCCATCAGATACGATGGTCCTTGACCATATAAAATATTAAAAACTGTCACACAAAAGCTTAAAATGTATTGGCAACTGATGTCATTTAATAAATGTAATTCTGTCATATTTAGAGATCGAAAAGATCACCCTAAATGCAGTATTCTGTACTGTCCGTAGTCTCTTAAGCCAGTGGTTCCCAACCCTGTCCTGGAGGAACACCAGGCCAATTGGGTTTTCAGGCTAGCCCTAATGAATATGCATGAAGCAAATTTGCATGCCTATCACTTCCATCATATGCAAATCTCTCTCATGCATATTCATTAGGGCTAGCCTGAAAACCCGATTGGCCTGGTGTTCCTCCAGGACAGGGTTGGGAATCACTGTCTTAAGCAACCCCTTTGCACACCCCAGATATATTATATTACAAAAATAGCAACCAAATGGTTCGTTATATTCAATTACTGCCTGCAATTTATTTATTTGGTTCGTTTTATATACCATCCTCCCCAACGAGCTCAGAACGGGTTACAGGTTGACACGCATAATGCACAGACAAACATATACAGTACATATGAATATTGTTACATTCTATTTATTTATTTATTTGGTTTTCGAGCCTGTCCTCTCCAGGAGTCCAGAACGGGTTACAGAAAGACATTCACAAAGTTTCGAGGCATACCAATAGGGTACATTCACATTGTATTGCCCTAGAACTAAGGTACGAATAGGGTACATTCACACTTTACTAGAGACAAAGGTAAGGGGTATAGTAGCTTATTCCTAATATATTGGTGGCACAATGTGTTGTACTCAATCTAAGCATATAGAGATGCCATCCTATTGAATTAGAGTTGTGGGGTTTTTGTTGTTAGAGTGCAGTCTCCCTATATTTGAAACAAAGATTCAGTTGACAGCAGTATGCTCTCCCCTGAGCTGGAGATATGGGGCTAGTGGGACGTTCAGCTATTGGGAAGGTACCCATAGGGAACATTGTGTCCTATCTATATGTATCATATATGTGCACAGCACTATATAAATGGCGCTGTTACTATTCTTCACGTATCATTATATCAGAAAAAGACTGTAAAAAGAGCACAACACTTCTGGAGCAACAGCACCACCTGGTGGAAGGAAGAATTCCTCCTTTACCGCATTGAGGTGTAAGAGGTGCATATAAGAAGCACTGAAATTTTGGTGTTTTATTTTTTAAGTAATGACATTCACAATGAATAATACTTAAAACTGTACACTAAATCCAAAGTACATTATATAAAAAGTGCTTTAAAATGGATGTAAACTTAACTTTGAAATTACTTTCATTTTAACTTCAGTGGTTAGAGGTGGGGAAGATAAAGTAAAACCTTTGAACTAGCCTCCACTTAGGACTCTATCCATTTTCTATCTATCTAATTTATAAACACCCCTAGGCTAGGTAAGAGTTTGGGGGGGGGGGGGGGAATAGACAAGATGGAGGATGGTTTAGTGACTGAGTAGGGAGTTAGAGGAGGGACACAAACCCATTCACTTACCCCCCAAAAACTATACAATGGACTACTGGCCACTCAGGCAGCGAAGATAGACAACCAAGTCTCCAACCTATTGACAACAACCCCAGACTACAAGATGTTCAGAAAGGAAATAAAAACTATACTCTTCAAGAAATCCCTTAATAAAGCTTAATACCATGATAAAGCTTAACCCCTCTCTTACCATCCCCTCCCTAACCCCAGATCCTACTTTTCCCTCTCTTGGAAACCTTCTCTGATCTAACGTTGTAACCCTTCTTCCATAACTCTTTTTGTAATCCGCTTTGAACCGAAAGGTAATGGCGGAATAGAAATCTGTAATGTAATGTTATCTGAGTTGGAGGTCAGTGCATGAGTAGGTGATTGGTTGGAGTAGGGGGTGAGAGCGTGGGGAGGATGCAGGGATCCCAATTTAGAAATCCCATTTCTAGGGTCCCAAACTTAGGGATCCCCCATGTTTTGGAGGTAAATAAATATATACAGTATATAGATATTTTTTTCAACCATTTAACATCTATATGTTCACAAAATATATGAATGAAAGGGAATTTCAGCAATAACTTGTACAAGAACACTAAAGAACTCCAAAAGACTGGAAAAGAAAAAAAAAATTTTGGCCAAAATTAGTCCACAAGAGTCAAAAAGATAAAGAATTTTTACTAAAGGAAAAAAGTAATTAAACATGAGACAGGTAAAGAAACCTAATAACCACAGCACTTCCTTCTTCACTAATTCCTCCCTCCTTTGCAATTATAAATTCAAGCTGTTATTTTAGGTCAAAGAAAATATTCAAACACCTACAGTACAGGAAAAATTTAAGAGAAACATAGTTTCCAGAGTAAAAACTCTAGACCTAAGAACCAAGAATTACCTCCTCCTTTTCTGAGTGTCTAAAAAAATCAGGAAATATTTCCTGGTGGTAAATTGTTTACAGGTTCGATTGAAACATAGAAATATGATGGCAGATAAAAGCCAAATGGCCCATCCAGCCTGCCCATCCGCAGTATTCACTATCTCCTCCTCTTCCTAAGAGATCCCATGTGCCTGTCCCAGGCTTTCTTGAATTCAGGCACAGGGGTCCTTTTATTAAGCCGTGCTAGCGGGGTTAGCACGTCGGACAATTCATCACGCGCTAACCCCCGCAGCCGGCTAAAAAAATGACGCCTGCTCAATGCAGGCATTAGCAGCCAGCGCGGCAGGCGATTTAACGCACGGTATTACACGCGTCAAACCCCTACCGCAGCTTGATAAAAGGACCCCACAGTCTCTGTCTCCACCATCTCTTTCGGGAGACTGTTCCACGCATCTACCACCCTTTCTGTAAAAAAGTATTTCCTTAGATTACTCCTGAGCCTATCACCTCTTAACTTCATCCCATGCCCTCTCAGTCCAGAGTTTCCTTTCAAACGAAAGAGACTCAACTCATGCACATTTATGCCATGTAGGTATTTAAATGTCTCTGTCATATCTCCCCTCTCCCGGCTTCCCTCCAAAGTATACAGATTGAGATCTTTAAATCCCCATATACCTTATGACGAAGACCACACATCATTTTAGTAGCCTTCCTCTGGACCAACTCCATCCTGTTTATATGTTTTTAAAGGTGCAGCCTTCAGAATTGTACACAATATCCTAAATGAGGTCTCACCAGAGTCTTATACAAAGGAAGGCATCAATACCTCCTTTTTCCTACTGGCCATACCTCTCTCTATGCAACCTAGCATCCTTCTAGCTTTCGCTGTCACCTTTTCAACCTGTTTGGCCACCTTAGGATCATCACATACAATCACACCCATCGTCTGCTTATGATACCTTCTCCGTCACATGTGACAACAGTGACCCTGCCAAGGCTAGTAAGGCTCCGGCAGCTGAAGGAAAGAGAAATTGCCTGCCAATTTTGTACTCGGTTACAAGAAGATTAAGTGCAAATTCACAAGGTGTCTGCCAATCGTGCCTGAGGTGGAACCTTTGATATCTAGGACTGTTTCATTCGTTTGGGGAAAAAAAAAATGTTTTTAAAATCCAGATTAGTGGGTTCACATTGTTACATGTGAAACTGAACTGGATCCAGCCCAGTAGCAGCTGGGAAAGGGTGTTTACCTACGAATACTTAAAAGGATTTTGAAGCAAGGAGGCCACTAGGCCACACCTTCACTTATATACTGCCATCCTACATATCCTAAATATGTCGTCATACGTGACAAAACCACCATACATCATTTGATTGGCTGCTGCACACCACTTAGGATATGACGGCCATAGACTGTACAAAACTTAAATGGTTTTGGAATTAACTTATTTTGGAAACAAATCCCATCTTAACTTGGCTGCAGGTGAATGGCAAACACACTTTTTATCTCATCTTTTTTTTTTTTTTGTTTCTTGTAAATTACCACTCATCCCTTCTCCCTACTCATCCCATGGACAGATCCCGGGGAAAGTATAAGGTTTATCATAAAAATAGTATGTGTGGCCATGCCCAAGTCCTTGCCCCGGCCACGCCCCCAGTTCCACCCCCCAGCCCTAGCTTCGCCCCTCCCCTAGGCGGTTGCTTGCCAGAACGTATGCAGGTAAGGCTAGACTCAGTTAGGTCTTTGACCTAAGGGCCGCCGTGGGAGCGGACTGCTGGGCACGATGGACCACTGGTCTGACCTAGCAGCGACAAGTCTTATGTTCTTATGTGTGCAGTCAGGGCCATAGCAAGCTGTAATTTCACCCCATGATCTATCAGACTTTCAGTTGTGAGTTTTGTACTTTATTCAAAATTAAAAATAGTTTCAAGTTTATTAAAATTTTGATAAAACACAAATCAAGGCTTCTAAGCATTTTACAATTTGTATTAAA
Organism: Geotrypetes seraphini; assembly: GCF_902459505.1. Lineage (NCBI taxonomy): Eukaryota > Metazoa > Chordata > Amphibia > Gymnophiona > Dermophiidae > Geotrypetes > Geotrypetes seraphini. The sequence continues at coordinate 8,344,972 of NC_047098.1, read as the reverse complement.
AAGGGGGAGACAATTAACAAACAAATTCCCACTAAACAGTACTTGACCAACGTAAAACAATAGTAAAGTTGGGAGAACTACAAACTAAAACTAAATAATATATAAAAGGTAAACCACAATAGGGAAGCTAGGGGATCAGGATTATCGAACAACTCTGGCTACTTAACAGTCCTATAAAACACACACTTCCCACTTATCTTAAAGTGCAAATACTATTCTAAGTACATAGGAATCGGCCTCAGTAACGGAGCCTACGCGTAGTCGTAGTCAATGACTGGGGTATTCAGCGTAGTTTGTTTTCGCTCCTTTTTCTCCAATCATTGGCCATATTCCCGTATATTTATTACAGAATATCCAATTTCTTCAATTTTAATTATTAAAAAATTCTAATAGTTTAAATCTATAGTTTATTTATTATATAAGTTTTCTTTTTTTAACAGCTCACATTAAAATGTTTTTTAATTATTTTTATTGTATTAACATACTCTCATTTCTAAGTGTATTTGCACTATTTCAGCTCTAGAAAGACTACCATATCAAAACTTTGTCTTTTTTTCAATTATATATAGCGGAAGACATAATAAGTGCTATTCAAAGATCACTTAGCTTTTTTATCAGCGCTTGTATTTCAAAGAAATACAGTCCTATGCATCTTTAGATTTCCCTTAAATTTATCTACATTTTTTTCTGCCCTGATATAAAGAGGTAAGGAGTTCCATATCGTAGGGGCCGTAGCTGCGAATGAAGTGGCCCGATGTGTGCTAATGATTTTCAAGGATGGTGTATGAAGAAGACGCTGAGAGGAGGATCTTAGGACTCGTGTAGCTTCATGTGGGATAAGAAGTTTGTGGATAAAGGCCGGTTCTTTAGAGTTTTGAGACTTGAAAGACAGGATGGCTATTTTATATACGATACGGTGTGGAATTGGTAGCCAGTGAGCAGTTTTTAATAGGGTCAAATTTTTTCCTGTTTGTGATCATTTTTATGGAGGTATTTTGTATCAATTTTAGGCAATGAATATCTTTTTGACAAATACCCTTATAGAGTGCATTACAATAATCGAGCTTAGATATGATAAGAGAATGAATTAATTGTTGAGAGATTGAGGGTCCAGAATGTGATTTTGAAGTGTTTGAGGCTTGTGCAGATGAGGACGGAGCTGAGACATTGGTGGAATGAGGCATTATGACATCACAATCTGAGCTCTAGAATGTTGCTACTTAGGATTTGAAAGCGTTTGAGGCTTGTGCAGATGAGGACGGAGCTTAGGCATTGGTGGAATGAGGCATTATGACATCACAATCTGAGCTCTAGAATGTTGCTACTTAGGATTTTGAAGTGTTTGAGGCTTGTGCAGATGAGGGCGGAGCTTAAGCATTGGTGGAATGAGGCATTATGACATCACAACCTCAGCTCTAGAATGTTGCTACTTAGGATTTTGAAGTGTTTGAGGCTTGTGCAGATGAGGGCGGAGCTTAAGCATTGGTGGAATGAGGCATTATGACATCACAACCTCAGCTCTAGAATGTTGCTACTTAGGATTTTGAAGTGTTTGAGGCTTTACAGATGAAGATGGAGCTTGCAGGAATGGGGCGGGGACAGGAAAATAACTCTCCGGGATGGGAAAATGAGTTCCTGCGGGGACGGGAAAAAATTTCTCCCTGTGTCATTCTCTAGTGCAAATGTCTAAATGTGTGGCTTTCTACCATCAGCTTAACACCATGCAAGGCACAAAGGTATAAATATATGCAGATTTTATGTATAGAAAACTTGCAGTTAACAGGAGGAGGAACATGCTTTCAAAGGTTTTGCAGTAAGCGTGGCTCTTGTGCACATATCCAGAAAAAAAAACCTGAAGTGTCAGCACATAGCAATGCTGGTTTTTCTGTGCCTGAATACGAGCATCACAAAAATTACTTACCAATGGAATTTGGCACATATTAGGTACAGAAAAACAGGCGCGGACACGTACATGTTTGTTACTTCCCGTCTGCCTTTAAACCTTGCAGAAGCTTCCTTCTTCTTGTAAAAGAAGACAAAACCAGCAATTAAATGTGGAAAAAAAAAAGATAGGAAATCCTCTCCTCTAAACCTTTTACACCGCCACAAACCTGGTGGAAAAATGATCTCGTTGTGCGCAGAACATAAGGACTCAAAATTGAATGAAATACGCTCTGCCTTGCACCAAATATTTGAATGAGCTCATTACCAGGCACTTTAATAGAGCGGGTGCCCATGAAGAGTGGGACTTGGGGGTGATTGTATGTGATGATCTTAAGGTGGCCAAACAGGTTGAAAAGGTGACGGCAAAAGCTAGAAGGATGCTAGGTTGCATAGGGAGAGGTATGGCCAAGTAGGAAAAAGAGGTATTGATGCTTCCGTATAAGACTAGTCTCAGTTAGGGTGCTGGTCTTTGACCAAGGGGCCGCCGCGTGAGCGGACTGCTGGGCACGATGGACCACTGGTCTTATGACTCTGGTGAGACCTCATTTAGAATATTGTGTACAATTCTGGAGGCCGAACCTTCAAAAAGATATAAAAAGGATGGAGTTGATCCAGAGGAAGGCTACTAAAATGGTGTGTGGTCTTCGTGATAAGGCATATGGGGGACAGTCTTAAAGATCTCAATCTGTATACTTTGGAGGAAAGGCAGGAGAGGGGAGATATGATATAGACGTTTAAATATCTACGCAATATAGATACGCATGAGTCACGTCTCCTTCATTTGAAAGGAAGCTCTGCGATGAGAGGGCAAAGGCTCCGGACTAATCTAAGGAAATACAGAAAGGGTGGTACATGCGTGAAACAGTCTCCCAGAAGAGGTGGTGGAGACAGAGTCTGTGTTTGAATTCAGAAGGGCCTGGGATAGACATGTGGGATCTCTCGGAGAGAGAAAGAGATGATGGTTAATGCGGTTGGGCAGACTAGATGGGCCATTTGGCCTTTATCTAAACTAAACTAAACCTTGGGTTTATATACCACACCATCTCCACGAATGCGGAGCTCGGCACGGTTTACAGGAAGAAAGATGAGAGAGGAACTACAGTGGAGAGATTAAAGAGTTAGGTGTAAAGGGGGAAGCTGAGAGGCCTAAGAGGGGGGAAGTGTTACAGTTTTGAGAATAGCCAGGTTTTTAGGTGTTTGCGGAAGAGTTGGAGGGAGCTTGAGGTTCGGAGAGGGGAAGTGAGGTTATTCCAGATCTCAGTGATTCTAAAGGGGAGGGATGACCCAAGTTTGCCTACATGGGAAATACCTTTTATGGAAGGGAAGGATAGTTTAAAAATTTGGGAGGATCTGGAGGAAGTAGGGGTTGGGGAGTTCCAGGATAGAGGGATAACGGCAGGAAGGATGCCATGTAGGATCTTGTAGGCCAGACACGCACATTTGAAGTGGATCCTGGGGATTACTGGGAGCCAATGGAGCTTAGACAGGAGTGGTGAGACGTGATCAAATTTGCTTTTCGCGAAAACAAGCTTAGCTGCGGCGTTCTGAATCCGCTGAAGTCTGTGGAGGCTTTTCTTGGTTAGGCTGAGGTAGATAGAATTGCAATAATCCAATCTGGAGAGGATGATGGATTGTACTAGGACTGAGAAGTGTTTTTGGTGAAAATAGGGTCTGACTTTCCTTAGCATGTGAAGGCTGAAGAAGCATTTCTTCACCAGGGATTGGAGATGTTCGTTGAAGGATAGAGAAGAGTCTAAGGTGACACCCAGAACTTTGCTTGAGAACTCGAGCTGTAATGGGGGGCCGGAGGACAATGGGATGGAGGAAGGTAGATGGTCTAATTTTGGGCCGAGCCAAAGGAGTTTTGTTTTGGACTCGTTTAGTTTATCTGCCATCATGTTTCCATGTTCTATGAGTGTATCCAATAAAACACAAGCGTACCCGGCAGGAAGAGTGTGGGAAAACGCGGGTTGCTTTGTGCATTGGCTCCCAGGATCACAGGGCTCTGGAAGTTGTCTGGGTGCAAGTAAGGGATTGCTTTGCTAAGTGAGTTAAGAGGGGATGTTAAAAAGAAGAAAGTGATCCTGGAGCAGTTGCAAATGGCGGCTCCTGCTGCTGGATCCCAACCCCAGTTCCAACTGTGCTGAAGGAGAGCATTGGGACAATAAAAAAATAAAAAGATGATTCTGCCGTTTTCTTTTTTTTTACCTGTCCTCCAGAACAATGTCACCGCTGTTATCTTTATGGCTTTTGGATTACTATCTGTCCTTGCTCATTTCCTATAAAAGGGTCCAAATTCTGTTTCCTTGTTGATTTATGCATGCATTCATGAGAAAGCAAAGTTGCAGTGCATGAAACACATAACTCTTCCTTTGTTATGGCCTCAGCATAGTCTCCGCTCACTGCCCGAATAACTCAAGATCCTCACAAATTCAGCACATTCCATACTCTCCACTTTAAATCATCTCTACGGGATAGGAAACTGAATATATGAGAGCAAGATTTAAAGCACCATGGATCACCTGCTGTATTCAGTCTCCTTTCCTGTTGATCATTTTTATTTGCATTTTTTGTTGGGGTTTTTGGTTGGTTTTTTTTTTTAGCAGACTTCATTGTTGAGTCTCGGGTTGGGGTGGTCGGATATAATCCTTCCCCTTTTCCATTTTGTACAAGTTTCAATCTTAGCTAACACACTGATAGAGGAAGGAGGACCGTTTTTAGCTCATAAACCAAGATGCCCTTTGATTTTCAGCACCTGTATTAAGGGGTGCAACTAGGAAAATCACCCCAAGACCCTGAAAGTCCCAAGCCTAGCTGAAGGTGAAAGAGGAAATGCATGCTGGTGCTCCTACCCAAATTTCTGCCCTTAGTCCCAGCCAATGTTCCCTCTAAGGATTGATGAGGTGTGTGCAAAAAAAAAATATGCATGAGCGAAAAGTTACATACTCCACAAATTTATGAGCAGGCGCGGAGGACGCATTTTTAAACAAATGTAGTTTATCCTTGTACTCCTTATGTAATTTTAATCATCTATGGATATGTTTGTATGTTTATTGTTCAAATGGTTTTATTTATTTCCCCAAATTTATTTTTGTTATACGCATTGAAAATATTTGATATTGCGTTTAAATCAAAATCTCAATAAACTTGAAACGAGTGCCCGTGAGATTGTGGGAGGGTTAAATACTCAAAACTTAGAAGAATAACAATTTACTTAAAGTTTTTGCTACGCCAGCTTTCTGGTATCTTTACATACAGTGGCGTACGTAGCATATGTAACACCCGGGGCCCATCATTTTTTGGCAGCCCCCCCCCCATCTGTAAGAAAAACATGATTTTTAGTAACAAACCACACGTCACACATGAGTACCTAGGAAAAGGCAGCATCTTACATATTGCAGTGAGCAGTACATCAATACACCCATTGTAAAACTAAACAAGCCAGACCAGCACAGATCAATCCTACACCGTCAATCCCAACAGAAAACCATGTCTTTCGAACACACAGAACACAGAAAACACCTTCGCCTAGTATCAAATATGTCATCACAAACTAACCCCTCACTCTTTTACAAACTGTAGTGTGGATTTTAGCCACAGTGGTAACAGCCCTGACGCTCATAGAATTCTGAGCATCAGAGCTGCTACCACCACAGCTGGCGCTAAAAAACGCTCCACAGTTTTGTAAAAGGGGGGATAAAATAGAAATACACAGCTTCAACACTCTAGCTCAGAGGTGCCCATACTTTTTGGGCTTGCGAGCTACTTTAAAATGACCAAGTCAAAATGATCTACCAACAATAAAATTAAAAAACACAAAGCACACTATACACTGAGAAAATGTTAATTATCATTCCTATTCTGGGTTTTTTTCAAAGAGGTCAAGGCAGATGACTCTATGCATTGTCACCTCAGTAACAACCATACAAAAATAGACAAATATACCCCCCATCCTTTTTATTAAACCACAATAGCAGTTTTTAGCGCAGGGAACTGCGCTAAATGCCCAGCGCTGCTCTCGACACTCATAGGCTCCCTGCGCTAAAAAACACTATTGCGATTTAGTAAAAGGGGGCCATAGTGCAAAATATAGACAGCATATATAAATTCAGACACATTTTGATCACTAAATTTAAAATAAAATCATTTTTCCTACCTTGTCTGGTGTACCTTCATGAGTTTCTGGTTGCACTTTCATCTTCTGACTGTGCATCCAATCTTTCTTCCTTTCTTTCAGCCTGTATGCTTCCTCTCTTCCAGACCTCATTCCCTCCCCTTTTTCTTCCTCTCTCCTTGCCCTTTCTTTCTTTTTTTTCCTCTTGATGCCCCCTTTCTTTTTTACTGTTTCCCTTCTGTCTCCCTGCCTGCCCCCTTTCTTTCTCCCTACCCTCCACAAAGCCACTGCTGCCACCATCGGGGAAAACAGGCCCCAAAGCCACCGCCGCAACCATCGGGGGAAACAGGCCCCAAAGCCATCACCGCGACTGCCGCAAGCTCTCTCTGCTTCCCACCGGGCCGACCAGCATTCCCCCGATGTCAATTCTGCCGTCGGAGAGGAAGTTCCGCCCAGCCAGGCAGCGATTAGCTGGCCCGAACTTCCTCTCCGACTGCAGTCTTAGGGCGGGTGCACAGCCGGGGCGGACCGCCCCCCCTTGGTAGGACACTGAAGACGTGGCAGCGGCTCCTCTCACGAATCCCCACCTGTGTGGGAAGTCCGATGCAGTCGGGGATCTTGAGAGGAGCCACCGCTGCATCTTTTAACTTTAAAATACAGGCCGCCGCCGCCACCGCTTCCTCTCACCTCCTCCTGCCCTCGAGTGAGCGACAGAGGAAAGCGTATGAGCGACGCCACTGAAAATAGTGAGCGATCGCTCATGCGCTCACCTTAGAGGGAACACTGGATCCCAGCATGTCTAACCCAAACCCTAAATATCTTAACCAAAAAAGAGACCAATTATGCCCCCTAAACCAAGGGTGGACAACCACAGTCCTCGAGGCAAGAGCAAGAAAGTTAAGAACATAAGCAGTGCCTCAGCTGGGTCAGACCAGAGATCCATCATGCACAGCAGTCCGCACACATGGCAGCCCATCAGGTCCAGAACCTATATAGTAATCCTCTATCTATACCCTTCTATCTCCTTTTCCTTCAGGAAATCATCTAATCCCTTCTTGAACCCCAATAACATACTCCAGGTGTCCACCACCCTTTGGGTGAAGAACTTCCTAGCATTGGTTCTGAATTCCTCCCCTCTTAATTTTTCGGAATGCCCTCTCGTTCTTGTAGTTTTCGAAAGTTTGAAAAATCTGTCCCTCTCCACTTTCTCTATGCCCTTCATGATCTTTTATAAGTCTCTATCATGTCCCCTCTAAGTCTCCGCTTTTCTAGGGTAAACAGCCCCAGTTTCTCTAATCTTTCAGCGTATGAAAGATTTTCCATACCTTTTATCAATCGTTTTTGTTTAAAATTTCAGGTCCCCCTACATTCATGGTGACAAATGTATATGAACTGTTTTCTTAGAACCATCAGCTCTCAACACCCTTATTCACTCTCTCGTTATATCTAAATTGGATTACTGTAACTCTCTCTATAAAAACATCACGCAGAAGCAAATAAGACGATTGCAGCTAATCCAGAACACTTCCATAAAAATAATTACAAATTCAAAAAAATTGGAGCATGTAACCCCTCTTCTACGAAATGCTCATTGGCTCCCTCATCAACATGGCATAACCCAGTGGTCTCAAACTCAAACCCTTTTAAATAAACCTGAGAAAATGAGGATGAACTCTTCCGCGCGCGCGCAATGCTAGACTTTCCCCTCAGCCGGTCTTTCTGGAATTCCCGCTCCTTAGACCGCACCTGGCTGAAGCTCCTCCCCCTGCGCGGCCGTCGGCGGGGCTCTAGGACCCGGGAAGGGAGAGGTGAGGCGAACTTTTGCTCCTCCACGCCTCGGACTTCCTCCGCCTGCGATGTCACGGCTGCTCGGTGAGGAGGAGAAACATAAAGGAAGACGGAGGCGTTTCGCGTTTCCAGAAGGAAGGGCCGCGGCAGTGCGAGCTCACAGGAGGGCCGGAGGGCGCGAAAGACAGCGCGCGGGCGCCGTAGGGGCTGCAACCTGGGACGCAGGTGAGGAGAAGGGGAGGGGGGTCGGGCGCGCGAGGTGGTGTGTGGGTGGGCGGGCCGCGAGGAGCCCAGGTGTGCGCGTGAGGGTCATATGGGGCGCGCGGGCGCTGCGAAGAGCGCAATCTGGGATCCAGGAGGGGGAATCGGGCGTAAGCACCGCGCTGCAGGAGGAGCCGCCCTGGGCCCTTCTCGCCTCTTTTCTTTCTTCCTTAAGTTCTCTCCCATTCATCGAAGTTTCTTCCTCCCTCTCTTCCCCCCCCTCCCCCTCCCCAGAGAAACCGTGATTTGAAACAGGAACAATTAAATTCTAGTTAGTTTCGATTTCTTGCCATCCTATTTTGCTCCTGGTTCGTTGTGAACTTATTCCACTCTTGGGTTCCGATTTCTTTCTTTGCTACGTTAATCAGCGCTTTAAAAAACCAAAAAACAACCCAGGTCTTCTATGGTGTTACTTCCACAGTTAAGAAATGCAGCAGGTTGGCCGCTTATCCTCTTTCTTGAAACGTGAAAATATAGCCAGGACTGTTGTAGAAGGGGAGAAGGCCTTATGGCGTTGTGTTCCTTAAAAATGAACATAGAAATACAAACTTGGCTGTTACCTTTAAGACTCTGAATTCTAGTTCTTTTCCCTCTTACCTCGTGTATTAGTCGGTCTGTAAGTCTATTTGGTTAACCCATTATTCTAAACTAGTCTTTAAGCCCATTACATTAACGGGTGCTAGAATATATGTCTGCCTTTCTTTCTGTCTGTCTCACTCCCTGGCACCCTTTGTCTGTCTGTCTTTCTGTCTCTCTCCCTACCCCTGTCTGTTTCTTTCTGTCTCTCTCCCTCCCACTGTCTTTCTTTCTTCCTTCCTCTCTCCCTACTTCCCTGTGCAGCAGCCACAGCATTCCCTCTCCCTCCATTTCCCTGTGCAGCAGCATTTTTTCCCCTCCCCTCACTTCCCTGTACAGCAGCCACAGCATTCCCTCTCCCTCCATTTCCCTGTGCAACAGCATTTTTTCCCTCCCCCCCACTTCCCTGTGCAGCAGCCACAGCATTCCCTCTCCCTCCATTTCCCTGTGCAGCAGCATTTTTTCCCTCCCCCCCACTACCCTGTGCAGCAGCCACAGCATTCCCCCTCCCTCCATTTCCCTGTGCAGCAGCATTTTTCCCTCCCCCCCCACTTCCCTGTGCAGCAGCCACAGCATTCCCTCTCCCTCCATTTCCCTGTGCAGCAGCATTTTTTTCCCTCCCCCCCCCCCACTTCCCTGTGCAGCAGCCACAGCATTCCCTCTCCCTCCATTTCCCTGTGCAGTAGCAGGATTTCTCCATCCCCCCCTACACTTCCCACGGTCTGGCCGGCTCCCTTGCCAGAGTTATTTTTAAGTTTAAAGGTGCCGCGGCGGATCCTCTCACGATCTCCTGCATCTGAAGTGTTCTCTGACCCAGGTGCGGCTCGTGAGCGGAGCCGCGGCGGCACCTGTAAACTGAAAAATAACTCCGGCAAGGGAGCTGGCCAACTGGCAGTTCAATGAGAGCCACAGCTTCAAAACGGAGCCCTCTGTCGGACACTCTCCTGCCACCGCAACCGCCACTCTCCTGCCAGTCCTCTAAGCAGACCGCCATTGACAGAGCTGCACGCTTGCGCGCCTCCAGCCAGCGCAGGCACCGTGAGGGCTGGCACAGAACCACACCTCACGGCGCCAGGAATCACGAACTTTCAACAGCGCACGCGCGCTCTACTGTTTTATTATTATAGATTTTATATTGTATGTCTTCGGGCTCCTTTTACGAAACTGCGTTAGCGGTTTAACGCGCTTAATAGCTTGCGCTAGCCGCTACCGCCTCCTCTTGAGCTGGCGGTAGTTTTTCGGCTAGCGCAAGGGTTAGCGCGTGATAAAAAGTCGCGTGCGATAAAAGGAGCCCTAAATGTATGGTTTTTTAAAAAAAATCTATTTTGTACCTCGCTTAGTAAAACTAAATTAAAGATTCATCAAACTAAAATGAAACTTGAAGCTGACAAGGAAGTTGTGGGAAGAAAAGAGGGGTGTGGAGGGGGAAGTTTGGCATCTGGGTTACTCTTCAGCGTTCATGCAACAAAGAAAGTTATGACAGATTCAAAACAGCAGATCTGGAATTGCAGTTCTTTTTTTATATGTATATAATTCTTTATTAATTTTGAAATTTAAAATAGCACATACATGAATACATTACAGAATATATTTAAAAAATAGCACTTACAACTTTCAATAAAATATATAAATAATATTTTCACACACTCCCTTCCTATTTCCGTATAATCAAGAAAACAATCCCAATATAATATTACATTACATTACATTAGAAACATAGAAATAGACGGCAGATAAGGGCCCATCTAATCTGCCCACCCCAATGACCCTCCCCTACCTTTCTCTGTGAATAGATCCCACGTGTCTATCCCTTTTGGCCTTAAAATCAGGCACGCTGCTGGCCTCAATAACCTGAAGTGGAAGACTATTCCAGCGATCAACCACCCTTTCAGTGAAAAAGAATTTCCTGGTGTCCCCGCGCAGTTTCCCGCCCCCTGATTTTCCACGGATGCCCCCTTGTTGCCGCGGGACCCTTGAAAAAGAAGATATCTTCTTCCGCCTCTATGCGGCCCGTGAGATACTTGAATGTCTCGATCATGTCACCCCCTCTCTCTGCGTTCCTCGAGTGAGTACAGCTGCAACTTAGTGACTTCTATTCCGCCCATACCTTGCAGTTCAAGGCGGATTACAAAAGAGCTAACTGGACATTTCCAGTAACGTTACAATTGCATTTTTGGTTACAAAAGAGGTAAAGATAGATGGATATTTCCAGGAGAACTTGCAAATTAGATAGCAAGATGACTGGACATTTCTAGGTAATATTACAAATAAGATTACAATTAAGAATTCTCGACATTTCGAGGAAGCATTACATTTTAGGGATCTGTATTCTGGGTTGATATTTTAAGGAGGAAGAGATTACCAAAGTGGAGGCTTTGGGAGGGGAATTTATCAGGGAGGAGAGGGAAGAGGGGGAGGGTTAACATAGAAACATAGAAGATGACGGCAGATAAGGGCCAAGTATGGGATATTTGCAATATACTTGTAATGTTGGGTGGGGGGGCCACAAAAATGCATATATATCTTGCTATGTGCGTGTTAAAAGGCATTCTTCAGATGTGTTCATTAAAACCATATACCGACAGGACTGGGGCTGCCAATTGCTTGGTGTAAGTTAAAAAGTTTTGCGTGATTTGCTGATAACTCTCCATCCGCCCATGATAACATAAGATAACATAAGATAAGCAATGCCTCCACTGGGTCAGACCTGAGGTCCATCATGCCCAGCAGTCCGCTCACGCGGCAGCCCAACAGGTCCAGGACCTATGCAGCAATCCTCTATCTATACCCCTCTATCCCCTTTTCCAACAGGAAATTGTCCAATCCTTTCTTGAACCCCAGTACCGTACTCTGCCCTATTACGTCCTCTGGAAGCGCATTCCAGGTGTCCACCACTCGTTGGGTAAAGAAGAACTTCCTAGCATTCGTTTTGAATCTGTCTCCTTCCAACTTTTCCGAATGCCCTCTTGTTCTTTTATGTTTTGAAAGTTTGAAGAATCTGTCCCTCTCTACTTTCTCTATGCCCTTCATGATCTTGTAGGTCTCTATCATGGCTCCTCTGAGTCTCCTCTTTTCCAGGGAGAAGAGCTCCAGCCTCTCCAATCTTTCAGTGTATGAAAGGTTTTCCATGCCCTTAATCATTCGTGTCGCTCTCCTCTGGACCCTCTCAAGTATTGCCATATCCTTCTTAAGGTACGGTGACCAATACTGAACACAGTACTCCAGGTGTGGGCGCACCATTGCCCGATACAACGGCAGGATGACTTCTTTTGTTCTGGTCGTAATACCATTTTTAATAATACCCAACATTCTGTTTGCCTTCTTCGCGGCTGCTGCGCATTGCGCCGTTGACTTAATTGTTGTATCCACCAGAACACCCAAATCTCTTTCAAGGTTACTTTCCTCTAATACTAATCCCCCCATTTGGTAGCTGAACATCGAGTTTTTTCTCCCTATATGCATGACCTTGCATTTCCCTACATTGAATTTCATCTGCCATTTATTCGCCCACTCCTCCAGTTTGTTTAGGTCCCTTGATGATTCTTATGACATGCACCTATGACTTGTGTGCAACAACTGATCAGATAGTATTTCCATGGACTTCATTCGCATGCTGAGTTTTTGGAGCATCGCTTGCCGTTTAGAAATCAGAACACTTAACCACCGCTGCAACAGTAATGATACACATTTTACTTTTGACAAATTCCGCACTGCTAAAAATTAAGATCAGCCCTTCCCATCCCAAATTAATCTGTTATGTACAGAAAACACAGCAAGAAAAAGTACTGGATAAAAGGGGGAAAAAAATCCATAATACAATCAAGGCTACAAAAAAAAAATAAATTTAGGGTAGCCACAATTAATATACATGGAAGTATATGGAAGTTTCTCTCATGTATATTTATTGTGAAAACCCAGCTGGATGTAGGGCCTCCAAGTCAAACCTTTCTCAAAGTTCCTACTCACTCATAAGCACCATTACGGATCTGTGCTAATCCCATTCAGACATCACACCGATAAATATACACATAGCAACAGCAGAAAAAGACCATCTTTCTGTACAGCTGTTCCTGCTTAAGACAGATTAAGGTAGCCATTCCCAACCCAGACCTCAGGGCACACCAGATCCCATCAGGTTTTCAAAACATCCTCAATGAAGTGAATCAGTACATGCAAATAAAATCTTTCTCATGCATTTTCATCGTGCATATCCTGAAAACCAGCAGGAAGTTCATGCAGTATTTACCACCAGCGGTCCCAAACACAAACAGAAAGAAACCAGTAGAAGTTAAAAGGCGAACCCCACTGAACTAAAAGTGCATGGCCTTAAAAAGAAACGACGGTGGTGTGGGGTCCACAGATATCCTCGATTTATAACTCCCGCACACCTCACGGATCTCGCTCAATCTGCAGATCCTCATTTTAACTCCTGCGGACCTCGGTGATCCCGCTGGAGAGGGTAAGATGATACATGGGGTGAGCGGGATCCATGAGGCCCATGGGAGTTAACCCCCCCAAAAAAAAAACAACAAACAACCCCCGACAAAAAAGAAGGTACCAGACCTCAGGGTAAAACACCACCAATAAAGTATACGTAAGTGAAGGTTGGCTTTTGACATCTCCTGGAGTTAAAACAAGGGTGACACCAGGAAATACTTCTTCACTGAACGGGTGATTGATCGATGGAATGATCTTCCCCACCAGGTGGTCGAGGCCAGTAACGTGCTCGACTTCAAGAGTCGATGGGACAAACTGGTGGGAGTACTGCGGAGTTACATAGAAAAAGGTCCGCGGCCCATCTAGTCTGCCCACCCTAATGACCCTCCCCTATTTAACTCTGTGCAGAGATCCCACGTGACGATCCCATTTCTTCTTAAAATCAGGCACGCTGCTTGCCTCGATCACCTGAAGTGGAAGTCTATTCCAGCGATCAACCACTCTTTCGGTGAAAAAGTATTTCCTGGTGTCACCGTGCAATTTCCCGCCCCTGATTTTCCATGGATGTCCTCTTGTCGCCGTCGGACCTTTGAAAATGAAGATATGTTCTTCTACCTCGATACGGCCCGTGAGGTATTTGAACGTCTCGATCATGTCTCCCCTCTCTCTGCTTTATAGTAATCTAGGTGACGGTGAAAAACTGTGTACTGTGTGGTCAAGTCTGCAACACTAACAAACTTCGTAAAAGGAAATGAGCAGTGGTTATGTGGCTAAAGTTATATCATTTTTATTTGCAGCCTTCTTTTTCTTTAAAAGCTGAAATTAGGGAAATGATTGCCAACAGCTTTAATGGTACAGTAACATAACATAACTTTATTCTTCTATACCGCCATAATCAGACGACAAGTACAGTACTCCCCCCTTGTAGGTATGTCGGGTTTCACGGTGGGAGGATCGGTGGGGTGCTGCTGCGCAGGGGGATGGGCAAGAGAGGAGAAAATCTGCTGCACAGGGGGAGAGAAAGGAGAGAGGAAGAATTGTTGGAGTGGTGGAGAGGAAGGAAGAGATGAAACAGGCAGAAAGGGGTGAGAGGGGGAGATATCCTCCATATGGTGGAGGGGAGACGTGCATGCAGAAGAGAGGGAGAAATGTTGGGCAAAGGGTGGAGGGCGGGGATGGAAAGGAGAGATGCTGCATGGAGGGGAATAGCGAGGTTTGGCACAAGGCAGGGGAGAGAGAGATGGTAGACGGTGGGAAAGAAACAAATGTTGGATATGACGGTAGAAAGTAGAAAAAAAAAATTATTTTCTGTTTTGTGATTATAATATGTCAGATTTGAAATGTGTATCCTGCCAGAGCTGGTGTTAGCAAGCATGAGCTAGGTCCTAACAGAGAGTATTTTTTATTTTATTCATACCACAGCACCGGCGTGGGGTTGGAGAGGTCAAAGTGGGGTGGAGTGGGTGAAAAGACTAAATGGTGACGTTCCCTTATGTGTATAGGGCTACAAAATAAACCTGCCAGGATGTTTGAAGAAAAAAACAACAACAAATGTCCAATTGGACAAGAAAAATGAATTAAATCGATTCAATAGGCTGAATCGAATTAAAAAATTTTTTCCCTGAATCAGGCAGCACTAGCTTAGAGTACCTGATGATTTAAAAAAAAAAAAAAAAAATTTGTACACCGCCCTGAGCTTTTCCAAAATAAGGCAGTATATCGAATGCTCATAAACATAATTATTTAATGTACAGCGCGTTTGTAGGTCTGGAAGTGCTATAGAAATGACTAATAGGAGTAGCAAAGTGATTTTTTTTTTTTTTTTAGCTTGGTGGCTTCTTTCTTCTTGGGTCAGACCAATGGTCCATCAAGCCCAGTAGCCCGTTCTCATGGTGGCCAATCCAGATCACTATTACCTTTGCCAAAACCCAAGGAGTCGCAACATTCCATTCCGAATCCTAAAGAATAGCATGATTCTGGAATCCCAAAGAGTAACAAAAGATTCTGGAACCCCCAAGGAGTAGCAACATTCCATGCTACCGATCCAGGGCAAGCCGTGGCTTCCCCTGTGTCTTTCTCAATAACAGACTATGGACTTTTCCTCCAGGAACTTGTCCAAACCTTTCTTAAAACCAGTTATGCTTATCCGCTCTTAGCACAACCTCTGACAACGTGTTCCAGAGCTTAACTATTCTCTGAGTGAAAAAATATTGCCTCTTGCTGGTTTTAAAAGTATTTCCCTGTAACTTCGAGTGTCCTCTAGTCTTTGTAATTTTTGACAGAGTGAAAAATCGGTCCACTTGTACCCTTTCTGCACCACTCAGCATTTTGTAGATTTCAATCATATCTCCCTTCAGCTGTCTCTTTCCAAGCCGATGCCTTTCTAGAAGATACCCAAACCTGAATCCCCCATTGTCTGTTCCCTGATGAGGAATGTGTACAAGTTTCAAGTTTATTATTTTTCTTGATTAATCGCTTAATCCAATTCTAAGCGATGAACATGTTAAATATAGTCTAATAAGGACAATACAATACAAAACAAACTTTAAATAATAACATTGGGTAAAGGCTAATACATAATATTTTATACTTATGACATAGGGTAAGATAATTGATAAAAAAAAGTAAAACAAAGGAAAAATACATTAGGGGAATCAATTAACACATAGCATAACACAGTAAAATAACATCACCAAATTAAGAACTATTTAATTAAATATTAAAAGCATCTTTAAAAAGAAATGTTTTCAAATTGCTTTTAAATTTTCCTAAATCCTGCTCATTCCGCAGGTAAATGGGAAGATCGTTCCAAGTTTGAGGAGCAGTTACAGAAAAAATAAATTGACGTCTAGTGTTAATAATTTTAAGTGATGGAATGGTTAATAGATTTTGCTCATTAGACCTCAAAGTTCTATTTGAATGATAAGGAATTAAATGTTTAAATATGAATGCTGGGGTCTTATGGAGAAGAGATTTAAAAACAAGTAGACAGAGTTTGTAAATAAATACAATAAAAGGTAAAATATTCTTAGTTTTACTATTTATTTATTTATTCATTCTTTTTTTTTTTTGCATGCCAACATATGCACTTTCCTGCTGCTACTAGTTTTGTAGATTGCTTTTCCGTTTAAATCCAGTGGTATGGCAAGGATTTCTTCCTAGTTAAGGCTAACAAAGGCTTTGCAGAAGTGCTATGTTGACATGGATTGATGTCATTGTGCTGATCCCTGTCTGTGCCAGATGTTCATTTTGATAAGGTACAGTAGATAGATGGTGAGATAAGGAAAATTGCTTGAGTATGTGAATAAATTCAGGTAAACCATTCTGAGCTCCCTGGGGAGAACGGTGTAGAATAAAAATGCATCCTTGTTGTCTTTCCAATTTTGGTGGGGTTCAGTTGGGGAAATATGAGGCGGCCATAATGGAGACGAGAGGTAAAGGGGCCAAATTTAGATCCTTTTGGGCACCCAAGAGTTTGCCGACAGTAATTGAATTATAGTGAAAGAATGGAGATGTGTGCATGTAGATATGGGTCGATGTTGGTTTTTTACCCTCTGCAAATGGGATGGGTTGGGGGGGGGAGGGAGTTTTATTTCAAGGATTTTGTCTTTTAATATTCTAAACTTTGTGTTAATAGTGTTATGAGCAATTTGTTTAATATTTTTATTGTATGTTACTATACTTCCCCCTCTGTATTCAGGGTTTCGTTAATGGCGGTTTCGATTATTCGTGGTTTTTCGTTCCCTGGCTCTGCCCCCCTAATTTACGTCACAGGACATCGCTGCTCCCGGCGCTGCACAGAGGAAATTGCAGGTCAGGTTATTCGCATTTTTATATCTTTTTGTAGGGAGTTTTTTTTTTACAGATAAACTGCGAATAACATATAAAAAGTTATTTGTGGCTTTTCTGTATTCGCGGCCCTGATGTTCCCCTATCACCGTGAATGCGGAGGGGGAAGTGTATATAAAATTTCGCAACTGGAAAAAAAAAATAAAATACCGTCGCACTGTACATTTGTGCTTCAAAATGATTTGCCACGCAGCTTCTGTGATTCAGCTTTTGTTTTACACGAACCGGAAATTGTTTTCATGGGGAATATTTAACCCCCTTCTTTGCACAGCTGCACTAGCATTTTGTAGTGCCGGCCGCAGCGGTAACGGCTCGGATGCTCCTAGGAGTTCTACCGGCGTCGGAGCTGTTACTGTGGGGGCTTGCGCTAAAAAAAATGCTAGCGCGGCTTTGTCAAGCAGGGGGTAAATGCCACCTTATGCGACGTGGTGGTATGCTGATCTAAGCTTGTCCTTGAGATCTCGGTTGCCCTTGAGATCTTGGAACAGCTTGTGCGGGTTATTCCTGTTGCTGCTGGAACTGAATCAAGATAAAGCGTAAGTCTTGGTGGGAAAAGCAAGAGCACCTGGCCCTGCTTGATCAGTGAAATATAATCTCGGGATTCATTTCAGACTGAGCATGCAGCCTAGAAGCTTTGATCAAATATTAAGCTGGAAGAGTGCGGGTGGATGATGGGATAAGAGTTGCTTCTTCAGGGTGCTGGACTATTTTTTCAGCCTACCATTAATTGAAGGCAGCAGACTGAGAAGCGACATCGGGTAGGGTTACCGGACGTCTAGATTTTCCTGGACATGCCCTCATTTTCGAGGACATGTTTGGGGGTCCGGGTTTTGAAAAGCTTCCTCGAAATCATGTCAGGCAGGAGGGCATGCACGGATGCCCTCCTGCCACACGAGAGCAGGAGGGGGGAGGGAGCGCTAGGGCGGGACTGGGGCATGGCAGGAATGGGTGTGCCTGGAGGCGGTCGGGGGGGGGGGGGGGTCCGGATTTTACTAAAGTAAAAAAATAAAAATCTGATAACCCTAACATCGGGTAATGTGTGATATGCTCTTCTGAAATGGTAGGGGCATGCTGAAAACTAACAGGGGGGCATAGGATAAGCGCGGGACCATCCTCGGTGACCGAACGTGAGCAAGTAAGATGCAGCACATGTTTAAAGCGCTCTACTTGGCTGGTGGCGCTCTACTTGGCTCAACGGTGGGTCCTGAATTGCCAGAATGAGTGGAATGTTGAGTCCCTGTTGCTTCGGGCAGTCGTGGTTAGATTTGTCTGGCCGGCTGCTGTTGTAGTCGGGTGCATCAGAGTCCGCCTGGCAGGCTGAAAGTAATTTGTCTAGCAGGCGTAATTAAAAGGCAGGTGTTCACATAGCAGGTCAGTAGTCTTAAAAGGCTGTGTGTGTTTGAAAATCCTCAAATAGAGAATGACACGGTGACAAAATTCATCACCGTTCCCGTCCCCGCGGATAACCGCGGGAAACCATCTTCATGTCATTCTTTAAGGAGAGAGGGAAGAATCAGAGTATGAATGGCCACAACCACTGACCCGCAAGCTTTGCTTTGAAGAATGCTGGTGTAGAAGGACTGAGGTTGAAACAGACACTACAGAATGACAGTCTCTGGTATCCAGAGCAGATATTGTGACGTCATAATGCCTCATTCCACCAGTGCCTAACAGCCAATCACATCAGTGATGTCACAATGGCTTCATTATCCTTGGCTCCCATAAGAATCAGAGTATGAATGGCCACAACCACCATTGACCCGCAAGCTTTGCTTTGAAGAATGCTGGTGTAGAAGGACTGAGGTTGAAACAGACACTACAGAATGACAGTCTCTGGTATCCAGAGCAGATATGGTGATGTCATAATGCCTCATTCCACCAGTGCCTAAGAGCCAATCACATCAGTGATGTCACAATGGCTCACATAAGAATCAGAGTATGAATGGCCACAACCACTGACCCGCAAGCTTTGCTTTGAAGAATGCTGGTGTAGAAGGACTGAGGTTGAAACAGACACTACAGAATGACAGTCTCTGGTATCCAGAGCAGATATTGTGACGTCATAATGCCTCATTCCACCAGTGCCTAAGAGCCAATCACATCAGTGATGTCACAATGGCTTCATTATCCTTGGCTCCCATAAGAATCAGAGTATGAATGGCCACAACCACCATTGACCCGCAAGCTTTGCTTTGAAGAATGCTGGTGTAGAAGGACTGAGGTTGAAACAGACACTACAGAATGACAGTCTCTGGTATCCAGAGCAGATATTGTGATGTCATAATGCCTCATTCCACCAGTGCCTAAGAGCCAATCACATCAGTGATGTCACAATGGCTCACATAAGAATCAGAGTATGAATGGCCACAACCACTGACCCGCAAGCTTTGCTTTGAAGAATGCTGGTGTAGAAGGACAGAGGATGAAATAGACACTAGAAAATGACACAGGATTATTTCCCGCGGTTATTTGCAGGGACGGGAACAGTGGCGAATTTTGTCACCATGTCATTCTCTAATCCTCAACCATGGGGCATTGGGATATCCATTCACCACCACAGTCGTAGGCTTCCCCTTTGTGGGTATCCTTATTGCCATTTCAATCGGAAAAGCAAAATGTCGGTGATGACAGCCGTGTTGCCGTGTACCACATCTGTCTCGGGTGGTTTCCTCTTCATCAGCACTGCAGTTTACCTTTAAAAGCTTTTAAATCGGTCTGTAAGCTTCTGAAGAGATTTGGCCTTCGGAAGCTTGCAGCTGAGTTCAAAAGTTCCTTAATAACGGTGTTTAATTTTATGGCACATCTCTAGAGGACAGGTGTGTTTGTAATCTTAAATATAGCTGTTGGGTATTAATTGTTATACCAAACCCTGGAGTTTTTAAAAATACTTAGTCAATTATCTTCTGTTTTCGAATTAACATTAGACTGGGGTCAGTGGTTTAAATCTGTTTGATGCTGTGATGATTTGTCGCCCAAACAATTACAGACTTAGGATATGTCCTCATAGGAATTCTGTTTAGTGCATTTTCATACATTGCCTGGTTTTATAGAAAATCTCTTTTTAACCAAGTCTTCACCTTTTTTAATTTTTAATATGGCATCCACAAACGGTATCGGCAAAGTTTAGTGGGGAAACAAATCATTTCCTTTTAACATAAGAGCATAAGAATTGCCGCTGGATGGTCCATCCAGTGGTCCGTCGTGCCCAGCAGTCCGCTCCCATGGTGGCCCTTAGGTCAAAGACCAGTGCCCTAATTGAGTTTAGCTCTACCTGCTTACGTACTGGTTCAGCAGGAACTTGTCTAACTTTGTCTTGAATCCCTGGAGGGTGTTTTCCCCTATTTGAATCCCTGGAGGGTGACATCACGTCCGCACATGTGCAGAGGCCCTCCAGATGGGCCCTGGGATGCCAGTAGGGAGTGCCAGCAGGGAAGAGGGCCGGAGAGAAGGAAGAGGCACTGGCGCCAGCTGATTGCCTACAGAAGTGTTTCTCAACTACTTCAAGCTAAACACTCCTTAAGTCTAACAAATATCAACTGAGTACCCCAACCGGACCTCACTAGGCCCAGAACCCATCCCCTTTACTAACTGTAATGCAATTTTTTTCACTCATTTTTCATATGCACGGCAGATATAAATTCTCAAAACTGACACATTTCAATCACTATATTGGAAATAAAATCATTTTACCTATTGGTGATCCTTTGCAGGCTGCTGTAATTAGCTTTAAAGGTGAGACAGGGAGGCCGGGGGGGGGGGGGAATCGTAGGACGCTAGAGAGAAGGGAGAACCATGCAGGCCTTCGGTGAATCGGGCAGCACTGGCGCTGTACCGCGTAGGGAAGTCAGCTGGCAGCCGCCTCTCTTCCTCCTCAGTGTGCCGCAGCACACTCGGGATCTCGGGAAGCCTCGGCACACAGTTTGAGAGACACTGCCTTACACATTGACAACCGTTTCTCCTTTGACTTTGGGTGCCCCTCCCTTTGCGGCTGCCTAATGGACTGTGACGTTTAGAAGCACGGTTCAGTTTTTCAGCCCACTTGATCTCTTGCTTGTTCCAAGATGAGAGATGGGGATAGTGCCCCCTCTAATAACTTATTCAAAAAAAACTCGTAGCGCCAAAGTTTTTCAGGGGAACAGTGTTGCTGCTTCTGTGTTTCTGGGAGCGCCCAATATTAATCCATCCAGGTATTATATCGGAAGCTAAGCAAAGTTGGATCCTTTCCTAGGGTTAGAGTCTAAGATAGTATAGGATTGCACATTTATTGCTAATTCGTAAGGCTGAGCTATAGTTCAGTTTTAAAGTGATTGAATTTAGCTCACCCATCCAGTGATTTAACGCTTCGTTGGGTAGAGCACCACCTAATTCAGTCCTAAATTGTAGACTGAAGATAACACCTTTTTCAGTAAGGAGGACACATTTGTATTCAGGGTAAGTTTTTAATAGTGGAGGTTACTTGGCAAGACTTTATTTTTGTCAGAAGTTGCCTGGCTGAAGAGATAATAGTATTTGTTGTTTGTTGTTAGTTTTCGAAGAAGGTGTTGCCTGTTAACAGGGTGTGCTTGTACCATGGTGTGTGTTTGTACCAAATTTTTGTTTGTATTTAATAGCAGTATTTCAGGCAGACATTTCTGCATAGAAGTGGTTCTTAATTTGAGAGTACTAAAATTATAATTGGTGCCCATTTTAATAGTTACATCGAGCAAAGGAGTTCCATGAATCTTTTCCTTTTAGCTATATTCCTATTGTTCAGTCCCGTAGGCCGACCATGAGTTCATATATTTTATCATTTCTTTATAATTGGGACACCCTCCCATTTTATGACCTTTTGTAAAGTGCATAAACTTTTGCTTATCTTTTTCTTCTAATTACATTGTTTCCGGGGTTTTCTTTAACACTTAAGGGATGCTTTTACTAAATGGCGGTAGAGGTTTCTACCGCAGGCCGGCAAGGTAAGTGCTCCGACGCTCATAGAAATCTAGAGCACTTAACCTCGCCGACCTGTATTAAAAAACCTCTAGCGCCGTTTACTAGTGGACAGTGTAGTCGTGCGTTTTTGAACATCATTTTGCACGGTTGGTTCAGATGTTAGTGTTGCCTCAACTTGATTACTGTAATTCTTTATATTTGAACTAGTGTTTAAGCCCTGTTACATTAACGGCTGCTAGAATAGATGTGTAGAATTTATTTCTTTCTGTCTCTCTCCCTGCCCCCTCTATCTTTTTTTCTGTCTCTCCCCTGCCCCTGTCTTTCTTTCTTTCTCTCTCTCCCTGCCCCTGTCTTTCTTTCTTTCTTTCTCTCTCCCTGCCCCCTCTATCTTTCTTTCTGTCTCTCTCCCTGCCCCCTCTATCTTTCTTTCTGTCTCTCTCCCTGCCCCTGTCTTTCTTTCTTTGTCTCTCTCCCTGCCCCTTCTTTCTTTCTGTCTCCTTGCCCCCTGTCTGTCTGTAAGTCTTTCTTTCTTTCTTCAGTGGCAGCGCTGTAAATAGGCTGTTCACGGCCAGCCCCGACAGGTCCTTTCCCCTACCGCATCCGAAGTGATGCCAGGATTTGCCGTGAACAGCTTGTTTACAGCACTGCCACTGATGCTTTGGGTAAGGAATGGGAGGTTGGCCTCTGCCCTGAGACTCTTCCCTGCTCGGCGGTTCCTGGTGCCACTGCGTTGAGATGCTTCCCTTGCTTGGCGGTTCCTCCCTGCTCGGCGGTTCTATTCTACTGCACATGCGGAGGCATGCGCTGAAAACTGCCACCTGCGCACGCGCCGCTACTACCGTGTCTCTGCCTACTCTGCCACAGAGCTACGGATCGCGGAGGTAGGCGTGCGCATGTGCACTTAGGATTTTATAATCATTGACTTAGCATCAAAACTGATAAAAAAATTACAATTGCTCCAGAATACTGCGGTTAGATTAATTTTTGCTCTAAAAAGATATGAAAGTGTTAGTATATAAGGATCTTCATTGGGTTATTAAGTTTAAATTAGCTTGCATAGTTTATCATCTATTGCAGGCTGACTCTTCAGATAATCTGATTTTGCTTTTTTTTTCTCATTTGCATTATTCTTCCACCAGATTATGTGGTTCTTTATTGCTACATTTTCCACAGATTAGAGGAGTACGGTAAAAACGATAGTTCAACTCCTCTTTTTCTTACGCTGCCATTACAATTTGGAGTAAGAACGTAAGAATTGCCGTACTCCATTTGCTCTGGAGCATGATAGAGATTTAATTTTCAGACTTTATGGTAGAAAAATGAATGAATGAAAAGTTCTTTGGTTCGGCTATTTGTATTTTTCCTGACATTGTTCAAGCAACACAGAAACGGAGAAAAGACTTTTTGCTTTATAAATCCAGGGTTTTAGCCCTGGGTGTATCTTTTATTTTGAAATTTTCGGCAAAGTGTTGCATTAAGTTACAGGGGGAAAATTTCTTATTTTTCGAACCAAAACAAAAATTTATTCTGGCCAAAGAAGGTGGGAACGTGACTATCGGTCCGATAGCTCTTCCTGCAGTTTAAACTGGCTATTGGGGTTTTTTAGATCTTAGTCTCCCCTTAAGATTGTTATTTATTTCTAGATATGATGATAATTATATTACTTGGATCTCTCTTATTGTGGACTAAATAAGGAATAATTATTTTCCTTCCTGAATCACTGGTTTAAGTGATGCTAGGTTTATATTTTCTTTGTATTATTATTACAAATCCATATGCAAGGATTTGATTTGCTTGTTTGAAAATTGAAAAGTTGAACAAATAAATAATTAAAAATAAGAATTGCCGTACTGGGACAGACCAAAGGTCCATCAAGCCCAGTATCAAACAGTGGCCAACCCAGGTCCCAGGTACCTAACTAAATCCCAAATAGTAAAATAATAATCTACCTGTCCACATTAGGACTGGTATTAATTATTTAAGGTTTCCTAAAACTTTTTTTTAATGATTTATTGTAATATTCATGGTATGATATTTTAATTATTGACTGCTTTTGTATTCTCCTGTAGATTTTACGGCTTCTTTGATTGTAAATTGCCTGGAACCTTGTTGTGGATTAGATTAGTAAAACCCAGCGTAAATAGTTAACTACTTGTCAAATAAAATCTATTGGCCTCGCTCATTTCAAGCTACAGCTTTGCTGATCTCCTACTGCATTGTTTTTGTTGTGAAGACTTTTCTTAAACCTTCCTATCGAGAGCATTGGCTCCGTGGCTTTGGTTTTTAGTTGGGTTAATCCCATGAACACCCATTGTGGCAATCTGGAAAACCTAATTGGCAAGGTGTGCCCCCAGGAGAGGGTTTAGCGGCACTGCCCTAAAATAACTCCCCACAGTATTTCGGGAAAGTAAAAGCAACACACAGTGTGAATGTAAGGTTCACTTGAGAAAACACATTTACCTGCCTAAATCACTTTGTTGTTCACAAAACTTTTAACAATAATCACAACTATAAGAAATAATAAAGAGTTTGTTTTTTTTCTTTTTCTTTCTAAAATCGTGTCACAATATAAGGGTGTATGTACAGCAAAACTGCCTTGTGTAGGTGTTCCTGAGTCATAGCTTGAACGGAGCTGGGGTGGAGAGTTACAATAATCACATAGAGTACAGGCACAAGACTTAAATGGCTACTGGGCTGGTGCTGGATTCCTATTTGGCACGACTGTTGCCTTCCTGAACAGAACCTTCATGTTCCAAGCAAGCAGACAGCAATCCTGGCTGGCAAACTACATAAACAGAGCCAGACAGACCTACGGCGCATACCGAAAATCAATTAAAACCGTTCTATTTGACCAATTCATCGCCTAAACAAATGACCTTCTCTCACTATGATATTTCTCTTCACAAACCTGATGTAATTTCTCATGTAACTCCGATGCCTCGTGTAACCCCTCTCATGTAACCCCAATTTTTATGTAACATTTCTCCTCTTGCATTCTGTAACTCCATGATTGTCCAGCCTTCTTTCAATGTGAACCGCCTAGAAGTCTTTCGACTATGGCGGTATAGAAAAATAAAGTTATTATTATTATTTATAATATTGGTGCCTTTTTGGACTTATCGCATAAGCATGGGCCCATAATGGCAAAATCAGAAGCTGTACAATTCATAGAAATGAAAATCAACCAAAAAAAAAGTTGTAGGCAGGTCCTTTTTTGTTGGCATAAACTCCATCCATGCTATGACTCGGTGACACCTACACAAGGTGCGTATATAAGGATACACAGTTTTGCTGTATATGTATATACAGGTACCTTTATATTGTGGCATGATTTTAGAAAAGAAAAAGCCATTATTATTTCTTATTACTGTGATTTCTTATTAAAAGTTTTGTGAATAGCAAAGTGATTTAGGCAAGTAAATGTGTTCTCTCATTCACAGTATTTATTGATTTATTAATTTTTATAACCCGTCTTCCCCAGGAGCCCCGAATGGGTTACAAGGATACATACACAGAGTTTTCAGGAACAGAGATGCCTACGCTACAGAGTCAGTAACATGCTACAGGATCAAAGACGCAAAATGACATAGTAACATAGTAGATGACGGCAGAGAATGGTCCATTAAGACAGCCCAACCTGATTCAATGTAATTTTTTTTTCTTTGTAGCTATTTCTGGGCAAGAATCCAAAGCCCTACCTGGCACTGTGCCCGGGCTCCAACCGCCGGAATCCCCGACAAAACCCACTCCCCCCCCCCCAGCCACTGAAGCCCTCCCCAGCCCATCCTCCCCCAAACGGCCACACACAGACACAGACCGTGCAAGTCTGCACAGCACTGGCTCCAGTTCAACACTTAATATTATTTTCTGATTCTAGATCCTCTGTGTTCATCCCACGCTTCTTTGAACTCCGTCACCGTTTTCCTCTCCACCACCCCTCTCTGGAGCGCATTCCAGGCATCCACCACCCTCTCCGTAAAGTAGAATTTCCCAACATTGCTCTTGGATCTACCACCCCTCAACCTCAAATTATGTCCTCTGGTTTTACCATTTTCCTTAACCCAAGCACAGTGCAGGGTAAAGCTTTGCATTCTTGCCCAGAAATAGCTAAGAAGAAAAAATTAAAAATTTAAATTGAATCAGGTTGGGCAGACTGGATGGACCATTTGGGTCTTTATCTGCTGTCATCTACTATGTTACTATGTGACTTAGAACACATGCTTTGCAGAATCTAAGAAAATAAATCCTAGAGTCACGAATGGGTATTAACATATCTGCAGTGAACGGTAGAAGAACAGGTTAGCAGGCACAGGTGTTCTGAGGTAAGGTACGTCGAAGCGAGGTCTGTCAGAGTTTGGGACCAGAATCGATCCGGTCCATGAAAAGAAGCGTCTTTACTTCCTTCCGGAAGGGCAGTAGGTTATCGATTGCCCTAGTGGCAGGAGGGAGTTGATGCCATCATTTAGGTATGCTATAGGAATAGGATCGCTTTCGGGCTGTTTGCTGAAGGGTTGGAAAGTCTGAGTTCCCGTTGTGACCGGAGGGGTCACTGAGAGTGGTGTATTGGTAGTTTCCTCGCTACATAGTCAGTTGTCATGTCGTGGAAGCGTTTAAACGCTAATACTAGTTGTTTGAAGATATTGCATTGGGGGGGGGGTGTTGCTTTTACTTTCCTGAAATAATGTGGGAAGTTATGTTACCCTGGGCAAGTCACTTACGGTAATCCCCCATTGCCCCAGGACATTAGATAGTGTGAGGGGCAGACAGGGAAAATGCCCGAGTACCTGAATGTAAACCACTTACGCTATAAGTGGTATAGAACAGATACAAGTAGATTGATCTTTTTACGGCATCAAGATTTACAAAGACTAGGGGCAATCGATGAAGCAGAGAATGTGGTAAGAACAGTTAATGTAGCTGGTTTAGAAAGGGTTTGGACAATTTCCTGGAGGAAAAGTCCATAGTCTGTTGTTGAGACAGACATGGGGAAGCCACTGCTTGCCCTGGATTGGTAGCATGGAATGTTGTTACTCTTTGGGGATTCCGCATGGAATGTTGATACTCTTTGGGGATTCCACATGGAATGTTGCCACTCTTTGGAGTTCTGGAATCTTGAACTCGGAGATTCTGGAATGCTGCTACTATTTGGGTTTTTGCCAGGTACTAGTGACCTGGATTGGCCTCCGTGAAGACGAGATACTGGGCTGGCTGGACCATTGGCCTGACCCAGTAAGGCTGTTCTTATGTTCTTAATATATCTTGAAAGTTATAAGCCCTTGGTCAGATTTGCAGCCTGCACCGTTTACCCTCTTTGCTAATTATAGTTTGTCTTTTCTCACATCTGTATAACATTCATAAAGGTAACACTTAGCTAAGCCTGCCGGTAAAATAATCGGAATATAATGCTGATCTGCTTAAAGTCTCCCTTTTCTGTAGCACTAAAATAATTAGGGGGCAAGCCTGTAAATTGATTTCTCAGTCTAAGCCCCCCAATTCTGTGTGCTTATTGCCAATTCTACAAGGGCATGTTGGCACCAAGATTCCAGTGTAAAATACCAGTGTAAGGTTGGCACTAGCACACCCATGTGTAGGTACACCCTCTTACGCCATGTCAGTTGTGTGTATCTGTTAGGTTTTGCTGTATTTTCTTATTGGGAAAATGTTGTATCTGTTTGTATTGCTCTATGCTTTATTTCCTGAATAAACTGTTTACAAAAAAAATAAATATATATATATATCTAATATAATAAAGCTCTAAGCGCGCATGCACACTCCCACCTGCGTGCTCCCGTTTTCTGTGCGCTGTAGGGCACCGCAGGTAGAAGTGCGCATGCGCCAGAATCCCCCGATGCGGATGTCGGCCTCGGGCGGCTGCAGGCCGTGGCGGAAGATGACATGAAGGAAAGTAGCAGCGAGCCACAGTGTCTCCAGCGACCGTGTCCCTGCCTCTCCGTTTCCGGACTGTGGTTTGTCGACACCGCAGGAAGGGAAGGGGGGCTGGGGGGAATGGACTAAGGAAGCCGGCCAGACTGCGGGAAGGGAAAGGGGGGGGGGTATGGGAAACGCTGCTGCTGCACAGGGAAGTGGTGGGAGAGAAATGCTGCTGCATAGGACCAGGGAGAGAGACAGACAGATAGATAGAAAGAAAAGAAGAAAGACACAGGGGCAGGGAGAGACACAGAAAGACAGACAGACAAAGGGCTCAGGGAGAGAGACAGAAATAAAGACACACAGACATATATTCTAGCATCCGTTAATGTAATGGGCTAAAATACTAGTATATATATATATGGTGTTTACTGCAAGCCATAGTTTATACAGCAGTGCTTTTATTCATTAACCATACATTACATTATGATGGACCTTCAAACAATGTGATGGAGAGAGAATAGAGCCAGCAACATTTCATTGCACATTTAACACAATCTTTAATCATTGGCCCATTAATTCAATCACATAATGAGATCTGTGATTAAACCTATTATAAATGTCTCCAAATATGTTTCGCTTGTCCTCAAACGTGAATCAGTCAACATCCCCAAAGGTGGAAATCCATGCTGTGAAATCACAAAGGTAGTTGCAGTCCAGAGAGCCAACGTTGGACCAGCAGTTTGCTGCTTAAGATAAGTGTTGCTGATTTAAAAGCTTCCAGTTACAGAATTTTAAAGATAAAAATTGGCATTTATGGGGCAGTTAGATTTATGAAATTGCGCACTAATGAAATATAGGCACACATCACTAATTAGAATGAAATATAAAATAATCAAATAAGGGAAGGGAAGGAGGTAATGGTATAAATGATTATTTGAAAACTGAACAGAATGTGGACTTGGGATAAACAGTGATTTATGAAATATCCTTTAACCCTAGATATTGTAAGTGATATCATAAGATGACACGTTTCAAAATCTGCATCAAGAGATTCCCAGTCTTCAGTTGCGTACTCTGCAACTAAAGCAACATGGCATCGTGTCCATTTTAAACAATGACTTGATAGAAATTGATCAGTCGGTGCACAGCATGCTTACAAAAGCTAGACATCCATTCTAATCTAGTGTTTAATCCCATAGAAGCAAGAGTTAAGATGAAAGATCCAAAATTGCTCGTCGCACTTCAGTTGTTTGCATGCACTACCATACCAATCAATAAACAGAAAAATCAATGCCCTCCCTTTCGAATAAGTTCAGGATGTTGTTTAGCTAAATAGAGCATTACCAGGGGAACAGCTACATTTGCTGGTAATCATTCTAGAGCAGTGTTCATTAAGATGTAACCAGATCCATTGGCTTTGCATTCCCTACATAAACGAAAGGCAAGGGTACAGAGTGGTATATGCTAGAAAAGAGAGGGGTGCAATTAGTTTAGCCAATGTGTAGAGCAATGTCTCGCAAACTTTTTTTTAGCTCTGGCACACTAAGGGCTCCTTTTACAAAGCTGCGTTAGGTTCCTTAACGCACGGAATAGCGGTGCTAAAATGCGCGCACTAGCCACTACCGCCTCCTCTTCAGCAGGCGGTAGTTTTTCGGGCTAATCCAGCGCGTGCGCTAAAAACGCTAGTGCACCTTTGTAAAAGGAGCCCTAAATGGAGCAAATGTTTTTTTGTGGCACATTATAATTTAAATTATAAAATTGCAAAACCAACAAAAAGTTAAACTTGAGAGTTATTTATTTAAAGCTATGCATGGGTGTAATTTTAACAATGATGAAGTTAAAGTACGTATATAGTAAAGAATTGCTGATCAATGCGATGGATGTTTTTGAGAGCAAATTCAACTCAAAATGTGGCTCCACGGTCGTTCTTTTTTTTTTTTTTTTCCCCAATTTAATTTCTGTCACAATCCAAGTTTGCAAAGATAAAACGATCCATACAGTAACAAAGCCTGGATATCCAGCACCTGCTCTTGGTTTTGCAAATATCGAAAACATTTTTGAGTCAGTTTTTAGATCATGACAGAATTTCTGTAGAATTTTTGATGAAATTGACTCGGTTTTGGAAAATAGATTATTTCTGGTTTGGAGGCAAGAACTATTTCCATTGTACAAAAAAGAGCAGCATGTTGAAATTTAAGCTGAATTAAGGGGCGTTTTACTAAGCTGCAATAGAATGTGGCTTTAGCACACCCTTACGCCTTTTCCCGTGCGCTAAGGCCATTTTTACTACAGCCAGATACTGGTCTAGATGGACCAGTAAGGCTATTCTTATGTTGTTTGAAATTTGCTACAGGATGTCCTGTAGTAAGCCATTTTAATTGCAGCAAGCACATGCTAGTGTTTATCATAGCTTAGTGAAAGAGTTCCTTATGAGTTTCTGCCATAACCACTTTATTGGTACTGCCTTCGGGTAGCAGTGCCTGTCTTCTCGCTCCTTTGGAAGCTGCCTTGGTGTATGGCAACAAATGGGCGTGGGTATTTTCAGAAGCCTTGATCAATTATGTAGCCTGTCTTGCAATCTTATCTGGGTCTCACGTGTCATATAAAAATGCAAATCAATCTGGACGAGCCCAGTTCTTCTGGTAGCCACTCGTTTTGATTAATAGCCATTTAAGTTTGTTATCCAAACATGCAAGGCCAGTTTCTGCCAGTCTTCTCTCCTTTCCCTCCGGAGGCAGGGTGGATTTGTTTTTAAATAATTGAGTTAGGAAGATTCTGCACTGACTGCAATGAATTTTATTTTATTTATTTTTTCATGTTAAAGGAATATCTGTTAACTGTATTAACATAAGAATTGCTATACTAGGACAGACCGAAAGTCCACCAAGCACAGTATCCTGTTTCCAACAGTGGCCAACCCAGGTCCCAAGTACCTAGATAGATCCCAAGTAGTAAAAAAAAACCCCAGATTTTATGATACTTATCCTAGGAATAAGCAGTGAATTTCCCCAATCCATCTCAATAATAATAATAATAATAATAACTTTATTTTTATATACCGCCAGCTATCTTGCGACTTCAAGGCGGTTCACAATAAAAGAAACTGTGGATACAATAAAAGAAAATGTCAATACAATAAAGAGAAACTTTACGTACAATGAATTAAAGAGTATAGCAGTGTACATCTCAATACAATAAAGAGAAACTTTGTGTACAATGAATTAAAGAGTATAGCAGTATACATCGGCCTATGGACTTCTCTTTTAGGCAATTATCCAAACCTTTTTTAAACACTGTTAAGCTAACTGATTTCTCCACATTCTTCAGCAACAAATTCCAGAGTTTAATTACACATTGAGTGAAGAAATATTTTCTCCAGTTTATTAGCAGCTTCATCTCATGCCCCCCCTCCCCAGTTCTAGTATTTTTTGGAAAGGGTGAACAAGAGATTCACATCTACCCTTTCCACTCCACTCAGTATTTTGTAGATCTCTGTCATATTACCCCTGATCCATCTCTTCAAGCTGACGAGCCCTAGCCGCTTTAGCCTCTCCTCATAGGGAAGTGTTCTCAAACTTTTTATAATTTTCTTAACAGGTTCCAAAAATCAATGGAGGCTATATATGGAGTTGTTTATCTTTTCAAGACTGTGGAAGTATGATCTGCTCACTTTTCAATATTGTCCGTCTTCCTTATCCTCCGTATTTGTATTTATGTCCAGACTCCTTTGTCAGATTCCCCAAAATTCTCTTGTCTGCTGATCAACTTCATTTGTGCTACCACATCGTCATATAGTTAAATAAAAAGTGTTGAAAATTGGTGGTACATTGTTAATGCTGGTTTTTTCCATTGTTTTTCTTTTTTTTTTTTTTTAACTTTGTGCTAAACAAGCATGAAATAATAATTTAGGCTAAAATGGAAGAAATTTTTTTTTTTTTTTTTAAACGGTGCTAAGCCAGAAATAATTTTACTTTCATTTTTAATACATTAAGGGCCCCTATTACAAAGCGACGGTAGCAATTCCCGCGCAGCGTATGCGATGCAGCTCATTCAATGCTTATGGCCTGCTTTGCGTTTGCCGCACTGGGACTTGCTGCCGTGGCTTTGTAAAAGGAACTCTAAACTTCAAAAATTAACTTTGCTTCCAGTTTAACTATAACTCCATTTGCGTGGCGTGTGTGCGCATTGTTTTTAATTTTTTTGTATATTTTATCATATTAAAGCATCAGCTGAGTTTAGGAGTGAAACATGGTGTCCCCAAAAGGGAAAAGTTTTCACTTATAATCTCTGTAAACAACCAAAATAACTAAGGACAATTAATTATCTATAAGTCCGCAATATAAAATAGGGAAGATAATTTAAGCCAAAAGATTGATAACTAAAACTGATTTAAACAGGATAGGGAGACTAGCAGAAGCATAGCCAGGTTTTAATGTCCTCTTGTCTGTGTAATGCTGAAGGGTTGATCCACATAGCTGCCATTTTATTCAGAATCCATTTGGGGTGCTCCTCTTGCCATCTCATCTAGATACTGTATGCCTCGAGACTGGCACAGAAGAGACCACTATATAGGCCGGTCCTAACTTCGCCTAGGTGAAAACCTCTCCCACCACCACCACCACAAGAAATGGGAGATACTTTATAATCGCTCTTTATTTTCCAGAAATCTCTAGCTGATTAGTGTCAAAGATGAAGCAAATATTCATTCTCAAGAAAGAGAGAGATAATTCTGTGCCAAAACATCTTGAACCATAGAATGAAATTTTCTCCTCGTGTACTAAAAAAAAAAAAAGCCCCTTTCATTCTAACCTTGTCCCCAAGAGCACCTAAACATGTCATATAGTTCGGTGACAGAACCATAGTTTGACTCCAGTTGCTCCCAATCTCCAGCGCTGCATGAATAATATGACCATTTATTTTTTTCATCAAAACAGGACATCTATTTTTTTTTTTTTTAATTCATATAACTCACTTGACATTCTTAAACAATATTATTATACATGTTTTAATTCCCCCCACCCATCTCCCATCCCTTCCCATATCAATAAAATAATCTATCCAAACATATACATACTTAGACATCCCTCTTCCATAATACAATTAATCATACATTAACCTATCCCTCCCCCACCCTTTCTTCCTCAAACTCTTTTTTCATTTTATTATATACATTAATGCACAACAAATATATCTCATCATATTACATATATCCCCTAATATTACATATATCCCCTAATATTTCCAATAATTTTACCCCCTTTCCTTTTCTATTCATACATATATACCATGTTTCTTGTATCCATCTATTAATTTTCAGTCCCGCCCTTCCTGGCCCGGAACTTCTTTTCCGATGTCAGAATTGACGTCGGGGAGGCTTCTGGGCCGGTGCCTGGACATGCCTTTCCTGCGGTTGTTGCCGCAGCGGGCGGAGAAGCAGGGAGAGAGCCCATTCTCCGCGATCGCCTGTCCCGTTGTCCCCACACACAGCTTCGGGACGCCGTCTCTGAAAACGGGACATTTTCGGCTTCCCGAAGCTGTGAGTGGGGGCAACGGGACAGGGGATCTGAAAAAGGGACGGTATGGTCACATTATGTATGAAGCATCCTAGAAAGCTCCCTTTTCCCTGTGTCTGTCAGCATCCTGGAGTCTTCATGCTTCCCAGGACACCTGTCATCCATGGCCTGCTGCATTGAGATCACTGGGAGGGGCAGAGTTAGGGTCCCTGGAATTGGCCAGTCTTAACAGGAAAACTTCAAAATCTATCAGTAACAAAACTCAGGTAGTTATTTCAAACAAGACTGTCAGTGTCATTTTTGATGTTTGGCATCAGACAGAGAATGTTCTAGATAAAAAGCAACTGGGAGAGGGGGGTGTCCCTTGTTCAGAGCTGGGTTGCTGATGAGTTACTGGAGGCTGAAGGCGAGAGGCTGTCTTTTAGCTGCTAAACTGGACCGATGTGTGCGCAGTTTTATCGATGAATGAACCTTTTAAACGTATTCATCGAAACTGACTGTCTAGTTTTGGCGTTAATAAGAAAGTGTATATGTGTTTTATAGTTAGACTTTTTTAAGGTATTGCATTTTGGTAATAAAAGATGTTCTACCGTTTTGTCTTTCAGAGCTCTGAAAATGGTTGGAATTCTCAAAATAGTTTGGATATATTTTGAACTCAGACTTTCACATTGACATGAGCGAGAAGATAGAAAATCAAATTTGAGTCTTAAGCCTACTTATCTGCTCACCACCAGTGGTCATAATGGCCCAGTCAAAGTCCAGTGGATCTCAGTATGCTCTGACTGCCTTAGGAATAGGAATGCTTATCATTGGGATCGTAATGGCAGCATGGAATCTGGTGCCGGGATTTGGCAATAACCAGTCTCTATCTCAAGGAAATGGTAGCCAGCCAGAACCAAATGGAGGAACGAAAGGAGATGGAGGAGGAACAGTGACAAACAAACAATTTCCTCTGGCTTACGTGATGATTGGGTCAGGACTTGCCCTGCTGCTGCTGGCTATATGCCTCAATGCCCGGCAGAAGAAAAAACAGGAAAGACAAAGTGATGCAAACTCCAGGAACTCCCAAGACTCTCCGGTTAGACGTCGAGCTCAGGAAGAGGGGTGAGTCTATTGGATCTCTCTAGAACATGATTGAATAATTTTTTTATTTTTATTTTTTTTTGGGGGGGGAGGGGGGTCCACAGAGAACCGGCTCAAGTCTGCACCCTCCCAAATGTTGGCATTACAAGCAGTTGTAGACTCTATGGGCCGGTTGTGCTAATCTCCTGCATCACAGGATCACTTTGCTGGTTTGTGAATTTTGAAACTGTGGTGCCAGTATTCAGGAGCAACTGGTGTATTGATTGGGCGGGGCCTTAACATGTAGTTAATGCAAGAAAGCAGGCAAATGCGCAATTGGGTTAAGAGGCAAACAGACACCTTATCAATTTCTTGGAATTTCTCTGGAGGAGGCATGGCAAGGAGGTAAACAGGTGGAACGCAATTTGTTTGGCATTTTTGGTTTCATAAAATATATTTTAACTTTTTAAAAATTTTTTATAAAATCAACATTTGCTGACAAAAGCCCAAACAAAATGTTTAAAAAAACAAACATACCAAGATATGTGGGATAAAAGTTCTGGCTTTACACTAAACCACAATAAAGAGAGGGGTTGCGTTTATTAAAAAGCTGCTTTATTGTTTGTTTCCTAATTTTAAATCGTCACACGCATTGAAGTCCTCGACACTGCGTGTAACAGCAAAGTTTTAATAAACTTGAAACTGTCTTAGTAGGTAAAAAGTTCACATTTGGGATGAGACATTAACGAACGGCATTGCAAATGACGCAGCGGTGCAGGTGGCCTTTCATTTAGACATTGCAACATCTCTTGGGCAGCTGAGTCACAACAGTTTTAACCCAGTGGCTTTCAGCACACCCAAAGCAGGTAATAATGGAGCAGGAGGTGCGGCCCAATGATTAACTACAGGTTAACATCTTCTTGCAAATCAGCAAGTTTGCAGGTAGGTTTACTCACACCATTTAGCTAATGCCGGATCGGGGACATTGAGCAAGTTGTTATGATACATTTTTTTTTTTTTTAAATGCTGCAATCCGGATGTTTTCTGGGATTCACATTAATGCATTTGCTGTGAAAAGGGCAGGTTTAGAAAACGATTTAAGACAGTTATTTGTAGATGCCTTTTTTTTTTTTTTTAGCTTATTTCTGGTAAAGTTGATTAGTCATGTTAAAACAAAAGGAAAAAATGGGAAGAGAAATACAAGTTGTTGATAGTAAATAAGACACTTAAGGGGGAAAAAAAACCCAATAGGAAGGGAGAGATCCATGTACTTGGAGAAGTCATGAAGTGGAATCGAAATGAGGCTCCTGGTCAGGCTTTCTAATTATCAAATGCATCCTTAAAAAGAAAGCTTTTTAATTTGCTCTTAAATCTATCCAAGTTGCGGTCTTCCCTTAAATAGATAAGGGAGGGAGTTCCATGTTTGAGGGGTTGTGACAGAAAAAACGATTTGCCGCCGTGTGTTAATAATTTTAAGTGAGGGAATTATTAGTAAATGTTGATCGTTTGACCTCCATAATCTAGTTGAGGTGTAGGGAATCAGTAGTTTAAGAATAAAAGCTGGAGTTTTGTATAGCAAAGATTTTTAAAGTAAGCAAACTTAGTTTATAGATTATACGGTGAGCTACTGGGAGCCCAACGCGCTTTCTTAAGGAGAGGTGTCACGTGATTGAATTTCGTAGCTTTTATCCAGGAGGCTATACAGGTTCAGGAGAAGTTCTACAGGATGAAAATTCCTCTCTTAAGCTGTAAGAGAAGAGCTTCTCGTCCTGGTGTGTAAAAATTGGACACAAAACACTAAAGACTTTTAAACAAAATCTTTGAGATTTAGTATAATAAAGGCAAAGTAAATATCAAATCTTTCATTATAAGTTTAATAGAAGCATTTTGGATAGTCTGTAAACGTCTGGTTTCATTTTGGGCTATTCCCTTTAATAAAGCATTTCAGAAGGTGGTCACACCTTCTGAAAGGAAACCCCGCCTTTTCTAGCTTCAACTGCTTTGAAGTGACTCTTGTTTCCATGAAGAGGACATACCAGAGCCTTATCAAAACTGGGTAGTGGGGAATGAAGGCTTTGTTACTTCACTGCCTGAAGATAGGAGAAGGAACAGGAGGAGGAATCCTGGTCATTTTGTCTTGGAGGAAGAAGAGTTATACCTACTGCTTTATTGGAGGAGAGGGGTAGACAAGGATGTGGTTGCACAATACTGGCAAATTTTTTTTAATTCTGTAGAGACTTTATCTTTTATGCATATAAACCTTCTGTTCATGTGCAGTGGAAAAGGACGCCAATAAATTATCAGATCTTCAAGACATTGCGTAGTTTACATGTTGTAACGAACCCTAGCAAATCAAACTGACAGACTCAAAATGATTTTGTTTTGATTAAACTACTGGTTGGTTTGTCTTGCTCCTAGCTCACATTTAAGCGGTGATGTTCTCTGTAGGATATGGAGAACCGAGATAAATTCACACTGTCAGGTGGTCCTTAGACTTGGCCATAGACATGGTGCACAGTGCACTGCTTCAATTCTCTTGCCTGGTGGAAGCCCAGTGGGTATTTGGTGATGAACTTGGGGGAGGGAAGGTGAATGGCAGTGCCTTCTGTCGTAAGAGCTGAGCCATGGTGTTCAGTGGTGGAGGGAACAGACTCCTCCTTTTAGCCCTTGGCCAGTGGTGGTCGGTGAAATTGACTGCCATGCTGTCTTGGGACAAGCTAATCTTACATTGAGGAAAAAATGTTGGGGGAGGGAGAGACTCAAACTCTGACAGTGAACTCTAATATCACAAGTACTGAACAGGCCCCTACTCCAAATTATGTTCTTCTTCTTGGTATTGTGAAGTAGTGTGTAGACCAGTGGCCTCAAACTCACGACCCGGGGGCCACATGCGGCCCGCCAGGTACTATTTTGAGGCCCTCGGTAAGTTTATCATAATCACAAAAGTAAAATTACATTACATTACATTAGGGATTTCTATTCCGCCATTACCTTGCAGTTCAAGGTGGATTACAAAAGAATTATCCAAGATGTATTACCAAAAAAAAAACTTACCAAAAGAACTTACCAAAAAAAAAAAAAAAATTGGTCATTTTCAAAAAGAGTGAGAAATGGGTAAGGTTATTTGTTTGGGGTAGTTGGCTTTAGTGAGAGGTGGAGTTTGAGGTTTCTTGATCATAAGTCTCATATTATTATTATTAAGACTTGGCCAAAAGGAAAGATTTATAAACTATAAAGAGTTTTACCTCATGCAAAATTGTCATTTCTTTAATAAGACATTAACTATTTTTTTCTGAGGCCTTCAAGTAACCTACAAATCCAAAATGTGGCCCTGCAAATGGTTTGAGTTTTGAGACCACTGGTGTAGACAATGGGATGGAAATGAACCCTTTAAAATTCTGTTTTGTTTTTTTTCCACAGTCAGGAAGACGAGGATGCACCCAGGTACACTGTCCCTTCATATGAAGAAGTTATGGGAACAGGCTATTCCACTGCAGAAGGGACTGATTTGGACAGAAATGCTAGGATGAGTTTGTCCCTCCCTTCCTACGAGTCTCTGAATGAACTTGATGGTGACATGCCGACAGCTAGCACAAAAACAGATTCGAACAAGGAAAAACCAGCAAGAAGGCAGAGCTCCCGTCTGGGAAGAGCACTCAGATCTTTAAAAGTCAAGAGAATAAAATCAGATAAACTTCACCTCAAAGACTTCAGATCAAAGCTAGCAGATAAAAACAGCTCTATCCAGATAAATATAGAGCCATTGACTCCTCCTCCTCACTATGACGAGAAAACATTTGAGAACTTGCAGTCTACGGCCACACCACCCTGAGCGCGTCTGATCTCCCTCTTAAGTGCTTTTATGGTTTAAGATGGTTGCTACTCTATTTTGTGGTCGTCGTGAAATTTCAATTTAGATTTGGGGAAAAGGAGAGACTCCTTTTGTAGTTCGGCAACTTATAAGCCCACAAGCAAATGCATTTTGGATAATATTCCAAAACAAAAGGCAAATGGAAAAGTCTGTCACACAGGCTAACTGGATGTATTTAAAGACTGAAATGTTTGTTCTAGGGAAGAGGAATACAAGATTTTTAACATGGTATATAGTTTGCAAGAAGTCAGATATTTTTTATTTAAACATTAAATTCTTGTCTTGATAGCTGTAGTAAACACTGGTCTGTATTTGACACCATTTTATGCAATAATCCAAAAAAATCAAATGTGGGAAATTCATGACCTGTTAAGATAAATCTCTGTATAGGTAAGAGCTCCTAATGCTTGATGAACAATACTGTATCTCATGGGTGGGCAACCTTGGTGCTCGTGGATGGAGCCCAGTTGGGTTTTCAGGATTTCCCCAATGAATATGCGCGAGATTTATATTTTTTCATCCACTGCCTCCTATTGTTTGTAAAAAGATCTCATGCACATTTATTGGGGAAATCCTGACAAACTAATTGGATTATATCCCTTGAGGGCCAAAGTTGTCCATCCTTGCTCTTCAATCTGCTTTGTTGGTTACCTGCCAGAATCTGCTTTATCTGAACATAGCGATGACTTGTTCTGTTTATTGTTAAACAGCCAAACCCCTTATTATACTAAGCTGAAAACATTTTTGGTGCACAAATTGGCATGGATCCTATGGTATGATTGCAGAGGAGATGGAAAATGTGAGTTGCAATCCAAAGAGACTTGGGCACGTTGTGGATGGGAGGAACTAATTTTGCATGCATGCTAGTTGAAAGAGGGCACCAAGTGAATCCTCCTCATCTACAGCCGCATATCTGGGGAAAATCCCAGTTGCCTAAAATTTTGAAATTTGGTTTTTAAAATTAGAAAAATTTTAAAAAGTAGAAAAAAAAATACTACTCTGAAAAAGAACAAAAGCATTTTTTTTTTTTTCTTTCTCTGTTGCTGTTTTGTAGTGGTAGAATTTTTTTGGCTGGCATCCTAAGTTTTCAACATTTGTACCACTGGGTACAGCTCTCTGGATATTACAAAGGCAAAATGTTGTGTACAGAGACCTGCTGGTTCTCCGAGCCTTTGTAGTGGAAAGGAGCATGTCTGGGAAAAGTGTCTGTAGGGCAAGCTGATGTCTGTGACTGGGCAAAACTGATCTGTTTGTCCTAAGTTATTTATTAATGTAATGATGGATTGATTTTGCTTTCAGTTTCAATGCTAAAATCAACAAATTCTTCAGTACAAATTCATAAAATGTTTTTAACTTTTGCTCTGAGCAAAGCAACTTTTTTTTTCTTTTGAGAAATCCAGAACTGTGAATAAATCATCTATACCGAGCAGAGGATGTGCTATGCAAAGTTACTGTGTGGTTTTTCTATGTCTTGTACTGGGAAAGATTGAAAAGCCCAGCCCTGTGTGAGACTTGTATGCTATTCTTATCTATTTATTTAATTAAAACTACTCTTTTACATCTCTTAATTGTTGTACAGTCAAAATGGGTTGGGCTGTTAAGATAAGTTGATCATCTTAGTTTCTAAAAGAATTGTTTGAGGTCCTGAAAAGAATAGAATATTGAAATCTCTTCAGTTGCAACACTAAGGGTGTTTCTCTGACTAGGGCCAGGATTCTCATAAACCCGCGCTAACGCAGCCGTTTTAATACCGAATCTAAAAACCTCAGACATTCTTTAAAAAATGTGCATGCAAATAAGATCAGCGGACAGCAGTGAAGATTTCCTATATTTGCATGCGTCCATTGCTAATGGGCACATGCGCAGAAAAAAACGCCATTAAAAAACAACCACCGCTGGCAGCAGGAGAGATTTTTATCGATCACACATAAAACGTGCCTTTTCTCTTCAAAAAAACCTACTGTTTTCAATGTTAAATTTTATCAAGACCCACAGCCAGAAACACTTTAAAGTTTTTAGTAGATTTTAAACCTTTTTTACCATCCAGATTTTAGTCTCTCTTGCATTGGTCTTGCTCCCGAATGTGTCTGCTATGTAATTAAATACTTAATTTTGGCATGCTTTAAATAGTGTGTACCTTTTTATAATTATAACCATGCCCTCAGTATTAAAAAATCTCCTCCCTGGAGGTCATGTATGAATAACTTATATTTTGAATATAGCAGGGTGTTAATAGTGCAAGTATATAATGATAGTGTAGCAGTGGGAGTGGTGAAGCAAGAGAAATAGTCAGAAACTACACCCGCTTGGGCTAGCACTAGCAAATAAGGTAGAACAGAGGCACTAGATTGTAAGCTTTTCTGAGCAGTAGTAGTGGGATGTCTGAACTACAGAGGGGGGAAATAAGCGTATTTTTATGAGGAAAGCAAATTTACAAATGATAAAATGGCCTAGTTTTAGTAAGTTACGAACTGCCATGCAATCTACTAGAAATAAAATCAGAAACATTTTTCTCATTTCTGCTGTATTTGTGCTCTATCCGGTTGTGTTTTCCTTGTTTGATAGTGTATGTTTAAAGTTGTTGGTTCTTTTTTGTTGTTGCTTTGTTTTGAAAATTCTTTTGCTGTTTTCCTCCTGCATGTGCCGATAACTACTTTCATACATTTCTCTTTGTTGGAAAGCTTGTCCAAAGTTCAAGATTGAGTGTAGTTAATTTTTTCATACCTCTTTACTGTCTGGTTTTAATGCTGTTTAGGTAAGCCTGAAGGCCTAGGATGGTGGCTGTATCTGTACATTCAACTCTTAGAATACACAAACTTGGCATATTTTGGCTCTTACAGATCACCTGTTGGTCAAGGGGTTTTCTTCTTGTAAAGACCTTGAAAAATTTGATATAAAGCCACTACGGTGGTGGTCTTGCAAGAAGATTCATAGTGTGTGGTTTTAGGGATTAAGTGAAATAGAGGGAAGTAGGTTGACTGCGGAGGAGCAAGTATGAGATGAAAAGAGATCTTAAGAACTGAAGAGTGAGGGGGATAACAGAGGAGCGGTGAAATCTTAGCTATTATGGATAGAGAGGTATAGCTGGGGGGAAATGAAGAAAAATAAGGTGCAAGGGAAAGATCAAGGTCAGACAGATGTAAGGAGAGAAAGAGGAAGACGGCCAGGAGACTTTGGAAAAGGATTTATGAGAAGATCAACAAAATAAAGTGGAAAGCAATTAGGACCAATTCTTTAGAAAAATTGCCTATAGCACAATTGTAAACACCAAATATCAAATTGAGAATGCATGTTTCTTACCTCTTTACACGTTGATCAGTACAGGAACAAATGCATTTTTAGTTACCACTGTACAGAGAGATTGTGGTTTGTTTCCATTTCTGATTTACATCTATTACATTCAACCTGGATTATTGTAATGATTTATATGTGGGCTGCATAACTATCAAATTTGGAGACTACATACAGCTAGTGCAAAATACAGCAGCATTTTAACTAACTAATAAAAGGTCCTGTGTTCAGGTCACTCCACTACTGAGAGATTTACATTTGGCTCCTTGTGTTCCAAATGCAGTTTAAAATGATTTGGTGTATAGTACTTTGGTGCTGGAAGATCTGATATATTTGAAGAGGTGATACCTTATCGGCCATATTCTATAAATATGCTCTGTGCCAAACTTTTTTTTTTTAATTTGACTTAATTGCTGTGGTAATTAACCATGCCAGTTTTCATTCAATCAAAAAAAAAATTTAAAAAATTTGTGCAATTTAAGAGTTAAGTACCGAACTCTTAGGACGCCTAGCGATGCCTAAGTGGAGGCGCCATCCAGCACTTAGGGATACCCTAACGACACCTATGTTAAAACTAGGTGTGGTTATGGGTAGAGAATAGCCGTGGTTCACTTTTGGCATCATTAGGGGCTCCTTTTACTAAGCCGCGATAGCGTTTTTAGCGTGTGCTAAACCCGTGCTACGCGGCTAGAACCAACGCCAGCTCAATGCTGGCGTTGGTGTCTAGCGCGCAGGGCAATTTAGCGCATGCTAAAACCGCTAGCGCAGCTTGGTAAAAGGAGCCCTAAGTGTCTGACATAGGTGCCCCCAAATTAGGCGAATTGAAAAGCTGGCCTAATGGAGCAGTGCCTATGTCTTGGATACCTAGCAACATGTAAGTTCACTTAGTTCTTTAAACTTAGTTCTTTAAACGGTGCTGGTTTTTTTGATTGACAACCATGCTGAGCAGTGTGTCGCTCAGCGCAGTTTATAGAATCTGGCCCTCTGTGCTATCCAGGCAATTGTGTTCATCTCAAGAATGCGTACTTCAGATTTCTGGAAGACGGAAACTGAGTTCTACCTCGTGTGTTTTTGAATATATGGCCCCAAATTGTGCAATGATATCCCCATTGATGAGACAAATTCTTATCCTATCAAAAAAGTGGGGGTTTAGATATTCATAGGATTTTATTTGGTGGGATGGGAGAGTAATTGCTGTAGATTGTATTTGATTTGTTTTAGTACAATTTTGTTTAATTTATGTTGAGATCTGTACTGTATATTAATTTGTTATAATTTTGTTTTCTATCAATTTGAATTGTAATGTTTTTCTCCCTTTCTTTTGCATTTCATTTTGTAAGTTGCCTTGGGCTTGTTTGGTGAAGTGTAATCAAATAAAGTTACTTTATTCTGTAATTTAGGGTTGTGTTGCGTGTATGTGGGGGATGACATTGGGAAAAGGCAACCTAGAAAAGGACTTGGGGATTTTGGTGGATAAAACAATGAAACCGGCAGCGCAATGCGCAGCGGCCTCAAAAAAGGCGAACAGAATGTTGGGCATTATCAAAAAAGGTATCACTACCAGAACCAAGGAAGTTATCCTCCCGCTGTACAGGGCAATGGTGCGACCGCATCTGGAATACTGCGTCCAGTACTGGTCGCCGTACCTAAAGAAAGACATGGCGATACTCGAGAGGGTCCAGAGAAGAGCAACAAAAATGATAAAGGGCATGGAAAACCTCTCATATGCTGAGAGGCTGGAGAGGCTGGGGCTCTTTTCCCTGGAAAAGCAGAGACTTAGAGGGGATATGATAGAAACTTATAAGATCATGAAGGGTATGGTGAAGGTAGAGAGAGACAGATTCTTCAGACTGGCGGGGGCAACAAAAACTAGAGGGCACTCAAAAAAATTGAGTGGAGATAGATTTAGAACAAATGCTAGGAAGTTCTTCTTCACCCAGAGGGTGGTGGACACTTGGAATGCGCTTCCAGAGGAGGTGGTTGAGCAGAGTACGATTTTGGGTTTCAAAAAGGGATTGGACGAGTTCTTGAAGGGAAAGGGGATCCAGGGGTATAATGAGTAATAGATCACTACAGGTCATTGACCTGGAGGGCCGCCGCGGGAGCGGACTACTGGGCGTGATGGACCTATGGTCTGACTCGGCAGAGGCAATGCTTATGTTCTTATGTGACCAAGATGAGGGGTTCTGATAGCTTGTAGTCGGTGTGGGGATCAGTCTGTCAGTTATTTTTGAGATGTTTTGGCGTCCTATGTGCTGCCTTTTCAAAGGTAAGGTTTCGATTTGTGTTCTAAGAGTGCTGGTCGGGGTCAGAGTGCCCTGTTTGCAGAGTCTTATGTAGCATTGCAAAATAACTAACCATAAATTGTATTTGTATTGCCATTATTGAGGCTATCAATATAAAGTGCATTAAATAAGGCGGCCCTGTTTAAGCTACTGTAACAAAAATGACAGGTGCCACCTTTTATAGTCTTACCTGTTTCCTGAAGCAAGAATTAGCTTAGAAGACCAGAGTTCACCTAGTGAGGCATGTTTCCCTTCACCGTTTATACTCTAGCTCTGTTCTGTATGGACTCCAGAGTAGGTACATGTTTTTTTGATGTTGACAATAACGTTAGTATCTATTTATCTAGTCCCATTCAAACCTATTAAAAAAACAAATCTATGTTTGCTACTGACATCAGTTTTGATAGTTCTAGTCTCCTCCCACATCCAACTAACTAGTTTTAATATTCTTTTAGAACTATAAAGCAAGAAACTATTTTAACAGCATTAAATAGATAAGGGGTGGGTTTGTTTGTTTTTTGGGAGGTGGGGTTGTGGTTGAGCTTTGTCGTGTAGTTTTCAGTGTCTCATACCTATGCTTATGCAAATGTTTAGATAGCCTGCAGCTAATGGTACATGCAATAAAAGTAGAAACCTGAACACCCACACTATCTGTCCCAGTACAATGGGGAAGGATTCTGGGTGTAGCTACCCTCCTCCCAACCCTTTCCCCATAGGCTTGTTGTTAGGGGCATGGTAAAAGCCAGAACTGGATCGGGTTGGGAATAGCCAA
The DNA here is from genome assembly GCF_902459505.1 of Geotrypetes seraphini. NCBI lineage: Eukaryota > Metazoa > Chordata > Amphibia > Gymnophiona > Dermophiidae > Geotrypetes > Geotrypetes seraphini. The sequence goes on along the minus strand of NC_047098.1, from coordinate 8,300,409 downwards.
ATCAGAGAAGGGAGTAGCTCACTACACCGTTTTTCTTTTCTGTCTATTGTGGGGGTGTCAAAGTCCCTCATCGAGGGCCGCAATCCAGTGGGGTTTTCAGGATTTCCCCAATGAATCTGCATGAGATCTATTTGCATGCAATGAAAACAGGGCATGTAAATAGACCTCATGCATATTCAAAGGGGAAATCCTGAAAACCCCACTGGATTGCGGCCCTCCAGGAGGGACTTTGATACCCCTGGTCTATTGCAAAACCTTGGTCAAACCAAAAATGGGGAAACCCAAAAATCTTGGTAAAAAATATCACAGGGATAATAGGAAAGCGCGTTTTAGGGGTTCGCCCCTTGCTTCAGCCTTTATGTCTCAGTGACTAATTTACAAATATGTATTCATTATTTAAAGAAGTTTAAATGGAGAGAGATTTTTTTTATTATTTCTTAGGGATCGGCTGCATCTGGATCCGGTTGCCAACCCTTCCCTCCCGTAGTGCTTTTAGATCCCCCAAAACAGAAGAAATTCGCCAAAAAGAGGCAAATGCAACAGTCATGAGAGAAAGACTTGTCTGCTTAGACTTTTATATCTCTTTAGGATTCGTATTAATAACGTGACTCTTGCATTTGCCTCTTTGTTTCGCACCTGACCCGAGCTCAGGCACCGCCGCCTAGAAACCATAGAGAGCTGGGGGCCGTGCAGCGCGCCGCCCCTCCCCTTAGCTTCCGCCTTGTGGACGGTGTTCTTTTGAAACCCAATCGCTAGTTGCGAACGTGAGCATGTGACCTCTGAGCGCCGCCCTTTCCCCTCCCTGAGGCTTCGGTCGCCTAGGAGACGAGTGTCACAGCGCGGGCCGGGGGAGATGGGCCGGGAGCTGCACCTGCGCACCCCCCTGGGGGGGAAGCGCAAGCGTGTCGCCTGAGCTCCTGGCGGTAAGTGGTCCTTCCCGAAACGGGGGCCTGGGGGGGGGGGGGGAAGGAGGGCTTTCTCCTGTTCGGCTTTGTGGGCGCGCAGCTGCTTCTCTCTCGTGCTGGCTTTTTTCAGTCCAATTTTTTCTCATACAATTCTCAAAGACCAGTAAAGGATAAAGATAGACATCAGAAAAGGAGAAATTAAAACACATCACAAAAAGAGAAATTAAAATGCATTAGAAAAAGAGAAATTAAAATGCATGAGAAAAAGAGAAATTAAAATATATCAAAAAGAGAAATTAAAATATATCAGAAAAAGAGAAATTAAAATGTATCAAAAAAAGAGAAATTAAAATATATCAAAAAGGGAAATTAAAATGCATGAGAAAAAGAGAAATTAAAATATATCAAAAAGAGAAATTAAAATATATCAGAAAAAGAGAAATTGAAATATATCAAAAAGGGAAATTAAAGCACATCAGAAAAAGAGAAATTAAAATATATCAGAAAAAGAGAAATTAAAATATATCAAAAAGGGAAATTAAAGCACATCAGAAAAAGAGAAATTAAAATATATAAAAAAAAGAGAAATTAAAGCATACCAGAAAAAGAGAAATTAAAATGCATTAGAAAAAGAGAAATTAAAATATATCAAAAAAAGAGAAATTAAAATATATCAAAAAGAGAAATTAAAATGCATGAGAAAAAGTATTTGATTAGTATTTGCGCTTGTGTAGGTAGCCAGGTAGCAATCAACTGAAAGGGAGGAAGCTTGAACCAGATGGTCAGTAGTATTTTATGGGGAGGGGATTTGGTCTTCTCTGTGTATAATAAAAAAAAAAAAATCAGGGTATAGTATTCCAAAACCGCAGGGAAGACAAGTGCATAAATGAATGAATTTACAGTCGACTCCATTTAAGTGCAAGGCCTCCGGACCGGACCACCACATGTGCTTAAGTGGAGTGTGCGCTTAATAGGAGTACCACTTTTTAGTCAGACGGTTGTTTAGCCAGTATCGGCAGCTACCTGGGGTGATGGCAGCAACAGCAAGCAGTGCTGAGAGGAAGGTGCTGGCGAGTGGTTGGCGCGCTGGTGTTGGTCTCCCGTCTACTTGCTGCCTAGGATGGCTCGCGATGCTGTGACGTTCTGGGAAGGGGGGGGGGAAAGAAAATGCAGTTCAATAAATACAGAGGACCCGTGATTGCAGAGTGAATGTAACGTGAAAGAATAGAGGTGGGACCTAGGACAGTGCGCATAAGCGGATTGTGTGCTTATCAGAAGTGCAAATATCCAGAGTTTATGTCCATTGTTGACTTTAATGTAAAAAAACAAACAAACACGGGACCGTGGTGGTAGGGTGCGTATAACCGGAGCGTGCGCTTATCCATCGTGCACTTAGGTGGAATCAATTGCATAGTCTCTCCTATATCACTTGTGTGAATTAATTATTTGATTCTTAAAATTTGAGATTAATTTGTAAACTTCACATATACTCAGAATTTAAAGGTTCTAAAGGAGACACTTGTATTTGATCATTGCATATGACTATACAGTATATCTTTTTTATAAGTTTTAATTATAATGAGTATGAATATAATACTATTCGTGCTTATATTAAATCATATCAAACTTATCTTAACTGATGGATTCAGGAGGTCCTTGAATGCAGTGATCGAATACAAGTGCCTGAAAAGGGGGAGCTTGTCTCCTTTAGGGCCTTTAAAGTTCTGAGCATTTCTGAAGTTTACAAATTCATCTCATACTTGAAGAATCAAATAATTCATTCACGCAAATGATATAGGAGAGACTATAAATTCAATCATTTTTTTCTCTGTGTGTGGCAGGTCCGGTGGTTTACAGTTGCAGGGACTGTTTGCACTAGGAAGAGAGCGAGTTTGGGCTTTTTAGGACAGACGAGCAATGAATGAAACATAACCTTTTTGAGGCGGAAGATTAGGGTTGGTTTCAGACTTGCTTTCTGAAATTTAAGTCCTTATTCATTCTGGTATATGTTGTCCCTGTTTCTGCCCCATTACAATCAGATCTGCGGGGTAATGCATTATAATGGGCTGTTGTCATAAAGCATATTTGGAATTGTATTTCTTATTTTGTTTTAGTTAATTTATAACCCACTTTTCCCAAAGCGGCTCACAAGTATAAACATACATAAAATGCATATAAAAACAGTCGCACAAATACTTTTGTGTGTGAGGCAGCCTTGCCTCTTGCATCATTTGAGACGGGCAGTTTGGTGTTGGGAAGTATTTGCCACAAATACTGAAAAGGTTTTGCAATAGAGAAAGAGAAAAGAAAAATTGTGCAGTGAGCTACTCCCTCTCTGAATTGGCTATTCCCAACCCAGTCCTCGTGGCACACTAAGTCCCATTGGTTTTCAGGATATCCACAGTGAATATTTATGAGCTTTGATTTGCCACGAGGGCTGGTTGGGAATGGCGGTATCCTATGCACCTGTGGGAAGTGTATCTTCACTTAGGGCTCCTTTTACTAAGGTGCGCTAGTGTTTTTAGCGCGCACTAGCTGAAAAATTACTGCCTGCTTAAAAGTTGGCGGTAGCGGCTAGGGCACCTTTGTAAAAGGAGCCTTTAGAGTTGAAAATGTATCTCCCTGCATCACCGGGCACTGCCCTCCTCAGTTTTTTCCTTCTGAAAGTGAGGAGAAGGTGTCTTTATCACAGGGGTGTCACAGTCCCTCCTCTTGGGCCGCAATCCAGTCGGGATTTCAGGATTTCCCCAATGAATATACATGAGATCTATTAGCATACAATGAAAGCAGTGCATGCAAATAGATCTCATGCATATTCATTGGGGAAATCCTGAAAACCCGATTGGATTGCGGCCCTCGAGGAGGGACTTTGACACACTTGCTTTATCATCTGATCTGCTTAATATTTATTATTTGGGGGTATTAAGTTGTTCATGCATTTGTTTCAATAGTTTTGTTTCTATGTTATCTAGTTCTGCTGTTCTTTTCTTTTGCAGAAATATTTTAATTTTAAGTGCTTTATGTTTGGGATTTCAGGATGTCCTTATTGAATATCCTTGAAATATATTAGCATACATTGTCTCTAATACTGTATATGTAAACATAGATTATACATATTCATTAGTAACATTCCGAAACCCAATGGGCTAGGGGTGGACTGTGCTAATGGGGTACGCCAGTGAATTGAGGGGCCGATGCTCAAAGGTTCATAATAGAATGACATTCTACTGCAAACTAGTATAATTGCCACAGCATGCAAATTAATGCTGTGTTAAAATTAAGGCAGTAATTTGCTGCTCAGAACTCTGTGCTAACTTTCTTGGCAGTACCTTGAGCGCTGATTAGCTCAGGCACCAACAGGAACGTGGACAGTAGTTAAAAATACAATAAAAAACAAAAGTTGCCCAAACTATATACATGGTAGGGAGTTATGGTCTGGAGGGAAAAGACCTACTCTCAATTCTGAGAACTAATCTTGAACCTGCGGGCTTTCAAAATTTGCACTGTTAGATTAATATTGGTGAAATGCACCAAAAATCTCTAAAGATTTAATAAATAGCAGGGCATATCAAGCATAAAGCACCCTAAAGTGCATGCAAGGTTACCCATAAACATCATTTAAAGCCTTCTTTTAGCTCAGGGGTAGGCAATTCCGGTCCTCGAGAGCCGGAGCCAGGTCAGGTTTTCGGGATCTCCACCATGAATATGTATGAGATGGATTTGCATGCATGCCTCCTTGAGATGCAAATCTATCTCATGCATATTTATTGTAGATATCCTGAAAACCTGACCTGGCTCCGGCTCTCGAGGACCGGAATTGCCTACCCCTGATCTAGCTTAAAAAAACAATTAATGTGTTAAAAATTTTAATAAATATAAATTCAAATGTGCAAAGATTGAAGATAATAATAATAAAGTGCCCAAAAGTGTCAAGTGCAAAGTCACATCGTTCCAGAATTTCAAAAAGCACACAAAGTGCAAAATCACTAATTGATGAGCCTTGAGCAGGGCTGCCCAATCCGGTCCTGGAGATCTACTGGCAGGCCAGGTTTTCATGATATCCACAATGAATATGCATGAGAAAGATTTGCCTGCACTGCCTTCATGGTATGCAAATCTCTCTCATGCATATTCATTGTGGATATCCTGAAAACCTGGCCTGCCAGTAGATCTCGAGGACCGGACTTGGGCAGCCCTGGCCTTGAGAAAGCAAGAAATCTCCATTTGTCCAGTAAATTTAAACTACCACCTACAAGGACTTATTTGAGGAGCCACCAACATCCATCTAATAAGAGGGTCTATTGGCCGGGAGTACCAACTGATCGCCCTACAGAGCCCCGTTCCGTTTCCTTCTGCAGGGACGTTTCCCACTGAAAACTAAATCAAGCACTGCTCCTCTCCAACTAGAGCAGGAGTAGGGAACTCCGGTCCTCGAGAGCCGTATTCCAGTCAGGTTTTCAGGATATCCCTAATGAATATGCATGAGATCTATTTGCATGCATTGCTTTCAATGCATATTCATTGGGGAAATCCTGAAAACCCAACTGGAATATGGCTCTTGAGGACCAGAGTTTCCTACCTCTGAACTAGAGGATGGCTTTAAATCAGTGTTCTTCAACCACTGGTCCATGGACTAGTGCAGGTCCACAGGGCCAGCACGTGCATCAGGCCCAAAACAGTGTTTTTCAACCACCGGTCCACGGTGCAATCGATGTGGCGTTATCTTCGAACCAGCTCCCTCTTCCTAACTGATTCAGTGCACAAAGCCATGGGCAGTGGCTCCTACGGGCATCAGCTCCTATGGGCATCTGAACCGTAAGCCTTCTCTCTGACGTCGCAACGTCAGAGGGAAGGCTTCCAGATGAGCCAAGGGACGTGCAAGGTGCAATTAGTACTATTATGGGGGCGGGGTCTGGGGTGGAGATTGGGTAGAGATGGGCGGGGTCTGGACCACGACTTAGCCCCGTGTTCTTCAACCGTCGGTCCATGGACCGATGCCGGTCCACAGAATAATTCTTTTATATCTGCCGATCCATAGGTGTAAAAAGGTTGAAAAACACTGCTTTAAATGATGTTTATGGGCAACCTTGCATGCACTTTAGGGTGCTTCATGCTTGATATGCCCTGGTGAACTTTTGACTCTTTGCCAATAAGTTCCCATGAACTGATAGCCATCCCCTGCTAGTTATTAAATCTTTAGAGATTTTTGGTGCATTTAACCAATTTTAATCAAGCAGTACAAATTTTGAAAGCCTCCAGTTTATATGTTATGACCCCTCTTTTGTAGAGTAGGCTATTTCTCATTTAGGGAGGAGTATCAGTTTCTCACCTACAGTCAAGGAAGCTCCCAAGGGGATGATAGTGAGAGGAAGTTAGCACATCAAATCCAAATTTATTGATAAGACAGACCACCTGTCCTGGAAGGTGGAACCTTGTTAGAACACTGGAATGATTAGAAAGAAGGCCAAAATGCAAATCTCAGTTAAATCATATCTAGACCATTTAACCATAATCTGAATTTGAGGTAAAATATTGTTAATAAAACTCCACACGCCTCAGCGTGGTACGTACAAAAATAAAAAAAAAAAGCATGCTGCAGCAACCTCCAGTCTAACCTGATAGCTGTGTCCTTCCCTCACCCACAATCATATCCTTCCTGGTCTAATGGGCTGTCCATGAGCATCGGCCCAACCCTCCCTTCCCCCCAAAGCTTCAAAAATGCCCTCAAAAGGAGGATATGTCCGGACATCTAATAACTCTAATCCAGGGGTCTCAAAGTCCCTCCTTGAGGGCTGCAATCCAGTCGGGTTTTCAGGATTTCCCCAATGAATATGCAGGAGATCTATTTGCATGCACTGCTTTCAATTCATATTCATTGGAGAAATCCTGAAAACCGACTGGATTGCGGCCCTCAAGGAGGGACTTTGAGATCCCTGCTCTAATTCCACTAGACCAGGGATGTCAAAATCCCTCCTCGAGGGCCGCAATCCATTCGGGTTTTCAGGATTTCCCCAATGAATATGAGATCTGTTTACATGCGCTGCTTTCATTGTATGCCAATAGATCTCATGCATATTCATTGGGGAAATCCTGAAAACCCGACTGGTTTGCGGCCCTCGAAGAGGGACTTTGACACCCCTGCACTAGACTATCTGGACATTTTTTTTTTTTAATTGGGGGGAGGGGGGATCAGATCAGGGGCCAACAGACCATCAGGGAATTTTTTTATGTTTTGGGAGGAAGGGCAGTCAGGCTGATGCTTGAGGGGCTCCATTAGGCCACCAGGGGTTTGTTTTTTTTTTTTGAGGGGGGGGGGGGGCAGGAAGCCTGGCCAAGGGCAGCATGGTTGTGTTTGAAGGAAAGAAGGGGTACTGTTAGGCACCTCTTCTCTCGATCAACTTTTCTAATGCTGCTCTGGACCTGGCAGAGTTCCCTGTGCTAAGCATGCTTAGAATTTTTATTTTTTTTTTTTTGGAGGGGAGAACCATTGCTGCGAGGTTCCTAAAGATGTATTTAAATGCAGTCTGCACTAATAGTTTCAGCACTGGTGTAGGTTTTGAGCATCGACCCTTGAATTAGACAGCGACCCTCCAGGGTTTCAAGACAAAGTTGGACAAGTTCCTGCTAAACTGAAATGTACGCAGGTGAGGCTGACGCATGAGAGGACTGCTGGGCAGGATGGACCACTGGTTCTTAGGTTCTTACCTTTGGCCACATCGTAAAAAAAGCTTGTTTTCTTTTTTTTTCCCCAAGAGAAAACATTATTTCAGGTAAAGAAGACACCATGAAAGGCTTTCTGAAATGTTCTGACAGTATTTTTGTACTAAAGCCTAAAGTAACCACAATAGGAAGACATGGAGAGTCGGACCTTGTTTTGAAGGTAGGAGCATACAGTAGAGTAAATTTGTTCTCCCAGTGATTTGCCCAGAATAATGAGCCGGAGGTAGGATTTGAACTCTAGTTTTCCTTTGTTTCTCAGGACACTAGGCCTTCTCTGTGCCGCGGCTGAAGGACATCCGGAAATGTGCAGACGTCGACGCGATGATATCATGTGCATGACATCACGTTGACATCCACGCATACGCGAAGGCCCTTCATACGGGGCCCTGAGTCGCCATGGAGGGGGGGGGAAGGGTGCTGCAAAAGGAGAGTCACGTAGAGGAGCAGAGGCGCCAGCGAGGAGGAGTGGTTCCAGCCCTCGCTGACTGCCTACAGAACGTGCCTCTCGCCACGAGAAGCGCGTCCTGTAAGGAGTCAGCCGGTGCCTAGCGCCAGAATCTCATCGCGGTGCACAGTTGCGATACACTGGTATAGAGGGTGATTCGTTCATTAATGAAACTAGAGGGCTGTTTCTAGTGCAGACAGTTCTGAGGACAAAGTTAGTGATACAATTGAGGTGTTCCTTTCTGCAAATGTAAATGCAGGTATTTTTAAGGAAATACATTTGACCCACACGCTGCGTGGAATGACAGTTTTGCTATTTGGCATCATTTTAAGCAAAATTCAACTTTACATTTTTTTTATATAAATATTGAGCTCGATCATCCTAATTCTGTAATATGAATTCAAGACTTCTGTCCTTGCTAATGATAAGCAATGCACTTGTGTCAGGGATACAAAGGAAGGTGACTGCTGTTATGCCAGGAAAGTGGCCCTGGGGCTAGTCTCGAAGACTTTTAAGGCTGGCAAAGATTTTGGAAATGCTGGTAAGTTCGCCCTGCAAAGAGGAGATGACTGAATTTAATGAAACCCTTTTGCTGACAGTTCAATGTTAAGGATGGTGCTCTAGAACAGTGTTTTTCAACCTTTTTACACATATGGACTGGCAGAAATAAAAGAATTATTCTGTGGATCAGTGGTTGAAGACCCCGCCCATCTCTACCCAATCTCCACCCCAGACCCCGCCCCCATAATAGTACTAATTGCACCTTACACTTCCCATGCCTCATCTGGAAGCCTTCCCTCTGACGTTGCAACTTCAGAGAGGCGGCTTCCGGTTTAGGCGTAGGATGCCCGTAGGAGCTGATGCCCGTGGCTTTGTGCACTGAATCAGTTAGGAAGACGGAGCTGGCTCGAAGAAAGAAACATAGAAATAAACGGCAGATAAGGGCCACGGCCCATCAAGTCTGCCCACCCTACTGTCCCTCCCCTCCCTTTGCCCTGTGAATAGATCCCATGTGTCGATCCCATTTGGCTTTAAAATCAGGCACGCTACTAGCCTCAGTCACCTGCAGTGGAAGACTATTCCAGCGATCAACCACCCTTTCAGTGAAAAATAATTTTCTGGTGTCACCTCGTAGTTTTCCGCCTCTGATTTTCCACGGATGCCCTCTTGTTGTCGCGGGACCCCTGAAAAAGAAGATATCTTCCTCAGTCTCGATGCGGCCCGTGAGATACTTGAACGTCTCGATCATGTCCTCCCCCTCTCCCTGCGCTCCTCGAGCGAGTACAGACGCAATTTGTCCAGCCATTCCTCGTACGGGAGATCCTTAAGTCCCGAGACCATCCGGGTGGCCATTCTCTGAACCGACTCCAGCCTCAGTACATCCTTGCGATAATGCGGCCTCCAGTACTGCACACAGTACTCCAGATAATGCCACATCGATCGCACCGTGGACCGGTGGTTGAAAAACACTGTTTTGGGCCTGATGCACGTGCTGGCCCTGTGGACCGGCAGGAAATTTCTGTGGAGCGGCACTGGTCCGTGGACCAGTGGTTGAAGAACACTGCTCTAGAAAACACTAACTGATGCTGTCCTCCCACCTTTTTCCATCTTTAAATCAGCCTAACAGTTAAAATGATCATATTTATTATAATCCCTCTTTTAAAAATTCTGTTCTTTATTGATTCCTATGGCCCTATTAAACCTTTTTGCAACCAAAGATGGGGAAAAGATATACAGTGGTGCCTCGCATAACGAACGCCTCGCACAACGAACGCTGCACACAACGAACTTCATGTCTTGATTCACACAACGAACTTCGTTTCACACAACGAACTTCGTTTCACACAACGAAGTCGCCCGAGCTGCCGATGTATTGCATCCTTCCGCGCAGGCACTGCAGGCAGTCGTTAGTCACTGCGCTTAACTGCCCTCTCTCACAGCCCTTTGCCTGGCTCCCTGTGCAGTGGCGGACCGTCGGCTCGCCTCCTTTTATGGAGGGGCCCGGCGCCTACTGCTGATGCGTTGGGGGGGCGGAGCTACTCTCGCCGCTTCCCCGATGCTAGAAAAAAAAAAAAAAAGAAAAGTTAAGTCCCAGTTTTTGCCGCTGAGACTCTGCCCTCTCTCACTGTATACAGTCGTCCTTTTAAGAGAAACTCAATATTTTTTATATATCATGGCTTCTAAAAAAAGCAGGAAGGTGATTTCTGTTGAAATGAAACGGGAAATAATTAGAAGGAGTGAATGTGGGGTAAACCAGTGTGACCTCGTCAAAGAGTTTGGCCTCAGCAAGACCACCATTTTCACCATTTTGACAAATTGATCTTTTTTTATGTCATCTTAGCATATTTTATGCTGCAGAACGAATTATTTTTTTTAACATGTATTGTTATGGGAAAACGCGTTTCACATAACGAACTTTTCGCATAACAAACTTGCTCCTGGAACGAATTAAGTTCATTGTGTGAGGCACCACTGTACTAAGCACCCTACCTAGGTAAACCTTCAGTGAGCTTTCAAGACTCTAGCCATCTCCCCAAAAAACATTTTGCTAATTTTAACTCGGTAATCATAATCACCACTGCTCCTCCCATAGTGGATCTGTAAAAACGCATAGTTGAACATGTTTTTCAATCAAACAAATTAATAGCATTAATGCTATTTTGTCAGTTTCCAAAAGCCATTTTATTGGGCAAATTGAATATTGATTGTTTGTTTATTTCTCACCCGCCCTTATCCAGGGCGAGTTACATATTAACCTACAAAATAAAAAGTTTACATTTATCATACAAAACACTTCAGATTTTCCCACCCTTCGTGAGGGTGAAAATGGGTTTAGCATATGGCTCCAGAAAAAGGAGGGTGAATTAAGACATTCGAGTTTTACTTCCATTGAAAGCAAGGGAAGTAAAACCCAGATGTCTCATCTATCCTCATTGCTGTGGACAAATATGGCTAAAGCATGATGCACCAGTCAAAAACCCCAGGGCTGTGTTCTGTCCGAGCCTTAATGGTGACTTGTGGTAAGCGCAGAAAAAGAATTGCAGTAGCAAAACTTCCCAGAAATTATCGGCAGATAGTAATAATAATAATTTTATTTTTTATATACCGCCTAACCAAAAATGGTTCTAGTCATACAGATCATGAAGGGCATGGAGAGAGTAGAGAGGGACAGATTCTTCAAACTTTCGAAAAATAAAAGAACAAGAGGGCACTTGGAAAAACGAATGCTAGGAAGTTCTTCTTTATCCAACGAGTGGTGGACACCTGGAATGTGCTTTCAGAGGGCGTGATAGGGCAGAGTACAGTACTGGGATTTAAGAAAGAATTGGATAATTTCCTGCTGGAAAAGGGGATAGAAGGGTATAAATAGAGGATTACTGCACAGGTCCTGGACCTGTTGGGCCGCCGCGTGAGCGGACTGCTGGGCATGATGGACCTCAGGTCTGACCCAGCAGAGGCATTGCTTATGTTCTTAAGAGTACAATTTAAAAGGAAAATACAATTCTAAGCAATGTACAATAAATAGGAACTGAGCCTACAGTGGAAAATATGATTTTAAAGAAAAGTACAATTTAAAAGAATGGTTCCAAGTGGTTTACAACAAATAAGAACCGATCGTACAGTAAAAATGCAATTTAAAAGGTGATACATTACATAAAAGAAGCATGGAATTTTTAAAAGAGAAAACCAGTTAGGATACCAATTTTTCAAATAGTTGGGTCTTCAATAATTTTCTAAAATCAAGATAAGAAGAAGATCCTACCATAATTTTACTGAATCACCCATTCAATTTAGCAGCTTGAAAAGAGAGAGTTCTCTCCAGAAATCTTTTGGAACGACATAATTTAACAGAAGTTAATGTAAACCAACAGACTCTGCGTGTGACCTTATTTGGGTGGTTCAGAGAAAAATGGGAGACAAGGTATCCAGGTGACAAGCCAAAAATGGATTTGGAACAGATACAAGCAAACTTAGACAAAACTCTGGCCTCAATCGGCAGCCAGTGAAGTTTCAAATAATATGGTGTAATATGCTCCCAGTTTTTCAATCCAAAAATCAATCGAACTGCGTTGTTTTGAACTACACTCAATTTTCTTAAAAGCACGCTTAAAAAGTAGAGTTAACAGCTTCCTTAACAAAAAGCGTCATCAAAAGAGTAAGCGAGCGATCCCTAAATGCAAACTAAGGTAGAAGTGACAGCATGTACCAGAATCTATGACAACTGCAGATATAATTGCCATTCCTCTTAAGAGTAGCAAGCAGGTCCCTGGAGTGGCCCTAGTGGTTGGTGCAGTGGACTGTAGAGAAGGGGACCCAGGCCCATATCCCACAGAAACTGGTACATTAGTGGTGGAAAGTGTGATACTTGTAGGCGTAGGAGCAGGAGGGGGGGTCAGTTACCACTTGGGGATTAAGGGCAGGGTCATGCTTTTATCCCTTCAGTGGTTATCTGGTCAGTTTGGACACCTTTTTGACAGGGGAAGATTCTCAAATATTCGCAGTAAAATCTGGCAGGCCGCTGTCGCAGCCACTACTGTAATTATTTCAAAAAGGCGAGTTATTCTTTAAAAAAAAATGCACATGGAAATGAGAGTCGCGGAGGATCGCTAAATTTGAATGTGCCGATCGCTGGTGTTATTGACTGACATATGCACAGAATAGATGCACAAGTTAAAAAAAAAAGACCCCAAATTAAAGATTGGCAGGAGGGATGCCCTTTCCCTCCCACAACCAAGCAATCCCGATACTCCCTCCCCCTGGCAGTGGGAGGGTTGCTCACTCTCCCCACCCCACCCCTGCCATTACACTCCCATTGACCTCCTGCTTCCCCTTGCCTTGTTTACAAAGGCCAGCCAGAGGGATGCTTTCTACCTGCGGCCAGCAGGCCGGGGAGGGGCCTAAGGCTCTGATTGGCCCAGACACCTAAGGCCCCTCCCATAAGATGCACCAGGGAGGGGAAGGTCTGCCATTTTGAAGAGGCGGGCCTACTGGCTGGAGGTAGGAGGCATTCCTTCAGTCGGCCTTCGTAAACAAGGGAAGGTGGGAAGCAGGAAGGAGTGGGAATCCCTCCCATTGCTTAGGAGTATGTCAGGGGGAGGGGTTTGCTTTATGGCCAGAGGGAGTGGACATCTCTCATGCCAGGGATGGGGTGGGAAAGGAGGGTTGCTTGGCGTTGGGGAGGGAGTGGGCATCCCTCCTAGGGCGGAGGTTGCTTGACAGCAGCAAAATTTTCTGTCAGGTCTGAGCTTTCAAGCCTTACTTTCTTGTCAATGCCTGAGCCAATCGGCACTCAGGCACTGACCAGAAAGTAAGGCTAGGACAGCTCAGACCTGACAGAAAATGTTGCTCAGAGATGTAGAAACAAAAAAAGCAAAAACCTCCCAAACCCCAAGAACTGGAACCAGACAAGGGGACAATGGAACCAGACAAGAGTGGGGACGGTAGAGCTACACAACACAATCTACAAATAATTTTTATGTATACACGGGAGAGCCCTCAGTCACACAGCCACCCACTAGAAACTCCCAGCGGTACAGGCTGTCACTTGGCTTACACCCAGAAGAGTGTTAACTGTGAAACATCCCCGGGCTCTACTTTGTGTTTTTTAGTGATAAAGTGCACCCAACAGTGCTAAGTGTGAAAAAAGATATAAATAAATCAAAAAAACACACTCTACCATTCACGGCAATTGTCTCTACCCCTTGTCCAGGGGGCCAAAGTATCAAACGTCCATATCCAACAAAGCAAAAAATACCAACAGGAAGTACTTAGCTTCTCCGTGGAAACAAACAGCCAGCAGAGGTCTTGGTTCGTCCGACAGGACTCCGTTTCGGGGGTGCACACCCCCTTCTTCAGGAACGGCTGGACTGCGCTGTGACCCTCCAAATCATCCGGCACAGCTTGGATTGACAGAGCGGGAATGATAAACAAATATGGTGCTTTACCAGTTGGTAGGGTTAGAACTGAAATACAGCTTCGAAAAAGTGGGTTTTCAGCCTGGACTTGAAGCTCGATGTACTGATTCAGGCAGGTTGCCCCAGGCATAAGGCGCAGCAAGGCAGAAGGGATGGCAGTAGAGGAGAGGGATACAGACAAGAGGCTTGCCTGACGAACAGAGTTCCAGGGGCGGAGTATAGGGAGAGATGAAAGAGGAGTTTGAACTATATGCAAGTGGACAAGGAGCTAATGAAGTGATCTAGTCCTACCCAAAACATGCCTCCAGTGTGCCCCCTTGAGATTTAGACAAACTGCATAGAAAAATATCTTTAAAATTAGTTTTGAAAATAGTGATTTGGACGTTTTTGAAAAAAAAAAAAAAAAAAAAAATATATATATATATATATATCCTCCTGCCACTTTGTGCCATTTTTTAAAATGTTTTTTGAAAATGAGCCTCTTAGGGGGTCTTTTACTAAAGATTAACGCATATTCTGTTACACAAAGCATACAAGTTGTGACAACCTGCCCTATCAGTTTGGGATTTGCCTGCGAATTCTCTGGATCAGTGTCCGGTACTGAAGATTTGATGCTGTGAGTTTTAAAAATAATGGAAGAATGAAGAGAGAATGTTTCAAGGGGAAAGATGCTCTGAGCTTCACGAGGTTAATGCATGTTGAATTTTTGGTGGGTGGTTTTTCGTTCTTGCACCCTAACTTATTTCAGACATTATTTAACCTTGTTTGATATTTCTTACAGAGCAGACCAGAACTGTGTTTGTGGGGAAGTTCCCTGCACCCTTTCCATCTTGTTTTCTGTGTTTTAGTGCTGTTCAATTGCTTTGGTACTAACTGAAGGGGACTTCACAGCACTGGAGAAGGAGGCGGAGCTGAAAAATATAAATTTCACCCTCCTGTGGCCAACTTGCAAATATGGGATGTTCACCTGCTGTCAGGACTTGTATGCTGTGTTAAAAGAGAACATTATTGAGGTGAGTACCTAATCTTCCCTTATCTGCAGTATGTCCCATAGAAATAAATTGGATCCTGTGACAGATAGCATGCACTAATCTTTAGTAAAAGACCCCCTTAATGTTCCAAACAACCACAGAAAACCAAAGAGCAGCCAAAAAAAATGAAAATAAAGAGATTGTTTGTCTCTGTGCTACCTATTTAACCTTTGCTGCATTTAGTCTACAGATATCGAGGAGCACCATGCACGGATTGAACTGAATGAATTCGAGAACTGCTTTGTTCTTCATGATTTGAATTCCCTTTATGGAACCTTTGTCAATGATTGCCATATTCAGAATGCAGCAGTGAAACTCTCACCAGGAGATATCCTGCGCTTTGGTTCTAGTGGATCCTGTTACGAGCTATTGTTAGAAATTTCATCTCAGGTAAGAACACCGTCCAACCCAAACACGCCTGCTCTTTCTCCATCTTTTTTGGTTTGCACAGGACAATTCAGCATTTCCCTGCTGGCCAAACAAAATAGAATGTTATGAAAGATTCATACTCTTGTGTACCGTGTGTGGTTTTGGTTGTTCGTCTCAATAAAGATATAGAAGATCTAGATAAGGTACAGAGAAGTATGAAAATTCAATAAAAGGGTTGGACCAGCTCCTTTGTGAAAAAATGCTAATCAGGCCAGGGCTCTGAGAGGGGATTTAATAGAGATTTTTAAATTCTTGAGTGGACTGGAACACCTAAATAAGGAAATGTTATTTATTCCTTTAAATAGTACTAGGACTAGAGCAGTGGTCTCAAAGTCAAACCCTTTGCAGGGCCTCATTTTGGATTTGTAAGGTACTTGGAGGGCCGCAGGAAAAAATAGCTAGTGTCTTATTAAAGATATGACCATTTTGCATGAGGTAAAACTCTTTGGGCTAGATTCACTAACCTTTTTTCCGGGAGCGATCCGTGGCCGATTCCACCAGGCCCGATCAATTCACAACGCAAACAAATTCAAATTAGGGCGATCGAAGGAACGGCCCCCTCCGACCGCACAGATCGCGAGTTTGCAATCCTGACGCATGCACAGACCAGCTGCTTTTCCTGCAGATGGTCTGCGCATGCGTTTTGTGTCCGGGTTTGTTTTTTTTTTATTTCTGGTTTGTTTGTTTTTTTTGTATGCGCACTGACTTTCCTTCTCTCCCCTTCTAGCTGCTCTTGCCGCCTAGACTCTCCTGCTCTATGCAGCCCTTCCCCGCAGTGCAGCCCTGCTTTAAAACCACTGGCTGCACCAGTTGGTAGGGTTAGAACTGAAATACAGCTTCGAAAAAGTGGGTTTTCAGCCTGGATTTGAAGCCCAATGTACTGAGTCAGGCAGGTTGCCCCAGGCACACAGCGCAGCAAGGCAGAAGGGATGGCAGTAGAGGAGAGGGATACAGACAAGAGGCTTGCCTGACGAACAGAGTTCCAGGGGTGGAGTATAGGGAGAGATGTGGGGAAGGGCGGCATTTTTCCCCACAGACTCAGCAGGCTTGCTGTTTGAATGGGCCTCGATTTTCCTGCTCTCCCCACCCCGGTGGCAGCAGCCTCTTCCCTTTCGCCGACTGTCAGCTGGTCATGTCCTGCTCTCTGCCGCCTTCCCTGTAGTGTGAGCCCACGGATTTAAAGCGGGGCTGCAATAATGGCAACTGTCTTCCATATTCCAAGCCTCTGATAGTGTGCTCCAGGTCCAACTACTTCTGATGGATAGAAATTCAGAACTTGGATGTCCTGGCGGCAACACACAGCTCTGTAGACCGAGCCACAAGTCAAAGTTGAAACCTTTTACGGGGGGAATCGCGTGACTGCTTGCCCTGGATCGGTAAGGGGTTTGGCCAGGTACTAGGGACCTGGATTGTAGAGAATGACACGGGGACCGTTTACTGCGGTAAAATTTTCCTAGGAACTGAATAATTTATCAATTGAAATTCATAAATAGCTGTAGAAAAAAATAAATCCACATATCAAGGACTATGATGATTTCTAGTCATTATTTATTTCTAGATTTGTACCCCCCTCTCTAAACTTTCCTTTCCTACAGATGTTTTGTCCTCCAGTGAAACGGCGCACAGCATGGCCAGGGGAACTTCAGTTAATCTCCCAAAACAGGCCCCATTCGACTCCATTGACCACCTCACAACTTCCTTTCCTTCAGTCTCAGCATTCGTCTGCGATTCTCGGTAACTGGATTCATGGAGGAAATGGAACAGTGCCTCACCCTCCGAACAGAAGCAGATCATGTAGCGCAGGAAGCCGAAAGATGTGCCTTGCCTTCTCAGCTGACGCCACCAAAAAGCCACCCGCAAACAGGCAAGGTATTTCATAGTAGTGAAAAAAGAAAATAACCTCTTCTTTCTTGTTTTTTTTTCTCTTTAAATTCAGGCATGGTCAGGTAGCTCTGGGAGCCATCACCTTCCCACGGATTATAGGGGCTCGTGCCTCCAAGTTATTGACCTCCAATAATGGCAACTGTCTTCCCTCTTCCAAGCCTCTGATAGTGTGCTCCAGGTCCAACCTGTTCTGATGGATAGAAATTCAGAACTTGGATGTCCTGGCGGCAACTCACAGCTCTGTAGTTTGAGCCACAAGTCAAAGTTGAAACCTTTTAAGGGGGGATCACGTGATTGTTTGCCCTGGATCGGTAAAGGGTTTGGCCAGGTACTAGGGACCTGGATTGGCCACCGTGAGAACGGGCTACTGGGCTTGATGGACCATTCAAGAATTGCATTTAGACTTGTTAACATACATTCAAATTGTAAGTGTTATAGATTGCCTATTTTCAGATTATATGACCAGCATAATTTGGAAAAAGGTGTCCATTGAACTGTATGACATTAAAAAAAACCAACAAAACACATAGGCTGCTTAACTGAAGAGGATCAGGAAGCATGAAAAGTCTGAAGACCTTATAGTTTTCCAATTGACATCTTGAATAGAATAAACAATCTTATCCTTCCGTATTTTTTTAAAGATGTAAACAAGTCTGGGGACATTTGCTTAAAGAGATTATAAAACTTAGAAGCTGCAGAGAATGACACAGTGACAGAATTTGTCACTGTCCCCGCGGATTTAAATTATGCCTGCTTACTTTTAAATCATTATTATTTAAAACCCCTGCTTTTATTTTTAGAGTTTTAATTCCTCATCTTACCTCAAGACAGTTAAGATCACAAGATCAACACTTATTGGCCATTCCCTCACTGAAAGTTATCAATACGAGGCGTCACACCATTTTCTCAATAACAGCTCCCCAGTCTTGGAATGACCTCCCACTATTTATTAGAGAGGAAAAGCACTTAGATAAACTCAAGTCCAAACTTAAGAGTTTCCTTTTTATAGATGCTTTTAGTGAATAAATCTTAAAGACTCGGTCTCTTTTTACTTTCTATTTTATATATTATTATAAATTTTATCTGTTGCCCTTCCTATTGTTTTTTCCTTAAATGTTATTAAATTAATATTGATTGTAACCCATTAATAATTTTCCCTCTGCCTTGATATTGTATGTATAAGTTAAACTATGTATAGAAATGTTTGTATTTGTTATTTTTAATTCAATATGACTATTGTTTGTCTGATTTGTTGCCCATATTTGATTATTTATGAAATTGTACATCGCCTAGAAATTGTGATAGGCAATTAATCAAATTATATAATAAACTTGGAAACTTGGATAACTGCAGGAAACCATCCCCATGTCATTCTTTATGGAGAAAGGGAAGAATCAGAGTATGAATGGACACAACCACTGACTCTCAAGCCTTACATTGAAGAATGCTGGTGTAGGACTGAGGTTGAGATAGATACTAAAGAATGATACGGGATGGTTTCCCATGGCTGTCCATGGAGACGGTGACAAATTCTGACACCATGCCTTTGTGGAGAAGTGGCCTGGTGGTTAGAGCTGCTGCCTCAGCACCCTGAGGTTGTATGTTTGATCCCAGCACTGCTCCTTGTGACCCTGAGTAAGTCCATTGCCTCAGGAACCATAGATTGTGAGTGCACTGGGACAGATAGGGAAAATACTTAGAATACCTGATTTTAAAACTTGCTGTACACTGCCTTGGGTGAATCGCTTCACAAAGGTGATGAATAAATCCTGATAAATATTATTACTGTCCCCTCACCATTTCTTAAATATCAAATTCCATAATGTTCTTGCAGTACATCATGTCAAACTATGTAATAATAAATAAAATTCTTTTTTCTATCTTTGTTGTCTGGTCATTTTGCTTTTTCTGATCATGTTTCTCCTAGTCCCCCAGTTTCTGCTTTCCTCTGCCTTTTCTTAACTTTCTTTCCATCCCAGTCTTGTCTGCTCTGCTCCCCTTTCTCCCTCCCTCGAATCCTAGTCAGTTTTGTCTTCCTCCTTCTCTCCACCCTTGTAGCGGAGCATTTCCTCCCTTTTCCTTCACTCCCTCCCAACCTCCAACATATCTTGGCCCCATCTCTTTTCTTCTCCATCCCCATAGTCCTGAACCTCTGCGTCTCTTCCAGCCATTTTGCTTCCTGCCTTTCTGTTGTGCAGCATCTTTCCCTCCATTCCGCTCTACTGTGCAGAGCTCTGGCCCGCCTCTCCCCTCTTGCGTCTTCCTTAAAACTTGCTATTTGTTAACTCCAGAGCTCGCCGGTAGCGATAGTGATTCACTTATGCTGCTGCTGCCCTGTCTTGACATCTTCATCCTGCTGCCATGAACCTCCCACATGGAAACAGGGAATCATGCTAGAGAAGGTGGGTCCCATCAGCAGTGAGAAGACATCAAGGCAGGCCGCTGGCAGAGTATGTGAGTTGCTTCTGCTGCTGACGAGTTGTGAAGGAAGCAAAGCAAATTTTAAGGTAGACACGAGGGAGGAAGAGAGGAAGGGTACTGAAATGCTATGTGGCAGAGTGAAATTTTGATGTTGTACACGGGGATATAATACTGTCCCCATTTGCTTTCTATCCATCCCTGAGGTATTAAAGTCTATTTTGTCACAGACACTGTGGATCCCTGTGGGTTTCCTGTTGGTCCCCTCCTTCTAACAGAATCATTTAAATGCACAAGAGGAGAGTCTCAATTGAAAGAAAGCTCTGGAATGAGGGGGCCTAGGATGAAGGTGACAGGGGACAGATTGAGTAGTAAATCTAAGGAAATACTTCTTCATTGAAAAGGTGATGAAAGCATACTGACGGAGGTGCTGGAGCCGAAAACCATATCTGAGTTCAAGAAATCTTGGATCGAGTGTATAGGATCTCTTAAGGGAGAGCATGGATGGACAGACTAGATAGGCCGTTTAATCTTTCTCTGTCTTCGTTTTCTCTGTTACTATTGCCTTCCATAATTCTCCTTTTTTTGTGCGTTTTTTTTCTTCATTAGGAAACAACCTATCAATGGGAAATGGAGCATCTCCAACCTTGGATTTACTTCTGCAGGAAAAGGTGAAATGTATATGTTGGACTAGATACTTTTGCTTCTGAGTCTATGGAAGCTTTGCAGAATTTTCTAGATGTGTAAAGGCTGATGGAAAGTCATCACAGCTGACTTTTCTTGCCTAGAGTAAGAGGGCTATTTTTAAAATAGCCCGTCCAGGGGCACAGTTCTTGGGTAGTTTGCATGGATTTTCAAAGGGAAAGACATGCGGGAATCCACTGCTTGCCCTGGATCGGGAGCATGGAATGTTTCTACTCTTTGGGGTTCCGTAATCTTTTGTTACTCTTTGGGATTCCGGAATCTTGCTATTCTTTACGATTCTGAATGGAATGTTGCTACTCCTTGGGTTTTGGCCAGGTACTAGGGACACTAGGACTTCTCAAACGCACTTAATTTGATGTAGAACTGAGCATGCTCAGGGAGTCCTGGAATTGGCGGCTGATGGCATGCCACCGCAATCCACATTGTACAAGCAGGAAAAGCAGACAGGGAGCGGCTTGGGCACTAAATTTCTTTGACTGGGTGGGCTTTGGCATCCCCAACTGTAAAGGTATGTTTAATGTGCATGTGGGGGATGGAGAGAGGATAAATGTGTTCTCCCCCCCCCCCCTCCAGTCCTCCCTGGCTCACCCCCAGGCTTTGGAGGGCGGACTACTCCCCTGGTTTTAATTAAGCTAAGGTTTTTCAGGCAGGCCTTTTATATAGCTAAATCAATATTTATCTGGTAAATGGCTTTTGAGAAATTGTTCTTCATGTGTTTTGAGAACTGCCATCTTAATTTGAAGGCGTAAAGGTTTGATGCTGAATCGTACTTTGTCACCCTGGTCAGTTGGAACCCCAAGAGACAAGAATCAGAAGTTGAGAAAGAAGGCACATTGTTTTTTCCTTAGTTCAAAATCACTTTAGTGTCCCCGATAATTTTAGCAGAGTAGAGGTACTGGAATTCAGAAAGGTTTGAGATAAGCAGAGGATCCATAATGCCAAGAATTTGATGGTAAAGCAGGAGGTGTATCCTACACAGATTGATATGTTAAGACAAAAACAGCAGGAGGATTGCAGTATACTTTATAAGAACATAAGAGTCGCCATACTGGGACAAACCAAACGTCCATCAAGCTCAGTATCCTGTTTCCAACAGTGGCCAACCCAGTTCCCAAGTGCCTGGCAAGAACCCAAGAAGGAAAACAGATTTTATGCTGCTTATCCTAGGAATAAGCAGTGGATTTCCTGAAGTCCTTCTTAATAATGGCTTATGGACTTCTCTTTTAGGAAATTTATCCAAACATGTTTTTAAACCCTGCTAAGCTAACTGCTTTCACTACATTCTCCAGCAACAAATTCCAGAGTTTACACATTGAGTTAAGAAATATTTTCTCCAGTTTGTTTTAAATCTACTACTTAGTAGTTTCATTGCATGACCCCCTAGTCCTAGTATTTTTGGAAAGAGTAAACAATTCACATCTACTCATTCTTCTCCACTCAAGAAGGGTATTGGCATACCATACCCCTAATTAACTGTAGTATGATTGTATCTGGATCCATGAAAGCCGGGGAGGCCATTGCTATTATGGATTTTGGGCATGCTCAAGACATATATGAGAGGAAGTTGAGATGATAGGTGAAAAATATGTGCAAAGGGTGAATTAGTATTGGTTGCCTTTGTGAATTTTATATACACATCTACTAAAAGTGAATTATCTTTCAACTGGGCAGACTGGATGAGCCAATTTGGTCTTTACCTGCAGTCACTTACTGTGTTACTGTGATTGTATCAGGTGCTAGTATTTATTTTTTATTTGCAAGTAAATTAATCAAACATTTTATGTGCATATAGGATCAAATGTTGAAAATGGATAACGAAGCTTACCACCTCATAGCTTTAGAAAGTGAATCAAAATATAAGGATGTGGTGATAGCAAATCTCCGGGAAAGAGTTGCAGCTTTGATACAACAGATTGCTCAGTCGAGCTCCTCCAAAAGCAACGCAGGTGTTACAGAGAAAGTGTTTGCTCTTGAGCAGGAAATTACAGCAAAGACAGAGGAGATTCGAAACCTAAAGGAGCAGGTATATTAACTGGGGACAACCACATAGGGGCTTGTTCACTGGCAGCCAGTAAGAGCCAGATTCTGTATAGGACACCTAACCTGGCACTACTAGGCACCCTAATCAAGGATGCCTAACTATGGAATCTGTGAGTTGGTGGTGGTTGTTTTTTATTGGCTTAATTGGCATGGTAATTGACCACGCCAGTTATCAGCCAATCAAAAGAAATTAAATCACCAATTAAGAGTTCCGCACAGAACCCTTAGGATGCCTAAGTCAAGACACCCTCCGCCATGCAACAAATTACTAAAAATTGGAAAGATTATACTAAATTAAATTATATATTCTGGTGGAATTCAGTTTGCCACATATATAAGATGGAAAAGATGATAGCATTGCAACAAGGAAAATCTCATAATTTTAATAAAATATGGGGACCATTGACTACTTACTCTAATGATCAGATATCTTAAGCACATGATTAGTCTATATTTGGGTTAGGGTGGAAAACAGGTATAATATGGTCATGGAAATATTGATAATACGGGGGGATATTTATTTGTTATATTTATAAGAACATGTGTTTGTAATCACAAGTGATTTTGTGAAAATTGTATTAATTTTTAAGTACACTTGTTGTAAGAATTAAAAAGGAATAAAGAATTAAAAAAAAAAAAAAAAAGACACCCTCCGAAACTTAAGTAGGCATGGATAAGTTAGGCTCCAGTAGGCAGGATTCTATAAAGGATGCCTAGCAGTTGATTGACAACCATGCTGAACGGCACCATTTATAGAATCTGGCCTTAAGTGCATAACTTCATTATCTGTATATTTTCAAATTTTGTACAGATAACTGGATCAAAAATTATGTGAACATGTGATGCTGCCCCAGATATGGGGAAGGGGCAAATGTCCAGATGCTACTTCATGTTAAGGCCCATTCCCTCTGTTCACTTGATCATAGACTTTTCTTCCCTTTGGATTCTCACCTTTGTAATCTCTTGTTTGGATTACTGTAATTCTCTTTATTATGGTCTACAGGTTACACAATTGCAAAAGCAGCCATATTTTGTACTAAATGCAATCCGATTACTCTTTGATATTAAGACATATGATCGTCTCCCCCTCCCCTTTCTTTCTTTCTGAGTACTGGCTTCCCGTTGTCTTTAGAATTGTTGCATGATTGACTTGAACTTGTTTTTTGGGGTTTGTTTGTTTTTTTAGATTTGCCCTTTATAGCTCTAGAGCAGGGGTGTCAAAGTCCCTCCTCGAGGGCCGCAATCCAGTCGGGTCATGAACCCTAATGAAATAATGTAATCCCTGGATTTGGCCAGGCTCTTCTAAATTGTAAATCGCATTGCACTCCTGGGACATATTGGTGATCCATAAATACTAATGTAATGTAATATATATAATGCTCTTGTGTTCCTTATATCTGCAGTACTGGCCCAACATATGACTGACTTGCAATCCTGTGGAGTTTAAAAACAGATGTCTAGTAACAGATGTGGGGATTATTAGAATCTGTAAATTACTATCTCAGATAACTTCTGTTTTAATTGGTAAAATGACCATTTCCTGTATCCTGTACATGATTTCTGTTTCCTTTTTCCTAGCTTGACAGTTTGCAGAAAGGCTCAAGTCAAGTCCTCTGTCATTCCCTTAGTGTGAGAGACTGTGAAATTTCAAACTTAAAATCCGAAGGAGATAAGTTAAGAAAGAACTTATCTGTCACTTCAGGTATGATTTTCCATGTGTGTGATTGCCCAGTTTTTCAGAAGTTATTTGTCCTGATAAGATGAATCCTTATGGTATTAACAAGTGGCATCACCTGAGATTTCGGTTTGTCAGGTTAGAGGCTTTTCCTAAGCTTTGTGGTCAATAGGTGACATTTCTGTCTCATCAGAGATGGTCTCTGAGGAAAATGTTTGAACATATACAGTAGGCCTCTATTTATTTATGCTTAGTGCATGATAACATATCACAAATGAAGGATTGATAAGTAGGGGGCCATAAGATTGTGAATAAAGGCATCTTCAGGAAAACAACACTCTGAGGAATGCCTCCAAGTACTGAATTATATAACAGTGCATCATTTATTGGAATAAAAATTCTTAATCCCAAATCACTGACATTAATTGAATGAAAAAAGAGAGTGGATTTTGTAAAGGATTTTCTGTCTTGATAATGATACAGTCCAGAGTATAACTGTATGGGGGGGAGGGGGATATTCCTAAAGCAGCATTGAATTTTTAAAAATAAATATTTGTTAAAGCGAGGATACATATCGGTGGTAACTAGGCATCAAAGTGGCAAGCTTCCATGCGCTGACAAAGAGACTGACAGTTTAAGTTGTATTGCAATGTGCAGCACCAATATGCACTACTGTGAACCATAGGCTGTTTCCCATTCACCATAAAATTCCTATGTCCTACTACTAATTATTTCTATAGCTCTACCAGATGCATGCAGCGCTGCATAGAGTCACAAAGAATAAGAAAACAGTCCCTCCTCCAAAGAGCTTACAATCTATGTCCTTCCTATTCTGAAGAAAGCCACAGCATGACGGATGAAACGTCGGTTCTTTCTACACAGACGCGGCAGGACCTGGAAACTTGCTACGATCATGATATATTGACCGCTTAACACAGTAAAATGTTAAAGCGGTTTACAATAAAAGTAGAATAATTTACAATAAAATAAAACACATAAAAACAATACAATCATGAAAGCAAAATAACAAAATATAAGCAAAACATAATCGTAATATAAACTTTCATCTATTCTATAAAAATCAGACTTAAAATGCAAAAAATTCCTAATATGAATCATAATCATTTCCTGCTGTTTGGCGCTTTACAAAATGCAGTATAACTATCAATTCTGTGAAGCACTGTGGGTAATGAATTACAGAGTGAAGAGTCAACTTAAAAGAGAGCCCTGTGTCTGGTAGCAATTAGGCTTTGATGTGAGAGTACATCGCTGCAAATTGCCTGTCTATGGGCAATAGCTTACAATCTAAAGTATGCCTTGTGTTGAAGAAACTTAATAGCGTTTTCATAGAAAATGTCTTGTTTTTCATCAGGTTTGGTGACCACATTGCAGAAAGAGGCCAGTACAAAGGAACAGCAAATAATTCAAATGAAACTGGAAGCAGAGAATCTAAAGAAGGAGAACAGAGAAAAAGACGGCCAGCTTGCTGTAATATCTGTCAAGGTCAGGATGCAACCTTCCCTCCACAGTTTATTTTTAAGACAGGCATTTAAGTTGGCAAGGCTGAATTGCTATCGAAGTCCACATAGTGATGCTACTGAAATCCAGGCAGGCACCCGTAGTGTGGCAGACAGAGCAAGGGAGGAGTTAGCAACCTACTTTCTAGTGCAATAGCTGCATCATTCTGGATAGTAGGGTATTCTCCCCATGCTTGTGAGCAGTGCAGAAGGAATCCATTCCAGGTTTTCGACTCCTCCTCCAGAAGACTCTGCTGCCCCCTTCAGTTTGTCTTTCTGATCGCAAGCTGGAAGGTGTCTTTCTGACCTGCTCTGTATATTTCTTTATTATTTTCAGTATTTCTCACTGTTTTTGCAGCTATCGGTACACCAGAGCTCCCTAGTGCAGGGGAAAACTCTGCCTGTGTGGAGAAGAAGCAGGCTTGGGTTGGCAGATTAATCCCTTAATAAAAGAGGAGACATAGTATTTAGAATTTTTTATTTATAAAAATTAATGTAATGTATTAAAAAAAAAATAGAGAATTAGAATAAAATTTAAGATATAGAGGGTATCCTGAAAAAGTATTAAGGAAATCATACCGTAGGGCAAAATATAACCATCAAGAATGGCTTTTACAGCCTCTCGGTTCTATCACTTTGTCAGATCAGTACATAGGCTAGGTTGATCTTCGCAAAAAGCAAATTCAATCATGTTTCCTGGCTTCTGTCAAAACTTCACTGGCTTCCAGTGATTTCTAGGATTCATTTTAAATGTACCTACCTAATTTTCAAGATCCTACATGGCATTTTTCCTCCCCTAATCCCACTATCCTGGAATTCTTCGAGACCTGACACTACCAGATCCGCCCACAAATTCAAACTATCTTTCCCCATGTATGCAGATAAATTAGGGAAATCCCTTTTCTTCAAATTCACCGAGCTTTGGAATAACCTCCCTGCCCTGCTGCGGAACCTAGGCTCATTCCAATTATTCCGAAAGCATCTGAAAACCTGGCTTTTCTCCAAAACGTAAAGCTATCTATTGAAAATGTAAAGCTAGCTATCCTCTTCATAACCTCTAATTTCTTATGATGTCCTTACATATTAGGTAATATATATATGTCAGTTATTATTGTTCATAAGTACAGAATAATATATTGTATTTACAGTGGTACATGAAAGGAATTCAAGTGTATGTTTTATGAGATCGTTTTAAATTTCTATGTTACACATGTGGATGTATGAAAATGAATAAAAAATTTAAAACAAAAAATAAAATAAAATGTCTAGGAGACATTTTTCAAAACTGAAAAAAGAAAAAATTATGTCCTTCCCTCATTTATTGAATTACCTGTAAACCGTGCCGAGCTCTATCTTTATGGAGATGGTCCGGTATACAAACTTAAGGTTTAGTTTAGTTTACATAATGTACAAGTTATACTTGTCAGCCAGCAGATGGAGAAAGAGACCTAAGAACTGTGAGCGCAATGCGGCCACAGCTCACCAGTATTCTCTGTTTCCAGTAGATCTGATGAGCTTCCTATGCATCATGAAGAGGAACCAAGACTCCACACCCTGGGGGATACCTGAAGGAGACCAGGTCTTCCCCTTTTTAGTAATTGATTAGATCCCCTCCCCACCCAGTTTAAAAAAAAAACCCAAACCCTCCACAAAGCATACAGAAAGATGTGCATAGATATAATTTGCTTACATTTTCCCCACAGAGCCTCAGAGCTGCTAAAGTGGTAATTTGACATGAGGAAGCTCATGCATCTTCCCCCTCCTCTCTTCAGCTAAGTTGCTCTGGGAGCAGTGCATTGTTCATAGAAAAATATACCAACTCTATTTCTTTCAAATTCTTCAAACAAAAAATAATTCAAATGATTTGCTAGAAAAATTCTTATTCTATGGAGGAAAAGCCTCAGAAGCCCGTCTCTAGCCAGAACAAGTCTTGCTAGGAGAATAGAAAGGGTAAGTATCTCATTGGCTTATAAAAATCCTCCTGGTTTAAACTCTTGATGCTCTTGAAAATCTTCCAAAAACGTGTTGAGACACCAAATAAAGTGGCTAAATAGCTCTGTAAACACAGTTCATATCAGGCGATTCATAAACTGAAGAAACAGCTACTCTGTTGATGCAAAATTTTTAGCTTGTTCATAAATGCAGGGCTAGCTTGGCATTAGGTGCTTTTCTCTTGATATAGGGACACTGGATCATCTGTTGTTCTATTGTCCTTTAATACTCAAGTTCTGGAAGTCGATATGGGGACAGATTAATGCTATTCTTGAGGCTTCGATTCCTTTGACATATGAGGCAGTCAGATGTGGGATGATGTTACATCTGAAGCCCTCATTGGATATATATAGAGGGCGGCTTTTCCTTATCATACAATTGGTTATGCGTAACTGGAAGAACTGGGATCGCCTTAACTTTAATTTTTGGTGGGCAATTTATAGATTTGAAAAAATGAACGCAGATATACTGGGTCATACTCAGGGCAGGATTAACCAGTAGGCCAAGTAAGCACGTGTCTAGGGTCCGAAATGGTCAGGGGGGCCCAATGAAGGAGGGCATCAACATTGTTTTTAACAAACGGCGATGGGCCCCTCCAGCATCGATCGGCAACGCGGGCCCCCCGATCAGCAATGCAGACCCCACCCTGATTGGCAACATAGCCCCTCCCCATTGACGGAAAGTAAGACAAGCAAGCAACTTGGGTAAGAAAGGCAATGGGAACTGTAATTGTGCAAGTGGTGCTGCTTGCCCAAAGCTTCCCTCTGACGCAGCTTCCTGTTTCTGCCTAGGCGCATGGTGGGGTGGGGCAGGGCAGGGGGCCCAGTGTACTTGTGTGCCTAGGGGCCCTCGATGAATTAATCCTGCCCTGGTCATACTAAGAGATTTAAGTTAATCTGGGGCCCTTTGATATCTGTTATGGATGCGTTGTAATTGGTTTTTCCTTTGATCCTGTTGGTATATTGCACGCACACCCAGTGGGAGGGATATTTCTGTCATGGTTTCATTCTCTTGCAAGGTATTGGTTGGGTGGGTTTTTTTTGTTGTGGGGATCTTGATTAATTATAAATGCATATATGATTGATGTTGTTTGTGTAGATACTGAACTGCATTTTTGTTAACTTTGGAAAATCAATAAAGATTTAAACAAGAACCTTCTCTCTTGCATATATATGATAGCACTTCATTGTTCCCCAGGGTGCTTACAAAACTTTTCAGAGGGTGCAGGGAGTAGCACCAGATTTTTTTACTGTTACCATTGCAGTCTTCTGAGACTGCTGCTTCCCACCCTTGCTTACTTTTGTATTAAGAGTGTTACGATCTTGTTTCCTCACTTTGTTTATATAGGCTCTGAAATAGTGTAGTCAGATGGCCAGTTTTGGATGGGCCAGCACTACATTTTCTACCCCTCCCCAACACTTCCTCCCCCCAATTCAAAATATAAATACCTGAACAGATGGGACACTAGCTGAAATCCTCCTTCTCCTGCATCATCCAGAACTCCCTCCAAGTTCAGCAGCTGGGGGTAGTTTTACCGAACTGCCACATGCCCCCAGCACACACTTGAAGGTTCTTAAGTTTCGCTGAAGTTGGCACTACTAGTCTCTGCCTCCCTTCTCACAACACTCCAAAGAAAGTAAGTCGTGGACTCCTTCCTGTAATAATTATATTGCACCAACCCTCCTACGATACATAAGACTAGCCTTACTGGGTCAGACCAATGGTCCATCAAGCCCAGTAGCCCGTTCTAACAGTGGCCAATCAAGCTCACTAGTACCTGGCCAAAACCTAAGGTGTAGCAATATTCTATGCTACCATGTCTTTCTCAATAACAGACTATGGACTTTTTCTCCAGGAACTTGTCCAAACCTTTCTTAAAACCAGCTACGCTATCCGCTCTTACCACATCCTCTGGCAACGTGTTTCAGAGCTTAACTATTCTCTGAGTGAAAAAAAATTCCTCCTATTGGTTTTAAAAGTATTTTCCTGTAACTTCATTGCATGTCCCCTAGTCTTTGTCATTTTTGACGGAGCAAAAAATTGATCCACTTGTACCCATTCTACTCCACTCAGGATTTGGTAGACTTCAATCATATCTCCCCTCAGCCATCTCTTTTCCAAGCTGAAGAGCCCTAACCGTCTAACCTTTTTAATCTTTCCTCATATGAGAGGAGTTCCATCCCCTTTACCATCTTGGTCGCTCTTCTTTGAACCTTTTCTAGTGCCACTATATCTTTAGTGAGATAAGGAGACCACTACTTGTTTGTTTGTTTCTTTACTTTATCAAGATTAGCAGCAAAGTGTGATTTTTTTTTGTCTCACTTCCTGAGTGAGGGAGGTATAACATATTACAGGAAAAAAGCAGAAGCCTATCCTATTTCTCTCATCATTTCTGTTCTATGTTATGTTTAGATGTCCAGAATGAGAGAAGAGAAACGTGAAGAGGCAGAGGTCAAGAAAGAAGTACTTGTGTACAAGAATGTAAGTTCCTCTTTCCATTTTTAGTTTGATTAATTGTGTTTTAACATTTTTCATTTCAACTGTTTTTTTACAGAGAGATCTGTAAAACTGTGGTTTAAAATATAGGCAGGGACCCTTCAGACCTCTGCCAGAGATTCTGTTGGGAAGTGGGGGGGTGGCGTTTCATAGTTACTTCTGGATGTTCTCCCCCTTAAGAGTGGCACCCGGCTGGCAGGAGGATTGGTGCATATCTGTGTCTGCCTTTCCACCCACTGGCGTAGTAAAGGTGGGTGAGAGGGTGAACAGTCCACCCTAGGTGCGGTTGGCAGGAGGATTGGTGCATATCTATGTCTGCCTTTCCACCTACAGGTATAGTAAGGGGGGTGCGGGAGGGGGGGTACGAACAGTCCACCCTAGGCACGGCCTTGCCTCTCCTGGCAAGTTAATAGGTGTTCTTTTGGACTTTCCACCCAAACATTCCATTATACAGTCATGCCCAGGGGGGACCCTTTTGTAAATGTGAGTCATTTCTACCCATTCCCAAATTTATTTATTTATTCAATTTTTTAGCCCTTCCTCCCAAAGGAGCCCAGAACGGGTTACAAAGTACATCCATAATAATCCAGACAGAGCAGAGATGACATAAATTACAATATATGTTCAAAAAGTATGTCTGGATCAATATAAGATTTTAATAACTTGTGATAAGTTCAAAAAGGACACCTCAGCCCCACCACTCCACCGCATGTAATATTTTCTATAGTGGGAAGCAAATTGTGGTGCTTCATCATTGGCTGTCACTTTTTGTTTTTGCACTGTTGTTTTTTGTTATTTTTTATATATATATATATATGTGTATTTTCTTTTAAATCTCAATAATTTAAAGAAATAAATATTTCCTTAACACTAAACATTCTCAGTGTCATAGTGTATACCGTATTTTCACGCAAATAACACGCACCCGTATAAAACGCGCACACGGGTATAGCGCGCAGAAATCACGATGATATGCACAAAAACTTTGGTATACCGCGCTCACGGGTATACCGCGCATGCTGCCCGACTCTCCGTTCACCCCCCCCTGACTTCCGTGCACTGCCCCGCCTCTCCGTGCGCTGTCCCGACTCTCCGTTCACCCCCCCTGACTTCCGTGCACTGCCCCGCCTCTCCGTGCGCTGTCCCGACTCTCCGTTCACCCCCCCCTGACTTCCGTGCACTGCCCTGACTTTCCGTGCGCTGTCCCGACTCTCCGTGCGCTGTCCCGACTCTCCGTTCAACCCCCCTGACATCCGTGCACTGTCCCCCCTTGAAGGTCTGTCCCCATCCTGAAAGCCTGATGCCCCCCCCCGACGTCCGATACATCCCTCCCCCCCCCCCCGAAGGACCGCCGACTCCCCAACAATATCGGGCCAGGAGGGAGCCCAAATCCTCCTGGCCACGGCGACCCCCTAACCCCACCCCGCACTACATTACGGGCAGGAGGGATCCCAGGCCCTCCTGCCCTCGACGCAAACCCCCCCCCCCCCAACGACCGCCCCCCCCAAGAACCTCCGACCGCCCCCCCAGCCGACCCGCGACCCCCCTGGCGACCCCCACGACCCCCCCACCCCCCTTCCCCGTACCTTTGGTAGTTGGCCGGACAGACGGGAGCCAAACCCGCCTGTCCGGCAGGCAGCCAACGAAGGAATGAGGCCGGATTGGCTCATCCATCCTAAAGCTCCGCCTACTGGTGGGGCCTAAGGCGCGTGGGCCAATCAGAATAGGCCCTGGAGCCTTAGGTCCCACCTGGGGGCGCGGCCTGAGGCACATGGTCGGCCGGGCAAGAGGGCTTGGGCTCCCTCTTGCTCCGATCGTGGATGCAGGTGCGGGTGGGAGCGCGTGCGAGCGGTCGTTCGGGGTGGGGGTGCGAGCGGTCCTGCTGGGGGGGTGAATCGGGCGTCGGGCGGGGTGGGAACTATGTTTAAAAACTTTGGTATAACGCATATAACGCGCGAGGGGTATGCGCGGTAGGTAAAAACGCGTATAACGCGCGCGTTATATGCGTGAAAATACGGTAGTTTAAAAGTAAGTAGTACTTATCTCAGCCAACACCTAGGGAGTCTGACCCGACATGTTTCACACAACCAAGTGTTTTATCAAGGGTCTCCCTGTGAAATATAAAGCAAAGGGTGTCATATATACTTAAATGTCACCCCTCCCCTATCTAAAACTTATTAGAAAATTACATATTTGCATAAATTACAATATAGACATGACAATAAAACATGCACTAAGTAGCATCTGGTGAGATTAAGTGACAAAGGTGAGTTGACTGGGTGGCATTTCAGGGTGAATGACTTTAAGGCGCTGGGTTAGTAAAGAGGAAGGTTTTCACGGCCTTCCTAAAGTTCCAGAGTCCATCTAGTGATCTGCCAGATGGAGGGATTGTGTGCCGAAGTTTGGGTATGAAATTCTGCTTTGTTGTAAAATTGCGTGGGAAACAAAAGCTCTTTACTGTGTGTTTGTAATCTGACATGCAATGTCACCTTTTAATGGAACTTTTCCAGGGCATTAAAGAAATGGAAGTCAGAGTGAAAGAACTGGAGGCAGAACTGCAGAATTTTCTTAAGGAGCAAGAAAGGTTGCAGAACACTGTCGCAGATAAAAATAAGGTACAGTCCTCTGCTGCCTTTATCTGCCATCATTTTCTCTGTTTCTTTCTTTATTGACAACAAAGTTTGATTAGCATTTGGGGCAGTTTTCAAAGGGATTTCTGCAGGTAATCTTGTGAGAGAAGCCACTTTGAAAATTCTCACCTGCACAGCCCTCCCCTAATATGAAGGTCTGTGCACTGTCCATTCGAGATCCAGAATTACTTATCCTGCCCTAAAGTAATTGCAAGGCTTTCAATTTCAACTTATGCATTACACCATGTATTTAGCCCTTTCAGTGTATACGAGGGAAAGAATCCCCACAGCATTCGTTCACAACCCCCCCCCACACACACACCCATACCTTTTAAGATGAAAGTCTAGCCAGAGAGATGCATACACCCTTCAGCTGGTAGGTCCGCAACTCCAAAATGGCGGCATGGCAACTCCAAAATTCTGTTTGGCATGGCTGTGAGGAAAAAAAGTCAAATTTCATGTTATAATAACAAACTTCTATTAATAATGACAGGGGTGGGAATTCAGCACATTACGGCTAATTGGAAAAATTATACTAATCTTAATTATTCTTTTTGGTGGAATTCACTTTGTCACATTTTTTAAATGGAAAGAGCAATTGCTGTACAGAAAGCTAATTATAACAACTTTATAAAGATCTGGGGGCCATTAGAGAATTATTGTAATGAATGAACATCGTTTTCCTTTCTGATGGATACATGTATTTTATTGGGGGGTGGGGGGGAAATTGGATGATTAATATTTTTATTTAATGATTGGATTTCTGTTGTATTATGAAAATTTTCATTGAAGAATTGTTGGGTGGGGGGGAAAGGGTTATAATTTCTACTTTAATGGATTATATATATAAGAATGTCAAGTGCTGTATATTTTTTTAATAATGTAATGTTTTAATATTAATCACTTGTTTGTCAGTTTTAAAATGAATAAAGAATTAAAAAACAAACAAAAAAAAAAAAAATGGCAGGCCTTCCCCCTGCCCGGTGCATTCTTGGGATGCACCAGGGAGGGCCTAAGGCTCTGATTGATTGACCCAGATGACTAAGGCCTCTCCCATGGCCAATCTAAGTCTTAGGCCACTGCATCCCAGGAGCTGTTGGGGGGTGCTCCAGTGGTGGGGAGGCACACAGTGCTATGATACAGGGCACTAACCTCCCTCGCTGTGCCACTGCCGCTGTAGAATCCTATCTCAGCGCATAGATGTTTTGCACTTATTTTTAGTACTTTTTAAAGGATTATCTCTACAGTACATTATACTTTTGTTAATCAGTTTCTCCAAGGACAAGCAGGGCGATGTTTCTCACTTATGGGTGACATCATTTGATGGAGCCCCAGTGCAGATGCTACCCAACATCTTGTATCTTTAAGAAGCTTACAGTAGTACATTATACTATGGTTAATTGAATTCTTGGCTATTCAGTGTTTTTATTGCTGCTTTTAATCATGCAAGTTTAATTTTCTAGTGAAATGGCAAGAATATTGCTAAGTATTTTTAGATAAAAATCATAGCTCTAATATTCTTTTGACTAGAAACCTATATATTAATGTTTTTCTATATAATTTTCAGTGTGAAGAAAAATTGAATCAAGACAATGAGAAAAAATCCTTGCAGCTGCAGGAAATGGGGCGCAGAGAGCGTCTGATAAAATCCCAGGTACACATTTACAAGCTATTTATTTATTCAATTTTCATGCATTTTTCCCTGTCTGTCCAGGTGGACTCACAATCTCTCTAATGTACCTGGGGTAATGGGGGGATTATGTGACTTGCCAAAGGTCACAAGGGGAGCAGTGTGGGAACCCAAAACCTCAGGGTGCTGAGGCTGTAGCTTTAACTACTGCACCACACTCTCCCCTAAAGCTAAAAGGGCACCATGCAGCAGTGATTTTAATTAGAACATTATTTTATTCTGAATTGGCCTAGTTCCTCCTTTGAAGGAAAAAAATCAAAGACTGGTCCCTCTGAAGACAGAGCTTGTAGTTTTTTTGAAATTCTCAGAACATCCAACATCATGAAGATGCTAATGAATCATCCGGTGCAGTGTTCTCCCCAGAAATTTTTTCCAGCCGGGTGGCATGAAAGAGTAGCCGGGTCGGGCGGGGCGGGGAAATTTGGTAGTGGAGAAAATTAAATGTATACTATTTTTATTAGTTAATTATTATTATTTTCCAATGCTCGATATGACTTCCTTTTTTAAGGTTTGACACTTGTGCCAGAATATTTTTACTAAATCTAAGAAGTATCCAATTCTAGAAGTGAATAATTAGATATTCACCCTCTTTCAAATGGTATAGAGGTTTAAAAAAGGGAAATGCATTAATGAAGTCATTAGGTTCAATCTAACCATTTATTTCTGCATGAATTTAAACAACTAAAAAAAAAAAAAAGATAAATATAGCTCATCCAGTCATACAAGAAATGGCTGTACAACACCTCTAATAATGTTTTGATCACTAGGTTCCTTCCTGAGGTCTCACTGAGGATATAAAATAGATGCTTTCCCCACTTCCAGACCTCTTCCACATAATTTAGGGAGAGGTGTTACTGAGCCTTGAAGGGCACCTGTGTGATTGATCTTTATCTGCTTCTTTTTTATTTTGCTATAGTGCAAAGTAAGAGCTAGGGCAAAACAGTATAGGTAAAGATGCAGGTAATAATTAGCAATGTATTAAAAATATTTTATTTTTATTTGCTTATAATGTCATTTGAAAGCTGCTTGATGATAATACAACTTTAATTTAATTCTTTATAATGTGTGTGTCTGTGTGTTGGGGGGACAACACCTACGTCAACAGTAAAGTTAGAACAGGGTCATTAAATCCAGTGGTGTACCTAGTATATATGACAGCCAGTGCTAATTATTTTTTTAACAACCCCCTCCTCTATATAAAAAAATATATTTTTAGTAATAATCCATGAGTCACACAATAAGGGTGCATCTAGGAAAAGGCAGCATCTTAAACACTGCAGTGAGCACTAGAACACCAACACACGCATTGGAAAACTAAACAAACCAGATCCTACAGTCAATTGATCCTGTAGTCGATGCTAACAGAAAGCCATGTCCTTTTCATACACAAGAACACAGATACACCCTCGCCCAATATGGAATAATCACAAACTAAAAATAGAAATATGTAGTCAAAAGTTAAACTGAACCAAGAAACCAGACTCTGCATACAATGCAACACCACAGAAACAGTGACACATGTCCCCTAATACTGTGCAAAATATAAAGACAGTAGATGTAAATTTGAAAAAAAACTTCTACATAACAGTCACCACTTTACAAATTAACAAATAGAAATAAAACAAATAATGAGAAATATGAAAATACCATTTTATTGGACTAATCCATTTTTCAATTAGCTTTCAGAGGCCAAATCTTTCTTCAAGACAGTACAGTAAACAGCTGTTATGGTATCCTGTCCTGATCTGAGGAAAGGGGTTTAGTCCCCCCCCAAATTGCCTTATTTCCATTTCCTATTGATAAATTTTAATCAATACAGTTACAATACTACTTGATTCTACGTAAAGCAAAAAAAATATTTTTTTTCT
Organism: Geotrypetes seraphini; assembly: GCF_902459505.1. NCBI lineage: Eukaryota > Metazoa > Chordata > Amphibia > Gymnophiona > Dermophiidae > Geotrypetes > Geotrypetes seraphini. The sequence continues at coordinate 8,264,049 of NC_047098.1, read as the reverse complement.
ACCTTTTGTCGTTTCTGCTTTAGTCATCTTCTCTTCACTCTCTTCTTTCTATTCAGCATTTGTCCTCGCTCCCTTCCAGGCAACATCTGTCCTCTCTCTTTGCCCCTTCCACCCAGCCTCTACCCTCTCTCTACCCCTTCCATCTACTGTCCACCCTATCTCTGCCCCTTGCATCCACTGTCCACCCTTTCTGCCTTTTCCATCCAGTGTCTGCTCTCTCTCTGTTCCATATGGTATCTTCCCTCTTTCTATGTCTCTTCAATAAACTCTATATCCTGTGCCCTTTCTCTCCTTTGTACATGATTTATTTCAACTTCAACCCCTCTCCATTTTTTGTCTCCACCCTTCCCCTATGCTCTGGCATCTCTCTCTTCTCCTTTCCTTCCTTGCCACTCCACCCCATGGTCTGACATCTCTATCTCCTTCCCTTCTCTCCCCTCCCCTCTCCAGTATCTGCCTCTCTCTTTCTCTCCATCTTTCTTCTGTGAGGAGATCATGTTGATCTTGAACACTGAATAATTCTTCCATATTCCCCATATCACTGAACTGTAGTCTGGTCCAGCAGACTGCTTTGGCACCATTACATGCATCAGCTTTCCACACAGAATGCCACAAGTCTCTATTTCTTGTGCTGTGTTTACATCTGCCAGCAGCAGAAACTTGTGAGACAGATCCCTTGGCAATACTACACTTCGGAGCCCTTTGACTATCTGGTTCTGTATGGCTGCAGGCTTTAAAGCTCTGTTTACTGGAGGAGACTGTCCAGCATACATAGTTGCATCACTCTTAAGGATTTGATCAGAGATTACATTAGACAAGGTGGTATTTTTAGGCATGGAAAAACAGGACATGTTCTCCTCAATCTGCTCAGATGCCCTTTAAAGTTCGTCTGATCTCGGGCTAAATCTTGCCGCCTGAGCTAATCTTCAAAGGGGAGCGGAGTGAGAGCAATATCGGCAGTGAGATCCGTTTTGGGCCGCATGTTGTGCAGGGCTGGACTAAGGCAAGTTGTAAGCTTCCTTCCATCGCTGACCTATCTTCCATAAGTCAGCAACGGAGGGAAGCTTACAACTCGCTGCTCTTGCTTGCTTCGGGCCTTCCTCGTTGCCGGGTCCTTCCTTTACGGAAACAGAAAGTAGGCAGGACCCGGCAGCGAGGAAAGCCCGATGCAAGCAAGAGCAAGTTGTAAGCTGACCTGTCTCCTATAGCGAACCCATGCTCCGGGGCGTGTGCATGCCGACTTCCCTTCTCTTCCCCCCTCGGGACGTGACTTCCGGTTTCGGAGGGAAGCGGCATGCACGTTAGAACCCCGCCGGGGAGCATGGGTTCAAGTCGCTTGCTGGCGTTAAAAACTAAAAAAAAAAAAAAAGTCAGGCTCTTGCGATTCAGGCTGTGCCGAGTCAGCCCGGTAAATCTCCAAGCCGGTGAAAAGGGTTTTTTTTTAAATGTTGAGCAGAAGGCGGCAGCAGCAGCAGGATTGCGATCGAGATTACAGCCGGGCGCTCATCTAAATTAGCTGGGCGGAGCGCCCGGCTGAAAGGCCCTGGGGAGAACACTGCGGTCGATATTCAAAGTGATTTAAGTGGGCAGGAGAGGCTCTTGCCTGCTTAAATTTCCTGTCGCTGCCTACCCCCTGATATTCAAAGCAGGAAGTGCCACTGAATATTACCTCTGGTCAGGGGTGGTACTGCAAGCAGGTCAGGAGTGGTACTGGGAGCAGCCTTAGGAAGGAGCTGGAGCTATGCCATTGCCACCAATTTTCAGTGCAGGCACCCCCATAGCTCAAAAGCTCTCCTAAATTAACCCACTTAGCTATGAGGTGCCAGCACTGAATATTGTTGGCCCCACCGATCCCATTCCCGGCCTTCCAAAGAGTCTGCGCTCCCTCCTACTCATGATACCTAAAGGCCTACCCTTCCTCTCCCTGGAACAAGGCCCCCCCCCCAAGATCTAGGTAGCCTTCCCCAGCAACCTACCTGAAGTCCTTGGAGGTCCATATTGCCCTTGCATATAGCTGCCAGTTCCAGAATAACTCTCAGCCAATTTGTTGCCACTTAACGCATGTAAATGCTGGTTTTTCCTGTACACTTATTCGTAGAAATAGAGCCCTGAGATAGAACTGCCCTTTACATGCTTAATTATGGCATTAAGCCTTAACTCAGCCAATAAATAAACCTAAATGGGAAATATTCCATTGATCTGTTGCATTTTGTCCTTTCTCAATATTCGTCTAGGTGGAGGCTTTCAAGACCCAGATTACTCATATTATTTTTCCTCCTAAGGAAATCAAGGAATCGATCTCAGACCAACAGGTATGTCTGTGCTGCAATAAATGATATTGAGGAGGGGTTGGGTCAATATTCAAAGTAATTTAAACGGCCATTAAATCGATTCGGGGGGGGGGGGGCCTTTGGGGGAGCATTGAGCTTGGGCACCAAATTTCTGCCTCTCAATGGCCACGTTTTTGGTCTTGGAGAATAAAAACTACAAGGGCAGCATCTATGAGGCAGACTTGTTTTTTTTTGTTGCATAGAGCTTTTTGGACCCCAGTTCGTTTACAGAAGTTGGATAGCTCTAGGTCCAATAGATGCTGGCATTGTGGTTTAGAAGCTGGGACATTAGACCATTTAATATTTTTCTGTCCCTATATAAATGCCTTTTGGAAGTTAATTTGGTCCCAAATTAATTCATTGTTAGAAAATCATGTTGCCCTTTCATATGATACTATATTATTTGGTACATCAATGAGATTTAAAAGCCCAATTTCTGCAAATAATAATAAACTTCTATTGATATTGGCAGGGGTTGCCATTCAGCAGATTACAGGAAATTGGAAAGATTATACTAAATTAAATTATACTTTTTGGTGGAATTCAGTATGCCATATTTATAAAATGGAAAGGGTGCTTGCTATGCAACAAGGAAATTATCATAAGTTTAAAAAGATTTTTGGTGGAATTCAGTTTGCCATATATATAAGATGGAGCGTACATTTGCAACACAAAAAGGATATATCGATAAGTTTAAGAAGATTTGGGGACCATTAACAGATTTTTGTAATGATTGATATAATTTTTTCCCATAATGAGATACTTGATAAAGGAGGGGGGGTAGGTTTCTTTATCATAAAATATAAATAAATTATCATAATAGTTGTTAATATTGTGTGCAACTAACAAAATAAGGGGAGGGAAAGGGATTCATAATTGAATAATAGTTGATAAAATTATTAAATTTTACATGATATCTAAAATTGTAGTAAGGATTATATAAGATATGTTGTATGTACAGTATGTTATGGAGATATCAAGTGTATACTTAAGGTAATTGTATGAATCTTTACGATACACTTGTTGTTATATGAAAAAATTAATAAAAAAATGTTAAACAAAAAAGATTTGGGGGCCATTGATTATTTATTCTAATGATCAGACATCTTAAACACCTTAGTATTGGATAAGATATAGGGGGGTGGGTGGGATTATGAATGATAATAATTGTTAATTGTTAATTATTAATATATGGGTGGGTGGGGTGGGATTCTTTTATATTTATGTATTTGTCAAGTGATTAGTTAAAAATCTTTCTGATTGATTATTATACACTTGTAATATTTGAAAATGAATAAAGATTTATAAAAAAACAAAAACAAAAAAAAACAACACTTAACTGATTAATGCTACTGCCTGTTCCCTCTAACCACCCATTGCGAAACTGGCTTGGTATTCCTGGGGGTGGAAGGAAGGAAAGAGATCCAGCAGTGGGGTCTTGTAGTGCTTCTGGGGGTGGGAGTGAAATGGGCATTGGAAGAGGCAGATATATTTATGCAGGTCCTGGCTAATATTCAAGACCTGCATAAGATCTGGAGGCCAGCACCTGAGGAATTAGCTCTGGGTATTCAATGCAGGTGGCCAGAGATGGCCCAGCATTGAATAACTGAGGTTAATAGCAGTTGGCGTTTAAAAAAAACACTGACCATCTTGAGATGAATCTTTACCCCGTGAAAAACAAGCACTTAGTTTGCTTTTATCCTGATGAGTAGACCATATCTGTTTCTTTTTTTATTATTATTATTGCACATCTTGGAGTATTGCATTCAATTCCGGTCTCCTTATCTGAAAAAAGATATAGCAGCACTAGAAGAGGTTCAGAGAAGAGCGACCAAGATGATAAAGTGGATGGAACTCCTCTCGTATGAGGAAAGACTAAAAAGGTTAGGGATCTTCAGCTTGGAAAAGAGATGGCTGAGGAGTCTACAAAACCCTGAGAGCAGTAAAACTGGTACAAGTGGATCGATTTTTCACTCTGTCAAAAATTACAGAAACTAGGGGACACTCAATGAAGTTACAGGGAAATATTTTTAAAACCAATAGGAGGAAATATTTTTTCACTCAGAGAATAGTTAAGCTCTGGAACGCTTTGCCAGAGGTTGTGGTAAGAGCGGAGAGCATAGCTGATTTTAAGAAAGGTTTGTACAAATTCCTGGAGGAAAAGTCCATAAGTCTGTTATTGAGAAAGATATGGGGGGGGGGGGCACTGATTGCCCTGGATTAGTAGCATGGAATGTTGCTACTCTCTGGGATTTTGGAATCTTGCTATATTTTTGGGATTCTGTATGGATTATTGCTACTCTTTGGATTTTGGCCAGGTACTAGTGACCTGGATTGACCACCTTAAGAATGGGCTACTGGGCTTGATAGACCTTTGGTCTGACCCAGTAAGGCTATTCTTATGTTCTTATTTGTGACCTATCTCAGTCCTCCATGCCATGATGACTGGCAAGTGTGAACGGCTCATGACCAAAGTACCCTGAATAGTCACTCATGGCTGTCAATTATTCCCTCTTTACCCTTCTGTCCTTGTGCTCTTGCATTGCAACAACAGCAGCGTTCCAACTGAGGGACAGTCCACAGCTTCCTGTGAAGCTCAGTACAAATAAACTTTAATTAGAAGGTATAGCCAAGAAGCAGTGCTAAAAGGTTTCCTTCTGAGGCTCTTCATTCTGTCTCTGTAGTACATCCCAGGTCCAGGTAATCCAAGTAATGTAACCAGGTTTGGGAACTATGCTCCATCGTTGTAAAATATATGCCCTTGAAGATCCTATACTTATTCAAAACACGCAGTCTTGGTACTTCTAATTCTAAATGTTTTCTCATGTCACTTGATATTGAACTAACCTCTGCCATGAACATTAGCAACTGCTATATCTATAACTTATTAGGATTGTTTTTGGTTGAGGCTGTGAATTCAGATATGTGCCCTCCTGTGAGATAAAAGAAAAAGAGAAATATTAACAGAATAGGAAAAATAGACACTATAATTGCAGTCAAGGGACAAAGCTTTCCTGAGAGGAAACATCTTAACATTTGCTTCAAAAGGCATAATTAATTTTTGCTCACAAAGTGTTAGCTAAATATATTTTATATGATAAGCAGAACGTGGTAAGTGCATCCTGAGCACCACTTTAATCAATCATATATAGTTATAGAAGCAGGTACCAGGGGAGATACCAGGGCCTGGTCTTAATTTATTCCTCTGCTTTTGCATCTCTGTCACAGATAACTGAAAAACTGAGGAACCTCCTTGTGGAAAGAAATAAACTCCATGAGAAAACAAAAGCCCTGCAGGATAATACTAGACACGAAACACTGAGGAAGGCACTGAAAGAATGTCAGGTGAGGTAGGAATAGTATTATTTCAGGAATCTTAATGGTAAGATTACTTATAAATTGAGAAACATTCTCATTGGCTTACAGATTGCTAAGCCCCCCCCCCCCCCCGTTTATTCAGCTACAGTATCCCATGTGTGTGCAATAAAGATAAGACTAAGGAGGAGTGTGTGGCGCATTGGTTGGAGTTACAGCCTCAGCACCCTGGGGTTGTGGGTTCAAACCCCGCACTGCTCCTTGTGACCCTGGGCAAGTCACTCAGTCCTCCATAGCCCCAGGTACGTTAGATAGATTGTGAGCCCACCGGGACAGAGAGGGAAAATGCCTGAGTACCTGATTGTAAAACCGCATAGATAACCTTGATAGGCGGTATATAAAAACCTATTAAATTTGAATTTAAATCAGCAGACACTGTTTGGTGAGATGGCTGGCCTCTCAAGATTGCGGGTTGTAGGGATAAACTTGGGGAGGTTCAAGAAGATGTGTGTGGGGGGGTGTTTTATGAAGGACAATGCATTTGTTTTGCAAAAAAGGTTGGAGGAGGGGCTTGAAGCCTGGTTTGGGGCTTATGCTCAGGTAACTATTTTTTTCCATTTATGGGCCTGGTGAAGAGCGATTAAAAGAGTCTTCCCACTGACGATCAAGGAGTGTTAAGGGAGTATCAGCAGGACCTTGCAGCCCTAGGATGGGAGGTCACAATTGCACATGGCCATGATTGGAAATGTGTGGTTTTGCTGACCATGGCAATGCAAAAGAAATACTGAGGAGTAGTGGCTCGTGGCCAGTAGGGGGTGATGTTTATGGAACGGTAATGGAATGGATATCAGAACATGATAGTGCAGTAATTTTGTGGAGTTTTTCTACAAAAGCGCCTGTTTTTCGTATGATTCTGGGTAATTCTAGTTAGATACAAGCATATGTGCTAGTTAAGGCCACACCCAATAGAAGCGTACGAAAAAAGGTGAATAAAAATCTGAATATAAATGAAGCCAAGGCCAGAAAAACACACTATAGATTAATATAAGGGAAAGAATGGTGTTCTTTTTATGTACTTTGCTGTTGGGCCAGATCATGAAGGAAACCAGAGGATACATGGAATCCATTTTGGTTCTCTGTCTTTTCTATATCTTCTCAGTCTTTGGAATCCATTTTGTTTTCCAAGTCTTTGTTCTCAGCATCGTGGTGTTAATTAATACCAGATGTGTTTTAGACTGGCTAGGAAGATAACGTGTCCTAAACTAAGATATAAAATGCATTAAGTATGAATGGCCGAGTTATAAATGAAAATTATGAATGAATTGGGGCCCCTGGAGTGAATGTGTGGCTGTGTATTGAACAAAAGAATGGGTTTTGAAAAACATATTATATATCTTTGCAACCTAAAGAAATTCTAAAACATCTGGAAATGAGTAGCAGTCTCTAGTGTAGAGAAGGGGAGACCAGCCCCTCCTCCTCCTTTTCTAGGAAGGCTTCTGTGGGCTAAAGTCATGAAATTTGAACCTGTCAGTTTAGGGAGAGCTTTTCTTTCCTCTAAGGCTGACTAATTTTCAGCACCCTGTTAATAATTGTAGATTCTCTTGAATATTGGATATGTTATAAAATGTTAATGTATATTCAGAAATCAAAAGTAATTTTCTGAAACTTTTAAACGTAGAGGAATTTCTTTGTCTAACTTTTAAGACCACCCATGTTATTTTATTGGGGAACCAATCAAGCGAGTTTCCCTTACTTCCTATGGAGAAACTCATCTTGATTTACGAGTATTTTGGTTTACGAGCATGCTTTTGGAATGAATTATGCTCGTAAACCAAGGTTGCCCGACTGACTAGTTACATGACATTCTATGACATGCTTCTCCCGCCCTAACCATTTCCCATGAAAATATGAAAGTGAGAAAACTCTTTCAAAGAACCCTCATAGATGAAAGACATCTAGGGCTGTAAAAAATGGTCTAGGAAAAAGTTCATTACAGACCCAGTCCACCTGATCCTCCTATCACGTATTTTAAGGCAAGGGCATAGGGTAGGGAATGAGCCCTCTCAAATCCAGAATGCATAGAGAAGAGACTACTTCAAATAGAAAAGTATGATGATCTAAATATTATATGATTCCTAGTGAGGTTGTTTTTAAATTATCATTGTTTACTTTTTAGGCTTCCTTGAAGATATCTTGCTCCACAGATAATCTGGAAAGGGAGATCAGTACGATTCATAATTTATGTGTTGACTCTTCACTCTTCTGGATTCAGAAAGCTACAGTAGAGATCCTAAATACTGTAAAATCCCAGCAGGAAGAGGCAGAGCATCTCCTGCAGGATCTGGGAATTGAAACATGCAGTCTAAAAGGTTCATGTCTTCCTCTGATAAGATCAAATGTTCATGTGTACAGAAAACATTTTAATTTTACTGTTTTCCATTTCCTATCTGGAGTCGCTGCTCTTTCGTGTCATCCATAGATTTACATCCAGCTCTGATGTTCTTTATTCACTTTCTAATGCACTTTTAGGGTTTCCAAGTGACTCCAGATTTTCAGGCAGGCTGATGTAGTCCTGGATTTAATTGGCTGCCTGCGTGAACTTGAGGTCTTATTTTTCTTTGGGAAAATCAATAAGATCATTAGAAGTCCACAGCCAGATAGTATTTCTCATTCTTTAGCAGATGGTAGATAACCAAAATCTGGACCTTCTGCGACCTGCCTATCAGGCTACCTACCATCTGCTGGGGACTTAGAAATACTAGCTGGCTGCAGGCTGCAGAAGATCCTTTTTAGGGAGAAGGCTTTCAGTCAGTGGTTTCCTGTCTCCATCTGCTGGTGGGAGAGCAAATATCCACATGTGTGGACTGCTCTGGTAGGACAACAGGAATGACTCTTAAATTATTCAAGTGGCCTAACATTGCAACTGTAATACTTTTATAAATCTTTATTCATTTTTACCTCTTACAACAAGTGTATCAATAAATTGACAATTGAAATTTAAATACATCACTTGAATATCTGTCATATTTAACAGTAATACATAAAATTTAATCCCTTCCCTCCCATCCCTACCATAACACATGCAATCATTAATAAAAATACATTAATGAAGAATATGCTGTATTTATTGGTATGACACTTGCAGTCAGTACAAAGAATGACCAAACCTGGACATATCATTTTTAAAATCGGCTGCTAATATTTGCAACATTCTGAGAACTTGGCACTAATTTATTCCTACCTTCCCACACAGAAACACCGTTGTATATTAAAAGTCTGCAGGAAAATCTTCAGCAATCAAGAACTGAGACGGAGAATCTTGAGGTAAGGAGAGGGTGAAGTGCTATTAGCAGAGATCTGATGTCAGAAAAGTGGGCTTCATTCATGAAACAAATAAAATTCGAGATGGTGTAGATGAGAAGTCCAATTTTGTCTAGGTAGAAAAAGGTATCAAATGTACCAATAGTACAGGATTGATACACCACAAGGCTTAACTTCAAGACAGACTTAATGTAGTAAAAGTGAGCTGAGTATAGGACAGTCAAGCCATTGTGACATCACTGATGAGGTTGGCTCTTAGGCATTGGTGGAATGAGGCTTTATGACATCACAATAGCAGCTCTGGTTATCAGAGACTGAAACTGTTCATACTATTTATTTATTCAATTTTCTATATCGTTCTCCCAGGGGAGCTCAGAACAGTTTACATGAATTTATTCAGGTACTCAAACATTTTCCTTGTCTGTCCTTGTGAGCTCACAATCTCTCTAATGTACCTGGGACAATAGGGGGATTAAATGACTTGCCCAGGGTCACAAGGAGCAGCATAGGTTTGAATCCACAACCGCAGGGTGCTGAGGCTATAGCTTTAACCACTTTGCCACACTCCCCTGTATACTTTGGAAGAAAGGTGGGAGAGGGGAGATATGATAGAGATGTTTAAATTCAAAAACAATTAATCATATGTTATCAGCCAGTGGTGGAAGCACCCGTAAGAAACATACATTTAATCAAAATGGTGGAGAAAAAGCCTCAAGATATATAATTATAACATGGCAATCCACCAAGGATTTTTAGCCGCTCCTAATCTTATCACTGGCAAAAAAAAAACAAAAAACTCCACCTTAACAAAATGCAACTTTCTAAACAGGAGCAAAGTCCACTGCTCTGCACAGGGAAAAGAAAAAACAGTAGCAACTTAGCTCAATTCAAGCTTGTGGTTTTAGCACCCTCCACAAAATTCTCATGGTCAGCATCGTTCTCACCTCATGTGCATTTATACCATGTTTAAATACCTACATGGTATAAATACACATGAGGTGATTCTCTAACTCTGGAATGAGGGGGCATAGGATGAAGGTGAAAGGGGTCAGTTTCAGATGTAACCTCAGCAAACACTTTTTCATGGAAAGGGTGGTGAATGCTTAGAACTGTCTCCCGGTGGAGGTGGTGGAGAAGAAAACCAATTCAAACACAGTCCCCAGAGCCTGACTTGAAAAGTCACTTTGGATTGCAGGAGAGCCTTGACTTTCTATCTGGAGTGGATAAAAGCCCAGAGAAAGTCCACCCAGCTTTTTATTTTTATAACTTGAAACATAGCTTTTTATTTCTTTTGACCCAAGATGAGGGCTGTGATAGGCAAAACACTAGTACCTACCTACTTTTTGGGTTTGGGCTAGGTACTAGTGACCTGGATTGGCCACCGTGGGAACGGGCTACTGGGCTTGATGGACCTTTGGTCTGACCCAATAAGGCTATTCTTATATTCACTCTTTCAAATTGGCTAGCAGACTGCAATTCCATTACATATGTCCAGAGTGGGCTGACTTTAGGGTGTCATGTCATGGCTTATTACATAGCCATGGCTGCTTTGGTGGCTCACTGAGATCAGCCTACATAGAAGAAATCTGTAAAGCTGCAACATGGACTTCAGTCCACATATTCATATCTTACCACTGTTTGGAACAGGACTCCCAATGTGATAGTTTGATCAGACCTCCTTCAGAATTTATTTGGGGTCTAGAATCCAACTCCAATTTCCTAGGCCCATTTCTTTCAGTTCCAGGTAGAAAAATATGTAATTAGGAAGCTGGCTGTTCGGTTACAGATCCCTACCAGTTGTGGGCTTTGTTGGTGTTCCCTACATTTTTTAAAGCAGCCTGGGAGCTAGGGATTCCCAACTGTATGAAGATAACATCCCACTTGTCTTCAGAGAATGAAGATATTTACATATCCCTTCAGAGAAAACAAAATTACTTATTTGCAGCAGAATGAATATATTTACATATCCATCTCCCTCCCCTTGGAAATGAATTCTATAAGTTGTGCATATTAGATGGACTTAGTCCCACAGGAAAGCTTCTGGAAATATGCTAGGAAGATTTCCCATGCATGCTCTGAATGATGACAACACCCGATTGTAAGAATTGTCATCCTGCTGTCCTTGGAGAACATCTGCTGCACGTAAGTAATTTTGAGACCCTTTTACTAAAAGTGTGCTAAAATTTGCAATTAACCTATTTTAAGGCAGGATTTTACTACGTGTTAACTACAAATTCTTTGTCACCTTTCCAGACCGGTACAAGCTTTACTGATGGGTAATAGTTCACCATGACCAGCAGGTAGAGACTGAGACCAAATGTTTGGTTATAGCAATCTTCTCTCAGTCTCCAGCAGGTGGTAGGTGAGCTGTGCCAGTCTCCTCTTGTTAGGGCTGTTGGAATTTGTTTAGGGCTCCTTGTCCCTGTTCTAGTGCCAGACTGAGCTTGGAAGGGCCCTGTTTGGGGGTCCATCTGACCTGAGGGGTGTTGCACTTGATGGTGGCCGCTTCAGCCAAGAGTTCGCTTGTGCCTCCGGTGGATATTTTTAAAGCATCAGTTTGGACTTCTCTCCATTCCTTTGTTTGCCACTACCATGTGGATGTTTAGGCGTGTTGGAATGCGGTATTTGGTGAGCGTGTTCTTGTAGTGGCACTAAGAGGGTTCCACCCATGATGGGTACTGCTCTTGGAACGTCCCATCCATTTCTGTGCCAATCTGGAGGGACAATAAAGAAGGAGAAATTAGGTTCTTACCTGCTAATTTTTTTTCCTTTAGTCCCTCCAGACCAGCACAGACCCCACCCTGTCATTTTGTCAGTGTTTTCTCACGAAGAGTTACATTTTTTTTTCTACGGGTTTTTGTTGTCTTGGATGTTGGGGAATATATTAAGAGCAGAGGAAATTGGTTCGGTTGGTTTAGCTGGCAAACTGCGGGGCGTTGCTGGAAGGTTCTTGTTCTAAGCAGTATCCAACAGTGTGTTCCAGTCTGATTCAGACATTTTCCTTTGTCTTCTCCATGTGAGTGTGAAGTTGGTATGCTATTATTCAGCCTAATTAGTTTCTGCTTGGTTATTTGTCAGACTGTAGATGGGACTGCACAGCCCACTTGTACTGCAGCCAAAAGTCAATGTCTCAGTCTCCATCTGCTGGCAGCGGAGCAAAAACCCATCCATTCTGTGCTGGTCTGGAGGGACTAAAGGAAAGAAAATTAGCAGGTAAGAACCTAATTTCTCCTTTCTTACTTAAGGTCTTGTTTTTTTTTAAAGATGCAGTTGAACGAAATACAGGAACACCAGACTTCTCTGATGCAGGAAAAACTGGATGAATTGCAAGCAAAGCATGAAAAACAGCTGCAAGACAAAATGGAGCAATTTTGTATAGATAAGCAAGAAGAGAACAAAAAGGTAAAATGCTTAATGGTCACTGTTCCCTAGGAGAATCACTGATACATGTACATCATAAGTATATAAAAATATTCCTCTTTGTGGCTCTGTACAGCGCTGCGTACGACTGGTATCACTATAGAAATAATATTAGCAGTAGTATTCCTTCAGCCATGATATTTAAATACAGTCAGATTTCATCCCTAGATTTTTGAATGATACTGCCCATCCTATCACCACCACTGCCAAATGATGGAGCCCATCCTATCACCACTACTGCCAAATCTTATAGTTAGGTTTGTCTTATATTTGGCCCAGAAGAGTACATATCCTTGGTAATATGTTCTAATCTAATCTAATCTAAACCTTGGGTTTGTATACCGCATCATCTCTACATTCATAAAGCTCGACACGGTTAACAAGAGTTAGGGTAGAAAGGAACTCCAGTGGAGGGAAGAGGCAAAATGAAGAGAAAAATTTAGAGAACTAGAATAACCAGAGAGGGAGGAGAAGTTACATTCTGGAGGAGGTTATTCTGTTGCATCCAAGTAAGCAACAGAATCTTATAATGAATAGAAAAGATACCAACACCATCTGCTGTTCACAACCAGAGTAAAAAGACTTAGGAGTGTATTCCTGATATTAAATTCACTCTTTTGGAAGAAATATTAGGGAGAAACCTGAACAAAAGTGATAGTAACCTGGTGAACAAACATTTGTCTGGCATGAAGGTCTAAGGAGGTCAGCGTAGGATTGCTACGAGATATGTATCATCCAGAATGATGACGATTGTTCTAAAGATAGTGAAAGGCTTGAATAAATAATTTTCATTAGTGTGTTTTTCAAAGAGAATGTTTACCTTTTTGGGTGGAAGTGTGAAAAGTACAGCATATCCTAATACAAGATATATATTAGCCAGGCCTTGCTTTACAAACAGGCTTACTTGTCTAAGGAGGGTGAGAGGGCAGCAAATTTTCTGTTGCTCATCCCTCACCTCCACAGACCAGCAATCCTTCTCCAGATGTATCCATTTATTCAAAACATCCTGCATCATATACCACATACTCTACAGAAACTCTGCCGCATCACTCATGCACCTATTCTCAGCATGGTCCGCTTCACGCAGAAATCTTGACAGGATGCAATTGATCCTCCCCACAACAAAAAACCCCAAATACAAACAGAAATATTTCAATCGATGTTCACATTCCCAGGTGTGAAAACTTGGAACGACCTCACAAGAACCATCAGACCAGAACCTAACCACACCGCATTTCGTAATAAACTAAAGACCTTTCTCTTCGACTCCATATGCTCTACCAACAACTAAGTCCAACCTTCTTCGACGCCGAACTCTTCGATCTATTTCAACCCTGGAACCAAGAACTCAGCATACACCAGTTAATGACTGTAGCAGACTCCATCCGCCTCATGACAACTCTTTTATACTCTAAATGGTTTCTATAAAATTGAACATTCATAATTACATTTCAATGACTTAGAACTAACAGACTTCCACTCATTCCCAAGAGAAAACTAACAAATTTCATTCACTCCCTCCAAACAGTCTATTCTTCCTCTAAATGCTCCTATAATGTACCTGCCACGGCTCCTCTTTGCTACACCATTCCTCCTCTTTCTCCACTTGGAACGACAAGTCTTTCTCGAGAAATCCCATAGGTCTTAATCTTCCCCTAACACGTCTGTATTTTAATATTTATCTTAGCTTCTATGCAATGTACTATCAGTTCTCCTTTCTGTACTGTAAGTTGCCTTGAATCTTTGTAGGCATAGTGCAACGCACAAATACCAGATTAGATTAGATTAAATTCTTAATCCATTTGTATCCCGCCTATTACCTAGACAGGTTACAATAAAAACACTCACAACATTAAAACAACAATAGACTTAAAATTATAGCCATGACACCCCCTATTAAATTTCATACAACAGGACACCACAGTAAAATAAGTAACTTCAATACTAGACCATAAATTCTTCACTGTACCACTGCAAAAGCCAATGACTAAGCCTCTGCTTGCAGGCCCAGAGGGGTGGAGCCTGTAAATGGATTCAGTGGGGAATACACAAAGCTCTAGCTAACCCAGCAAAGAAAGCCAGGTTGAGAGCAATTTTCTTTTGCCAGGATATGCGCAACAGAATAACATGCTAATTATGCAGAGTAGCCCCGTAAAAGAGGGGAGGAACTGTATCTGGTGCCTGCTCAGAAGAGCAAAGCTGTAGGCACAACTTCCCCATCCCTCTTGTCATACAGGCTTCTTTGCCTGCCACAGCTGCTGGAGCCGCGATCAGCTGAGCCAGCAGGGAAAGCCTTGAACAGCTGAGGAGAGAGGACTCACCAGAGCAGCCGATCAGCTGAGTCCTGCCAACTTAGCTGTTGGTGGCTTCCCCTGCCGGCTCAGCTGATCCCAGCTCCGGAGCCCTAATCAGATGATCTGGCAGAGCTGTTGGCTCAGCTGCGGCTTGCTTTTTTTTAAGCTGCTGTTATCTGTGTGTTGTGTGCACTGGACATACAGGCATACAACGCATACACAAACGGTTATTGGCAGCTCCTGACCTGCTGGAAAATTTTGCCCATAAAAATGGGTGTTCCATTTTGAGCATTACACACAGTGCTTATTATAATACTAATGAGCTCCTTGTAATGCATTTCCAAAGGGTTCTCGGTGGCTGCTATGGAGATTGGTAGCAGCCACGGAGAACCCTTTTTTGCAAGTAAGAGTGGCTTTAACCAATCTTACGTGCTCAGAAAGCTTTTGAACATCTGGGCCTCAGTCCCCATGCTCACCC
This sequence comes from Geotrypetes seraphini, assembly GCF_902459505.1. Classification (NCBI taxonomy): domain Eukaryota; kingdom Metazoa; phylum Chordata; class Amphibia; order Gymnophiona; family Dermophiidae; genus Geotrypetes; species Geotrypetes seraphini. The sequence goes on along the minus strand of NC_047098.1, from coordinate 8,248,891 downwards.
ACTGAAAGGATTTAGGCCTAGATGCACTAAACAGGGTCGGTAAGACTGCGTGGGTCTGCTGTGGTCCGGTTTTTGGCTGATTCCAAAAGAGCAGCTGATGCTCAAACAAGTTTGCTTGCAGATGATTTGAGTGGATGTTCGATGTAATCCTCATCTGATCTCGCCGATGAATTGCTGTGAGCAACTCTCACACATGCACAGAGCCGGCAGGGGAAGCCCTGAAACAGCTCCTGCCAGTCAGCTGTTTGGGGGCAAGAAACCTTTTTTTTTTCTTTTCATTTTTAATGGACACATATGCTGTGCGTGTTATCCACACACAATATCTGTTATCATTTTTTTTTTTAAGTCATGCCAGCCCCCCTCCCAACCACAGCCGTTGCACTGTGGGTCCCTGAACCCCCCGACAATGACCGCCACCTCTGTGACAGCAATGCACCCAGAGAGACAGGAAGGATGGTCCTCCTGCCTCAGCAACCCTATGGGAGGGGCCTTAGGTAACTGGACCAATCAGGGCTTTAGGCCACCTTCCCAGTGCATCCTGGGATGCACTAGGGAGGGGCCTAAGACTCTGATTGACCAGGAAGGGGAAGGCCCACCATTTCGAAGAGGTGGGCCTACTGGCAAGAGGTAATGGGCATCTCTCTTTCCAGCTTCTACAATGAGGGGGGGTCTGGGGGGTTGCTTGAGCTGGGGAGTTTCTGAACCATATCCTTCAGGCCACCAGGGCTGTCTTTTGGAGTCTTGGTGAGGTGGTGGGAGGGGGATCTTTGTATAGGGTGGGGGGGGTGGTGTTAGGGGAAGCGTGGAGGAGAATTTGGGGGAATGGGGGGTCCAGGTGGCCTAGATGCACAGCTGGGTTTTTGAGGCAGGAGAAATTGGGCATCCCACCTTTCTCTCTGGGTGCATCGCTGTCGCATGGGCAGCCATCATCGTTGGGGGATTCAGAGACCCACGGTTGTTGGGTGGGGTGGGGTGCAGTGGCGCATCATCGGGGGGGGGGGTCAGCTCGGCTTGCGTGGTTTTTTTGGGGTTTTTTTTGTTTTTTTTATAATGGGGCAGATATTGTAACACACACACAGCATCTGTGCCCATCGAAAACAAAAGGGTATGGTATGTTATAAATATATTAATGCTTGGAAACAAACAGGAGAAACTGCCTTCGGGTCACCTTTGTTGTTGTGTTTGCTGTTCACTGGTATAAATATATTAATTTCAGGCCTGAATTATCGGTAGGACACGTAAGTGACTGGTCTTGATCAGTCACTTTTTTCGGATCGCTAAAAGTGATCACACTTGTGTGTGCATCAGAAGCCATGTTAGAGCATCAATCGCTCTGCTAGTTTACATGGCATTTCAATGTTAATTACCTGACTTGCATGGCTGGATCGGAGAATGAGCGATCATGCAGAAAACCACATGGTTTGGGAACCATTGACTAATTATTCTAATGATCAGACAGCTTAGCACATGGGTAGTAGATATGTGTGTGTGGGGGGGGAAATGTATATCATATGGAATTAGGAATATTGATAAAAAGGGGGGTATATATTCTATATTACAAGATGATTTGTTTGTAATATACAATATATGAAAATTGGATATAATATGTTTAATTCACTTGTAAGATTTCAAAAATGAATAAATTAAAAATTAAAAAAAAAGAAAACCACATGGTTCAGTAAAAACCGATTTAAAAAACGACTGCTGACTTTAGTGCATCTGGGCCTAAGTCATGGAGTAGAAGCATGGGGGGATGGGAGTACAGGCCTCAGAGTTGGAATGGGGGGGAGTGGGGGAGATGAGGCATCATGACAGTGGTATGCACAATGCCTAGAGGTGACATTTTTTCTAGATGAGTCACTAGAGTCTCTGATTTTTCAGTTACTGGATGATGCTGTTGCTTTGGAAAAAACCAAAATGGCAGAAGCCATTGAAGAAGAAAAGAAAAAAATGGAAGAACTAGAATATGTTATGCAACAGGTGGGTAGAAGGTGCAGTGAACCTTGGGTGGACTTCCTATAGAAACAGAAAACAGAACTGGGGAATTAAGAGGTGCATTAGGTAGCTCTGCTGGTCAATCAGTTGGATTCAGGGCTGGTGTTGGGAGGGGAGGGTGGGCAGCCAGGATTCAGCCCTAAGCCTGCATTTGAAGCTTGCAAAGCTTAAAGAAGTTATGGAGCCTTTTCTCCAGTTTCTGTACTGGACTCTGCCAAGGGTTCAGCATGTCTAACACCAGCCCTGGTTGGATCCTCAGTTTCAGAGAGTTTGGGACACTTCTTTTGAATTTTAGAAGTACAGTAAAACCTTGGTAATTCGTTCCAGAAGCATGCTTGTAATCCAAAGCACTCGTATATCAAAGCAAATTTCCCCTAGGAAATAATGGAAACTCGGACGATTCGTTCCACAATCCAAAAACTTTCATACAAAATACTATACGTACTCGTATTGCAAGACCTCGCTCGTTTAGAATAGTCACTACACTCCCGCAGCGTCAGAGAGAGAAGAACCATCGGCTCAGTTATGATGTGCATATACTGTATGTACTTGTATTGTAAGACCGTGTTTGTATATCAAGTTAAAATTTGATAAAATGTTTTGCAAAACACTTGCAAACCAAGGTTTTACTGCATATGAAAGTCAATAGAAGTATATGACTGATAATAACTTTGATAAGAATTATGAGTGGATCCTTTTATCCTGCAGTTGGGAAACCTTTAGCCCTTGCTACACAGAGTGGATAAGTCTTTGTGGGAGGGAAAGAAGTAGGATAGAATTTACGACAGCATTTAATATTGATTAAAATTTAGACTGGGTCTATAGTCTTTTTCTAAGTATCACATTGTGCTTAGTAATGGTGGGGTAAACAAACTCTGTTATTACAAACCCTTTGGCGCAGTTTGGCTTTGATTATTCTCTCTGGGAAAATTCCCTGCAGAGCTTTGTACCTACTGCCACAGCTGCCGTTTCCTCCCCTGACCCAAATGCTGCCATTGAGAATGCCTGAGAGCAATGCATATAATTTTTTATTCAAGTAAAATGTATTTATATTTTCAATAAGCAAAAATGACAAGGAACACATTCCTTAGCTGAATACAATAACATTTGTAAATTGCCCTGTGAAAAAGAACGCGAAGAAATCTGCGCCTGCTTTTTCCTATGGGAACTTTTCTTTTGAAAATGATGCAAGTAAAAATGAAAATATAGGGGTTGATTCAGACTTTGCTGACCGCCAGAGGCATTATTCCTGGATATTTAATGCTGGGGTTTGTCCAGGGTTAACCTTGGCTGGTTAATTGGATAATTGCCGACTCCCCTCCTGGAACATTCCCAAAACAGCCAGTTTTCAGGGTGACACTAAATAGTCATTTTCAGCGGTTAAGGTCTGCTGAAAATGAGCAGTTAGCCTTAAACAGGCAATTTAATTGGCAGGAGCTTTTCTGGCCAGTTAAATCACTTGAATAGAGATCCACAAGGCTTGCACATGTTATGTCCCTGTGTGACTGAAACTGGATCCCACCTGCTTTATGGCCGGGCAATGTGTGGACATTTTCAGTTAACTTGCGTAAATTGCCCACTCGGCTTGTCTTGAAAATGCTGGAAATATTTGTTTTTTAAAGATTTTATAACCTTTTATTTTATTTTATTTATATTTTATTACTATTCTTTTGTCCCTGCATTAATTCCTTTTGGAAATTAATTTGGCCCCAAATTAATAATTTATTAGAAAATCATGTTGGACTATCATATGATACAATATTATTTGGAACAGCAATGAGAACAAAAAGTCCGATTTCAGCTAATAATAATAAACTTTTATTAATTTTAACAGGGGTCGCCATACAGCAAATTACTCAGAACTGGAAGGATTACACTAAATTGAATTACACTTTTTGGTGGAATTCAATTTGTCATTTATATAAAATGGAAAAAGTATTGGCATTACAACAAGGTTATATTAAAAAATTTAATAAAATATGGGGACCATTGACAAATTATTCTACTGATCAGATATAATAACACATGTATAGAACATATAGAAGGGGTAGGGAGGGAAAACTATTGTAATATTAATATGATATAAAATTCTGATAAAGGGTTTATTTAATTCACATTGTAAGAACATTTAATAATAATTTCAAGTGTTTTTTCATAATTGAATGTATTACATGTATTTCACTTGATGTAAGAATTTAAAAAAAGAATAAAAAAGATTTAAAAAAAAGATTTTATAACCTGCCAGTCAAAGAGCAGAACCATTTCTAGTCCTTAAGAGTTTGTCACTGCCGTGATAAACTGCTATGGTTGATTCTGTGAGCATAATATTAACACAATAACCCCACTTATGTCCCTGATACAGGTTTCCAAACAACTGTTGGTGACAGCTCAGGTTTTTGTAATGTGAATTGCTGCATTAATTATATCTGTGACCACATGTTAAAATAATGGATGATAGAATGTCTTGATTTTTTTTCTCATCTATTTGTTTTGAAATGGAGAACATGGAAGATAAAATACATGAAATAGAAACTTTAAACTCGCATCTTGCTGAAGCCCTAGAAAGTATGGAGGAATCTAAAAAACAAGAGGTAACTGTCTTGGAGAGTTTTATTTTTTATGCGATTTGTCACTCTTTTCAACACAACAGTAAACTAGCATGTCGTTTTTTATTAAAATGGATTTTTATCCAGTAAAAAAATATTCTGAGGCCATCCTGGCGTCTTAGGTTCAACACTGTGGCAATGAATATGCAAATAGATCTCATGCATATTCATTGGGGAAATCCTGAAAACCCGATTGGATTCCGGCCATCGAGGACCGGAGTTGCCCATGTCTGTTCTAGGCGATATACAATACAGTTAAAAATGAGGGAATACAAATTTAAAATATTTAACAAAAGCCAAGACATAGACAAGACAAACAAACGAACATGAAACAAAAGGGCCGAGGGTGAAATGCAATATAATCAGAAAAGATCACAAAAGGATGGGGACAAAGTTGATTCAAAGCTACCTTTACAGAAACAGTGAAAGAGTCCTGAGTCAGTGAAGAAGCTTTTTAAAGCTCCTTTAACTTTATCAATGTTTGATTCCTCCCTGAGATAGGAGGGCAGGGAGTTTAAAATTAGGGGTGCTGTAACGGCGAATGAAGTCATATGATGCCTATGGAAGGTCTTGAGGGACGGGATAAAAAATAAGTTTTGAGAAGATCTAGGTTTCTAGAGGGAGCATGTAGAATAAGTAATTTAGCATTGAAGCTGGATGTCTAGATATGAGTGTTTTAAAGGTGAGTAGGGCGATTTTGAAGGTGATACGGTGAGGGATAGGGAGCCAATGGGCATTTTTAAGTAGCGGGGTAACGCGATCATATTTCTTTGAATTGGTAATCATTTTGATCGCAGTATTTTGAATGAGTTGTAGCCGTCTGATTTCCTGAGTTTACTGAGGCTGCAGGTAGGAAGGGAAGCTGGGACGGCAACAGCTGCCATGACGGAGGCTTTGAAATGGTAGTCAGGGGTGATTTTGGGGAGGGGGCAATTGCATGGGGTCTCAGCATAACAAGGAGGCCCTTTAGCAAAGTTAATTCAGGCCCACGCCTTATCTGCCCTGGGCTCCAATGCATCAATGCTGGTAGTGCAATAGCAAAAGAGATGGTATGAAAGGGTTCATGATCTGCAAGGGGAGATTTCATAACACGAGAAAGTTGGAGAGAGGGAGCTGAAATATTTTCCAAAAAGGTTAGTTGTCTCTTTTCTAGATAAGCGCAGCTGATGGGGTATAAAAGCTGCAAGTGTCATTTCTGCCTGAAAATTATTTCTATTTCTTATAGATCAAAATCTCAAAAAAATGTATCTTTACATAATGTTAAGGTTAATTCTTCAATGATCTTCACTTCACAGGTATGTTAGATAGATTGTGAGGCCACCGGGACAGACAGGGAAAATGCTTGAGTACCTGATTGTAAAACCGCTTAGATAACCTTGATAGGCGGTATATAAAAACCTAATAAACTTGAAACTTCTTAGAACCAAATGTTCAAGGCAGGTAACAAAAATGACAGCCGGGCAGACTTTTACAGTTTATGTCCCAAAAATGCCAAAAAAAGACCATGTTCATGTTTTAATCATGAATTAGTAATGAGGGGGACTGGTGGGCAGACTGGATGGACCGTTAGGTCTTTATCTGCTGTCATTTACTATCTTACTGCGCAATACCACATATAGACACGAATTATACTATCTTAACACAAGGTCTCAATGCATAAAATGAGACCTTGCACTAAAATAGCCCAACTTATGGTGAAATACGCCATCTTAGCCATAGCCCACATTGATGACTTCCTCCATATTTAGAATATTGTGTACAATTCTGGACACCGCACCTTCAAAAAGACATAAATAGGATGGAGTCAGTCCAGAGGAAGGCTACTAAAATGGTGCATGGTCTTCATAATAAGGCGTACGGGGACAAACTTAAAGATCTCAATACGTATATTTTGGAGGAAAGGCGGGAGAGGGGAGATATGAGAGAGACATTTAAATACCTACATAATGTAAATGCACATGAGTCAAGTCTCTTTCATTTGAAAGGAAACTCCGGAATGAGAGGTCATTGGATGAAGTTAAGAGGTGATAGGCTCCGGAGTAATCTAAGGAAATATGTTTTTACCGAAAGGGTGGTAGATGCATGGAATAGTGCCCCGGTAAAGATGGTGGAGACAAAAAATATATCTGAATTCAAGAAAGCGTGGGACAGTGTCAACATATGACCGGGCCAAGCGGTATTACCCATCACATAGCCACACCCCCAGGCACCTTTTGGTCTTTTCCAGGTCTGTTAAAACACAATTTACAGGGATACACACATACACCATACGTTCTCTTAAAATCCCTGACCAGGTTGTCCTAGCTCCTCTTGGTCCTCTCCAGGTCTTCTCCCGAGTCCTTCTTCTGACCCTCCATTGGCTCTCTAGGTCTTCAGCAGCTTCTGGTGCCATTTACCTGTCCCTCCACCAGTTGCCACATCCCTGGTCCTTCTGCCGGTCATCTTGTCAATCCTTCCCCTTCAGCCTTGGACTCTTCCAGCTTCTCCATCACTCAGTAATTTTATCCTGCATGCATGCACTGAGGGCTCTCCCAGCCCCTCAGTCATCTTATCGCAGATGCATGCACTGAGGACTCTCATTGTGGGGCCACTACCAGTCCCTCACTCCCTGGCCTCTTGGGTCCCCTCCACCTCTTCTTTACTGGTCCCACCACCAGTTATCAAGCCTGAGCCACTTCCTTGACTCCAGGCTCTACTGGACCCTCTGGCTACTCTTAGCTCTTTCTCGCTGGTGTATAGGTCCCAGCGGACCCTCCCATCCCCGGGGTTCACTACAGGGGCCAGATCTCTCTTCCCCCTATGTATAAGTCCCCGTGGACCTTCCAACCACTGGGCTTTTTACTGCTGCACCAGTCCCCCATCAGGACTAGTCAGCCTGTACACTCTACTCCGCTGCACCGAGCTCCCTGTCAGCCAGTCAGCTGTAGCCTTAAGGGCTTACCAGGAGTTAGGCCAGCATTCCTCCTCTCAAAGGAGCTTCTTGCCTTAGTTCTGAGCTCTCTGTGCTGGGAGCTGTTCTTTTCAGCACCACAATCTACTCAGGGTGAGTGGACAGCTCTATGCAGATTAGCCTTACTCTCAGGCTCAATGAGCTCCACTGGCCAGTGACAGGGAATGTCACCCTGTCACAGACAGGCATATGGGATCTCTTAGGGAGAAGAGGAAATAGTGGATGCTGTGGATGGGCAGACTAGATGGGCCATTTGGGCTTTATCTGCCATCATATTTCTATGTTTCTAAACCCGAAGAGAAAATACACCATCATAAAGCAACAAAGAAATCATAACTATGTAGGAATTTGCACATTTGCTATAGAGGGTTTGTTGCAATTTTCCTATTGAGGAGTATTTTTCTTTAATCGTATGCAATTGATATGATGAAATAGAAAACATAAGAACATAAGAATTGCCGCTGTTGGGTCAGACTAGTGGTCCATCGCACCCAACAGTCCGCTCATGCGGCGGCCCCCAGGTCAAAGACCAGTGCCTTAACCAAGACCAGTCTCACCTGCATACATTCCGGTTCAGCAGAAACTTGTCTAGCCTTGTCTTGAATCCCACACTTAAATCCTTTGAGACTGCAGTGTCATATTTGGCATTGCTTGGTTTAATTGACGCTCTTAACTTGTTATATCAGCAAGACTGCAAAGAGGCTGTCTTGCTTGGGAGCCAAGGCCTGTATCTTGGCTGTTGCCTCATGGTTCCACCTGACCTCCAGCAAGTGCAGCACTGCGGGAAGCAAGTGTCGTCTGCAGCAATAAGCATCAGCTGAAACAGCATAAAAGTTCCAAAGACATGTGTCCCTAAAAAACCCCCATAAAATTTAGATTGTCAGTAAAAATCTGGTACACCATCTGTGAAAACAATTGTCATGAGCTGGCAACATTTATCAGCAAATGTTGCATGATATCTTTGTATGCCCTTGTCTATTATGGTAAGACTAGTATTTTAGCCCGTTACATTAACGGGTGCTAGAATATATGTCTGTCTGTCTTTATTTCTGTCTCTCTCTCCGTCCCGCTGTCTTTTTCTTTCAGTCTCTCTCTCTCCCGCTGTCTTTCTTTCTGTTTGTCTCACTCCCTGGCCCCCCTTTGTCTGTCTGTCTTTCTGTCTCTCTCCCTGCCCCTGTGTCTTTCTTCCTATCTCCTTCCCTACTTCCCTGTGCAGCAGCTGCAGCATTCCCTCTCCCTCCATTTCCTTGTGCAGCAGCATTTTTTCCCTTCCCCCCACTTCCCTATGCAGAAGGTGAAGCAGAATTCCCTCCCGCTCCATTTCCTTGTACAGCAGCATTTTTTCCCTCCCCCCCACTTCCCTGTGCAAAAGCCGAAGCAGCATTCCCTCCCTCTCCATTTACCTGTGCAGCAGCATTTTTTTACCTCCCCCCACTTCCCTGTGCAGCAGCCGCAGCATTCCCTTCCCCTCCATTTCCCTGTGCAGCAGCATTTTTCTGCTCCCTGCACTTCCCTGTGCAGAAGCCGGAGAATTCACTCCCCCTCCATTTCCCTGTGCAGCAGAATTTTTTCCCTTCCCCCCACTTCCCTGTGCAGAAGCCGAAGCAGAATTCCCTCCCCCTCCATTTCCCTGAAGTTTCGGTCTGGCCTGCTCCCTGCTCGCCTTGCTATAGTGTATTTTTTAGTTGAAAGATGCGGCGACGGCTCCTCTCATGATCCCCACCTGCGTCGGAAGTCCGACGCAGGCGGGGATCGTAAGAGGAGCCAACGCCGCGTCTTTCAACTAAAAAAATACACTACGGCAAGGCGAGCAGGGAGCAGGCCAGACCGAACAACAGCACGGAAAACAGGGAGCAAGGCAGAACTTAAAACATAAAACTTTAGGTCAGCGAGTGTGCTTAGATGAAAACCTTGGCAGAATTATTAGTAAGTTTAAAGTCGCTGCTGCGGCTCCTCTCACGATCCCCACCTGCGTCGGAGACGCAGGCGGGGATCGTGAGAGGAGCCGCCGCCGCGGTCTTCGAACTTAAAAATACAATCCGAAAAGACATTAAGGGAGCAGGGAGCACAAAGAACTTTAGAAAAGATGTTCCTAAGCAATTTATTTATAGAAAACATCGCCTTCTGGTGCGCGAGTGTTCTTACAGAGAAACAGAATCCTAAGCGCGCATGCGCAACTGTTGCCTGCTGGGGCCCTACAGCTCACGGAAACGGGAGCACGCAGGTAAGAGTGCGCATGCGCGGCTTAGGGTTTTATTATATTAGATGGCTTGAACTGGATTTATAAGGTAGTGATTTTCTGATCTTTGCACTTTTTCTTGTGTTCTAGGCTGTGTTGAACGAACAGCTGTGCGTGTGGGACAAACAGGTTGAAGCGGAAATCGAGATGGTGCAGAATAAGTTTGAGAGAGAGAGGCAACAAGAGCTGGCAGAGTACAAAGAGCAAATAAAGCAGCACTCGCATACTATTTTAGCATTAGAAAGCAGGATATTGGAGGTGACAGAAGAACAACAGTGGCTAGAAAAAGAAAATGCCGATTTGCAGGACAATCTCGTTGGTAGGTGATAAATAATCAAACCATCGATATACGTTGTAGGCTTTTCTTATGAGTGGAAGCGCTTGTTGCTGCTGCCGTTTCTGCCCATCCATATCCATGAGCCTTCAGATAGGTGTGGCTCAAATTTGGGAGAGCCCTTTATTGAGTGTCCAGCTTTCTAAAGCCATCCATAAGAAGTAGCCCTCAAAGTGGACCAAATCTGAAAAAGCATAAGTAGAAATAGACCTTGGTGCTAACTGTGTGCGCTTTTCCAACTTTTTTTCTATTGCAGTGTTATTTGTGACAACATAATATTAGGTGGCTGATGCACTGAAATTTTCCTGTCTCTGTTGCTGTGAAACCTCGTACACATTTTCTAAAGTTTCAATTCATTTTGTTGCCTTTCAGGAGAGGGAAAGTCTTAGCAGTTGTTCACAGTACCAAGCTGTAGGAAATACACTAATAGTTCCTTTATTATGCTTTTTAGTTATGAATGGGCCGTGCACATTAAAATACCTGGACTGTGCTTTTAAAGGACAGTATGCAAACTCCTTGTCAAAGTGCAAAAGTTCATGGATATCCCAGTAGTTTCCACCTCCTTTTGTGGAGAATGACATGGGGACAATTTTGTCCTTGTTCAAGTGGAATCTCTATATCCCTGTCTACACGAATTTTGTCCCTGCCCCATTCCTGCTTGAAAGAACTTACAATCTAAACAGACAAACAAGATGTCATGGATACAGTTAAGGCAGTGGTCTCCAACTCCAACCCTTTGCAGGGCCACATTTTGGATTTGTAGGTACTTGGAGGGCCTCAGAAAAAAATAGTTAATGCCTTATTAAAGAAATGACAATTTTGCATGAGGTAAAACTCTTTATAGTTTATAAATCTTTCCTTCTGGCTAAGTTTTACTAATAATATTGCAATTTATAGCTAAAGAGACATATGATCAAGAAACTGTTTTATTTTACTTTTGTGATTATGATAAATGTACTGAGGGCCTCAAAATAGTACCTGGTGGGCCGCATGTGGCCCCCGGGCCACAGATTTGAGACCACTGAGTTAAGGGGAACAGTTAATCTGCTGGCTGGGTTGGAGGGCAGAGGGGAGAACAGGACAATCAAGCCATTGTGACATCACTGATGAGGTTGGCTCTTATTGGTAGAATGAGGCATTATGACATCACAATTTCAGCTCTGCTTCCCAAAGACTGAAACTCTTCACACTCCTACTACTACTACTACTATGAATTATTTCTATATCGCTACCAGACGCATGCAGCGCTGTACAGTCACAAAGAAGACAGTCCCTGCTCCAAAGAGCTTACAATCTAAACAGACAAGACAGACAAACAGGATGTCATGGATACAGTTAAGGGGAACAGTTAATCAGTGGGATGGGTAGGAGGGCAGAGGAGTAGGGTTAAGGATTGAAAGCTATATCAAAAAGGTGGGTTTTCAGTCTGCTTTTAAACACGGTAAGAGAAGGGGCTTGGGGAACAAACTCAGGTAATTTATTCCAGGCATAGGGGATAGCTAGATGAAAAGAACGAAGTCTAGAATTGGCAGTGGAGGAGAAGGACCACCCAGCTATGATACTGCCCAAAAAAATACCAAACTAGTGAAAACAACAACACCTGACTTTTCACTTTTCCAACTGCTGCTACTAGCTCAGGAAAACCACATTTACAACCACACCGCGAACAATAAGGAAAATGAAGCGCTTTTGCGACACGAGAGCCTTACGATGCGCACTACAGTAAAGCACGCCTACGATTGCGGATCATGTGAACTATGATGTGCCTTTACTGGCGCACGCGTACATTTGCGCCTCTGAACTTGATGTATTCTGCGTCTGTGTAGTCGCTTTCTCTGACTGGTAGGATGGGATTACGGCGGACCTCGGTGACAGTCATTTGCATGCGAAATTGTTTGAACATCAATCGCCATTTTCAAATCGGACTTTTACCAGACCCACAGGATTTTAACAGTGATTTTAGAGTATCTGGGTCTAAGTGCTGACACCCACAAAACAGCCGGTTTTGCATTAGGCACTAGCCCAATATTTTCAGTGGCACCAATTGGTACGTGTCGCTGAAAATGAGCAGTTAGCCCCAAATAAATGATTTGACTGGCCAGGAGCCATTTCTGGTTGGTTGAATATCGACCCCCTCATATGCCCAGATAGAATTTCACCTGAGGAAGAGGGATTCTAACCCAGGGCTTTTCCAGGCTAGCTCCAAAATTTAATTTCACTATTAACTCCAGATAAATAACTATAAATTTCCGCTATTCCTAATCATGCCAGAAAACCAGATTGATGTGGTAATTTACCTATATTCTTTGTGTGGGGGGTTTATTTTTGTTTCATTCTACCTTTTTTTTTTCTTTTTAGCTGCTCAGAACATGATAGATCAAACAGATCCTATGACCTTAACAGTTCCATCCGGGATTTATACTATTAAGGAGACCTCTGCTTTTCTAAAGTAAGGAAATAAACATTTCTCTGTGTCAATAGCATTTGAGGTGGTCAGAAAGGCTGTAGAGAAGTTCACAGAAACAAAAGGAATGATAACATATTGGCAAATATCCTTGCTCCATTTCCTATGTAAGGTGTTTATTTGTTTTTTAAATATAATTGTCCTATAATTAAATAAATGTACTCTATACAACAGGAGCTGAAACATCCAGGTGTTAGTTTACACTGGTATTTTATAAAAGGATTTGCTGACATAGCGTTTTTTATAAAATACTAGCAGGAATAGATGTTATCCCAGGACAAGCAGGCAGGTATTCTCACTAGTGGGTGACCTCCAAGCTAACCTCAATGGGATGGTGGGAGAGTTGGCAACTTAGGAGAACAAATTTTGTAACACAGTTTGGCAAAACTGTCCATCCCGTCTGGAGAAAGTATCCAGACAATAATGATCTTATAATGAATAATGGGCTTAGAGGGAGGGTGGAGGGAGGGTTGCATTTATATTTATAAGATACAGTGATAAGATGTTCAAGTGATCTAATTAATAGTGTTTATTATGATTCTTGTACACTTGATGAAAGTTTAAAAACGAATAAAGAATTTAAAATAAAAAAAAAAAAATAACAGACTATGGACTTTTCCTCCAGGAAATTGTCTAAACCCTTATTAAAAACCTGGTGATGTGGTGAGTTAGTGTGTGGAATATTTATTTCGTAATCGAGAGCACATAGTTCGAGTTGGGTCAGACTAGGCTCTTGGCCAGGATTTCTGAAAGAGCCAAGTTTTTAGGAATTTGTGGAACAGTGTGTATGTGGGGGGAATTGTGGATCTCTGCTGATAATATGTTCTACATTTTTGCAAGTCGGTAATTAAAGAAGTTGCTATGTTGCCTTTTATACTTTATTCCTTTCAGAGAAGCAAAGGATAATATCAGGCAATTAGTGCTACGTTGCTTGATCAATCTTTCCAGTATTGTATATCTGGGGAAACTATTAGGAGTCTCTAGAAGTAGGATCTTGAAAGCTAGGCAGCATGTCTTGAATTCAATTCGCTTGTCAAATGGGAGCCAATGTAGTTCTATCAATAGTGGTTTGACTTGATCAAATCTCGATTTGAAGAATATGAGTCTTACTGTTAAGTTCTGTATTAGTTGGCGCTTTTTATTTCTTCAATAGTCCTGAGAAAAGTACATTGCTGTAGTCTATTATTGGCTAAATGAGTATCCTGTAGTGCTGGCGAAGGAAATAGGGTCTATGGCAGGGGTGGGCAACGAGGGCCGCAATCCAGTCGGGTGTTTAGGAGTTCCCCAATGAATATGCAAGAGATCCATTTGCATGCAATGGGAGGCAATGCATGCAAGTAGATCTCATGCATATTCATTGGGGAAATCCTGAAAACCCAACTGGATTGCGGCCCTCGTTGCCCATCCCTGGTCTATGGACATCAAATCTCCCAATCCTTTAGCAAAAATGCACCAACCCCAAATGTGAGCTAGAACTTAGTCTGCAAACTTCTATATGAGTAATGGAGGAAAAAGACCTCAGTGATATACCAAATCACTCAATACAAGAGATAAGACATACTTTACAGGCTTTTAATCATTGGTCAAAAAGCCTTCTCTTTACCAACCCTTTGACTTTTTAACATATTACTATTAGCTTAGCAGGGTTTAAAAAAAGTTTGGCTAATTTCCTAAAAGAGAAGTCCATAGGCCCTTATTCAGATGGCTTAGCAGGGTTTAAAAAAAGTTTGGATAATGTCCTAAAAGAGAAGTCCATAGGCCCTTATTCAGATGGCTTATTCTTAGGATAATAAGCATAAAATCTGTTTCATTACTTGGGACCTGGGTTGGCCACTATTGGAAACAGGATACTAGGCTTGATGGACCTTCGGTCTATCCCACTATTGCAGCTCTTATGTTCTTATTATTCTCAACAATACAGTTCAAGCAGGGGACTTATCTGTTGACTCAGTTTGTAGACTAAGATCCAGCTCCCATTTTGGGATGGTATTTCAGAACATACACATGTATGTTTAGAAACCAGCAAATTTGTGTTTCCCCAAGCTGTCATAGATCCCAGTATTTATCAGAAATAAGGGAAGCTGCTGCCTCTGCACCCAGAGGTTGCGAGATCAAATCCCAGTGCTGCTCCTTGTGACCCTGGGCAAGTCACTTAATCCTCCAGTGCCTGCTGCTTTGAATGTCAGCTCTGAAATGCCAAAGCCACAAAAAGGCAATATACAAGGCCCCATTCCATTTCCCTTCCCTAATCACGTCACTAGAGCAGTATAAAAAAACAAGCACTTCACATGACCTAGATGTCTCATTATTGGTCTCAGTGGACATAAACATTAATTCCCCTTCTGAAATGGGGGAATGTAAGTGTATATTTTAGCTCCACCCTCATCCCGCCCACTATCATTTAGTTTTTTAAATAAAGTTTTTGAAAATGAATCTTAATCTCCTTAATTTCAGAAAAGAATTAACTCATGCTCAGGAGGAGATCCTGTCCCAACATGGCATTATCACGCGACTAAAGAGAGAACTGGCAGATGCGAGCATTAGAATGTCAGATATGTCAGGTTGGTGAAATATATCAAGTCGCCTTCTCAGTTTACCAGGTGTTTAAAAAAACATATGCCTTCAGAAATCAAAAACAGGGCAGATAACTCAACCAAAATAGAAATGTTGAGTGACTAAAAGTAGATATATTAAATATTGTGAAGTAGCCACTCTGTATGCCTTAATAATAAACTAAAGCAAATATCCTTCAACTACTATTAAAACTAATGCTCAGAGACCTGAAGGCGGATGGAGCCGCCTCACATTGAACAATGCCCTGATTGGGTGGTGAGGCGGCTCCATCCGCCTTCATGTCTCTGAGCATTAGTTTTAATAGTAGTTGAAGGATATTTGCTTTAGTTTATTATTAAGGCATAGAGAATGGCTACTTCGCAATATTTGAAACAATAATTCCTTAGCATCCCCCCCCAAACCAGTGCAGAATCTGGGGGTTGTTATGTCCATCGACCAGTAGATAAAAATAGAAAATGCAGAATTGTATTATGGTCTAAAAAGAACATGTGCTTTTCCAGTAATTCAGTATTTTTTAATCTTCTTCAGGTAATAGATGGTGTATTCTGCAGCTCCTAGATGGTAAAAAAAATAAAAAGTGAGAAATGGAGGAAAAAGACCTCCATGGTAGACCAAATCACTCAATACAAGAGATAAGACACACTTTACAGGCTTTTAATCATTGATCAAAAAGCCTCCTCTTTACTGACCCTTTGACTTTTTAACATATTACTATTAGCTTAGCAGGGTTTAAAAAGGTTTGGAAAATTTCCTAAAAGAGAAGTCCATAGGCCCTTATTGAGATAGCTTGGGGAAATCCATTGCTTATTCTTGGGTAAGCAGCATAAAATCTGTTCTACTACTTGGGGGTCTAGCTTGGTACTTGGGACCTGAGTTGGCCACCGCTGGAAACAGGAAATTGGGCTTGATAGACCTTCAGTCTATCCCAGTAAGGCAATTTTTATGTTCTTATGTAAGTCGAGTATGGGACAATCAAGCCATTGTGACATCACTTTGGTTCTTAGGCATTGGTGGAATGAGGCATTATGACATCACAGTGACAGCTCGAGAATGTTGCTACTATTTGAGTTTCTGCCAATTCTTGGGACCTGAGTTGGCCACTGTTGGCTTGATGGACCTTCGCTCTGTTCCAGTATGGTAATTTCTTATGTTCTTACTCCGGGGCACCTACCCACAAAGTAGGCATGGTTAGGAGCAGAATGTAGGCATGGTATGAGGTAATGATAATAATAATTTATTTTTTTATATACTTCCAAAGCCATGATAGTTTGAGGCGGTTTACAACAAGAGGCAAAGTAGTTCCAGTGCAAAGTCATCGAAAAAAAAGGTACAGGTTGGGAGGAGAGAAACACTAGATTCATAGGTTACAATCGGTTAAACAAATTTGTTTTTATTGATTTTCTAAAATTGAGATAAGATGAGGAGTGGTTGATGATGTTAACCAGCCAGTTGTTCCATTTACCTGCCTGGGAAGCAAGAGTTCTGTCCAGGAATCTTTTGCAGCGGCAGTCCTTTAATGATGGATTCTGCACATGGACCTAATGGAACTGTCCAGAATAAATTGAGAAACCAGATACATAGGGGCCAGGCCAAAGATTGAGATATGATAACCATGAAAACCCTGGCCGAACTCAATGCAGATGCCACTAAGTGCGGTTCTGTAAACAGCACCTACATTTGAGTGACGTACAGCAGACACTATTTTGCTAGGCACCTGCCGATGTACAGAATTCCGAGCTGTCATTACCACCTTGCTGCAGGCTAGGAAGTATTTTGTTTCAGTAGCAAATGCAAGAGTCAGGAGAAACTTTGAGAGCTGGTGTTCTGAAAGATCTCTTTCTCACTTCAGCTCTTCTATTCCTCAGGAAGGTCTTAAGAGAAGGTTAGCTCTTAGTTTCTTGAATATTCAGGTCATGGCGCTTGTTTATTTTAGGAGCTCTGTGTCAGCATTTATGAGACAAACTTGGTTCTTTTTATTGCATAGAGCTTTTTGGACCCCAGTTCGTTTACAGAAGTTAGATAGTTCTAAGTCAAAAGGACTTTAGATCATTTACTTTTTTTTTGTCCTTGTATCAATGCCTTTTGGAAGTCAATTTGGTCCCAAATTAATACATTGTTAGAAAATCATGTTGCCCTATCCTATGATACTGTTTTATTTGGAACATCTATGAGATTAAAGAGCCAAATTTCAGCAAGTAATAATAAACTTCTTTTAATAATGACGGGAGTTGCCATTCAGCATATTACCAGAAATTGGAAAGACTACACTAGGCTCAATTACTCCTTTTGGTGGAATTCATTATGTCATATCTATAAAATGGAAAGAATAATTGCTTTACAGAAGGGGATTTGTAATAACTTTAAAAAGATCTGGGGGCCATTGATTGCATATTCTAATGATTAGACACCTTAGACACCTTTCTATGTATGAGAGTATAATTAGTATGGGATGGGGGGATGTAAAATGTGAGATTTACCTGATTCATTATTATTGGAAGGGATGGGAGGGGGAGGGAATTCTTTTATGTATTTATGAATATGTTGATAAGATTGTCAAGTGATTTGTATGAGTTCTCTGGTATAATATTATACACTTGTTGTATGAATTGAAAATGAATAAAGATTTGGAAAAAAACCCAAAATGTATCAATTAACTTCAATGGCACTATTTAGGCTAATTAAAACAATTTGGGTTATGCGCAGAGTTTAATTAGGCGTCCGCGATTAGGACGCCCAGCGGCACCTAATGTGGGCATTCTTTATAGAGTCTAGCCCAGACATGAGCAACTCTGGTCCTCGAGGGCCAGAATCCAATCGGGTTTTCAGGATTTCCCCAATGAATATGCATGAGATGTATTTACATGCACTGCTTTCAATGCATATTCATTGGGGAAATCCTGAAAACCCGATTGGATTCCGGCCCTCAAGGATCGGAGTTGCCCACGTTTGGTCTAGTCCCAACTGCCCACTTATTGTCTTTATAGAGAGATTTTCCTTTTAACACTTGTTAGAAGCCATTGTCATTTCAAGCTTAATTTTCATAGGAGAGCTTCGTGAGAAGGAGAAGATAGAATTGGAGAAAAACCAGACTCTTGTTAGAAACCAAAAAAATGAACTGAAAATACTGAGAGAGAAGCTGGCTGATATGTCTTTTCGTATGGAACAGAAGACCTCAGAGCTTGAAACAGCCAAAGAAAATATAAGGTATAGTTCAGACAGTGAAAATCTAGCAGGAACTTGTTCTTCACTGGCACCTCCTTCTTAGGTTAAATAGTTTTGATACACGGGGGTAGAAGGGATGGCAAAAATAGCAAACTTAATTTACGTCCTGAAAACTAATCAAAAATTGTATTATTTATTTATTGTATTATTTTTTATTTACTGTATTTTTTCGCTCTATAAGACGCACTTTTTCCACCCCCCAAAAAGGAGGTGGAAAAGTGAGTGCGTCTTATGGAGCGAACACACCTTCCCCCCCCACCCCCCTGGTACCTTTTTTTAACTGGCGGTGGTCCAGTGCAATCTCCTGCTGGAAGGCAGCGTTTCTCGCTGCAGAACGGCGCATAAGGCAGGAGCGTGATCTTTGCGCTTCCTGCCTGGTCCTGTGCCACTCCGTGATTGGCTGCCATCAGTTCTTGTGAATCGAGAAAGGCAGCCGTCCAGCAGGAGACCGCGCTGGACCACCGCCAGTTAAATAAAGCACCAGACGCGCCTACGTGTAGAGGAGGAAAACCAAGAAAAAAAAATTCTTAACCAAATTTTTTTTTCCTTGGTTTTTCCTCCTCTACACGTAGGTGCGTCATGGTCAGGTGCATCTTATAGACCGAAAAATACGGTATATCACCTTGTGGCAACGTGGCTGGCCGACAGATTGGGAGCTCCACAGTCAGGGTTCAGTGTAAATCTAAAAGGAAACTTTATTGCTGAACAGGCAAATAGAATGGCAGTCTGTTTCCATCATAGACACAAGGCTTAACAGGGCAACAAGAATGCTTAACAATGGTTTTTCCTCTGCTCAGCAGTCCTATCTTGTAAGACTTTATAGTATAGTTCAAGTCACTTATGCTTAAATCCGGGTCAGGCTTTAGTTATGACACTCAGCTGTGGCTTAACTGCTTTATCGTAAAGGGAGTGTTTTCAGGGATACCTGCCACTATACCATTCATTCCCTCCCACACACCATTTAAAATTTAGACGTAATAACATGATGGCTTATACTCTAATAAAATGATCTGAACATAAAAACATAACACCAAGGGCATAAAAAGCAAAAGTCTTATGATAGGAAGAGAAGGAATTAGCACAAAATTTTTAAAAAACCTTTTGACAATATAAAATCTAGGAGACAAAAGAAGGAAAGGCTGAGCCACTAGTTCAGATAACAAGGGAACTCAGTAATCGAGAAAATATTGTTGAAATATCCAGGCTTTAACCCAGCCTTATATTTCTTCTTGCACAGTGCTCAATAAGTTTTTTATTATAATTTTGAATAATACATTATCCAATAATGCAAAGGAAAAAAAGGGATCTCCAAACACAATACATAATCAATCATACATAATTCATTTTGAAGCCCATGTAAAAGGGGAGACATGATACAATTTCAACAGAAAAGTTTAAGAAAAGATAAAGGAAATAATTCTCAGTTCACCTTCGCGAACCTTGAATCATTCCTTACTATAATAGGATTCATTTCTCCTCTTATTTCTCAGCAATAAATCTTAAATAAAATTAAACTTATTTCTGTTCTCAAGCAACTAAAAATTGTTGTAATTGAATGGGATCCCAAAAAATAAATTTAACGTCTTGTAACTTGACTAAACATTTACATGGAAATTTCAGACAAAAAGATGCCTCTAGAGCCAAAACTCTAACTTTTAACCTCAAAAACTCTTTCCTTCTGAATAGAGTAGCTCTAGAGACATCAGGAAAGATTCTAACCAAGTCTCCACAAAACTTTGTTAACCCATTTTTGAAGTAAAGTTTCATTATTAACATCTTATCTAGCTCACTCATGCATGTTATCACCAGGATAGTCCGACTCTGAATCACATCTTGAGTATCTTCCAAAAATTTGGTTAAATTAATTTTGGTTGTGACCAAATGGTCCACCTCCTGGGCAGATTCTTTTTTTTTTTTTTTAGGAACATGATAGTAATTATTTATTGGAAAGTTCTCCGCATTGGGCAATCTCAGTATTTCTTTAAAAAATTTCCTTAACAAAATTTCAGGTAATAATAAATGAGTTACAGGGAAATTGACCAAGCGGAGATTTCTCGCTCTATGCATATTTTCCATTGATTCTATTTTAGAATGTATCACTGTAGAATCTTTAACAGCAGATACTGAAGTGTATTCCGTAACGTTTTATCCAAACAGCTCAAATTGGAATCCACATTTTCTAATTTATGAGAAACAGACTGTGAAAAGTCCACCGTTTGTTTCATCGTTGATCTGAGAAACTCTCAATCCTAGAAATACCTAACCACAAATCTTTGAGGGTAGTATCCTGTGCTTCCACCGTAAGTGAATATTCCTCCACTACACCTGAAAAATCCAGTGATTTAGGTATTTCAGTATAGACTAGCTTATTAATCTGAGTGGAGGCTACCACTTGTTCGGTGGATATAGTAGGAATTATTTTCCTACTATCACATGATACTGGATGAAGGGGAGGAGACCGTTCGAGGGGACTCATTGAAGCACCTGAGAAAGAGGAGTTCATATTAATTGGTACTACTGAAGGGTTTTCAGTTGCTAATGTTAGATGCCTATCCATAGGGCCAGATACAGCTGGTGTAGAGCTCTTCGTTTTAATTTTCCTTTTCCCCATGTTCGATCTAACACTATTGTAATATAGTTAATACAAACTTGAAAATTCCAGCTCCCGGCTCCAAGGGGCTCCCAAGTTCTATCCTCAAAGGCCTCTCTAGGGTCTACCTAGAATCTCCCTGGTGGTCCTACAGGCAGTAGTGATTGCCACTAATGGTCATGGTGGCCATTTTAAGGCCTGACCCACAATGGGCAAGAGCAAGTGGGCATCACTTTTACCTGTACAACCCCCTAGACCCCAGGGAAATTCCAGGAGAAGTGGAGTATCAGGCTTGGACTTGAATTTTCTTGGGGGGGGGGGGGTGCGGAATTGGAACACCTACTTGAACTTATGCAATGTCTTATGTGAGTCCTATCTGAATATCAGCCAGAACCAGCAACTAGCATGTTTTCAAGTAGGGGGGAAGGGAGGTGTCTGAAATATGACCAGGTATTGAATATCCTAAGCTAATTCATCCTACAGCAGGCAGCATTTTAAAATGTGTGAGTATACCAAAACCAGTTTAATAAGTTTAATTATTCAAAAAGGATCTTCCATCAAGTTCAACTGCAGTAACCAACTCCACTGCTTATAAATTGCTCATTGATTTAATCATCAAGCCCTTTTAGACAAGGCAAAGGACCGAGCTGCCTGAACATGTTATTATTAAGTTGTTTCTGGATGCCTGAAGTTAACCTATTCCCTGAAACATTTTTGGAGACGAATGAAATTCAAGTTGAGACGAGACTATCATTGAACTCGGTTTTAGATTGGATTGTGATAAGTGGATAAATTTATATTTGATTTTAAAAAAAAAAAAAAGGATGGTAGTGCAAGTTCCTCATAGACAGTAATACAAGTGACCTTTGGTGACTGAAAAATCGGCTAGCCACTTATAAGCAGTTTAGTTGGTTGCTGGGGTTGAGCTTGATGGATGGGGTTCTTTAAATATCAATTCAAAGATTTTTGTTAAGCAGTTAAAATATATCGAGCTAATTTGGGGATGCACACAGTGTTATTAATGGAATTGGATAGTTGTGGACAACCTATGTGCCTTACAAAATTACCCTAGGTCACTCCTCGTTTCAAGATATTCCCCAAGCAAATGGAAGAGGAATTCTGAGGGAGGGAGTTGGGCGAAGCTGTAAATTGGTGGAGAGTTAGCAGTTGCACAAAATTCATTTTAAGATGCTAAATCACTTGTATATTAGTCCTGCAAGGGCCAATAAAATGAGAATAGAGCCATCAGAGGTTTGGTCCAAATGTGGGGAGGAAGAGGGAAATTTAAATATATAACAAGGACCTTCCCCCGCATTGAGAACTTTTGGGAAGATTTGTATGTAGAGATTAACGCCCTGTTAGGAATGAGGTTGCAAAAAAACCTCCTATGGTGTGTTTGTATAGTAAGATCGGTGATTTAGCAGTCCGCTCCAGTGCACGAGTGGTTTGATCGAAAGGCTTGCTTGCTTGCTTGTTTAAAGATGTTTGCAGCTACAGTGGATCAGTTTAGACCACCTGCTTCAGTATAATTCTTTGGTAGAACCAAATGATGAATTATTAAGAGTAGAGCGTTTTTTGGTAGAAACTGGGGGGGGGGGGCAGATGGCTAAAAAGCATTTCATGAAAGTATGGGAACCCTTTCTGGGAGTGCTGGCACCTTGAGTGCCTACTGCAATAGTAAATACTCTGGAAACGTAGGGTAGGCATAATGTGGGGGAAAGGGATAAGGGCAGGAGGGTGAGGAATGGGTGGATTTGGGGGGAAGTTGCTGTAGAGTTATGAAACTGTTTTGCTGTGTATATATGAGTTTTTTAGCTTTTTACAATGTTATTTTGACACTTGCATCAGGTATACTAAGCTACTCTGTAATGACTTACTTGAAAAAAAGATTTAAACATAAAATTACCCCAGGGAAAGTAGACGCAGACATTTGCACTTGCTTCAAGGCAGAGGGAATTGTCTATGTTGGAAAGAATATGCACATATTTTATAATGATAACCACACTGATTATGGCTTGTATAAATAAATGAAGGCGAAACTGTCAACATCAGAGTCTCTAAAGAGCTTCACCTTCACCCATCGCAGACTCTAATATACAGTTTATATTAATGCAGTCCTCAGATTTTATCATAGATATGCACAAATGTCCTGCCCCCCACTGCGTACATGTAAATTGCAGACTTCACCCTCTTGCTCCAGAGCTTCCTTTCAGTTGCAAAAGACCTGCTTCCTGTGCATTTATGCCACTGAGATATTTAAATGTGTCAATCATATCCCCTCTTTCACCTTTCTTCCAAAGTATACAGATGTCTTCACTAGGCCCGGCCAGAACCTGTAGATTGGGCCTGTTGACCAGAAAATGGAGACATAATGAAGCATTGTGAGCTCTGCATTGCAGACTTTGTATATGTGTCTAGTCTTAGTACTTTTCCCTAGTGGCGTAGCGAGAGTGAACAATTCCTAGGGCAGTGGTACACCTCCCCTGCCCTTTTCTCCGCCCCCCTCCCCCCAAGGCTCCTTTCCGATAACCCCCTGCCATGTGCACCCCCCTTTTCCTTCCCCCGTTCCTCTTTAATCTTCCCAGTGCAAGCAGCATCACAAACTTGCTGCCCGCGTCATGTCGGCTCTTCCTCTGACGTCACTTTCTAGACGCAGAACCCGGAAGTGATGTCAAAGAGAGCCAACACAGACACGGGCAGCACGTTCGTGATGCTGCTCGCACCGGGAAAATTAAAGAGGTATGAGGGAAGGGAAGGGGCACCTGGCGGGGGTGGGGTTGTTTGGGAAGGGGCAGAGGGATGGAGAGGAGGACAGGTGCGAGCGCTTCCACCAAGACAGCGCCCTGGGCGGACCACCCTCCCTTACTACGCCACTGCTTCTCCCAACCATCCACTTTTGCTCCTTCCACATTTCAGGGGTTCTGGCTATTCCTCACCCCTTCCCCTTGGGGATTTAAAAAAATAAAAATTGAGGATAAAATTTCTGCTGGTTGGAAATTTGAAGGCAGCACCAGCCCAGGAAGATGGACTAAAATAAGCTGTTGTAGCAGTACCCGGGGGGGGGGGGGGGGGGGGTGTAGCTGCTCTTCAGCCCATTTTGTTTCACTTAAGACGAGCAGTCTCAGAATTGCCCCTGTGGCTGAGAACCATTAGCAGTGTACAAGCAATTAAGGGCAGCATTGCACCCAGGTGACGATTTCTTTTCAGCCCATCATGAAAGCGCCAGCGGAAGGGCTAAAAACCTCTTTGCAGGAGTAAAATGAACTGTGGTAGCATTTTGTCCCTTTGCTCTCCTCGGATCTCTTCTTTGCTCAGGCCTGCTGTATTTCTGAGTTGCAACAATGAGGGACACTTCAACTGTGAGAGCTCCCTCGGCTGATGCCTTAGTTGTAGGCGAACTGTTTTTTCCTGAATTTCATTTTACTCCTGCAAAGAGGTATTTTATTGAAGAGAACCCAGGAAGCCCCCTCTGCACCACTGGTTTCACCTACTCCAAGACAGAAGTAAGAATCGGCACACATTGGTGTATTTTATTTTTAAAAAGGAGGGGGTTAAATGCTTTTCCAGCCTCTGGGAAAACTTATGGGATATTGCATAAAAGTGGATGCTGTGTTTTCTGATTGCTCGCTTTTGGTATGTATACCCCTGGACAACTTTTTAAGCACTTGATTGTGTAAAATTCTCAAGTTACTTATAAAATTACCCCCCGTATGGCCTCGACTGCCACCAAAAGATAAGTGTCCAGACAGTGATGTAACGAGGGTAGAAGGCGCCCTCCTTCATCCCCCCCCCCCACATCACACTCATGCCCTCCCTTACCCACCCCCCCATACCTCTTTAAATATTCCCCAGTGCAAGCAGCTTCTCCGGCCTACTGTTCACGCCAACGTTGACTTTCACTCTGACGTAGAGAATGACACGGGAACAAATTTCCTCGTCCTGTCTCCGCGAGTATTGTCCCTGTTCCTGCCCCATTCCTATAAGCTCTGCTTTAACTGCACAAGCTTCGAACACTTATGATTTTAAAGTGTTTCAGGCTTGTGCAGATGAGGACATAGCTTGCAGGAATGGGGCAGGGACAGGAGAAGAACTTGCGGGGATGAGAAAATGAGTTCCCGCGGGGACGGGGAAAAATTTATTCCTATGTCATTCTTTATTTTGACATCACTTCCTGGCTCTGTGACCCGGAAGTGATTTCAGAGAGGAACCAGGCCAGCGTGAACTGCAGGTAGGAGAAGTTGCTCGTGCTGGTGAAAATTTAAAGAGGTACGTAGGGGCGCCGGTGCCCAGAGCAGTCTGCCTCCCTCGCCTGCTTGTTATGCCACTGTCTAGCCCTTATCCCACAGACAGTCTGGATAAACAATGTCTTCTCTTTTTGTACATAGGCAGGATCAAAAAGATATAACAATACACCAGAATACAATAAAAGAAAAGACTAGCCTGGTAGAGAAGCTAAAGCAAGAAATGGATTGGATGCAGAACTGCAACACTCAATTTGATGAGAGCATTAAAAAAGAGGTAAGGGAATCGGACCCCGCAGAACCTGCCTCAGGAAAACAGGTGAGGAACGAAGAGAGAGGGGAGACATGATTGAAACGTTTAAGTACATCACGAGTCGCATTGAGTCGGAAGATGATATCTTCTGTCTTAAGGGACCCTCGACTACCAGAGGGCATCCGCTGAAAATCAGGGGAGGGAAGTTTCATGGAGACTCCAGAAAGTACTTCTTCACCGAAAGAGTGGTGGATCAGTGGAACAGACTCCCACTGCAGGTGGTTGAGGCCAGCAGCGTGACGGATTTTAAGAGTAAATGGGATGCTCACGTGGGATCTTTAAGGGAGTAAATTCGGTAGCGAATACTTGGAATGGGCAGACTTGGTGGGCTATAGCCCTTTTCTGCCACTATGTTTCTATGTTTCTATGATGAAAAGTCATGCGCATTAACCCTGCTAGCGCGGCTTAATAAAAGGAGCCCTAAATGATAAGAATATCTATTTTGGGAGAGTATTGTGGATATTTTGATTTTCTTCTCAATAGTTTGCATATTTTTTGCAAGGCTTTTTGCACACATATTCACAGATTATGCATTATAGAAACATGATGGCAGATAACGGCCAAATGGCCCATCCAGTCTGCCCATCCGCAGTAACCATTATCTCTTTCTTTCTTTGAGAGATCCCACGTGCCTATCCCAGGCCCTCTTGAATTCAGACACAATCTCTGTCTCCACCACCTCTTCCGGGTGATTCCAGAAAGTAGGCTTCTTTACTTCTGCATGGAAATTCTTACATTTATCAAATCCATCCAAGCTCATACAAGAAAATGTGCATTTTATTTTTCTCTCTAAGAAAGAAAATCAGTTTGGTTGGTGGTAGAAAGTAATATTTTAAAAAACTCTAATGTAAAGAAGGAAACAATTGTATTAGAATTAAAGTCTATGTGAAATGTTTTTATGTCTCATTTTAGGAAAGTGGAGTTTTTCAATTGGCTGAACAAGGTGCCCTTTGTCGAGGTTTCAGACATGACGAAACCATTCAGAAACAAAAAGATGCCCTGGTTGAACTGCGGATCAGAATCAAGGAAATGTCGAAAGCACATCCATCAAGTGAGAGCTGTCTTTTTAATTTCTGTATCCATTGTCCACGTTTGGCCACAATTCATGGATAGTTTTACCCACAGACTTTGTACCGGTGTTCCAAGTGAGCTATGCTGTGCATTTTTTGCTTTGAAATATTCAGTGGTGCAAGATCCCCATGAACATTTATTTATTTAGATTTTTATCCCGTCCTCCCAGTAGCTCAGAACGGTTTACAAGTAAACATCCACAATGGAGTGAATTGGACATACAAGATTATACAGTAGATTTAAATCCTTGGACATATGAGCAGCAGTTTAAATATAGGGACTATACAGAAAATTGAGAACAGTAGTTTAAATATAAGTAGTTTAGTTTGGATACGAGTTATTTGAGTATAGGCTGAGAGTGGACAATACAGAAATTTAGGCAGAAGATTAGAATGGAGAAAGAAGGGTAGAGGTGGGGTTTAAGGGGTTGGGTGTAGATTGAGGGTGACCTTTAGTTGAAGAGGAGGGTCTTTACCATTTTACGGAATGTCATTAGTGAGTTCTGGAGTCTGAGTTGAGGGGGGAGTTGGTTCCAGAGTTGGGGAATGAAGTGGCTGTAGGAGCGTTTGCGGGTGGTTTCCGAGAGGAGGGACCTTCTGGGGGGAATGCATAAGCGTGTCTCTGATTCTGATTGGAGGGTGCGGGTGGGGATGTAATGGGTAGCTTGGATTTTATGTAGGAGGGGGTGGTGGCATAAATTCTTTTGTTTGCTATTTCCAGGGCCTTGAATGCACAGTGTTGGCTAATTGGGAGCCAGTGTTCAGCGCGGAGTGCTGGGGAGATGGGATCATGGTAGTTGAGGCTGTGTAGGAGGCGGATAGCTGCATTTTGGACCCGTTGGAGGCGCTTGAGATCTTTTTTGGTTATTCCATTCAATAGGGAGTTGCAGTAATCCATTCTGGAGAAGACATATGCGTAGAGGAGTTGGGCTAGGTCAGGTGTGGAGATGTAGGGACCTCCTTTTTCTTTGGCTATGCTTTCCATTGAAAATAGTGATGAATAGATTTGTAATTGGAATCTGCATGCATTAATGGCCTCCTCCCAATCTAAACATGGTCCTAGGAATATCTCCTTTAAATAGGGTTACCAGACATGTCCGGGGGTCCGGATGGCTTGTCATAACCCGGCACTTTATCCGGGTTTCGAAAAGCTTCCAGCTAGCAGTGACGTCGGGACGGCAACTGCGCATGCGCGAATGCAATGCGGTGATGTCGTCGTGTCACACCAGTGCATGCGCACATGCCCTCCCGACAAGTGAACATGTTGGGGGGGGGAGGGGGGGCCTGGGTCCGGTTTTCATTACGGAAAATCTGGTAACCCTACCTTTAAATATGGCTAAAAGTTAATGCATTGCAGAGTGCTTTTAACCACCCTAAGGGAGAACAGTCTTCAGACAGCTTCTCTATGCAGGTAAATCTTTGAAAATGGTTCTTATTAAGCTTAGACCACAGGACCGTTCTAACTAGGGTATATAATAATAATAATAATTTTATTTCTTATATACCGCCAAAGCCATAGTAGTTCTAGGCGGTTTACAACGAAGAAGGGCTGGACAATCAGCGAAAATGGTACAATGTTACAATCAGAGAAAATTAGGTGGCAGAGAAAAAAATGGTACAACAGAGAGAAAAAAAGGTACAACAGAGAGAAAAAAAGGTACAACAGAGAGAAAAAAAGGTACAACAGAGAGAAAAAAAGGTACAACAGAGAGAAAAAATGGTACAACAGAGAGAAAAAATGGTACAACAGAGAGAAAAAAATGGTACAACAGAGAGAAAAAAAGGTACAACAGAGAGAAAAAAAGGTACAACAGAGAGAAAAAAGGTACAACAGAGAGAAAAAATGGTACAACAGAGAGAAAAAATGGTACAACAGAGAGAAAAAAGGTACAACAGAGAGAAAAAAAGGTACAACAGAGAGAAAAAAAGGTACAACAGAGAGAAAAAATGGTACAACAGAGAGAAAAAATGGTACAACAGAGAGAAAAAATGGTACAACAGAGAGAAAAAAAGGTACAACAGAGAGAAAAAAAGGTACAACAGAGAGAAAAAAGGTACAACAGAGAGAAAAAAAGGTACAACAGAGAAAAAAAAAAGGTACAACAGAGAGAAAAAAAGGTACAACAGAGAGAAAAAATGGTACAACAGAGAGAAAAAAAGGTACAACAGAGAGAAAAAAAGGTACAACAGAGAGAAAAAATGGTACAACAGAGAGAAAAAATGGTACAACAGAGAGAAAAAAAGGTACAACAGAGAGAAAAAATGGTACAACAGAGAGAAAAAATGGTACAACAGAGAGAAAAAAAGGTACAACAGAGAGAAAAAAGGTACAACAGAGAGAAAAAAAGGTACAACAGAGAGAAAAAAAGGTACAACAGAGAGAAAAAAAGGTACAACAGAGAGAAAAAAGGTACAACAGAGAGAAAAAATGGTACAACAGAGAGAAAAAATGGTACAACAGAGAGAAAAAATGGTACAACAGAGAGAAAAAATGGTACAACAGAGAGAAAAAAGGTACAACAGAGAGAAAAAAAAGGTACAACAGAGAAAAAAAAAGGTACAACAGAGAGAAAAAAAGGTACAACAGAGAGAAAAAATGGTACAACAGAGAGAAAAAAAGGTACAACAGAGAGAAAAAAAGGTACAACAGAGAGAAAAAATGGTACAACAGAGAGAAAAAATGGTACAACAGAGAGAAAAAAAGGTACAACAGAGAGAAAAAATGGTACAACAGAGAGAAAAAATGGTACAACAGAGAGAAAAAAAGGTACAACAGAGAGAAAAAAATGGTACAACAGAGAGAAAAAATGGTACAACAGAGAGAAAAAAAGGTACAACAGAGAGAAAAAATGGTACAAACAGAAAGAAAGATGGGTACAATTATGGCAATGAAATGGTACAGTGAAGAAGGTCAAAACAATCTGCGTAAAGGACATATAGAGATAGAGGGCCAGGGTGGGCATAGGGTCTTAGGGTATGAATCGGGTGAAAAGATTAGTTTTTAGTAGTTTCCTGAAGTTTAAGTAGGATGAAGAGTGTGAGATGATGTGGGCCAGACAGTTATTGTGATGACCTGCTTGGAAGGCAAGAGTTCTATTTAGATATCTTTTGTAACGGCAGGTCCTTAGGGTAGGGTAGCTAAACAGGTGGGTTCTACGTGTGAGTTTGGATGGGCGGTCTAGGATAAAATGGGGTACTAAGTAAAGGGGGGCCGAGCCAAGGATGGATTTGTAGCAGAAACAGGCGAATTTGAATAGCACTCTTGCTTCTAGGGGTAGCCAGTGAAGTTTGTGGTAGTAGGGAGTTATGTGTTCCCATTTTTTTAGTCCGAAGATCAGTTGGATTGCCGTGTTTTGAATAATTTGCAATCTTTGTGTGGTTTTTTTGAAAGATATGTGTTTCTGGAAAGAGATTTCAGATTCCTGTGCTTTTACTCTTCAAGTTCATTTACTTATAGCATAATTAAGGATTTTGGCCACAGAAGAAGTCTGCTCACTTAGCCATAGGATCACTACTTTGTTTGGTTTCAGCATCTGTCAACTTAATTTACTGCCTGAGTTAGTTGAAATTGTTGATGATTGACTGTATCTGAATAAGCAGGGTTGAAAAAACCCCAGATCATTAGTAGACATTCAGGAAAAAGAAGAAAATTGGCTATTTATGCTAATGTTATTCCTGGATATTCAATGCCAGGGCCCTGTCTGGGCTTTGGCATTAAATATCCTTTTCTGGAGCTAGCTAAATCAATATTCAATCCTTGCCTGTATAAGCCAAACTGCTTAAAGATAGGACTGCTATTTATGCAGCCTGATTTAACTGGGTTACTTACGCGGTGGGGGGGGGGGGGAGTGCTGAATATCAGCGCTTTACTTGACTCCATCCCTGGAATGCCCACAAGTTTGCCACTTTTGAGTTCAGCAAAAACCAGTCACGTTCAGCAAAGACAAGTGCTACTGAACAAGCAATTTACAAGGGGCTGCTGAAAAGTTCTCAGCCCAACCAGGAAAAGAATGCTGTGGAGCCATGAAAAGTGTCAAGAAAAGTATGGAACAACTTGTAAGTTTCATGGCTCCACATCATTCTCTTGGGTGGGCTGAGAACTTATCAGCGGCCCCTCGTAGTGTGATGTCATAATGCCTCATTCCACCAATGCCTAAGAACAAGCCTCATCGGTGATGTCACAATGGCTTGGTTTCCCGATACTTGGGCCCATTTACTAGATGCATTTGCCTCATTGAAATGAAAAGTGTGGGATATAACTTGTAAGTTTCATGGCTCCACATCATTCTCTTCTTGGCTGGGCTGAGAACTTTTCAGCGGCCCCTCGTAACCAGTCAGCAACCGCTGCCAGCCAGTTGAATTGTTTTGAATATCGACCAGTATGATTTGAAGTCTAATTATTTTTCATCTTGACAGAAACTCAAGAGCATGGTGTACAATCCCTTAGACTGCTTAAAAAGGAGATCCTGGAGCCAAAACCTCAGAAACTGCTCATAACTAAAGAGCATGAAATGCCCTCAGTACCAGGAGACATGGAGACAAAGGTGGTAAGAGAGTAATTCAAAAATACTGCCTTAGCGTTAGCAACAGAACTTTAGAAACATTTTCAGCACCAACATTTATGACTCAAATACACTTATATTTAAGATCCTGAATTTAGGCTTGCAATTCATTTTCCTAGATTTTGGCACTCCTAACTTTTTTTTTTCCCCTGCTCAAACTCTGCCCTGTAGCTGTCAACATTTTAAACACCCAGAATGCAATTTTGCTAATCTTCTATTTGTGAATCGCACAAACCTGAACAAGCAATCTACAAGTCTCTGCATGCAATAGGGTAAACCCTGAACTGGATCAAGCCTGATGGGTGAATCTGAAGCTAGCTGGCAACAGGACACTGGGTTAGATGGACTCTTGTTCTGACCCACTGAAAATTATGCACATATAAATATAAATCAAGCTCTGCTTTCAAACGCCTCTTCAAGCAGTGGATAAACTTAGTTGTGTACTTGCTGTGCATGGAAAAGTTACCGTAATTCACTTTTGTAGCGGGATGGGCATAAAGCACCACTTTGCTTGCAGAAATCTTGGAAAGTTATCCTGCTTATATAGGTCTAACAAAAGCTGGCAAAATGTTGCAGTAAAGTATAACAGGGTTTGGCAGATGCAGTTGGAAATGAAGCTTAGCTTAACTATTATGACCCTCAAATGAGCACACAGACACAAATAGCCACAGTTCTGGCCCCCATGCCTGTTCATGAGATAGGTGCTCAAGTTGGGGTATTGTCCAACCCAAAGACAAGCAATGGCCAGATATTCATGTTTTCTGCTCCATTTCTGTTGCAGTCTGAAACCTGTGAGAACGGAGAAAAGTCAGAATTAGCTGTAGAAAGAACAGCGCGCCTGGAAATGTCTGAAGCGTTGGATCTCAGTGAAGAGATGGTACGTAGGCCAAAGAAATCTGCCAGTCCGGGTCAATGTCAAGCAAACAGCGAATCTGGTATATCATTCAAACTGGAAAACTTATTTCATTCCACTTCAGGTTGTTGCTGGACTTCAGGTACTGTCTTCAATTCAACAACAACAAAAGACATCATAGTTTTGCTACAGAAGGGGCGAGCAACCTGGGTCCTTCAGAACCACAACCCAGTCAGGTTTTCAGGATTTCTCCAATGACTATGCAATGCATGCAAATAGATCTCGTGCACAGACATTGGGGAAATCCCCAAAACCCTATTGGGTTGAGGACCGAGGTTGCCCACCCTTGTGTTACAGTTTCTCTTCCCTAAGTTACACAGTTGGACCAGTTAGCCCCAGGCTGACGTGTCTTCAGCCCCAGTTTGCTTTCTTCATTTTCACCTCTACCTAAAGGGCACTTTAAATTTAATAGACATCCTCCTTCTTTCCAAAGGCTTGTACCATGCCCTTAGGTATATGTTGCGGTTTTCTTGCCATTGATTAAGGGTGGGTGGTTAAAAGTGCTTTTTGTAAAAATTATTTGTGATAAATTTGCCAGAGGGCAGGACTTTCACGGTGCCTTAGTCCAGCCATTCCCAATCCAATCCTCAGAGCACACCTAGTCCCATCCAGTTTTCAGGATATACATGAGATAGATTTGCATACTTTGCCTCAATTGTTTGGCCAGGAGTGGGGAGACATGGTCAGATTTGCGTTTTACGAAGATCAACTTGGCCGCACTGTTCTGGATTAGCTGGAGTCTTTGAAGACTTTTTTTTGTTAGACTTAAGTAAATAGCATTACAGTAGTCTAGTTTGGAGAGGATGATAGATTGGACAAGGACGGCGAAATGTTGTTGGTGGAAGTAGGCCCTTACTTTCCTCAGCATGTGGAGGCTGAAAAAGCATGATTTTGCCAAGGAGTTGAGATGGTCATTGAAGGAGAGGGAAGAATCGATAATGATGCCGAAGACCTTGCTTGAGAACTCAATCTGTAGTACGAAGAGGGTGGGCAGGTGTTCTAATTTTGGGCCGAGACAGAGTAGTTTTGTTTTAGATTCATTCAATTTCATCTGTACCGAGAGGGACCAGGAGTGGAGTCTTGTTATGTCCCATCTGCATCATTTATGTTAAGTCTTGACATAAATGATGTATAGTGATATATAGTGATATATAGTGCATAATAATATGAAAACAGAGGAAAAAGACCTCAAAAAACCCTTGGAGTCTGATCAATAGAAGGACGCCAATTTAGGGTTAGGGTATCATCATAGGTCAACACCTCTGTTAAGATTCATTAAATAATTTAATCGATTTTTAAATTACTTTTTAAATATTTTGTGTTTTTAATATTTTTAAATCAAATTTCAATTTCTCCCATATTGAACTGGAGAATAAAGAGCTGGCAACCATCAGAATGTAACAAAAGACAGACACTGTGATCAAACTGACAACAAGCGGCCAAATCCGTTTCACACCAACGGGCTTCTTCAAGGGAAATACTGACGCTTGTTTTAACCTCAGTATCAATTGAGAAACAGTTGCTCAGTTATTTCTTACATAGTTGCCACCACCAAGCTCTCATTTACTTTTATTTACTTTCTTTACATAAACCTTTGTTGCCTTTTTTAAAGCCCTTCTGAGTTTAGTTCAAAGTTTTCCACTTCCCTTATTTTCTTCTACCCCACCAGCTCCTTTTCAGCTACTTCTCAGTTTGGCCAAAGTCAGCATATTTAAAATCCAAAAAATTGAGTTAGGTATGACTGGACTTCTCTTTTTAGTTTAGCCAACAGTTTCCCACTTCCTTTATTTCTTCCCACTCTGCCATCTCTTCCTTCGGCTACTTCTCCGTTTTGCGTGTTTGAAATCTAGGACTTCGAGTTAGTTGAGACTGAACGCCTCCTTAACTTGTGGTGATCACTGCCACCTTCTCAGACATCAGACACGCTTTCTCCATTCGCGAGCACCAAATCCAGCATCAACACTCCCCTAGTGGATTCTGCCTCTTGTAAGGCATCCACAATCTCTCTAGTCCGCATCCAGTAGATTCAAGTTACCCAGTATTATCACCTCTCCCTTCATTCCCACTTTTATGATATCATCGATCAGATTCCTGTCCAGTTCTTCTGTTTGAGTCAGAGGTCTGTAAAGTACTCCTGTGAGAATGGAAGTATCATCTTCTCTTTAAAAGACTGTATACAGTCTCAGTTTTTCCCCACCCCTGCTTTTCAGCTGCCTTAATATTGTTTTTGGTTTTGTTTTTTTTACAGAGAGTCACTCATCTCCCTTTACCATCTTCTCTGTCCCTCCTAAATAGATTATAGCCAGGAATGACCGTGATTCTGTAATCACTTTAATGTGCAAGGGAACTCATTTTCTCGTCCTGTCCCGGTGAGTTCTTTTCCTGTCCCTGCCCCATTCCTGCAAGCTCTGTCCTTATCTGCACACATCTCAAATATTTTAAAATCATAAGTGTTCAAGGCTTGTGCGGTTAAGAGAGAGCTTACAGGAATGGGACAGGGAAAGCAACAAAACTCACAGGGACGGGACTGGAAAATTAGTTCCCGTGGGGACGGGGAAAATTTGTCCCCGTGTCATTCTCTATGTGCATATCCATTTCCAACATCAGAGCTTCCAGAACAGGAAAGTTGTTGCCTTTACTGTGAGCATTTTTGCTCTTAGCCTTCCAGCACTCTTTGGGAAAGGTACAGAAAAGGGCAACAAAAATAGTAAAAGGGATGGGACGATTTCCCTATGAGGAACGGCTAAAGCAGTTAGGGCTGTTCAGCTTGGAGAAGAGACGGCTCAGGCGTAATATGATAGAGGGCTATAAAATACTGAGTGGAGTGGAAAAGGTTGATGTGAATCACTTGTTTACTTTTTCCAAAAATACTTTCTTCACTTGACATGTAGTTAAACTCTGGAATTCATTGCTGGAGAATTTGGTGCAAGCAGTTAGCTTAGCAGGGTTTAAAAAAAGGTTTGGCTAATTTCCTAAAACAGAAGTCCATAAGCCCTTATTAAGTCCTAGAATAAGCAGCATAGAATATGTTTTACTCCTTGGAATCTTGCCAGGTACTTGTGACCTGGATTGGCCACTGGATACTGGGCTTGATGGACCTTTGGTCTGTCCCAGTATGGCAACTCTTATGTTCTTATGGTTGGTTTACTTGGATTTTGTAGTATTTATTATGGTCTCCTTTCTCCTTTTTGCTTGATAAGTGAATTAAGATGTCCTTTTTGGTTTTGCTTTTCTTTTCTTGACCAGTGCTTCTGTAGTAGGACAGCTCCTAATACTCATGCTTTCTTTAGACCCCATGATCTCATACTCCTTAATATAGGAGGTTTATAGCTTAAGAAAAGAGATAGATGTATAAACTGATCAGTCAAATTATAAGAGGATCCTCCAAAGTTACCTTTCAAAGATCAATGCAAATGCAATAAACAATTACCTAGCAAGAGTGATAGAAGTCTGAAGTATGCCTTGTCTAATGTGGGCTAAGTAATGTGTTTTCTTCAAAATGTTACGAGTCAAACTTGGATGTTTTTGTTACATAGAGTTTTATGGACCCCTACGCGCTTACAAAAGATAGATAGCACTAGATCTAATAGATGCTGGCATTGTAGAGTAGAAGTCGGGACATTAGATCACTTAATTTTTTTTTGTCCCTGTGTAAATGCATTTTGGAAATTAATTTGGCCCCAAATTAATGAATTACTAGAAAATCATGTAGGACTCATATGATACTATACTATTTGGTACAGCAATGAGAACTCAGAGTCCGATTTCAGCAAACAATAACAAACTATTATTAATATTGACAGGGGTCGCCATGCAACAAATAACTCAAAATTGGAAGGACTACACCAAATTAAATTTTACATTTTGGTGGAATTCAGTCTGTCATATATACAAAATGGAAAAAACAATAGCATTACAACAGGGAAATATTCATAATTTTAAGAAAATTTGGGAACCATTGACTCGCTATTCCAATGATCAGATTTCATAGCACATTAGTAATAGTTATATTAGAATGGGGAGGGGAATGTATATTATGTGGAAATAAGAAATGAAAAAAGGGGAGGGTTATATTTTATATGATAAGATGAATTATTTGTAATCACAATTTTCATGTATTAATTGAATATAATATGTACAATTCAAATATTGTAAGAATGCAAAAATTTATAAATAAACTTTTTTTTTCAAAATGTTACTGATTTTTTTTTTTTTTTAGAACCGTGTTTCATTATTTCTTTTGAGATGCAAATGACTTAAAATCCTAATAAATAAGTGAGGTACTGCTGCAGTGGTAGATGAATACAGAAAGAGAAAATGTTTAAAAGAGGTGCAAATGTGAGTTGACACTGTACTATATTTCTTAATGTTTTCCACAGTATTTCAGTTTAATAAATGTTCTTGGAAATCTGATGGACATAAAGGAACTCTCAGGGCTCCAGTCTATTAAACACCTGTCACAGGAAGAAAGAGAAGGAGCGTGCAAGCAACGACAGAAAGATATCCAACTACTGAGTAATAAGATCAGTCAACTCAAAAATCTGTTGCAGAGGAAAGAGGAGGTGCTAACAGAATATGATGCAGATCTCCAAGAACTTAGGTATCAGAACTCAGTTATTACATGATATAAACTTGGTTGTAGACTCCAGGCCAACAATTAAGCTGATATCAAGTGTCCAATAAATATTTATTGTTTATTGTTTATTCAGATTTTTTTATTAAACGCTTTTTCGAAACTACAAAGCGTTGAACAAGATTTAAAATTAACATTTAAACAAAAATTTAACAAATAAAACATACATTTCTATAAAGTTAAGTCTCAAAATCCCAACCGGCAGAATTTATCTGCTGATAGTTTGGATTTGTCCAATTTCCTGGAGAGGTCGGAGTCTGAGACTCAAGTTTCTGCTACTGTATTGGTGCAATTTGCTATTGATTCTGATAGGGAATGGATGCTAAAATTGTTTTTTTTAAATATAAGAATGTTCCCTTTTTGTCTAATAGTATAAGAATGTATCCAGACGTTTCATGTCCGACCCAGAAAAGAAGAAAATAGTTTCTTATTTTGAGATCTCAGGTGATACATATAGGGGCAACTTTTGTTCTGAGGTTCCTCTGTAAGTGCATTTTGGTATATAAAGAGAACAGATATGTTTTCTATGAGCTGCAGCAGTTATTTAAGTTTATTTCATCTCAGGATAGTAAGTAATTACTTATTCAGCTTCTTTCTAATCCATTCAGAGAGGAATTGTTCAAGGGCAGTCAAGCCTCCCTCTGGTTTTCCTTGGTATCAATTTTGATGGTTAATTTCAGCAAATATTCAACTCCGTCTTCATTAGATTGTGGACTAACTGATACTATGTAATGTAAATTGTACCTTTGTATTATGATTTACTATCCAAAGTATGGACATATTTTGTTTTACATTGTATTTTTTTTCCAGTGTTTTGACCAAGATTGCCAAAAATTATAAAATCAATTAATCAATAATTTTTTTTTTTAAAGTATCCAATAGAAACGGCAGCTATAACATATTTAAATGCTTTTTCCCCTCACAATCTGGATTCAATACTACTTACAATAAGCATTATTTGTCAGATTTGGACTAATACTTATGACAGACTTTTAAATAGCATAACAACATTATTAAATAATAATTTTGTGTGCTCAGGCAAGTATATTGTGCCATTAAAAACCACCAGAGCTGATCTACGTTGGGGACTTGACATTTTTTTAAATTATTAAATAAATCGGAGAAGAAATAATAAAATTGGAACTGGGATGTGGGAAGATACAACCTTCATGTTTCAACAAATTATACTCAAAAGATAAGCACAGATTGAGTTTACAGCAGTGAATGAGAAGGCGTGGATCCCTCGAATTCTAGAACACTGCGCGCAACTCCTTAAAATGCCCCTCCCACGCCCCCTATTCGGAGCTGCGTGAAAACATTTACTTGCACATCTTTATTTAAATAGTGACTATAAAGAAGCATATATAAATTCCAATTATTATTAGCACCCAATTATCAGCCTGATTGGCTCATTGAGCAATTAAATTACAGAGACAATTTTGAGCACTAAGCTTTAGTAAAAGGGCTCCATATTAAGCCAGTTCCAACATTTTACAAATTGATATTCATCACTGGTCCACAGTAGAAAAACGTCATCTACAAGGGTTGTTTGAAAAGTTTGATAAAAAAGCAAGTTAATGTAGTCTCCATCGAGGGCTATACACTTAGTCCAACGAGTTTCCAGCTTACACACGCAAAATATCAGCCCGATTTAAAAAAGAAAAAAAAAAAATTTTAAGCCCCCTCACCCTCTCCCACAAGTGCCCCTCCCTCCCTCCTCTCTGAACAAAAAAAAAAAGTTGCCCCCCCATCCCATCGATGCCCGACGCACTTTAAAATTATGGCAGGAGGGCTCCCACTCCCTCCTGCCATCGTTCCCACTCCCGACTTCCCTCCATCCAAAACAAACAGCAGGAAGGATGCCGACACCCCCCTCCCTGTTCCAGCTCCCTCCCCGTACTTTTAACAGAGCAGGAGGGGAGCTTCTACCTGTCATTCCCTCATGCCCTGCAGATTTCAATGTTTACTGCCTATGGACAATTTCCTTTTAGTGGGCCAAGTATCAATGATGTAGATTCATTCCAATATTAACCTTTTCAAATATTAAACACAATTTTAAAAGCCAGCAGGAGGTAAGGGGACCAGTGGCATAGCGACGGTGAGTGGCATCTGGGATGGTAGGTGGGAGAGGGGAAAGGAACAGAGAGCCCTGTGGAATGGTTGGGGTCAGAGTTCACTGAAAACTACAGCTGAGATCGGAACATTCCCTAATTCAAATCTTCTTTTGTTCAAATGGCCACAGCCTCTACAATACTATGATATAACTCCTTATCTTTTCTATCTGATACAGACAAAGCAAAATTTCGCTGAAAATGCAGCAGCTTGATTTGTCAGAACTAGAAGATGAAATTCTGAGGCATGTGGAAGAGAATGCTCTTCTCAGGGAAGCTCTCAAAAGGACTGAGCTCCAGTTGAACCAGGAGAAACAGATCAATAAAATTGCTTTACAACAGAAAGTAAGTGAAAACGACCAGACAAATATTCTACCTCATCTTCATATGCTCTTCCTACTACCATTTCAGGAAAATGTTACACTTATCTCTTTTCTTTATAATTCTCATGACCGTCATTTAATTGGAATCTAAGAATCTTACTGTAATTGCACCGGGAAGTTTAGGAATCTTATTGTAAGTCACCATGAATCCTTGTCGAAATTTCCAGGATATAAGAAATTGGATGGCATGGCATGGTATAATAAGAGTATCCATGGATATGTTAAAATCCACAAACACATTCATAAATAAAGTACTTTGCCACTCTATTTTGGGATATTTCTGTAAAGCATGAGTTAGTGGTTAGAGGTTCCAAGCAGCCTAAAAGTTTGAATTTACAATCCAGCGATTTCTGTCAGCAGTGATTATACCTCTGTAAACCAATAAACTGAGAGCCAAGATCTCACTAGTTTCATGAAAATACTAGGCCTGCAATCAAAGATTTCCAAACACTGATATTAATTGTGCATCATCTTTCAGACCTTCCTAGATCCTGTCATTTAGGACCAAATTCAGGAAATGGTACTCAAATTTTGGCACCAAAAAATATCAGCATGGAGTGCTGAGTCAATTAGGGCCTTAAGCCCCTCCCAGTGCATCCCAGGATGCACTAGGAAGGGGAAGGCCCGCCATTTTGAAGATGCGGGCCTGCCGACAGGAGTGAGTCTTCTGTTGGGTCTTCTGAAAAAGGTACGGGAAATATTGGGAGGCCATGTGGCCAAATAGGGGGAACCTGGTCTGTAATAGAAGGGAATGGGCATCCCTCCTGTTGATTCCAGGGGGTTGTCCGGGGGGGGATGGGGGGTTCACAATAGGGAAAATGCTTTAAGTACCTGATTATAAACCACTTAGATAACCTTGATA
Source organism: Geotrypetes seraphini (assembly GCF_902459505.1). Lineage (NCBI taxonomy): Eukaryota > Metazoa > Chordata > Amphibia > Gymnophiona > Dermophiidae > Geotrypetes > Geotrypetes seraphini. The sequence continues at coordinate 8,208,829 of NC_047098.1, read as the reverse complement.
GGCGGTATATAGATACCTAATAAAATAAATTATAAAATTATCCCTTCCTGGAATACTCTGTGGCCATAGAAAAGATCTGTTCTTAAGTTAGACATCGAATTAAAAAAAAAGTCCTTTGTTGTGTGTTCTCTACTCATTCTACATGACAACCAAACCTCGTTCCACGTGGCTCCACCTACTACAGAATTTTCTTCTCAATAGTCTGGCTAATCTCCGGCGCATATGAAATTTCTCTCTCGCTTAAGGGTTATTATCTTCCTGTAATTAAACTTATTACTAAGGGACCCCATAGCAATTTCCAAAATTATACCTTATCCATTTTTGTTTGTATCATGGTCTCCAGAGGGCATAAATTTTCAAACACTTTGCACCTGCGAGGGAAACCTTGTCATATTCTGTGTATACACAAAACCAAGATGTTGTGTTAGTCATAAATTCAAAGTGCAGAGCTCTCGGCTTTGAAGTTTGTCCTGGAGTCAGGAGGACAACTTTCCAAACAGTTTGCACAAGTAAAACAGGCCTTAGCACCTCAAAACCGCAGAAAGTGAACTGCAGATCCTATTGGAAGAATAAGGATAGGTCCCGGGCCTGCCGTTAGCCCTGGTGATCCAGCTGTGAGCCGGGGCAGGAACAATCCCTCCCGCCTCCTGTCCAAGCTGACTCTGAAACCTCTCGCCTCCCAAACTTGTAAAGCCTTCCTTTTCTGCAAGGTTGCCATGGGAATGTGTGGCAGCCATTTTAGATAGTGGGAAAAACCATTTTCCTGCAGCTGGAAAAGGGCTGATTTTCTCTTTTCTCAATGTTGCAATTAACGCGCAGCCATTAACAAAAGTTAGCACTTAATGCCACCCATTTTGTAAATGGTTACGGCTCACACGCTAATCCTGCAGTAATTGGTGAGCAAGCGGTAACGTAGATGTGCTGATTAGTGCAGAAACGCTCTCTCTGTCCCCCAACATGCCTCCTCCATGGAAAAAAATAAAATTCTTTTGCACGCAGTTTATGCACAAATATCAACTGTGCCAAAGGATACCTGAGCGCATCCGATGAAAGCCCTTTTAAGCGATGTTAGGCGCATTATAGTCCTTAATGCATCTTAGTTAAAGGGCTGCTTTGTTAGCAAACAAAAGCTATTTGCAATGGTAGTTATATGATATGTGAGAGAGTGGAAGGTGAAGCCTTTTCATGTAGGCTGGTACAGTGTGTGGAGGGAGTGAAGGGAGAGGAGGCATCTGAGGTGGGTCTGCAGAGAGGGTGGTGAATACAATGGAGAAATCCTTCCCTTGCCAATTTCAGTTAAAAATGAATAGTGTCACCATACTATGGCCTATAGGATCACAAGTGAAATGCTAGTTTGGGTCACAATCAGAGACTAAGTTGTTTTTATTTCACTCTAGGGCTCTTTAGATCATCTGGAGAAAAGTGAATCTCCAGCACAAGAAGATGGACTTGAGAAGGTATGGAAATGTCTGATCAACTCCTAATTAGTATAAGCAAGTGAAATTAAAAAACAATGTGCCACTGTGATCAGCACCCCTATAAGAGGGATAATGGGTGGATCCAAAATATTGATACGTATACTTCTCCCTCCGAATCCGCGGTTTCAGCATCCGCAGATTCAGTTATTCACGAGTTTTTGGGGGAGAGGGGGTGATTTAAATTTTTTCACCTATTTTTAAGCCTTACCTGGTGGTCTAGCAGGTTTTCGGGGTAGCAGTGATCTACGGGAGCTCATGGCACTCATTTCCTATGAGTGATCTGCACGGGGCAGGAGTGTAGGAAGATCACTCCTGCCCCGAAAGCCCGCTAGACCACCAGGTAAGGGCCAGGATGCTGGAGGGAGGCGGGGGTGGGTCAGAGCCGGCCAAGAAGATATTCGCGGTTTTTCACACTTCGCAGTCCGGCTTTGCACCTAACCCCCGTGGATACGGAGGGAGAAGTGTAAATGTTTTTTTACTATTGAATGCACTAAGAATAGGAGTAGAGAAATAGCCTAGTGGTTACTGCAGCAGCCTGAGACCCTGGGGAACTGGTTTCGATTCCCACTGCAGCTCCTTGTGACTCTGGGCAAGTCACTTAATCCTCTCCAGGTACAAAATAAGTATAATATGTAAACCGCTTTGATTGTATCCACAGAAAGGCAGTATATCCAACTCTTCCTCTCTCAGCACACTACCAAAACACTTATCCACACCCTCATCACCTCACGTTTATACTACTGCAACCTGCCACTCTCAGACCTTCCACGTAGCCATCTCACTCCCCTCCAATCCATCCAGAATTCAGCTGCACGACTCATATTCCGGGAGAGCTGTTTTACCCCTCTCCTAAAGTCACTTCATTGGCTTCCTGTCCTTTTCCGAATACAATTCAAGCTCTCTTCACTTATCTCCCCCCCCCCCCTTGAGCTCCTCTCAGCTGGTAATGTCCCTCCTATCTGTGCCCTTCTCTTCAACTGCCAACTCCAGACTCCGTCCCTTCTATCTTGCTGCACCGTATGCTTGAAACAAGCTGCCTAAATCCCTACGGTGGGCTCCGTCTCTGGCCGTGTTCAAGGCCCAGCTAAAAGCCTACCTCTTTGAAAGTGCTTTCAACTTCATTTCCTTCAACCCCCAACCCTATATGTTATGTCTGTCTGTCCAAGTTAGGTTGTAAGCTCTTCTGAGCAGGGACTGTCTATAAATATCAAAATGTACAGCGCTGTGTATGTCTTTCAACGCTATATAAGTGATTAGTAGTAGTATATCAATTCGCCCAAACCCTTTCCCTACATAAATTGTTGAAGCACTGAGAATATGGAGAAGACTTCCAAAACAAGAATTGGATTTATTGATTTATACCTAGGTTCTAAGGCAGTTAACAAATGCTTCTTGTGATCTTGACATTAAAATCTGGGCTTAGCATGTTTTGCAGTAAGCATTTTTGTGTGTGTGTTAAGGCTTAATCCAACTGTTTTGCATAGTAGCATAGATTGCAAGCTCTTTGGGGAAGAGGCTTAGTGTACCTGACTTCAAATGATGACTTAAACCCCTTGAAAAAAAAATAGTGGAATAAAAATCCAAAATTACTGTTTACATTATTAAGGGGCTCTTGTACTAAGTAGTGCTAACAGTGGCCTGCACTATCTCCAGTACGGGTCTTTCCCACGTGCTAAGTCCACTTACAGCACTGTCGGGAAATGGCTGATTTTTGTATTTTGGCAATAATGATTCATGCTAATTTTCCCATGTAGACAGTAAGGGTTCACATGTTAGTGGCAGTGGAGCTCTGCTAACTGACTAGCTCAGAACACGCCTTCGCTCCACCCCCAGACCCATCCCCAGTGCAAGAAAATAAAAGCTGTTTTTTTTCAGCATGTAGGTAGCACATGCAAAAACTACCAGGGGATGCCTGGTAATGCCCCACGGTACTGCATTTTAACCTGCGGTAAGCACATGTTAATGCTTACCACAGCTTAATAAAAGGGCTCCTCAGGGGTGAAGTCATTAAGCTGCATTGTGGCAGTGACCCACAATATTTTCTTTTTAACGCATGTTAAAAGCACTAACATGACTTACATTATTATAGTACAGCATTATGTAAGTCACTGTAATGAAATTCAAAGAATGCAAAACACCTCATACCTATGCAAATGCGTAAGATAGTTTGTGGTAAACATCTGCAAACACCACAAACTGTTATAGGAGGAAATCAATAACCCAGGGTTATCTTACCATCTTAGGAGCATCAGGCCACGATTCTTGAGGGCCAGATCTTAAAGGGGCCATTGGAGCTGTTCCTGCCCCCCCCCCGATAATCATCCCCCCACACTCCTTGATTGTCACCCCACCCCTAAAAGATGATGGTCTGAGTCCCTAGAAAGGAGTGATCCCCAGTTTGCTCTTGCCATTCCTTCAAGAACTATAGCAACCCTAGCAGTAGTTTCAAGGTACTACCACTAAGAGTCATGTTTCCTCATATGGAAAACTTGACCCTCCCTAGCAGTAGTACCATGAGACTACCAGTAGGAGCGTGATATTGGTTGAGGGGCTGGTAAGGCAGAAGTGACTAGAGAGACCACAACAGGCATGTGAAAGTAGACTCAGGAGGAGGGGCTTCTTTTAAGAAATTAGGATCTGATTGGGGAAGGGGCAGAACAGCTCCAATGGCCCCTTTAAGATGTAGTTCGGGAGTATTGGACCACAGCTCTAAAGCTTGATGCACCTAGGCCAGGGGTAGGCAATTCCGATCCTCAAGAGCCGGAGCCAGGTCAGGTTTTCAGAATATCCACAATAAATATGCATGAGATAGATTTGCATCTTAAGGAGGCAGTGCATGCAAATCCATCTAGAATATAAGAATTGCCACTGCTGGGTCAGACCAGTGGTCCATCATGCCCAGCAGTCCGCTCATGCGGTGGCCCTCTGGTCAAAGACCAGCACCCTAACTGAGACTAGCCCTACCAGCGCATGTTCTTTTTCAGCAGGAACTTGTCTAACTTTGTCTTGAATCCTTCGAGGGTGTTTTCCCCTATAACAGCCTCTGGGAGAGCTTTCCAGCTTTCTACCACTCTCTGGGTGAAGAAGAACTTCCTTACGTTTGTATGGAATCTATCAACTTTAGAGAGTGCCCATATACATATTCATTGTGGATAGCCTGAAAACCTGACATGGCTCCGGCTCTCGAGGACCGGAATTGCCTACCCCTGCCCTAGGCTAATAGAATAATACTGCTAGCAGGCTGACTCGCAAGCAGTGTTATTCATTTACCAAGGGAGTCAGCAACCTGCATTGACTCCCGTGATAAATGAAGATTCAGTAAAAGTCTGCCTTATACCTTATCTTGATATCATCCCAATAGAGTTATTTAATGGCAGTAGTGCACACGGTTAGTAATACTGTCACAGCTAGGTCCACCCAAGGGGAACATCAAGGATCAGGGTCATGTACCTTCATTCTGTAACAGTTGCCTTTCACTTCAGGGTGAGCCTGCGCTACTCAAAGGCTGCCAGGACTTGAAGCATAGGGATCCCAAGGAAGAGGGACTGGACTTCAGACATCTGGTGGAAGAAGAGACAGGGAGGAAAACAAATGCAAGAAAAAATCCAAGACAACAGGTAGAGGTAGAGTTCAAGAATAGGCAGAGGTCACGCAGACAGCATATGTTCATTAGAAAAGACGTGCCAAGATCAAGCACCAAACATCAACAGAGAACAAGGCACTTGGAGCTCCACAAGAAACCTAAGGATGGAGAAGACTTGGAGTTACGGGGTGTTTATTTTTGTATGGAACCAATCAACCCAGGGAATCTAGGAAGGCAGAGTATCAAAATAGGAAAATGCCTGAACTTATCACATATTTAGAGTCAGGATTCTGTCTGGTAAGGGTATGACAATTGCACATTATTTACCACAGGACCATTGTATAAGATGAGTCTCGGAGCAAATAATGTGCATTAACTGCATTAGTGTGTGGTGACTGTTGGTAAAAGACTGCCTAAATGATAAATCATGCTGAACACATTTGCATTACATGAAATATGTAAATTCAAACTTATCAGTATTTGTAGCAGAATTGATACTGTCCAACATTGATCTGCTACATAAATAAATTAATTTCCAGAACAGTTGCTTTTGAAATGCATTTCAGTTTAGTCCATGCACATGTCGGTTTCTCTTTCAATTAATGCATAAAATCTGCTGAAATAGTCACACAGCTTTTAAGTTTGCCTATATCTCTGTCTAGTTTCAGTTTAAAGGAGACCATTATAACCTTCTCACTTCTTAGATTTATAATGGAAAGCATTACTGTGGCCTGGTTGTGTGTCTCATGTGCTGGAAACTCCAGTTTGAATCTCCCATTAGGGGCCAGAATGGACACACTGCAAAGTGAATGCACTCTGTCCCAGGGACGTAGGGAAGATGGTCACGGGTCCCCTCCAGCCCTCTTTCTGATGAAGACATTGCATTAGATATGCTGCCTTGGATGAGGCTTTTTTTAAGAGGGAGGAAACAGAGAAACATGACAGCAGACAAAGACCAGATGGCCCATCCAGTCTGCCCCTCCGCAACATCTGCTATCTCCTCCTCTCCCAAAGAGATCCCACATCTGTCCCATGCTATCTTGAATTCAGATACAGTCTTCGTCTCCACCACCTCCCTCAGGAGACTCTCCAACACATCTACCAACCTTTCTGTAAAGAAGTATTTTCTTACATTACTCTTGAGCCTATCACCTTTTTAGAGAAAACAATTTTTATTGATGGTAACAATCAGGCAATAATATACAAGCTCCAAGCAGAGAAAACCAAAACAAAACTACAATAACCAGTCAAAACTGACCAATAAAGAAAGCACCATCAGTTTTTTTCAAATAAATGAGCAATAACAATCCCCTCCCCAATCCCAATAGAAAATAGGTAAATTGCAGTCCACCATTTCAGGACCCTGTACTCTTATAGGTCCCAAAGAAGACTATCATAACCCCACCACCACCACCTGTACACTATTACTGTAGAAACAATGAAAGAAATATATACAGCCCCAACAAGAAGAACAAGAAATACAATGAACTCAACTTGCAGTACAGCAAAACAGTGCTCATCACCACCCTTTCCCCCTCCCCCCCTCCCAAGACCTCTGTCCCAATTTTACGTAGGCTAGCTATGTATTGCAGAAAATGAGGAAAAGGGAACTAAAGGATTGCCACATTAAGCGTGAGGAAAAGTTCCAAGTGTATTAAGGTAATGACTATGTATTTGTATAGGCAATGAGCGGAGGTAAGGTTCCTGAGCCTATCACCTTTTAACTTCATCCTATACCCTCTCCTTCTGGAGTTTTCCTTCATTGGAAAGACTCGCCTACCGTACATTAAAGCCACGGAGATATTTAAACTTCTCTATCATATTTATTTGATTCATTGTCTCCAAAGAGCTCAGAATGGGTTACAGGTTGAACATACATAGAAGACAGTTAACAGGTTATGATTTGCCATAATTACAGCACAGTTTATGATACAAGGTTTTTTCAATCCTAACTTTCCCTCTCTCCTGTCTTTCCTTCAGAGTATACATATTAAGGTCTCTAAGTCTGTCCCCATACCATTTAGGACAAAGACCACTAACCAATTTTGTAGCAGCCCTCTGGACTGACTCCATCCTATTTATATTTTTTTGAAGGTGTGGTCTCCAAAATTGCACACCAGAGACTTATACAGGAAAGGGGTGGGTGTGTTGGTGGGGCATTATTTCATTGTGGAAGTGATGCTGTGCTCTGAACATTCATAACCAGTCAGGTTTTCAGGATATCCACAATAGAGAAATTTGCATATACTACCTCCATTGTCTTATGCATATTCATTGTGGACATCTAGAAGACCTGACTGTCTACGAGTGTCTCAAAGACTGGGTTGAGAACTCCTGCTTTAAAATGATTTCTGTTTTCATGTAACACCATTTGCTGTGGCCTTGCAGTTAAAACCGTTGCCTCAACCCCCTGAGGTTATGAGTTCAATCTGTGACTCTGGGCAAGTCACTTACTCCTTCCATTGCCCCAGGTACCACAGTTTTGGGAAATTACTTAAGAGAACCTGATTGCTATTCAGTGTATTGTAAACCGTTTTGGGTGAATCTCTTCATGAAAAAGACAGTTAATAAATCCCAATAAATAAATAAAATTCATGAGATGTGTGTGAATCCCAGAATACCACTTGAGTTTATGAACTTTAGCAAATGTGCCTTCAGATTAACTGCTTTTCCTCCTGCAAATATATCCCCTGCTTCCTACAGTTCTGAGTCAATGTTTTTGCATTCACATAAGACTGTGTACCAGTGTGCTTCATTTTACTCTAATTAGTCAATCCACTTAATGTGCCACAGGTACTAGCATTCTTTCAAACGAATTTATATCCAGCCAGGAAGCCAGTGTACTGAAGCCAACTGCAGTTTTTTCCAGTGTGCCACGTGGCAATGAATATTCTGTCTTACTGACATGCCATTTGTTTCAAACAGGGTTTTATTTTATTTTATTTGTTTACAGAGTGCAACTAAGCAAAAAGTTCTACATGAAAAGCAAAAGAAGAAAGAATATGAAAAAGAAACATTAAAGAAACAACTGAAAAACACTATTACTGCTTAATGGTTTCACTTCTACCTACTTGCAACTTTCCAATTTAGGTAACTTATCCACAAAAAGAAATGTCTTGTTTTGGGCCTCAGACAAGAGTCTAAAGCGCCATTATCCTACTGAAAGTCACTTTGTAAAAAATAAGGTGTCTGGATTACCCCTTCATTGCCTCAGACTCTTTATCTTCAAATTCAGATGACCCGGTGCACTGTTATTTACTGCTCAGTGAATAAGGCTTGTACTGACTTTATTGGATGAAGATTGTCAAGAAGTCCCGAAAAGGAGAAAAATGACCTATCACTTAGCAGTAAGTGAGGACAGAACAAGGATTCAAGTAAAAAATGCGGCAGATTTGACATAAGTCATGAAGCAGAACCCAGTAAGAAAATCTCCGTTTTAGTACAGAGACAATTAAATCATTCCGCTACACTTCCAAAACCTAATAGAATGTAATAAAGAGTGCCTTAGAAGGAATATCCGGATACAGCTGGGATGTCCATTTTAGATCCCAAGTGTGGGCCAGATTTTCCCTACAAAATATTTGGATTATAAGTAGGAAAATAATAAAGATTGTGGGACCAATATTGAAAAAGGGAATTTTGACTTTGCTGGCATGTGGCTCCCTCTATGTGTGTTTCTGAAAATTGTGTAGAGAATATCAAAGAGTTTAAATTGTCTAGAGGTCCTTTTTACAAACAGTGATTAAAAAGTAGCCTCACCACATCCTTATGCGGACATTTTTATCACTGGGGTAAAATGGCCCATTTTTCTGTTTATCTTATTAAGGACCACATGCTAATTTTACTATTAGTACATGAGCTCCTATAGCTACCCATTATGTAGGCGGTTAGTTTGCAGCAACGTAGCACAGAACACCTACTCTCCGCCCCCAGACCTAAAATTTAAATGTTATTTTTTTATGCAGGGGTAGTGCATGCACATCCAGATATTACCAAGAAACACCTCAGCACGCCCCATGGGAAGCCATTTTTGGTTGCAGTAAGCAATTTTGTACAAGGGCCCTTACATAGCCAGATACTGCCTAATTATGGGCCTGCTTAGAGGAGGAGCAGAAATAGAGCTTAGAGAATGACACGGTGACAAATTTTTCCCCGTCCCCAAGGGAACTCATTTTCCCATCCTGTCCCAGCGAGTTCTTTTCCTCTCCCTGCCCCATTCCTGCAAGTTCTGTCCTCATCTGCACAAGCCACAAACACTTTAAAATCACAAGTGTTCGAGGCTTGTGCAGTTAAGGCGGAGCTTACAGGAATGGGACAGGGACAGCGGCAACAATCATGGGGACGGGACAGGGAAATTGAGTTCCTATGAGGACAGGGAAAAATTTGTCCCTGTGTCATTCTCTACAAATTCTCCCATTAGTGGCAATATTGAACTGTACATAGATATGTTATGGTTTAGTTTAAACCTGTCTAATAGCAGGTTAAAACCAAATCAAGCCAGAGCCATCACAGTGCAAGATGCATAGTCAGCACTGCAGCCTGCGGCTCTCACATTCATATTCAAGTAAGCACTGGCACATTTGTACTTACCGCAGTGACCATGCAGACTCAGTCAGGCCCTTTATTACTGGCTATGTTCTCCTGAATGTTTATGGTTTATTATTTATATTCCACCTTTATACAAGGCAGATCACAACATTTCAGGTCCTAATGTATTCATTTTCTAACCATTAAAAATGTGATTTGTAACATATATCACTCACAACACTGAGTCTAATTGTGGCCATCTGCTCAAAATATATTACTGACAGTGGCAAGGTACAAATGATACTTATGCACTATTTAATTGTGGTACATAGAAAGGGTGCTTTTCAAAGTCCCTTTGTGAAAATTGTCCTTCCGCCTCACAGCTAGTAAAAGGAAGCGTGGTTACTTTTACCAGTAGCAGAAAGGGTAGAATTAGGTGGGGGGAAGAAGGGTACGTGCCAGGGATTCATTTTGAAAGTTCTGCATCTGTTTCAGGCGGGTGCAAATTATGTAGGCACAAGGTACCTGCATTTCTATGGCTGTCTGAATTTTCAGGCTCTTGGCAAATGCATAGCCAAAAGGTCTCTTGTTTATGCAAAAGGAAAGGTATTCCCTGACCAAAAGAAAAACACAACCCAACAGGGAACATTTTCACTGCAAAAGAACACATTCATTCAGATATGCTTCCAAAGGGGCCCTTTTGCTAAAGTGTGCTAATGGATTTAGTGCATGTTAACGATTAGCACTTGCTAAATGCCACGCAGCCGATTATATACCTATGGGCTGCATGGCACTTAATGCACACTAATTCATTAGCGCACCTTAGTAATAGGACCTCATAGTTCATTAAATGGTTTCTAATCAGATGGACTACATTAGAAATTGTGTCCACAATAATTTGTAAGCTGTGACTATAATCAGTCTTTTATATTACAAGAATGGGCCTCAAATGATCTGTAATCCAAGTGGGCAAATTCATCGATTGAGAACTATTGGTATACGGAAGAAGTCGGGATGCCACATAAAACTGGGATATAAGCCAAGTGGTGACCTGTTTTCCTCTCTATTTAGGAGATCTTTAACATATTATGCTTCCATTTGTGTTATGGTAAGTGGATTTTTAACCTGAGAAGTGTTTTTCTCCTGTTTTGGAGGTTTTCTTCTTCTCATGTTTTTTCCACTACCAGGCCAATGAGAACAACGTAAACTCGCTAAGGAGAAACTATGTTCGCCGATGGAATCTGAGGCCCATTTTTGTAATGTTATTAAGGACTGATTACAGCCACAGCTCACAAATTATTGTGGACACGATTTCTATTGTAGTTTGACAGCAAACACAGTGCCCACTCCTCTACCCTTTGGTTATTGCTAATCATTTGGTACATTGGATTCACTTTAGGAATGATTTTCCCCTGTGAAAATAGGGAGAATACTTCTCAGTCATTTCCTTGGTTAAAGCAACCGTTTACCTTGAGGGCAATTCTGTAAAGAGTCAACTAATTTTAGGCATCAGGAATGTGCATAAAAAGTGGCAGATACAGTTAAATAACTTCTTTTAGAATATGAACTAGCAGGAAACTATGCACTGTGTTTTGATGGCAGGTGCAGAAGACAAATACAAACCTAAATTAGAACATTCTATAATTTACATTAATTCTGACTAACATTTAGGCACAAGCACTAATACCAGCCGTAGGATTTGTGTAACTGGTCGCCTTAAATTTAGCCATGTTTTGCACCATCTGTGCTCGTATTCTATAAAGGAAAGAATTGGCTTGAAATAGGCAGCTGTCCCAGACCCCTCAATATAGAATTATCCTCCTTTTACCCAACTTCTTTGTGTGTAAGTTTACCTGAAGCTTAAGCAGGTGTCCCTGAGAGCAAAATTTCTCATGCACTTATGAGGTATTTTTACCTTATAAAAGTTATGTGAACTAAGGGGAGGATTTGGGCTATTGTTAAGACAAATTATTTTCCCACAAGTTTTTCTACTATAGACAGGGTCTTGTTGCTTAAAATGGGACCTTATGCTAACCCATCTTATCAGTAGCCCACGTTGATAATTTCCCCCTAAATAGGCTTAATTGTGTACAGTACTTAGTTTTCCTGAGGTAAGTTTTAAAACAAAAGAATGTATGTGCTCTTGCTTTGGAAATTTAGTTAAGTCTGTGGAGTGAAAAGTACAAGCATGCTTTTCATGAATGCAGGCAGTTAGAGAAATCAGCCCCCAAAAGGGGAGCAAACATTTACCCCCCACCCTCTTTATCAAGCCGCTCTGCCAAGCAGTGCAAGCTAAATGCCAAGCCGCCCATTCCAATCCTGCAGGCAGCTCGGCATTTAGTTCGCACTGCTGGGCATTGTGACACGAGAAAAGGGGGAATAGTAATTTAAAGCTTCCGTGTTGTGATTTGCTGAGCCCTGAGAGCAGGTATTGTTTGTTGTATATATAATATATGAATAGAGTTTAATTGTGAAACTGAATTGTTTTATAAGACGAACCTGAAAAATTTGTACAAACTAAATAACTCTGCAAAATGTATTTATTTTTCACATTGTTGTATTCCATTGGTTTAATACATTAAAATAACTGTCTTTTTTCCTGTTGTCTTTGTTGTGTTTTTCACTTACTGCACGGTTTTCTCCTGTTCCACTAAACTTCCAGTTCAATTGGACTAAGCAGTTATTGGGCTACTGCCTTCATTTACAACTATCTGGGGCTGTTCCCCATCTCATATTGTGACATCATAATTAGAGAATGACATGGTGACAAAATTCATCACTGTTCCCGTCCCCGCGGATAACCACGGGAAACCATCTTCATGTCATTCTTTAAGGAGAGAGGGAAGAATCAGAGTATGAATGACCAGAACCACTGACCTGCAAGCTTTGCTTTGAACAATGCTGGTGTAGAAGGACTGAGGTTGAGTAGCAACATTCCAGAGCTGAGATTGTGATGTCATAATGCCTCATTCCACCAGTGCCTAAGAACCAATCACATCAGTGATGTCACAATGGCTTCATTATCCTTGGCTCCCATAAGAATCAGAGTATGAATGGCCACAACCACTGACCCGCAAGCTTTACTCTGAAGAATGCTGGTGTAGAAGGACTGAGGTTGAAATAGACACTAGAAAATGACATGGGATTATTTCCTGCGGTTATCCGCGGGGATGGTAACGGTGATGAATTTTGTCACTGTGTCATTCTCTAATCATAATGCCTCATTCCATCAATACCTAAGGGCCAACCTCATCAGTGATGTCACAATGGCTGGATTTGTCTATATACTTGGATCACTTTCATTATATATAGCAATGATTTTGATTTATAGAGCAGTTCTTACATACTGCTGGAGGCTGACTCAGAAGGCTCCCCTCTGAAGCAAAACGTGTCAGAGGGAAGCCTTCCAGATCAGCCATAGACAGCATGTTGAAGTGGTGCTGGAGTCAGAGGCAGGCAAGCCAGGTACACTCCCACAGGAGCCTCTGAGGGCCATCCTCCATCCCCACAGGATCCCCATGAGTCTGGGGAGAATTCCCTCCAACCCCATTCTCATACAGCTTTTAAGCACATCTGTGCATGTGCTAGAACAGTGTCCTTCAACAGGGCCGGCATGTGCATCAGGCCCACAACAATGTTCTTCAACCTCCGGTCCATGGTGCGATCGATGCGGTGTTATCTTCGAGCCGACTCCCTCTTCCTCACTGACTCAGTGCACAAAGCCATGGGCAGCAGCTCCTACGTCCGTCCTGCGCCTGAACCGGTAGCCTTCTCTCCGACGTCGCAACATCAGAGGGAAGGCTTCCAGTTGAGGTGTGGGACACACAAGGAGCCAATGCCCGCGGCTTTGTGCACTTCATCAGTGAGGAAGCGGGAGCTGGCCTGAAGATAACGCCGAGGGCAGCATAAAATGGCCAGGCGGGAGTAGGCCAGAAGGTAAGGCATATAGCATGGAGGGAGAGAGACAACAAAGGTAGAGGAGAATAATTTTATTTTTGAAATTAGTTTAATTTTGTGGTTAACCATTATGTGTTTTTAATAAGATTATATTGTGAGTATCTATGAAAAATGAATGGAAAAAATAGTGGTACAATTAGTACTATTATGGGGGTCTGGGGCGGGGTTTTGCCCACAACTTAGCCCACAAAATAATTATTTTATTTCTGCCGGTGTAAAAAGGTTGAAGAACACTGTGCTACAATACTATAACTGCAAAACAAGTTTCAAGTTTCAAGTTCAAGTTTCAAGTTTTATTGGACATTTGATGAATCGCCTATTACAAAATTTCTAGGCGATGTACATTAACAAAATAAAAGTATTCAAGAGGCTAAAATATAACAAATATTGACAAATTACACATTACACTTAATATAAAACCTACATGAGGGGTGAGGAGTAGCATAAAGTTACACTGTGGGTAACATAGGGAGCACCTCCAGCCAGGGTACACCATAAAGCTGTCCCTGAACTTTCTTTTCCCCAATTGCTCCTGCCCCATAGAGTTTGAAATGGCATCAGTTGACTCTAGCAGTAATCTCACAGTTCAACCACTGGAAGTCAAGCTTCCAGATAAAGGTGTGAACCCATTTGTAGCAGCTGGATCCCTAATGATAGTACTGTGAGACTTCCACTAGGGTTCACTGGTGCCATTTTGAACCTAGGCATTTGATGTGGCAGGAATGGTTATGGTTTATTTAATATACTACCTTTCCTTAATAATATGAATGTGTACAAAAATAATTGGAAATAAAAAGAAGCACAAATATAAGAAAGCAGTCTTGAACAAAGTAAGTAAATAGGCAACTACACAGCTAACAAAGTTCACACACACACAAAGCTTCCATCTGAGAAAAGAGAGCACGAGTCTGAGTGTATTCTAGTGGTGAGGCTGTCAGTTGCCGACATGCTATAAGTTCATGAGAATAAGTCTTCAGTGAAGCTTTACATTTAGGGTATTACATTACATTACATTAGTGATTTATATTCCGCTTGTGCCTTGCGGTTCTAAGCGGATTACAATTTATAAGACTGGACATTTCCAGTAGCGGTGCAGTACATAGATTCAAGAATGTGTCAGGATACAATTGTTAATCTGGGTTTTTCGGAGGAACTTGAAAGGTAATAGTAGATTGTGATAAGTTGTTGTGATGAGTAGATATAATAAAGTCAGGATTCTGGTAGGTTGTTGTGATGAATAGAAATAATAAAAGTCAGGGTTCTGATGTATTGCGATGGTGGTGGTCATGAGAGTATTTTCTATTTTTGTTGAGGGGTTATGATGATGGGAAGTGTTTTTTGAAGAGATAAGTTTTGATTTCTTTTCGGAATATTTTGATGTCTGTTGAATTTATCAGTAGATTGTTGATGGTGGGATCAATCTTTGCTGCTTGTGTCGCTAAAAGGCTGTCGTATATTTTCTTTCGTCTTGTTCCATTGAGAGGGGGGTGAATGAATAGGCTCCGAGTTCTCCTTAATCTATGAGATAGGTTACGGTGTAATCTGTTGTTTAGGTATATGGGTGCTGTTCCGTGTGTTACTTTGTATAGTAGACAGTAGAATTTGAACTGGGATCTTGCTTTTATTGGTAGCCAGTGTGAGTCTAGGTATGCGTTTGTGATGTGGTCATATTTGCCAAGGGAGTAGATGAGTTTGAGGGCCGTATTGGCTAGAAGTAAGTTCCAGAGAGCTGGTACAAGACAAAAGAATGCACGTAACCTAGCACAGTCATAGAAACATGATGGCAGATAAAGGCCAAATGGCCCATCTAGTCTGCCCAACCACAGTAACCATTATCTCTTTCTCTCTCTGAGAGATCCCACGTGCCTATCCCAAGCCCTCTTCAATTCAGACACAGTCTCTGTTTCCACCACATCTTCCAGGAGACTGTTCCACACATCTACCACCCTTTCTGTAAAAAAGTATTTCCTCAGATTACACCGGAGCCTATCATCTCTTAACTTCATCCTATGCCTTCAAATGAAAGAGACTCGACTCATGCGCATTTACACCACGTAGGTATTTAAATGTCTCGATCATATCTCCCCTCTCCTGCCTTTCCTCCAAAGTATACCGATTGAGATCTTTAAATCTGTCCCCATACACCTTATGATGAAGACCACACACCATTTTAGTAGCTTTCGTCTGGACCGACTCCATACTTTTGATATCTTTTTGAAGATGCGGTCTCCAGAATTGTACACAATATTATAAATGAGGCTCACCAGAGTTTTATACAGGGGTATCAATACCTTCTTTTTCCTACTGCCCATACCTCGCCCTATGCAACCTAGCATCCTTCTAGCTTTCACCGTCACCTTTTCAACCTGTTTGGCCACCTTAAGATTACATACAATCACACCCTAGTCCCACTCTACCGTCGTGCACATAGGTTTTTCACCCCCTAAACTGTACCGTTCCCTCTGGTTTTTGCAGCCCAAATGCATGACCTTGCATTTCTTAGCATTAAATTTTAGCTGCCAAATTGCAGGCCATTCTTCAAGCTTCGCCAGGTCTTTCTTAAAGTTATTCACACCAGCTAGCGTGTCTACTCTGCAGATTTTGCAGATCTGCAAAGAGGCAAATCTTACCCGACAACCCTTCTGCACTTTGCGTAATGTAGGGATGTGCAAATATTGATCAGTTAATTCATTTAGTTAGTTTTATAGCCTGTCCTCCCCAGAATGGGTTACAAGGATATGTACACAGGCGTCATAGGATACTACAGAGAAGTGAAAAAGGGTCTCAATAACATACATACTATGGAGAAGCTAAGAACACACGTAGTAAATCTAAGCTAGTCACCTTTGATCTTAATATACAATATATATATATATATATATATATATATATATATATATATATATATATATATAAAAGTGCATGTGAAAAGCTCAGACCCACAACAAATCTTTAGTGATAAACACGGAGCTGGTTGCTAACGAGACTATCACAGCTGATCACCGCCTCAAAACACCGTATTCATCAATTGAACTTAAATACTTTTGTAAGATCACTGTTCTTATCTGAATGGTGGAAATACTGTGGCCCGTCTTGTAACTGCTACGATCATTTGACTATATAACAAGTGCTTCTGAATATGCTGTCTCAAAACTCTCCTTGACCCCCAACTTGAGTTTCACAAATTGGAGCTACTTCAGGAGGGGGATACCATTCTCAGGACTCCACCACACAAACCTTGTGCTGTCTCTTTTTTTATCTATAACATCTAGGCTGGTTTGTTTCCTCCTCCCACTGTGGATCAATCAAAACAGTTGATGGTAATGTATTGTTGCTGTTAGGATTACAAATTAGACCTTTTTAGACAAAAAAAGAGAATACATTTGAGATGGAACCAGGCTCTTCTTCCATGTCTACGTAACAGTTATTTGCTAAAAGTCTATTTTGTGCAAAAATAGTAATGTAATTGTATGTACAGAACTGCATTCTAGCACACATGCAGATGTATACACATATAACTGGGTGCTGAAACAATTTTCTTGTGTGCTGAATGCCATGTTGCTACCACCTAGCAAGGGTTATGATACATACAGTCACCATTTTGCTTTAAATTAAAAAAAAAAAAACCCAACAACTGTATGGTGTTCAGTTAGGAGCTGCTCTTTTATTTTTAAAAATTGTATCTGGAGAAAGATCACCGTTTTCACAAATTGCACAAGAGTTTCCCCGAAAAGAAATGGTTAGAGGGTGGAAGAAATTCTGAGAAATAGGCTTAATTGAGAGCCAGTCAGGAAGTATAAGGGCCCAATCCAGTGTGCATTGAAGAAAATATCACAACAGTTGAAGAGCCAGACAATGAAGTAAGAGGCGTGAGTATAGGCTTATTCCATTATTTGGGATAATATATTCCAAATTTGTATTGAAATTGGTCAAGTTTTGACCAAAGTGGTGTAGAAAATACATTTTATTCCTGTGATTCTTTGCATTTAGTGCACCCTTAGTAAAAGGAGCCCTAAGCTTGTAGCTTTCTCAACCAATTTGTCCAAGGAGCCTTAGGCAGACGTCCCTATAAACAGCTATTTCTCACAGGAGCAGTCTCAGTTTTGATCGCCAAACTCTTATCATCGTAATAGCAGTGCGAAAACTAAACAGATTTGAACATAGTAGATGACGGCAGATAAAGACCCAAATGGTCCATCCAGTCTGCCCAACCTGATTCAATTTAATTTTTTCTTTCTGGGCAAGGATCCAAAGCTCTACCCAGTACTGTGCTTGGGTTCCAACTGTCGAAATCTCCCTGTCAAAATCTCCGTTAAGACTTACTCCATCCCATCTAAACCCTCCCAGCCATTGAAGCCCTCCCCAGCCCATCCTCCCCCAAACGGCCATACACAGACACAGACTGTGCAAGTCTGCCCAGTACTGGCCTAGTTCAATATTTAATATTATTTTCTGATTCTAAATCCTCTGTGTTCATCCCACTCTTCTTTGAACTCCATCACCGTTTTCCTCTCCACCACCTCTCTCGGGAGCGCATTCCAGGCATCCACTCCCCTCTCCGTAAAGTAGAATTTCCTAACATTGCCTTTGAATCTACCACCCCTCAACCTCAAATTATGTCCTCTGGTTTTACCATTTTCCTTTCTCTGGAAAAGATTTTGTTCTACGTTAATACCCTTCAAGTATTTGAACGTCTGAATCATATCTCCCCTGTCTCTCCTTTCCTCTAGGGCAGTGGTTCTTAACCTTGTTGGAGGTACTGAACCCCACCAGTTTCATATGCGTGTTCACCGAACCCTTCTTTATTGGAAAAATAAAATATGATTTTTACAAATTCAAAACATAGGTATACAGTGAGGGAAAAAATAATATAAATTTTGAAAACAAAAAAGTTCTCCTATATTTCGAATAATAATAACCTAATAAAGCACAGTTACTTACCGTAACAGGTGTTATCCAGGGACAGCAGGCAGATATTCTTGACTGATGGGTGACGGCACCGACGGAGCCCCGGTACGGACAATTTTAGAGTGATTGCACTCTAAGAACTTTAGAAAGTTCTAGCTCGGCCGCACCGCGCACGCGCGAGTGCCTTCCCGCCCGACAGAGGCGCGCGGTCCCTCAGTTAGTATAAGCCAGCTAAGAAGCCAACCCGGGGAGGTGGGTGGGACGCAAGAATATCTGCCTGCTGTCCCTGGATAACACCTGTTACGGTAAGTAACTGTGCTTTATCCCAGGACAAGCAGGCAGCATATTCTTGACTGATGGGTGACCTCCAAGCTAACAAAAAGAGGGATGGAGGGAAGGTTGGCCATTAGGAAAACAAATTTTGCAAAACAGATTGGCCGAAGTGTCCATCCCGTCTGGAAAAAGCATCCAGACAATAATGAGATGTAAAAGTGTGAACTGAGGACCAAGTAGCAGCCTTGCAGATTTCCTCAATAGAAGTGGAGCGGAGGAAAGCTACAGATGCTGCCATTGCTCTGACTCTATGGGCCGTGACAGAACCTTCCAGTGTCAGTCCGGTCTGAGCATAACAGAATGAAATGCACGCTGCCAGCCAATTAGACAACGTACGTTTAGAAACGGGACGTCCCAATTTATTTGGATCAAAGGACAGAAAAAGTTGAGGAACTGATCTGTGGGGTTTCGTACGCTCTAGATAGTAAGCCAGAGCCCTTTTACAATCCAAAGTGTGTAAAGCTTGTTCTCCAGAATGAGAATGAGGTTTTGGAAAGAAAACAGGGAGAACAATGGATTGGTTGAGATGGAATTCAGATACAACCTTAGGGAGAAACTTTGGATGTGTACGCAGAACCACCTTGTCATGGTGAAAAACCGTAAAGGGAGGATCTGCGACCAGTGCATGAAGCTCACTGACCCTCCTGGCAGAGGTAAGGGCAATAAGGAAAAGCACCTTCCAAGTAAGAAACTTGAAAGGAGAGGTAGCCAAGGGTTCAAATGGAGGCTTCATTAAAGCAGAAAGAACCACATTGAGATCCCAGATAACAGGAGGGGCTTTAAGAGGTGGTTTCACGTTGAAAAGCCCACGCATGAACCTGGACACCAGGGGATGAGCTGAGAGAAGTTTTCCATGGACTGGCTCATGAAAAGCTGAAATGGCACTGAGGTGGACTCTGATGGACGAAGACTTAAGGCCAGAGTCAGACAAAGAGAGCAAATAGTCCAACAACGTCTCCACTGCCAGGGAAGTGGGATCAAGATGATGAAGAAGACACCAGGAGGAAAATCTCGTCCACTTCTGATGGTAACATTGCAGAGTGGTTGGTTTCCTGGAGGCATCCAGAATGGAACGAACAGGCTGAGATAAGAGAGTATCATGAGATGTCAGCCCGAGAGATACCAAGCTGTCAGGTGTAGAGACTGGAGGTTGGGATGAAGGAGGGTTTCCTGCTGTTGCGTAAGCAGAGAAGGAAACAGAGGAAGAAGAAAAGGTTCCCTGGAACTGAGTTGAAGTAGAAGGGAGAACCAATGTTGCCTGGGCCACCTCGGAGCAATCAGAATCATGGTGGCTCGTTCCCTCTTGAGCTTGAATAAGGTTCTCAACATTAGAGGCAGAGGAGGGAAGGCGTACAGGAACAGATTCGACCAGTCGAGGAGAAAAGCATCCGCTGTCAGACGGTGAGGAGAGTAAAGTCTGGAGCAGAAGAGGGGCAGCTGGTGATTGTGAGGAGCTGCAAAGAGGTCTATCTGAGGAGTGCCCCATTGAGTGAAGATAGACTGCAGAGTTATAGGATCGAGTGTCCACTCGTGAGGCTGGAGAATTCTGCTGAGTTTGTCCGCTAAAGAATTCTGTGTTCCCTGAATGTAGATAGCTTTCAGGAAGAGATGGTGATCTATGGCCCAATTCCAGATCTTTTGGGCTTCTTGGCATAGAAGGCGAGAGCCTGTCCCACCCTGTTTGTTGATGTAGTACATCGCAACTTGATTGTCTGTGCACAACAAGAGGACCTGAGGAAAGAGAAGATGTTGGAAAGCCTTGAGGGCATAAAACATCGCTCTGAGTTCCAGGAAATTGATTTGATGCTTCTTTTCCTGGGCTGTCCAAAGACCTTGAGTCTGGAACTCGTTCAAGTGAGCTCCCCATGCATAAAGAGAGGCGTCGGTGGTGATAACCAGGTGATGAGGGGGCTGATGGAACAGAAGACCTCTGGATAGATTTGAGGATACCAACCACCATTGAAGAGACTGACGAAGAGATGATGTCACAGATATGTGTCGTGAGCAAGGATCCGTCGCTTGGGACCACTGAGTAGCAAGAGTCCATTGAGGAGTGCGTAGGTGAAGACGTGCGAGGGGCGTGACATGAACTGTAGACGCCATGTGCCCCAAGAGTACCATCATTTGCCTGGCTGAGATGGAAGGCAGTGAAAGTACCTGTTGACATAGAGACTGAAGGGTCTGAAGACGATTGGATGGCAGGAAAGCTCTCATGAGGAGTGTGTCCAGGATCGCTCCAATGAATTGAAGTCTCTGAGTAGGGATGAGATGAGATTTGGGTAGATTGATCTCGAACCCCAGAATTTGTAGAAACAAGATGGTTTGGTTGGTGGCCAGAAGAACTGCTTGAGCGGATGTGGCCTTGATTAACCAGTCGTCCAGGTAAGGGAAGACCTGGAAGTGATGAGAGCGTAGAAATGCCGCTACCACAATGAGACACTTGGTGAAGACCCTTGGAGAGGAGGCAAGGCCGAAGGGCAGCACCTTGTATTGGTAATGAGAATGATTGATCATGAAGCGTAGGTACTGTCTGGAAGCCAGATTTACTGGTATGTGAGTGTACGCTTCTTTGAGATCGAGGGAACATAGCCAGTCGCCTTGATTGAGAAGAGGATAAAGAGTGGCCAGAGAAAGCATCTTGAACTTTTCTTTGACCAAATATTTGTTGAGATCGCGGAGATCTAGAATGGGTCTGAGATCTCCTGTTTTTTTGGGGACTAAAAAATATCGGGAGTAGAACCCCTGCCCCTGCTGGTCTAGGGGAACTTCTTCTATGGCATTTAGAAGAAGGAGGAATTGAACCTCTTGGAGAAGAAGGGTTAATTGAGGACTGGAAGCAGACTCTTTTGGTTGACTTGGAGGAGGTAGTGACTGAAAGTTGAGAGAGTAGCCGTGGCGGATGATGTTGAGGACCCACTGGTCTGACGTGATAAGTTCCCAACGGCTTATGAAATAAGTAAGGCGTCCTCCTATAGGTTGTGGAAGTTGGGTAGAAGGAACAAAACTGGCTATGTTCTGGAGAATTAAGTCAAAAGGGTTGTGTAGACTTTTGCACTGGTGCAGGTTTTACCTGTTGTTGTTGCTGAGGCTGTCTAGCAGCCGGCCTTTGTTGTCTCTGGCGTCGTTGCTGGGGAGCAGCTTGAGGCAGAGGACGAGCCACAAATCTACGCTGGTAGGAGGATTGTGGACGAAAAGGTCTGGTTGTTGGCGGCTTCTTAGACTTAAGAAGTGTATCCCATCTAGTCTCATGAGCCGATAACTTTTGAGTGGTGGAGTCCATGGAATCTCCAAACAACTCATCCCCTAGGCAAGGTGCATTGGCTAGCCGATCCTGATGGTTAACATCGAGTTCAGAAACCCTAAGCCAGGCCAGCCGTCTCATTGCCACTGAGATGGCTGTAGCCCTAGAGGTCAGCTCGAAGGTGTCATAAATGGATCTAACCATGAATTTCCGGAGCTGGAAAAGCGAAGAACAAGTTTGGTGAAAAACCGACTTTTTCCGATCAGGGAGATATTTCTCAAAAGCAGAGATATTCTGAATAAGCTGCTTTAAGTAGAAGGAGAAATGGAATGCATAATTCCCTGATCGATTCGCCAACATTGCATTTTGGTATAGTCGTTTCCCAAACTTGTCCATAGACTTTCCCTCTCTGCCAGGAGGGACAGAAGCATACACACTAGCCCCCTTGGACTTTTTGAGGGTGGATTCGACCAAAAGGGACTCATGATGTAACTGGGGTTTATCAAACCCAGGGATAGGAAGGACTCTGTATAGAGAGTCTAATTTTCGGGGAGCCCCAGGAATGGTGAGGGGAGATTCCAAATTTTTATAGAACGTCTCTCTCAAGATATCATTCACACATTTCCTTTAAAAAGGAAGAAAAAGAAGATACTTCTGGTTTAGAGGAGGGCCCCAAGGCAGAGGTGTCCTCTTCACCAGAAGAACATTCTCCCTCAGAAAGGAGAGGGTCTTCTGAGTCGCCCCACAAGTCAGGGTCTTGAACTTGGAAGCTCCGGTCCCGAGAATCCGGCGTGGAAGACTGTAAGTGATGGGATTTTCTATGAGATTTCCCTGACCTGCCTGACTCGGTACCGGGGGATGTGACTGTATGCACCGGCGCCGAAGTCTGAACAGCTTGATGGTGGGATCTCGGCTCCGGTGCAAGAATCGGCATGGAGACAGAGGAAACAGACTGTACCGGTACCGACGAAGTGGAAGTTGACAAAGTAGGACGATCCACTGTCGGTACCGGCGGCTCAGACCGGACTGGTACCGGAAGACTCGGTACCAGGAGTGAAGGCAGAATGTGCTCTAACTGTTCTTTAAGTTGTAATTTTAGAACAGCAGCAATACGGTCTTCGAGAGAAGGCACCGGTACCGCCTTTTTCTTTTGCGGTACCTGCGGTGCCGCTCTACGCTCCGAGGATGAGGAACCCGATGTAGAGGGGCTCACCTCTATTGGAGCGGAGCGCTTCCGTGAGCGCCTCGAGGTCTGCAGGATTGGGCTCGCTGCTATTGAGACCGGAGGACGCTCCAACGGGGAAGGCTTCTTAGCCGGCTTACCTGGAGGAGCCGACACCGACGCGGTATCGCGTGGTGTCGACGATGTGGGTGCCGACTGAGCCGGAGTCGAAGTCGGTGCCGGAGTGGTATCGGACATCTCGGTGCCGAAAAGAAGTTTTTGTTGAATCTCTCTATTTTTAAGAGTTCTTTTCTTTAGAGTCGCACAGCGGGTGCAGGTAGACGATTGATGGTCCGGGCCAAGGCACTGTAGACACCAATTATGTGGGTCAGACAGTGAAATTGGCCGTGCACACCGCTGGCACTTTTTAAACCCGGGTTGAGGGGGCATGAATGTGAAGACGGCTTCAGCCAAATCGAAGGCCGAGGCTTCGATAGTGGCAGTAGGCCCCGCCGGGGCGAAACCGAAAAAAGAAAGAAAACTAAATCAGTTTTTTTTTTTTTTTTTTTTAAGAAAGAAAGTAAAATAAAATGAAGGAAATAAACCTTCTAAAGACGTTTACGCGAGCGGGAAGGCGAAAAATGGAAAAAGTTTTCAACAGCCGTTGAAACGTGCGACTTCTTAGCTCCGCGGAAACTAAGAAACTGAGGGACCGCGCGCCTCTGTCGGGCGGGAAGGCACTCGCGCGTGCGCGGTGCGGCCGAGCTAGAACTTTCTAAAGTTCTTAGAGTGCAATCACTCTAAAATTGTCCGTACCGGGGCTCCGTCGGTGCCGTCACCCATCAGTCAAGAATATGCTGCCTGCTTGTCCTGGGATAATGAAATTTACTGCAAATCAGTGTGTGACTTCTGCTGTTGATTGATACACGATCAGTCTTGATCAAAATCACTGAATAACTGATAGATGATTGAACGTGACCGAAGCGCCATATGAGTCGGAGGTGTGTTTTGACTTCCGCCGAACCCCTGGGGTTCGGTCGAACCCAGGTTAAGAACCACTGCTCTAGGGTATACATATTCAGGGCTTCCAGTCTCTCCTCTTACACAATTTTCGTTTCTAACCATTTTGACTGCCGATTTATTCAGGTGAAATGCTTAAAGCCCGCGCATCGAGCGTTACGGTAAGAATCGTGTTTGGGGGTTATTCTCACGCTAGGCACGAACGTGTTAGAGCTTGAAGAGGAAGTTTGGGAAGTAAGAAGCAGCCTAGACGCGGCAAACAGAACTGAGGGTGCAATTCGTCGTGGCGCAACATATTGCTAAAGCAACGGAAGCATCCTCTCTTCCTCATCACCAAACAGCCAGACGGAGGCTCCGAACACCGCCCCAGGCGGGCAAGCGGGAAAAAAACCCCAAAAACCACTGGCCAATTAGCTGCCGCCTTGCACAGGCGCGCTGACCAATCGGGAGGCGCTGTGCGCGTTGCCGCCGAAGCAGCCAAGAAACACCCTCTGCAGAGGCGGCTCGCGCTAGCCGGCGGCAGCAGGGGCAGAGGGAGAAAAAGCGGAAGTGGGCGGGTGGGTGGGAGAGAGAGAGAGAGCGCGCGCCCTGCCCCGCCCGCCCAGGTGTGTTTCTGAGGTAACCCGCGTCGCTCGTTCGCGCGCGCTCGGGCTGTCCGTTACTCCTCGCACCTAGAGCGTTCTCTACGTTCATTTTTCGCGCCGAGGCCGCCATGGCTTCCGACGAGCTGGCGAACAAGCTGAACAGGCGGCTGAAGATCGAGGAGGGCGAGGAGGAGCCGTCGCCGCCGCTGGCCGAGGACGGCGACCCCGGGGCGGGCGGAGCGGCGACGGCCGACTCGGAGCTCAGCGCCAAGCTGCAGCGGCGCTGCGACCTGAACGAGGGCGTCGGCGACCACCAGCCCAGCCTGAGGGTCTTCAACCCGTACACGGAGTTCAAGGAGTTCTCCAGGAAGCAGATCAAGGACATGGAGCGCATGTTCAAACAGTGAGTAACGACCTTCCCCCCCCCCCCCCGGGAGAAGCGACCTCTTACCGCAGGCGGGGGCGGTGCCCAAACTTCAAGAAAGTCGCGAGCGTGGGCTCAAATCCCGGCCTGTCCTTCAAGACTGGAGGGGGGTGATGGAGCTCGGCGACAAAAATGAGAAAAGGTTTGAAACGACTTCCCTATGAGGAGAGGCTAAAGCGTTGGAGTAGAGACTGATGGGGAAAAAAAATCTGTCCCCTTCACCACCCCGCCCCCGTTGACCCCTTCACCGCGCCGACCCCTTCACTGCCCCGCCCCCATTGACCCCTTCACCGCCCCTGCTGTCCCCTTCACCACGTTGACCCCTTCACCGCCCTGCTCCTGCCGACCCCTTCACTGCCCCGCCAACCCCTTCCCCGTCCCCGCTGTCCCCTTCACCGCCCCTGCTGTCCCCTTCACTGCCCCGCCCCCATTGACCCCTTCACTGCCCCTGCTGTCCCCTTCACCACGCTGACCCCTTCACCGCCCCGCCGCTGCCGACCCTTTCACCACCCTGCTCCTGCCGACCCCTTCACTGCCCCGCCAACCCCGTCCCCGCTGTCCCCTTCACCGCCCCTGCTGTCCCCTTCACTGCGCCGACCCCTTCACTGCCCCACCCCTGCTGTCCCCTTCACTGCGCTGACCCCTTCACTGCCCCACTCCTGCTGTCCCCTTCACCACCCCTGCTGTCCCCTTCACCACCCCTGCTGTCCCCTTCACCACCCCGCCCCGCCCCTGCCAACCCCTTCCCCGCGGTGAAGAGGACACAAATAGCGTGCATATAATTTGCATGTTATTATGCTGAGAATTGCCCATAAAAGTCAAATAATTCCTACTATGGCCACTGCATCAACTGGCCAGATTTTACCGGCAAGTTTTAAGAATCCAGTCCTTAGTCTCTAATCTTGTGAAGAGATGCATGATTCAGATGAATTTGTCTCCAGTAGGGATGTTTGGTGGGAAGGAAATTTTAAGTGTACATAATCTCAAAGTAGTTTTTCACCCTTAGAGGATAGGGATGAGAGAGAGCCGAGAATGCATGTAGGATTTTTTTCTTGTTGCATATTTTATAAGTAAAGCCAGGTAAAGGGGTGTGAGTGGAGTGGAGGAGTAGATTCCTAATGGTTAGTACAGCTGACTGTGATCCTGGGGAACTGGGGTCAATTCCCACTGCTTCTCCTGACCCTGGGCAAGTCATGTAACTCTCCATTGCCTCAGGTACAAAAAAACCCAAACAAACGACAAGTTTGTGAGCCCACTAGGGACAGAGAGAGAACCGGCATATAATGTGTACAGCACTGCATAGCAGGCTATAGAAATGATTAATAGTAGTTGTGATGTGAAGGTAAACATGATATGCAAAATATGTATGTATTATGTGAACCACTTAGGTTTAAGTGGGGTACAAGCTTTTAAATAAATAAATTAGACCTGGATATTCAATGCCGGGCCATTGCAGACACTGGCATTTGAATGTCCAAGTATGATCAGATATGTCATGGCTGCCAGACCCACATAAGGAAATGTGTGAAGTCATCCAATCTCTCTTCTGATCTACCTCTGCTATTGATCTTAGCATATGTGAGATTTAAATTGCTATTTGTCACAAATCTGAGAATTTGCTAAAGAGTAAAATCATTTGAAATTGCTCAGTAATTGGCACCTTATTTTAAAGGAGTGTGTGATGCAGTGGTTAGAGCTACAGCCTGAGATTGTGGATTCAAATCCTGCACTGCTCCTTGTGACCCTGAGCAAGTCACTTAATCCCCATTGCCCCAGGTATGTTAGATAGAGTCAGAGCCACTGGGACAGGTAGGGAAAAATGCTTGAGTACCTGAGTAATTTGTAATCCGCATAGAATTGTAGGATATACGGAAAGCTTCTCCGGTACTTCTATGATAGTGACAAATTGTCTTCTCCTAAGATATAGCTATTCCAATTCATGTGCCATCTGGAGCTGCATAAAACCTGAAGATCTTTCCCTGAGACTTTTTTTTTGTCTTGTTTTGACATTGAATTTGCATTGACCCCCTTCACGTCTCCTGGAATTTGCTTACTCTCACCCTTTCCCAGTTTCCAGCTTTCACATTCTCTCAGTAGAAGGGCTTACCATTGAGGACACCACAATCCAGTCTGAACTGATGACAAGTGAAAGACGCCTGTGGAATGTAAAAAGTAGTGTGTATGTGTATAGGAGGTAGTGGTGGTGGGCAGGTGTGTGATATATGAGCAGGTGATCAGGGTCTAGTGGGAAGGGGGAAGTATAAGTGACTGGTGCCTGAGGGGATGGTGTGAGTAACCCTTCCCAATTTGAGCCAGATACTTTCTCCATCTCATTTCTATCTGACAGATCTGAGTGTAGGGCATAGCCAGTGAGCATATTTCATGCCTTTGCCTAAGAAGGTCCATCCAGATCAGTGGTCTCAAACCCTTTGCAGGGCCACATTTTGAATTTGTAGGTACATGGAGGGCCGCAAAAAAAAAAATAGTTAATGTCTTATTAAAGAAATAACAATTTTGCATGAGGTAAAACTCTTTATAGTTTATAAATGTTTCCTTTTGGCTAAGTCTTAATAATAATATTGTCATTTATAGCTAAAGAGACATATGATCAAGAAACTTTTATTTTACTTTTGTGATTACGATGAACATACCGAGGGCCTCAAAATACCTGGGGGGCTGCATGTGGCCCCTGGCAGCGAGTTTGAGACCACTAATCCAGATGGACACTCAGCTGAAGGCCATGACCCTGGTGAAGATGCATCAGATTCGTATACCATGGACTGCAAGGCCAATCTGGAGTCACTAGAACGACATGGCCTGGATGAGTTATGATCCACCGAAGGACTCGGCCTATAATGGGCTATGGAGGAAAGATATACAAGAGAACCTCCAGAGGCCACGGATGCACTAAAGCATCAAGCCCCTTGTTTCCGGACTCGGATCTTCGACTGAAGAAAATTATCCGCTCTCTTGTTCTTGGTTGTAGCAGTTGCCTGAGTCCCCTGAAGTCTTGTTTTTTGGCTGAGCCTGTGAAAATATGAAATTGTGGAAACTTTTTGAAGATCCCTCATATATCCAGGAGGAAGCACCATTGACTTAGAAAGGTTGGATAAAATATACATTTGAGTTTTCCTGTCAATAAAATTGTGCACCAGAATAAGGTAAGTATGCTGTTTAGTAAATACATTTAGCAATGGCGACATCTTGTGACCAGTTACAGAAATTCTGTATTGCAGTTGCTAACAGCATATAGGTTGATTTATTTAAAGGAAGTTACTCTGCTTGGATGCATAAAGAGAGGGATGACCCAGTAAGAAAAGGTAGTGAACTCTAAGGTCTTTTATGTGGAAGCAGTATTTGAAATACAGTGGAACCTTGGTTTACGAGCATAATTCGTTCCAGAAGCAGCAAAAGGAAGACAGCAGATCTTCGGGCACCGGCACTGGCATGTCCTGTGCGTTGGTGCTGGTGCCATAGGGGGGTAAGCCAATGTGTTTGTGTGGGTGGGTGTGTGGGGGATGCCAAATTGCGGCGGGGGGGTGTTATGTGAGTGGGTGGGATGCCAGATCGCCGGGTGTGTGCTCGTAAATCGAGTCAAGCTCGGTTTCCGAGGCACTGATTTTGCAAATGTTTTGCTCGTCTTGCAAAACACTCACAAACCAATGCGCTCATAAACCGAGGTTTGACTGTACTGTGTTCAGCTCTGGCGATCACATCTACAAAAGTATATAAACAGGATAGAGTCTGTCCAAAAATGTCTACTAAACTGGTCAGTGATCATTATAAGCATGGACAGGAACAGAAGACAAAAAATTCTCTGCACAAAACAAGCACACACAGCGCAGGAGACAACCAATATAATTGGATGGGAAATTAAATATCACATGAGTCATGTTTTGGCCAAAGGCCTTCATCAGGAGTCCAAAGCTTGTGAATGTTTGAGGATGTTCCAAGTTGTTTTGATTCAAAGTATCAACTGGTATTTAGTCTCTGATGAAGTGCAATCTGAAGAGTAAATAAACAGGCTTCATCAGAGACTAAATACCAGTCGATACTTTGAACCAAAACAACTTGCAATATCCTCAAACATTCACAAGCTTTGGACTTCTGATGTAGCAGGCCTTTGGCCAAAACAGTACAGTAGGGTTTTTTTTGGGGGGGTTGTATTTTTTTTGGGGGGTATGTGGCGATCTCATATATTCCACCATGAATGTGGTGGTTAGAGTGGCTTATGGCCCTGGGTCTTCCTCTATGGTTCAGTAGTCCCCCCTTCCCCTCCCCCCAGACCGCTCTGCTAGGTTTTCCTATGCCAGGTGCTGATGTTCCGAATGCAGGCATGTACATTTTTATTCTGGGATGCGACGGGGTCAGTGTGTGTGTGTGGGTCTTTACTTTGTCCCTGCAGTGGTTTTCTGGTCACTTTGGGTACCTTTTGGGCACTTATACGTGTCTTTACATTGTCTAACTCGCAACGTATAAGTTCCATCTAAGCTGCTGCTGACCTCAATTACCTGTTGTGGAAGATTATTCCAGCGGTCAACCACCCTTTCGGTGAAGAAATATTTTCTGGTGTCGCCATGAAATTTCCAACCCCTGATTTTCAACAGATGCCCTCTTGTTGCCGTGGGTCCTTTAAGGAAAAAGAGATCCTCTTCCATCTCGATACGGCCCTGACATATTTGAACGTCTCGATCATGTCTCCCCTCTCTCTGCTTTCCTCGAGTGAGTACAGCTGCAACTTACCCAGTTGTTCCTCATACAGGGGATCCTTGAGTCCTGAGACCATCCTGGTGGCCATTCGCTGAACCAACTCAACTCTCCGCACATCTTTTTGATAATGCGGCCTCCAGAATTGTACACAGTATTCCAGATGGGGGTCTCACCATGGATCTGTACAACGGCATTATGACCTCGGGCTTACGGCTGACGAAACTTCTATGGATACAGCCCATGATTTGTCTAGCCCTGGATGAAGCTTTCTCCACTTGATTGGCAGTCTTCATGTCTTCGCTAATAATCACCCCATGTCACGTTCTGCTACAGTCCTTGCTAGGATTTCACCATTTAGAGTATAAGTCCTGCATGGATTTTTGCCGCCAAGGTGCTTGACCTTGCATTTTTTGGCATTGAAACTTAGTTGCCAAATCTTTGACCAGTGCTCCAGCAGGAGTAGGTCCTGTGTCATACTGTCGGGCATTGAGCTTTTGTCAGGCACTGTGCTTTCATCTGTTGTGCGGTTGACTACTATGTTGCATAGTTTGGCATCATCGGTGAATAATGTAATTTTATTGTAAATCACTGAGATATAAGTAGCTATTTGATGTATATAAAATAATAAACTTGCAAAGTGGATTTTAACACATTTTCTTATCAATGTTTTTACATTTTGATTAAAAAAAATATCAGTATATCTCCTCACTCTGAAGGCCTAATTAGCTATCCTTAGGCCTTGAATTTCAGGGAGCTCATTGGTTTTGGACAATGGACTTGTTCAAGGTGGGTGGGAGTAGGATCAAAGGATCTTTATTGGGTTGTTTCTTGTTTCTCTGGCAACACATTTTTCATGTTTAATGTCTCCAATGGAAAGACTTGTATATGCAAAAAAATAAAATTATCAAACGGGTGTTTTATTTTGTTTTGTGAAAACCTAGCTAAAGACATAATTTACTAATATGCATCAATACTTCCTGTTTACTGAATAAGTGCATAACTATGCACATTAGTAAATGAGGCCCCAAATTTTAACTAATACTTCTATATGAAAGAGAGGCATTTGTTCTCATGTTAAATGCTTTTCTCTGTATTCTTTAGGTATGATGCAGGCAAGGATGGCTTTATTGATCTAATGGAATTGAAGTTGATGATGGAGAAGCTTGGAGCACCACAAACACATCTTGGACTGAAAAACATGATCAAAGAAGTAGATGAAGATTTTGATGGTAAACTCAGCTACAGAGAGGTAAGACACCTTTGTACCAGGGCAAATCAAAAATGTAAAAGCAATTGTTAAATTACTTGATAACCGGAACAGAGCTAGCAAAATGTGCAATATATGTACTCGTACTTTGCCTGTTGGATAGTTCGTCCATGCACAGTGCAGTGCTCAGCCTTTAGTTGTGTGGCAGCTATGAGGTACGCGCCATTGCAGTATTGCAAGTTCTTTGGACAGAGGGAGTGAAACCTGTGGAAATTCACCGTCTTGATATTGACTTGCTATGGACATAGCACCATGAACCAACAAAATGTTTGAGTAGGTTGTTGTTGGGGTGGTTTTATGTATTTGCATAAGTTTTTTTAAACTAAAGTGTATGTTCCAGTGCAATAGGTGAGACATTCTAGACAGCAGGGTTTATATTTCTATGGCTACGTACCTGTGTAGAAGGCATCCACTTCGGATTTTCTCTTGTGTGTCTCCTGTACTTCACTTGGTTCCTTGGCTCCACCTACAGTTGTTTGTTTTGGTTTTTTTCTTTCTGCACACATGCCTGTAAGAGTGTTATTCTGCTCTTCCAATTTTATTACTTTATTCAGTGTATTTTTCATCGCTTTTTCGGGATTTATGGTGCTTGGAGCTATTCTTCAGCTCTGCCTGCATTGAGATCACACAGACTTTGGTCTGCAGCTGTCAAACCAGTCCCTTGTGGTACCTGGCAGCCAGCCTGCATCTGCTTCACAGGAGCTCAGAGCCATCCCCACTTTCTTCTTTTTGCTGAACTTGGTTTGCGTGTAGGTTGTCAGGCATAACTTGGAGACTGAGCAGTGTCTCACAGGTTGCCAGCCTCTGCCTGTCCCTGAGCGTGTCCATCGGTCTGCAGAGCTGGAGGTGCAGTCAGGAGATAGGTCTGACTGGCAGCCTGAAAATCAGCATCGTAGAGACATTTTCAGTATGAGGCAGTGATTCTCTGATCCAGCTACTGTAAGAGAGCTGAGGCAGGCTGCAGCACTTTCCCAGCACAGTTCACAGCCTGTAAGAGGAATTGGACAAGGTCTGAAAAGTGGGATTTTCAAGGTTTCTGCATATCACCCTGGGTTCCCCCACCTGAAAAATTCTAGAATTGCTGGTTTTTGACTTGGGGGGGGGGGGATGTGAAAAATAGTGATTTTGGAGCGAATTTTTTTTAGCGGCAGCAATCTTGGATTTTTAGCAATCTTTTTTTCAGAGGCTCCCTACTTCTTTAAAATTGCAATTTTTGCCTCAATCTTTGTTGGGATGGAGTTCTTGGGCTCTCCTAAGGAGAATTCATGTGAAAGTTTTGCAAATTAGCACTTTTGGAGCATCTTTGCACCACGTGCTGTGGCAGCACAGAGCTCAGCCTCTTCCCTCAATAAGCAGGCATCTAAACACACTGCTAGCCTGTTGGGGCAGCCCTCTTTGTTTTCAGGGCTCGGCACGGCGAATAGTTCTGTGCATCTGGCTGCAGACCCTCTGCAGCCTAAGAAAAGCAAGGTAAAGTCATCATAGGGTGACTGTGTGCCCCAGGAGCCGAAGGCCTTCTCAGATTTTAATAAATATGTGTCATGAGTTTCAAGCATTCGTCCCCTGTGCAGTCCCGCTCCACATGAAATACGCTTCTCAGCGGTGTTGCTTCTAGGCACTTCTTCCTCTTTTGGTCTATGCTCCAGCACCATTTGCTCAGCTTCTACCGGATTGGTTTGTGAACTCTCCCACAGAGTTGCCAGACAAAGCGCTCAAACGTGCAAGCCACTGTTCAACGCTTGCTGGATATTCAAGCTAAGGAGCCGGGACTGCCTGACCTCTCTGGCTTGGGCAGAAACTCTATATACTTTATCATGCCAAAGATAGGTTCCGAAGATTGAAGGCCAATTCTGGATCTTCGGCACATAAATGTGGCTCTCAAGATTCCATTTTCACATGGAGACAGTGTGATTGGTCATTGCAGCGTTGGCCCCGGGACCGTTCCTTGCCTTGATGGATCTCGTGGCTTACTTGCACATTCCCATCTTTTCAACCCACCACAAATTTCTGCGGTTTCATAGTTTGGAAAATCTCTACCTGTTTTCTGCCCTGCCTTTTGGGCTGGCTATGGCTCCCCGTACCTTCACCAAAGTGATGGTGGTCTTGGCAGCTTATGGAAGATGGGTCGACAAATTCACCTTTACTTAGACAATTGGCTGATCAGAGCTCCCTTGTTGGCAGAGGGTCAGCACACGGTGAATCAGGTGATCCAGGTGCTGGAGGACCTGGACTAGATTGTAAATTACAGAAAAAGCAATCTGACGTCTATGCAGTCTCTGAAATATCTGGGTGTTCAGTTCAACACAGTTCTGGGCCTCTTCTATCTTCCAGAGGAATGCAGACAGAAGCTGTGTTCTCAGGTTTCGTCCCTTCTGGAGAAGACAGTCCCAAGCCGATGAAGCAATCTTTAGATTCTGGGGTCCATGGCAGCCAGGTTGGATATGGATCCCTGGGCAAGAGTGCACATGTATCCTCTCAGCATGCATTGCTCTCTCACTGGGCCCCGCAAAGGGATACGTTACAGACCACTCTTTCCTGGACTCTGGAGGCTTGGGCCAGCATGGATTGATGGCTTCTTCTGCAATTGCTTTGCAAGGGAGTTCTTTGGGGCTGGGGAGCTCACTTCAATCATTGTCCCATACAGGGGTGTTGGACATCCTCACAGAGGAAATGGTTGATCAACCAGTTGGCGCTGAGAGCCACCTCCGGTGAGATTACAGAAGACTCTGGAGGGTCTGGCTGAGGAAGCATGCTTCCTTTTCTGTGGGTAGAACATCACCTCCAAGTGCCCATGGCAGCGCATGTGGTAGGTATCGATAATGTTCAAGTTGACTTCCTCAGTAGACAGACTTTGGATCCAGGACAGTAGGAGCTGTCCTCAGCGTTCCGGACCCACTTTGATCTCATGGCCATGGCAAAGAACAAGAGAGCGGATAATTTTCTTCAGTCGAAGATCCGAGTCCGGAAACAAGGGGCTCGATGCTTTAGTGCATCCGTGGCCTCTGGAGGTTCTCTTGTATATCTTTCCTCCATAGCCCAGGATAGACCGAGTCCTTCGGTGGATCATAGCTCATCCAGGCCATGTCGTTCTAGTGGCTCCAGATTGGCCTTGCAGTCAATGGTATACGAATCTGATGCATCTTCACCAGGGTCATGGCCTTCAGCTGAGTGTCCATCTGGATAGACCTTCTTAGGCAAAGTCCAGTCTGCATTGAGGACCCGAGTCGCTCTGCTCTTACTGCATGGCTCTTGAGCACACAGCCTTAGAACATAAAAGCTATTCGGAAGTGGTCATTGCCACTCTTCTCAAGTCTAAGAAGTCATCTTCTTACGCTAAGGCATGGAAGACTTTCCAACATTGGTGCATTCAAGTCCAGATGGAGCCTTTTTCGGCTACGATCCTAGTAGTTCTCACCTTTCTTCAGGTCCAAGTAGCCGGGATCTCTTGTTTAAGAACACAGGATCATCGTCCTCCTTTTGGCATCTCATCCTGATGTTGCTCAATTTTTGAAAGGGCTCTTCGCGTTAGACCACCGATTAAGCTGCCGTTCCCTTCCTGGGTTCTCAACCTGGTGCTGTCTAGCCTCGCCAAGACTCCTTTTGAGCCCCTTTGGGTGCTGATGCTTCCCTCTTGGACTTGACACTCGAGACTATGTTTCTGATTGCTGTTACTTCAGTGTGTCATGTCTTGGAACTCCAGGATCTTTCTTGTAGGGAACCGTTCCTCCGCATCTTGGAGACTGGTGTTTCCTTGCAGACGGTTCCTTTCTTTCTGCCAAAGGTGGTTTCACCTTTCTATGTCAGTCAGGAATTGTTTGCCTGGTTTTCAGCCTACTGGTTCCAAGACATAAGATTGTCTTCTGAAGAATTCTAAAGAAACTTGATGTGCACAGAGTACTTCTTCGTTATCTGGAGATCACAAATGAGTTTCGCCTCTGACCATCTCTTTGTGCTGACTCATTCTGTTAAGCAGGGCATTTCTACTTCCAAGGCCACGATTTCCAGATGAATCTGTAAGGCCATTTCATCAGCCTACATTCTTTTCGGGAAACAGTCTCCTATTTCTGTCAAGGCACATTCTACGAGAAGTATGGCTGTTTCGTGAGCCAAATCTAAAGCTATCTCTCCTGAGGAGATCTGCAGGGCAGCAACATGGTGCTCTCTACACACTTTTGCCAAGTACTACAGAGTGGAGTACTACCTTTGGATCCTTGGTCTTGTGGGCTGGCGCAGCAAGCCCGCCCTATGCTTTTGTACATCCCAGTTGTCTCGAATGTCTTACCTATTGCACTGGAAAAGGAGATTATGTACTTACCCTGGTAAGCTCTTTTCCAGTAGATTGATGAGACATTCTAGACTCCTGCCTTGTTCTTACTGTGCCTGCCTACTTTCTCAGTCTGTTTATACTTCTTCAAGTTGTTTCTTGGATGTCTGTCAGCCCTTAGGGGCTGGGAAGAATTCTGTATATGCCTTGCCTTTTTCAGTAAGAGTAATTACAAAGCTCCTTTGAGGCATTTGTTGACTGTTTACAGTTGAAATTTTCATGTTATATTTTGAGCAGAACACTTGTTTTGCTGTTTCATTACCATGGTATCCTTACTTCACATTTATATAGTGGCTCTCGGTGCTTGTGTACTAAACTGTAGGTGGTGCTAAGGAGCCCAGTGAAGTACAGGCGACACAGAGAAAATCTGTACTGGATTCCTTTTGCACAGGCACGCGGCCATAGGAATATAACCCAACTGTCTAGAATGTTTCACTTATATACTGTAGTAAAAGAATGCTCAACAAGAGCCTATTGTATTTCAAACGGATATCATGCCATTTTTCCCCAGTTTCTCTTGATCTTCCGCAAAAGTGCAGCAGGAGAACTACAGGAAGACAGTGGACTTCATGCTTTAGCACGATTATCTGAAATTGATGTCTCAACTGAGGGAGTGAAAGGAGCCAAAAGCTTTTTTGAGGCCAAAGTAAGAAATTAAATTGCATGATGCTGCAACTTGACATTTTCTGTATCTTATAAAGAAAAGTATCTGCAAGATCATTTACCTTTTATAAACAATAGGATTTATTATTTAGTTAAAAAAATGTATTTAGAAATAGAATGAAATATGGATCTCCTGTTCAGAAACAGTGGACAAATATTGCCATGTTTGAGAAAAGAAGGCCACATTTCATTTTTCTTTTTAAAAAAGTATTTTTGAGTTCAAATCAAATGGGCTATGCCTCTTGGCCAGCAAATAAAAACCAGACTACCGTATATACTCAAATATAAACCGGTATTTTGGCCCGGTTTATATTCGGGCCAGTGCCCCCTCCCAGAAATATTGCAGGCTGCTGACAGGCTCTGCACCCTATCCTTCCTCCCTGCCCTGTCCTCCTCCTCTCCTCTGCTGATCCCTGGTGGTCCAGAAGTGCAATGGACTCCTGCCCCGCTGCTAACCCGGTTGGTGGTGGCTGCCGCGAGATCCCAGTCCAGAGAAGGGAAGGAGGAGAGAGAGGTTGGGGAGAGGAGAAGAGAAGGACAGAGAGATGCCAGACCACAAAGGGGGGGAGGAGGGGAGAGTGATGCCAGACTATAGGAAGGAGAAGAGAAAGGTTATTCCTACGTTTTTATGTCAGACCACCAGAGGGGGAGAGGGAGGAGATGCTGCACAGGAATGGAGAGGGAGGAAATGGTGCATTGGAATGGAAGGCATGGGGAAGGGAAGAGATGGAAAAAAATGCTGTTAAAGATGGGAATAGGGGAAAAGAAAGAGAGGAAAGATGGTATACATGGATGGAGGGGATGGGAAGGGCAGAAGAGGAAGGAGATGGTGCACATTTATAGATGGGAAGAGAAGACATAGAACAGTAGAATTCAGAAGGAAGCAGGAAAGTTGAATAAGTTCTGCTCTAACAAATGAACAGGTGGAGAGTAACCAAACCCAACAAAAGCATCAAAGGAGCTCAGGTAGAACCCCTGTAGATGCTGAAAATAGACTATATACAAATCTTCATGGCCCAAAGAGCTGACTGACATCCAAGATACATACTTGGAGAAGAACAAACAGAATGAGACAGTAGGCAGGTGCAGGAAGGACTGGACGGGGGGCCAGAATGACACACCTATCTACTGGAAAAGATATCACCAAGGTAAGAACATAATCTCTTTTTCCAGTGCTATAGGTGTGTCATTCTAGACAAGTGGGATGCACAAAAGCAGTCCCAGACATCTAGGGCATGTTAACTGGGCCGGCTCGTAACACTGAGGAGCCAAAGGCAGAGTCCTCTTTTGCCACCACGTCCACCCTGTAAAACTTTGCAAATGTGTGTAGAGTTGACCAAGTGGCAGCTCTACAAATCTCCATTGGAGAGACTGCCCTAGATTCTGCCCATAAAGAATGCACTCTCTGTTTTCCACAGACAGGGTAGGATGATGAAATGGCTGTATGGATCCATCTGGAAATCATGGCCTTGGAAGCAGGTGCACCTTGCTTAGTCGCACGAGTCAGTACAAACAGATAATCAGAGAGTCTAAACTCGTCGTTGACCTCAAGATATCGAAGAAGCACTCTTCTCACCTCCAACTTCTTCAAAATACGATCCTATTTCTTAGAACTTGTAGACTGGAAGACAGGACTTCTTGATTGACATAAGAACTACTGCTGCTGCTGGGTCAGACCAGTAGTCTATCGTGCCCAGCAGTCCACTCACGCGGCGGCCCTTGGGTCAAAGACCAGTGTCCTAAATGAGACTAGCCTTACCTG
This sequence comes from Geotrypetes seraphini, assembly GCF_902459505.1. NCBI lineage: Eukaryota > Metazoa > Chordata > Amphibia > Gymnophiona > Dermophiidae > Geotrypetes > Geotrypetes seraphini. The sequence goes on along the minus strand of NC_047098.1, from coordinate 8,170,886 downwards.
CGTACGTTCTGGTTCAGCAGGAACTTGTCTAACTTTGTATTGAATCCCTGGAGGGTGTTTTCCCCTATAACAGCCTCCGGAAGAGCATTCCAGTTCTCTACTACTCTCTGGGTGAAGAAGAACTTCCTTACGTTTGTACGGAATCTATCCCCTTTTAACTTTAGAGAGTGCCCTATCGTTCTCTCTACCTCGGAGAGGGTGAACAACTTGTATTTATGTACTAAGTCTATTCCCTTCATTATCTTGAATGTTTCATGTCCCCTCTGTCTCCTCTTTTTTCCAAGGGAGAAGAGGCCCAGTTTCTCTAATCTCTCACTGTCTGGCAACTCTTCCAGCCCCTTAACTATTTTTGTTGCTCTTCATGTGTCCTTCTTCATATACGGCGACCAATGCTGGACGCAGTATTCAGGTGAGGGCATACCATGGCCCGATACAGCAGCATGATAACCTTCTCCGATCTGTTTGTGATCCCCTTCTTAATCATTCCTAGCATTCAGTTTGCCCTTTTTGCCGCTGCGCATTGTGCAGACAGCTTCATTGACTTGTTGACCAGTACTCCAAAGTTTCTTTCCTGGGGGGTCTCTCCAAGTACTGCATCGGACATCCTGTATTCGTGTATAAGATTTTTGGTACCATCATGCATCACCTTACACTTATCCACGTTAAACCTCATTTGTCATGTCGCGGCCTATTTCTCGAGCGTGTTTGTCACGTTCCAGGTCTTCACAATCCTCCTGCGCCTGTAGATGATGCTCTGCCCAGCGGAAGAGGAGGCAATCTTGCAGACACAGATGGGCATTCCTGGTGCTGCAGCTGCATTGCTTGACCCTCCAGATCTTTTGTAATTTCACCAGAGACAGCCGAATGGCTCACATCTCCAGCCTGTTGATCGACCACTTCTCTGAGAAGGCAACCGGTGCCCCTGAATCAGATAACAGTTGCAATAAGCTTCCTAACCAAGGAGACTGGCATCCATCATTACAACTACCCATGGAGGTATCTGAAGGGGCAAGCTCTTGGCAAGCGATTGGGAACGGAGCCACCAATCCATGCTGGCCTGAGCTTCCAGCATCCAGGGCAGACACGTCTGCAATAAGCCTGTCTGTGGGGACCAACACAAGAGAAATGCATGTTGGAGAGGACGCGTGTGGGCTCTCGCCCAAGAGACCACATCTGTTGTGGCCGCCATGGAACCCAAAACTTGAAGATAGTTCCACGCCGATGGAGCTGACTTGGCTAGAAGATACAATATCTGTGAGCAATCTGTCTGCGTGCCTCTGGAAGGTAGACACATCCAGACGCCATGTTGAATAAGACTCCCAGGTACTTCATGAATTGAGTCAGTGTTAAATAGCTCTTGCGATAATTCACCATCCAACCCAGATCCTCCAGGACTCTAATCATCTGATCTATAGTACACTGCCCCTTAGCAAACGAGGGGATCTGGATCAGCCAGTCATCAAGGTAGGGACGAACCTGCAACCCTATCATGTGCAGATGGGCTGTTGCCACCTGTGGTCTTAGAAAATGGGAATATGCAAGTAGGCCTCTGTCAAATCCAGAGAGACCAGGAACTTTCTGAGAAACACCACCGTTATGACAGAACAAACTGTCTCCATGCAAAAGCTCAGAACTCTGAGCACTTCATTCACTTGAGTAAGGTCTAGAATGAGTCTCCAATTGTCAGAGCCTTTGGCACAATTAAGTATATGGAGTATCTGCCGGAGCCCAAGTCTTTGAGCGGCACAGGCTCTATGGCCAGGATATCCAGGAGTCTTTTCATAGTGGCCTGTACCTTGACCACCTTTTCCGACCACCCTGCAGGAGAGTCCACAAACTAATCCATCAGAGTTCTGGCAAATTCCAGCCTGTTTCCAGTCTGGATGATTTCCAGAACCCAATGATTAGACATAATGTGAATCCAGGCTGGAAGAAACGCCAAGAGACGGCCCCTAATTTTGAAAGGGACCTCTGACCTGGTGTCATTGCAATTGCTTGGAGGAGGGAGCGGCCCAGGTGCTGCAGACTTGGGTACATCTGGATTTGGAAAACCTCTGTCTAGAGTTCTGGGACAACCTCTGGGAAGTGGAACTGGAATACCGGGACGACGGTCCACCACAGAGTTCATGAGATCATCCATTCCTTTCCCAAATACAGTAACTGCCTCTTAAAAGGGAATCTGCTTAGAGTGGCTTTAGAGGTGGAATCTCCAGCCCATTGCCTGATCCAGAGCATTCTGTGAGCAGAAATAGAATAAGTGGACGCCTTACCCATGGCACAAATGTCAGAGAGCTTCAGCTACATAATTCACTCCAGATAAAAGGAGTTAAGGAACTGGTCAGCTCCATCATTGTCCAAAGTATGTAGCCTAGAAAGTCTGGCAAGTGTTACAATGGACACTACCGAGGCTGCTTTGACTCACAAAGTCAATGCCTCAATTTGCACTTCTTGGGTTCTTTGGCTTCCATGCTCTTTCGAGCAGAAAATAGCCTGCCTAAGCAAGCTAGCTGTCCTTCCCTCTAGCTAAAAAATCAAAGGAGAGGCTAAGCCCGAAGCTCTTACCTCTCTTTCGCAGGGCGACACAATGATGATCCTGAGGCACAGAATTTGCACAATCCTGGCATTGGATTAGTGGTAAAAAGAGCCCAAGGACTCCATCTCAAAAGGGTTTGAGGCAAAAAATTAATTTGTAGCTGCAGGGAGCGTTTGAAAAAAAATCCAAGATGGCTGCCACCAGATTTTAGTGCCAAAAATTGCTAAAATAACTTAAAGCTAAAAACCATCAAAAATATACTTTAATGTAATGTATACTGCTTTGACAATTTCTAAGCGGTATATCAAATTTAATAAACTTGGAAACTTGAAAGGAACAGAAAAATAGCAGTTTCAGACCCCCCCCCACCAATCCCCTGATTTCTCTCACAGGCTATTACAGCCTTACTCATTGTAACTTTTGCTGGAAATCGTGCTGTAGCCTACCTGCCTTGGCTCTTTATGGTATCTGGAAAAGGGGAAGAAATCACTGCCTCATGCTGGAAGTTCTTCTCCACTGCTGATCTTTAGGTTGCCAGTCTGACTGTACCCCCATCCCCTGCGGATCAACAGATGCCCAAATGGAAGGGGTAAGGCAAAAACACATCCGGCACCCTGCGAGACCCCACTGAGCTTCCAACAGCAATAGGTGAGGGATGGTAAGTGGGATTGGCCCCGAGTTTCAAAACACTTTTGCAGACTGGCAGAGATTGACCTGTCAGCTTTAGACCTCAACAACAACCCACTCCTAATCTGCCTTCCTTGTTTTTTCTAGCTTTAGACCTCAGTCTGCTCCTTCTCCACACAGAGCTGACCTTGAAGATGGAAAGTTCTGAGCACTGAAACTGGCAAAAAGAACTGAAAAACACTGAATAAAATAAAGAAAAAAGGGAGAGCAGAATCAAAACACTCTTGCAGTTTAGCATGCAGAAGGAAAAACTGTAGGTGGCAGAGCTCTTGGTGAAGTAAGAGGGTTACAGAAAAATCCAGAGTGGATTCCTTCTGTAGAGCTATGGGGAAATTACCCATTTGTCCAGAATGTCACACCTATTTCACGGGAAATGGCCTTAGCATGCAGGAAAAACCTGCATAAAGGTGTGCTTAACACCACTTTCTACTACAGCTTAGTAAAAAGACCCCACTTTTTCCTGTTTAAGACTTAAAATGTGAATATTGCATGTACAGAAGCTTGGACACATTTCAGCATGGGTGGAAATAACAGCTTCCAAATGTTTCCTGTAACCAGTTAAAGACTGTTACGGCTTTTAGAATTATCCCCCCGTCTTCCTTCCAGAAATGTTCTAGTTTAACAATAGGTTTCTTTGCATGCAGTACATATTTTAAGACTTAAATATTATTGAAAATCTGAGGGGAATTGTGAAGGCAATTCCTAAACCTTGGGCAAGTCACTTAACCTTCCATTGTCCCATGTACAAAATGATTGCGAGACAAAAAAAGTGTACCCACAGAAAGGTGATATCAAATCCATGACCCTTTTCCATTTGTGGTATGGCAGAGCAATTTGTTTCATCAGTCAGAATTGTAATGTACAAGGTGCTACCCAAACGTTTGTGGAATTCGATTGTAAAAAAAAAAAATTGCTTACCGAAACTCCTAGTTTCCACCATCTCCTCCGAAATAGTCCCCTTGAGAATGTATACAGCGATCCCATCATTTTTTCTGAGTCCATGCATCTGTGGAAGTCATCTTGGGTGAGCGCCTTGAGGACCTCCTGTGATTCTGCCTGGATCTCTTCAATCGAGTTAAAACAGCACCCTTTCAGTCGTAATTTCATTTTGGGGAATAGGAAAAAAAATCACAGGGGGCAAGGTCAGGTGATTAGGGAGGATGCGTAATCACTGTAATAATTCTGGAAGTTCCGAACATACAAATGCGATGTGTCTTCTGTTCACCAGTTAGCAGTCTTGGCACAAATTTTGCATGTTCAATTCGTCCGACAAAATTAGTTGAACTGTCCCATATGACTGTCCTACTATCTCACTTCATGGATAGTTTGCCTGTGATTTGCAAGGATAGTCTCACAAACTTTTGCTATGGTTTCCGGTATTGTGCTTGTTGACGGTCGTCCAGAACAGTTATCATCGTGGACAGATGTTCGTCCATCCTTGAAGCGTTTGTACCAAAAAGGTTTTGCTTTGGCACATGGCATTATCTCCAAAGGCTTCCTGGAGCATATGATGGATTTCTGCAGCAGTTTTCTAAAGTTTGAAACAAAATTTGATGCAGATTCTTTGCTCATAAAAATCCGTCATATCGAAATCCGCCGAGTCACTAAAACACAACCGTACAAAATTGTACAGAACAAAACAACGTGACCACTCAGCTGCATGCCCGTTGGCACACTGATTCACAAAGCATACTGCTAGACACCTTTAGCGGCAGAAGGGTATACTATATCCAGTTTGTGCACGCTGTTCACATTCCCTGAACTTTTGGGTAGCACCTCGTATGCCTTTGTTGCCTGTATCATTATGAAAATAAAGATCAGAGACTTTTATTAGTCTCATTTTTTTGTGTAATGGAGTATAGTATCAACATGCTATTTAGTGTAGTGTGCAGTAGCTTTTTAAATCCACAAATTGAACTGAAGTCATATAGTCTAAAAGTGATTCTCACTATGCAAATGGATAATTTTATGAAGTTTTATAGCACATATGAATACTTGTAGTTTGATTTGCATTATATTTCACTAATATATACCTTCACAAATACCAATAACTAGGTGCATGCTATTAATGATACCAATCGATTTGAAGAAGAGATAAAAGCAGAACAAGAAGAAAAGAAAAAGCAAGCAGAAGAGAAGAAACAGAGGAAAGCTGCTTTTAAAGAGCTGCAGTCTGCATTTAAGCCATAATTCAAGCATGTTTTATAGTATTAGGAGCAATTACAATAACAAATCTAAAATATCAGATATGTTTTCATTTTAAGGTTTAGTGGACCAATTTAAAATTTTATGGTACCAGTGAATTTTTAATCCAGAAGCACAATTGTTTACTGTGCCATTTGTTCCATTATATGTTTACAGTATAGGAACCTTCAACTCCCAAATCAGGAAAAACTCACTTCACCAAATAAACAGTCCACAGTCTCAAAAACAAAAGTGAAGGAGATAACTAAATGTGTTTGAAAATCAAAAAGCAACACTTGATATTGCCAACATATATCAATTGCCAGCATGTATCTATTAAGTTATTTATAACCGGGGAAAAAGACCTCGGCTACTTCTCAACGGGGTCAGTGTAATCATAGGCCATAAACTCCTGTATGAACTTACTTATGACAATGCTATGATTTAACAGCTGAAATTGTAAAAGGCTTCCACTATACCCAATCAGGGCCTATTTCCCATTGGAGGATCATAAGAAAAAATCTTAAATATGATGCCTGCTGAAAGAAATCAAATGTTAGCAAACCAAAATGTGTCCATGTTTAAACATATTGGTTGTAACTTGCACTCCTGGACACACCAAAAACCCAAACAAGTCCCCATTGTGATTATGAAAGACAGAACATAAATGCCCTTTTATGATTTCAGTTTAGTTAAATCATATAATTGTCACAAGTAAATTCATACAGGAGTTTGACTTATGATTACAATGACCCCCATTGTCGGCAGATGGATAATACATTGTTGAGGGGTTTCAGAGGTCTTTATCCCCTTTTACAAATATATCAATTGCCAGCATGTATGTATTAAGTTATGTTGGCAATATCAAGTGTTGCTTTTTGATTTTCAAACTCATTTAGTTATCTCCTTCACTTTTGTTTTTGAGGCTGTGCACAATAACATAGGACCACAGTGGAGTTTCTCCCATCAGTATATTAATGTTCACTGTGAATAATTGTAGGTTGAAGGTATTTTTTGCTTAAATGCTTGCTGTATAATGTGATCACTTCTAGTGAAATGTAATGACTTGCGTCTTTCGCTGTGATCATAATGTTGACATGTACAAATGCATGAGTTGCAGTGGGAAACAGATAATGCTGTTTCTAAATTTTGTGCAGCAATCCTTTATTTTAAAAATCTTAAAATCATATTTTATTTAAGATCAATAACAGATTTTCAAATATAGTTTTTCTCTATTTTTGCATGTATTGTGCTAAACGTTAAGGTGGATAAATTATATAATTTTAACTTGAAGGGGGGGGGTGTGAAAGTGATTTTATGAAAATTTACATTCATTACATTTGGCAAGATGTTGGGGAGAAGGAAAGGACAATTATACAAAAATATGTATAATCAAATTGAAATCAGAAGTTTTAGGGGTATTTTTTTGCATTGAAACCTAAATGGTTTATAACTGCAATAAGCCCGGTTTCAGGCATTGAACTGGTTTGACCTTGTGTGGCCACGAAGATGGCCTTTGCAGGCACACTGTTTAAATATTACGGTACAACTCAAAGGAATAGAAGCATCCAAAATATATTTTTTCACTTTTTATTTTTCAAAGAATGATGCTGCTGCTTAAAGGATGCTTTCAGGTAATTTGTTAGTGTTAATTCAGTAGGTATCAGTCATCTTTTCCCTTCCTGATTTAAGATATTGGTAGATGTCATAGACTTGATATCTGTGCCTTCAGCAGAATAGTAACTTCTCCACCGACAAGTAAGATAGTATTGGATGTTTCCCATTTATGAGACTGTGAAAAACAGACATTACAGATAAGAAGCTCAGTTTTGTCAACACTTGAAAAGAAAGTTCATTTCAACAGATTGACTCTTTATTAAATTGTTGGGAGGTTTTCTCATTTTTTAATGACTTCTCAAATAATGTTTACGATTACTTGAACCCTTTCTTGATTCTTAATGGTTATGTGTTGGATCAGAGAAACTTCAACACAAAATATACAAGGAAGGACCACTGTTCCACAAACAAAATTGAAGGAACCAAAAACACAAAAAGTGGAATTCTAGTGTCTGGAGATACAGGAAGTTTGTATAAAATGTTTATTTAAATTGTTTATTTCACAAAATTCCAAATAGTAAAAGCGAAAGCATCTCGGGTATATAAAAGTCTGTGGCAGAAGTATTGGGTACACAAGTCAGTGGCAAAGATAATGCAGTAGGTGCATTGCATGCACGTAGAGTGAGACCTGAACCCTACACAGGCTGTGTTGCAACAATACTTAGCCTTCCTCAGGGGTCCTCATTTCTTCAGCCATTTGCGGCTAAATTTGAAAGCTGCAATATTCTCATCAAAAAGTTTGTGTATGGCGCAAATTGTTATCATTTACAGCTTTCTCCATTTCAACCTTAAGACTTATCAGGACCCCTGAGGAAGACCAAGCATTTGCCAAAACACAGACCATGTAGGGTCTGGGTCTCACTCTGCATGCATACAATGCACCTACTGCATTACATTTTTGTATACCCAATACTTCTGACACAGACTTATGTACCTGATATGCTTTTGCTTTTACTATTTGGAATTTTGGGAGATACAGAAAGTTTGTATAAAATGTTTAAATTATCTCTGGAAACTAGAGTTCCACTTTTTGTGTTTTTTGACCAGAGAAACTTTTAAGCTTTTTCCAATATTTTCAATCAAATGAAGTTTTTCTAGTTCAGAAAGCACTTGTGGGCATATGAGGCATTTCCACATGTAAGTTTCAAAAAAACATAGCTTAGCTTACAGTACATCAGAGAGATATGATAAAGGCCACCATACTGCACATCTAGTTTTACATTGCTTATATAAAGCTGGCTGATTACTGCAAGAATATGGCCTATATTATAAACTTGCCTCAAACTATGCTACTGAATATGCAAAACCCAGTTAGGTGTTAACTGGGGGGGGGGACTGAGTGGACCAGTTGGTCCTTACCTCCTGTCATTTATGATATATGTTAAGTAAATCTTATAAATTTATTGCTGAATGTTGAAGTTTTATTGTTTAAAAAAAAGTTCCAGAAAAATAACTATCCCTCTTTACATGCAGTTTTCTTCCATTCTTTTAATAATTTTATTTAGCAGTTATATAAATAAATGCTACTTCATTCAGTGGTACGATTTTCATAATATAAAATTAAAATTATATATTCTTACATTTTGTGTTTGTATGACTTGATTCTCTGATATGGCACTAAAGGGTTTACCTTCAAGGTGCTATGGTACCTCATATCTAAGCCTAAACAAACAAAGAAAGCCTTTAGTGTTTGTCTGCTAATCATACATCTTGTACAGAATACTTCTGACTCCAAGCAGTCCTTGGGGTTCAACTTAGATGATGATGTGAAAGTCACCCCCCCCCAAAGTCCTCATTACCGCATATATGTCACACTGAATGTAATAAAATGCAATATTAGACAAAGTGAACATGAGGAAACACTAGTTTATTTAAAAGCTTATATCCTGTGTCATCTAGTTCTCAACGGGTTACAAGAAAACAAACAATGTGTAGATAAAAAATTATGACAATACTTCATCTTATTCACAAAAATAGGGGTCTGTGGATAATCAAAAATACAGCTTTAGATTTTTATTGCAAACTAATTAAACTGACTTACACAGTTACAATCCTAACTGAATGCTGCAACCTTTTAATTAGCTAACAGCAAACCCATATTTTAAACCTCTCCCAAGTGGTGCATCAACTAGGAGGTTGATATATAGATAGGAAATTTCAGTACATAGGACCTCACATAACTTATGGTATCTCAAGTCCAGATCCTGTATAACTCCATATAATTTATATCAAAACCTCCTTTCCAACCCTTAAGAGAATGTGACTTTTATATATATAGCTTTTAATTTAACTTGGAACTTAAATTTATTATTGAACGATCATCTATTTGTAAGAGCAGCAATCTGCCAAATGCAACGCTGATTTGTATTTCACTAAACACCCGATGCTCTGCCTTCCCAAGAGTATTTCAGTCTGAATAGACCTTCATCGGAGGATTATGATATGTTGCTGAGCTACAAAATATTAAAAATGCAGGGTTACTCACTAGCCCTCCAATATAATTCAATTTATTATGCAAAAACCCACAAGTCCCACCCACAACAAAACATTCATACAGATACTATACACTCTTACTTCCTGTAATGAACTCAGCTAAACTGCTGAATTGCATATCTCACAGCATTATTCAACAATGTTTCAGAATTTCACAACTCCACCTTATCTCTGAGTTCTCAAATGCCCATATTATTCCACTCAAATTTGAACTGCACTCTTATCAGGCGTCACGGTTTAAAGCAGTAACTGTGTTTCCAGTATAACGCGCAAAAGATACTCAAATTTCCAAACATATTATTTATTTAACATCCTATTTCAATCCCACCAATGTTACTGAAGCAATAATTTAAAATGAAATGGCTTCCTCTAGAGGCAATCCAGAAAGTTACATAAACAATGGAGATATAATTTTATCTATCGCCCATATTGAATAGAATATAATCCATATAATGATGCCAACACTTATTGGAGACTCTATAAATTATATATTTCAATCACATAATACAATCAGCTCTATGAGTCCCATTCTCCTTTTAATCCTGTAGGTATTAAACTTCCCAAGTAAAAAAAATCCATCGTTTTTCCTTTTTTAATAATACAGAATTTATATCTCCACCTCATATGGTGGAGGGGACGACTTCCAATACTACAAACTTTAGTTCTTCAAAAGTGTGGTCAGCTTCAAGGCAGTGGAACAGCAATGGGGCTGCAACGCCGCGCTGTCTTTAGCATGAACAACGTTCAATGAGCCTCAATTTCAAAATATGTTTCGTCTCCCCCACGTAAACTAACCCACAGGGGCACCAAAGCGCATAAACCACCTGGGCAGTTAAACATGGTACTCTCTCACCTGGAATACTGCATCCAGCACTGGTCACTATACATGAAGAAGGACACGGTACTACTCAAAAAGGTCCAGAGAAGAGTGAGTAAAATGTTAATGGGCTGGAGGAGTTGCCATACAGTGAGAGATTAGAGAAATTGGGCCTCTTCTCCCATGAAAAGAGGAGTCAGAGGGGACATGATCGAAACATTCAAGATACTGAAGGGAATAGACTTAGTAGATAAAAAGAGGTTGTTCATTCTCTCCAAGGTAGAACGAGAGGACATTCTCTAAAGTTAAAAGGGGATAGATTACGTACAAACATAAGGAACTTCTTCTTCACCCAGAGAGTGTTGGAAAACTGCAACGCTCTTCCGGAGGCTGTTATAGGGGAAAACACCCTCCAAGGATTCAAGACAAAGTTAGACAAGTTCCTGCTGAACCGGAACGTACGTAGGTAGGGCTGGTCTCGGGGCACTAATCTTTGACCTAGGGGCCGCCATGGGAGCAGACTGCTGGGCACGATGGACCACTGGTCTGACCCAGCAGTGGCAATTCTTATGGTCTTAAGTGATAGTGCACGTATTCAACATGTGCTTCTGGGGGGTTCCCTGCTCAGCACTAAGCCCGCTGGACAGCCTGCACATCAGATCAGGACTCTGGGACCTTTCCCTTGGGAGCTAGCTCACCCCAGGTTTGTCAACTAGTGGGTGTAGTGCAGGCTGAGATGGTTCTGTGGAGGCACATCCGGGATCAGAGCTAGACCACATCCCTCTACCAGGCGTTTGCATGGTGTATCCATGGGTGGCAGAGGTCTCCGGCTGTGGTGATCAGGTTGGTGGGGCAGTTAGAAGCCTTGAAATCCAGATATCCAGTTCACTGAAGCAAAGGATCTCCCTGCAAGCTGTGTTCAGCTGCATGCAGGTTCTCTCATTCAGCACAGTGAGTAAAATGTTTGTTTTTCCTGTGAGCGCATGGTTATGTGAAAGCAAGCTAACAGCTTGAATCAGATATTTGGGGGGGGATATTTAAAAAGAGGTTTTTATGTGTTCTACGCCCCCACCCTTAAAAATCTTTTTTTTGGGGGGTTCTCTGGTGTTCCTGGGCTATTTTTAGTCAAAAATAGCCTCGGTGGCCATTTTGGGCTTTTCCAGATTTGATTTTAAAGCTAGTTTTCATACTTGCCAGCTTTGTTTTTGAAAGAAAACCATAGATGACCTCCCCAGGGCAGGATGGGATGGATTCATGCCTCATTTGCATGTTCCACATCTGTTGCGGCCTGCAAAGGGGGCAAGCCACAAACGTGTATCTGTTTTCCTTCAGATACTCTGGGTTGGAGTAACTGTCCTTCTTCCCTCTTAGGCACTAAAAGGGGTCTCCTGCAGTGAGCATGGTCTTGTTAGGAGAAACACAGGATCAGCAAGTTCTTGCATTTCAGTCTTATTTCTCCAATAGGCAATGTCAATTTCTTCTCTCCCCCTCAGCACTGGGGGAAGAAAAAGGATCACCAAAACTCTTGCATCTCACTTCCTCTCCTCCACCTTCCCAGTACGCTTGCTAACCATAGTCACCGTACGCGGGGAACCCCTGCAAAATTCCATACCCCTGATTGTGTTGGCAGAAATTTCAAAGAGGTGAGGGAGGGGTCACAGTTACAGGCAACATAATAACAGCATTTGCATCTGCTAGTCAACCATAATAGTCAAAGAAAAACACTTTAAAGAATAATTTAAAAAATAAGTAAATGATATTGTTCAAGAAAATGAGATTCACATAGCAAATGATCCAGGGTTGTTCAAGTGATGGTGAAAAAGAGCTAAGACTGTCGGCTCTCAGCCCAGAGGTCAGTGATCTGGCAGAGATACAGGTAAAGTACCTATTTTACTTATAATTTTAATGCACCCTATTGTCTATTTTTCTGTAAACTGCTTAGAATCCTAACGGAGTTTAGCGGTATATAAGAAATAAATTACAAATAAAGTCACCCTAGAGCAGGGTCTCAAACTCGCAGCCCGCCAGGTGCTATTTTGAGGCCCTTGGTATGTTTATCATAATCACAAAAGTAAAATAAAACTGTTTCTTGATCATGTCTTTAGCTATAAGTGACAATATTATTATTAAGACTTACCCCCTCTTTTACCAAATGGCGATAGCCATTTCTGGCGCGGGGAGTCGCGCTGAATGGCCCTCGCTGCTCCTGATGCTCATAGGAACTCAATGAGCATTGGGAGCTGCGCAGGCCATTTAGTGCTGCGCCAGAAACTGCTATTGCAGTTTTGTAAAAGGAAAGATTTATAAAGAGTTTTTACCTCATGCAAAATTTGTTATTTCTTTATGTTATAACATTTTATTGAAGGAATCAAATAAATATACAATAATATGATACAAAGAGATATTCATTACAATTTAATTCATAATGAAACATTTGCATACATATTTTATCATTCCTCCAAAATATATATTTCTATATACCTAATCTGTTTTTTCCTATATCCCCCCTTAATCCCTTCCCTTTCCCCCCTTCATTCTATTTATTTCATTTATGCTTTAGATTGTTTTTTAATATTATTATAATAAATGAATTAAACAGAAATACATTTCAAGTAATTTAACATACATTAAAATCATCATTCCTATTGCTCTCCCTACCCTAGAATGAAAGGTGACATGAAATACCAAATCAATAAAAATACTAAACGCATTTACTTAGATTTTAATTTGTCATTTCTTTAATAAGACATTAACTTTTTTTTTCTGTGGCCCTGCCAAGGCTTTGCGCTGGAGACCGCTGCCCTAGAGCGACCGTTCTCCCTCCCCTCCAATATCTCCTGCAACAAAACGACATGATCCCATTTCCTGTAGAGCCATCGTGAGCGGCGAGGAGCGCCTGAAAGCGCGCGCCGGGGCCTCCGCCGCCACCGCCCCAGCGAGCGAAACGGCGCCGCACGTCGGCGTTCGGAGCCTTAAACCTGGGCCGCGGACTAATCCCCGGGTAGCCCAATCTCCCCCCCCCCCCTCTGCGCGAGCGGCTGGAAGAAGTAGTTCCGGGTGTGCGTGCGTGCGCGAGCGAGCGAGAGCGCTGAGTACCCGGATGTTTGTTCCTGAAGCGCACCGAGCTGAGGTGGAGAAGGGAGAGAGAGAGAGAGGGAGAAAAGCGAGCGAGCGAGCGGCCGAGGCGCCGGCGCTGCTTCCCCCGCGGCGCTGCCCTCCCCGCGCCACACACACCGCCTCGCCTGGGCCGCCGGGGGTGGCGGGGGAAAGGGGACGTCGGAGCCTGGTGCAAGCTTCCCTCCCCCCCCACCCCCCTCTCTCTCCCCCCCGGTCGCAGCAGCCGGACGGGCCCCGGGGCCTGCAGGAAGCGCCGGGTGAGTGGCCGCGCAGCGAGCGGGGAAGGGAGGCGGAAGGGGCGCCCGGCTGGGGCCTAGACAAGGCCGGCTCCCGCAGAGGGGGGCGAAAGGCGCGCGGTGCCCGGCTCCCCCCCCCCCCCGGGCCGGCTCTGGCCTACTCCTCGCCGGGGCGGTTGTCATTCAAGAAGCCCCATTGCAGAGGCTTCTTGGCTTGGCTGCAAAGAGAGCCGCCGTCGGGCTTGATGGGGGCCTGGAAGACCCGGTGCGGATCTGGTCTGCTTTTGCGAGTCGCCCGTGGCTGCGATGGCTCTGCGTCCCAGGCGGATCCTTGGCCAGATGCAGCCGAGCTTTTTCAGGCTTGTGTTTTGGAGGCTCAGGCGATCAGTGGGAGTTTGTGATTTGAAGTTGTAGTGGTGGCTGATTTCCAAACATTGCCAGCCGGCTCTTCAGCAACTTGTGAATTCTCTGCTAATGGGAATCTTTTTTTTTTTTTTTTGGCTTGTAACTACTGAGTGTGAAATGAGTGAAAATCAAGCTGCAAAAATGAATGTTAACCTTAAAACCATTTCTGGCGTTACAATTTACTACGAATCACAATACAGGTGCTAAATAAAGTGTCCCAAATTATTCCATTGAATACATTATACCTATGGTATTGCTTCTACATAATGTGTAAAATTCAGTCAGATGGGCTCAGAGCCAACGGATTTGTTAGAATATAAATGTGATAATATTGTCCAACTGGGGACACAGATCATCTAATTTTGTAATCAAAACTTCTGTACAAGTTTTTGGTTTTATTTTTAATTAAGAAGGGCATCAATACGGTATCAAATACTATAATATTGTCCAATTGAGAGGACAGAACATCTAATTTTGTAATCAAAACTATTATGCACAAATTTTTGTTTTTTTAAATTAAGAAGGGCTGCTAATACATGCTGATACTGTATTAAATGTGCATCTGAAAAATTAGATTCTGGTTTGGCTTTCACTTTTGAGTAGCAAGAGACCTGTTTTGTATTATTATTATTATTATTTAGTGGTCTTTCCAAAGGATGACAACAATTTAATTGCTAGCTACCCTGGAGTAGTAGACTTTCACACTGGCACCTATTTATACAGTATTTGAATTTCATGCATATATTCAATCCAATAATATAACAATGTCTGTCAGTCATTGAATTAAAATGGCTGTTGGATGATTGTCTCTGCTTAGTGCCGGTTTCCTTGACCCAATGAGACATTTATTTCTGTATCACTTAGATAAGAACTCATTTGGTATGCCACTGTTGAAAATTCAGTGCCTGCACCATATTAAGTAGGATGCAGAGAACCTTTTCCCTTGACAATCCAGAATATTTTAACTGCTCTCTAGTGTATTCAGTAGTTTTCATAGCTAATATATGTCTGGTTCCCTTTATAAAGTGAGGTCAAAGCTATTTGAAAGAGAAGCCTCCCCCCTAAAAAAAACAGTGGGTTTTGAACATGTATTTACAGTGCTTTATATTACATTTAAAACATATATCTCTGAAGATATGAATTCTGTCATAGTGACTAGCCTTTGATCATTCCTTTGTGGGTTTTGCTTTGCTACTCTAATTAATGATAGCACAATTACCAGCAAATGCATAATATATTTTTAGGCATCCCATGACACATCATGTATTTATACAATCATCAATGCAGATAAATGCTAAACTGATCTTGTAGCTAGAGAAAATTCCTGAAAAAGGGACTAATGTGCTCTCGAGAGATAATATGCTATTACACCTGTTAATGTCAGTCCAATACAAGGTATCATGGCCTGCTAAGATTATTTAAAGGATAGATCTACCAGGATTGTGACAGGCATGTGAGATCTTTTAGGGAGGCAGTGTATGCTGTAGATGGGCAGACTGGATGGGCCATTTGGCCTTTACTTACCATCATGTTTCTATGTTTTATTTGTTACATTTATAGTAGTTTTTGCAGTGATATATATTTTGAGAAAATATCACATGGACCTAATAAATTATTTGGGTATTTTTGTGTTTCCCCTGCATTGAGATCTTTAATTTGATTGGACGACAAGGGTGACAGGAAAGAAATAATGATATGTAAACCACAAGGAATTTACTTCAAGCTATTACTTGGCGATTTCATAGATACCTTTTTTCAGTATACTGTAGTTTCTTTCAAGGCCAGTTGTTACTGGTTTCTCTCTGGACTTGCTTTATCTAAAATATTTTTATCCTTGAAAATGAATAGTAGAAATAAACTAATTATATGAGTTCTGGTGCAATGTGTCTAAGAGTCCTGACTATAGGAAATATCCCCCCAAATCATGAGTTGTGTTGCGAAAGATGACATTTACTTTCTTAACTCAACCTCCTCCTCCAGTGGCTGTAGTGCCCTCTTCAGCTTTTCGTTCTGCAAGTGAATTGAGAAGATGATGGTCTGATGCTGTGATTTTTCTTTTGTTCTCTTATTTTTCAGGTTTTTATCCGAATCTGGAGGTTTTGCAGTACTCAGGAGGTTCCCTGTGACCCTGGGACAGTTCTGCCTGGGAGAGGACGCAGACTCTGGGAAAGAAGTCTGCAGCTAGCAGGGAAACCCTTGGAGTACCTGTCTAACCAGCCTGCAATAGGACTTGTGGAGCTCGTGGTCCATTCTCCTGGAAGTTAACTCGCAACCTGATTTATCAGGTGCTTGAGTGCAGGCTGTTTGGCCCCCCGTGGCGGTCCAGTCGGGTTATGGCGGATGCCAGTTGTGTTTTTCCTCCCCTCTTGTCACATGGATTCGTGGGGGTTGAGGTCTCAGTCCAACTGGCAGCCTGAAGATTGCAGCATATGGATTTGATTTGACTGACTGAGGCAGTGTCTTCTCCAAATTCCAGCTTTTGTGATAGCTGAAGCAGGCTAGTACCAGCACAGACCGACTGTGAGTAAGGCTATTGTAGCCTATGGGAAAATTGGGAAGGTGAGTCTGAAATTGCATGCTTGAAGCATTTCTGGGGCTAGATATAGGGTCTTACCACCTTCAAAATGCCCCTTCCCAGAATATTTTAACCTCTGATTGTGCTTTCCTGGGCCGTTTTTGGTGCAACTTCTCTGCCACGGCAGTCATATTGAATTTCCCAGTTTTTGTTTAAAAGCCTCCAACTGCCTCAAAACCCTTCGATTTTGCAAAATATAACTTGGGATGGATCCCTCAGGCTGTAATACCCCTATATCATGCCAGATTTGTGCTGGATGGCTGAGGAGTGTTCATGTGCCATGGGGCACGTGAAGGAGGAGTGGGAGCCTTGGGCTCAGCCTTTCTTGGTACCTCCAGGCCTGGGGATCACAGATGGCTCTTTTGTCCAGGAAGGCCTCACGATATTGGGGCAAATCCTTTACCATACCACGTAGATAGGAGGAAAAGGTAAAGGCATAATTTAACGCCCTGGTCGCCATAAAGGAGTTGGCATAGAGGCGACGACCAAACTTGTCCAGGGTCCGACCTTCCCTGCCGGGCGGAACCGCCGCAGAAACCCGGGATGGTTGCGTCCTTTTGAGCGCAGACTCGACCAGTAAAGACTGGTGGGAGAGTTGAGCCTTCTCAAACCCCTTGGGTGGTATCGTCCTGTACTTGGACTCCATCTTAGACGGAACCGCTGCGACTGTAAGAGGCGAAGTCAGGTTTCTAAGCAAGGTCTGATGAAGGACCTTGTTCAGGGGTAGCCGAGGGGATTCCCTAGGGGGCGCAGGAAGGTCCTGCTCCTCGAGGAACTCCTTAGTATATTGCGACCCAGCCATGAGGTCCAGGCCCAGGGCACGCGCCATGTCCTGCACAAAGCCAGAGAAGGAGGACTGCCAGATTGAGTATCGTGCAGAAGAGAGAATTGGTCGAGTTACTGATGGTTGAGATTGGTTGGTTACTGATGTTGATGATTCTTTACAATTTTTGGGGATTGGGGTTATTATAATATGACCATTATTAGTGAGGAATTTTCCATTGTTTAGGTTATTGGTTAGATAATTCAATAGAGATAGTTTAAAGTCTAATGGAGCTGCTTTCATAATTTCTGGGGGACATGAGTCCAGAACACAGTATGATTTAGAGTATTGTTATATAATTTGATGTAGTTATTCCATTCTAAATTGTAGAAGGAACTCCAGATTATGTCCGCTGGTATTGCATTTCTTTGTTTTTCAATTGATTGATGTTCGTATGCAACAATTGTTGAGTAGTTATTTCTTAGGTTTTTGATTTGTGAATCAAAATGTGCTAGATCATTTGCTGAGGGTAGCTTGGTATTATGCATGGGTTGAGTGTAGCGTGTGGTGTCAAATAAATTTGTAACTATGTTGAACAGTTCTTTTGTATTGGCTCCTTTTGAGCTAGTATTAGATGAGTTAATTTTAGATGAGTAAAAAGTTTTACGTTTTTCTTTATCTGTTGTTTGTAGAGTTTTATGTTGGATCTCCAGTTGTTTCGGTCTGTCAGTTTTCCCGTTTTTTTTCAGATTCTTTCTAATCGTCTTACTGATTGTTTCATTGTTAGGAGTTCGATGTCAAACCATTTGTTGTATTTGTTTGTGCAGCTTTTGCTAATTCGTTTAGGGGCAATTTTATCTAAAATGGATTTGCTAGTTTTCATCTAGTGATCATAGAAATCAACTCCTTCTTCTATCTTCGCTTGTAGATCATATTGTGACCAATATTCCTCTGGGTTGATAAAGCCCCTTGTGAGGTGTTCTCTTTTTGTCCGTGGATGTGTCTTAGATTTTAGCCGAGTCCAAATTAGATTGAAATAATAAGTGAAATGGTCAGACCAGATATCATGACGCCAAGTACCGTCCGAAAGAGAGATGGGAGGGTTTATGATCTCCTTTATAGACATCGCTACCACATCTAAATGATGGCCTTTTTCATGTGTTTGAGTGGGTGAAGGGAGATTGTAATTGAGTAAAGAAAGAAAGTTTTTAAAGTCTTTTGCTTCTGGATTGTCTATTTCATCTAGATGTAAGTTTATGTCTCCTGCAATTAGATTATGTGATGAAGTGATTGAGTTATGTAGGACAAATTCGCAGAAGTCCTCTCTAGCTTTTGGCCAGCTTTTCGGCGGAACATAGAATAGTATAGTTCCTTATTGCTAATTTTACAGGCTAATATTTCAATTGATTGGTCATTTTGGAATCCAATAGTTCAACTACAAATCCTTCCTTAGTGACAATTGCTAATCCTCCCCCTCTTCTTCCATCACAATTTAGCATGTGAATTTTAAAATTATCTGATAGAAGATCATTTATTACTGGGTCAATTTCAGACAGTAACCACATTTCCGTTAGGAAAAGACAGGCTATTTGCTTGTTGATGATCCAATCTTTAATTAAAAATGCTTTATTCCTAACAGATCTGGTGTTAAGATATGCACAGGGAACGGAAGTAGATGTGATAGGTTTGGTGGATGTAGTGGTTCTGATAGGTTTTACTTCCCTTATCCTTTTATTTTTTTGGGATACGTTGATGTCTTCCGTTTCTCGAGATTACCTTGATATGGTTTGCTCTGTCTTCCTGTTGGTTAATTATAAGCCTGATGGATAGATCAGGATAATGGGCTGTGTGTAGCTGTGGATAGAGGGACCTAACATCCTTAATGTTATTGCATATTAAATAGATTAGTAGAATCAGTAGGAGATGCTTGCTTGCAGATTAAACTGACTCCTTCTTGTCCTAATGGCTATTTGATGTTTCTTTTACTTCCAGTTTCTAGGATAATTAATTAGCAGTGAATCAGGTAGCACTAGCTCAGATTCAATAACAACAGTTAAATTAACTGCTAAATTAGTTGAATAGCAGTAAATCAGATATCTGATATTGGTGCTGATTTTAGGTACCCCCGCTGGTTTGGGGGAGGGGCGGATCAATTCGCTAGCCTGCAGGATCAGGCTCCTGCTTCTCTCTCCTGCCCGCTGGTATCGGTGCTGATTTTAAGTGTTCCCCGCTGGTTCGGGGGAGAGGCAGATCGATTGCTTGCCTTCAGGATCGGGCTCCTGCTTCTCTCTCCTGCCCGCTGGTATCGGTGCCGATGGCAGACTATTGTTGGAACCTTATTTGGGATTGTCCTGGCAGATCCCACTCTCAGAAGTCTTACAGAAGGAGCTTCTTCTGTGTTGAATGACTGGAAAGTTTGTATCATAAACTTGTTGTATGAAATAAGTAGATTTTCATGTGAGTGAAGAGTTATAGGGCACATGTTCTGTATCTCAAAAAGTAGAGCTGATAGTGAAAAGTGGTGCCATTTTTGGAATTTGCAGGTCAAATATACCCCAAAAGAGGTCTAACATTTGAGGCACCAAAATGAGTGTTGGCCAGTGTTATCAATGAAGATGGAACCCCTCAATGTCTGTGGCATTGCACTTTCCTGGAAAAAAAAATGTAGAATTGAGTTCTTCTTGATGTGCATGGGTGTCCTAATCGATTGCCTACTCTACTTATACCCATTATTGGATCTATTTTAATTCCATCACCTTTTCCTATTTTACTCACTCCAGCTTGCTCCATGCACTGCAGAGTTCCTTTAGCACCCTTAAGTAAGTAGGGTAAATGGTAATCTGTCAGTGATTGTGTCAGTAAAGAGACTGCATGAGTCACTCTCACAGCTCAGCAAGCTATATAGTCATTAGTCACCAGATTTCCAGATATCAAATAGCTCCACTCAGAAATAAGCAATGCAAAATTCAGGCCCTGCATTTTTGTTTTTTCACTCTTCTCCTCCAAGCAGATTTTCTTCCTGGCCAGATCGGGTTGTTTGAACAATCCTGCTTTATTGGTCATTCATTTAGCAGTTCAAGGTTAGTGCTTTTAAGTGGAAATTATGTATCTTTAAAAATAAAAATTACCCTGATCTCTGCATCAAGCCTATAAAGGGTTTTAATCCTGTTCTAAATCTGCATATTGGGGGGTTCCCCTTTAAGTAAAAACAGCTTTTCAAGATTAGACATTTCCTGTAACTTTATAAGCCAAGCCTCTATCTCAGGTGTAGTTTTTCAGTAAGTAACTGCTGTGATACCAACAGCCTGAAATGTAAGGGTGAATTCCAAAAGACCTAGAATAGATGATATTTGACTGTGGTATCCCAGCATGCTTGTAATCTCTGTAGCTAAATTGGGCCAAAATTGTGCAACTTTGGGGGCATTCCTATCACATGTGGAAAAAAGTGCCAGCTGCTTCTACTCCTGCCAGCACAATTGATTTGAACTTGGGAAGCTCCTAGCAAAACAGCAGAGTTTGTCTTAGGACCTATAAACTGAGTCCAATCATCGGTTCCAAATTTTATAAGGGAAAGTATATTTATTCTTTTAAGTAAGCAAATACTGAAACATGTATAACCAAGCTGTGCCATGTGTTTTTGTTTACTTATGCTTGCTTATACCGGTTGATAGTTTAGTCCACACAGGCTTATCCCAGTTGGTAGAATAGAGCAGTTGTCAGCTTTTGCATGTATAAGAATTGCATTCTGGGTCAGACCAAAGGTCCATGTAGCTCAGCATCCTGGTTTCAGCAGTGGCCAGTCCAGGTCACAAGTACCTGGCAGAATCCCAAAAAGTAACTGGATTCCGTACTTTTTATCTATAGATCTATCTTAATTGCATTCTAACTTTTTCTCCAGGAACTTGTCCAAACTTTTGTCAGCAGTGCTGCTTTTTCCACATCTTCTACCAATAAGTTTCAAAACTTAACTATATACTGAATGAAAAAAATATTTTCTCCTATTTGTTTTAAATGTAATAATTTTCTAGTCTTTGTATTTTTTTGTATGAATAAACAATTGATTTGCATTTATCCGCTCCACTCAGGGTTTTATAGACCT
Source organism: Geotrypetes seraphini (assembly GCF_902459505.1). Taxonomy (NCBI): domain Eukaryota; kingdom Metazoa; phylum Chordata; class Amphibia; order Gymnophiona; family Dermophiidae; genus Geotrypetes; species Geotrypetes seraphini. The sequence continues at coordinate 8,149,360 of NC_047098.1, read as the reverse complement.
CTGTCATATCTCTTCTTAGCCATCTCTTCTCCATGCTGAAGAGCCCTAACCTCTTTAGCCTTTCCTCATTGGCAAATTGTTCCATACCCTTTATTGTTTTGATCACTATACCTTTTCTAATTCCGCTCAATCTTTTTAAGATGCAGCTCAGGGCATTCCTTTTGTTTTGTTTAATGGTCCCATGGAAGTGCACTGCCATATTTCTGTGGGTGGGTGCCTTGATCACCATATACTATGTTCTTGAGTAGGAAAGCATTCTAACCCAAAGGGGGGTGAGGGACAATCCTGAAGCAGAGACATCGGGTGTATACTGTCTCCCCTCATTAATACTTAGAACTATGTAAACCTCGCAGTTCATTTTAAAAACTCAGAACCGACAGAAAGTGCACTAGTGCAAAAAAGTGTACTAGTGCTTTAAAGTGGCATATCAAAAGTGCATTTGTGCTGTAAATTTTTTGTTTCCATTCAAACTTTTGGAACTCTTAGAGCTTAAAGTACTTAGCTTATGTTCTTATGCTCTTTAAGAACCAGGACCGTTGATTGCTACTCTCAGTTAATGTAAAGTAAATAGTAACTCAGGTAATTTTTAATATAAATTAATTGAAGATTGAAGACTGAAAAGTAATTGAAGAAATAAAGATTAAGTTTAATGTTAGAAATAAGGTAGAGAGGTTGGGTTCAAGCCAGTGATGTTAATATGAGTAAGAGAAAATATTTGTCTTTCTCTTTGAAAGAACCCTGAATGGGTCAGAGCTCAATACTCTGAGGCTTGTTCCCATTTATATAAAAAGAAAGAAATAGAGAGAAAAAAAAGAAAAATAATCATCTTCAGTGTCATTTTGGTATATATTGATGGTTCTATATATTGTATTTAATTGATAGGTAACCATCAGGTTTTTTCTATTTTATTGTCTTATTCTTCACAGCATAAGATCTATATGCTTGTGCTGCAAATTACTGTTTGTCTTGGCCTGGAACCTCTGTGGGTTTTTTTAGCGCCACCAACATTGAGCAAATATCTTCACTTTGTCCACAAATGGATAAATATGATGATGGTTCAGCACCTTCAATCATTGTGAACTGTTGGCTTCTATTAATGTTCTGTCTAATTTTTGCTGGCACATATGTGCAAGGAAAACATTTTGGTCCTGATTCTACAAACCGTTCCTTAGCACGCCTACATTGTAGTCAATCAAATGCTGGGCGCACATTGTAGACTCAGTCCTATAGTTTTGTACAAGCACCTTAAATGTAGGCCAGCATTTTAAAGGCCTACATTTAAGGTATCGGTCTTGTGCCTATAGAGGCACGTAGCGGCACATACTGATGCGTAAGGCAGCTTCCGGCACAAACCACACCTCCACCTGCCTTATGCATTACTATGTACCTCCATAGGTGTGAGACTAGCGCCTTAGAATGGCGCATCTAATTTTTTCAGAAAATGTGCGCTTTGATTGGTCAGGTGGCAGTAGCATGCATACTGCCACCTAAATTTAGCACACTCTATATAGAATCCAGACCTTTGTGCGCGAGTTGCTCAACAGTCTTATACATGTGAAGCATAGCCTGCTTTCATAATTTAAAAAAAGAATCATGCACACCGTTGCTAGGCATGTGCATTTCCTTTCTGACCTGTGTGTGTGCATTTTTGCGCATGGCTTAGAGAGAACACTGACTCCTATCACCTCTGCTGTATTTCATACAAGCCTGCTACTATGTGGCTATCTATCGTCTGAATTTTAGCTGTGGGTTAGGGCCAGTTTGTAAGTCCAGCCCTTTGGATAACCAGCCTCTAGCTTCCTCATGCCATGTTGGTAGTTGTAATGCTCACAGACAGTGTCCAGTGGGCCATGGCAGTGTTCTTATGCACTCATCTAGCTTTTGTGCCACCTTCCTCATTTTACAGCTTTCTCAGTCTTTGCCAGGTTGAACTTGTGGAATCAGGGAGTTACGGGATCTAGGTGTTGTTTTTTTTGTTTTTTTTTTAATTTCTAGACAGATGATATCCAGTTCTTGATTCCTTTGGATAAATCGATGGATGAGGCTTTGCGATGTCTTAACTGCTTCCAGGTTATCAAGGACTGGATGAGACAGAATCAGCTGAAATTGAACGTGGCGAGAAACAGAAGTTCTGTGCATTAGTTGTGAAAGGAATTTGTCATTATTTCCCTCTGGAATATTGTTGGACAATGTGGTTGTCCCAGTGCTTCAGAAATGTAGATATGTTATCATTTAAGCCTCAGATAAAGTTTGTTGTGTCTCATGCTTTTTTTTAAGCTAGGATTGTTGTGCAGATTAAGGGATTACCTGTCTGGATAATTTTTGGACTGTATTGTAATGATGTTGACTCCAGTATTTGATTATTGTAATGCTCTTTACTTGAGATTATCTAAGTGTGAGATGCAAGCTTTACAGCTTACTCAGAATGCTGCTGCATGTATTATCGTTCGGGCCTCGAAATATGAACATATTACACCAATCTTTCAGGATTTACATTGGTTGCCTATCAGTGCCCACATCAAATTCAAGGTCCTGTGTGTAATTTTCAGGTTGTTGAAAGATAATTGTCCACTTGTTTTACGTTCAGTATTGCATACTTATCAGCCAGTATGTGCGTTACAATCCATGGATAGGATGTGCCTGGATGTACCATCTTTGAGTGTTGTGAGATAATTATCAGGGACTCGTAAAACAATGCTATCTGTACAGGGTTCAGTTTGTTGGAATTCATTACCTTTGGAGCTAAGACAGACTTCAACTATTTTACAGTTTAGAAAGAGGTTGAAAACAGTCTTGTTTGAACTCACTTTTGTTAGCTGAAAAGTGATGTTGGTCATTAGTCAGACTCTTGATTTGCAGGAGTGATGTTGAGTTCTGATGTTATCTTAATTGTAATATATAACAGATTTGTGTGTTTTTAATTGTAGAAGGGTATGTTTGTGTATTAGTTGTAGTTGTATGTTACTTGTTTTACCTTATGATTTATGCTGCTGATAGTATGTCATCTGTTTTACTTTTATTATTTTTACTTATTTCAGTTTTATATCCCATCCTACCCAAGAGCTCAGAACGGGTCACATTCACAGTGTTTGGGGTGTAAGGCTGTGCTTGTTATATTATCCGTATAGAACTGGTGGATATGCAGGCTATAAATTTTTTAATAAATTAAAAATAAATAAATCAGCTGACTTCCCAGAAAATCCCTGCTTCTGGAGTTTACCATGCTTGCTGTATCCTGTCTCCAGAAACAGAATGAACTGATTGTGTCACCAAAGCATTTTTCTTAAACCACATTGTAAACATGCATTGAGACTCTAGAACTCAGTGCATAAGTTCCTTTTTTGCCTTCATTCCGTATTGTAGTTCGTCCAGCTGCCTGCATTGGTTTGCAGGTGAAGCTTGTGGCTGCTCGTTCCTGTCATATTCTTCTAGATGCGCATGGTGTTGCTTTTAGGTTGGCTGCTTAGGTTGCCTGCATCCCAGTCTTGGTCCTTTGGGAGGATCAGCTGTGTTTTAGGTGCTGATGCCCTTCTGGGTGGAGAAGGGAGGTTGAGCGCAGTGCCCTCTTGTGGAGGACTGTGGGTAGTTCCATCTCTGGATGATGGGGTGGCTCCATCATGGATTGGGGGGGGATGCTGATCCCTTCTTAAGTGTAGAGCGCAATTTCGTCTTTGGGATTGATTAGTGCCCCATTTTGGCCTGTTTGGCACTCTGCTGTTTCTTTCTCTTGGACTTGGCTGTCATTCTAGGAGTAGAACATGACTTTCTCTTTATTCTCCTGGGTAGCTCCATTAATAGAGATGGGGTGAATCGAGCATCTATAGCCTGCAGGGTAAGGAGGAAGACCATTCTCATGAGTCCCTCCTTACCCCACTACAGCAGCTCATTGGGGGACACCGTAGAGCTGTTGCATCAGAAAGAAGTCCTACCCACCAAACCCCAACCTGATCTTCAGCCCTTTGAAGGACTGATGATCATGTGGGCTCTGCCGAAGGGCCACTTCGTGTTGACCTCGAGCGGATCTCAAACAAGATTTTAAGGTGTGATTGCACAACTGAAACTACCAGTCAGTGAAGTCTCTTTCATAGCTGATAGGACACCATTCCACCACTAGAAATGTCCACTTACCCTAGTCCTGTATGGTTTTGAGTTAGTAAACATGGAAGCCTTAAACCTAAAGTTGCTAACAAGATGACAGATAGAGTATTAAAGCTAGTCCCCATTGTGTACAATAAATCTAACTATCAAACAAGAGAGTTTCAGTGTTCGGTAGTAAATGCTAGATCAATTATAAATAAAACTTGGATCATTTCTGACCTGATTGTAGATCACAACTTAGATTTATTATGCATAATGGAATCCTGGCTGCTACCTACCAACCTATTCGTAATTAATGAGATCTGTCATGTTGGCGTTGTGGCCTTCATGGGCAACAGGACAACTGACAGGGGACGAGGAGCCTTAATTATTTGTAAAGAATCTTGCAAGATTATGAAAATAGAGACCCCTCGTGTAAAATTGTAGAAATATCAGGACTTGCTTCAAAACATCAGAACATCCTACTGTGCTGCTAATCTCCTAATGACAGACTTTGCACAAATTGCTAATATACTACTCAACATTAACCTATCATCCAGTAAAACCTTAGTCCTGGGTAATTTCAACATGCGTGTAGACAAAGCTTATGAAAACACGTACATCTATGATTTTGTGAATGCCGTGCACTCCCTTGGCTGGACATCTTGAGTAACCTTCTTAAGAAGGCGATTAATAAATCATCGGTAGAATGAACATTGCATTCCTCTGATGCCTTTATCTTTAAACACCATGAGATTTTCGAGCACGAGAACAACTCGTATGAATAAGCTCTCCAAAATCCAAATTTCCAAAACCCAAAACTGAAGTTTTTGTTCTCCTTATCAAATCCCAAAGGTTACTCCAACATTCACCAATGTCCCAAGTCCCAAAAGTTCCCAAAACGGAACAAACGATATCCTTTCAAACAGCAGTTCTCTCCAAATGCAAATATATGCAAATTACTATGCAAAGTAGCTCCTCTTCATTCAGAAGTAGAAATCACTTCAACAGATCTAGGTCTCAGAATTAGATCAAGTCCTTAGTACAAGATGGGAGGCTCCTGTCTCCTCCCATGTAGTTTTCCTGACTTACTACCATCACTCGCTGGCAGTTCGTTGGACTTTCACCCTAATAATAACAGGGACCTATCAAGACCTAGCCTTAGACCCAGGTTGACTTTTTCAGAGGGGTTTTTCCCAACGGACATTTCCTGAGGATGCCTCACTTTCCATGACAGAACATACACCCTGTCATAGCGTGTTAGTATCTGCTAACTAACCACTAATGATGCTCATATTTCAATGGGCATTGTTAGTGATTAGTGCCCTTTGTTGAATTCCCCCTTAGTGCTCCATACATTCATAACATTTATTCCAAGTATTGTACATCTTCATTTTATTTTTGCCAGATTTTAATAGCACATTTGTAAGAGGTTGCATGTTTTTGCAGCAGATTTTTTATTTAATGAAAAATAAATATTCAGCATAAGGATGGTCCTTCTAACTAGGGTTTCATATTCTGCAGGAGGCTGGTTTATTTGCATTGTTTGTTTTACCATTCTTGTCTACTATTCAGCCATGCTGGGTAAACAAGGGGTAGGCCTGTGGAAGTGTCATTCCTTCTACCAGTAAGTTCAGAAGCCAGAGACATAGCAGCCCAGGTATCTGAAAGAAACCTGGAGGGGGAAGGAATGAAACAGCTCACATGGCTAGAAGACAGCCAACATAGCCTTAGTGGCGGGGAAAGATGCTGTCCAGGCCTCTGCAGACTTGTGTGGAGGTAAGAAGATTCTGTGGGTGGGTTTGGAGAGGGGGATGTAGCTTGTATGACCAAATAATTTTCAGAGCAACATCAGTAGAGAGGAGGGACATTATCCAGACATTTTAATAGTTGTGGGAAGATTGCCTCTTGCCAACATTTCTCACAGACCTTTTCAACTAGTGTCTGAATTATTTAGCTACTTCCATTCAAAACCAGAAATACAGCCTTATGGTCAGTTACTTGATATTATGGTTGCCAAAAATAGCAAGCCAGGTCATTGCACTATTATGGTATATGAAGTACTGTGTTCCAAAATTTTTGTGTGAGATCTTCATTTTTTAAAAATATAAACATATATTGAACCCTGCACTTTATCAGGCTTTTTAACACATTTGTATTTTTCTTTCTAGATTATACTCCAACCTCCCCTTAATTGGAATTCCTAATTCTTGGACTTCTGGATTTTTGTAAGAACATAGGCTTCCTTTTCCTGAGTAAGAAATCTCCTTGCCATCAGAATGACATCAGAACTGGAGAGCAGCCTAACGTCTATGGATTGGCTTCCTCAGCTCACTGTGAGGGCAGCCATTCAAAAAGCTGATGCTTCTCAGAATGCTCATGGGACAGGTATTTCAAAGAAGAACGCACTTCTTGACCCAAACACAACTCTGGACCAGGAAGAAGTCCAACAGCACAAAGATGGGAAACCACCATACAGTTACGCTAGCCTCATAACATTTGCAATTAATAGCTCACCAAAAAAGAAAATGACTTTGAGTGAGATTTATCAATGGATTTGTGATAACTTTCCATATTATAGAGAGGCTGGCAGTGGCTGGAAGGTAATTAATTTATATATTTCTTGTTTATTACATGGCCTGCATCAAAGATTCCCAACTCTGGTCCTTCAGGATAACCAGAATAGGAAAATTGACATAGGTATTGCACTAAGCATTTTCAAATTATATGCAATTATTATGAAAATCCAGAAAATTAGGCTTATTTGTGGTCATCAAGGATTGTAGTTTAGAATTTATTATCTATAGCAGTGTCTCTCAAACTGTTGTGCCCCAAAGAGATTCCGGGTGTGCCATGAGAGGTTCTAGAATTTTACTTTGTTTTTAAAAATTCCTTTCATAAGTATACACTAGAATAGACGACATGTGCGTCACTTACGCAAGAGTCTGTCAATGTTATGAGCGTCTCTGTGCGTAAGGATACAACCGCCCAGACAAGCATCATTCTTTGACGTGATTGGTCCTTGAAAACTAACGGCAAGTAATTTTAGTTTTGTTATTATTTATTAAGCAGTAGTTACCTAACTTGAGCAACAAAGCATTTAAGGCTTTGTTACTGTTTGGATCTTCTTATCTTTGAGAACTTGCATTTTCAGCTCTGACAGAAATTAAATTGAAAAAAAGAGAACAACTGCAGATGGTGGATGATGAAATGTGTGTTTGATTGTTGACTATCGAGCCATGTTTTGAGTTAATTTGCCCACAAAATCATATACATCAATCACATTGATTAGCAATTCTGTTCTGTCTACTTTAGTTTCACCATTGTTACAATTACCCATACATAGCTTAAAGAACTGTAAATAAACAACTCTTAAATTTACCCTCTCCTTTACAAAACAGCACTAGCATTTTTAGCGCCAGCCGCAGCAGTAAAAACTCTGATGCTCATAGTGAGCGTCGGAGTTCTTACTGCCGCGGTCAATGGTAAAAATGCTAGCGTGGCTGTATAAAGGAGGGGGGTTAATTTTTTGTTGGTTTTGCAATTTTATAATTTCAATTATGTGTCACGAAAAACATTTGCTTTGTTTAGTGTGCCAGAGCTAAAATAGTTTGAGAGACACTGATCTATAGCATTGGAAACTTTGTTAAAAACAAGCCCCCAAAGAACCCTTTAAGAATACTTGGGCGAGCCTGAAGAGATGAGTCCTTTCTATCAAAGGACCTTAAAATTCTCACCAGGAACTCCCAAACCTCCTGAAGTCTTTATTTCTTGGATGTTGTTCATTTCACCTGGGTTTTGTTTGTCTGGAAACAATCCTCTCTTCTATGCAAATTCCCTTCTATGGAATTATGGTCCCAGTTTCTAGACCTAGGCAGTCTTGCGATAGTGATTTATCATAGCGGAGGCCTATTTCCCTGGATTCCTGGTGATAGGATGCACACCCTGTCATAACCAAGGACCTAATAAGCACACATTAGAATATTCAAATAACATATAGATAGTAATGCTTTTCTACAATACAGCTAGCTGAGGGACCAAAACTTCACCAGTTTCTGAACTTAAAGAAAAATAGACTCATACCAGTCCTTGCCCAGCAATTTATCCCACCACATTGGTTCTATGAAACAGTATTCTCTTCCTAGCCTACTGTAAACATAATAACCTATTGGAAGAAGTCTGAAGCAACTTTTTTGAGTTGAATAATGAAGATTGCAACTTGTAGCCAGTGCAGATGTTGAAGAATGGGGGGGAAACATGATTTCTCAAGCCCAATCCTCCAATAATCGTGCTGCTGTGTTCTGCAGTATTGGGAGCTGAGCTAGTAGTGATTTCTTAGATAAGCCCACAAAAAGTACATTGCCATAATCTAAGTTCAATAATACAAAGGATGGGGCTAAAAGTCAAAGCATATCTATATCCAAGAGGTCATAACTGATGAGGCATGCAAAGATGACTTAAAAAAGCACAAAGAAAACCCCTAATGTTAAAATGTGCACATCAACCCCTGGATTCTATATATGGTGCTAAAAATTGTACATACTATTTCAGTAATGAGTCAAATGGTGCCGATAATTGGGTGCCAAACTCAGTTATGGTGCTGATTAGCAATAATTAGAATTTACGTGTGCATCTTGCTTACATAAATTCTTACGTGTGGCCATAGAAAGAGCATGGGCAGGTCATGAGCATTCCAAGATTTTGTGAACAGTGTTACAGCATATGGCAGATCCATGCCTAATCCCAGCACTCCACACTATTCTGTAAATGGTGCCCAACTTGGAGCGCTGTTATAGAATAGTGCTTGGTGACATTTTTTTCAGTGTCATAGAATTCAGCCCCAAATGTTAGATGCCTGTCTACCATGCTCTCAAATTGCAGAGAGATTGCTTTTCACCTGCATTTGATCAGCCATCTCTCCCTCCTCAACCAGAGCACTTCAGATTTCTCATTATTCAGAATTGATTCTCTTTCCTTCAATTGCATGGTCATACATTCCAAGCCTAGATTCAGTCGTTCTAAGTGATCTCTAATATGGCTACAACAGGGAACAATATTTGGGCATCTTTTGCAAAAGCATGATGATATTAAAACCCCAAATTATCCAGCACATTACACAGAGGACATAAAAAATATTGAACAACAAAGGAGAGAGAGAGCTGATCCCTATGGTACCCCACAATATGAAGCCCACTCGGCAGAAACACTGTAACCCAAAACCACTGTTGCTTCTTAACCTCCAAAAATTAATTACACCCCACAACTGTTCATTGAGTAGATATCTGGATGACTGAGAATGAGGATTGCTAGGTAACTCCTTTCTGCAATGGTGGTAGATCTCATGTGTCACGTAGATAAGAGTATAGTCTGTGCCAAGGAAGAACTGACTGCCTTGGGCACCAGTGACCTACCAAAGTATGTGAGAAAGGATTTCAAAGCCAAATTGAGTTATTTGGGTAGCAAGTTGAAATCCTAAACTTCTAGGGTAGCATTATCTGAAATGCTTCCAATTCTACAAGCAGAATACAGGAAGCAAGTAGAGCTTCAGAGTCTGAATACATGGATGAGACAATAGTGCAGGGAGGAAGAATTTAGATTTGCTAGGAACTGAACGACAAAATATATCACCTTTTAAACTAGAAATTGGTGGTAAACTGACTCACTCAGGAGCACATGGTTTGGAGTAAGGTAGTGAGAGATACTAGACATTAGACAAAGTTGACATTAAAATATTTCTGATTCATGTTTATTACATTTGCTTATCCGCTTAGGGGGAAAAAACCCCACCCATACAAGCGGCTACAATATAAACATGAAAGAAAGAAAGGAACTCTGTACATTAAAAGAGCAGTAAACTTTACAAGTTTGAATCCCAATACTCCCAGACCACCATATCAACCATCCCCACAGAACCTAGCATCAAGAAAGAGTTCATAAATAAATGAGCTTCAAGCTGTCTTTTAAACATTGGTATAGATTGCAACCCCTTAGGCAGCTGGTTCCAAAACGAAGGGCCCGCCACTGTCCATAGTGTACTTCAAAATGTAGCAGCAACAACTTGATGGACCGATGGTACTTGTAACAACCGCAGAGCTGCTGTTGGCACCTAAGGCTGAATATAACAAGGTGAAAATGCTAGAAAGGAGCCTAAACAAGCCTGAAATACCAAAATCAATATTTTATACTTGACCTGAAACTTAACTGGCAACCATTGCACTTGCTTGAAAAAGAGGTCACAAGATCAATTTCAACCACCTAAAAGCAACTTCAATACAGAGATTATGTTAAAAGCTAAAATAGCCTGGATAAATGATTCTAGATTACCTCTTTGAACTACTACACAGGTTATAAACACAAGTAAGGAGTGTGCTTAAAGTTGTCTTTATGTGAATGCTAGATATCTAAAAAAATGAAATGGGAGAGTTAAAATGTATGGAATAAATGAAGAACTAGAGCTACCTGTTACCTCAAAACCTAGTGGAAGGAAGAAAACCAATGGGACACTATTCCAGGGTATAAATTATATTGCAGTGATAGTGTGGATCAAATTGATGGGGAGAATGACTCAGAATGAAAGAGCATAAAAGTTTTGCAGGAAACAAATAACATTATGGAATCTTTATGAAATTCCATATGTGAATGGCAGGAGCATAGTGGTGGGATTATTCTACCATCTATCTGATGCAGGGTTCTACATTAGAAATATTTCTTCACACAATGTGTAACTAAACTCTGGAATTTTTTCTTGGATAATGTGATGAAATCAGGTTAGCAGGGTTTAAACAAGGTTTGGACAGTTTCCTAAAAGAGAAGTCCATAGGCCATTATTGATATGGCTTGGGAAAATCCACTGCTTATTCCTAGGATAAGCAGCATAAAATCAGTTTTACCACTTGGGAACTTGCTAGGTACTTGGGACCTGGGTTGGCCACTGTTGGAAACAGGATTCTGGGCTTGATAGAAGATTTCAATTATCCCAATATTGATTGGGTAAATACTAAATAAAATTTACTAGGGATACATTTTTTTTTCTAAATGTCATAAGTGATTTCTTTCGTGGGGAGGTTGGTTCTGGAATTGTCAGAAGGGAAACTGCATTAGATCTAGTCCTTACTGATATACAGGATGTATTGCAAGGGGTAATTGTAGTGGATTCACACTGTGATCAGATATTTCATAACTGGAAGGAAGATGCTAAACATCCCCACCCCAGCCCCAGCTGTAGTAGTTAATTTTAAAAAGGAGAGACTAGGATAAAATGAGGAAAATAGAAAAAAAAAAAAAGTAAAAGAAATGGTTGCTATGGTTGAAAGTTTTCATTAGCATAGACATTGTTTAAAAACACTATTTTGGAAGCCTAGATAAAATATTTTCCAGGCAATGAATGAGATTTAATGGCAAGGTGGCAATGAAATCCAAAAGGGCATCTTTCAGAAAGTGTTAAGCAGACCCTAATGAAAGAAATAGGGATGAGCAAGTTAGATATGACATCCCAACAAAAGTGAGAACAATTCAGTATAATGTAAGGATGACACAGAGAAAAATAATAAAAATATAAAGTAATTATTGACGAACCAAAAATTTATTTTAAAAAAACCAAACCTCACCAACATAAAAAATAGGTCACAATGTACAGTAGTGAATAATAGGACTCAACACATTCTGTGTTTTGGCGTGTGTAGCCTTCTTCAGGAGTCAATGTTTCCACTAGGTTGCTCTATATGGCAAATGAATTTGTGACAGTAACAGCTTTTTTTAATCACCAGAAAGTAGAAGCACAGAAATTCAGCATAAAGAAGTGCTACTGTCAGAAATTCATTTGCTGTATAGAGCAACGTAGTAGAAACGTGGACTCCTGAGGATGGCCATATTGTATATGCCAAAACATGGAGTGTTCTCTCAGGCAGTGGATATAGGATTAAGATAAGTTTTTGTGTTATTATTTTTGAATAGTGCAAAGTTTGATTTTCTCACTTGTGGGATTCTGGACAGAAATGTTTGGGGTTTGACTTTTTCTAGATTGACATTTATAGTAAAATAGTCACACTAAGGGCTCCTTTTACTAAGGTGCACTAGCGTTTTTAGCGCATGCAGGATTTTAGTGCGCGCCAAACCCACGCTACACTTCTAGAACTAACGCCAGCTCAATGCTGGTGCTAAGGTCTAGTGCGCGCAGCAATTTACCGTGTGCTATTCCATGCATTAAGGCCCTAACACACCTTTGTAAAAGGAGCCCAAAGTTTATATTAATATCATGGTTCATTGGTTTATAATGTTGACAAGTTTCCAAGTTTATTTACAATTTGATATACCGACCATCAAACAAATAGCTGGACGGTTTACAATTCCTAAAATTAGAGTTTAAAAAATGCAATAATAGAAATAAAATAAAAAAATAGGGGAACATAAAAACAAGACAAAGATATGGACAGAGTAGGTACGATAGGCACTGAGGGAGGAAAAGATTTAAAATTACATCAAAGTCAAAATAAAAGGGAGGGAGGGAGAGAACAAAAAGGAGAGGGGAGGGAGGTCGCTTCATAAAAGCAGTTGTTTTGAGCAATTAAAAAATGGAAGAAAAAGGATCTTATCTGGAATTTTGGTATGTATCATGAAATAAAAAAGTTTTTAGCTTGGTTTTGAATTTATCGAGTAAGTTTTCCGATCGAAGATGAGATGGGATTGCATTCCAGAGGGAGGGGGCTGTGACAGAAAAGATAAAGTTTCAAGTGTAGAAAAGATCTTTGAGAGACGGAACAATCAGTAGGTTAAGATCAGCGGATCTCAGAGCCCGGGGAGAAGCATAAGGAATGAGATACTTATCAAGAAAAAATGGGGAGTGGGTGAGTTTAATCTTAAAAACCAAGAGGAGAATTTTGTAAGTAATACATTGCGAGACTGGAAGTCAGTGTGCCTCATGTAGCAATGGGGTGATGTGATCGTATTTTTTTGCATTATGAATAAGTTTAATGGTGGTATTTTGAATCAGCTGCAGTCAGCGTATTTCTTTTTGCGTGATTCTGTGGTATAAGGAATTGCAGTAATCTATGTGGGAGATAATCAGAGAGTGAACTAGGGTTTGAATAGAGGATATAGAACAAATTAGTCGGAGTTTATAGAAGCATTTTTGGGTAACTGCACTGATCTGATCATGAAAGATGAGGTCTTTTATCTAGGATGATTCCTAATAATTTTACTTTAGGGTCTATTGGAATTTGTTTAGCATCAATGCAACTAGGTCCTTTTAAAGGCTCTTTGTTTTTTGCTGGAAAGAGTATACCACAGCATTTGTCAAGATTGAGAGATAAATGGTTAGATCGAAGACAGTGACTGATTTTGTCAAATTTGATATTGATTTCATGGATATTACTTGTGTCTGAAGGGTTGATAGGGTACAAAAGTTGGATATCATCGGCATATGCAAAAGTACTAAATCCTATAGATTGAGCTAAGGTTAGAAGTGGAGCAAGAAAGATATTGAAAAGCAGAGGTAAATGATGTAAATTGTGCTGTCTGGTGGTTTACCCAGTTTTGGGAGGCCAATATAAGACACGGGTGAAAACGATTATTGTATTAGACCCCCCCTATACTGAACTTCCTCTCCAATTATAACTCCTAAAAGACTTTCTTTTGAAATTTGATATGCTGAAGATCTTTTGTGGTTGGACTCGTATCTAAATAAATTCATGTAAACTGTTCTGAGTTCCCCTGGGAGAATGGAACAGAAAATTGAATAATTTATAGAGTTGTACCTCCCCTATCATTGTTGAGGGTTTTCTTTGACTAGATTCTTAAAAGAGCATCTGAAGTCTGGGGTACTGCGCAGAGTGATTGCAGATTCAAATTAAATAGCGCCAAAAAATGCCATCTTCAAAAGATAGAACTCAGAAACTGTCTCTGCCCATTTCATGTGCATTGCATGATCTATAAAATAAGAAGTAAACCAAGAATGCGCTGTGTCTTTCAGACCAAAACTCTATAGACAATGTTAGCATAATCTCATGGTCTACTACTGTATCAAATGTAGTCAAGTTCAATGTGACAAAACAAAAACAACTTGTTAACCAAGCCCAAACAAATCTCATCCAAGGAGGAAGCCAACAAAGTTTCAATACTACTGTATGTGCTCTCTTAAATACATACTGTTCAACACATTTCCCATTTCTACAATATCAGTCATCTCTGATATCTTCTCAATCATTCTTGAAATACTAAGAAAAATAGAAATTTTCCTATAATTCACAAGTATCGCAAAATCTAATGAATCTTTTTTACAACAGTGTCTGAGCTTCAAAGATCTTGGAGCAATCCTCTCTTTCAGTGACAAATTGACAGAAGTTGTTAGTGCACAGTCCTCAATACTACTGAAGAACAATGATCTTTAAGAGAACTTGTGGGCATCATTGATTTCAAAAGCAAAATTACCTCAGATTCACTAACTTCAGAAAAATTCTCAAATAAACCACTTATCTCAACATGCATCAACTTTTATTCTTAACCTTAGGGTTTTCCCCAAACATGTCACTTCTTGAGCCTGCAAAGAATCCACCAAATTTATTAACTTATAGAATGGTTTCCTGACACGTTTATAAACAGCAAACAGTACAAGTTGTGAAAATATGAAAACACTTTTAGTTCTCAAGTTGTATATGTAATTTTAAAAAAAAAATTTCCAAAGGGATATGTTGAAAGGAATGATGCAAATTTCTTATATAGGAGCCCTTGCCACTAATTTGTTATTGGGACGCTTTTACCAGCATTATTCCTTTTATTGAAAACTTAATTGCCATAAAATAATTTAACAAGTGGCTCTCATTAGCCTGCAGAAGCTTTCACCAGAACATTATTACGAGGGATCTTCAAAATGTTTCCTCAGTTTTATTTTTTTAAACACTATTTGTTAAATATCTCAAAAGCAAATTATATCGCTTTTCCACATAATCACCCTGTTTTGCAATATATTTTTCCCAGCGTCCTACTAACACGCCCTCTTACCACTGCTCCCACCCTAACCATTTCCCGCAAAAATGTGAAAGTGTAGAAACATTTTGAAGAACCCTCGTAGATGTATAAAGCTCTGTATAGACACTTTTTTTTTTCTCACAGATTTGTCCGTTTAGACAGATTTTGGGCCCTTTTTACAAAGCTGCCATAGGGTTTCTCCTGCAGTAAATGAACTGAAGGCCATTCAGTTCCTGTGGGCTTCAGTGCATTTGCTGCAGGAAAATTGCTACCACAGCTTTGTAAAAGGGGCCCTTTGTTTGGTGGAGCTGAAATGCATATTTACACTTTAAATACCTTATCACATTATAAAATAAATAATAGACACACAATTTGAAAAAGAGGATGAAGAAAAAATCTTATATTTTAAAAATGTTCCTGTTGAGCTTACATTTTCTGAAAATTCTTACATCCTTGGGAGGACCATCAAGAAGCCCACTTAACCGTTGTAATATGACAAGGACAGGCTCATCAGTTAAGACTAACCAAAGGAAAACTTGTCATTTCAGCGAGTTATGAATTCAACACAAACATACATTTCAGAGGAGACTTCTTTTTTTTCCCTGCATTTTATTTGCTGCGGGTTATTTGTCTCAGTTAACCTAATGTAAATAAAAGAAAGCTGAACTAATTATCTTTTTTCAGTTGGGTATTAGAGGCATAAGGATGCTGATTTGTCAGCGTTGTACAGGCAGTCAAGTAATATATTATTGGACTTGAATTCATGCCACAGGGTTTAAACCAGTCAACTACTCTTCCAAAGTGATCATTTATTAGTAAATGATCCAACTGGATAAAATAGGCACTATGGTAAACAATCTATGTATGTTATTGTATGGTATTATGGTAGCACTTTTGAATCCTTTGTGCATCTGGCTAGGGAATTGGAAATTTATATCTGACCATTATCCATCTTTATATGCTCAAGTCCTATTTCTTTCAATGGATTGTAAATGTTTGTTTCTCTAATTTTTGGATATTCTTGTACTTTCATTGCTAAATGCTTTATAAACGCATGCATTCTTATTTTTATTTTCTAATTTTAGAATTCCATACGACACAATCTGTCACTGAATAAATGTTTTCTTAAAGTGCCTCGATCCAAGGATGATCCTGGGAAGGTATTTTTTATTTTTATTATTTTTTTAATGGGCATCATAAGATTTTATATGCTTAAATGAACCATTCATCTTTGTTTGGGTACTTTGAGACAATTGTATCACTGGACTGAGTCCTACTCATGCTCTGGCCATTCTCCTGTTATGCTTACACCTACCTGTAAAGTACATGCCAAATAAGAAATGTGCATATTTACAGAATAGCGCTTAGGTGGAATTTTGGCATTTAGGTGTATATGTGCCATTATTCTAATAATTTATGTGTGTAATCAGCGCATGCTCCATAGAATTTCCCTTAACTCTATGAATCTGATAGATGAATGGGGGAGTCTCTGTTTATAAAGATAGTTTATATAGTTTATAAAGATAGTTTATAGTTTAGGTGGCAGAAGTCAAAAAATTATTGATTAATGTGTGGTGGTGTTTGTTTTTTTAACTTAGAAGAACATTAACAGTACCACAAACACTTTTCATGACACTGATATTTGGTTCATATTCCATATGTCATTTTTGGACATAGCTGGTATTAATCATTTTGAATGTATGTGCATAATTCATGCAGGATGTGTATTATTCACTGGGAACATATTTTGAAATGTTATGTAGTATATGGGCATTTTCATGCATATAGGACAGTATATGTTCTTTCGTATTCTACTAGACTAGTCCAAACCTATGGGTTATGTCCTCTTACTAGCAGATGGAGACGGATACTCTGAAAATTCCAGTGACATCACTGATGTAAAAAAAATAGTGCAGCTAGGAATCTTGCAGTATTTCTCTACTTTCAGCAAATGCTATAATGGATTGGGATAGCAGGAAATTTATTTTGTTTTCTACTGTGACTGACTCCCCAAGCCTTAGGCTGAAGCCTTCATCCCTGTGTTCATACCTCTCATGGTCTGGTTGATGGGTATTTTCGTCCTCTACAGCTGGGAACTTTGGTCTATGGACATCTTCTCTGTAGGACCCGGAAGGGTCCATACAGGTAGAGCAAACCCTCCTCCAGCCCAGAGACCTTTACTGAAAAATTAAAAATTTCCCTCAAGTGGCTTGGCTGGCAGATACTTCTTCCTCTTGAAGAAGTTAAGCTAAAAGAATAATAATATAGTACAATCTCAATTAACTGGGTTTCGGTTAACCGGCAATTTTAACCAACCAGCAAAAAAATTGCTGGGAAAAAAAGTCCCCCAAAGCACTAGCGGCAGCCATCCTGAGCTGCAAACCCCCATCCCTCCCTCAAGCCTCAAAGAATTAAAAACGGTGGAAGTCCTGAGCTGCAAGTCCCACCTCTCTCCTGACCCTAACCACCATTGTGGCAGCAGTCCTGAGCCGCAAATCCCCCTCCCTTCTTCAAGCCCCAAAGCAGCTGAGATGAGAACCCCCCTCCCTCCCACCCCGAATAACCAGCATGGCAGCAGTGCTTGAGCGACAAAGCTCCCCTCCCTCCCTTAAGGCTCAAAGCAGCAGAGGCAGACAGTGGTCCTGACCTCGTACCTGCCTCACTCTCTCCCTTCCTTACCCGAAGTCGGTCAGCAGGAGGCAGCGCTCAAAACAAGTTGTTTGCGGCCAGCCCCAGCAGGGCCTTTCCTCTGATGCATCATCGTGTTGGAGGAAAGGCCCTGCCAAGGCTGGCTGCAAAGCAGCCTGTTTCGAGTGCTGCCTCCTGCTGACTGGCTTTGGGTAAATTAAATAGCACCGGTCCCAATTCAGACCCCTGCAGCACTCTACTGTTTACTCTCCTCCATTGAGAAAAATTACCATTTAACTCTACCCTCTGTTTTCTGTCAGATAACCAATTCCTAATCCACAACTGAACTTTGCCACCTATCCCATGACTTTTTAATTTTCTCAGGTGCCTCTCATGAGGAACTTTATCAAAAGCTTTCTGAAAATCTAGATACACTACATCAGATGGATAAAGACCATATGACCTATTTAGTCTATCCAACCATGCCATCCACTACCCTCTCTTAGAAATCTAACTTACTTGTCCCAAGTTGTCTTGAATTCAGATACACTCTTTATTACCACCACTTCCACTGGGAGGCAGTTCCAAGCTTTCATTACTCTTTCTGTGAAGAAGTATTTCTGAGGTTACTTCTGAATCCATCATCTTTCACCTTCATCCTATGCCCCCTCATTCCAAAGTTTCCTCTGAATTAAAAGAGACTTGCCTCGTGCATTTATGCTATGTAGATATTTAAATGTCTCTGTCATACCACCCCTCTCCTGCCTTTCCTCCAAAGTATACAAATTGAGATCTTTAAATCTTAAGGATCCTTTATATCTATCCCAAGCATCTTTGACCTCGAGCACTGTTTTTGCCTCCACCATCTGTACCACCTCTCTATAAAAAATTATTCTTCCTAGGACAAGCAGGCAGCACATTCTCACATGTGGGTGACGTCATCCATGGAGCCCAGTACGGACAGTATTAAAGTGTACTGTCACTTTAAAAAAATTTTCAAAGTCTTCAGACTGCTCTTACTGTGCATGCACTGGTGTCTTCCCAACCAACTTTGGCTCTCTGGACCATCAGTTCTTAGTTTTCCTTGGCGATAAGAAGCTGTGTTTCTTGGAGTCTCTCTAAGCGCATTAAACTTTCCAATTTTTTTGCCTTCCTGTTTCATTTTTTCTTCAAAATTTGGATTTTTATTATATTTTCTTCGTTAGGTTTAAAAATTTGTGATTTTTAACCAACCTTTTGTTTGGGGCCTTCACGCTTCTCTCAGCCTGTTTTCAGGTCAGGAGCATCGAGCCATTTTCGGATTAACATTCACTCGACCTCCCTGGACCATTGAGTCCTTTAACCTCATTTCAGTAGTGTTTCCTTCCATGTCCAAGGTTCCAAGTAGCTTTTGGCAACTGACCTGCATAGTTGGTGTGTACAGTGCCTAAGTCCGGGACACCCTGATATTTCTTGTACCCTTTGTTCCAAACTTCAGAAGTGGATGCTAAAAGCCAGAAAAACTTTTCGGGATACCGGGAACATCTATCATATCTGCTGACTCAGATGCATTCTCATCAACCACTATCAACATCAAGAGCATCGATGCCTCCAGCAACTGCTACTTCTGTTTACCTAAAGGAGTTCATACTTTGGCTATTGATTCCTACTAACCACAAATCTGCAGAAGGTGTCACTTTAAGATCCTGAACTTCTCCCCTTCTGCAGTGGAGAACAGCTCCCTCTTAATTTTTTTTCTCCTGCAAGCAAACTCAGAAGGTGTTTTTCTGATTTGCTCTGCTTCTTTTTGTTATTTTCAAGGTTTTTTCCTTAGGTTTTGTGAGTTTCTTCGTGGCTTCGAAGTTCCCTTCTTGGGCTTACTGCACTGGGGAAAGGACACAGTCCTGCTTGGATAGACTGTTGCTCCCAGATCAATCTCTTCGGAGTGCATGTGGAGCCAGCCTGCTTGGTGTTCCTTAGGAACTCGGGGTATGTTCCCCTGGGAGCTGCTCGCCTGCTGATTCATCAGGGGCTTGAGTGCAGGGTGTGGGGCCCCTGAATATGAATCCCCTGTGTATCCCTGCATAGTGGAAGAGAAAGGTACAGATAAAAGCAATTTGAGGAACAGAGTTCTCGGGGAGGTGTATAAGGAGAGACGAATGAAGAGAGCCTAAGGGGCTACAGAATGAACACACTTGTAAGTTAGTAATAGTATTTTGAACTGTATGTGAAGGCAGATAGGGAACCAGTGAAGTAATTTGAGGAGGTGGGTGTAGTGAGGTTGGCAGAAGATGTTGTACAGCAGAGATTTTTTGTACAGATTTCTAGTGGGAAAGGCGGTTTAATGTGAGGTTACAAGCGTGTTGACAAGGGTCCGGGAAGCATGCTCAGGAAGGGACGAATTTTGGTGCTTGAAAGTGGCATTTGCAGCCTCTAGACAAATGGATGCAGGGAGTCAGTGGTGACATTTAGGCCCAAATTCTGTAACCAGCACCTAAAGTTAGGCACCTATTTCGGAGGTGCCCACCTAGATAGGCGCCTATCTAAATTGAACAACAAGCTCAATTAAGCTTTTTAATCAGCACTGATTAAAACATAGGCGCCTATCAAAGCGCGATTCTGTAACAAGGCGCCTCTAAAAATTTAGGCGGCCTTCAAAAAAACAGGCGCTATGCATGTTAGGCCTAGGTGTGACTATGTGTTAGGCGCCTTCTTACAGAATCACTGCTTTTAAGCGTGCTTTAGCGCTCGCATGGGCGTCTAACTTCTAGTTGTGCCTAGAGCTGGCCTATTTACTGGGCTCCTTCAAAATAGATGCTGTTCAGCGTGATTCACTAAACAGCACCCGATTTTACTTGAATCACGCTGACCAGTGCCTATATCGGCGCCTGACTTTTGGCCGCTTCTTATAGAATTTGCCTCTTAGTGGATGGATCCAGGGCAATGCTTACTGGGTTCTGTAGGGACCCATAATTAGTGGGCCTTAGTCAAATACTGTCATTGCACTAGTTGAACAAGGTGGGGATAAAAGGTATAAAATAAGTCAGAGCATCCCAAACTGTGGGTTAAGACTCCAAATGGAGTCACATTTAGGTGGGTTCTCCATAGGTACATCATTATTCTATACTTCCAGGGGGTCACAGAATTTTATTTGGCTGCAAACATAGGATCATGGCCACAAAAAGATTGGGAAGGCCTGAAATAGGCTAACAATTTTGAATAGTGGTAAATGAAAAGCTTATGGTACTTTAGATCGATAGAAGCTGATTCTGATTAAGCTATAAGTCCAGAGATGCAGTAGAAAATCTGTGAGTTAAAATAACTCCCTCCCCTATCACTAAATAAATAAAAATCAACAAAAATTCATGGTGATGTAGCACTAATAAGGCTGGTTTAAGTTGAGTGGGAAGCCTATAGCAACATGACAACCTGCCAGAAAATAAAATAAATGCCTAATAGTGATCATTCTAAATGAGATAGCTGTTTCACCAAACTGTCTTCAACTTCAACCTCTACTGCTCCTACAAGAAATCCCGCAGAATTCAGCTGTTCGCCTTCCCTTCGCTAAAGCTGTGTCACCTCAAAAGATTCCTAGACAAAACTTTTGCCTTCCAAGCAGCCAAGCTGAACCCATGGCTAGCCCAAATGATACTGGAGGCCCCCACCTACCTCGGCTTTAGAAAACTACTCAAAACCCACCTATTCAGCAAATAAGACCCCTAACCGCCCCCTTCCGGTAATCACCTGACCTTTGCCCGACTCAGCTCCTCCTTCTTGATCACTTCTTTCCCCCCTCTCTTCTACCCTCCTCCTTCTTCATCTGCCAATTCTTCATCGGCTAATTATGTTTTAAACCTGATATATTGTTGTAAATCTGTATGTCAATGCGGATCCTAACCTAATTGATGTAAACCGCCTAGAACTCGTTGGGTATGGCGGTATATAAGAATAAAATTATTATTATTACTGTTGTTTTAGTACATTGAATCTGAAAATATTTGGCTGTTTAGAGATTTTGTTAGAATAATAAAGCAAATCAGTATTATAAAAAGAATTGTTTAGCTGTAATTTTTGTCTTATGTCTAGGGATCTTATTGGGCAATAGACACAAATCCAAAGGAGGACGCACTGCCAACTCGGCCAAAGAAGAGGCCACGGTCTGGAGAACGGGTGAGACTCATTTAAATTAATTAGGGAGTTTGGGGCTCATGGGTGGGTGTGTAGGGTTTTTGGGGGGGGGCTTTTAACTGGATTCCTAGATTATAGGCAGAATATAAATACTGAAAATAAATAAAATGAACTGCTCCATGTCCAACATATGAGTTGTAGCTCTCTTCTATGACCTAAGCACGCCCGATTCTCTAACCGACGTCCATGTTACAGATGCCGGTTAGAGAATTAGATTGTAAGTACATGCGGCAGCAGAGCTTTTCGGGCAAGGGTTCTCCCTGTTGCGATATGTTTAGCGGCCGTGACTGCCCCACCCTCCCCCGAACGATCGCAGCAGGAGGGTTGCCAAATCCCTTCTGCCAGAAACCCCCCCCCCCCATCCACCCCCTAGATTGCAGCAGGAGGGATGACCAATCCTTCTTGCCGAACCCTCCATAGATCGCGAGATTCCCCCAAGATTCCAGTTGGCCCAGATGCCTAAGGCCCCTCCTATGAGCGGGGCCTTAGGCACCTGGGCCAATCAGGCCTTAAGCCTGGTCCATCCCCGCCTCATTCAGACGGAGGCGGGCCTGCCGGACAGAGGGAAGACCCTTCTGGCTGGCCTTCCTAAAAGATTAGAAGGGGTTTGGGTGGGGGGTGGATGTGCAATCTATGGGGGGGAGGTGGGGTGGGTTCCGGCAGGAGGGATTGCGCATCCCTCCTGCTGCGATCTACGGGAGGATTTTTTTTTTGGGGGGACGGCTGCGTGATGTAAGGGAGAGAGGTGGAGTGGGTTCTGGCAGGAGGGATTCGGCAACCCTCCTGCCGCGATCAATGGTGGAGGGTGGGTTCCAACAGGAGAGATTGGGCATCCCTCCTGCCAGCGATCTACCAGGGAGATGTGTTCTGGCAACTGGGATTGGGCAGCCCTCCTGCCGCAATCTACGGAGGTGGGGGGGGTTCCTTCAGGAGGGATTGGGCATCTCTCCTGCCTTGATCTATTGGGGGGTTCCAGCAGGAGGGATTGGGCATCCCTCTTGCAGGCGATCGTTCAGGCGGGACAAGCAGCTGCTAAAGTTATCGCAGCAGGGAGATCCCTTGCCGCGATAAGCTTAGCAGCCGCATCGACTACAATGTAGACCAGCATTTTGCTGGCTTACATTGTACGCGTCTCCTGCTTGCCTAGGGAGATGCATATGGCCAACTAGGTCAGCCTAAGGCTACTTCCGGGGGAAACCATGTTTAGCCTTAGGCGAGCTTAGGTGGGCTTGCGCGCCTTTCTAGGCTCCCGAAGGTGCTTCCAATGTAGGTGGCCTGCCTCGGGAGTATTTTTTTAAAAAAATGTGCATCCCGATTGGCTGGTCAGCGGTAGGACGCCAACCCTGCCTACAATTGGGACGCCGTTTATAGAATCCGGGCCTTAGTGTCCAACACTTAAGATTCCTACTCAATCGGTAGTATTTGTTTTTAGAGAGCAGTTTTTAGATTAATGGTAAGAATCGCAATATAAGAGAATGGAACACAACTTGCTAGGAAAGGAAAACAGTAAATTAGTTTTACAATGCATGTATCAGAGGTTCTATTTAAATCTAGATTCTGGACTTCAGTTTTTTACATAGTTAAAATGATTCCTGTTGTATCTGACATTGGGTTCACTTTGTCATGGGATACTATGACTTCCTGAATCTCTTCCCACCATATGATTTGCTTTTTTTCCTCCCAATCTTTTGCATCAGCATAATCTTCCTATCCCTCTCACCTCTTAGGATGTCCTCAAACTAGCAAAAGTAATGCTCCTTACCTTCTGATGCTACCAGTGCTGACTTACCTTTGAATTCAGAGCCATGTGTGTGCCCTGAAGTATCATGAGATCCACCGTTCTGACTTCAGAAAAAGGCAGCAACAAGTAAGGGGCAATGCTAGAGCCCAAGCAATGTAATTTTCAAAATGGCCATCACCAGGTTAGGAGCACCTGAGGATCACTCCTGGACTACCAGAGCTTTAAAGATGAACTTCAGATACTAGGCACAGTCTAATCAGGTGTGGGGGAAGGAATTCATTTCCACCCCCCATAAAGCTAGGCATTCCCATTGATTTGGTCCCTGAAAAGAATCAGCTCATGCAACAGTGTCAACTGTACCTCTCAGGGATATGGTAAAAGGCTTAATGTGAATTCTTTTAACCATTTTACGTAAAAGCTATTTTTCATGCATTATTGTGTAATATAACTCCTTCATTTTGGTTCATGTTGTATTTGATTTCTATTCCTACATAAAAAGGTGCATTAACAATTTAACACAAGCTATCAGTAGTTAGCGTGTATTAATTGCTCAATACTGCATATTAACACAGTACTGTAAAAAAAAGTTTCATTGATTTTTAGTTTATCAGAGGACACGCAGGCAGTTTATTCTCACATGTGAGTGATGTCATCCATGGAACCCTGACATGAACAATCAAAAAGTATACTGTCATTTTAAATCTTTAGGACCACCTGTACCGTACTTTTGTTAGTGCCTTCCTACCTGATGTTGGCTTGCAGGACCATCAGTTCTCGGTTTTCTGTGGAGCTGAGAAGTTCGCTCTTAGAGTTTCTCTAAGTGCATTAAACTTAATAGTTTTTTTTGTGCCTTCCAATTTTGTTATTCTCTTCCATTTAGTCATATTTCTCTATTTAATTTCTTGTTCTTTCATTTTGTTTAAAAATTCTTGATATTTATCGAATTTAATTTTTGGGCCTTCGGGCTCTTGTTAGCCTGTTTTCAGGCCAGGAGAATTAATGTTTTGTTGGGTTACTAACTACTCGACCTTCCCAGACCTTAGAGTCCTTTGACTTGTATCGGTGGTTTTTCCTTCAGTATCCAAGGTTCCTATCAGCTTCAGGCACTGCACTCAGTGCCAAAGGACCATTTCAGATACAGACCCACATAACTGATATGTCCATTGCCTAGGTCCTGAAACATTTCCTGCACGCTTTGCTCTAAATTACATAGAAACATGATGGCAGATAAAAGCCAAATGGCCCATCCAGTCTTTCCAACCGCAGTAACAATTATCTCTTCCTCTCTCTAAGAAATCTAATGTGCCTATCACATGCTTCCTTGAGTTCAGACAGTCTCTGTTTTCACCACCTCTTCCAGGAGACTGTTCCATGCATCTATCACTCTTTCTTTAAAAAGTATTTCCTTAGATTACTCCTGAGCCTGTCGCCTTTTAATTTCATCCTATGCCCTCATTCTAGAGCTTCCTTTCAAATGAAAAACTTGATTCGTGCACATTTACGCCACATAGATATTTAAACATCTCTATCGCCACCACCCCAGCCTATATAGGATCCAAGCTAACTCTGTACACCCCTGCCCACCTCCTCCGCTTGGAAATGGAGAAACGCCTATGCATCCCCCCAGGAAGGTGTCTCCTGTCAGAAACTGCCTGCAAATGCTCCTATAGCCACTTCATCCCCCAACTCTGGAACCAACTCCCCCCGCAAATCAGATTACAGAACTCATTGATGATCTTCCGGAAAGCGGTAAAGACACTCCTCTTCATCTAAACTTACAACTTCAATCTACCCCTCACCCCCTTAAATCCCCCCTTCCTTCTACCCTCTCCTCCATTCTTAATCTGTAATTAAACTGCTGTATAGTCCTTGTACTTAAAATACTGTGTAGTCTTTGTTCTGTCCAAATGTATTCCACTGTGAATGTTAGTTTGTAGACTGTTCTGAGCTACTGGGAGGACGGACTAGAAATCTAATTAATTAAATAAATAAATATCTCCCCTCTCCTGCCTTTCCTCCAAAGTATGCATATTGAGATCTTTAAGCCCATATGATTTATGACCACACACCATTTTAGTAGCCTTCCTCTGGTCAGACTCCATCCTTTATATATATTTTAAAATGACAGTACACTTTTTTACTGTCCATGCTGGGGTTCTGTGGATGGCGTCATCCACATGTGAGAATATCTGCTTGCTATTCTCGGATAACACCTGCTACAGGTTAGTAACTATTCTATATGTACATAATGGGGGTAATTTTGAAATGAAGTCTGTATGAGTAATTCAATAATGTGCTTGTTAATTATGAGCAAACAACTAAAAGACTCAGTAAGTATAGATTCTTAAGATTTTTAAGGACCTCCGTACAACATGCTTTCATTTATCAATAAAAAGGAAGTCAAAAGATAAATTCATCGGTCCAAATCAAACAATGTGAAAATATTCTGTGCAATTTCAAAATACCTGTGAAAAAAATTTTCAAACGGTTTACAAAATAACCACATTTCAAATGAATAGATTGATTTATCTTTCAAAAAATGGAGATACCAAATCGGGCTCTTACCAACCCCAAAGAACTGTTAGGACTCATTAAAAAAACCCAAAAAACCCACAGCATTGCAACACAATTGTATTTTGAGCAGTTGGATCTCTGTGCATCAGGGCTTACCCCCTAGCATAGTCACCACCTTTTCCCTCTCCTCCCACCCCTTTGTCATAATCACCATCTCTTCTTTTCCTTCTCTGGTCCTCTCTTCCTACCCCCATTAAACATTTGTTTTATAACTCTTCCCCTCCCTACCATCACTACTTCCCCTATCACTTTATCTCCCAATACTCTAACCCATGCTATTCATTTACCTTCTATTCTTCCTTAGTACCTGCTGGACCCACCTCCTTTTCTGGGTTTCCTTTGCAGTTCAAGTTGTATGAGGTCTGCAGTGCTCAAGGCAGTAGAGGAGGAGGCTGCAGCAGACGATAAAACTACTTGCTGACTAGAGGAGAGTCTGCAGACCAGGTCCATGAGAAGGATTGAAGGAAAACTGTTTTGGCCAGCAAAGTTTCACTTCTAAGAATTAGAGCCCACTCTCACTTTTCTCCTGCATCCAGTAGTTATGAATCATAGAAAATTTTTGTGGCACATCTATGCTGCTTCGGCAGTATACTGTTGAGAAATGTTGCTGTGAAATGCTCTAGTTCTTCTCCCCACCCTTTTGTCTGCAAGCCCTCTGCTGCTTTCATAATTCTGAGATGTCATGCCCAAGTGTTGCAGGCAACCCTTCCAAATCCAGGACTGTTGCGAAGAGATAGTGGAGCAGATCAATAAATATTGCTCATGTATTGAGCAATAAGAGTTTTAATATGGTCAGTTCTGTTAAATCAAGGTAAAAAGTCCATACAATTAAATCCATAGGGATGTTTTTCAAGTCGGGGTCATGATGAGATTCAAAATGATAAAAACCGACCCGCAAATTCTAAAAGGATGGCATACAGAATTTAGTTGATCTCTTTGTGAGAACTGATCTTTATTTTGTTTCTCTTCCTGAATTTTAGGCCTCAACTCCATATATAGATTCAGATTCTTTGGGAATGGACTGTATTATTTCTGGAAGTGCCTCCCCAACTCTGGCAATCAACACTGTGACTAACAAAGTAATTTTCCTTTTATTTTTGTTTAAAACACATTGGTAGTATATGTTTGTGATATTTTTGTATGGATTCACTACCATAGTAAGAGATCCCATAGTAGGAGATATAAGAGATGTAGCATATCTTTGTAGGTTTCACAACAGACAGTAACAGTACGTTATTGTTAACAAAATTCATAGTCACATTCTGAGGAATAGCATTTCTTTAGATTTCTCAGTCTTCCTTTTTGCTTCATTTGTATTGCTTGGCTGGTAGTTTCCATATTTAGAAAAAGAAAGGCAAGTTAGATGTTTTTGAAGGACTGAATTGGTTGACCTTTGATTTCCTTCTGTTATGAAGTTATTTATGAATAGGGCACCAAATGTAAATTTACTGTAATGTCTTTTCATGCACATATACCATGTTATCAGGAAAAATATCATTGGTATATTTAATTTGTTTATGTTGCCTATATTTCCTTCTGTTGACTTACAAGGGCCACCTTACCAATAAGGATAGCTAATTTATTTCTCTTTAGTATTACCCCCTTATTTACTACTTTTGCTATTGTACACTTTGGTTGATAATAGGAAAGTAAGAAGGTCTTTCCTTTCTTTCAAGGACTGCCCAAAAAAAAGTATGAACATTTTTCCGAGTTTACCTGATTTATCCCAGGACAAGCGGGCAACATATTTTCACAGATGAGTGACATCATCCACGGATCCTGGTGTGGACAGTGCTAAAGTGTACTACCACTTAGTTTTAGAAGCTTTGAGACTGTCCGCACCGCACATGTGCAAGTGCCTTTCCGCCCGATGCCAGCTTGCAAGGTCGTCAGTTTTTCATTTTCTGTGGAGTGAAGAACACATATATGGACTTAATCCACTCAAGTTTGCCTTCCCGCTTCATTTTTCACTATTTTCTTTATTTCTTTGTTAACTACGTTTTTTCTTTTAAACTTTTTATTTAGAAACTAAATTTCTTCCAATTCATCATTGGAGCCTGTTAGCAATTTCAAAGACTTTGCCCCTACCAATGGTGTCAACAGCTTTTCGACCTACTTTTCACTCGACCCACAATGCTCCGTCTTTCTGCTGGAATTCTTCCCGATTTTCCAGGGTGATTAAAAAAAAAAAAGAAAACCCAACAATACAGAGTACATTGTTGTTTGTATTCCTTCTGACATTTATCTTATAAGAAAATATTAGTCCTGGTCTCGGGTGCCCTGCAGCTTGGATGGCACTGATTCTCATCAGTACCGGTAGACATTAACATCATCACCAGCATCGTAGGCAATTCCAGCATCGAGTCAATTTGATGCATGCCTTTCATCAATGCCATTGTCTTACGCAGGCTGTCCTTTTGAAGCGTGCCCCTTCTTGAAGTTACCAACGCTTCGACACCCTGCTGTACCTGTGGTACCAGTTTCATAGCACATGGTACCAGTGCATTTCTTTCACCATGTGCAGGCATCACTGTACGGTGTAGGGCTAGCCATATAATTGCAAAAAAAAAAAAAAAAGGCCTCCATGCCCTCCTTAGCTACGCGGTACTGACCCAGCTTAATTAGCATTACAGGCCTTATGGTACCCTCGTTCCGTGTTATCACATGGCACATTGAGGCCACACGGTACCAGATCTTTCTCTTCTCTTAGTAGCTACTTCTCAAAGAGCATTGAGGTCTTGTGGTATTAGATCCCTTTCACCTTGATGCAAAGCCAGATCTACAAGGTCTCGACATCATATAGGATCGGTACCGACATCAGCATCTCAGTTCCTCACAGTGTCGACATCACCACCATACTCCTTGCATCGGAGTTGATACTGGTATCAAGTACATCCACTAAGGAGCTACGTGGCTAGAACTAATGCCAGCTCAATGCTGGCGTTAAGGTCTAGCGCGCGCTATTCCGCACATTAAAGCCCTAGCACAGCTTAGTAAAAGGAGCCCTTAGTGTATCATAGAAGATGACTCCTAAAATTTTCATAGACTCTCGGAAGGGGAGGGGCTGAGAGTCAGAATATGTAATGCAACACTGGGAATTATTTCAAAGTACAGTCAAACACATTAATCCCCATTTTTATTCCTGAAAATTGTAAGTTGTCTTGAACCTCGGTAGGCATAGTGACCCAGAAATTGCAGATTGGATTAGAATAAAGAATCTATTTCTGTGTCCACAATCTACTGTGATCAGTTGTATTTAATATTAGCAAGTAGCACAAATAAAAAGTATGTTTCAGCACCTTCTGTTCTTTTCTGCTGCAGTTTATCTGCTTGCCAGAAATCACTGCTGGCCTCGTATACCAGAAATTTTGGCATCATTAGTGACACTTTGGCAAAGAATTGTGTTTCCAAATTTCAGCAAAATCAGTCATATGGAACAGGCTGTGTAACAGTCAGACTGATGCATCCTTCTACTCTAGAAAAACATGCCTAAAAGAAAGCAACTTAACCGCCCCTGGTTTGGAAGAATTATGGTTACTGTGGAAGGATGATTGTGGCCAGATTTAGGGCCCATGATTGCAAGACTTGATGCATGGATTCTGTCCCAGAATTATTGCTGCAGCAACCAGACTAGGTATTTTGGGGTTGGGGGAGGGTATACAATAGGAGAAAATTCCTGTTTAGTTGTGAATAAAGTCTCATGTCACCAGATCTCAAATCTGGCTTCAGTTGTGCTGAAAACACAAAGAAACAGGAGGAAAATGACAAGAGGTTAAAATTTTAACACAGCTTCTGTTAAAGCTACTACTACTTATCATTTCTATAGTGCGGCTAGACGTATGCAGCGATGTACATTAAACATGTAAGAGACCCTGCTCAGTAGAGTTTACAATCTAATTAAAACAGACACGGGTACTTTACAAGTGAAAGGGAGTCAGGAGTTAAAAGCAGCCTTGAAAAAGTGGGCTTTTAGCCTAGATTTGAATACTGCCAGAGACTGAGCTTGACGTACTGACCTCAAGCAAGTCTGTTCCAGGCATATGGTGCAGCAAGATAGAATGGATGAAGTTTGGATTTGGCAGTAGAGGAGAAGGGAGACTTACCCGATTAATGGCATTCCCAGGAAGGAGGTTAACGAGAGACAAGACAGATACTGAGGAGCTGCAGAGTGAACTATTTATGGAAATGGATAGGGAGCTAGTAAAATGACTTAAGGGGAAGGGTAATGTGAGCATAGCATCAGAATTTTTAATGGATTGAAGGGAGGAGAGATGGTTTAGTGGAAGACCTGTGAGAAGCAAGTTGCAGTAATTATGTGAGAGGTGATAAGAGTGTGGATAAGGTTATGGATGTGTACTCAGAAAGGAAAGGTATGTGTGCAGGCCTCATGACACTAACAATGATGTATGAACATAAGAACTGCCGCTGTGGGTCAGACCAGTGGTCCATCTTGCCTAGCAGTCCGCTCATGCGGCGGCCCTCAGGTCAAAGACCAGCGCCCTAACTGAGACCAGCCCTACCTGAGTACATTCCGGTTCAGCAGGAACTTGTCTAACTTTGTCTTGAATCCCTGGAGGGTGTTTTCCCCTATGACAGACTCCGGAAGAGCATTCCAGTTCTCTACTACTCTCTGGGTGAAGAAGAACTTCCTTACGTTCTTATGGAATCTATCCCCTTTCAGTTTTAGAGAGTGCCTTCTCGTTCTCTCTACCTTGGAGAGGGTGAACAGCCTGTCCCTATCCACTAATATTTCGATCATGTCTCCTCTGTTCAAGGGAGAAAAGGCCCAGTTTCTCTTTCACTTTACAGGAACTCCTCCAGCCCCTTAACCATAGTTGCAGAGATTCAAGTAAGATTCTCAAGCTCGGTTTCTTGTCGTTGAGATATTGAGAGCCGAGGATACAGTGGAGGCTAGTAGTATTCATGGTCCCATAGTGAGTGTTTTATCATAATCATGATGGTGGCACCTATTTGCTATATTCAAGGTGTTTGTATTCCAGATTCTGGGGGAAGTTTTAGTTTGTGAACTCTGGTCAAGCGCACTCACTCTAATGGCTGTGCAGATGAAAGTAGGGTGGAAAAGTTTTAAAACAACCTGTGGCTATGATGTCCAATAGAGATCAGTTTTGATTGATCTGGAAGCCAAAGGAGCAGGTAGGAACTGCAGATCGGGGAATGGGTATGTGAGATCCTCTGCTTTTCAGTTTTCATGATAAAGGGAATGCAACTAATTCATTCTTACTTTTACAATTAAACTCTGGCAATTATCATCATCCAAACCGTGAAGAAATGTGGGCTTGTCACAGTAATCTTAAAGAAGACTTACAGAACCTATAGTTAGATGTAAAGTAAGGTGGTGAAAGTTTTGAGTCCTGGATCTCCATCAAGACATTAATTCAGACTATGAATTAAAAAGATTTAACTTTTTCCCTTTTTTGTTTATATTATCAACTAGATCATTTTGGATAGACTGTTAGATTATTCTGGTAGCATGGAACAAATTTAGAATGATTCAAAATAATCATCATCTCTTCAATATTGTGATCTTATTATTATTTATAATGAGGAGGCTAAGGGTATTGTTTTCAGATATTTGCAGTTCAGCCAGTGTTTATCCATCCAGTACACAATTAGACAATAAATGAGGTTTTGTATAAGTTATTCATCCCACTAGATCAGGGATGTGAAAGTCCCTCCTTGAGGGCCACAATCCAGTTGGGTTTTCAGGATTTCCTCAATGAATATGTATGAGATCTGTTAGCATACAATGAAAGCAGTGCATGCAAATAGAGCTCATGCATATTCATTGGGGAAATCCTGAAAACCCGACTGGATTACGGCCCTCGAGGAGGGACTTTGACACCCCTGCACTAGATATTATATTTTACTTATTTACTTGGTTTACATTGAGGAGAGATTTGTTGGCTTCAACAGAAGTTCTTAGTCAGAGATGCTTCTGCTTTGTTGCATATACAGACTTGCTAACCAGAAAATTCCAGATCCCAAATAGTAATTGATTTTGCTCAAGTTAATGACATGAAATGGAATTCTTAGTAATATGAACACATCCAGCTACTATTAAACCGTGTTGTTGTTTTTTTACATTTAGTGTGAAAGAGTTTGGATCTTAGATTTTTGACGCTATTATTTGATCCTCAAAGCTAGCAAATAATAATAAATTTATTTGCAGACCACACTACCTCGCAGTTCAATGCGGTTAACAACAAGAGAGAAACTGTACAAATATGAGATGCTACCCAAAAGTTTGGGGAATTCAATTGTAAAAAAAAAAAAAATTGCTTACCGAAACTCCTAGTTTCCACCAGCGATCCTAGCATTTTTCCCATGAGTCCATGCATCTATGAAAGTCATCTTGGGTGAGTGCCTGAAGGATCTCCTGCGATTCTGCCTGAATCTCTTCAGTCTTGTTAAAACAGCCCCTGTTCAGTTGTAATTTCATTTTGGGGAATAGGAAAAAATCATAGGGGGCAAGGTCAGGCGAATAGGGAGGGGTGCGTAATCATTGTAATGTTCTGGAAGTTCCGAACAGTCAGAAACGCGATGGGCCTCCTGTTCACTGGATAGCAGTCCTGTCACAAATTTCGCAGAAATGTGTCTCATTTCAATTTGTCCGACAAAATTCGTTGAACTGTCCAACTTACCTTGACTGGATTTGGGTAATGCATGCTGTGCTCAATGGAGTTATCCATTTCACTTGTGTGCTTCTTAAGGAGCAGATTACCCGAATACAATCTTTATACCTCTCTAAACCAGATATTGAGAATGAAAATGGAATTGAAGCAGTTAGGTTTAAACTCTATTTGCTACATTAGATACACAAATAATGTATATAAACTAAACTTTACTTATGGTCTTAAAGTTTACCTATATGCAAAGCAACCAAAAAACCCAGAAGAGGAGTACTGGAAAGATAGACGGAGAAATAGTCTCCCCTGACCAATTGAGTAAGGGGGACGAGACAGCCCTGACGAGTACACCTAATAAATTATAGCAGGTGAATGGGAAGTCCTCAGTCCCACAGCTTGCAATGGGAAGCACGACCCCTAATTCACAGCTGTCGGCGTGTGAAATATCCTCAGACTTTCACAAGTTAAAGTTAGTGTAAGGTAACTAGTGCACAAACCAGTGTGCTAAAAGTGAAGAATTAACAAATTCAAAAAAGCAATCCATTAGTCGGGCTGTCTCTGCCCTTTACCCGAGGGTGCAATAGCGGCCAAAAATCATCCGTGCCAAACAAAATCACAAGCTTGACAAAAGTAGTGTAGTACTTAACAAAGGCATGAAGTTTCTGTTTTGTGTGTTTAATCCTTATACTGTACTTCACTTCTGACAAAAATGGAGCCTCGGTATTCTTTAAAATCAGTTGGTCTGTCTTACCAATAATGCTCATTGTTGACGTCATTCCACACTTGCGTGCAAACTAACTTTATTAAACCAACATTCTATGCGCCGAAAAAATGCATTTCAAAGTTTCCTAACTGTAATATATTAAAAGAGCGTTTGCCAATTTTTTGTGGTATTTAAGTCCTGCGGTTCAAAGCACTATAATCAATGAATCCATCATTGTTCTAATTGAAGTAACTTTAAGACCATAAGTAAAGTTTAGTTTATATACATTGCTTGTGTATCTAATGCAGCAAATAGAGTTTAAGCCTGTCAGCTTCTATTCCATTTTCATTCTCAGTGTCTGGTGTATAGAGGTATAAAGATTGTATTCGGATGGTCAGCTCCTGAAGAAGCACACAAGTGAAATGGGGAAACTCCGTAGAGCATAGCATGCATTACCCAGATCCAGTCAAGTTAAGTTTATTGTGAATTATTTATTGGAAGAAAAATCTTTGAATTATTTGTGAATTGCATTTGCACATTTGACTTCCTGTAGAGGGTTTAGATTTAAAGGAGGTTTTTCTGACTAATGGTAGCCCATAAATGAGGAGACTGAGCAAGACGGCGTCGTGGCTTAGATTCTTGAAGTCTTTTCCTCCTCTTATAACAATTTACAACCAGGTCGGGAATAGCCTTTGATTAGGTTTGTTGTGATGTTTTGTCTTTTAAGATATTGATCAAACATGTATTAGATACTAAAACCTAGTTGGCAATCTGATTTTTATCTGGGGTTGTGTTTAATTGTTGTGTCTGAAGCCTGTTAAGTTGTAAGCCACATTGAACTATAACAGGCTCATGTGTGATAAACATGTCATTAAATATAAATCATCTTTGCGGGCGGGGGGAAGGGGGGTGACCACAGCTTCTCTAATGGAAGGCCCATTGTCTTGGCTGGCTCATTCAGGGCCATTCATTTAGTGCAGTAGCACCCTTATTGAGTAGCAAGGCAATCCAGGTAATGTCAAACAATGCCAAGGCAGTAGCATATATCAACAGACAAGTGGGAACCTGGAGTGCAAAAGTGGTGTTGGAAGCGGCATTTCAATTGTCGTTCAGCCCTCCCCTCCATTTTGTTCCAGTGTGTCGTGTTACGTCTTATGTCCTTGTTTTGTCCCTTATAATTTTTTAACTTTTTATAGTGTAACTTTGTACACCGCTTAGACAGCTATTATAAGCGGTATATCAATTTTAATAAACTTGGCATCTTTCTTCATACACTCTCTTTGTTCTTACTAAAAGTGGTTATGTCACGTAAATCAGATGGTATCTCCTCCTGTCTCTGACGGGAAGGATCAATAGAATTTTCATGAAAGCTCCATAAGTTGGATGTTTGCAATACTTTGAGCTAACAAATCCCTTCTTGAAGTCAGATTAACTTTTGTCTTATTTAGGGACTGCACACAGGGGTGTGTGGTTTCTAATGCTAATGGTTTCTTATATACTGCTATATCTCCTACTAGATTCAAAGCGGTTTTCAAAACATTACAAAAATTTACAAAGGATGATTAAGAACAAAAATACAGAAAATTATAAATATTGCTAAACATTGTAGTCTGAGTGAAGCCTATTATTCAAAGGTAAAGATTGTCAGTAATTTATGAAATATGCAGTAGGTAGTTCTAATTACCTTTAGAAGATCATCCCAGATTTTAGCACCCAGGTATTGAAAGGTGTGCTCATGATGTCTTTTATATTTGACAGATTTTATTTATTTATTTATTTAAATAACTTATTCGCTTATCACCTAAGTGGCTTACAAGTAAACATACACAGTAGAGGTCAAATTTTACCATTTTCCAATACATTACAAACATCAATCAGCTTTGTTTACATTGTTCAACAAAAAATTGTAATCATTCTCAAACATTTCAAAGGGACAGTTAAAAACTAAGACAAAAAATGAGCCTTAAGTAATTTTCAAAATAGAAGTACATTGTTACAAAAACATATTGCTCCAGACAGTCCATTCCAAAGAACCGGACCCGCAATTGAAAAACATGACTTTAGTGGAGGCATACTTAATTTCATCTCTTATTCTTGCATCTAATAACATCCTATTTTCTGATCTCAAAATTCTTATTAGGTTTATGTATTTTCAAGCATTTGGTCAGATAATCTGGAAGGATGTCATATATGCCTAGATGGATTATTTTTAAAATCTTAAACTGTACCCAAAAGATTGACAACCAATGTAATTTCTTTAAAATTGGTGTAATATGTTCATACCATTGATGATGGGTATAGTAAGACTTTGCTCTTGTGAAGTCTCATGGTGCCTACTAGTGCTGCCCAATTCAAATCGATTCACTTTCTAAAAAATTCAGTGAGTCTCCTAAAGTAGCAGGAGCGGTGGTAGTGAACAGGCTTCTCCTGGCCTGCCCTGCCGGGGCCTTCCCTCTGCTGTGTCACTAATGGTGTCACTGATGACACGGCAGAGGGAAGACCTGGCGGCACTGGCTATGAGAAGCCTCTGCCAAGTCGGCCACTGTTGCTGCTACTTTAGGAGGCTAAAGGGGGGTGGGTCGGGAGGTGCTGCACAGGGAAATAGGAGGGATGAAATGCTGCTGCGCAGGAGAATGGGAGGGAGAGGTGTAAAGCTGCTGCACATGGGGGGGGAGAGGGGTGGAGATGGGATGGAGGAGAGGAAGGGAGAGATGCAACAGAGGTAGAAAGGGGTGAGAGGGAGATATCCTGCATATGGTGGAGGGGAGGGGCACATGCAAGGAGAAAAGAGACCGAATTGATTTGAAAGTTTTTTTCCTCTAAATTGGGCAGCACTAGTGTCTACATTATGAAGTAGAAGACAGCTTGCACGTAATGATGATGAACTTTGGCCAGCCTGTGCCTTAAAAATAATGCAAGCAAATTTGAATTTGATCCTACATTGTACTGGTAATCAGTGCAGATCATTTAGTGCAGGAGTTATTCTGTCAAATCGTTTTAGCCCACTAATTATTCTGAATGCCTTATTTTGCAAGAGCTAAATTCTATACTGAAGTTTCGTTTTGATGCCCTCATATAGTGAATTATAATAGTCAATTAGAGGCAACAATATAGCTTTAGTTATTGTGATCTAAAGATGTTTTAACCCTTTATTGTTGCTCAGAAGCAACATGTGTTTCTAAGGCTCTTATGGGAGATCTGCATTAGAGAATGACATGGTGGCTATTAGCCGTGGCGAGCTCGCCGAAACAGTGGGGGGACAAGGCCATCCATCACCCCATGGAGCGTTGAATAGCCTTGTCCCTGCAGTTAAGGGAGGGAATGCGCACGGCCCCCTCCCTCCTTCCTATCTACCGAATCTATCTCCCTCCCTTCCCCTTACCTTCGTGGCGCGTTAGTAAAGTAAGTTGCTCAAGCCGGCCGAGCCTGTCTGCCTGCAGTCGTGTGTGTGTGTGGGCGGAAGCTTCTCCTCTGATGCAACTTCCGGAAGATGAGGAAAGCAGAAACCAGACAACAAAGGTAGAAAAAAAATTTATATTTATTTATTTTTTTTTTTTTTGCTTTAGGATAAAGTAGTATATTAGTTGTGTTGATAAAAATTTATAAACAAAGCCCTGCTAGCTGAACATCTCTTTCTCTAGTTCTGCAGCCAGAACTTTGATTTATAAGGAAGGAATAAGCTAAATATTGCAGTACTGAGACTTGTATGGATGTGAAGGGGGTGGCGGGGATGGGGACAGGGCGGTGACAGGGACAAAATTTTTCCCCGTGTCATTCTCTAATCTGCATCTCCAAATGCCTATTTGGCACTGTTGCACTCGTTCAACATCAAGTTATGTAAAGTAGCTGGTTTCACCATCTGCCGATTAAAGGGTTAATACTTAACAGATGTAACTTACGGAAAACCTTCCTAAAAAGGAAATGTACCTGATTCTTCATAGTTAGTCCTATGTTTAGTATAACACCTAATTCTTTGGATTTATTTTCAATTTGGAGAGATTCACCAGTAGGCATTTTGAAACATTTACTAGGGAGGACCTCGTAATCACCAAACCAGATGATTTTAGTTTTTTGCTTATTTAGTTTGAGAAAATTGTCTGTAGCCCAGTAGCTTTAAATAGAGATTCGGATATGTTGGTGTATGAGTCCAGTGCTGGGCATAGTAGGAAGATGGCCCCGATGTGCCGGTAATCAGCAGGCAGCCGCCCTAATCTAATCTAATCTAAACCTTAGGTTTGTATACCACATCATCTCTACATTCGTAATGCTCAACACGGTTAACAAGAGTTAGGGTAGAAAGGAACTCCAGTGGAGGGAAGAGGCAAAATGAAGAGAAAATTTAGAGGACTAGAATAACTAGAGAGGGAGGAGGAGTTACATTTTTGAGAATAACCAGGTTTTTAAATGTTTACGGAAGAGTTGGAGGGAGCTCAGATTCCTAAGAGGGGAGGTAAGGTTGTTCCAGAGCTGAGTGATTCTGAAAGGGAGGGAAGAACCTAGTTTTCCTACAAGTGAAATGCCTTTTAGAGAGGGAAAGGAAAGTTTCAGTTTTTAGGTGGATCTGGCAGAATTGGGGTTAGAGGAGTTCCAAGAAAGAGGAATGAAGGGAGGGAGGATACTGCCCTGATTTGCTCTTCCGTGTCCCTGATGACATCATCAGAGACGCGGCAGAGCAAATCAGGGCAGTAGAGGCCGCGAAGCATCGTGTTTACAGTGGTGCGGCCGCTGCTGGAGCCAGGAGGTTTGTCGACCGCGGGAAGGGAAAGGGGTGGCGGCGGCGGAAAGGGACTAAGGGAGCCGGCCAGACCGCGAGAAGGGAAAGTCGGATGGGAGGGTCAGACCGTGGTGGGAGGCTCAACGAGGATTCGAGTGGGGGGGGGGGAGGCGAAGACGACGACGAAGAAGAACTGAAAAGAACTCTAGATGCGCATGCGTACTACTCCTGTGGCCACAGACCTACATCTCACAGATCAGGGAAAACGGAAGCACGCAAGTAGGAGTGCACATGTGTGGCTAATGTTTTATTATATAGGATACAATTTGGTTCAGAATGGGTTTTTTTCTTGTTTTCCTTCTCTAAATCTGGGGTGTGTCTTATGGAGCGAAAAATACGGTATATATTTTTGGGGCCCCTCTGTATATGCAGAATAGCATTGCAGCCGATATTTGATTGCCTGTCTGGCTGGCATTTAACAGTTCTTTTTAAACTGTCAACAATGCTCCCCAATTTTAAACTGTTGTTCTCTTTTCTGCATTATTTTGTAAATGCTTTCTGTCTTTATCTATTTTTAAGTCCATTATTCTAGTTTGTATTTTATCTGTATCCCATGTATTAGCTCACCTTGTTGTGAACCGCCTAGAACGTTTTTGGTATGGCGGTATATAAGAATAAAATTATTATTATTATTGTTATTATATAGGCCTAAGGAAGTTAGGAAGTCTCCTAATGATCTACAGTAGGCAAATGTTGAATAATAAAAGAGAGAGAGGTGAAGCCTGTGGAACTCTATTCTGGTTGCCAAAGATCCAAAAATTTACATTTCTTCTGTACTCTGTATGATCGTTTGCATAGAAATTCAGTCAACCATGCCAGGACAGTTCCTGTAATACCTAACTCATTCAGCCTGAAAATATGACACAGTGTCAAAAGCAGCAGAAATAAAAAAATTGTGAAAGAACCATATCCTGTCTTTTGCTAAGGGAGGTTCTAATCTCTGCAACCAAAGTTAACAATAGTTTTTACGTACTATGAAAGCCATCATAATTTATTATATACTTAGATAGTTGTTCATAAACTTCAAGCTTCAATAACTTAGCAAACCAAAGAATATCAGCTATAGGCCAATAATTGTCAACTTTTGTAAGATCTAGAACTGCACACTTGGGAATGGAAATAAGAGCAATCTCTGAGATATTCTCAGGGTAGTGCCCTGCATCTAGTGCCGAATTTATGAAATTTCCAAGTCATTCATACTGTAATGGATTAAAGTGGGCATTAAAGCAGCTTATATCCTTACATGGGAGGCAGTGTCACTGCATGGATGAAAGCCAGGACAGTTGCTCCAGTTGTAGGATTGAGATTTGATCATCATTTTGTTTGTGAAGCATTATTGTTAGGTGCCACAGACTCGTGTTCGAGTCCTAGTGACAATGAATTTCATCATCAAATTTTTGTGAAGCATTAAAAGATTGATATTCTGACCAGGGATGCAGTATCCTTTGGCCAAACTGATTTTTGGAGCCTGGACTCCCTCCACCCCATGATGTATTGCTTTTGTAAATTCCATATGTCTGGACTGGTCTAGCAGGATGAAAAGGTAAAATGTATTCATACCTGTTACTTTCCCTTCCCTTGAGACATAAGACTAATCAAAGGATCCACCCTGAAAGACTATGGCTTTGGGGGATGTTTCTGGGTTCCGTTCACTCTTT
Organism: Geotrypetes seraphini; assembly: GCF_902459505.1. Lineage (NCBI taxonomy): Eukaryota > Metazoa > Chordata > Amphibia > Gymnophiona > Dermophiidae > Geotrypetes > Geotrypetes seraphini. The sequence continues at coordinate 8,109,429 of NC_047098.1, read as the reverse complement.
CTGTTATATTGTTAACAGTTTCATTGTTACAGGATAGTTATTCTGCAGTGGTTCCCCAGAGGTTTGCATTTTTAAGTCTTTTCATCACATTGGGAAGATTTCTGGACTACCATATTTCCCCATGTATAGGCTTGCAAAACTGGGGCGGCCTATACAGTTTAAAAAAAAATATCTCCCTCGCTGGATGAACTGGAATTGCTGCTCCTCCAATCGTGGCCAGCGGTGCAGGGCAGCAGAGATCTTTTCGATCTCCAGCCTGGCCTCGCGCTGCTTCCTGCATGCCTTTGCCGTCAGTTCTCGCGAGACTCGTGAATCCCACGAGAACTGACAGCAAAGGCATGCAGGAAGCAGTGCGGGGCTGGGCTGGAGATCGAAAAATCTCTCCTGCCCTGCACTGCTGGCCGCGATTGGAGGAGCAGCGATTCCAGTTTGTCCAGCGGGGGGGGGGGGGGGGGGATTTTTAAAAACTATATAGGCCGCCCCAGTTACTGGTAGATAAGCCGCAGCTAATACAATGGGGCGGCTTATCTACCAGTTTTATAACTTGTATATGCATTTTTTGTGGCCTATACATTGGGACGGCCTATATGGGGGGAAATAAGGTACACCGGCCTTCTATGCAAGTGATGTCACTGGAAGAGTTCAGTTTCTCTACCTCTATCTGCTGGTAGGGAAACACAACAGTTATGAATAAATTTTACATTTTGTAATGTGTAGAACCAGATTTTTGTGTTATTACTAGAAATGTGTATTTACCAATAACATTTAACTTGAAATTGTTCTGCCTTGAATATTAAATTTCAGATTAAAGGGCCTTTCTTTAAATTATTAATAAATATCACATTGATGCAGTATTCAAGGAACATTTGTTCTTAAACAGAGTATATGAAAATAAGAGGTCCTTGACTTTTTGTACAAGATAATTGGGATTATTTTTATTTTCCCTGTTACTCTTGCTGCATTGATTATTCGGGGTCCAGCAGAAGGACTGCTGTGAATGGAGCATTCAGTGAACAAAAATATTTATTGGATAACAAGAGTTAAATGGCAAGATAAAAAATAACATTTGCAGATAATTTATAGTACTACAATATGAGGGTAATTTTATAATGGGGTGCCTAGGTTCATAGGACAGCAATGCAAATATTTTAGCTTATTTTGTAAAGACACTTTTAGGTACCTTTTGTATCCTTATAAAATACTAGCACAAATGGCACAGAAATCACACCTGAATTGAATGTGTGAGCATTATGCCTGCTCAAGATCAGGCATAAACATTAACGCATCATTTATAAAGTATTTGCATAAAATGTGACACTAGCCATGGTCCGCCGAAACGCCATCCCTGACAATGCCTACTTTATGAGTATTCAATGGCTTGCATGACTTAATTTTGCAAGAACCCATTTACTTATATAAATCAGCATTTTACCTATGACCATGATTTATAAAATTGCCCTCTACAAATGTAATTAAAATGTATGCAAAGTTTGCATTTATACTTATAGGAAGATATTTTAAATAAAGTAATTAAGTTTCTAACATTTTACAGTTTCCAGAATCACCTGACACAGCAAAAGAGAGGTTTTCACTTGAGAACAAAGTGAGTAAATTATCTCAGTTGGTTGATGCAGTTAATTAAAGTTTGCTTGGATCGTGTAGCATGTTTCATGTCAAAACAGTAGAAGTGAATCTTTGGTTGGGTATACAAGGTGGTATAAATTAAAGAGGGAGAAATAATGGCTCTAGAATTCAGTTGCATTGGATAAGCTGCTTTTTCTACATTTTTGCTATGGTATGGTGCTGATAAACTGTTCCCTCTTAGGGCTAGAGTTATTAATTATGCATCTCCACATTAGGATGTACTAATGCTTTTTAACATGCAGTTTTAGTAACCAGGCCACTGCATAACATGAGATCTGCACTAAAATAACATTCTAGTGCAACAGAAATATCAGTCTTAACCAACAGGTATTTAACCTCCTTTATTGTGAAGTCTGTAGAGAGCCTAATTTACATATTCTTTTGCTCCTCCTCCTTCTCTCGCTCTGGGCTGACCCTGGGCAAGTTACTTAATTCCCTATTGCTCCAGGCACATTAGATAGCGTGTGCCCACCAGAAGAGATAGGGGAAAATGATTTGAGTACCTGAATGTAAACCACTTAGGCTATAAGTGGTATATAAATACTGAAATAAAAACTTTCTCAGTCTTACTCTCTACAGCAAAGTTGTAGGAGCTGCTTGCATTTATTTTCTTTATGCTTCTGGGCTTTCTCCCATAAGCGAGGCTCTATGGTGCTGCAGAGGCTCTCAGTCGTCCCCTCCCCCACCCCAAAAACATCTCTACTGCGAGAAGATGCAGACTTTCAGGGCAAGCACATGATTTGCATGATTCTTGTGTGGCCGGCCTGCATTAACAGTCTGGAGGCTCAGGGACCATTCCCTTTGGAGTAGGCTGGCCCCAGATTTTGGTCACAGTAGGCTTGAGAGCGCAGGCTGTGCGGCTTATGGAATGGTTTTGTACCAGGATCAGGGCTAATTACATTCCTCCCCACACAACATTGTGCGGTCTTCGGTGAAGGTCTGACTGTCTGATCCCATGGAGAGACTGTACAGCAGTCCAAAGAAACAAGCCGGTTTTCCTTTGTTAGACTTGTCTGAGGCAGAAATTTTCTCATACCTGTGACTAGAGATTCTCTGTGAGCAGCATCCAGCATGGCACACTGAGTAAGGCTGTTACAGCCTATGGGAAAATTGGAGAGAAGGGGTCTTTAAAAGTTGATTTTAAAGGTTTCTGAGGCTAGGGACAGGGTCTCCCACCTCCAAAAATCCTTCCCTGAATTTTTGCTTCCACATGCCATTTTAGGCGGTAAAATCACTGTTGCGGTGACCAGCTTGGATTTTCTGATTTAATTTTAAAAGTATCTATCTGCCTCAAACCCCTCGTTTTTTTTATTAAAAAGGGCATAGATGGACTCCTCAGGTAAAGATCCTTCTGGCTGCTACATCTACCCTTTAAAACTTGATAAAAGTGTGGAGGTGAGACTGCTCTGGCCTCAGCCCAGGATGATGTCACCCCTCTAGTGGAATGTGTGTTTACTCCTAAGGGAGACTGTTTCCACTCCCAATACAGGCCGAAGAAATTGTCAGAGGAATCCATCTTGAAATGGTCACCTTTGATGTCGACTGGTCCCCATCATGCTGTACCCAGGAGAACTAAATAACGAAAAAAAACTCATTGGATGTCCAGGCATTTCAGGATCTTGTCTTCCTTCTTTGCTCTGGAGGGCAAAAAGCTGGACATACTTCCTAGTTTACATGAAAACTAGAGGCTACCTTTGGTAAGAAGGAAGATACTGTTCAAAGCAGGACACCAGTCTTTGCAATTTTGAGGAAGGGTTCTCTGTACAACAGAGCTTGCAATTCTGATACCCTTCTGGCTGGATTCACAGCCACTAAAAACACAATCTTGATTAAGTCCATGAGTGAGGCCTCCTCCAAGGATTCATAAGGAACCAGAGTTAGTGCCCGCAGGATGAGATTAAAGATTATGTGACGTCTGGTACATAGCGGGGTGAAGATGCAATCCTCCCTTTAAAATCCTGGACACATCTGGATGAGAAGCCAAGGTTTGCTTTTTGGTCTGCTCTCTAAAGCAGGAAAGGCCTGCAATGTATACCCTGAGTGAACCCACTGCAAGGCCTTATCGAGCCCTTCCTGAAGAAAGGCTAAGACCAAGGCAATTGGAGCCTCAGTCTCTGACTACACCAGCTCTGGAAACATTTCCATGCCTTCGAATAGGCTGCCATAGTGGACTGCTTCTTAGTTCTTAGCAGGGTGGTTATCACCAAGAGATTCTATTAGGAGGCCATATGGGTTCAAGTGGAAGAACATAAGAATTGCCGCTGCTGGGTCAGACCAATGGTCCATCCTGCCCAGCAGTCGGCTCATGCGGCAGCCCCAAGGTCAAGACCAGTGCTCCAAATGAGTCCAGTCTCACCAGTTTAGCATGAACTTGTCCAACTTTGTCTTGAAACCCTGGAGGGTGTTTTCCCCTCTAACAGACTCCGGAAGAGCGTTCCAGTTTTCTACCACTCTGGGTGAAGAAGAATTTCCTTACGTTTGTACGGAATCTATCCCCTTTCAACTTTAGAGAGTGTCCTCTCGTTCTCCCTACCTTGGAGAGGGTGAACAGTCTGTCTTTACTAAGTCTATTCCCTTCAGTATTTTGAATGTTTCGATCATGTCCCCTCGCAGTCTCCTCTTTTCAAGGGAATTTCTCTAATCTTTCACTGTACGGCAACTCCTTCAGCCCCTTAACCATTTTAGTCACCCTTCTCTGGACCCTTTCGAGTAGTACCGTATCCTTCTTCATGTACGGCGACCAGTGCTGGACGCAGTACTCCAGTTTGCCATCTGGTGTGAGAGCAAGTTCCTAGATCACTTCCCTTTCCCTATGGCTGATAGGATATTTCAACAGAACAATGCAACATCATACCATCAGAATTGTTTTCAAGTGTTTCACAGAGCATGACAAAGTCTTCCAGCTACTTCCCTGGCCTCTGAATTCCCCAGACCTTAACCGAATCGAGCACATTTGGGACCACCTCAATCGACATGTTCAGTGACTGGATCCACCACCATGCACCTCTCAGCATCTATTGGATGCACTGCAGTTTCATGACTCCATGGCGTCTGGCTGCCATCTGTGCTGCCAGAGGTGATTATTCTGGATATTAGCAGGTGGTCATAATAATTGACTCAACTGTGTATAAGTATCATTAATAGTTAGTACAAAATCAATAAGGAAGTGAAATAGAGATGATACCTTTTCTACTTATCTAAGTAAAGTTTAAAAATGCAAGCTTTGAGGACTGCTGCATGGGCAGTGTGAACTTTAGTAATCATGAAAGCTTATCTTTAAGTCAGTACCTTTTGCATTCTATTTCTACCAAACTACATTTTGATAAACGTATTTTAGAAGTACTATACAGTATTCCAATCCTAGGAATGCTGTAGACAGATCATTTTAAAAGTTGCTTTGGGGGGATATCACATGATGATTATATTGAATTGATATGAAAAAACACCCTAAATTATATAGGAATTTTCATCATAAGTAGAAAAATCAGACTTCCAGTGTGGCTATACAGAAGCATAAATTTTGCATGCCAGTCTCATGCCTTCCTCTGCCAAGTCTGTCTTCAGCAAGCAATTATTTTTGAAGTGATCCATTATTGTCATTCATCACACGTTTTAGCATGCTTCAGAAATACTGCATTTTATATCTTCCTAATAGTAATGTTATTCAGTTCTCTCAGTAGGTCCTGGAAAAAAAATGGATTTGTTGTTACCTTTTTATTGAATCCTAATAACCCACGACTCAAACTCACCTGTACTTTCTCAAAGAAATACTAGAAAAAATGTAAATATAGACGAGGAGTGGTAATGTCAGAGCACAACAGTGATTATTAATTTTGATTTTAATTTTATTTTTATGGGATGTCCTTAGTGTGACGGTATAGCTGAAAAGATCCACGCTCCTGAGGAAACAAAAGCTCAACTGCTCCCGCAATAGGCCTCCCTTTATTAGTGAACCATCCATTAAAATTATCCAGAGATATTATACATGAGATCATGGAAATCTTTGACATCTGAAGAAGGGACTAGTGTGATATCAAAAGCTCATGTGCATTGCCGCGTTGGACTGAAGGTTGCCAGTAAAGTTCTTCATTCTATTTAAAATTTGTGTTCTGGCTCACCAAGCCTACTATGATCAGATCTGAAGTAATCTAACATTATTAGCATTGCCTCACAGGCCCAAATAGCGTCTGAGGTTTCTAGCAGACTTCAGGATGGTAACACCTTACCCCTCCAAAGCTTGTGGGGTTCATGGCTGAAGCGCCGGGAGCAGGACTGCAGAAGACAAACGTGAATAGGGATGGAGGAGTAATAGACCCTGATCAATTTTCAGAAGGTTGTGTTCGTGAGGAGCTGGGTAAAATAAAGGTAGACAAAGCGATGGGGCTGGATGGTGTACATCCGAGGGTGCTGAAGGAACTTAGGGGAGTTCTGGTAGCTCCACTGACTGACCTTTTCAACGAGTCTCTAGAGTCAGGAGTGGTACTGGAGGACTGGAGAAGGGCAGATGTGGTCCCTCTCCACAAAGGCAGAAGTAAGAAAGAAGTAGGGAATTACAGGCCAGTAAGCAAATTAATGGAAACACTTTTAAAACAGAGAATGGTCAAGTTTCTGGAATCCTTTGGATTACAGGACTGGAGGCAACATGGATTCACTAGAGGTAAGTCTTGTCAGACAAATCTGATCAATTTCTTTGACTGGGTGACCAGGGAATTGGATAGAGAATGTGCGCTAGATGTAGTGTTATTTAGATTTTAGCAAAATCTTTGACAGTGTTCCACCCTCGGGCTGGGTCAAGAACTGGTTGAGTAGAAGGCAACAGAGGGTAGTGATCAATGGGGATCGCTCTGAGGAAAGGGATGTTACCAGTGATGTGCCTCAAGGTTCTGTTCTTGGGCCTGTCCTTTTTAACATTTTTATAAATGATATTGCTGAAGGGTTGTCGGGTTAGATTTGTCTCTTTGCGGATGATACCAAAATCTGCAATAGAGTAGACACGCCAGATGGTGTGAATAACATGAAGAAAGACCTAGCGAAGCTTGAAGAATGGTCTGAAATTTGGCAGCTAAAATGCTAAGAAATGCAAGGTCATTCATTTGGACTGCAAAAACCAGAGGGAACAGTACAGTTTAGGGGGTGAAGAACTTATGTGCACGATGGAAGAGCGGAACTTGGGTGTGATTGTATATGATGATCTTAAGATGGCCAAACAGGTTAAAAAGGTGATGGCAAAAGTTAGAAGGATGCTAGGTTGCATAGGGAGAGGTATGGCCAGTAGGAAAAAGGAGGTATTGATGCCTCTGTATAAGACACTGGTGAGACCTCAGTTTAGAATATTGTGTACAATTCTGGAGGCCGCACCTTCAAAAAGATATAAAAAGGATGGAGTCAGTCCAGAGGAAGGCTACTAAAATGCTGTGTGGTCTTCATGGTAAGGTGTATGGGGCCAGACTTAAAGATCTCAATCAGTATACTTTGGAGGAAAGATGGGAGAGATCATAGAGACGTTTAAATACCTACGTAATATAAATGCGCATGAATCGAGTCTCTTTCATTTGAAAGGAAACTGTAATGAGAGGGCATAGGATGAAGTTAAGAGGTGATAGGCTCTGGAGTAATCTGAGGAAAATACCTTTTTACAGAAAGTGTGGTAGATGCATGGAACAGTCTCCCGGAAGAGATGGTGGAAACAGAGACTGTGTCTGAATTCAAGAGGGCCTGGGATAGGCAGGTGGAATCTCTTGGAGAGAGAACGAGATAATGGTTACTGTGGATGGGCAGACTAGATGGGCCATTTGGCCTTTACCTGCCGTCATGTTTCCATGTTTGTTCGTTTTTTGGTCTGGCTCCTTTCGATTCAGCTTCCAGTAGCTGTCTGTGCCGTGAGTAGCTTAACAAGGTTTAAAATTGCTTTTGACTGTTGGAGTTCCTTCTTTTCTGTTTTAACTTTATTATATTTATTATTGTACAGGCAGTCCCCGGGTTACGAATGAGTTACATTTTTAAAGCTGTTCTTAAGTCGGATTTGTATGTAATTAATCTCTGCTCCCAGCTGACAAAAGGGCCAACTGCCCAGCGTTCCCTCTAAGGTACAGCATTCACAGCCACACACTGTTCTTAATGCAGCCATGCATCATTCCTGAATCTGCTACAGGAGAAGTATAGGAGTCTATGCCAGTGGAAATACTACTTGGTGAAATCAAATGAAGCTGCAATCAAGTTCTTAAGTACGAGTCATACTTAAAGTCGGGTGTCTGTAACTCGGGGACTGCCTTTATACCACTACAATCCTAACAGACAAAGTGGTATATCAAATTTTAATAAACTAAACTCATCACAGAATGATGGAAACAGTGAAGGTAGCATCAAATCAGATTCAATTTTGAGTATGACCTTGATAGTTTCTGTACAAAGGACAATTTTGTAAAGGACCATGACACTTCCAATTATATGCTAAGCTTTCAGTTAATGTATAGTTGACCGCATTTAGGCACAAGCATTTGACATGGCATAAGTGGTCACACCTAAAATTAAGCAGACTTATGCTAGTATTCTATGATGGCAATTACATGCATATCTTTATAGAATTTTGCATTATTGCTCATTCTTTAGGCGCCTGTACAGAATTGCTTCCTTTCTGCTTAGAGTTTAATCTGATAGATTTTCAAGTTAAAGGGAACTCATTAATATAACGATTGCATATTAAATGTCTCTTTCATTTACATAAAATCAAAAGCATTCTACTTCATTTTCTTTAATTTAGAGGTTCAGGAATCCAAATTAGATGTTCATCAATCTTGCTAATATGATAAAAGAAGAAAAATAAATCTTAGTGTATGTTGTCTTAGATGTGTCCTTGATCCTTGTTATGATCATGAAGTGGCCCTTGTTCAACAGCAGAATGGTTTACACGATATGCCATTCCATTTCCAGTTTGGTCTACTTATGTATACATAGCTCTTCACAACTTACCCTCCCCCCCCCCCACGCACATACACATGTCTCTACATTGTTACACCTATACAAACCTAACAGGATGCTGGGTTCTTTGGATGATCTTCTGATGTCCCGTCCTCATGATTAGTTCAACTAGAAACTTATAGAAGATCTCTCTTCAGTATTGTTGGACCCAAACTCTGGAACACCCTGCCCACAACTCTTCGGATCTTTTAAAAAGGAGCTTAAAACTATTCTATTATTGCCTGCCTATGGAGCCTTCCCAAGGGTATCCTCCTGCCAACCTTCTTGGACTGATTCCTGCACTGTAAAGTTCACTGGCTGTCTATTGTCTCGAATTAATGCTGTGTATTCCGTTGTAATTCACCTAGAACTTTGGATAGTGTGAAATAGAAATGTGAAGAAAATTAATAAAGACTGGGAGTATGTAGTCCAGGATGAAAATTAAGAACTGCAAATTCTTTTCACACTTGTCACTTTTTTTTTTCTTTATTTATCATTTCAATACATCCAGTATACATAGATGTTAAAGGAAATACAAAAGTATAACATCACTTAGGGCTCCTTTTACAAAGGTGCGTTAGGGCCTTAATGCGCGGAATAGCGTGCGCTAAAATGCTGCATGCGCTAGCTGCTACCGCCTCCTCTTGAGCAGGCGGTAGTTTTTCGGATAGCTAATCCGGTGCGCGTGCTAAAAACGCTAGCGCACCTTTGTAAAAGGAGCCCTTAGTTATTCAGACTAAGCACCAAGAAATACAGTCCACAATCTGGGGAAAAGGAGCAAAATGAAAGAAAACCTCTTGGGTTTTAATTAGAATGCTTATTTTCAGAAATGGAGTAAGGCTATTAGGAGTGCTTATTGTCTGCTATGTTTTTGTGAATATGATGTGCTTATGTTCAAGGAGGCTGCAGGGTTTTACCACTTTTTGTTGGGGGAATTTCCAGAATACTAGGTTCAGACCTTAAATTAAATGTTATATTAGCATTCACAAAGTTAGTTTGCTACTAAGGGCTCCTTTTACGAAGGTGCGTAGCATTTTTAGCCGAAAAACTACCGCCTGCTCAAGAGGAGGCGGTAGCAGCATTTTAGCGCGCGCTATTCCGCGCATTAAGGCCCTAACGAACCTTTGTAAAAGGAGCCCTAAGTCATGATGGCTTTAGATTTTGGACAATAAAATAGACCAGGTGTGTGAAATATACAGCCCACAGGAAAATTCTATGCTGCCCATGTGAGTTCTAAATTTAACATCTGGTTAATTATATAATGTAAATTTGACTCATAAGTAATTGCAATGGGAAGAATAAAGAGGATAAAAATCAGTATTTTAGTGTAGCCCATCGGCTCCTAAGTAATTGATAATGGGGACAATGTTGTTGTTAGATGCCATCAACTCAAGTGTGGTCCATTAATGAATGCATGGCTACCGTAGCAGCCTATCCGTTAGTCATGAGTTTGACATACCTGGAATGGGTTGCATTGGCTACCGGTGGAAGCACAAGTACTATTCAAATTTTCTTGCATTTGTTTTAAGCTGATTTGGGGATTAGCCCCAACTTACCTTTTATCTCACTTCGTGTTGTATAACCCAATAAGGACAACTAGGAGTAGCAATTTATTTGCTTATCCAAAAATCATTAGCTGCAGATACAAGACCTATTTGGATAAGATTTTCACATTTCAAGCAAGTAAGCAGCAGTCCTGGTTGGGCAGTTGCATTAGTGGAGCCATGCTGTCTTATGGTGTATTTCGAAAACAAATTAAGTCAGCATTGTTTGATAAATTTATTTCTTAAAATGTGGATATTGTTGTCATGATAATCTGATAATGAGTATATTTAAGAAAATTGTTGTATTTTAACTATTTGTAATTCGCCGATTGTCCAGTCTTCTTCCTTGTAAACCGCCAAGAAGTCATTTGATTATGGCGGTATAGAAAAATAAAGTTATGCTATATGTTAATATCCAAATTTGTTACTGTGGCTTATATGATGCTGTGTTTGCGAGGATATCAGTTTGTTACTAGATGAGTGACTTGGAAGAGCGTTACCTTTCTATTTTTGACAGATACAAGCTGATTAAAAGCTTCGATGGCTCGCTCTTGTAGAGAGTTGTGCTTCACCTAAGTTCATATAACTCTTAATTCTGATGTCAGTTTGTGTTAGAGGTGGAGCTTATTCTGTTGGTATCAAGACTTGTGGAATCTGTTGGAAATAGGAGATTAATTGAACTTAATTTTTAGGAAGATGATTAAAGCATATTTGGTTCCAGAGATTGGTTGAGTTTCTAGGTGGGGGACTGGGTTAAGGGGAAGTGGTGGAAATGGCAGGATGAGTAACTGTAATATTGTAGAAAATTCTGGCATTAGAAGGGAGTAGTCCAAGGTCTCAGCGTGTTGACTGACAAGTTCATTTTAATGTAAGGAATTTGTGCATTTGTTGTACATTGTATGTTATATGTAATGCTTAGTGTTCATCTTTAACCATCTTGGACATTTCATTGAGGTCTGGGAAGATACAAAAGTTTTATAAAACTTTAAAAATTTAAGCTTTTAAAATACTGAAACATCAGTAGATCCTAAAAGAACAATTTTCTCTCCTTATGTTTTCTTTGCAGTCAGATTTATGTGTCAATAACTAAAGTTCTGTTAATTGCTTTATTTCTTTGAATGAATGTGGTACTGCTTGTATTTTACTTGTCTAATATGTAGATTCGTACATGAAACATTTCTCATCTTTAATTCTTACAGGTAACTTTCTATAATACAGATCAGGATGGCAGTGACAGCCCACGCAGTAGCCTTAACAACAGCCTCTCTGACCAGAGCCTGGCATCTGTTAACTTGAACAGTGTTGGTAGTGTGCATAGCTACACGCCGGTAAGCTTTTGTAAATACTGTATAGTCTCTTTATCCTATAGTCAAAAAAAAATGGTAACAAAAGTAAACAGATGTGAATATGGTTTGAATTGTTATGCAAGACTTCCTTTTAGAAGGAAAAGCAACCCTGTGTAGCCTGATTGAAATGATTTTGTCCAATGCATATTTCTCACCTTTTGGGAGTTTGTATCCTGGAAAAAGCTGAAAGGTTTGAGTCAAGCCTAGACTATATATTGTGCAAAGTACCTCCAGGTATAGGACTATTTTACAAGTTCTCTTTCCTCCCTATGTATTTTTCAGTGACATCAAACTTTATTCTAGAAATGATCTTTGGGAAATACACAGTTACTTCAAGTTAACTCCTATGTCTGATACAGCCCGCTCCTTCCTTCCGTGCTGGATAGAAAAGAAGAGGAAAGAAACTGGAGACCCAGGAGAGAGTCATACTGAACTATGAGGGAATTGAGGGGTGGAAAGCAACAGTGCGATATACTGACCTCTGGGGGGAGGGGAAGAAGGGACAGGGAGACATAAGAGATGGTGGGCATGGAAGAAGAAGGGATAGAGATACAGAGGGGCAATGCTGATCACAGGGGGAGAGGGAGGGACAGGGAGAAAGAGGATGAAATGCAGGACAGGACAAGACACACACAGAAAGAAAATGCTGAATATAAGAGGGCAGATGTAGAAACAGGAGGAAGGAAGGGAACAGGATATAGATGGGAGATGTTTGTTACACAGGACAGATAAGACTGCAGGAGGAAGATGGTGGACATGGAGAGAGAAGAAATGTGAGATAGACAGAAGTTACTAAAAAGACAAGAAAAAATAACGCTTTGGCAGTTGCATTCAAGGAGTGTCTTATGTTTATTTATGGTCATTTACCTTAAATCGGTTGTTACATAGTAATCACATGGCCCACAATATCTGACTGAATGTGTATCCCCCTATATTGTGTTCCAGAAGCTGGCTATACCATCGAGAAGAGTTAAGGCTGCAAACTGTGAGGATGGGGGTAGGGTTACCAGACATGTCCTGGCATCCAGACGGCTTTTCAAAACCCAGCACTTTGTCCAGGTTTTGAAAAACTTCCAGCTAGGAGTGATGTCCATACAGCGCTGGACCTGCCACTAGGGTTGCCTGCCCTGCCTATCACTAGACCACCAGAGGGGAGACAGAGTACAGAGCCTGGCAGGGAGGGGGGACAGGGTGCAAAGCCTAGCAAGGAGTGGGTTGGGTGCAGAGCCTGGCAGGGAGAATTTAGTTTAGAATGGTTTTTTTTCTTGTTTTCTTCCTCTAAATCTAGGGTGCGTCTTATGGTCAGATGCGTCTTATGGAGCAAAAAATATGGTACATTTCATCTGCCATTCAGATGCCTTGTTTCCCAGTGTTGCATAGTCATCCTGCAGTTTCACACAATCTGTGTCTGGCAAAGTTACACACAATCTGTGTATGGCAAAATTACACAAGAAAATGGAGTGGATTCTGTGCCGTTCATGGAAGAAAGTGTTTATAAGCAACTTGAAAAACTGAAGGGGGACAAAGCGATGGGACCGGACAGGATCCATCCCAGGATACTGATGGAGCTCAGAGAGGTTCTGATGGGTCCTATTAAAGACTTGGTCAACAAATCTCTGGAGACGAGAGTGGTTCCTGGGGATTGGAGAAGAGCGGATGTGGTCTCTATTCACAAAAGTGGTCATAGAGATGAAGCAAGAAACTACAGGCCAGTAAGCCTCACTTCGGTTGTTGGAAAAATAATGGAAGTGTTGCTGAAAGAAAGGATAGTGTACTTCCTTGAATCTAATGGGTTACAGGATCCGAGGCAACATGGCTTTACAAAAGGTAAATCGTGCCAAAAAAACCTGATTTAATTTTTTGATTGGGTGACCAGAGAGCTGGATCGAGGACATATGCTAGATGTAATTTACTTGGATTTCAGCAAAGCCTTTGATACAGTTCCTCATAGGAGGCTCTTGAACAAACTTGAAGGGCTGAAGTTAGGACCCAAAGATTAGATTAGAAGCTGGTTGTCGGACAAATGCCAGAGGGTGGTGGTTAATGCAAGTCGCTAGGAGGAAGGAAAGGTGAATAGTGTAGTCCTTCATGGTTCGGTGCTGGGGCTGATCCTGTTCAATATGTTTGTGAGTGATATTGCTGAAAGGATAGAAGGTAATGTTTGCCTTTTTGTGGATGATACCAAGATTTGTAACAGATTAGACACCAAGGAGGTAGTGGAAAACATGAAAAAGGATCTGCAAAAGTTAGAGAAATGGTCTAATATCTGACAACTAAAATTCAATGCAAAGAAATGCAGAATAATGCATTTGGGGATTCATAATCGGAAGGAACCGTATGTGCTGGGAGGTGAGAGGCTGATATGCACGGATGGGGAGAGGGACCATGAGGTGATAGTATCTGAAGATCTAAAGATGAAAAAATAGTGTGACAAGGCATTGGCTGCTGCCAGAAGGATGCTGGGCTATATAAAGAGAGGCATAACCAGTAGAAGAAAGAAGGTGTTGATGCCCTTGTACAGGTCGTTGGTGAGGCCCCACTTGGACTATTGTGTTCAGTTTTGGAGACCGTATCTGGTGAAGGACATAAGAAGACTTGAAGCGGTCCAGAGGAGGGTGACAAAAATGATAGGAGATTTGCGCTAAAAGACGTATGAGGAGACTGGAAGCCCTGAATATGTATACCCTAGAGCAGGGGTGTCAAAGTCCCTCCTCGAGGGACGTAATCCAGTCGGGTTTTCAGGATTTCCCCAATGAATATGTATTGAAAGTAGTGCATGCATATTCATTGGGGAAATCCTGAAAACCCGACTGGATTCCGGCCCTCAAGGACCAACTTTGACACCTGTGCCCTAGAGCAGTGGTCTCAAATTTTGCGGCCCGCCAGGAACTAGTTTGCGGCCCTTGGTATGTTTATCATAATCACAAAAGTAAAATAAAAGTTTCTTGATCATATGTCTCATTAGCTATAAATGAGACTATTATTATTAAGACTTAGCCGACAAGAAAGATTTATAAACTATAGAGTTTTACCTCTTGCAAAATTGTCATTTCTTTAATAAGACATTAACTATTTTTTCTGAGGCCCTCCATTGCGATGTCAGAGAGAAGGCTTCTTGTTCAGGCAGAGTCTTGCATCTTAGGGTTTGTTTGTAAATATTATTACTTTTAGTTTTTGTCCTGCATTTGCATGGGGTTATCTGTGTTCTGGTAGGAATGAATGTTAAAAAGCATACAGTGTGCTTTGTGTATTTTAATTTTGTGGTTAACCATTATGTGTTGTTAATACAATTATATTGTGTGTATATATGAAAAATGGTGTTACAATTAGTACTATTATGGGGCTGGGTGTAGGGCGGAGATTGAGTGGAGATGGGCACAACTTAGCCCAGTGTTCTTCAACTGCCGGTCCATGGACAAGTGCCGGTCCACAGAATAATTATTTTATTTCCGCCAGTCTATAGGTATCAAAAGGTTGAAGAACACTGGGTTACAGTGCTTCCTGTATTTTGTGTTGCTATATAAATGATTATATAATAATAATAGCAGTAGTAGTTTAATAAAAAAGTGCTCCCATTTCAATGGTGTTTTTCTTTTTAATGTTAGGTAACAAGCCATCCAGAGCCAGTCTCTCAGTCACTAACACCTCAGCAGTCACAGTACAGCATGCCAGAGCGAGACAAAACGCTTTTCTCGGAATATAACTTTGAAGATCTCAGTGCCTCATTCCGAAGCCTCTATAAATCAGTTTTTGAACAGTCTCTTAGCCAGCAAGGTGAGTCTGGGGCCTTTTAAAGACAGGTGTTTTTATCTAAATGGCAATGAGTATGGTCTAACAACTTGGACTGAAACTTAGAAAAGCGCTATTAGAAACATGGTAAAACTTGGAAAATTCAGGCTTGGGCTTTCCTGTGACACATAATTTTATAAATCTGAAACCATTTGATTGCCTCTATGTAACTAGGCAATGCCTTTCAAATCCTGTCTGCTTAGTTTAGTGATTCAGAGTAAACTAGTATTAGGGCTTGGGAGTTGTATACCTCCTTTTTGTAGTTTACAATCACACTCAAAGCAGTTTACATACAGGTACTTCAAGCATTTTCCCTAATTGTCCCAGTGGGCTCACAATCTATCTAATGTACCTAGAGCAATGGGGGGATTAAGTGACTTGCCCAGGGTCACAAGGAGCAGATCAGGGCTTGAACCCACAATCTCAGGGTGCTGAACTTGTAGCTTTAACCATTATGTCACACTCTGCTATATGCCATATCATTCTCTTGTTCGTTTTCAATTTGCTCTATTTATAACAATTTATTTACCACCTTTTTGAAGGAATTCACACAAGGCAGTGTACAGCAAGCAGTAAAATATTCAAATACTGTAACAAGAGAAGGTATGGCATAGTATGCTACACATTACAGTGTCAACTAGGGCTGCACATTTAATGTAGTAATAATGTGATTAACACCTTAAGAAAATAATGTGTTAACGCTCCTTGTTTCCTCAGCTCTACCCAGCTACCTCCTGCTGCAGCCTGCTACAGTCCACTATAAACTCCCTCCCTCCCTTCAACTAACCTTTTATAGGGCTAGATTCACTAAGCAAACCAATCGTGTTTGCGAGCCCTTTGTGACCAAATTTCCCTCCAACCCCATTCACTAAAGCCTGTAACGATCCGATCCCGACCCTCCCATGCAAATTAGCAAAACCCCATGTAAAATAGCCAAGCAATTGGTTTACTAACAATTGCTTGGCCATTTCGAATTGGATTTTACTATTGGCAAACTCGACTGCTGCAGACCTGTTGGTAACTGAGTTACCGACAGGTCTGTAGGTTTTTTGACAGGCCTGCCTGTCTTTTTTATTCATTATTTTTTTCCTTGGCACAGATATTTTGCATGTATTACACACGCAAAATATCTGCCCCATAAAAAAAATTAATAAAATACAAGTAGGCCTGTCAAAGTGCCCCCCCCCCCAACACTAACCTAGTGATTCTGCACATTAAAAGATAAGTGACAATACTTTCTGTTGTGATATTTTATTTGAATTGGTTCATTGAACTATGAAACAACAGTAAGTGTGAATTGAGACATCAAGGAGGAGGTGAAAATAAGGGTCAAGGACATACATCAGTACCCATTAGATATTTGAAGTACACAATCAGTGTTGAATGGAGTGGGTGTTGGAGACCCTCTAAACCTCTTTTCCATACTGGACACTCGTAAATGGGGTGACTTGCTATTGTGGTAGTTTACCAATGTTCTCACTCGCCTGATTGAGCTAGCATATGTATCATAGCCAGAATTTTCTATGGTAGCTTATCCCATAAACATTCAGTCCATACACATATGGGCCTTGAGTGCAGACATAAAACTGAGGCCTATAATTGTTCCACACAGTTGTATGGATTGTTTGTTCTTTTTATGAATCCATACTCTTATCGTGATGCCCATTACAATATTACCAATTTCTTGAGTTTAGTATAAATGATAACTGGAGATGAGATGACCAAGAAATCACCATGTATGAGCCATTGTGATGACTTCGTGGTCACACTGCATGCTGCTGTATGGTAGACCTTGTTTCTGTTCCTCTGCACAGTTACTTGGGTCTACAGGAGGCTGACATGTGGCAGAATTTTCCTTCTAAACTGTATAACTAATGCCCAATTTTATTTAACTTTTCAGGTTTGATGAACATCTCTTCAGACTCCTCTTCGCAAGCCCACACTCCTTGTTCTTATCAGCACTCACCGAGCAGCACAGTGAGCCCTCATCAACACAGTAGCCAGAATAGCCTGACAAATAGCCATGTCAGTAGCCTCGGCACTAGTGGGAGCAGTTCTATTGCACAAGTTCCACTGTCTCACCCCCAAATGCATGCCCAGCAGTCTCCGCACCCTCAGCACACCTCACATCGACAACATGGGATCCCACAGCATCAGCACCCTCCACAGCGTTCACCACATCCATCACCTCACCCCCAGCAGCACACACAGCACCAGTCACAGCACCCCCAGCAACATCCGCAACATTCGTCTCAGCATCAGCATATACAACACCATCCAAACCATCAGCACCAGTCCTTAACACACCAGACACATCCTTCTCAGCAGCCACTATCCTGCAATGCTGGTAAGTTATTGTGCTGTTGTGTGTGTATACTATTAGACAGGAGGTTGTATTTGGAGTCTCTTAGAACCTGGTTTGCTGTCCATTAGAGCTGAGAAATGTATAGTGCTCAATAGGTAACTGGTACTGGACACACTTCTAAAACATCTTGGAGTGAGCAGATGGTTAGAATCAGGTGTGGTAATATAAAAGTCAAACAATTTTGTAGAATCATTAAAAAAAAATATATATATATATTATAGTTTCCAGTGCAATAGGTGAGACATTCTAGACAAGTGGGTTGTGTCCCAGTGGCCACATATTATATGCAGAAGGAATCCAATCCGGATTTTTTTTTGTCTATGACTGCTTTACTTCAGTGTGCTCTCTAGCTCCACCTGCAGTTTTTCCCTTCTGCACATGTGCCAGCAGGAGTGTGTTTGTTCTGCTCTCTCCTTTTTATTATTTTATATAGTGTCTTTCATCCCTTTTTTCAGGATTTCTTGTGCTCAGAGCAATTCTTCAGCTCTGCCTGCGTGGAGAATACACAGACTTTGGTCTGCAGTTAACAGGCCAATCCCTGGTGATACCTGTCAGCCAGCCTGCATCTGCATCTAAGGAGTTTGGGCCGTTCCCACTTCTCCTGCTGCTGGATGAAGTTCGTCACAGGCTGTTGGACATACCTAGGAGACTAGGTGGTGTCTCGCAAAGTGCCGGCTGCATTCCGCCTCCCCATCCATTCCTGAGCGCATCCTTCTGTCTGCAAGGGTGGATGTGCAGTCAGACACAGAGTCTGACTGGCAGCCTGAAGATCAGTATCAAGGAGTATTTCCCAGCATGAGGCAGTGGTTCTCTGATTCCAGCTACTGTAATAGAGCTGAGGCAGGCTGCAGAACATTTCCAGCACAGGTCAAAGTGAGTAAAGGCTGTCACAGCCTGTGAAATGAATTGGTTGGGGGGGGGGGAGCCTGATCATTGCAGTTTTGAAGGTTTCTGCATGTCCCCCCACCTGAAAAATCCTAAAATTGCCAATTTTGCAGTTTGCTATATGTGAAAAATTTTGTGATTTTGGCATGAAGTTCTTGACGGTAGCCATCTTGGATTTTTAGTGACCCTTTTTTTTTCAAGAGTTCCCTGCTTCTCCAAAACTACAATTTTTGCCCCAAAACTTGTTTGGGCTCTCCTAGTGTGAATTCTTGCCAGGATTGTGCAAATTAGGCGTCTTTGGAGCATTTTTTTGTGCCACATACCTTGTGGCACAGCCGGAAGTGGCGGCTGCATAAAGCTTAACCTCTCTCCTGATTGAGCAGGTGACTAAATGCATGGCTAGCCTGGTGGGGCTCGGCATAGCTGTTGGTTCCTTGCACAAGGCTGCGGACCCTCTACAGTCTAAGAAACACATACTTCAGTTATCTATTACACTGTTGTATGAGCATCCAAATTTGAACACATCACATCAATTTTGCCAGAGTTACACTGTCTGCCTATCAGTGTACGTATTGAATTTATAATTCTTTGTGTTATTTTTAAGTTACATACTGTGATTCTCCGAAAATATATTCATTTGGGGCTCAAAAAAGGCACTAGGTCTTATTTTCAGGTAGGGCTTATTTTTTTCATGTACATGATCATCTCTCCCTTCCTCTCCTTCACCCAATTCTTCCTCTTTGCTTTCCCCCACATGTGCCACATCTTTCCTCCCCTCTCACCCATCCCCTTATGCCTTCCCTCTGCAGCATCTTTTTATCCCTCCCATCCCCCTGTGCAGCAGAACCCTTGAGTACCCACTGCCACCCCCGCCGCACAGCAGAACCGCCGATGACCCTCCATCCTTCCCAACTGATTCCCGCCGATCGCGACCATAAATATCTTGCTGCAGAGGAGCGTCGAGCCAGCAGCACTCACAGGCTACTTCGCAGCCTTCTCGCTGGGGCCATCTGTTTCCATTAATTTGCTTACCATAGAAGTCAGACTTACCGGCCTGTAATTCCCTACTTCTTCCATAGTTTTGCGGTCATTGCTACATATTTATCAACCAACTCGTTACAGTCCATGGATAAGACGTGCTTGGAAGTGTCATCTCTTCGGTATTTATTTATTTATTCAATTTTCTATACCATTCCCAGAGGAGCTCAGAATGGTTTACATGAATTTATTCAGGTACTTGGGCATTTTTCCCTATCGGTCCCTGCAAGCTCCCAATCTATCTAATGTACCTGGAGCAATGGGGGGATTAAGTGACTTGTCCAGGGTCACAAGGAGCAGCACAAGTTTGAACCCACAACCTCAGGGTGCTGATGCTGTAGCTTTAACCACTGCGCCAGGGAATCGTAAGACCATGTTAACGGTGCAGGAACAATTTGTTGGAATGCTCTGCCATTGGAAGTGAGGCAAGCATCAAGTATTTTGGAGTTCTGGAAGATGTTAAAAACTGTACGGTTTGAATGTACTTTTGTGAAATGAGCTTGGCGACTGATAATCTGTTATTTTAATTAATGCGGTATATTAGTTGGCCATGGCTGGGGGGGAGGGGCTAGGGGTTGCTCTTATTATAAGGTTTTAAAATATTGGAACTTGATGTTTGTGTTTTAAGAGTTTGTATGATGGTCTACTGTTCATTTTTGTCATGCTTTATATTGTATTGTGCTTTTATGTATGTTTATTAATACCCTGATAGAATTGTGGGATATACATTTTTAAATAAATAAATCTCTGGGTGACTACACCCCAAGAGCCAGAGGCCTTTTCAGACTTTATGGCATATTTGTGGAATGAAATTCACAGCAGGCATTCTTCCCCTGCGCAGTTCCACTCTGGTGGCTCTCGGTACTTTGATACTAACTATAGGTGGAGCTAGCAAGAACTCTGAAATAAAGCTGAAAAAATCAGGATTGGATTCCTTCTGCATATGGCACACGGCCATTGGGACACAACCTACTTGTCTAGAATGTCTCATCTATCTACTGGAAAAGCGTTTACCAGGGTAAGTATTTAATCTCCTTTTAAAATAAGAGAGGCAGGTACACAACAATACAATAAGAAAGAACAAAGGCATGCATACTCCCAAAATAAAAAGACAGACAAAACAAAAATATATTCAAAAACTATATTAAAACTATAAATTTCTTGATCACATAAAACCCAAAATAGTCATATTTGGCATATGCCTGCATCAGAAGTAAATCTGAGATAGTCAACATTTCTGCAAGAAGTAATAAAAATACGTATTCATTAATTCTTATAAATATAAAATAATAAGTTTTATAAACTGCCCAAATCAAAGCTCAGGACAGTTTACAAGAAAAGAAAAAAAATTACAAAATGCAAAGCTTGGTCATAATACTTCATAAAAGTATTTAGTAAATAACCAAGTTTTCAACATGTTTCTAAAATTTCTATAATTATTTTCTAACCTCATTTTCAATGGGAGAAAATTTCATATTTTTGGTGCAATAGATGACAATATAAACTTATGCACTGATAATTTCTGGGAATCTGAAGCAGATGAAAGTTGTAATTGATTACACTAAACTGAATGGGAAGAATGAATCCTTGATTGAAGCTATAGATATAGAGATAACTGGGACCAAGAGCATGAATAGTCTTAAACGAAAAACAGAGCAACTTAAAATAACCAGAACCAGTGAAGCAATTTCAACAAAGGAGTTACTGTCTTAATTTTGCTGTTATAAAGTATTAATTTTGCAGCTGTATTCTATAGTAGCTGGAGAAGTGTTAAAAGATATTTTTTGGGAGACTCAAGTAAAGAATATTAACCAATTCAGTTGGCATAAGCAATTTTCTGAAGGCTAAAAGAACTCTTGACATCAGATAGTTGTAATCTTAAAAGAACCAATTAATACAAATCCTTTGTATTAATGATGACCATTCGACTCTGAGATTGACTATATGGCTGGCCATTTTCAGTCCATGAATACACCATTGGTCTCGGTGGATAAGTTGACATCTGATTAGACAGTATCCAATCAATAACACAACATCTCCAGGCTTCAAATATGTGTTGAAAATCAAAGTAGGCTACTGTGGGTACTATCAATGAGCCTGTATTCAGTTTACACCAATATTCATTCAGCCATAATTTCACTGCACTTTAGGTTGAAAACCATTAACTTAGGATATGTGGGTTGCACCCAGTACTTAGGACCACCTGGCTAGTCAGGTTTTCAGGATATCCATGATGAATAAGCATGAGAAACATATTTATTTATTGTGGATATTCTGAAAATCCAACTGGCCAGGTGGTCCCTGAAACTGGGTTGAAAACCATTGTCCTAGGTCACATGGGCAAGTATGAGATAAATCACATAATTAGTATTCTCTGAGTACAAGCAGGTATAATATTCTCACACAAAATCCAGTCATTACCCTCAGAAATGGTAGAGCATCATGGACATCACTGAAATGCTGCATGAACAGCAGCTGTTTCCAGAGGTTGTACTAAGACAATAATGCCCCTTTATTCTTCCCTTTAGGCCAGGGGTGTCAAAGTCCCTCCTCAAGGGCCGCAATCCAGTCGGGTTTTCAGGATTTCCCCAATGAATATGCATGAGATCTATTAGCATACAATGAAAGCAGTGCATGCAAATAGATCTCATGCATATTCATTGGGGAAATCCTGAAAACCCGACTGGATTGCGGCCCTCAAGGAGGGACTGACACACACCCTTGCTTTAGGTAATTAGAGAAGACTCTGCAAACTCTGTGTGTAATTGTAAAACCCACCAGTGACAAAGCAGAAGGTGGACTATTATCATATAAGGGAGCACATAAAAACCAACCTATCAAATTTATCCTGTCACTGGTATAGTAATAGTTAACCGAGAACAAGCAGGTAGTATATTCTCACATGTAGGTGATGACATTCACAGAGCCTGGTACGGATAGTGCAAAAAGTGTACTGTCACTTTAAAACTTTAAGGCTGGCCATACCATGCATGGGCTGGTGCCTTCCCACCCAACATCAGCTCATCAATATCATACTTTTCAGTTTTCTGTGGAGCTGAGAAGCTGTTCTTTAGATTCTCTCTAAGTATGTCAAAACTTATGAATTTTTTGTGCCTTCCTGATTCATTTTTCCCTTACTTTTAGTCGTATTTTTATATTTTACTTCTTTTTATTTCATGTTTTAAAGATTTTGAATTTTTTGTGCCTTCCTGATTCATTTTTCCCTTACTTTTAGTCATATTTTTATTTTTCACTTCTTTTTATTTCATGTTTTAAAGATTTTGAATTTTTTGTGCCTTCCTGATTCATTTTTCCCTTACTTTTAGTCGTATTTTTATATTTCACTTCTTTTTATTTCATGTTTTAAAGATTTTGGATTTTTTGCTGATTTTGTTTTTCAAGCCTACAGGATCTTTTCAGCCTGTTTTCAGGCCAGGAATGTGAACGTTTTTTTCAGTATTACTTCTACTTGACCTCCCCGGACCATAGAGTCCTTTGATCGATTTTTTTCCATCAATGTCCAAGGCTTCTAGTGACTTCAAGTGGTTCACTCTGTGCTACAGGGCCATCTCAAGTACAGACCCGTGTAATTGGTGTGTCGAGTGCCTAGATCTTGACCATTGAGTTTATTCCTGCACACTGCTGTTGTTTGCAGAAGAGGTCACTTAAAGCCATGAAATTGTAATTTTTAGAAACTTTTCGGTTCAACTTCAGGTACACTGACTATGGCTGAAACTCAACGCTCAACCTAGAACATAAGATTTGCCGCTGCGGGGTCAGACCAGTGGTCCATCGTGCCCAGCAGTCTGCTCCTGCAGCGGCCCTTAGGTCAAAGACCAGTGCCCTATTTGAGTCTAGCCTTACCTGCGTATGTTCTGGTCTAGCAGAAATTTATCTAACTTTCTCTTGAATCCCTGAAGAGCGTTCCAGATTTCTACCACTCTCTGGGTGAAGAAGAATTTCCTTACGTTTGTACGGAATCTATCCCCTTTTAACTTTAGCGAGTCCCCCTTCATTCTCTTCACCTTGGAGAGGGTGAACAATCTCTCTTTCTCTACTAAGTCAATTCCCTTCAATATCTTGAATGTTTCGATCATGTCCCCTCTCAATCTCCTCTGTTTGAGGGAGAAAAGGCCCAGTTTCTCTAGCCTCTCATTGTACGGCAACTCCTCCAGCCCCTTAACCATTTTTGTCGCTCTTCTCTGTACCCTTTCGAGTAGTACTATGCCCTTTTTCATGTACGGCAACCAGTGTTGGAAGCAGTATTCCAGGTGAGGGCGTACCATGGCTCGGAACAACGGCATGATAACCTTCTTAGATCTGTTTGTGATCCCCTTCTTAATCATTCCTAGCATTCTGAAAGTACCCTAGAAAAGGACTTGGGGGTAATAGTGGACAAGTCAATGAAGCCGTCGGCACAGTGCACAGCGGCCTCCAAGAAGGCGAATAGAATGTTAGGTATTATCAAGAAAGGTATTACAACCAGAACAAAATAAGTTATCCTGCCATTGTATCAGCGATGGTGCGCCCGCATCTGGAGTACCGCGCCCAGTATTGGTCGCCGTACCTTAGGAAGGATATGGCGATATTCGAGAGGGTCCAGAAAAGAGCGACCAGATTGATAAAGGTATGGAAAACCTTTCATATGCTGAAAGAGTAGAGAAACTGGGGCTCTTTTCCCTGGAAAAGCGGAGGCTTAGAGGGGATATGATAAAGACTTACAAGATCATGAAGGGCATAGAGAAAGTGGAGAGGGACAGATTCTTCAAACTTTTGAAAACTACAAGAATGAGAGGGCATTCGGAAAAATTAAGAGGGGACAGTTTCAGAACCAATGCTAGGAAGTTCTTCTTCACCCAAAGGGTGATGGACACCTGGAATGCGCTTCCAGAGGGTGTGATAGGAAAGAGTACGATATTGGGGTTCAAGAAAGGATTGGATGATTTCCTGAAAGAAAAGGGGGTAGAAGGATATAGATAGAGGATTACTATACAGGTCCTGGACCTGATGGGCTGCCGTGTGAGCGGGCTGCTGTGTGTGATGGACCTCTGGTCTGACCCAGCAGAGGCACTGCTTATGTTCTTATTCTGTTTGCCCTTTTTACCGCTGCCGCACATTACTCCAGCTTCGACACTGGCACCAACGGTCCATTCCACCTCCTCTTCGTTGGTTCTACCATTATCGGAGGAGCCTCATAAGAAAGCTAAGAAGCATAAACACGTCTCCCCCACCAAGTATGCATCGACATCATCTCCATGCAGTCTCAAGCACTAAAGAGATATTCTAATATTTCAAAACACTCTTCTTACTATTCCAAATTTCGAGCAATGGTGACTTCAGTAGTTCATGTGTTCCTCTCCCATCAAGGACATCTGTAAAGCATGCACCTGGTCCTCAATTCATACCTTTACATCCCATTATTGTTTGGAGAATCATTGCAGAAGGGATAGTAAGTTCGACCAAGCAGTTCTACAAAATTTATTCTCTATTTAAAAGTCCACTTCCCTCCAACCCTTTTGATTTCATCAGGCTCATGGTAGTTGTCAGTAACCCTCGTCTCAGAGGCATGATCCTGGCAGTAAGGGATTCCCACATGTGAGAATATACTTAGATAAAGCATAGTTATTCATCTTTAGCATGTCTTATCTGAGGACTGCAGGCAGATATTCACATAGTTGGCTTCTTAGTTTTGTTACTGAACTGATGGTCATGTTAGCTGATGTTGGGCAGGAAGGCAACAGCACATGGGCGGTTTTAAAGTAACAGTACACTTTTTGACTGTCTGTGCTGGGTTCCCTGAATATCACCCACATGTGAGAATATCTGTCTGCTGTCCATGGATAACATCTGCTACAGGTGAGTAACTATGATATACTCTTGATTAGCATAGCAAAGCTCTTTATAGGCTTTGGTTATACAAGAATGAGGATAACCCAAGAGGCTTGCCCAATAGGAAGATAGTGCTTTAAAGTAGTAGGATGAAAACTTTCAAATCGTTATCAGATTATTCGTTTTCCATTTCTTACAAAAAGAGTGGTAGATATTTATGATTTATTTTTTATATATCATCATATCCCCCAAAAAATTCAGTAGTGCCACCTAGAGTAACATAGTAAATTACGGCAGATAAAGACCCAAATGGTCCATAAAAGTCTGCCCAACCATACACTCTATATAAATTAATGATTTAATTTAAATTCTTTCTCTTAGATATTTCTGAGCCAGAAACCTAGAGCTCTGCCCATTACTGTGCTTAGGTTGCATCTACTGGAGTCTCTGTCAAAGCTTACTTCGGCCCATCTAAACCATCCCAGCCGTTGAAGTCTCATCCTCAAATGAATGGTCATATACGGGACACAGACCGTGCAAGTTTGCCCAGTACTGGCCTTAGTTCTTCAATAAATACCATTATTTTATGATTAGAGATCATGGTATATATTGAAGATTGAAGGCCAGTACTGGGCAGATTTGCACGGTTTGTGTCCCATATAGGGCCATTCATTTGAGGATGGGCTGGGGAGGACTTTGACACCTGGGATGGTTTAGATGTGCTAAAGTGAGCACCTATGCTTCTAACCAGACAAGAGATAAAAAGAGAAAATAACATGCCCTCTTGTGAAGACCGCAGCATGCAAGGTAAAGTTACTTTTGGGTAAGACCAGTTTTTGCCTTTAGATGTTGCTTTCGATGTGTGTATATTAACATTTAATACGTACCACAAGAAACCAGTGTAAGAACCACAGAATTGTAGTGAAACTTCCAAATGTCTGACTATAGTTTGTATCTGAAGAAATGCCTGTCCAACTCACATGAACTTGTTGCCAGAAGTTCAATGATGCTAGTCAGCAAACATTTGTGGAGCCCATTCTGACGTGTGAAAAGAACTTATCTCTTTTGGCTTGCTTTTGTAGGTGTTCCCACTGAGTGGTATGCCACTCTAGATATGTTGAAGGAAAGTTGTCGTATTGCAAGCAGTGTCAATTGGTCTGATGTGGATCTTTCACAGTTCCAAGGTACCTTTCCATATCACTGTCGATGCTTTTTGAACTGACTGAATAGTGACGTCTTGCTTTCAATGAAATTGACATCAAGTTATATTCAATGTTAACAGATGTGAATTAGGCCCTGATACAATAAAGCATAATTTAAAATGTGCACTAATTTGCTAATGTATGAGAAAAGAAAAGTACTAAACTGTGTAAAACTGTACAGTATATTAAGCTTATATTATGATTTATTTTTTATATATCATCATATCCCCCCCAAATTCAGTAGCGCCACCTAGAGTAACATAGTAAATGACGGCAGATAAAGACAGCAGTGAAGTTGAAAAATTGATATAAAATTGAAAAACATTTGAGGCTGTTTATTCCAGCGTAGGGTCTCCCAAACCAGAAGTACGCTGACTGAGACCATTGAACCTTCATCCCAAGTCACTGCCTTCCCATTCTCCCCCTCAACTGGCTCTCATATACTTATCAGTGCTGTTGCTTCCTGCTGCTATCATCAGGGCTGGTTGCCATTTTCAAACTTATGGAAGTTCAGCTGAACCCACAGTATATTGTGGTAATGCAGCTAACTTTAAAAAAAAAAAAAGTCTCCTGGAGCCTGGGTATCTTATTTTTATTTATTTTTATTGGATACTTTTTTTTTTTTAATTCTTTATTCAGTTTTAACTCTTGCAACAAGTGTACAAAATTCAATCAGATAATTCGTACAAATCACTTGACATTCTAACAATTATTGTAAAATGCATATAAAAAAGACCCCTCCTCCACCCATCCCATTCATCAGGAATAAACCCATTAAATCACATAACATACCTCCCCATCCCCACATTAAATATAGTACTATTCAAAGTAGTATTGCTACTAGGTAGCTAAAATTAGAAGAGAGAAAATAATACATAGCAGGGAGAGGGAAGAGGGGAAAAATGGTCAAGTAGCTACAAAGATTGGAGAGAAAAACCAGAGGGGCGGGGAGGGTGGAAGAATTGGGAGTTCTAATAGGGGTAAGCCAGGGGTGTCCAATGTCGGTCCTCGAGGGCCGCAGTCCAGTCGGGTTTTCAGGATTTCCCCAATGAATATACATGAGGTCTATTTGCATGCACTGCTTTCATTGTATGCTAATAGATCTCATGCATATTCATTGGGGAAATCCTGAAAACCCGACTGGATTGCGGCCCTCGAGGACCGACATTGGACACCCCTGGGGTAAGCAGTGCCATAGACATAGACCAGGTGTTGGCAATTCCGGTTTGAGAGCCGGAGCCAGATCAGGTTTTCAGGATCTCCACAATGAATATGTATGAGATGGATTTGCATGCACTGCCTCTTTGAGATGCAAATCTATCTCATGCATATTTATTGTGGAAATCCTGAAAACCTGACCTGGCTCCGGCTCTCGAGGACCGGAATTGCCTACCCCTGACATCGACCAATCAGGTTGGCCTAAGTTTTTCTAGTGCAATAGGTGAGACATTCTAGAGACAATAGGGTTAATTCCCCATACTCACATGCAGAAGGAATCCACTCCGGATTTTTCACGCTGCCTCTATAGTACTTAGCAGTTTAGTGTCCTCTACAGTCTTTTCTTCTGCAGCTATGTGTTTTCTGCTCTCCCCATTTCATTGTTTTAAATTCTATGTAGTTTTGTCCCCTTTGCGGGTATTTTTGCGTTTTAAGCACCTTTGAAGCTCTGCCTGCTTGAGAATTCACAGACTTTGGTCTGTAGCTGACAGACCAATCCCTTTTGGGTACCTGTTAGCCAGTCTGCATAGTTTTCTTTGGAGCTCAGGGCTGTCCCTGAAGTAGTCTCACCTTCTGTTAAGCAGGGGTTGAGCGCAGACTTAGGGGGCTAAGCAGTGTTCCACAGCATGCCAGCTGCATTTTTTGTGCCTCCGCCTCTCCTGGTGCACATCCTGTGGTCCGCTGGGGTGGAGGCATAGTCAGGCATTGGAGTCTGACTGGCAGCCCAAAGATCAAGTTTTGTGAGAGCATTCCCAGCATTGTGAATTCTTGTACAGCTAATGAGAAAGAGCTATGAGCAGGTGGATTCCTTGGTGGCACAAGTAACTCAGTGCACCTCTCTTCCCAGTGCAGGAGGTTTTGTATTGACAACTATGTAGAACCGCCGTGTGGATGAAGTCCTCGGGAATCTTTTTGAAACAGCCAATTTGAGCTGCGGTGGCAACGTCTTTTGTCGCTCATGCCCGTCTCTTTCGGCTGTGTATGCTAGAAACTGATGCGGTGGAGCCACCTCCTCAACTGCTGATGGCTGGGACGCATTATATAGCGGTTGCCTTATATGACCTTATGACAGTGGTGGCAAAAGTGTCAATGTACTTCATTTCGGCCCGCCGAACGCTCTGGGTCAGGCAGTGGGCTGTTGTTTCCACTTACTAGGCAGATACTCTGTATACTTTATCATGCTGAAGAATGGCTCAAAGATTGGAAGCCTCTTTTGGATTTTCAGCACATGAATACGTCTCTAAACATTTCTTGTTCCTGAATGGAGACCGTGCGATCGGTCATTGCAGCAGTGGCTCTGGGGGAATTTCTGGTCTCCCTGGATCTTACAGAAGCATGCTTACACATTCCCATATTTCTCACTCACTGCAAGTTTCTGCGGTTTCATGTTCTGGAGCAGCATTGCCAGTTCTCAGCCCTGCCATTTGGGCTGGCGACAATGCCTCGGTGGCAACTTACCTGAGGAAGATGGGTCTGGAAGATCACCCTTATCTAGATGACTGGTTGATCAGAGCTCACTCATGGGCCAATGGACATCACACAATGGAGCAGGTGCTGGAGGACTTCGGCTGGATTTTCATCCTCAGAAAGAGTCTTCTGTAGCCCATGCAGTCATTGGCATACTTGGGAGGAATCCTCATTACGGCTGCGAGCTGTGTCTACCTGCCCAAGCCTCACAGACAGAAGCTGTGTGCTCGGATTTCGGTGCTTTTAGAGCGGCGGGCTACTTTGGCTTGGAATTATCTTCAGGTTCTAGGCTCCATGGTTGCCCCACTGGATGTAATTTCTTGGGCGAGAGCGCACATACATCCTCTTCAGTCTGACTTTATCTCTCTGGGTGCCACTCCAAAATGCCTTGCATATTTATTTGCCAAGGCCTCTCAAGGCTCGAGCAAGCATGGACTGGTGGATTCGCCCACAATCCCTTTGCAGGTGCATACAGCTCCTCGTTGTCTCCTGGATCATAGTGATGGCAGATGACAGCCTTCGGGGCTGAGGAGATCATTGCAATCGTTCAGGGGTTGGACACCCTCGCAGAGAAAGTGGTCCATCTGCCCGGTGGAGTTCAGGGCCATTTGTTTGGCTCAGATGAAGTTACAGAAGAATCCAGAGGACTGAGCGGTCAAGGTCTTCTCCAACGATGTGGTGGCAGTAGCCTATGTCGATCACCAGAGAGGGACCAAGAGCACTTCTCTGGCTCAGGAAGCCTGCCTACTTTTTCTTGGGCAGAGCATTTTTCCCTAGCGCTGACAGCAGCACATATGGTGATAATGGACAGTGTGCAAGCAGAACTCTTCAGCGGATGTCTCTGGATCCGGGTGAGTGGCTACTGTTTCCACAGGCATTCCAGATGATTGTGGAGTGCTGGAGTAGTCCCCTTGTTGCTCTCATGGGCACTTCATGATACAGGAAGATGCTTCACTTCTTCCGTCAAAGATTCGAGTTCAGAAGTGGAGGGCTCAACGCGCTGGAGCAGTTCTGGCAGCAGGAGTTTCTCCTGTGTTTATGCTCCTAGGCCATTGGTTGGCCTTGTCCTTTAGAGGATTTTGGTTCATCCTGGCTGCATTATGCTGGTGGCTTCAGCTTGATCACGCAGGCATGTGGGTCACAGCCTTTGGGCTGAGCACTTCTTTGGGCCTTTTCACGCAGGGTCTGGTTACCATGCTAGTTCCAGGGCTTTTTGCTCTCCCGGCATGGCTCTTGAGCATGCAACCTTTGGGCATAAGAGATGTTTTGTCCTTATTGTTGAGGCTCTTCTGAAATCTAAGAAGTCATCCGGGGGGTCGGCATAGGC
The DNA here is from genome assembly GCF_902459505.1 of Geotrypetes seraphini. Classification (NCBI taxonomy): domain Eukaryota; kingdom Metazoa; phylum Chordata; class Amphibia; order Gymnophiona; family Dermophiidae; genus Geotrypetes; species Geotrypetes seraphini. Next base: position 8,078,818 of record NC_047098.1, on the reverse strand, counting down.
TATGACGTGGAAAGCCTTCCAATGTTGGTGCAGGCCAGACTAAGTGGATCTGTATTCAGCTCTGATCTCGCTGATGCTTGCCTTTCTTCCTGCTGGAAAGATGCTGAGGGTCCCAGTACAGGGCTCTCTTGCTTGGATTCCGGAACAGCTGGTCCTCTATGGCGTCTCATCCTAGTGTCGCTCAATTCTTATAGAGGGTCTGTCGTGTCAGACAGCTGGTTGTCCATCCTTCCTGCCTCGGACCTTAGCCTGGTGCTGTTTAGCTTTATCTGAGCTCCCTTTTGGCCTTCTTTCAGATACTTCCCATTTGGATTTGATGCACTAGGCCGCCATTTCAGCTTTTCATGTTGAGGGGGCAGTGTGTTTGCCCAGATTCCTCGATTCAAGACCGCTTGTTGTAGCCTCTGGATGTGCGCAGGGTTCTCCTGTATGGGTGGGAAGTCACACACAAGTTTTGCCTTTCTGGCCATCTGTTTATGCGGACTCATTCGATTAAGTGGGGTGCTCCTGCTTCTAGAGCCACAATATCCAGATGGATCCATATGGCCATTTCGTCAGCCTACATTTTTTCTGGGAAACAGTCCCCTGATTCCGGCAAGGTGCTTTCTACCAGGAGTGTGGCTTCTTCATGGTCCAAAGCTGGATCTGTTCCTCCTGAGGAGATTTGCAGGGCAGCAACGTGGTCTTTTCTCCTCACATTTCCAAGTTTTGCTGCAAGGCAGGATTCAGCCTTCGGGTCCTCTGTCTTGAGGGCCGGTGCAGCAAGCCCACCCTGGTTGTTTGGGGGGGGGGGGCTGCTTTTGAACGTCCCTATTGTCTAGAATGTCTCACCTATTTTACTGGAAAAAGAGATTATGTACTTACCCTGGTAAACTCTTTTCCAGTAGATAGGTGAGACATTCTAAACTCCCCTCCCTGGTTTTTCTGTGCCTGTTTACAGTTTCAGTCTGTTTATGCTTTTCCAAGCTGCTCCTTGGAGGCCTCTCAGCACTTGAGGACTGGAAATAATTTATTTATATGTTCCTTTTCTTGGGGAGTTGTGCTGCACTCCTTTGGAGTCTGTGTTGGCGGTTAATGGTACTGTTTCCTACTTTCAGTAGAACACTTTGTTTAGCCTGTTATTACAGGTGCCTCTACTTCACATAGGTGGGTGCCTGTCAGAGCTTTGGTACTGGCCGTAGAGAGCTCTAAACCGATCAGTGAAGTACTACAGAGGCAGAGTGAAAAATCTGGAGTGGATTCCTTTTGCAGAGCATGCAAGTATGAGGAAATAACCCTATTGTCGAATGTCTCACTTATCTACTAGAAAAGAGCTTACCAGGGTAAGTGCATAATATCTTTTCTGAATGAGAATAGTTGCAGTGAATTTATTTGCTACCCTTACACCAGATCACATCTCAAAGATAATGCATTGTTTTCTTTTTATATTTTCCTGTAGGCCTGATGGAGAGCATGAGACAAGCAGATCTTAAGAACTGGTCATTAGATCAAGTTCAGTTTGCAGATCTGTGTTCCTCTCTTAATCAGTTCTTCACACAGACTGGGCTCATCCATCCACAAAGCAGCGTGCAGCAGTCTGTCTGTCACAACACCATGCACCCAGCCAAACCTCCCCAACATATTGCAACAGGTAAAGCTGATTACGGTACCTTTCTTCTGGAGAATTTTGCAGGTGCTAAAGGCTGATATACTATAAACAGAACACATATATGATGGCTTGGACCCACAGTTCATGTATGTCCAGCCTCATTGAGTTGAAGGCATTCCGAAAGGTGTGTTTAGGTCAGGGAAGGAAAATAGTATGTTCAACTAGTCTTTGTATTACATTACATTTGAAAATGTCTACAGATACTTTATACCCTTGTGAGAATTAGTGCAAAGCTCACAGCTTAAAAGTACTTGTACCAGTTGTTCTCTAGTGACCCTTTAAGCCTATCTACATTCCTTGGGCAGTAGGAATTCAGGGGCTAATTGGCCTGTAACTACTAATTACAATGTTCATACCTGAGATTAAATATCAACCAGCAGATTTGGTAAATTCCCTCTCACACAACAGCTTTCCTAAGCTGCTGTTAATTTGGATTTATTTGAATTTGCTACATATTCCAGTTACTTAATACATTTCTATTGTAGTGAATATTTTCAATAAATTGGCTTTCTCAGTGAGTTTTAGGTTAGGTATTGAAGAGACAAATGAGATAAGATAGAATGATGATCATTTGTTGCAGGGTCATGATGTAGTTGGCTGAGATTATTTTATATTTCACCCATTTTGTCAGATTGTATTCACTCAAAAATAATTTCAATAAATATTCACAATAGTCATAGCAGATTGATTTATTGTTAGATAAGCATTAATGTTGGAGTACTTCTAGATTAGGAAAAGTATATGTTGTAGTAAATTTAGGCCCCAGAGTAATCGAAGGAAATACTATTTTACAGAAAGGGTGGTAGATGCATGGCGCAGTCTCCCAGAAGAGGTGGTGTCAGACAGAGACTGTGTCTGAATTCAAAAGGGCCTGGGATAGGCATGTGGGATCTCTCGGAGAAAGAAAGAGATAATGGTTACTGCGGAGGGGCAGACTGGATGCGCCATTTGGCCTTTATCTGCCATCATGTTTCTAAATCCAAAGCAAACAGGTGCTGCTACATTAGCACACACTAACACATATTCCAGTGCAATAGGTGAGACATTCTAGACTGATGGGTTATACCCCTATAGCGTGCATCTGCAGAAGGAATACAGTCTGGATTTTCCATTTTGCCTCTGCTTTACTTCACTGATCAGAGCTCCCTCGTTGTCCAAGAGAAGGTGCCTGGTGCTCCAGGTGCTGGAGGACCTTGACTGGATTGTCAATTTTCAAAAAGAGCATTCTAATGCCCATGCAGTTGCTGGAATATCTGGGAGTCTTCTTTGACAAAGCTGTGGTCCGCGTCTTATCTACCGGAAACCTGCAGACAGAAATTGTGTGCCCAGATTTCTTCCCTTATAAAACAGCCAGCTCCTTCGACATTAGGACTGTCTTCAAGTTCTTAGATTTTAAACAATTTTATTGACTGAAAACAGGCGGAACCAGAGAAAAACAGTTGTATACAAAAGACATCAAACAGAGGCGGAATATCTGCTAGAACAAAGCAGAACAGTACAAAATCATATGTCATTTATACCCACCCATGAACCCCAGAAGTCCCAGAAATCTCTTCCAAACCACCCTCCCACCCCCCCTGTTCACCCTACAAATATGAAAAGGGATGCGAAGGTGTTCCCTGGGCTCACAGGAGGTCAGAGACCCCTGTAGCACGAAAAGCCCCCCAATAAAGGACCTGACATGCCAGTCCCAGGAAAAGAACAAAAGATCACACATGGTTCCCCTAGGGTCTGGGTTCTGACCCCAGGGCATTCATCAGGGCTAGATACCCCCTTCCCCCCAAAAAATAAAAACAAATGCAGACCCCCCTCCACTCCACCAGCTCCCCACCCCTAGAGCAGAGAGATGCAAAGAGCCAGAAACGACAAGGGAATGTTATAAATTATTTTATTGTACACCGCTTTGAATTGTGTTGCAACTAAGGCAGTATATCAAGTTTAATAAACTATACTGCAGTCTGTGCTAAAGGGGCTGCTGAAAAGTTCTCAGCCCAACCAACAAAGATGGGGCAATCTCCATCGAGGGCTATACACTTAGTCCAGTGAGTTTCCACTTTTTCATTCTGTATTTTTATGATGTAACAAAAAAAATGGACACTCACAGGACTAAGTGTATAGCCCTCGATGGAGACTACCCCATCTTTGTTGGTTGGGCTGGGAATTTTTCAGCGGCCCCTCGTATACCACAGTCTTCTAAATGTTTCCATTTATCTGTTGCAAGAAAAGGGCTTATTTAATGCATTACCTTGTTTCTTATGTTCATTTGTTTTATTCCTTCCTACATAACTCTTTTATACAGGAAATTTGTACATAGACTCCAGGCAAAACCTTTCTCCTTCAATGATGGGTCCCCCAGGCTATCCTCATATCCCACCACAACTCGGCACCCCTGGACCGACTATTTCAGGTATCTTCCTCCATCTAGCCTCTTGCACTTCATCCCTGTTTTTCTCCATGAAAGTAGAAATATTGATTTTGCTTGAAGAACATGTCTGGTGCGATTAGGAGCTGGCAACTAGATCATAATGTGTAATATATTTTATATGTCACAATTATTTATTTATTTTGTTAGTTATTTAGTCATTTATTTACCCATCTTTCCAAAGGGAGCACAGAACAGGTTACAATAGTACATCCATAGTATGGGTAGGACAAACTTTAGTGTGAAATATAGACTTTACAGCATTTACAGTATAGACATAACATAAAGACTTAAAAATACAGACTTAGTGGACATAGGGTGGATTAAGTTGCAGTATTTTCAGTGTAGATATAACATAGAGGTAAAATAGCTTTTCCTAGCAGGTGGGTGCATCTTTGATTGTTGGACAATGTGGTACTAATTATGTTTATATTTGCAGTGGCATGCGAGTTTTAGTGAGATTTCGTTTGGTGTATTAGGTGGTATCTTTGAGTTCCATCCATCTGGCGTAGATGCGGGTCATTAAGGAGCTGGGTTTGTAAAGAGGAAGGTTTTCACGGCTTTCCTGAAGTTCCAAAGACTGTCTAGTGATCTAATGGATGGGGGGTTGATGTGCCGTAATGAGAATAAGAGCGTCTTCTGGCTGTCTCAGACATGAGTGGCCAGGTGGCAGGATCAGCTGTTTTTCTGTTTGAGATCTCAGTGATCGGTTGGGAACATAAATTTGTAGTTTTGATGCTATGTAGTTTGGTGTCATCTTATGGAAAGTTTTGAAGGCTAACACCAAGGCTTTAAAAGCACATCATTTTTGGATGGGCAGCCAGTGCATGGAAGTTAGTGCAGGGGTGACATGGTTGTGGAAGCCCAGGTTTTTTAGGAGTCAGATAGCGCAGCATCTTATCAAAAGAGGTGCAGACAGCACTTCCTCTGCACATCCAGTTCCCCTCCCAGCACCTGAACATGTCATCAGTCACCCCCTAATCCCCCTCCCAACGCCTCAGCAGGCATCCAGTCTTTCCTGTTCCCTCAACTATTCCCTTCCTCAGAATCCTCCTCCTGAAAAGCAGCCCCACACTACTACTTCCTGACAGCTCAACCCTACTACCCCCACTCCCTGATTCCCCACTACTGGGTGGCAGCTAAGCCCCTCTTTTACTATTTGGGACTGACTGCACCGGGATCAAAGTGACATCCACAACAATGGTCGGAACTGAGACTGATTCTTGGGGGAGGCCAGGATTCTGAGGGGGTGAGGGTATTTGCTCTGTATATCACTGTATGTAACTCTGCTCCATGCACTAAATGCAGGGCATGTCCCTGTGTGTAACTCGAGGCATTTGCACTTATCTTACTTTAATGTTTGTGTGAAACATGCAGTAAGTGCAAAATTGACTACACTTTAGTAAAAGGATCCCTTAATATGTTTCATAACTAGCTTTTAGGAGCTATATATCTTTCCTCAGGTCAAATTTGCTTTGTCTCTGCTCACTTAGTTTTGTCCTCCATTAGGGAGACCCCAGAAGATAATCAAGTAGAGAGGCATAATCGAAAGGGACGTCTAAGTAAGTGGCGCAGTGGTTAGAGCTACAGCCTCAGCACCCTGGGGTTGTGGGTTCAAACCCCGCGCTGCTCCTTGTGACCCTGGGCAAGTCACTCAGTCCTCCATAGCCCCAGGTACGTTAGAAAGACTGTGAGCCCGCCGGGACAGATAGGGAAAATGTTTGAGTACCTGATTGTAAAACCGCTTAGATAACCTTGATAGGCGGTATATAAAGACCTAATAAACTTGAAATCTAAGAAAAAAAAAATCTGAACATTCTTTGCGTCCATATCGCAAGTCGTCCAAAGTTAAAAAGAGCCTAAGACACATTTTTAAAAGATACGTCCAACTTTTTTTACTTTCGAAAATCGTCTAATTATACGTCCTGCCGATCTGATTGTCCAAGCCACTAAATCGTCTATCTTTATACCACATTTCCGTCCAATTTTCCGTCCAAGTCCAAAACGCCTAGAACAAGCCCTGTTGGACGTGGGAGGGGTCTGCAAAGTGATGGACTGCACACCCAGACAGGCCACCTAAATAGTGGGGTACCTTACAGGGCACTGCTGTGAACTTCACAAAAAGGATGCCGTGGCTTCTCCTCCCTACAGCCCCCTTATAGGTCATGATGAGCCCCCCAAACCACCTCCAGAATCCCCTAGATTCACTTATCTACCACCCCAATAGACCTTATGGCTGCAGGAGCTACTTATATGCCAGTACAAAAGAGTTTTGGGGGTGTATAGGGCAGTGCACATGTTTCAGTATCAATGCAGTAATTACAGGGGCTTATAGGCATGGGTCCTCCTCTCCATGGGTCCCTAACCCACCCCCAAGACGACTTAAGCTGCCTCTGGGCTGGACGACTAGGCTTTCCTATGCCAGGCGGCCAGGTGATGATGGTCTGGAGGCTGAAATTTGAAGTTGTGAATAAAATTTTTATGGGGGTGGGGGGGTTGGTGATCACTGGAGTAGTGTGTGGGGGTCTGTGTTATGTGTTTGCACTGCTTATCTGGTGAGTTTAGGTGGGTTTTTGTGACTTAGACCATGTTTTACGTGGTCTAAGTCACAACGTCCTAGGCTCTGTTGTTAAACTTTCGGTTATACATGTTGTACGACTAAGTCTAAGCCAGCCCATGTCCCGCCCAACTCCCGCCCTCGACACACCTCCCGAAACGCCCCATTTAGCTTTGGACATTGAGCGGCACTATGAAGGCCTAGGTCGTTTAGAAATACGTCTAAAACCCGGTTTTATTATTGGCGCTTGGACGTTTTTGAGAAATGTTCGTCCAAGTGCGGACTTAGGCCGGTTTTTGGACGTTTTTCTCTTTCGATTATGAGCCCCGTAGTGTATCAAAAAGTATTATATTTTTAAAAAATGACTTATTTCCCTAAAAAATGGAAAAGCTTAGGCCGGTTTTTGGACGTTTTTCTCTTTCGATTATGAGCCCCGTAGTGTATCAAAAAGTATTATATTTTTAAAAAATGACTTATTTCCCTAAAAAATGGAAAAGCTTAGACCAGTTTTCAGCATGTAAATATATTGCATATTATGGCTGTTTCACCTGACCTGATTTTAAACTTTGATATTGCCTTACGTGTTAAATTTTTTAGTAGGGCATCATGGAGCGATGAGCCAGCAGCACATGATGCCATCACCAAACTTCCATATACGCCCTCCACTTCCTCCTGAAGAAATTGAAGATGACTTTAACTGGGATTCTATTGTGTAAGTCTTTCCAAGAAGGTGAAGAAGAGGGAAAAAAGAGAGAAGACAGATTCTGTCTTATTTCTCCTATTTTGAAAGGAAGCAAGTGAATTGGGTAAATAAGAGTGAAGATGTCAATTAACTCTAAAACTATTCTGACAATTGACTTTGAAGACAATCAGATTATTTAGCCAGGAGAGCTTAAATTATCGCTTTTACTTGACCTGGGGCAAGTAATATTTGTCTCCTCTGTAAGCTGCCGTAGCTCATAATTGTTGTGTGATTTGGACAGCTTTATAGCATACATATGTGTGTTGACTGGTGTTGACCGCAAGTGCCAGACTGCCTCCTGGACAGAGCCCTTGTTGCCTCAGGCAGTTGCAATGTGTGTTTTAAATCTGAAATCTTTTCTATCAGTTGCATTGTAATGTATCAGGAAAAGGAAACATCGGGGAGTCCATGCTCATTCTCATGTTGTTGTTGTATTATAGCAAGGGATGGGCAGAATTTAATTTGTGTTCAGTCCCTTTCTGGTCATAGGTTTGCTATCGAAGGGGCAGTGCCCACTGTAATAGTTCTTACCCATCCACTACTTATGCTGTTTGTCTTCTAAAGCTTTTACTGATAGGACATACCTTTTTTCCAAGAAATTTCTACTTGTGCTGTAATAAGTACTTGTAGCTAAAATGCTAAAATATTCATTCTTTTTCTACATTCATAAAGTTGGTGAATTCAGTAGCTTATTCCAGTTATTTTGAATTATTAACTGGGTATAATATGAATTGCAGTTTTGCAATATAAAGTGATGTTGCTGAGCAATTGGTGTATAGCAGTACAAATGACAAAAATCTTACCCATGGATTGTCAAGGTATTGTTGATTTCACGTGTCCTATGTTTTTAAGATTGTAAGATTATATGTCACGTTTTGAATTTATTGCTGTATTTGCTGTATAAATGATTTGATCTCTTAGAAGCTGTGCAAAGTTGGAGCTTGAAAACCAATGATTGTATACTTCCACCTGCTAATGTATTTATAATAAAGTAAACTCACTATTTATTCATACTTTCTGTGAATATTAGGCTCAAGCTAAGTTCCTAAAGTCAAAGTGAAGGCATTTAAAAAAAAACAAAATTTTCTTTTTCTTTTGAGTTCGTACAGTTCTCATTCAATGTGCATAGTCGGATCTCTGGGACTTGCACAAAACAAGTCTGCTTAAAAGACAATCAGAAAAGACAATCTACTAATTACTGTGTTGCCATTAGCGACTTAAATCTTTGTTTTCAGCTTTCTCATTCTTACCACACCGAAACAATTTATTTTTCGTATCACCTAGTGGTATATATTTAAATCATATACCCTCCTCCTCTTTTACAAGGCTGCACATCAGCCACATTGAAGCCTATTAATTCCCAATGGACTTTGTGCGATTACCGCGGGCCACCACGGTAATCAGCTTAGTAAAAGGAGGGGGAAGTGTGGCAAAATAAAGAATGCATGCTGTTAACAGATATCCCCAACAACATTAGTATTTCATTACACTGAAACCTATGTATAACCATAGACGACTTACCGTCTATCATGTGCAATTACTCTCCAGAAATGCATCGTTGCATGTAATGCTCCAACATGTTCAGCTGGTCAAGCTCCTTAAAATGTACATATTTTTTAAAATTTGCATACTAGTTTTTACACATAAAATAGTTCATGTTTAACTTATTTGCCCTTTTGAGGGCAAAGAACTGCAAATAAAGCTGAATTCTGTTAAGTAGAGAAAGCATTTGATCTACATCAATAACGTTTCTTTTATGGAATACAAATGGCTGAAATTAAGCCTCTTAGTGCCATAGTCATATGTGACACGTCACAAGGTTTCTGTTTTCTCCAGCTCTCACTAATTTCTGTTGATATGTGTTGAGGGGGTTTCTGTGCATACCATTTGTCTCATATTAGAAAGAAATGGTCTAGTCCAAAATGATATCACAAATTTCAAGTGGTTACAGGAATACACAAACTACAAATCTCACAACAGACCAGCCCATTTGTGATCTAAATACTGTACCTGGAGCAAATCAAATTATATTATGAATCCGGTTCAGGATAAGTAAATGGCTAGATGAATTTCAACTTGTAAGTATTAATATCTACTGTATCTAAAAACTAATAATCAGTAGTCCCTCTGTCTTTTGCTAGCAGCAGATCCAAAAGGGACCTTAGCCAAGAAGTGAGATTTTAGATTGTGAGTGGACCCTGTATCAGGATTAAATGGTGTGCCACAGGGATGTCAAAACTGTAAACACACATGAAATGATTTTGCTTATAATGAAGGCTGTGCATACAAATTAATTGTATTATTATTCATTAACTGAATTGGATTTACAGACATCCACATTTTCAGTCAATGGGAAGGCACAAGATGAACTACAGAACTGAAATAAATTAAAATACAACAGTCAAATATAAAAATATCCATAACAGCCATGTTTTCAAATGGTGGCAGAACCTAGATTAAATTTGCACATTCTTTAAATTTTTCAGTACAGTATTCTAGTATAGAATCACTCTGGAAAATCCTTATGTTGCATCTTAGGGGTCCTTTTACTAAGGCTTGCTAAATATTAGCGTGCGTTAAACGCTAATGCATCCATTATATTATATGGGCGCGATAGCATTTAGCGCGCGCTGAAACAGCTAGTGTGCCTTAATAAAAGAGGGGGGGGTTAATTGAACAAAATTCCTTAGGTCCAACTAGAGCAAAATTATTTCCCTATTTGGGCTGGATATTCTGAGACTCTGTTGGAGTTTGACACCCTGTTGTGCTGTTTCCCAGCATTCTGAAAGTGACAGATTTAAACAGCAGTGTGCACTTTAAGTCATTTCAGATAACTAACAATGCAGCTTAAAGATGAATTTGTGACGCTTAGATGTAAATGTAATGTTGCACTTATTTTTAGTATTGCAAAATGTGGACTAGGTTGAGGTTTTGTTGCCCAACTCCATTTCAAATTTCTTTGCCTATTTTACTGTACTAATTTATAATACTGTATTTGGTATGTATGTGTGAAAATATTTTGGATTTAAGCTTTCAATTGAAAAAGTATTACGTTTGTCTGTTTTCCCATGAATCATAGAAAGTATTTTACTCCCCACCCCCTTTAAAAAAAAAGATCATTGTTAATATAGTCCCAGTTTTTCCCTGATGCAGTCATCTTCTGACTGATTTCCTTTCCACAGTGCTAACAATGTGGCTATTTCAAAGAATATTAATATATTCCCAGAACTAACCGTAAGGAGATCTGTCCAGCATCAACGTAATTCTGGCATTTGTGGTATATAGTTTATTCTGTGTCAATGTGTTTAATGTTTTTCTGTAAATACTTGTCTTTAAAAATGTCCACTTCAGGGGTGGGAGGGGAACAGAAAGGGAGGGGGGGCTATTTCAAAGGAATAGAATATTTTGATATTGTTCATTCAGAGGGTGATATATGTGTATATATCTATATTGTATATACGTGATGAAACTGCATTGGCTTTTTGTGCGACACTACCTTTTACCTGTACTGCTGTTCTACAGTCAGTGTTTTAATGTTTATACGTTTTTGTTATTGCACGGTTTACTATTTTCGCTCTATGATGAACGGCACAGATATTTGTAACAGTTTAGTGCTGTAAAAATATTCCAAGTGTCATTAGGATTGTTGCTGCCAGACCCTGATATGCATGAATGGCACTTAAAAATAAAGAGAACATGTTAACTTCATTCAATATTTTAAGAATTAATTTTTCCTTTTCTTAAATAAGAAACATAAGTTTGAATACATGTAAGTAAGAGAAGTGTGAACTGTCACTCTCCTGTGGAAGAGCACCATGCCATAGATCCATGACCTTGTTCACTTTGTGGTTTTAATCCAATTGATTGTGTTGCTCTTTCATTTACATGTAAGGTTTTAAAGTGCCTTTAAAAAAAAAAAAAGCTGTGACCTTTTGAAATCCAGTGTTAGCATGGGGAAGGTATTAGGACCATTAATGTTCTGGTTCCCATCCTTGTAAGCCTGTATTTATCTGTTGACGTGCATTGTCAGTAAATGTTTCTTTTAAGAAAAACATGCAAAAATGTACAATTAGCACCTAACACTAGGTCTTTTGTTTTGCTGAGCAAAAAACAAAACACAAACTGCAGACTATGTACAGGATGCAGGCAATGTTTCTCTGAGCCAAAGTGTAAATCCTGTTTAAAACGGCAGTTTCCAAACTTTTCCTCTTTATCAATTCACCAAATCAACTCATATATAACTTCCACAAGTGATCAAGAACCGGTGTTATAGTGAGCTTAACTATGCATACGTCAATGCTCAGGTTTCCAGGGATTTTCAGACTAAGGGGACAGAAATCATCATGTATATAAAAGCTGTTGGCTTCATATACATACATAAAATACATTACATAGATGGAATAAGTAAAAAGAAAAAAAGTCGTCAAAACGTCATAAATGCTAGGTTGGGATTAATGAGAATTTTACCACCATGACTTATGCTACTCGGGTGGCTGTCTGAAAATCCCTGGATACCTGAGCATTGACGTATGCATAGTTAAGCTCACTATAACACCGGTTCTTTATCACTTGTGGAAGTTATATATGAGTTTAAAAGGCAGCACATGGAACAAAATAATAATCAACAGCTGGACTAGATTGACTCTTTAAAGGATGGTGGTGACATTTTGGCCTCTGTTATAAGCAAGAGGGTTTCAATATGTAAATGAGCTCACGAAATCTAATCTTACTGTTGTCATTCCTAACAGATTTTCACTAAAATGAAAAAGAAGAAACTTGCTCTTAAGAAAACTTATTGGTCAAGGGTACCCAGCTAATCTACTAGTGTAAGTTTAGTTAAAAGCTTATCTAGCTAAACATATATGTAACAATCACATGTTGACTAATTTCTGCTTTTGGCTAATCCTTTGAAGTGGAAGCTGTTATGAAAATTGTATCACAACATACAGTATATTTATCACTTTTCAATTTTTCTGGTAGACCATTAAGAGTATTTATTATTCTAGTAGATATATTGGATTTAGCAAGTGTTTTAGCCAAAAAACTACTGCATCCTAGATTTTCCTCTTTCTGTTTCTACCTCAAATTTAATCTTATGGGCATATTCTATAGGTTTATAGCATTTATGTACTGGTAAATGAAAGAGCGATAGAGAGAAAATGCCACATTTTAGCCACAAGCCATTGTTGAAAATTGTAATGGCATCAACAGATCCCAAGGACAGAACTCTTTGGTTGTAGTCCTCTAGAACGTTTTCTATACTCTTACTAAGCATGTATGGGACAGTATACATCACCGTTTGATATCCATTCAGCCCACAGTTCTCTATCCCTTTAAAGCTGATTCTGACTCTCCCCAACTCTCTCCAGCATCAAATCATTTGTATTGGTGGACCCTGGAAGTACATTGTCCATTGCCAGTACATCAGTGAAACAGCATTAGCCAACACCAGTAGAAATCATGGGCATAGGAGTATTTCTCTCTCCTGTTTAATGTATGCAAAGGGGCCTGCAGAATCAGCTCCACCATCTGAAAAAATGGATATTGAGCTCTTGAGTCGAGACCAATAAACACTGACCACTCCCCATCCATGCATAATGCCAGGAAGAGGAAGGTCCTGGCAGCTGCTATGCATCCTTATAAGGAAGTGTATTGGCACTTTATACTGATCAAATCTCTGACACAATACTAATGTAATGTAATGTAATGTAATTTATTTCTTATATACCGCTAATCCGTTAGGTTCTAAGCGGTTTACAGAAAATATACATTAGGGTGCATTAAAATTATAAGTAAGATAGGTACTTAGAAATTCCCTTACTGTCCCGAAGGCTCACAATCTAACTAAAGTACCTTGAGAGTAATAAAGAAGAGAAAAATAGAGATAGAGGAAAAGATAAGAAAATAAACATTCTGACAAGACTACGATCTAAAGGACTTTGGAAGGTTGAAGAGAGGAGAGATAGGAATAGATGCAGAAGGGAGGAACCGTTGAACAATAGAATTCTGGTTTCTCTCAACTTAATGGTTTCCTCAGGGAGTTCTCTAAAGTGCAGAGGAAAAATTAGAAATGAGCCTAGACCTAGTGCTAATAACATACATGTAACTTCAACTATATTCAATTACATTAAATATTTTCAACAAATTTTTGTCTTCATGGGAAGAATGACCTTGGTAACCATATGAATTCAAGTATTAGCAGGTACTGTTATTCATTGGTCCGTAAACCCCACACACATTTTTTAATGGTGCTGCTTGGGCAATGTGAAAAATGATAGGACTGTGCAAATGTCTTTAAAACTCTCCACACAAATCACAAAATAATCCACTTATCTTTGTGATCTGTTGGGACTTTAGAGACTTGTACCAACAAAAGTTCAGGCTGCCCCTCCTTATTAAATGGAGTGTGCTAGAAAGAGGTTATTTTAATTCAATCAAGTACAAAGACATCTGTATGAGTAGAAAGGTACATTTCATTATTATTTGTATACCACATAACCTTGTTTTAGTTCTGTGCAGTTCACAGCTTAAGAATCTGAGACAATCTCAGGAGGTACAACAGAATAACAGATTGTTATATTACAAAAATGTATCGAATAGATAAGTGTTCAAGAGTTTTCTGAAATGTTTATACGATACAGCATTGGATATTAACTGACTAAATTCCTTATCTTTGACTGCTGCCTGAAACGAAAGTAACCTATCAAAGTAATTTTTATATCGACATTCCTTGACAGAAGGGAAAATGAAATATGTTATGAGGCATTGAGATCGTTTTGATAAAGCCAGTTCAAAGTGAATCTTTAAATAATTTGCAGTAAGGCCAAACAACACCTTATAACAGGGGTGTTCAACCTGCGGCCCAAGGGCTGCATGTGGCCCCATGAAGTATTTTGTGCGGCCCCGGTCAAGGGTAATGGAGTGTTTTCCTCTGCTGTCGCCGAGTGTTTACCGTCTTGCCTGCTCCCTCCTCTGTCTTGTTTGTGCGACCCCAGAAACATTTTTTTCAGCCAATGCGGCCCAGGGAAGCCAAAAGGTTGGACACCCCTGCCTTATAACATCATAATCATAATTTGAAAACAACCCTGGCTTCAGTCGGAAGCCAGTGCAGTTTCCGATGAAAAGGAGTGACATGATCTGATTTTTTTCAGATTGAAAATTAACCTGACAGCTGTATTCTGAATCAATTTCAATCTATGCAAATTACTCTTAAGACCAGCATAATAGACAATATTGCAGTAGTCAGGGGAACTGAGAAGCAGGGACTGCACCAGTAATCTGAAGGCAAAATGATCAAAGTAAGTGCGTATGGAATGCAGCTTCCAAAGTGTGTAAAAGCATTTCCGAACTGATTAGTGTATTCTTTTATAGATAGATCTTGATCTAAAGCAGTGGTCTCAAACTCAAAGCCTTTGCAGGGCCACATTTTGGATTTGTGGGTACTTGGAGGGCCTCAGAAAAAATAGTTGATGTCTTATTAAAGAACTGACAATTTGCATGAGGTAAAACTCTTTATAGTTTATAAATCTTTTCTTTTGGCTAAATCTTAATAATAATATTGTAATTTATAGCTAAAGAGGCATATGATCATGAAACTGTTTTATTTTACTTTTGTGATTATGATAAAAATACCGAGGGCCTCAAAATATTACCTGGTGGGCTGCATGTGGTCCCCGGGCCGCGAGTTTGAGACCACTGATCTAAAGTAATTCCTAAGATCTTGATCGTTGAACTTAACGGATACAAAATTCCAGCTAACAGTACACTTTGATCACATGTCTTTTTACAAGGAGTTACATTTAAAAAAATTTGTTTTATCCTTATTGAGTTTTAAGGATCCTTTTAAGGTGAGCTAGTGTTTTTAGCGCGTGCTAACCCTGCACAACACGCCAAAAACTAATGCCAGCTCAATGGTGTCATTAGCATCTAGCGCGTGCTAAAAACGCTAGCGCACCTTAGTAAAAGGAGCCCTTAGTTTAAATTCCTGCAACTATCTTGACAGCCTTCTTAAATGCCTAATGTGATTTGTACTGTTTAGTATGGTAGCTTACTATATAGGTTTGGAATTTAAAGGGCCTGATAGTAGAGATGTTGCTGTTACTGAGGTGAATTTCTATATTGTGTAAATTAAACTTCACCTATGAAGTTATAATTGTGTACGAGCTGCCCCTGTCATGTAGGTTTGTAATAGGGCTTCAAGAATGGATGTTTACCCTGTGTACTTAATAATCCTTTCACTAGCCCTACTAAATGCTAAAGGGTTGATATTTGACCAAAATAACAAGTTGAGTTAAATGTTAGTACCTGTGTTTAAATTCATATATTTAGCATTGCCAGCACGGTGACCACACTTATTCAGATAATCCAGATCACTTTTTATGTGGATACCGTCAGGCCATTTAATATTTTTAATAATCTGATGTCGGTATATTTTTCAAAAAATATGTCATTATCTCTGTGAAAAAGTGACTGAAGTCACCAGCAAAAAAAGTGAAGTTTTAAAGAATTGTTAGAGCAAATGATTTGTAATACAACAACTTTCCAAACCTTGTCCTTGTATGTGAAAAAATAAAAAAATTACAGAAGTTTAAACATAACTTTTTCAGAGTGCTTATGGACCCATGACGTGAAAGAAATCAGCCATTTTTTGTACAATCCCACTCTATTCCTGAACAAGTGTGTAATCAGTTCTGTCTCACGAGATGGGATAAATAACCCACTAGTTCAGAAATAAAGTGTGGATTTACAAGACAGAAGCTTAGCAAAGGTAAGAACCTAATTTTTCCTGATCAACATTCTGGATCCGCTACTTAAGTTACCTTTTCCCAGAGACAGTAAAATATAGATTCACCGGCAGTTGTTAACCCCCAGTTTCTCTACTTGGTGCTCAGAGGAAATGTGCATGCAAATTAATTGAATAATGAGCTGAGAACCATCAATAATTGGGTGCAGTATGCTAACTCCTATAGCGCATAACTCAAAAAAGGATATGGCCATGGGAGGGGTATAAGCATGTCGGGGACATCCCATTTAGTTGAGCATATAGTTACAGAATACTGGGTCAATATGCCCCACTTGGGCGCCAGCATTTATACCAGGTTTCAGCAGCCATAATTCTGGTACTTAAAGTTTTGGGCATGGCACTCGGCATCATGAAATGTTTCTTCATGGAGTGCAGACATTGAACAACCTCTTGGCAGTGACATGGAGGCAGAAAGATGTAACTGAATTCAAAAAATCTCAGAGGATCCCTAGTTGACGGGAGAAAGCAGAGGCTAGATGGACCTAAAGGTTCCTATATGTCATTGTATTTTGGGTTCTTGCTGATGATTTCTGCTGTATGCACAGAAAGTCATTTAGTGGTTGTATCTATCATAAATGAATTCAGTGGTGATTTTTTATATTCACTTTATTTCCCTTAAAATGATTTAGAGATTGTTTGGAGGTCGTCTTCACATGTTATCCTAGTAATTGCCTGGTTCACAATTAAAGTAAATTTTGTTCCTAAAAGAAGAAAAACACAAAGTTAACAAAGCCTTCAGGTATGGTAGATCTTATCCTGTGCTATGTATTAGGGATGAGTAGCCTCAACATTTTTATTTTGTTTCTCATGTAATGTATAGCATTGTTCATTTTGGGGCCCTCTTACTAAGCTGCATTAGGTACTAACGAATGCCTAATGCAGCTTAAAGGACTCATCGTGGGACTTACTCATGCAGCCTGCGGTAAGTTTGACATCTGTATCCTTAAACTGCATGCAAATAATTTTTTCTATGGAGTGGGCATGCCTGCACTAATCAGCTCATCAACATTACTAACTGATTAGCACAAGATCAATGAGTGAGCCCTCAACACCTACAAAATAGGTGATGGCAATTGCTCGCGTGCTAATTTTTGTTAATGGCTGTGCACTTTTGGCAACATTAATGCATGGCCATTAATTGAGAAAATACAGTAGAAAGTTGGCCATTTTTTGACCACAGGAAAAATGACCTTCACATGTAGGAAAAACCTGTGTAAGAGTTCGCTAAGGCCAACTTTTCTGGCAGTTTGGTAGAGTCCTTTGTTTTAGAAACATGACCACAGATAAAGGCTAATATGGCCCATCTAATATGCCCATCCACAGTAACCATTATCTCTTCCTCTCTCTTAAGAGATCCCATGTGCCTATCCCAGGCTTTCTTGAATTCAGACATAGTCTCTGTCTCCACCACCTCTTCTGGGAGACCCTTTCTGTAAAAAAGTATTTCCTTAGATTACTCCTGAGCCTATCACCTCTTAACTTCATCCTATGCCCTCTCATTCCAGAGCTTCCTTTCAAATAGATGGTGGATAAAGGCCAAATGTGGAAGACACTAGACTCGTACACATTTATGCCACTTGGGTATTTAAACTTCTCTATCATATCTCCCGTCTTTCCTCCAAAGTACACATATTGAGATCTTTAAGTCTGTCCCCATACTCCTTATGATAAAGACCACGTACCATTTTAGTAGCCTTCCTCTGCACAGACTCCATCCTTTTTATATCTTTTTGAAGGTGTTGCCTCCAGAATTGTACACAGTATTCTAAATGAGGTCTCACCGGAGTCTTCTATAGGAGCATCAATATCTCTTTTTTCCTACTGGCCATACCTCTTCCTTTGCATCATAGTTTTCGCTGTCACCTTTTCAGCCTGTTTGGCTACCTTAAGATCATCACATACAATCGCACCCAAGTCAGGTTCTTCTGGCGTGCACATAAGTTCTTCACCTCCTAAACTGTACCATTCCTTCAGGTTTTTGCAGCCCAAATGCATGACCTTGCATTTCTTAGCATTAATAGTCTTCATATTCGTTTAGGGGAAAAATGTCATTAAGAGTGTTCTCTTTACAAATATTGTGCACTTTTAGTGACTTGTTTTTGTTTAATGACATGGGTGTTTTGCTGACATTTCATATGTTCTTGTATTAGATGTTACCAAATTTTATGTTTAGTGGCAGCAGTTACTGATTTATTTTTCTTTTTTCCAGTGTTTTGCCCCTGTGTGTTAAGTATTTTTTCAACATACATATTCTCAACTTTTAAAATAAACCTAATATAGTTGTCTATTCTCTTGGCAATATTATTACCTTTAGCAAGAATACAGGGACTTTTAAGTGTTGAAAAGAAACCATTGCGTAACCTGGGCTTTTTCCAATTATTTCGAAAACATCTGAAAGCGTAGCTGTTTTCAAAATGTAAATTAAGCAGCTCTGTTATTGAGAAAGACACGGGAGAAGTCACTGCTTGCCCTATATCAGTAGCATGGAATATTGCTACACCTTGGGTTTTGGCCAGGTACTAATGACCTGGATTGGCCACCGTGAGAACGGGCTACTGGGCTTGATGGACCATTGGTCTGACCCAGTAAGGCTATTAAGTTCTTATGTAATCACTAATTCTTATTATATTTTCCTCTCTTAAAACTCTTCTAAACCGTGCCAAGCTCTATCCTTGTAGAGAAGATGCTTAAGATATAGTTTAGAAACTGCAAATTAAACTTTAAAATACAAAATCTAATAGCCACCATTAACCCTTTACTTGGCAGATGATGGAACAGCTGCTTTACTTAACTTGATGTTGAACGAGAGCAACAGTGCCAAGTAAATGGGCATTTGGAGACTTAGATGTCCCATAAGAGTCATAGAAGACAAATGATGCTTCTGAGCAACAATGCCAAATAAAGGGTTAAAGGGAAACAAATACTATGGTCAATATTTCAACTCTTGGTCTTTCCTGAGGTTCCCACTCCATGCTTCCTTCAGCTACCCTCCGTGGCCACAATTACCCCCACCCCCAAGCCAACAGCAAAAGATATACTGAAATACATGTCGTCCCCTGCTGCTGTGGGCCCACTCTTGCAGAATAACCCACAAAATCTCATAGCTCATAATGAGACTGTTTCCCTAGCAGCAGTAGATGATATATATTTCAATATATCTCTTGCCTGTTACCATGGGTAAGTGGCAGATTTTGCACAGTGGATCAGGCAGGATTTCTGGTACCCTGTTCTGATGCAGTATTCTAAAGTTTTTACTTATGGGTGCCGTGGCATGCAAGACTTAAGGCAGCTGCCCCATTTGACCATGGAAAATCTGCAGCAACTCTTTCCCTCCTTTGACCCTGCATCCAGCTGCAGCATCTTGTTCCTCAGTTCTCCATCTCCTTTATCTTCTCCAGCATTTTCCCATCCCACTCTCTCCTTTCCTACATTCAGCACTCCTTCCTCTTCTCCATCCCTGCTTTCTAATTCCTAGTTACCATTTCTACAGCATATTAAAGGTATGCAACACTGTACACAAATATATTGGTGCTTTCATGTGTTAAACACCTCTATCCCGTACCTTCCTTTATCCAGAACCATCTCCCTTTACCCATTATACTTTTCTGCATCTTTCTCCCTCTCCCTCAGTCAACATTTCACCCTCTCTCTTCCTTCCCTTCAGCCCAGCATCTCTTTCTCTTGCATCTAGATCACTGCTTCCTTGAGCCAAACAAGGGTTCAGACGAATGTATGGCCTCATCTCCTGGAAGCCAGATATTTAACTTGCCATATGACCTAGTGGAGCAGGGGTGCAGTAAAAACAGACCACAAAATGAGTCACTTAGCAGACTGCAGAGAGGGTAGACATGGGCCGCTGTGCTGGCATGCATGCATGGGTCTGACACACTGAGCAGGCAAAGAGGCAGTTCTGTCTTCAGGTCCAGCTGCTACAGCCTTTGGTCCTCCTTCCTTTCTTCGAGTCTTATCAAAAGGTCTATGCTCACTGGTTTGGCCTGGGAGTCAGAAAAACAGCATGTCTTCACAGCAAAGGGCTAGTGGCAGCTCTAGCAGCAGTGAGTTTGCTTGCTTTGAAGGTTCAGCATGTGCATAGCAATGAACTCCAGCAAGTGCCACACAGACAGGTTCAACTCCATAGGTCATTGATAGGCAATCTCGGTTCTCAAGGGCTGCAACCCAATGAATATACATGAGTTCTATTTGCATGCCTGCCTCCATTATATGTAAATAGATTTAATGCATATTTATTGGGGAAATCCCGAAAGCCCTCGAGGACTGATGTTGCCTACCCCTGCCATAGGCTATCTTTTATATTGCACAAGTTCAAACCAAGCAGAGGCACAGACTTGAGGCTGAGCTCAGTGGCCTAATACCCAGTATAGCCCCTTAATTGTCCTAGGGCCAAGCTTTACCTATGGAAATAGGAGGGAGGAGAGCAGCTAACGGGGAGACTTTTTTTTGGGGGGGGAAGATACAGCTCGAAAATTATGACAAATTTTGCAGCTTTTGTGAGGCAAAGGCATGCCCTTATAATTTTCCAGTAAAACTGTCTACAGGCTAAAAAAGATTGATATACTGAAAAGTGGGGATAATGGACTAACATAAGGGGAAAAAAAATAAATGACTGGATGACTTACATGCTTCAGGCTCTCACGCTGAGTACTGGAAGGTGACTGCTTTCTCCAGGCTCTCATGGCATGATCGAGTGCAACAGGGCTTGCTCCATCGTAGGGGAGACGGTCTGCAGAGTACCTTTGGGGCTGGCAATAGTAATCGCTGGGGGAGACCATCAAACCATTGATTCTGAGATGCTGTAGTGAGTTGTGAAGGTGGAAGTGGTGACTGGGTTTGGGATATCTCAGTAGGCTCTTGACTGCTCTGTTCAGTGGAATCACAATTAGTGTTCCTGTAAAACAGAAACATAAATATTTTCATGGCTTCATCCTTCTAATTATAGATGCCTATAAAATTAAAAAAAACACTTCGATGGCTTCAATACTGGAGGGGCAATAGATGGCAAGTGTTGCTGCCAATAAATTGATTTGATACCCTCTTGCAGTACCCCAGCCTGATCCAGCTAGAAATGCATGAAGATTGACCCACACAGACTAAAAGGAGGTAAACCTCACAGTGGCAGAGAGAGATGGAGATATTGGCCCTGCACCATGAGAATCAGAAGAAGGACATTTCAACAGAATCTGCTTGTGCATCAAAGGAAGGAGGGGGCAGCATCAGATGTGGCTGAATAATTTCTGGGGGCAGCTGCAACTTCAGAAGTAGGAAGGGTGGGGTTGAGTTCATCTTTGGGAAGGAAGTAGGGGAGTGTCAGAGGGGAGCGCTGCTGCTTGCCAGTGAAGAGCTAGAGATACAGTGTTGGGAAATTGAAGACGTGCGGCCGGGGAGGAGTGGGAAGTGTTGAGATCTGAGAAGAGAAAAGGGGAGATGGTTTGAAAGTGCTGGGTTCAAGTTTATTAGGATTTTATATACCGCCTATCAAGATTATCTAAGCGTTTTTTTACAATCAGGTACTCAAGCATGTTCAGTTCTCTAAAGGGGGTGGGAGAGTACTGAGGTCTGACTTGAACAGGGAAACAAGGAGGAATTGTGCGAACCCATGGGAGGGAGAGTTGGGGATATGAAAGAAGGAAAGTCCACGTTCATCCCCCATCTCTATTAATCAACAGGAGTCTTAGAACAGCCGAAACTCAAAAGTTCCCAGATATGCTACTTTTTTCAGTTGACTTTTTATCTGTTTCTACTCTAATTCCTTATTCTAAATTTGGTGAGGATACATCCATGTTCATGTTTACATTTCTGAAGGAATATGAAGCAGTCGCACTTGTTTTGTTTTCTCAGTTGGCAGTCTACTGGTGTTCTAGGCAGAGTACCTTCGTTGTGGATAGCCTGAAAATCCAGCTAACTGGGTTGAGAAGCACTGTTTTAGGGTTTGATATAATATTTGCAGAGCTAGGTTGTTGTAGTTTGGACCCTGGGAGTTAGTGCTGTTATGGTATGGCAGGTTTGCTACACAAGTTCTGAGAGTTTTTGACAGAGTTGCATTTTATGTCACTGCATGCCTAGTAGTGAAGCAGAATTCACTTCTAGTCTTCAGTGGCCACCAATGGGACAGATTTTCAGGAAATCCCCAATGAATAAGCATGAGAGAGATTTAGATGTAATAGAGCAGTGATCTCAAATTCCAACCCTTTGCAGGGCCACATTTTGGATTTTTAGGTACTTGAAGGGCCTCGGGAAAAAAAATAGTTAATGTTTTATTAAAGAAATGACCATTTTGCATGACGTAAAACTCTTTATAGTTTATAAATCTTTCCATTTGGCCAAGTCTTAATAATAATATTGTCATTTATAGCTAAAGAGACATATGATCAAGAAACTTATTTTACTTTTGTGATTATAATAAACATACCGAGGGCCTCAAAATAGTACCTAGCGGGCCACGAGTTTGAAACCACTGTAGTAGGCATATAAGTCTCTCGTATACATATTTATTAAAGACTTACTTGACTGCTGAAAGTGAACACAGACAGTGGAAGGTATCTGTGCTGCTGTTTAATTCAGTGTTTCCCAACCCTCTCATGGAGGAACACCTAGTCAAGGTTTTCAGAATTTCCACAATGCATATGCATGAGACAGATTTGCATATACTGAGTCCCTAGTATATGCAAATCTATCCCATACATACTCATTAGGTAGCAAATCCCAAACACCTGACTGCAGTGGCATAGCAAGGGTGGGAGGCTCCCCCGCCCTCTTCATCCCCCCCTTCCCCGCCGCCTTGCGTGCTCCTCTTTCCCCCATACCCTTTTAGCTCCCTTGCATAAGCAGCAGCTCTAACTTACTGGCCGCATCAGCTCTCCCTCTGACGTTGCTTCCTAGTTGCGGGACCCAGAAGTAATGCCAATGAAGAGGTAGAGTGTCGGGGAATTGAAGATGCGGCGGGGGAGGAGCGGGAGGGCAAAGAGGAGGAGAGGTTCTGGTGCCCACACCAAGACAGCGCCCGGGGAGGACTCCTCCCCCCCCCCACTACGCCACTGCCTGACTTATCTACATGTGCCTCCAGTCTTGACACCAGAATTTGTATAGTTTTCATACGGAGAATTGTAAGACAGAAAAGTCATAATTCTGTTTTGCAGTCATTGTTGGGGAGAATTGTGTGAATACAGTTATGTTTACAGAACTCAAGATGAAGGATTTATAGTAGAGTTCCATCCTGTCTTCTGTAGACTTCACACCCATATAGCACTGGAAATACAATGCTATCAAATATTGAACAGAAAAGCCCTTGAGACTTTTTCTTGTCTGTTCTGCCAATTTAAAGCCAGGATAGAGGGGCCATGCCATAGGGTTAGATGCAATGGGTGGCAATGGCACTTTGGCTTGGTCCTTCTATCTTATTTACCTCCCTATTGCTTTCCCTTTCCCCCAACACATCCTTACCCTTTTTCAGTCTTGTGGATGTTCTCAGGCAGGTCTATAACTATAATCTTCAGGCACTTGGTGGCTAAATTGTGCAGTCGCTGGAATTTGCCATCAGACCCTCTTAGTAATCTGAGAAGAGTTAGCTGCTTGATGATCTATCCCAGGGGAAATGGAGACAGTGAAATGTACCATCCAAACAAAACAAAAACTCCCACCAGGAATATTTAGAACTACACTTCTCCCTCCGTATTCGCTGTGATAGGGAATTAACAGAACCACAAATACTGAAAAAAACGCAAATAACTTTTTATGTTATTTGCTGTTTTCTATTAAAAACCATTGTGAATATGGTGAAACCGCGAATAACATGGTGGGAAACCTGGCCTGTTTCGAAAGGAGAGGCAAAACACGGTGAAGAAAGTGCTGGGAATCAGCGATTTTCTCTGTAAACGCTTGGAATCAGCGATTTCTCTATGGAAGCTGATGTAATTGGGGGGGAGGAGCCAGCAAGTTAAAAACCATGAATAATCGAAACCGCAAATGGTGAAACTGCAAATACGGAGGGAGAAGTGTACTACCAAGCACACAAGCTACCAGGGCAGTGCTGACTGTTCCTTTGGTGTAGAATCCGAGGACAGGAGAGAGGAAATGTGTGAGTCCAAAGAAGGAGAAATTGAAGAAAGTATGTTCACATGCAGCCCCTATCCTCTTTAATCCACAGGAATTCAAAAGTTCCCAGATATGCTACTTAGGAATTCCAGCTGAATTTTTATCTAGATGGTTCTATTTCTATTTTGTGGTCATAAGATCTAAGCAGGATCCACTGGACCTAAACCATTCTAGATAGATGGTTTGCTAATCTTCTCATATGCATTTCCAGTAGCAAAGATTTCATTATTCCATCCATTCATGCCATTGTAGGTAGTATTTACTTTACTTGGCCAGGTAACTCAGTTTCCAGGAGTCAACTCACTCTCTAAGTTCTCTTCACTTAAGAACCTGCTTTAGCTTCATCTCCATTTTATCAAGAAAAAGGAATTCAGTGTTTCAGTACTAGGGGTTCTATTTATGGAACCAGCTCCCACAGGAGGTGTTGGTAGAGCTAAATTATCTCTGGGTTTGTGACTGAAAAGTTAATTCTTTGAGCAATGTTATGCGTTATGATATTTTTTTTTTTAGATCAGGAGAGAGATGAGTTTATCATTTATTATTTGCTATACTATACACTGTTGGAATACCTATATTGAGAGGCAGTTAGTTAATTTTAAAACATAAGAACAATTATTATGTAAGGTACAAGCCGAATATCTTCAAAATTTATAGCCACACTAAATGATATTCATATACTAATGCTATCAGAAATCAAGTGCTACACCTTTTTCATTTGTGAAAACGGTAAAGACCTCAGTGTTTCCCAGGATAAAACCTGTGAAACAAACTACGCCAATAATAATATTGACATAGAGAAATACATCCTTGATCTTATATTTTACCGTTACACTTAGCTCTTATTTTCAGCTTTTTAACGTTTTATTAGCTTTTATACTTTTTACTAACTTTTATATTTTTATAGAGAAATAAGCACTTATCTTGTTGCCTTCTGATAGCTCAAAATCACCGCAGCTGCAGTTTTAGCGGTATCCATATGCCGCTTTTGAACAGTTTCAAATTTGATCAATTCAGAAATATCCCAACAGGCCCTGTTTCGCCCTACGGCTGCATCAGGGGATTATCTATAAAACAAAATATACTGTTACTTTCCAAACATATATATTTCCCATAAAAACTGCCTAGATTTTAAGACTACCTACTTTTCAATATGAGCTACTGCTTCAATGATTTTCTCCCAGCGAAATGGCGGCTCGGCGTACTACCGGGTTTATAAAGGAAAATAAGGGACAGCACCGCACCAATCAGCAACTGAGAAACACGGAATCATAGCCAATCGCCATGACTTCCGGGTTTCTCTTAAAAAAACGCGCGCCATTCAATCCTGACATTTTTGTTCTTTTTGTCTCAGGTATAATTTGAAATCAACCCCTTTATTTGAGTGATACAACTTTTCTATAACCCAGCAACGCATCTCAGAAAATTTATGATTGGTCTCTAAGCAGTGATAAAAAACTTAGAGACCAATCATAAATTTTCTGAGATGCGTTGCTGGGTTATAGAAAAGTTGTATCCCTCAAATAAAGGGGGTGATTTCAAATTATACCTGAGACAAAAAGAACAAAAATGGGTATTTAGATTAAAGACTTATACTCCATATGGCTTAAATGTCAGGATTGAATGGCACGCGTTTTTTTAAGAGAAACCCGGAAGTCATGGCGATTGGCTATGATTCCGTGTTTCTCAGTTGCTGATTGGTGCGGTGCTGCCCCTTATTTTCCTTTATAAACCCGGTAGTACGCCGAGCCGCCATTTCGCTGGGAGAAAATCATTGAAGCAGTAGCTCATATTGAAAAGTAGGTAGTCTTAAAATCTAGGCAGTTTTTATGGGAAATATATATGTTTGGAAAGTAACAGTATATTTTGTTTTATAGATAATCCCCTGATGCAGCCGTAGGGCGAAACAGGGCCTGTTGGGATATTTCTGAATTGATCAAATTTGAAACTGTTCAAAAGCGGCATATGGATACCGCTAAAACTGCAGCTGCGGTGATTTTGAGCTATCAGAAGGCAACAAGATAAGTGCTTATTTCTCTATAAAAATATAAAAGTTAGTAAAAAGTATAAAAGCTAATAAAACGTTAAAAAGCTGAAAATAAGAGCTAAGTGTAACAGTAAAATATAAGACCAAGGATGCATTTCTCTATGTCAATATTATTATTGGTGTAGTTTGTTTCACAGATTTTATCCTGGGAAACACTGAGGTCTTTACCGTTTTCACAAATGAAAAAGGTGTAGCACTTGATTTCTGATAGCATTAGTATATGAATATCATTTAGTGTGGCTACAAAACATAAGAACAGCCATACTGGGTCAGACCAATAGTCCATCTAGCCTAGTATCATAAGAACATAAGAAGTGCCTCTGCTGGGTCAGACCAGAGGTCCATCGTGCCCTGCAGTCCGCTCGTGCAGCGGCCCAACAGGTCCAGGACCTGTGTAGTAGTCCTCTATCTATACCCCTCTATCCCCTTTTCCTTCAGAAAATTGTCCAATCCCTTCATAAACCCTAATACTCTGTCCTGTTCTACCCGTACTCTGTCCTATCACGCCCTCTGGAAGCGCATTCCAGGTGTCACCACCCATTGGGTGATGAAGAACTTCCTAGCATTGGTTCTGAATCTGTCCCCTTTTAATTTTTCCGAATGCCCTCTCGTTCTTGTAGTTTTCGAAAGTTTGAAGAATCTGTCCCTCTCTACTTTCTCTATGCCCTTCATGATCTTGTAAGTCTCTATCATATCCCCTCTAATTTTCCTCTTCTTCAGGGAAAAGAGCCCCAGTTTTTCCAGTCTCTCATTGTATGAAAGGTTCTCCATACCCTTTATCAAGCGTTTCGCTCTCCTCTGAACCCTCTCGAGTATCGCCATATCCTTAAAGTACGGCGACCAGTATTGGACGTAGTACTCCAGATGCGGACGCACCATCGCCCGTTACAACGGCAGGATAACTTCTTTCGTTCTGGTTGTAATACCCTTCTTGATTATACCTAGCATTCTATTCGCTCTCTTAGCGGCCGCTGCGCACTGTGCCGTCGGCTTCATTGTTTTGTCCACAATTACCCCCAAGTCCCTTTCTTGGGTACTCTCACTCAATAACATCCCTCCCATTGTATATCTGTACCTAGGGTTTCTGCTTCCTACATGCAATACTTTACATTTCTCTACATTGAACTTCATCTGCCATCTCGTCGCCCACTCCCCTAGTTTGTTCAGGTCCCTTTGTAATTCTTCGCAGGCTCTTTAGTCCGAGCACCACTAAATAGTTTGGTGTCATCTGCAAATTTTATTATTTCGCACTTCGTCCCTGTTTCTATATCTTTTATAAATATATTGAAAAGCAGCGGTCCAAGCACCGACCCCTGCGGAACACCACTCGTGACCCTCCTCCAGTCCGAGTAGTGGCCCTTTACCCCTACCCTCTGCTTCCTACCCGCCAACCAATTCCTGATCCATCTATGTACGTCTCCTTCCACCCCATGGTTCTTCAGTTTCTGAAGTAGACGTTCATGGGGTACCTTGTCAAAGGCTTTTTGGAAATCTAAATATACGATGTCTATGGGGTCCCCTTTGTCCATCCGTTTGTTAATTCCTTCGAAGAAGTGCAGTAAGTTCGTTAGGCACGATCTCTGCTTGCAGAAGCCGTGTTGGCTTGTTTTTAGAAGTTTATTTCTTTCAAAATGCTCATCAATGCTGTCTTTTATCAGCGCTTCCACCATTTTCCCTGGAACCGAGGTCAGACTCACCGGTCTGTAGTTCCTCGGATCACCTCTTGATCCCTTTTTAAAGATGGGCGTAACATTGGCTATTTTCCAATCCTATTTCCACAGTGGCCAGTCCTGGATGCAAGTACCTGGCAAAACCCAAAAGAGTAGCAATATTCCATGCTACCGATCCAGGGCAAGCAGTGGCTTTCCCTATGTCTGTCTCAATAGCAGTCTGTAGACTTTTCCTCCAGAAACTTGTCCATTTTTAAAACCAACTTTGTTAATCACTGTTACCACATCCTCTGGCAAATGCGTTCCAGAGCTTAACTATTCCCTGTAAGTTCAAGTGTCTCCTAGTCTTTGTAATTTTTGATGGTGTAAAAAATTGATTCACTTGTACCTGTTCTACACCACTCAGGATTTTGTAGATTTCAATCTTATCTCCCCTCAACTGTCTTTTCCAAGCTGAAGAGCCCTAATCTCTATAGTCTTTCCTCATACGAGAGGAGTTTCAGCGTATTGTTTATGATGACACCAGATCTTTTTCCTGGGTACACTAATCTCTCAATGTGGACCTTAGCATCTGGTAACTATGATTTGAGTTATTCTTCCCAATGTGCATCACTTTGCATTTATCTACATTAAATTTCTGCCATTTGGACGTCCAGTCTTCCAATTTCCTAAGGTCTGCCTGCAATTTTTCACAATCTGCGTGCGTTTTAACAATAGTTTAGTGTCATCTGCAAATTTTATCACCTCACTTGTCATGTCAATAATTTATAAATATGTTAAATAGTACTGGTCCCAGTACAGATCCCTGCAGCCCTCCACTATTTACCCTCCTCCATCAAGAAGAATGGCCATTTAACCCTAGCCTCTGTTTTCTGTTCAATAACTAATTTCTAATCCACAGCAAAATATTGCCTCCTATCCCATGACTCTTTAATTTTCTCAGGAGCCTCTCATGAGGAAATTAGTGAAAAGCTTTCTGAAAATCTAGATACACTACATCAACTGGCTCACCTTTATCCACATGTTTGTTCATATCTTCGAAAAAATTTAGCAAATTGGTGAAGCAAGACCTCTAGGTTTGTCCAGAAACACCTAAAATTGGAAAAACTGTGCAAATTAAAGCTTTTCCCATGAATTTGATTTGCTTGATCAGAAAATAAAAAACATTTTTTTATAGCCCATCCTGAGGTCCCTCGAAGCCACTGATTACATAAAGCTCCATTTTTCTTATAATTTGCTGCTAGTTTTGCTTAATGGAGCACATTTCTTGGTATTATAGCTTTGTCATTTGTTTTCACTAGTGCTGCCCGATTCGAATCAGGTGAATGCGATTCAATTTTTTTAAAAATCGGCCTCCCGATTCAATGACCGAGCCTTCCCCGGTGCCTTCCTAAAGCAGGAGCTGCAGCGCTGCCTCTTGCTGGCTGTCTGTTGCTGCTCCTGCTTGAGGGGGGAGGGTCAGTCAGAAAGCCCTCCCCCAGCTTGCCCGCTCTTGCCTCCCCCAGCTTCCCCGCTCTTACCTCCTTAAGGCTAATATGGTAGCCTGGTGTTATAGCAATCCCTGCAGCTGCCTGTGATCCTCAGTGGCATGTTCTCTCTGCTACGTCCTGCCCTTGCTCATTGTGGGGAGAGCAGGCCGTTGTGACAGGGAGCAGGAGAAAGAGTGCCTTCGCGGCAGGGGGGAGCAGGCCTTTACGACAGAGAGGAGGCGAAAGAGTGCCTTCGGTGGGGGGAAGCAGGCCTTAGTGGGGGGAGCAGATCTTCGTGGGGAGGAGGAGAAAGAGTGCTTTCGTGGCGGGGGGAAACAGGTCTTCGGCAGGGAGGCAGGCCTGTGGAGAGGGAGGAAGAGGAAGGAGGGGGGATGCCAGACTTGGGGTGAAGTGAAGGGAAGAGAGAGACCAAACCAAAAAGAGGGGGAGGAAAGCAAAGGAGAGGTGCTGAACTAAAGGAGAGAGGGAGAAGAAATGCAAGACCACAAGGGGAAGGGTACAAGAGGGACAGATACTGATCCAAAGTAGGTGGGTAGGGTGCAGGATGGTAGGAGAGATAGGAGAAAGCCTGTACCTGGGGAAGGGGATACAGGAGGTAAGGAAGAGAGAAAGAAGAAGCTGGATATGAGGAGAGATAAGATGCTGGGCATGGATGGAGCATACAAACAGGGACACAAGGGGGGGGGGGGACAGTACTGGAGAGGAGAATAGGGACAGGGACACACAAGAGAGATGCTGGATGAAAGGGTAGATGAGAAAAGGAAAGATGGATCTGTGGATGGTGGGGTCCATTGCTGCAGCTGCGGGGGGATGGAAATGAAAAAAAGGAAAGATACTAGATATTTTGCATAAAATGTCTTTATCACTGTTTGATGACAGGAGAATGTTTTCCTATTCTTTTGTGGTTGTAACACTGTATTAGTGAGGTTATAAAGAATCTGACCCCCGTTGTTATAATAAGCATATTGGAGACTATGTAGTGTTATTTCTGTATTGATTTATTGTTCTTTTTCAATAAAACAGACTTGACATAAAATGTATTTTTTTATCAATGTATCATTGCTAAGTGTGAAAACATAAAAGTTTTGCTCCATTAAGCAAAACTAGCAGCAAATTTTAAGAAAAACGGAGCTTTATGTATAATCACTACCTTTGAGAGACCCCAGGATGGATTTTAAAAAAAATAAAATTATTTTCTGATCAAGCACAATCCAATTCATGGGGAAAAAAAACTTCAGTTTGCATAGTTTTGTAAAAAAAAAAAAACAAAAAAAACAACCCTAAAGTTGGAAACCCTAAAGACCTCCTTTGGCTGAACCCATGCTGATTCTGTCTCATTAAACCATGTTTGTCTAAGGGCTTCTTTTACAAAGGTGTGTTAGGGCCTTAATGCGCGGAATAGCGCGCACTAGCCGCTACCACCTCCTCTTGAGCAGGCGGTAGTTTTTTGGGTAGTGCGCACTAATCCGGTGTGTGCGCTAAAAACACTAGCGCACCTTTGTAAAAGGAGCCCTAAGTGTTCCAATAGCCAAATTCAGGTTATAAAACGTTACTTTTATTATTTCATTTATCTGCTGGGCATCCCAAAGTTCCTGATCAGATAAACATAGAAACGTAAAAGATGACGGCAGATAAGGTCCATAGCCCATCAGGTCTGCCCACTCTACTGACCCAACTCCAAGTCTACTATCCTAGGTATCCCATTCCCGGTGACAGGTTCCCTTGGCTTAACCCTCTAAGGGATCCCACATGGGCATCCCATTTGCTCTTGAATTCTTGCACGCTGTTTGCCTCGATCACCTGCACCGGCAGCTCGTTCCAAGGATCAACCACTCTCTCGGTGAAGAAATATTTTCTGTTGTCACCATGAAATTTCCTGCCCCTGAGTTTGAGCGTATGCCCTCTTGTGGCTGAGGGTCCTTTGAGAAACACGGCAGCTAGACGAATGTCACCCCGCTACTGAAAGCAGGGTAAGACTCAAGATCATGTTGCTGAGACACAAAAATCATTCATTTGTCAGAACCGCAATACCTGGCAACTAGACTAGACAACCATACAGCAACACGCACCCTACGCTCGAGCCAAGGATACCTACTAGAAAGGCCCTCCTTCAGAGACATCAAATACAAAAGCGTCAGGAAAATAATGTTCTCGGTGATGGCCCCAATGTGGTGGAATTCCCTTCCGTGGGAATTAAAATTGGAAGAGGACACCAGAAAGGAATAAAGACGATACTCTTCACAGAACACTTTAGCAAATAAAGAAACATTTAGGGGGGGCAACATGGAGGCTAACCCCACTTGGAACACAAAAGGGTGAACTCACAAATAATACAAAAAAAGACGAGTATTTGACAATTCCATTCCATTCCATTAGAGATTTCTATTCCGCCATTAGCTTGCGGTTCAAGGCAGATTACAAAAGAGATAAAAAACGGAGGGTTACAGTGGAAGAACATTTGTCCTTTCTAGAGAGGTAAAGAGTAAGTAATGTAGTTTCTGTGTGGCGGGAAGAGGGAGGGGAGGGGCTGTTTCAGGAATTTACAATACAGAAACAATAATTATAGTATCTGTACATAGATGGTATAAGTAGGTAAGAATCACATAGTTAGCTCATGTATTGTAATACCACTACTGAAGCTCAGGTATTATATTATATTTCATTTTTTTTGTTTTATTTATATTTGTTAATTAGTAAAGTGGTAATTATTTGTCATTTTTGTTTTCAAATTTACAGCTGCTAGCTTTATATTTATATTTTGTACAAAATTAGGGACACGCTTCACTCTGTTTCTGTGGTGTTGCGTTGTGTTTTTGTAAATCATTTATATTACTAAGGGTTCAAGAGAATGAGAACAACCCAAATACCAAAACACAAATGCATACAACCGGTGCAGGTACATATGATAAAAATACAGTCCCCACTAACAGCTGCAGAAAGAGACCAGAAAACAGAGCATTAAAAGGAGTCCAGCAAGGCCCGTCAAAACTTATGCCCTGAGACAACTGTTACACAAAGGCAAGAAATGGTTGGCTCCCTGAACTAGTCAAATGCAGAAATACTGAATGCCCCCCAACTATCGTCAGATATGGGGAATGGACTAGGGGGTCATCCCAATTCACCCAGTCGACCCTGTGTATTTTCATCATTGTGTGAAGAAAAGAAACCTATCCTGGACAACTCCCCAGTTAGGGGAGGCTCCAGACTCACCGCACAACACAAGCCATCCACACTAATAGACACACCACAAACTAACACCCCATTCGGTGTCCCCCCCCCCCATTCCCCCTACTGTAACGGGCAGTTAGAGGTAACTGCAGAAATACCTTCCATAGTGCCTTATAGGCTAGCACCTCAAAGTTTAGAGAATGCTTGTAATAGCAGAACTTGAAACGGGCCAATTCAGACATCTGACCCTGCCAATGCTCCAGAGGTATAATCCCGTTTTGTATCCAGTGTTGTAATATGGTTCTTTTAACAGTCACTAAGGTCATGCATATAAATCGCCTTTGTGGTGCTGTGAGGCCCTGAGCTTCCAGCAATGTCTGGTCACCTAGGAGCAGTATCTTATAATCCAACTCCCAGATCCTTCTGCAAGACCAGTTGAAGCTGTGCAAAAGAAGTGTTCCATAGAGTAAGTTTGGGACACTCCAGGAAGGAGTGTAAGAGTGTCCCAGGGGCCCTGTTACATTTGCTACACAGCGCATCACCCCATAATCCCATTTGGGCTCCCCTCGCTTTGGTAATATACGCCCTATGCAAGACTTTGAACTGAGTTTCCTGCCAGGCCACGAACTTCACAAAAACATGCAAAGTGTGAAAAAGCTCCTGAACAGCTGAACAGGTGTATAGTGAGCAGAGAGATCACGATTCCAAGTGGTCCTGCAGTTTAGATAGAATGCCGGTAGATGTGACGGAGCGGGCCACCTTATACTATACGGAGAGAGAACCCATAGAAGCCGGTATGTGAAAAAGGTACTCGTCCAGGGGTCCACACTGCCACTCCGTCCCAACCAGTCATTGAAGACTCAAGAAGTAATGCCGGGCTTGCAAAAAAATTGGTTGTTAGGGATTCCCCAGTGCTCCTTGAAATGTGCGAACGTGGAGAAAGTGCAAGTATCCCCATCAATCATATCATATAAAGAGTACGAGCCCCCCCGAAAGGCCTAAGCAACAAATGGGGTACGACCTAAACCCGGTGGGAAGTTGGAATTTCCCACCAGCTGCATGAACGGAGAGACCAAAGGGGATTTTGCCTGTGCTTTATGCCACCACCTCCAAGCCGAGCAGAAGGGCCCCATGGGGGGGAATGCAAGAGGTTCAAAAATGTGAAAGGGGCACACCAACCCGACAGCCACCCCGGAGGGGAAAACCGAGTGGACCTCGAAACCCCTTCGTGGATGAAGCGCATGAGGGCCGCCACGTTATATGCTCCAACATCAGGGAGGCCAAGGCCTCCCTCCCCCTTGAGAAGGGTCATTTTAAGGGTGTTGCATTGTATGCAGAGTCTGGCTTCTTGGCAGCTCAGTTTAACCTTTTGTTTACATATTTCTTTTTTTTAGCTTGTAATTATTTATTCCATACTGGATGAGGGTGTATCTGTTTTCTGTATGTATGAAAAAGTCATGATTTTCTGTTATCATTGACTGTAGGATCAATTGGTACTAATCTGGCTTGTTTCGTTTTGCAACGGGTGTATTGATATTCTAGAGTGCTCACTGCAGTGTTTAAGATGCTGCCTTTTCTTAGGTACACCCTTGTTATACGAATCATGGATTATTACTAAAAATATTTTTTTCATTTTGAGGAAAGTTGGTGTTAAAAATGATAGGTCTCGGGTGTCAAATGCACTAGATATGCCACTGTTGTGAACTTATGATGAAATGTAATGGACACACAAGACACAAAAGGGGCTCATTTTTAAAACACTTACCCCCTCTTCTAGAAAGCTGCGCAGTAACGGCTCTGAAGCCCTTTAAATCTCTATGGGCTTCGGGGCCGTTACCCCACAGCAGCCGCTAGCGCAGCTTTGTAGAAGAGAGGGTTAGATACACAAAGTATCATTTGTGTGTCTTAAGTGCTTTAAAAATAATAATAATTTTTATTCTTATATACCGCCAGACCAAAATGGTTCTAGGCGGTTCACAACAAGTGAAGCTGGTACATACAAGGCAGATTACATCAAATTATGGATATAAAAGACTCAATTAGAAAATTAAACATGAAATATTATGATACAAGCCTATCAAATAGTTGTGTCTTTAACAATTTTCTAAAATCAAAATAAGAAGGGACCTCTAACATAATTTTACCCAACCATACATTCAATTTAGCAGCCTGAAACGAGAGGGTTCTCTCAAGAAACTTCTTATAACGACAGAGTTTTGTGGAGGGATACGTAAACAGAAGTGCCCTGCGTGTAATCTTATTTGACTGGTTCAAAGAAAAATGGGAAACAGGATAACCTGGTGACACACCGAAGATTGATTTATAACAAATGCATGAAAATTTAAACATAACTCTAGACTCAATCGGCAACCAGTGGAGTTTCTGATGAAAAGGAGTAATATGCTCCCATTTTTTTAAACCAAAAATGAGTCGGATTACAGTATTTTGAACCACTCTCAATTTTTTAAGAATTTTACAAAGGTGTGCTAGTGGTTTTAGCGCACGCTAGCCGCTACCGCCTCCTTTTAAGCAGGTGGTAGTTTTTCAGCTAGCGTATCTTTGTAAAAGGAGCCCTATGTGTTTAATGAATGAGAAGGTTCCCGCCTTCCCCAATTATGATGATTTTTTTAAAGCATAGCTCACCATCTACACACACAACATTCACTTATACGGTTGATAAAGTGGTAGGACTTTATAAGATAAATGAAGGAATAAAAAGTAGTTTCATAACCCAAATCCCACTTTGGGGGTCACTCTGAACAGACTATATCTATTCTTTCTGACCTATTTTGTTCTCTCCTTGCTTTACTGCTCTATCCTATTACTATGACTCTAGACAGCGTTACATAACCCTCATAGATTCCTCGCAAAGTATGATATATCAAGACTAAATAAAACTTGAAACTTATTGGCATTATACAATATTGATGAAATTGGATTTTGGGGAACATAGAGGTTACATTTATTTTTCCCAGTTTATTTTGGAATAGTCAAGTGAGCATAGCCATGGCCCATGTAAGAGCGGATAGCGTAGCTGGTTTTAAGAAAGGTTTGGCCAAAGTCTATAGTCTGTTATTGAGAAAGACATGGGGGAAGCCACTGCTGGCCCTGGATCGGTAGCATGGAATGTTGCTACTCTTTGGGATTCTATATGGAATGTTGCTACTCTTTGGGATTCTACACAGACGCGGCAAGACCCGGAAACCTGCTACAATCATGACGCCAGCCGCCGAAGCCCGAGAGAACATTTTCATTTGTTGTTAGAACTGGGGAAACTGTTCCACCGTATCAGTCCCGTTACTGGAAATGCCCTTTGCCTCGTTTCATTCTGCCCCGCACCTTTCTGATCTGCTAAAATGCTTCGTTGGGATGATCTCAGTAAGTATTGCCGTACATATGAAGTCGGCTTTTCTTCCCCCAATTGCCTAAGCCACAAAGCACATAAGGTCTTAAGTAATAGGACCAGTAAGCTCTGGAAATTATTGTTGCAACAAGTGATAAAAGTTTACGTGTCTGGGTTAAAAAAAAAAAAGTTTGGAAAAAGTTCATGGAGGTAGACATGGATAATGCCACTGCTTATCCTTCGGGTTAAGTTGCATGGAATATTGCAACTTTTTTTGGATGACACTAGGTATTTGTGACCTGGACTAGCCTCTGTTGCAAACAGAATACTGAGTCAGTATGGCGGTTCTTATGTTCTAAACCAGTGTATCGCAAACTGTGTGCCTCCTGAGATTTCGGGTGTGCCGTGGTACACTGGGGAAGAGGTGCGATGCCGGTGTCAGCTGACGTGCCTCTTGCGAAGAGAGGCACGTCCTGTAAGCAATCTCCCAACGCCGGCACCTCTTCTCCCTGCTGGCCCTTCTCTCCAGCGCAGGTCCTTCTCTCGGTGCAAGGCCCGTTTGTGCATGTGCTGACATCGGTGTTCTGATATCACACATGCATGTGAAGTCACACATGCGCGTGACATCAACACGCCGATGCCAGCGCGCGCATCAGGTGTCTCAAGCTGGGGACACTACGTTTAGTGTGCCCCGGCTCAAAAAAGTTTGCGAGAGACTGTTCTAAACTAGTGAGATAGTCTTTTAGAAGCTTCTGTAACTGTCTGAGAACTGGAGAAATATAGGGCTGCTTTCACAAAGCCGTTTGGCAAATGCTCCGGTGTCCATTAATTTCCTATGAATGTCGATGCGATTACTGTAGCAGCGGCTGCTAGCTCGGCTTTGTAAAAGGGGGAATAGTTTCTTACCTTTTAACTAGCCATGGAATTTTTTTTAATTTTTATTTATAGAACATTCACTCCTACAATCCACTTGTGCTATTAGTAAGGAATGTGTCTCTTTTTACCAATGAGTAGATTTTCTGCCATTGCTCAAATGCTGCTCAGGCCACTGCAGAAATCTGACTCCATCGTCAGTTGCTGATCTAACACCACTACAAGCTGGATCTTGCATTAAATCTTCAGATTAAATGCAACTCCTCTACCTGCAACTGAAATTTCTGGTCTGGTTCTCCTGTCCACCCAAAGCATTACGTTCAGCTAAGGTGGCATGATGGGGGGGGGGGGTGGGGGAATTCCATTTCCTCCATGCCATCTGACTTAATCACGAATACCATCTGTAAATCATCCTCAAACACAGAAAACGCAGTACCTATTGTCCTGAACCGCAAACACAATGAATCAATATACAAATTATGTAAGAATGGATTGACCCTCGAGGTAAACCACACCGCATTATCCTTGGGATGGCAAGCATGCATGATTTATTGGGTGACGCATCAAAACCGCGGAGGACAACAGCGCGTTGACAATCCTGTGCCGACATTTGCATGCAGGGCAAATGCGTGCCACTGTTATGAGATCTTCCCTTTTGCGCTCTAAGGAGGGGATGTGTGTGTGTGTGTGTGGGAACTCCCACTACACTTAGAAGTCCTCACACTCCCGGGAGTTGGAGGTGTGTGGAGGGACCCCCCCCACACACACACACACACACACTACACTGAAAACTCCCGAAGACTGAAAACTGGAAGGAAAACAGGAGTTTTCACTGTAATGGGGGGGTTCCCCCAAACACCCCCCCCCCAACAAGAGCACAAGCAATTCCAACTGCAGTCTGGGGGAAAACCTCCCTCACAGTGTAAAACTGAAGGCTTCAAAGTGGCAGAAGCGATGGCGCGCATTTCTCCTGCGCTCAAATGACACAGGATTGTTGGTGCGCAGTTGTCCTCCGCGCTTTTGACGGTGTACCGATTTATTGTGATAAAAGTTTTGGCTAAGTCCAAAAAGACAAATATTGCACTTTTGCCCTCATCTAACCAATACATGTAGATCTCCTTATTTTTTCTCTCTTTTTTAGGTAAATTATTTGGGAGAGAGCTTGTGGTTTTGTGGGTTGGCGAAGTGTTGTCTTATGTTTTGGTGTGTTGATGTGTTTATTGCATTTGCTACGTTTTTTTTTTTGTGATTTTATGATGTGTATTATTTTGTAATCCACATGCGGAATATAAATTTTTTTTAATTTTAAAAAAAAAGACAAATATTAAACTTAAAGAAGGTGAACATGAGGTACAAAACTACCTGTAGAAATTGTGCTTCTTGAGGATACAAGTTCGCTGTGAAAAATTTAGGGGTCCTTTTACTAAGGCGCACTAGCCATTTAAGCGCAGGCTAAACGCTAACGCATCCGTAGACTATAATGGATGCGTTAGCGTTTAGCGTGCCTTAGTAAAAAGACCTCAGTGCAGGGGTAGGCATTTCCGGTCCTCGAGAACCGGAGCCAGGTCAGGTTTTTAGGATCTCCACCATAAATATGCATGAGATGGATTTGCACCTCAAGGAGGCAGTGCATGCAAATCCATCTCATGCATATTCATGGTGGAGATCCTGAAAACCTGACCTGGCTCCGGCTCTTGAGGACCGGAATTGCCTACCCCAGTCTTAGTGTATACTAATAGAAATTAGATAAGTTCTTACCGTCTTTAGATGCTCCCTGTTGCGTTCCAATTTTCCTGAAAATCCTCGCTTCCTTCTATAATGCACTATTCCACGCTTGACCTGCACAGAGGAAAGGTGAAGAAAATATTGGGGCTGAATTCATCATCGATTTTTGCTCTGTGTAAAAAAAAAAAAAAAAATTCCTTTACTTAATGGTGCTAACTAGAGAATGACACAGGGACAAATTTTTCTCCATCCCCGCAGGAACTCAATTTCCACGTCCTATCCCCACGAGTTTTGTCGCTGTCCCTGTCCCATTCCTGTAAGCTCTGTCTTAAGTGCACGAGCCTTGAACGCTTATGATTTTAAAGTGTTTGAGGCTTGTGCAGATGAAACATAGAAACCTGATGACAGATAAAGGCCAAATGGCCCATCTAGTCTGCCCGTCCACAGTAACCATCATCTCTTTCTCTCTGAGAAGATCCCATGTGCCTATCCCAGGCGCTTTTGAATTCAGACACAGTCTGTGTCTCCACCATCTCTTCCGGGAGACTGTTCCACACATCTACCACCCTTTCTGTAAAAAAGTATTTCCTTAGATTAGTCCGGAGCCTATCACCTCTTAACTTCATCCTAGGCCCTCTCATTGCAGAGCCTCCTTTCAAATGAAGGAGATTCGACTAATGCGTATTTATATTGCATAGGTATTTAAACGTCTTTATCATATCTCCCCTCTCCCGCCTTTCCTCCAAAGTATACAGATTGAGATCTTTAAGTCTGTCCTCATATGCCTTATCACAAAGACCACACACCATTTTAGTAGCCATCCTCTGGACCGACTCCATCCTTTGTATATCTTTTTGAAGGTGGGGCCTCCAGAATTGTACGCAATATTCTAAATGAGGTCTCACCAAAGTCTTATACAGGAGCTTGCAGGAATGGGGCAGGGACAGGAAAAGAACTCACCGTGACGGGATGGGAAAATGAGTTCCCACGGCGATGGTGAAAAATTTGTCCCTGTGTCATTCTCTACTGCTAACCCTTCTGAGACCACGGTACAATGGCTCTTAGGATCAGGAAAGCACTTTTTTTTCCTACTTGGGGAGAAAAAACTGATTGAAGTTCCAAAGGGCATTTCTTGGTTCTTCTCTAGATCCTCAGAAGGAAATGTGGGTAATAAGAAAGGATGGCATGGCATTTCTTTCATTCAAACTAGCTACCGATAAAACACCATGCCAAGCTTGAAAGTTCAGATCATTGTATTATTAAATACAGTGATAAGAGCTGAACTATTAATAATATTAGACCCATAAATCTACTACTATCTCCACCTAAGTCTAAGCAAATTGTAAAATGGATGTTTCTCTACCCTATGGCAGGTGCCCTTTTCTTGACATTTGCTTGCAGATTTACGAGACCTTCCTCTTTCCGTAGCCATGGAGGTGCTCTTGACAGTCTAAGAATGGCTCCTTAGCAGGTGGGCCCAGGCCACAACTCCTGGTAGTGCCTCAACTGCTTACTTTTGCTTTTCACCTGGGGAAATGTCTGTGTTGAGGGAGGGGGGAGAGGTGGTGACATCACAGGGGAGGCTGTGAGATCATTTTTGTAATCAAGCCCAAACTGCCAGGAGGTCAAAGCACTGCAGCCAGGAAGGGAGCAGCAGGAAAGTTGTTGGAACTCATGGTGTCCAGAGCATGGGTTGCTCTTGGTTAGAGAATGACCCGGGGACAAATTTTTCCCCATCCCCGTGAGTTCTTTTCTTGTCCGTCCGTCCGTCCCCCCCCAATTCCTGCAAGCTCCGTCCTTATCTTCACAAGCCTCAAACACTTTAAAATCATAAGTGTTCGAGGCTTGTGTGGTTAAGGCAGAGTGTACAGGAATGGGACAGGAACAGCGACAAAACTCATGGGGACGGGATGGAGAGATTGAGTTCCTGCAGGGACAAATTTGTCCCTGTGTCATTCTCTACTCTTGGTGCTCCCTTCCTTTGTGGGTTTGGGTGCTTGAAGACACCTAGATTCAAGAAGACATGGTACCTGCCCCTTGCCAACATCCTTGAAAAGAGTATGACTCAGAGAGAACTTAGGTATCCTTATAGAACATGGAAGAAAAGGATGGACAGAGATACTGGAATATATGGGGCTGTTTTTGGTAAAGCTTATTAATGGATTTAGCAAGTCCTACCAATTAGGGGCATAAGCATAGCCCGTTCTCATGGTGGCCAATCCAGGTCTCTAGTGCCTTAATCGCACAAGCCTCGAACACTTATGATTTTAAAGTGTTTGAGGCATGTGCAGATGAGGATGAAGCTTGCAGGAATGTGACAGGAAAAGAACTTGCGGGAACGGGCTGGGAAAATGAGTTCTCATGGGGATGGTGAAAAAATGTGTCCCCGTGTCATTCTCTAATCCAGATGTCTCAGTCTGTCCTCATTACTTCCTTTGCTTTCCATGGAAGTAAAACCTTTTCTGGAACCATATGTTCACTGCAGGACTCGTTTTAAAAATTACAGTGTAAGAGAGAGAGACATTTAACAAAAGTTCTTAACAGGTGTTTTCACAGATCTTTCTTGTATGTATTGAAAGGACCATATCTTTGGAAGGTTAAGAAAACTTAGAACAGATGTTCTTTCTCTGAACCTCTGGGAATGAAAGTGCATGCAGTGATAGCAAAGAACCTTGAGCCATTAAAGATATGTGTGGAAAAAAAGCCCAAGTTCCTGTCAACCCATGGGAAAAGAATTGAGATTTATTTCATAAACCTCATGCTTTACAGGCCTGCAAACATTATTGAAATGAAGCAATGGAGAATGGTAAGAAAGATAAATGTTGTTTATTGGCAAACCATCTTTACCATCCTAATCGATCCTTGGTAACAGAGCAGAGGAGGAGAAAATTCCAGTTATCGAAGACAAAATAAAATATGCCTTCTACTCGGACTATAACCATGGATCCAGTTTTAAGGGAAGAACAGCGCAAGTATGTAAGTGGCACATCACCCCCCCCCCCCCCAATCCATTAGATCGTTAGACTGTCTATGGAACTTCAGGAAGGCCGAGAAAACCTTCCTCTTTACTAACCCAGCTCCTTAATGACCTGCGTCTGCACCCCTGACTCGACTCGTAACGTTTATGCCACATAGGTATTTAAACATCTCTCTAGAAACAATACTAACAATAACAGTCTTAAATAAATTACTGCAGCAAAAAAATTATTGCAAAAATGTTATAAGCCAAGTGGTGGAACTATCCTTTGAAAAACCATTTAAGTAAAGTGGAGAAAAAAGCCTCAACTAATTTTATATGTAGACGGCAACCCAATGAGTTTTTTTTTAGCCGTTCTTACTCTATCATAGGCAAAAAAAAAAAACCTCCACTACTTCTCTAAATGAAATCTTTCAAAATAGGAAAATATTTCACCACTGTGCACAGGGATAGTTCCACCACTTGGCTTATAACATTTTTGCAACAATTTTTTTGCTGCAGTAATTTATTTAGACATCTCTATCATATCTCCCGTCTTCTGCCTTTCCTCCAAAGTATACCGATTGAGATCTTTAGGTCTATTCCCATACACCTTATGAAGAAGACCACGCACCATTTTAGTAGCTTTCTTCTGGACCAGCTCCATCCTTTTTATCTTTTTGAAGGTGCGGCCTACAGAATTGTATACAGTATTCGAAATGAGTTCAATACCTCCTTTTTCCTACTGGCCATACCTCTCCCTATGCAACCTAGCATCCTAGCTTTTGCCGTCACCTTTTCAACCTGTTTGGCCACCTTAAGATCATCGCATACAATCACACCCAAGTCCCGCTCTTCCGTCGTGCACATAAGTTCTTCACCCCCTAAACTACCATTCCCTCTGGTTTTTGCAGCCCAAATGTATGACTTTGCATTTCATAACATTACATTTTAGCTGCCAAATTTCAGGCCAAGCTTCACCAGGTCTTTCTTCAAGTTATTCACACCATCTGGTGTGTCTACTCTGCAGATTTTGGTATCATCCGCAAAGAGACAAATCTTACCCAGGGATGTGCAAATGTTGATCAGTTAATTCATTTAGTTAGTTTTATAGGCCGTCCTCCCCAGAATGGGTTACAAGGATATGTACACAGACGTCATAGGATGCTACAGAGAATTGAAGGCGGCCTTCAGAATTGTACACGATATTCTAAATGAGGTCTCACCAGAGTCTTATACAGGGGCATCAATACCTCCTTTTTCCTACTGGCCATACCTCTCCCTATGCAACCTAGCATCCTTTTAGCTTTCGCCGCCACCTTAAGACACACCCAAGTCCTGCTTTTCTATCATGCACATAAGTTCTTCACCCCCAAAACTGTACCATTCCCTTGGGATTTTGCAGCCCAAATGCATGATCTTGCATTTCTTAGGTGCCATATTCCAGAGCATCCTTCAAGCAATGAGAATAGTGTCTGAAAACTGCCATTACACAAATAGGCCTAGATTCTGTATATGGTACTGAAAAATTGGCTCAGTAAAAAAACATAAACCTAAGTTGGGCGCTCCAAGTTGAGGCGCTGTTTGGCACTAGGATTCACCCCAAATTTTAGGCCTGAGGATTTATACCAAATTAGGCGCAGTTTGGTCTTATTCTGTCACCCTGGGCACAGATTCCAGGAAGACCCCTGTCTTATTATCCCTCTCCCTTTGCTATGTCCCCTTTTTTGGGTCTGCACAGAAAAATGTACGTGCGTATCTTTATGGAATTGCAACTATAAAGATGGGCACATCAATTTCAGTCAGTGTCAACCAGTGCCGATAACTGCTTGTGCTAATTGGTTCATTCAGCAATTAATTGGATGCGCTCCCCAAATTTGGGTGTCAGGTCAAAAGCGCGCCGGGACAAAGGCGTGCGCAGACAATTGAGCGCAGTGCGGAGGCGTGCGCCGCAGAAAATGACTGTTTTTAGGGCTCCGACGGGGGAAGGCGTGGGGAGAACCCCCCACTTTACTTAATAGAGATCACGCCACATTGTGGGGGGTTTGGGGGGTTGTAACCCCCCACATTTTACTGAAAACTTCACTTTTTCCCTGTTTTTAGGGAAAAAGTTAAGTTTACAGTAAAATGTGGAGGGTTACAACACCCCAAACCCCCCACAACGCTGGCGCGATCTCTATTAAGTAAACTGGGGAGGGCTCCCCAACAAATCCCCCCGTCGGAGCCCCTAAAAACTGTAATTTTCTTCAGCACGCGCCTCTGTCTTGCGCTCAGTTGTTGGCACGCGCCTTTGTCTTTTGCGGGGTTGTCTATGAACCCCAAATTTGTGCATGCAATTTTGAGCGCCATATTATGGAATTCGAGGGATAGTGTCAAGCATTCACCACAGTGACCAGATATTCAGTGGCAGCCACTATTTGGGTAATGGCTGTTGAATATCGGGGTTTGGGAGGGTGGAATCATTTTTAGCTTCCAAAGAAAGTGCCTTTACAACTAGGGGCCCCTTGTATCGAGCTGGGCTAGAGCTTTTTAGGGCAGTAAATGCTCTGACACAGAATTCCTATGAGTGTCGGAGCACTTACCTTGTCAGCCTGCGCTAAAAAACTTCTAGCGCAGTTTGATAAAAGGGGGAGGGAGGGGCCTGTGCATTCTTTTTTACGTTATCAATACAGGTTAATTATTCTTTCTTAACCTTACTGTCAGTGTTGAAATGTTTGTTAATGTGTTGCTTGCACAAGGACAGTTGCGGCTT
Organism: Geotrypetes seraphini; assembly: GCF_902459505.1. NCBI lineage: Eukaryota > Metazoa > Chordata > Amphibia > Gymnophiona > Dermophiidae > Geotrypetes > Geotrypetes seraphini. The sequence goes on along the minus strand of NC_047098.1, from coordinate 8,034,516 downwards.
CTTATCCCTTGCCGTCTGGCTAATAGTCATGGTTGTCCTTGGCCTGAGACCAGAAATGTGTAGGAAGCCTATATATACACACCTGGGAAGACTTAGGTCTCCAGGATCTGCATTCGGAATCTCACAATGTTCAAGTGGCTTCTTGTTGCTGTGCTGGTGGGCTGCGGTAAGTTTCTCCCCATTCAGTTCCTTCCGAAGGCTTTCAGGCCAAGATTCCTTTTAGCAGTGTAGCTGGAGATCTGTGGAAACTCCAATACCCTCGGCAAACTACTTGATGCACAAACTATATTACCTGTGAATGTTAAATTAGAATGTGAAGTTTAATTTAGGAAGTACAAACTGTACTAGGTAATACCAGTGTAACCCTTCTGACTAATTATTACTATGTAACTCGTTTCGACCAATTATTATGTACGTTATCTTGAAACCCGTTTTGAGCTTTCTGGGGAAGATGGGCTTTAAAACGAATAAAATAAATAAATGTAGAAAATGAAACAAAGAAACATGATGGCAGATAAAAGCCAAATGGCCCATCCAGTCAACCCATCTGCAGTAACCATTATCTCTTTCTCTCTCTGACTAACATAGTAACATAGTAGATGACAGCAGATAAAGACCCGAATGGTCCATCCAGTCTGCCCAACCTGATTCAATTTAAATATTTTTAATTTTTTCTTCTTAGCTATTTCTGGGCAAGAATCCAAAGCTCTACCCAGTACTGTGCTTGGGTTCCAACTGCCGAAATCTCTGTTAAATCCTACTCCAGCCCATCTACACCCTCCCAGCCATTGAAGCCCTCCCCAGCCCATCCTCCCCCAAATGGCCATACACAGACACAGACCGTGCAAGTCTGCCCAGCGCTGGCCCCAGTTCAACATTTCATATTATTTTCTGATTCTAGATCTTCTGTGTTCATCCCACGCTTCTTTGAACTCAGTCACAGTTTTCCTCTCCACCACCTCTCTCGGGAGCGCATTCCAGGCATCCACCACCCTCTCCGTAAAGTAGAATTTCCTAACATTGCCTTTGAATCTACCACCCCTCAACCTCAAATTATCCCTCAAGAGATCCCACGTGCCTATCCCAGGGCCTTTTGAATTCAGACAGTCTCTGTCTCCACTACTTCTTCTGGAAGACTGTTCCACACATCTACCACCCTTTCTGTAAAAAAAAGTATTTCCTTAGATTACTCCAGAGCCTTTCTCCTCTTAAATTCATCATATGCCCTGTCATTGCAGAGTTTCCTTTCAAATGAAAGAGACTCAACTCATGCACATTTATATTACATAGGTATTTAAACATCTCTATCATATCTCCCTTCGCCCGTCTTTCCTCCAAAGTATACAGAGATCTTTACGCCTTATGATGAAGACCATTCTGAAATTCAGGAAATCAATAACAAATTAAGTAAAGTTCACGATTGGCTAAATTCCAATAAACTTTCATTAAGCATCTCAAAAACTAATACTCTTCTGTTCCCCGGTAAAGAGGGAGCTAAATTAATCTCCCCAATTATCATCGACAATATACCACTCATAACAACTTCAACTATAAAAATCTTAGGGGTCCTTATAGATAACAAGCTTACTTTCCGACCGCAAATAAGTGCTCTGGTTAAAAACTGTTTTTACAAACTAAGAATGATTCGATCATTGACCCCTTTTCTTGAAACCAGTTCTCTCAACATTTTGATCCATTCTCTCATAATTTCAAAAATAGATTATTGCAATTCGCTTTTAAAAGGTATATATCACAAAGATTTGAAACGTCTGCAACTAATTCAAAATACGGCAATTAAGTTAATCTACAGAGCAACAAAGTATGACCACGTTACTCCTCTGTTAAAAGATGCCCACTGGTTACCTATCTCACACAGGATAACTTACAAAATTGCCCTTTTGACATTTAAAACTATGCAGACTAATTCCCCAGCTTTTATTGATCGAATATTAATTCCCTATGATCCACCAAGATCTTTAAGATCCATAACCCAATCCAATTTAAATATCCCCTCATTAAAAATAATCGGTACACGTCGAACCTCTATTTTCTCTGTAACAGCCCCTACTATTTGGAATGCTCTTCCGCTTTATCTAAAAACAGAAAATAATTTAAAAACGTTTAAAAGTAGCTTAAAATGTTTCCTTTTTAATGATGCTTTTAATTGAAGTTATTATTTCATTATTTTTTTTTTTTTCTCTTTCTCTTCTTTTCTTTTCTCTTTTCTCTCCTTCTTTTTTCTCCATTAAGTCCTGCCCTTTTGTTTTTTTCCCTTAATGTCTCTCTCATTTACTATAATTATTGTATTTCCTCCCTTTTTCCTTCATGTATCGTTTGTTAGTGCGTCCTTATTTAACCTAGTACGTGTTGTAGTTCGTCTAATAATTTTGTATTTTCGTTTTTTTTTAAAAAAGTTTGTTTTAATGGTAATTCTGTTTGTTACAATGTTATTTTATCAAGTGCTTTGTACAACGCTTTGCAGAATCGATAAAGCGTTTAATCAAGAAACTAAATAAACAATAAACAATAAACCACATACCATTTTAGTAACTTTCCTCTGGACTGACTCCATCCTATCGCACAATGCAGAAAGCAAGGGCTAGTTCCAGGAAAATGGGGTTTGCCTGGGATAAATATTTGAGAGATCACTTTGTAGCTTACATCTGAGAAAACGAAGTGGTTAATAATAAAACACCGTCCCACCATATGACGTCTATAGCGATATTTAGATTTTCTGTTTGGCAGTTCTGGTTCTCTAGTAGGAGCTTCTAAGTCTTCTGAAAAGTGACTTCATTGTTGTGGAAAGTTAGGGTGATTATTTTTAAAAACTGCAATGTACAGGAGATGGTCTCCAATCTATTTTTGTGGAATTTATACAAAAATTAAACAAAATAGCACCCTCTACAGAACCCGTCATTTCAAAATGAGAATGAGGGTGGTAAGAGTAGAAAGGGAACCATTCGTTCTTCTCAAAATGAGATCTGATCCTTCTAAACACTGAACGTATTACAGGAAATGGATTCTCAGACAAGTGGAATAGTTTGGCAAAGCACAAGAAAAGGGTGAGTTTAGATAGTAGTAAGTGGGCTAATGCATATTTATTGGGAAAATCCTGAAAACCTGACTGGATTCTGGCCCTCGAGGACTGCAGTTGCCCACCGCTGATCTATACTGACCTACCTTTACTAGGACCCTATCGAATGTTCATGTCTAACTTTCCATTATAACTTCCTGGGTAATTGATCCAACCTCTTGTAATGCAATTCGACCTTAAACTGAATAGGTAAAGGCGGAACAGAAAACCTGATTAACATAACATTTTGGGGTGTAGCCACCTCCACGTCTTCCTCCTTCCCCTCAAGGAAAGATACATCAACTAATTGAAGCTTGACGATTTGATTGCTTTTAACACCTTGGCCTTATGTTTCAAACTGTTTTGCAGCCTACAGCTGTGGCGTACCAGCTGTTGAGCCCATTATGTCCAGGGTGGTGGGAGGAGAAGATGTGAGACCCCACAGCTATCCCTGGCAGGTAAAATGAAGAGCCCTTATTTCAAACATTTTGCTCCTTAACAAAGAAAAATACAGGATTAATGCTCATGTCTTTTCTTGTAATTACAGATCTCTCTTCAATATGCCAAAGACAACAAGTGGGGCCACACTTGTGGCGGAACCCTAATTGCCACCAACTGGGTCTTGACCGCTGCTCACTGCATCAGGTGATGATCTCTACTGCCAACAGGGAGAGGCCACGCCAACTTCTCTAAAAGCATTTGAGGGTCAATATTCAAAAGAGCTGTTGGTCTCCACCTAGCAGCAGCCACTGAAAATTTCCACTAACTGCTCTAGCGCTATCTGTACAGTACAAGGGTGAAGTGAGGAAGAAGCAAAGGCAGAGTGAGGCCATCTCACTCTTCAGTCCAGACAGAGCCATTTGCACCCATTCTCTGTTAGCTATCCATTTAAGACAAGAAAATGCTCAATATTGCTGCAACTCGTACAAATGCTATGGTTAGTGGTCTCTATGGGTATTTAACATCAAGACCTGTCCAGAGTAGGGTTACCATATGGTTCCAGAAAAAAGAGGACGGATTGAAACATCCGGGTTTTACTTCCATTGAAAGCAATGGGAGGAAGGAGGACAGACTGAGACATCCGGGTTTTACTTTCATTGTAAGCAATGGAAGTAAAACCTGGATGTCCTCCTTTTTCTGGAGCGGGTCTAGGGGTCCGGATTTTTTTGGTTTGGAAAATCTGGTAAACCTAGGGTAGAGGACTGAGAAAAGGCTTAGGTGTGTGATGTCATCGTGTCTTCCAGCCGCGGTCCTGAGCCTCCTATTACCACCGGTGGCCCACAGTTCGCAATAGTTAATGCAGAGATTTTTCAATTAGTTACCATGTTGCAATTTTTGTAATTATCATGTGGCAATGGCACATTTGTACCACACTAGAGTAAAAGGGCCCTAGTGTACACTAAGAATCAAACAAACGAAACCCAACGATATTCTTTTAAAACCAACATTAAATCGATTGGAAAAAGAGACCCACTTTTTTTAATATATCCCCTGAAAGAAGTAGAGGCCTAGCCTAACTGGACAAAGCCCTTCGTTACTCATTTTCCAGCTGCCAAGTCCATCAGTTGTGATAACGAATGTGATTGGTGGATCGTGTGGTGACAGATGAGGGTATTTCTCAAGGAATTGGGACACTGTTACCTAGAATGATCCTTTTTGTGCTGAACCTCCGGAGTAAAAAGAGAAACTGAGTCTGATTTTCACTTCATTCTGATCCTTTGTTGTTGCTCTTGGTTTTGTTTTGTTTTTAATTTAGTAATACGCTGACTTACCGCGTTGCCCTGGGAAAACACAATCTCCTGGAAGAGGAAGCTGGATCGGTCATAATTACTCCAGAGAAGATCATTGTCCATGAAAAGTGGAATACCCTTTTTATTGTGTAAGTCTACTGACCTCTTTTTTGAGTTACAGTGAATGCATCACAGAAGCTGGGCTGGATCAACCATTAGGCAGCCTCTGGGGGGCAGCAGAGAGCAATTGCTCTCAAAGCAAGACAATAGGTTCTGAGAGCTACACAAATTCACTGACCCATCTGTGCACACTTTTACTGGCAGGAAGGCTGGTTTCTAAATAGCCTATTTACCTGAGTAAATGATGTCTGTAAATTTTCCTTATTGGGGGTAGTTTTATAGAGCCAGTATTACATACAGAAGTTGTATAAAATTATGCAGCCACATGTTTGTGTAAAATGTGGGTGAACAGAAAGAGGATATCTGCTTGTACATGGTCTGTGCATAGGAGTTCCCAGAGACTTAATTTGGGCAGATTTTATTAAATACATACTGCTAGATTCACTAAAGACACCGATCGTGTCCCAACCACTTTGTGACCGGATTGTTCCCTGACCCCATTCACTAACCTTGGTGCCGATCAACCTCTGATCCGATCCGCGCATGCAAAGTAGGCAGTCAGCGATTCACTAAACAAAATCTGAAACACCGACTGGGCTGGCCAATCAACACAGAAGTGATAGCCTTCTGGCGACGCAAGCAGCAAAACCTAACCACTCCATCTCCAACCTGTTGACGGCAACGGGCGATTTCAAAACTTTTCGAAAAGAAATCAAAACTCTGCTTTTCAAAAAATTTATCCAGACATCTTAACCCAACCCTTCCCCCTCCTCCTAGATAAATTCTCCCCCAAAACCTCCACTTAAATAATCTCTTCCTCCCCAAAACGCCAACCAAGTATTCAGATCCCTGAAATGTAACGTAATCTTATTTGTACTCTAACTGTAATCTATTTTTTATATCACACAGTAACGTACAGTCAATTTAATATCCAATTTGCAAGTTCTTCCGGAATTAATCCAGCTACCTCTCCTCCCTTGTAACCAAAAAAACCCCAAAACAAAACAAAAAAAAAAACCAAAACTGTTGTAACTTCACTGGAAATGTCCAGTTAGCTCTTTTGTAATCCGCCTTGAACTGCAAGGTATAGGCGGAATAGAAGTCTCTAATGTAATGTAATGTAAGCGACTGCTGGGGACCAGTCGCTCATGTCCTTTCTGACTGCCGTCTCCTGCTCTCTGCTGCCTGGATCAGTAAATTGTCTGCCCCGATTCTCCTGCTCTCTGCCCAAACTGCCCTTCCCTGCAGTGCAAGCCCGTGGTTTTAACCTGTGGGTTTAAAGCGGGTTAAAACCACGGGCTCGCAAAGTAAAAGCAAATGTACAAAGTTAAGTAAAAGTTAAATAAAAAAATAAAAAAAAAATTTGCAGCTCTGTAAGCATGTGTAGACCATCTACAGCAGGGGTGTCAAAGTCCCTCCTCAAGGGTCGCAATCCAGTCTGATTTTCAGGATTTCCCCAATGAATATGCATGAGATCTATTTGCATGCACTGCTTTCATTGTATGCTAATAGATCTCATGCATATTCATTGGGGAAATCCCGACTGGATTGTGGAGGGACTGTGAAGATGGTCTGCATATGCGTCGGGATCGCTATTCATTGATGCTATAAAGGGTGTTCCAAGACGGGCACCTTTTATAGACTAGAGTGCAATGCCAAGATCCGCACTCAACTTTGGTCACAAGGCGTTATGTCAACTAAAACCAGGTGCAAATCCCAGTGCACAAGTTGGGTGCACTATTCTATAAGGGAAAAGGAATGGGACATATACTGCCTTTGTGTGGCTACACATTCAAAGCAGTGGCTGGGTAGGTGACTTGTCCAGGGCCAGAGGGAGCAGTGCTGGGATTTGATCCTGCAACCTCAGGGTGCTGAGACAGCAGCCCTACCACTAGGCCACTCCTCTGTAACACTTTGTTCCTTTTATGGAAATGCCCTCTGACCTGCCCAGGCCCCTCCCATGGTCACTCCCCCCTTTGCAGATCTACACAGAAACACTTAGGGCCATTCTAGTAAGGGGTGCCTGTGTTTTCTGCGGTTTCTGCCCAATTTTGGTGTCTTGCCTCTATTAGCTCACATTTTATAACAAGGAGTTTGGCAATTAGGGGGAAAAAACCCCCAAAGCTTTTGGAGCTGCAAAGTGTAGGACTGTTTTTTTACTTATTCCTTATTTATTAAAGCCCTTGCATTTCCAGCTCTGTTCTCTCACCACCAAGCCGCATGATGTGACTGAGGTTTACATTTGGAAAGTGGGACAGGCAGATTTGTTTGGGACTTTGAGAAATTCAGAAAGTACGCTTCTCTCTTCTCTTGACTGGTAATCTCGGCACATTCTGCTTTTTCTTTCAGAAACGACATTGCCCTCATCAAACTTTCCCAACACGTGGAGCTGTCCGACACCATCCAGCCAGCCTGCTTGCCCGCTAACCAAGCCCTGTTGGCCAACAATTACCCCTGCTTTGTCACCGGATGGGGGCGCATCAAAAGTAAGGCTGAGCTTCTCCAAATTCCTCGTAGGCTCGTGTCCTACAAAAAGGACAAAAATATATATATGTAGCTGCCATGATAACTAATCAAGACCCAGATGCTCTAAAATCGCTGTTAAAATCCTGCGGGATGCTATGGTCCTGGTAAATTGGCCGATTTCAGGTTTATTAAAAATTTGATATACTGCCTTATCAGATATCAAAGCGGTTTTACAGAGTTTAAAAAAAACAAAACCCCCATTAAAAACAATTATTAATACAGCAACAAAAATATCAACTGACAAACAATGACTTCCTGGTACAAAGGGAAGCTGGGAAGAACTACAATATTTAGATAGCAAAGAGCAGGAAGGACAAACGAGATTCACAGAATAGTTTACGTCAGTGTGTCGCAAACTGTGTGCCACGGCACACCAGGGTGCCTCCTGAGATTTCAGGCGTGGCGAGGAAGAAAATCATCCTCGCGGCGAGAGGCACGTCCTGTAGGAAGTCAACTGGTGCAGAGGACTCTCCTCCTGGCCGGCGTCTCTCCTTCTCCGCCAGCACCTCCCAGATTCCTCTACCGAAGCGGGTCACGTCCACATGGGCCTACAGGACGAGAGGCACGTCCTGTAGGAAGTCAACCGGTGCAGAGGACTCTCCTCCTGGCCGGCGTCTCTCCTCCGCCAGCACCTCCCAGATTCCTCTACCGAAGCGGGTCACGTCCAGATGGGCCTACAGGATGGGCCTACAGGACGAGAGGCACGTCCTGTAGGAAGTCAACCGGTGCAGAGGACTCTCCTCCTGGCCGGCGTCTCTCCTTCTCCGCCAGCACCTCCCGGATTCCTCTACTGAAGCGGGTTGCGGCCAGATGGGCATCCACGCATTTCCGGGTGCACTGGATTTAGCGTGCCGCTGGCTGGAAAGTTTGCGAGACACTGGTCCACTGGTCTATGCATGAATGTGCGAATGCGCATGAGCATCAATCATAGGAGCGCGTGATAGGTGCATGTCATAATGGGAGGGGCAAAATGCAAAAACATTTTTTTTTACAGTACTTCGGCGGGACCAATGCTTCCCTCATGCAATTGGCAGCCCCCATCCAAATATGATGAACTACCTCGCTTGCAATGGGCAGCCTAAGCTTTGATGCATGTGGCTGAGACGCACCTTCAACACGTGCGCCCGAGTCGCGTTTTTAAAACTACTGGCACCCACGGACCAGCTTGTGATTCTGTAGCATTAAAAGCTGGCACTTCATTTTGTGCATCAACAGGTGATGTCAGAGCATCGCTGAGAGCGTTAATTTTAATATTAATGACCTCATGTACGTAGCAGAGTTGGAGGCTGGTAGGTAGCACTGAAAAAACGGCGGTGAGCCATTGTATACATCGGTAGGTAAAATGCTTCAATGCTGAATCAGCAAGATCTGGTTTAGCGTCGATCGTTAAAGGCGCGGTGAGTTTAAAGCATCTGGGCCAGAATTGTGGCGGAGCCCACCTGCTCTGCAATTTGTAATCCCGCTGCTTCTACCCCTGCTATTCGCTGCCGGACGTACTCAGCGCTGTAAAGACAATCCCTGCTCGATAGAGCTTACAATCTACTCAATACAGACTAATAGGGATTAGGGAACCTTGCTGCACCTGTAAATCCCAGTTACCCTGCTGATGTGCTCCCGGCTTTATCGCCTTGCTTTCCTGCAACTTTCGAAGGAGCTGCCTGCAGCGGAAGAGCGTAAGATTGATTTTTGTACATGGCGTTTGTCTCCATTTCAGCCAACGGCCCCATTGCTGACAACCTGCAACAGGCCTTGCTGCCGGTGGTCGACCATGCAACCTGCACCCAGAAGGACTGGTGGGGCGGCCAAGTGAAACCCACCATGGTTTGCGCTGGAGGAGATGGCGTTGTTTCTGGATGCAATGTAAGCATGTTAGCAGCTAAGAAATGCAAAAAAAATGGGGCCAACAGCACATACAGGGGACAGCATGAGCTAGTGCTCCTCACTCTGAAGTTGCTTCTTCTCCTTTCTCACCAGCATCCTTTCAAGCCAGGAGGCACATTGGGAATCAATATTCAAAGCAATTTAACCACTAGAAATAGCTCCTGGCCAGTTAAATTACTTGGGGGAGGTAGGGGAGAGTTAGCAGACATCTGGGAAAACCGGACATGTCCTCTTTTTCAGAGGACAGTCCAGGTGCCTGGAGGGATTTCCAAAACCCGGCAGTTTGGCCAGGTTTTGGAAGGCTCTGAGCTCGGGGGGGGGGGGGGGGGCAGTATTTAACCAGCTAGTGCTACTGAATATCGCAACTGTGGGCAGAGTCAGCTCTTCACTGCTTAAGTCAGGGGTAGGGAACTCCAGTCCTCGAGAACTATATTCCAGTCGAGTTTTCAGGATTTCCCCAATGAATATGCATTGAAAGCAGTGCATGCGCATAGATCTCATGCATATTGATTGGGGAAATCCTGAAAACCCAACTGGATTGCGGCCCTCGGGGACCGGCATTTGACACCCCTGGCCTAGACGATCTAGGCACCTAACTTAATTATTTAAAAACCTTAACCTCTACTGAGAGCAAGCACTTAACTTCATTAGACATAGCCGGCTGCATAAACTCAGACGTTCAATGCCAGTGTCTGGACATGGCCTGGTATTGATATATCTGGGAATAATGCCGGGGGGGGGAGGGGAGACGACACTGAATATCTATCCTTGGAAGATAAAGAAAATCTGTAGGGACGGGGAATAAGCTGAGTGCTGCCTTCCCTTCCAGTGTTAATGCTAGGTAGGAAGAAGGGGATGGTGGAAGGGTCATTCCTCCAGTCAACGGGACCCAGCAAGACTGGGAGACTGGGCATCAAAATGGCAGATGATGCTTAACGTGAACAAGTGCAAAAGGCGGGCTTTCGGCCTCAATTGAACGCCTAGATTAGCTATGGCAGGCCTAAGTGTAATCGAGTAAATGTTGGGTATGGATATACCTGGTTATGTTAGCGCTCTATGAAAAGATAGCAAGGATGTTGAGTTCAGATGTCTATCTCGTGTCGTGACAGGGCGACTCTGGAGGTCCACTGAACTGCCAGGGAGAAAATGGTGCTTGGGAAGTACACGGCATTGTGAGCTTCGGTTCCGGGTTGAGCTGCAACTACGCTAAGAAGCCAACCGTCTTCACTCGGGTGTCCGGCTACATCGATTGGATAGATGAGGTAAGCAGACCAATCCAAGCTTCTCTCAGTCAAGCCACAGCCGTGCACCTACAAAGCTGGCACAAGCATCAGGTAGCTTTGCTAATGAATGTGGCCAACCCTACTGGAGCGAATGGCTTATTGTTTGAGGTGCAGAGGGAGATCCACTTCCATTAATTTCAACTACAAAAATTTTAGGCGTTTTAATCGACAATAAGCTAACATTCCGTCCTCAAATAAGTGCAATAGTAAAAAGTTGTTATTATAAACTAAGAATGATTAGATCACTGGTCCCTCTTTTAGATACTAATTCCCTTAACATTCTGATTCATTCACTAGTAATTTCAAAAATGGATTATTGTAACTCTTTACTAAATGGTATCTTTCATAAAGATTTAAAACGCTTGCAACTTATTCAAAATACGGCCATTAAAATAATCTCGGGAGCAAAAAAATACGATCATGTTACCCCTCTGCTTCAAAAGGCCCACTGGTTGCCAGTCTCTCATAGGGTAACTTATAAAATCGCACTTCTGGCATTTAAAACAACACAGACCAACACACCAGCTTTCATAGATAGACTTCTGATTCCTTACGACCCCCCAAGAACCTTAAGATCCATCTCTCAATACAACCTTAACGTTCCCTCTTTAAAAATCATTGGCACGCGTCGCACCTCTACGTTTTCTGTTACAGCCCCTACAATTTGGAACGCTCTCCCTTTGTATATAAAAATGGAAAAAAACTTAAAAAATTTTAAAAGCAACTTAAAGTGCTTTCTTTTTAATGATGCTTTTAATTGAACTTCTTTTTCTTAACTATTAATTTTACTGCTCCCCAGTTCCTAAGTGTTCTTCCCTTATATGTTTCTCACTTTTCTATTTCAAGTGTATTTCTTCCCCCTTTTCCTTATGTTTAATGGCCTAAGGGTCAACATTTACCCAGTTTGTACGGTCTGTTGTCTTGTATTTTTACTATAAGAAAGTATGTTTAATTGTCATTTTAGATAAATGTAAATACTTTTCGTCATTTTTGTTAAATGTAAATATTTTTTATTCTGTACAACGCTTTGTAGTAACGAAAAGGCGTTTAATCAAAAATTGAATAAACTATAAACTATAAACTATAAACTATCTATCAAAAGACCCTAAGTCCATCAAGTTGCATGCTTCCCAACTAAGACTGCACATACTCGATTGTTCCCCTCGACCCTGAGGGAAAAAAACGTTGTTTGAAACATGCATGTCGGGAGAGGTGGCATTGATGAACATTTGAGAGCTAACCTCGAAGCTAAGAAGCTAAGTAATAAGATTAAATTAGAAGAAAAAGACATTAAGTAAGGAAACTAAAATGAAATACAATGAAGAAATAGTTATGGAAATTAAGAATAAGTATGAAATTAAATAAATTTTAGAGTTTTGAGTAAATAAACAATAAAGTGGACTGATGAAGACAAGAGATTGCTGGGCATTAGTGATGGTCCACTTGATATCCAAAGGTCCATACAAATGAAAAAATTAAGAATTAACATAGGGGTACAGATAGAAGTGGAGGTAGGTTACAGGAATAGTCAGAAACCACTTTACAGGACGTGGACCTGATGGGCCGCCGCGGGAGCGGACCGCTGGGCACGATGGACCTCTGGTCTGACCCAGTGGAGGCAGCTTCTTATGTTCTTATATTTTTAAGTGTATGTTAGTATTAGACCAATGATCTTTTTACAGTGTATATGGGGCCGCAATGTGTAAACAGGCACTGTATAGCTTTATAAGATTAGAGATTTAAAAAGAGTACAGAGAATAGTTAGTGATTTAGAGAGAAGTGATTAAGTCCCAAATACTGGAAACAGCTCATGAAAGAAATCTGTGGGTATTCTAGAGCATGTCAGAGAAGTAATTGTCATTAAAATTATATGAATCTTAGCAAACCACAGGATACTCAGTTGTATACCTTATTAAATCAACTTTCAACTCAAGTATTTATTTATTGTGAAGTGAAATGCTCAGACCACCAACCATAGTGCAGAGGATGCCATTGGGACCATCATAGCCGACAAGATATATGATTTACAAATATTTTTTATTGTATAACTGATCTGTGTTGACTTCTTCTTGGCAGAAGGCGGGAGGGGGGGGGATGACGGACACTATTATATTATTTGTGTCACCTGAACCATTACAATAGAGGTCTTTGGGAGGCTTTTATAGATTATATAAGAAAAATTTGAGCAAAGAAATATCTTAGAAGTGGTCTCGCCTATTTTATTGGCATGCGGGACCTGTAGAAAGTTAATCCAGGAGCACTTAGTGTCTCCTAAATTCTGCATTAATTAACATGTGGAAACCCTAATGCACTAGTAAGATTAAGGCTTCCATGCTCGTGCTCTGCCAATGCCACACCCCTAGGGAAAAATTCAAACAATGCAAGATTTAGCACAGTGCCCTGCAAACCTTTTGGCACCGGGGCACACGAAACCTAGCGCTGCAGCCGGAAGGCACCCGGAAGTGCGCAGGCGTTGACGCAATGACATCATGAGCACGTGCAGGCACGGAGGCCCTCCGGCTAGACCCTGAACGTGCGAGAGGCACGTCCTGTGAGCAGTCAGCCGGCACCTCTCCTCCTTGTCGGCGTCTCGCAGCACAAGGCGTGCGATACACTGATTTAGCACATGGAAACAGGAAAAATACCACAAAAGCTGGAACGCATTTGTCTAGTAACCTGTTTTCCACTAAGGCCCGTATTCTATAAAAGACGCTTTAAGTTAGATACCCTACCATTAGCATTTTATAGCGTCGGAACTTTTACCCCTATGGATGGCAATAAAAAACGCTAATGCGGCTTCATAGAAGAGGGGAGGGTTAATTGGTAAAGCCATTTAAAAATAGTTTAAACAAAACTAATGAAGGCACCTATAGGAGCCTAGAAAAACAGCGCCTTCATCGCATCTAGGGAGGCAGCTTAGAACGCCTAAGGCCGCAGTAGGTGTGGCTAGTGCCGGAAATGACATTAGGCGTTCTATGGCGCCTCTACAGATGCGATTCTCGTCAAAGGTAGGCGCCGTAAATGTAGACCTTTAAAACTCTGGCGCCTACCCTTTGAAGAAAGCCACGATTCTGTAAACGGCACGGTTGCGTGGTTGGCACGCGTTCGGCGACCGCTTTTTAGGGTGGCCGTCGATAACGGCACCGTTTACAGAATCCGGCCCTAACTGCACATTAAAGCCCCGGTTCTATAACAGATGCCTAAATTTCAGGCCGGTGTAGGGTTACCAGAAGTCCGGATTTCCCCGGACATGTCCTCCTTTTGAGAACATGTCCGGTGGGGTGGGGGGGTGGGGGGGGAGTCCGGACGACTTTTCAAAACCTGGCATTCTGTCCGGGTTTTGAAAAGAGCCTTCTCTAAATTGCGTCGGGCAGGGGGTGGAGCTAGGGTGGGGCTGGGGTGTAATGGGGTGGGGATAGGTGGAACTGGATGGGCCTGGGGGCGGGCCTAGGGGGATCCTGATTTTGCTATAGTAAAATAGGCAACCCTAGATAGGTGCCTGTCCCAAAGTAGACATGGTTAGGGGTGGATTGTGTACGAATTGTGGGCGTGTTTTGCGTATATGTACCTAAAGTGTACTTAGGCGCCTAAATAGGGTCTGTCTAAGTTAAGGACGATTCTATAAATGGTGCTGTGCACCACGTTCCCTCCGCACCTATGTCCTGGGCGCTATTTATAGAGTTGGGGGCCTAAGGGCTTAATGATCTTTATTTTTAAAAAGCCCCTCAATTAGAAAAAGAGTCTGTATCAAATTCTTTTTGGTTTCTTAAATAATGGGTTTCTAAAGCAGATGGTTAGTCTCGTTAGGGCAATTAGTAAAGTGACGGAACTCTTGAGAAGCCAAAGCCTCCTGGAAGAAAATGAGAAGTCAGTCCTGGTTGCCTGAGTGCGTGACGTAGTTGTTACAGCTACAGCCTGAGCACCCTGGGGTTGTGGGTTCAAACCCACGCTGCTCCTTGTGGCCCTGGGCAAGTCACTTAATCCCCCCATTGACCCAGGTACATTAGATTATGAGCTCACTAGGACAGACAGGGAAAATGCTTGAGTAGCTGAATAAACTCATGTAAACCGTTCTGAGCGCCCCTGGGAGAACAATATAGAAAATTGAATAAATAAAGTGTGAAAAGTTTCAGCCTCTGATAAGTAGAGTTGGTATTGTGACATCATAATGCCTCAACCACCAATAAGAGCCAACCTCATCAGTGATGTCATAATGGCTTGACTGTCTTATACTTGGCTCACTTTTACTACATTTTGATTCTAGAGTGGCGCAGTGGTTAAAGCTACAGCCTCAGCACCCTGAGGTTGTGGGTTCAAACCCACATTGTTCCTTGTGACCCTGGGCAAGTCACTTAATCCCCCTTTGCCCCAGGTACATTAAATAGATTGTGAGCTCACAAGGACAGACAGGGAAAAATGCTTGAGTATCTGAATAAATTCATGTAAAGCATTCTGAATTCCCTTGGGAGAATGGTATAGAAAATTGAATAAATAAATACATTTTTTTAATGTGGAGGTTATTAATACTGTTTCTCCTTCTATGACAGAAAATCGCTTCTAACTGAAGGGTCAAATCAGTGATGTCACCCCGTCTGTGAAAAGAAGACTGTGCAGATGATTCCAATAAAAATGTATTGAATCAATGACTTTGTTGCAAATACTCTTTTATTTTAAAGTGTATACTTTCCAGAAACCTTTCTCTCACAATACCGAGGGCAGAAGGAACCCCCCCCCCTCATAATAATGAAAAAAAAAAAAATCCTAAAATACGTATAAAATTGAATAGTCAGAGATATCATAGCATATCAGTAAGCACCAAAACTAAAATAAACTATTTAAAAAATTGTTCTCACATGCCCTCCGTTGTCCCTTCAGATTCAGACAGAAAAGTTCAGATTCTAGTATTTTTGCTTAAACTTGATTTGGGAGCGAACGATCGCTGTTGATGTGTCCATCGGTCCGGGTAACACTGTTTGGACCTTCACATGAACTTCCTAAAATAAAGTCCTCTCTTTCAATGACATCATGTGGGACTAAGCACTGCTCACAAGATAGTAAGGGGATATCTGAGGAAGTGACGTCAAGCAAGAAAAAAGAATCCCATCAAAACTCAAAAGCAAAAATCAAGAAACGAGCAATATAGGTTAGGATGGGATTGTACAAAAAGAGGGAACTACCTCACGTTTCAGACAGCGAGCAAAACACAAACGTGGCTTAATCAGGCTCGAGGAATGGGCTTCGACATGGCAGATAAGGTTCAGTGTGGACAAGTGTAAAGTGAAGCATGTTGGTAACAAAAATCTCATGCACGAATACAGGATGTCCGGGGCTAAGACAGGGACTTAGGAGTTCTGATCGACAAGTCGATGAAGCCGTCCATGCAATGTGTGGCGGTGGCGAAAAGGGCAAACAGAATGCTAGGAATGATAAAGAAGGGGATCACGAACAGATCGGAGAGGGTTATCATGCCGCTGTACCGAGCAATGGTGCGCCCTCACCTGGAGTACTGCGTCCAGCACTGGTCGCCGTACATGAAGAAGGACATGGTACTCGAAAGGGTCCAGAGAAGAGCGACTAAGATGGTTAAGGGGTTGGAGGAGCTGCCGTACAGCGAAAGATTAGAGAAACTGGGTCACTTCTCCCTCGAACAGAGGAGATTGAGAGGGGACATGATCAAAACATTCAAGGTACTGAAGGGAATAGACTTAGTAGATAAAGACAGGTTGTTCACCCTCTCCAAGGTAGGGAGAACGAGAGGGCACTCTCTAAAGTTGAAAGGGGATAGATTCCGTACAAACGTAAGGAAGTTCTTCTTCACCCAGAGAGTGGTGGAAAACTGGAACGCTCTTCCGGAGGCTGTTATAGAGGAAAACACCCTCCAGGGATTCAAATAGGGGAGAACACCCTCCAGGGATTCAATGTAAGGAAGTATTCCTTCACCCAGAGAGTGGTGGGAAACTGGAACACTCTTCCGGAGTCTGTCATAGGGGAAAACACCCTCCAGGGATTCAAGACAAAGACAAGTTGATAATGAACAAGGAGGTACACTGGTAGGACTAGTCTCAGATAAGTTGCTGGTCTTTGACCAGAGGGCCACCGCATGAGTGGACTGCTGGGCATGATGGACCACTGGTCTGACCCAGCAGCGGCAATTGTTATGTTCTTATATTGCCACCGGATGAGAGATGAGTGCAGTGGTCTCTGGTAGAGGAGAAGCGAAAAACGTGACATCTGAAATCATCTTTTTAACAAACAAGGCATCAATGTTAGCTGTTTCACTAAACCAAGAACACAATCAGCCCGAGAGTGAGTCTGTTTAAGTGTTAACATCCTATACAGCGTTGTCATGTAGGATTAAGGCGTTGTCCAACAGTTCTGCACGAGGGCAGGTGGTACAGCACAAATGACTTACAATGCCGTGCATTCACAGTGTGTCCCTCACGAATTGGATGACACACAAGACAACCCGGGAGACTAGTTTGAAGGACGTTAACAGCTAAACAGTTTGTACTTGTACTTTGTCACAATGCTGTGGCGGGATAATTGATTTATATACTGTATATACGTCACAGTTCAACTTGGTTTACAAATGCAAAGAAAGCCGGAGAACCCTGGCGAATTGATAACAAGGTGTAAGGAATTTACTAAACAAATAAGTCTTCAGCTGACATCTAAAATGCATACAACAGGAAGAGCCCACAATCGTAGTGAAGAAATCCAGCCCACCGCGGGCAGCATGAAAGGCGAGCGAGCTTTCCGCCACTGCCGATCGTTTCCTACCCTTAATAACTGGGTCCACAAAAGGATTGGCCGATCTTGTTAAACAAGGCGCTGAGAAATCAAATTGGGCCAGAAAATATACATACCTTGTAATAATAACTTTATTTTTATATACCGCAATACCACAAACAGTTCAGAGCGGTTTACAGAAGAAGAGACTGCATACAGACAACGATATTACAAAAAACTTTCATAATTACATTAGCATGCTAAGATTAATCAAATTTTTCCTGGAAGTGTTTTAGAAGTACATCATGATAGAAATGGAGTCAGGGAAATTTGTCAAAGAGATGAGTTTTGATTGACTTCCTAAAAGTTTGGTAAGAAAGTGTAGAAGAAACAGCCAAATTTAGCACCCTCTATGTTGATATCTTTGCACGCACGCACGCACACACACACTTGGAGAGCTTCACATACTCATATGCATAGAGCTGGTGGCGTGACGAGGCTAGGAGATGCTTGGGGCGGTGGCGTCCCCCTCCTCCGCCTCTCTGCCCCCCCACCTGCTCCTTCCCTGCTCTCTCTCTCCTTCCCTGCCCCATACCACTTTTGCACCCTCCCTGCCCCCCTCCCCGTACTTCTTTAAATCTTCACCCATGCGAGAAGCTTCTCTGGCCTGCTGCTCACACTGGTGTTGGCTTCTCATCTGACATCAGTTCCTGGCCCCGGAAGTGATTTTAGAGCGGGGCCAGTGCAAGCAGCAGGCCGGAGGAGTTGATTGCATTGGCAACGATCTAAAGAGGTCCAGGGAGGTGGGGGGGGGGGTTGGATAGGTGCCAGTACCTCTGCCAAGATGGTGCCGGGAGCATTCTGCCCCCCCTTATTACGCCACAGCACAGAGCCCCCTCACTCTCACGCACTGGGAAGCTGAATGGAGAGAGAGGGAGACTGGTTACAGTGTAGAGAAGCACAGAAGGAAAAAGAGAAGAGTTAGAAAAACAGAAGGAAGAGAGGGAAGGGGTAAAATGCACGTCCTCAAAAATCTGAGGTTCGTGCCACTTTTAATCTCAACATAGGGAGGGAAAAGCATTAGGATTATATACTGAAACATGGTTTAAAATACATGCCGGTATTAATAACTCTAACACCTCCATAGAGCTCTGTGTATTTCAGTATAGAGCCCATGCATTGTAACACCTCACAACTCCTTATGGTGCCATCTCTACAGAAGCTAATGTATTGTAACACCTTTACAGAAGCTCATGTATTATAGCACCTTTGCAGAGGCTCATGTAGACCGCTCTGAATTAACTCCCTAGTCATTAGTAGCGGTATAGAAACTCTCAATAATCATAATCACAACAGGTTATGATCTGCCATAATTACAGTGCAAGTTTACGATAACAAGTTTTCATCCTAATTTGACACATACCAGGAATCTAAAACCAATATATATAATCTACAATGTACAGGTCACAATGTGCCATAGTTACAGTGCAGGATTTTTCCATACAGTTTTCCTAATGTGACACATACTGGAATCTGGTACCAATATGCATTTCTTTGTCGTCCATCGGTCATGGGCAGGGGAGTTTGATGAACGGGTCTGTTTTTATTGCTTTCCAAAAATTGAGGAGTCCTGATCTGAGGAGTCAGTTGATTCCAGTGCCTCGGTATGAAGTGGGAGTAGGAACGTCGCCTGGCGGTTTGCGGTTGAAGGGCTCGACCAGGGGGTGTTTTGAGGCTTGTTTCATCCTGGGAGCAGAGGGACCGGTTCAGCACATACGGAGGAAGCTTAGCCATCAAGTAGTCCGGCGCCATGTCATGCAAGGATCTGAATGCTAGCATCAGGCCCTTGAAGACACATTTGGCTACTGAGCCAACGCTTTAGATTGCATAGCCATGCAAATGGTGATTTCAGGAAGCCATTCTTTACATCTGTAGAACCGCACCTTGCAGAGATTTCTGAGGAGGATAGCAGAGACTGTGGTTTGGGGAGAAAAATCTGCATCTCACAAAAGAAATATACCTTTAAGGGAAAAAATGTCTCCATCGAGTTTTACTCCAGCTCAAAGGCACGCATATGTTTCTAAAAAGTCAAGATTTTGCCCCAGGTATTACGCGAGAGATTAAGGGATTCATTCTTCTTAATCCTCTGTTGTTTATTTCCACCTCGAAATGGAAGAAAAATATAATTTGTAGCTTCACCGCAGGATTGGTGGCATTTAATATGTCCAGGTGGATGGCTACACATGGAAGCAGTGCCCCTCTTAGGAGCCAACTTTTCAAAATAATGGGGGGTGCTAAATCCAATGGAAGTTACCTCTTCCTGGGCACACTTAAGGAATTTATTCAATATTGGGGGTGCTCAAGCACCCACACAGCTCTTCCTGCTGTGTGTTGCCTGCAAATACACGTGCTCCCCTGTATATTCTTATTTGGTTTTTACTTTGCACTTGGTGGAGCCTTTTGTATAACACCTTTGGAATCGAGAATGTCCCAGCCTGGATGTCTGAATTCTTCTCTTACTGTTCTTTAAAAAAGGGCCTTGACATCATATCAGTTACCTAAATTGCTATTAAAAATACTTACAAAACACATTTGTACCTTTGAAGTAGTCAGAAGGCACAGGCAAAGAGCATGAGCAACCGAATTTATCATTCAGCCAGGGAGGCCAGAGAAGAAAGCAGAATTGACAGTGTTAATGGTTCTCTTTCGAAACAAGATTTAAAAGGATTTTTAACTAAGAGGGAAAAGGAATAGGACTTGTATACTGCTTTTTTTGTGGTTACACATTTGAAGTGGTTTACAGCGTTCCCCGTGAATTTGCGGTTTCAATCATTCACGCTATTCTCAGTCCACCTCTTCCTGCTTTGACATGCAGCTCCTGATTGGTGTAGCCCGACTTTAGTACAGGAAGAGGCGGTCAGAGCATACTGCGAGTGATTTCCTTCACTCGCCGACGCTCCAGCTGCCCTCTCCTGCCTCCCCAAGCATGGGGCATGAGATAGATTTGCATACTTAGAAAGAAAGAAACATGTTGGCAGATAAAGGCCAAATGGCCCATCTAGTCTACCGTTCCACACCATCCACTATCTCCTCTTCTAACTAAGAGATCCCACATACCTGTCCCACGCTATCTTAAATTCAGAAACAGTCTTCATCTCCACCACCTCCACCAGGAGACCATTCCATGCATCTACCACCCTTTCTGTAAAGAAACACTTTTTTACATTACTCTTGAGCCTATCACCTCTCCTTCTGGAGTTTTCCTTCATTTGAAAACTGTACATTAATGCCACGCAGATATTTAAACATCTCTATTTTATCCCCTCTCTCCTGTCTTTCCTCCAGAGTAAACATATTAAGGTCCCTAAGTTTGTCCCCCTATGATTTATGAAGCCACAAACCAATTTTGTAGTAGCCTTCTGGACCGATTCCATCCTATTCATATCTTTTTGAGGGTGGGATTCTCCAAAATTGTACACAGTATTCCAAATGGGGCCTCACCAAAGACAAAACAGCATTATCACCTTCCTTTTCCTACTGCTCATTCCTCTCCTTATGCACCCCAGCATCTTCCTAGCTTTGACCATCACCTTTTCTACTTGTTTTGCCACCCTGAGATCATCAGACACAATCCCACCCCAAGTCCCTCTCTTCTTTCACGCACAGAAGTTCCTTGCTTCCCATACCATACTGTTCTTCTGGATTTTTGCAGCCCAAGTGCAAGATCCTGCCTTTTGTAGCATTAAATCTTAGTTGCAAATTACCTGACTATTCTTCAAGCTACGCCAGATCCCGCCTCATGTTATCCACAACCTCTGGGGTGTTTACCCTAATTACAAAAAGACAAATTCCATATCCTAAAAACCTGACTGACTAGGTGTGTCTCAAGGACGGGGTTGAGAACCCCTGGTCCAGGGGGTAAAAATGTACACAATAAGAGTTTCAGGATAGAAAGTAAATAGACAATGACAAGACATAAATCTTTGACACTGGTGCTACTCAAAAGTTTCAAGTTTTTGCTGTGATGCAACGGAACAAATGATAATGTAGGTGCTGTCCAATTTTCCATTTTCTTTATCACAAACCAAAATCCTTGAGGGCTGGGACATAACAGCTGGTGAGAAAACTGCCTTACGTGCGCACCCTGATAAGACGTGTAAATACACTGTGCTTGGCAGCAGGGCTTAGAATCACGGAAGTCATAGCTCCCCAGCTGGCGGCCATATTTAAATATACTACCACACCCCTCCCTAGCTGGTGGCTGTATATATAGTGAGGTACTGCAGCGGAACATCTTGTGTAGCTTCAGAGAGCTCCGGGGTCCAAACCAAACGCCACGATGATTCGTATCCTACTGGCTGTAGTGCTGGTGGTAGAAGGTATGTTTTAGGAGACAAAGGCTCATGTATGGTCTGGATCTGAATGAGAATAAGCACCTTTGAAGAAGTTCTTGTTGGGTCCACATTTCCTGCCGTTTGGTTTTTCCAGGATATTTAATGACTATGCATGAAATATTTTTCTCTATGTTGGCGGCAGTGCATGTGACTTGTTGACTGATTATGATTTATTTAGCAGTTTTTGGGACAAAAATTAATTACCCAAGGCGGTGTACAGCAAGAACAAATTACAGCTGTAAAACTATTCAAATAACCACAGAGTCTACCTCAACATTTTTTGGGGAGAGGGATTCCTGTACTGTTTCACCTGCTGGTTGACTGCTGTGGCTGTAGCACTCTACAATATGGCCTATATTATGACATTGTACAATGCATTAAATCTGTAGTCTTGTTAATTGTGTTACCCTGTACTGTATACACTTCATCCCTTCGGTTGCCAACGTGGCTCTCTTTAAAATGTGTCCTATTCAGCTCTGGGCTGTGGGGCTCCCACCTACTTACCGATCCTGTCCAGAGTGGTTGGTGGCATCGAGGCAAGAGCGCACAGCTGGCCCTGGCAGGTAAGCAGGAGAAGCATCCTCTATGCTTTGCTTCTGGGCTCAGCCGCTAGACAACTGGATTTATCTTAGAGGTTTTTCTAGCAAACAATTTGGGTGAAGAATCGAGGGGCTGCGATAAAATCAAAGAAAGAAAACCGCATACACCATTAATCAGTAGGTCTTTGATGATTAGAACTGGAATGTAGATATGAAAAGGAGCTGTTTGGACAATAAATTCATTTTCAGAGGCGTGATCTTGAGAATTAGCCTGTTTTTCATGCTTAAGGGCAGACAGCATGAGCTGGGAGGAAGAAACCACTGTGGCGGAGACCTGCGCAGGTCGGATATGGGGGAATTGGGGACTGTTCGCATTCGGGTCCAGCTGTGGAGAAAGCAAATGAGACTGAGTAAGCTGAAAAGGGTGGGAGAGAAACAAAGAGAAGGCAGGGAGAGAAAGAGATCAGGAGGGGAACTGGTTTAGCGACCATAGCTTAAAGGCAAGGTAAGGTTTGAGAATCCGGCCCTAGTGTGTATTTTGACATTCGTAAATCTCATGACCGTTTGCAGGTGTGAATTGTATGTAAAACTAGCTCTTTTGTCTTCGTTCAGGCCTCCCTTCAGTACCAATCCAGTGGAAGCTGGTATCACACCTGTGGGGGGACTCTGATTGCCTCTGACTGGGTCCTGACGGCTGCTCACTGCATTAGGTAATGATGCTAAGAAAGAACATGAAACAGCAGGGATGTAGCAGCCCTGAGACCAGAGAGCGTATCAAAAAACATATTTTCCTAGTTCCCTCCTATGTATTCATAACATCCTATCAGATTTCTTTCTTTCTGTGAATGGAATGGGGATCGTTTTATCAGTTTTACCCGTGGAATAAAGTGATTATAAAATCACCCCAGAGTTACGCACATATAAATGCACCTGGTTTTTTTAATCTTCTTGAGAAGGGGTCCCCAAAGTCCCTCCTTGAGGGCCGAATCCAGTTGGGTTTTCAGGATTTCCCCAATGAATATGCATTGAAACCAGTGAATGCACATAGATCTCATGCATATTCATTGGGGAAATCCTGAAAACCCGACTGGATTCGGCCCTCAAGGAGGGATTTTGGGGACCCCTGATCTTGAGTGTAGACACCTTTGAGGGAGGAGTTTGGGCAGAAGGTGGGTGGAGTCATGAAGGATACACGTATTTTATAAATATACACTTGAATCAGGGCTGGATTAAGGCCAGCTGATGCCCTAAGCAGAGCCCAACAATGGTGCCCCACGGCCCTTCTATTGCTTAACTGGCAAGCCATTAAGGCTCAATAAATGCTGAAGATTGTCATTATGGTATGAAGCAAAGCGTCGTATAGATTTATAGCAGGGGTGTCCAATGTCGGTCCTCGAGGGCCGCAGTCCAGTCGGATTTTCAGGATTTCCCCAATGAATATACATGAGGTCTATTTGCATGCACTGCTTTCATTGTATGCTAATAGATCTCATGCATATTCATTGGGGAAATCCTGAAAACCCAACTGGATTGCGGCCCTCGAGGACCGACATTGGACACCCCTGGACTAGAGAAATGATGCAGTTCATGTTGGGCAGCGTTGGAGGCAAAGGATCGCGTTTGATGCGACAATTGTGACAACATCAAATTTATACCGTGCAGAAGGCCTGGCAATCTACTTCTGTATTCTGCCATGAAAACTTGATGTTCATTATTATTATTATTATTATTATTATCAATTCGTAAGGACTTGAACACGAGTCGATGGTACCTATCGGGCTTAGTGTGCACCAGTGGTTCCCAAACCTGTCCTAGGGGACCCCCAGCCAGTCAGGTTTTCAAGATATCCCTAATGAATATGCATGAGAGAGATTTGCATATAAAGGAAGTGACAGGTATGCAAATCTCTCTCTTGCATATTCATTAGGGATATCTTGAAAACCTGACTGGCTGGGGGGTCCCTCAGGACAGGTTTGGGAACCACTGGTGTGCACGAATGACAAAATCGAACACGGAATGCTTTAGTAAGCTGTGTTAGGCGCTAATGTTTAATGTGGTATGCTCTGAAGCAGTGGTTCCCAACCCTGTCCTGGAGGACCACCAGCCAGTTGGGTTTTCGGGATAGCTCTGATGAATATTCATGGGGCAGATTTGCATGACTGTCTCCTCCATTATATGCAAATCTCTGTCATGCATATTCATTAGGGCTGTCCCGAAGACCCGACTGGCTGGTGGTCCTCCAGAACAGGGTTGGGACCCACTGCTTCAGAGCATCCCACGTTAAACATTAGCTTACTAAACAGGACCCTTAACTCTTCACTGCTTCTACTTCAGGCTTAAGGCCCCTTTTACAAAGTCGTGGTAGCGAGTACCAGTGTGGTAGATGCGACGTAGCCCATAGGATTAGCTACCATGGCTTTGAAAAAGGGGCCCTTAGATTTTAAACCCTCCAGGAAAATACCTATTGTACTTGAATGTAACTCTCTCAACTACAGTACTTCCCCCAAAATTTGCGGGGGTTCCATTCCAGGAACCCCCACGAATTTCAGAAAACTGTGCATACAGTTTTTCGCCTGTCATAAGGCAGGAGAGGGCAGCTGGAGTGCCGGCGAGTGAAGAAAATCACTCGCGGTATGCTCCGACCGCCTCTTCGTGTTACTAATGTAAGGCTACACCAATCAGGAGCTGCTTTGACACGCAGCTCCTGATTGGTGGAGCCCGACTTTAGTAGAGGAAGAGGCGGTCGGAGAATACCGCGAATTAGTGAGTCCGCGAACCGCAAATTCGCGGGGGAACACTTTACTGCTAAAAGGTGTGAGCAAAATCCCTTCCCATTTCACTTGCGCTTACTTGTACCCAGTGGCGTAGTACGGGTGAGCGGCGCCTGGGATGGTGGCGCCCCTCCCCCACCCTCTTCCCTGTCTCCCCTGCAGCATGTGCGCCCCTTCCCTTTCCCGTACTTTTTTAAAACTTCTCCGGCATGAGAAGCATGCTGCCCACGTCGGTGTCGGCTCGCTCTTTGACGTCATTTCCTAGGTATGGATCCCGGAAGTGATGTCGGAGAGCGCCAATGCTGAAGCGGGCAGCAACCTCACACCAAAAAGATACGGGGGAAGGCAAGGGGTGCGCACGCTGCAAGGAGAGGAGCAAGGAGCGGGGAGTAGACGGGCAGAGAGGAAGAGGTGGCGCCTCCACACCCTTAGGAAGACCACGCCCAGAGCAGACTGTCACCCCGCATCCCCTCACTATGCCACTGCTTGTACTTTTAAGACTAGACCAATGACAAGCCATTTAGAGATCTTTTCAGCTGCTTTCTTCTCATTTTCCCCGTTCGTTTTCGTTCTCCAGTTCTCGAGTCTACCGAGTGCAGCTTGGAAAACATACCTTAGGTGCTTCTGATTCAGGAGAGAAATCAATTAGCGCAGCGAAGATCATCGTCCATCCAAAATGGAATTCCAACCTACTCTCTCAAGGGTAATAATTGAAATACTTTATTATTTCTTACTACTGTTTTGTTTTTTTAAAATTTTTTGTTGTGCTACTAGACACATCCAGTTCTGTATAGATGCACATAAAAGATTATACCTTCCCTGAAGAGCTTACAGTCTAGCCAAGATGTATTTGAATATTATGTACATGTTGATGTAAACCTCCTGGTTAATAGACGAATGAGTTGTACAGCTTCAGCATCTATGAGGCAAATTTTTTTTCTGTTATATAGAAGATTTTGGACTCTAGTTCGATTGCAAAAATTGGATAGTGCTTAACTTCTGGAAGTCAATTCGGGGAAAAATTAATTTTGTTCTAGGAGTGAATATTCCGTTGTCATATGATATAATTCTATTTGGGACATTGTTAACATCTAATAGTCCAATTGATAAACATAAAAGTAAACTTCTTCTTCTAATGACTGGGCTGGCCATTCAATTGATCACTAGAAAGGGGAAAAATTTGGACCGTTTAAATTTTATCTTTTGGTGGGAAACACTTTGCTTATATAATCGTTACGAAAGAATCTGGGAAAAGTAAAAACTTTAAAGAAATTTGGAGTCCATTAGAGTCCTTTGTTAAACAAATTAATGAGTAGTAATTTGTTAGATTAAGTTTTCTTTGCACCCACATCCAGGGAGGGAAGGAGGGATGGGTTATTTGTTTTAGTAATTTGCAAGTATGCAAGTGCTGTTTGCACTTTTTATCTGCTTAGAAAATCAATAAAGGTTACAATTGGCTGGGAAGAGCCCAGATTGAAGATTAAAAGCAATCTTAAAATAAGTGGGATTTTGAGTAAGACTTGAGTATGGCCAGGGAGGGGATGTGATGCTGCAAATCCAAGTTTTCTAGACATCTGGTTCAGCAAATTGAAAAGCCTGAAGTCGGGAATTGGCCAATGACGGAGGCTGTGTTTTTTTAACAGTCTAAAAAGAGTAGAAGGAGAAAAAAGTAGTGGGACGTACTAAACTGCCACCACAGGAAAGGGGGGAGAACTACAACGTCAAAGAGAAAATACTAGCGGTTATGCGCCGAACTGCCTAGAGGTGGCGCAATCATTTCTATCAGCCTTTTGATTGGCTTAAAGTTAGACTTAATATTGGCAGTCTATAATGTACAACTGCCATTACCGGTTAAAGAATTTTAATGTACTGTATATCATCCTAGTGCCTAAATTTCAGCGCCCTTTCGTAAATACCTTTCATGCTCCTAAATATTCACAATTCTTGTGGCTGGAAGCGCTTTTGAGGGCGGCCCAAATAAATGTCCAGAATAACAATGTCTGGTGCAAGAAGTACTGAACAGGCCCAAAACAAGAGTAGGTGATTTAGACCCTGCACTGGGTTCAGGAGGGGCTGAACAGGGGAATGTCTTCCTCTGGAAAAATTCCGACCCAGAGTGGAGGAGTCGATTTGGGGGTCAGTGCCCACAGGTTTATTGGCTTTCTTCAATGCCACCCTATAAGTGGCACAGAGTGCTCTTTTGTTCAAACACAGGGCTAAACTATTTAAAACAGCACGTTTAAAGAGATCCACTACCTTGATATCATACGAAAAACAGTTCATCTTGCCGTCTAGAAATATTACACAAGTATTTCATTGAATTTATTTCAAACCCAGGAATGATATCGCTTTAATCAAGCTGGCTGAACCTGTGAGCTTCAGTAACACCATTCAACCCAGTTGCATCCCTCCTGCCGAAACCATCCTTTCCCATAACACTGCCTGCTATGTGACAGGCTGGGGACGACTGCAGAGTAAGTACCGACATCAGTTACGAGATGATCACGACTTATCTTCTGAACGACAGTACAGGTCAGTCTGGACTTGCGCTATGATGCAATCCACCCCAGGCGTGGCTGCACAGAATTTTAAAATTGTTGGGCTAAAAAGTGCAGTGGTTATGATTATCCCTTTAATTTCTGTAAAATGAATGTCGTACATTATAAAGAAGTGTTCTGCCTAATGTGGGTTAACATTAAGTTAAGGCATGTTACATGGAAAACCTCTGCGTTAACTGTTGGGGCACAGTTATTCCCTCTGTCTCTCCTCGCCATCTGTCCCTATTCCCTTATGTTCAGTATTTACCCTCTATGTCCCGTTCCCCCCCCCCCCAATACCATGTTACTCTCCCTTCTTTTTCCCGCACTTCCAACCCAGGGTCAGCATCTCTCCCTTGCCTCATCTCTCTCGTCTCCCCAGATAGGGCACTTTTACCCATCTTATCTCCCCCTTGCATCCCATCTCTCTCTCTCCACCTCTTCCTCCATGGGTCCAGCTTCTCTCCCTCTCTCTTCCTCATCCTTGTCCAAACTCAGTGAAAAACTTTGTTTAAATGATGTTTTAAACTGATTTTCAAGGCCAGTGCCTATAAAATGGCACCAGAATGGCGCCTCCGTAGCCACTTTACGCCACTTAATGCCACTGCAGGCGTGGATAATTCTGGAAGTGGCATTAGCGGCCATAAAGCGCCTATGGAGGTGCGATTCACATCAAAGGTAGGTGCCAGACATGTAGACCTGGAAACAGTGACATACCGAGGGTGAGAGACGCCTGCGGTGGCGGTGCCCCTCCCCCACCCCACTTTTCTGATCCTCTCACTCCTTCCCCACCGTGCGCTCCCCTTCCCTTTGCCCTGTACCTCTTGAACTTTCCCAGCGGGTATCAGCATCACGCACTTGCTGACTACGGTGGTGTTGACTCTCCCTGTGACATCACTTCCTAGGCATCGGACCCGGAAGTGATGTCAGAGGGAGGACCGATGCTGGCACGAGCAGCAGATTGGAGGTGCTGCTTGTGCCGGTGAAGAGCTAGAGGTATGGTGGGGGGGGGGGGGAAAGGAGTGAAGGTGACGTGCATGGGAGGGATGAGAGAAGGACGTCAGGCGTCAACCTTTTTTATTTTTCTACACTGTCACAAGTTGCAGCAGTTTGGAACTTCGCTGCCATTTTCAATTACTGCAAATTTTATTATAAGTAGGTCCTGTTGGGAACATCATTCACCCATCTCCACCCCCTTTTTAGTTGATTCACTGTAGATCACAAACCAGGACCAGTAGGTGTCACTAGAGAGCAATGGCTCCGGCTCCAGTAAGACCGTTTAGAGGACCCACTTAAGTAGCTTTCAACATTTGACTTTTCACTCTTATTATTCTTCAAAAACCTCTAAAGAAACAAGTAGCAGTGTTCCTTTTCCTCTCGTTTGTCCCATATGCGGTTTTCTTTCCTATATAATTTGTAATTCCAACCCAGCTTCCTTTTTGTTTCATGTTTGTTAACGATGTCAACCATTAGTACGCCATTTATTTGATGTGGTTTTTAAAAAATTGTTTTAATTATCCTGTTATTGGCGCTGTTTTTATTTTGTTTTGTTTTCCCTATTATATTTTAATTTGTATCTTGCTTAGAAATTGGATAAGCGACTGTATCAAATTTTAATAAAAACTTGAAACTTGAAAATAGAACAGGGTTCCTCAACTTTTGTTCTCCTATAACCACCTTCCTCCCTCTTGTGTACATGCGAATAGATTGAAGAGGGTTATTTATTCATTTTCCTTTCTGTAATTTTCTCAGCTGGTGGAGCCTCTCCAAAAGACCTGCAACAGGCACCTCTGCTGGTGGTGGATCATAAGAGCTGTTCCCGCTCAGACTGGTGGGGTAGCAGCGTGAAAACCAATATGGTCTGCGCCGGCGGTGACGGCATTACCTCCAGCTGCAACGTTAGTACAGTCACTCTTTGGCGCGCTCTGTCATCAGCTACGTAAAAATGGTGTAGTCATGTGGAATGATCACATTCAAAACATCTGGAATCTAAGTACTGCCAAAAATAGTTAGCATAAGAACATAAGAGCTGCCATACTGGGACCGACTGAAGGTCCATCAAGCCCAACATCCTATTTCTCCAACAGTGGCCAACCCAGGTCACATGGCAAGAGCCCAATGAGTAAAACAGATTTTTTTACTGCTTATTCTAGGAATACGCAGTAGATTTTCCGAAATCCATCTTAATAATGGCTTATGAACTTTTAGGAAATTAGCCAAACCTTTTTTAAAACCCTGCTAAGCTAACTGCTTTTGCCACATTCTTCAGCAACAAATGCCAGAGTTTAATTATACGTTAAGTGAAGAAATATTTTACTACTACTATTTACCAGAACTGATGCTGTGGTGTAATGCTACTTGTAGAGTTACATTCTTTCCCCATTATACTGAATGTGTTTATCTCTTCAGATCTTTCGCAAAATCTTAAAAACTGCCATGTTTCATCGCTTTTTAGGCTATAGCGCCAATTAATGTTAATGGATCTTTCTTTGTGATCTAATTATGTAAACCGAATCAAGCTCCTATTTTAAGGAGAGGATTCGTTATACAAGACTGAGAATTAGATTCAATTTGATTCAGATACCAATTACACAAACTGCCCTTCGCAAATTCTGCGTCATAAATACACATTAAAAATTGTTGCACTCGAAACACAGACCTATACTGTTAATCACAATTTCTGAATTTCCCAGTATCTCATACGTATCATTTAATATTTATGCTGCTTTGTAAACGCCTCAATCAGATCTTGGGCATCTGAGTGAGGATTATTTACTAAGACAAGTTAGCTTTTAATGCAAGAAAGAGCAGGCTAATTTCCATGTTAACTTTCAAAGCAGAAGGAAGCAAGATATAGATAAGGAATATGTCCTACAATTAATAACAAGATAGGAACGGCTCATGAACTACACTATATGCAGCAGATAATGTGGCAGTTTTTGTCACCTCATTAGGTGGCGCTATCCGCACTGTTATCTATCATTCAGTGAAGGTACAATAAAGACTTTCCAGCCAAAAATGTAGGCTGAGGGGAGATGTGATTGAAGTCTACAAAATCCTGGGTGGAGTAGAACGGGTACAAGTGGATCGATTTTTCACTCTGTCAAAAATTACAAAGACTAGAGGACACTCGATGAAGTTACAGGGAAATACTTTTAAAACCAAATAGAGGAAATTTTTTTTCACTCAGAGAATAGTTAAGCTCTGGAACACGTTGCCAGAGGTTTTGGTAAGAGTGGATAGCATAGCTGGTTTTAAGAAAGGTTTGGACAAGTTCCTGGAGGAAAAGTCCATAGTCTGTTATTGAGAAAGACACGGGGGAAGCCATTGCTTGCCCTGGATCAGTAGCATGGAATGTTGCTACACCTTGGGTTTTGGCCAAGTACTAGGGACCTGGATTGGCCACCGTGAGAACGGGCTATTAGGCTTGATGGACCATTGGTCTGACCCAATAAGGCTCTTCTTATGTTCTTACATTTAGAGCCTAAAACTTAGAGATCTTAATGGAAGCACTATTTTTTTGGAAAATGTGTACCCCCGTTTCCTTCTTGTTACTTCCTATCCCTCTACCTCTCCTTTTTATTTTTATTTACATATTGTAATTAAAACTTCCCTATCCCCTAGCACCTTTCGTTTCTAACAAATCTTAATCTGTCTTAGTCCTAGTTTTTCCCCCCTTTTATTTTATTTTAAATCTTAAATTTTATTAGATTTTTCTGATTTTTACTATTGTAAACCGTCCCGATACATGTGATGGTCGGTATATCAAGCCATAAATAAACTTGAAACTTGAAACATCCATGCCACAAGCTGAACCCCCCTAACGTCATTATCACTTTATCTGTACAGGGGGACTCTGGTGGACCACTGAACTGCAAGAATTCCAGTGGGAAATGGGAAGTTCATGGCGTCGTCAGCTTTGGCTCCTCTATGGGTTGTAATTACATCAAGAAGCCCTCTGTTTTTAGCCGGGTCTCAGCCTTCAACAGCTGGATTAGTCAGGTAAGGGCAATTTGGGTTCTGCCAAATGTTAAGGAAGGGTTCGTTGAAGTTTTCTTCTGAACTTACATGGTCACTATAAAAAAAAATTACAGGTTTAAGTGTATAAAAAACTGTAACAGCAGGCCACACCCTGTACGGCTTCAGATCTACAATTTAGTTTTAATTTCTCTTTATTCGGGGCCCAGAAAGTGCACCAAATCTACAGAATTTGAATTCTGTTTTTTAGCCTTGTGTATGAGAAAACATGACTGACTTGGGGCCTCCCCTAGGATAGGTTTGGGAAGCCCTGACCTGGCTCACAAGGGACAGACTGGACCCTATTGTTCACCTAGACCTGCTCTGATTTCCCTAAGTGGATCAGAGCTACAAGGTCAGGCTCACCATGGAGCAAACACAGGGCTGGTTGAGCCTGTCCCTTAGGCTTTGCCGTTTACCTGCTGATCCCACTTTGGTTTCTGTTCGCTCACTTTTCTTTTTTTAAATCTTCTGCAGACTATTGCTGCCAACTAATTGGAAGAGCCACTGAAGTGCCCAGACCAACCACCAAAGCCAGAGATGCGGCAGAACCTTTCACGTCTGGGATTGATGAAAAAAACAGAAGCATTGACCACAGAGGCTGAAACAAGCTCCTTCCTTCTGGTTATTTTAGTTTGGTTTCAGTCTGTTTTGTTGGTTATCCTTATAAAAAAAAAAAAAAAATAGTACTTTCCAGCTAACAGATAAATAATCATCTAAATGCATCCTGCCCTCACCTCCAGAGACCTAATCCCGATAATACTACATGTGGGGCTTTTTAAGCAGTGGCAGCCTCTGTGCTACAAAATGTTTTAGCTCTGTAAATTGACAAATATTTGGACAGATCTGGCGATGGTAATGTTTGGTCCGTCACTGATTAACGATGTCTCCAACTATGTATTGCCTCCTTTGTACAGTATATTCCCAACCTCCTCCTATGCAAACTATTACCCAGTGGTAGCTGGGACTAGAGAATGACACGGGGACTCAATTTTCCCGCCCCATCCCCGTGAGTTTTGTCGCTGTTCCTGTCCCTGCCCCATTCCTGTAAGCTCAGCCTTAACCGCACAAGCCTTGAACACTTATGGTTTTAAAGTGTTTGAGGTTTGTGCAGACGAGGACGGAGCTTAGGCATTGGTGGAATGAGGCATTATGACATCACAATCTGAGCTCTAGAATGTTGCTACTTAGGATTTGAAAGTGTTTGAGGCTTGTGCAGATGAGGACGGAGCTTAGGCATTGGTGGAATGAGGCATTATGACATCACAATCTGAGCTCTAGAATGTTGCTACTTAGGATTTTAAAGCGTTTGAGGCTTGTGCACATGAGGACGGAGCTTAGGCATTGGTGGAATGAGGCATTATGACATCACAATCTGAGCTCTAGAATGTTGCTACTTAGGATTTGAAAGTGTTTGAGGCTTGTGCAGATGAGGACGGAGCTTAGGCATTGGTGGAATGAGGCATTATGACATCACAATCTGAGCTCTAGAATGTTGCTACTTAGGATTTTCAAGGGTTTGAGGCTTGTGCAGATGAGGACGGAGCTCAGAGGAACAGAACTCACGGGGTTGGGACGGGAAAATGAGTCCCCGCGGGGACAGGGAAAAATTTGTCCGCGTGTCATTCTAAAGCTGGGACCACCCTCTAGAAAGCCTGGCTTTGACTGTTACCTGAACTGATGTAAAAAGCGAAAACTGGACTGATTAACTAAAGTTCTCTTATACTATAGCCTTCTATCTTCTTCACTCACACTCACCCTTCATCTAGGCCTCAATACTATCTAACCTTCTGTACCTGTAATCGCACACCAAGGAAACGATCAAATGTATAACTGTGACCCGTACTGTAATTCTGTAACCCATTCTGAGCTCTTCTGGGAGGACAGGCTAGAAAACCAAATAAATATATAAAACGTGCCTGAATTTCCAATCTTTTAAAACATCTCAGCAACAACTGGAAATTAAACAGTGAAAATGTTCCTAATGCACGCTGGGCTCTCTTTACTAAATCGCATCAGATATTTAATGCGTGCAGGCTTTAACATGTATTAACTTAACGTGGTGGTCAATCACAGCTAAATGCGTTAACCTTCAAATTAAACATTCGGAACCTTTTTACTGAGCAGCACCAGGTGTTAACAACGCTTGTTAATTGTTGCAGTAACAGTCAGCTTGCGGTAATTTTCATGTTTAATTAAATGACATGGAAGACATCTTGAGGTTAACTGCCGCACATTAACTCTTGAGAACACCAAAAAAACTCTGTGGAGTGATGATGTTCCTAAATGGACTTTATTTGAAAGTGTCAAAGTTCCAAAGGTACACTGAAATCATCCACATAAAATAGTTCCATCCACATAAAAATAAATCATCCACATAAGAGCCTTAAAGGACCTAGTCCGCTAGGATACAGGACTCAACACAGTCCGCGTTTCGACATAAAGTCTTCTTCAGGGGTCCCTGGTGGTCCTATAAAGGTGAGTACATGGGAAACAATTGTGTGGTGAGCTTTCCATTGCAAATGCAAGCAGTGTCTCACTTCCAGCTCACCACACAATTGTTTCCCACGTACTCACCTTTATAGGACCCCCAGGGACCCCTGAAGAAGACTTTTTGTCGAAACGCGGACCATGTTGGGTCTTGTATCCCTAGCAGATATAAAAATTATTACAAGCATCCACCATCAAATTCAATTTACAATTATTCATGGAACTAAGAAAAAAATAAAAGTTCACAGCCTTTTCCATCCACTGCAAAGAGAATACAGCAGTGGCAATACACGTCTGAACAATCAAACTGTTCCAAATTTAAGACAAGAATGGCAATTTGTACTCATACTGTCATTCAAGCACCAGGAATTGGTGGGAGTCCGAGCCAAGGCTCTTTATATCTTCAGCTGCACACACAGGAAAAAAGCATCCTAGTTTAAAAGTTTGGTCCATCCAGAGCCTGGCAGTCCATATGTTCTGGATCTTTCAATGCTCCAGCCTCACAAGCAGCCCTTGTTCAATTCAGTTCCTGCAGCCGTGACATAACTAAAGAAGCGTAGCAGTTCCCCTTCCACCCTTTGGTACCATTCCAGGCATCGAGAGGGCTCTCTGATCAGTACCATTCAATACAGCTGTACCAGTATATTTGCAGATGGTTGGTGAGAGATCGCTGAACTTCAGGATGTCTTAAAGTAAAATCGCTTACGAAGATAGTTAAAATACCCTGGTATCTGTTTGTACCGATACTTGGTATCTTTTGCCGACACTTGACTTGCTACCTGGATAAAATTAAGTGGAACAGAAAAGTTAAAAATGAAATATTTTACTGTCTAATGATAGCATATTTACATGTACTTCTAAATTTGAAGCATTCAAGAACATTGTCTGATTTAGACTTCAGTAGATACTCAAAGACATGTATGGTTAACAGGTGATTTTTCATTGGATAACTGAATTTTCAATGGAAGCAATTAGGCTTTTTTTTTTCCAC
This sequence comes from Geotrypetes seraphini, assembly GCF_902459505.1. Classification (NCBI taxonomy): domain Eukaryota; kingdom Metazoa; phylum Chordata; class Amphibia; order Gymnophiona; family Dermophiidae; genus Geotrypetes; species Geotrypetes seraphini. The sequence goes on along the minus strand of NC_047098.1, from coordinate 7,999,435 downwards.
TTATCACATAGACGTTCTGTTTTAAATTAGATATACAGTATTATACCAATTTTTTATATTGTTCTTGTTTGGAACATGTAAAATTATGAGCAACTAGGTTAGAAATTTAATAAATAAAAAGTATGGAATAAAAGCAATTAAAGTATAACTGCGTGGAAATAAGAAGAAAAAGGAAATTTGGACTTCATTGCTAACTTCCTTTCCTTGAGTCCTGCCACGCCAGTCCAGAGAAGTAAGTTCCGGACTGATCTGCATGAACAATAAGGAAAGAGAAATTTGGGTTTACTTGTAAATGTCCTTTCCTTGAATCCTGCCAGAGTGGGCTCTGGATTGATCTGTATGGACAATAAGGAAGGAGACATATGGATTTATCTGTTAAATATCCTTTCCTTGAATCTTGCCAGACCATTCCAAAACATATTTTTCTGGACAGGTCTGGCATGGACGATAAGGAGCTGGAAATGAAGTAAAGATTACAGTATTGGAAAAAGACATTAAAATTGGCAGACTAGATGGACTTTGTGCTGTTTAGCTGTGAAAACATTCAAGGGCAAATTTCAAAGTTCTCAGATAGTTTACAGGCCCTGCCAAGGTTCTTGTTGAGAATTCATAGTTGGTAGGAAGATGGGTACTTTTGAACTCAGCACTTGCTTTGAAGCCAGGTGCTGGGCACATATAAACAGAAATGGAGGTGCCCAGAAAATGCAGACATTTCAAAATGAAAGTCCTGCTGCTTTTAACCTCAAAAAGGGGGAGGTTCTTGTTTCACTTGGGTAAACAAATTTATTACGCATGTAAAAACATTAGAACGCTGCTGTCTATGGGGACAATTCTATAATGCACGAGGGATCTTCAAAAAGTTTCTGCACTTTAAAAAAAAACAACAACCCACTATTTATTAAATCTCTCAAAAGCAAATGACACCACTTTGCTACATAATCACCTTGTTTTGCCTGACCAACTCGTCACGGATATTCGATGACACGCCCTCTTGCCACTTCTCCTTCCCCCAACCATTTTCCGTGAAAATATGAAAATGCATTTGGGAACTAAGTATACTTTTTTTTTCCTCCAGACCATTTGAAGGAGTTCCTAGAACTAAAGAAGATCATTAAAGAATAATTTTGGGATATAGAAATTAAAAGTGATTCACATTATTGCCTTTTCTTGGAATTTTTTTTTTTCCTTGATATTCTCCATAGAATATAATGAGTGCCTTAGCTAAAGATATTTCTTTGTTTTGTTAGCAGTTATATTTACCTTAAACTTATTGTTTCTGTGTTTCCTGTAACAAGATTTTCACTTGTGAATTGTAATTTGAAAACTTAACAATTAAAAAAAGGAAAGAAAATGCAGAAACCTTTTGAAGAACACTCGTATTTTCCAAGTATAAAGCATGTTTTCGATGCTGAAAAAGGCTGCTATAAAATTGTACAGATAGATACCGTGTTTCCCCGAAAATAAAACACCCTCTTATATTAATTTGGGGTCCAAAAAAATGCACTAGGGCTTATTTTGGGGGGATGTCTTATTTTTTTCATGTACAATCTCTCCCTTCCACTCCTCCACCCCAATCCTCTTTCCTTTCTCTCCCCAACATGTGCAGTATCTTTCCACCCCTCTCACCCTTCCCTCTGCAGCATCTTTCTATCCCATCCTCCATCCCATCCCCCCATGCCAGCACAACCCTTGTACAGCATTTATCTATCCCTCCCTCCCATCCCCTGTGCAGCAAAACATTTGTACAGCTTCTATCTCTTCCTCCCATCCCTCCCCCATGCAGAACCCTGCCGCCCCTCTCATTGTGAGACCCACATACCTTCCTCCAAACAACAGCATCTGCAGTACTTTAAACAGGCTGCTTCGCGGCCTTCCCTGTGCCACGTTGCTGATGACATCATCAGTGATGCAGCAAAGGGTAGAACCTCGCGGGAGAAGGCCATGAAGCAGCCTGTTTAAAGTGCCGCAGACGCTGTTGTTTGGAGGGAGGTATGTCAGTCTCACGGTAGGAGGGTCAGCGGGGTTTGGCTGCGCAGTGGGCCAGCAGGAGGGGCTTCAGGGACGATCTAACTACGGCTTATTTGGGGGGAAGGGCTTATATTAAGACCTACCCCAAAAATCATGCTAGGGCTTATTTTCGGGAAAACACGGTACTTGGGTACAAGTATAAATGGTAACCTACGTTGGTTCGACCCTACACTGATGTTTTGGCTCTGTTTTCTTTGGGGATCCACAGAGCCACTATGAATATCACTTTGGTACAATATTTATAAAACTTCTTATGAGTGAGTGACATTGTGCCAAAGTGATTTCTGTTCTTCAGATTCCTGAAAAAAAGAGAGCTGGGTTGAACTTGTATATCTGGAGATTACTGCACTGTGGTCTGGAAAGAAATTTATTTTACTCTTGAATGTGACTATGGAGATCAAAGAGGATTATTTAAATTTTATGGTTCGAATTATAAATTTGGCATGTATGAACACAGTGCAAAAGAACAGACACTATGGGCATCACAATTTGAGGGAGACAGTGAGCATTTATGGTTTGCCAGAAACCTTTGTTTTTTAATATTAATGTTGGTTATGTTTTAATAATTTACCTTTATAAAGAAAGTAGCATAAGCAAACATTTAATCAAAAACATAGGCACAGTTTTTCTGCCTGTGCATGTAGTCTCGTTAATCAAATTTGGAGGAAATTCTATACTTAAGATACGAGGCCAGCTTTTCTATCATGACTCGCTACACCTGCTCGCAGAGCCAATTGTTACATTTTAAACAGTGATATAAGATATTTGTAAGAAGATAGCAGGCAATACATCAACCTGCTAATAGACTCCTTTAACAGGCCCTGTTGGGGCCGAAACATAGTCGTGTCAAGTCAAATTAAATCAATAAAAGACATTTGAGCACCAGAGTCTTCCTTCGCTGTTTGTTTGTCTCGTTCATCAACATACACATCAGAGCATGGAGGGTCATTTATGAGAGAATGGAGGGTCATTGGCGAAAAGGCAAAACAAATGATTAACATGGAGTGTGTCTAGCAGATTAATCAACAGGAGGCAGTTACCATCACAAGGAGCGTCTGCAGGTCCTCAGATACCGCGTGCTGTCTGAAGACACTATCCAGAGCTTCCACATACCAAGTACCCGTCTCCTTATCCCTCCAGGAGACAAAACCTGCAAAACACAAGTGATCAGATGAGCTTCTGCCATTTAAATCTGCAATGCATGCTTCTGATACCTCCTGAATACAGGAATGCCTTTCAACTTCTACTTCAACCTACCTGGAAAGGTTGAATAGGCCACTAAGATGTCACTGGGGGTGGGTAGACTGGCAACCGCATCAGGCTGGTCAAAGCTTCCAGCAGATACATTAAATGGAGTTGCATCTGATTGGACAGAATCACCCTGATGTCTATTAGGACTCTCTGCAGCCAAATCTAATTCGAATCCCTTGTCCCTTTGATCTGCGAAAACCCAGAGCAACACATCAGATGCAGAATATTTCAAGCATCAATCGATTCACATACATGTTTAGGGGCATGCAGCAAAGAATCTGTGACTGTTTCATCAAGGCAGAGTACTTTATAACCGAGAGGACTGGATTTGAAAATTATTTTGTCGTATGGAAAGCTACCAAGACATGGTTTGTATTCACCTCCAAAATATTCCACAACAGAAAGGAAAATACAATCCCATGGATAAAAGACTAGAACACGAGAAAAAGTGGGGAAGGGACTATTCACATCAGCCTTCTGAACAATTATGAATTTATTAAAATTAAACAATTAAAACATATACATAAAATCATTTGCGCCTAATAAACAGTCCTTAGTCCTTTATAGCTGGACCCCGACATGGTCTGTATTTCGGCTTCTAAATGAAAGCCTTCATCAGGGGTGTGCTTGTGATCACCAGTAGGTGGCACTGATAAGTTGGAAATCTAAAAGGGATTGCTCTTGGTTTGACAAAATATCTCGCATAAAAGTATGCGAGTATTTCATCGGTCTGATACGCTGCTGAAAAAACCACCCGCAGGCAGTCTAACGTTTTTCTTGTGGTCTTGTATTCACCTCCGCCACAGGCCTGAATGATAAAGAGTTTTGGTTTCCCGCGCAGACTTGGACACTGGAGCCCATCAAAATACTTCACGATCCTCTCCACTGGGACAGGAACTCCATCTGTCCCATACACACCTCCGGGGAACTGGATATGCCGAGACTGAAGAGAGCAAAACAATCTATTAACACTAGGGAAACACTCCACCCCCAAAGAGAGCAGCTTTCAACCTGTCTAGAATGGGTGGCTAGCACAGGATACGTTTCTTTAAATAAACAACAACAAAATTATATATACGCACACATACATATACGAGGTCCTTTCAGAAAGTTCCAAGACTGATTTTATCAAAATTTATTAAAAAATCTTGCAAATTATTCCATTGGGTCCCCGTCAAATTACTCCCCTTCTCTACATATACACTTTTCCCAATGTCATTTCCACTTCTGGAAACAGTCCTTAAATGCATCTTCAGTTGCTGCGTTGAATTTTGCTTTATGTCTTCAGTGGTGTCGAACCGCTTTCCTTTTGGCATGGATTTAAGTTTAGGAAACAAGAAAAAGTCAGCAGAGTAAAGTGGCTGGGGAAGAACTATCATCATATTTTTTTAGCAAAATTAACAGTTGTTCTTCTGGTCGTTGGTCATCAACCATGGAACAAACTTTGTCGCAATGCAAGACATCCCCAAACTTCTCTATTAAAATGTTGTGGCATGAACCAATGGAGATGTTGCATTCCTCTGCCAGTTCTCTAACAGTTAATCACTGAATAGCATGCGCAAGAACCTTCACTTGATCCACGTGATCATCATCAGTTGAGCTTGATGGTCTTCCAGTTCGCAAATAGTCTTCCACTGATTCACGACCACTTTTGAAGCGTGAATGCATTCAGAAGCCACTTTCAACGTTTCATAAGTTTCTGTAGTGGTCTTACCCAATTTAAAACGAAACTTCATGCTGTAGCGCTGCTCATTGAAGTCGCACATGAAGAAAAATAGTTGATCACAAAAACACACTTTCACAAAAACTACTGTCGCTTGGAACAGATATCAACGAACGGAAAAAAGGAGGTTACTCATGAGGTTTCAAGCTACTCAATGCCTCCTAGCGGGTCTCAAAAGAACTTCCCGTTTAAAAGTGGAGAAACAAGGCTACCAGACCTTTATATCCATGATGAGAAATTAAAAAAATAAAAAAATATATATCTATATATACACACACATATATATATATATATATATATATATATATATGTACACATGTATATGTGTGTGTGTGTGTGTGTGTATATATATATTTTTAATTTCTCATCATGGATTCAAAGGTCTGTTAACCATGTTTCTCCACTTTTAAAAAGGTAATAAGTAGAAAAGAAAAGAAAAATATTTTTTTTTACCTGGCTAAATACATTTTTGACTAGCTTTCAAAGGCAGAACCTTCTTCAGGTCAGAGATTAAATTCCAATACCTGTAAAAAGCATGAACTCAAACCAAAATTCTTCCCTGCCGTCAGCTCACAGCCATCAGACAGAATAGCCAATCTCCTATCCTTACCTCACAGCCATGAGACAAAATGGCCACCAGGCAGCAATCCAAATGGCTGTGATCCTTCCCAGCCAGTTTCTCCAGCTCCCTATGGATTTCCTGCAGCCACGATAGAAAACAAGGAATCACCAAAGAGGGAGGGAAAGGAGGATGGAGAAAGGCAAGGAAGCAGCAGAAGGATCACAGAGGAACGCAATGAGAGGCAGCAGGAAGGCCACAGGGGAGGCAAGGATCAGGTATGTCAAATAGTTACCTGGCCTTTCAGGTTTCTGTGAACCAAAACATCAAAATGAAATGATTGGAAGCACCTCTCCAGTTTTTCACTGTCAATGTCGGAACCTTTTCGGCGGGGAAAGTTGGTATGTTCCAGAAAATCCACGTTGTTGATGATAAGACAGTGGCCACAGGGGTCTTTGGTCAAAATATAATCCTATTACAAGAGGAGAAGAAAAATAAAATCAGATAGAATCTATAATGATTTGGGCCCGTATATAAAATCCAAACCCAAATGACTAAGATGGAGAGGATCATGTGGAATCTACTAGAACCCAACCAAAGAAAGCTAACCTTAACCCAGGAGATCAAGCATGGAATGGTCTGGGGTGCTAGTGACCCTGTGAGAAAAAAAACCCCAGTGGCCCTTCAAACTGGCAGTGACCCTTGTGATGGTTTCTAATGTGACACTATGAGAGCCATTAAGGAACTTTAGGTCAGAATGAAATGCACAAAGCTGGGATTTGAACCAACAGCAACTCAGATTTTACAGTTCTGCGGCCACATCGTCCAGACCTCCTGCACTTCTGTTTCCCTTAGCCAGAGGTTTATAGAAAAGTGTGACTGCTAATAAGTCTCAGATACAAAAGAAAGAATAAAAACCTTATCAGCATTCCTCTTCACCTCTCTAATACGATTTTCACCAGAACCTGTGAAACCTTGAGAAAGAGAGATAGAGAGATTTGGTGGTCATATGTGGAACGTTATTACATGTTAAACCCCCTATGGATCGTTATAAATGCCGCCTTTTTCTTGTCATGACTGGGATGGTAACTGAAATTAGAAGAACTATGACCGCCTAAATTTTCCTTTCTGGTGGGCAAATTTGTGCTCCAGCTATAGATATGAAAAAATGAATACCGATAGTTTTGGGCACAGTAATTTATTTAAGCTGGTTTAGGGGCCGTTGACATCATATATTACCTCACTAAAGTAGGTCTTTGATTATGAGTCAGTTTTGGTTTATTTTAGTACACATCCAGGTGGGTGGGGGGGCTATTTCTGTCCTAATTTGACTTTTGAGTATGTCCACCTGGGGTGGTAGGAATTCTTAATCCTTGTGCCACCCTGTCCAAAGGCAAGCAGTTTTGCCTCGTTATTTCTTGCTCAGTATTTCTCTACCTATTGTGTTGGATTGTAGCTTTTCATATTATATGTTATCAATCATCATCCCTAAAATTGTTTAAACATAAAAAAGCTAGCTCTGTTCCTTATGAAGATAAGGGGACTGATTGCCTGTATTTATACTTACTTTTTTTCTCATCAGGTTTGTGCATTTTAACTGGACTTATATGAAGCGAATCTCCTGTCTGGTTTCCACAACCTTCCTTCAGTATACCTGCAAGCTCGGTCTGTCCAGACTCCTCTAGGCATGCCAGAAAGAGAGGGAAGGCCTGCCTACCCCGTGTCTGCAGATCTATGATGAGCTGCCTGGCCTGGTCTCGACGGGTGCCTGCATGCTGTAAGAAAAAGAGCACCAGTCAGACATTTGAAGATCTTACAGGCTGTTTCATACATATTTATTTATTCATTCAGTTTTTTATACCATTCTCCCAATGGCACTGTGAAGCCCTAGAATGCTCAGTATTTTTGTGATTCCAGTAGACATGCACAGCTCCCATCTGGTGCCTTTCAACCAGCTTCTGATCCAGTGGACTGCCAGGGTGTCAGTTGAGCACTAAGTCCAGCTGGTGGGAAGAGGCTCCCTTTTTGTTCTGCTGAGCTTTTCCTATTCCTTCAGTTTCATGCACAATACTTCTTAAATATAACAATTCTGATAATAACGTCTGCAAACTTATATTATATGCTGGTAAAAAACACACCTGTCTAATTGGGAATCTTCAGACTGCCGCAAGTGTAGCATAACACCCAGCGGCTGCAATCACGGTGCTATTAAGTATTGATTTTTTTCTGTTTAGAACGGAATCCCCAAAGAGTAACAACATTCTAGAATCTCAGAATAGCAGCATTCTGGAACCCTAAAGAGTAGCAACATTCCTTGCGGAATTCCCAGAGTAGCACCATTCCATGCTACCGATCCAGGGCAAGCAATGGCTTCCCCCATGTCTTGCTCAATAACAGACTATGGACTTTTCCTCCAGGAAATTGTCCAAACCTTTCTTAAAACCAGCTACACTATCCGCTCTTACCACATCCTCTGGCAACATGTTCCAGAGCTTAACTACTCTCCGAGTGAAAAAATATTTCCTCCTATTGTTTTTAAAAGTATTTCCCTGTAACTTCATCGAGTGTCCCCTAGTCTTTGTAATTTTTGACAGAGTGAAAAATTGATCCACTTGTACCCGTTCTACTCCACTCAGGATTTTGTAGACTTCAATCATCATTTTTTTCATTTGGCAAGGGTCTACCTGTGTTCTATGTGTAACATTAAAATCAGTGGTATTATCTTGGGGGCAGAGCTTGGCTCCCTCTCTCCACACAAAAAGGCATTCCACTGCAGGTATCAGGAAAAGACTAACTTGGTGCAAGAATAATGATTCTTCAGTCTGGAATGGCCTCTCCCCCCAACCCCATACAAGTGTGGGGAGACTGTGCTCCATTAAAGACTCATTACCCCTACCTGGATTTCCTCAATCATATCCTGAGAAAAGATTTCTTTTTGTAGCAACAGGTCCCAGAGAGGAGCAACTTCCAAATCCTTCACAAACTGCACACGGTTCTGCTGCAGGAGGCGTCTTTGGGACTCTTCCATGCTGGGCCTGAGAATAAGACATATGTTAATTGCTGTTATTAAGAAAGGTTGAATAATAAAGAAAAAGTGATGTAGCATCAACTATTTAGCAAAATCAGCTGAGTTGTCTGTGCCGTCGTAACCACGATGCTACAGTCACTATCAGCTGGATAAAATTAAGGCTCAGATTTGTCTAACGCTGCAAAAATGACAATGATCTTGACTAAACAGATAGATTAGGCTTGAAGTTCTGAACATGGAGAAGTTCTAGTTTGAGCTGTGGCCCTTGATGCTTGTGTCCTTCTAAATTAGAAGTTGTGAACTATGAGCTCACTTAACGTTAACTTCCAGAAGCGCTATTAGCGATCCATTGTTAACCTCTCCAGGTTTCCATGCCCTACAGGGACTTGCCTTGTCTAATTGCCTCCTTTTACATCTCCCAAACTGAGAGGTAGATCAGGCAAAGTGAAACATTTTAGAGGGGACTGATCCAAAAAACCAAATTAAGGTTCACCTGTACATTAACGCCACAGAGATACTTAAATATGGGGCCTCACCAGAGACTTATACAACGGCATTATCACCTCTTTTTTTTTTTCCTACTGGCCATTCCTCTCCCTATGCACCCAAGCATCCTCCTGGCTTTAACTGTCATTTTTTCTATCTGTTTTGTCACCTTGATATCATCAGACACAATCACTCCCAAGTCCCACACTTCTTTCGTACACAGAAGTGCTTTGCCCCCTATACTATACCATTCCCTTGGATTTTTGCAGCCCAAATGCATGACCTTGTTTTTTTTTTAGCATTAAATCCAAATTGCCAATTTCCGGACCATTCCTCAAGCTTCACTAGATCCCTCCTTCACTAGATCCTCCCTGTCCGGGATCTGGATGTCACTGTAGACAATATGATGAAGCCTTCCGTCCAATGTGTTGCGGCAGCCGATAAAGCAAACAAGATGCTAGGAATTACTGTATTTTAAAAGGATGGTTAACAAGACTAAATATATTATAATGCCTCTGTATCGCTACTTTGGGAGAATTATAAACCTACCGATATCCACAGGTTCTAATTAACTGTTCATTTTCCTGACTGTAATTTATTCTTAGGCACCACAAAAAAACCCTGAAAAACTGTGCAGATCAGCTGGGCCACCCACCTAGTGTCCTTATCTGCCATCTAAGATTAGCATTTTCAGCAATGCTAAGTTACCCAATTCCAGGCTGGCCTCTGAGCAGTCCTGTATTTCTGATCACCCCATCGAGGTGCATTGTGGGACTTGCAGGACTGATGTCAAAGGGCAGGATGAGTCACTACAAAATCCCCCCTCTGCTTTGGCATGCAAATCAAATGTTAGGATTAGCCACACAGGGCAACTTGGCATCTCTGCGTTTTGTACTTCACCCCCTCATTTTGTGGGAAGCATCGCCCAAAAGAAAATGCACAAAATAAACCATCCAGGGCCTGACTTCTGGGTACTCACAGCACTTTGCTTCCTGACCCCCCCTTCTTTCTTTTGTGAACTTTGTCGCCCCACTTCCTCCTTCCATCAGTTTCCTTCTCTCTTCGTCTCTCCAGGAAATAGTTTTCCTCTCAGCTGGCAATGCGGAAGTGAAGCGGGGCAAAATGCTGCTCTACCATTGGTCTGGCTCAGTCTTATCTGTCTGCCATTGGTCGTTGTGGTTGCCAGGGCGACAGATCCCGCCTTCCTTATGGCGTCTTTTTCTTGAACTCATCTGTCTGCCATTGGTCGTTGTAGTTGCCAGGGCGACAGATCCCGCCTTCCTTATGGTGTCTTTTTCTTTGTCATGTTTTCTCTGCTCTGCCATTGGTCTGACTCAGCCTGATCTGTCTGCCATTGGTCGTTGTGGTTGCCAGGGTGACAGATCCCGCCTTCCTTGTGGTATCTTTTTCTTGAAGTTATCTGTCTGCCATTGGTCGTTGTGGTTGCCAGGGCGACAGATCCCGCCTTCCTTATGGTGTCTTTTTCTTGAAGTCATGTTTTCTCTTTCTGCTCTGCCATTGGTCTGACTCAGCCTGATCTGTCTGCCATTGGTCGTTGTGGTTGCCAGGGTGACAGATCCCGCCTTCCTTGTGGTGTCTTTTTCTTGAAGTTATCTGTCTGCCATTGGTCGTTGTGGTTGCCAGGGCGACAGATCCCGCCTTCCTTATGGTGTCTTTTTCTTGAAGTCATGTTTTCTCTTTCTGCTCTGCCATTGGTCTGACTCAGCCTGATCTGTCTGCCATTGGTCGTTGTGATTGCCAGGGAGATCGATCCCGCCCTCCCTCTTGTTGTCTCTTTCCTTACTATCGTTTTGTAAATGTTGCTTTTTGTAAGATTTGTCATGTCAATAAAGTTATTTGACTCTTTCTCCATCAGAGTTAAGGGCTTCTTACCTCGCTCCAAGTCAGTCTCCTCTCCTGATTTTTGCCCACAGCGCCTGCATGGAATTGCAGTTTTAATTTTCTCCCAGCAATGTATGTGCGCAGTTAGGAGCTAATTGTATAACAGAGCATTTATGTGTCGCTTATTTTGTAAAAGCATCAGGGGCTCAAATGCTCTCACACTGATTTACCCCTGCTTTGAAGAAGGTAAAAATATGTGCAGGTACAGTACTCTACTGCAATGTTTTCTCAACTATCTCCTAGGCCAGTGTTTCTCAACCTGCGGTACGCGTACCTCAAGGGGTACGTGGGCCACCTGTTGGGGATACGCAGGCTGATCATCTCCTGGGATTCCTCCCCCCCCCCCCCACTGAAGCCACCGCTGATTCCTCCCTGCCCCACACCCGAAGCCAACCCTGCTACCTGGCACGCTCCATGCCCACAGGCCTTCCCCCGTGGGGGGTGGGAATGGAGCGTGTTGAGTGGCAGGGTTGGCTTCAGGAGTGGAGCCTGTGGGCTGGCTGCATGCAGTTACTGCATGCACCTGGCCCGTTCCTGTTGTTGCGTTGGTGGAGGGACTGGAGTGTGTTGGGTCGCAAGGTCAGTTTCGGGGGTGGGGTGGGGAGGCAGGGAGAAATCGGCGGCGGCGGCTTCAGCTGGGGGGGCATGCAGGGAAAGAGAGCAGAAAAAAAGTTGGGGGGAATGGAGTGTGTCGGGTAGCTGGGTCGGATTTGGGGGTGGGGCAGGGAGAGAGGAAGAAAAAGTTGGACTCATGGAGGGACAGAGAGAGATATTTATTTATGTACTTGTTATTCGCTGAATGTCCAGCCTTCTTACAATGTAAACCGCCTAGAAGTCGCCTGACTATGGCGGTATAGAAAAATAAAGTTATTATTATTATTATTATTATTATTATATTGGTTGAGGAATGGAATGAGGTCTGGAGGAGAGGAAGCATGCAAGAGGCAGAAAGAAAGAAATATTAGATACATAGAAGGAAGTGCAACCAGAGACTCATGAAATCACCAGACAACAAAGGTAGTAAAAATAATTTTATTTTCACTTTAGTGATCAAAATGTGTCAGTTTTGAGAATTTATATTTGCTGTCTATATTTTGCACTATATTTGTCTATTTTTCTTTAGTTACTGAGGTGACATTGCATATTTTAAAGTCATCTGCCTTGACCTCTTTGAAACCCCTCATCTGAATATAAATGATAATTAACATTTTCTCTGCATACAGTGTGCATTGTGTTTTTTTTAATTTTGTGGTTACCGTTATGTAGTAATAAGATTATATTGTATGTATATGAAAAATGGATGGAAGAAATTGCATTACAATTAGTATTATTATTATGGGGGTGGAGTCAGGGGCGGAGTTTGGGTGGGGGTACTCGGTTGGTAGTTGTTAGGCTTAGGGGGTACTTAGCTTGAAAGGTTGAGAAACATTGTCCTAGGCTAGAGGTATACCTAGTGGTGTCACAAGGGAGGGACGCATCTGGGGCAGTGGTGCCCAGCATCGTTGCACTGTGCGCCCCTTACTTTTCCCCACTGCTCAAGCACCCTCCTGTATATTTCTTGAAATGTTTGCCAGCCTTGGCTCCCTTCTGAAATCGCTTCCTGGTCACTTGACCAGGACATGATGTCAGAAGAAAGCAGAGGCTGGCGCAAGCAGGAGGTGGAAGATGCTGCTCGTGGCAGTGAGCATTTCAAGAAGTATACAGGGGGATGAGAGGAGGAGAGGTGCTGGCACCTTCCCCCCGCCGCCAAGATGGTGCCTGCCCTGGGGCGGTCTGGCCCCATCCCCCCTTTCTATGCCACTGGGTATACCAAGCTGATTATGCAGATTGGGTTTTCAGGATTACTACAATGAAGCTGCATATATTGAAGAACCACTGAATGCAAATCTACCTCATAAATATTCATTATGGCCAATATTCAACAGGATTTAATTGGCTGGGAGAGGCTTCTGCTTAGTGGGCTGTCCCCAGATATCCAATCACATTTAACTGCGCAGTGCGATTTAACTTATTTATAAATGATCAGGAGATTGGAACGACGAGTGAGGTGATTAAATTTGCAGATGACACTAAACTGTTCAAAATTGTTAAAACGCATGCGGATTGTGAAACATAGCAGGCAGGCCTTGGAAAATTGGAAGACTGGGCGTCCAAGTAGCAGATGAAATTTAATGTGGACAAATGCAAAGTGATGCCCATTGGGAAGAATAACCCGAATCACAGTTACTGGATGCTAGGGTCCACCTTGGGGGTTGGCGCCCAAGAAAAAGGTCTGGGTGTCATCATAGACAATACAATGAAACCTTCTGCCCAATGTGCGATGTGGCGGCCTAAAAAGCAAACAGGATGCTAGGAATTATTAAAAGACTGTTATAATGCCCCTGTGCGACCTCATCTGGAGTATTGCGTTCAGTTCTGATCTCCTTATCCCAAGAAAGATATAGTGGCACTAGGACAGGTTCAAAGAAGAGCGACCAAGATAATAAAGGGAATGGAACTCCTCTCGTATGAGGAAAGATTTAAAAGATTAGGGCTCTTCAGCTTGGAAAAGAGACAGCTGAGGGGAGATATATGGTTGAAGTTTACAAAATCCTTAGTGGAGTAGAACAGATAGAAGTGGATCAAAAATTACAGAGACTAGGGGACACTTGATGAAGTTACAGAGAAATACTTTTAAAATGAATAGGAGAAAATTTTTTTCACTCAGAGAATATTTAAACTTTGTAACCCGTTGCCAGAGGATGTGGTAAGAGTGGATAGTGTAGCTGGTTTTAGATAATTTCCTGGAGGAAAAGTCCATAATTCTGTTATTGAGAGAGACATGAGGAAAGCCACTGCTTGCCCTGTATCGGTAGCATGGAATGTTGCTACTCTTTGGGTTTTGGCCAGGTACTAGGGACCTGGATTGGCCAGTGTGAGAATGGGCTACTGGGCTTGATGGAATGAAAGAAGTAATTTGGAGAGGGGGGGAGTTTATTGCACCCCACTAGAAACGACAGAAGCAAAGGAGTTACATGTGAATATCGGGAATAGCCATCCAAATGGTCACACATAACTGGAAGAGCCACGACAGAATAAATGACACATTTTGGTGGGCAAATGTATGTTCCACCTATAAATATGAGAGAACGAATGCGGAGGGTTTGGGGTTTAGTAATTCATTTAATAAAGTGTGGAGCCCATCGACTGCATTTGTTACCTCGCAATAAGGGTCATGTATCTCTCCATGTATTTCCTTACACATCCAGGGTGGGTGGGTGGGGGGAGGGAAATGTATTTTGAGGATTAAAATTACTTAATTATAATATTGTAATCACATCATATGTCTTATTGTATTAGTAATTGGGAGGAGGGTGGGAGAAAATGATTGTCTTATGTATTGCTTGTGTAATAAATAGTGCGTTTTATGTTCAATTAATTGTCTTGCACTGTCGAAGTTTGGAAAATCAATGAAGATTTAAAAAAGAAAAAGAGAAGGTGGGGAGGTCTCCTCCTCATCTCCCCTCCCTGGCTGCCCCTCTCCTCTCGCGGTAACTCGCACGCGCTTTTTTCTTTTTCACTGAAGCGGTTTGAACCTTGCGGGCTCCCGTTCTGGCCGCCCAGGTCTCGCGCTGCTGCCGGAAGTGGGGCAAGACCCGCGAGAGCAGCGGAGAGACCGGCGCTGGGACGAGAGAGGCGGGTGAGTGACGGATCCGAGCGCGACACCGGTCTGGGGTGGGGGAGAGGGAGAGGCCGTCGCTCTTTTCTTTTTTACCGCCGGTCTTCCGTTCTCTCCTGCCGGGCCGATGAAGGTGAGGAAGCGGGGTGAACGGGGGGGGGGGGGGAGAGATGCTGCCCTGTAGGAGATAATTTGTAGAAGAAACGGAATTAGGGAGGGGGAGGGGTGGGTGCACAGAAGGGGAAGGGAGTGTTGGGTGGAGGTGCATGGAGGGGGAGGGGAGTTGGGTGGGTGCACGGAGGGGGAAGGGGTGTTGGGTGGGGGTGCACGGGGAGGTTGGGTGGGGGTGCACGGAGGGGGAGGGTGGTTAGGTGGGTGCACGGGGGGGTTTGGGGGGGTGCACGGAGAGGGTTGGGGAGTTGGGGGGTGCATGGGGGGAACCACAGGAAGGCAAGAAGATAAGAAAACATGAAACAAGTGAGGCAGGGAATTGACAGAGGTGAAAGAAAAATAAAGGGAAACTGGATCCATGCCATTTGCTTTCTGTGTTAAATAAATATGTGGCTCGGGTCCAGGGAATGTTGCTACTATTTGGGTTGCTGCCAGGTACAGGACTTGTGACTTGGTTCGATCACCGCTGCAAGCACCGTACTGGGCCTGATGGTACATTGCTTAGCAGCCCATTGACTTTTGCCCACCCATAGTGAGATGGGCGGGAGTGAAGGGGGTGAATTTCTTTCTCAGAGTTGGCAGAGGTGCATGGAGGTAATAGGTAATAATAATAATAACTTTATTCTTATATACTGCCACACCACACTCACAGTAAAGAGGACATGGAAATACATCAAGGAAAAATCAGAATTACAAATTTACGTCTAGGCAAAATATTAGCGTACACATTTACCAAATAAATCAGTCTTATCTGTCTTTCAGCAACTTTCTGAAAGACAGATAAGACTGAGCCTGAGAAATAGTGGTACACAGCCAATAATTTCCTTTTCCTTAAATGCAAATCATTTATCTAGAAATCTCTTATAACGCCAAGATTTTATAGTCTGGTAACCAACTAAATGATTTCTTCGGGTGATCTTATTCAGATTATACTATTCAAAACGAGAGGATAGGTAAGCTGGAGCCAGACCGAATAAAGCCTTGAAACAGATACAACCAAACTTGAACAATACTCTTGCCTCAAATGGCAACCAATGCAACTGTTGATAGGATGGACTAACATGATTGTATTTTTTCAGGTTCACGCTTCAGTTGTTCACTGTGCTTTGAGCTTTCACTCTGTTGTAGGGAGAAGAGAGTCAATATGACCACTGTGATTTGTATTTACATCATAGTTTTCTGTATATGGAAAGTGCTTTTCCTAATTTTTGATTATCTGGTAATCCTAGGTAGTACTATAAGCAAGTGTACCTGAAGGAACTGGAAAGGAGGTAAGAAAATGCATGGATTTATTTAAAAGGGGACCAGGTTTCACAAGGGGTATGCAGAGATGGTCAGTCTTCCAATTCTAGGTGATTGATTCATATCCACTTTTGGATGATAGGTCACCAGGTCACTGTGCAATTAATTTTTGTGTTTATTAACTGTTCTTTCTTGGGTGATTTGAAAATTAAGTTAAATTCTTATGTTAGTGTGTATTTGCATGTACTACAAATTTATCAGTGGGAATATTACTTGAACAAAACTATTCTGATAAATTGATAGTTCATTTATAGAATCAGGAAATTATATTTTCATCTTGAAAATGATGCTAGACCTACCAGAACACTAGTGGAATAGTTATCTCCCAAGATGCCATGCATAATAAATTATGTTATACTTTTTCAAATCAAATCACTTTTATGGCAAGTCTGTTTCTTGGTTTGGGATTTGATACAATTCATGTTTTAGGAGTAGATTGTGGTTTCAAAATTTATCGTAGAGGAAACAAAAATCCAAGCTGCAATTCTGCTCTAGGTTGTAGATGTTAATGGTTCAGTAAAAAGTTTTGTTTTGTTTTTAGCTTTCTGTCCTTAATTTATGGATAGGCATAGAGTTGCCTTGAAAATGGATTACTGAATATAGTGAATCATACACAATGCTTACTGCCCTCAAACATAGCATGTTTTGGATTTGCTATGATTTCTTTCCAGAAGGCCTCAGTTCATATGTAGGCTAATTTTATAACAACGCAGCTATGTAAAAAGTGCCTATTTTAAACATTTATTCTAAAGGCAGCATAAGCGCCCAAGCATAAATTTACATCTGCTCCTAAAATGGTATAATTGTGTGCATGTACTCTTCATGTGTATCCACATATTTTATAAAATATGTGGATACACATTCCAATTTCACCTCTGGTCCTACCTAAACTGTGCTTCCAAGAACACCTACCCACTGAGCATATTAAAGTAGGTGTAGTGTTAAATGCTGCTAGGCCTGGATTCTTGAACTGGCACCGATATCGGTGGCCACCTTAAAAGCGGCTGCCGATCGTGTGCCAGCCACGCATTGGCACCGGTTTCGGAATCACACCTATGCTAAATGTAGGCCAGGGTTTTCTGGGCCTACATTTCTGGCGCCTATTTTTGCATGAATTGTGCCTACATAGGGGCTTTAGGCCTCCTAATGCCACTTCCAGCGTTGGCTTCGCCTATTTTGGCATTCCGCGGCCTAAAGCGCCTACGTAGGCGTGGTTCTGATTTTCTAGGCATCGGTATACGCCTCAAATCTCGGTTAAAAATAAAATTTGGATGACGATTTTAAAGGAGGTATATGTGCAATTTTATCTGGTTGGATTTGACACTCTTATGTCCAAAGAAAAAAAACCCTTATTGGCACCTATGAAAGTGACTTTTCCCCATTCCCCTGTCAGAACTAGCCTGAAATTTTTTTTTTATCTGCACCAGGTTCTTTTCCTCAAATGTTTGTTGCTCTCCCATCCTATTTCTTCCTTGCACTAAGATTTGCCCTGCAAACCCCTTGCCGACAGTGCCCTAACCTCCCTGGAAAGCCTGAATAACATCAGCAATTAAAGCACGGTCAGAAGAACCCGGGCCCTACTTTTTACATGTGTATAGGGTCACACAATCTTATCAAAACTCTTTCCTGCATGTAAAACAGGATTTATAAGTAGAAGAACCTTTATAAAAATGCCCCCCGAATACACCAGTTTTCATTTACAAATCCAGTTATTAGTGAAAATACAGTTGAGTTGGAGCATTCAAATCCCTGCACACTTAGGCCTTAATGCAGTAAGTACAATGTCTTATTTGGTAGTCTGAGCCCTCCACCATTTTGCAATGGCAGAAACAAGTGGGAGTAACTTCCGATTCCCAGCTTTTCAAAGTGCGTGGGAGCCCCACTTGGGCCACCAAGGATAGCTTTTGTGGGGGTCAGTAGTTGTTTCTTGCGTGTTTAAAGTCCTGTAATAGCCTATGTGAGAAAGGTCTGTTTAAGCAGTACATACACTGGGTATTTCACTCCAGCTGAAATTCTTGGCTTTTTGGCCTGCTTAATTAGAGAAAGATAGGATTAATAAACACTGAATATTTGTCACTGGAAGTAATATTGGTCCTGTGCTGAAACAAAGCAGAAATGCTGTAAGGCATCCTAGCTAGTGTTGAAAAGTGAGAAGGAAAATCACAGCAAAGAAATGGTATAAGAAGAAAAAGTATATTCTGGCTAGAAGTAGGGGAGAAATGATAGTTGATGTGAGGAAGGGATCGCTGATGGCAAATGCATTTTTTTCCTCTGCTTCTGCCACAAATCTGTACATGTTTCTTGATTTTTGCTATTTCTCATGGATTGTTGGACAAATAATGGCGCTTAGGTCAGTAGTTTAGTTTATTTTGAGCAAGTCAGAGTTGTATTTTGAGATTTTGGTACACTGATTTATGGAAATGGTAGGATTTTAAGGTTGCTTTTACTTATTGTTTAATCTTTTTACTTTCAGAGACAAGATAATGGGACTACAGAATCTACGGCTCTCTTGGCAACTTTTAGTTGTTTTAGTCCTGGTTCTGATTCTGAAAATGTTGTCCGCAGCAGACTTTGATCCCTACAGAGTCCTTGGTATTAGCAGGAAAGCCAGCCAGGCAGACATAAAAAAGGCTTATAAAAAACTGGCCAGGGAATGGTAAGTTTGTCCTACTGGGAAAAACTGTGGGGGTTTAGAAGCTACTAATACAATACTGCAATCTTCTCTTGTAGAAAAATAAGGGGAGACTAACCTTTTGGATTATTTAATTGACACTACTGTAAAAATAATCAAATTGAGTGACTTCAGATAAAAGAAACTCAGTAAGTAGCCAAAAATACTTTAAATATGGCAGGAGGGATGCCCGACGCCGACAGGGGGGGGCGTATGGTGGCAGGAGGGAGTGGGCATCCCTCCTGCCATATTTAATAGTGTGGCAGCAGCAGTGGGGTGGTGTCTGGTGGCAGGAGGGAATGGGCATTCCTCCTTCCATAAGTTTGGTGTCAGCCGGGGCATTTTTTTGGTTCAGGGAGAGAAGGAAGGAGGGAGGAGTTTTGTCTTGGGTCGTTGGGGAGGGCTTTTCTTTTTTTTTTTTTTATTGGGCAGATATTTTGCATTTGTAATACACGCAAAATATCTATGCCATTAAAAGAAAAAGAAAAAAAACCCCGGCAGAAGCCCTGAAAGCAGTGACAGGAGGCTGCTTCTCCTGTCACTACTGTCAGGGTTCTGCAACGACTCACTTGCTCGCTGAGCGATTGAGTCGGTGAGTTTGCGTGCAAATCATTTGCATGTAAACTTAATAGTGAATCAATCACTGTTTGAAAATCAGCCACAGAATTGGCCAACAGCGATTGATTTGCTATCTTTAGTGAATCTGAGCCATAATTTCCCCAGTTGCAGTGGCTGTTAATGCCCTTCTGGCTGGAAGTTATAATATTTGATTTTTTTTATTTTTTTTAAAGCATATGGGTAACAATCTCTTGTCTCATTTTTGCTTCAGGCATCCGGATAAAAATAAGAATCCGGGAGCTGAAGATAAGTTTATACAAGTCAGCAAAGCATATGAGGTATTTTATTACCATTTTTTATAAATGCTCCACCCTCTCTTTCTGTTTGGCACACTTCATAAGTCTTTTCTACTGTTAGGTTTTCTTTGGATGTACACTTCTCCCTCGTCATTCGCGGGGGATACGGGCCGAGCTGGACCGCGAATGATGAAAAATCGCGATTACCGGCTCTGACCCACCCCCACCTCCCTGCCACCTTCCCGGCCTTACCTGGTGGTCTAGAGGGCTTTCGGGGCAGGAGCAATCTTCCTACACTTCTGCCCCGTGCAGATCGCCATGAGGAAATGGCTGTAGGGAGTTCCCGACGTAGTCTCAAGAGACTACGGGAACTCCCAGCAGCCATTTCCTCATGGCGATCTGCACGGGGCAGGAGCATAGGAAGATCGCTCCTGCCCCGAAAGCCCTCTAGACCACCAGGTAAGGCCGAGAAGGCGGCAGGGAAGGAAAAAATATGGGATTTTTAAAAGTTTAGACTGTTTTTTTTTTTATTTCCCCCCTCCCCAGAAAAAATTGCGATTATCTGAAACCGCAAATGGAGAAGCCGCGAATGGGGAGGGGGAAGTGTACTGTGGATTTTCCTGCTAGTATTTATGTAAAGTGGTTCTTAAAACAACTATGTCACGACTGCTTGGATAAGCTCAGTTGACTCAGCATTGTGATTTATTTGGACTAGGTCACATTTATCTGATCTCAGTTCGGCTAAGGTTTTTGAGCTTATAGAATAGCCATAGAAAGTAGACATGGCTGAGCCTGTGGACCTTTGACGAAATGTGCAAAACCACACATTTTGGGTTAGATGCACATGGTCTCTACATATCTGCTCTTGCATAGTTGGCAGGTTTTGTGCAATATAACTTGTACCACCAGTCTTTGGGTCCTGTTTCTGTGATCATTTGTCTTTATTTCTTTGGGGTTCTTTCAGTTAAAGTTTTGAGTCTTTTGTACAAACATAATGAAAAGAGTGTTCGGCTTATAGGATTAGAGAGCTCCCCTCTTGTCATTGATGGTCATTTAATCTGTTTGTTCTCAGATTCTCTCCAATGACGAGAAAAGATCCAACTTTGACCGATATGGAGATGTGGGTGAAAACCAGGGGTACTCTCAGCAGCAGCACCACCCCTTCCGACACTTCCATGAGAACTTTTACTTTGATGAATCTTTCTTTCATTTCCCCTTTAACTCGGAAAGAAGAGACTCCACAGATGAGAAGTACCTCCTGCATTTTTCCCATTACATTAATGAAGTGGTTCCAGACAGCTTCCACAAACCGTATCTCATTAAGATTACTTCAGACTGGTGTTTCAGCTGCATCCACATTGAGCCAGTGTGGAAGGAAGTTGTTCAGGAGCTAGAGGGACTTGGTAAGGAAAAAAGTGTTACTGCCCAGGTTTCTAAGTATAGTGTTCCCCTGCGAATTTGCAATTCGCGAATCGTGGACTCAGTAATTTGCGGTATGCTCCGACCACCTCTTCCTGTACTAAAGTAAGGCTACACCAATCAGGAGCTGCGTGTCAAAAGCAGCTCCTGATTGGTGTAGCCTGACTAGTAACAGGAAGAGGAGGTCGGAGCATACTGCAAATGATTTTCTGCACCTGCCGGCGCCCCAGCTGCTCTCTCCTGCCTTTTGACAGTCACAAAACTGGATTTGCGGTTTTTCAAAGTTCGCGGGGGTTCCTGGAATTGAACCCCTGCAAATTTCGGGGTAGTACTGTATAACACTAGGATAAAACTCCATTATTATGACTTTGCAAAGATTGGAAGGAAAAAGTCAGATTCCTTGTCAGTGGTATTAAAATGCTGACATACAGGATATTTACATCACTGTCTGAAAAACCTTTCAGAATTAAATTTGAATTTCTGTTATAACAAAAAGTGCAATAATTATGATGATTTCTTTTTTAAAAGGTGATTTATAACGTCTACATAGCAATTAACAGAATTTAGCTTAGCTTGAAACTTCATCAAGATGTTTGTCAGGGTCCCACCATGATAATCTGTAGATTCTGCTCAGGTTTTGTCATGTCACATATAAGCAATCAGCATAAAGACTAGTGGGCATGATATTCAAAGCAATTTAAGCAATCGGGAGAGGCTCCTGCCTAGCACTAAACCGGGCAATGCCACTGAACCTCACTTGTAATAACCCATAAAAAATGGACAGGTCAGGAAGAGGAGCAGGCAATTATGCCTTCAATATCAAAATCCGGGCCTCATATGGGCAAATTTAGAACAGCTCAAAAGATGAATATTGTCTGGCACCCATATAACTCTTTTCTTTTTTAAGCCTCCTGATCCCCCCTCCCCACAGCTTACTGCCAAGCAGCACCCCCCGCAGTCCAAGTAGACCCACTAGGGCCTGCCTGATGTCCCTGGCGGTCTGTGAAATTGTTGGGGGCGGCTTTCCAAAGACAATGACTGCAGTGACCTCCGCAAGGGATAGGATTGAGGCCCAGCTCTGAATATTCAGGGCTAATTTAGTTGGCTACAGTCGGTCCTCATTTTGTAAAATCAACCTTTTGAAGGTGTACTTTATTTCAGCTTTCTTAAAATCCAGATAGGTGCAGAAACCCCCCCCCTTTATTCCGCAACTATGCTTGTAATCCAAGGAATGCCCCAATCTGCCCATGACACTCATTTTCACACACCCTTTTTTGATATGTGCATAAATTTTAATTAAAACTAATTAATGCCAATAATTGCTCATTAAGATCCCAACTGGTGTACGATTTTTAGCACATTTAATAGAATTTGAGAGTTACAATAAATACTTGGAAGGTATTAATGTAGAAACAAACCTTATACCAAGATGGAAAAGTGATAAAAAAAACAAACCTAGAAGACATGAAGTGAGGTTGCATCAGGAAACACGTTTTTGTGGTGAGGATGATGGATGCCTAGAATATCCTCCCAGGGGAGGTGATGGGAACAGAAACAGTGGTAGAATTTTAAAAAATGTGTAGGATTAACACAGAGGATCCCTATATAGAAAGCAGAAGAAATTAAAGCCATAGCACTTTAACAGGGCTTCAAGGGGAGTAACCTGCACAGATCAGCAGGTCTGACTTGGACTTCCTTTTTGGGCAGACTGGATGGACTTTACAGATCTTTATCTGCTGTCATTTATTATACTAAAGTTGCAGCCATTTTTCTGTTTGTGATGATAGCAACGTACGTGCCTGGTTCTGATGTTTTTGTTCTTGTATTTTAGGCGTTGGAATCGGTGTTGTCCATGCTGGATATGAACGTCGCCTGGCACATCACCTGGGAGCTCACAGCACACCTTCTATCTTAGGAGTCATAAATGGCAAGATCTCCTTTTTTCACAATGCCGTTATTCGGGAGAATCTGCGACACTTTGTGGAGGGTCTTATCCCTGGAAATCTCATAGAGAAGGTATATGAGGGCTGTTAGCAATACACAGGCTGGAGATCTGTAACTATATATAGTTTGCAGTATTCTTGACTGAGGCTCCTTTAAAAACTTGTTTTTAATTTTCAAGATCACAGATAAAAATTATATCCGTTTCCTGTCTGGCTGGCAGAAGGAGAACAAACCCCACGTGCTGCTCTTTGATCAGGTGCCACTGGTGCCGCTGCTGTATAAGGTAACTAAGCAGTTAATTTTCTGATTGTTGGGTTCTGAGACTAGAAATCTTCTTAGCCACATTCTACTCTGTTCTTACTGATGAGGAAGACCTTAAATTGGTTCTAAGCTTCCCTTTCGGTCACCCACCATGTTTCCTATCCATATTCAGAGGTGGCTATTGGAAAGGATTGAAACAAAGAGAAAAGAGATGGAGAGGAGGGGGGTGTATTTTAAGTTGGAATAAACCCTTAATTAACTTCCTTCCTATGTCCAAGAATTGTGCTGTACCCTCAAATATAGCTTCCTTTAAGAATTAGACTAAGATTGCCTGGTGGAGGACCTAAAGTGAACATAACATGTAATTTTTCTATCAGCTAATCTTTATCACAGTAAATGATGGTAGTTAAAAAAAAAAACAAAGTGGCCAAGCTAGTCTGTCCAGTGTAGCTTTGTCCACATTTAAGTTCCAGTGTGGAACTGAGGGGAAGATTCTTAAAACTTTGGGATAAAATCCAACAAACCGCTGTTGCAGCCGTAAATATGTTGCAGCCGTAAATATGTTTTACAAAAGACGAGTCATTCTCTAAAACCCGCGCATGCAAATGAAATTTGCAGAGAGTTGTGGAGGGTTGCTATATTTGCATGTGATGAGTTGCTGGTTGATAGCGATTGGCACACGTGCAGAATATACCTACATATTTTAAAAAAAGACACCCCCCTCCCCGGAATTATAGGATGGCAGGAGGGATGCCCACTTCCTCTTGCCGCTGGGGTCCCCGATACCCCTGGCAGGAGGGATGCCCACCCCCGCCAGATGTGCTTACCCCCGACACCCCTGTACCTCTCATTCTAAGGCTGGCTGGAGGGATGTCTACTTCCTCTAGCTGGCAGACCTGATCTTCATCCTGGGATGCACCAGGGAGGGGCCTAAGGTTCTGGCCCAGATGCCTAAGGCCCCTGCCATAGGTGGGGCATTAAGCGCCTGGGTCAATCAGGTTTAGCAACCGTTCTTAAAGGCTTGGTGGGTTTTGAGAATGTTCCCCTGAGTACTATCTATGTATTTTTTTTACCTGACTTCTTAACTCCACTCCCCTCTATAGCTGTCACAGTGATGGCTTCTCTAATTGGTCATCTCAGGTCTTGTCATCTCTGATGATTCTTACAAGACTAATATTCAAACACGTGGGCTTCATTCTTATTTGTAATCATCCCTATGGTCAAGATCAAGATCAGAATTCCTTCCTCACTGAAGTAGGAAGGCCAAGGATGTACTTTAGGAATCCAACAGCAATGATTAAGCGCCCTTTATCTCTTGAGGTGGCTTGTGCCAGACTGTAAAATTCACACGTAAAAGAAAAAGGCCAACGTCACAAGTCTGTGATTGTTATATATGAATTGAAACCTTTTTTTTCCCCCCCCATTTTAGCTGACTGCATTTGCCTATAAAGATTATCTATCATTTGGATATGTGAATCTAGGACTAAGAGAAACGGAGCAGATGACCAGTCAATATAACATAAATATGTATGTTCCCACAATGCTCGTCTTCAAAGAGCATATCAAGAAACCTGCTGATGTTGTACAGGTAATTGCGCTTATGCGTGTCTCAGACTTGCTCTCTTGCATTCTGATGGCGTATATAAACCCTTTTCTAATGTCACTTTTGCGTAAATGTGTTTGGCCCAATTTAGGCTGTCTTTTTCAGGGAAATCAGTTCCATTGGCGAATAAATTTAAATATCTAATCTTTCATTTGTGTGTCGCTCATACCTATTCAGGCTCTAGGCGACTTACAGAGGGGGTTATAAAGAGATCAGGAGGGGAACTTAAAAGGAGGCTTTAAGAGAGAGGTAGGGGGAGAAGGGAGCGAGAAAAACTCAGTTATCGGAAGGAGTAATTTGCTTCGTCCAGGCTAAGAAGTAAGTTAGGTTCTTTTCTGATAGAGATGTGTTGGCTCAGCTGTCAAAGAGGAAGGTTTTCAACTTCTTCTGGAATGACGTGTTTTTGGTTTCTTTTCTGATCTCTTCTGCTAGGGTGATTATCAACTCTCAGTTGACCTTTAATGAACAGATCTCAGAAATTTCTAAGAGAGGTTTTTACAGCCTTAGGTTACTGCGCTCCATCAGACATTATTTTGACAAGTCAGTTTTTCATACTTTGATCTCATGCATTTATTTATTTAAATATAACAAGTTATAATACATACAGTATTCTAAAGTAATATGAGTCCACATCAAGGGAGAGAAAGAGGCCATTCTTAAACCTACTTAACCAATAGGAAAAAGAAAAAAGCCTGTAAATTTCTTATTTTAAGTTTGTTTGAACACCCGTCTCTCTAACTATCAGCAATCATTCCAAGGTTCATGCATTTTTAATATCAAAATTGGATTATGGAGGAGGATAGATGGTTTCTATTGGGTTTGTGAGGAAGAGAGCTGAAGAGGGGAGTGAAAGAAGAGGTGATGAAAACTGGAGGAGAGAGAAAGAGGTGCAGAGGAATGAAGTTGGCGGTAGGTATTTTTCTGGCAAGAAATGCACTTGGGGCCCAGTTGTATAAACTCCTAGCGCTCGTCAGTCTTGGGTGTTGTTTATCGAATTGGGATTAGTGGCACCTAATGTGGATTTAAGCGCTGTAGGCGTCCTGAAAGGCAACCCCTATTTATGCAAAACAGGCACCTACACGCCAAACCTACTTTCCGATAGTCACCTTGGACTAGATGCCGACCGCCCAATTAATTTTAATTTAAACCAATTACGAGGTGCTTTTTGCTTGTTATCGGTGCCAATTAAACTTTTTAAATCATTTTAAATTAGGCGCGTTGATCTAGGCGCCTAATTTTAGGCGTCATTTATAGAATCGGGACCTCAGTGGATTCCTGTTCCCTATTTACAGCCCCAAAATACATTGTTTTGTGTTTTGGGGGAGAGGAAATGTATTTCCTCTCTGAAGAGCAGGTCCTGGAGAGATTTTTCAATTCCTAGTTGTAGCTTTTTGATAAATGTTATAAAATATGCAAATATTCCTCCTCCTTTTAAAGACTTAACTGGTTATGGGACAGAATCCTGGGTAGGGAAAAAAATGTTGTTCAGTGGTATTTAAAAAGAAAATTAGCTGTTTAATGTGTCATGCGGAGAAGGCGCAGAGCCAAAGTTCAGCAGGGGTTGCGAATTATAGGACAAACGGCCCCTTCTACAAAGCCGCAGTAAGCACACCGAAGCCCATGGGAATTGAATGGACTTTGGCAGCATCGCTACCGTGGCTTTGTAAAAGGGACCCATCAAGCCCTTAGAATGGGGGGTGTTTTGAACACCAAATTTCTCTCATTGCTGTTCTTGGGCCTTGCTCAAGTTTTATACTTTTGTTTTGTACTCAGGCGAGAGGTATGAAAAAACAGACCATCGATGACTTCATTTCCAACAACAAGTTCTTGCTGGTGGCAAGACTCACTAATCAGAAGCTGTTCCAAGAAGTATGCCCTATACGGAAGTCCCATCGGCAGAGGAAGTAAGACTCCACCGGGTTTTAGTAGCTTATCAGCAGGAGGAAATCTAGATGGATTTAGATCCATCTTTGAAGTGCACCCTGGTCACTTCCACGTATAAGCCTATGGGCTCCTTTTATAAAGCCGCGCTAGGCGGTTTTATCGCACGCACTGGATTAGCGCGCGCTTGCTGGAAATCTACCGCCTGCTCAAAAGGAGGCGATAGTGGCTAGCGCGTGCAGCAAGTTAGCGTGCGCTATTCCGTGCATTAAGGCCCTAGCGCGGCTTGGTAAAAGGAGCCCTATGTGTTCTGTGGGCCCTTCGATGTCCTCGCACTCTTGTTTGGTTTTCTTTTATTTATTATTATTTATTTTTAACGCTTTAATAAGAAAATACACTTCTTGCACAGAAATGAATAAGATATAGGTTTCACAGCAAAAGAAATTAAATTAAAGAAAGTAAAATTATTAACTTAATCAATATTTAAAGTCCCGTATTAGAGAGATCCAAGATTCAAATGAGTGATAATTCAATAAAGAAAAAAGGAAATAACATATCCTATTTAGAGGATAAGCAGTCAACTGTTAGTGATTACAGGAGGATTTTTTTTATTTTAAGTTGATATTGTTACATTTTCCCCCCTCAAGATGTTTCATGGTTAGAAATCCTGACAGCTGGGAGGGTTCAAAGAATATATAATTACAAGACTTATATTTAGAAGACATTTACACGGATATCGTAGATGAAAAATTGCTCCCATTGCAGAAAATGTTTTCTACGTCTCTGGGTTTCTTTTGTCACATCCGGAAACACTTGAATTTTTTGACCCAGAAATTCTTGAAGAATAATTTTAATATCCAATTTTTATCACGTAACAATACTACTGTGTTAAACAGGGTAGCTGGTCTAACTAATTCTTTCAGTGATGTATCCAAAATAGTTGTTAAATCCATCTGTTGTTGCCCCTCTTTATTTTTTATGGGAAGATAATAGATTTTTGAAAAAGGGGGAAACATTAGCCGATCAAACAATCTAAGAATTTTGAATTTTCCCAAAATATCCTCAATCTAAGCTAAAGAAATGTTAAAAAAAAATATTTTCATGATATATTTGATATTTCAGAGGAATTGTTCTCCACAATTTCCATCTTCCTTCTCATGTTCAAATTATCTCTAATCATAGTGGACTGAATCTTATTAACTTCCAAAAGATCATTTTCAGTTTTTTCTACTTTGGTATTTATTACGCTATTATGATTTTTATGTCCTTCTTTTGTTCCTGGAACTTCTGTTCTAAATCTTTAATTTGAGGTGACAAAGTCTGATCCAGAGTCATTACTAAGTCCCATATAGAGTCCATGGTAACGTTAGTGGGTTTAGTAATTATAAAGATACTTGCAGACTTTGATTCCTGCTCAGCTGTCCTGGCACTCTTGTTTGGTTTTCACATTCTGCTGTCTAAAATCTGCAAGTCAGAATGTATTATGTTAGAAGTTTGCTTCACTGATCTCCCCTATCAAGGTGAAAGAGTAAATATAGAAACAATCAAAAAGTATTCCTATAACCTACCTCAAGTCCTATCTGTACCCCTCAATCCCCTTATCCTCTAGGAACCTATCCAAACCTTACAGGGCTTCAAAGAAAGTTTGGATAGGTTCCTAGAGGATAAGGGGATTGAGGGGTACAGATAGGAGTTGAGGTCGGTTATAGGAATAGTCAGGGACCACTGCACAGGTGATGGGCCTTATGGGCCGCCGTGGGAGTGGACCGCTGGGCGGGATGGACCTCTGTCTGACCCAGCGGAGGCAACTTCTTATGTTCTTATGTAATTAAGAAAAATAAACCAAAATATCTTGCTTGGACCGGGGCGTGGGTTGCAGTCAAAGCAGTTGAACTAATTCAAACGCTCTTGGATAAAGATCCAAACTGTATGTTGTATGAAGTGAATTTGAAGGAAAGGTCTAAATATGCCAAACATTGAGGTGCTGAAAGAACAGTAGTATAAAGTTATTCAAAGTTATAGATTGGTATAAGAAAATTGGGGCATTGGAAGGTGTAGTGCTTAAAGCTACATCCTCGGCACCCTGAGGTTGTGGGTTCAAGCACAAGCTGCTCCTTGTGACCCTGGTCAAGTCACTTAATCCCCCCATTGCCCCAGGTTAATTAGGTAGATTGTGAGCCCACCGGGACAGACAGGGAAAAATGCTTGAGTACCTGAATAATCTCATGTAAACTGTTCTGGGAGAACGGTATAGAAAATTGAATGAATAAATAAATAAATAAAATAGTTGGCATCACCAAGACACTGCCTTATCAGGCTATCCTTCCAAAGTCAATAGAGGTTAAGGAAACAGCTGAGGAAAGTCACTTGGAGGCTTAAGTTTACATTAAAAAGTAAAGATCTCTGGCTGAGAATGGGGGGAAATGTTGATTGCTGCACAAACACAGTATGGGAAGATGTCAAGAAGGGAGCTTATATAGATTTGTGAGACCGTCCCTGGAAGTCTTGGCAGCTATTTTCATCACTGACGGAGCATGGGCAGGAGTGAGTAGGATTGCTGGAAAGAATTTGGATTTATGTTCCATTTATTGGGGAGTGGTTTCTCAGCTTCTCTGAAGCTGGTGTTGGCATTTCTCTTTACTGTTGATTGAATTATTGAGCAGAATAGCTGGTTTGAGCCTGTTGCTATAGGTGCCTCTACTTCACCTATATTTGGTGCTCGGGTACTAACTGTAGAGGGTGCTAAACTGATCAGTGAAAAGTCCAGAGTGGATTCCTTCTGCAAACATGCGACTAAAGGGAAATAACACTACTGTCTCTAGAATATCTCGCCTATCTACTGGAAAAGAGTTTACCAGGGTAAACACATAATCTCTTTTTATTGCTGTAGAGGGTTATATAAGATCTGTTTGAGTTCATGCGATGCAGTGTTTGGTGTCTTTTTTTATATTTTTTTTTTGTATACAGTACTCCCCTGCTATTCACTGGGGTTCTGTTCCAGAAACCCCCGCGAATGTTGAAAAACCACGAATATGGTTTTTAGCAGGGGAGACAGGAGAGGGCAGCTCCTGATTGGTGAGGCCCGACTTTAGTACAGGAAGAGGCGGTCAGAGCATACCGCGAGTGATTTCCTCCACTCGCTGGCGCTCTAGCTGCCCTCTCCTGCCTCTCCGGCTGCCTTTTCCTGCCTGGTTATTCGCAGGGGAGCACTGTATTTTTAATGCTTGTTAGATTTCATGCAGTCTAGTCCTTACACTAGCTAGGGACCTTCACGTCTTCAGCCTTAAGCCTGCAACAGAGGGATAAAATAATCACCTCCACCTCTTCATTTTCTTTCCAGATGTGGCTGAAGGTTGCAAAAGGCTGTTGTTTTTTTCTGTCTTGCAGGTACTGTGTGGTCTTACTGACTGGGGAGGGAGACCAATTTGCAAAAGCCTACGATAACTTTTTGTCCTTTGCTCTGGCTAATACTAAGGACACTGTGAGGTTTGTGCACGTGTTCCAGGATCGACAGAGGGAATTCTCTGCTGCTGTACTGGCTGACCTGGAGAAGTACCAAGGAAAGTCTGCTGTAAGTATGAAGGCTTTCAGAAACTCTTACTGCTGGTTTGCTGTCTTGTGCTCTTATTTATTTATACATTCTCTAGACTGCACTAGGTGATTCACAATGCAACATAAAATCGGCTAATAAAATACGTAACAAAATACAGTAAAACCTTGGTTTGCGAGCATGAACCACTTGTAACTTGACTAACAAATGTGAACCGTCTAGAACTCCCTGGGTATGGCGGTATACAAAAATAAAGTTATTATTATTATTATTATAATTTGTCCTGAAAACTTGCTTGTAATCCAAAACACTCGAATATCAAAGCAAATTTCCCCATAAGAAATAATGGAAACTCCACAACCCAAAATCTTTAATACAAAATACTGTATGTACTCGTATTGCAAGACCTTGCTTGTATATCAAGTTAAAATTGAATCACATGTTTTTCTTGTCTTGCATACCAGGTTACTTGCAATCCAAGGTTTTACTGTACTTTAAAAATATGAGTTACTAAGGCCTGTTCAGCCTTTTGAAATTGTTTACATACAGCAAATATATCCCTGCGTGGTGGAGTTGCAGTGCTGTATTCTATGGGTTTTGGGGGTTTTTCTTCTTTTATATGGGTAAACATACTGTGATGATGTTTGCATTTAAGTTTACTGCTTTTGAATCCAACTTGGGATCGGGTAATATGCATCTTGTATAAAGCAATGAGAGCAAGTCTATACACTTCTCCTTCCGTATTCGCGGTTTCAGCATTCGCTGTTTCGATGATTCATGTTTTTTAGCTTGCTGGCTCCTCCCCCCAAATTACATCAGCTTGCATAGAGACATCACTGATTCCCAGCACTTTGTTCATCATGTTTTGCCTCTCCTTCAGAAACAGGCCGGGTCTCCCACCATGTTATTCGCAGCTTCAACATATTCACGATGGTTTTTAATAGAAAACAGCAAATAAAATATACAAAAGTTATTTCTTGTTTTTCAGTATTTGCGGTTCTGTTAATCCCCTATCACAGTGAATACGGAGGGAGAAGTGTAAAGTCTACAAAGGATTGTTCTACATATAGGCGCCCCAGTGCAATGTGGGAAGTGCCAATTCTATTAAGGAATCTGGGGGCCAAGATTATGTTGTGGAATACTACTGTAGTGTAAACTTGCATTGTTCGATTGCCCTAGATCTATGGCTGGAGACTAATGCATGATTGTGCGTATCAATCTGGTTTTAATCCAAATTTCCATGATTTTATATGGTGTAGTACAGGATATACAGACTCTTGATGAAGGTACAGGCTGCCGAAACATGGCCCATGTTGGGTTGAGCCTAAGGAAGTCCCTGATTGGCCATTGCTTTGGCCAATCAGGTGCCTCAGGCCCTTCCCAAGGGAGGAGCCCGAGGCGCCTCAGCCAATCCGTGCCTTAGGCCCCTCCCCTTGAATCACACGATGTAGCGCAGGAGGCCTACAGAACAGGAGGGACTGAGCACCCCTCCTGCTCCCAACTTTTTGAGATGTGGGGAGGGGAGCTGGGGTCCAGGGTTGGTAGCAGGAGGGAGTGGCCATTCCTCCTGCCTTTTTCTTTGTGGGGGGGGGCTGCATTTGTCAGGTTGGAGGGGGACTCTGTTTATTTTTTTCTATTTTTTTTTTTCATTGGCCAGATATTCTGCCTTTGAAAAAAATGAAAAATCCCCAGCAGAAGCCCTGACAGCAGTGACAGGAGGATGCTTCTCCTGTCACTACTGTTAGCGATTGAGTCGGGGAGTTTGCATGCAATAAAGATAGTGAATCGATTGCTGTTTCAAAATCAGCCAACAGCAATTGAATCGCTCTTCTTAGCGAATCTGGGCCTTAGATCAGTAGATCTCCTTCAGGCAGTCTTGCATTGTCGTGGGCTGAGTGAGCTGGAATAAATAAAGTTCTATTCAAAAATCTGGCACTGTATCTATGGCAAATCTAACCTGTTAATTGTATATTATATATGTTTAATCTGTAACTTGGGATAGAAAACGAAAGAAAGAAATAAATAACTGGGCAGACTAGATGGATCAGTTGGCCTTTTTCATCCATCCTCTACTGTGGTATGTTTTGACTTCTTGATTTGTTTGGGCAGGTGGTAATTTTGGAGCGACGCAACTCCGCAGGAAGAGTGGTTTTCAAAACCCTGGCTGACATCTGGAGTGGAAGTGAACAAAACAAGTTTGTTCTCCTGGATTTCCTGGACCAATTAAGAAGGGACCCCAGTTTGCTGTCGTCAGAAATGGTGCTGCAGGAGCTGAACGATGAGCTCGCGCCTGTATGTTTTCCAAGGGGATGAGCCAAAATACCGAGAGGGGGAGGAGGGGTGTGTCCATAGAGAGACAGGGTGAAGCTTAGCACTCATAAGAACATAAGAATTGCCACTGCTGGGTCAGACCAGTGGTCCATCAAGCCCAGCATGCCTGCTCATGCGGCGGCCCCCAGGTCAAAGACCAGTGCTCTAAATGAATCCAGCATATGTTCCAGTTCAGCAGGAACTTGTCTAACTTTGTCTTGAATCCCTGGAGGGTGTTTTCCCCTATAACAGCCTCCGGAAGA
This sequence comes from Geotrypetes seraphini, assembly GCF_902459505.1. Classification (NCBI taxonomy): domain Eukaryota; kingdom Metazoa; phylum Chordata; class Amphibia; order Gymnophiona; family Dermophiidae; genus Geotrypetes; species Geotrypetes seraphini. Next base: position 7,966,571 of record NC_047098.1, on the reverse strand, counting down.
GCGTTCTAGTTTTCCACCACTCTCTGGGTGAGGAAGAACTTCCTTATATTTGTATGGAATCTATCCCCTTTTAACTTTAGAAAGTGTCCTCTCGTTCTCTCTGCCTTGGAGAGGGTGAACAATCTATCTTTATCTGCTAAGTCTATTCCCTTCAGTATTTTGAAAGTTTTGATCATGTTCCCTCTGTCTCCTTTTTTTAAGGGAGAAGAGGCCCAGTTTCTCCTCTCTTCTGTCACGTCAGCTTCTTGAATTTTTACAGGTCATAGGCTGCCTCTCCTCTCATGAATAATCCAGACCAGCTTGTGCTGGTGCTGGTTTCCTGTCTTCTGCTTTCCTTTTTCCATGTAGTTCTCACCCTGCCTGTGTTTCCAATGTTTTCCTTACTTTCTTACCAGATCTGCTCCATCACCAAGAACATAAGAATAGCCTTACTGAAGCCCGTTCTCACAGTGACAAATCCAGGTCCCCAGTACCTGGCCAAAACCCAGAGACTAGCAACATTCCATTCAGAATCCTAAAGAATAGCAAAGTTCTGGTATCTCAAAGAGTAACAACATTCCATGCTACCGATCCAGGGCAAGCAGAGGCTTCCCCCATGTCTTAATAACTATGGACTTTTCCTCCAGGAATTTGTCGAAACCTTTCTTAAAACCAGCTACCCTATCCGCTCTTACCACAATCTCTGCCAGTGTGTTCCAGAGCTTAACTATTCTCTGAGTGAAAAAATATATCTTCCTGTTGGTTTTAAATGTATTTACCTATAACTTCATCGAGTGTCCTCTAGTCTTTGTAATTTTGGACGGAGTGAAAAATTGATCCACTTGTACCCATTCTACTCCACTCAGGGTTTTGTAGACTTCAATCATATTTCCCCTCCGCCGTCTCTTTTCCAAGCTGAAGAGCCCTAAGCATTTTAGTCTTTCCTCATACGAGAGGAGTTCCATCCCCTTTATCCTCTTCTTTGAACCTTTTCTAGTGCCGCTATTTCTTTCTTGAAATAAGGAGACCAGAATTGAACGCAATACTCCAGGTGAAGTCGCACCATGGAGCAATGCAGAGGCATTATAATATCTTTAGTCTTGTTAAACATCCCTTTTTTAACAATTCCTGGCATCTTGTTTACTTTTTTGGCCGCCGCCACACATCGTATTGTCTACAGTGACACCCAGATCCCTTTCTTGGGCGTTAACCCCAAAGGTGGACCCTAGCATCCGGTAACTGTGATTTAGATTATTCCCAATATGCATGACTTTGCATTTGTCCACATTAAATTACATACTGACCCTTTTGTGTGTGGAAGACTGTAGTATAGTTCTGTCTCAAGTTCTTTCATTGTTTTTGTTAGGCTAGAGGAAACCTCAGAGAAGGGGTCATGGCTTGATATACTGCCTTTTGGGGTACAACCAAAGCAGTTTGTGTATTACGTATAGGATACTTTTTCTTTCCCAGAGAGCTCACAATCTAAGTTCTGTACCTGGGGCAACAGAGGGTTAAGTGACTTTCTGTGTTACACTGGAACCAGTTTAACATGGTTTTCTTTTATTGACAGGTCTTTTTTCTGCGCTGGATTTACACTGCCTTAGAATATTGGTCAGATTGCTGGGACAGTTTGCTTCATAACAACTGGTGAGCATTATCTTCCTTGGTTTTCTCTTACGTAGTTTAATAAAAACCCAACGTCTTTTAGAATGAGTGCTTGTATTTTTAGCAAAATGCAAATTTTACATTACATTACATGCTTATATTCCGCCTGTACCTTGCAGTTCTAAGCGGATTACATCAGAAAGATAGCTGGACATTTCCAGAAAGAGAAATACAATTAAAGAAGTTGGTCCTAGTACAACAAAAAAGATAGCTGGACTTTTCCAGTAAAGGAATACAATTGAAGGCGTAAGGTCTAAAGCAATTTTGATGAGACGATTCTAAGAGGGGGTGAGAGGGGAAACGGGAGGGATTAGGACGTTTGGGTGAATTTCTTGGATAGTAGGGTCTTGATTTTTTTGCGGAAAGCCTTGAGGTCAGTTGAAGCTGTCAGTAGGTTGGTGATAGTGGGATCCAGTTTAGCTGCATGTGTTGCTAGTAAGTTGTCATACATCTTTTTGCGTTTAGTTCCTTTAAAAGGGGGGTAGGAGAAAGGGGATTGGGTTCTCCTCTGTCTGGTTGAGAGGTTCCTGTTTAGACGGTTGTTTAGGTGGGTGGGTGCCGGTCCGTTTAATGTTTTGAATAACATGCAGTATAGTTTGAATTGGATGCGGGCTTGTATTGGAAGCCAGTGTGAGTCTAGGAAGGCGTTGGTGATGTGGTCAAATTTTCCAAGGGAATAGATCATTCTGAGGGCAGTGTTCTGCACTGTCTGTAATTGTTTTATTAGGTAGGTGGGACAGGAAAAGTAGAGGATATTGCAATAATCCAATAGACTTAGGACTAGGTATTGGACTATGAGTCTGAATTGTTCTTTTTCAAAGAATTTTCTGATTTTGCGAAGGTTGCGCATAGTGAAGAATGCTTTTTGTGTGATTTTGTTAATTTGCACCTGAAGAGTGCAACCTCTGTCTACTGTTACTCCAAGGAGTTTGAGAGTGGGTTGTAAGGGATATTTGGTGGTTTTTATTTCTAGCTCAGTTATAGAAGGGGTTTTGTCCTTTTCAAGCAGTAGAAATTTAGTTTTATCTGGGTTGAGCTTCAGTTTGTGTTCTGTCATCCATTTTTCCACCGCTTCTAGAGTTTTTTCCAGGATGCCTGATTTGGTGGGGTCTTGTGTGTCAAAGGGGAGGAGTATGGTGATATCGTCTGCATAGCTGAATGAAGTTACTTTGAGTTTGTCTAACAGGGTACCGAGGGAGGAAATGTAAAGATTGAAGAGCATGGGTGACAATGGGGAACCTTGGGGTACTCCGCAGGGATTGGTCCAAGACTCCGATATAAGATCCTTTGTTTTTACTCTGTATGTTCTTGTTTTACTAGGGAAAAGAGAATAATTTGATTTTAATTCCTTCCAGAAGACTGAGAGAACTTCTAAATACTTGATTTGGCCTTTTATTTTCTTTTGAGAGATGATCTAAACAAGACTTCATAAGCTGTTCAGTGTCTTGGGTAGATCATTCTGTGATATTGTACATTGCCTGCATCAGAATTTTTCTTTTTTATTCATTTTACAACTTACAATAAGTGAAACAGTATATAACATCAATTTGTACTTAAATACATCACTTAATACCCTATAAAACTCTATTTCAAATCCCATATCCCTCCCCCCTCCATATTCAATAACTTTCATCAAACATAAGAAAACATCTAATAACCTCTCTCTGCCCACATTTTTCTTTTGCATCTGTATGTAAACCCTTTGGTCATGTAGAAAGTTGCTTTAAACTATGAAGACTGCTGGGTGTGCAAAGCAGAAAAAGAAACCCAAACATCAAAAACAATCAGACTATTAAAATGACTGGAATCCTGCAAATGCCAGTGTTTAGGAAAGTGGGCTTTGTCTAATTATATGTTGCACTTTTTCAGGCGAGAAATGATGCCTCTTCTATCCCTGATTTTTTCTGCACTCTTCATCCTCTTTGGCACTGTTATTGTTCAGGCATTTAGGTAAGGAGAATAAAAATGAATGTTGAAATATTAACTTGTTATTGTAGGTCTCTAGCGACCCTGGTTCAAAGCTCTTAAGATGATGTTTTGCATGTTTGCTTTCAGTGACTCAACTGATGAGCGAGAGCCAAATTCTCAAGATAAAGAAGAAACTGCAGAAAAGGATGAAAAGGCCAATGAAACAACCTACACCCGAGAGACACCCAGGTCTGGTATCCTTACTACATGTTTTGTGTTTGATCTGCACCAGACACATCCAGGTCTAATATTCCCCCTCCCGGTTAGAGAATCGTGTTGCTGTCACCTGATTGCGGCAAGGGAATCCCTCTGTCACAATCAGCTGAGCGGCTATGGTAGGGAACTCCCCCCACAAAGTTCCCTGGCAGGAGGGATGCCCACTTCCTCCAGCTGCCACCCTCGAACCCCTCCACCCCGAGGAGTTTCCCGGCAGGAAGGATGCCCAATCCCTCCTGCTGCCACCCCACATACCTGTAAGAAGGAAATTCCTGCCGGAGGTATACTCGCACCCTCTGGCCAGCAGGCCTGCTACTCCAAAATGGTGGGCTTTTCCTTTCCTGGTGCATTCTGGGATGCACTGGGTAGGGAGCCTAAAACTCTGATTGGCTCAGATGCTTAAGGTCCGTCCACATAATCACCCTGTTTTGTAATACATTTTTCCCAGCGTCCTACTAACTTCTTAATGCCATCAGAAAAGAATGTTTTTGATTAAGCGTGATGATATATTGATATTACACGTTGAGTAATGTGAAGAGTTGGTGTCTGTATTATTAAATTAATTGTAATAATATTTTATGAATGATCTAATGATTTGAAGATTAAAGAATAATAATAAGTGTATGTAATAGCTTCTTTTGTATTTAGGTATCTAGTTAGTTACATATATGAATGAGATACACCTTATGAATATTCATTAGGGGTAGTCTGAAGTCTGACTGGTCTGCAGAGCTTTCTGCATCTGACAGTGGCCAATCCAGGTCACAAACCAACTAAAGCAGGGCCAAGATTAAACAATACAACCATTTATTCAAGCCAAACACAGCCAATATCCAATCTTCCCCATATCCTCCCCTCCTCAGCTACAGTTATCACATCCATCTAGAAAAATATAAAAAAAAAACAAGAGAGCATTGTAGTGAGATATTTGTAGGGTTACCAGATTTTCCTCTTGGTAGATACATATTAAATAATTTTTTTATTAGATTGCGCACCTATCCTTCCCTCACTTTCTCCTTTTCTTTCCTAACAGAGTTCCTAAGAAGGGCTTTGTGGAAGTAACTGAGCTCACAGACGTTAACTACACCAGTAACCTGGTTCGTCTCCGGCCTGGACACATTAATGTGGTGCTCATTCTATCCAGCTCTACCAAGGCCAGCTTACTGCATAAGTTTGCTCAGGAGGTCTATACTTTTACAGGGTTCGTACAGCTTTATTCATATTGCCCGATTGATTAAAATTGTTTCATGTAACTTTGAGTCATGCAGGAGGACCTTGGTCTGATTCCTGAATTGGGTTTTTCAATATCTGGGTTGGCCGGAGATGCAACAAAGACAGTCCCTGGGAAAAAGGGGAGGGGGGAGAGGCTTATGGGTGAAAACGATTGCATGATTCTGGAGGAAGCCTGGTGCATGACCCCTAGTTCAGCACTGTGGCTGCAATAATCAAGAGTAGGAGGGTTGGGGTAGGAGAGAGAAAATAAGGATGAAAATCCCAGGGTAGTTGTGAATGAAGGTTCGTGACTTTGGATTAGAGAATGACATGGGGAAAAAATATGTCCCCGTCACTGCCCAGTCCCGGACCACTGTCCCTTCACCGCCCTGTCCCCACCGTCCCCTTCACCGCCTGTCCCCGTAGCATCCACCCTTCCCTCTCACCACCTCACCGCCCTTCAGCGGCCTGAGAATCTCCCTCCCTCCCCCTTACCTTCGCGGCATAAAAAAGGGAGGGAGAGCGCGCAGTCCCTTCCCTCCCTCCTCCGGCCAAATCTATCTCCCTCCCTCCCCCTTACCTTCGCGGCGCTTTAGAAAAGAAACTGAAGCAGGCGAAGCCTGCCTGTGCCGCTCTGCAGTTGCATGTGTTTGGGCAGAAGCTTCGTCTCTAACACAACCGGAAGTTGCGTCAGAGGAGAAACTTCCGCCCACACACACGCGACTGCAGGGCGGCACAGGCAGGCTTTGCCGGCTTTAGTTTCTTTTCTAAAGCACCTTGAAGGTAAGGGGGAGGGAGGGAGATATATTTGGCCGGAGGTAGGGAGGGGGGGCCGCGCGCGATCAGTGATCGCGCGCCTTCCGTCTCTTAACTGCGGGGACAAGGCCATTTACCGCTCCATGGGGCGGTGGATGGCCTTGTCCCCGTGCCTGCAGTGAGCACTTTTTCCCCTCCCCACCGTTTCGGCGGGTTACCCACGGCTACCCGCGGGTAACTGCCACCGTGTCATTCTCTACTTTGGATCTCAGCCCTGGCTCCAATTAAATTGGAAGTATAAACAGAGAAGAGGAAACTGCTGGGTCCAGATTTAAAAAGAAAAAAACAAAACAAAAAGAGGGTGGCATAAAACCCCATATACTATCATGACGGGCTCAGGGACTTAGTTTGGGAGACGAGCAGTGTCCAGGGGTACAGAAGTAGGTTTCACTGCAGCCCTGTCTGGAGACTGGGATAGCGTTTCAGAGATCAGAGCTTGATTTTCAGGACACTGGGAGACAGTTTGCTGCCTCTGGCAGCTGGAATGGATAATCCCAACAATCCCTTATTCATTTTGATCCACAAGATGAAACTCTTTTTTTGGAATTCCACACTTGCTTTTTCTGCCATTCTTAAGTCACGTGTTTAAGATTTGGGGTTTATGCAGTTTTATCTTCTATGTCCCTTGGTTTGTGGTAATGAAAGCCTTTCTTTTCCATGGCCAAAAAAGCTCAGTTGCATAGATATTATGAGGATGCTTGATTAAATATACAAAAACTGGGAGATGTAGAATAATTGAACACTCCTTGGTAACAGCTTGATGCTGACATGGTGTTGCCTTATTCTCTTCCTCATCTTTTTTATTGCTTTGCTAACATTTTTCAGCTTAATGAAAACTCTCTGCTATTTGATGGTGGCAGAAGGCTAAGGGTGCCCAAAGCTCACGCACCATGCATCATCTTTTGTTGCTGCTGGAGTCCTTTCCTGGTTAAGCCTCAGTCTCTTCCTTTTATCCTACAGCTCTTACAGGGGTGGCCCTCAGTTGATGCTCCTGTTATGTGGAGGTAGAGAATTTACCCTCTCTCCTCAGATAAAATGTATATATTGACTCCACATAAGTGGTGAAAAATGTAGTAGCTGATGCTAGATAAGAACCACTTGGCCCTCACATTCCACTGATCTGCTATTTTTCTTAAGTCCAATCAAATCAGTCCAGGCTATGTGGGCTATGCTCTTCAGCCAGCAGATGGAGACAGAGACAAGAGCAGTGAGCCTTCCTTATGAAAGGCATTGTACAGCTGCTTGGTCTTACGTATTTCTGTTACAAAGCAAATGTTGAATAAATTCCTCTCCTAAAAATTTTCATGGAAGGAGGCATCGAGAAACACCCTTCCAAGGGAACCCAGAGGATCCTGTTGTACCATTCACTGCTAGAGATGGACAAATAAATTGCAACCAGAACACAACTGAACAGATTTTATTAGGGCAGGATTCTGGACTGGTCTGGTTGGACTAAAGGAAACAAAGTTAGCAGTATGAACTTATTTTTCCTTCTTTTTTGTCTACCTCGGAACACATGGGATTTAACAAAGCACCTCTTACACTCGATGGGATGGAGAAACTCCTGCTCTAAGCACTCTGGCACCAAAGGCAGTGCCTTCTTTGTTGTGAACATCCAACCTATAGTGCTTGGGAAAAGAATGTGACATTAACCATGTCCAGGAACTTTTAAGATGCTGCTTTATCTCTGGCTGGTTATTCCTGAAGGTCCTCGGAAGGCACCTGAATTTTGAGAATCTATGCTGACATGATTGCTTCCTTAATCCAATGTATAGTAGTAGGTTCATAGTTGCTTCACCTTTCTTTGCATATGCGAAGAGTATGAATAAGTAGTCTGACCTGCAAAGTCATTGGCCACCTCCAAAATAATGCAACAATACCCTATACACTTCCAAAAGATAGAGTAGGCAAAATTCATCTCCACAATCTTCCTTCTGAAATGATGGTAACGTTACCACTTAATCGAGATAGAAAGTTAACATCACTTTTGAAAGAATTACAGGAACTGTGTGAACAGACACCCTTTGGTAAATTCTGGCTGGTCTGAAAGGAGTTGGTAGTGGTGGCCCAGAACAGCAAACTGTAGAAACTTCTAATGTGGTTTCCCAGTTGGAATATGTAGATTCAGTGTAGAAAGGAACTCGCCTACGCCCCGTTGAAATCGCTGATCACATTATCTCCATTTGGAAATTTGGAACCCACAGGGCCAGATTTACTCCCTCCAAACGCAGGGTGGTTTGAATGACATTTGGGATGACAAAGTAGGTGGGGTAATGGCCTGGTTCCCCACTTCTGCTTAGGTAAAGGAAGGAACTTTCTTCTAACATTTGCCCTGGTGACTGCTTCAATGGGAGCAGCATTTGGTGCATCCAATGGAACCTTTATCTGTCCGACACAACAGCCGCTGCAGCTGCATAGATTTTTATCGAGCCACTATCACCACATGTTCCAATTTGCCTATCACTGTGCTGCTCCAACATGAAAAGGAGAGCAGAATGGCTTAGGGGGGACCCGCTCCCACTGCTCATCTTTACAGTAGCAAATGCCCCCCCCTTTTAAAATTAATGTCTGCTTTTTATATCCTTGTTTGTTTTTATTTCATTTGCTAGTCTTTTCTTCAGGATTTATATAAAAAAAGGGGGTGAGGGTGAGAAAATCCTCAAAAATAAACCTTCCAGAGGTCTGCTAGGAATGGGACAGGGACTCCTTCAGATATCCCCCAAGAATGTAGCCCCTGGCAGGACTCTGGATGCCCCTCCAACAAATTTTCAAACTAGATCCAAACTATCTGACCAGACTAGTTCTGTGCTCAATGAAATGCTGTCATTTGCTGGAGATAGAGAATACTGAAGCGCAAGTGACTGCACTCTGCATCTTTTATAAGGCAGAGCTCACATCTCTTAGTCTCTATCTCCATCAGCTGGCTGAGGGACAAAACCCATGCATTCTGTACTAGACTGGAAGTTTTTGCCCTTCCTTTTAATCTAACCTGTGCTAAGGATATTCCCAATTGCTATCTGTAAAAGCTTGATCACATGCAGGGAGATAATACTACATCTCTTTTGCTGTTAGCTAGTGTAGCCATGCTGCCCTTACTGAATGACCTGACACCTCCTCCACTTGCATCTCAGAATATAGCAAAGCTGCATTACCACTCTGCTGAATGAACTTGTCATGTCTTCCTGGGATCTTGACGTGTTTGTACTGCCATTCAGTGAGAGTAGGTTTTCTCAGTTACCCACCTGTGAATTTCTGCTGTTCTGAGCTTATATATTTTTGTTATTAATTTACTTCTGCTCACCTCTTTTGATAATCTGTTGAAGATATCCATCGCTCTCTGTTAAAAAAAACAAAAATCTCGGGTAGCATATATTGGCATGTGAATCCTGTAAAGTTTGCTAGATAGGTTCCAAGAGCTACTAATTCTAATTCTAATTGTGACTTTTCTCTCTAATTTTTTTACAGAAGTAGCTCTCTTCATTTCTCATTCTTGAATATCGAAAAGCACAGGGAGTGGTTGGAATATCTCCTAGAGTTTGCTCAGGATGTAGCTCCTATTGCCTACCAGTATGATAAGCATTTTCTGGAACGCGACTACACAGGCTACGTGTTGGCGTTAAACGGCCATAAAAAATACTTCTGTCTCTTCAAGGCTCAGCCTATGGTGGATGATGAAAAAACTCTAGCTAGTGAGGCGCTGAACTCTCCGCCCTCTGGAGAGAGACTGAGAAAAGTCTCCTTTAGCTCGGACTTTGGACACATCAAAAGGAAACTGAACAAGTTGTCTTTGTGGATGGAGCGTCTTTTAGAGGGCTCCTTACAGAGGTTCTATATCCCCTCTTGGCCAGCACTAGACTGAGAGATCGTACAGAAATGGCAGCTCTATAGCCCTTGCAAGAGCAGAACTGTGAACACTGCTTTCCAGCATTTCACTTCCAAAGGAAATGAGCCGTAGACTGTAGCTTAATGCTCCTGGGGCATATGACTAAGATATTTATATTTCTTTCATTAGGAAAGCATAAACTCTACCCTAGGAGCAAACACTGAGAGCTGGGACTCGCTCAGTGTGCAAAGGAAAAATGCATCGCTCTGGAAAGCTTCTCCGAACATTTCGACACCATCCTCCACGTGCTGCCCTCCGCAAACCCTCATCCATTTCACTGCTGCTGACCCCTCCACATAGCCCTCTTCTCGGGCAGTAAATGTCTTGTCTGCCAGCGGTCACCTTGGTACTTGGGATGAAAGTTCTCCTTGTATGTGCTCAGTTACTGCTATCTTCCCATGTGGTGTCGAGAAATGGTGGCGACATGCGTGTGTGTGGGTATATATTTCAGCTTGCCTCTCAGAAAGCTGAGCCGTGCATGTTTACATGAATTTAATTTGGGGTACACGGTTACGGTATGTTTTGTGTGGGGGGTATTCCATGCAATGCACTGACACTATTGTATTTTGCAGGAGAGAATATTTGTGTGTGAGTATATTTGTGTATATCTTTCTTTCTTTCTAGATATACACACACAAACACATACACATTTTGCATTCACTGTTCTGTGAGCTACAACCCATTCGCAGGGAAAGATCCTGATTTTATGATTTGGGGCTGGAGAGCACAGAACATGCAGTAAAAAATGTTGCAACGTCTCACTATATGTTAACAAATCCCTTCTGTCTGTGTGTCAGTTTTAGTGTGTATATTGTAGAAGCCATAGAAACTCTAGGGTGAAGCTGCTCTGAGTCAGTAGAAGAGTAAAGTGCAATGCTTCCTAGTGAGTCTGAACACTAGTAGAACACTCAGTAGTCCAGCCTTAGTACAAACCAGACATTTTCTTTGTATCAAGGAACTTTATGCTGTAATGATTCTGCTCTGTGAAGTCTGTTATCCACAAAAGTGCTCTGGGTTACGCCACGAACAGGCGTGGAGTTGGTGACATTTTCTAAGGTGCTTCGTTTCTGTTCTGGGTCTAGGTTTAATAATTCCTTTGGCAAAAGCAGCATCTTTTGTTTTTAAAAAGCGTGTCTATTAATTAACAACCTGACAGAGGCCTTTGCGTTAATATAATAAAAAGAGCTTGGTGTGAGGAGGTGTTTAGAAAATGCTTCCCATTAGGAACATAAATTGTTCAGGCTGAAAAATGATAAAAGAAAACAGTAGATAAGCTTGCTTTGTTGCAACACAGAGGTTGTTGCAACATGACCAGCCCAGAGAGTCTCGGGAGCTGTTCCAAAATCAAATACCAAAGTCAGAAGGTCTGGGATAATAATTTAAGCACTTCTGGTGATGGAGTCGGCGGCATAGAGCATATCCGATGGTCATCACTCAGTTTCAGCATGATGAAGTGTTAAAAGTTAACTAAAACCCCAAAGCAAAATATATACATTTCCATAGTCCACTAGTGCTGGTGGTTGTCGGTTTCCCCACTATACAATTTCAGATTTTCTTAAGGGTCTGGAGAAAGGACAGTATGATTTGTATATCACCTTGTAGTGGGGAAAATAGGTCATATTTGGGACTTACATCTCTGTCCCTACAAATTTGGAGCTAACCCCAAATTGATTTTTGTAGCATGTGATTTCAGTCGCACAGGTTTAGCAGGTAGGACTCTGTTTTTTCTATAAAACGGTTCATGCAATATTCTCTCCTAAAGGAGGAGCAAATAATGACGATAAAGCAGAGTGCCAGGGCTACAGGCTTGGTACGTAGAATTGTTATGAAAAGGCATAATACAATCAAAATCAAGAGTTTATATGTTTGTCTTTATGTGGTTATGAAGTGAAAACAATTTCCTTTTTTTTAATCATAGGATGCGACAATTGTTATACTTTGTGTGTAGTTTTGTTAGGTTTTTTTAAGATCATTTTCTAACTGTTCATTGGTCATTTTACGAGATCAGTACATCAGTAAAAGTAATCGAAGAAACTGCAGAGGGCAGTGCAGTTGGATAAAGCATGCCCCGAAACAGAGTGGATTGCTTTGTCTCGGAACAAAACGTGGGCATAATTCAAAGCCGAGCACCTTTCTAATAAAATGGAGGAAAATCTAGCCCAAAATCCCTGCCTGTCTTTTCTGCTGACTCTGGAATGGGCCGTAGCACATACCAGTTGCTGAGTCTGACTTTCCACTAGTATAGTGAGGGCTGGAAGTGTTTCCTCACTTTTGGAGCATTGCTGAGCTCCTGAGCTGTTCACTGGAGCATGTCCTTAGCTGCTGAATTCACCTTTTGTTTGTTTTTTTTTGGCTTTGTGAGCTACCTCAGACCAAGAGATGGCTCGGAAACAAGGCAAATATTTTGCACTTTTGATACTCTTAGGAGAATAATTTATTTGGCAAATTGTGCTTTTATCATTTTTGAACTGTTGTGAAAAAAGAAGCACTGATGTTCATTTCTTTTTAATTATTTTTATTTGTAAGACAATTACAAATTGCATTGAACTAAAATAAACTATTTTAAGACATTGATGTTGGTTGTTTACATATCAAAATGCAGTGCGAGCCCATTTGATAAGTGCGGTAGAGGTGGAGGTGTGTTCATAAGTGCATAGGTATTGGTTGGAGGTTTTGTGTCTCTGTGTGATGTCTGCTGGATAGAACGGAGCTATTCCTTCATTGTACTCATAATAACAAAAGCGCCTGGGTCTGTCCATAGAAGACAGCTATTATTTACTCATGTTCTTGACTTACACAGTGGTATGTTCAGAATTTTCTCCTAAATGTTTCCTCACTGTAGGTGCTTGTATATTACTACCAACTGGGAGGTGTAATCTGACTTCTCCTTGCTGTGGGCCTGCATTATTTCTGGTTGATATTGCATTACATTGGTGTCTTCTATCCCGCCAATACCTTTCAGTTCTAGGAGGTTTACAACAAGAGTTGGCCTGGCCATTTCCAGGGAGAATACACGGTTAATAGATGTAGTATGCGTCGGGATCTGTGGAGGGTTGATCAGGTTTAATTAGATCATTTGATAAATTTCTGCAGTACATGAAAAATTTGGTTGGAATACTGACTCTGAAAAGAAGAGAAAACTGTAGAAATTATGATCTTTTTTTAAAATCTTTATTAATTTTCAAATTTTTTTTTTTTAAATTCTTTATTTATATTTTGAACATATTATCAAGAATAAACTTCTTGTACAGAATATGATTAAGTCAACATAATAAAATAAATAAAAGAAGTAGCATTTATATAACAAAATTACTATTTACTCAATCAAATTTAAAGTCCCAAAATTGAAGATCCAAGATGTTCCTGAGTGAGAAAGCTATTTAAAAGAAAAATTCAAGTTACAAATTAGGCGGTCAGATGAGAACGGACCAAGAGTAAATTTATGCATTGAGATTTTCTTTATCCCCTTCAAGGCGCCTCCTGGAGAGAAATCCTGTCAACTGAGAGGGTTCAAAGAAAATATAATTGCAAGATTTATACTTTACAATACATTTGCAAGGATATCGTAAAAGAAATGATGCCCCCATTGCAGCGACCCCTAAATCTTTATTAATTTTCAAATATTAACCGTGCATTGCAAAAATTTTAAACCTAAACGAATCAGGAAAAGCACTTTAAATATACAAACAATGTTCTTGATCTAAAAGTTTTAATAACAGATGTTCTTCACAAATAAAAGCGACGCAGTCAAAATACACTTCCCCCTCCCCATTTGCGGTTTTGACAATCGCGATTTCACATATTCGTGATTTTTTGTGGAGGGGGAAAAAAGACCCCCCCCCCATAGTTTAGCTTTTCCCCCTGGCGTCCCGGCCTTACCTGGTGGTCTAGCGGGCTTTCGGGGCAGGAGTGATCTTCCTACGCTCCTGCCCTGTGAAGATCGCCAATAGGAAATGGCTGTGGGGAGTTCCCGTCGTAGTCTCGAGAGACTACGGGAACTCATGCATCTAAATTTTGTGGCGTATTTCGACTGGACCACAGAAGAAGGTCGTTCATAACCGAAACACCACTACTCTTTGCTGTGTGTTATATGGATTGACCTTATTTAGACTGCATCACTTTTATTTGTGAAGAACATCTATTAAAACTTTTAGATCAAGAACATCGTTTCCACAATTTCCTCTTGCTTTTGGCTTCCCCTTTTTTTCCGTGGAATTATTTGGTGATCTTGTTGCTTTTGGAATACTGACACTCGAAGGTTCAGGCTGAATGCTCTCTCCCCCACTTTTTAATCATCCTTCTTAGGGCTTCAGCACATGCACTAATTGTAGTGATGAATCTGTTAAAGGCCTCATACTTTGGCACATGGAAAGAAGATTCTAAAAAATCCCGAAGTCATCAAGAGACATTCTTAGATTTCAGATGATGTCCGGATGGGACTGATTTGATTAGAAGCATTTCACCCTGGGTAGAACACATAGCATCTCAAAGAGCATGTTGGCAGCGATCAGAGCTGTGTTACCTGAAACAAAGATGACAAACGGATTTTAAAAAATTAGTTGCAGTGTTCCATGCATACTATGTCCTCCATCCTGAGAACGGGTGCATGTTATTTGGCTAGCAGGAGCTTACCATTGGCAATGGTGAGCCATAATCATAGTAACATAGTAGATGACGGCAGATAAAGACCAGAATGGTCCATTTAGTCTGCCCAACCTGATTCAATCTAAAAATTTGTTGTTTTTTTTTTTTTTCCCATCTTCTTCTTAGCTACTACTGGGCAAGAATAAAGAACGCCTTGGGCCCTGAGAGCCGTCAGAGTGGAGGAGTAGCCTAATGGTTAATGCAGTGGGTTGATTACCCAGGGAACTGGGTTGACTCCCACTGTAGCTCCTTGTGATCCTGGGCAAGTCACTTAAACCCTCCTTTGCACCAGGTCAAAAACAGATTGTGAGTCCTCTAGGGACAGAGAAAGAACTTGCATATAATAAAATGTAAACTGCTTTGGTTGTACCACAAAAAGGTGTATATCAAATCCATGTCCTTTTACCTTTTACTTTTTTAAAAATCTAACCAATGTAGTTAGAAGGTGATGGATCACCGGAATTATATTATCTAAGGACTAGGGGGCATGCAATGAAGCTACTAAATAGTACATTCAAAACAAATTGGAGAAAATATTCACCAAAGGCCTCTTCTATCAAACTGAGAAGATTTTAGCGCAGAGAGCCGCGCTGAATGGCCCGTGCTGCTCCCAATGCTCGTAGGAACTCGATGAGCATCGGGAGCAGCTCGGGCCAATCAGCGCAGCTCACCACGCTACAAACTGCGATAGAAGAGGCCCTAAATGTGTAATTAAACTCTGGAATTCATTGACAGAGGCTGATAAAAGCAGTTAGCTTAGCAGGGTTTTAAAAAAAGTTTAGATTTATATATATATATATATATATATATATATAGTCCATAAGCCATTATTAAGATGGACTTGGGAAAATCCACTGCTTAATTCTAGGATAAGTAGCATAAAATATATTTTATTCTTTTGGGATTTTACCAGGTACTTGTGACCTGGATTGGACACTGTTGGGTCTGTCCCAGTATGGTGACACTTATATGCAACACACTTGTAGTATGTTCAGATATGCACTAGAGACATCTTCAGTTCAACAATTTACCTATTTTTTAATTGCAAAATCAGAATCGCACTTTATGATGAAAGTTATCATCTACTTTGCATGAAATTTTAGGACTTCCACATTCACAGGGAATGTTTTAGCCCAGCCAATATTTTATCAATTAATTTAAAATGAAGTGTTTTTTTTTAAGCCTGGGACCTTCCTCTCGTTAAAACTGGAGGATTTATAACACAGGGAAGGCAATTAAAAATGATTTGCCTGGATAAAACAGTAACAGACCTTTTTAGAATTGCTTATCCTATATGATCATGTTACAGCATAATCCCACTAAACATTAAAAGGTATTATTTTTTATGTGTAAAGGATTTTAATAAATTGTGTGACCCCCCCCCAGATAATAAGTGCACACATGAAAAGTACATGCTTGTTTTAAACTATTCATGTGCAATCATTTCTGGAGGCATAATTTGGGCAGAGCAGAGGCAGAACTATGATAAATGCACATATGTTTTAAAAGTGTGGGTTTAGATTTTACTCGCACTTTTTTCAGGGTGAGTTTTACACACACACACACACACCGATGCCTTCTTCAGAGCAGGTATAAATGTTTCTATTGCTACTGAATCTAGGAGTGTATTTAATAAATCAGCACATCTTTGTACTTTTTGCAAAGGCATTGTATTATAAAACGACCTCTGGTGTATAATGTTTACCTGCCTTAGGGGGATGTGGTCCTGGGGATTGTGTGGCAGCCAGGTTTGGAAACACTTTTGAATTTTTAAAAGTACGTGTGTTCTCTTGCTCGAGGGGGGGAGGGAAAGAAGCTGTGCATATTGAGTGGGTACTTTTTTCTGTATAAAATTTTCAAAGTGATGTGCACACTTTTTCTCTGAAATCTGGTGCAATGGCCATAGTTAAATATGACCTGTGGACTTTACAAGTATGTAGGTAGGTTGAAACTTGCCCTTCTAAGCCGTAAAGGCATATCCTTTGTTCTGGTTGTGTCCACTAATGCCTCAATATGATCAAAAAAGGAGCGTACAGCAGCAAGAGAAAATTCTGGTCTGCAAATGCCGAGCTTCTGTTAGAATTTCAGATTAATTTAAATACATACATTTCCTCCCATTCTGTGCAAACCTGTTACCGTTTTGACCAATTTGAGGCCATGTAATTAGTTAAAGGGGTTCTTGACGAGGTCTGAATGTCGGTTTGATTTTCAAGATATCCGCAATGAATGTTAAGCAAATGTTTGCAGACATATCAAGTTTATTAAGTATTTGATTAATCGCTTACTCAAATATCTAAGCGATGAACAAATCATTCAATTTACAGATAATACAGGGGTTATAAAAGACAGATAGACACTGAACAAAACATATTAAATTAGCGACTAACAGAATAAACAGAAAAGGAAAACAAAGGGAAAGGCAGGGCAATGAAATACAATAATAATGATAGAAAGAAGGACGATTATGGTAAAAAAAAACAATAGGAGGGAAATAAAAGAAGTAGCCTTATGAGAATAAGCAAAGATAGGCTGGGACTCCTAAATATCATAAGCGTCTTTGAAAAGAAAGCTCTTAAGTTGACTTTTAAATTTATCTAAGTTCTTTTCTTCTCTGGTTTAAGAATAGGGTTAGTTTGCATAGTTTAGATAAAACAGTAACAGACCTGAAAACCAGAGCTGGCTGACGCTTGAGGCCCTGGATGTATTTTTATTTTTTTTTTTGCGATTTACCACTTTTTCACGAAGAGGTTCACCCAAAGCAGTTTACAATGCCTTGAATAGTAATCTTAACTGTGGACTGGGACAGTGGAGGGTTAAGTGATTCGCCCAGTCACGGGGAGCAGGTTAGGACTGAACTCGTAAGCTGAGGGTGCTCAGGCAGCAGCTCTAACCACTAGGCCACGCCTCCTCTCCCCTGTAGTAACTACGGTTCTCCTGTCGGAGAGAGAATCAGGAAGAGTGAGTTCTTTTTCCTCTGCGATCTCAACTGTTGAGTGTCGGCAGCCTCTCTTGAAACTCACCAGAAGCGTCATATATCGGTGCCACTTCCACAAGGTCACACCCTACAATATTCAGTCCTTGGCAGCCACGAATAATCTCCAGGGCCTACAAAAATAAGACGAGAATCACTTCTTGTGTAACAACAACAACAAAAAAAATCTCCTAATTAAGGCCCCCCCCCTTTTACTAAGCCGCGGGGTAGAGGTTTCTACAGTGGCCCCAAGTCCTAAATACTCTGACGCTCACAGGAATTCTATGAGTGTCGGAGCATGTAGCACTCTGGGCCGCGGTAGAAATCTCTACCCCGCGGCTTAGTAAAAGGGGGAGGGAGGGGGGGATAAATCATGAGTGGGTTAGAACGCTTGTTAACCTTTCAGACAGTGAAACAAGAAGACACAGTATGAAACTTAACAGCAGCTTAAACACAAATCATAAAGGCCTAGATTCACTTAAGTCGGCGATCGTCGCGAAACCTGTTTTCACAGGTTTAGCGATGATTGCTGCTGACCGACCTGATTCACAAAACGGCCCACCGCGTGTTTTTTCCCCTCTATCGCCCATTTTCCGATCTGGCCATGCAAATTAGTAAAACCCCATGCAAAATAGCCAAGCGACTGATTCACTTACATTGATTGGCTATTAGCATTGGGTTTTACTGATCCTAAACCCAATTGCAGTAAACCTGTCGGTAACTGATCTGCCTGTTTTGTTTTCATTTTTTTTTCCAATGGCGCAGATATTTTGCATGTATTACACAAGCAAAATATCTGCCCTTAAAAACACAAAGCAAAACACCCCACCGCTGCCAATGGCCCTCCACTAATACCCCCCCAACAATCGTGCCACCCCCCCTCCCCCGGACAAACGCGGTAACCGTAAAACAAACAAAAAAATCACTCTAAGTGATACTTATAAATATGCTGTATGGATGATATAATGTGCAAAAAATTTTTATATGCTCAAAATCATGGAGGAGGTAACTGGAAGAAACCCCAACCCTACTGCCTCACTGCCCAATCATCGCATATGAAAAAATGAGAAACAGATTATATTGTAACTTTATGAATAAAATGCCGAAAAAGGCTTAAGGTCTTAAAGAGTGTGTACGTCATATCATTCAAAAGAACTCAGCCAACTTATCTTTTTAGCTTGCAGGTTCCGAAGTGCCACGTTTCGTTCCTGCCTCAGGGAACCAATGAAAATATGTAAAGAGTTTTCATATGGTGGGCGTCAAAGATTCAAAAATGATAACACATGTCTCGCGTAAAAAACGGAGAGCATTTCACACAGCTAAAAAGATAAGTTTGCTGAGTTCTTTTGAATGATATGACGTAAGTCAAAAATTATAAGGAGTGAGGAAAATGCTCTCAAAAATATACAGAAGTGAGAGGTCAAAGTCAATGATAAAAATATAACTAGGAACAAGACTTCTCAATATAGGAATCAAATATAAAGGCTTGAATATAAATGTAGAAAATATAATGCAATTTTTCACATTACACGTACACTCTTTAAGACCTTAAGTCTTTTTTGGCATCTTATTCATAAAGTTACAATATAATCTGTTTCTCATTTTCTCATATGTGATGATTGGGCGGTAAGGCGGTAGGGTTGGGGTTTCCCCCAGTTACCTCCTCCATGATTCTGAGCATATAAAACTTAATTGTACCTGACTGGGGGTAAGACCGGCAATCTCAGGTGTGCCAGTTCCAGGTGCATAGGCTGGGTCAAGTCCATCAATATCAAAGCTGATGTAAACTGGTTTCTCTCCCATCTGCTGTCTCACTTCACTCATCAGTGGAACTAGTGACTTAAACCAGCAGTCTTCAGCAGGAACCACACGAAATCCCTGTGGAAAGCAGGAAAAAAATAATATCATCTGCTGATTGTGACAGGAAATTTTGTGAAAGGAAAGCAGGCAAGCCTGGAACAAATGCAGAATTTTGAGGTAAGGAAGGGGATTCATGTACTTCTCTTGGAAATATCCTTTTAAGTTTATGACTCCACGGAAACTACTTGCCTTTGAAGAAGACGGAATTGCTTGCTCATTGCCATCTAGAAAATAATATTTTAATAATATTTTCTGAGCCTACCTACGCTGAAGTACACGCAAGTTGACTTTACATCTAATATTAGTAAGGTCAAAAGGGAAATTATAGTTTGCCTGAGCCAAAGGGAGGCTGGTGTGAAACCATAATGAGCTCAAAAATTCTTAGGCTGGGGAAAATCATTGGGGTGATATTTAGTGGGTCATAACTTTAAGAATAATTGTTTCAGATATATCATTCTTTACCTGGTCTCTATTGTATTTGTAGGGATCTGGCTGATATGATGAACCTCTAATCCCAATCTGCACAACCCGTTTACAGTCCAAGAGTCCCTCTTCCACGCAGCGGCGGAAAGGAGTTCCGTGATAGATCTTCTCTCCCAGGGCTGTGTCTCCTGTATCTGTGTGGGCATCGATGTGCACCAAGCCTACTGGGCCATGCCTAAAGCCAAGAGATAAACCACAGTGACCTTCTCTCATTTTCAAAGCAGATGGATGTCTCAAAATGTCCAAATTGTGATTTTCAAAAGGCAGAATTTGGATGTCCTACACTGTAGCGCAGTGGTCTCAAAGTCAACCCCTTTGCAGGGCCACATTTTGGATTTGTAGGAACTTGAGGGCCTCAGAAAAAAGTAGTTAATGTCTTATTAAAGAAACGACCATTTTGCATGAGGTAAAACTCTTTATAATTTATAAATCTTTCCTTTTGGCTAAGTCTTAATAATAATATTGTCATTTATAGCTAAAGAGACATTTGATCAAGAAACTGTTTTATTTTACTTTTGTGATTATGATAAACATACCCAGGCCACCTCCAACAATAAACCCCACCAGTCAGCGGCTGCATGGTAGAGGCCAGAGCAGCCTGATGAACTGGCTAGCAGGGGTTGAGCATCCCTATCAGCAAAAGTATGATTTAGGGGGAGGGGGTTTGGCAATGGTGGTGGTAGTAGCAGCAGTACGGGGAGAGGAACTGAGAAAAAAATGCTTTTCCACCCCCCCCCCCAAACAAATAAACAAAAAATGACCTTCTGGCTATGCTCCTGCAATGGCATTTGTCCGAGAAAACCTTGACGCGGCAACAATATTGTTCTTTTCAACCAGCTTGGGACTTCTGCATATATCAGTTGCATTCTGTCTCGCCAACGCTCAAATGCTATATATTGGACTTCCTTGCGATAATGATGCTAACAATTTTAGGATTTTATCATTGTTTTAAGGCAGGGGTGTCCAATGTCGATCCTCGAGGGCCGCAGTCCAGTCGGATTTTCAGGATTTCCCCAATGAATAAACATGAGGTCTATTTGCATCGCTTAGAATATGGAATAGGCGATTTATCAAATCTTATAATAAACTTGGAAACTGCTTTCATTGTATGCTAATAGATCTCATGCATATTCATTGGGGAAATCCTGAAAACCCGACTGGATTGCGGCCCTCGAGGACCGACATTGGACACCCCTGTTTTAAGGTGACCACAAGTTGGATTTGACATCTCCAGTGTCTTCTGCTGGAACAGAACATACGCAGGTAAGGCTAGACTCAAATAGGGCACTGGTCTTTGACCTAAGGGCTGCCACGTGAGCGGACTGCTGGGCACGATGGACTACTGGTCTGACCCAGCAGCAGCAAATCTTATGTTCTTATACCCATTTATATAAGAAATCTTAAGTTGCATGCAGATAGCTGATATAGGGTGGACCAAGACCAAAGGGGGGAGGGCAAAAATGTCATCTCTGCCCCCTCCCCAACTAATGTAAACCTAAATTTAATTTCTGCCACCCCCTCCCTAAGTAAATGACATACCTGTGCTGGCAGGGATCTCCAAACCCTTCCAGCCAAAGACCTCCTCCCGACAAAAGTGTTTACATGTTGGATGGCCACTGGCACTGTCCCAAAGCCGCCAGTCTCCATGCCCATATGCTCAGTTTTGCATAGGCATGAAAACTGAGCATGTGCATGAGGAGGGGGGGGGGGACCTATGGCTGGCAGCAACCGCAGCCACCCATGTTAGTTCTTTCAGCGGAGATGAGATCTTCGACTGGCGGGGCTTGGGAATCCCCATCAGCCACACTCAATAGAGCTTACAATCTAGTCAAGCCAGAAAACTGGACAAGAAGGCGCATCTATAAACTGTGCTCAGGTGGGGGAATTACAGAGGGAACGATAAGACAGATATTGGTAGAAGGTGGGTTGGGGTTCGGAATTGAAGCAGCTTCACAGAATTGGGCTTTGAGTCTGGATTTCAACACTGCCAGAGACGGAGCCTGATGCATTCAGTCAGGCAGTTTATTCCAGGGCATACTATGCAGAAAGGTAAAGGGACGGAGTTTGCAGGTGGCTGTAGAGAAGGAGGGTACAGATAAGGGAGTCTTATCTGATGAGCGGAATGGGGGGGGGGGGGGGATGAGAGAGGAACTTACTTTTCTGCCACGGCTTGTAGTATGGGATATGTGATTGTGTGATCACCACCTGCAAAATTAAAAGAAGAAAACAAATTCACAAAGAGCTCAAGTTCAGAAAACGTAGCGTTCCATGAGTTACTGCAATACAGATAGCAGAGGCCCAGCTCAAGGCAAGAAGAGGAAATACAAGCAAAAGTAAGACTGTCGCAAAAGTGTCCTTAAGTTAGATTTACATTACATTACATTAGTGATTTCTATTCCGCCAATGCCTTGCGGTTCAAGGCGGATTACATCAAAGTTATCAAGATTTACATTAAAAGTTTGCAGGAACAGCATAAGCGATATCATAATATTTACTTAAGAAGTACCAAAGAGTTGTCGAGATCTCAAGGTGATAAATATTTGGTAATAAGAATTACCAAAGAGAAGTTGAGATCTTAAGGTGATAAGTATTGGGTAAATTAGAAGCATTTTAGACTTTGTTGGGTAGTTAGAACCACATTAGAGAGTATTAAGGGTATAGAGAGGGTTGGGGGGGGGGGCTGGGTAGAGACTAGTCGTGCTAGATGGGTTTTATGTATTTTTTGAAGAGTAAGGTTTTAATATCTTTCTTGAAGTTTTTTAGAAAGAAAGAATGCTTTGTAGCTTATATAGAGAATGACATGGGGGACAAATTTTTCCCCGTCCCTGCGGGAACTCATTTTCCAGTCCCAGCCCGGTGAGTTCCATTCCTATCCTTGCCCCATTCCTACAAGCTCTGTCCTCATCCGCACAAGCCTCAAACACAAAAGTGGTGCCTTTAAGTGTGAGAGGGAATTCAAATTTAAGGCTGTCTTTCCTTGGAAAATGCATTACTTTTGACTTTTTATATTATGAGTCGGGTGACAAGCGCGTCAGCGCGATCTCGATAAGCACACAATCTTCAATTTTACTGTAGTATGAAGGCTAAGTAGTAGGGGCAGTTATACAGTATACGATGGTAACTGTTTCTTTTTTTACTGTATTTAGGGAGACCCTTGATACAGCGCCGCTAGGCGCGAAACATGTCGGGTTAGACTCTCAGACGTTGGCTGATAAGCTAAGTATTTACACTACTTTCATATTAGAGATAACATCTTTTATATAAAAAAAAAATGCACGAAGTACTATATAAGTTTAAAAATATGAGCAGCCAGTGATGAAGTGCCACTCATTCTCCCCGCAGTCACAAGATAGTACAGCAGAGGAGTGGTGGGGCTGAGGCATACTCGTGCATTATATGTAAAACCGTTTGTACTAGTCCAGCATTCTGCTACTTTACTGTTTACACCATTACTTTTGACTTGGACACATCAAGCCACTAATGTACTTGTTCGAGCTTACTAATGATCGCCTGGATTGTCTTGAAGACTATCTGAATCTATAGGATGTAATAGCTGAATGTCATCTGCATATGCAAATGCATTGAATCTGATCGATTGGCAAAGAGTCATCAGGGGAGCCAGAAAGATGTTAAACAGAAGTGGTGAGAGGATGGACCCTTGCGGAATTCCGTTAAAAAAGTTTGGCAGGAGGGATGTCCATTCCCTCCTGCTGGCAGGCTTGTTTCTTCAAAATGGCAGGCCTTCCCTTTCCCGGTGCATCCTGGGATGAACTGGGAGGGGCCTAAGGCCCTGATTGGCTCAAGCGCCTAAAGCTCCTCCTTGTAATTCATTAGCATAGGATTCTTGGTGGCTGCTACGAGGTGCATTTAATGTGCATTTTTTATCCATAGGTTTTTCTTGCAGTCCCTATGTCCTTTATAGACAAGTAGCTTCTATATTGATGTATATACTATCTGCCTCATTATGATAGTTTTCTGTTTTATTTACCCCTGATGCAGCCCTTAATGTGGGCGAAACACGGCCTGTGTCAGGTTTTATGTGATGAATTTGATGCGATGTCTTCACAATAAAATGGAACTTGGTTTCTACGCATCTTTTTGGCTGTGCCGCTTTTTGTGGCTTACCATTTTGGATTCTGCAGATCACCTGCCTTGTTTTCTAAGACCCTATTTACTTTCTGTGTGCCTCTTATATGTACATTTAGATTTGCTTCCAATTTTGTGCACTCACCAAAGAAAGTATGTATGACAACTTGTGCATTACCCAAGGATTTAACATAGATACTTTTTCTTAGAGTAACGGGGTCAGTATTGGAAAATGTATGTATTAAACATTTTTTATGGGGTGAATATGGGACAATCTGTGCATTCTCCAGGATTAATGGGACAATGCAGGCATAAGTCGCTCAAGAGTCTCTCTCACGACTCTTTTCCTTACCCAGTGTTAAGGGGGTACAATTGACTGCCACTATTTTCTGATAGGCCTCCCGGATTCTCTTGCAACTGTCTTTTAGATCGTAGAGATTCACATTCACATCGCCAATGTCGGCTACATTAATGGAGTGGAATGGAGCTGCTCCTGTGCTGGAATTATATCTCCTCACCATTACGGATTCAGCTCGAATATACCTCGGACCAAACCTGTAACAAAAAAGAGAGCCAGATTCAGGTATTCAGGACATTGCCAGTAGCAGAGGCAGCGTGGTATGCAACCCTATATATTCTCTATGGAAGTTTAGCGAAGGCAGAACTGTACAAACTTGAGAGAGAAAATATACACACTCATCGTCAAATTCAAGAGGGGAAAAATCTGTACCCTTTTCCTCTACTGCCAACTCCCCACGGGAACTCATTTTCCCATCCAGTCCCGGCAAGATCTTTTCCTGTCCCTGCCCCATTGCTGAAAGCTCCATCCTCATCTGCACAAGCCTCAAACCCTTTAAAATCCTAAGTAGCAACATTCTAGAGCTCAGATTGTGATGTCATAATGCCTAAGCTCCGTCCCTCAAACACTTTAAAATCCTAAGCAGCAACATTCTAGAGCTCAGATTGTGATGCCATAATGCCTCATTCCACCAATGCCTAAGCTCCGTCCCTCAAACACTTTAAAATCCTAAGTAGCAACATTCTAGAGCTGAGATTGTGATGTCATAATGCCTCATTCCACCAATGCCTAAGCTCCGTCCTCATCTGCACAAGCCTCAAACCCTTTAAAATCCTAAGTAGCAACATTCTAGAGCTCAGATTGTGATGTCATAATGCCTAAGCTCCGTCCCTCAAACACTTTAAAATCCTAAGCAGCAACATTCTAGAGCTCAGATTGTGATGCCATAATGCCTCATTCCACCAATGCCTAAGCTCCGTCCCTCAAACCCTTTAAAATCCTAAGTAGCAACATTCTAGAGCTCAGATTGTGATGTCATAATGCCTAAGCTCCGTCCCTCAAACACTTTAAAATCCTAAGCAGCAACATTCTAGAGCTCAGATTGTGATGCCATAATGCCTCATTCCACCAATGCCTAAGCTCCGTCCCTCAAACACTTTAAAATCCTAAGTAGCAACATTCTAGAGCTGAGATTGTGATGTCATAATGCCTCATTCCACCAATACCTAAGCTCCGTCCTCATCCGCACAAGCCTCAAACTCTTTAAAATCATAAGTGTTCGAGGATTGTGTGGTTAAGGCAGAGCTTACTGGAATGGGACAGGGACAAAACTTGTGGGGACGGGACGGAGAAAAATTTGTCCTCGTGTCATTCTCCACTCCATACTACGTTCCTTCTCTCATGCTGTACCACACACCTGAAATAAACTGCCTGTCATTACATCAAACTCTGGCCCTAGTACGTAGTATTCAATTCCAGGCTACAAGCCCACTTCTTTGAGGTTGCCAATCGATCAAAAAGGACATGACCAGGGAAATTCAGACGTCTGGTAACCCAAGGGAGGAGTCAGGAGCTGGAGAGAGAGAGAGGTCATGGCACAGGATTCCCCCCCCCCCCCCAATGAGTGTGTGGCGCAATGGTTAAAGCACCCTGAGGTTGTGGGTTCAAACCTACGCTGCTCCTTGTGACCCTGGGCAAGTCACTTAATCCCCCCATTGCCCCAGATACATTAGATAGATTGTGAGCCCACCAGGACAGAGGAAAATGCTTGAGTTCCTGGATAAATTCATGTAAACCATTCTGAGCTCTCCTTGGAGAACAGTAATAAATAATGTGAAAAGTTTCAGCCTCTGGTAACCAGAGCTGCTATTGTGACATCATAATCCCTCATTCCACCAATAAGAGCCAACCTCTTCAGCGATGTCACAATGGCTTGATTGTCCTATACTCAGCTCACTGTAACTACATTTTGATTTCTAGAGTTGCGCAGTGGTTAAAGCTACAGCCTCAGCACCCTGAGGTTATGGGTTCAAACCCACCCTGCTCCTTGTGACCCTGGGCAAGTCACTTAATCCCCCCATTGCCCCAGGTACATTAGAAAGATTGTGAGCCCACCAGGACAGACAGGGAAAAATGCTTGAATAAAATTCATGTAAACCGTTCTGAGCTCCCCTGGGAAAATGATATAGAAAATTGAATAAATAAATAGTGTGAGAAGTTTCAGCCTCTGATAACCAGAGCTGCTATTGTGACATCATAATCCCTCATTCCACCAATACCTAAGAGCCAGCCTCATCAGTGATGTCACAATGACTTGATTGTCCTATACTCAGCTCACTGTAACTACATTTTGATTTCTAGAGTGGTGCAGTGGTTAAAGCTACAGCTTCAGCACCCTGAGGTTGTGGGTTCAAACCCGCGCTGCTCCTTGTGACCCTGGGCAAGTCACTTAATCCCCCCATTGACTGAGGTACATTAGATTATGAGCCTACTAGGACAGTCAGGGAAAATGCTTGAGTACCTGAATGTAAACTGTTCTGACTTCCCCTGAGAGAACGGTATCGAAAATTTAAAAAACCAAACCAGATGACAGCAGGGGATTCCTGTGGCAATCCAGAAAAGAGCCAGTCTCTGTTAAGGTAATCCAGAAGCCTTGGGATCTGGGAAAATCCTGCTTTGCACCAGGACATCCCTGTTTACCGCTTCTGCACCGTGAAATGTATGAGTTGGCTCCTCACCTTGCTCCAGGGCGGTTGGAAGTCCCCGTGTCCAGGGGCACCCCGACAAAAGCCGCCTCCAGCCCCTCGGCTGAGTCCCGGATGGGCAGTTTCATCATTGAGCAGATCCCCACCATCCTGGCTGTGTTTTGAGCACTGGGTGGCATGTTGAAGGGTCCCTGAGAAGCCCCCCGCTGGGGCAAGGGCTGATTATTCCGCCAGGACTGCTGAAAAAGTGTCTTGGATCTGGGCAGGAGGTTTGCAGGTGGACGAGAAGCACCGTCTCGGCTTCTGCTGCTGCTGCTCAGCCAAGGCTGTCGCTTCAAACCCAGGCAAGGACTGGCTGTCAGAAACCTTCTGGGGCACAGAGCGACCAGAGACGCCATGCTGCCTGGCACTGGAAATAGCAGCACTCGGCTCTCTCCTGCAGGCTCAAAGTGCAGCTGCTGACTTGCAGAAGAGACACTCCTCCTCCTGCCCTCTGTCCCTTTGACTTGTGTGAGAGACACTCCTCCTCCTGCCCTCTGTCCCTTTGACTTGTGTGAGAGACACTCCTCCTCCTGCCCTCTGTCCCTTTGACTTGTATGAGAGACACTCCTCCTCCTGCCCTCTGTCCCTTTGATTTGTGTGAGAGACACTCCTCCTCCTGCCCTCTGTCCCTTTGACTTATATGAGAGACACTTCTCCTCTCACTCCTGTCCTCTGTCCCCAAATGAAAGTCTTGTCCCTTAAAAATATGGTTTTATATATTGCAGGTGTCAGAAAGTAACAGATAGAAGAAAATGCCATGAAGAATGACTCCCATCCAGGCTCTTATGCCAGAAAGGAGTTTTAATGGTTCGAAAGCTCATCATAAAATGCATTGAATTAGTCCAGTAAAAAAGGTATTACCTTAATCCCTTTGGTTTTTGTTTTATTTCTTTATATTACAATTGTTGAGAATGAAATTGTTCTGGACTTTTTATTCTTTGTTATTGAAAAGTGCTGATGTTCCAAGCAAATTATGCATTTGTCATCAGTTGGCCAAGTGTTGCATATTCAACCCTTACCCATGTTGAATGTGCTAAAGGACTCGATTTTTAACTGTGCCATAAGGGGTGCCATTAGGGAAGGTCGAAGGCAGAGCCAGCAGTTATGGCCTTTATTAGCAAAATTACCTCGCAAATAGGTAAGTTTTCCATCCAACACAGATGTATATCCAAAAGACCAGCATGATCAGACAGCAGTGAGGTGATTAAACCAGCAGATGGCGCCAAGCTATTCAAAGTTGTTAAATGGCACGCAGACTAAAAACTGACACGAGGACCTCAGGAAAGTGGGCAGGTCAAAGTAGGGTTACTTCCCCCAAATGAGGACATGGGGCCCCGCCCCATTGCTTCCCCCTACAAACCTTGTTTCTTCAGGCCGCATCTGGAGGGTATCTGTGCAGAAGCTCTTTTGGAGTTAGGATGTCAGGTGCCACTCCAAGTGTTACTTAAAATCAGTGGCGTAACGAAGGCGAGAGGCGTCTGGGGGGGTGGCGTCCCTCCCTGCCTTTGTCTTCGTCCCTGCTCCTTCCCCGATCTCACCTGCCGCATGCGCCCCCCGCTTCTTCCCTGATCCCGCCTGCCACGTGCACTCCTCACTCCTTTCCCGATCCTGCCTGCTGCATCTGCCCCCTACTCCTTCCCCAATCCCACATGTCACGTGCACCCTCTGCTCCTTCCCTAATCCCTCCTACCACATACGCCCCTGCTCCATCCCCAATCCCGCCTGTTGCATGTGCCCACCACTCCATCCTCAATCCCATATGCTACGTGTACCCTCTGCTCCTTCCCTGATTCCCTCTACCATGTACGCCCCTGCTCCTTCCCCGATCATGCCTGTTGCATGTGCCCGCCACTCCTTCCCCAATCCCGCATGCCAGTGCACCCCCGCTCCTTCCCTGACCCCCCTACCATGTATGCCCCTGCTCCTTCCCCGATCCTGCCTGTTGCATGTGCCCCCCACTCCTTCCCCAATCCTGCATGCCATGGGCACCCCCTACCACGTACGCCCCCGCTCCTTTCCCGATCCCGCCTGTTGCATGTGCTCCCTACTCCTTCCCCAATCCAGCATGCCATGTGCACCCCTGTTCCTTCCCTGATCCCCCCTACCACGTATGCCCCACTCCTTCCCCGATCCCACCTGTTGCATGTGCCCCCCACTCCTTTCCCGATCCTGCCTGTTGCATCTGCCCCCCACTCCTTCCCCAATCCTGCATGCCACGTGCACCCCCCCACTCCCTCCTCAATCCTGCATGCCACATGTGCCCCCCACTCCTTTCCCAATCCTGCCTGCTGCATCTGTCCCCCACTCCTTCACCAATCCCTCCTGCCGCATCTGCCCCTAGATCCTTCCCCAATCCTGCCTGCCGCGCATGCCCCCTTCCCTTCCTCTCCCCGTACCTCTAGTTGAAGTTGCTTGCGGCGATCAACGTGTTCCTCATGACCCCGTCGGAAGAGCCGACAGGATCACGAAGAACAACTTCAATTATAGGTACGGGGAAAGGAAGGAGGGCGTGCGCGTGGAGGGGAGGAATGGGGCAGAGAGGAGGCGGAGTGACATCATACCTGGGGTGAACCACCCCCCTTGCCCTTCCCTTACTATGCTATTGCTTAAAGTCATCCACTGTAAAACTACTACTTCTGCTATTTTTAATTTCTATAGCGCTACCAGACTTGCGCAGCGCTGTACACCGAAAGCACCGTGGGTTTTAGCGTCAGTTTTCATTAGCTGCAGTTCATGTGTTTGGAGGTAAAATACAGTCTTTCCTTATTGAAATTATATTCTGACTTTGCATACTGTGGGTTTGGTTCATAGACAAAGGTGTGCGCCGACAACTGAGCGCAAGACGGAAGCGCGCACTGAAGAAAAAGAGTGTTTTTAGGGGCTCTGACAGGGGTTTTTGTTGGGGAACCCCCCCACTTTACTTAATACAGATCGCGGCGGCGTTGGGGGGGGGGGTTTGGGGGGTTGTAACCCCCCTCATTAAACTGGAAACTTAACTGTTCCCAGTTTTTAGGGAAAAAGTGAAGTTTTCAGTAAAATGTGGGGGGTTACAACCCCCCAAATCCCCCACAACGCGGCGCGACCTGTATAAAGTAAAGTGGAGGGGTTCTTAACACTCTGATGGGCTACTACAAAGTTGATGCCATGGGCCAAAAGAAAAGCCCACAAGCAGAAGATGGGCAAACACTTGATGAGGGCGCTAAACCAGGATGGACAGCCAGAGGACGAAGTACACACAATGAGTTATAGGGAGGAGTGTGACTCAGAACTCCCTATTTAAGTTGAGGTAGGAGGTCAACAGCTTGACGTCAGTAATGCTGTTCTGATGGAGCAGGTCGGATGGGTCCTTCTTTGGAGGCTGTTTCTAGGTAATTTATGGTAATTTGTATTAAGTATTGATATATTTTATAAGCAGCATTAGTGTTAATGTTTTTGTAGTGAGATGTTATATTATATTATATGTTTTTTGATAGATAATCCCTTCCTGAGGAAGCCCAAGGCGAAACTCGGGAGGGAAGATATTTGTAATTTTTGGCTTCCAGAAGTTATTATTTATGAGCACATGTACAAGCACTTTTTGACACCAGCAGCTTATTAAATGACCATTGGAGAAGCAGTAACCACCACAAAGATAAGTTTATTTTATAGTAAATGGATGTTGGATTGTTACATGGTGGTACAAACATTCATAGTGCCATGATGGTCTGATGGCAACTGGTGTTGTGTGTCTTTACACTAGAACACTAAGGTTGTGGTTCTGAGCACTATTCAAATTATTAATTAATTCTTTTAAATTGTGATATGAATATTGTATATTTGAAAAAGGGAACCAGCTTTGGGCCCTCACTCTTCAAATGTGTTATTTTCTATTGAAATTTCACATCCTGTGTTTGAACTTCAGCTACAAAGCTTTGCTTGTAAGCCCAGTGACAAGGATATACCTCCAGGACCTGAATGTAATTTGCTTTGTACTCCACTCTTTACTTTCCGTGACACAGAGAGCAGAATGCAAGCAGCAGCATTAAATGACATGCAAATGATATAAAATGAATTATTTATGGCCTTTAGACCTAGCTGGGGAGTTTGGACTCATGCTATGAATTGATCAGATTAGCGAGGCGTACCTTTCACTGTATAATTTTGCCCGTCTTCAGTTCTTAGGGTTGCTCAGTTTTAATAAATTAGTTGCAAACACCCAGAATGCCTTACTTTGTCTGCAAAGGGGCATCAGATATTAATGAGAAGTGTTAGATAAGTCTGATAGATGTTGGCATTGTAATCTTGAAGCGGGGGCTTTGGATCACTTGTTGTACTATTGTCCTTATATATTAGAATTTTGGAAATCAATATGGAATCAAATTAACTCCCTGTTAGAAAATCATGTGGCATTATCTTATGACACAGTTTTATTTGGTGTAGAAATGAGAGCGAAGACACAAATATCATCTAATAATAACAAATTATTGTTAATTTTAACTGGGATTGCTATTCAACAGATTACTTATAATTGGAAAAATTGGAGTGGTCTTAATTATTGTTTCTGGTGGAATTCTGTTTGTCCGAAAAGGGAATTATAACAAATTTAAGGATGTGGGAGGCTATTGATGGATTTTTGTAAAGATTAAAAAATATTCTTCCCTGAATTAAAAGTTTAAGAAAATAGGGGAGGGAGGGAGGGGGTGGGTGGGTATTTTATTTGATTATAATAGAATGAATATATTTTTCATAATTATATAAGAAAGGGAGCTATTATTATATTTTATAAGGATTCTTTATAAGATGTCAAGTATATTTGAAAGTGAAATTGATATTTGTATTGATTGTACTTGATTTAAGATATGAAATTAATAAAGTATTAAAAAAAAAAAAAAAGAAGTGTTAGATATGGGTAAGATGACCCGATTTTATGATAACTTTATTTAAGAACCTACCAGGACAGATAGGAAGAAATACTTGAGTACCTGAATATAATCCACTTAGGCCCGGATTCTGTAACCAGTGACGCTGTGGGCAGTCACCTTGGACTTGGCCGCCGAAGGCGTGTCAATTGCGTGATGGCGCTGGGTACAGAATCGCATCTCAGGCAAAGGTAGGCGCCAGAAATGTGGGCCATGGTTTTCCAGGCCTACATCTCCGGCGTCTACCTTTGATGCGAATCGCACCTTTGTAGGCGTTTTAGGCCACCTAACGCCACTTCTGGCGTTAGCAACGCTCACGGTGGCGTTGGGCGGCTTAAAGTGCCTACGGAGGCGTGATTCCGGTGCCAGGTTTTTAGGCGCCAGTAGACACCTTGAAACTCAGTTAAAAACGTCATGTGAATGGCATTTTTTTTTTTTACTGAGTTTGGGTGCCTAAAAACTCGGCCCCAGTTATAGGGCTAGACTCACTAGGCAAACCGATCGTGTACCGATCATATGACCGTTAATTCAGAAAACCAGTCGTTTTCCAGCTGTGGGAAAAATGGCCTTAGCACGCAGGAAAACCCCACATAAAGGTTTGATTTGATTTAAATGATTTGATAAACCTACTTTTACACAAACTTATTGCATGAGTTGTGATGTGGGACCACATGGGTTTCATAGTGAAATAAGACAGATCATTTTACACAGCGAAAATACAGAAATTAGTAGGGAAACTGCACGTGAATCCAATTTACGTGGATTGGTTTGGAGAGAGAAAATGACTTGATTGAATGCGATGTATTCTCTGGACAGTCACGGAAATCTGTGTCCTTGAGCTGCCACGTGATTGAAGGATGTGACAGGTTCATGCCCTGCATACACAAGAGATGCTCTGCACCAGATTTCTGCCGGAAAAGTCTACCGTTAACCTTTGAGTCCACGGGCAGAGCAAAGACCGTGCTATACTATTGCACTAACTTCTGTGCGTGTCACTTAAAATCAGAACTGAAAAAAAAAAAAAAAACCTTAGGCCCTCTTTTATTAAGGTGCGTTAAGTGTTTTAGCTAACTGGCCTGAGAACCAGGCTCAATTCCCACTGTACCAATTTGTGATTCTGGGAGTCACTTAACCCTTCATTTGCCCAGCTACAAAATAAGTACCTGTATATAATATGGAAACCACTTTAACTATGACCACAAACAGGCACAAGGCAACTCCCATCTCCTTTCCCTGTTTATTAACTGTTCCATTGCAGAAGTAGTCGATTAGAAACCAGGTCTGCTGATGGGAAAAGGAGATCCAAATTTCCAAGGGCCAACAGGGCTTCATTTTCACAAGACTTGTTGAAGCTGAGAGTTGGGCCTTCACTAATGAAAAGTGATGTAGTTGATAGCTCTTTAATTTTTTTTAATTTTGATTTTTAAAATAATTTTTAATAGAAACATGATGGCAGATAAAGACCAAATGGCCCATCCATAGCAACCACTATCTCCATCTCTCCCTAAGAGATCCCACATGCCTATCCCAGGCTTTCTTGAAATCAGACACAGTCTCTGACTCCACCACATCTACCGAGAGACTGTTCCATGCATTTACCATCATTTCTGTAAAAAAGTATTTCCTTAGATGACTCCTGAGCCTGTCACCTTTTAACTTCAACCTATGCCCTCTCATTCCGGAGTTTCCTTTCAAATGAAAGCGATTTGCCTCGTGTGTCTTTATGCCACGTCTCTATCTTATCTTCCCTCGCCTTCCTTTCCTCCAAAGTACCATTTGACTGTGATACACAGCTGGGGATCTATATCTAATAACTCAGATCTTCAGGCAGCCAGTTTGAGCATATTACTCAAAATTTCCAGCTGAAATCTTCATTGATCTGCCATTGATTTTATATCTGTTTACTCAATGCTTATTTGATGCAGTTTTAACTACTTGATTCAGTGAAGAATTATACTGTGACTTACATTTCCTCCAAAGTATATTGAGACCTTTAAGTCTGCACCCATACGCCTTATGACGAAGACCCCTCTGTTTTTCCCTGCTTCTTATGGTGTTTATTTATTCATTCAATTTTTCTATACTGTTCTCCCAGGAGCTCAGAATGGTTTACTTGAATTTATTCAGGAACTCGAGTATTTTTCCCTGTCTGTCCCACAGGCTCACAATCTATCTCCTATTCCTCCTTTATTATAAATTTATTATAAACTATTTGCACGTTGCCTTTCTATCCCCAGAGGAAAGGTGATTCATTAAATCTCCAATAAATAAAAACATGAAATAGAGGGATTGAGGTGTCTCCTCCCCCTGCAAAAGTCCTTTATTCTGGATTGCAACCGTTGCTCTAGGCAGGTTGTTCCATACAGCTTTGAAATCGAAGTGAAGTCATTCCACTGACGTCTTGGCTGACTTCCTCCAGCGGCTGCCTCCACTATAGTTGGCAGAATGCCTTATGTACAACGATGCCTGCTGTAGGTCCTCCTACCGCTTGCCTATCTCAGATTTTCCACATAGTGCACAGTGGCATCCCAGGTGGGGAGAGAGATTTCATTAAGGCTTGTGTGTTTGTAGATCTTTGTCACCAAGCGAGAGGATCTCTTCTCTCCCTGATGCTGAAACTGATGGTGCAGGTTGTCAGGGGACAATATAAGATCCATGTTACACAGGCAGAAACTAGCAGTGGAAAGCGGAGAAGAAACCATCATACCAAAGATCACTTGTGGAAGAGCTGCTGCTGGCTTTCTTCAGGTACCTAGTGTTCGGACTAATATTTTTAATTAGATCTGGTGCTAGCATTATTCAGGCTCAAGATATGGACACCGTCGGAAACCTGTTCTCTCATGTGGGTGTGTCAACATGCTTTTCATGTTTGTCTTGCTCTTTATTTCTAAATTTAATAAGACATTCAAAATGTACAAGTCAAAAAAGTTTTGTTGGTCATTCCAGGGATGGTAACCTTTCTATTCATAATGTCAGTGAAGAGATCAGAGCTCTCCAGAGCATTGAATTAGTCATTAGAAAGTTCTCTGTTTGTACAAAGCCCCAGACTGACTAGCCAAAAGGTTGGCCATGTACTCTCTGATCTCAGTTTTTGAACTGGTACATCTTTAAGTAGAAAATGAACATTTCTGTGCAGTCCACCCGGTGGATCATTGCCTAGGAAGGCCAAAACCCAAAGAAAGCGGAGGTGGTCCCTCTCTGCAAAAATTTCTTCAGTGGTTTCACCTGTGGAGAGTCTCTGCTAGTTTCTGCTTTCAGTCTTTTTAGCTCCTTTGCCCGTCTGAGCTCATCTGGGTTTCTATCAATAACTTTTTTTTTTTTAATCAGATGTTCTAGAAGCTTCAAAGTTATTTCAGCAAAGAGAAAAAATAGCTGTCATGTAAAACACAATTTCCAGCTGTCAAGCTGAAGGCAGGTAACTTGTTTTTAGCGTTGCTTGTTGAATGCTGTTGTGTATTTTTAACTGAGCATGTTAAAAGCTTCTATTCTCTTAGGAAATGAGAGCTTACTTGAACAGAATCTAAATCAGTGAATTTACAGGCACCGTAGATGAACTATGCATTTGTGCTTTGGGGTTTTAAAGCACAGATAAATGTTTTTTCATTGCATTAGCCATCACTACTCCAAGTGGTATTTGTAGAAATAACCCTTAGAGCATCTAAAACTTACTCTCGGTGATTTAAAATGCATGCATGTTTTAGCTACATTAAAAGGGGGTGATGACAGGGGTGTCTGTATATTGTCAGAGTAAACACATGCCCTGTTTTTAATCTGTTCATGGGTTTTTCCCCTTCTCCTTCAACTGTATGAAGGAGGGGTGGGAGGCTTAATATCCATGTGCCTTCATAAGAACATATTTCATACTAAGATTTTTTTTAATTATTAATTCTGAGGGCAACATTCAGTGGCCAGCAAATTTAAAGATTTTTTTTTTTAAAAAGAGGTGGATATCTCCGAATCATCGAATAGCATGTCCCAGAAATATCAATATATCCCTTCTCATATGTCTTTAAGACTACTATGGGGCTCATTAAAAAAAAAAAAAGTCTAAAAAGTGGCATTAAGAGGCAGATGGATGTTTTTCTCACCAAACCCTTTCAGTTCGCTATTTTCAAAACCTTTTTTTTTTTTTTTTTTTAATATATTTTAATTGAGAATGGCAAATGATCCAGACAAGGAGTCACAAACAGCAAAGTAACCATATAGAAAGAACAAGGACATCAACGAAGGATCTAACAAAGGCAATCTGTATATCTATGCTGTTCATCTGGAATATATCTAAATCTCAAGGGGGCATGGGCGGGACTAGGGCAAATATGTTACTGGCCGTATTGAGGAAGAAGAAGACATCTTTTTCCTTACAGGACCTAGGGCAACAAGAGGGCATCCGTTAAAAATCAAGGGTGGGAGATTCCATGGAGACATTAGGAAGTATTTCTTCACTGAAAGGGTGGTTGATCGTTGGAATGATCCTCCACGTCAGGTAATTGAGGCCAGCAACGTGCTCGATTTAAAAAATAAAAATGGGATATATGTGGGTTCACTTCGAGGAAGTGCTTAGAGGGGAGGGTTCTTCGAGTGGGCAGACTTGTTGGGCCGATGGCCCTTTTCTGCCGTCATATTCTATGATTCTATGTAACACACTTTAAACCCGCAGGATAAAACCTCGGGCTAGCAATGCGCTTTTTACAGAATATATAAAAAAGGAATTCTTATGCATATAAAGATATTTTACAGTTTTATTTTTAATTTTGATGGTCGTTTTATATGGGGTTGTAACCGCGATACTGATATTTCAGGGCGCAAGAGGGCAGGAGAGTTGGCAAGGATAGTAAGCGACTGGTCCTCTGCAGTCGCTTCTTTTCGGATCGGCATACCCAATCGGTGTTTCTTCTTCTGCTTAGTGAATCGATGGCTTCCTACTTTTGCATGCCATTTCCCCTCATTTGCATGGATGGATCGGATCAGAGATTGATTGGGAAGCTGTTTAGTGAATCGGGTCGGAGAACGATCGTCGGGACAGGATCGGTAAGTTTAGTGAATCTAGCCCTTTGAATACTGGCTGAAATGGTTGTACTTCTCCCCTTCACATCTATCTCACCACACTCCACCTCTGTGCAGGTCTACAGTGAAAGTGAAAATCATTACATTCTCAAGTGCATATTTACACCAGGTGGTATTTTATAAGAGGTGGCCCTTGTAGGCACTTATTTTCATGCACAAAATTATCCCCAGGCGCTCTGTCACTGCTGAGGGACAGGAAGAAGTCTTCCAGTTCCACAGCACAGCAAGCGTTTGTCAACTTGAATGGTAAAGAGCCCGTGACGTACTGAGAATATTTGAATAGGGTAGACCTTGTGTGACCTACATAAGACCAGCTGATAATATGGATTCTGCTGCACCATCGTGGACTGAACAGACAAAACAACTGCCTGGCGATTAGCAGTGTGCATAAAACAAACTCAGCTAAAAATGGACTGGAGAAATCGCTGTATAATTGCTTTCTCAGGAATTCAGCAAGAGCAGCTTAAGCACTAAGGTGAATGGAAACTCCTGCTGAGCCCCTGAAATTCTTGTGATTTGCCTTTAAGGAAAAGGTGCTTCCTTGTTAAAGAAATAATTATTCTAGTGGAAATGTTTGCCGGCTGTTGTCTTGCATGCTCCTCTTCCCAAAGAAGTGAGCTTGGCTTCCTTCAGCCTTCTAAGCCATGTGCTCTGATTGGTTCTCTTATTCCTTCTTGAGCTTGGTAGACCTCATGAGTGAGTTTCCAAGTACAGCATCATCTCTGTTGGTCTTCAGTTTTCAATCTCTCTCTTCTGTTTCTGAAACTGCTCCACCAGATCCAACCAGTAGCTGATCTCAGACTGGGACTGGGACTGAAGGTTCCCGACCATGGTCCTGAACTTCTCCAGCCTTCTATCATAGATGCTGAATGATTAGTTATTGTAAGCCACTTAGTTGTAAAAACGATTTGCGGGATATCAACAATTAATAAACTTAAAAGTTGAAATTGTTAACAGGGAGATTCTATGTATGGTATCTACCATCAGTAGGGTTACCAGAAGTCCAGATTTGCTCGGACGTATCCGCGTTAGGAGAGCAACTGCGCATGTGTGGATACAACACAGTGACATCATGCACGCATGCATGTGACATCATCATATTGCATCCGAGCGTGTGCAGATGCTCTCCCGATACGGTCCTGAGGACGAGAACAAGTGGGGTTTCGGGGGGTGCAAGGCTGAGGGCAGAATGGGGCATGACTTGGGTGGAACTGGGAGCAGAGCTATGGGTCTGGATTTTACTTGAGTAAAATCTGGTAACCCTACCCATTAGGCACTACTTCTATGTTGAATTTTTGGCATGGAAAAGCAATCTAAAGATGCCAAGGCCCAGAAACAGGGCAGGTAGCAGATCCACTTGAAAACACTCAAGTGCTATTCTATAAGTGGGTGCATAAGTGTTTCCACAATGATCTGAAGAGAGGCATAACTCGGGGAGGGACACTGGTGGGTCAAGCGTTCCCTTAAAATGTGCAAACTATTATAGTGTGCACAGAACCCAAGAAAGTATGGATCTGACCTCAACTTGCACTTTAGTGTAAATCCTTGTGCCCAAATTAAAGCACAGATCCCAGCACTATGAGCTGGATTGTATAAATGGCATAAAAAATGTCTGTCAAACAAAAAAAGGTCACGGTGGAGTCTTTTCAACCAGTGATAAAGTCTTTATTAAACAATTAAAAGTCCACACAAGGATCCCTGTTTTGGCGTATGGAAACGTCTTCCTCAGGGGACAGTATTAAAAAACATATAGCACAAATTAAAACATTAAGAAACATGCGTATTAAAAACATGGAACCATCTAAATGAAAGGCAAACCTATGCAGACTGTGTAAAAAAACATAAAATGCAGAATAAAATAGAAAATAACATAATAACGTCAAAGGAGCATGTAGTTCATATAAAAAACATCAGACACATGAAGCGTAAGATATATTCATACATAAAACAACATTTTAAAAAATCCAAGTATAAAAACCCAGCAAGAGAAGGAAAAGGCATAAGGCATGGTATATATAGACAACAATCAAAAATACATAATGTATTTTTCGCTCCATAAAATGCACTTTTCCCACCCCCAAAAAGGGTATAGAAAAGTAAGGGTGTCTTATGGAGCAAAAACACTTCCACACCCCCATGGTAATTTTTAAAGTTGTGGTGCTCTCCTCCTGTCTTTGGAAGCAGAGCGGCGCAACGCAGGAGCTCCACTCAGTAATTAGCTGATGTCACTTCTCGATGAGAAGGCAGTAAGCGCAAAGGAATTTCCTTGCCGTTCCTGAGGATCTTCCCCATAAAGAGGAATTTCACCGATCTAATATTGCGTCTACCACCCCTTGCTGCTTCTGAGGACTTTCCCCGTAAAAAGGAATTTCCTCACTCTGCTCTCGCATCTACCACCCCAAGCTGCTTCAGAGGAACTTCCCCATAAAGAGAAATTTCCTTGCTCTAATATTGCGTCTACAACCCATAGCTACTTCTGAGGACTTTCCCCTAAAGAAGAAATTCCTCATAATACCCTATCGTCCACCACCCCTAAACGCTTCAAAGGACTTTCCCCATAAAGAGGAATTTCCTCACTCTGCTCTCGCATCTACCACCCCAAGCTGCTTCAGAGGAACTTCCCCATAAAGAGAAATTTCCTTGCTCTAATATTGCGTCTACAACCCATAGCTACTTCTGAGGACTTTCCCCTAAAGAAGAAATTCCTCATAATACCCTATCGTCCACCACCCCTAAACGCTTCAGAGGACTTTCCCCATAAAGAGGAATTTCCTCACTCTGCTCTCGCATCTACCACCCCAAGCTGCTTCAGAGGAACTTCCCCATAAAGAGGAATTTCCTCACTCTGCTCTCGCATCTACCACCCCAAGCTGCTTCAGAGGAACTTCCCCATAAAGAGGAATTTCCTCGCTCTAATATTGCGTCTACCACCCATAGCTACTTGCTGTTTCAACTCCTCCGAGTGCTCTGGTAGCTGAATTGGCTTCACCCCGAAGAGGGAACACCCCGTAACGTTCTCTCCTCCATCTGCTGCTCTAACGGCCCAGGACGACTCGGAGGACTCCACTTCTCCGGAGATATCTTTGTTGCCTCGAGGGAGAGTTCTAACCCTTCAGCGGGCGTGTCTCTCCTAGCCGAGGAAACCTCCGGCTGACTCGTTCGTGTCCCACGCTGGAGGAAGACGTCCATCGGGCCCGCAGCTGCTGCCAAAGGTTCATCGAGCAAAACACGAAGTTTAGATTTACGCTTCACCATCTCGAAGATAAAAGCAGCCCCGGAGCTTCTGTGGTGTCTTCTTTTGGCTCTTAAAAGAGCCTTTGCTTAGAAGCAGCTCTTTTGGCTCTTAAAAGAGCCTTTGCTTAGATTCTAGCTCTTTTAGCTCTTAAAAACAAAGATATCTCCGGAGGAGCGGAGTCCTCCGAGTCGTCCTGGGGCGTTAGAGCAGTAGATGGAGGAGAGAACTTCACGGGGTGTTCCCTCTTCTGACCAGCTGAGTTCGGGAGTCGACTCAGCAGGAGGAGTTGTGAAGCCAATTCAGCTACCAGAGCACTCGGAGGAGTTGAAACAGAAATTGCCTCAAGATTTCCTCTCATTGAACTCATCTCCAGCTGAAGTTCCAGGTACTTTAATTATATCAGAGGGTGTGGGTTCTGAACTGATACCTATGCAGAGGCCCAAGGTTTTCAATATGGAGACACTTTGGGAAGCAATATCTAGTTTGCAAATCTCCTTGGGGACTCAAATGCAGCAACTCCGATTCCGGCGATGGGTGGTGGAGGCGACAGCAGTGGGAGGAAATTCCTCTTCACGGGGAAGATCCTCCGAAGTGGCCGATGGGTGGTGGAGGCGACAGCAGTGGGAGGAAATTCATTCAGGAAGTGGAAAAAGGACAAAACTGAGGGGAACTGGAAAGAGCACAGGAAAAATCAAAAAGAATGTCACCGTGTGGTTCGAAAAGCTAAAAGAGAGTACGAAGAGAGGCTAGCCAGGGAAGCACAAAACTTCAAACCTTTCTTTAAATATGTTAAAGGGAAGGAGCCGGCTAGGGAGGAGGTAGGACCACTGGATGACGGAGACAGAAAGGGAGTGGTGAAAGAGGAGAAAGAAGTGGCAGAAAGGCTTAACATGTTCTTTTCGTCTGTATTTACAAATGAGGACACATCAAACATACCGGAACCTGAGCAATTCTTTCATGGAAGTCAAGCAGAAAAATTAACATCCATCGGCCGCTTCAGAGGATATTTCCAATGAAGAGGAATTTCCTCCCACTGCTGTCGTCTCCACCACCCATCTGCCAATTCGGAGGACCATCCCCATAAAGAGGAATTTCCTTCCACTGCTCTAGCCTGCATCGCCAATTGGCCGATTCGGAGGTTCATCCTAGTAAAGAGGAATTTGCTCCTTCTGCTCTAGCCTCCACCAGGCATCGGCCGCTTCAGAGGACCTTCACCGTGAAGAGGAATTTCATCCCACTACTGTCGCCTCCAAAACCCATTGGCTGAATCGGAAGTGCTTCCCCATGAAGAGGAATATCCTCCCACTGCTCTAGCATCCAACACCAATCGGCAGCTTGGGATGACCTTCCCCATGAAGAGGAATTTCCTCCCACTGCTCTAGCCTCCACCACTCATCGGCCGAATCGGAGGACCTTCCCGGTGAAGAGGAATTTCCTTCCACTACTGTCACCTTCACCACCCATCGGCCAAATCGTAGGATCTTTCCCGTGAAAAGGAATTTCCTCCCAGTGCTGTCGCCTCCACCACCCATCGGTCGCTTCAGAGGATCTTCCCCATGAAGAGGAATTTCCTCCCATTACTGTCGCCTTCATCACCCATCGGCCGAATCGGAGGACCTTCCCCATGAAGAGGAATTTCCTCCCACTGCTGTCGCCTCCACCACCAATCGGCCGAATCAGAGGACTTTCAAGTTCAAGTTTAAGTTTCAAGTTTCAAGTTTATTTAAGCTTTTGATGAATCGCCTATTACAATTTCTAGGCGATGTACATAATATGGTAAAAAAGAATTAAGAAACTTAACATAATAATAATGATAACAATAATTAACAATTAGAACATACATGAAAGCTAGGGATAGTGTTAAAGTTACAAATTTGGGTATAATAAGAAAAAAGGAAAAAACAAAAGGGTAAGGTAAATTAAAAAAAAAAAAAAATATGCCAGGGCACAATCTATAAGCATTAATACAAACTAAAGAGGAAATTCCTCACTCTGGTCTTACATCTACCACCCCTAGCTGCTTCAGAGGACTTTCCCCGTAAAGAGGAATTTCCTCGCTCTGCTCTCGCATCTACCACCCCAAGCTGCATTAGAGGAACTTCCCAATAAAGAGGAATTTCCATGCACTGCTCTAGAGTCTTCCACCCCTAGCAGCTTCAGAGGACTTTCCCCGTAAAGAGGAATTCCTTGCACTGCTCGCACATCTACCACCCCAAACTGCATTAGAGGAACTTCCCCATAAAGAGGAATTTCCTTGCACTGCTCTAGCTTCTACCACCCTTAGCAGCTTCAGAGGACTCTCCCCTAAAGAGGAAATTCCTCACTCTGGTCTTACATCTACCACCCCAAGCCGCAGCAGAGGAATTTCCCCGTAAAGAGGAATTTCCTCTCTCTGCTCTCGCATCTACCACCCCAAGCTGCTTCAGAGGAACTTCCCCATAAGGAGAAATTTCCTTGCTCTAATATTGCGTCTACAACCCATAGAGAAATTCCTCATAATACCCTATCGTCCACCACCCCTAACCGCTTCAGAGGAATTTCCCCATAAAAAGGAATTTCCTCGCTTTGGTATCATGTCTACCACCACTAGCCCCTTTAGAGGACTTTCCCCGTAAAGAGGAATATCCTCTCTCTGCTCTCCCATCTACCACCCCAAGCTGCTTCAGAGGAACTTCCCCATAAAGAGGAATTTCCTCGATCTGATATTACGTCTACCACCCCTAGCTGCTTCTGAGGACTGCTCTCGCATCTACCACCCCAACTGCTTCAGAGGAACTTCCCCATAAAGAGGAATTTCCTCAATCTAATATTGCGTCTACCACCCCTAGCTGCTTCTGAGAACTTTCCCCGTAAAGAGGAATTTCTTGCACTGCTCGCACATCTACCACCCCAAAGAGCATTAGAGGAATTTCCCCATAAAGAGGAATTTCTTTGCACTGCTCTATCATCTACCACCCCTAGCAGCTTCAGAGGACTCTCCCCTAAAGAGGAAATTCCTCACTCTGGTCTTACATCTACCACCCCAAG
This sequence comes from Geotrypetes seraphini, assembly GCF_902459505.1. Classification (NCBI taxonomy): domain Eukaryota; kingdom Metazoa; phylum Chordata; class Amphibia; order Gymnophiona; family Dermophiidae; genus Geotrypetes; species Geotrypetes seraphini. The sequence goes on along the minus strand of NC_047098.1, from coordinate 7,923,519 downwards.
CTGCTTCAGAGGAAGTTCCACATAAAGAGAAATTTCTTCGCTCTAATATTGTGTCTACCACCCATAGCTACTTCAGAGGAATTTCCCCATAAAGAGGAATTTCCTCGATCTAATGTTGCATCTATCACCCATAGCTGCTTCTGAGGACTTTCCTCATAAAGAGGAATTTCCTCGCTTTGGTGTCATGTCTACCACCACTAGCCCCTTTAGAGGACTTTCCCCGTAAAGAGGAATATCCTCTCTCTGCTCTCCCATCTACCACCCCAAGCTGCTTCAGAGGAACTTCCCCATAAAGAGGAATTTCCTCGCTCTAATATTGCGTCTACCACCCCTAGCTGCTTCTGAGGACTTTCCCCGTAAAGAGGAATTCATTGCACTGCTCGCACATCTACCACCCCAAACTGCATTAGAGAACTTCCCCATAAAGAGGAATTTCCTTGCACTGCTCTAGCGTCTTCCACTCCTAGCAGCTTCAGAGGAATTTCCCCATAAAGAGGAATTTCTTCGCTTTGGTGTCATGTCTACCACCACTAGCCCCTTTAGAGGACTTTCCCCGTAAAGAGGAATTTCCTCGCACTGCTCTCGTATCTACCACCTCTAGCTGTTTCAGAGAACCTTCCCTGTAAAGAGGAATTTCCTCACACTGCTCTCAAAGGAGCATATAGTGCATATAATAATCCAGCAAAGAGAAGGAAAAGGCATAAGGCATTTACATATATATACAAGCATCAAAATACATAACCTCAAAGGATGTAGTGCATATAAAAATCCAGCAAGAGAAGGAAAAGACATAAGGCATTTGAATAAAGAATAATAAAACATAAAACAATAAGCGAAAATATTTTAAAATTATGCAATTAGAGGAACTTCCCCATAAAGAGAAATTTCCTCGCTCTAATATTGCGTCTACCACCCATAGCTGCTTCAGAGGAATTTCCCCATAAAGAGGAATTTCCTCGCTTTGGTGTCATGTCTACCACCCCTAGCCCCTTTAGAGGACTTTCCCCATAAAGAGGAATATCCTCTCTCTGCTCTCGCATCTACCACCCCAAGCTGCTTCAGAGGAACTTCCCCATAAAGAGAAATTTCCTTGCTCTAATATTGCGTCTACCACCCATAGCTACTTCTGAGGACTTTCCCCTAAAGAAGAAATTCCTCATAATACCCTATCGTCCACCACCCTTAACCGCTTCAAAGGAATTTCCCATTAAAGAGGAATTTCCTCGCTTTGGTGTCATGTCTACCACCACTAGACCCTTTAGAGGACTTTCCCCGTAAAGAGGAATATCCTCTCTCTGCTCTCCCATCTACCACCCCAAGCTGCTTCAGAGGAACTTTCCCATAAAGAGGAATTTCCTCGATCTGATATTGTGTCTACCACCCCTAGCTGCTTCTGAGGACTTTCCCCGTAAAGAGGAATTCCTTTCACTGCTCGCACATCTACCACCCCAAACTGCATTAGAGGAACTTCCCCATAAAGAGGAATTTCCTTGCACTGCTCTAGCATCTACCACCCTTGCAGCTTCAGAGGACTTTCCCCATAAATAGGAATTTCCTCACTCTGCTCTCGCATCTACCACCCCAAGCTGCTTCAGAGGAACTTCCCCATAAAGAGGAATTTCCTCGCTCTAATATTGCGTCTACCACCCATAGCTACTTGCTGTTTCAACTCCTCCGAGTGCTCTGGTAGCTGAATTGGCTTCACAACTCCTCCTGCTGAGTCGACTCCCAAACTCAGCTGGTCAGAAGAGGGAACACCCCGTGACGTTCTCTCCTCCATCTGCTGCTCTAACGGCCCAGGACGACTCGGAGGACTCCGCTTCTCCGGAGATATCTTTGTTGCCTCGAGGGAGAGTTCTAACCCTTCAACGGGCGTGTCTCTCCTAGCCGAGGAAACCTCCGTCTGACTCGTTCATGTCCCACGCTGGAGGAAGACGTCCATCGAGCCCGATTTACGCTTCACCATCTCGAAGATAAAAGCAGCCCCGGAGCTTCCGTGGTGTCTTCTTTTGGCTCTTAAAAGAGCCTTTGCTTCTTTTGGCTCTTAAAAGAGCCTTTGCTTAGATTCTAGCTCTTTTAGCTCTTAAAAACAAAGGTTTCCTCGGCTAGGAGAGACACGCCCGCTGAAGGGTTAGAACTCTCCCTCGAGGCAACAAAGATATCTCCGGAGAAGCGGAGTCCTCCGAGTCGTCCTGGGGCGTTAGAGCAGCAGATGGAGGAGAGAACGTCAAGGGGTGTTCCCTCTTCTGACCAGCTGAGTTCGGGAGTCGACTCAGCAGGAGGAGTTGTGAAGCCAATTCAGCTACCAGAGCACTCGGAGGAGTTGAAACAGCAATTGCCTCTACCACCCCAAGCTGCTTCAGAGGAACTTCCCCATAAAGAGGAATTTCCTCACTCTAATATTGCGACTATCGCCCCTAGCTGCTTCTGAGGACTTTCCACGTAAAGAGGAATTCCTTGCACTGATCACACATCTACCACCCAAAACAACATTAGAGGAACTTCCCCATAAAGAGGAATTTCCTTGCACTGCTCTAGCGTCTACCACCCTTAGCAGCTTCAGAGGACTCTCCCCTAAAGAGGAAATTCCTCACTCTGGTCTTACATCTACCACCCCAAGCTGCTTCAGAGGAACTTCCCCATAAAGAGATATTTCCTCGCTTTAATATTGCGTCTACCACCCATAGCTGCTTCTGAGGACTTTCCCCGTATAGAGGAATTACCTCGCACAGCTCTCGCATCTACCATCCCAAACCGCATCAGAGGAACTTCCCTATAAATAGAAATTTCCTTGGTTTAGTTTCGCGTATACCAACCCTAGCCGCTACAGAGGACTTTCCTCTAAAGTGGAAATTCCTCACACTACTCTAGCATCTACCACCCCTAGCCCCTTCAGAGGACTTTCCCCGTAAAGAGGAATTTCCTCGCTCTGCTCTCCCAACTACCACCCCAAGCTACTTCAGAGGAACTTCCCCATAAAGAGGAATATCCTCAATCTAATATTGCGTCTACCACCCCTAGCTGCTTCTGAGGACTTTCCCCGTAAAGAGGAATTCCTTGCACTGCTCGCACATCTACCACCCCAAACTGCATTAGAGGAACTTCCCCATAAAGAGGAATTTCCTTGCACTGCTCTAGCGTCTACCACCCTTAGCAGCTTCAGAGGACTCTCCCCAAAAGAGGAATTTCCTCACTCTGGTCTTACATCTACCACCCCTAGCTCCTTCAGAGGACTTTCCTCGTAAAGAAGAATTTCCTCGCTCTGCTCTCGCATCTACCACCCCAAGCTGCTTCAGAGGAACCTCCCCATAAAGAGGAATATCCTCGATCTAATATTGTGTCTACCACCCCTAGCTGCTTCTGAGAACTTTCCCCGTAAAGAGGAATTCCTTGCACTGCTCGCACATCTACCACCCCAAACTGCATTAGAGAACTTCCCCATAAAGAGGAATTTCCTTGCACTGCTCTAGAATCTTCCACTCCTAGCAGCTTCAGAGGAATTTCCCCATAAAGAGGAATTTCTTCGCTTTGGTGTCATGTCTACCACCACTAGCCCCTTTAGAGGACTTTCCCCTTAAAGAGGAATTTCCTCGCACTGCTCTCGTATCTACCACCTCTAGCTGTTTCAGAGAACCTTCCCCGTAAAGAGGAATTTCCTCACACTGCTCTCAAAGGAGCATATAGTGCATATAATAATCCAGCAAAGAGAAAGAAAAGGCATAAGGCATTTACATATATATACAAGCATCAAAATACATAACCTCAAAGGATGTAGTGCATATAAAAATCCAGCAAGAGAAGGAAAAGACATAAGGCATTTGAATAAAGAATAATAAAACATAAAACAATAAGCGAAAATATTTTAAAATTATGCAATTAGAGGAACTTCCCCATAAAGAGGAATTTCCTTGCACTGCTCTATCATCTACCACCCCTAGCAGCTTCAGAGGAACTTCCCCATAAAGAGAAATTTCCTCGCTCTAATATTGCGTCTACCACCCATAGCTGCTTCAGAGGAATTTCCCCATAAAGAGGAATTTCCTCGCTTTGGTGTCATGTCTACCACCCCTAGCCCCTTTAGAGGACTTTCCCCATAAAGAGGAATATCCTCTCTCTGCTCTCGCATCTACCACCCCAAGCTGCTTCAGAGGAACTTCCCCATAAAGAGAAATTTCCTCGCTTTAATATTGCGTCTACCACCCATAGCTGCTTCAGAGGAATTTCCCCATAAAGAGGAATTTCCTCGCTTTGGTGTCATGTCTACCATCCCTAGCCCCTTTAGAGGACTTTCCCCATAGAGAGGAATATCCTCTCTCTGCTCTCGCATCTACCACCCCAAGCTGCTTCAGAGGAACTTCCCCATAAAGAGAAATTTCCTTGCTCTAATATTGCGTCTACCACCCATAGCTACTTCTGAGGACTTTCCCCTAAAGAAGAAATTCCTCATAATACCCTATCGTCCACCACCCTTAACCGCTTCAAAGGAATTTCCCATTAAAGAGGAATTTCCTCGCTTTGGTGTCATGTCTACCACCACTAGACCCTTTAGAGGACTTTCCCCGTAAAGAGGAATATCCTCTCTCTGCTCTCCCATCTACCACCCCAAGCTGCTTCAGAGGAACTTCCCCATAAAGAGGAATTTCCTCGATCTGATATTGTGTCTACCACCCCTAGCTGCTTCTGAGGACTTTCCCCGTAAAGAGGAATTCCTTTCACTGCTCGCACATCTACCACCCCAAACTGCATTAGAGGAACTTCCCCATAAAGAGGAATTTCATTGCACTGCTCTAGCATCTACCACCCCTAGCAGCTTCAGAGGAACTTCCCCATAAAGAGGAATTTCCTGACTCTGCTCTCGCATCTACCACACCAAGCTGCTTCAGAGGAACTTCCCCATAAAGAGGAATTTCCTCACTCTAATATTGCGTCTACCACCCATAGCTACTTGCTGTTTCAACTCCTCCGAGTGCTCTGGTAGCTGAATTGGCTTCACAACTCCTCCTGCTGAGTCGACTCCCGAACTCAGTTGGTCAGAAGAGGGAACACCCCGTAACGTTCTCTCCTCCATCTGCTGCTCTAACGGCCCAGGACGACTCGGATATATCTTTGTTGCCTTGTTGTTCGTGTCCAACGCTGGAGGAAGACGTCCATCGGGACCGCAGCTGCTGCCAAAGGTTCATCGAGCAAAACACGACGCTTCACCATCTCGAAGATAAAAGCAGCCCCGGAGCTTCCTTTGTGTCTTCTTTTGGCTCTTAAAAGAGCCTTTGCTTCAATTCTAGCCTTTTAAGATCTTAAAAACAAAGATATCTCCGGAGAAGCGGAGTCCTCCGAGTCGTCCTGGGCCGTTAGAGCAGCAGATGGAGGAGAGAACGTCACGGGGTGTTCCCTCTTCTGACCAGCTGAGTTCGGGAGTCGACTCAGCAGGAGGAGTTGTGAAGCCAATTCAGCTACCAGAGCACTCGGAGGAGTTGAAACAGCAATTGCCTCTACCACCCCAAGCTGCTTCAGAGGAACTTCCCCATAAAGAGGAATTTCCTCACTCTAATATTGCGACTATCGCCCCTAGCTGCTTCTGAGGACTTTCCCCGTATAGAGGAATTACCTCGCACAGCTCTCGCATCTACCATCCCAAACTGCATCAGAGGAACTTCCCTATAAATAGAAATTTCCTTGGTTTAGTTTCGCGTATACCAACCCTAGCCGCTACAGAGGACTTTCCTCTAAAGTGGAAATTCCTCACACTACTCTAGCATCTACCACCCCTAGCCCCTTCAGAGGACTTTCCCCATAAAGAGGAATTTCCTCGCTCTGCTCTCCCAACTACCACCCCAAGCTACTTCAGAGGAACTTCCCCATAAAGAGGAATATCCTCAATCTAATATTGCGTCTACCACCCCTAGCTGCTTCTGAGGACTTTCCCCGTAAAGAGGAATTCCTTGCACTGCTCGCACATCTACCACCCCAAACTGCATTAGAGGAACTTCCCCATAAAGAGGAATTTCCTTGCACTGCTCTAGCGTCTACCACCCTTAGCAGCTTCAGAGGACTCTCCCCAAAAGAGGAATTTCCTCACTCTGGTCTTACATCTACCACCCCTAGCATCTTCAGTGGACTTTCCCCGTAAAGAAGAATTTCCTCGCTCTGCTCTCGCATCTACCACCCCAAGCTGCTTCTGAGGTCTTTCCCCGTAAAGAGGAATTTCCTCGCACTGCTCTCGTATCTACCACCTCTAGCTGTTTCAGAGAACCTTCCCCGTAAAGAGGAATTTCCTCACACTGCTCTCAAAGGAGCATATAGTGCATATAATAATCCAGCAAAGAGAAGGAAAAGGCATAAGGCATTTACATATATATACAAGCATCAAAATACATAACCTCAAAGGATGTAGTGCATATAAAAATCCAGCAAGAGAAGGAAAAGACATAAGGCGTTTGAATAAAGAATAATAAAACATAAAACAATAAGCGAAAATATTTTAAAATTATGCAATATCATCCAGTAATTATATATACTCTTTCTTAGACAAGATGATAATAAAGATAAGGAGATCTTATAACAATGTTAATCAACTAGGTAAAAAGCTTAACATGATTAATCCCGGCATAATCTATCTAGCTGCTCTTTATTAATTGGTCAAGTTTTTTTGAGTCCAGAAAACTACGAAGGTGTTCCGTTACACATTTACAAGGTTGCTTCCATTTTTTTGCCTCTTCCCTCATGCTCAGGAATAATTTCATCCGCTCTTGAATGGATTTAGTAACTTCGGGGAAATTCCAAATTTTTTCTGAAAAACAAATTTTGGGAAAAATGGAAATAAGTTTTCATTATCTTGTTTAAATCCTGCTCAAACACCAATGAAACAATCATAGTGCCTCAATATTGAATTTCTTCCTTAGAAGTCTCAGGAAGGAAAATTATGTTCTTACCTGTTAATTTTCTTTCCTTTAAGCGCAACAGATGAATCCAGAGACCAATGGGCTAACACACATCTACCAGCAGGCAGAGATAGAGAAACTTATTAACAGGTGGTCCTATTGGCTGGCACTCCTCCTGTATCTCCAGTATAGCTCCTTGCCCAAGCATCCGTAACCATCAATAGGCATAGCATGTAAAAAACTTCTTTCCCATAACAAATCTCAAAAGGCAATAATACAGAATACAACCTTCCATAAGAACAAACTTCAAAAGTTGCAAAATAAAAACCCACAGACAATATCCAGAAAGGTTGGGGCTCTGGATTCATCTGCTGCGTCTAAAGGAAAGAAAATTAACAGGTAAGAACATAATTTTTCCTTCCTCAGCAGATGAATCCAGAGACCAATGGGATGTAGCAAAGCAATCCTCAATCTGGGTGGGAAGCAAATGCAGCCTCCGTAACAATCGAAGCACTAAACGCATCCACCGCATGCACCACAACATCCAACCGGTAATGCTGAGATAAAGCATTCTCAGAAGACCAGGAAGCCGTGAGACATAACTCCTCCAAGGAAAAAACCCCTGGACAGAGTCCAAGCAGTAACCATCGCTCTGGCGGAATGGTCATGAAATTCTTTCACCAACCGCTCCCCTGCCATCAAGCTAGGGAAAATAATGTCCTCCTGGACCCATCGAGCAATGGAGGCTTTAGACGCCACCATATGTTTGAGGCGTCCCTTGAAGAATACAAAAAGGTGATCTAAACAACTAAAAGTCGTTAGAAACCTAGCTCACGGAGAACGCTACGAACTTTCAAAAAAATGCAATAAAGAAAAGCACGTCTCCCCATTTCTCCACCCAGGAAGAAGGAAGGAAAAGTGAGAGTGGCATAAAATAATGTATGACCTCTCCTTAGAAAGAAAACGTGGTACAGACCGAACTGACACCCCAGAATTTGCAAATCAGAAAGAGGAATCCCCGCCGAACAAGGCCTCAGAAAACCACCGAGCTGAAGCCATGGCCATAAGAAACCCCATGTTCAACGGCACAGCCTTTTAGAGTGTAAAAAGACAAGGTTGAAATGAAGCCTTTCGTAAACTGCGAAGAAGAACCGGAAGACTGTACCCCAGATAGGGCTTCATAAGAGGTGTACGAATATACTGTACTCCGTTGAGGAACTGAACTACATGAAGCTGAGAAGAAAGTGAAGAGCGAGATACCTACCCCTTGTAACAATCTAAGATCAGCACTTGATGCTGGAGTGAAGTGAACGCTAAGCACTCGGCAATCCACATGTGCCAAAAGAGAAACAATAAAAAACAGAGAACTCTGGAAGGATGCAAAAGTTGAGAAGCACGCAAGAAAGGAAAAACCTCCAAAATGAAGCATAAGCCACAGGAGAAGATGGCTTCATCGCCTGGATAAGAGAAAAAACCTGCCTCGCATAACCCTTACACTTCAGCCATGACTTTGCAAAAGCTAGGTCGTAATATCAAAATAGGACGAATATCCAGGTTGATTGGACCCTAGGCGAGTAAATCCGGAGATACCAGGAATCTCAACAGATCGGCTTTCGAAGGCCCCACAGATCCGCATAACAAGGATGGCCCCGAAAGCGAGCTGGCAAATTCATCCAATCATCAGCCAGGGGAAAACACATAAAAAGAGAAATCAGAGGTGAGAAAGAAGCAACGCTGCCACCCCCTCTGACCACCACTCCCTGCGTCTGCTGAGGAAGCTAGGAAGGTTTGAATCTGAGACGAGGCCATAAGGTCTAGTTCTAGTTCCATACAAAGCAAATACAAGGACTGATCAAAAATTCCCAATTTTCAGGATGTAGAAGATTTTGCCACTACTACAACTACTAATCATGCTTTCTAAAGCACGGAAAGGCGAACACAGCACTGTACCTGTCAACCTACAATAGACGGTCCATGCTCAGATTTTCTGGAGAGAAAGTCTATCCAAACCCTTTTCCTGTCCTGTAAAATGAAGCACTGACAGAAGATGAGATTCCACCCATTGAAGGAGAACAAGTACTGTACTCGCCAACTGAGCACATTACATACCTTCTTGGCTGTAGAGAAATACCACTGTCTCAGCCCTGTCCAAAAAGACCTTTTATAGTCATTCCGGGGGAATGGGCTAAAACTCCTGAAACGGTAGCCTGACCATGCTTCAGTCCAGAAGAATGAACGAGTACGGAGCCTCCTCTTAATACCAGACTCCTTGCGCTGAGGATTGAAGGCACGGCGCCCCCTAACCCAACAGCCTGGGATGTTTGGTGAATTTGAGCCAGTCCAGCAAAGACCGGGGCATGCGTTTGAAAAAATGAATCTCACTGAGCCACCAACTTATAATGAGCGATGCTCGAGGAGCCTACGAGATACTACAATTGGAGCCTTGAAATACTGGGAAACACAGGAACAAAAGTAACTGCTGGAGCGTTCTCATGTGAAAGCAAGCCAATGTTTGCAGTAGCATCACCACCCAAGATCCAAGAACCTGTACAGAATCCCATACTCATGTTCTAGGTGACTGAAGAAGGCAAACCTGAGACCGTAATCTGTCTCCCTAGACTCTGGGAAGAAACCCATTCCTCTCCTACGTGAACAATAGCCCCTGATATTCCAAGAATTAGTTCAGGAGAAATGAGCTCTTTGGAAAAGTGAAGATTCACATCCAAAGAATTGAAGAAAAGAAGTTCAAATAAAAGAGAACACCCGTTTGTGTCTGACAAATCCATCTGGCTGGAAAACATCCGAATCAAGCAGTCTTCTAAGAAAGAAAGAAAGCTCCTTTTCCGCGAGAAAGCCGAAAGAGCTGGCAGCGGAAGTAACGACCCCTACAAAGTGAAACAGAGGTCAGGGAACGAGCTGGAGAAAACCCGTAAGTTCTGATCAGAATAAAGGAACACTCCTGAGAACCAACTGGTCACACAATGGAAAAAAGGACTATGATGGAATTCTGAAAACCGCCTGTAACCAAGGCGGCCCAGGGATGGCAAAAGGTTGTACACCCCTGCTGAAAACCCTGCCACGCTAGAAACAGCAAAAGACAGTCGTGCCCGCAGGAAAATGCGAATAGCCAGTATGCCCCAAATGTACAGTAAGAATTTCCACAGCGCTACCAGAAACACTTAGCGCTGCACATTAAGGAAACAGGCAAATCTACCTAAACTCACCCTTTGGAGACCGTGATAGAGATGAGGAGACACCCGAATGAAACACAGGGTCCTCGCCTTCAACCAACATAAGTCACACCGTGATTTGCCTGCTACCGACCCAGTAAGGAGGAAATCTGAAACTGGGTGGTTAAACAGAGAGTAGATGCTCTCTCTCTCCCAAGCACCTGCAGAGACTCCCAAAGAGTCAACTTAATTGGGGGAAAAAAAAAACTGAGGAGATCTCCACACCCTGAGCTGCACCCTCTCAGCAATGCACAGAACTGCCATAACCTCCAACGCATCTGACCCCCGAAGGCATAGAAGCTGCGTCAGACGCTAATAAAAGTCCGCTGCCAGAGAAACAAACTGAAAGCTGTGGCACTCCCACCAGCGCAGGTGTACAAGCGTGAGCCTCGTGCTCCCTGCATGACAGCGGTCCCTAAGAAATAGTTAAAATAACTGACCAGCGGGATAAAATAAACCGAGCCGCAGCAAACACTGACTCCCAGTCAGCCTTATGGAGAACGCTAACCACGCTGCGGCGATCTCGGCAGTGCACGATAACAAGCGTGAGACTATGTCACGGACAAATGTGCCAGCCCCAACTAACCTCGCTGAAAAATCATACCCGGAGCCAACCGCCAAGAAATCCGACACGGCTGGTGCCTACAGACCAGAAAAGCAACGTCGCTGAGACACAGCATGAAATCCGCGACATGCACCTCAGAAGAAAAAAGAAAGCGCGCGGGAAGGCAACAGCTCCTACCACGGTATCTGAATTATATACCCGGAGCCATCAAGCCCTTCTCACACATTCCTCGCCTCCCCAAGTCAGCGTTTTCTAAAATAAACTAGAAAATCCGCCGTTCAAAACCACTAACACAATTGCACAGTTCCAACAACGTGAGTAATCAGATACTAACAACCTCGCTTGCAGGGCCGGCAGAAGCCGGTTGTAGAGAATGACACAGTGACAAAATTCATCACCGTTCCCGTCCCCACGGATAACTGCGGTAAACCATCTTCATGTCATTCTCTAAGGAGAGAGGGAAGAATCAGAGTATGAATGGCCACAACCACTGACCCACAAGCTTTGCTTTGAAGAATGCTGGTGTAGAAAGACTGAGGCTGAAATAGACACTAGAAAATGACATGGGATTATTTCCCGCGGTTATCCGCAGGGACGGGAACGGTGATGAATTTTGTCACCGTGTCATTCTCTAGCCGGTTGCTCAGCACTAACAGGGCATAAAGGTTATTCAGCAACTATGGGTTTTTTTATTTTTTAAGGGAAAGAAGAAAATTAGAGACCAAGGTAGACCCTCTATCACTGGAGGGAGGGTGAGGCAGGGACCTGGGGGGGGGAGGCCCAGGTGTAAATCCTAAAGCCGGCACCGTTCATCTGGACACCCCTGTCTCACTGAAGAGAAAATCTCAACAGGAGAATGAGAAATGTTAGCTCACTGAAGAGAAATCTCAACAGGAGAAAATAATTTTCCAGTCACAGCCAGAATTCAGGAGCTAGTTGAATAGCGACCATCACCTGCTGGGAGATAGAGCATACTAAAGATACAGGAGGAGTGCCAGTCAATAGGACCACATGTTAATCAGTTTCTCTATCTCCGCCTGCTGGTAGATGTGGGCTACCCCATTGGTCTCTGGATTCATCTGCTGCTGTTGCTAAGGAATACCAGTTACATTATGTAAATATAATTCATTAGGGTGAGAATTTTGTGATTTCCATGGTAAGTAATATATTTTATTTATAGGTGGCATACATTCAGGTGAAATTTTTAATGTCTCCATTAAATATCTTTTAAAAGCTTCTGTAGGTGTACCCAAGGTTAGCTTAGGAAAATTAAACATTCAGTCTTCTACTAAAGTTTTCCAAATTTCAATTTTCGTTAAAGAAAAGTTCTATTTTGAACCATGGTAGCAGAAAGATTTTAGTGAAGAAATTTCTTTGTCCACTAATTCAAATTTTCTGTGCATTTCTAATTGAATATTTTGTACAGAAGATAAATCGTCCAATTTAATTGATACCTTAGAGATGTCTTCAGATGATTTTGTAGCCGCTGCTTCAAGTCTCTGAAGGTTCTTCCTAATAGTTCTAAGAGTCACTGTCGCGGAGTCTATGGTCTCATTGGCCCCAGTAAAGAGAAGGAAAAGGCATAAGGCATTTGCATATATAGACAAACATCATAATACATAATAACGACTTTGGGCTGTGGACGGCCAGCTTCGGGTGTGGGCGGCTTCGGATTGTGTGCTGCAGGCGGGCTGCTACGGGTACAAGCGACATCGGGCATGCTCCTTCTAGCGGGCTGCTATGGGTACAAGCGACATCGGGCATGCTCCTTCTAGCGGGCTGCTACGGGTACAAGCGACATCGGGCATGCTCCTTCTACCGGGCTGCTTCGGGTACAAGCGACATCGGGCATGCTCCTTCTAGTGGGCTGCTACGGGTACAAGCGACATCGGGCATGCTCCTTCTAGTGGGCTGCTTCGGGTACAAGCGACATCGGGCATGCTCCTTCTACCGGGCTGCTTCGGGTACAAGCGACATCGGGCATGCTCCTTCTAGTGGGCTGCTACGGGTACAAGCGACATCGGGCATGCTCCTTCTAGCGGGCTGCTTCGAGTACAAGCGACATCGGGCATGCTCCTTCTAGCGGGCTGCTTCGGGTACAAGCGGCTTCGGGTGAGCTCGTTCTAGCGGCCGGTTTCTAACTAAGGGCTGCAGACGGGCTACTTCAGCTGATGGCAAATTCGAGCAGGCGACTTTTCTGCGGACGGCTTTTGACTGTGGGTTGCGGGCAGGTGCGTCTTATGGACAGGTGCGTCTTATAGATTGAAGAACACGTCAAAGCAGCATGTAGTTTATATAAAAAACATTACACACATGAAGCATAAGGTATAGTCATACCTAAAACAACATTTAAAAATCCAAGTATAAAAACCCAGCAAAGAGAAGGAAAAGACATAAAACATCTGCAAATATAGACAAGCATCAAAAATACATACCTTATTTTTTGCTCCATAAGGCACACTTTTTCCACCCCCAAAAGCAGGTAGAAAAGTGGGGGCGTCTTATGAAGGGAATACACCTTCCTCCCATCCTCCACCTGGGCTGCGGGCGGGCTACTTCGACTGCTGGCGGCTTTGGGTGTGGGTGGGGACTTCAGGCGGAGTTTTGGTGCTCTCCTACTGGACAGCTGTCTTTGAACCAGAGCGGCACGCCGTAGGAGAGCGACCTTTGCGTTCCTGCCTGGTCTCGCGTTGCTCAGTATTGGCTGATGTCAATTTTTGATGAGAAGGCAGAAAGCACAAAGGTCGCACTCCTCCTTCATGCTTTTCGATCTATAAGACACACCTATCCATAAGATGCACCTGACTGCAACCCACAGACAAAATCCGCCCTCAGCGAAGGAGCCAGCCAGAAGTCGTCCACCCACACATGAAGCTGCCACCAGCCGAAGTAGCCTGCCCTCAGCCCACAATCAGACGCCGCCTGCAGTGAAGGAGCCCGCCTGAATCCAATCACACCCGAAGCTTCGGGCTACTTCGCTGACTATAGGCTGCGGGCGGGCTGCTTCTGGTGCTCGCGGCTTCGGACAGGCTCCTTTGTTTTGGGTGGCTTCTCTCTGTAGGCTATGTATGGGCGGCTTCGGGCGTGGTTGGATTCAAGTGGGCTCCTTCGTTGCGGGCGGAGGGTGGGCTAGATCGACTGTTAGCGGCTTCGGGAGCAGGCGGGTGACATCACTGCGGACAGTCTTTGACTGTGGGTTGCGGACATGTGCGTCTTACGGACAGGTGCGTCTTATAGATTGAAAAACACGGCAATAACGTCAAAGCATCATGTAGTTTATATAAAAAACATTACATACATGAAGCATAAGGTATATTCATACATAAACTAACATTTATAAAAGCCAAGTATAAAAACCCAGCAAGAGAAGGCAAAGGCATAAGGCATATGCATATATAGACAACCATAAAAATACATAATGACGTCAAAGGAGCATATAGTGCATATGAAAACCCAGCAAAGAAAAGGAAAAGGCATATGCATGAGCATATATAGAGAAGCATCAAAATACATGTCAAAGGAGCATATAGTGCATATGAAAACCTAGCAAATAAAAGGAAACGGCATATGGCATGAGCATATATAGAGAAGCATCAAAATACATAATGTCAAAAGAGCATATAGTGCATATGAAAACCCAGCAAAGAAAAGGAAAAGGCATATGCATGAGCATATATAGAGAAGCATCAAAATACATGTCAAAGGAGCATATAGTGCATATGAAAACCCAGAAAAGAAAAGGAAAAGGCATATGGCATGAGCATATATAGACAACCATAAAAATACATAATGACGTCAAAGGAGCATATAGTGCATATGAAAACCCAGCAAAGAAAAGGAAAAGGCATATGCATGAGCATATATAGAGAAGCATCAAAATACATGTCAAAGGAGCATATAGTGCATATGAAAACCTAGCAAAGAAAAGGAAAAGGCATATGGCATGAGCATATATAGAGAAGCATCAAAATACATAATGTCAAAAGAGCATATAGTGCATATGAAAACCCAGCAAAGAAAAGGAAAAGGCATATGGCATGAGCATATATAGAGAACCATCAAAATACATAATGTCAAAAGAGCATATAGTGCATATGAAAACCCAGCAAAGAAAAGGAAATGGCATATGCATGAGCATATATAGAGAAGCATCAAAATACATAATGTCAAAAGAGCATATAGTGCATATGAAAACCCAGCAAAGAAAAGGAAAAGGCATATGCATGAGCATATATAGAGAAGCGTCAAAATACATAAGGTCAAAGGAGCATATAGTGCATATGAAAACCCAGAAAAGAAAAGGAAAAGGCATATGGCATGAGCATATGTAGACAAGCATCAAAATACATAAGGTCAAAGGAGCATATAGTGCATATGAAAACCCAGCAAAGAAAAGGAAAAGGCATATGCATGAGCATATATAGAGAAGCATCAAAATACATGTCAAAGGAGCATATAGTGCATATGAAAACCTAGCAAAGAAAAGGAAAAGGCATATGGCATGAGCATATATAGAGAAGCATCAAAATACATAATGTCAAAAGAGCATATAGTGCATATGAAAACCCAGCAAAGAAAAGGAAAAGACATATGCATGAGCATATATAGAGAAGCATCAAAATACATGTCAAAGGAGCATATAGTGCATATGAAAACCCAGAAAAGAAAAGGCATATGGCATGAGCATATATAGACAACCATAAAAATACATAATGACGTCAAAGGAGCATATAGTGCATATGAAAACCCAGCAAAGAAAAGGAAAAGGCATATGCATGAGCATATATAGAGAAGCATCAAAATACATGTCAAAGGAGCATATAGTGCATATGAAAACCCAGAAAAGAAAAGGAAAAGGCATATGCATGAGCATATATAGAGAAGCATCAAGATACATGTCAAAGGAGCATATAGTGCATATGAAAACCCAGAAAAGAAAAGGAAAAGGCATATGGCATGAGCATATATAGAGAAGCATCAAAATACATGTCAAAGGAGCATATAGTGCATATGAAAACCCAGAAAAGAAAAGGAAAAGGCATATGCATGAGCATATATAGAGAAGCATCAAAATACATGTCAAAGGAGCATATAGTGCATATGAAAACCCAGAAAAGAAAAGGAAAAGGCATATGGCATGAGCATATATAGAGAAGCATCAAAATACATGTCAAAGGAGCATATAGTGCATATGAAAACCCAGAAAAGAAAAGGAAAAGGCATATGCATGAGCATATATAGAGAAGCATCAAAATACATAATATCAAAAGAGCATATAGTGCATATGAAAACCCAGCAAAGAAAAGGAAAAGGCATATGCATGAGCATATATAGAGAAGCATCAAAATACATGTCAAAGGAGCATATAGTGCATATGAAAACCTAGCAAAGAAAAGGAAAAGGCATATGCATGAGCATATATAGAGAAGCATCAAAATACATGTCAAAGGAGCATATAGTGCATATGAAAACCTAGCAAATAAAAGGAAACGGCATATGGCATGAGCATATATAGAGAAGCATCAAAATACATAATGTCAAAAGAGCATATAGTGCATATGAAAACCCAGCAAAGAAAAGGAAAAGGCATATGCATGAGCATATATAGACAAGCATCAAAATACATGTCAAAGGAGCATATAGTGCATATGAAAACCTAGCAAAGAAAAGGAAAAGGCATATGGCATGAGCATATATAGAGAAGCATCAAAATACATGTCAAAAGAGCATATAGTGCATATGAAAACCCAGCAAAGAAAAGGAAAAGGCATATACATGAGCATATATAGAGAAGCATCAAAATACATGTCAAAGGAGCATATAGTGCATATGAAAACCTAGCAAAGAAAAGGAAAAGGTATATGCATGAGCATATATAGAGAAGCATCAAAATACATAATGTCAAAAGAGCATATAGTGCATATGAAAACCCAGCAAAGAAAAGGAAAAGGCATATGGCATGAGCATATATAGAGAAGCATCAAAATACATAATGTCAAAAGAGCATATAGTGCATATGAAAACCCAGCAAAGAAAAGGAAAAGGCATATGCATGAGCATATATAGAGAAGCGTCAAAATACATAAGGTCAAAGGAGCATATAGTGCATATGAAAACCCAGAAAAGAAAAGGAAAAGGCATATGCATGAGCATATATAGAGAAGCATCAAAATACATGTCAAAGGAGCATATAGTGCATATGAAAACCTAGCAAAGAAAAGGAAAAGGCATATGGCATGAGCATATATAGAGAAGCATCAAAATACATAATATCAAAAGAGCATATAGTGCATATGAAAACCCAGCAAAGAAAAGGAAAAGGCATATGCATGAGCATATATAGAGAAGCATCAAAATACATGTCAAAGGAGCATATATTGCATATGAAAACCTAGCAAAGAAAAGGAAAAGGCATATGGCATGAGCATATATAGAGAAGCATCAAAATACATAATGTCAAAAGAGCATATAGTGCATATGAAAACCCAGCAAAGAAAAGGAAAAGGCATATGCATGAGCATATATAGACAAGCATCAAAATACATGTCAAAGGAGCATATAGTGCATATGAAAACCCAGAAAAGAAAAGGAAAAGGCATATGGCATGAGCATATATAGACAACCATAAAAATACATAATGACGTCAAAGGAGCATATAGTGCATATGAAAACCCAGCAAAGAAAAGGAAAAGGCATATGCATGAGCATATATAGAGAAGCATCAAAATACATGTCAAAGGAGCATATAGCAATATAAACGACTGGGTTAGGTCAAAAAAGCCTAGTTCCAAAAAACGGAATCACAAATAAACAGATAGAGGAACCAGTTCAAAAAATACTTTCCACTTTCAACGTTGCTCAGAATCCAAGATGGAATGTAAGAACTCAGAGTGGGGGATTAACCCCTACCAGAACTCTTGTGGTATCTATCATTGCACCATGACTGCTGTGAAAAGTTGTTTTGAAAATAAAATAAGTGATACTTTGTAACTTGCACACTTTCAAATTGCTTAACCTTTGAACCATTCATACATTATAAGCAATTTGAAAGTGTGCAAGTTACAAAGAATCACTTATTTTATTTTCAAAACAACTTTTCACAGCAGTCATGATGCAATGATAGATACCACAAGAGTTCTGGTAGGGGTTAATCCCCCACTCTGAGTTCTTACATTCCATCTTGGATTCTGAGCACCGTTGAAAGTGGAAAGTATTTTTTGAACTGGTTCCTCTATCTGTTTATTTGTGAAAGGAGCATATAGTGCATATGAAAACCTAGCAAAGAAAAGGAAAAGGCATATGGCATGAGCATATATAGAGAAGCATCAAAATACATAATGTCAAAAGAGCATATAGTGCATATGAAAACCCAGCAAAGAAAAGGAAAAGGCATATGCATGAGCATATATAGAGAAGCATCAAAATACATGTCAAAGGAGCATATAGTGCATATGAAAACCTAGCAAAGAAAAGGAAAAGGCATATGCATGAGCATATATAGAGAAGCATCAAAATACATGTCAAAGGAGCATATAGTGCATATGAAAACCTAGCAAATAAAAGGAAACGGCATATGGCATGAGCATATATAGAGAAGCATCAAAATACATAATGTCAAAAGAGCATATAGTGCATATGAAAACCCAGCAAAGAAAAGGAAAAGGCATATGCATGAGCATATATAGAGAAGCATCAAAATACATGTCAAAGGAGCATATAGTGCATATGAAAACCCAGAAAAGAAAAGGAAAAGGCATATGGCATGAGCATATATAGACAACCATAAAAATACATAATGACGTCAAAGGAGCATATAGTGCATATGAAAACCCAGCAAAGAAAAGGAAAAGGCATATGCATGAGCATATATAGAGAAGCATCAAAATACATGTCAAAGGAGCATATAGTGCATATGAAAACCTAGCAAAGAAAAGGAAAAGGCATATGGCATGAGCATATATAGAGAAGCATCAAAATACATAATGTCAAAAGAGCATATAGTGCATATGAAAACCCAGCAAAGAAAAGGAAAAGGCATATTGCATGAGCATATATAGAGAAGCATCAAAATACATAATGTCAAAAGAGCATATAGTGCATATGAAAACCCAGCAAAGAAAAGGAAATGGCATATGCATGAGCATATATAGAGAAGCATCAAAATACATGTCAAAGGAGCATATAGTGCATATGAAAACCTAGCAAGGAAAAGGCATATGGCATGAGCATATATAGAGAAGCATCAAAATACATAATATCAAAAGAGCATATAGTGCATATGAAAACCCAGCAAAGAAAAGGAAAAGGCATATGCATGAGCATATATAGAGAAGCATCAAAATACATGTCAAAGGAGCATATAGTGCATATGAAAACCTAGCAAAGAAAAGGAAAAGGCATATGGCATGAGCATATATAGAGAAGCATCAAAATACATAATGTCAAAAGAGCATATAGTGCATATGAAAACCCAGCAAAGAAAAGGAAAAGGCATATGGCATGAGCATATATAGAGAAGCATCAAAATACATAATGTCAAAAGAGCATATAGTGCATATGAAAACCCAGCAAAGAAAAGGAAAAGGCATATGCATGAGCATATATAGAGAAGCGTCAAAATACATAAGGTCAAAGGAGCATATAGTGCATATGAAAACCCAGAAAAGAAAAGGAAAAGGCATATGGCATGAGCATATGTAGACAAGCATCAAAATACATAAGGTCAAAGGAGCATATAGTGCATATGAAAACCCAGCAAAGAAAAGGAAAAGGCATATGCATGAGCATATATAGAGAAGCATCAAAATACATGTCAAAGGAGCATATAGTGCATATGAAAACCTAGCAAAGAAAAGGAAAAGGCATATGGCATGAGCATATATAGAGAAGCATCAAAATACATAATGTCAAAAGAGCATATAGTGCATATGAAAACCCAGCAAAGAAAAGGAAAAGGCATATGCATGAGCATATATAGAGAAGCATCAAAATACATGTCAAAGGAGCATATAGTGCATATGAAAACCTAGCAAAGAAAAGGAAAAGGCATATGCATGAGCATATATAGAGAAGCATCAAAATACATGTCAAAGGAGCATATAGTGCATATGAAAACCCAGAAAAGAAAAGGCATATGGCATGAGCATATATAGACAACCATAAAAATACATAATGACGTCAAAGGAGCATATAGTGCATATGAAAACCCAGCAAAGAAAAGGAAAAGGCATATGCATGAGCATATATAGAGAAGCATCAAAATACATGTCAAAGGAGCATATAGTGCATATGAAAACCCAGAAAAGAAAAGGAAAAGGCATATGCATGAGCATATATAGAGAAGCATCAAAATACATGTCAAAGGAGCATATAGTGCATATGATAACCTAGCAAAGAAAAGGAAAAGGCATATGGCATGAGTATATATAGAGAAGCATCAAAATACATAATGTCAAAAGAGCATATAGTGCATATGAAAACCCAGCAAAGAAAAGGAAAAGGCATATGCATGAGCATATATAGACAAGCATCAAAATACATGTCAAAGGAGCATATAGTGCATATGAAAACCCAGAAAAGAAAAGGCATATGGCATGAGCATATATAGAGAAGCATCAAAATACATAATGTCAAAAGAGCATATAGTGCATATGAAAACCCAGCAAAGAAAAGGAAAAGGCATATGCATGAGCATATATAGAGAAGCATCAAAATACATGTCAAAGGAGCATATAGTGCATATGAAAACCCAGAAAAGAAAAGGAAAAGGCATATGGCATGAGCATATATAGACAACCATAAAAATACATAATGACGTCAAAGGAGCATATAGTGCATATGAAAACCCAGCAAAGAAAAGGAAAAGGCATATGCATGAGCATATATAGAGAAGCATCAAAATACATGTCAAAGGAGCATATAGTGCATATGAAAACCTAGCAAAGAAAAGGAAAAGGCATATGGCATGAGCATATATAGAGAAGCATCAAAATACATAATGTCAAAAGAGCATATAGTGCATATGAAAACCCAGCAAAGAAAAGGAAATGGCATATGCATGAGCATATATAGAGAAGCATCAAAATACATAAGGTCAAAGGAGCATATAGTGCATATGAAAACCCAGCAAAGAAAAGGAAAAGGCATATGCATGAGCATATATAGAGAAGCATCAAAATACATAAGGTCAAAGGAGCATATAGTGCATATGAAAACCCAGAAAAGAAAAGGAAAAGGCATATGGCATGAGCATATGTAGACAAGCATCAAAATACATAAGGTCAAAGGAGCATATAGTGCTTCGGGCGGGTGACTTCGGTTTCGGATGCGAGCGGCTTCGGACTGGCAGATTCTGACTGCGGGCTGCAGGCGGGCGGTTTTGGCTTAGGGTGTGGGTGGCTTCGACCGGGCTCCTTTGGCATCGGGTGTGGGCGGCTTCTGACTATGGGCTGCGTGCGGGCTACTTCGACTGCTGGCGGCTTTGGGTGTGGGTGGGGACTTCAGGCGGGCGAGCACGGCGACTTTTGACTGTGGGTTGCGAACGGGTGCGTCTTATAGATCGAAAAACACGGTAATAATATCAAAGGTGCATGTAGTTTATATAAAAACCATTACATACATGAAGCATAAGGTATATTCATACATAAATAACATTTAAAAATCCAAGCCTAAAAACCCAGCAAGAGAAGGAAAAGGCATAAGGCATTTGCATGTACACACAAGCATCATAATACATAACATCAAAGGAGGATAAAATGCATATAAAAACCCAGCAAAGAGAAGGAAAACGCACAGGGCATGTGCATATATAGACAAGCATCAAAGTATATAATAATCTCAAAAGAGCAAACTTGCCCGGTCTGTCTGTATATGGCAGTTTGGTGGAGAATGGGCTGGAGAGGCCTTCAATGGCTGGGAGGGTGTAGATGGGCTGGAGTAGGTTTTGATGGAGATTTCGGCATTTGGAACTCAAGCACAGCACCGGGTAGAGCTTTGGATTCTTGCCCAGAAATAGCTAAGAAGAAAAAATTTAAATTGAATCAGGTTGGGCAGACTGGATGGACCATTTGGGTTTTTATCTGCTGTCATCTACTATGTCACTATGAGGATGTAGTATATATAAAAATCCAGCAAAGAAAAGGAAAATGCATATGGCATGTGCATATATAAACAAGCATCAAAATATATAATAACCTCAAAAGAGGCAAACTTGCCCAGTCTGTCTGGATAGGCTGGAGAGGGCTTCAATGGCTGGGAGGGTGTAGATGGGCTGGTGTAGGTTTTGATGGATATTTCGGCACTTGGAACCCAAGCACAGTACCGGGTAGAGCTTTGGATTCTTGCCTAGAAATAGCTAAGAAGAAAAAAATTAAAAAAATTTAAATTGAATTAGGTTGGGCAGACTGGTCTTTATCTGCCGTCATCTACTATGTTACTATGAAGTATATATAAAAGCTCAGCAAAGAGAAGGAAAAGGCAAAATGCATTTGCATATATACACAAGCATCAAAATACATAATAACCTCAAAGGAGGATTTAGTGCATATAAAAACCCAGCAAGAAAAGGAAAAGGCGTAAGGCATTTGCATATATAAACATGCATCAAAATATATAATAACCTCAAAAGAGGCAAACTTGCCCAGTCTGTCTGGATAGGCTGGAGAGGGCTTCAATGGCTGGGAGGGTGTAGATGGGCTGGTGTAGGTTTTGATGGATATTTCGGCACTTGGAACCCAAGCACAGTACCGGGTAGAGCTTTGGATTCTTGCCTAGAAATAGCTAAGAAGAAAAAAATTAAAAAAATTTAAATTGAATTAGGTTGGGCAGACTGGCCTTTATCTGCCGTCATCTACTAAGTAACTATGAAGTATATATAAAAGCTCAGCAAAGAGAAGGAAAAGGCAAAATGCATTTGCATATATACACAAGCATCAAAATACATAATAACCTCAAAGGAGGATTTAGTGCATATAAAAACCCAGCAAGAAAAGGAAAAGGCGTAAGGCATTTGCATATATAAACATGCATCAAAATATATAATAACCTCAAAAGAGGCAAACTTGCCCAGTCTGTCTGGATAGGCTGGAGAGGGCTTCAATGGCTGGGAGGGTGTAGATGGGCTGGTGTAGGTTTTGATGGATATTTCGGCACTTGGAACCCAAGCACAGTACCGGGTAGAGCTTTGGATTCTTGCCTAGAAATAGCTAAGAAGAAAAAAATTAAAAAAATTTAAATTGAATTAGGTTGGGCAGACTGGTCTTTATCTGCCGTCATCTACTATGTTACTATGAAGTATATATAAAAGCTCAGCAAAGAGAAGGAAAAGGCAAAATGCATTTGCATATATACACAAGCATCAAAATACATAATAACCTCAAAGGAGGATTTAGTGCATATAAAAACCCAGCAAGAAAAGGAAAAGGCGTAAGGCATTTGCATATATACACAAGCATCAAAATACAGAAGATTTAGAATCAGAAAATAATATTAAAGATTGAACTAGGCCAGTTACTGGGCAGACTTGTACGGTCTGTGTCTGTGTATGGCCGTTTGGTGGAGGATGGGCAGGGGAGGGCTTCAATGGCTGGGAGGGTGTAGATGGGCTGGAGTAAGTCTTAACAGAGATTTCGGCAGTTGGAACCCAAGCACAGTACCAGGTAAAGCTTTGGATTCTCGCCCAGAAATAGCTAAGAAGAAAAAAAAAAAAAAAATTAAATTGAATCAGGTTGGGCAGACTGGATGGACCATTCGGGTCTTTATCTGCCGTCATCTACTATGTTACTATGTTATGTTACATAATAACCTCAAAGGAGGATATAGTGCATATAAAAACTCAGCAAAGAGAAGGAAAAGGCAAAATGCATTTGCATATATACACAAGCATCAAAATACATAATAACCTCAAAGGAGGATTTAGTGCATATAAAAACCCAGCAAGAAAAGGAAAAGGCGTAAGGCATTTGCATATATACACAAGCATCAAAATACAGAAGATTTAGAATCAGAAAATAATATTAAAGATTGAACTAGGCCAGTTACTGGGCAGACTTGTACGGTCTGTGTCTGTGTATGGCCGTTTGGTGGAGGATGGGCAGGGGAGGGCTTCAATGGCTGGGAGGGTGTAGATGGGCTGGAGTAAGTCTTAACAGAGATTTCGGCAGTTGGAACCCAAGCACAGTACCGGGTAAAGCTTTGGATTCTCGCCCAGAAATAGCTAAGAAGAAAAAAAATAAAAATTAAATTGAATCAGGTTGGGCAGACTGGATGGACCATTCGGGTCTTTATCTGCCGTCATCTACTATGTTACTATGTTATGTTACATAATAACCTCAAAGGAGGATATAGTGCATATAAAATCCCAGCAAAGATAAGGAAAAGGCAAAAGGCATTTGCATATATAGATAAGCATCAAAATACATAATAACCTCTCAGTAGGATGTAGTGCCTATAAAAAACACTAGATACATGAAGCATAAGGTATATCCATACATAGCACAGCATAAAAATGCAAGTCTGAAAAACCAGTGAGAGGGCAAAGGAAGCCTGGAAAAGCATCATGGGAAGGGGTCAAACTGCACGTCCTTAACAATCTGGATCCTAATGCTTTCCCCTCCCTTTGCCGAGACTAAAAGCGGCACCGACGTCAGGGCAAAGCATTAGGATCCGTCCGCCACTGTCAGAGCTCTTAAGGACGGGCAGTTTTAGATCCGTCAGGTCCGCTTTTTACCCCTTGCCTAGCGTCAAACACTTGCAAGCCTAGAAACTCAATAGGAACAATATGGAAAAGAAAGAAGCATAAAGCATTTCTATGGACAGACCCGCATGGAAATACAGGGAGAAAAAAAGGCATTATGCGAGCAGTATAAAAAAAAAAAAAAAAACCACACAGGGATTTCCGGTACGGGACAAGCGTTAAAAACACCGAACTGATAAAACAAAATGTGAATGAATACTTAAACACACTATGAAGGAACTGATTAAAAAAAAAAAAAAAAATGACTTTTGACTGGAAAACTGAACAAAACCGCGAAAGACAAAGGAGCGCGCCGCAAATTGAGCGCAGCGCGGAGGCGCGCGCCGCACAAAATTACAGTTTTTAGGGGCTCCGACGGGGGGGTTTTGTTGGGAACCCCCCCCCTCCAGTTTACTTAATAGACATCGCGCCGGCGTTATGGGGAGTTTGGGGGGTTGTAACCCTCCACATTTTACTGTAAACTTCACTTTTTCCCTAAAAACAGGGGAAAAGTTAAGTTTTCAGTAAAATGTGGGGGGTTACAACCCCCACACCCCCCACAACGCGGCGCGATGTCTATTAAGTAAACTGGCGGGGTTCCCCCCCCCACGCCCCCCGTCGGAGCCCTAAAAACAGTAATTTAGAGCGGCGCGCGCCTCCGCGCTGCGCTCAATTGTCTGGGCGCGCCTTTGATCTGACACCTACTTAAACATACCATGAAGGAACCCAGAAAATTAATAATAATAAAAAAGAGAAGCGTAAAACTGTTTGACTTTTGACTGGAAAACTGAACAAAACCGAACCGGAAAAAAATACTTAAAACGTACCATGAAGGAACCCAGAAAGTTATTAATAATAATAATTAAAAAAAAGAGAAGCGTAAAATTGTTTGACTTTTGACTGGAAAACTGAACAAAACCGAACCGGAAAAAATACTTAAAACGTACCATGAAGGAACCCAGAAAGTTATTAATAATAATAATAATTAAAAAAAGACAAGCGTAAAATTGTTTGACTTTTGACTGGAAAACTGAACAAAACCGAACCGGAAAAAAATACTTAAAACGTACCATGAAGGAACCCAGAAAGTTATTAATAATAATTAAAAAAAGAGAAGCGTAAAATTGTTTGACTTTTGACTGGAAAACTGAACAAAACCGAACCGGAAAAAAATACTTAAAACGTACCATGAAGGAACCCAGAAAGTTATTAATAATAATTAAAAAAAGAGAAGCGTAAAATTGTTTGACTTTTGACTGGAAAACTGAACAAAACCGAACCGGAAAAAAAATACTTAAACGTACCATGAAGGAACCCAGAAAGTTATTAATAATAATTAAAAAAAGAGAAGCGTAAAATTGTTTGACTTTTGACTGGAAAACTGAACAAAACCGAACCGGAAAAAAATACTTAAAACGTACCATGAAGGAACCCAGAAAGTTATTAATAATAATAATAATAAAAAAAAGACAAGCGTAAAATTGTTTGACTTTTGACTGGAAAACTGAACAAAACCGAACCGGAAAAAAAATACTTAAACGTACCATGAAGGAACCCAGAAAGTTATTAATAATAATAATTAAAAAAAAAAGACAAGCGTAAAATTGTTTGACTTTTGACTGGAAAACTGAACAAAACCGAACCGGAAAAAAAATACTTAAATGTACAATGAAGGAACCCAGAAAGTTAATAATAATAATAAAAAGACAAGCGTAAAACTGTTTGACTTTGACTAGAAAACTGAATAAAACTGTACCTGACGAAAGTGTCGAGTCGAAAAAACAAACCCCAAAATGTCACACCTGTGGAACACACTTAATGAGACGCGCCAGGGGGGGGGGGGCAGGAAAAGACCCACCAAATAGGGAAAATAAAAAGGCAAACGACGAGAAAAAGACCCGCGGGCGAGAAAGCTAGGGTTGCACGGCGGAGGGGGGGGGGGGGGGGGGCATGAAGAGAGGCAAAAAGTCCTGAGACATGCAAAAGTCACAGAACATCAGCGAAGCCGCGAGCAGAACTTTCGCCCGAGCGCTCGAGCAGCAACGCGCAAACTCCTGACTAAAAGCGAAGCGGCGCGAGCCCGGCTTTTTAACCTTGTGCTCGAGGTCAAGCGGTCACGTGACGTTTCGAGAAAGGGCGTTTCGCGAAAAGGCGCCAAAACTGCAATCGACACAAGAAACTAAATAGAAGAGAAAATTCTAGAACCTACCCTAATCTGAAAAAAAAGAAAGGAAGGCCTAAAAAACCCCGAGGGCCACCAGCCTGAGTATTAACGGAGTTGAGGTGAGAGTTGGGATGTACTAAATGCAGGGTGCAGGTGAGGTGGGTAAGAAAGCCCTGCACGAGCTCAAGGAAAAACATACCCAATGCTGTGCTATACTGAACATCCCTTATAGAAAAAAAAATCATGAAGGAGCCGGTGGGAGGAATATAAGGGACATATTATGAGAGACAAAAATGGGCAAGAACAGAAAAATAAAAAAATTTGGCAACTGTGGAATTGCGGCTTCATATAAGAAACATAGGCCAGGGTTTTAAGGCCTACATTTCTGATGCCTACCTTTCATGACAATTGTGGCTATGAAGGCGCTTTATGATGACTAATGCCACTTCCGGTGATAGCCTCTGGCGATAGCCATGCCTGCAGTGGCATTACGCATCGTACAGCGCCTTTCTAGATGGGAGAATGGCAGCCATTTTGAAGGCACCCTTTGGCGCCTCCGTTTTTTTTTAAAGTCAGTTCTTAATTGGTTTTAATTGAGGCTGTCAATTACTCTGCTGTTTCTCACCAATTAAAGCAATTAAGTTAGGCGGTGGTAGGATGTCTATGGCCGCCTAACGTAGAGCGCCATTACTAGAATCGGGGCCTATCTCCTATGCTGTGAAGAGCACCCGTCCCAGAATGCCCTTTATAGAATACCTTTCAGCGCTGATATTTTCTTGGTGCTGAATTTTCAGTGCCATTTACTGAATCCGGCTCAATTTGTCCAAAATTATCCATCTAGAAGGGGGATGGGATTCACAAAGCCAATGTATGTTGTCGCTTGAATATATACCTTAAACGTCTAAGTGGCAATATTCAGCCTCTACGGCACGGTCTCAAACTCAAACCCTTTTGCAGGGCTACATTTTGGATTTGTAGGTACTCAGAAAAAAAATAGTTAATGTCTTATTAAAGAAATGGCAGTTTTGCATGAGGTAAAACTCTTTATAGTTTATAAATCTTTCCTTTTGGCTAAGTCTTAATAATAATATTGTCATTTATAATTAAAGAGACGTATGATCAAGAAACTGTTTTATTTTACTTTTGTGATTATGATAAACATACCAAGGGCCTCAAAATAGTACCTGGTTGGCCGCATGTGGCCCCCTTGTCACGTGTTTGAGACCACTGGCCTAACTTAATTGTTTTAATTGGTGAGAGTAATTGACAGCCTCGATTAAAACCAATTAAGAACTGACTTTAAAAAAATACGGAGGCGCCAAAGGGTACCTTCAAAATGGCTGCCATTCTCCCATCTAGAAAGGAAAGATTTATAAACTATAAAGAGTTTTACCTCATGCAAAATTGTCATTTCTTGAATACGACATTAACTAATTTTTTCTGCGGCCCTCCAAGTACCTACAGATCCACAATGTGGCCCTGCAAATGATTTGAGTTTGAGACCACTGAGTTAGGTGGTGGTGGGATGTCTATGGCCACCTAACGTAGAGCGCCATTACTAGAATCGGGGCCTATCTCCTATGCTGTGAAGAGCACCCATCCCAGAATGCCCTTTATAGGATACCTTTCAGCGCTGATATTTTCTTGGTGCTGAATTTTCAGTGCCATTTACTGAATCCGGCTCAATTTGTCCAAAATTATCCATTTAGAAGGGGGATGGGATTCACAGAGATAGGCCCTGATTCTAGTAATGGCGGCCATAGACATCCTACCACTATCTAACAGTTAGGCCCATATGCTGCTTACTCTTGCGTCTTCATTATTTTAATGCAATGCTATTGCTTTAGGATGTTATGGAAAAAAAGAAGAGCCCAAGAGCTCGTCTCGATGGGCGGCCGTAACACGGGGATGAGGGCCCGCGCGGCCTCCCATCGAGACGAGCGCTCCGCGCGAGGGGAGGGGGAGGGTAGAGTGCAGAAGGCAGCATAGGATAGGCGGGTTTAAAATTCCCGCGGCGGGGCTGCCTCCTGATAGGATGGGGGGAGCCGGGCGGAGATGTTAAAGCCGGGACCTTGGAGGACCCGGTCTCTTCCTGGGTCCTCCGAGGCGGCTTTTCCTAATTTTCAGCTCTTCCGAGGCGGCGCGACGATGGCGGGTGCGAGCAGAGAGGCGGAAATCTCCCTACTCGCCGGCGACTCCCTGAGTGATGACGAACAGGTGGGAGTCGGCGGCGGCGGGGAGAGGGGGAGACCGATGCGCCGTTCTAAATCGGCTGCTCTTTCGGCCCTCGTGGTCTCGGGGGCGGGCCTGGGTGAGGCGGGAGGCAGGGCGTCTCGATCCGGTGCGGGGCCTTCTGCGCCCATTCTAGAGCGAGGGAGGGGGAGGACACCTGCCAGGAGACCGCGTGGTCGTGGTGCAGGGAGAGCGGCAGGGAGGCCTTCCAGTCTGCCGGTTTTGGCCGGCAGACTGCATAGCCATCACAGCCCTTCTGTGGCTGGCTTGGGGCCTGCTGTGGTCGGGGAGAGGGATGCTGTGGGAGGCAGACAGTATGGGCAGCTCAGCCCTTCTGTTTTAGGTGAGAGGGAGGTGGCCAGAGATCCGGGAGGCATTGGGGCTGTCGGGGTGGGCGCTTCTAGTGACAGGCACTGGGGTCCCCCCGGGACTGGACCTTCCTGGGGTATGACTCCCTGGGGGTCTATGTGGGGGATGCCCCCTTGGATGTCGGGCGGCCCCCCTGGCGGATCGTCTTTGCCATGGGGTTCGGTGCCGGGAGCGGGTTGGCACCCGGGACAGGGCCAGGGGTGGGCTGCTGGATTCCAGAGTCAGGAGAGTTTTGGGGTCCGCGAGGGTGGGGGAGTGTCGGTTGCTGCTCCTCTGTCTGGTTTTTCGTTGCAGGTCCCGAGTGCTGGAGTGGCTGTTCCTTCTTCGCAGAGGCCGGAGCGTGAGAGGGCGGTGCATGGCGAGCCTCCTGGAGTGATGGCACAGCATGGATCTGGTGAGGCTGTTGCTGGTGATGCTCGGGAGCCATCGGCTGAGCGTGCGGTTGCTACGGACGGCGCTGTGGATCCTCTGGCTGGAGTGCGGGACCCCCCGCTTCAGAGTACTACGGCGCCTGTGGCTGCTACAAGGGGTAAGAAGGGGAAGTCAAAACGTAAGAAGCGGGGTAGGCGCGGCCGAGTATCCTCGTCGTCGTCCTCCACTTCGTCATCGTCTTCTACTACTAGTTCTTCGACGTCCTCACATGCAGATAGCTTGGACATTTTTAGTTTTTGTGGACTTGAATCTGTTGGGTTCATGTTACTATTTTATCTTCTCTGTAGGTTAGACAAAGCAGTATTTCCTAAAATATGGGAGAATCCTCAGCATGCAGCACAAATATTAGCAGTGGTCCTACAATTTCAATTCCACTGCTGCATTTCATTTTCAACCGAAATGATCTTGGAAAATGCTACTTAATCATGTCTTTTTCTCTGAGCTAATGCTGGAAAAGTGCATTATATTCTCTTTAGAGTCAGGCTTTCATTTTACTTGAGTAAATCATGAGCCATTAAAGATGGATGCAATTCTTAGTATCGACTAAAAGCTTGACTGCCTGATCGTCCAGCACCTGCCCCGTTAGGTTGTCTAGAAAAACCTATAGTTGGAAAAACTGTGTGATTTGAAGTTTTTCCCATGAATTTCATTGTGCGTGATCAGAAAATAATTTTTTAAAAATATTTGTAAAGCCCATTCTGGGGTCGCTCAAAGCCACTGAATACCTAAAATCTAGCGGTATTTTATTAAATGAACCTTCCATGTCTGCTCTTTATTGTGGAAAATAACAGAAATGTAACTTACTTTGCTAATAGCTAACCACACGCATTTTGGCAAACAACAGTTTCGTTGTGGCAAGCAGGTCCACCGAAGCATGTCAGTGGGAGACTTGGTTGGACCTGAACCACATTTCCTGTTTCACGCTCTTGGCATTACCAATGAATGGTTGGCAAAGCCAGTGGACAGTGTGGTCTGAAGATCCAAACTTCCGTACCACTGAACAGTTTGTCAGTACCATGAAGGTGGTTAATGACACAGCCGAGCGAGGTGTTCAACTGATAACCGATTCTGCCAGTGGCATCACCACAGACTCAGTTCAGCATGAGGCCTTGTTGCAAGGAATTAAACAGCATCACGGGCCTTATCGTATTCAATCATTCCAGGGCGCGAGTTACAGAGCCACGCCATGATAGGCGGTTGAAATGTAGGCCCAGAAAACCCAGGTCTACATTTCAGCCGCTAGACCGCAGCAGCTGAGTGTGGCAGGGGGATTCCCCAAAGCCGCAGTTCTGTAGGGCACCGGTTACAAAATTGCAGCTTTGGGAAGTCCCTACCGTTCAGCTGATGGGGGAGCGGCCGCGGCAGGGAACCCCCGAACCCCACCACAAGTCAGACGGCAGGAATCTTCTTTGCCCTGTCCTAGCCAGCTCTGCATCTCCCCTCCTGCTTCCTGGACCCTGGATCTGTCACAGGCCTCCGTAAGCCCTTGTGGTCCAGTGGTGAGCTGGGGCAGGAGTAATCCTCTTACGCTTCTGCCCTGTACAGTCTTGCTACTGAAAAAGCTGCTGCAAGTTCTCACCCTTAGAGAGTTTACAATGAGTTTTCACACTGCTTTATCGTCTATTATTTAGAAAATATGGTTTTAATTTGCAGTTTCTTAGTTTCCTATCTTTTTTGCTTTTAGGTATGAATACAAGTAGAAGTGAAACAAGTAAAGATCACTCACTAAAGTCCTCTAGGAGAAGCATGCCATGCTTAGCCCAGAGCCAAACGCATCCTCAGAACCTGAACAAACACTCTTCGTGGCTTCAACCCAATCGGATCTCACCGCAGCCCCTCAGTGCAGAATCACCTGAAATACATGCAGAACAGGAACGAGGTAGAGTGATTTTTAACCATACAAAAAGCTTCGTTTGTACAGTTAACTAATGGGCATTAAACCCTTAATGTGTGGTTAACGCATACCAACAGGTTACCACAGAAATGCGTTAAAGCGTTTTGCAATATTTTTCCTGTTGGCATGCATTAACACACGTATTACTGATTCTGAAAAACATTCTTTGGAGGGGGCATGCCCAAGTTAGAAAATGGGCATTATTCTTGGCTTATAGACTCTCTCTTGAAGGTCTCCACCATCAGCTGCCTTTGTATAGATAGATAGAGCGGAGCCAACTTTTCAAAATTATTGGGGGGGGGGGAGTGCTAAACCCAATGGAAATTACCTCTCCCTGGACACAGTCAAGGAGTTTGTTCAATATTAGGGGGGGGGGGTGCTCAAGCACTCACAGCACCCGCAGACTTGGCTTCTATAGATAGATAGATCAATAGATATTTGTATAGATATAGATAGAGAGATATGAAAGATAGATATATATATATATATTGGGTTTAGCACCCCCCCCCCAATAATTTTGAAAAGTTGGCTCCTCTCTATCTATCTATACAAAGGCAGCTGATGGTGGAGACCTACAAGAGAGAATATATATATTTTAATTTACACAGTGATGTAGTAAGTGGGGGACGACAGACTGCCCTGGGCGCCGTCTTGGTGGGGCGCTGTCAGTTTGAAAGTGGCCCCCACAATATTAGGTGGTAGGGGTTAAGTGAAAGGCGTACTGACAAACGCCAGGTCCCAGGTTCAGTTCCTTCACAGAAGTTTCATTAGGGATAGAATCAAATAAGAAGCACAGCCAGGGGTGATTATATAAAGAATATATTATAGAAATAGTCTTACAGAAAAGTAATATTTATAAGCATTACAATTAAGCAGAGAGCATTACACTTAAGCAGAGAGCAAGCAGTCTCACTGCCTTACAGAGGTCAGAGGCAGAGAGGGACATAGAAGCTTGCAGTTCTAGGAAGCTTAGTGTTCCATAGATAAAGGGAAGGATAGACAGAGAGAGGGAGAGCCAAGACAGAACCAGAGTGCCGAGCAAAGAGCCAAGAGATAGCTCCATAGAAAAAGAGAGAGCTAACTTGATAGAGCAGAGAGCAGGCTTTTATACCTTGGAATCTTATTCTGAATAGAGAAAATATTGTATCTCCCAGTATCTTTCTGTTTAGAATTTGTAAACTGTTTGAGACAATGGTTAATTTAATTAACAAAGGAGGGTGAGAAACCTGATGGGATTAAGTCTCTGGCTTGATCTGTGCACCCTTGTCCTAAGCACCCTCTTAATCAGGCATTAACACCTTTTAGCTAGCCATGATTCAATCAGGGCTACTTGAAACTTAAAATATATCAATCA
Source organism: Geotrypetes seraphini (assembly GCF_902459505.1). Taxonomy (NCBI): domain Eukaryota; kingdom Metazoa; phylum Chordata; class Amphibia; order Gymnophiona; family Dermophiidae; genus Geotrypetes; species Geotrypetes seraphini. Next base: position 7,890,669 of record NC_047098.1, on the reverse strand, counting down.
GGGCTACTTAAAACAGTTTCCCTGCACTAAGTGTCTATCTGCCTTCCCATGCCAGGGTCAGATTGATATAATCTCCCAGAGGCCTCTAGGCTGACAGGCGCCAGCACCTTTCCTCCTCTCCGTCCCCTGCTCCTTCCCACTCCTCCCCCGCCTCACGCGCGCCTTCAATTCACCCCCCACAATACTTCTAGCTCTTCGCCGGCATGAGCAGCAGCTCCAACCTTCTTATCGTGCCAGCCTCGTCACTCCCCTCTGACGTCACTTCCGGGTCCCGCGACTAGGAAGTGACATCAGAAGGAGAGCCGATGCTGGCACAGACAACGAGCAAGGTATCGTATGATGACTTTCAAAAATCTGTTAAGGAGGAAACTCTTCTTCTGGAAGCATTTGGCCCATGTTTACCAGATACTAAGAACATCCTGGCATTTGAAAGACAAGCCTTTGTTCAAGTCAACGAACCCTAGGACAGAAAAGCCGAAGGATGGTAGACTGACAGATTTATTTCACTTGTGCTAACTGTTCCATTTGATAACCTTAAAACTTTTTTATGAGGCTTCACACACCTTTTATTACTATGTTTGCAATGGTCTTAACTTGTCATCATCAGTGCTAGCTGGTAAGCAATGCATTTAGTGATGTAACAATAAAAAGCTATGTCAGAAAAAAAATTAAAAAAAAAAAAAAAAAAAAAACCCACCCCGAAGGAAGCAGCAGATGAAACATGGACGTGTTTGGATTTTTTATAATACGTGTCTCATTTTTTATATGTAAAATTTGGACAAAATGTAAAAATGTTAGTCTATGGACACATAGTAACATAGTAGATGACGGCAGATAAAGACCCGAATGGTCCATCCAGTCTGCCCAACCTGATTCAATTTAAATTATTATTATTATTTTTTTTTTTCTTCTTAGCTATTTCTGGGCGTTAACGGTTAGCGCGCATGTATATTTAGTGCACGCTAAAACGCATAGCACACCTTAGTAAAAGAAGGGGTTAGTGATCTATGAGCTGTCAGTCCCTCAATGTATTAATCTTTCAAAGAAGTAAGATACAGACTTGCTATGTACAGAATTTTGTTACATTTTGTTGCCAGTCTTATAGAAGTTTCATAATAGCTTTGATTGATGGATTTCATTTCTTCCGTAATCTGGCCAGAACTGCCCCTCGAGAACATTAACGATCGAATTAATTAAGTGTTTGTGGTTAATTTTTAATTAGGAAACATCAAGGAGGAATGTTTTAACAAATAATGTTTTACTGTGGATAGGAACAGTAATGGTGACGTCAACAGCAGAGGATCTAACTATACCTCACTAGCTTCCTGTTGAAGGTTCATAAGTTGTCAAGTCCTGCAAAATAGATAACCAGCTAGATCAGGATGTATCAAAACCCCTCCTTGAGGGCCACAATCCAGTCAGGTTTTCAGGATTTCCCCAATGAATATGCATGAGATCTATTTGCATGCACTACTTTCAATGCATATTCATTGGGGAAATCCTGAAAACCCGACTGGATTGCGGCCCTTGAGGAGGGATTTTGACACCCCTGAGCTAGATGGACAAAAATTAAGCGGCTGAATTTGTGTTGTTTGATATTAATGTTTTTCATTCTAGATAAAACGTAATGGTATTTGGACGTTTATACTCTTAAAAAAAAGGCCAAAGCTTTCTTTCCGTACCATGGACAATTTTCCCATTGAATTTTGGAAGACAGTGTAAGGCAGTAGTTCCCAACCCTGTCCTGGAGGACCACCAGGCCATTCGGGTTTTAGGGATAGCCCTAATGAATATGCATGGGGCAGATTCACATGCCTGTCACCTCCATTATATGCAAACCTCTCTCATGCATATTCATTAGGGCTATCCCAAAAACCCGACTGTTCTGGTGGTCCTCCAGGATAGGGTTGAGAATCACTGGTGTAAAGGATTTGGAAGAGAAACAAGGGGCATAAACCTATAAGGGATATCATAAGAACATAAGAAGTTTCCTCCACTGGGTCAGACCAGAGGTCCATCCTGCCCAGCGGTCCGCTCCCGCGGCGGCCCATCAGGTCCGCGACCCGTGAAGTGGTTACTGACCACTTCTATAACCTACCTCAAGTTCTATCTGTACCCCTCTATCCCTTTATCCTCCAGGAACCTATCCAAACCTTCCTTGAACCCCTGTACAGAGTTCTGGCTTATCACCTCCTCCGGAAGCTTGTTCCATGTGTCCACCACCCTCTGGGTAAAAAAGAACTTCCTAGCATTTGTTCTGAACCTGTCCCCTTTCAATTTCTCCGAGTGACCCCTAGTGCTTGTGGCTCCCCACAGTTTGAAGAATCTGTTCTTATTCACTTTCTCTATGCCTTTTAGGATTTTGAAGGTTTCTATCATGTCCCCTCTAAGTCTCCTCTTCTCCAGAGAGAACAGCCCCAGCGTTTTTAACCTGTCAGCGTAAGATAAATTTTCCATACCTTTTATCAGTTTAGTCGCCCTCCTCTGCACTCCCTCGAGTACCGCCATGTCCTTTTTGAGGTACGGCGACCAGTATTGAACACAGTACTCCAGGTGCAGGCGCACCATTGCGCGATACAGCGGCATGATGACTTCCTTCGTCCTGGTTGTGATACCCTTTTTGATGATGCCCAGCATTCTGTTTGCTTTCTTTGAGGCTGTCGCACATTGCACCGATGGTTTCAGTGATGTGTCAACCATCACCCCCAGATCCCTTTCAAGGTTACTCACCCCTAGCTGTGTTCCCCCCATTTTGTAGCTGAACATCGGGTTCTTTTTCCATACATGCATGACTTTGCATTTCTCCACGTTAAAACTCATTTGCCACTTATTTGCCCAGTCTTCCAGTCTCGTTAGGTCTCTTTGCAGGTTTTCACAGTCTTCCGTGTTCCTAACCCTGCTGCAGAGTTTGGTGTCATCAGCAAATTTGATAACCTGAATCTTGGAATAATATGATCTATCGCAACCTTAGAAATAATAACACATTATGCTCCCTAGAGTATTGGTAAAGAAACAAGAGTAAATACTTCTTTATTGATATAGGGTGGTAGATGCTTGGATGACCTCCTGGTGGAAATGATTCTTTCAGGAGAAACACAAAGCCATTGAAAAATGAAGGCAAAGAAACAAGAATAAATACTTCTTTATAGGTATAGAGTGGTGGATACATGGGTGACCTCCTAGTGGAAATGATTCTTACAGATAAAAAAAAACTATGGCCCAGATTTTAAAAACAACACTGATTTTCTAGGTACCAGTAGGCACCCATACCTCTGTTAAAAATGCTATCCAAACGGCGTTTTTAACAGGGATTTCAGGCACATATAGGCACTTTAAGCCTTCGAATGCCAAAGTAGGCATGGTCAACGCCCGAAGTGGTGTTTGGTGGCTTAAAGTGTCTACGTAGGCACGATTCACATGAAGGTAGGCACTGGAAATGTAATCCAGGAAAACCCTGGTCTACATTTCTGGTGCCTATGATTCTGAAGCTGGCACTGATGCGTAATTGACACGTGATAGGTAGCGGCTTATAAGGTGGCCACCAATATTGGTACTAGTTTGAGACTACAGGCCTGTGTGGCCTATCCAGACTACTCATCCATGCCATCTGCTCTCTCTTTCATTCCCTTAGAGATCTTATGGCTTTTTATATATTTATGGGAACTCCCGTCAGCTTCTATTAGTTCCAGTGGATTAGCATAGTAAAATGTAGAAGATATTTGAGTACCGGAGCCTAAGGGTCTGATTTGTAAAAGGTTTAACTTATGCATTACAGTGGGGCAATTATGTGATATAAAACAGGTCTTTGTGATCCACTTTATAAAGAGTGATTCCCATCGTAACAAACTAGGAGAAAGTAGTCTATGAGTCATGTCTTGGTATATTTTACTGGTTGCCTTAGCAGCTGTAGAGAGAGCTCCAGAGATGTTACGGAAGCAGTCACACGAGACAAGTTTTAATGGGCAATCAAGTACTCTTAGCCACGGACCACTTGCCTGCAAGTTTGAGGGCTTTTCTCACAGATTTACTGTTTTCAAAGTGCAATCCCTTGAGCAAAATATTTAATGTGGGGGAAAAAGCAATGTCATGGATGATGGAGATCGGCCGTGTTCCAAGTTTTTCTATCGCACTATTTTTTCTTGCAAACTTTCATCCCTTAACTTTTTGACTCTGTACTATATGGGGTTGATGCGCTGATTTTGCCAAACTGAATATGCATTTCAAAGCTGGGGCTGAGGATCCAAGCACAAGAGGACAACTAGGGAGCAGATGAGTTTACGCTGCTCTTTGGGATCAAGATTTTAGACAACTATTCTTGGTATCTATGTCATACTTGGAGTTCAGAAGACATTTGAAGACTTATGGGGTCTTTTACTAAGGCGCGCACTAATTGATTTAGCACACACTAAATGCTAATGCACGCATAGAATATAATGGGCATGTTAGCATTTAGCACGCTAAATCGGTTAGCGCCTTAGTAAAAGACCCCTTTATTTATTTTCCAGATTTGGGGGTAAAATTAATTTTCTTCATTGTTCTATTTGTGATATAAGTTAATCTTTTGTAAAACGCATAGATCCTTACAGTCTATAAAGTTGATTTTTATGTTTTATGTTATATTTAATAAACTTTTTCAGGCTCAGATTCCACTGGAATCATGATGCAATAACCAGCAAATGTTCTTTTGCAGGAACCTCATTATCCTTTTTTAATGTGAATTTACAGAATAAGGAGGGAAACCCTCTTTGTGCATCTTAGAGTCATGACATCAATGCATTGTGGAGCTGTTCTATAAGTGTGTGGTCAAAGCCTACTCTATAATGGCAACTGGTTGCTCAGATTTCAGTCTAGAATACTAATGTGTCCTGGTATTCGTACACCTTACATTTATGGGCTCACAGTTACAACAGCCATAGACCTGCATCTCAATGGTGCGACCTCACCTTGAGCATTGTGTTCAGTTCTAATTTCCTTATCTCAAAAAAGATATAGTGGCACCAGAAAAGGTTCAAAGAAGAACGATCAAGATGATAAAGGGGATGGAACTCCTCTCGTATGAGGAAAGACTAAAGAGATTAGGACTCTTCAACTTGGAAAAGAGACGGCTGAGGGGAGATAGGATCGAAGTCAACAAAATCCTGAGTGGTGTAAAATGGGTACAAGTGGATCGATTTTATTCTGCATCAAGATTTACAAAGACTAGGGGACACTCAATGAACGTGCAGAGTAATACTTTTAAAACCGATAGGAGGAAATATTTTTTCACTCAGAGAATAGTTAAGCTCTTGAATGTGTTGCCAAAGGATGTGGTAAAAGCGATTAATATAGCTAGTTTTAAAAAAGGTTTGGACAAGCTCCTGGAGGAAAAGTCTTTAAACTGCTGTTGAGACAGACATGGGAGAAGCCACTGCTTGCTCTGGAATGCTGCTATTTGGGTTTTTGCCAGGTACTTGTGACTTGTATTGGCCTCCGTCAAGACGGAATACAGGGTTAGATGGACCATTGGTCTGACCCAGTAAGGCTATTCTTATATTCTTATCTCTCATTGGGCACAAAATGCGGCTAGGGTGTTCGTAACTTATTGTATTCTGTAAGTTGTGCGTGGAAGTGGCAGCCCCTCCCATTTCCATACTTCCCTACATTTTGGAATCTGCAGGAATAATTGTGGCCCAGACTGCCACTGTTGAGCTCGTTGGACTTTGGATGTTTCTTATGCTCTTGCTTTCAGAGAGCGAGTGTGCGTGGAAGCCTCTAGAAGCATCCTTGGCTTCAGGCATATTCTCAGCTCTTTGCTTTCCTTCAGTATACTAGCAATCTACTGGAAACATGCCTCCTAAAATCAAAGCCAGGTAAAGGTATTGTGATTCTGAAATATAAGGATTTCCCCCCCCCCTTGGAATTCTGTTGCTGTTTAATGCATGCATTATTCAAAGGGAAATTATCCTTTTCACAGTGGAACACTTTACTCTTCCAATAGCTTTTCTCCTGCATCAGTTAAGTAATAACAGAAGCGCAAATGGAACAAACCAAGAGCCCGATGCAAAATGAATTGTGCTGAAGACAAAAGCAATGGAAAATGTGCTGCAGTGTTTTAGGAAGATGATTGCCATAAAAAAGGGAGTTACATGAACTGAAAATGTTCAATCATGTAACTCCCTTTTTTCGGGAATTACATCGGCTACCAGTAGAGGCTCGTATACTCTTTAAGTTGGGTTTGGTCAGGCTCCTCTTTAAGTTGGGTTCGGTCAGGCTCCTCTTTAAGTTGGGTTCGGTCAGGCTCCTCTTTAAGTTGGGTTTGGTCAGGCTCCTCTTTAAGTTGGGTTCGGTCAGGCTCCTCTTTAAGTTAGGTTCGGTCAGGCTCCTCTTTAAGTTGGGTTCGGTCAGGCTCCTCTTTAAGTTAGGTTCGGTCAGGCTCCTCTTTAAGTTAGGTTCGGTCAGGCTCCTCTTTAAGTTGGGTTCGGTCAGGCTCCTCTTTAAGTTAGGTTCGGTCAGGCTCCTCTTTAAGTTGGGTTTGGTCAGGCTCCTCTTTAAGTTGGGTTCGGTCAGTTAACTCTCAGAGGAACCTTAGACGATCCCATGCTCTCTTTGTATTTCCGTCTGTCAAGGGCTGCAAATTTAAAAGATATCATAACCACACCCTTTCTTTTCAGGTGGCTCTTTATGATAAAGACTTTCGGCATTTGTTACCGACTTCTTATTCCGATTTACATTTTAGAAGACAATTAAAAACTCTCATATTCACTAAATTTTTAGATAATTAGAATTCCATTCTATTGAGCTCATTCAATTATGTTAATTTAACTCAATCTTTTGTAAACCGCATAGCACTCTATGGTTATTGAAATCCGATTTTATGTTATGTTATAACAGAAAAGCCACCTCTGAAATGTCCCAGGTACCCTGGAGATTCCTGAAGCTCTTTCTGTGTTGCAGAACTCTGGAATGTCTGTAGAAATCAAAACTGTGGATGTCTTCCTTAGGCTGTGAATATGACTTAGCAGATGCCTTGTGATCGGAGCAGATTATTTTTCCACCTGCTCTTTGAATCGCTGCTTCCAAAGACTGGGAGCTGTGTAGGGACCTTAAAGCAAGCTATCAATCAAAACCAGTGAAGAAAAAGAAGACGGCAGATTGTATCTGCTCTGAGCTTTTTCGTTTGACAAAAGCAGTAGGAGTCGTTTTAGGGTAATAATATGCAAAACAATTCTATGACCTCTTTCCCTTTTAATTTACACCTTAACTTGAGCAAAGATACCGTTCAGGCCATAACTGGGGGCAGTTGCTTTCTTAATAACACAATTTTCTTTGATGACCCTAAAAGTATCGACATGATTTCTCTTTGAAATCTTATGATTCCCATGTATAATTTGAAGTTACCTCAGCCATCTGCGCACTCGTGATTAATGCGCATTGCATTACTCTGTAAGCCAATTTGGATTTGGAAATCGTACACATCTCCAATTAAAAGGAAGTAAAGTAGACTTTGAGGGGGATATTCTATAAACGATGCCAAAACTTACACACCGGTAGGCACTCTACCGGTGCCTAAGTTAATTGAGAGACGCTGTTTTAAACGGTAAAAAAATTAAGTGCCTACTGACGCCTCAATAAAAGGTGTCGGAATCATGCCTACGTAGGTGCTGTACAGTGCTTAATGCCACTATGGGCCTGGCTAATGCCAGAAGTGGTGTTAGGTGCCATAAAGAGCCTACATAGGTACGATTCATGGCATAGATAGGCTGTTGGAAATGTAGGCCCAGAAAATCCTGGGCTACTTTTCCAGTGCCTATCTTTCATGGACGCGCGATTCTCTATACAGTCCGATCGCACGATTGGCACCCTATAGAGAATGCAGACTAAGGGCCTGATTCTATATACAGCACCAAAAAGAGAGGCGCATAATGCGATTCGATAAGGTGCTTGTACCTTTTTTTAAAATCACGCAAAATGCCAGTGCATTGCATAACTTTTAGGTGCACCCATTTAAGTCAGCTAAAGCCAGGTGTAAATACTTGTGCCTAAGTTGTGCGTGGATCGGCATATTCTATAACAGGGGGAGGCAATTCCAATCCTCGAGAGCCACAGGCAGGTCAGGTTTTCAGGATATCCACAATGAATATGTATGAGATGGGTTTGCATGCACTGCCTCCTTGAGATGCAAATCTACCTCATGCATATTCATGTGCATAACTTTTAGGAATTCCCATGATCCGCCCAAGCCCCTCCCCTGGCCACACCCCCTTTTCAAATTCATGAACTACAACTGGCACATACTTTTTATAGAATCGTGCTTTCCACATTGTGCATGTAACTTTTAATTCATGCCAATTAGCATCAATTAGGAGGTGTTAATTGCCAATTATTAGCACAGATTAAGCCAATTAATCAAGTTGTGCATGCAAATTAACTGTGTGCACTGATATGCATGCATAAGAGAAGTTGGGGGCAAGTCCAAATGGTACAAGTAATAAAAGCCCACATTATTCAGGCCAGTTGGATAATTTAGGGATTACCCACCTTCCTGTGCTCTATCATTTTCCTTACTTTTCATAACTCTGTTTATTGATAATATGGGTAATATTCTGTCCCATATACCACCATACATCTTAAATTAATAAGTTCAGTGATGCTTAAGATTCTGCCTTCCGTTTCTTTCTTTGTAGAGACTGGAAGAGACACTTGCACAGATGACTCGGAACATGGGGGTTATGACTCTCGTACAGATCAATCTCTACTTATTCAACAGAAGCTCAACAGACAGAAGACAGAACCTCGGAATAAATCTTCAGAGGTAATGGTAGCATGATTTATAAAGTCCAAAGCAAAAAAGGCTGTGGAACCAGATGTTACTGATGAAGGCTTTATTGAAACAAGCAGTAAATCCTCAAGTTCGAAGCTGTTAAGTTCATCCATAACTAAAGTCAATGAAGAGGACCCAACAAGGTCCGTGTTTCGACCTTTAAAGTCTTCCTCAGGGGTCCTATGGGCGTGATTCATGAAACACCAACCTGATAGCGTTATCAGAACTTAATGACTTGTTCCTTTATAAGGGCCTCAGGATGGTAAATATTGGACATAAATTCAGGGCAGATGTGAGATAGTTTTTTGGCAAGCCTACCTAGTGCATATAAGTAGTCCAGTGTTCCACACATTTGTATGACAAAGAACACTGAACTGTTCAAACCACTGAGCAAACCACAGATGTCACTGCACAAATCTGGTGACCCTAGTCAGTAGGCACTTCCAGAGGCGTGATTTTGGTGCTGGGGTTTTGGGTTTTTTTTGGGGTGCTGAAAAGCGCCTTGACATTTTTTTAAAGTAGTGTTTTAAATGGTGTTTCCCTCTTAACTTAGGTGCCAACAAATGTTTAGCCATCCCAAATGTTTTGCACTGACCTGGGGTATAAAACATTTAGGGCAGGATTCACTAAACCTCCAAACCGTGCATGATCCGTTTCCTATTGCATGCCAGCCGACTGATTCAGTAAAGGCCTTCATGCAAATGGAGACGATCATTAACACACCCCCTACATTCCCCCTTCTCACGGCCAGAGCGTTCCCCGCTCATGCGCACACCCTGACAGTAGTGACAGGAGAAGCAGCCTCCTGTCACTGCTGTCAGGGCTCAGCCCAGCCCAGATCTCTCTTGCCTGCTCCCGGACTCTCCTGCTCTCTGCCGCCATTCCCTGCAGTGCAAGCCCGTGGTTTTAAAGCGGGCCTGCACTGCGGGGAATGGCGGCAGAGAGCAGGAGAGTCTGGGAATAGGCAAGAGAGATCTGCCCGACACCCCCCCAGGCCGCGATCTTTCCTGCCTGCCCTGCTCTGCTCTGCCACGCCCCCCCTCCCCCAGAGAAAAAAGCAAGAGAGGTGCCAACTCCCTCTTGCCATCTGTGTTAAAACGGAAAAAAAAATCAGCGCAGTCAAATAAAACAAATTCAATTTTAAAAAAAACGATCAAAAATCATTATTACCTATTCTTGTAAGCAAAGGTACCTAATGGAAGGTACTAGAACGTTTTTGGCAGTGGGCTCCTAGTGGAGCTTAAGAACCCCAGGTCTCCTAGAGGTCAGAATCTCTGACACTGTGCTTGCTGAGCTGTGGAGGGTTGAACTCGGAAGCTTGGCCCTGATGCTTTCATTCTTTTCTATTGTGAAAGCAAAGAGATCTGTGACGCGAATGAGACCATCATGTGCCCCATGTGTGAACGGAACTGCTCGCTTCAGAGGCTCAACGAGAGCTGTATCTACGCCAAAGTAAGTCATGTCTTACTGTGGGGTTGGGGGGTGGGGGGGGGGGTGCAGAGGCAGATTCTTTCTCAGTGGTGGTTATGCTAGAAATTTCCTGAAAATGTCATGCCCATTTTTTTAGTTTTGGAAAGGCAAAATTTAATAGACTTTTTACATAGATGATGGATACTGGAATTTATTGGTTGCCTATTTTTTTTAATTATTATTTGGCTTTGCTTTAAAATATAACTTTAGTTGCATCATGGGTACATTTCTTCTTGAGTGCAATTATAAGCATGTCAGATCGATGCAGAATTCGGGGGGACTTGATAGCTGCAGATTTTCCTCTATTTTTCAAAGTGAAAGTATGCCTAAGAAGAAATACTCACACGCATGTATGCCCACTAAGGGGTCCTTTTATTAAGGCGTGCTAACTGATTTAGCGCTAAAAATTAGCGTGCACAAGGCTCCCATAGAATATAATGAATGCCTTAGCATTTAGCACATGCTAAATTTTTAGCGTGTGCTAAATCAGTTAACACACCTTAATAAAAAGACCCCTAAGTTTCGGAGGGAAAAGTGTTCACGTACATCTGATAATTGAAAAGCACATGGCCTGCAGCGCTATGCAAATTTTAAGTAGTTGTAGTTTTCTCTATGCACTTGTGAACCGCCTAGAACTTTTTGGGTATGGCAGGTATCCTCTTTTGTCCTGTGTCACTCCATTTTGTGTACATTCTTCATATCTTCTTCAGGCTCTCTGGTCCAAATGACATGGGGAGGAGCTGGTGGAGTGTCATGAGAAGGTAACTCCCGTTCGGCTTGGTCAGATAGACGTCCCAGTCTGTACCAAACTAGAGAAACGTGAAAGAAATTTGTGAAAGAGCTGCTCATGGATCTGTTTTGATTCTTCTGCACCAAAATTCTGCATATCGCTGCTGGTTACATGGTAAGGATGGGTAAAAATGATGCACAGCCTTCCTACAACTGCCCTGCCAATGACTTCGGTAAATCCAATTAGAGAAATGCAGACTAAGGTGACATTGGTGTTGTATAATACAGTTAGAGAACTGTACCACCTAGTGGACGTTTTAGATAACTGCATTGAGGCATCCCTTATCCTTGTACCTAATGGGAGGTCATTTGATAATTTTATCGCCTCACGTACAGCCTGTTTCACACGCAGCAAAGGGCTTTTTATAAAGTTGTGTGGACAGGCATCTATGACCTGGGTTGCCCACTGTTGGTAATAGGATATTGGGCTTCATGGACCTTCAATCTGTCCCAGTATGGCAAGAAGAGGAGGGGTGGGGGTGGGAGGGGGTTGCCCTATTTATTTATTTATTTATTTAATTTTCTATACTGTTCTCTCAAGGGAGCTCAGAATAGTTTACATGAATTTATGCAGGTACTTAAGCATTTTTTCCTGCCTGTTCCAGCAGGCTCACAACCTATCTAATGTACCTAGGGCAATGGGGGGGGGGATTAAGTGATTTGCCCAGGGTCACAGGAAGCAGTTTGGGTGTGCAACCCACAACATCAGGGTGTTGAGGCTGTAGCTTTAACCACTTCGCTACACTCTCCCTTACTGGTTAGAGCTACTACCTCAGCACCGTGAGGTTGTGAGTTCAACCAGTCCCTTCTGCACAGACTTTCTAGACCAGGGGTGTCAACGTCCCTCCTCGAGGGCCGCAACCCAGTCGGGTTTTCAGGATTTCCCCAATGAATAGGCATGAGATCTATTTGCATGCACTGCTTTCGTTGTATGCTAATAGATCTCATGCCTATTCATTGGGGAAATCCTGAAAACCCGACTGGATTGCGGCCCTCGAGGAGGGACTTTGACATCCCTGTTCTAGACCAAGAAAAGATGCACAGAGGGTATGTTACAGGTGTGTCTGTGAGTAGATGGATGCTCTCAGAGGCCCTGCTGCACCTTCTCCCTTCTCCTGCAGGGGGCGGGCTATGGCTATATTTGTGAGCACGTGCAGTAGCTCACAGGCCCTACGCTGGCTTTTTACTTCTCTCTGTCTGAGGCCACAGGGAGTCTCCCTGGCCTAGGGTTACCATCTGGCTCCAGGAAAAGGAGGATGGATTGAGACATCCAGCTTTTACTTCCATTGCTTTCAGTGGAATTAAAACCTGGACGTCTCAATCCGTCCTCTTTTTTTCTGGAGCCAGATGGTAACCCTACCCTGGCCTTTGTGCTTTGGTTCTCTGTACCGCGGGAGCACTTTTCCAAAAATGCTGAATCTAAATTCCCAACACCGGAAGTGAATCAGAAGCAAGTTTCTGAAACTTCAAATTAATGCTCACATTCCTAGAACTTAAACAGCAGAGTGAAGTAAAAAAAGTCTTTAAAATTGCTTAAAAATTGCAAAAAAAAAAAAAAGTCTTTTAGCCGTTTGTTTTTTTCTTAAAGGCCCATTAAATTTTCTAAATATTTACTACTGTTTTAACTTCTGCTGTTATTAACATCAGGTCAATCTGAATTTCATTCTCTTTTATAGCATATCAAAACCTTTTTTATGCTGGTGCAACTTCCTGGCTTGGTCTATAAATAAACCACTGCAGAACTCAGGCAACCAATATCTGCAGGCCGAAGGCATTCATTAGCCGTCTGAGGTTGGGAAAGTAGCCTTTAATGAGCATTTCTTCATTCTTAATGACCAGTGAGATTTCACCTCATGCCTTCAATTCAATTTGCCACTAGTTAATGATTAAGAAATGCCAATAAGTTACTATGGCATAAAAATATGAATGAGAAATACAGATTACCTCTCTCATTACTTGTCTGCAGGCCCCACATGGTGAGATGAATTCGTCCTTCATATCACTAGAAGAGAGAAAAGTTGGGTTAGTTTAGAATAGGGTTACCATTTTTTTCAGGCTGCAAAAATCCGGACACAAATTTCTGCCTCTGGCCACGCCCCATTCCACCCATCCCCTCCCAGTTCAGCCTCCAGCCCCGCCCCCACAGACTTCCTCTCTTCTTCCCCGACAAGCTTGTGGACGGTCTGGAGCATGCTCAGATGCCTTCCAGATGCGGCCGGAGCTCATTGGGGCTTTCCCAAAACCCGGACGTCTGGTAACCCTAGTTTATAGATCATACTTCAACACTGCTTCATTCAGGTCATTGGCACAAGTCTTTACTCTTGAGTATTTTGGACTATTGTAATATAGTACATCTGGTCGGTTATTGCAAAAAATTTTGAAGATTATGTATTGTACAAAATACTGCCATGCGTTTAATTTTTAATTTGAAGAACTTCGTTGGTTGCCAGTAGAGGTTAGGGTATTTTTCAAGATTGGAGCCATGTGTTATAAGCCCTTGCATGATTACACACCCATCAATTTACTTCCATCAATCCCAGTTGCTCATTACGAACCACTGCATTGTGTGTTTTCCCTTTTGCTCGTGGTCGTCGATTACTGTCTCACCAAGCAGTTAGTTGGGATACAGAGTTTCACGGACTAGTATCTCTTTCTTCATCTTATATGAACTTTAGAAGATTATTAAAATCTAGTTTATGTGCACAATTCCCGGAAAATCGACTTGTTAATCACTGAGACTATATCGCGTAGAACTGTGTGCAAATGTGATTTTATGTTAGGCTATGTTATGTTACCTTGAGCCTGGGAAAGACACCGACAGCATTCAATGATGTGTTCGAAGCAGGCAAATGATACGTGGGACTGAGCCCTCCCAGTCCAGGTCAGGCATTTTGATAAGGCAGACTGGAAATTGGTATCACCATCTCCTAGTGATTCAGTCTGTGTGGTGCCATCCTGTGCGTAATATCAAAAGACAAAGAATGGAATTGTCCAAAAAAGGGTGATGTGCACTAATCAATTCTTTGTCTTTTGATATTTCACCTGTGGTTTTGTTACGTCCCCTGTTTTGAGATCGCCATCCTGTGCGTACCAGCTCACACCGATCTAAAAGGAATACCAGGAATTTTCTGTATCTTTCTTGACCTTGAGCGGACACTGACTTAGAGAGCAATATATTTTTTTTTTTTATTGCTTTTACGCACATAGTGAAGCTCTTTTGTTCCCAAGCTTACATAATGAGAACATTCAGTGTTCCTTATCAGTGCTGGTGGGCCGACTCCCTTCGGCCTCTCTTTCCAATATCCAAGGCTAAAGCGAGTTCTGCAGCCAGCCGTAAGCCACTCGGTAAAAAAGGGGGTTGAGGGACGGGGTCCCATTGCCAGTTCTGCACAGCGAGAAACAGGCTTAAGATCCCCATCCCTTGCTCCACCGTAACAGACTCCAGCTTTCACAATACTGAGGCCACAGAACCATGCATGGGAGTCAGGCTGCATTTTGTTTTATAGATCCCCTTCTTGATACCAAGGGAAGGAAAAGAAACACCCCAAAGGGAGGGAAGCGGATCATAAACACAGGAGCTAGCAAAACCTGTAAGGAAAACCAGTGTCTTAAGTAGTCTAGTGGGCTAGTGAACCATAGAGAGGAGGACCCAGGCCCATAAGACACTCTAGCCACTACATCTATGGTGATAAGTGTGAGGCCACCAAAATCCTACTCTACTTCCATTTAGATGCCACTTGCAGCCTTAAGGGCTATTGGGGTGGGAGACAGGCGGGTATAGTAGGTTTGGGAGAGTTTTAGAGGGCTCGCCCTAAACTATAAGGGGGTTTTGGTGAGATGTACATGTGAAGTTCACAGCGGTGCCTTCTAAGGTGCCCCACTGCTCTGTTGGAGTGTCTGTGTGGACAGTCCATTGCAATGCTGGCCCCTCCCATGACCAAATGATCTGCATTTGGACGCTTGGAGCTTGGACGCACCTGTGGCCATAAATGCTGCATAAAGTTAGATATTATGTCGGCCAAGACACCCAAGTTGGTGATTTTCGAAAAAAAATATTTGGATGTCCAGAATGTTCGAAAATAGCTGTTTATCCATATCCGACTTTGGATGTCTAGCAGTAAACGCACAAAGTCGGACTTAGACGTAGCATGACATAAAAGCCTTCTTCTATACTGCATAACAGTAAAGATCCGTGTGGTTTACAAAAGTAAAGAGATGTTCAAGATGGATACAGTCAATTACCTAAAAATTTGGTGAACAAGTAGGTTTTTAAGTGTTTCCTAAACTATTGATACGAACCAGCGTTCGAGATCAGGGAATTTAAATCTTTATCCCAAGAAGCTGCTTGATAAGCTAAAAGAAACATAGAAACATAGAAGATGACGGCAGATAAGGGCCATAGCCCATCAGGTCTGCCCACTCTACTGACCCACCCCCAAGTCTACTATCCTAGGGATCCCACTCCCGGTGACAGGTTCCCTTGGCTTAACCTTCTAAGGGATCCCACATGGGCATCCCATTTGCTCTTAAATTCTTGCACGCTGTTTGCCTCGATCACCTGCACCGGGAGCTTGTTCCAAGGATCAACCACTCTCTCGGTGAAGAAATATTTCCTGGTGTCGCCATGAAATTTCCCACCCCTGATTTTCAACGAATGCCCTCTTGTTGCCGTGTGTCCTTTAAGGAAAAAGAGATCCTCTTCCACCTCAATACGGCTCGTGACAAATTTGAACATCTTGATCATGTCTCCCCTCTCTCTGCGTTCTCGAGTGAGTACAGCTGCAACTTACGCAGTCGTTCCTCATACGGGAGACCCTTGAGTCCCGAGACCATCCTGGTGGCCAGATAAGTCGGGCTTAATAATAGACTGCCCAAACTTTCCAAGATAGCCATCTGGCACTGGCGCTGACGATTGGCCAGACCCAAATAATTTCTGACAGCCACTATAGTACCAGATATTCAGTGTCGGTATCTGAATATTCCCATTGCCATGGTGGTCAATGTTTAAAAAAAAACCCCAAAAAACACGCAGACTGCATAGGCTAAATGTCACCCAGCTAGAATTTACCTTGCAATGGCGATGGCTCTGAAGTTCTGATGCCCCTCCGAAATGGCTTTTTGAATTGCTGTCCGTTCAGCGCAGATGCTAAGCGGGTTAACTCCATTCTCTACATTGCAGCCTGGAAGACAAAATGCTCTAGTTAGGCTTAAAGATGTGTTGGGTTAGCTCGAGATTACAATTAGGCTGTTTGATGGGCATCATTTGCTTGAGTCTGAATTTTCTCTTTTATGCTTAATAGGAGCCTGATTGATTAAGGATGACGTATGCTTGAGGAGTTGCTGAATCAGTTGCATTATGCTTAAAAAAAACATCCACAGTTGGATGAGGCAAAGGGGTTGGACAGTGTGGGGTTTACTAGACTTGGTTTAGAGAAGTATAAGCTCAACTCAAAGCTCAATGTTCACATAAGAACACACTCATTGCCACACTGGGTCAGACCAAAGCTCCAGCAAGTCCAGTGTCCAGAAATGATAAATAGCAGTTACGCATTTTTGCATTAATGTTGACATTAACATGCCTACTGTAATGAGTGATATTTAACTCGGAACTGGTTGACATCATTCACATGGGATAGTACAGTTTCGTAACACAGCCTCTGTTTTAGGACAGTACAAAAATGACAAAGACTAGAGGACACTCCATGAAGTTACAGGAAAATACTTTTTTTGAAAACCAATAGGAAGAAATATTTTTTTCACTCAGAGAAGAGTTAAGCTCTGGAACGCGTTGCCTGAGGTTGTGGTTAAGAGCAGATAACGTAGCTGGTTTTAAGAAAGGTTTGGACAAGTTCCTGGAGGAAAAGTTATCGAGAAAGACATGGGGGAAGCCACTGCTTGCCTGGGATCGGTAGCATGGAATGTTGCTATTCTGGTGATTCTAGAATCTTGCCACTCTCTGGGATTCCGGAATCTTGTTGTTCTTTGAGATTCTGTATGGAATGTTGCTACTCTGGGATTCCAGAATCTTGCTATTTCTTTGGGATTCCATATGGAATGTTGCTATTCTTTGGGTTTTGGCCAGGTACTAGTGACCTGGATTGACCACTGTGAGGATGGGCTACCGGGCTTGATGGACCATTGGTCTGACCCCGTAGGGCTATTCTTATGTACAGCAGCCTCTCGTTTAAGATAGTACTACCTGTCCCGTCATTAGAAGAATGTCAGGATCGTGCCAGTTCTGTTTCTATCCACTTTCCAACAGTGTGGTAGAGACTTTAATTCCTTTCCCCATCACCAAGCTTTGAGCCCCCCCTCGGTCCTTCTGACTATGACTCTACTTACCAGAATAGATTTTCCCATCACTGGTCAGTAACGCGGCTCCCACTGGAAATTTGCTGTAGGGGCAGTAGGCGGATTTCTTGGCTTCCTGACTTTCACGGAGCAGCAGCTGAATTTGTCCCGGTTCCACTGGACTCGGAGGGGATTTTCTCGGCCCGTCGTCCATCAGGGAGTTTTCCTGGATCTTGTCGCTGCGTTCATTCACTGCCATCTTCACCTCGCTCTTTTCCTAGAAGCAGCGATGAGGAAACAAGGGTATGATTAGCGAGAGCACGGCGGGTCTGCGCCTGTACGCGTCTGTGCTTGTGTTTTTTTGGCATCATGACTGCCTCTAGGTAGAAATCAGTGTCATTTTGTTATGCCTATGAAAATATCGTTTCAACACGCCCTTGGCTTCTAGTCTGGGTCTGTTTAATTCTGATTTCTTTTCTCCTCTTTCCCCATCTATGTGCAAAACTGCTTCTTTTAACTTTCCCTGGTCTTTCTTTATCTCGGAGTCACCTTCCTGGCTACGCTTTTGGCTCCTGCCTTGCTGTGACCCAGATGAGGTCTGAGGATGAACTTAGACCTGTTTTCATGATTACAGCTTTGGGGAAATCACTAGTCAGGTCATTAGAGCAGAAAGACTTGATAGGCTGCCAGTCAGCCAAGGTTCTCCTTCGGGAGGCTGGCAGCGACCCTATTGGCTCCATTCACTTTGCTGGGGCCAGTCTCGGCTCTCATTGGTCGATCTCATGTGGCCTCCCAGCTTCAAAGACTACTTCAGAATCATTGCTTCATTCTCATGTGCAGCTTCTACTGTGGGTTAACTCTTTCCTGTGAAACTGTCGCAAGGCTGTGAACAGTCAGACCTGATGGAATTTCCAACTTTGTGGTTTTAAATGAACTGTACTTTTTAAAATGCCTGTTAGTAGCATCTCAGAATGATTTGCAGACATTTCACCTAAAGGTTTCCTTGAATGAATATTTTGACGGATGAGAGGGCCGGCAAGATTTGGGCGGCAACTTTAGCATGGCGAGGGCGCAGTAAAGTTGCCACTTGTTCCCTTTCTAGCTACGCAAACGAGATGTCCAAATCAACCAACAACATTGTTCATTGGCGCGTGAAACTTCACCTACGCCGACACGATTCGCTTTTCTTAGCCCTGCCTCCTTTGAAGACGCCAACACAAGTTGCCCGTAGAAGCCGAGCTTACGTGCTCCGGCTATTTGTTTGTCCCCTGAGGAAGGCATTTCCAGAGTGCCGAAACTGGGATCCCATGCCAATAAACAATCTTGTTGGTTGATTTGGACATCTTGCTTGCCTTTCTTGTTTGCTTGCTGTATAACGAGGCAAGGTACCTTCCCTTTTCGGCTGTGCTATACCCTTTCTAGATACTTCAAGTTTCTTTATTTTTCATATACCGTTTATCATACAGGCATCTAAACGGTTAACAATAAAATAGACTATAAAAATAAAAAAAACCGGCTAAACTAAAAGAAGGAACGCACTTACGCATTGATACGAAAGGGAAACAATGGGGCGAGGAGAATTATTAAATACATCGCAATGGAAAATAAAAATAAAGGGAGGCAAAATGGAAAGGGAAGTACATTTGGGTAGGGGGGGTCATTTTGATTGTCAAAGAGGTTTTACAAAAGAGGATCAGGGTAATCAGGGTTTACAAGGTACAGCTTATATACCGCAGGAGTGAAGTTCTATGCGGTTTACAAAGATTAAAAGAAAGGTACAAATAGATTGAACTTAACAGGGTAGAAGTTAGAGATTAACAGCTTAAGGGATCAAGTTATTGAGGAGAAAGAGTTGTACGGGTCAACTGCCTAGATATTTCAGGAACACATATGTTTTTAGGCGTTTCCTGAATTCCCCATAGGTAGTAGGCGTAAGCAATTGTTCTAGATCTTTACCCCATAACGCTGCCTGATGTGAGAAAAGGTGTTGATGGTGTCTTTTGAGTTTACATCCTCTAACTGGAGGGGAAACAAAATTCATTAATAATGTTGTATTTGACCAATCATTTTAATTCCCAACCCTGTGTTTTTACCTGACCTCCTTTTCTATAATAATTTGTAATTCAAATCCCCTTTTCCTCTTTATTCTTGTTTTGTTAAGTTTGTATATAGTCCAGTTTATTTTAATGTTTATGTTTAAATTAATGTATTACTTTTTAATATTGTAATTTTAATTGTTTTTTTAATGTATGTTCATCGCTTTGAAGTAAGATTAAGCGATTAATCAAAAATTTTAATAAACTTGAATCAAATGTGAACTTCTCTTATGTCTGTTGGCTGAGAAGGAGAAAAGGTCAGTTATGTATTTAAACTAAACTAAACTAAGCCTTAGGTTTATATACCGCATCTTCTCCACTGAAGTGGAGCTCGACACGGTTTACAGAGTTTAAAAAATATGGGAAGAGAGAAGAGAAAAGAGAAAGAGTTTTAGGGGCTAGCCCATATAGTGCTTTAAAGCAGAAACTTTACGTGTGCCTCCATCGGTAGCCAATGCAGCTGTCGGTAGTAAGGTGTCACATGATCAAACTTCTTCAGCCCGAAAATCAGTTTGACCGCTGCATTTTGCATTAGTTGTAAACATCGCCTATTCTTTTGGGAAATTGCTAAATAGGCTATGTTACAATAATCAAGTTGACTCAGAATGAGGGATTGTACCAGGATTCTAAACGCTGGCATATCAAAATATGCTCTAATGCAGGGATCTCAAAGTCCTTCCTTGAGGGCCGCAATCCAGTCGGGTTTTCAGGATTCCCCCAATGAATATGCATTGAAAGCAGTGCATGCACATAGATCTCATGCATATTCATTGGGAAAATCCTGAAAACCCGACTGGATTTCGGCCCTCAAGGAAGGACTTTGAGACCCCTGATCTAGCCCAGAGGTGGGCAACTCCGGTCCTCGAGAGCTGGAATCCAGTCGGGTTTTCAGGATTCCCCCAATGAATATGCATTGAAAGCAGTGCATGCACATAGATCTCATGCATATTCATTGGGGAAATCCTGAAAACCCCACTGGATTGCGGCCCTCAAGGAGGGACTTTGAGACCCCTGCTCTAATGGATCCTACAAGATGGTATTTGAAGTGAGGGCCCATAGGCCATCCTTTAACTATGTTCGTCCCCGCCCCAGAGCATCTCAAGGCCCTCTGCCACTCCCACCCCCACTCCTCATGTCTAGCATCTTCTGTTCCCTACCTTCCTCCCCCTTGTGGTGTCCAGCATCTTTGTTCCTATTTCCCTCCCTCCATAGTGTCTAGCATCTCTTCCTGTCCCTTCTCCCTTCCAGGTTTAGCATCTCTTTTCCCCTCCCTTTTTGTTCAGTAGCTTCCCTTCCTTATCCCCTATGGCAGGGGTGTCAAAGTCCCTCCTCGAGAGCCGCGATCCAGTCGGGTTGTCAGGACTTCCCCAGTGAATATGCATGAGATATGCTTGCATGCACTGCTTTCATTGTATGCTAATAGATCTAAGAACATAAGAAATTGCCTCCACTGGGTCAGACCAGAGGTCCATCGTGCCCAGCGGTCTGCACCCGCGGCAGCCCATCAGGTCCATGACTTGTTAAGTGGTCCCTGACTTTCCTATAACCTATCTCTACTTTCTATCTGTACCCCTCAATCCCTTTATCCTGCAGGAATTTATCTAAACCTTCCTTGAACCCCAGTAGCGTGCTCTCATGCATATTCATTGGGGAAATCCTGAAAACCTGACTGGATTGCGGCCCTCGAGGAGGGACTTTGCTCTTGCCCTATGGGGTGGCACCTCCATGTGTGCTGACACAAAAATCTGCATTGGCCTATACAGGGCCTTGAGTATATGTACATGCTCCAGGACTATATGGTCCTGTCCTTTTCAAAGCAGGAAGTTTGGAGGAGGTGGGGACCTGCCCTGGCTTTCAACATGCTCAGATGCTCATGGCCTCACACCAGCTGTGAGTGGGTGACCCTATGGCTCCAGAAAAAAAGGAGGACGGATTGAGACATCCGGGTTTTACTTCCACTGCTTTCAATTGAAGTTGTGAGTGGGTGACCCTAAGGCTCCAGAAAAAGGAGGACGGATTGAGACATCCGGGTTTTACTTCTACTGCTTTCAATTGAAGTTGTGAGTGGGTTACCATATAGCTCCAGAAAAAGGAGGACGGATTGAGACATCCGGGTTTTACTTCCACTGCTTTCAATTGAAGTTGTGAGTGGTTTACTAGACCGCAGAACCATAAAGTTCTATGCGGTTTACAAAAGATTAAGTTAAATTAACATAATTGAATGAGCTCGACAGAATAGAATTCTACTTATCTAAAAATGTAGGGCTCCTTTTACTAAGGTACGCTAGCGATTTTAGCGCGCGCTGAAGATTAGCGTGTGCAAACCACACGCTAAACAAAAAATACTAATGCAAGCTCTATGGAGGTGTTAGTGTCTAGCACCCGTGTCATTGTAGCAGTGCTAAAACCACTAGTGTACCTTAGTAAAAAGAGCCCTTAATGAATAGCAGAGTTTTAAATTGCCTTCTAAAATGTATATGGGAATAGGAAGTCGATAACAAATGCCGAAAGTCTTTATCATAAAGAGCCGCCTGAAAAGAAAGGGTGCGGGGCGCGATATTTTAAAAAATTTTGCAGCCCTTAAGATGTGGGATCTTCAAAGGGTCCTCTGAGGGCCAACTGAAAATGAATTGAAGGGGGGAGGGGTTAGTAATAATTAACAAATTCATTTGCCTTATCCTCACTACTGAAAAAAGCTGATCTAGACCCCTCCACACCATCCAGCTATCGCCCAATAGCAAACATCCCTCTCCTGACCAAGATGCTGGAGTCCATCATATCTACCCAACTCTCATCCTATCTTGAGAGATTCTCCATTCTCCTACCCTACCAACATGGCTTCAGACCCAACTTCAGCACCGAATCCCTACTGACCTCATTAATCTCAAAGGTCCAACAACTTCACTCTTGCAATAAGTTCGCTGTTCTTCTTCAATTCGACCTTTCTGCAGCTTTCAACATTGTCCATCATGATATACTAATTCTCCAACTCTCTGAAATTGTCATAAACTCAACAATCTTAGATTGGTTCTCAAAATTCTTACGTTCCCGCTCCTACTCCATTAACATGGATGGCTCTTCGTCCCTCCCTTGGAAACCAATCTGTGGAGTTCCTGAGGTTCACCTCTATCCCCGATTCTTTTCAATATTTATATGTCCTCCCTGAAACACCTCCAACTATCCCCCTTGGAAACATTTTACACTTACGCTGATGACATCCTTGTCCTCCTCGAGACCGACTCTAATCTCACCAATCTCTCTGAGAACATCTCTTCATGTATTTTGAACCTCCAATCCTGGGCCCTCACCTTACAAATGAAACTAAACGAGACCAAAACAAAACTACTTTGGCTTGGCCCAAAATTAGATCAGCTACCCACCCTCATCCCATTATCCTCTGGCACCACATTGCAGCTTGAGCACTCAAGCAAAGTTCTGGGCATCATCATTGATTCTACACTGTCCTTCAACGACCACCTTAACTCCCTAGTAAAAAAAATGCTTTTTCAATCTTCACATGTTAAGGAAAGTGAGATCCTGCTTCCATCAACAACACTTTGCTGTCCTTGTACAATCCATCATTCTTTCCAAACTGGATTACTGTAATTCCATCTACTTAAGCCTAACAAAGAAAAGCCTTTATAGACTTCAACAGATTCAGAACACCGCGGCTAAATTAATTTTCGCAAAAAGCAAATTTGACCACGTCTCCCCACTTATGTCTAAGCTTCACTGGCTCCCAGTAATCCTTAGGGTCCACTACAAATGCACCCGCCTAACCTTCAAATCTCTACACGGCATCCTTCCTCCCCTTTTTCCACTATCCTGGAACTCCTCGAATCCCAACACCACCAGATCCACTCAAAAATTCAAACTATCCTTCCCCTCTTTAAAAGGCATATCCCATTCAGGAAAATTAGGGGCATCCATCATCTTCAGGATCACCGAACTGTGGAACAGCTTTACTGCCCCGCTTCGGAGTCTAGGCTCCCTCCAACTCTTCTGAAAACATTTGAAAACTTGGCTTTACTCCAAAATATAATTCTCCTCTCCCTATTCAATATACTATGTCCCTCTTAACTTCCTCTTTACTAAGTCCTTCTACTTTCGTTGGAGTTCCTTTTATATCTATTCCTGTAAACCTTATCGAGCTCTACTTCTGTGGAGATGATGCGGTATACAAACTTAAGGTTTACTTTAAGTAACAAATTCATTGCTTCATTTTCATTTTGATGCGGAAACTGTGTAGCTGCTGCTGTGGGTTAACTCTTTCCTAAGAACTGTATCGTAAGGCTGTGAACAGTCAGATCTGATGGAATTTCCAAAATTTGTAGTTTAGCATTAGAAACATTGTAATATGATGGCAGATAAAGGTCAAACGGCCCATCCACAGCATCCACTATCTCCTTCTCTCCCTATTGGTTAAGGCTCTTTACACCTGCATTGTGATGTCATAGAACTTTATGGTTATAAAACATAGTAACTTGTTGGCGGATAAAGGTCAAACGGCCCATCCACGGCATCCACTATCTCCTTCTCTCCCTATTGGTTAAGGCTCTTAACATTTGCATCTCCTCTTCCTATAGGCTAAGGCTCTTTACACCTGCATTGTGAGGTCATAGAACTTTATGGTTATAGAAACATAGTAACTTGTTGGCGGATAAAGGCCAAATGGCCCATTTAGTCTTCCCATCTCCAATAACTATTATCTCTTCCTCTCTCTATGAGATACTTTTAAAATTTCCGTTAGTAGTATTTCAGAACGATTTGCAGATATTTCACCTAAAGGTTTCCTTGACTGAATATTTTATTTATTTTTTTCTATACCGTTCTCCCAGGAGAGCTCAGGACGGTTTACATCCCTTTGATCATTTTCGTTGCCCTTCTCTGTACTTTTTCTAATTCCACTACATCTTTTTTGAGATACAGTAACCGGATTGCACACAGTATTCAAGGTGTGGCCGTACCATAGAGTGACATTATAACATCTTTGTTTTCCATTCCTTTCCTGATCATTTCTAACATTCTATTTGCTTTCTTAGACGCCGCGGCGGCGCAATGAGCTGAGGGTTTCAACGTATCCTCAACAATGACACCATAGCTGGTTAAATGCTGAATATTGCACTTAACTGGCTATATTTTCATTGGCCCAAAAAACCTGGAAATTCAATCCGGGAGCCTGGTCATAATCCAGCATTGAATTTCTGGGGATAACACAGGTGGCAGTCATTAAAATGCTGATTGCCAGCGACTGAATATTAAGCCCAATCTTAATAGCATAAGCTCCAACTAGGCACCCCTTACTAGTGGCATAGCAAGGGTAGGAGGTGGCCCCCTCTGTGCCCTCCTCTCTACTCCCTGCTCCTTCTGTGCCCCCACACCACACTCACGCCCTCCCTTCCCACTCCCGACCTCTTTAAATCTTTCCCAGTGCAAGTAGCTTCTCTGGTCTGCCAGTGCATGCTGGCGTTGACTTTCCCTCTGATGTCACTTCCTGGCTCCATGACCTGGAAGTGATTTCAGAGGGAGCCAGGCCGGTGCGTGCAGCAGGCTAGAGCAGTTCTTCATGCTGGTGAAGATTTTAAAGAGGTATGGGGAGGCGGGGAAGTGAAGGCGCGAGTGTGACATGGTGGGGGCGGAGAGGTGCTGGCAGTACCCAAGGCAGTCTGCTCCCCCACCCCCCCTACAATGCCACTGCTCCTTACTCTCCACAAGTATATGGATATGTAAATTACTTTAGTTGTATCACAGAAAGGTAATACACTTCCCCTTCCGTATTCGCGGGGGTTAGGGGCAGAGCCGGCCCGCGAATATTAAAAAAACGTGAATAATATTTGGGCCAATTCTGCCCCTAACCCCCGCTTCGCCTGGTTATTTTAAGTCCTGAAAGCCCCCCCTTAAGCCTTACCCGGTGGTCTAGTGGATTTTCAGGCAGGAGCGATTTTCTCACGCTCCTGCCCCGTGCAGATCGCTCACAGGAAATGGCTGCCTTGAGCTCCCGTAGTCTCTCGAGCCATTTCCTGTGAGCGATCTGCCCCGAAAACCCATTAGACCACCAGGTAAGGCTTAAGGGGTGGGCTTACAGGGCTTAAAATAGCTCGAAAAAAGAAAAAGGAATTTTAGGTTCTATAGGTTCTATAGATACGGAAACCGCGAATCCGGAGGGGGAAGTGTATATCAAATGTATTAACCTTACCTTGTTTTCTCCAAGGGGCTTTATTTGCCAAAACTCTTCCATAGGCACAAAAAAAGAGAGAAATTCTTGTTCACAAGCCAGATCCAAGATATTGTGGTACAGCCAACAGGCATCACCCACCTGATTATCTTCTCCGTCTTGTGATTTTATTTCTAATGAAACCAGACCTTTTTCTCTCAGAATGGATGTTGCTTTCAATAAAACAAAAAAGAGAGCCTATTTCTCTTTATTGACAGAACTCGCTCTGTCCGTGGGTGTTCTTTGTTTTCAAAAATCTTTTAATGCTTGTTGTCTCACACATCAATCATTGTTTCCCATAGATTGTTCCCATTCTCTGATTGTCTGTTACTGATAAGACAAGAATCCTTGGAACAATCGGATTTGCTGAGGACGGCGTGCATTTGTAATGGGGTCAAAAAATAGGTTACGATGGCAAAGCAAGCTGGAGTCATTGAGGAATTCATTCTGGATAACATGCAACTGTGGATGAAAAAGCCCGTGTGAATGTAAACTTAATGTATTATCGATCTTAAAAGGCCAGTGGTACAAAGTGAGTTGAACACGGTCCCTAATTACAGCAAGATAGATAACCCTGTTGCCACTCTTGCATTTTAAAAGCTAAATAAAGGAGAGAGAGTTACCAGGAGCCCAGAATAAGAAACTGTTGTGCTCGGGATGAGGTTCAGTAGAGGTGGTTTTACCCTATGGCACCAGAAAAAGGAGAACAGATTGAGGCTTCGGGTTTTACTTAGAATTTTATGTAAAGCGATCAAACAAATTTTTAATAAACTTGAAACTATAGCCCGTGAGGGAAACTGCCTCAACTTTTGTTGGTTGGGCTGAGAACTTTTCAGCAGCCCCTCGTATATGCAGGTACAGTGGTGCCTCACACAACGAACTTAATTGGTTCCAGGAGCAAGTTTGTTATGCGAAAAGTTCGTTATGTGAAACGCGTTTTCCCATAACAATACATGTTAAAAAAAATAATTCGTTCTGTAGCATAAAATATGCTAAGATGACATAAAAAAAAGATAAATTTTTTGTTATTATTTTTATTTAGATACATCTAAAAACATACATCTCCCTGTCCTTTTACTTCCACTATCTTCCTATCCCATCTCTATTCCCTTTTGTCCCTCTCCCCATGATCAATCATCTCACCACCTCTCTCTGCCCTCACCCTCAGGGTTCAAGATTGCTTCCACTCTTTTTCCTGTTGTTCTCTCTGCCTGTCACCCTATGATTTAGCATCCCTTCTGCCCTTGTCCAATATTTCCCCTTCTCTCCCTCCCTCTCATCCCCTGCTCCAACATACCGTATTTCGACTGCCCTTCCATCCCCAGGCCTGCCAACTTCCACTCATTTACTGCTTTCTCCCACCTCTGCCAAAGCCCGCCCCCCCCCCCCGCAGTGATCGGCAACACCAGGCACCCCCCCCTCAATCGGTGAAACAGGGCCCCCCCTCGATCGGCGAAACAGGGCCCCCCCTCGATCGGCGAAACAGGGCCCCCCCTCGATCGGCGAAACACGGCCGGCGGCTGCTTTCTCCCGCTGCTGTTGAAGTCTGTAAACAACTTTAACACAAGCCACGGGGCTCTAATAGTGCGTATGCTGCCAACGGCTTCCTTCCTCCTTCCTCTCCCCTCATGATGTAACTTCCCATTTGGTTGATGGAGGAGGAGGAGGAGGGTAGCCGGTAGCGTCACGCACACTGCGCGGAAGGATGCAGCTCGGGCGACTTCGTTGTGTGAAACGAAGTCCGTTGTACGAATCAAGACAAGAAGTTCGTTGTGCGCAGCGTTCGCTGTGCGAGGCGTCCGTTATGCGAGGCACCACTGTACTTATTTTTGTGCCCAGGGCAATGGAGGATTACATGACTTGCCCAGGGTCACAGAGAGAAGCACTGGGATTTGATCACAGGACCTCAGGGTGCTGAGGCAGAAGCTCTCCACTAGGTTGCTTCTCACCTCAACAACTAATGCCTGTGGCAAAGTGCTGGACTACACATTGGAAAGCAGAAGGGGACTTTCTGTTTTCAGAAGCTGCTTTCTAAGTTGATGAGGGACAGGCTGGAGCTTTGGCATGGCCACTAGGTGGTGCCATCTGACAAATTGTCTCCAGTTTCTCATTTTAGGCTTGATTATGGCAGATTATTATTGTACAGGGAAACAGCAGTCTGCTCATAAAAACATAAGAATAGCCATACTGGATCAGAGCAATGGTCCATTTAGCCCAGCATCACGGTTTTCACGTAGGCCAATCCAAGTCACAAGTACCTAGCAAAACCCCAAATAGTAACAGCATTCCATGCCACCGATCAGGGCAAGCAGTGGCTTCTCCCATGTCTATCTCAACAGCAGTTTATGGACTTTTCCTCCAGGAACTTGTCCAAACGTTTTTTTAAAACTAGCTACATTAACCGCTCTTACCACATCCTTTGGCAGCGCATTCCAGAGCTTAACTATTCTCTGAGTGAAAAAATATCTCCTCCTATTGGTTTTAAAAGTATTTCTCTGTAACTTCATCGAGTGTCAAGATTCAAGATTCTTTAGTTTTGATATACCGTCTATAAAAATGCATGTCTAGACGGTGTGCATTATAAAAAAATTATAAAAACAATTAAAGGAGGCAAATAAAACATGGTAGTTTATCAAATGTTAAAAATACTGGACAAATTTAAATTAACATACATGAAACGAAAGGATAGTAGGGGAGGGAGAGGTTATTTAAAATACATCAAAGTAAAATTAATAAAAAAAGGAGGTAAATGGGGAGTGGTAAAAACAATAAGAGGGGATCACTTAAGAAGAAGTGTTAGATATTTCAAAACTACAAATGAATCAGGAAGTTAGAAAGTGGAGGCTGATGCTAAAGAGTGAAAGAATCTTTAAAGAGGAAAGTTTTAAGTTTAGTTTTAAATTTTTCGAGGGAGTTCTCTAATCGAATGTTGAGTGGAAAGGAGTTCCACAAAGAGGGGGCGGTAACTGAGAAGATGGATTTGCGAGTGGTGTATTTTGATTATTTCATCGGAGGATCCTCGAGTCTCCTAGTCTTTGTCATTTTTGACGGAGTGAAAAATCGATCCACTTGTCCCCATTCTACTCCACTCAGGATTTTGTAGACTTCGATCCTATCTCCCCTCAGCCGTCTCTTTTCCAAGCTGAAGGGCCCTAACCTCTTTAGTATAAATGAGAAAAACCTTTTCTGTTTAAGGTTTTATTACAAAACTTTCTGAATTGGTTTATCAGTGCTTTCTTCATTGGACCACACGTATAGATGGTT
Source organism: Geotrypetes seraphini (assembly GCF_902459505.1). NCBI lineage: Eukaryota > Metazoa > Chordata > Amphibia > Gymnophiona > Dermophiidae > Geotrypetes > Geotrypetes seraphini. The sequence continues at coordinate 7,861,745 of NC_047098.1, read as the reverse complement.
TGGATTTACAGCGCTTTGTCTGAACACGCACAAAATATTTGGGGGAGTTTTGAGATAATAAAGATTTGTGAAGTGTCATTTTTAGAATCAGGCACACAGTTAATGCACTGCAGGAAGTGACATCAGAGGAAGAGCCGACGATGGCACGACAGGAAGTTGGGGGTTGCTGCTCGCGCCAGGAATGTTACAGAGGTACGGGGAAGGGAAGCAGCCCTGGGTGGACTTCCCCTCTCCCCCTTACTATGCCACTGATGTGGAATCCTTTTGAAGAGCTCTCGTATTTTCCATGTGCTAATGGCAACATTAGTGTACAGCCATGGCCTTAGCATGTGGAGATAACCTACATAAGGGTGCACTAAGGCAAATTTGTCCCGTAGCTTAGTAAAAGGGCCTTTTAATAAACAATTGAGTTTTAAGAACTGTAGATGACATTGACATGAAGTTTCTGCCTGTTGCAGTAGAGGGCGCTGTGTTTTGGCTGTAGTTTGATTCAGATTCAGCTTTTTGAAATTATCGATTGCTAATAAGTGTCAAGCAGAGTAAGCACAGCCCTAAAGGAAATGCTTGCAAAAAGCAGGGAAAAAAATAATGTTTTCTAACCATAGAAGAAATGGTTAAGAAAATCCCTGATGGCCACATTTCTGGAAGCCGGGAGAGTAGGGCTTGACACATTGCCCAAATGGCAGGAACCGGCCCACAGAGAAATATTCCTCTGAACCAGATCCTTGAAGGATGAAAGATGCCGCTGCAAACGGTTCTACTCCAGCGAGCCAGGCACCTGCGGCTGCAGTGAAACAGACCGTGGAGCAGCTGTCGCTCTGCCAGACACTGAAAACCTTGCCAGGGCTACAGACCATGGCATATCATGTCTCTGGGCATTGAAAATAAAACTCTGCGGTAGCAGGATGCCAGAAGAAGAAACTCAGCAAATAATATGTACAAATTCTGAAAACCGAAAAGCTCCAAAACTGAAATTTTATGTAACATTATTGCTTTACTAATTTGCACAAAAAAGCTTATTTTTAGCATCCAAAGTGAATCCGGGCCCCAAAGTCACTTTAAGGACTTCATTCTACGTTGAGAGTAGTTCGTTTTTTTCATCTTACCACACATTGGTGTACCTCCGAGGTGTTGCCGGTGGCCGCAGTGATTCATATTCGTTGCCTGCTGTGGCTCCGCACACGTCTCTCTGTCGTGTCCAGCCAGGAAGGAAAGAGGAAGTGACATCAACAAGGCAGGAGGCGGCAGAGAGAAGCCTGTAGAGCTGCAGCAGGCGACAAATATGTATCACTACGGTCGCTGGTGACGACACATTCCAAAACCCTCCAAATTCTAAAAGCCGAAATGTCTCTGGCCCCAAACATTTCAGATAAAAGATTGTGAACCTGTACTATATTTTACCAGAAAGAAAATCATAGCTTCCACACGTGAGTGGAGTAGAGCGGGTAAATGCGGATTGATTCTTCACTCCGTCAAAAATTACAAAGACTAGGGGCCCCTTTTACGAAGCTGCCTTTGCGGCTTTATCGCGTGTGACTTGTGACCTGCTCAAAAGGAGGCGGGAGCGGCTAGCGCGGCCGGCAGTTAAGTGCACGCTGTTACGTGCGTTAAACCGCTAAACGCACCTTCGTAAAAGGAGCCCTAGGGGACACTCGATGAAGTTGCAGGGAAATACTTTTAAAACTAATAGGAGGAAATATTTTTTCACTCAGAGAATAGTTAAGCTCTGGGGTGATAGTGTCCGAAGATCTAAAGGCGAAAAAACAGTGCGACAAGGCGGTGGCTGCTGCCAGAAGGATGCTGGGCAGTATAAAGAGTAGAAGAAAGAAGGTGTTGATGTCCCTGTACAGGTCATTGGTGAGGCCCGACTTGGCCATAAAAAGACTTGAAGCGGTCCAGAGGAGGGCGACGAAAATAATAGGAGGCTTGCGCCAGAAGACGTATGAGGAGAGACTGGAAGCCCTGAATATGTATACCCTAGAGGAAAGGAGAGACAGGGGAGATATGATTCAGACGTTCAAATACTTAAAGGGTATTAACGTAGAACAAAATCTTTTCCAGAGAAAGGAAAATGGTAAAACCAGAGGACATAATTTGAGGTTGAGGGGTGGTAGATTCAGGGGCAATGTTAGGAAATTCTACTTTACAGAGAGGGTGGTGGATGCCTGGAATGCGCTCCCGGGAGAGGTGGTGGAGAGTAAAACTGTGACTGAGTTCAAAGAAGCGTGGGATGAACACAGAAGATTTAGAATCAGAAAATAATATTAAAGATTGAACTAGGCCAGTTACTGGGCAGACTTGCACGGTCTGTGTCTGTGTATGGCCATTTGGTGGAGGATGGGCAGGGGAGGGCTTCAATGGCTGGGAGGGTGTAGATGGGCTGGAGTAAGTCTTAACAGAGATTTCGGCAGTTGGAACCCAAGCACAGTACAGGGTAAAGCTTTGGATTCTTGCCCAGAAATAGCTAAGAAGAAAAAAAAAAATTTAATTTGGATCAGGTTGGGCAGACTGGATGGATCACTCAGCTCTTTATCTGCCGTCATCTATGTAAGTTCCTGGAGGAAAAGTCCATAGTCTGTTATTGAGAAAGACCTGGGGAAAGCCACTGCTTGCCCTGGATCGGTAGAATAGAATCTTGCTACTCTTTGGGATTCCAGAATCTTACTATTCTTTAGGATTTGGAATGGAATGTTGCTACATTTTGGGGATTCCGCATGGGGGAAGAATACATGAGAGAAGAAAGATGTTACATAATACAATGGGGTTCTAAGGGGAAGAAAAAAACAAAAAATACCTGAGAGAGGTGATCTGATTAAGCAAGGAATTTGCCAAATAGATCCTTCTTCCTTCTTCTTGCATTTTGTAATTCGCTGATTGTCCAGCCTTCTTTCTATGTGAACCGCCTAGAAGTCAGTTTGACTATGGCGGTATAGAAAACTAAAGTTATTATTATTATTATTACATACAGAACACCTGATTTTATTTTTGGGGGAGGGGTGGGGATGATTCTTCCCGGCTTTGACGCGTAGCTCTAACATAACCAGAGGCCAAGCCGCATGGATCAATTGTGTCTCTTTCGGAGCCAAAACACATCTTTGCATTTCTATTTTAAGCTCACAATTGCCTCTAAAAGTAAGTAGTTTTTAAATAATTTATTCCCAGTTCTTGTTCATTGATTAGTCTGACTGAAAAATAAAGATTAAAAGAAAAACGACACAGTCATTAACTATAGATAATGCTTTTATTAGGCTGATGAGTGATTGAAGATGCTAGCAGAAAAGTGGTTGAAACTTTGTACCCTGCATGTTTTTTACTTTGCTTCGGCTCCCTATCTTCCATCACATTCAGTTCAAGATTTTATTGCTGCTCTCCTTAGACACCTCCCAGAAAACTCCGTTCCTCAGATAAGTCGCTCTTAGCTGTCCCCTTCTCCTCCACTGCCAGTTCCAGACTTCATTCCTTTCATCTAGCTGCCCCCTAAGCCTGGAATAAATTTCCCGAGTTTCTGCGTCAAGCCCCATCCCTTGTTTAAAAGCAGACTGAAAACCCACCTTTTTGATATAGCTTTCAATCCTTAACCCTACTCCTCAGGCCTCCTACCCAGCCCGCTGATTAACTGTTCCCCTTAACTGTATCCATGACATCCTGTTTGTCTTTTTAGATTGTAAGCTCTTTGGAGCAGGGACTGTCTGCTTTGTGGCTCTGTACGGCGCTCCGTGCATCCGGTAGCGCTATAGAAATAATTCAGAGTAGAAGTGTGAAGAGTTTCAGTCTTTGGGAAGCAGAGCTGAGCTTGTGATGTCATAATGCCTCATTCCACCAATAAGAGCCAACCTCATCAGTGATGTCACAATGGCTTGATTGTCCTGTACTCCCCTCTGCCCTCCAACCCAGCCAGCAGATTAACCCTTCCCCTTAACTGTATCCATAACATCCTGTTTGTCTATCTTGGCTGTTTAGATTGTAAGCTCTTTCGAGTAGGGACTTTTTCTTCTTTGGGACTCTGTGCAGGACTGCGTGTGTCTGGTAGCGCTATGGAAATAATTCATAGTAGTAGTAATCACATCTTTGTGTGTGTAGGGGTGGGTGGGAGGGAATCAAATTTTGTTATTCTCTTCTCTCAGCCTTTACCATTTTCAGGCCATCATTTAAAATGTATCTAAATTTGACAGTTACAATGTAAGATTTACCAATATAAGTTTTTATCCTAATGTGACACATATCGATATACATTAATATTTCTTTGTAATCTATTGGCTTAGGCAGGTGAAGAAGTCTGTTTTTATTGCTTTTCTAAAGTTGAGGAGTCCTTCAAGGGATCTGATCTGTGAGGGCAGTCGATTCCGGTGGCTCAGTATGACGAATGGCGTTTGGCGGTTTGCAGTTTGCAACATGGTGCATTACCAAACGGTCTCTTGTAGCTGATACAAGCAAATCTGAAAAGTCTTCTCGCTTCAACTGGGAGCCCATGTAATTTCCTGAAGTAGGCTGTTATATGTTCAGAATTTTTCAGATTATAGATTAGACGAAACATAGAAACATAGAAAAAAAACGGCAGAAAAGGGCTATAGCCCACCAAGTCTGCCCATTCCAAGTATCCCCTCCCCTGAATTTACTCCCTTAAAGATCCCACGTGAGTATCCCATTTTCTCTTAAAATCCGTCACGCTGCTGGCCTTTATCACCTGGAATGGGAGTCTGTTTCTATAACCATAAAGCCCTATGACCTCACAATGCAGATGTAAAGAGCTTTAGCCAATAGGAAGAGGAGATGCAAATGTTAAGAGCCTTAGCCAATAGGGAGAGGAGGAGATAGTGGATGCTGTGGCCATTTGCCCTTTATCTGCCATCATAGAAACATAGAAACATAGAAAAAAGCAGCAGAAAAGGGCTGTAGCCCACCAAGTCTGCCCATTCCAAGTATCCCCTCCCCTGAATTTACTCCCTTAAAGATCCCACGTGAGTATCCCATTTTCTCTTAAAATCCGTCACGCTGCTGGCCTTTATCACCTGGAGTGGGAGTCTGTTCCAATGATCCACTACTCTTTCGGTGAAGAAGTACTTCCTGGAGTCGCCATGAAACTTCCCTCCCCTGATTTTCAGCGGATGCCCTCTGGTGGTCGAGGGTCCCATGAGCCAGAAGATATCATCTTCTGACTCGATGCGTCCCGTGATGTACTTATATGTTTCAATCAAATCTCCCCGTTCTCTTCTTTCCTCAAGTGAGTACAGCCGCAATCTCTTTAGTCTTTCTTCATACGTGAGATCCTTGAGCCCCAAGACCATCCTGGTGGCCGTTCGCTGAACCGACTCGATCCTCAGCACGTCCTTTCGGTAGTGTGGTCTCCAAAACTGAACACAGTACTCCAAGTGTGGCCTCACCATGGCTCTGTACAACGGCATCATAACTTCAGGTCTCCTGCTGACGAAACTTCTGCGGATACACCCCAACATTTGTCTTGCCCTGGAGGAAGCAAGACAAATGTTGGGGTGTTTCCGCAGAAGTTTTGTCAGTTTGAATAACGCTCATCTTCCTAATAGTTTTCTTATAGGAACCTAGATAGCTAATATTACAGGAATCAAGTAGGCCCAAGACTAGAGATTGCACCAAGAGTCTGAAAGAGATGAAGGTAAGTTAGGAGAACTGAAAAGAAGAAGGGAGTGTGCTTAAATGGTGGTTTAATTGGACCCGTCTGGTACTCCGATTCTATACCCCAGCACCAAGAAGCAGCAGTCCCTCCTCCACTGGCAAGACGGATCCTAGTCTAGGGAGCTCGATACAATTGCTGTTCCTCTGTAGGAAAACTTATCAGGACTGGGTAAAACAAGGATCCCGCAGACCCCATGGACCTCGCGGATCTCTACCGCACAGCTTTAAAAAGAAAGTGGCCATGGCATGGGGGTCTGCAGGGATTCTTGTTCTAACTCCCGCGGACCTCAAGGATCCCGCTCACCCCACGTGTCCTCATCTTACCGCCCCTCCAGTGGGATCCGTGAGGTCCCCGGGCGTTAAAAAACAAATATCCTCGCGGACTCCATGCCACGGCCGCTTCCTTTTTAAGGCCATGCACTTTTAGTTCCGCGGGGTTCACATTTTAACCTACCCATGCTGGTTTCTTTCTGTTTGCTGGTGCTAAATGCTGCAAGAGTTTCCGGCCGTCTCATCCTAGTGCCCCAAATGCCTTCTACCTGGAGACCCCCCACGGATCCCGTGGAGCTAAAGCGCAAGGCCTTAAAAAGAAAGCAGCCGTGGGGTGGTGTCTGCAGGGATCCTCGTTTTAACTTCACGGATCCCAATCACCCCTGAGGTAAGCAGATGTTTAAGGACATGTGGTAGACATCCGCAAAGCCCATGGGATCCTCATTTTACTCAGTCCCACATCTGTCAAGTTTGATCAACAAAAGTTCCTCTTTCTGCACCTGGACAATCGTATTTTTGGGAGGGAGAGTCGTGGATTCCGCAGAACCTCGAAAATTCTATTCTGCAGCCCCTGTGAGTACGATTCTGCCACCGTGTGCTGCCGTTCCTGCTGTCATCAGACGGTGACAGAAGACGAAAGCGCGCTGACCCGGTCAGGCCCACCGCTGTCCTCAGGTAACTTCCATGAATGAAACATTCTTCTGTGTGGGGAAACGGGTTGTCATGGGAACTGAAAAAGGACCTGGATCCGTGTGAGTGAAAACCATTTTGGGACGTATCCCCTAGTGAGTTCAGAGCTGAGCATTCTTTTGGGCAGGTACCTCAGATCCTCACTCCAGCCCAAAATGATTTATGTGGATTTTAGACTCTTGTTTCTCCTACAACTAGTGTTTCTAAGTGGTGAGTTTGAGCTTTGATTTTTCCACCTGTATAATTTGCTTGATTTTTCTAATATGCTCTAAACAGGAGAGTTTTTTCTTTCAACTTTTAAGCCAGGTTTCCCACATAAAGGCTCTTTTATATACCACCTAGTATTTGAAATAAATGCATGTGCATTGTGAGAATAACCACAGGATGTGGTAATTGTTGCAATTAAATTGACGAGGAAAATACTAGAGCTTATGAGATCTTTGAAGAATTGTATGAAACAAAGTGTGTTCATACAATATCTGTTTGTATTTTAAGGTAAGGTGATTTCCGACAGGGGGTTTTAAACGTCAGTCTTTGAAGTTCTGCTAATTTCCGTCAATTATCTGGGGACAATCTGGCCTTGGTACAAGGGAAGGTGGAAGGAGAAAGGCAGGATAAACGGGAAAACAGAACATAAGTGGGAAGGAAGTGGGAAAGGTGGTTAGAACTGTGAGGAGGTGTTGAAATGCTCTCAACATGGCAGATGAGGTTCAACATGGCAGATGAGGTTCAATGTGGATAAATGTAAAGTGATGCATGTCGGTAACAAAAATCTCATGCACAAATACAGGATGTCTGGGGCGGTACTTGGAGAGACCTTCCAGGAAAGAGGCTTGGGAGTTCTGATCGACAAGTCAATGAAGCCGTCCACACAATGTGCGGCGGCGGCAAAAAGGGCAAACAGAATGCTAGGAATGATAAAGAAGGGGATCACAAACAGATCGGAGAAGATTATCATGCCGCTGTACCGGGCCATGGTGCGCCCTCACCTGGACTACTACGTCCAGCACTGGTTGCCGTACATGAAAAAGGACAGCGAAAGGGTCCAGAGAAGAGCGACTAAAATGGTTAAGGGGCTGGAGGAGCTGTCATACAGCGAAAGATTAGGGAGACTGGGCCTCTTCTCCCTCGAACAGAGGAGATTGAGAGGGGACATGATCGAAACATTCAAGGTACTGTAGGGAATAGACTTAGTAGATAAAGACAGGTTAGTCACCCTCTCCAAGGTAGGGGGAATGAGAGGGAACTCTCTAAAATTGAAAGAGGATAGATTCCGTATAAACGTAAGGAAGTTCTTCTTCACCCAGAGAGTGGTAGAAAACTGGAACACTCTTCCGGAGGCTGTTATAGGGGAAAACACCCTCCAGGGATTCAAGACAAAGTAGATAAAGACAGGTTGTTCAACCTCTCCAAGGTAGAGAGAAAAGAGGGCAGTCTCTAAAGTTAAAAGGGGATAGATTCTGTACAAACGTAAGGAAGTTCTTCTTCATCCAGAGAGTGGTGGAAAATTGGAATGCTCTTCCAGAGGCTGTTATAGGGGGAAACACTCTCCAGGGATTCAAGACAAAGTAGATAAAGACAGGTTGTTCACCCTCTCCAAGGTAGGGGGAATGAGAGAGAACTCTCTAAAATTGAAAGAGGATAGATTCCGTATGAACGTAAGGAAGTTCTTCTTCACCCAGAGAGTGGTAGAAAACTGGAACGCCCTCCCGGAGTTTGTCATAGGAGAAAACACCCTCCAGGGATTCAAGACAAAGTTAGACAAGTTCCTGCTGAACTAGAACGCACGCAGGTAGGGCTTGTCTCAGGGCGCTGGTCTTTGACCGGAGGGCCGCCGCATGAGCGGACTACTGGGCACGATGGACCACTGGTCTGACCCAGCAGTGGCAATTCTTATGTTCAGCCCAATCAAGAAGAGAATGATGTGGATATGGTTCAATCAATGATCTGAAACATTGTCAAAACATAGAAATTCACTTCTGCAAATTGGCACTTAACAAAATAAGCTACAGAATTTAGGAAGTGGGTTGGTTGGGCTGAGAGCTTTTCAGCACTGCCTGGTATTTAATAAAAGTGAGCCATGAATAGGACAATCAAGCCCTTGTGACATCACTGATGAGGTTGGCTCTTATTGGTGGAATGAGGCCTTATGACATCACAATCTCAGCTCTGGTTACCAGAGACTGAAAGTCTTCACACTTCGAGAGGGTGCTGCAAGTTCTCTACCCAATCAACCAACTTTCTAAATTCTGAGCATTATTTTGCCACTGGAGCTGAAAAAAGCGTTCTCTTATTTCATTAAATGCCAATTTTCAAAAACAAAATTCTATGTTTTGACATTGTTTCAGATCATTGATTGAACCATATCCATGTCATTCTCTTCTTGATTGGGATGATAACTTTTCAGCACCCCCTCGTAATGTTTGTTGCTTTTACATTTTTAGGAGAGATTTTTTCCCCCCAGATATTGCTCTCTAAGATTTTTGCGGCTGGCGTCATGATTGTTGCAGTTGTCTGGGTCTCGTCGTATCTGGGTAGGTAGAACCGACATTTCGGCCATCATGCTGTGGCTTTCTTCCAGATCTCCTTGATTTTCTCTTTTATTTACATATGTGAATACATAATGGTGAACGATGATAAGACAGGAATCTCTTTTGTAAAGTTTAATTAAATATCTATTTATGCTTGAAAGAATTTTATAGGCTATAGCAATGGATCCTATCTGTGTACGATCAATTCTACAATTCAGTCCTAGAATATAATATACAACTGTAAAATCTGCTTTTATGAGGCTAACAATTTGGCATTTGAGCCATATTTTAAAGGAGGTCTAGCACAGTGCAATCAGAACAATTGCTAGCTCTGACTAATGAAATTAAGAATAAGTCCCATTGGATTGGTCTGACGTTGCAGTGATTTACGGTAACACTCGCCAGGAGGAGCAGAACAGAAGCAGTGAGATGGATGAAGAGGACTTCAGGAAACCTGGAAATGACTCCATTTCACTGGCACAGAAACAACAAAGGGATAATCAAAATGGAGCTTTATTGTAAGACCTGACATGGGCCGTGTTTTGGTGTGAACTGCCTGTGCCAGAGGTCATTGAATTTATTCATTCATTCACTTTTCTATATCATTCTCCCAGGTGAGCTCAAAACAGTTTACATGAATTTATTTGGGTACTCAAGCATTTTTCCATCTCTGTCCTGGTTAGGGCTACTATTTTTGGGGTCGTGGACACTTGGCCTCGCCCTGTTCTGCCTCCAGCCTGCCCCCTTGTGCCCCAGCCAAATTTGGAATTTTTCATGTGATTTTATATGTATTATATTTGTAAGTTGAATCTACCCCGAGTAAGAAAACTTGAATAATTAAAAAAAAAAATAATATTCAAGTTTTCTTACTCATATTTGGTTTTGATCAATTTTTAGCAAAGTATTTTATATATAATTATATTTTTTTTGTGTATTAATAAAAATTGATTTTAATTGATTTTAGTTTATAATAATTTAAATATATATTAATGACTACATATGATATTGTTTATGTTTTCTTAAATGTTTTCTTTATGTTCTTTCGGTTTTTATAAGAAAGTTGGTATGAATATATATATATATATATATATATTTTTTTTTTTCACATGTTTTACTGTAGACTCCTGAGGCAGGCTCCTTGTGGGCCGAAACACGATTGTGCCAAGTCAATCACAATAAAAAGAGATTGAACACCATTGGTCACCTTTGTTGTTGTTTTTTTGCTATTCATGGTTGTGAAGGCAGATTCTCCTGTTCGTATTCCATGAAAAAAATAAGACATCCCCGAAAATAAGCCCTAGTGAGTTTTTTGGACCCAAAATTAATATGAGAGTGTCTTATTTTCAGGGAAACATGATATAATGAGAGGTAAATGCTGTTTTACAATTTTTGTATAATGATTTTTTTTTTTAATGTTATACTTTTTTATATATTCTGTAACCCAATTTGATATACACAGAATATATGTTTTTATGTTATAACATTTTATTGAAGGAATCAAACAAATATACAACAATATGATACAAAAAGACATTCTTTACAATCAAATTCACAATAAAACATTTGCATAAACATTTTATTATTCCTCCAAAATATATTTTAATATATCTAAACCACTTTTCCCCTATATCTCCCCTCCCCACTCCATACATATATATTAAAATCATTCCAATTTCCCTCCCTACCCCAGAATGAAAGGTGACACAAAACACCAAATAAATAAAAATATTTAAATAAAAATAAATAAATAAATTTAAAAAACAAAAAACAAAAACACATTTATTTAAATCTAATATAAAGTATTAAGAATAACATAGCTAAATAACCCCCTCTTTTACCAACGCATAGCGTGGGTTATAGCTCTGCGTTGGTAAAAGAGGGGGGTAAATAAATGAGGACCCTAAAAAATGCCGCATATACTGTCTTAGGCTATCCAAGAACATTTTGCTTTTTTCTCTTTCCTCTGCAGATTCCTTCTTTTCTTGCTGCAAATCTTTCCATTTCAGTGTGCCAAGATAAAACCTGAACTGGAAGCCTCTCTGCAACAATGAATTGTGTGAAAACTGTCTAGAGATCCTCCATGCCCTGTATTTTGCTCAAAGGAGAGGCCTTGGGTGCATTTTGCTTTTCATGCATTTGCAGGAGTTGAGTTTCTTTTTTTAAAACGGAGCTCTTGTTTATTTGTTTTTGTTGGCTTTTTTTTTTTGCGTTACTGTGCAGGTATTGGCCTTTGCAAGCTCCAGCGCATTATCGGAGGGTTCGCTGTGGCACCCTACTCTTCCAAATACTTGGTGTCACTAAAGAGAAACTCAGGCCTTCATTTCTGCGGCGGATCTCTTGTGAGACGGAACTGGGTCCTGACTGCTGCACACTGCAGAACCGAGTAAGGGATGCAAATGGATCCTAAGGATCCAGCAAACACACACTCGCAGTGGTTCAGAACTGCACCCCTTCATCATTCGTTTACACCTCATTCACTCCTGGGAGAGTAAAGTTTTTATTGGGAAATCTATCATTTTCCAATTAACTTTCTACCATTTTCTGTAGTCATTTCTTAAAAATGAACTTTGTCAAGAACAGGGATAATTTTCTTCTGCCTTTCAAGGCCAAGTTTTGGTAACTTGTGCTGGTCCCAGATAACAAGAGACTTCGTAGCAATTTTGTAAAGTGGAATTCTAAATATAGATATGACAACAGAGAATGATACAGGGAGAAATTTGTCCCTGTCCCCACAGGATCTCAATTAGAGAATGACACAGAGACACGTGGGAACTCATTTTCCTGTTCCATCCCTGCAAGTTCTTTTCCTGTCTCTACGCCATTCCTGCAAGCTCCGTCCTCATCTGCACAAACCTCAAACACTTTTAAAATTATAAGTGTTTGAGGGTTGTGCGGTTATGGCAGAGCTTATAGGAATGTGGTAGGGACAGGGACAGCGACAAAACTCGCAGGGACGGGATGGGGAAATTGAGTTCCTGTGGAGATGGAGAAAAATTTGTCCCCATGTCATTGTCTAATCTCAATATCACTGTCCTATTCCAGGGAGCTCTATCCCTGATCCTGCCCCATTCCTATAAGCTCTGCCTTAACAAGCCTTGAACACATTATTTGAAAGTGTTTGAGGCTTGTGCAGATGAGGACGGAGCTTAGGCATTGGTGGAATGAGGCATTATGACATCACAATCTGAGCTCTAGAATGTTGCTACTTAGGATTTTAAAGGGTTTGAGGCTTGTGCAGATGAGGACGGAGCTTAGGCATTGGTGGAATGAGGCATTATGACATCACAATCTCAGCTCTAGAATGTTGCTACTTGTGATTTTAAAGTGTTCGAGGCTTGTGCAGATGAGGACGGAGCTTAGGCATTGGTGGAATGAGGCATTATGACATCACAATCTCAGCTCTAGAATGTTGCTGTTTAGGATTTTCAAGCGTTTGAGGCTTGTGCGGATGAGGACAGATCCTGCAGGAATGGGACAGAGACAGAGCTCGCGGGGTTAGAGAGAACCCGCGAGGATGGGGAAAATTTGACCCTGTGTCATTCTCTAGCTCATTGCTTAGCACCAATAGTATAATGATGTCAAGGCATATCTAACCCATTGTAGCTAAGTGTGCTTTGCATTGTGCCCATCTGATATTATTCTTTAAGGTGCACACCTTGCTAGATGCAGCCCAATTTTAGGGCCGGGAGGGGCATGGGCAAATCAGGGGCGTTCCTGGAACTTACACACAGTTTTACAGAATAAGGGAGATTCGTGCAGAATTTAAGCCTGAGAATTAGTCTCAGGTTTTACTTGGTGTAAATCCTCATGCCTAAACTTGGGTGCGGATCCCGCGCCAAATGCTACTCTATAAACGACGCCTAACTCTGAACACTGTCTATAGACTAGCGCTTAACGCAAAATTTTATCAGAGCTGTTTTTAATTGGTGCAGTCATTTACTGCGCCAATTGGACCAATTAAGTTAGGCTGTGGTAGGGCACCTTAAGGCAACGTTATTAGAGTCAGGGCTAATATTTTGTGCGAGATGGCCACTGAATATTAGCACTTAGTGGCTATGAAATTTAAAGTGCTAGCCGGCTAAGTTTAGTGGCCAAAACCAAACCGGATATTCAATGTTGGCCACCGGAAATGGCATAGCATTGAATATCTGGTCTCGGCGCCATGGTCTGAAATATTGACTCCTTGATTTTTTTTTAACATATATTTCTGATAATTGAACAACATCATTTACATCTCTCCTTAGGAGATAAACCTTACCAAGAAAATTTTTTAATTGTATTTTATTTTTATTTTTAATGAAGAGATCTTTACATTGTACCTTCTGACCTGTTCCAATTTCACGCAGGTTGAATGAGATGATAATTGTTGCGGGGGAACATTCTTTATCCACATTTGAGGGCACTGAGCAAACCTTTCGACCCACTAAGATGGTGACACACCCGGACTACAGCTCTGTGTCCAAAAATGCTGATATCATGCTGATTAAGGTAACTGTACTGAGATAACTGTAATCACAACCCCAGATACATCATATTTTCTCCAAACAAAGCCAGACGTTCCAGTAGCTGAAATATAAAGTTCTAGATCAAAACCTTCTTACCCAGAATCCTACAAGTCCTACCTGAAGACGAGAACAGTTTTGCTGGTCCTTTACCCCTGTATATCCCCTGAGACTTTTAGCTCTCTATCCCTTTTCTTAGAACACCAAAGAAATTCAAGCAAGCATGGGATAGATACAAGAGGTTAAGCAAATGAGACAACCTCTGACTTAACAGAGTCTTATAAGATAGAAATTTCCAATCCTTTTCTGGGAACTCCACAGCCAGCTGAGGTTTCATGACATCCATAATAAATAGGCATGAAATAAATTTGCATATCCAGATTCTGATTTGAGTCAGACTGACTCTTGGCAACCTCCACGTGAGGGACCCCCCTCCCCCCTTGTGTACCATTATGCCACTTCTCCAAACATAAAGGAAAATTTGATATTATTAATCTATCTCTCTATATAAAATCGGATGTATATATGTATGTTCCAGCATAACTCCGAAATGCATGGACAGATTTCAACAAAAATTGGTATACATTACTATCTGGGAAAAAAATACTGTGGGGTGGGAAGGGGGTGATATGTAAAGAATCATCAAAAAAGACAGATATTGCTTTGACCAATTTTGTGTGGAGTTTGGGGAATGATGTCACACTGTGCTGTGCTGTCATTGCTGTAACAATGCCTCCAAGGAAATGTAAGGCAAGTTTCCAACATCTAGAGCTTCAGAGACAGTCTAGCAGCATAAGGCCTGACTACAGGATATGAAGGAGAGAGCTGCTACATCTAGAGCTTCAGAGACAGTACAGCAGCGTGAAGCCCGACTATAGGATATGAAAGATAAGTGTTTAATCCATAATTTTCCGGCTCACTGAGACACTGCCGATGCCGTTTATGTCCAAGTTCAGCCCCATAGAGAGGGCAATTTTTGCTGCTGAGTTGGGATATCTGGGATTGGGATAACTGCGATTGGGATATCCGGGCAATGCTGGGTGATCAGCTAGTATATACATATTTATCACATGCATATTAATTCTGGATATTGAATTTAATTTAGTTTGTTTCTTTGGGTTTTTAAAGCCTTGCACTTGGGGCAACCTAGAGAGCTGAATGTACTTTTACAGGGGCAGAATTCTGTTTCTCTATTACAATCGAGTCAGAACAGCATTTGGGACCATTTTATAGGCAGCCGCTGATATGAGCGCTACTTGTAGAATCCAGCCCTTACTGCCTACATAATACAATGCAATACAGTACTCCCCCGAAATCCGCGGGGGTTACGTTCCAGGAGCCCCCGCAAATTGTGAAAATCCGCGAAATATGGATGTGGTCGAAAAATGCCTAATTTCTTTTAGGGCCCACCTCCCCGCTCTGTTTTTGGCTTCTCCGTTTTGGCTGCCTTCAGCTGGAAGGTTCCATCGCGTGTGCGCGCTCTACCGCAGCAACGGCCACCGATCTCCTCTCTCTCTCATCCCCCTCCCCAATCTCCCTTGCAGTGGCCACTCTAATAATAATTGATGGTGAAAGCAGCAGGAGGATTAAGAAACACCCCCCCTGCGAATGACTGAAGCCGTGAATTCGCAGGGGAGTACTGTTCAATTTTTATTTGTATACCGCCAATACCTCTTCAAAGTTCACAACGGTTCACAAACAGTAAAATATTACTATTAGGTGCTTGGAAACTTCCCCAGCTGTCCAACAAACTCACAATCTAACTGAAGCACCTTTATAAAACCATTAGTTACATTCTAAAGATATTACAAAGAAGAAAAAAGACAAAACATAATGTTCACAGCCTCCAAAAAGATTAAAAAGGACAAACAAAATATCAAAATTAATCCGAAAACAAAAATAAACATAACAATAAAGTTAAAAAAAAAAAAGAAATGACCCTGATTAGATTAAACTAACTGCATTTTGGAACAGTATCGATTCTGTGACTCTAAACAAGCCTAGATCTTCTCGGGTGGCAGTAGAGGCTGACGGGCTAATGGCCCTCAGTTGGCTGAGAGGAGATATGATTGAAGTCTACAAAACTCTGAGTGGAGTAGAACGGGTACAAGTGGATCGATTTTTCACTCCGTCCAAAATTACAAAGACTAGGGGGACACTCGATGAAGTTACAGGGAAATCCTTTTAATATTTTTTCACTCAGAGAATAGTTAAGCTCTGGAACGCATTGCCAGAGGATGTGGTAAGAGCGGACAGCGTAGCTGGTTTTAAGAAAGGTTTGGACAAGTTCCTGGAGAAAGACATGGGGGAAGCCACTGCTTGCCCTGGATATCAGTAGCATGGGATGTTGATACTCTTTGAGGTTCCGGAATCTTGCTACTCCTTGGGTTTTGGCCAGGTACTAGTGACCTGGATTGGCCATCGTGAGAACGGGCTACTGGGCTTAATGGACCATTAGTCTGACCCAGTAAGGCTATTCTTATAAATGCATGGCCATTTATAGAAAAAGAGCCACAATTTGGCCACTTTACTCTTTCCATTTTGCTTTATTTCTTCCCTTCCCCCACTCTCTCTCTTTTCTTTCTCTTCCCCTGCTCTCTCTCTCCGTCCATCTGCACAGTATGTCTTCATTCGTAACCCTCTTCCTCTTTCAGTTGAACAGGCCTGCTTTGTGTAATGCCTTTGTTTCTGTTGTGCCACTCCCCAAGCAAGGGGCAGCGATGAGCGAGGGCCGGTTCTGCCAGGTCTTTGGCTGGGGGTACACCAGCACCCTAGGCGGAAAGGCGTCCGACACTCTACGAAGCGTGAAGCTCCCCATCGTATCTATGTGGAAGTGCAACAGTACAGCTGCCTACGCGGGACACATTACAAACAACATGATCTGCGCAGGATTCACTGCCGGAGGAAAAGACGCTTGCCAGGTACGACTTGAGACCTTTTGCAGGAATGTGGTTAGAAAGGGTCTGGCGAAGACCCGAATTTTGGAGGTAATTTGGACACCATCCCCCTAACTCTGGAAAGCTGCGCACCCAAATCTCCAATTAGCTTGCAAAATTGTCGGTGCAACATATAGACCAAGCCCAGTTGTGTGTGAAACTTAGGGCTACTTTTACTAAGGTGCGTTAGGGCCTTAACGTGCGGAATAGCGCACGCTAAATTGCCGCATGCGCTAGACCTTAACGCCAGCATTGAGCTGGCGTTATTCTAGAAGTGTACTGTGCGGTTTAGCGCGCGGTAATTTTGTGTGCGCGCTAAAAACGCTAGCGCACCTTAGTAAAAGGACCCCCTAATGACTTAATTGGCTGGTAATTGCTCGTAATTACTAATTGTTGGCTATTACTGGTGTTAAGTGATGCTAATTTTTAGGGGTGTGTCAGACAATTATGTTGGTGCTGGGCGTGGCATAGGCAAGTTGAGGGCATGCCAGATAGCTATTGTGGTTCTGGGAGTGGCATGGGTGAATTGGGTATGTTTCCAACAATTATGGTGGAGCTGGGAGTGGCATAGGCAAGTTGAGGGCATTTATGCTCCTATCTATCTACAGTTAGGCGTCAGCATTTGGGCCGGCCATTGAGCTACTGTGTTTCCCCAAAAATAAGACACTGCCTTATATTAATTTGGGGGTCCAAAAAACGCACGAGGGCTTATTTTCAGGGAATGTCTTATTTTTTCTTGTGAACAACGATCATCTCTCACCCATCCCCTTGGGCAGCATCTTTCTATCCCTCCCTTCCATCCCCTCGCCCCGTGCAACAGAACCCCAAAAGCAATTTCATTGTGTTGCGTTAGATGTAATCTAAGCATTGCTCTTGTATGCCACATCTTCCCTATAAAATAGAGCTTGGCTAACAGATAAACAAATTACAGATCATCCTTAAAAAAACTGAATCTCAGATTAGAGGTCTGTACAGGATCGGGGATCGCGGGAATCCCGCAGGAATCCCCCCTAACCCACGGGACTCCCACAGGGACCCCCCTCTAGCCAACGGGACTCTCATGGGGATGGAAGGCTTTGGAAGCAGGGTTCGTCCATATAATATAATGGACACGTCAGCCTTAGTAAAAGAGGGGGTTATAAGTTAATTACCTGAACAGAAAACAAAAAAAGGGTTCCACCAAAGAGATTCCACAAGGAAAACAGCAAAAGAAACTGTGGAATCGATGATCCTGTCAGAAGTAATTGCTGCTTTTTATGGGGACGGGCGGGGATGGAGGTAATTCCTTGCGGGGACGGGTGGGGATGGAGAGGATCCTGGCGGGGACGGGTGGGGACGGAGAGGATCCTGGCGGGGAAGGGCGGGGATGGGTGAGATTTCTGTCCCTGCGCAACTCTCTATCTCAGATGTCATAACATTTCTGAAATACAAAAAGTCTTTTCTGAGGTAACTACAAAACCAAACAGCTCCAAAGGATAAGCCGCTTGCCTGTTTATTGTAATGGAAGCCTGCGCTGAAGTTTGTCTGGCACCATTTTGACAACTTTTAAAAATTACAGATGAACACACTAGACCAGGGGTTCTTAACTTGGGGTCTGTGAGGGTCAGATATAAATTAACATTTATATTCACTATAAAGCCCAGTACTGATGATTTTTTTTCGCAGATAACAAGAGAGTGCAGTGCTCCCCCGTGAATTTGTGGTCCCGGTCATTCGTGGTATTTTCCGACCGCGAATGACCGGGTAGGAGAGGGCAGCCGGAGCGCCGGCGAATGAAGGAGATCACTCGCGGTATGCTCTGACCGCCTCTTCCTGCATTAAAGTCGGGCCTCACCAATCAGGAGCTGCGTGCTCCGGCTGCCCTCTCCTGTCTCCCCTGCTAAAAACCGTATTTGTGGTTTTTCAACATTCGCGGGGGTTCCTGGAACAGAACCTCCACAAATATCGGGGGAGTACTGTAGATGTAATAGTCATAATGGTAGTAGAAAACGTAGTAGTTAGATCTGTTTTAATTTGCGCAAGTGGATTATACTTCATAATTATAATGAGTGTCTATTTCTTTTTGCATAAAAAAGGAGTAGGGTTTTTTGGGTTTTTTTTAGATTGTTTATTTTAAAATTTAATAATACTTTGTGTATGTCATATTTGTATGAGACAATCAAATCTCGATAAATAAAGTATATAACAGGGCAAAGTACGGGACTGGGGTTCAAGAAAGGATTGGATAATTTCCTGCTGGAAAAGGGGATAGAAGGGATTACTGCACAGGTCCTGGACCTGTTGGGCCACCGCGTGAGCGGACTGCTGGGCACGATGGACCTCAGGTCTGACCCAGCGGAGGCATTGCTTATGTTCTTAAGGGGGGTCCATAGCTTTCATCAGATTCGTAAAGGGGTCCGTGACTCAACAAAGGTTAAGAATCACTGCCCTGTTCCAGGGTGATACACAGAGTCTAAATATAAGGTTTCAGTTGCCCATTGCCAGGAATGTAGAAATACTTTCTGGTAGTTTCTGTCCTGCCAGCACTGTCATTTGAAAAATTTTGCAATATACATTTTAAATGACATTGCTTTCCTATCAGACAGATGGAATTATTTGGAATCTCAGCATGGCGTCCTGTAGATGGATCCACATGCAGAGCGACGTGCTCTCTTAGAGGACAAACCGTGGTACGTGATCATTGTACCAATGTCCTAAGTACTGCTATATCCAATGAATGGCAACCAGATGGCTCAGTGCCCTGAGGCAGGACTGTGGTGCTTCTCCCTTGTAGATTAATGGTTCAGATCCATCTCAGGTTACTTAGCTGGCAATTCTTTGAATTGTTTTTTTGTTTTTATTTGAGCAGATTTGACATACAGTAAGTACTGCAGTTCAAAATACCATCATTAAAAGTATAAACAGAAAAAAAAGAATAAAAAGACAAAGGATAACATCAAGAGCCAAAAGGGATTCAGTGCAAAATAGCACAAAAATAGACTGAATTAACTACTATTTAACGGAACACAAGAAGTTGAGTAAAAAAATAAATAAAATCACAAAAACAGCGAATATTTGCTTCATAAAAGAAATTAAACAGATAGTCTAGAGAATGAAATCTGCAAATGCCCGACCAAGGAGCCATAGGAGGGGTCTTAGGCACCTGGGCTAAGTGGAATCTGCATTCTGGGATTCACTGAAAGTGGCCTAAGATTCTGATTAGCCAGGTTCCTTAGAATGCACTGGGAGAGAAACCTAAAATTCCAGTTGGCCCAGGCACATAGAGTCTTAGGTCCCTCCCTGGTGCATCCCATGATGCACTGGGAAGGGGAAGGCTCGCCATTCTGTGGAGGCAGGCCTACCAGCTGGAGGAAGTAAGCATCCCTCTGGATGGCCAATGAAAAATAAGTATTGGTGGGGTCTAGGTGATCTTGGGAGGGGTTGGGGGGCATGTTTTCAGGGAGGGGGTTCTGGCAGGAGAGACTGAGCATCCCTTCTGCCAGGGGATGTCTCCGGGGGTGGGGGGTCTGGCAAGAGGAACTGGACATCCCTCCTCCTGGGGGATGTATCAGGGTGGTGGCAGCAGGAGGAATTTGGCAATCCTTCTGTCGTGGACAGGGGTGGGGGCTTTGAGGGTTCCGGCAGGAGGTGGTAGGTATCCCTCTTTGTGGGGGGATGAGTTCCCTGCCATGGCCGCTAAAGGGAGATTCCCTTGCCGCAATTGGCTCAGCGGACACGTCTATTTGAAATGTAGACCAGCATTTTGCTGGCTTACATTTCAGGCACCTATCGCGGCCCTAGGGAGATGCCTCGGGCCGCCTAAGCTCGCCAAGGCCACTTCGCCTAGCCTTGGGCGAGCTTAGGTGATACTACGCTCCTCCCTAGGCTCGTGAAAACGCCTACAATGTAGGATACCTGCCTTGGGGTGTTATTTTAAAAAAATCTGCATCCTGATTGGCGGGTTAGACAGCGATAGGACCCCTACCGCCGCCTACATTTGGGATGCCATATAAAGAATGTCCCCCTATGTGTGCATAGGCTATGGAATAGCAGCAGTGGTAACAATTATTTCATTTATTTATTTAAAAATCTTATATCCCGTAGGTTACAACATGCAAACAAACCTGCTAATTGTCATTAATGACTAGTTATTGACTATAACTGGTTTTAATTGACACTACAGAGAACTTATGCGTGTACATGCCAGTTGGTGTTCTATAAGTTGTTTGCGCAAAATCCATCGCACACAACTGCAAGGGGGCAAGGACCTCGGAGGGGCAGGGGCCATTCAGGTGCCTTGCAAAGCATTTTCACGTGCAGTGGCATAGTAAGGGGGTGTGGTGGGTGCGGGGGGAGGGGGAAGGGAGAGCGTGAGTATGGCGTGGGAGGCAGGAAGAAGTGGGGGGGCGCAAGGCTCGAGAGGCACCTCCTACCCTTACTATGTCACTATCCACGTATAGGTTATAGCATACTAGCAGTTACAATTAGGTGTCTGCGTGCGTCTGGTAGCGCTATAGAAATAATTCATAGTAGTAGTGTGAAGAGTTTCAGTCTTTGGGAAGCAGAGTTGAGATTGTGACGTCATAATGCATCATTCCACCAATAAGAGCCAACCTCCTCAGTGATGTCACAATGGTTTGATAATCCCCTCTGTCCTCCAACCCAGACAGCAGATTAACCATTACCCTTAACAACCTGTTTGTCTGTCTTGTCTGTTTAGATTGTAAGCTCTTTCGAGCAGGAACTGTCTTCTTTGTGACTCTGTACAGCACTGTGTGCATTTGGTAGCACTATAGAAATAATTCAGAGTAGAAGTGTGAAGAGTTTCAGTCTTTGGGAAGCAGAGCTGAGCTTGTGATGTCATAATGCCTCAGTCCACCAATAAGAGCCAACCTCATCAGTGATGTCACAATGGCTTGATTGTCCTGTACTCCCCTCTGCCCTCCAACCCAGCCAGCAGATTAACCCTTCCCCTTAACTGTATCCATGACATCCTCTTTGTCTATCTTGGCTGTTTAGATTGTAAGCTCTTTGGAGCAGGGACTGTTTTCTTTGTGACTCTGTACAGCACTAGGTGCGTCTGGTAGCGCTATAGAAATAATTCATAGTAGTAGTAGTAGTAGTGGTAGGTGTGGCCATTTTACATCTTTAGCACAGAGAATATGTGACATCACAAGCCTGTACCACAAACTTGGGGGTCCTTTTACTAAGGCACGCTAGCAATATTAGCACGCGCTAAACATTTACACGTCTATATATGCGCACTAACATGACCATAGACTATAACGGATATGTTTAGCGTTAAGTGCACGCGAAAACAACTAGCACGCCTTAATAAAAGGACCCCTTGGTCAATTAAGTTCTATGATTCACACTTTAAATTCTACTCCCTGCCTGGGCTACTTATCTACGCTGGAAGGCATATTAGTTAAACTCTCAGCTGCTGTTCTCTGTTTCTCCAGGGTGTAAGATTTGTTCAAGATTTCGTTTGGATTTCCTTTTGTCAGTCATGGGTAAGTTGATGAAGCCCATGAGATGATCACTTTTTAAAAACCTGTTATCGTTTTTTTTAATAGGGTGATTCTGGTGGACCACTCGTGTGTGATGGCCGGCTTTTCGGGATTGTGTCCTGGGGAAATAGCTGTGCCAGCCCCAGATATCCAGGCGTTTATACAGCTGTCTCCAGCTTTCAGAGGTGGATCTATAACGCCATCAGATGAGCAGAGCTGGGGGGGGGGGGGGGGGGTCTGTCACTTTCATACCATGCCTGAGGCAAAAAATAAAAAACGCCTACTGTGCCTTTTACTTCAGTAAACAAATGCCCAATTCAAAATGAAAAATGAACAGTACAGCCTTATCCTAAAGAAGATATAAATTCTTAAAGAACTTAAATATTTCACAGGCTTTTAAAAAAAAAAAAAAAAAATCATACTCTGTTTTGTTGTCTTAATGTCTTTTTGTGCGAAGTCACTTCTAAGCACCTAATGTTATCATAGAAATGCAGAAAAAAAAATCTGCTATTGTTTTAAAGCCTGAAAGCGCGTTTGTGGGCCGAAAGCACTTAAGAATGAGAGGCAAAGTTCTCAAAAGACAGAATTCGTAGAATGTCATCTTTAAATATCAAAATACGGTACAGAATACATCTCCAACAGACCCTGTTTTCTGAAGAAGTTCTTCTGTGAGCCCACAGCTTTACATAAACTAAATTGCTTTCTCGGGTGTTGCTGCTTTCATAGACCCATAGGGGGCCTTTTTGAAACAGGAATGTCAGAAGAAGCACCCATCAAACTCCTATTATAGAAAAATGTTATTCCCTCTGCCCAGGAGCATCGGCTGATAAACTGCAGCCCAGTGATCCCAGGTCATTCATAAAGGGGCTGGTCAAACTGCCGATGCAGCCCCTCATCAATACTCATACCGCGGTAACAACTCCAACGCTCATAGAATTAACCCCACCCCCTTTTTTTTTTTCTACTATTATACCTGCTGATATATTTTGATGCTAACATTTTAAGCTGGTTTTGTGCTACGAGTTTGTCTACATCAGGGGTGTCCAACCTTTTGGCTTCCCTGGGCCGCATTGGCTGAAAAAAAATTTTCTGGGGGCCGCACAAACACGCAAATGCTGCAGCAAGACAGAGGAGGGAGCCGGCAAGACGGTAAACACCCAGGGGCAGCAGAGGAAAACACTCCATCGCCCTCGACCGGGGCCGCACAAAATACTTCACGGGACCGCAGGTTGGACATCCCTGGTCTACATATTTCTATTTTAAACACCCCTTCCCCCATTTTTATTTTTTTTTTTACAAAACTGTAGCGCAGTTTTTAGTGCTGGTCGCAGTGTTAACAGTTCCGACGCTCATAGCGTCGGAGCTGTTACTGCCGTGACCAGTGCTAAAAGCCACGCTATAGTTTTGGAAAAGGGTGGGTGCCCATACTGGGCAGAGGTGTTGTGTGTATAAAAGACATGGTTATCTGTCGGCATTGACTGTGCAAAATCAATCTGTACTAGTCTGGCTTGTTTAGTTTTACAATGAGAGAGTATATAAGATGTTGCGTTTTCCTAGGTACACTCTTGTGTGATTGTTACTAAAAATCATGTTTTTCATATAGATGAAGGGGTCCCGGGTGTCACTTATGCTAGGTGTGTCAACTGTTAAATATTTTCTTCCATTCTGCAATGATGTGGTAAAGGTTTCAAAACCAAGAAGATCAATCGTGGAACCGATGATCTTGATACATTTTTTTTTTATCCAAGCCATTGTAGTATACGAAATGCAGTACATTGGCAACACAGTAAAAGAATTGAGGTATGGACCCAACGCGGCCTGTGTTTCGGTCACAAAAGACCTTCTTCCGGGATCCGTTGTTGATTTTGACCACAGAGAATGAGATGCAAATGAGCAAAAACAAATCAATATACCGTGTGCAAAATAATATTGCCATGCTAGTGAAAATGCCGGGCAGCAAGAAGCAGAACGCCGTGGGAAAGAACCAAAGGTAAAGATTTCAGAAATCCAGCTCAGGATCTCTATTTCTCTGGCTTCTAGGTACAGCCTGAGTTTTTCTCTGCAATAACGAGTCTGTATATTCTTGCATCCATAAATATAAAATATACAGGACCCATGAGCTCATTTACTTAGACATCCCAGAAAACAAACTCCCTAGCCGTCATCTGCAATCCTATCACGTTCTGCTGTGTGATTAAAATCCGAACTGCAAGCCTAAAATCAATTCAATTCAATTAGGCTCCTTCCCCCCCCCCCCCCCGGCTGTTTCTCATGCCATGTAGTGGCTTTGGAGAAGCTTGTAATGAGAATGACAGTCGCCCAGGTAAGGACTAAGATGAGAATGCAAAATGTCTGCTATATCCTTCATGACTCGTGTGGCCTTGCCTGGACTTCTCTGGCATTTTTTCCAGCGCAAGATATGTCTTCTAGGGGTTCTGGCTCTGAAATTTGAGATGAAGAAGGAGACACCATTAAAAGAAAGGAGGGAGGATAAGACATGACTTGATCCCTTTCCCCTTGATTTAACAGATTATGAGAAGTGATATCCAGATGATTGGTTCTCTTGGACAAATGTTTCCCCATCCCCACGGGAATTTATTTTCCCATCCCGTCCAGTTCTTTTCCTGTCCCTGCCCCATTCCTGCAAGCTCTGTCCTCATCTGAACAAGCCTCAAACACTTTAAAATCCTAAGTAGCAACATTCTAGAGCTCAGATTGTGATGTCATAATGCCTCATTCCACCAATGCCTAAGCTCCGTCCTCATCCGCACAAGCCTCAAACGCTTTAAAATCCTAAGTAGCAACATTCTAGAGCTCCGATTGTGATGTCATAATGCCTCATTCCACCAATAAGAGCCAACCTCATCAGTGATGTCACAATGGCTTGATTGTCTTGTTCTCCCCTCTGCCCTCCAACCCAGTCAACAGATTAACTGTTCCCCTTAACTCAGTGGTCTCAAACTCGCGGCCCACCAGGTCCTATTTTGAGGCCCTCAGTATGTTTATCATAATCACAAAAGTAAAATAAAACCGTTTCTTGATCATATGTCTCTTTAGCTATAAATTACAATATTATTATTAAGACTTGGCCAAAAGGAAAGATTTATAAACTATAAAGAGTTTTACCTCATGTAAAATTGTCATTTCTTTAATAAGACATTAACTATTTTTTTTCTGAGGCCCTCCAAGTACCTACAAATCCAAAATGTGAGCCTGCAAAGGGTTTGAGTTGGAGACCACTGCTCCGAAATTATTGCTTTCCTCAACGGCCTGTGCTTTACCCCATGTGATCAGTCAAGAAAACCCTTCCAGGGAAATGCAGCTGGTTTCAAGGAAAAGAGCTCTGCCGTTTTCAGAGAGCGGGCAATGGCCCAGCCGTGCACCTGGCCCAGCGGTTCTCTGCACCTGCAGGTACTGGACAGCTGTGGCAGTGAAAGAGCCCATTCAGGTTCAAACGGTCTTGTCCTTTTTTTAGTGCAATGCCTCCTTCTTTACTTACAAGCTCAGTTTTTAACCCTAGATTGCCTGGCTCAAATATCCAGAACCTGTAGATAACCACGGATCAGTTCTAACGTCGATTGTCTGTATTTCAATTATTCCTAAAACAAAACACCGGCAAAGCGGTTGATGAGCTGGAAACTCCCAGGCTTATTAATAGTTTCAAGTTTATTAAAATTTTGATTCAACGCAAATCAAGATTTCTAAGCGTTTTACAAGTTATATTAAAAAGAGGGTGACGAAATTGACAAATATCTATTTAACACTTGACTGACAAAAATATTTGGAAAGTCGGGAGAACTACAAATTAAAAGTAAAGAGTTCAAAAAAGGTAAACCACAAAAGGGAGGGGAAGCAGTCAGGATTATCGAGCAACTCTGGCTATGATCGAGATCTATTTAGGAGTCATATGCATCCTGGAAAAGGTAGGTCTTTAAATTTCCCTTAAATGTGGCTACGTTTTTCTCCACCCTGATATACAGAGGTAAGGAGATCCATATCGTAGGAGCTGTAACTGCGAAGGAAGTAGCCCGACGTGAGCCAATAATTTTCAGTGATGGTATATGGAGAAGGTGCTGCAAGGAGGATCTTAGGACTCGTGTCGGTTCACGCGGGATAAAAAATTTATGGATAAAAGCCGGTTCTTTAGTGTCTAGGCCAGAGCTTTAAAGGAGAGAAGCGGAGGTGTGGAATTGGTAGCCAGTGAGCGGATTTTAGCAGAGGAGGGACGTGGTCAAATTTTTTCTTATTTGCAATAATTTTTATGGCGGCATTTTGAATCAATTGTAACCGACGGGTGTCTTTTTGTACAGTGCATTACAATAGTCGAGTTTAGATATGATGAGAATGAATTAAAATGTTGAGAGATAGAGGGTCCAGAATATTCGCCAGCGATCGGATCATCCTTAATCTAATGAAACAATTCTTTATTACGGCACTGATTTGTGTGCGATAAGTCAGTTTATTATCTATTATTACACCCACAAGTTTAGTAGAAGAATTAAAAACAGTTGCAGCTGGCAATAATGAGAAATAGTCCCAGGTCTGTATACAGATGATTCCGCCTTAGCATATACATAGAAACATGATGGCAGATCAAGGCCAAATGGCCCATCCAGTCTGCCCATCCGCAGTAACCATTATCTCTTCCTCTCTCTCTTAACTCATAATAATAATAATAACTTTATTCTTGTATACCGCAATACCATGGAAGCTCAATGTGGTTAACAATAGAAGAGACTGTACATTTACAGCGATGATACATATTACAGCGTTGTTACATTTACAGAGATGTTACATAAATGGCAGTAAAAAGACATATACTAAAGAAGAGACTGTACGTTTACAGCGATGTTACATATAATAGCGGTGATACATTTACAGCAATGTTAAATATGTGGCAATGAAAAGGCATATACTATGGAGGCCTGGCGAGGCAGGGCAATTAGATAAAAACAGAGATTGAGTAAGAGAGGCCATAAGTGGCTTGGAAGGAGGGCGAAGTCAGAGGGAATGGAGGCATATCGAAGTCGGGAGGGTGCAGGGAAGGAGGGAAGGCAGAGTTAGCGGAATTTGTCGAAGAGGTAGGTTTTTAGTGACTTCCTGAACAGGTGGTAGGGCGGAGAGTTGGAGATGAGGGCAGTAAGGCAATTGTTCCATTTGCCCGCTTGGAATGCTAGGGTTCTATCAATGAATCTCTTGTAGAGGCAGCCTTTTAGGGAGGGAAAGGTGAATAAGTTTCATAACAAATTATGAAACCCCAGTAAGGGCCTGATTCCATAAATAGCGACCAATGGTGTCTAAATTCTAGGCGTCACTTGGCGTAGTCGTCAATCAACTGCTAGGCATTGTTTTATAGAATCACACTTAGCGACGCCTGTCTTGACTTGGGTGTCCTAATGGTAGACACCAGTATATTAAGCCTGGGTTTTTTTGGCCAAATTTACTGATGCTTACCACAGACGCCTAGTAACGCCCAAAACATACCATGCCTATTCTCCACCCCCCTAACCACACCTACTTTTCAGGTAGGCGTCGATGGCACAGCCTCAACTTAGAGATCATTAGGCACCAGTCCGAGTTCTGTATGGAACTCTTAATTGTTTGGGTTTTTAAAAAAAAAAATTTTAATTGGTTTTCAATGGCATGGTCAATTACCACACCAATTAAACTAATTAGGAAAATTAAGATTTCATTTAGGCATCGCTAGGCATCCACGTTGTTAGAATTTCCCCCTAACTGCTGACAGACAATTCAATGGCACTTCCTGGTCTCTGTAATTTAATTTTAATTCCTGCAGTTTGTTCATTGCAAAGCAGAATGGAGCCAGTTATATTGCGCACAGTACAGTATGTTCCAGACATGTATGTAATGTGGATGTTATAAAAACAGGCAGAAATCAATTGTTCTTCATCGCCTTTGAGAAAACATAATGGGCTTAAATTGCAGAAGGGAAAGTTTAGAATGAAAATGAAGAAGAGTGTTCTGAGCACACAGCATGTACACAAAAACAAGCTGCCTAGCGGATCGGTGAAATCTCCATCACACAGGTTTTCAAGAGAAAATG
The DNA here is from genome assembly GCF_902459505.1 of Geotrypetes seraphini. Taxonomy (NCBI): domain Eukaryota; kingdom Metazoa; phylum Chordata; class Amphibia; order Gymnophiona; family Dermophiidae; genus Geotrypetes; species Geotrypetes seraphini. The sequence goes on along the minus strand of NC_047098.1, from coordinate 7,833,614 downwards.
GGAGACAGGCACCTGGATACAGGGAAGTGGGGGAGCTCATCTAGATGGTCTGTTGAGTAAGCATCCAAATCTTTCTATGTTCTTTTTTAAGATTTCTAGGTTGCTGGAGACTGGCGATGTCAGTTAGCTTAGCAGGGTTTAAAAAAGGTTTGGATAATTTCCTAAAAGAAAAGTCCATAGGCCATTATTGAAATGGCTTGGGGAAATCTACTGCTTATTCCTAAGATAAGCAACATAAAATCTGTTTTACTACTTGGGATCTAGCTAAGTACAGTGGTACCTTGGTTTACGAGCATAATTCGTTCCAGAAGCATGCTCGTAAGTTTCCCCATAGGAAATAATGGAAACTCACTTTGATACGTTCCTCCTCCCCCCCCGAGGCTAGCGGCACTGCTCCCCCCCCCCACTCACAAAGACCCCCTTCCTTGTGAACCGTCACCTCCCCCCTGCGCGAACCAGTACCCCCCGCCCGAACAACTTAAACTTACCTCCCCGTCTGGCACCGGCACGCAGCCCACAGGACGTGCTGGTGCTGCTAGAAAATCTTCCTGCTTCTGCCGGCCTTGAGCATGCATCTGTGCATGCTCAAGGACTTCTAATTCTCCCTCTTGCGGAGATCTCCGACAATCTCGGCGAAAGGGAGAATTAGAAGTCCTTGAGCATGCGCAGATGCATGCTCAAGGCCGGCAGAAGCAGGAAGATCTTCTAGCAGCACCAGCACGTCCTGTGGTCTGCGTGCCAGTGCCAGACGGGGGGGGTAAGTTTAAGTTGTTCGGGCGGGGGGGGTGCCGGTTCGCACGCGGGTGGGTGCCTGTTCGAGCGGGGCGGCCTTTGCGAGCGGGGGGAGGGGGGGAGCGATGCCGGTTATCGGGGGGGGGGGGAGGGTGCTCGCAAATCGAGTCAGCACTCGGTTTGCGAGACACGTTTTGCAAGAATGTTTTGCTCGTCTTGCAAAACACTCACAAACCGGGTTACTCGCAAACCGAGGTTTGAGTGTACTCGGGACCTGGGTTGGCTACTGTTAGAAACAGGATACTGGGCCTGAAGAACCTTTGGGCTGTCCCAGTATGGCAGCTCTTATATTCTTATGTGAGCCATGTATAGGATAATCAAGCCATTGTGACATCACTGCTGAGGTTGTCTCTTAGGCATTGGTGGAATGAGGCATTATGACATCACAATCTCAGCTCTGGAATGTTGCTACTCTTTGGGTTTCTGCCAGGTACTTGGGACCTGGGTTGGCCACTGTTGGAAACAGGATTCTGGGCTTGATGGACCTAGTATAGCAATTTTATGTTCTTATCTAAGAGCACCAGCATCCATTACCTCTTCTATGACCACCTTTTATAGTTTAGCACCACAATAGCTGCACAAAACAGTCTTGTTACTAGGCCAAAGAAAAGAGCTGAGTGCACTCAAACCAAAACAATGAGAAAGACTGGTTAGGCTCACACTGCTCTTCTTCCTCATGCTCTTGAATGCCTGTAGGGGTCTTTCCTCGCACTAACAATGTCAAGGACAGCACCCTTCCCCCTCCCCCCCCCACTACCCGCCTTATTTTTAGCAGGGATTCAGTTAATAACATTTATAGTCATTCAAGGGGGGATTCTATACACAGCTCTGAAAGTTAGGTACTGAAAAGATCAGCGCTGAGCCCATTTCTATAAAAAGTGCCCAACCCTAGCGAACAGGTCACACCAAACGTACACCTGATAGAAACAGCTGTAAGTCATGCGCCCAAAGTTACACCAAACATTTGGGACACCCATAACCAGTGGCGTGCAGTGAGGGCTTTCAGGGGATTCAGTGAATCCACAGCTCTACTGCCCTGCTTTTGTTGCTGTTGTTTTTTTTTTTTAACTTTTTGCTTGATACAGTTGATTTGCTGCTAGTCTGCGTATGAAAGTTCTACCCATGGGTATGACCCGGCATGCAAAGTTGAGGGATGCGATAAGAGACTGCATCTGGTAGAGCGTGAGATTGCACGATGCAACCGCCTTCCCAAATGGTGGGCCTTCCCCTTCCTGGGGCATCCTGAAATGCACCAGGAAGGGGTCCAAGGCCCTGATTGGCCCTGGCACCTAAGGCCCCTCCCATAAGGTGCTGGAATTTGCGTGTGAATCTAAGATCTGTATGCAACTTGACGAGGTAATGGGCACCAATTGGTCACTCAATTGGTGCGTAATTGAAGTTGCTCACAGATGTCCCTTGCACGCTGTTCTTAATCTCAGTGCCCAACTTTTCCCACACACAGCCCAAAAGAGGACATTCTCATGGGAAAGGCATAGGTGGGTTATGGGCAGTGGCATGTGGTCAGGGCCTTCAGGGGATTCACCCCACTCCCTAAAGGCCCTGAGGGCACTGTTCTGAATTTGATTGGTTGAGCATGCAACAGGCAGATGCTGCTCAGCCAATCAAATTCAGATCAGTACTGTCAAGGCCTTCAGGGGGTTCGGAGAATCCCCAGCCCAAGAGCCCTGCTTTGGAATGAACTTCCCAGTTCCTTCCAACTCTTCCATAAACTTCTAAAAACTTTTTTATTCGCTAAACATTTTGAAAACTAACTCTTGTCGTTCAGTTTACTTTATTTTTCTAATTTATTGTTAACCGCGTCGAGCTTCCTTTGGTTGAAGACCCGGTATATAAGGTTAAGGTTTAGTTTAGTTTAGTTTTTTTGGGGGGGAGGTTACTTTTTATTTGATGCAATTTGACTGGTTGAGCAGGTTGTGTTAGATTTGAATATTAGGGTTTGTTTGTTTGTATAATTATTATTTTTATGTGTGTTTTTTTTTTTTTTTTTTTTTTAAACCTGCATATATTTTTGGATATGTGGGATATAAATGTTTAAAATAAACAAAAGTATCCACTGCACCAAACAGTCAGCCAAACATGATGGAGTCTTGATTATGAGTTCAATAAAGTAAATAGTGATACTATTAAATCTCCAATAGCCCACAAAATATCCTTAATGTTATATTTTAATGTATTTCTTTACTTTAATAATTTACAAGTTAATATTCCTATTATTGTTTTTTTTATCATCTTATTCTTTAGAGGGTAGGAAAAGCCTCAGATATTGGAGCAATATATCTCCTATAGAGAATCAACAAATATTTTATAGGTGATAAGGCTCCAGCTCTAATCATTGGCATAAAAAAACCTCCCCCTCTAATAATCAAATGAAAGTACAAAACCTAAATAATTCTCTTATTCTTGATACAATCAGTTAATCTTCTTTCTTATAATATATTAGTCTCCAACTTAGATAATCACCTTATCTTAATACAATTAGTTAATCTTCTATCTCATAGTGGATTAATCTCCTTTCATTTAATTATCTTTCAGCTCAGCTCATAAAAGTTAATCTTTCATTTGATAACAGATGTTTTTTTACTGATGCACATTTGCATATATACATTTCTATGGGCGTCAGAATGGGGGAGGCCACAGGGGCCATGACCTCCCCAAAGATTGGAAGTTGCCAGTCAGTTATGGCACATGCAAATGAGGGCAAGAACCTCCGTGCTGTTGGAAGGTTTATTTTTCTTCTTCTTCTTCTTAGCGCTGCCAGGGCCGCAAGAAAGCCTACAAAAATGCTATTGCTGGACCTCAGGGCCGTTTTGGCGATTGAGGAACTTTTGAGAGCCCATGGTTTTAACCCACTTAAGCCCATGGGTTAAAACCACGGGCTTGCAGTGCAGGGAAGGGTGGGAGAGTTGGGGCAGGCAGGCAGGCGTGTTTGGGGCTGGAAGGCAGGTATGTTCGGAGCTGCAGGCAGGCACGTTCGGGGCTGCAGGAGGCATTCGGGGCAGCAAGAGCTTGGGGCTGACAGGGCAGAGAGCAGGGCTGCAGAAGGTAGGGTAGTCGCAAGGGCTTCAGCGACTGGTCCTGAGCAGTGGCTTTTTGCGAGCACAGTCGGATAGGAAAAAAGTTTAGTGAATCGCGTCCCTGCCTACATTTGTATGGCCTTGCCCTCATTTGCATGCGCGGATCGGAGGATGGTTGGAAGACAGGTAACTGAATCGGGACGGGGGTCGCAAACTGATCGGTACACGATCGGTTTGCTTTGTGAATCTAGCCCAATGTTTTCATGGAACAGGAATTTGCATCAGCAGATGTGCCTAGCAGAGGGAAGGCTCCAGAGCAGGCCTGCAGTGATTTTTGCAGGCGCTCTAAGGATTGATGAGGTATGATAATGCAGCGAGATGGGACGGAGGCAGAAATGATAATGAATGATAATTGCAAATTTTTTTTTTTTTTTTTTTTTTTACCATACGAGACTTTTTACTCCAGTAAATGCGGTAAATATTTCCTTGTTACCACAGATTACCGTGAGTCCCCATCCCTGTGTCATCCAAAGTCCTGCTGTATCTGTTTAACCCGTGAGGTTTTATTTAGTTGGTATGTACAGCCTAGTCAGAATTTTCAAGCACACTGTAAACAATTGAACAGACCTATACATTTTAAATTTGAGGAAGACATCTTTCTTTAGAGGAGCTGGCCATGGTTCTGAAGAGTAAGTAGTGAGGGATGGGAAGAGCCTAGTCCCTTGATTCTAAAAACGGTACCCAAAGTTAAGAGAGTAATTGGGGGCACGATTATAGAATAGGATTATATACATGTAGAAACTAACTGGTCAGAGTCTTCATACCCTTAGTGCTTGTTATAACAACAACAACAAAAAAAATCCACTTAGGAAGTTATCTTTTCCAGACACTGTCACTAGTGCACAAGAGAATGAGTTGGAGCATATTTATTTAACTTAGTCAATGTTTTAAAGGTCTTGATCATAAATTTGGTGATAATTCTATAAGGAGCTGTCTAGAATGCCTGTCCAAAATAGGTGCCTACATGAAAAACATGTTCACGATCCTCCCCCTAACCATGCCTACTTTCTGGTAGGCCCCCTTGGACTAGGCGCTTACCTCAAAGTTAGGCACCTACAATTCAATTAAGTACAATTTATGTCAATTACATGCTGCTCATTGTTAATTATTGGTGCTGATTAAGCTTTTTAATTAAGTTAGGTGCCTAGGGAGGCCTGATTCAGTAAATAGTGTTCAGAAATTGGCGTTCAGCACTGATTTCCACTCCCAACTTTGGTGTAAATGCTGGCATCAAGGTGGGTGTGCATCCCCAATGTTCAATTGCACCACCCAAATGCCCCCTAGCCCACCCATGCCCCTTCCATGGCCACAACCCCCTTCTGAGTTACATAGAAACATGATGGCAGATAAAGGCCAAATGGCCCATCCAGTCTATTCATCTGCAATAACCTTGATCTCTTAGAACATAAGAATTGCCATCTCCGGATCAGACCCTGGGTTCATCAAGTCCGGTAATCCGCACACGCGGAGGCCCCGCCAGGTGTACCCTGGCATAGTTTTAATCCCCTTATCACTGTATGCTTCTCAAGGGAGATGTGCTTCTAATTTACCATTACCCGTATCACTCTATGCCTCTCTTAAGGAAGTGTCACCAATCCTCAACTAGATAGTGGAATTTACTATCAGTTATTTTGCATCCTTATATTTTCCTTTTTCCTTTTCTTTCTTTTCACTTGTTCAGGAACCTCAGCGCCACCACTCAGAGCTCAAACTGGTTCATTGCTCTAAGCTTTACGTGTTAGCTCCTCATCGGGTCCTTTTTATTTATAAACTTATTTGCTTTTGCATGATTTATAATTTTCTCAGCGTTTAAGCGTTTGAGCATTTAAGCATTAAAGCAACACTTAGCTTTATATCTTGTAGTCCCCTAGCCAGAGACCACAAGATATAAAGCTAAGTATTGCTTAAATGCTCAAACGCTTAAACGCTGAGAAATTATAAATCATACAAAAGCAAATAAGTTTATAAATAAAAAGGACCCGATGAGGAGCTAACACATAAAGCTTAGAGCAATGAACCAGTTTGAGCTCTGAGGGTGGCGCTGAGGTTCCTGAACAAGTGAAAAGAAAGAAAAGAAAAATGGAAAATATAAGGATGCAAAATAACTGATAGTAAATTCCACTATCTAGTTGAGAATTGGTGACATATCAGATAGAGCACCCTTAAATTGGATTAATTATTGTGCATTGTGTGATCTCTTAAGGAGATGTGCATCTAGTTTACCCTTAAATCCTAGAACAGTGGATTCTGCAATTACTTCCTCTGAGAGAGCTTTCCAGGTGTCCACCACTTGCTGCGTAAAACAGAACTTCCTGATATTTGTCTTGGACCTGTCCCCCCTTAGCTTCAGTCTATGTCCTCTTGTCCGTGTCACATCGGACATTGTAAATAACAGCTTCCCCTGCCCTATTTTGTCGAATCTTTCAGTATTTTGAAAGTCTCGATCAGATCCCCTCGCAGTCTCCTCTTCTCAAGGGAGAACAACCCCAGTCTCCTAAGTCGTTCCTCATAGTCCAGGTTTTCCATACCTTTCACTAGCTTCGTTGCTCATCTCTGCACCCTCTCTAGTGGTTTTATATCCTTCTTTAGGTACGGAGACCAATTCTGGACGCAGTATTCCAGGTGTGGTCTGACCATGGCTCTGTAGAGCGGTATTATAACTTTCTCTGATCCACTTGTAATTTATCATGCCTAGCATTCTATTTGCTTTCTTTGCCGCCACCGCACATTGCGCCGATGGTTTCAGGGTCCTATCAGTACACCCAGGTCCTTTTCCTATGGTTTTTAGATCTCAATATAAAGCAATAGTGATCTGCCATCAATTCTTGTACAGGACCATACCTGAACTGTTTTAAGTCAAACTATCTACCATCTAGGTCTCTGCTTTCTGAGAATTCAGCTCTATTAAAAACAAATGCTAATCCAAAATACGCTGAGACCAGTAAAATGGTTTGTTTTTTTTTGCTCTGCGGGGGTCAAATTGTGGAATTCACTTGCAAATTCAGTTACGACAAGGGTAACTTCAAAAAACTGCTTAAAACGCAGTTGTTAATGCATTTTCTTTAGAAGTTGGTTTTTATGATTGCCTTTTTGCTGGGTATGTCATCTGATTTTTTGAGGAATATTTGTCACATTTGTTGGATTATATTGTTTTATTGTATTATGTATGTAAATGGTCTGGTTTGTTTTATTTGGTTTATTGATGTCTGTTATTGAGGCATCCTGTATGACTTATGGAATTTTATATTTTGATGTATGTGTGGGTTTGGCCAGTTTTGGCCTTAAATGATATTCGTCGTTAATGCGACATCTAGAAAGGACAAATGTTCTTCCATTGTAACCCTCGTTTTTTTTCCCCTCTTTTGTAATCCGCTTTGAACCGCAAGGTAATGAAGGAATAGAAATCTCTAATGTAATGTATATTATATGTAATTTGATTTGATATGTAAGTATGCAATTTGTTATAGTGTGTCTCTGAAGTGTTTTGTACAATTAATATAAATCCTTTATTTTGTATGTTAATATGTAACTCGCCCTGGATAAGGGCGGGTGAGAAATAAACAAACACATGTAAACTGTTTAGGCTTAAAAGGTAAATACATTTCTAAAATAAATTTTAAAAATGTTATTTGACCATGAAGTTTTTTTTTGTTTTTTTTAATATGTTTGTATGAATCCCTGACGCAGGTGTATCACCTCAAAACACAGCCCATGTTGGGTCCAACAATAAAGCTTCTTGTGATTGTCTCCATCTCTGGAGGCTGGTGGCACTGTTTTGTATTGCATGTGGGGAAAACCAACTTAGTGCAGCCATTTATAGGTGCTGAATTAATCTGAAATACGTATCCTCCAAAGACTTCACTAATTAAAGGCGACACATGAGCGGATCGGAGAACTTGCCCTGCCTGCACGCTCTGGCTAGTGCAGTTACGTCTTTGTCCCGGATTTAAACCTGGCACCAGCTCATTCCAGAGTACAACACAGCTCTCAGCATTTCCGAAATGATTGAGGGGTGAGGGGGGAATATTTATTATTTTTAATTAAAACCCTGCAGCTCCTTTGCACATGCACCATCCAGAACAGCGAGAGAATATAGACATTCATAAACCCTTCGCCTTAGCTTCTAATAACCTCCAACCGAGACCTAACGATGTGGATTTGGAAAGCTTTGTTTGCACAGAACACATTCAACACAACTCTTTGAAAAGCCGCGGCAGGCAGCTAAGAGTGTCTTGCCAGACCCCAAGATAGATTTGGTTGAACTGCTTTATGAATGCAGGGATCTATCAAACAGAAAGCAAAAACCGTGGAACTGATGATCTCGATAAAAACTTTAATTTCAACAAGGTGCAGAAAATAAAGAGGCTCTTTAGTCAAGTAGAAGACTACGCTTGGTTGGGCACAGTAGTTTGTCGCTTTTTGTCGCTATTCCTAAGCTTGTGGTTTATAATGATAGAAACCTACAAGATCATGAAGGGCATAGAGAGAGTAGAGAGGGACAGATTCTTCAAACTTTCAGAACATAAAAGAACAAGAGGGCATTCGGAAAAGCTGAAAGGGGACAGATTCAAAACGGATGCTAGGAAGTTTTTCTTTACCCAGCGTGTTGTGGACATCTGGAATGTGCTTCCAGAGGGCGTAATAGGGCAGAGTACGGTGCATGGGTTCAAGAAAGGATTGGAAAATTTCCTACTGGAAAAAGGGATAGAGGGGTATAGATAGAGGGCTACTGCACAGGTCCTAGACCTGTTGGGCCACCGCGTGGGCGGACTGCTGGGCACGAAGGACCTCTGGTCTGACCCAGTGGAGGCATTTCTTGTTCTTATAATAATAATAATGAGTTTATATACCACAATACCGTGAAGTTCTATGCGGTTTACAAAAGATTACAAGAGGTACAAAATGAGTGACCTGAAGAGAGAAGAGAGTGAGAAATAGGTCAAGAAAACCGTTGTTGAGTGGAGTGCGGGTCAGTTGTCTAGGTACTTCATGAATAGGTATATTTTTAGGCGCTTACTGAATTCATCGTAAGTGAAGGGCGAGAGCAATTGTTTTAGGTCTTTGCCCCATAATAGCAGTACCGGGCCCCCAGAAGGTTGTTTTCACGACCGAAACACGGCCCGTGTCGGGTCTATGCCACAAATCATAAACTGTACTGTGTTTCATTGCGTTACTGAATATTATATGTTGTTATTTTCTACACTTTGTTGAACTTAACTTTTTAATCGAGCTTATCAGTTCCACAGTTTTTGCTTTCTGCTTTGCTTCTGTTTTTATGGAACTGTCATGGTGGACTTTTTTTTTTTGGGGGGGGGGGGGTTCCCTGCTCTGGGATCTACCACACATCAGTGTCTTGTCCCTTGATTTATGGTGATCCGTCAAATGCACGGACAATTGTGTCCCGACATTTGCGTGCAGGACAAACGTGTGCACTGAATGGGAGATGACCCGACAATTGCACCCCGACAGGATACTATTTTGTCTTTTTGAGGGTTCAAATCAGAGTGCCCCCTCCCATATGTGGCAGGTGCTAATGCTGAATTGGTCCCCTGCCCCACTTCCTTAGTCTTTGGCTCACCCCCAAACTAAACAGGCGTATCCCATATTTTTATAGACCTCTATATCACCCCTGATCTGTCTCTTCTCCAAGCTAAAGAGCCCTAGTCGCTGTAGGCTTTCTTCAAAGGGAAGTTATCCCATCCCTTATATAATTTTTGTCACCCTTCTCTGTACCTTCTGGGATATTTACGACAGTTTTAAGAAAATGTTGAAGAAACACCTCTTCTGTAAGATAAAATATGGGACTTGATTTATAGTTTTTTGATGAGAAGCGCTAGTAGCCTCTTTGTAATTTTAGGAGGCTTTACATTATTATGTTGATGTTTGATTTCTCGTATCGTATGTACTGTACTGTGACCGGTCTTGGGAAAGGCGAGGTATGAATAAATACAAATACCTTTTCTAATTCCGCTATATCATGCAGGAAAGGGTGACTTTTTGAAGTGAAGTATAGCAGTTTTCGAATCTTCTTCTTGATGGGTGAATGAATCAGCAAAAGCAAAAAGCTTACGTGCCCTGAAGCCGTCATCAAGGCTTCAGCTCGTCACTGTTCCAGTCCATCACCTGTCATCCACATTCAGTCATGGCTCACGGCCGCCTCGCAGACCTATGAACGAAGCTAGTGCAAATGCTCTGACCATCTGCGCATGCAGGGAAAATTAAAGAGGTACGAGGGATGGGGAGCATGCGTGCAGCGGGGAGGGGGGATTTGGGAAGGAGTGGGGCAGAAAGAACGGGTGCCTGCACCCTTTACAAAGACCACGCCTTACTACACCAGTGCCCCCAGGCATTTCTCAACTCTCCCCCCACCCCACCCCTCTGTACCTTTTAAAGCCTTGGGAGGGGGGGGGGAGTGTTGGGAGGTACTTTATCGTGTTTGTATTGTTGTGATAATTGTTGATTTCTTTGAATTTATATATCTACAATGTATTAACTGAGTTGAGATGATATTCTTTGTAAAATTTTTGTTATGTATATTTTATTCTTAAAAGTCAATAAAAAATTATTGAACATAAAGCCTTCATTTCTCGTACCCGCTACTTAAGCCACCTCTGGGCCTTCCCTCTGACCCAGTCCTACCTACGTACAAACTGGAAGTTGCATCAGAGGGCAGGCTTTGAGCTGCAGGTGAGTCGCCACTGACTTGCACGGTCTGTGTCTGTACATGGCCGTTTGGGGGAGGATGGGCTGGGGAGGGCTTCAATGGCTGGGAGGGTGTAGATCAGGGATCTCAAAGTCCCTCCTCGAGGGCCGCAATCCAGTCGGGTTTTCAGGATTTCCCCCATGAATATGCATTGAAAGCAGTGCATTTACATAGATCTCATGCATATTCATGGGGGAAATCCTGAAAACCCGACTGGATTGCGGCCCTCAAGGAGGGACTTTGAGACCCCTGGTATAGATGGACTGGAGTGAGCTTTGATGGAGACTTCAGTAGTTGGAACCTAAAAACAGTACCGGGCAGAGCTTTGGATTCTTGCCCACAAATAGCTGAGAAGAAGAAAAAAATTTAAATTGAATCAGGTTGGGCAGACTGGATGGACCATTTGGGTCTTTATCTGCCGTCATCTACTGTGTTACTATGCATCTTCAGCTGGGCCCAAGCCCAGATTGGGTGCGCCTGTGCCCACATGGCCTAGCCCTGGCTATGCTACAAACCAGCACTAATGACCTTAATGCTTAGTGTTCTCTTGAAGCCTCTTAACCTTAGATTAACCCTTGTTATCTACTAAGATCTTATAACATGAAACTCAAGCCAGGCTTATCAATGGACGAGAATTGCAGTCAAAGCCCTCGAGACATTGTCCTTTAAGAACAGATATTGTCATTCAGTCTAAGATGTTCCCTCCAAATAAGTTGCCTCCATGGTAAAATCACCGACTCAAACGGAACCCTCGCAGCGGTAACTCAGTTTGATGATCCAAGGGAACTTTTGCTTTCCTGGTGTCTAATTAGCAGCCGCTCTCATCGTTATCACAAAAGATGTGCTTAGAATGGGCTAACGCTCTGGGGTGCACATCTTGGACAGAACACCGCTTCTTAAAAATGCACACTGGCTTCCAGTTACCCATCGAATTACATAGAAGCTTTGTATACTGACTTTCAAATCTCTTTGTAATAAAACTCCAGCATTTATATACAAATTATTAATTCCATACTCTCCAAATAGAGTTTTGAGATCCAATGAACAGAATTTATTGACTATTCCTTCGCTGAAGGTTATTAATACAAGACGGCAATTTATTTTTTCGGTTACCGCACCACAGACTTGGAATGCCCTTCCAATGTTTTTAAGGGAAGAACAGGAACTTGGAAAATTTAAAAGTAATTTAAAAACATTTCTTTTCAAGGATGCCTTTGAAAACTAATTTTAATACCCCATAGCCCTAATAAATTTCATCTTATAATATTTTATTGTTATTTTGTTTACCTTCTGTATCTTTCCCTTTTTGTTTTTACTTTAATTTATTGATTTGTATTTCACTTCCCCTTTACCCAATGTTATGAGTATGTTAATTTTGTTTTTTATTGTATTGTTTCCCATCAAATGTAATTTTAAACTGTTCATCGCTTAGAAGTATGATTAAACGATTAATCAAAAAAAAACTATTAAACTTGAAACCTGCACATGTATTGCAAGATTTAATAACATATAATAATGAAAAATGTAGCGGGGAGGTAGGTTAAGCCGGGTAGAAATTGCAGAATCATTTATAAATAGCACCGTGAGGGCTTAAATCTCTGAAGGCGTTACTTCCATTCTACGTCGATGGGAAAAAACCCCACAAAACTTCATGACTCAGGTCCCTGAGGTACCATGTAATCAGCAATGTTCTATACCAGAAAATCTTTCATACCTAAATGCTTTAATATGGTTAAGCTCTGCTGAATTCAGTATGAGGCTGGAATCATTTGCGTCAACCTAACCACACGATGGGATAATAAAGCTGTCAAGGGATCAGTAAAGGCAGTGAAGGATTTCTGCACAAGAAAGAAAGCACCTATCTGACCATTTAAAAATGGCCAAACAGGTAGGAATGACATCACCGTCTCAGCTCTGGTTATCAGAGGCTGGAACTTTTCACACTATTTATTTATTCAATTCTATTCTCCCAAGTACATAATGACAAGGGGACAAATTTTCCTCCGTCCCCCTGGGAACTTATTTTCCTGTCCCCATTTCTGCAAACTCTGTCCTCATCTGCACAAGCCTCAAACACTTTAAAATCATAAGCATTTGAGGCTTGTACAGTAAAGGCAGAGGTTACAGGAATGGGACAGAGACAGCGCCAAAACCCATGGGGACGGGACAGGGAAATTTAGTTCCTGGGAGGATGGGGAAAAATTTGTCCCCATGTCATTCTCTAATCTAAAGCCCCCCTTTCTGTCAAGCCATGTTAGGGTTTGTTATCACCAGGCGCTGCAGTAAAAGCTATGAGCATTGGAGCTTTTACCGCAGCTATCGATAATAAAAAAAACCCAAAAAACCCTAACACAGCTTGATAAAAAAACAGCCTAAGTTTTTGTACTCGGGACAATGGAGCCCAATTCTGGAGCTTAGTGGATAGAGCTGCAGCCTCAGCTCCTGATTGGCGAGGCCCGACTTTAGTACAGGAAGAGGCGGTCGGAGCATACCACGAGTGATTTCCTTCACTCACCGGCGCTCCGGCTGACCTCTCCTGTCTCCCCTGCTAAAAAACGTATTCGCATTTTTTTTCAACATTCGCTGGGGTTCCTGGAACGGAACCCCCGCGAATATCAGGGAGTACTGTACAGGACAATCGAGCCATTGTGACATCACTGACGAGGTTGCCTCTTCTTATTGGTGGAATGAGGCATTATGACGTCACAATCTCAGCTCTGCTTCCCAAAGACTGAAGCTCTTCACACTACTACTTTTGAATTATTTCTATAGCGCTACCAGACGCACGCAGCGCTGTACAGAATCACAAAGACAGTCCCTGCTCCAAAGAGCTTACAATCTAAACAGCCAAGACAGACAAACAAGCAATGAACACAGCCTGTTATCATAAAAATAAAGGCTTTTTATTTTCAGTATAGTTTAACGTAAAATATGAGTAACTCCAAATTGAAAGTGTGTGATGCCACTCAACGAGAGATGAGTGTCGTGCTCTCTGCTAGGTGAGAAGCAAAAAAAAATAAAAAGATGACATTTGAAATCATTTTTTTTATTATGGCATACAGTGTACGTGAATAACAAAGTACAAGTATAAATTGCTTAACCGTTAGCGTCCTTCAAAGTAGTCTTCCAGGTTGTCATGTGTGTCATTCAATTCATGATGGAGACACTGTGAATGCACGGCCTTACAAGTCATTTCTGCTGTACCACTGCGTCGCGCAGTACGGGATACAAAAACAAAACAAAAACCAAACTCAAAACCAGGAGGTCAGAAAAGAAGTCCTAAACTCCAATGCAAAATTTAGTCACCGCATAAAGGGGTCCTTTTGATACTAAGGCATCCATAATATTCTATGGACGCCTTAACATTTAATGCGCCTTATTAAAAGGACCCCCAAAATCATTTTTCTATTTATGACTGTATGTGGTGAATAAATTTTGCATTGGGGTTTTTGGACCTCTATTCTGACCTACTTTTTTTTTGTATTATGTATGAGAGAAACGTCTAGAACTGTCATAATCCTACATGACAACGCTTTGAAGGATGTTAACAGCTAAACAGACTCGCTCTCGGGCTGATTGTGTTCTTGGTTTAGTGAAACAGCTAACATTTATTCCAATTAAACAAATACCATAAATAGATTGTAACCTACCCTCTCTAACTGAATTCCATATGTATTTTTCATACAGTTCTTCACTGTCAGTTTAATTTCCATCCTATAAATTCACATAGAATTTTTCTTTTTTCAACCATCTTTATTTTCTCTTCTTTATTAATTTCCAGGTACTTTAGTTAGATTGTGAGCCTTCGGGACAGTAAGGGAATTTTTTAAGTACCTTCTTACTTCTCATTTATAATCTTAATGTATATTTTCTTCAAACCGCTTAGAACCTAACGGATGTAGCGGTATATAAGAAATAAATTACATTACATTACATTACATTTATGCCTTGTTTGATAATAAAAAGATGATTTCCAATGTCAATGCTTTTTGCTTCTCCCCTTCCAGAGACCGCAGCACTCCTCTCTCATCTGGTGGCAACATTAAGACGTACGTGTCACTCACTTTCAAACATATATATTAGATTTCCAGTGTCCACGTATTTTTGAGAGAAAAAAAAAAATAAGTTACCATGACTTATGAACTCTCAGGTATACAAGGTTATACAGCTTGGAAAAATGAAAGGCATATATTCTCATCAGTCAATATTCCAGTTTCTCCCTCCCAAGAAAGTCCTGGGGAGTCAGGATGAATGTCAAAATGCATCAGCTCGATGTTTCTTCGTAATACACAAACGGCTGGCAGCAGTAACAAGAGGCAAATATCACAGAGGAAAAGCATTCATCGCCAGGTAGCACTTTGGCTTTATGGCAAGACTGTCCACAGAAAGACACTACTCAGGGCCCCGTCTACAACACGGCGCAGGAAAACGGTTTTAAAACTGCAAGGAATCTTGGCTAGAAAAGTGGGTGAGCTCAGCTGTACAAAAAGTAGGTGTGTGAACATTTCCTGGTACCTGGGGCTGAAATTTGCGCAGTCAACGCTGTGGAAAGATTTCTACTGCAGTGTGGCACGGCAGAGCAGAAACCTTGACATGCAGCTTCAAGAGATAAAGGGTCGGGCTGAAAGCAATTTGTGGAAAGCAGCAGCTTGGGTCATTGGATCAAGAGGGAGCTTTATGCGAGTATTTAAACAAAGAGCAAGACTCCCGTGTCAGCTGTGAAAAAACACTTGTGCCAGTGAGACGGGAGGGGGCCAGGCATCTCCCATTTATAAAACAGTTTCTTCTAAAATCACATTTATATATGCATGTATAAATTATGAGGATATGCCCCTGCCCCTCCTGTTTCCTTTGTCTTCCTTCTCTTTTCTAATTATTTAGTTTTGTTAATCTAAATTGGCTTTGGCTATGATTTACTGATATAAAGGAAGTACATTAAGAAAATTAAATAAAAAACTCTATATGCTGTAATAATGTTATTTTTAAGCCAGCCACATGTCGGCATTCCTGAGGGTGTTCGCGTGCACTTTATAAAATGTGCAGATACGTGTACACGCACATGTGCGAATCTGTGTGTTTGCATTTCCATGCACTGTAGGAATTTATTTTATAAAAGCCACAAAGGTGCCTGCAAGGGGCCACTGCAAAGTTCTCAGCCCAACCAAGAAGAGAACACCGTGGAGCCACGAAGCTTACAAGTTATTCCACACTTTTCTTGACACTTTTTTGTTTCAATGAGGCAAATGCATCTAGTAACTGGCCACAAGTGTAGGGAAAGCAAGCCATTGTGACATCAATGACGAGGCTGGCTCTTAGGCATTGGTGGAATGAGGCATTATGACATCATAATGTGAGAGGCCACTGAAAAGTTCCCAGCCCACCCAAGAGAATGATGTGGAGCCATGAAACGTACAAGAATCAGGAATGTGCTGCCCGCATCAGTGTTGGCTCTCTCTCCGACATCGCTTCCAGATCCCACGCCCAGGAAGTGATGTCAGAGGGAGAGCCGACACTGACGCGGGCAGCAAGTTTCCCGATGCTGCTCGCGCCAGGAAAATTAAATATGTACGGGGGAAGTGAAGGGGTGTGCGATGGGGGAGGTGGAGAAGAGGGTGGGGGAAGGGCACCACTCATCCTCGCTATGCCACTGCTCGTTAGTGTATGACTATTAGCGTATGAGACCTTATTGTCACCAATTTTGTAAGTGTTCGGGGCCAACGCACTAATCCTGGGCTCATCCCATGCATTAACGGATTAGCATAGCCACGACCACTTTCTGCCCCCAAACTTGCTCCCCCCCCAGTACTAAAACACTTGCTAATTTCCAAATTACCAAAGTGCTTCTTGCGGTAGTGCATTTTCATCTGCATTGAGCATGTGTTATCGCAGCTTATTAAAAGGACTCCTTAGTGCATTTTCAAAGTAATAATAGCATGTGTTAGAATGCAATAAACACTACACGTGTGAAGCAAAATGAAATAAATTCCTTTGACGTGACACAGGAAATGTCAGCATCATCATGCCCAGGTCATATTTATCCTGAAGACAAAAACAGCACAAGCCAAATGGCACCGAAAAGCTTCCAGAAAGGAAATGAAGCAGCAAAACAAAAGACTGTGGACTAGAAGATCGGGCAAACCATTAAAAAAATGTATATACTATCTACAACGAAGCGGTTTACAGAGTACGAACACAAAGACTTAGGAATAACCATCCCAAAACGAAATCTTAAAAACAACTACTCTTAAAACAACCCACTGTGTCCCCTTGTGTTGCAATTTAGAAAAAAGTGTAAAGACAAGGTCAGTTACGAGAGATTATTTCTAGAAGTTTTATTTTATAATTATTTTTTTAGTTATATTATGTTATGTTAGTTTGTTACAGTGTTATATATGCTTTATTGTACCCCACAAAGAATTGTGGGATGCTGCGGGCTATAAATTTTTAAATATACATGACTTGGTTTTTATCTTGTGGGTCACTCGTGACTGTATATGCCCTTTGCGGATTGTTTTTAAGTTATTTGGGCGCTTGATAAGCTACAAATTGGTACAGTGGCGTAGTAAGAGGGAGCGGGCAGTCCATGCCAGGCAATCATCCCCTCCGCCCCTCTCCCCCGCCGTGCACCCCATCCCTTCCCTCATGCCTCTTTCATTTTCCCGGTACGAGCAGTATCATGAACTTGCTGCCCTTGTCGCTGTTGGCTCTCTTTGACATCACTTCCAGTTCCCGCGCCTAGAAGCGACATCAGCGGGAGAGCAGACATGACGCGGGCAGCAAGTTCGAAATGCTGCTAGCGCTGGGAAAATTAAAAAGGTATGGAGAAGGAGGGGGGCACTTACATGGCGGGAGGGGAAGGAGTGGGGGGAAGCAGGGAAGCAGCGCCACTGCCCTGGGTGTCACTCACCATCGCTACACCAATGCTAGTACAGTGCTCCCCCGAGATTCGCGGGGGTTCCGTTCCAGGAATCCCCGCGAATCTCGAAAAACCGCGAATACGGTTTTTCATGGGGGAGCCTGCAGAGGGCAGCGGGAGAGGCAGGAGAGAGCAGCCGGAGCACCGCCAGTGCAGGAAATCACTCGCGGTACTCTCCGACTGCCTCTTCTTGCATGAAGTCGGGCCTTGTCCAATCAAGAGCTGCGTGTAAAAGCAGCTCCTGACTGGATAAGGCCCGACTTTGTGCAGAAGAGGCGCTTGGAGCGTACTGAGAGTGGATTTCCTGCACTCACGGTGTTCCGGCTGCTCTCTCCTGTCTCTTCCACTGCCCTCTTCTGGTCAGTGGTTCGCAATCGGAAAATACTGCGAATGATCGGGACCCCCGATCGCGAACAACCGGGGAAACACTGTACTTCCGATCTTCTGTTCCACCATCTTTTTGTTGTTTTTGCCATTTTTATGCTGAAACAGAAAAAAAGACCCTACAATTTCGGTTTTGCACTATCCATGACACTGACCTCAAAACACAATCCCCCCCCCCCTGTTTTTCAAATAAAAATGATAAATCTCCCAGACCCTGCACCTCTTCATGTCCATGCAAACAACCACACCCATCGATTACTTCCAAAAAGCAGAATACTCCCAGGCAATGATTAATTCTGGTCCTGGAATTTCTGAGGCTTGGATAGAAGTCTCTAATTTGGGAGTAAGGAGTTTCTGGTCCGATCTTTGCTTATCTGAAACTAGCTCTTCAAGTCCAAGTTTATTAATAATTTAATATATCGACCATCAACATGTATCCGAGTGGTTTACAAAGCTATATATAGCTTTGTAAACCAGTCATATATATATATATATATATATATATATATATATATATATATATATATATATATATATATATATATATATATACACACAGTAAATTTAAATAAAGTAAAATATATAACGGGGAACATGGATAGTTAAACAAAAGGATAAAGACACTGACAAAACTGGACATGGGGGGAACTGGGGGGAAAGGAGAGTTGTTAATTACATTATGAAAAATAAAAGTAAATAAAGATACAAGAAGTGGGGAAAGACAGCATGGAATGGGGGTCACTTCATAGAAGCATTTTTTTTTTTATTTTAAAAATATGCTACAATTGAAGAGGTATTTTATCTTGAATTGTGGAACGCGTCATATTGATATTTGCTTAAGTCTATAGATGTGGAGGGGCATTTTATATGATGTCTAAATCCGAGTTGCGAACACATAAAAATCCAGTAACAAACATGTCCATTTTTAAAAATGCAAAACGTGTTATCTTGTTTGTTTTTTTGAAAATGGATGTGTTTGTGCTCTTTCCAAACCATTTTTTTTTTTTTTTGGGGGGGGGGGAAAAAATCCAAAACAAAACCACCTTAAAACAAGACACCGGGATGTAGGCGGGGCCAGCATTCTCAGTAGTGGCCACACAGACATCCTAGCAGGGCAGTGGAGCACCCGGCAAACTTCACCTAAAAAGTCCCAGGTACACATCTCACCATAGCCCTTATATTGTATGATAAGCCCTCCCAAACCCACAAAAATCCCACTATGCACAACCGCACACCACCACAACCACCTCCATGCCTGCAGGCGACACCTTGGAATCACCATCCCCCGAATCCGTTAGCAGCGCAATATATTCTATTCGGTAGCTCACCTCAAGAAAATAAAATCCCATCAAACTTTGATCTTGCTGGAAAGGTACATAAAGTTTATTCTATGAATATCATACCTGGGTTTTAGCACATGTACATAAGAGAGTTATGTGTACCAAGTCACGTAGGGTTAAAACGCCCTTGTCTTTTGCTTTCCAAGAAAAGCTTCTAAATCCGGTTTCATAACAGTTTTTCCATCGGGTGCTTTTGTAACACGGGGAGGGGGGGAGGAATTGCACTCCCATAAATATATAGAAAACTGTACAATAATTACATATACCTTTTCTATTATTACATTTAAATATAGAACTTTGAAATACTGCATTTCCCATATAAATATCTGAGGAGAAAGTGTCATATAAATATCTCTTTTGCAGCGTCATCTCCGCTTTTACTGTAAATATAAAACATCTTTAATTTGACTTCAGTTAGCACTTTGGATGTATAAAACCAAGGTACGGCGGTGGCTTCTCACCGCATACAGCAGCAGTAAATTGAACTAACCAGCCGGGCACTGCGATGACGGTCCTACACTCAGCTGCAGCCCCACTCAGTAGCTTTTCAGGACTTAGGCTGAGGCATCCGAGGCTCACACACAGTTCAAACATTTTCCAGAGCATGGTCCTACCTATGACATGGAAGTGCAGGGTTGGCTTTTGTTGGCGTTTCATTGTTGTTGGTTTTTATCTCGCCAGTTTTATTAGTGGGCAGAGAGTCGAGACATGCACCTGATTCATAATGAAAATTAGTCTGAAATCCTCCCAGATGATGGAGCTTTGTCTGGCGTGGACTTCAGGAGCAGGAGAGAGAAAGAGATGAAGGGAAAGAATATGTATATGGGGGGGGGGGGGAACAGGCTCCAGCCCTTTTAAGAGAGGGGGTCTTTGTCCTGGAGAAGGAAATAGACTCCAGCCCCTAAATGACGGATCGGGAGAGTAGTGAGGGGTCAGGCTTCAGTCCTTATAAGATGGGGGTCATTGTCCTGAAAAGTGTGGGGGGGAGGGGAAGACAGGCTCCAGTCCCTAAAAGACGGATTGGGAGAGTAGTGAGGGGTCAGGCTTGTCCTTATAAAACAGGGGTTATTATCCTGAAGGGGGGGGAGGGGAAGACAGGCTCCAGTCCCTAAAAGACGGATTGGGAGAGTAGCGAGGGGTCAGGCTTGTCCTTATAAAAGGGGGTCATTGTCCTGAAGGAGGGGTAAGCTCCAGCCCCTAAAAGAAGGATCGGGAGAGCGGTGGGGTGGAGGAAGAAAGAGCAGGCTCCAGCCTCTAAAAGATGGATCGGGAGAGCAGTGAGGAGGGGGTGTTTAAAAGCGGCGATGGGGGGGGGGTGTCCATTCTGGAAGGGGCAGGCTCTAGCCCTTAAAATACATATCAGGAGAGTAGCAAGGGGTCAGGCTTGTCCTTATAAGGGTCAGTCCTAATGAGGGAGGGGCAGTCTCTAAAAGATGTGAGGGGGGGGAAGAGCAGGCTCCAGCCCTTAAAAGTGGCAGTGGGGGGAGGTCTCCATTCCGGAAGGGGCAGGCTCCAGCCCTTAAAATACATATGAGGAGAGTAGTGAGGGGTCAAGCTTGTCCTTATAAGATAGGGGTCAGTCCTGACGAGTGGGGAGGAAGAGCAGACTCCAGCCCTTAAAAGCGGTGGGGTGGGGGTCTCCATTCCGGAAGGGGCAGGCTCCAGTCCTTAAAATACATATCAGGAGAGTAGCGAGGGGTCAGACTTGTCCTTATAAGATGGGAGTCATAGTCCTGAAGAAGGGGGGGGGGAGAGAGCAGGCGGTGGGGGGGGGGTCTCCATTCCGGAAGGGGCAGGCTCCAGCCCTTAAAAGACGTAACAGCGCCTGAGCTCATGCGCCAAGTCCAGCACCGGGCGCTCCTCTTCCTCCTCCTCCTCGGGGATGCAGCTGAGCCGGGGGGCGCTCCGGGGCTCGTACGGGCAGGTGGCCTTGAGCTGCGCGCGCAGGGGGGTCCCGGGCACGGCCGCCCGGCCCAGGAGCTGCGCGCGCAGTCGTCGGCCGTCGTCGCGGCGCTTGAGCCGCTGGAAGTCGCTGAGGGCGGTGCGGGCGCTGTGCGCCACTAGGCGGGCCAGGGCGTTGGCTTTGTCGGGCCGCGAGAGCAGCACGGCGTGGCAGCGCAGCACCACCGCCTTGTTCTTGAGCTGGTGCCGGAAGACCCAGGCGAAGACGCGCGGGTGGCGAGGCGCGTCGGCCGCGCAGTAGGTGATGCGGCGCAGCGGGTAGGCGTGGCCCGGCTTCCTCGCGGCCGGCTCGCGCGGGCTCAGGCGCAGGCCCTGGGCGCCCAGGCTGAGCGTCATGTCGGCGCCGCGCGCGCCGCCCTCGCTCCGCGCCCAGATCTTGCGCAGCGCCTCGTCGGTGCAGCCGTAGCCCTTGGCGTGCAGGGTGACGGCGTTGCCCAGGTAGCGCGCGCGGTAGCTGGGCTCGTCGCGGGTCACCTCCAGCGTCCGCCGCCGGCTGCGGAACAGGCGCCGCAGGCAGCGCTCGGGCCGCGGCAGGTCGGGGCAGCGGCGCAGGAAGGCGGAGAGCAGCGACGCGTAGGCCAGCCCCGGGCTCTTGGGCGGCCGCGCGGGCGCCTCGGCCAGCAGCACCAGCTTGCTTCGCTTCCAGGGCAGCATGGCCACGCGCGCGATGGGCTGCTCGGAGTGGCGAGCGCTCGCGCTCCTCCCGCCTCGAGCCCGTCGCTGATGGGGGGGGGGGGGGGGGGAGGAGACGACTCGAAACCCCGCCCAGCGCTCGAGCGCTCCGGGATCCCATTGGCTCGCGCTGTGACGTTTGCTCGACGTAAAACAATGGGCTTTAATGCTCCGACGCAGGCTTAGGTTGCTCTGGTTGTCAGGCTTAGAAACAACGTAGCGTAGATGATAGCATTGTCATGGTGATTTGGATCATCTCTTATATTATTGTCCTTTGATACTTAATTTCTGAAAGTCAGTTTGGGGACAGATCAATTATATTCTGGAATCAGCAATTCCCTTAACCTATGAAGCCATAATTTGTGGTACGCTTTTACACCTTAAGCCTTCTTTGGATAAATATAAAAGCCCTCTTTTTGGGAATAGCTATTCACATAATTGGAAGAGCTACGACAGACTGAATTACACATTTTGGTGGGCAAATGTTTGTACCACTTCTAAATATGAGAGAATGAATGAGGAATGTTTAGGGTTTAGTAATGCTTTTAATAGGGTGCGGGGCCCGTTGACTGCATTTGTTGCATCGTACTAATTGTCATGTATCTCTCTTTTTATCAGATTTCCTTACACCAGGGGGGGGGGGGGGGTAGGGAAATATATTTTGATTATTAAAATTACTTAATTATAATATTGTAATAACATAATATGTCTTCTTGCATTAATAATTGGGAGAAGGGGGGAGAAAATGATCGTTTTATGTATTAATTGTGTATTTAATAGTGCATTTTATGCAGTGTTTATTTTCAATTAATTGTATTGCACTGTCAAAGTCTGAAAATCAATAAAGAGTAAAAAAAAAAAAAAAAAAAAAATGTTTATGAGGTGAATAACATGAAAAAACACCTGGCGAAGCTTGAAGAATGGTCTGAAATTTGACAACTAAGAAATGCAAGGTCATGTTTGGGCTGCAAAAACCCCAGGGGGTGAAGAGCTAATGTGCACGACAGAAGAGCGGGACTTGGGTGTGATTGTATGTGATGATCTTAAGGTGGCCAAACAGGTTGAAAAGGTGATGGTGAAAGCTAGAAGGATGCTAGGATGCATAGGGAGAGGTATGGCCAGTCTGGTGAGACCTCATTTAGAATAATGTGTGCAATTCTGGAGGCCGCACTTCCAAAAAGATATAATAAGGGTGGAGTCAGTCCAGAGGAAGACTACTAAAATGGTGTATGGTCTTAGATCTCAATCTGTATACCCTGGAGGAAAGGAGGAAGGTAGGAGATATGATAAGTCGTTTAAATACCTATATGGCTGGGATGAACTTTTCAGCAGCCTCATATGATCTAACCCTGTCTGGCAATTTTTTTAAATTGTTATGTATCTAAATTACAGTATAATCCCTAGCATTGTCTCACTGATATACATATGGAGTCAGAAACTCCATGAATCTGTATAACTCTGAGCTTGGAAAACTCATTTGCTTCTCCAGCTATAGAAACAGAGATAATTAGCTGAAATTGACTTTAGAAACAAGAAAAAAAATGTATTTTTCTGTGCTTCAATAATTAAAGGCAATGAGCAAAGAAAACCATGATTTTTGCTTTATTGCAAATGAAGTTTCATGAGAATGTATAGGTTAAACTCGATGCCTGCTGATTTTGATGACTGCTTAATCAGGTTTTAATTGTGTACAGCATTATTTTTTTCTGGAGAATGCAAATTCAATTACTTAGACATGTAAATTAGTTTGTTATTGAGATACCACAGCATAGCTGGAGATTATACACTCAGAATCAAAGAGTAAGTGTGTTTTTCTGAGAAATAATGGCTCTGTAAAACAAAATACAACCCCCCCCCCCAAAAAAAAATATCTCTACCCTGTTTTCAGATGTTTCAAGGGATGTATTCTGAAAGCAATACAAACGGTACACTATCTCCCGGTTTTTGGACCATAGCCTGTTTTTCAAGAGACATATATGTGCAGACCCAGAAGATATTCAACTCTGTTGTATAGATCTTCAAGGTCACATTTGGAAACTGGATAAAAGTTTGAGAAGGACGTGCAAAATAGGAGCAAAACCAGATTGTTTGCCCAAGGCTGAAGTGGTACTTCTTTAAATCTCTATGGGCTTCGGGGTAGTTACCGCAGTAGCAGCCGCAAGCGTGGCTTTGTAAAAGAGGCGGTTAACATTTTTTTGTTATTAGTTTTCTGAATTGGTAATGTGGTGAAGTGCCATCCCATTTTCAGTACCCACTCCTTCCGGATAGGTTCAGCGACCAGCGCTCAGGTGGCCAACTTGTTGCCTGATGGAATCAAGCAATTGGGACACTGGGCCTCAGGGGCTTATAGGGGATATGTACGGCCAGCAAGTATAGATCCAGATATGAGGAAGGCCCCTGGGGTACAGGAGCCTTGTAAGGGTGGCAGGTGCAGTGGGAGGGGGTGACAGGAGGTGGTATGCCAGAGGTATGTAGGGGAAAAGAGGAGGGGCATGGGGGAAGGGGTACTTTTTATGGGCACATGCTCGCCTTTGTTCACTAACAGCTGAAAGGGCTTCATGGGGTGGTGTTCAGTGTGTGCTTTCATTTTCAGAGCTGGTTTCCTGCACTTGTTCAGTGTGGATTGTGGGCCACTCGTTTGTTCACTGGGCTGGCGAGCGTGCTGTTACTAGGCTGGGTGGCCAGCATTTAGGATTGGAGAGCAGAGGAGTGCGGGTATCCTGGTAGGGACAGAGAGGGTTGCGCTGGCACCAACCCCATCCCCTGATGGCCAGCTTACGTGACAAGCCGCGGTGGCCCGATTTTAATATGATTTAATTTAATTTGTTAAAATAATTTTGCATAAATAAATAATTTATTTCATAAAATAGGTAGCTGGATGCCTGCATATCTTTTATGACAAAGTTAAAGATGAAGTCATCAATTTGAGTCTGTGAAATTTGATGTGATTATAATCAACAGTTGATTGAACATAGTGTTATTTCTTTGCTAGGATTGACACCACTTTATCATTCTCAGGACACAATTTGCAGTTAACATAAATACTGCTACTACTACTATTAATTATTTTTATAGTGCTACCAGATGTATGCAGCACGGTACCGAGTCACGAAGGAGACAGTCCCTGCTTGAATGAGCTTACAATCTAAACAATCAAGACAGACAAACAGGATGCCAGAGTAGGGGTTACTCCTGGCGGAATTCGCGTTACAGAACTTGTGCAGAATTCCCCAGGGATGCAGAATTACCAGTGTTCTGTGCAGAATTTTGGCACTCCTTCTCTGCGGGCCAAATCGCTGCCAGCGGCATCTTTGGGCAGCCTGGATGAGCTCAGCGGGCTCCCCTCTACTGCGTTCCCACCCTCAATGATATCACTTCCTATTTCTTCAGGCGGGGACACGGTAGAGGGTAGCTGGCAGCAGGCTGCCTAAATCAGCTTCCCTGAGGGACACAGGATGGATTGGGGATAATGGAGAGAGACTTGAGAAGTGCTGGCTAGAGAGGATAGGATGATAGATGTTGACTGGAGTGGGGGGGGGGGGGGGAGACAGGAGTGAGAGATGTTGGCTGGGTGGACAGGGGTGAGGCTGGCCAGCATCTTTCTCCTGTCCCCCCAAGCCAGCATCTCTCAGTCACCTATGCCCCCCCCACCCCAGTCAACATCTATCATCCTATCCTCTCCAGCCAACACTCCTCGATCTATCCCCGTTGTCCCCAATCCATCCTGTGTACCTCAGGGATGCTTTATTAAAAAAAATTTGCTTACTAAATAAAAAAATTTGAGATAGAGTGCTTAAATGTCGGAGATCCAGCTATATTTGTTATTACTTCATGCAGTACACCTGAACAATTTCACTCAAAAGGAAGCTGGAAACAGGAAGCAGCTCAATAACGAGCCTGGTAAGGCAAAGAAAATCAGATGAGTGTCATGAAAAAGTAACTATATAAAGTCACTAGAAATATATTACTCATCATCCCCCCCACCTCCGCCCTCAACCCGGATTCATATAGGAAAACAAGAAAGGTACTTGTCAGAAATTTCTTGTCTGCCAAAGAGTCCACAAAATCAACAACAGGAATTTTGAAGTGCTAAGCTATTTTTGGATTCAGTGGGGTTGATTTATTGCTACTCAACTTGTTTTTTTTTTCTGTTTAAAATTCTTTATTGATTCTCAAGTAATAACAGTGCACTACATTGAATCTGAACATAAACAAATCAAGAACAGCACTTTAAACATACAAACATTTCAAAACCAATCATTTTCTCCCCCCTCCCTTAATTAATCAACAACAGAAATGCATATATACTTTCAATAATCTAGTTATAATAAATAGTAGTGCTTTCCCCCACCCTGGATGCGTAAAGAATTAAACAAAAAGTAAAGGGAAAAAACAACTATATCGAAGCAATAAAAGATGCCAATGGGCCCCACACCAAATTAAATGCTTTACTAAGCCCCAAGATTTCAGCATTCATTCTTTCATATTTGTAACTGGAGCATACGTTTGCCCACCAGAAAGTAAAGTTGAGCCGATCATAACTCTTCCAATTGCGTGTTATCATCTGCATGGCTATTCCTGTCATAATTAAGAGCTACTCAACTTGTTATTCAGAGTGTTTGGTTTTGCAAATTAGTAAATTAAGAGCAATGTTAGTTTGGACTTTTTTATGACCTTCAAATTTTTATTTGAAGTTAGATTGTTCTCAGGATAGATAGCTTTATTCCTATCCTGTGTGACACTGAGGTCTTTTTCTCCACTATTTCCTGTTTTGGATTAGTCCCTCTCACTGGCTGTTAATTTGAATGCATTATTATTAGCAGCAAGACCATCTGGTCTAATCTGCAATGCTGTGTATGTTTGCATTGTAAATGAATTCCACCAGTTACACAAATAATAGCCCATCAACACCTGCTTGAGAGCACTTGGACTAAGTAGTTATTGGATGTTAGGCAGGACCAAGCCTGGCTAGTACCTCGATGGAGGGACCACTGAGGAAAATCGTGGGCGACAGATGGCAATAGCA
Organism: Geotrypetes seraphini; assembly: GCF_902459505.1. Classification (NCBI taxonomy): domain Eukaryota; kingdom Metazoa; phylum Chordata; class Amphibia; order Gymnophiona; family Dermophiidae; genus Geotrypetes; species Geotrypetes seraphini. The sequence goes on along the minus strand of NC_047098.1, from coordinate 7,806,724 downwards.
AGACACTGAAAAGGTCACAGGCACTGAGGTGGGTTTTGTGATCATCTAAGCCAGACATGGGCAAACCACAACCTGTTTAGTTTTTTTATCCGAACCTCGCTGACCGCGAGCCCTACATACCTCCCTCCAGAGTAGCGTCGGGCTGGCAGCACTCTAAACAGGCTGCTTCAGTAACGCAGCACACGGAAGGCCATGAAGCAGCCTATTTAGAGTGCTGCCGGCCCAATGCTGCTCTGGAGAGGGAGGTATGTAGGGCTCGCGGTCGGCGGGGTTTGGATGGGAGGAAAAGATGGAGGGTCAGCGGGGGTTCGGCTGCGCGGCAGGGGTGGGTGCTTAAGATTTCTGCTGCACGAGGGATGGGAGGGTGGGAAGGATAGAAAGATGCTCTTGGTCCGGCCCCTCTATCAAATCTGAGAACCCGTTGTGGCCCACAAGTCAAAAAGTTTGCCCACCCCTGATCTAAGATCTGACATCCAAAAAATGGATTGATGAATATTCCCATCGAGAAAGCAGATGTGTGAGAAAACTGTTTGTGGAGAAGGAAAGGTGGTAGAACTAGAGAAAATTAATTTAGATTGCAGGGTGGCTGACTCAGAAATAACATCAAGAAGTGCATTTTCACAGAGAGGCTGGTAGATGCCTGGAATATCCTCCCATGGGAGGTGGTGCTGATGAAAACAGTATTTTTTTTTCAGGAAAAAGCTGAAAACCTACTTATTTGACAAACTCCCTACAACTTGGAGGCTTCGCTCTCCCTCCTTGACAATGCAGTTCTTAACGCAGTATCTTGTTTTCTTTCCAACAACAATGTAACTTTTCCTTCTTACGTATTTTATCTCCCTCAATATTCTGTATAACTTCCCCATATTGCTTCATGTGCCTCTTATTTATTTAAGCATTTATATACCACTTATAGTCTAAGTGGTTTAACATTAGGTACTCAAGCATTTTTTCCTATCTATCCTGGCAGGCTCACACTCTTATCTAATGTACCTGGGGCAATGGGGGATTAAGTGACTTGCCCAGGGTCACAAGGAGCAGTGTGGGATTTGAACCCACAACCTCAGGGTGCTGAGGCCGTGGCTCTAACCACTGCACCATACACTATATATTACATTACATTAGTGATTTTTATTCTGCCATTACCTTGCGGTTCAAGGCGGATTACAGAAAAGGATTTCTGGACATGTCCAGAGGTGTTACAGAATAGAGCGGGTTGCTTCAGAGGATTGAAATGGGAAAGTGCGATTATGAAGTCCTGATTCGATTAAATTAATTGAATTCAAAAATATGTGGGATAAGCATTAAAGAGTTCTGTATGGAAGGCATGGAACCAAATAAACATAGTGGTGATAAGATGATAGCAACACCCATGGGCAGAGGAACGCTGTCCTGGGGGGGGAGGGGGGGACCCAGGAGCTCTGCCCTGGCTCCAGCAGAATCCTGTGGCACCTCACGCGAACTTCTGATTCACCCACCCGCCTCCTCCCACGCTGTAGTTTTAACATAACGCCAGATTTCTAGACCGCATAACCATTAGTTCTATGCGGTTTACAAAAGCTTATTAAAAAGATACATTAATGATTATTGGGTCAGAAATTTTGAAAAAAAGGAACGTTTTCAATTGTTTTCTAAATTGTAAGAACAGGATGTGAGCAATAAATGTCAAATATCTCTATCATGGTATGCTGCTTGATATGCTAACGTGTGTTGAAGGTAGTTCTTACTTTTGTATCCCTTGACTGATGGAAAGACGAAGAGAGCATGTGACTTTCTTCTATTCTTATGAGACACTATCCCCCTGTTTTACAAAGGTACGCTATGCTTTTTAGCGCGCGCTAACGCGTGCATGTTATCCTATGGACATATTAGCGGTTATCGCACGTGTTGATTTAGCCCCTGCTGAACGCCCGCTAAAACGCTTAGCGCACCTTTGTAAAAGAGGAGGATAGTGTAAACCGACTTCAGGCAGCCGCTGTGCAGCACCAATGAGCAGGCCTGTCCCCGGAAGTAGAAAGAAGGGTTCCGGGGCAGGCCTGTTCATTGACACTACACGGTGGCTGCCCAAAGATTTAAGGCAGAACAACGGGAGATGGGTGGCTGGGCAGACACCAATTTTCATGGAAGCCGTGGCTCCTGTGGCCTCCCCTGTTCCAACGTCTATGTGGCAACACCTATAATTGGGAAGCAAAGCCAGTGCTCGGCAGACTTCTATGGTCTGTGCCCTGATCATGCCTAAACAGATAAGCCAATGCCGGGAAGATTTGTAGGGGCTGATTTTATAAACGGGCTTCTTAGGCGGTGGCTGAGACAGGCATCCTATACAGAATCTGCCCTCTACTATCTGTGCCCTGAAAATGGCAAGCAGATCATATAAAGAAAAATCTTGTATTTACCGTAATCAAAATGCTCCCAGGAATAGTTCCGGACATGGCTGCATTTCACCTACAAGGCTGTGTCGGGGGCATACAACCAACTGGTGTCCAAAAAACAGCTTCCGCCAATGCTGAAGAAATAGTCCTAGGTCTGCCCGCTTACATCACTTTGACTATCAGTCAGCTAAAAACTAACAATACAAATTATATGTGGTAAGAAAGGTGAAAATGATGTGCTTCACTTGTAGGGTGGAAACACAACTTTGCTGCCTCATCTTAGCATTCAGGAGTTGCTCCAAGAAAACAAAATCAAATCTGTCTATCTATCTATATGACTTTAATGATAAAAAGACTATAAAAAGTTGTTATTTAATAATGGAGTTCCATTGTCATGGCAACAGATGTTCTAAAAATGATGTAAAAACGGGACCTGTTTCAAGTTGTCATGGCAACTGGCATGTAAGAATATAAGGCCTAAAAAGAGGATTTGCTTTCCTTTTTATTTTCTGAGTTGGAAATTTTATTTTAATTCCTTCATTTCATTTCTGGAAGAGTCTTGTAAACAAATTTCAAATGTAGAGGAGGCAGAAAGAAAAGAGAAGTGTGGACTAGGTTCTGCCAATGCTCGTTAAGGAAATAAGGGACCACTTTTGTCCTTTGAGAACAGATGTAGGCATCCTTTTACGAAACCGTGGAAGAGCTTCTTACTGCGAGCTGGCGAGGTAAATGCTCCAATGCGCATTCGATTCCTATGAGCGTCGGAGCATTTACCTCGCCAGCCTGCAGTAAACGGTGCCCAAATACAGGCGCTGGGGAAAAAAAAAATCAGCACCTAACGCCAATGGCGTAACGAGGGTAGGAGGTGCCCAGGGCGGTGGGGCCCTGCCCTCTTCATCAACACCTGTGCCTTCCCCACCCCGTTGAAGCCTTAACTTTCCCCATACTTAACTTTTCGCTGGCACGAGCAGCGTCTCCAACCTGTTGCCCACTCTGGTTTCGTCTCTCCCTCTGACATCACTTTCTGTTCCCGCAACTCCCAGCTCCCTTTTTGAATAGGAGGGGCTGGTAGAGTGAGAAGATTCTGTGAAAGTTGTACTGCCTTGAAGTCATCAACGTAGGAATTTATTCTTTATGTTATTAAAGAAGTCTACAACTCAGGATTCCCCCTGTCAACCCTTTATGTGCTTCCCTAAACTCCTTTTTTACTATAACAATTGTAGTTCAACCCCTTTCCCTGTTGTATCATGATTGTCCTTGTATGATTTGAGATGTATTCTTATTTTATAATAATGAACCCCATTTTAAAGTGTACATCGCTTAGAAGTATTATAAGCGACATAATCAAATTTTAAATAAACCTGAAACCTGTTCAAGAACTACAATCTGGCTGATAACACTAAGATTACAAAAGTAAGGGTTAACTGAATAGGAGCTTCTTCATACAATTGTCAATATAACTCAGAGCGAGCTCAATAGTGTTTGGCCATTCATTGGAGTCCTGTTTTCAGTACAAAGCCTGAGTAGATTTCAGTGAGGAAATCTACAAAGACTGTTCAGGGAAGCTGTAAAGCTATAGTCAGCAGCACACTCTCTCTCTTCTATAATTCAACAAATTTTGTGTGGCAGCAATTAGAACAGTTCTTCTTCTGGCCAGCCCTGGGTCCTTCCCTCTAGCACAGGGATCTCAAAGTCCCTTTTTGAGGGCCGCAATCCAGTCGGGTTTTCAGCATTTCCCCAATGAATATGCATTGAAAGCAGTGCATGCACATAGATCTCATGCATATTCATTGGGGAAATCCTGAAAACCCGACTGGATTGCGGCCCTCAAGGAGGGACTTTGAGACCCCTGCTCTAGCAGAACATCCTTTTACCAAGTGAGAAGGATGCAGCAGAAGGAAAACCTTGGGGTGGTTAATGTGAAAGGAGGTGAGAGAATATCACAGAAGGAAAATGAGTGAAATGCTGCAGATATAGGAAAGAGGAGAGAAGTGCTGCCCATAAAGTGAAGAGGGGAGACAGACTGAATACGAAGGAAAGGGAAGAGAGGAGATGTGGTGCACATATAGGAAAGGGAAGGGGAAGCGAAGAGGGGTGATGTGCCAGGTTTTGAAAAGACGTCCAGACCCCCGGACATATCCTCAAAAGGAGGAAATGTCCGGGGAAATCCGGATGTCTGGTAACCCTAGCCGGTACTGTGCCGACACTGTGAAAAGCACATCTCTGGCGTGTGTTTTGAAAAAAAAAAAAAATAAAGATTACAAGATTCATATAAATTATAGTACAGTAGTTGGTTTTCTGTAGGGAGGGGGCAAAAGTACGCTTCTTGAGCGCATGTATTATAGGCATGTCTTATATGCCCATTCCCTCCTACCACTAAGCAACCCCCTCCTCCCCCCCCCCGGGCAGTGGAAGAGATGCCCACTCCCTCCCACTGCCGCCGTAACGCAAACTCCCCCAGGCACATGAAACCGCCACCTGGCAGCAGGAGGGATGCCCATTCCTTCCTCCCGCCGCCATGCCCCTCACCCCCCCAGCTTGTTCACAAAGGCCAGCAGGTGGGATGCCTCTTCAAAATGGCGGGCCTTCACCTCCCCGGTGCATCCTGGTTTGCGCCTGGGAGGGGTCTAAGGCTCTGATTGGCCCAGGTTGCTTGAGGCCCCTCCTACTTGCAGTTCCATTTAACTATTAACTTGGTAAGCCCCCGGGAGTAGAGAACAGGGGGGGGAAATAGACTATTGGTTTCATTTGTCCCAGTCTCTTTCTAGGTTTACATAACTCAGGCAATCTGTTTTGTCTCAGACCCAGGCCACACTCCCCCCTCCCCCCTCCTTCTGGCCACCGCGGTGTTCCTCTTAAGAGTGTCCCCGCCCCTAGGCGGAACTACTCTCATTGTTCCTCGGTTGCTATGGGGACTGTTACGCAACTGTAACCGTCTCGCCCTAGCAGCCTTTGCACTTCCGGCCCCGCCTCAGGGCGGGACACCGCTCACTTCCGCTCTCAGTTCCCGCTTTCCCTCCCCCTCTCCCCCTTCCCCCGGCCGGGAAAAGCGAAAGTAAGCGTGGGGGTCGCGTTTCAGGCGTTGAGAGGCGCAGCGCGTGAGCCAGCGGGCGTCCGTGGTGAGGTAAGAAAAAGGGCGGCGCACGTGCCCCGGCGCACGTGGCGACCCTTTTAAGCCTCCGGCGTTGACGGCGGCCCTGGCCGGGCTTTTTAGCACTTCCGGGATGCGCGTGACGAAGGAGGGGGGAGCGACGCGTTGAACTCGAGGCGAGTTGGGCCGACTTGGAGAACCTTTAAGCCTTCTCCCACCCACTCAAAGCACAAAACACTGGGATACTGCAGAGGGAAATGGGAAAAGGAGGCGCTGGATGTGTTTCCCGCTATTTACTATCTCTTCCCGCCCCTCCCCTCCTCCCAGCTTGGTTTGCCCCGGGTCAAACCTCTTTACACTTCTCCCTCCCTATTCGCTGTGATCGGGGATTAACAGACCCGCGAATGCAGAAAAACCGTGAATAACTTTTTCATATGTTATTGGCTGTTTTCTATTAAAAGCCATCGTGAATATGGTGAAACCGCGAATAACATGGCGGGAGACCTGGCCTGTTCCTGAAGGAGAGGCAGAACACGGCGAAGAAAGTGCTGGAAATCGGTGATTTTCTCTGGAAACGCTTGGAATCCGCGATGTCTCTATGCAAGCTGATGTAATTGGGGGGGGGGGGGGGGGGGGAGGAGCCAGCAAGCAAGCCAAAAACCGTGAATAATCAAAACCGCGATTGCTGAAACCGTGAATACGGAGGGAGGGTATTCCCCTCCATGCATCTCTCCTTTCCTTCCCTTCCCTCATTATCATGTTCAGCATTTCTTTCTCTCTCCCCATGCACCATCTCTCCCTGCCCTCCAACCTATGTCCAACATTTAATAATAATAATAACAGCTTATATACCGCAATACCGTGAAGTTCTGTGCGGTTTACAAAGATTAAGCAAAGGTACAAATTGATTGACTTTAAGAGGGGAGGAAGAAAGAGGGTTAATAGGACAGGAAATCCATTTTTGAGGAGAGAGTGATCAATAGAACAAGTTAATCGCTATAGAGGGGAGAGAGAAGAGAGGATCAGTTGTCTAGATACTTTAGGAACAGGTGTGTTTTCAGACGTTTCCTAAATTTCTCATAAGTAGTGGGCGAAAGCAATTGTTCTAGGTCTTTACCCCATGATGCTGCTTGGTGCGAGAGAAGATGTTCATGGTGTTTTTTCAGTTTACAACCTCTTACTGGGGGGGAAACAAAGTTGGAATGTGAGCTTCTCATGTGTCTGTTGGCTGAGAAGACGAAAAGGTCAGTTATATATTTAGGGGCAAGTCCGTGTAGTGCTTTGAAGCAGAAGCAGGCAAATTTAAACTTTACGCGCGCCTCCATTGGCAGCCAATGCAGCTGCCGGTAGTAGGGTGTCACGTGGTCAAACTTCCTCAGCCCAAAGATCAGTTTGACCGCTGCATTTTGCATCAATTGTAAACGCTGCATGTTCTTTTGGGAAATTGCTAAATAGGCGATGTTACAGTAGTCAAGTAGACTCAGTACATTTCTCCCTCTCTCTTCGCCATGCATGTCTCCCTCCCCTCCACCATATGAATGATTTATCCCTCACCCATTTCTACTTCTTCTCTCCCTTCCTGTCCTCCACCCCAACAATTCTTCCTTTCCAGTCCCCCCCCCATGTGCAGCAGCTTTCCTCCCCTCCCACCTATTTTCCCTTGTAGCAGCTTTCCATCCCTCCCATCACCCTGTACAGTTGTTTTCCATCACTCCCTCCCATCCTCCTCTGCAGCAGCACCCCACCAACCCTCCCACCGTGAGACCAGGCATACCTCCAAGGCCTGCGAGGGCCTCTCTCTGCCACGTCACTGATGTCATCAGTGACGCAGCAGATGGAAGGTCCTGGCGGGGCAGGCCACCAAGCAGCCCGTTCAGCGTGCCGCCGCCGCCGTTTTAGGAAGCCTCGGAGGTATGTCAGGTCTCAACGAGGTGGTGGATCAAGAGGGGGGGGGGGAGTGTTGGTCGGTGAGTCTGATTTTCTCGGACAACAAAATTGATTTGAATCGATTCACCAAACTGAATCGGGGAATTGGGCAGCACTAGTACCTGCAGGTGTCATAGTGCTATATTTATTCGCTCACTCAAGGCGGAAAAAGTGGTTGATTTTATAAATATGAGATACAGACATCTAAAACTGCAGTATGTCCTTAAAGTGAGGGGCATGATCTGGATGCATTTTAGATAAGGCCAAAAAATATGAACGACCATCTTCAGTTTCAGAAGGGAAAAAGGTGTGTCTATGTCCAAAGAGGATGGACATTGGTATTAGACCTGGTATGTGGCACATCCAGGTTGCAGAAAGGTGTTCCAATTGAGTAGCTGTCCACTTAAGGGAGGTCACTCCTCAATCCCTCAGTAGTTTTTGCCTCTCCTTCCCCCAAATCTGAAACTGGCAAAGGATACAGGGTTCTGTGGCAGATTAAGAAACCATGGAAAAGCTTTCAAATGTTCTCTTTCTCCAGGAAAGAAGTAAGTTGGACTGGTGAAGGTGTTCATGATAGTTAACTGCCAATTAAAAGCGTCTGAATTCTTCATAGTACTTGCCGCTAAGGGACGTCGCTCATAGTACTTCTATACTTGCAAAGAACATTTCTGATATGTTATGGCCCTGTTTGCTGTATGCAGTATATTAAGTCCTGCTATTGCTAATCACTTTTAAGTCCTGTGTTGTAATTCATTCAAGGTGGATAAAAAATCAATTATATTTTTTTAAAAACTTGGATTTTTAAAAAAGTTATTCATCATGAAATAAGGATTAGTTTTTAATTATGTAGCACGAGGCTCTATAGTCATTCAATGTTTACATTTTTGGGTAAATGAACTCCATTAATCCATTTATAATGTCACAAGCATAATTTAAATCAAGTCTTTCTGACTAGTGATTTTAAATTGATTTGATTTAAATTAGATCCATGCTGATTTCATTCTCTTATATTGTGTATCAATGCACAGCTCATCTGGACCTTGTATGGGTTATTGTAGTTGACCAAAATGATACTTGTTTTATTAACTTAACTTTGTAGGAAGCAGTTTTCAAGTTCTAAAACCAATAAGAACATAAGAAGTTGCCCCCGCTGAGTCAGACCAGAGGTCCATCCTGCTCAGCGGTCCGCTCCCGCGGCGGCCCATCAGGCCTAGTGCCTGAACAGTGGTCCCTGATTAATTTTGTAACTTACCTCTAATCCCATCCCTATAATCTACCTCTACTCTTATCTGTACCCCTCAATCCCTTTGTCTTCGAAGTACCTATCCAAAGCTTCTTTGAACCCCTGTAGCGTGCTCCTGTTTATCACATCCTCTGGTAGCGCGTTCCATGTATAAAATTGGCTTTTGGCATTTTCATTTGTTTGTTTAGTAATGCACTTCTCCTTCCATATTCACAACTTCGGCACTCGCAACTTTGGTTATTCGCGGTTATTGTCTGGAGCCCCCCCCCCCCAACATCCTGGAGTGCTGAGAAATTTCAGTGTTTTTTTTTTTCAGTGTGATCAGGCAAATGACAGTGTCGGAGAAAAGTGTTTAGAGAGAAAATGTTAGTGATCTGGAAAAGTTATTTGTGTTTTTTTTGTGTTCACAGTCTTTGAATGTATCTCCCGCGAGGTTGGCGGGAGAAGTGTATTTATGAGCATCTAAGATCTCATTCAGTATCTTTATTGCTTTGATGACAATGGAGCATTCCTGGTGTTTCAGGGCCGCTGCGTTCAGGAAAGGCTGGGTAAATCTGGCATTTGCCTGTACCAGGGGTGGAGGGGAGATTTGCGCTTTGGATGGCAGAAAGGGGAGAGGATATTTCAGAATAGCTCATTGGTTGATAGTGTTTTTGACGATGATAAAGTTTTTCTCTTATTACCCAGAATGTTCCAGTTGCTTATTGGACCTTGTAATTGTATTTATTTATTATTTATATACCACTTATATCCTAAGTGGTTTTACATATAGGTACTTTATCATATTTCCCTCCTTGTGGGCTCACAATCTACCTAATGTACCTAGGGCAATGGGGGATTAAGTGACTTGCCCAAGGTCACAAGGAGCAGCGAGGGATTTGAACCCACAACCTCAGGGTGCTGAGGCTGTAGTTTTAACCACTGCACCACATACTGGAAAACTCAGCCTGTGTGATGGACGTTATTGATCATTTAGAGTGGCTGAGATATATACGTGCAATAGTTGGAACCGCAAGATGGAAAAAAAAGGGAATCCTGGGTCTTATTACTAACAGTCACAGGCAAATAATTTGTAGAGGCTTCACCCCAGCTTAGTGGCATCACTGTCTTATGAGCTCTTTTGGGGACAACGGGATAGAAAATGAATAAAATAAATATGCCCTTTTTTACAGGTGCCACTGTTGCCTTTCGATGTTGGGCGTGGGTCATGTGACTGCCTACATGAATCGCTGTACTGAACTTTCTTTTGTGCCACCTACCTTAGTGGAGTGCACATGCACGTGCGCCCCCTACTGGTCCCTTCATTGCACCAGATTAAGTGAATTCATGTAGACAATTAACATCACCAAGTAAAAATAATAATGTTTTTACTAATGGTCAGTATGTGGTGTCTGCTGCAGAGCTCACTTTATTGCTATGGGCTCTGCAGTGATGAATGTTTATAAAATAGTATGTTCTAACCATTATTAAAGTGTGTGCTAATGTATGCATGCTAATTACACATGTGAATGATTTGAATAAAATGGCATGTGTGTGAATGCCAAATTAGAGAATGACACTGACTGTTACCCTTGGCTAGCCACGGGTAACCCGCAGGAATGGGAGAAAAAAAATCAACTGGTTGCTGTGGGTATGGGGCAAGGCCATTCACCACCCCATGGAGCGCATCTATGCCATGTAGTTATTTACAATGTCTATCATATCTCCCCTCTTCCACTTTTCCTCTAAAGTATACATGTATATATTGAGATCTTTGTTTGTTCCTGTATGCCTTATAATGAATACCACCAACCATTTTAGTAGTCTTCCTCTGGACCAACTCCATCCTGTTTAAATCTTTTTGAAGGTGCGGTCTGATTTCTGGATCTATTGCCTTTATTTGCTCAATGGTTTGCTCCACTCTAGAAGCGTTTTCCCCTGTTTTATACCCTCAAGCCCACCCCAAGGATTATTGCAGCAATGGCTAGGCTATGAGGGATTAGGCATCGGGATTTCATTTGAAACTTTGCAAACTGTGAGTTCCAACACTGGCCACTGGATGTCACTTTGGGCAGTGCCTGGTATTCCCTCTCATTTAGGGCTTGTGGCCATTGCCTCTGCTGCAGCTCCAGCCCTGATCTGAGACTTGAACCCAAGTCTCCTCGTGTTCAAATGGGTCCCAATGTGTGTCTACAGAAGAACTCCATAAAATTTTTTAATGCATCAAAACTAGGGACCGGGCAGTTTATAATTTCATCGTTCAATTTGTAAATTTTGGGCGATGCTTGCCCTGTGCCATGCTGTTTCTGACTGAGAGTCCTTGTTTGGACTAAAGATTTGGTCATGTTTATGAACTATTTAATCTCACAAAACTAGAAAGAAGAGAAACTGCTTTTTTGGACCAACCTTTTTTTATTTTTCATTTACCTTAGGATTGATTTGCAAAGATGGAGACAGGAGGGCGACCTTCAACAGTCCAGGTTATTCTATTGGCCACCAGTTCAGCTGCTACGGCGATACTGTACAGCATTTACAGACAGAAGCTGCAGAATGTCCAGACTCTTAAGGTTAGTGGTTCTGGGGCAGAGGAGGCGGGACCTGCTTCTGGCAGCACCTTGTGATTTCTCCTTTTCATTTTTTTAATTGCAATTTTAACATGATTTCACGAGACCTCTTGTTCAAGCAAAAAAGAAAGTAACATTTCAATAGAGAAAACCAAAAAGTATACATTTATACTAAGAAAAAAAAGACTTAGGGCTCCTTTTACTAAGGTGCGCTAGCGGATTTAGCGCTTGCTAGACGCTATTGCCTCCACAGAACTTGCATCAGTATTTTTCATTTAGTGCGGGGTTTGCGTGAGCCCTTAATTCTTTCTTAGACTTCAATTCAAAGAAGGGGGGGGAGGGGAGTATGAAAAAATGAGGAGCAACTCGAATAAGAAAATAATACAGGAATAGGCTTAACGATAATCAAAAGCTCTACTTTTCCTTGTGACTATCTGAAGATTTTCCTACATTTTCCCTGATGCTATTTTCTTTATATCTAGGAACTCTCAGAGTTGTTCTGGCATAAAGAACATAAGAATTGCCGCTGCTGGGTCAAACCAGTAGTCCATCCTGCCCAGTAGTCCGTTCATGCGGTGGCCCTCAGGTCAAAGACCAGTGCTCTACATGAGTCCAGCCTCGCCTGCGTACATTCCAGTTTAGCAAGAACTTGTCCAACTTAATTTTGAAACCCTGAAGTGTGTTTTCCCCTTAGAAATTTAACTAAACATTTTAGGGATGTGTCAAAAGAAAAGTGACTCCAAGGGTTAGTGTCTCAGATCGCATTGCCACAGTTTCCTCCGTTCCTGTGTGTTCCAAACTTTTTTCCCATGGAATAGGACTTGAGAGTTACGGAAATATATTCTTGGAATAGTGTTAAGGTCCTGTTCAAAGGCCAAGGAAACTAATAATGTAGTTCTCTCTGTTTCTGAAGATAGTGTTGATTCCAGTAATTCAGTGACCTTTAAGGTTTTTATCACATTCAGAACTCCCTCTCCTTTGGAGGTACCTTAGGTAGATAATATATACGGTTCAATGGTGGTACATGTTCTGGAGAATATTTCAGTATTTCTACCAGATATTTTTGAACATTTCAAGGGGTGTCACTCCAAAAGCTTTCAGAAAATTTAGTAAATGTAAATTTAACCTCCTGTTATGATTTTCTAATTGTTCAATTTTTCTATTTAGAAGAATTTTATCCTTCAGGATCCCATTTGTCAGTTCTTGCAAATTTAACACTTTATCATTGACCATAATTTCTAAAGAAAACTTTTCTGTGATTGCTCCTTTCTGATGCTTACACCTATTGCATCCTCCTTGTAAACTTCTCCTCTTTGCAGAATAAGGGAGAGGGAATCGGACCTCATGACTAATGTGCTGCTTTCTGTTTGATCTATTATGGTGTACAGGGAGCTACGAGAGTGACTTTGGATGAAGACTTGCAGAAGGTTCTTATGGAAGCACCAGGGAAATGTATTCCTTATGCAGTTATTGAAGGTACTTTAGGTGTTTGAAGTCAGGCCTAAGTTACCATATAAAAATCAGTAATGGAGATCAGGATTTTAGACTTGCTTATGATAAAGCTGAACACCAGAGAGCACAGGTAGTTTCTCACAGTGCTAAAAGTCCTAAAGTAGGGTTCTCAACCCAGTCCTCTAGACACACTGAGGGCTAGATGCACTAAAGTGTCCGATCGTCTTAACGATTGTCGCTAAAGTTAAACTGGTTTAATGACCAATCGGATTTACTGACCCTGTGCACAAAACGACTCGCTGCATGGTTTTCCATGCGGTCCTACATTCTCAGATGATGGCATGCAAATGAGGTCATTAATAATTTTAAAACCAGGAATCCAATCGATGCCCTAACCTGGAAAACCTGACAGGTCTATTGTTCGTAACTGTGTTACTGACAGGTCTGCTTGTTTGTTTCATATTTTTTTTCTATGGTCACAGATGTGCCCATGAAAAAAAAAAATGCTGTGCTTCCCCCCTCCCCTCCCACGACGACCTCTGTTCCAAAATAATCATCAGGTGTGATGCCCACTCCCTCCTGCCGGTCGTAACCCCCCCCCTTGCACTGACAACCCTTCTTCCCCTTCTCTACTTTCTCAGAAATTGTCAGGAGGGATGCCTCCCTGCACTGACTGACCCCCCCTCCCCCCTGCAACAAGAACCCTTGAATTCTCCCTTCCCCTTCCCTACTTCCCTTCCTAAAAAAAAAAATTTGGCAGAAGGGTTGCCCACTCCTTCCTGTCACTGGATGCTCCCTGAAACCCCCCCCCCAACCTGGGATGCACGAGGAGGAGCCTAAGGCACGATTGGCACAGACACCTAAGGCCCTTCCCTGTGCAACCTAGGATACACCAGGAATGAGAAGGCCTGCCATTTTGGAGTGGTGGGCCTGCGAGCAGGAGGGACTGGGCATCCCTCCTACTTTCATCTAATTTTGAGGTAACGGGATGTTCGGGAGGTGGAGGTGGGTTTGGGGGTGCCAGGGGGGCTTCCGGTGGCAAGAGGGAGTGGGCATCCCTCCTTCTGATATTTTAGTTCTGGGGGTTGTCATGGGGGGGGGAGGCTTTTTTTTTTTTAATGGGGCAGATATTGTGCATGTATTATATTTAAAAAAGAAAAAAAATCCCAACAGCTGAGTGGTAGGAGGCTGCTTTGGGGCTTCCCCTTTCACTCAGCTGTTCGGACTTCCCCAAACCGGCTCTGAGCATCTGTTGAAGTCGCTCTCACAGTTACTGATCAGATGGGATAACTGCAAACCTCCGTGCAAAATCATTTGCATACAAACTTGTTGGAACATCGATGACTGTTCCAGAGTTAGCCAAAAAATTGGCCAACAGTGACTTGCATGGTCCTTAACAACCGAGTTTTGTGCATCTAGTGTCAGCTTAGTTTTCAAGGTATTATAAAGGAATTTGCATTGTCCACACTGTATGCAAATTTCTCTCATGTATATTAATTGTGAGTATGCTGAAAACCTGGCTGGCTGGGTGTGCCCTTATCCTAAAAGAAATGCAGTCATTGACTTAGCCAGGTCTGTCTGGCAGGGTGTTCAGGGTACAAAGAGAGCTAAATTTCCATGCACTAGCTTTTGTTGTTTGAAATGGATAGAGGGGGATCCAGCGCATGAATTAAAAAGCGGGTCTAATAGGAAGGGGACTAAAAGGAGCTTGAATAAGGTGTGACATGTTTATGGCTGGGATAGAGACCTGATAGTTTGCACAGACTGCTATTATCTACAGACGCTATGAGTGCTGACTCGATTAAAACATCCGCTTAAAATGTTTAATTCATTAAAAGCATTGGGAGTATTTCCATCTGTCCTCTAACATTCTGGGCTTGCTTCCTCCCCCCTCTCCTCTCCTTTCCTTCCCTGCCTAATTCATTTTCTACAGTATCCCACACAGCTTGTCAAGCTTCATCTTGAAATAACTTTCTTTCTGACAAAACTAAGTGCTCAGCTGTCCACACAGACTGTAATTTACATGCTGAAGAGGGACGAGTTTCTATGCATGTCACTTTCTTTGCTGCCGCTTCTCTGCTTTTCAGTTTAGGACCGAGATGGCAAAGAAAGACAAAACAATGAGAAAGAGAGGTTAAACACTCATTTCATATGTTCCATGCTGCAGGAGTGGTCCGAGCCGTTAAGGAAACTCTAAGTAGCCAGTTTGTGGAAAGCTGTAAAGGAGTCATTCAGAGGCTGTCGCTCAAGGAGCATAAAATGGTGTGGAACCGAACCACTCATCTCTGGTGGGTCCTCTCTCCATTCTCTCTTGGTCACTGTTGTCTCCCCCGCAGGCGGAAAGAAATGGGTTGTTCGTGAAAAGAAATGGGAATGAGCAGTTTGGCCTAGGACTTAGTCAAATTTGAGTAGGAGATGGGCAGAAACATTGCTCTTGCTTTGACAGAGTCAGGTGGAAGTGGACCAGCTGCTCCATTTAGATTCCCTTCTAGATGTCGGGGGGGGACGGGGGGACAAATGGGACATCTGAAAGCAAAGTGGATAAATGAGTGCGTGGTCTCAATCCAGGTGATTACTCAGTTCCTTGCCCTTCAATCTGTTCTAAATAGAGACTGACTGAATTTTGATTTTGGCACTTGAAAGTCTTGGCAGTCATTTTGATTGACTGGAGAATGCATGGGCAGGAGCCCCAGCTAGCCACTAGACCAGGGGTGTCAATAGTCCCTCCTCGATGGCCACAATCCAGTCGGGTTTTCAGTATTTCCACAATGAATATGCATGAGATCTATTAGCATACAATGAAAGCAGTGCATGCAAATAGATCTCATGCACATTCATTGTGGAAATCCTGAAAACCCGACTGGATTGCGGCCCTCAAGGAGGGACTTTGACACCCCTGCACTAGACCATCAGGGGATGGGAACCTGTGGGTGGCTCAGAGAGAAGGAAGGAAGTAGGAGCTCCTTACATTCAGGAGGGGAGTGGGGGCTGGGTTTGTTCCTGTTTGGGGGCTAGGCCAGTTTTTATTTAAGCTGCAGATTTGCTTTCAGTCAAAAACAAAGATTACAGTTTGGTCACCCTCTGGTTCTAAAACCTGAGGATGAAGTTGCCAGATTTAAATATAAAACTGTGGATATATTCCTAGCTGTTGGTAGCACTTGTCATTATGTTTGCTTTTTCCTAATGTAGGAACGACTATGAGAAGATTATTCATCAGAGAACCAACACAGTGCCCTTTGACCTGGTTCCTGGGGATGGTGATGGCGATGGAGTGCAGACAGCAGTGAGGGTGCTCAAGCCCCTGGATGCAACAGAGCTCAGCCTTGAGACAGTATATGAGAAGTTCCACCCTGCCGTGCAGTCTTTCACTGATGTGATTGGCCACTACATAAGTGGTGAGCGGCCTAAGGGCATGCAGGAGACAGAAGAAATGCTGAAAATCGGAGTTGCGATCACAGGAGTTGGGGAGTTGGTGCTGGACAACAAGACCATCAAACTGCAGCCCCCCAAATCAGGTATGCAGTACCATCTCAGCAGTTTGGACTTCGACACCCTGCTACAAAAACAGGAGTCGCGGCTCAAGCTCTGGAAGATCCTGACCATTATCTTCGGCATGGCCACCTGTGCTAGCCTCTTCTTCATTCTACGACGGCAGTACCGGCACCACAAGGAGAAACAGCGCTTACAACGCATGCAAGAAGAGTTCCGGGAGACGCAGGCACGGCTCCGTCAGGAGATGGCGACCGAAGGGGATGAAGTGTTGAAAAATGCCTGTGTCATCTGCCTGACTAACATAAAGTCTTGTGTCTTTCTCGAGTGTGGGCATGTGTGCTCATGTGATGAGTGCTACCAGGCTTTGCCTCCTCCAAAGAGGTGCCCAATATGTAGGGAAGGAATCTCTCGCGTAGTCCCTCTGTATAACAGTTAAAATACTGCTTTCTTTCACAGCAGCTAGTGTGGTGTTCTCTTTGCAGAAATGGTGTAAACATACAACACACTAGGAGTTTTAGGGGGTGGGGAAAGAGAAGCAGAGCTCCTGACTTTTGTGTTGCAAAATGAAGAGGAAAGAATTGTCTTCTAGTCCAACCAAAGATTTCACAGAAGAAAAACCTAGTAAATAAAAAGCTCAGAATTTGGTAGCAGGGTTGGCGAAAGAAGAGGAAAAATCCTTGCAAGAAATGAACACAGATTTGTTATAATAATCTGCACTGAACGTGGAGACGTTAAATATTAAAGGTTGGCTGCAAGCCCAGGCAACCTCTATATTGGCAGGGATTAAGGTTCAGGGCTCTGTGCTCTTTTTGCCTTCATGCAAGTGGGACCTGGATTGCTCCAGCAGATATAATGGTCAGTGTGACTTTGTGAATTTAAGCATTTGATCAGTATTTAGCTGGTGGCAATTCTTTAAACACTGACTGCCACTAACTAATTTAGGCCTGTCTGGGCATCAACACTGAATATTCGGGTCTTTGGTGGCACTTGGAAGTTTTACAGGTTCAGCTGATATCCCTTGCTGTACTCCATAGATAACCAAGCAAATTTAGGACTGCCTTTGTGTTGTCCTACCTGCCTGATTAGCTCTGTGGACCTCCATCATTGAATATCGCTTGTACCTGCATAACTCCTGGCTTTTCCTTATTCTGCCTAGCATTAACTGGTAAGTGCTGTGGTAATTTGGAGCTGATGTTCAGCGGCATTGTCCAGTTAAAGTCTGTGGGACACCCAACATGATGTAACCAGGCAGGAGTCTGGTTATTGACCTTATAAGTAAAAAAATCCCCAAATCAAACCAACTGGAAGAAGAGGTTTGAGCTGGTGTCATATTTCAGTCCTGGCATAAGAGCAAAGCGGAAACTCAAGATGGGTCGGTCCCTAGTACAGATGCACCGATCTGATAATGGTATTGTTCCTTGGGGGGTGGAGAAGTGGAAACCTGGGCTCCAGTACCTTTTATTATGTCAAAAGGAGGACTGATCTCAAGAAAATGGTGTTTGTAAGCTTTAAAGACCTCTCGAAAGCTTGTGTGAAACAGCCTTGCACAATAAAAGCTGCCACAAGAAACGGGTGGGAGCTGTAACAGCACAAGTTCTAGGTTTGGTGGAGAAAGCAGGGAGAGCTCCCAGGGAATTTATTTTTAATGCCTATAGCTGGCGATTGTTATCTCTTGTATTTATTTACTTTGTAGCCAAAGCTAAAAATCCTCTGCTCTGGTCCTGGAGCAAGCAGAGAGAGCATATGGTCTGGTAAAAAAAAAAATTAAAAAAAATCTTTTAACCTCAGCTTTGTACACAATGTGCAGGCTCTTTCCTTTGTAATCTTCATTTCTGCAGCGGCAAAGTCTGTTTTACTGGCCCACAGTGATTGTAACAGGCTGATGTGACTTTGCTGACATTCCCTGGAGTAGAGAAAGACACGGGGACAAATTGTTCCCCGTCGGAACACAATTTCCCTGTCCTGTTTCCATGAATTTTGTCACTGTCGTTTCTGTAAGCTCTGTCTTAACTGCATAAGCCTCGAACACTTACGATTTTAAAGTGTTTGAGGCTTGTGCAGATGAGGTGGAATGAGGCATTATGACATCACAATCGGAGCTTTAGAATGTCGCTACTTAGGATTTTAAAGCATTTGAGGCTTGTGCAGACGAGGACGGAGTTTAGGCATTGGTGGAATGAGGCATTATGACATCACAATCGGAGCTCTAGAATGTTGCTAATTAGGATTTTAAAGTGTTTGAGGGACGGAGCTTAGGCATTGGTGGAATGAGGCATTATGACATCACAATCTCAGCTCTAAAATGTTGCTACTTAGGATTTTAAAGTGTTTGGGGCTTGTGCAGATGAGGATGGGGCAGGGATAGGAAAATTAATTTCCGTGGGGATGGAGAAATATTTGTCCCCGTGTCATTCTCTACACCAGAGTTCTGGAAATAAAAGATAACCGCGTCTAGTGTTTGTTGTGTAGTGATTTTCATATGTGTTTAAAAATATCAGGGTTGATATTCAGCTGGCAGCGGTTGGCATTTTGCTGATTTCCACCAGCGTAAGTGATGTTGAATATGCCCCATTGGCTCCACACAAGTAAGTTAAACAGCCAGGAGCCATTTCTGACCATTTAAATCACTTTGAATATCGACCACATCATCTTTTTTTTGAGCCAACTGTTTATCAGCATGAAGCACCTGCTTTTCTTACAGGTCTATTATGAAAGCGCAAGGAGCCCTTAGGGCCTGATTGTGGAAATGATGCCTTCCACGTGTCAATCACCAGTACACGCTGCATCCAAAAGCACGTCTATTTTTGTACAGCCGACTTAAATGTTGGCCTGCATTTTGCACATCTGAAATAAGCACCCATGGGGGTGTAATTCTATAAATTGGCGTCTCCTGTTTGGCACCCTGATGCAGTGTATTCCAAATTAATTCTGTCCTAAAGCTTTCCTTTAAATAGGGCTAGTTTTCTTGAAATAAATGCTTTTTCCTTAGGCGATTTTCTTAAATACATAGGATTAATCTTTCATTCCTGGAGCAGTTTTTGTTTTTTTCTGAAGAGGTCAGTCTAAACCAGGGATCTCAGAGTCCCTCCTTGAGGGCCGCAATCCAGTCAGGTTTTCAGGATTTCCCCAATGAATATGCATTGAAGCAGTACATGCATATTCATTGGGGAAATCCTGAAAACCCGACTGGATTGCGGCCCTCAAGGAGGGACTTTGAGACCCCTGGTCTAAACTAAATGTGTTCTCTTTATGAACACTACCAGCCTTTGTACAGGGCTTGTTTTCTTGCAAAAGACAGAGGGAAAGGGTCCTGGGAACCATAAGTTTGCAATTAGTTCCATCTAGTGTCAGATAAGCTGTATTACAGTAGAAGAAATTTATAGCAAACTCCTATCCATTTATGGCTCAATATTCAGGGTGATTTAACCGGCCAGAAATGGCTCCTGATCTGTTAAATCATTTGGGGATAACTGGTCACTTTTAGTGGCACACAACTAGTTAGTGCTGCTTGAAAATGTCCAGTTAGTGCCCATCTCAAAACCAGCTATTTTGGCGTGTTCTGAGGGCAGAGTTAGCACTTGGCTGGTTAAGTACTGATATCTGTTTTCAGGATCTCCACAATGACTATGCATAATAAAAATTTGCATGCAATGGAGGTACTTCTTGTCGGCCTACCTTCCAGAAATGCTGGAGTCGGTGGCTAAAGCCGTGGTCTTTAAGCTGAGTCCTGAAGGGCTGCCAACAGGTCAGTGTAATTTAATTTGAATTTCACATTTGTATCCCACTTAACCATTCCTAGAGCTCTAGATGGATTACAAGCAGAGACTAGTTTAAATTAGGGTAACCGTGTGTACAATTTGAATTTACAATATTCTAAATAATAAAAAAAAAATTCATTATTGAGATAGATTAGCATTAGAGCAGGGGTCTCAAAGTCCCTCCTTGAGGACCACAATCCAGTCGGGTTTTCAAGATTTCCCCAATGAATATGCATGAGATCTATGTGCATGCATTGCTTTAATGCATATTCATTGGGGAAATCTTGAAAATCTGACTAGATTGCGGCCCTCAAGGAGGGACTTTGAGATACCTGCATTACAGACTTATAATACTTAATCAGTAGCTAGAAATGAATAAACTAAGTAAATAATCCACCTATTAGATAGACAGTGAACAATTAAACACACACAAGTCCCGATTGTACAGTATAAAAAATCGCTCAACTCCTAGGCACTGTTCAGCACAACTGTGTGTCCACTAAGCCAGGGGTGTCCAATGTCAGTCCTCGAGGGCCGCAATCCAGTCGGGTTTTCAGGATTTCCCCAATGAATATGCATGAGATCTATTTGCATGCATTGCTTTCATTGTATGCTAATAGATCTCATGCATATTCATTGGGGAAATCCTGAAAACCCGACTGGATTGCGGCCCTCGAGGACCGACATTGGATACCCCTGCCTGACTAAGCACCGTGCAGGGGTAGGGAACTCCGGTCCTCGAGAGCCGTATTCCAGTTGGGTTTTCAGGATTTCCCCAATGAATATGCATTGAAAGCAGTGCATGCAAATAGATCTCATGCATATTCATTGAGGAAATCCTGAAAACCCGACTGGAATACGGCTCTTGAGGACCGGAGTTCCCTACCCCTGGTTTATAAAATCGAGCAGTCTTAGGCACTGATAGGTGTTGAATCTGTAGGCGCACTGCCATTTAGGCCAGGATTACTGGCCTAAATGAATGTGACTAAGGGGTCCTTTTAGCAAGCTGCAGTAGGGGTTTAACGTGCATAATACCGCGTGTTAAACCGCCTGCATTGAGCAGGCGTTAGTTTTTTAGCTGGCCACAGGGGTTAGCGTGTGATGAAATGATCGACGCGCTAACCCCGCTAGCGCGGCTTGATAAAAGGACCCCCTAAGTCAAACCACACCAACATTCCACCCCCTAACCACGCCTCCTTGCTGGTGGGTGTCTACTGGCTAATTAATTTTTTTAAATTAATTTTGAATGGCGCTTTGGCAATTTTCTTAATATCGTTGCCGATAATTGAATCTAGGGACCAGTGGTATAGAGAGGGAGACTGGTGCCCGGGGCAGTGGGGCCCTCCAGTCCTTCCTGACTCTCCCCCCCTCCCTCATTGCGCACATGTGCCCCTTCCCTTCCTCTGTACCTCTTTAATTCTCCCAGCGCGAGCAGCATCATGAACTTGGCCACATCAGTGTCAGCTGTCCCTCTGATGTCACTTACTGGGCGCGGGACCCAGAAGTCGCATAGAGCCAACATCAATGTGGGCAACAAATTCATGATGCTACTCGCGCCAGGAAAATGAGGGAAGGGGGGCGCATGCGTGGCGGGGGTGGGGTGGAGAGAAAGATGGGTGCTGGCGCTCACCCCGTACTATGCCACTGCTATGTCCTAACTATAGATGCCATTTATAGAATCTGTACCAGAACTTAGTACATACCACAAACTCCTCACGTCCAACAACAAATCCCTAGCTCCTCAGAAATACCGCCTGGGCTCAAAGATTTTCACTGCCCTAGGCTTTATGCACTATCTCTTCACTGGAGCAACAAGCTTTATTTTTTTATGTTATTTTTATGCTATATTTATAACCCCTTGGGGGATATTCTATTCTTAAAAGTACTTAGCTTTTAATGTGGTTTTCCATTGAGGTACATAGGAGCCAACGTTTCACCCAAAGAAGGTTTTTTTCAAGGCTCATCATCCCTTATTAGAACTTTACTCCATCATACTGGACCACTGAATATTCCAGAGCTCTTATTGTGATGTCATAATGCCTCATTCCTCCACTACCTAAGAGCCAACCTCATCAGTGATGTCACAATTGTGCCAAACTTGGCTCACTTCTGATATCATATTGGAGGACAGTGTGGCGTAGTGGTTAGAGCTCCAGCTTCAGCACCCAGAGGTTGTGGGTTTACACCTCATGCTGCTCCTCGTGATCCTGAGCAAGTCACTTAATCCTCCACTGCCCGCTGAGACATGAGGAAAATGCTTGAAGTACCTGTATGTAAATCACTTTGAGTGTGGTAAAACTACAAAAATTGGTATAGAAGTCTCAATCCCCTTTCTTTTCCCATTAAAATAATGAGGAAAAGGGGATCTGTGTTAACCTGGCGATGAAAAGATTAAAAGCCAACCCAAAACTAACAAATCTTAAAAACTGGCTTTTTAAAGTAATGCAATTTGTAATACCATCTTTTTTTTTTTTTTAATCTAAATATTTTTAACTAACCTATAAAACTTCATAAAATGGTGTTCCTGTCTAATGTGAACTAGCAGGGCCTTCCAAAGTCTGGGAACCTTTTTCTTCAAGAAGATAACAATCTCCCAAAAGAGGTAGCTGGAAGCTCCAGTTTATTCAGGATAATAGAACAGGTTGTACATGAACTTGGTTTTATGAAAGCTGGCATGTATGACAATGCCCAAATAATTAAATTCAGTAAATACAGATTTGAACTCAATTCCAGTGGTCACAAGGCAAGCAATGAAAAATGCAGTAGCTCAATCAAAAGTAATTAATGAGTTTAGCTGCTGTATTTTGCAGCAGATGAAGTCTTCTCAAAGCACTCTGAGAAATACAGGATTACAAAAATATGCTCAGAGAAATGGGAGGGGTCCTTTTACTACAGCTGCAGCAAAAACAGCCTTTGTGCACCAGTTGCTCATGGCTTTCCTGCATGCTAAGGCCAGTTGTGCAGCTGGAAAAAGGCTGTCTTCCCCATTGTCTGCTCATTTCGCCATGGGCATGCAGCCATTAAAAATGTTACTGTGTGAGCCCCTACTGACATCTATTTTATATAAAGTACAAAAGAATAGCCTTACTGGGTCATACCAATGGTCCATCAAGCCCAGTAGCCCCTTCTCACGGTGGCCAATCCAGGTCCCTAGTACCTGGGCAAAACCCAAAGAGTAGCAACATTCCAGCATGTCAAAGAATAGAAAGGTTCTGGAACCCCAATGAGAGGAACATTCTAGAGCTGAGACAGTGATGTCATAATGCCTCATTCCACAGTGCCTCAGAGCCAACCTCAGCAGTGATGTCACAATGGCTTCATTGTCCTATACTTGGCACACATAAGAGCATAAGAATAGCCATACTGGGTCAGACCAATGGTCCATCTTGCCCTTTACCTGTCCTCACGGTGGCCAATCCAGGTCACCAGCAGCTAACAAATCCCCAAATAATAGCAACATTCCTTGCTACCGATCCAGGGCAAGTAGTGGCTTCCCCCATGTCTATCTCAATAACCCCATGCTAATCAATTAGTGTGCAGCAATGCCTCACATACTGGTTAGCTGTCATGCCCACTCTCCCCCAAACATGCCTCCTTTGCGAAAAATAGAAAATGATTTTCTTTTTCTGCATGGTGTATGCATGCAAATGAGCAAATTTACCATGGGGGGCAAACTTTTTGACTCGTGGGCCACAATGGGTTCTTAAATTTGACAGAGGGGCCGGACCAAGAGCATCTTTCTAACCCTCCATCCTTCACATCCCCCTGTGCAGCAGAACCCTTGCCCAGCTTCCATCCCTCCCATCCCTTGTGCATCATAACCTTTGAGCACCGCCCCCGCTGCTCAGCCACTGACCCTCCATCCTTTCTTCCCATCTGAACCCCGACGAGCGCCAGCCCTACATACCTCCCTCTAGAGCAGTGTCAGGCTGGCAGCACTCTAAACAGGCTGCTTCGCGGCCTTCTCTTGTCGGGGCCTTCCATGTGCTGTGTTACTGATGACATCATCAGTAATGCGGCAGAGGGAATTCCCCGATGAGAGAAGACCACGAAGCAGCCTGTATAGAGTGCTGGCAGCCCTACGTTGCTCTGGAGGGAGGTATGTAGGGCTCGCGGTCGGCAGGGTTCAGATGGTCGGCGGGCTGAATTAAAAAACTAAACGGGCTGGCTATGGCCCATGGGCCGTAGTTTGCCCCTGTCTGCACTAGCATGTACTGCAGTTAAGTAAAAAGACCCCATAATGTTACAAAAACAGATGAAACTAAATGATTAACCTGAATATCACCTGTAAAATATCTGTGTGTCTGTAATTATTCTGTGCTTCCAGGCAGCCAGTCTGTTTCCCTGTAGGTGACAGTGATATGCATAGGATACAATTTAGTGTTGTGCCTTTATGGAATGATTGACTTTGAAGGGAAGAGAAATGCTTTCAGCTATGTCGCTGGTATCGGTACAGCTCATATCACTGTAACCTCAACCTAGAGGATTTGGGAATTTTTATACTCTGGTGGCCGTTCCCTCTTGATGCTCTTATTTTCCCCTCCCTTGTCCACTTCCCTGGCATATTCCTTACTATCCTTAGCCCCAGAACACATTCTGCTTTGTGGTCATCCAGCCCATCTTAACCATCTAAGAGTTCCTGCATGCTAAAACAAATCTCAGCACATACCCGTGCCAAATTGTCTGTTTCTCGGTAATACACACGTGGCCCTGTCTGTGATTTCATGTTGACTTGAATTGTTCATTTTTTTGTTGTTGTTGTTATTGTTGTTTCTTATATTTGGAAGAAAGAGCCATCGGGTGTTACTGTAAGAACCAGAACCAGATCTTAAGATGCCTCAAGATGACATTATGCAGTTCTCTCTCTGTCCTCTGGGTGTCCCTGTGTGGCCACAAGACTGAATGCAATACCGATTTCCACTCTTTGGAAGTGTTAAATACAAATGGATGGCAATTCTTATTGTAAACTGTTGTAAACTAATCTGTCTATCCAGGATTGTGTCTGGCAGTGCTTGTTTCCTGCTTAAACTGTTTTCCATCCCCCAGTGAAGATTTCCTCTCCTGCCTGTTCCTACCAGTTCTTCATTTTGCAGATTAACCTGGTCTACTTGATAGTCCTCTATTGAGCTCTGCCCTAACTCGCATCTTTAATTCATGCTCCTTGCTCTTCTTGGCAGACTTAATTCCATACCTTAAAGCCCTTGAATTACAGTTGGTCAAAAAAGAAAGAGATACATAGCATAGATGCTTAAGCCTGAAGTATGCTTTCAACTACCTTATGGGTGGTTACAGCAGTTACCTCAGCACCCTGAGGTTGCGAGTTCAATTCCCACGGCAGCTCCTTGGGACTTTGAGCAAGTCACTTAAGGGATTGGGACTTGTATACCACCTTTTTGTAATTATACAACCATACTCAAAGCAGTTTACATGCAGGTACTTCAAGCTTTTTCCCTATCTGTCTTGGGGGGCTCATAGTCTACCTAATGTACCTGGGGCAGTGAAGGATTAAGTGACTTAACACTTCACTGCCCCAGTTAACCCACTTTGATTGTATAAACCACACAGAAAAAACAGTATATCAAGTCCCATCACCTTTAGTCAATGTAATGCCAAGTTTTACAAATGGCTGGAGAGGTGATCGAGGAAATTCCAGTCCTGTGAACCTGACCCCAGTGCAGGCAAAATGGAGACATTATTGTTATACCATATGATCAGACTGCACGAGACTGCTTTGTTCAGATAAGTTTGGCATTTTTTTCAATACTAAAAATTTGAATGACAATATATTTATGCACTGATCTTGCACTGATTTTGAGAGTCCGGTACTTTAGATGTTGAACAAGCATTAATGAGATGGAGTTTTTCTGGCCAAGGATGCATCTTCTTGTCTCAACTTGCTGTTGAAGCAAGTTTGGCTGTGGGGGTGTTAAAGTTTTAGACACCCCGTAAGACACTGAGGTCTTTCCTCCATTTTTTGATAGATTATTCACCATCTTTCTGTTTGGTTTTTAAACAGTACTGGGGGACATTTTGGATGAGTATAATATTTGAGCTCTATGACCTCACAATGCAAGTGTTAAGAGCCTTAGCTTATAACAATAATGCTCTATGACCTCACAATGCAGGTGTAAAGAGCCTTAGCCTATAGAAAGACAAGATGCAAATGTTAAGAGTCTTAGCCAATAGTGAGAGGAGGAGATAGTGGATGCTGCAGATGGGCATTGGGCAGACTAGATGGGCCATTTGGCCTTTGTCTGCCGCCATGTTACTATGTTTCTATAATCATAAAGCTCATAATGCGTGTGTAAAGAGACTTAGCCTATAGGAAGAGGAGATGCAAATGTTAAGAGCCTTAGCCAATAGGGAGAGGAGGAGATAGTGGATGCTGCAGATGGGCCATTTGGCCTTTATCTGCCATCATGTTTCTATAACCATAAAGCTCTATGACCTCAATACAGGTGTAAAGAGTCTTAGCCTATAGGAAGAGGAGATGCAAATGTTAAGAGCCTTAGCCAATAGGGAGAGGAGGAGATAGTGGATGCTGTGGATGGGCCATTTGGCCTTTATCTGCAATCATGTTTCTATAACCATAAAGCTCTATGACCTCAATACAAGTGTAAAGAGCCTTAGCCTATAGGAAGACAAGATGCAAATGTTAAGAGCCTTAGCCAATAGGGAGAGGAGGAGATGGTGGATGCTGTGGATGGGCCATTTGGCCTTTATATGCAATCATGTTTCTATAACCATAAAGCTCTATGACCTCAATACAGGTGTAAAGAGTCTTAGCCTATAGGAAGAGGAGATGCAAATGTTAAGAGCCTTAGCCAATAGGGAGAGGAGGAGGTAGTGGATGCTGCAGATGGGCCATTTGGCCTTTATCTGCCATCATGTTTCTCTAACCATAAAGCTCTATGACCTCACAATGCAGGTGTAAAGAGCCTTAGCCTATAGGAAGAGGAGATGCAAATGTTAAGAGCCTTAGCCAATAGGGAGAGGAGGAGATAGTGGATGCTGCGGATGGGCCATTTGGCCTTTATCTGCCATCATGTTTCTATAACCATAAAGCTCTATGACCTCAATACAAGTGTAAAGAGCCTTAGCCTATAGGAAGACAAGATGCAAATGTTAAGAGCCTTAGCCAATAGGGAGAGGAGGAGATGGTGGATGCTGTGGATGGGCCATTTGGCCTTTATATGCTGTCATGTTTTCGTTGTTGAGAGTGCGCGGGTTCACCGCTGACAGCGTTATTCCTTGATATTCAAAGCCGCAGACTGTGCAACTTTTGACTTTGAATATCTGGTTATTTTAAAGCTGCTTAAGTCCATATTCATCAGTTAAGCAGCCATGGGCTCCCATATAAAAACAGTACACCTATTTTTATGGCCCCATTTTTGTGCTGACTCCATCCCTGGAATGCCCCCTAGACAGTTAGCTTTGTGACTGACCCTAACTGCAATATTCAGTGGCACTTAGCCAGTTAAATGCTGCTGGATACCAGCGGGTAGCCCCCGCCCAAGCAATTTATCCGTTCTAAAACTGGTTCAATTGTTTTGCATATTGGGCCGATGTTCTCATGGCACCTTTCTCGGTAGAATCAAATGTGTACATTTGCATTAGGTAGGAGTCAGTGCAGAAAGGACCTAAAATTGAGTGGAGAATACAATACAAAACAGGGGAGTGTGAGAGAATACGTCTGAAGTGGTGTTAATGCAAGAAACAGCTTTATTTTTCCTTCAGGGGTGTTAATTAATCTGAAGCCCTGGCTATTGAATCTCTCTCTCTCCATTCAGATATCTTGTCATTTTATTTTTTTGTCCGTGCTGTGTTCACTTTCTGGTCCGTGCCTAGACTTTATCATTTTCCTTTATTGTTTCTACAGAACCCCCCCTCCCCCCCCGATCACTTGTGAATCTATTTCGTCACCCTTTAAAGCAAATCCAGCTGCTCCCGGTTATTGCTTCCTGCCCCGATGGGGGAGTAATGCTCAAAAGAGCCAACAAAGATCTGCAGTTATCAGGGAGGAGCTAAGGATGCAGATCATGCAAATGAGGTCCTGTTTATTTAGCTCTTTATTTTGATTTCCCCCTCCCCCCCACACACACACAACCACCGAGGATCCACTGCTCTGTTGCATATGCGCTCTGTCCCTGGAGATGCTGCAAACCGAGAAGTGCGAGCCAGCTGACGGTGGCAGGCTTTCACTGCTCTGTGTGGGTGCTTCGCAGGCTTCAAATGTTCAGTTACACTCTAACAGGCTGCAGCATTTCGCTTAGAGAACTCAGAACTTCACCGTGTATTAGTTTATTAACCCCCTGCTTCACAAAGCCCGCGCTTGCGTTTTTTAGCGCCGACGCTCGTAGGAATTCTGAGTTTCAGAGCTGTTCCTGCGGCGGCCGGCACTAAAAACGCAAGCGCAGCTGTGTAAAGGAAGGGGTTGCTTTGTTATCTTTATTTTAATTTTACTGGAAAGTCATTCCTAAAACCAACAATTGTTCCCGCAGCGAGGAAGTAACAAGACGTCAATAAGTGGCCTCTGGGATCTTCTCTGTTCTTCAGGTGCAATGCTGTCTACGTTCTAGGGAAGGGAATACCTTAGAGACCTGAAACCTCTATGAGGACGTTTTTTATGTATTCATTTTAAATAGTTTTATTGCGCCCAAGTTACCAGCCACCTAGGTGGTATACAGAGTAATTAAAGAAGCGGAAACAAAAGGGCACACGGTGACCCACTTTGGAAAGACTGATGAGAGAAAGATTCTCAAAAGCCTAATGTGGCTTTAACTTGCTCCAGCCGGTTTAGCAGGGCAGTATTTTACTGGCGGATTATCAGAACGGCTCACCACGATCTTTACGAGCTTCGTTGCTGTCTCCAACTCTGCCATGCAAATGCAGTGCAATGAAGCACTCCGGGCGATTCTCTATCATTGCCAGGTGATTCCCTAACCTCGTTGTAGCACATTTGCGGGCAAAGATTTCCAGCAGGGTCTGAGCTGTCTTAGACATACTTTCCAATCAGTGCCTGAGTGCTGATTGGCTCAGGCACCGACAGGAAAGTAAGGTTTGACAGCTCAGAACCCCCCCCCCCCCCCAATTTTTTTTTTTTTTTAAAAAGACTCCAAATTGAAGATCATCAGGAGGGATGCCCACTCCCTACTGCCATTGCACAACCCCCTGGCAACGGGAGGGATATCGACGCTAAAAAACCGCACTACGGTTTTCTAAAAGGAGAGGGGGGGGGGGGAATAGGTGTAATATCCTTGGGTGTATCCAAACACTCTTTAAAAACAGTTCCAAAAAGAAACTTTTAAAATCGCTGCTGCTGAGAAACTGTGTTCTACCAACATTGCAGCAGTGTAGAAGTGAAACCCCTCCCCCCTTCCCTAACTTTCTACTTTTTTCTATTTCATAGGAGGGAATTGCCAAATTTGCCTTCTGTCTCCCACTCCAGAACTCACTCATCTGTGAAAAACTCAAAAGTACGGAACGCGTTGCCAGAGGATGTGGTAAGAGTGGATAGCGTAGCTGGTTTTAAGAAAGGTTTGGACAAGTTCCTGGAGGAAAAGTCCATCGTCTGTTATTGAGAAAGACATGGGGGAAGCCACTGCTTGCCCTGGATATCAGTAGCATGGAATGTTGATACTCTCTGGGATTCCAGAATCTTTTGTTACTTTTTGGGGTTCTGGAATGTTTCTATTCCTTGGGTTTTGGCCAGGTACTAGGGACCTGGATTGGCCACCTTGAGATCGGGCTACTGGGCTTGATGGACCATTGGTCTGACCCAGTAAGGCTATACTTTTTTTTTTTTTTTAATTGAAATTTTATTGAAATTTTACAAATACAAAAGTATAAGAATAAAGCAAAATAATAAGCTGCAGATCCCAAAATATACATAATAATGTGCAAAATATAGGGCTCCTTTTACGCAGCCGCGCTAGGGTTTTTAGCGCCCGCACGTTTGTAGCGCGCGCTAACCTCCGCGCTAGCCGAAATATGGTGGATAGCTTATGTATGTTTCAAGAGCCAGCTGTCACGCCAGTTTTGGTTCATCTGCTTTTAGGAAGGTGTGAGAATAGTACATATAGAAACCCAAACCACAACACACACAGACGTCTGGTAAATCTGATAAGCCTCTATTCTTTATGAAAATGATGCCATGAAGGGAGGAAATAGTACTGTTGCTTCTGGAGACAGTTTTAAACGAGATGCTGGAATGGTGAATCCTTTCTCATGAATAATTCTAAAGCTTTAAGAGTTTAAAGATGTGTGTCCTCCTGTGACCTTGCATGATAAGCAGACTAGGATTGAAAACACTGTCATTTGTAAACCCAGGTATAAAAATGCTTCAGCAGACAAAAAAAAAAAAGGCAATTCCCCTAACTAAAATCAATATATTTTATCTAGCATGGATACAGAAAAACA
This sequence comes from Geotrypetes seraphini, assembly GCF_902459505.1. Classification (NCBI taxonomy): domain Eukaryota; kingdom Metazoa; phylum Chordata; class Amphibia; order Gymnophiona; family Dermophiidae; genus Geotrypetes; species Geotrypetes seraphini. The sequence goes on along the minus strand of NC_047098.1, from coordinate 7,776,428 downwards.
AAAGTAATACATACATAAAGGACTTAATAAGTATTATAAGGAAGGTTTTTCTGATCAACGATCATGTGCTATATGGCCTGGAGGTTGAATAAATAATCCACGGTAGCGTTACTGAGATCTTTTCCATCCAACACTGACCTCATCACCTTTTACAAAGATGTGGTAGTGGCTACTGCGCAGCATAAGCTCCAGCGCCCACTGAATCCCTATGAGCGTTGGGGCGATTGCTGTGGCCCGCCACGATGATCGCCTTTGTTAAAGAGGGCCTGAGTGATTTATTATTTATTGAAAGCTTCTATAACGCGTCCACTACTAATGACTGGGTAGTCAATTCAGAATGGTTTCCATGAGCTACAGTGGTGTTACGATACATGAGCTTCAGTAATGGTGTTACGATCCATGAAATTTATGGGCTTTTATAATGATGTTACAATACATGAGCTTCAGTTATGGTGTTACAATATAAGCTACGATTTATGAGATTTTATAATGATGTTACGATACATGAAATTTATGAGCTTCTGTAATGATGTTACAATACACGAGCTTCAGATCTTAAGAACATAAGAAATGCCCGCACCAGATCAGACCGTGGGTCCATCTAGTCCGGTGGTCTGCACCCGTGGAGGCTCAGCTAGGTGTTCCCCAACGAGGACCTTGGTCCCTCGTATCCCTCAATGTGTCTTGCAAGAAGATGTGCGTCCAACTTGCCCTTAAATCCTAGAATGGTAGTTTCCGCCACAACCTCTTCCGGGAGTGCGTTCCAGGGGTCCACCACTCGCTGGGTGAAATAGTATTTTCTGACATTTGTCCTGGTCCTGTCTCCCTTCAGTTTCAGTCCATGACCTCTTGTCCGAGTCACATTTGACAACGTGAATAACGTTTCTTGCTCTATTTTGTCGATTCCTTTTAGTATTTTAAAAGTCTCTATCAGATCCCCGCGCATTCTTCTCTTCTCGAGAGTGAACAATCCCAGTTTTCCGAAGCGTTCATTGTAGCTCGATTTATGAGCTTCTGTAATGATGTTACAATACACGAGCTTCAGAGTTTCAGTTATGGTGTTACAATATAAGCTACGATTTATGAGATTTTATAATGAAGTTACGACACACGAGCTTCAGTAATGGTGTTACAATGCATGAGCTATGATTGATGAGTTTTAGTACAGAATTAGGATGTTTCTGCGATGGTTATCCATACATGAGTTTCAGAAGTGTTCTGTTGTTTTTGGTGCTTTTGGGCAAACTGGTGTGGTACATTTACATATTCTCGATGAGTGTACAGTATTTACATGCTATCTTCACCCTATATGTGCATTTTAGATTACTATATTTACCCTTTATTTACATTTATCTTACATACTACATTCATTTTAAGTACTGTATATAGATTATAATTCTATTGTCTGTGTTTTTATCATATATTCTACCTTTGTGAATTTTTCCTCTGTTCGTCCTATCGTGTTCCAGGCCATTATTTTCTCCTTGTTGCTACTCCCCCCTGAAAATTTATTCATTAAAGTGGTCTGTGAAAATCATGGTCCTTATTCCTTTCTTGAACTTTCTGGTGTCTTTTTCTAGTTTCATATACTTACTATTGGTTGAGTTATCTAGAAGGGATAAACCATTTATAAGAGAAGTTACTAACTCTGTACTTTTGGTATTTGAACAGTACCGATCTGATGGAGTAACACATGTCCTTTGTCAAGTCAAAATGTTCTTAGTTTTGGAGTCATTCCTTTTCAAATTCTTTAACCTGCTCCCCCCGCGGGTCCCATAAGGAGCATTAATGTTCATACCACAGTTAGAAACATAGAAGATGACGGCAGAAAAGGGCCACGGCCCAACAAGTCTGCACACTCTAATGACCCACCCCCTAAATTCTTCCCTGAAGTGATCCCACATGCTTATCCCATTTTCTCTTGAAGTCCAGCGTGCTGCTGGCCTGAATTACCTGCAGCGGAAGACTATTCCAATTATCAACCATCCTCTCGGTGAAGAAGTACTTCCTGGTGTCACCATGAAATATCCCACCCTTGAGTTTCAACGGATGACCTCTTGTCGCCGTAGGTCTTTGAGAAAAAAAGATATCCTCTTCTACCTCAATACGGCCCCGTGAGATATTTGTACATCTCACCTAGAGACCTCACCTAGAGCAAGATCTGTTTGGTTCTTTCAGCGTAAGGGATGTCACCTGTGACCTCCTAGCCAGGCTTGGCTGTCTGGATGCAGTAAATGTCAGATGCTTTATGATTTATCTAATAGCTCTAATCACAAAAGTTCAGGGGACAAACTTAAAGAAATAGGAAAAATAGATAATAGAATTTTGAATGAATTAATAAATGTGCATATTACTCTTTGCTGTGTATGTTTTTGAAATGCTACACAATAAATCAAGTGTACCATTTTATTTCACATACAAAGGTAAACTTACTTTGTAAAGAAAGAAAAGGTATATTTATGGAGGGGGGGAGGAAATCGGGTGCTAGATAAACTTAATGAGAGTTTATGGTGAGAAATCAATAAATAAGGATTTATTTTTTTGCTTCATTATGGCCCTTTTTTAAGAAGCCTTGTTAGGCTTTTTTATCGCCGGCCATGGCGGTAAAATCTCCGAAGGCTCATAGGAATTCCAATGAGCATCGGAGCTAATACCGCTGAGGCTGGCGATAAACCTAACGTAGGGGCCCACCTCTTCGAGACCGCTTTCAACTCCTAACTCCTCTCACCTTGGGTTCTGCATCCCCAACCCTAAATGTCACGTCTGTCTGTCCAGGTTATATTGTAAGCTCTTCCGAGCAGGGACCGTCTATAAATGTCAGAACGTACAGTGCTGCATACGTCTTTCAGCGCTATATAAATGAGAACTAGTGGCAGTAGTAGGCTTACTCGTCTGTAATTTCCCGGATCACCCCTGGAACGCTTTTAAAAAATCAGCATAACATTGACTAATAGCAGATCAGCAATTTCATGTTTGAGTTCTATCAGTACCTCGGGATGTATACCGTCCAGTCCAGGTGATTTATCACTCTTTAACTTGTCGATATGGCTCAGTACTTCTGGGTTCACCAAGATATCTTTCAGTTCCTTCATTTCTGGCTCAGGTAGATCTCTTCTATTCTCTTCTGTAAAGACCAAAGCAAAGAATTAATTCCTCCATGAGTACCGCAGGGAGAGGGGTGACATGATTGAGACATTCAAATACATCACAGGTCGTGTCGAGGTGGAAAACGACATATTCTTTCCTAAGGGACCTTCAGTCACAGGGGGGCACCCGCTCAAACTCAGAGGAGGGAAATTTAGTGGTGACACCAGGAAGTATTTCTTCACAGAAAGGGTGGTAGATCACTGGAACAAACTTCCGGTGCAGGTGATCAAAGCCACCAGCGTGCTCAACTTTAAGAATAAATGGGACATCCATGTGGGATCCCTATGTGGGTAGAGCAGCACTCAGACTTAATGGGGTGGGTCAGTAGAGTGGGCAGACTTGGTAGGCTGTAGCCCTTTTCTGCCGTCATCTTTCTATGTTTCTACCCCCATGGATTCCCTCTCAGGTTTTCTGCTTCTGATGTACCTGAAAAAAGATGTTACTATGAGTTTTTGCCTCTTTGGCAAGTTTCTTTTCATATTCTCTTTTAGCTTTCTTTATCAATGCTTTGCATCTAGCTTGCCAGTGCTTATGTTGTAAGGGGGAGGGGGCGAAGTCCGCTCTGGGTGCCGTCTTGATAGGGGTGTCTCCTTTCCACTCCCACTCCTTCCCCACTCCCAAATGCACCCCTTCCCTTCTCCCGAACCTCTGTAACATTTGTGACGTGGGCAGCAACCCCAACCTGCTGCTTGCACCAGCGTTGGCTCATCCTCTGATGTCCGTTCCTGGACCTGCAGCTAGGAAGTGACGTCAGAGGAAGAGCCAATGCTGGAGTGAGCAGCAGATTAGGGTTGCCGCTCGTGTAGGGAACATTAAAGAGGTACAGGGGAAGGGAAGGGGCGTGCGAGCTTGGCATGAGGGGGCAGGGAAGGAGCAGATGGGGGTGGGGAGGCAGAAAAGGGGGTGGGGGAGTGGCATCTCTCACCCTTGCTACGCCCCTGGCTCCTGTGATTTACAATATTTTTATTCCACACTATCAGTTAGTTTCTAGGCTCTTTTCTTAATTTGGATCTTTATTCCATTCTTTAAAGAACGTTCTTTTGGCTCTAATAGCCTCTTTCACTTCACCTTTTTAACCATGCTGTCTGTTGTTTTCTCTTCTTTCCACCTTTTATAATACATGGAATACATCTGGTCTAGGCATTTTTAAATAACGTCCATGCCTGTCTTTAAAGTCCTAACCTTTGCTATCGATCCTTTTAGCTTCTTTTTAACCATTTTCCTCATTTTATCGTAGTTGCCCTTTCAAAAAGTAAATGGTGCTACAGTAGATTTCTATAATGACTTCACTCCAGAAATCAGCTCAGATTTGATCATGTTATGATCACTCTTTCCCTTCACACATGGAATTTCTATCCGTTTGGATTCCACACTGCTATGTCATGCAGAATGTTTATTTTGATTGATTCAATTCCCTCTTTAACATATAGTGCAACCCCTCCTCCAATTTGATCTACTCTATCCTTGTGACATAATTTGTACCCTGGTAACACAATGTCCCATTGATTGTCCTTTTACCAGATTTCTGAGATGCCTATTATATCTACATCTTCATTTAGTGTTATATTTAGTCTTATTTTAGCATTTGTATAGACACTTCAATTGTGGTTTTTCCTTGCACCTTCAGGCTGCTTAGAAGTTGATGGGGATAATTTGTGTCCTTTACTCTGATTTCCTCTTAAACACTCCTGTTTTTCTACTGAAACCTTTGTATTGGGATTCCCTTAATGTCCTGTTTCAATAGAACCCTTCAAGGATACTCCACACTGAAACATCCGGTCCTGGACAATTGTTGGCTTCTCTCTCCCCTCCCCTCATATCTCAGTTTAAAAGCTGCTGTATCTTCTTTTTAAATGTTAGCACCAGCAACCTGGTTCCATCCTGTTTAAGGTGGAGTCTATCCTTTTGGAATAGACTCCCCCTTTGTTAAATGTTGCCCAGTTCCTAACAAATCTAAATCTCTCATCCCTGCACTATTGTCTCATCCACATATTGAGACTTCTGAACTCTGCCTGCCTCTTGGGTATTGCGCATGAAACGGGGAGCATTTTCGAAAATGATACCCTGGAGGATTTGGATTTCAGCTTTCTACCTAAGAGCCTAAATTTGGCTTCTAGAACCTCCCTCCCACATTTTTCAATGTCTTTAGTACCTACTTGTTCCAAGACAGCTGGCTGCATCCCAGCACTATCTAAAATCCTATCTAACACTTGAAGGGTATTAACGTAGAACAAAATCTTTTCCAGAGAAAGGAAAATGGTAAAACCAGAGGACATAATTTGAGGTTGAGGGTGGTAGATTCAAGAGCAATGTTAGGAGATTCTACTTTACGGAGAGGGTAGTGGATGTCTGGAATGCGCTCCCGAGAGAGGTGGTGGAGAGGAAAACGGTGACTGAGTTCAAAGAAGCGTGGGGTGAACACAGAGGATCTAGAATCAGAAAATAATATTAAATATTGAACTAAGGCCAGTATTGGGCAGACTTGCACGGTCTGTGTCTGTATATGGCCTTTTGGTTGAGGATGGGCTAGTAGGGTGTAGATGGGCTGGAGTGAGTTTTGACAGAGATTTTGGCAGTTGGAACCCAAGCACGTACCGGGTAGAGCTTTGGATTCTTGCCCAGAAATAGCTAAGAAGAAAAAATTTAAAACATTTAAATTGAATCAGGTTGGGCAGACTGGATGGACCATTTGGGTCTTTATCTGCCATCATCTACTATGTTACTATGAGGTCCACCATCTTTGCACCATGCAGACAAGTGATCAGGTGAGCATCACATCCACCAGCCAATCACCAACTACAACAGCTGTCCTAACCCTTCCCTCCTGGGCAGAAGCCCCTGGAGACACATCCTCGGTGTGAGAGGATATTGCATTCTCTGGTGGGCAATACCTGGCTACAGGATGATTTCCTACCTCGCCAGGGGCTGCCAGACTGGAGGTGGGACTTCTCTACAACACCCCTGTAGGTCTCCCCTATGTATCTTTCTGTCTTTCTCAGCTCCTCCAAGTCTGTCACTCTAACCTTAAGAGAATGGGCTCGTTCTCTGAGAGCCAGGAGTTCTTTGCAATGAACACACACACATAACCTCTCTCTGTTTTCCCTTCTCTTTCCTTTCATGTGTCAAACTTTCACGAGTCCCAGTAGATCATGCCTTGACCTAACAAAACATAAACCAACACCAAGACCAAAAACAGACCAAGGCTTTACCCATTGTCTTTCTTTTGTCTATAGACTTGGTTTTCCTAAGGAGCAGGACTGGTTTCTATTGATGAAAAACTGGAGAAACTCATGCATGCCTAAGAAATTCATAGCTGCTATTAAAAGTAGCCATTACCCACAGTATCACCTCTCTTATTTGGAACCAGGAAGTCTCCTACTTATTGCTCACTGGAACTGCTAGCTTCATAGGTGCTAGACCAAGAGATGCTGGTTTAAGAACATAAGAATTGCCGCTGCTGGGTCAGACCAGTGGTCCATCGTGGACAGCAGTCCGCTCACGCGGCAGCCCTTAGGCCAAAGACCAGTGCCCTATTTGAGTCTAGCCTTACTTGCGTATGTTCTGTTCTAGTAGGAACCTAACCAACCTTGTCTTGAATCCCTGAAGGGTGCTTTCCTCTATAACAGCCTTCGGAAGAGCGTTCCAGCTTTCTACCACTCTCTGGTTTGGGGGGAGGGGGCAGGGAGAGGGGAGAAGGTAGAATCCTTCACTGGAAACAGAGCTGATGAGATGAATAGGGTGTAATTCTCTTCCACTATAGACATTGTTACAGCATCTTCCAGAAGAGGGGTTCAAAGATCTCTCTTTGGTGTGATTGCCTTGACATCAGTGATTTTTTTTTTCTCTGTAAAGGGGGGGAGGGGGGTTGTTTGCACAGGTCTTGGAATTCTTTTTTTCTCGGTTCCAGTGGCTTCCTTCTCTAGCTAACTTCAAAACAGACTGTCTTGACGATTTGGGGATTAAATAATTACAGTGCACGACAGTGTCTACCTGAGCTGTGAAAGGCTCGGACTCTGCGATTCTTTTTTGTGCATGACTCGGTCGCTGCGTGTGACAGGTTCATTACGGCAGACGGACTCCTGTCACCGTCTGGAAGTGGGGTGTGAGCTGCATACAGAGCGCTGGGCATCCCTTGGCTAGTGTGCAAGGTGGGGGACTGCAGGCAGCGATCAGCATCTCCCCCCCTTTTCTGCTTTGGAGCTAGAAATGCGCCGCCACACGTGCATTGCACAAGTAAACGATCCGGCTATTTGTATCCGCTTATTCGTTAAAAGATGCTCGACTGCTGTCTCTTCACAGGCGGAGTCTTAGGGGTAATCAGCAGCACTGCATCGCCCCCCCCCCACACCCCCATATGGCTCAGGCAGCGAATTCCCGCTAGAAAAGTGGTCTCGGTTTATTTCTGCAATAGTGTCATTGGAAAGCAGGGGGGGTGTCATGTTTGCTGATAGGTGCAATTTAAACGCAAACATTGGCAAACCTAATAATTAGTGTAATTAGAATCCTTATTATTATTGTTATAGCAGAAAAGGAGAGGGGGAGGCTGTGTTTCGCAGCGGCAGCAACATTGATCTCGGTTTCCCCCTTCCGCTTGTCTGTTTTCCTGCCTGTCCGTCCGTCTGCCCCTAGTTCAGGCTGGTGCAACAGGGCTGCCCAGGCTCAGCCCCTCGGTGACGTCGTTGCTGTCCTCTTCCAGGAATCTCTCGCTCTCCCGCATCTTCCCTCCCTCCCTCCCTCCCTTCCTCCTCCAGCTCCCGCCCTCCCTCCTTTGCTGTCCGTCGGTCTGTCTCTGAGCATCTTCCCTTTCCTCTCTTCAGGCGCCTCCCTGAGCGAAGGAACCGGGGGGGAAATACCCTGGGGTTTGCTGGGGTGGGGGTTTTCATGCACCCCTCCATCCTCCCTGCCCGCCTCCCCCGAACCCGCCGGGGCTTTGGCTGAGCATCCCCTCCCCCCACCTCCACCCCACGCCGCTGCCTGCGCGCGGCTAAGCGAGCCCGTCCGTCCGCTGCTCGTCGCCACCCGCTGGGATCCGAGGCGGAGGAGGGGCCGGCTGCTTGTCCGTGGCTCCGGCCGGAGGATGTGACTGTTCTGCCGTCGCCTGGCAGCGTGTGAATCCCCCCTCCCCTGCCCCCCACCTCCCCACCCCAGGCGGCTCCCGGAGCCCAGCGCCCGTCCGTGCCCCCCGCCAGCTGTCGAGAGCCCCGCCGGATCCGCTCACCATGTCCGAGGTGCTGCCCTTCAGCGAGGCCGAGCAGCTGCCGCATTACGCGGCCGGAGGGGCTGAGGTGCCCCGACAAATGTCCTTCACCTGCCGCCTCCAGGACACCAGCAACTTCTACAACAGCGCCGGGCAAGGGGGCAAAAGGCCCCCCAAGCTGGGGCAGATTGGCCGCAGCAAGAGAGGTAAGGGCATGCCCCCCTCCCCCTCCCTCCTAAATCCAGGCAATTGATGCTAGCGGGCACGGAACGACAGAACCGCTGCTGGGTAAACGAAAACGTTTATGTCGTTGCTGAAACGAAAAGGGACTTCGAGTCGATATTTTAGAAGTCGAAAGTCGATTATTTACCCGTCTAAATATAAATGTAATAATATCAACCGAACGAGAGGTAACGAAATAACCTACTCACCCCCCCCCCTATATTTTATTTATACTGATAAGAAATCGACAGCTGAAAATATCAAGCGTTTTAAATGAAATAGTGTGTCTAGGCAATCTGCTGCAAAAGAGGAAGGGGCTATATTGGCTTCCCCCCCCCCCAATAAGGAATAAGAGTGCTATCGATATTCTGTGCCCCTCTTTGCTTTGCTTCTGACTATCAGTAAATACGTATAAGGCAGTTGGCTCCCGCCAGGGCAAGAGAATGAGGCCAAGTTGCCTGGAGTAGAAGAGACTGCAGTGCGCTGGCTGCTGAATGCGTGGCCTGGAGACTAGTGGACGGCTGAAGAACTGGCCATCATCTTGGCTAACCCGGGGGGGTGGGGGGTGGGGGGGGGACAGCTTGCCCATTTTCAAAAGCATTTACACCCTCTTCTCGAGTGTAGAAATCACCATCTACAAAGAGTAGTCTTTTTCTTGGGGGGGGGGGGATTAGTTTGCATTGCAGCAGCATGAAGAGAATATTTCCATAGTCGGGGGGGGGGGGGCAGGATTTTTAGACTTTCAAAAGGCCCTTGGTCACCAGTGAGCCACACACGGTGCTCTACAGATGGAAGCCCATTGGGCCACCTGCTCAGCCGGATGACCAGTGGTGCCAAGTCACAACCCTATTTGTCTTTGGCCCTTCCTCCCAAGGGTGATGAATACTGCCATGGACCGGCTGCGTAATGCATCCTCCTGGGATCCTTTTCCTCCTGACCCTTTATGGTGGGGTTAAGTGGAATCAGAGGCCCCGTGGAGAGGGTTAAATCTTCATCGTCATCGTCTTTGATCTACCAAAGTCAGTATATTAAGCATCGAAATGCTTCCGCTGGCCTGAATTTTAGCTGTGGCATGTGGTATCCATTCTTTATTTATTTAGACTAATTAACTGCCTTGATTAAAAAAAAAAAAAAAAAAAAATTCACCCTCAGCCTGGTCTGTGTTTCAGGTGTAGCGGGGGATGGGCAGCCTAGGTTTTGGAAACAGTATATAACAAATGACCCAGTGTCGGCTTAGACAGTGAGATAAATTTACGTTGTAGGTGAATTAAGATGATTTAATGGAATGTCAACAATTTTAACCTGATTGCATTAAACATGTCAAATCTATTCGATTCTGTATCAATGACATATTCCCTCATTTTTAGGTGTCCAAAATGAAAACTAAAGATGGCGCTTCCTCTTTCTCTCCTGGGTAAAGGTCTAGCGACCCCCTCCCTTTCCTCACTTCACTTGATATGGAATAGAGCAAAATTAGGAGTGAGGAGGGCAACGGTACAGCACCAAGTTTAAGCCGTACTCGGTTTTCTCCCCTTTGTTCCTTATATGTGTCTCTTATCTGTTGCTTTGCAGATATTGTGCTCCGTATTTTGCTTCTTTTTCACTTTCATCTGCTAGGGAGTCACCTTGTACGAGGGTGGTTTGAAAGGTTTGGTGAAGAAAAAAAACCAAAAAAAGCTAAGTCCAGCGAGTTTCCAGTTTGCAGGAAAGATAGCTTACGGAAAAAACCGGAAACTACTCGCGCATGCGCGGTGCGGGCGACTCGAAACTTCGAGTTTCTTCAAGCAAGACTGCTTGTGAGGCGTCCGCATCGGGGCTCCGTTGGATCACGTCACCCACTAGTGAGAATAGCTGCCTGCTTGTCCTGGGATAAAATAGCTTACGGAAAAACTGAAAACTGGTTGGTCTATAGCACTTGCTTTTTTGGTTTGTTTGAAAACCAAACCTTTCGAGCACATCTGAGCCGCTGTCAGTACAGACGTTTTAATGTTCAATCATTTTCTTGAGTTTTAACAATAAAATATACATAAGGAAAATCTTACAAAGAATATCATCTCGACTCAGTTAATACATTGTAGATATATAAATTCAAAGAAATCAACAATCAGTTATCATCACAATACAGACACGTAAAGTCCCTCCCAACACGCCCCCCTTCCCGTCCCCCCTTCCCCCCCCTCCACCCATCCCATTTCCAAATATTACTAATAAATAGTGCTTCGCTTTATGATTACAAAACTGCGTGGTCTGACTGTTAATTGCTGTATATCCCAAATTGACTCTGTTTTTTATAAGATGGGGGGGTCGCCCTGGATTCCATAATCATAAGAGCGTGAAATGCTGCCCTCCAATGCCAAAATTCCAACCAATGCGGTAAAATACATTTTTGACCTATAATAAAGGTTTTTTTTAAAAAAAATGGCGCAGATATTGCAAAGTTGTGGGAGCGTCCTGTGAAATATACAAGTTGCTAAAAGATTCCAATCGCGTTTCCAATACACAGGGACAATGTATCAATTGAGAGTCAGAAAATAGCTGAAATGCAATTAAGAAAACTGACTCAAGTCAATTAAACCTCCAGGAGAAGGACTCCTGGAGGTTTAATTGACTTGAGTCAGTTTTCTTAATTGCAAAAGATTCCAATCGCCTATGGCCGCCTACCATTCAGTACAGACATTTTAATGACAAACAGGACAGTGCCTGCTTTACCTACTGCGGATTCGTGAAGCTGAACCCGATTAAACAGGAACAAGTTAAAAAAAAAAAAACCCAACAAAAAACAAAACACCTACAACAAAAAACAAAACACCTACAACAAAAAACAAAATACCTACAACAAAAAACAAAACACCTACAACAAAAAAACAAAACACCTCTTTTACAAAGGTGCGCACGCTAAACGCTAATGCGTGCATGTTATCCTATGGACACGTTAGCGGTTAGCGCAGGTGTTGATTCGGCACACGCTAAATCTGCGCCAAAACGCTTAGCGCACCTGTGTGAAAGAGGCCCCTAGACTCAAACAAGTGCTTGCCTCGGGAAACTAGACAGAATCAGGAAAGCAAAAGAGATGCTGGAATTTAGCCACTGAACTTCTGATACGCTAGACTGTGGGGTCCTTTTACTAACGCGTAGACTCTGATGGACGCGTTAGCATTTAGCGTGCGCCTTAGTAAAAGGACCCCTGTGTAAACTGTTTTGCGTCCTAATTTGGGAGGAAAAGGCCAGTATATGCGAGCAAGTATACAAGATGACATGCAATGAAATGATTATACTTGGTTGCTTAGTTATCATAAAAAGGAGATTAAGCGATTTAAAATAATACTGTTCTGAATATAATATAAGGTATGTTCATTTTTACTCTTTTAATTCAGTCTGAAAAGTCGGTACCCCCAGTTCTGATATTAACCGTTCGACAAAATATGCTCCTTTGTTCATTATCTTTAGAATGTTTTTTAAAAATGCTTTTGCAAATGATAATGAGGCCAAAGTTAACAGGTCGTGGCGGGCCGCCCTCACCACGGGCTACCAGTACGCAGAATGTGCTGGGGTGGGGGAGTAGGGGAGTGGGACGGCGGGGGGAGACAGGATGTGGGAGGGGGAGGGGCCATGTTCTCTGAGGTTAAAGGAAACCCTTCCAGTTCGCATCTAACCCTGTTTCTCTGTTTTTCAGTGGAGGAAGATGATGGGACGGAGGACGGGATGAAAACCCTTTCAGAGAAGACACCTCCTGGTGTTTAAAACCCCCAAAGACACTGCAGAAAAGGCAGAAAAATTTGACAAAAGTAACATGTTTGGGTATTAATAAACCAAGAACAGCCCAAACTACAGCAAAGCACTTTTGAAACCCTTCATGAATAGCCTGCAACCTACTACGAACCAGCTTAGTATCTTATTTCAGGCTTGGAGCAGGATGGGGTGTCAAAAAGCAGAGCAGAAGCAAAGGTTTTTAAAATACTACTGAAAAACCATACATGGGCCCCCCCCCCCCCTTCCCTAGTCCTAAAGAGAGTCAAAATGTACTCTCAAATTGTAATCAATCTCTTCCCATAAGCTCTGTTGGCCCTCTCCTGCCTCGACCGATGAGTGTTTTGTTTTCCTATAACGTGAATATTGTGCAGTTGTAGTTCTGGATTAAAGCTGTTAATTCATGCAGCGAGCACACTATGTTTTTAGACCTTTGTAGTGTTTGCTGATCTGGCTCTTTCAGACAACTATCTTGTTTACATTATTTAATCTTGCAAAAAAAGGGGAAAATGATGATTCTGTGCACCTTGGATGTTAAAGGCTATATAAATATAAATATATATACATATATATATATAATTGTATTATTTTTTTATTGTTATGTTCTCTTGGATGAAGTAATAACAGAACAAAGCATTTCTTTGTCGTCATTGATGGAATGTGTGAGGCAAATTAATACCTAATGAATAATGGAACGAACCAGGAAATAATTTTTGTTTTTATTCTTTAAGAATTGTTAAAAGTCAGATTCCTTTGTTGCTGCGTGAGATTTGCTCATCGCGTTTGGTGCGGGGGAGGGGGGGCAGACTTTTTTTTTTTTTCCTTTATGCCAGGAAACTGCGCTTTTTCTAGTTCCCCTGCAAACCTGTACCATGAGCAATATTTATTTGATTGTGAACCTTCATTCTCTTAGCATACTGTTTAAAAAAAACAACAAAAACCTACGCGTGACCACGAGAGTGCCAAATATTTCTGGAAATGCCAAACGGCAAGCAATCTGTTTTCTTTATATGTGCTCTGCATCCATGTAAAGTGAAGCTGTTTGTCTCTTTCCTAAGTTATTGCTTCTTTTCTCCCCTAGCCTCGAAGATAATATCACTGCTTTGTTTTGCATGATGAACGTAGATTCCTCTTGGATGAAGGAATCGGTTCCGTTTGCATCCTTGAATGACGGACCTTAAGAAACTTTCTTTTTCTTACATTTTATAACTGAATATTGTGTATCTTGCATCTCTATCCACTACACAGGGCTATTTCTGCAATATACAATAAAAAACGACTCAGTTCCTGTGGCTAACCTGCCCTCTTTCGTGTCTTCCCTTCTGCCTGCATTAGGAAGGTTTAAAGCCTTCCATTGGACTGACTTACTACTTTTGTGATTAAATGTGGAGAGCTCTTGTCTCCTGGCTGAGCCGGAGAAGAATAAATGAGGCAGGACGTTCCTGAATCTAGAAGCTAAATTATTGGTTGCATTATGATGATGGTGATTGGTTTCAGAACTGTAAAGTTAGAGGATGGGAGGTGGGGGGTGGGGGGGTGGAGTCTTTAGCTCTTGGTTTTGGAATTTAGGACCCAGGTCATGAAGTTCCTCAGCAGTTTTCTACCATGTAATATAAACCAGCGACATGGCCCATCCTTTTGGCAAACTAGCCCTCCATCCTGCTACCTAAAACTGTTGACAGGGAAGCAATGGCAGCATGCTAACGTTTCCTGAGAAAGAAGTTTCTAGAAGCATCAGCTATGCTCAGGATATCAGCTGGCCCGTCCCTTGGTTCTCTTACCTTCCCATTTGTTTTGGTAAAGCAAAACTAAGTAGGTTCAGAAACGATCAATATTAGTACGCTCTCACTACTTACATACATATGCATTACTGCAGTGAGGGAGGGTGGGGCCCCCCCCCAGCATTGCTGCACCGTGCGCCCCCGCTCTTTCCCGCCACACCATGCTGTGTCGCCACCACCTGCGTACCTCTTGAAATGTTCACTAGTGCGAGCAGCAGCCTTCACCTGCTGCTCAGCCTCGGCACCCTTCTGATGTCATTTCTTGATCCCTCCCCGCCTCCCCCCCTTACTACGTCATTGAACATATAGATCTGGAATGAAGTTGTAGCCAAACACCCGCCTCCCTCCGCTTCTTTCTTACCCTTACAGTATCAATGCTTCTTCTACGCTTGACAATGTAAAACCTTAGACAAACCTTAACAATAGTTGCTACAGTAATTAGGCAGCAGACACTTTATTGTTGGAATAAAAAACTGGCCACGGCTTTGTTTATTGAGAAAAAAACAATTGCATGACCAATTAACAATGCACATTTCCCAAGTTGCAAGCATTGTGCAACATACAAAATACCTAACTATAGTCCCCTGGCCCTGCCACGTCAGCTAGAGCCCGAGGGTAGGCATGGGCCTCCATGCCCCCTTTCCATGCCACATGGCCCAAAGTGTTTCGGCTCACCTGAGCTCGCTTCCAAATAACCGTTCATCACCTGATGAACCAAATACCCTGTAGTTCGGGATTACCGCAACTGCGACAACCTCAAAGCCCCAGCAATTCTCCCTCGACCTTCAACCCCAACACAAGGGGTGGGTGGGAGGGAAATCCACCTCTGAGGAACAGGGAGGGACGCTGTGCCTTGGAGGCAGTGGTCTCTATACCCCTACCCACAATTCCTTGCTCCTCTCTACCCAATTATTTTTAAGGCGGCTGGCAGAAAACCAAATTTCATACGGCTTTCCATCCACATCTACCTGTACATGCCCCCTTTACTTACCTCCTACCGACCCATTGCCCCCTAACCTAGCCTCCCCTTCCAGAAAGGCCTAGAAAGGTATCGATGGGCAACCAACTTGGACCATCCAGCCCATTGTTAATGTTACCCATCGAGACCAGCTCTCGGGCTCTGGATTATTTGGATTTAACTCCATAATATTTTCAATAGTAGCTCAAAGTTAGTTACATTCTGGAACAGTAGGTGTTTCTCTGTCCCTAGAGGGCTTACAATCTGTGTTTGTACCTGAGGCAATGGAAGGTTACATTAATATTGGAGAGAGGAAGAAGCCCACTACATACAATCACTGAATTGGAGGTTACATTACAAAAGAGTACTCAACCCAACCAACCAACTTCCTAAATTCTGTGCAGAATCACCTGAATCACGGATGCTAGGGTCCACCTTGGGGATTAGCACCCAATGTGTGGCGGCGGCCAAAAAAGCAAACAGGATGCTAGGAATTATTACAAAAGGGATGGTTAACAAGACTATGAATGCTATAATGCCCCTGTATCGCTCCACGGTGCAACCTCATCTGGAGTATTGCGTTCAATTCTGGTCTCCTTATCTCAAGAAAGATATAGCGGCGCTAGAAAAGGTTCAAAGAAGAGCGACCAAGATGATAAAGGGGATGGAACTCCTCTCGTTTGAGGAAAGACTAAAACGGTTAGGGCTCTTCAGCTTAGAAATGGAGACGGCTGAGCGTCTACAAAAGTCTACAAAATCCTGAGTGGAGTAGAACGGGTAGAAGTGGATTGATTTTTCACTCCATCAAAAATTACAAAGATTAGGGGGACACTCGATGAAGTTACATGAAATACTTTTAATACCAATAGGAGAAATTTTTTTTTCCACTCAGATTAATAGTTAAGCTCTGGAATGCATTGCCAGAGGTTGTGGTAAGAGCGGATAGCATAGCTGGTTCTAAGAAAGGTTTGGACAAATTCCTAGAGGAAAAGTCCATAGTCTGTTATTGAGAAAGACATGGGGGAAGCCACTGCATGCCCTGGATCGGTAGTATGGAATTTTGCTACTCCTTGGGTTTTGGTCAGGTGCTAGTGACCTGGATTGGCCACCATGAGATTGGGCTTGATGGACCATTGGTCTGACCCAGTAAGGCTATTCTTATGTTCTTATTCCAGAGCTGAGATTGTCATGTCATAATGCCTCATCCCACCAATGCCTAAGAGAACTTCATCAGTGATGTCACAATGGCTAGATTGTCCTATGCTTGGCTTACATAAGAGCTGTCATACTGGGACAGACCAAAGGTCCATCAAGTCCAGTATCCTGTTCCCAAGTACCTAGCAAGATCCCAAGTAGTAAAGAAGATTTTATTCTGCTGATGCTAGGAATAAGCAGTGGATTTTCCCAAGCCATCTCAATAATAGCCTATGGATTTCTCTTTTAGGAAATGATCTAAACTTTTTTTTAAACCCTGCTATGGTAACTGATTTCATCATTTTCACCTTGCTTGTCCTTCACTATTGAAAATGTGATAGTGAAACAGCACCCCCTAATGACAGCACTGAAGGCGGAGAACTCTCCCATGCACATTTTTTGAGCCAATACTTGCATACCTTCCTTTGGCCCCGCCTTCTGTACTGCATGTAATCCCAAATATGGGCTTTTGTGTTCACAGTGCATATAGAACAAAGTTGTAACTGTGGACACTCAGGTTTGATCATACTGTCTGCTACTTTCATGGGGTGGGACCGAGGAGCTGACGAGGGTATTAGGTGCCCTTCTCAAGAAACCCCTTCTCAAGAAACTTCTATACTCCTAGAAACCTAGGAGTACCCTCTCAAAGATTTTGATAATTAAACTGAAAAATCAAGATCATCCCTATAGAATTACTCTCAGAACAATCCTATGAAACATTTATTGGGACATCATCAGGGCAGGATTAATTCATCGAGGGCCCCTAGGCACACAAGTACACTGGGCTCCCTGCCCCGCTCCAGCCCACCATGCGCCCAGGTGGAAACAGGAAGCTGCGTCAGAGGGAAGCTTTGGGCAAGCAGCACCACTTGCACAATTACAGTTCCCATTGCCTTTCTTACCCACGTTGCTTGCTTGTCTTACTGTCCGTCGATGGGGGGGTAGGGGGCTGCATTGCCGATTGGGGTGGGGCCTGCGTTGCCGGTCGGGGGGCCCGCATTGCCGATTGATGCTGGGAGGGCCCATCGCCGTTTGGAAAAAACATTGGTGATGCCCTCCTTCATCGGGCCCCCCTGACCATTTCGGGCCCTAGGCGTTGGAGCTTTTACCGCAGTGACATGTGACATGCGGCTTGATAAAAGGGGATAGATTCTGTACAATCGTAAGGAAGTTCTTCTTCACCTAGAGAGTGGTAGAAAACTGGAACGCTCTTCTGGAGGCTGTTATAGGCGAAAACACCCTCCAGGGATTCAAGACAAAGTTAGACAAGTTCCTGCTGAACTGGAACGTACGCAGGTAGGACTGGTCTCAGGGCACTGGTCTTTGACCTGGGGGCCGCAGCAGGAGCACGATGGACCACTGGTCTGACCCAGCAGCAGCAATTCTTATGTTCTTATGACTAACATAAGCTGTCATGTCTTAGTTTTATACATGGACTTATATGTTCATGTTTATTAAATTTTTGATTAATCACAAAGGTGTCCTTTTACTAAGGTGCGTTAACCGATTTAGCACGCGCTAAATCGGTTAGCGGGATTTAGAAAAAGGACCCCAAAATGTTCAACAGGCCAAGTCTAAGTGATTTACAAAAAAGAACTCATTTCAACAACAAAGATGAAGAAAAGAACTCCAGTAACGATAGATCAGAAAGAACATAAGTCCAAAGCTTAAAAATTAAAAGCGTCTAAAGCTGAGAAGATGACCATAAAAATAGTAATTTAAATAATCAATGTCTCATTATGTGATCGAATCAATCAGCTTATAATGCATTAACAGTCAATAGTTAACAAGACTAAAGATATTATAATGCCCCTGTATTGCTCCATGGTATGACCTCACCTGGGGTATTGCGTTCAATTCTGGTCTCCTTATCTCAAGAAAGATATAGCGTCCCTAGAAAAGGTTCAAAGAAGAGTGACCAAGATGTCGGGGACGGACCTCCTCTCGTATGAAGAAAGCCTAAAACGGTTAGGGCTCTTCAGCTTGGAAACGGAGACGGCTGAGGGGCATAGAGTGATACGGGTAAGGGTAAATGAGATGCACATCTCCCTTGAGAAGCATACAGTGATATGGGGGACTAAAACTAGGCCAGGGTACACCTGGCGGGGCCTCCGCGTGTGCGGATCACCGGACTTGATGGACCCAGGGTCTGATCCGGAGATGGCAATTCTTATGTTTTTAAGTCTACAAAATCCTGAGTGAAGTAGAACGGGTAGAAATGGATCGATTTTTCACTCTGTCAAAAATGACAAAGACTAGGGGACACTCAAAGTTACAGGGAAATCTTTTTAAACCAATAGAAGGAAATATTTTTTCACTCAGAGAATAGTTAATCTCTGGAATGCATTGCCAGAGGTTCTGGTAAGAGCGGATAGCGTAGCTGGTTTTAAGAAAGGTTTGGACAAGTTCCTGGAGGAAAAGTCCATAGTCTGTTATTGAGAAAGACATGGGGGAAGCCACTGCTTGCCCTGGATCGGTAGCACGGAATGTTGCCACTCTTTGAGATTCTAGAATCTTGTCACTCTCTGGGATTCCGGAATCTTGCTATTCTTTAGGATTCCGAATGGAATGTTGCTACTCTTTGGGTTTTGGCCAGGTACTAGTGACCTGGATTGGCCATTGTGAGAATGGGCTACTGGACTTGATGGACAATTGGTGTGACCCAGTAAGACTATTAATATGTTCTTATGAAAAAAGATATGTTTTCAGGTCACTCTTAAATCATTTTTATTTTTAAGATGTTATTCATTGATTTTGTTTAAAATGATTTTATAAATGATTTTTTAAATTTTAATTTCATTTATATCTGTTTAATACTTATCTGCCCCTTTATTAATCCTTTCTGCTCTAATAAATGACCTGCTGCCTTGGTTAGTGGGTCTCTGCATTATGTCTGCACTTCTGGGTTTAGCATTTACAGTTCAATTTTAGGAAATCAGAAGGATGCAATGATCTTTCGTCTTTACTAGGTTTTGACAATACGCCTTTTAGCGTGTCAATTAGCTCTCTGGTGCACACAGTAGATTGCTGTGTCGATTGTGCAAATTATATTGCTGATACTGTAGGTTTATTGTAAATCACCTGTAGTCTTTTTTATTTTTAACTCGGCAGCTTATAAAAATAATAATGCGTATTATTATTATTATTATTATACATAATGCCTGTTGAAACGAAGGCTTGCAGCGTGCTTTCACATTCACAATTTGGAGAATGATATTATTGTAACTATTGTGATATGTTTAAATTACAGTGACGTGTTTTGTAAAATTTGCATGGGTGGAATACACTAAATTATTAACACAGGGTTGCATAAGGAAAAGGGAGTGAGAGGGATGTCTCCTACCCAAAAAGCTTACAGTACAAACAGAAAGGAGGGTGTGAAGAGTGATGTGGTGCAGCAGATGACAGCAGTTCAGAAAGTACAACTGGAAGATGTTAAACAAGGAAATACTTTTCTAAAGAAAGGGTGGCAGATACGTGGAAGAGGTGGTGGAGACAGAGACTGTGTCTGAATTCAAGAAAGCCTGGGATAGGCACGTGGGATCTCTTTAGAGAGAGGAAGAGATAATGGTTACTGTGGATGGGCCGACTGGATGGGCCTTTATCTGCCATCATGTTTCTATAACCATAAAGCTCTTTGACTTCACAATGCAGGTGTAAAGAGCCTTAGCCAATAGGAAGAGGAGATGCAAATGTTAAGAGCCTTAGCCAATAGGGAGAGGAGGATATAGTGGATGTTCTGGATGGGCCATTTGGCCTTTATCTGCCATCATGTTTCTATAACCATAAAGCTCTATGACCTCACAATGCAGGTGTAAAGTGCCTTAGCCAATAGGGAGAGGAGGAAATAGTGGATGCTGTGGCTGGGCAGACTGGATGGGCCATTTGGCCTTTATCTGCCATCTTGTTTCTATGTAAGGGGGTAAAAGGAGTGTGCACTTAATGGATGATGGCAGGTGACTTGGATGAATAAACAGAGGATGAATTTGAAAGCATTGAGAAGGAGAAGGTTTCAGATACTAATTTCAGGGTTTCTCAACATGGTCTGGAGAGACTATGTGAGGGGGCTGAGGCCTTGAGCTAAGCCCACCGATTTCAAGCGATCAAAGCATGAAGTCTCAGTTCAGGGGACAACCTTCAGGGATCTTTTGCAAAATTGCCAATATTTGAGGGTCAACAGTGCGTGCTGGAGAGGGGAAGGGGGGGGGGGGGGAGAAGACACAAATTTGTTTGCTCGGAGCCTGTTAGGCTGTAGCAGTCTGTGACCTCTGGCTAAAACTGGGAGTACTTCTGAACTGGGGGTCTGCGGCAATGTATTTTATACCATTATTATAGAAATCATTACACGATCACTAACAGAGTCTTCAGGAAGTACACTGACTATGCTTCGCAATCTGTTTTCTCTGTGCAGTAATTGATGTTCCATTGGAAAGAACACAACTTCCCTCACCAGCAAAGAGCACGTAGGAGGTCGGCAGCTTGTACAAACAAGGACAGACAAATTTTGTACACCAAGAAGAGAAAAACACAAACCATAAGCCACCAGTAATTGGCATGGTTTCTAGACCAGTCCAGCATGAAACCACTTGGGATGGGGGCGGGGGGGGGGGGGCATGTTGGTTTCCATCATAACACGTGAAATTATAATAAGCTGCTCCAACGCCAACAAAGGAGAATCTGTTGAGATGTTGGAGGTTTGCGCGCCGTCTGCCTTAAAACCAGGGAGATTTGGAATAAGTACAGTTTTGTTAGTCAGCAAGAGTGGGTGAACACTTTGGAACCCCGAGGGAAAAGAAGACACTGCCACAAAGCCTTAAGATGGTCCCAGGACAGGGGGGGGGGGGGAACTGCGGGAGACTGAAAAGGGGGCAGGGGGGGGGAATATGAAAGCTGGAGGATGGTAGCAGAGCCAGGCAGTAGCCTGGCAGTGAAATGCCAACGTGATAGCTGGCGGTGGGACCCAGGGCAGTGAGGTGTGGCATTAGGGCACTGGTGGCTGGGACCTGGCAGTAACCGGATGCCTGGTGAAAACCGAGCTCACCCGCTGACGGAGAACTTCGTAGATTCAGTGTAAACAGTGAGTTTCATTCAGGCGGTTGCCAAGGAAACCACTTCTGGACAGTGTCAGTGGAAAAAGGAAGGAAGGACGAGAGACTCCCAGGAAAAGCCCCAGAAGGGAGGAGAGGGTGGCTGAAACTTGCAATTGGTCTCTAGTGAAGGAGAAGGGGGATGCTCACAACAGTTTACTAGAGTTTATTCAGGTACTGAAGCATTTTTTCCCTGTCTGTCCTAGCGAGCTCACAATTTAATGTACCTGGGGCAATTGGGGGGGGGGGGTTAAGTGACTTGCCCAGGGTCACAAGGAGCAGTGCGGGTTTGAATCCACAACCTCAGAGTGCTGAAGCTGTAGCTTTAACCACTGCACCACTCTAGAAATCAAAGTATAGCACAATCAAGCCATTGTGACATCATGAGGAGGTTGGCTCTTATTGGTGGAATGAGGCATTATGATGTCACAATACCAGCTGAAACTTTTCATACTATTTATTTATTCAATTTTTTATACCATTTTCCCAGGGGAGCTCAGAACAGTTTACATGAATTTATTCAGGTACTCAAGCTTAATCCCCTGTCTGTCTTGGTGGACTCACGATCTATCTAACGTACCTGGGGCAATGGGGGGATTAGGTGACTTGCCCAGGGTCACAAGGAGCAGCGTGGGTTTGAACCTGCTGCAATCACAGGGTGCTAAGACTGTAGCTTTAACCACTGCGCCACATTCTCCCCCCCTACTTCCATTGCCCGTGCATCGCGTGAGAGAATGGCATTGTAAGATTTCTGCAGCCGCACAAAGCTGGCTTAGCTGTTAGCAGCAGGGAGTCAGAGCTACGGCCATTGCTGGCTCTTGCAGGTGCTGTGGATGCACCAATCTCATGAGCTAGCAGCAATTCTGCAGGGTGATATGGCTGCCCAGAGCTAGAGCGGCAAGCATGCATCCGACCAGTATATTGGCAGAGCTGCTGTGACGATGCCTGGAATTAGAACAGGACAGGTTCACGGTTTAATTTTGTGCAAGCTCCAGACCAGCGTGTGAAGGGGGGGGGGGTTGAAACTGCCTGGCTTTTCCCCATCCCCCTTTATTAATACTTGAACAGCTGGAGACAAAGAAATGCACGTGACGTTGACAGATTTAGCTTTCTAGAAAGTGCGAAGAGACCCATAGGTCAGCTTTCTTTCACATTTCGGAAACTGCACAACATTTACTTAAGGATCGGGGGAAGGGGGGGGAGGGAACTCTGAACAATTGCATCGCTTGCAGTTCCCGCAGTCATTTTCAGCCCCTTTGCAGTCAGTTTTGCAAAGGGAAATGACACCCGGTAATTCCCTAGACAAGAAATTGTTGGTGGACACTCAGAGGCAGCTCAGATTAGTGGGAAGGTGGAGAATTGCATCACCCTTCATCACATTGGCAGTGGATAAGTGTAAGGTAAGGCATGTTGGTATCAAAAATCCCACACACGAATACAAGATGTCCGAGGCGGTACTAGGAGAGACCTCCCAGGAAAGAGACCTGGAAGTTCTGGTCGACAAAGTCAATGAGGCCGTCTGCACAATGCGGAGCGGCAGCGAAAAGGGCGAACAGAATGCTAGGAATGATTAAGAAGGGGATCACGGACAGATCAGAGAGGGTTATCATGCCGCTGGACCGGGCTATGGTACGCCCTCACCTGGAATACTGCGTCCAGCACTGGTCGCCATACATGAAGAAGGACACGGTACTACTCGAAAGGGTCCAGAGAAGAGCGACTAAAATGGTTAAGGGGTTGGGGGAGTTGCCGTACGGTGAGAGATTAGAGAAGCTGGGCCTGTTCTCCCTTGAAAAGAGGAGACTGAGAGGGGACATGATCGAAACATTCAAGATAATGAAGGGAATAGACTTAGTGGATAAAGACAGGTTGTTCACCCTCTCCAAGGTAGAGAGAACGAGAGGGCACTCTCTAAAGTTGAAAGGGGATAGATTCCGTACAAACGTAAGGAAATTCTAGTTTCTCTGTCTTCTACGCATATACATGTTTACTGTTTTATTTTTCTTGGTTTCCGCTCTCCTTTTTAGCAAGTTATTAGTTCACTCAGTGGTCATTGTTTTAAACATCAATCAAAGCTTTTATTCAGCACCAATGGTCTGGATCAGACTATCTGTCTGGTATCAACTGTCTGGTGCTCGGACTATTCAGGATCCCAGGAGGAAAAATTAAAATGGGCCTCTTATAAAACCATGGCGGGCAGGGGGGAGCTCCAGTAACCAGCCCTTGTAAAAAGCAGATGCATCCCTGCCCTATAGAGAACAGAAATAGAATCTGCAATACAAGACAAAAGAGATGCACATTTCCCAAAGCTGACACATATTACAATTAATAAATTCAGAAAAAAAAAAAAAATACATTTTTCTACTTTTGTTGTCTCAGCATTGCTTTGGTCCCAGTCTCTCTTTTCTGCTTTTCTGTTGTTTTTCTTAACTCTCTTTCCAGGGTCTCCTGTCCTTTTGACACTTCTACTTTCTCTATATTCCATCAATCTTCCTTTTGTGTCACTACCTGGCATATCCCCTCTGTATCCCTATTCTCTTCCTGCATCCAATATTGTCCCTCTGTGTCCGTCATTATTCTCCCTATGCTCAACATCTTCCCTCTGTGTCTGTCCCTCTCCATGTCCAGCTTCTCCTCTCTCTCTTTCTTTCTTCCTGCACTCTTTACTCAGGGGCCAGAATTTTTCCCTTTCTCTCTCCTACCACCCCGGTCCCCCACCTGAGGTCTGCATCACTCCCTCACACATTCTGATCTCCATCCCCTCCCCCCCCCCCAGTGGATGGATATTTCTCTCTTCTTCTCTTCATTTACCCAACATTTCTTTTCCACTCTCTTCTCCCTTTTTTTGGCTGGTTCCCTCTACTCCCATCCCTCAAGGTCTACCATCTCTCCCCCTCTCTTTCTACTCTTTTTGGTCCAGGTATCTCTCTCTCTCTCTCTTTTCTTTTTCCTCTACTTCCCCCCATGCCATAGAAACATGATGGCAGATAAAGGCTAAATGGCTGATCTAGTCTGCCCACCCGCAGTAACCATTATTTCTTCCCCTCTCAGAGAGATCCCAAGTGCCTATCCCAGGTTTTCTTTAATTCAGACACAGTCTCTGTCTCCACCACCTCTTCTGGGATACTGTTCCATACATCTACCACCCTTTCTGTAAAAAAAATGAAGTCTGAAGGAGGGGATGGATGTCATTGGTAGGTCAGCAGTGTTGTGGCCTCACATGGGAAGATGTCTGGCAGCTCTCCTTATGCTCATTAGAATCCAAAGTGGCTCTGGCTTAAAAATGAAGACCAGTGATCTAGACAATTTTTATTGGCTAGTGGTTTTGATGAGGGAAATGGTTAAGAGTGTGGCACAGTGGTTAAAGCTACAGCCTCAGCACCCTAAGGTTGTAGGTTTAAACCCACGTTGCTCCTTGTGATCCTGGACAAGTCACTTAATCCCCCCATTACCCCAGGTACATTAGCTAGATTGTGAGCAGACAGTGAAAAATGCTTGAGTACCTGAATAAAGTCATGTAAACCATTCCAAGCTCTCCTGGGAGAACAGTATAGAAAATAGAGGTCTGCACGGGAACGGGGATCGCGGGAATCCCGCGGGTCCCATGGGAATCCCCACCTAACCCATGGGACTTCCATGGGGACCCCCCCTCTGGCCCACGGGACTCCCACGGGGACCCCCCTGTGGCCCACGGGACTCCCACGGGGACCCCCCTCTGGCCCACGGGACTCCCACGGGGACCCCCCTCTGGCCCACGGGACTCCCACGGGGACCCCCCTCTGGCCCACGGGACTCCCACGGGGACCCCCCTCTGGCCCACGGGACTCCCATGGAGATGGAAGGCTTTGGAAGCAGGATTCGTCCATATAATATAAAGGACACGTCAGTCTTAGTAAAAGAGGGGGCTTATAAGTTAATTACCTGAACAGAAAACAAAAAAAGGGGGGATATAAAAGGGGCATTAAGGGTCTTGGTTTCGAAATAGGTGAGTTTTGAGCAGTTTTCTAAAGTCGAGGTAGTTGTAGGCCTTGAGGACCATTTGGGCTAGCCAAGGGTTTATTTTGGCGGCTTGGAAGGCGTAGGTTTTGTCGATGAATTTTTTTGAGTGGCATAGTTTTAGGGAGGGGAAGGCGAAGAGTTGAATTTTTCGGGACTTCTTGTAGTTGTTTTTACTGTGTATACCTAATACAGACAGCCAAGAGCTCAAGAGGCAAAAACTGAAAGGGGAAACTAATCCATAACAGGAGAGCAGTGTTAGTGGGAGGCACATATCTCTTTATTCTGCATGGCCTCCTCTTTGGTCCTTCTTTCCGTCCCAGCCTTGCACTATCACTTTCTCGGCTCGGTCCTCTGCTGCCACTAGAGGCCACTGAGGGTCTTTGATCTCCGCCGAATCATTTGCACCAGGCTCTGTCTCTTCATTTTCTTTGCCTGCGATCGATGTCAGCCTTTGGATGCCTGCCCGGGCTCTTCCACCAGCCAAAGCTTGTTCAGCTCAGGCTGCAGAGATGAAAGTCATCTCATATTTTCTCTGTCTCACCCGCTCAAAGTCAGGAGCAACTTGCAACTGATACAGGAGCATATGTTCACCTGTGGGTTATTTGTCCATCTTAAGAAAAGTAGGGTTCAAGCCTGCCTTTGGGTTCAGGATTTTATCCACGTCTCCCCCTTTCTCTTCTCAATGAAATGGTGTTTACCAGCTAGGATAAAACAAATATACCCTTCAAACCTTAGCATTTCCCTTATATTTGGTTAAGAATTTTTATTTTTTTGGGGGGGAGGGGATGGAGGGGAATGGGGCACGAGGGTTAGCTATTTCTTTTTCAGCATTTTCAGGATCCGAAAATCCATTTTAATATCTGCAAGACTGCAGTGAAATTAACAGATGTCTGGCAGAAGTCTTTAAAAAGTCTCCAGCACAGCTCTGACAGGCCTCGGAGCATATTAATAAACTTGTAGCCACCTTCAGCATATCTTATCCAGACATCTGAATTTAGCATTCATCCAAACGTGACTGCAGCATTGCTCTCCACCTCCATTATAGGCAAGAGAAAACACTTAAACATCGAGTCCAGGTGTAATTTCTTGGCATATTCTAGGAGTTCAGCATTTCCGTATCCCTGAGGGGTTTTAGTCAAGAGTGCTGGGGACATATAGCAGCGCTGAAAACCTCTCTGTATCTTGATTATACAGATCACATGATGGGCCACGATCACTGAAGTAGAAGGCGGCTGAATCTGAATATGCAGCTGAAATTCACTGCTTGGCTAAAACTGATTCAGAACTGAAACCATCACCTGGGGTGAAATGACCTTTGGGACAATAGGCAGTGTCCGGGGGGGGGGGGGGGGGGGGGGAACTGACAGCTACAGGTGCCCAATCTCCTCTAGACTCCCATTGAATTTAATCACTTTTGATTCATGGTTAGAGGAGCATGGGTCTTATTGCCTGGGGAGGCCCAGACCACTGTCAGTTTGCCCCTGCCATCACCCCCCTCCCCACATACACACACAGAAAGCCTGTACTCTCAGACTGCCCACCATCTTTTTTTTTTGTAATTGCTTATTTATAACAAAAATCCTCAGACCACCACAGCAGTACAATACAAGAACAGTACAGTCAGTCAGATTACAAAACAGCAAAACCCACTGAGGTCATTCCCCCCCTCCCTCCCAACCCTCCCACCCCCCACACCCCAGTAACAACATACAACAACCAACTTTCCCCTTAAACCAAAGATCCCCCCCCAATGGGCGTCAAGCACCCAAAGAAAGGAAGGAGAAAAAGAACAGAATCGAACAAATAAGAGCACATAACCAGAATAGGACATACCCTCCGTACCCAATTCCAATCCAGGTCTATCAATTCAACTGACATTAGAACTCCCCACATCCAATCCCTCCACTTCCAGGTATCTCCCCCAAATATCATAATAGGGCTGCCATCTCTTAGTCAACAGGGCCGAAAGCCTATATCTATCACATACCCATCCCAATTTTTGGGTGGATGCCGAGAAGGCGTTTGATCGCGTGGATTGGCGATTCACTGCCAACCATCTTGACCACATAATTCACGCATTCATAGGCTCTCACTGGGCCTACCTTCCAAACTCTAGTGGTTTAGTGGCCTCTTTGGGGCAGGAACGATCCTGAGTGGCTGGTATCCATTGTCACTTTCACATCTTAAGGAGGATAGGAGAGGGTCAGTAACTATTGGGAGACTGAGGGATCAAGCCTTCATCCCTCCAGTGGTCAACTGCTCAATCAGGGCACCTTTGTGTACCCTGGATGTAACTGAAACAGGCCCATGAAAACAAATGGGCAGCCGATCCACAAGATCTAGGGTGTAAAAAACTGTAGGTCAGAAAAGAAGTCAAAAACTCCAATGTAAAACGTATAAGAACAGGAGTAAAACTGTGGAATAATAATAATAACAGCTTATATACCGCAATACTGTGAAGTTCTATGCGGTTAACAAAAGATTAAGCAAAGGTACAAATTGACTGACTTCAAGAGGGGAAGAAGAAAGAGAAGTAATTAGACAGGAAATTCATTGTTGAGGAGAAAAGTGATCAAAAGGACAGTAGGTCGCTATTGAGAGGAAAGAGATAAGTGGATCAGTTGTCAAGATGTTTTAGGAACAGGTGTGTTTTTAGACGTTTCCTAAATTCCTCATAAGTAGAGGGCGAAAGTAATTGTTCTAGGTCTTTACCCCATGATGCTGCTTGGTGTGAGAGAAGGAATTCATGGTGTTTTTTCAGTTTGCAACCTCTCACTGGGGGGGAAACGAAGTTGGAATGTGAACTTCTCTTGTGTCTGTTGGTTGAGAAGGAGAAAAGGTCAGTAATGTATTTGGGGGCAAGTCCGTGTAATGCTTTAAAGCAGAAACAGGCAAATTTGAACTTTACGCGTGCCTTCATCGGCAGCCAATGTAGCTGCCGGTAGTAGGGTGTCACGTGGTCAAATTTTTTTAGTCCAAAGATTAGTCTGACTGCCGCATTCTGCAACAGTTGTAGGCGTCGCATATTTTTTGGGGAAATTGCCAAATAGGCGATGTTACAGTAGTCAAGCAGGCTTAGTACGAGGGATTGGACTACGATTCTAAAAACCGATGTAACAAAATAAGCTTTAAGGGATCTGAGTTTCCAGAGAGTGAAAAATCCCTTTCTGATTAAGGAATCTACTTGGTCTTTCATGGTTAGGCATTGATCCAGAGTTACACCTAGTATCTTTATGGAGGGCTGGATAGGGTAACTAAGGTTATTGATACAGAGGGGTGATTTGATGATAACTGTAAAGTTCTGAAAAAATCTTTCACTGACGTGCCACGTGTCGGACCTGCGTCAGGGAACCGACAAACAAACAGTTAAACTGGAGGTGAAAGCTCTGAAACAAAAATAAATGTACATAAGTTTCAATGGTGAGCACCTTCCTTTAGATTGTACCATGCATAGATTTTTAACATAATAAAGTGAGTATCTTAATTATTGTTTATAGTTGGGTTTGTAATTTTCATGTACATTTATTTTTGTTTCAGAGCTTTCACCTCCAGTTTAACTGCTTGTTTGTCGGTTCCCTGACGCAGGTCCGAAACGTGGCTCGTCAGTGAAAGATTTTTTCAGAACTTTACAGTTATCATCAAAGTTAAGCATAGCTGTAATAGCTAGCAGAACAACAATTAAATTTAAACCTGAAGTAAATTTGTTTGATCACTGCAATGATTGGGTGGTGAGGCGGAATACTTTGCCTTCATGTCTCTGAGCAGAGTTTCATTCGATATATGTATTGATAAGTAAGAATATAAGAACATAAGCAGTGCCTCTGCCGGGTCAGACCAGAGGTCCATCCCGCCCAGCAGTCCGCCCCCGCGGCGGCCCAACAGGTCATGACCTGCCTTAATCACCAGAAGGGGCCCCCTTGCCCCCTAGGTTTCTCATCGAAGTCCTATCTTCCCATCAATGTCCTAACCCTCCGGCCTTGCACCTGCACGACCTGGTGAGCTGTCTATACTTATACAACACCCCAGCACCTCCCTCAGTACAATGTTTAAATTTCATGATTGGTTTTCATGAACCGATCCAGGGCAAGCAGTGGCTTCCCCCATCTCTTTCTCAATAACAGACCACGGCCTTTTCCTCCACCATAACCACTATCCAATGTGTGGATCTCTAGTGGAGGCGCTGGGCCTGTAGAAAAGTGGATTATTTTATTTTTATTTTTTGCAGTTTCTGGTACCTTAAATGGATCAACCTAAGGATTCTCCAAATAAAGTAGGAAGGCCTGTAATTTCTTTCTCTTTAACTAAAAAAAAAGGGATAAACTGCAAGTCAGAGTGGTGTACAATCGGTAAAATGTAAAACAACCTAACATAAATATCAAAGCATAAGGTATAATTGCCGTAACGTGACCATAAAATGACATACTTGCACCAGTTCCCTTAATCAGATGGCCCCACGGCGAGATGAAGTTGATCACATGTGCAAAAGGGTCCTCGATGGCAGTCACCAAAGTTTGGTTATGGCTTATTGGTTTAGCCTATTTAATATACCTGCTTTTCCTAATAAAATAGCAAAGTGATTTACAATTAAAATGCCAGATAAAAATTAATGAAAGGAACGCCATTTCAATATAGGAAAGAGGAAGAGAGGAAAAAGAAAAGAAGATATTAAGATGACAGAGCAGGTAACACTATGTAACAAATTTTTATTTATTTTTTTGTTCCTGGGTAATAAGTGTTTTTTATAATTACCTATGCCACAAAAGTATAGAAAATGGTTATCATTCCCCTCAGAGTTTGCTTTTGTGACCCAGACATTTATATTTTGAAATTTACCTTTTTTTTTCAGAACATTCCAGATTGATTCCAAGCTGAGTAATCTTAGGGGCCCTTTTGACATCTAGGCTCAGGTAGTGGAACTTGTTGGGAGAAAGCGTGCAAGTCACAGATTAGAGGAGGCAGCGTCACCACGCTTTTTCCACCTTCTTCACCCATCAAGATGGGCTATGTTTCTGCCACAATGTGACCAGTCTGTTTGAGGCATAATGGGAACCTTGTCTTTTCCACTGGCTCACTCATGGACCTCAAAGAGGATTACAAGAGCATCAAGACCTTACTAGGTGCCTTGAAGTATGATGAGTATAGCCGGGAGGTCATCGGAGACTTCAAAATGCTGGCATTCCAAATAGGTTTCCAAGGCAGTTATACCAAGTTTCCCTGCTATCTCTGCCTTTGGGACAGCAGGGACACAAAGTCACATTATCAAAGACGGGACTGGCCACTGTGGATCAAGTTCTAAGTGGGGAGAAACAACGTCAAATAGGAACCACTGGTGGATCCCTGGAAGGTCATGATGTGACCACTGCACATCAAATTGGGTCTAATGAAACAATTTGTCAGATCTCTAGATAAGAAGTTGGCAACCTTCAAGTATCTTCAAGACATCTTCCCTAATCTGTTTGAGGCAAAGGTCAAAGCTTGTGCCTTCATTGAACCACAGATAAAGAAGATCCCGTAGTGTAAGGAATTTCTCAAAAAGTTAACTAGGAAGGAGAAAGTGGCTTGGAACAGTTTTGTCACAGTGGTTCGGGGTTTCCTGGGCAATCACGAGGCCGAAAGCTACATGGAGTTGATTTCAAGTTTCAATTTATTTGATATGCCGCAAATACAACCACAGTCAGTCCCAGCAGTTTACAATAATAATATATTATTAAAAGAAAATTAAAAACAAAAATTAAAAAGACATAACAAGGGAGGCAATAAACAAAAACAAAAATTCAACCAACATTCAAATAAAAATAGGTACAAGGGGGGAATAAAGAAAGGGGAGGTGACAATAAGAACAAAAGGGTTGGGAAAGGGAAGGGAAGGAGTGGAACATAAGGGAAGGGAAGTCACCGTGAAATTCTGGCCAAACAATTAAAGATATAATCTGGTGAAAAATTACAGTAAAATAGGCAGTAGGATGTCTCTGAAAGTCCATGTCCATGATGCCCATCTTGAGACATTCAAGAAGAACATGGGAGCATACTCAGAGGAGCAGAGTGAGTGCTTCCACCAGGATATACCGGACTTCGAACACTGCTACCAAGGACAATATAATGAGAACATGATGGGGACTACATCTGGGGCCTGATTCGTGAAAGGTCCAGAGATGGCAGTTGGATGGTGAGCAATGAGAAAGAAGAAAATGCCAAATGGGCAGGAGACCCTGGTGAGCGAGTCAACAGAAGATGAACAGAAACCAGAGCCTGGGACCAACACGGTTTGAATAATAAAATGACCAGACAACAAGAGGTAGAAAAAATAATTGTATTTTCTATTATGTGATTAGAGCTGGTGTTAGACAGCGATCATGAACTAGGACCTAAGAGAAAGAGGAAGTCTTTTTATTTTGTTTACACCACAGCTGGCATGGGGTTGGAGAGGGCAAAGGGGGGAGAATGGGGGGTGAAGAGGCTACACAATAAACTTGCATGTATGTTTGAAAAAAAAATGCCCAATTGGACGGGAAAAGCAAATCGAATTGAATCACAATATCGATTCAATAGACCAAAGATTTTTTCCCCGAATCAGGCAGCACTAGCCCACAGCCCCCCCTCCCCCCAGAGTACCTCCTCAAATCTTCACCAGCAGCGAGCAGCATCTCCCGCCTGCTGCTCGCTCCGGCCTGAGCTCCCTCCCTTTGATGTCACCTCCTGGTCCCGCAACTCGGATGTGACCTTAGAAGGAGGGAACTCAGGCTGGCGCAAGCAGCAGGCAGGAGATGCTGCTCGCTGCTGGTGAAGATTTGAGGAGGTACCCTGGGCGGGGCAGCAATGGCTATGGTAGGGCGTGTGGGGAAAGTTCTTGGGCCACAGTAAACCACGGATACAGAATCCATGGATATGGGAGCCCTCCTGTATTTATAGAGCTCACAACCCAGACACTGCAATTTGAAGACCCTGGACTTAAGGTCTTCAGCTCCCAGCATATTTTTAAAGCTTGCAATCTGAAGCAGAAACCTCATCATTTCTAGCACGGTGAAGAACCTCTGTACCATGACCTGGATACTGCCAGAAGTATGTTCAGAGGTTCAGCATTACAGGGCTTAGCTCCAACCCTTAGATCAGAGGCTTTCATCTGTGAGGACCCTCCAGTCTCAATGCTCAGACCTTAATCTCCGTTCAGTGATTATAAGGATGGAGTACAGGAGTACATAGGAGAAATGGCACACCAAAAAGTTTCTCATAAATCTGATCCAATAAGAAACATCCAAAGTAATTTCCAACGACCTAAAGATTTAAGTTGCTAACAGACACATTTTGCTCTACGTTTCTAGGTCCTTGCAACTTCAGATCTGTCCCTTCCTTGCCCAGTTCTCTACTTCGTCTCCATTTGCTGAAGACCCAGATACCAAGGAGGCAGTTTCCATAGCAACAGTAACCATGGACCGTATGGATCAGCTACTGGAAATGACTCTCAAGTCTCCCGCTTTCGAAGCTTGCTTAGGGGGGGATAAATCTGATTTCGAGATGATTTTGTGCTTCCTCCGTTGAGAAAGAAAAGGAACAATCTGGGATGGGGGAGGGGTGGGAAGAGAGATTCTGGTGTGAAAATGACACTATTCTGAGCAAATTAAAAAAATAAAATAAAATTACAGAGCATAATAATTTAGTTGCTGAAACAGAAGTCCCAACATATTGGATTGCTCACATTATCTTTTTATTCTTAGACAGATGATTCTGGATCCTTCTGCTGTAAATAATGGTGTCATATATTCCATAATTGTATTCTAATTTCTCTTTAATGACAGCTCTTAGTCAATCAGTGTCAGCAGTGGTGCTCTTATGCCCTTTCTACATGAGCTCTCTTTTATTGCTAAGAATTCTATTAGCATAAGTGTGCCTGATGAGAGCATTATGTAGAGAATGACACGGTGACAAAATTCATCACCGTCCACATCCCCGTGGATAACTGCAGGAAACCATCTCCATGTCATTCTTTAAGGAGAGAGGGAAGAATCGGAGTATAAGAACATACGAACATAAGCAGTGCCTCTGCTGGGTCAGACCAGAGGTCCATCGCGCCCAGTAGTCCGCTCACGCGGTGGCCCATCAGGTCCAGGACCTGTGTAGTAATCCTCTATCTATACCCTTCTATCCCCTTTTCCTTCAGGAAATTATCTAATCCCTTCTTGAATCCCAATACCGTACTCTGTCCTATCACACCCTCTGGAAGTGCATTTCAGGTGTCCACCACCCTTTGGGTGAAGAAGAACTTCTTAGCATTGGTTCTGAATTCCTCCCCTCTTAATTTTTCCGAATGCCCTCTCGTTCTTGTAGTTTTTGAAAGTTTGAAAAATCTGTCCCTCTCCACTTTCTCTATGCCCTTCATGATCTTGTAAGTCTCTATCATGTCCCCTCTAAGTCTCCGCTTGAATGGACACAACCACCGACCCTCAAGCCTTACATTGAGCTTGAGATAGACACTAAGAATGACAGTCTCTGGTATTCAGAGCAGATATTGTGATATCATAATGCCTCATTCCACCAATGCCTAAGAGCCAAACTCATCGGTGATGTCACAATGGCTTGACTGTCCTATACTTGGCTCACATAAGAATCAGAGTGTGAATGGGCAAAGCTACTGACCCTCAAGCCTTGCAGTGAAGAAGGACTGAGGTTGAGATAGACACTAAAGAATGGGACCTGGTTTGGCCAGTGTTGGAAATGATGTCTGAGGCAGATGCTAAGCTTTAGAATGTGCTGCCTGGAATTTGGCGACTTTGTGCTGGGAGGAAGAATTTCAAGAAAATGTTGAAAATGCAACTGTTTCTTAATGCTTTCCTGGGTTAGTTTTGTTGAAACCTGTTCTGCAATCGTCTGTATTTGGAGCTTATGTAAACCGAGTCGAACCTCTATTATCTAGAGAGGATGATCCGGTATATAAACCGAAAGATTGGATTGGACTGGACTGGACTGGATTGGATTGGACTAGCCCATCCACCAGGCCACTTAAGACACCTGTGTGATGCTTTCCCATACCAAGTGCTGCCGTTCTAGAGACTCAGATTTTTTGGGGGTGGGAAGGGGTAAGTGAGCAGTGGGGGAGTGTGTGTGTGGGGGGGGGGGGGCATCATACCTTAATGTATCTAGTGATCATCTGGTCAGTTTGTGTACCTTTGTGGCACTTAGTGCTTCTAAAATAGGTCTAGCTCTGAACGTTTAAGTTCTGTCCGGGTCGTTTGGGGAAAATTTTCATTATTGCCACAGGACGTCCAAGTTAAGCATGTCCAGAACCCGTGAAAAACATGCCCATAACATGTTTCCCAAAATGCTCACTGGAACTCTGGAAGCACAGCGGATGAAACGTCTTACTAAACCTCCGGGAAAATAATCTTGATTATTGACACTCAGACGTCCCAGTGATTAGGACATCCATGTGCCAACTTGGCGATTTTGGGGACATTTTTGATTTGTTTTATTATGAGCCCACTTCGCAGACCACTTCTTGTTGTTTCCCATGAAATGAATGTGTCTAATAGACAGGAATCCCAACCTTCAGGAAATATACTGACAGTAAAACAACATAAGAAGATAAGAACAGCCTTACTGGGTCAGACCAATGGTCCATCAAGCCCAGTAGCCCGTTCTCACGGTGGCCAATCCAGGTCCCTAGTACCTGGCCAAAACCCAAAGAGTAGCAACATTCCATGCTACCGATCCAGGGCTTCCCCCATGTCTTAATAACAGACTAGGAACTTTTCCTCCAGGAATTTGTCCAAACCTTCCTTAAAATCAGCTACGTTATCCGCCTTTACCACAACCTCTGGCAACGTGTTCCAGAGCTTAACTATTCTCCGAGTGAAAAGATGTTTCCTCCTATTGGTATGAAAAGTATTTCCCTAGTCTTTGTAATTTTTGATGGACAATGACAAAACAAACCCCCCAACAAACAAACGATGGCATGTCTGTAAAACCAGTTTCATATCAGCGAGACGTCGTGTGCAAAGGGGCCCATCAGTTGGGTTCTATAAGGCTGAAGTATTTGGGAGTTGCTACTATATCGTGGTGTAGTATGAACGAGTGAATTTTGGCGTAGTAGGTCCAGCTGTACTTGGTGATGTGTCCATAAAACAGTTGTCTGTACAAATCTGACTGTCAGGGAAAACAGCGTTCAGGAATTGGGAACGGTGCCAGTAATCTCGGTGTCATTTTTCAGCTACCACTCTTGGGTTTTTACTGGTTTTCAAGCAGCAAATCTGTCCCTCCCAGCTGGTTCCTGGTATTGCCGGCCTGTTTGACAAGAAGACTAAAAACATATTAACTAAATCATCCCCAAGAAGTTCATCCTGCACAATCTGCCACTATCAGGAGCCATTTCACATGCTTTCTTATGACAATATTTAGGGTTTCTTCCACAAGCCTCTCTGCTCTCATGCTTATGCTTTATTCCCCTTGTGTGCCAGACCTTTCAAACCATTTTTAATGAAATGCCGTTAGCGTTCATGTGTCAGCTTTACAGACAGCAGGGCAGAGAAAAGACGTTTGTAACATCACCGATGCTAATCTAGTTTTCTGCACTGAGTGATTTAAGATCTTACCTACCTGCAAACTCTCTTTACCTTTATTTTTGAATGCTCGACGAAGCTCTCCCACTAGGAATATAAATTCTCCTTCCCCTCTTTTAAAGGGATTAGATCAGTGACCTCAAACTCAAGCCCTTTGCAGGGCCACATTTTGGATTTGTAGGTACTTGGAGGGCCTCAGAAAAAAGAGTTAATGTCTTATTAAAGAAATGACCATTTTTATATACCACCTAACCAGCAGTTCATAGTGGTTTACACAATAGGTACTCAGCATACAATATAATAATAACATCATATATAATAAAATTCTAAGTAACTAATACAAGCATTAAAACTAATGAATAAAAAAACCCACAATATAAACTAAAATAAGTATAGATAAAAAGATTAAAAGTACATTATAACTACAAGATAATATGAAAATCAGTCATGTATATTATATGCTGGGCATCATAAAGAGGGGCATAACAACCAGGACGCGGGAAGTCATCATGCCATTGTATCGAGCGATGGTGCGTCCACATCTGGAATACTGCGTTCAATATTGGTCGCCGTACCTCAAGAAGGACATGGCGGTACTTGAGAGAGTCCAAAGGAGAGCAACCAAACTGGTAAGAGGGCTGGAACACTGCCCATACGCCGAGAGGTTGGATAGGCTGGGGCTCTTCTCTCTGGAAAAAAGGAGGCTCAGGGGAGATATGATAGAGACCTTCAAGATCATGAGGGGCATAGAGAGGGTGGATAGGGACAGATTCTTCAGACTGAAGAGGACAACAGGT
Source organism: Geotrypetes seraphini (assembly GCF_902459505.1). Taxonomy (NCBI): domain Eukaryota; kingdom Metazoa; phylum Chordata; class Amphibia; order Gymnophiona; family Dermophiidae; genus Geotrypetes; species Geotrypetes seraphini. Next base: position 7,739,750 of record NC_047098.1, on the reverse strand, counting down.
ACGAGGGGGCATTCGGAGAAACTGAAGGGAGATAGGTTCAAAACAAATGCAAGGAAGTTTTTTTTCACCCAAAGGGTCGTGGACACTTGGAATGCGCTACCGGAGGAAGTGATCAGGCAGAGTACGGTACAAGGATTCAAACAGAGATTGGACAGATTCCTGAGGGATAAAGGGATCGTGGGATACTGTGAGAGGTGCTGGGATGTATCACAGGTATAGAAAGCTAACCAGGTAATAAGTATAGAAACCCAACCAGGTCGTGCATGTGCAAGACTGGAGGGTTAGGACTTCGATGGGAAGCTAGGACTTAAATGGGAAACCAGGGTGGCAAGGGGACCCCCTCTGGGGATTCAGACAGGTCTTGACCTGTTTGGGCCGCCGCGGGAGCGGACTGCTGGGCAGGATGGACCTGTGGTCTGACCCGGCGGAGGCACTGCTTATGTTCTTATGTTCTTATATTGTTTAAATAAGTGGGTTTTAAGATCTTTTTGAAACTGATAGTAAGTAAGACATCTTTCCTTTTGGCCAGTCTTAATAATAATAAGAGACATATGATCAAGAAACGGTTTTATTTTACTTTTGTGATTATGATAAACATATCGAGGGCCTCAAAATAGTACCTGGTGGGCCGCGAGTTTGAGATCTCTGGTTTAGATCATCTCCAGTTAATACAGAATACAGTGGCCAAACTTATTTTGGGAACGAGAAAGTACGACCATGTTTCCCCATTGCTGAGAAAACTCCATTGGCTTCCGGTCCATCATAGGATCCAGTTCAAGTGTGCAAGTGTGGTTTCCAAACTCCTTTATGGAATATTTGACTCTTTGATTCCCCTTAGTGGGAATTCCTTTAGATCCTGCTATTCAAGAATTACAACAATTCACTAATTAGCATTTCCTTCTCTAAAAGGCATTAAATGATGCACTGGGAAGCTTAGTAAATCTTTTACTTATAAATTGGTGAGAATTTGGAATGGACTTCCAGATTCTCTGGTAGATCAATTATTTCAGTTTCGAAAAAGTTTAAAAATCTGGTTGTTTTCACAATAGTTAATTTGATTTTAGCTGTCTTATAGAAATCAATAAAACAATACAAAAGTCATTCTTAGTCATGAGAAACTTAAGACAAGTTCGGAAATTCTTTGAGAAAACTCAATTCCAGCTCATAGTTCAGTCCTTAATACTAGGCCTACTTGACTACTGTAATATCCTCTACCTCCCATGCCCTACAACCATAACAAAACAACTACAAACTATCCAAAACACAGCACTAAGACTCATCTACTCATTAAAGAAACATGATCACATTACAGAAGCATATCTCCAATCGCACTGGCTTCCGATCCCAGCAAGAATACAATTGAAATTCTACTGCCTACTATTTAAGACTTTATACGGAGACAGTCCAAACTCATCCACAACACCGCAACCAGACATAGGAAAACTCACACCCCATTCTCATACCCCCCAATTAAGGAGGTCAAACGGAAAAAACTATATGATGGCCTCCTGGCCACTCAAGCAGCCAAACTAGACAACCAAATCGCCAATCTACTGACGGCATCCCTCGACTACAAGACTTTTAGAAAAGAAGTAAAGACCATCCTCTTCAAGAAAACTCTGAAAAAAGAAATAATACCGCAAGTCTCAAACTCCACCTCTCACTAAAGCCAACTACCCCAAACAAACCTTACCCATTTCTCACTCTTTTTGAAAATGACCAATTTTTTTTTTTTTGTAAGTTCTTATTGTAATACATCTTGGATAATTCTTTTGTAATCCGCCTTGAACTGCAAGGTAATGGCGGAATAGAAATCCCTAATGTAATGTAATGTAATTTTAAGCAATTCAACATACTTTTTTCTAACTTTTTCCATCCATCTAATCTAACCAATTTCTGTTTTTATCCCACAGTTTTTACTTGTTATGTTTCATTTTTTAACGAACTGTAAACCAAGTCGAGCTCCTTAGGGAATAGATTCGGTCTATAAAATGAAGATTAGATTAGATTAAAAACGTATAGAGAAAACAATAATAAGCATGTGTGAATACGTATAAGTAAATCCAACACAACAATCCCCAAAGTGGTAACTGCTAAAGATACTTAACAAGATAACGTATAAGTTAAAAGAACAGAATACCTACTTTTCTGCTTTAGCCACGTAAGCATTCCTGGAGGGCACAGAATGGACAATATGGAGGTGGGACCAGTACTTATGGATGCATCTTATAAAATACGCACACTTGTACTGATTCTTACTAGCGCAAACACGCACAAAGTTAGTCCTGTCTCCCGTTGGATGGAACTTTGTGCAGAAGCTTTCAGGAAGGTATTTTATAAAAAAACAATTCAGTTGCAAATGTGTCTTTATGAAGCAACCTCACAGAACTTGCGGAAATTGTGGCTACAATGCACCTCCGCACGTTTCCACCTCATTGAGATTAGGGATGTGGGTTAAATATGTGTAAATAGGTAGATTTTAGAAACTAAGGTGAAATCAAGGCAGTGGCGTAGCGGGAGTGAGAGGCGCCAGGGGGCGGGGGCGCCCCTCCCCCCGCCCTCTTCTCCACCCCAACCCTACAGGCTCCTTCCCCGCCCCTCCCCCCACTCACTGTCGCACAGGCGCCGCTTCTCTTTGGGAATTCCGCATGGAACCTTGCCACTTTTGGGGGCTGCTCTGAGATTCTGAAATGCTGCTACCATTTGGGTTTTTGCCAGATACTTGTGACTTGGACTGGCCTCCGTGAAGACGGGATACTGGGCTAAATGATGGCTAAAGACTAACCTTTTTTTTTGGGGGGGTGGGGGGCCATATCCACTCGTAGTAATTGTCATGTAAAATTGCAAAAGCAGATTACCCTAGAGGGTTTTGCTATTTTAATGAGAATTGTCCTAGACTGATTCGTTTGCACTTTTGTTGAAAATTGAAAACTCACGACGGAGAATATGCAATTACCCAGCTAGCAGTAGAAATCAGACTTGTGTATCTTGCCTCGATAACGTCACCAGACAGTGTCACAAAAAGAATGGAGAATATGCAAACAATGTAGAACAATTATTTAAGCACAAAAGGATGTATTATGAGTTCTTCATAAAACAGTGGATCATTCATAAAGAGTTTCTGCAGTAAAACATCTGAATTATTGAGTTTCATGTAAAAAAGAGAGGGACTCATGTTTACTAGTCTTCTACTACAGTATAATCCCGTTATACCGGAATTGCTTATAACGGAACCTCGCATATGGCGGACGAGGTCCGCTGGTCCGGCCGAGCGCCATTATAAAATCATCGGATATAGCAGACTCTCGGATAAACCGGACAACTATTGTGGTCCTCAGAGCCGCTTTTAGCTGTAGTTTTATTCGGCTGTAACGGACATGCTGGCTCCGCCTACAAGGCACGTGGCATGCCGATGATATAGTATCAAAATGCAGCCCAGAAAAAAAATGACCGAGTATTTTTCTTTCCAGTACAGTGTTCTGTTTTAAATTTTTTATTCATTTTCATATATCAACAAGTGTAACATAGAAATTTTAAAAGATCACATAAAACATACACTTGAATTCCTTTCATGTATCACTGTAAATACAATATATTATTCTGCATTTATAAACAATAATATCTAAAATATCTGTATTACCTAATATGTATAATAATTGTTGTTAAAATTTAAACCCTTCTTTTCCCTCCCCTCCCAATACACATAACAATTATAATAAAAATAATGACAAATATTTTATGAGATAAATTAAATAAAATGAATCCCACCCCCCTCCCTTCTTAATAAGATTTTTATTATGGGAAAATGATTTCATTCAGTACAGTGTTCTGGTTTGCAATCATTTCGTGGCATACCAATGTTTTGCTGAGTTTTGTTCTTGATGTTGATGATATGCTTGTGCAGTGACTGTTTATCGATTTACGTTGTTTCAAGTTGCCTTAAATAAAGTTTTTAAAAAATGCAACTCTGGATATAACGGATTGTTTTTCCAGGTCCCTTGAAGTCCGTTATAACGGGATTATACTGTATCACGAATATTGTGCTGAATGAAATAGGACACAAATCAAGAAGGAACTCCAATACCTATGAACTACTGCATCTCCCCAATAAGCCCCAACTCTATAATGGCACAAGCAAGATAGAGTCTAACTTTTTTTTTTTTTTTTTTTTTAACCCCTCTCTAAAAAGAATGCATATTCAAAATCTTCTTAAAATCCAATAAGGCGGACTCTTGCCGTAAAAAGACAGGTCGCTGATTCCAGAGTGCCGGACCCGCCAGAGCATACATTGACTTCCTTAGCGTGGCCGTAGACACTTGTCGAAAAGATGGCCCTACCAGTTGGGACTGTGAAGCAGACCCAAAAGACTGAGAAGGGATGTAAGGTTTGAGCAGTTCTGATAACTCTCTAAAATTGAAAGGGGATAGATTCCGTACGAACATAAGGAAGTTCTTCTTCACCCAGAGAGTGGTAGAAAACTGGAACGCTCTTCCGGAATCTGTCATAGGGGAAAACACCCTCCAGGGATTCAAGACAAAGTTGCACAAGTTCCTGCTGAACCATAATGCACCCAGGTAGGGCTAGTCTCAGTTAGGGCGCTGGTCTTTGACCAGAGGGCCGTCGTGTGAGCGGACACGATGGGCACGATGGACCACTCTTCTGACCCAGCAGCGGCAATTCTTATGTTCTTAACAACAATGGAACGCCATGGCAGGAGCAGTTTCCGGCACTACACAGCCAGCAAAATAGTCAATAGTGTCAGCCTCGCTTGTCCCCTCCATCACCCTTCCGGTCTCTCGTTTCCTTCCCTTCTCTCCATTTTTCTTCTCTGCCTTTCTTTTCATTCATCACACTGCTAGTTCTCTCCTTCACCTTGCCTCATTCTTCTCTATCACTCACTCCTACTTTTCTTATTCTCTCTCCTTCATTCTCATCTCTTTTCCCTTCTTGCTTTCCCCCTTTCTCCCCTCTCATTCTCTCCACATTCCCTGTTCCTTCTTGTTTCTCAGCTTCTCCCCCTCCTTGCTCATTCCACTTTTTCCTATCACGTTCAGGCAGCCATGATGTTCTGCTCCCTTCTGTAATCTTTGAACTAGAGAATGAAAAGGGGACAAATTTTTCCCCGTCCCCGTGAGAACTCATTTCCCCAATCTGTTGAGTTCTTTTCCTGCCCTTGGCCCGTTCCTGTAAGCTCTATCCTCATCGGCACAAGCCTCAAAAACTTTAAAATCATAAATGTTCGAGGCTTGTGCGGTTAAGGCAGAGCTTAAAGGATTGGAGCAGGGACAGTGACAAAACTCACGGGGACGGGATGGGGAAATTGAGTTCCTGCAGGGACGGGGGAAAAATTTGTCCCCGTGTCATTTTCTACTCTGCACCATTCTAGAAATCAAAATGTAGCAAAAGTGAGCCAAGTATAGAACTGTGAAGCCATTGTGACATCACTGATGAGGTTGGCTCTTAGGTATTGGTGGAATGAGGCATTATGATGTCACAATACCAGCTCTGGTGGTTATCAGAGGCTGAGACTTTTCACACCATTTATTTATTCAGTTTTTTATACTGTTCTCCCACGTAGCGAATGACACGGGGACAAATTTTCCCCCATCCCCGCAGGAACTCATTTTCCCATTCCACCCCATGAGTTCTTTTCCTCTCCCTGCCCCATTCCCGCAAGCTCCGTCCTCATCTGCACAAGCCTCAAACGCTTTAAAATCCTAAGTAGCAACATTCTAGAGCTCAGATTGTGATGTCATAATGCCTCATTCCACCAATGCCTAAACTCCGTCCCTCAAACACTTTAAAATCCTAAGTAGCAACATTCTAGAGCTCAGATTGTGATATCATAATGCCTCATTCCACCAATGCCTAAGCTCCGTCCTCATCTGCACAAGCCTCAAACATTTTAAAATCATAAGTGTTCGAGGCTTGTGCGGTTAAGGCTGAGCTTTCAGGAATGGGACAGGGGACAGCGACAAAACTCACCGGGACGGGGAAATTGAGTTCCTGCGGGGACGGGGAAAAATTTGTCCCCATGTCATTCTCTACTTTTCACTTCCCCTTCTCTCTTTATAGTCATCTCTTGCCCCTCCCACTTCTCCATCTCCTCCGACCATGTTCCTCTCTTTGCATCTCCCTTATCATGTTCCAGTCCCTGCAACATCCTTCTCTCTCTGTCTTCCCTCATTTGTATTTATTTGCAAAGATGTAAAGGGGAGACTGAATGGATCTTACGCACCTCTGTGATCAGGGACTATGTTTTTATGCCCCTCTTTCCCAATAATCTAGGTACGAGCTAGAAACGAAGACCTGGGCTGTCTAATCTCTCTTTTTTAGATGGCTCCTGAGCCAATCCGCCCTCGCAGACTTGTAGATGAGTTTTCTGTGAAGGGCTGACACCTTTTCAGCTGCAGAGGTGTTTGCTCATTAACAAGTTTTTCCCTCCAGGGTGTTTTTGTGGGGTTTTTTTTTCCATTTTTCCAAATTTCCATCAGCACCCAGGGATTCAGCGACATTCTTGTTTTAATTATATACGAGCTAAATCTCTATCATTCTCATCCAACCATGCTTTTTTTTAATTTCCCCCCAGTTCACTACTGGGATCAAAATAGTTGTCATTTGAAAACCAGCTCTCATTCCATCTGAAAGTCTTTGCTCCGTTCACAGCATTCTTTAAAAAAAAAAAAAAATAATTTTCCATTGAATTTTATAAGATAACAAATTGTAAGGAGATAATCATGAACAGAATTTTAAGATCAAAAACTGTAGTCGTATGGCAAACAGAGAGTTAAACTTTCAGCAGTAACCACAACTAAGCTAACACAAGAGCGCTGAGTGCGGTACATAAAAATTAAGGGTTCCTTTTACAAAATTCACCGAAGTCTGCAGGAATTGAATGGGCTTCGGTGTATTTGCCACGGGAGAATTGCTACCACGGGTTTTGTAAAAGGAGGCCTATGAAAAAGGATGGAGATTGAGAGTATTTAGAAAGAAATTTGCCAAACTGAGTCCATTTACTGTCACATAATAATACGAGGGGGTGCGGAAAAGTTCTCAGCCCAACCAACCAACTTCCTAAATTCTGAGCTGAAAAGACGGTTCTCTTATTTCTGCAGAAACAAAATTCTCTGTTTGGACATTGTTTCAGATCATTGACTGAACCACATCCACGTCATTCTCTTCTCGGTTGGGCTGAGAACTTTTCAGCACCCCCTCGTAGTGTCTCTGGTAACCAAAGCAGCGGTTGTGACATCATAAGGCTTCATTCCACCAATCCCTCATCAGTGATGTCACAATGGCTTGATTGTCCTATACTTGGCTGACTTTTATTCTCAGTCCAACCAACCAACTTCCTAAATTCTGAGCGTTATTTTGCCACTGGAGCTGAAAAAAGTGATCTTATTTCGTTAAGTGCCAATTTGTAGAAATGAAATTCTATTTTTTGATCATTGATCGAACCATATCCACCTCATTCTCTTCTTGGTTGGGCTGAGAACTTTTCAGCACCCCTTCGTAGTGTGAAGACTTTCAGTCTCTGGTAACCAGAGCTGTGATTGTGATGTCATAATGCCACATTCCACCAATAAGAGCCAACCTCATCAGTGATGTCACAATGGCTTGATTGTCCTATACTTGGCTCACTTTTATTACATATGAGGGGGTGCTGAAATGTTCTCAGCCCAACCAACCAACTTCCTAAATTCTGAGCTGAAAAGTGCCAATTTGCAGAAACAAAATTATCTGTTTTGACGTTGTTTCAGTTCATTGACTGAGCCACATCCACGTCATTCTCTTCTCGGTTGGGCTGAGAACTTTTCAGCACCCCCTCGTAGCTCTCTACTACTACTACTTTTCATTTCTATAGTGCTCCTCTCCAGGTGATCCAAAATATAGCTGTTACAATGATTATCGGAATTTAACTGGCCAAATGCTGACTCTACCCACACCTTGTGCTATCTTATTTCCTTTGCTGCTGCCAGGAAAAGAAGTGATAGGATAGGAAAAGGGGACCTAGGGGTAAAGGGAATGGACAGAAGGGGAGGACTTGGGCAAAGGAATCCAGGGTTCTTCTGGAGGGCCCACTGAGAGTGTTATTTCTTTTTCCTCAAGGACGGTGCTTCTCTATCTGGCCAGCAGGTGTCACTACATAAGCAGCAGCCATTTTTCTTCACTCTCTCCATCTCTGGATTGATGAGATCATGATCTCTGTGTCCCCGTCGGACCGCCAGCAGAGGGCCATCCCGGGACTGCTTTCTTAATCCCTTCCCTTTCCCAGACTGTTCTCCGAGTGACAAGCACCGGGGATTTATTTACTGACAGCGATCCCTTCCTCCAGCCGCTTCCATCAACCCTTATTCAGCACGGCAAGTTCTAAAGTGCAATTCATCTCAATTTTGTCTAAGATGCCAACAATTGTATTTTCTCAGTGATTGTAACAAATTGCAATTTATTTGTGTCTCCTTAAGTGCCTTTGAAAGAGATCATTGGTAGCAGTGTCAGGCTGCTGTGGGCTTTCTCTTTCATTGCTAATGGATGATGTGATGTACTTAGGTTTGAGGAAGGCCTTTGACGCTGTTCCGTAGTGCAGGCTCATGCTGCAAGAAGCAGGTCCAAAGATGGCAAACTGGATCAGAAACTGACCCAGTGATAGATATCAAAGAGTAGTGGTAAAGCTAACTCCCTGGATATGGAGTGTTCAGGGGGACGGCCTCAGGGATCAGTGCTCAGTCCGAATGTGTTCAGTAATTATATATGTGATCCTGCAAACTGGACAGTACCATATATACTCAAATACACTATAAGTTGATCTGAATATAACACAAGGAACCCTTTTTCTCCTCAAAAAGGAGGGGGAAAAAAAAAAAAAAAAGTTGACTCGAATATAAGCCGGGGTGGGGATGGGGGGTTAATATTCATGTGTACTGCCCCCCCTCCCTCTCTCCCCCATCAGGCTCTGCATCCAGCCCCCTCCCTTCCCGGCTCTCCACTCTGCCCCCCCATTCCTCCCTGCCAGACTCTGCACCCTGTCCCACCTCCATGCCTATACCCCCCTCTCTCCCGATGTCCTGAAATTAAAGAGGGTGGAAGGGAAGAGGTACACGCGCACGGCAGGGGGGTTTGAAAAAGAGCAGGGCAGAGGAGGGGCGTCACTGCCCCCAACAGACAGCAACCAAAATGATGTAAAGCCTGCATCTTAATTCCTATGAAGTGGGACCTAAGAGGAGAGAAAAGAGAAATGGAATATCATTCAAATACCTGAGAAGTGCAAAAAAAAAAAAAAATGCAAGTGATGAGTGTTTTTCAGTAGCACGGAGAAGCCATAAAACAAGATCCTTCTGTGTGATGGAAAGGGACAGAAGGGGAGTAGGCGTAGGGTTGCCAGATTTTACATTCGTAAAATCCGGACCCTTAGGTCCGCCCATCCCTGCCCCGTGATGCCCCAGTCCTGTCACTAATCCCTTCCTAGGCCCGCCCTAGTCCTGTCCCCACTGTTTGCTCTGGACGGGCAAGAGGGCATCCACGCATGTGCAGATGCAACGCAATGAAGTCACGCCCACACGCGCGTGTGTGCATGACATCATGCGGATGCCCCCATGCTCGACACAATTTTGGGGGAAAGCTTTTCGAAACCCGGACAAAACGCCGGGTTTTCAAAAGCCATCTGGACCCCCCCCCCCCTCGGACGTGTCCTCAAAAGGAGAACATCTGGGGAAATCGGAATGTCTGGTAAGCCTAAGTAGGCGTCTTGTGTGATCTGTGTCTCCTAGCCTCTTCCTGACAGCTGCTGCTCCAGCCTGGTTTGAGCAGAGCAACTCCAGAGAGATCAGCAGGGTCAAAACTCCAGGGTGGGCAAAGCCAGCATTAGCACAGAGCGGTGGCTTTTGGAGAATGCCAAAGGAGAGCTGCGGTCACAGCAAAACACCAGGTCCTGACAGCCCCATAAACTCTGCCAGCACCTTAAATCATCTACCTCTGTATATTTGTGCAGCTGCCTTGCCAAGTCCTGCTTTTCATGTGGATCTTTGTGTGTGTGTTGTCTACACTGCTGACAGGACCTGAGTTACTAGCTTTTAGATTTGTTCTCAGGGTTCAAAGAATAAGGTTAAGTTTCCTCTGAAAGAGAAAGCACAGAAAAGAAGAGCGATTAGTTCATGGCTCCCCTTTTTTTCTTCTTCCCTCTGCCAGCTACAGTCATTGGAGATACAGTAAAAGCATTTAGCAACCTGTAGCATCACTATTGTTAAGGTTTTCCTCGCTCTTATGCCAAGGAAGGCGGAGGATGGTCATTATAACACAAGGTCGAATGTGCCTAATTTATGCCTGTTTTATGACGGTATAAATTAGGGAATGACACGGGGACAAATTTGTCCCCTTGGGAACTCAATTTCCCTCTCCCGTTCCCGTGAGTTCTTTACCTGCCCCTGCCCCATTCCTGTAAGCTCCGTCCTCATCTGCAGAAGCCTCAAACACTTTAAAATCATAAGTAGCAACATTCTAGAGCTCAGATTGTGATGTCATAATGCCTCATTCCACCAATGCCTAAGCTCCGTCCCTCAAACACTTTAAAATCCTAAGCAGCAACATTCTAGAGCTCAGATTGTGATGTCATAATGCCTCATTCCACCAATGCCTAAGCTCCGTCCTCATCTGCACAAGCCTCAGACACTTTAAAATCCTAAGTAGCAACATTGTAGAGCTCAGACTGTGATGTCATAATGCCTCATTCCACCAATGCCTAAGCTCCGTCCTCATCTGCACAAGCCTCAAACACTTTAAAATCCTAAGTAGCAACATTCTAGAGCTCAGATTGTGATGTCATAATGTCTTATTCTACCAATGCCTAAGCTCCATCCGCATCTGCACAAGCCTCAAACCCTTTCAAATCATAAGTGCTCAAGGCTTGTGTGGTTAAGACAGAGCTTATAGGAATGGGGCAAGGACAGGGACAAAACTCACAGGGACAGGATGGGGAAATTGAGTTCCTGCGGGGACGGGGACAAATTTCTCCTTGTGTCATTCTCTAGTATAAATTTAATAGAGGTTTATTGATGTTTATAAAATGGATTTCCAGAATAAGCATTGTTGGAGCGCAAATGGTCTCAAGCACAATGATACCGGCTCCAAGGTAGGTGCACAATAAAAGTGATTGCTGTTAGCGATCCCACAAAAGCTACTGGTCTAACCATAGTTTAGCTTTTTTTTTTAATGGGCCCAGATGCTGCGCGTGTTACACATATACACACAATATCTGCCCCATTAAAAGAAAAATGCCTACTCCCTCCTGCCATGCTGACCCCCCCTTTGCTTGAGAAAAAATGGCAGGAGGGATGCCTTCTCCCTCCTGCCATGCCGACCCCCCGATGAGAAAAATGGCAGAGGGATGCCTACTCCCTCCTGCCATGCCGACACCCCCCCCTGATGAGAAAAATGGCAGAGGGATGCCTACTCCCTCCTGCCATGCCGACACCCCCCCTGATGAGAAAAATGGCAGAGGGATGCCTACTCCCTCCTGCCATGCCGACACCCCCCCCCCCGATGAGAAAAATGGCAGAGGGATGCCTACTCCCTCCTGCCTTCGTGCTCCCCCCCCTCGACTGCCAATATAGAGCACAGGAGAGAGACCTAGCTGAGCAATCAGTCTGCTGGGAAGGTAGATAGATGCCTCTTTCATTACACCACAGCTGAAATCTGCGTCTCTGAGCTGGAGCTAGAAGATTATTTTAAAAAAGATGAGCAATATTACAAGATTCCGGGGGTGGAAGGGAGAGGGGGGGGGGTGTCCACATCGCATTGTGTTTTCATAATATTTCGTGATGTTACCTAGTTTGCATTCTGTATTCTTATTTGTACCAATTCAATGTAATAAATTATAGAAGACAGCCCCTCGCCCCACAGACCTCCTTGTTAACGGGCTCAGATAGACACGGCAAGATCTTGGTTGTTATTCAGCCAGATGCTGCAGCTCAGGTACGAAGCAAATATTGAGCGATACTCACTTGGGTTGTCATGGCAACAAGATAGGACTGCACGGTCCATTAAATGCCAGGCGGTTGTATGATACCAGCAGTGCTGACAGCTATAGGATTCTGCCCTTCATGGTTTGGAATGTTGAGAACAATGGCCATTGTTAACGTTTGACGCAGAGAGACCTTGCCGACCTGCAGGAGGTGAGAAGAAGTGCCGAGGCAAGGGTGAGAGGTGCCTCTTCTCTGCTTCCCACTGCTGTGCGCGCACCCCTTCCCTACCCTGTACCTTTCTATCTCTTCGCTGGCGCGAGCAGCAACTCCGACCTGCTGCTCGCGCCAGTGAGCACGGGACCCGGATGTGATGACAGAGGGAGAGCTGATGCTGGCGTGAGCGAAGAGATAGAGGTTCAGGGAGATCAGCGAGGAGATGGAGGTACGGGGGGAGTAGGGAGTGGGCAGGAGGAGGGATGCCGGTGCCCTCACAAAGATGGTGCTCGATGCGGACCGCCTTCCTGCCCCCTCATACTAGACCACTGGTGAGAAGAACCCTGAAAAGCAGAGAAGAGATCCTTCACCATTCATGGTCTAAGGCAGTGGTCTTCACTGACTTCCCGCTTTAGTTTCTAATGAGCTGAAAGAGGCCCAAATTCTAAAAACTGTGCCATTAAGGAAGAGGCCGGTAGGCGCTCTTCCGGCACCTAAGTTAATTGTTTTGATTGACTATTAACGGCATGGTAATTGACTGCACTGTTAAAAACCAATTATAAATCAATTAAAAGAAAAAAAAAAAGTAGACGCCACAGAATCACATCTACGCAGATGCCTAGCGGTGCTGCACATCAAAAGAGGTGTGGCTATGGGCGGGATTGACGTTCGGTGTAATTCTACGCCGAAGGTATATGCTGGCGCTGTGTAGGCCTTAAAAACCCTGGCTCTACATTTCCAGCACTTACCTTCGACGCAGGCCGCCATTCTGAAAACAGCGCCGTGATCTGGGTGGCACGCGACTCACGCTGTTTTTTCAGGTGCCTGCTGAATAAGGTGCCGCTTTTAGAATTCGAGCCTCAATATCTTTCCATGTAGGGCCGTGACCTTCAAACGTCATTGGGGGAGAGGGGTGTATCCTCAAGGTTGTGAGGATTTCCAAATGCGTTCTTTTATGTCTATTGAGCAATATCTTGTCCTGCAAGCAGGCAGCTCTTCCTCCACCCACTTTCCCTTTTCTGTCTAGAGAGGAAATCAGCAGAAAAGAAAATGGGGGCCATCCCAGAAGTCTCTGGAAGGGGGGAGGGGGTCACTATTGCCCCCAGGCCTCCATTGAAGAACACTGATCTATGGGATCCCGTGTCATGAATGATTAAAGCACAACGAACCGATTTTCTCTAGCTTCATATAGACAGAGTAGAAAAACTCATCCCTTGTTCAACTTTCCTTCTGTTCAGGGCTGCAAAAGCAAAAAATTTCTAAATCACACAGCATCTCAAGCAGCTCTTCATGATAAAGAATTTTGAACCTTCCTGCTTACAGCTTATTCTTATAAACATTTCTGAACACAAATGAAGACCTATCTTTTTAAAAAAAATATTTGACTATTTAATTCATCTTATTCCATGCATTGTAACTATTAGTAATCTTTTGTAAACCGCTTTGAACTCCCAGTTAGGCGGTCAATATGTACAATGTAATGTAATGGTGTATGACAAGATGCATCTCTTTACTGCTGAGTGGTAACGTGGTTTAAGGATCATTGACTTGATAAAATACTCATAACCAGCATGCAAATATGCATAATTAAATATTCTGAATGAAGATTAGGAGGGTGGACAAATATTTTTTCATACATTTTAATGTTGGTTACAAGGTTTTAGTGGGCATGCCGATCAGTGGCGTGGCGAGGGTGGAAGGTGCCTGGAGCGGTGCCCGCTTCTTCTACGCCAATCCCCCCCACTTCTTCCGTGCCCCCATGCCACACTCGCACCTTCCCTTCCCTCCCTTGTACCTCTTTAAATCTTTGTCAGCACAAGCAGCTTCTCCGGCCTGCTTTCCCGCTGACATCACTTCCTGGCCCCGTGACCCGGAAGTGCTTTCAGAGGGTGCCAGGCCGTCGCGGGCGGCAGCCTAGAGTATTGCTTGGGCTGGCAACAATTTTAAAGAGATACAGGGGGCGGGGAAGGGAGGGTGCGAGCATGGCGGGGGGGGGGGGGCAGAGAGGTGCCAGTGCCACCACCAAGATGGCACCCGACTCGCCTTACTACACCACCGATGTTGATCATATGGAATGTTGATCATATGGAATGCGGAGGAGGATCTTTAAATCTGAGGCAATTCACTGAAACTTTCTAGACAGAGAGGAGGCAGTTATTATATAGGTTTTCCAAGGAATTTGCCCAGGTAACTGAATACATTCGTTGGGCAGAAATCTTCATTGAGTATTATTCAACAATATTATCCCCCTAATTCTATATAAGGAGCTACAAATTGTGCACGCTTGATGGCTAAAATACTAGCTCCCAGATCATCATAAACTGTTGTTATACCGTCCACCTTCTCGCTCTGCTGTGGCCTCGAAGCAAGAGTTTGATTAACCCCGCTGTGAAAGAAACAGCTGGATGTCTGGAGAGAGACTGCGCTGCTCCTCCCAACTCAGCGGATATTAAGTGACAGATGCTGTGCACGAAGGCTGCCGCCATTCATGCTGCAGAATCTGTGGCCAGAACAGTTTTTATTGCATAAAGGTGAAAAAATAGATCAGGCTAATACTGAGCTGGCAGCAGTCAGCGTGTAGACCTGGATATTCAGCGCTGGGCAATATTCGGGCGATGACACTGAGGATCTGAGTTGACGACAGGACCTGATGCAGATATGGCCGATATTTGACGTAAGAAGTCCTACTTGCCTGGTTAGCTCTGACCAGCGCTTGTATAATTCCCAGCTCTGCCCAGATTCTCCTCACGGATCTCTCAACGCTGTCCTGACAGCGACGAAACAGCAAAAAAGAACATTTCACTTAATCCTCCCTTGCCCCAGGTACAAAATAAGTACCTGCATATAGCCCTCCTCCCCTTTTATGAAGCCGCGATAGGCTGTTTTATTGCCGGCCGTGGCGCTAATAGCGCCAACGCTCATAGAATTCCTGTGAGTGTTGAATCTAATACCGCCGCGGCTTCGCCAAAGGGGGCCACAATGCATAAACCACTTTGATAGTAAGCGTTGAGATCGGGGCCGCGTCTGGAGGGCATCTGTGCATGCGAGGATGCCCTCCAGACGAGGCCCCATAGAGACGAGGTTTGTGTGGGGCTGGGGTTGGGGGGGGGGGGCAGAACGAGGCCGGGCCAGGAGCGGAATGGGGCGGGAGCCACACGCCCTCTTTATTTTTTTGAGGCGAAATTTGGGAACCCTATTGAGGCACATCGATTTAGTGAGTGTTACACTAGTTTGGCACATGTTCTCATGATGACAAAAGTAAACAGAAATTGAGAGTGGATAGACCGTACGGCCTCTCCAGTCTTCCCATCCGTCTCTATCAATAAGCTCTCCAATCCCTTACTCTCTCTTAGGGATCCTCTGTGCTTGTCCCAGGTGTTCTTGAATTTAGATACAGTCCTCATCTCCATCACCTCTCTGAAAACATAAAAAGATTTTTCTATGTATACCCCTAAATGTGTGTATTTGGAGGGTGGGGTGGGGAGGAAGAGAAAAAGGAAAATTTTAACAAGGAGATTCTAGAACATTCTGCCTCTTTCTCCACTTGTCTTCCTCCCCCTCCATCTGCTGTGCTCCACTCCTCTCTTCCCCACTTCAGAAAGAAAGGACAGTAATGCCCGGTTTCCATTTCAATCCATTCTACACGCTTTACCAGACGCTAACCCCTCGGACGGTGCGTTAGTCATGACATCTGTTCCACAGGGCTATGAGATCCTGTTCTGTGGGGGATGTTTATTAAATCACTTACAGGGTGAACCGAGATAATGACATGAGTATAATATTTTCAATTAAAGACAAAAAAAACAAAAAAAAAACTCAAAGCCCTTCGTGATCTCAGTTTATAATTTTAACTCACTGAGAAACAAAACAGCTTGTTATATAACTGGTAGGCGTATTATCTAACAATGCAACAGATGTGGTCCGTAGCTACATAAGTATTTAAGAAACTCCCTGCTGGAGAACGGTTGTAAAATTAGTGAGGGATATTTTGGGATACATTGTGGGCAAAACTCTGCATCCTGCAATACGCAGCACCCTGATTTGATGGGCAAGGTTGTGCTTGCATGTCCATGGGGAACATAAGAATTACCGCTGCTGGGTCAGACCACTGGTCCATCGTGCCCAGCAGTCCGCTCACACGACGGCCCTTAGGTCAAAGACCAGTGCCTTAACCGGGACTAGCCTTACCTGCGTACATTCTGGTTCAGCAGGAGCTTGTCTAACTTTGTCTTGAATCCCTGGAGGGTGTTTCCCCCTACAACAGCCTCTGAAAGAGCGTTCCAGTTTTCCACCACTCTCTGGGTGAAGAAGAACTTCCTTATGTTCGTACAGAATCTATCCCCTTTTAACTTTAGAGAGTGCCCTCTTGTTTCCCCTACCTTGGAGAAGGTGAACAACCTGTCTTTATCTACTTTGTCTTGAATCCCTGGAGGGTGTTTCCTCCTACAACAGCCTCTGGAAGAGCGTTCCAGTTTTCCACCACTCTCTGGGTGAAGAAGAACTTCCTTACGTTTGTACAGAATCTATCCCCTTTCAACTTTAGAGAGTGTCCTCTCGTTCTCTCTACCTTGGAGAGGGTGAACAACCTGTCTTTATCTACTAAGTCTATTCCCTTCATTATCTTGAATGTTTCGATCATGTCCCCTCTCAGTCTCCTCTTTTCAAGAAAGTAGAGGCCCAGTTTCTCTAATCTCTCACTGTACGGCAACTCCTCCAGCCCCTTAACCATTTTAGTCGCTCTTCTCTGGACCCTTTCGAGTAGTACCGTGTCCTTCTCCATGTATGGCAACCAGTGCTGGATGCAGTATTCCAGGTGGGGGCATACCATGGCCCGGAACAGCGGCATGATGACCTCCGATCTGTTTGTGATCCCCTTTCTTAATCATTCCTATCATTCTGTTCGCTCTTTTCGCTGCCACCACCTTTGAAAGCCAATCAAACAATGCACTAATCCTCACCCCCCCTCCACTTTTGTAAGGGATGGGGGTGCCATCTTGGAGAGGGCGCAAGCACACGTCCTCCTATCCACCCCCCACCCCCCACTGCCATAGCTTTTCTGCTCCCCCACCTCTGTAATGTTCCTGGCACGAGCAGCAACTCCCAACCTGCTGTTGCACCAGTGTTGGCTTTTCCTCTGACATCACTTCCTGGATCTGCACCTAGGAAGTGACATCAGAGGAAGAGCCGATGCTGGTGCGACAGCAAGTTGGGGGTTGCTGCTCGCTCCAGGAATGTTACAGAGGTACAGGGGAAGGGAAGTAGCGTGTGGGGCAGGAGGGGCAGAGAAGGAGCGTGTAGAGGTGGGGGAAGGGCAGAGACGAAGAAGGAGAGGGCCTCACTATCCCGCGCACCTCTCACCCTCGCTACACTGCTGCGAAGCTGTGTGAGGATTTTGTATCGTCCGCTATGGCGATAAAAGCTCCGACGCTAATACTGCTGCAGCCGGCGATAAAAAAAGCCCAACATGGTTTCATAAAAGGGGACCTAAGTTACTCCAATCAAAAAAGGTATTATCTATATTCTCTTTGTTTTGCTGTATTTCTTTTAATTCTCAAACGGTGAACTAACATGGCTACCACACCATTTCCCTGAAGAAAGAAGGCTCTAGAACTCAAGGTCACTGTATGAAGTAAACAATGACAAGGGACAAATTTGTCCCCGTTCCTGCAGGAACCCAATTTCCCCATCCTGTCCCCTCGAGCTTTGCCATTGTCCCTGCCCTATCCTATAGGCTCTGCCTTAACCGCACAAGCCTCGAACACTTATGATTTTAAAGCGTTTGAGGCTTGTGCAGATGAGGACGGAGCTTAGACATTGGTGGAATGAGGCATTATGACATCATAATCTGAGCTCTAGAATGTTGCTACTTAGGATTTTAAAGCGTTTGAGGCTTGTGCAGATGAGGACGGAGCTTAGACATTGGTGGAATGAGGCATTATGACATCATAATCTGAGCTCTAGAATGTTGCTACTTAGGATTTTAAAGCGTTTGAGGCTTGTGCAGATGAGGACGGAGCTTAGGCATTGGTGGAATAAGGCATTATGACATCATAACCTGAGCTCTAGAATGTTGCTGCTTAGGATTTTAAAGCGTTTGAGGCTTGTGCAGATGAGGACGGAGCTTAGGCATTGGTGGAATGAGGTATTATGACATCACAATCTCAGCTCTAGAATGTTGCTGCTTAGGATTTTAAAGCGTTTGAGGCTTGTGCAGATGAGGACGGAGCTTAGACATTGGTGGAATGAGGCATTATGACATCATAATCTGAGCTCTAGAATGTTGCTGCTTAGGATTTTAAAGCGTTTGAGGCTTGTGCAGATGAGGACGGAGCTTAGGCATTGGTGGAATGAGGTATTATGACATCACAATCTCAGCTCTAGAATGTTGCTGCTTAGGATTTTAAAGCGTTTGAGGCTTGTGCAGATGAGGACGGAGCTTAGACATTGGTGGAATGAGGCATTATGACATCATAATCTGAGCTCTAGAATGTTGCTGCTTAGGATTTTAAAGCGTTTGAGGCTTGTGCAGATGAGGACGGAGCTTAGGCATTGGTGGAATAAGGCATTATGACATCATAACCTGAGCTCTAGAATGTTGCTGCTTAGGATTTTAAAGCGTTTGAGGCTTGTGCAGATGAGGACGGAGCTTAGGCATTGGTGGAATGAGGTATTATGACATCACAATCTCAGCTCTAGAATGTTGCTGCTTAGGATTTTAAAGCGTTTGAGGCTTGTGCAGATGAGGACGGAGCTTAGACATTGGTGGAATGAGGCATTATGACATCATAATCTGAGCTCTAGAATGTTGCTGCTTAGGATTTTAAAGCGTTTGAGGCTTGTGCAGATGAGGACGGAGCTTAGACATTGGTGGAATGAGGCATTATGACATCATAATCTGAGCTCTAGAATGTTGCTGCTTAGGATTTTAAAGCGTTTGAGGCTTGTGCAGATGAGGACGGAGCTTAGGCATTGGTGGAATGAGGCATTATGACATCACAACCTGAGCTCTAGAATGTTGCTGTTTAGGATTTTAAAGTGTTTGAGGCTTGTGCAAATGAGGACGGAGCTTGCAGGAATGGGGCAGGAACAGAAAAAGAACTCTCTAGGAAAATGAGTTCCCACGGGGATAGGGAAAATTTTGTCCCCGGGCCATTCTCTAGTATGAAGTTCCAAGAAAGCAGAATTAGGAGTGGCATCAAACTAATAGTTCTTCGCAGATAGGAGAGGGTGGATGCATAGAACATCCTCCCGGTGGATGTGGTAGAGAGAGAAGCGGTGACAGAAGTCATGAAGGTGCTGCTTAAGCAGGGATGGGAAGAAGTGGGAGATAAAAACCAGACGTCAACTTTGGTTTATGCGTGCAGAATGGCACTGGATACACGAGAGGGTCCTTTGAGTCTTTGGGGCAGATTTATCAAAGGGTACAACTGAGTTGATGCACAGAAATGCTGTTAATGTGCTTGACTGTTGCTTATTTAGATTCTGTCTGTCCCAAGGTGGAGTACAAATCAGTTGTATAAGAAGAATTTCTATAAAAATAAAGCACAATTTAATATCACAAGCTCCGCATTGATCCACAGAAATACTGTTAACATATGCTCTCAATAAATCCCATTGCATGAAAATAATGGACCTGATTCTGTAAATGGCACCTTCCGCATATCATTCAAAATTAGGCAGCGAGGGTGGGAGGTGGGCTAAGGCTATGGCGGGATTGGGGGCAGGACTGGAGCGTAACGGGGTGGGGATGGGTGAAATTGGGAAGACCTGGGGCGGACCTAGAGGTCCGGATTTTCCGTTTGGAAAATCTGGTAACCCCTAATTAGGAATATATCCTTGAACTTTGACCTCCTGCGTCTCCATCTTATGGTTTAATTCTTCTGTGCCAATAATGGTTACATCATCATGCCCGGCAATATTGTACTGGTTAAAAGAAGGAACAATTCCTAGCTCATAATTCAAATTCTTATCTATTCTCTATATTGTTCTCTTTACATGAATTTACTCAAGCATTTTTTCCTGTCTGGCCTGGTGGGCTCACAATCTATCTAATGTACCTGGGAGCAATGGGGGGATTAAGTGACTGTCCCAGGGTCACAAGGAGCAGCGTGGGTTTGAACCCACAACCTCAGGGTGCTAAAGCTGTAGATTTAACCACTGCACCACTCTAGAAATCAAAATATATTAAAAGTGAGCTGAGTATAGGACAATGAAGCCATTGTGACATCACTGATAAAGTTGGCTCTTATTGATGGAATGAGGCATTATGATGTCACAATACCAGAGGCTGAAACTTTTCACACTATTTATTTATTCAGTCTTCTATATCGTTTTCCCAAGGGAGCTCAGAACGGTTTACATGAATTTATTCAGGTACTCAAGCATTTTTTTTCTGTCTGGCCTGGTGGTCTCACAATCTATCTAATGTACCTGGGGGCAATGGGGGGGATTAAGTGACATGCCCAGGGTCACAAGGAGTAGTGGGGGTTTGAACCCACAATCCCACACTGCCCCCCCCCCCCCAAAAAAAAAAATATCACTTGCAGGCTTTCTTAAGCTTGACTAAAGAGGAAGTTTTGTTTTCTCCATTTAGTTGTCCGTGGCTAAGACATATATAAAGGTGGCATCTGCTCCCTTTGGGCCACTAGTGGGCTAAGACCTGACGCAGCCTGAGCAATTTAAAATCTCTGCACATTCAACCCTTGCTGAAACCCCGCAACAGCTGGAACAGAAGCACATTAAGAATTCTTTCTGTTGGATGGAGGAAGAGAGGGAAGAAAAGCTTAAAATTTCATCTCTTTAATCCTCGTCAGTATTGCAATTTCATGATGCGCCTCTGCGTTGGCACTTTCCTCCAGGTCCAGGTGTCCTGTTGTCAATTTGGCACAGGGCCTGTCGCCATGGCAACCCTTGAGGTTCCTGAAGCCGCCAGAGAGCTGATAGACATGTTCTAAGGGTGTAAATCACGCCCCCATCCTAACCTGCTTTAGGGGGACTAAAGCTTCATTTCCACACACGTCCCTAAATAGAGACAGATTTGCTCTTTATTCTTTGTTGCAATTGCTTTCATTTCTGTTTCCCTACATCAAAGCTGAGGCCATGCACCCCTTTTAGAAGGGACCAGCTTCGTCTCATTTTGACAATTGGTTCCCTAACATTTTTTCACCTGTTGTGAATCTCTCAGGGAAGACAGGAAAAGTGTAGTTACTTACCTGTAACGTAGGTTCTCCGTGGACAGCAGGATAGTCAGCCAGAAACCTATCAGATGCCACTATCTAGGATAAGGGTTCTCAGAGAGTCGTAATGCACGTTTCAGCCTCATTAGATTCTTGATACTGTATATTGCCTTTCTATGGTACGATCAAAATAGCTTACATTTATTATCATATACAGTAAAACCTTGGTTTGCGAGCATCATTCGTTCCGAAACCATGCTTGCAATCCAAAACACTCATATATCAAAGTGAATTTACCCATAAGAAATAATGGAAACTCAGACGATTCGTTCCACAACCCAAAAAATACTGTATGTACTCGTATTGCAAGACCTCGCTCGTTTAAAGCAGTCACTACCCTCCTGCAGCGTCAGAGAAGAACCATCGGCTCAATTGTGATGATGTGATGTGTGTATACTATATGTACTTGTATTGCAAGACATTGCTTGTATATCAAGTTAAAATTGAATCAAATGTTTTGCTTGTCTTATAATCAGTGCTGCTATAGTTCCAATAAAGGGAGTTTCAGATAACTGGAGGAAAAAGCCTCAGATTGGAACCCTTCCACCACCACAATAGTGGTCCAAGGTGGTCGGCGAGCACCTCACTGGCAAAATACCTCCAGACCAGCTCCCAATGATAGTAAACTTAAAGCAGGACTGTGGTGCAAAGATAGAGGATAAATTTCCACTTATCTATTTGGTTGATCGGTACACCGACGATGGCCAGCGTTTCACATCTCTGCTGCCTCAGGGTGTATAGCAATCCGATCACACTTTAAACTGGACGCAAATCTTTTGATTCTGAGATGCGGTTTGCGTCCAGTTTAAAGTGCTTATGTTCTTATGTTCTTATGTTCTTTCTCCTAATTCTCTCTTCTGCTCTCTCCCTCTGCCTCTATCACTTTGTCTTGATAAGCTCCATTTCCAGTCATTATTCTTTCTTATTCTCTCTTTCCTTCCCTCCATTTCCTCTTCCTCTTTGGAGCTGGAGTTAGAGATATCAGGAAAGCGATCTAATAAGATCGCGCAGAGATAAAAATTGAACGAGGCCACTTCCTAAAATGGATGAATGGAGTCTAACCATTATCTCCATTAGATAGACGTCAGGATACTGTAGTGAAATGAGAAGCAGTTCTGAAAAGGTAGAAAGCCGCTTATCCCCGGATTCCTCATGGAGCACAAAACATCTTTGTTTGGCATATAAGAAATTTCTTCACCGCTCCAGCTGAGCTGATTTGCAGCAATGTACTCTTCTGACCCTGCCTTTCATCTCTGTTCCACCAAGATTGCAGACACAGAACAACTCACACAGCAAGGCTGTTGATCAGCAAAATGCATAAAGTCAATGGTGAAGGTAGCAATGTTGAACTGGATCCTCAGCCCAATAGACCCACCTAGGAACGATCCTGTTTTGTTCATGGTTAAATTGGGAGGGTACATTAGATAGATTGTGAGTCCACCAGGACAGACAGAGGAAAATGCTTGAGTATCTGAATAAATGAATATAAACCATTCTGAGCTTCTCTGGGAGAACAGTATAGAAAATTGAATAAATAAATAGTGTGAGAAGTTTCAGCCTCTGATAACCAGAGCTAATATTGTGACATAAGAAGTTGCCTTCACTGAGGCAGACCAGAGGTCCATCTCGCCCAGCGGTCCGCTCCCGCGGTGGCCCATCAGGCCCATTGCCTGAGCAGTGGTCCCTGACTATCCCTATGACCTACGTCTACTCCTATCTGTACCCCTCAATTCCTTTATCCTCTAGGAACCTATCCAAACCTTCTTTGAAGCCTTGTAACGTGCTCCGGCCTATCACAGCCTCCAGAAGCGCGTTCCATGTGTCCACCACCCTCTGGGTGAAAAAGAACTTTCTGGCATTTGTTTTAAACCTGTCCCCTTTTAATTTCTCCGAGTGCCCCCTTGTACTTGTGGTTCCCCATAATCTGAAAAATCTGTCCCTGTCTACCTTTTCTATACCCTTCAGGATCTTGAAGGTTTCTATCATGTCTCCTCTAAGTCTCCGCTTTTCCAGGGAGAACAGCCCCAGCTTTTTCAGTCTGTCAGTATATGAGAGGTTTTCCATACCCCTTATCAGTTTAGTTGCTCTTCTCTGGACTCCCTCAAGTACCGCTGTGTCCAGAAAGGGTGGTGGATCACTGGAACAAACTACCGGTGCAGGTGATCAAGGCCACTAGCGTGCTCGACTTTAAGAATAAATGGGACATCCACGTGGGATCTCTACGTGGGTCGAGCAGCACTCTGACTTAATGGGGTGGGACAGTAGAGTGGGCAGACTTGATGGGCTATAGCCCTTTTCTGCCGTCATCTTTCTATGTTTCTAACTTAATGCAAAGTGCCCGAGGTGAACCTTAGGGAAGGAAAATTCCATAAAGATCTTAAAAACACCCCCACTAGGAATCCTGAGGAAACTGCTGGTTGCTGCCACTCAGGCCTCGGCTGTCCCTTCAATGTTTACGGCCGCTTTTTCTGCCCTGTAAAGGATGAATACTGATATGGAAGTGCACATTCTTTTCAAAAATAATGACTTTTTGGCCACACATTTGAAGGCAATTAACGCCTTGAAACTCACCAAGACGTTAATGAAGAGAACGTACCCGACCTAGAGGCTATCATTAGACCTGCCAAACTGTTAAAAAGATAAAAAGAAAGGGAAAAAAAATGGAGGGAAAAATTCAGGTTGCTAGGAGCAACAGGAATTTCCAGCCAATTAATAGTTGCTGTTCTGAGTTCCTCTAGTCAATTAGATTCATGGAACTTCTGTCTGCGCGAAGTAGACAAGGCCTCTAGAGTTATCATCAGCAGATTACTGTAGTCGGAATGTTATTAAAAAATATTTGAAACTGAAAGAATAAAAGACTGACGGCTAAGGGGAGTGTGTGGCGCAGTGGTTAAAGCTACAGCCTGGGCACCCTGAGGTTGTGGGTTCAAATCCCACGCTGCTCTTCGTGACCCTGGGCAATCACCCCAGGTATATTAGACAAGATTGTGAGTTCACCAGGACAGACAGACAGGGAAAAATGCTTGAGTACCTCAATAAATTCATGTAAACGGTTTTGAGCTCCCCTAGGAGAACAGTATAGAAAATTAAATAAATAGTGTGAAAAGTTTCAGCCTCTGATAAGCAGAGCTGGGATTGTGACATCATAATGCCTCATTCCACCAATAAGAGCCAACCTCCTCAGTGATGTCACAATGGCTTCATTGTCTTATACTCAGCTCACTGTAACTACATTTTGTTTTCTAGAGTGGTGCAGTGGTTAAAGTTATAGCCTCAGCACCCTGAGGTTGTGGGTTCAAATCCCACGCTGCTCCTCGTGACCCCTGGGCAAGTCACTTAATCCCCCCCTTGCCCCAGGTATATTAGATAGATTGCATTCATGTAAAATGTAAGGAAAATGAGAGATTGGATAGTGAAGAGAGTTGAAGAAAAGGGAGAGAAAAAAAAGAAAAGAGGAAAATGCGGGAGAGCAGGAAGAGACTTAAAAAACAAGCACTGAAGAAATGAAATTAAAAAAAAAGAAGTGGGTATAAGATATGAATTAAAGAGGAGAGAGGTGTGTAGGGAAGGAAGGGAAAATAAAGAGAGAACAAATCAAAGGAAAAGAAATACCTCAAAAGGTCAAAGCATGAAAAAGATTTACTACACCAAACACTAATCCTAATCTATCTTAAACATCAACCCTGTCCCCTACTAACTCCAACTGCCACTAACCCTCATCATAACTCCACTCTGTCCCCTATAGAACCTATTCCTAATCCTCAATAATCATAAACAAATTCAATCCTAGTGCTTACTAATCTTGACCTAACCATAAATCTAGCCTTCACTTGCTAACCTTATTCCCAGCACAAATCTTCCCTGTCCTCACTAAACCTAGCCCTAACCATAAACATGGGTAACACTTACTCTGGAATTCATTGCCAGAGAATGTGGTTAAATCAGTTAGCTCAGCAGGGTTTAAAAAGGGTTTTGATAATTTCCCATAAGAGAAGTCTTGGAAAAATCCACAGCATATTCCTAGGATAAGCAACCTAAAATCTATTTTACTACTTGGTCACTATTGGATACAAGATACTAGGCTTGATGGACCTTCGGTCTCCATTCTTATTTTCAGATAATAGCCAGACACAGTCACAGTTTGGCTTCTCTTCAGTCTGCCTTCCCACAGCCCGCAAAGGTCATCCTGTTCCTTGTTGTCAGCCGAATACTTTCATGGAAGGCCGCATGGCTTTGATTTAGCAGAGAGATGATGTGGGTTTAATTAGCAGAACAGACTTTTGTACCTGCGCAGTATTTCCAGATGAAAGCCAGGCAGAGCCTGCTGCTGGGTAATTAGAATCGCAGGCCACATCTCCACCTAAACCCATAGAAACATAGAAACATAGAAATTGACGGCAGAAAAGGGCTATAGCCCATCGAGTCTGCCCATACCAATGACCCACTCCCTGATTCCCAGAGAGAAACCGCTCTAGAAGACTTCCTTGTTATTAATTCTGCTGAGAATAACGAGTGCTGTAAACAGGACAGTGAGTCACCTGCCATAACTCACAAGTAAAGTCTCACGGAACAGTTCCTTCATACTAAGGACTGAATTCATGATGCAGCTGTTCACAGCTGCCTAATGGCTGATCTTCTTCTGCACTGCTAACAGTGCACACACTTCATAATACACAAATTGCCAGTCTCTATTAGCACACGATACTCGGGCAATTCTCTGAAACTTGACCCCATACACTGGGGTAGGGTGGCCAGATTTTACCTCAGTAAAATCCGGACCCCCTAGAACCGCCCCAGGTTTGCACAGTTCCACCCATCCCTGCCCGGTTATGCCCCCCAGCTCTGCCCTAGTCCCCTCCCCCGCTGCCTGTTCGTCGGGCAGGAAGGCATCCATGCATCCCGTGACATCACCGCGTTGGATCCACACATGCGCGGATGCGATTTCTGTTCAAAAGCTGGACAAAGTGTCAGGTTTTGAAAAGCCGTCCGGACCGCCGGACATGTCCTGAAAAGGAGGACCCGTTCGGGGAAATCCGGACAACTGGCAACACTACGCTGAGGCCCTGTTTCTATGCTGCTAATGCACGTCTAATGCGGCTTAAAATGGTGTGCTGTGGGACTTGCTCAGACCATAGGCTGAACACCCTCCAGATGCAGACCTGAGGTTGGACAAACTGCTGGGTTTTGGAAATCTCGCCAGGCACTCGGATAGTCCTCTAAAATGAGGACATGTCTGATAACCCTGGGGAAAGGTAGACTTAAAGTTAAATAAGTAAGCTCAGGGGCTCTATTTTATACCCCCCCTCCTTTTTGCAAAACCGCTACGCTAAATGCTCTGCACTACTCCCGACGCTCTGTGTTAGGAGTCACTGTCCAGGGAAAAGAGGAGCGTGTGGCGCATTGGTTGAAGCTACAGCCTCACCACCCTGGGGTTGTGGGTTCAAAACCCCGCGCTGCTCCTTGTGACCCTGGGCAAGTCACTTAATCCTCCATAGCCCCAGGTACGTTAGATAGATTGTGAGGCCACCGGGACAGATAGGGAAAATGCTTGAGTACCTGATTGTAAAAACCGCTTAGATAACCTTGATAGGCGGTATATAAAATCCGAATAAAACTTGAAACTTGATCTAGGAGTCATCGCTGAGGATATGTTGAAACGCTCAGCTCAGTGTGTGGTTGGCAGTTAAGAAAGCAAATTGAAGGTTAGGAATTATCAGGAAAGGGATGGAAATAAACATGAGAACTTTATAATACCTTTGAATCACTCCTCGCTGCGACCTCACCATGAATACTGTGTACAGTTCTGGTTGCAGCATCTGAAATAAGATATAGCGGAATTAGAAAAAGGTACAGAGAAAGGCGACGAAAATGATAAAAGGGATGGGATGACTTCCCTATATGGAAAGGGTAAAGTTGCTGGGGCTCTACAGTCTGGTGAAGAGGGCTCACGGGAGATATGATAGCGGTCTATAAAATACTGAGTGAAGTGGAACAGGTAGATGCAAATTTCTTATTTATTCTTTCCAAAAATACAAAGATAGGGGGCATGTCATGAAGCAGCTAAGTAAATTAGTAGATTTAAAACAAACTGGAGAAAATATTTCTTCACTCAGTGTGTAATTAAGTTCTGGAATTTGTTGCCAGAGGATGTGGTAAAAGCAGTTAGCTTAGCAGGATTTAAAAAAAGGTTTGGCTAATTTCTTAAAAGTCCTGCTTTTCCTAGAATAAGCAGCATAAAATCTGTTTTACTCCTTGGGATCTTACCAGGTACTTGTGACCAGGGTTGGCCACTGTTGAAAACAGGATACTGGGCTTGATGGACCTTCAATCTGTCCCAATATGGCAGCTCTTATGTTATGTGCCATGCTTATCTATTTCCTAATGCTAATCCTATGTTCTCATTGGGGTTACACTTAACCCTTCTACCTGGTCATACTTTTACCCATATGAATAAATAAATCGGGGTAATCAGGGTAATTTGGGTTACCTAGGGGTTAAGTATATCTTACCTTTGTTAAATGTTAGCTGTATGAATATTATTTAATGGCCGGTGATGGATGGACATTTGCTTACAGCTCTTCTTTGTGGGCTAAGACTGACCAACTTTTTAGATATGTTATTTTAATGCTGTATTTTATAATTTTAATATACTGCCTTGTCAGGCAGTTTGCAATGTTGGGTTTTTTTAGTTTTTTTTTTAAAATAAATAAACCTGCTCCCACGCTAGGGTAATTTCTGTGCGTTTCACAACCCTCATTATATTAAAGCAGCTTTGCCTGCAAAATTTTAATTAGGTTATTTAGCTGTTAAACAAAATCAGTACATTCCTCTTTTCCCTCGTTTATGTTCTTCGTTTAAAGGGGTTGAAAGCTGCCTAGATCTTCTGGGATGGGGGAGGGCTACCCATGCAGAGATCACACTGCTATCCAGGAGATTGTCTCCTGGTTGGCGAGAAGTTATACGTGTGTGCTCGCTGCAAAGAGCTCCTAGCTCTCAGAGAACAAGTACGTTCCCTTGAGGCTAGAGTGGCAGATTTGGAGGAGCTGAGGGAGACAGAGAAGTGCATAGAGGAGACCTACAGGGATGTTGTAGAGAAGTCCCACCTCCAGTCTGGTAGCCCCTGTGTTGCCTTGGAGGAGGGAGGTCTCCTAGAAGGAGAGCATTACCCTCGTGAAGTAGGAAATAATCCTGTAGCCAGGACCTTCCCACCAGGGGATGCAATATCCTCTTGCCCCGAGGATGTGTCTCCAGGGGCTTCTGCCCAGGAGGGAAAAATTAGGACAGCAGTTGTAGTTGGTGATTCGATTATTAGGCATGTAGATAGCTGGGTGGCTGGTGGGCATGAGGATCGCCTGCCTGGTGCGATGGTGGCGAACTTAGATAGGATTTTAGACAGTTCTGGGGAGGAGTCAGCTGTCTTGGTACCTATAGGTACCAATTAGAGAATGACACGGTGACAAAATTCATCACCGTCCCTGTCCCCGCGGATAACCATGGGAAATCATCTTCATGTCATTCTTTAAGGAGAGAGGGAAGAATCAGAGTATGAATGGCCACAATCACTGACCCGGAAGCATTGCTTTGAAGAATGCTGGTGTAGAAGGACTGAGATTGAAATAGACACTGAAGAATGACAGTCTCTGGTATCCAGAGCAGATATTGTGATGTCATAATGCCTCATTCCACCAGTGCCTAAGAGCCAATCACATCAGTGATGTCACAATGGCTTCATTATCCTTGGCTCCCATAAGAATCCGAGTATGAATGGCCACAACCACTGACCCGCAAGCTTTGCTTTGAAGAATGCTGGTGTAGAAGGACTGAGGTTGAAACAGACACTACAGAATGACAGTCTCTGGTATCCAGAGCAGATATTGTGATGTCATAATGCCTCATTCCACCAGTGCCTAAGAGCCAATCACATCAGTGATGTCACAATGGCTTCATTATCCTTGGCTCCCATAAGAATCAGAGTATGAATGGCCACAACCACTGACCCGCAAGCTTTGCTTTGAAGAATGCTGGTGTAGAAGGACTGAGGTTGAAATAGATAATAGAAAATGACATGGGATTATTTCCCGCGGTTATCTGCGGGGACGGGGACGGTGATGAATTTTGTCACCGTGTCATTCTCTAATACCAATGACATAGGAAAATGTGGAAGGGAGGTTCTGGAAGTCAAATTTAGGCTCTTAAGCAGAAAGCTGAAATCCAGATCCTTCACGGTAGCATTTTCAGAAATGCACCCAGTTCCACGCGCAGGACCCAAGAGGCAGGCAGAGCTCCGAAGTCTCAATGCATGGTTGAGAGGATGGTCCAGGGATGAGGGAACTGGGCAACCTTCTGTGAAAGGGGGAGCTTGTTCCGAAAGGACAGACTCCACCTTAACCGGGATGGAACCAGGCTGCGTTTAAGAAGGAGATAGAGCAGCTTTTAAACCGAGATGTGGGGGAAAGCCCACAGTCGCCCGGGAGCAGATGGTTCGATGTGAGGTATCCTTGAAGGATACTATTGAAAGAGGATATTTAGGGAGACCCAGTAGAGAGGTTTCAATAATGGTGAAAGAAAGCCAAGAGGCTTTAAGAGGAACGCAGAGTAAAAGACTCGCATTTTCTCTGTCTTCTCAGCAGCCTGTAGTTAGACGGAAAAAAAACACAATTTGAAATGTCTGTATACAAATGCTAGAAGCCTAAAAGATAAAATAGGAGAGTTAGAGTATATAGCACTGAATGATAAGGAAAATATAATAGGCACCACAGAGACCTGGTGGAAGGAGGACAATCAATTGGACACTATATTACCTGGGTACAAATTCTATCGTAAGGACAGAGTAAAGGGTCATTCCACACCAACTTTTCAGAATGATCCCCACCTGACTGTTTCCAATTTCAATGAAACTTGGCTTAAATCTAGATCAAATTGGGGAGGGGGGAGAAATCCTATGAGCGTCAGGGCAGTTACCGCTGCTGCCGGCGCTAAAACCCATGCTATGCGTTCGTAAAAGAGGGGGGTAAATAATACACATAGATCTTGCAATTAACAATTACACGTGGTCCACACACTTCCTACAAGCGTCTGGAGGGCCTCCGAGCATGTGCGGGTGTGACGCAATGATGTCACACGCATCATCCTACCGTATAGATCCTTAATCAGGCATATTATTTTCATTCAAAGCACAGTTTGTTCTTATAGATTTATTAACAGGAATTGTGAAAAATGTGAGTCCCTTTGAAGACAGGCGACGGAACACGCATTGCCATTGGTTGTGGTAGGAGCGGATAGCGTAGCTGGTTTTAAGAAAGGTTTGGACAAGTTCCTGGAGGAAAGGTCCACAGTCTGTTATTGAGAAAGACGTGGGGGGAAGCCACTGCTTGCCCTGGATCGGAAGCATGGAATGTTGCTACTGTGGGAATTCCGCATAGAATGTTGCTACTCTTTGGGGATTCCGAATGGAATGTTGCTACTCTTTGGGGTTCTAGAATCTTTTCTTACTCTTTGGGGTTCTAGAATCTTTTGTTACTCTTTGGGATTCTGAAATGTTGCTACTCTTTGGGGTTCTAGAATCTTTTCTTACTCTTTGGGGGTTCTAGAATCTTTTGTTACTCTTTGGGATTCTGAAATGTTGCTACTCTTTGGGGTTCCGGAATCTGGCTATTCTAAGATTCTGGAATGTTGCTACTCCTTGGGTTTTGGCTAGGTACTAGGGACCTCGATTGCTATTGGACTTGATGGACCATTGGTCTGCCCCAGTAAGACTATTCTTATGTTCTTAACATTCTTCAGCCTTCCACATCCTGGGGTTCCATAAATACCTTCCTGGGCAAACTGGCGCCTGAGTTCAACTGTTGGATTTGGCGAAAAAGACTCCAGGGAGCATCGTACAAATCATTCAAACTCATGTAAGTCTACGAAGAAAAGAACATCTTTGAGTTGGATTAATTTAGATGCTAAAGAATATTACCCAGAATCCCCAGGTTTGATGGTCTCCAGTGCTCGCTTGCTTACTCTTCGGGCTCCTTTTACGAACCCACGTTAGCGGTTTAACATGTGTAATTGGGCGTGCTAATTTGCCGGCCTTGCTAGCCGCTACTTGAGGAAGCTGTAGTTTTTCGGCTAGCGCGGGGATTAGCGCGCTCTAAAAAGGTGTGTGTGATAAAGCCGTTAACGCAGCTACGTAAAAGGAGCCTTTTGTATTGTATTGCAGTGGTTCCCAAATCTGGTCCTGGCGGCACCCCGGCCTGTCAGGTTTTGAGAATACCGATGCAAAATCCTTCTCTTCTAGGTCAATAAAACCCAAATATACACTGCGGTGAATGGAAATCCCAGTGGTTGTATCATCTTACTGATCACTTTATCAATATTATTGAATTTAGGCAGCCAATTAGCAAGAAGACTTCAAGTGCTCACCCGGTGCCGGATAATAGATTACTTCTGTCCGGTCACCTCTTTCGTGAGCTATCATTAGTCGGATTTTTATTTTTTTTTGCTGCATGTGACCTTTGTCATCTACGGTTGCGAATTAAGTCTCCATGCTAGCTATCGGTACTCCTCATAAAGCGTTAAAGTTTAACGGTTACTTAGGGCTCCTTTTCCGAAGGTGCGTTAGGGTCTTAACGCGCGGAATAGCGCACGCTATAATGCCCCGCACACTAGCCGCTACCGCCTCCTCTTGAGCGGTAGTTTTTCGGGCTAATCCAGTGCGTCCGCTAAAAACGCTAGCGCCCCTTCGTAAAAGGAGCCCTTAGCTTTTTGCTAGACGCTGGTGGATGAACGGTTGGGACCTTTGTTTTACCAATATTTTCTTTTCTCATTGGAGAATCCCCGTTTCACTTCACTTGGAGCTTTGTCAGGTTTTGAGAATATCCACCATGAATATTCGTGAGAGAACTTTACATGTAGTGAAGGCTTCCGGTGCCTCCTGTGCAAAATGTCCCCGATTGCTCCTGGCACGTTCCTGTCCCACCGACTTGCATAGGGTCAACAGGGGAAGCCAGTTTGGTTTCTCAGCTTTTCTTGCCTCCTCTGTGGCTACACTGGCTGTACAAGGCTAGCTGTGGGCCTGTTGGCTGCATCCAAATCAATTATTATTCCTAGCATGCCTGCAGTTGCTGCAGAAACCATTTTGGCTGTCATGGGCCCTTCCCTCCCCCCACCCACACTCATCACCACCGTTTCTCTGTATAGAAAGGAAGAGGGACAGAGGTGGAGCAATGTGTGCTCTGGCCTTTGGTGGGTGTCCATGGCAGCCCCCCCTTCACAAATGAAGGTCGATGAGGAGGAGAGGACCTTCATCTTCCAGTGGGGGGAGGGAGGTGACTATCTCTTCGATGATGATGCCAGGATGGGGGCCCCAAGAGACTCAGCCTAGAGCCTGTGTTGTTCCTATACTATATGGGAGCTGTGCTGGCGTTAGCGTGCGCGAAATTGGCTAGCGCTCCTAAGTAATGCAAAGAGATAAATCTTCAGTCATTTTCTAAAGTGTAACAAACTTCCACAGAATCTCAGAATTAAACGACAAACAGTACTCCCCCGATATTCGCAGGGGTTCCGTTCCAATTTATCTGTTGCCCGAAGTACCGATTTATCAATCATTGGATCTGCCACCCTATTAAAATCTCCCCCTATCACAATAGGACAAGAATCTTGTTGCAAAAAGTAATTTAAAATTGTAGTAAAAAACTTTTTATCATAAGAATTAGGAGCGTATAAATTACAAAGCAAAACATTAATCCCACTAATCTTAACATTTGCTATAACGACCTTCTAGATCCACATTAATATGTATCTTTTCAACATTTAATTTTTTATGGAAAAGAAATATTACCCCTGCCTTTCTATGAAGGGCCGGTGCTTCAATATAATCACCCACCCACCAAGTAAGAAGTTTAGAATGTTCTTATGATGTCAAATGAGTCTCTTGTAAAAACACAATAGATGCATTATGTCTATTTAAGCTTTGCAAAATCTTTTTTCTTTTTAATGGAGAGGAAATACCCCCCACATTCCAAGTAATGATTTTTAAAACCATAGGAATCCTTGTACAAAAAAGATATTATAAAAATTGAAAATTAAAATCACAACAATAGATAGGAACTGTCCCAGCCACCAGTCCCCATCCATATCAAATAAAATAATATTCCAAGGTAATCCACATCCCATGTCAAATAGAAAAAGAAAATGTTTAATCAACTTCCATCCAAAACCTCTTTCCCAACCCCCCATTACCCCACATACTTTTATTATCCAAACCTTGTGAGCAGTGGTGTAATAAGGGGGACTGTGGGGGTGGGTGGTCCACCCTGGGCGCCCCTCCTCCTCTCCGCCCTCCTGCTCCTCTCCATGCCATTCTGAGCTTCCCTGGGAGAATGATATACATTTCTCCCTCCGTATTCGCTGTGATAGGGGATTAACAGATCCATGAGTACGGAGAAACTGTGAATAACATTTTCATATGTTATTCGCTGTTTTCTATTAAAAACCATCGTGAATAAGGTGAAACCGCGAATAACATGGTGGGAGACCTGGCCTGTTCCTGAAAGACGGTGAAGAAAGTGCTGGGAATTGGTGATTTTCTCTGTAAATGCATGGAATCAGCGATTTCTCTATGCAAGCTGATGTAATTGGGGGGGGGGGAGGAGGAGCCAGCGAGCTAAAAACAACAAATAATCGAAACCGCAAATGCTGAAACCGCGAATACGGAGGGAGAAGTGTAGAAAAATGAATAAAGAAATAAAACAGAGGGGGGAGCCTGATGATCAATAGTTCTTGGCCCTCCAGAGGGAGTGCGGAGATGAGCCACCAAAGCGGGACTTTACCCCTGAAAGCGGGACTGAAACAAGGCCGCTCCTTCTAGAATTACTTCTTAACTGCCTTTGCACTTCAAGAAACGCTAGGTTAAGCTCTCAAGAGTTTATGAGCGGCAGAATGCTCTATATTCCAGAAGCGTCTAATTTCCTTCTGGGCCTCACTTCCCTCCGTCTCAGAGGTAATGGAGATTTGCTAATTGGTTTTGTTTCTAATCTAACGCATTTACCCTCTTAAATGTTTTTCCGCTTTGATCATTATCAAAAACGCTGTCTAGTAACCAGAAGAAGGTGTGAGAGAAGGAGTGAGTAATCTGTTTCAGAAGGGGGGGGGGCAATCAGAGAAGAGTACAGGCATTATATTTATTTATTTATTTCATTTCATTTTGCTTTCTATCCCGTCCACCGCAAAGAGCTCTGAATGGGTTACAGTTGCCATAGTTACAGTACAACCTTTTATCCTAACTCGACACAGACTAGGGATCTAATCCAATCGGAAAATCTGGACCCCTAGACCTGCCCCCAGGCTCAACCAGTTCCACCCCATCCCTTTCCTGTAATACCCTAGCCCCGCCCCCTCTGCCTGGGCTTGTCAGGCAGGAGGAAATCCGCACATGCGTGGATTTCCTCCTGCCCGATGCGATTTGAGGAGGCTTTTCAAAACCTGGACAAAATACTGGGTTTTGAAAAGCCGTCCACACATGTCCAGGGAAATCCCGACATCTGGTAACCCTACTAATCCCAATATACATGATATACAGTTTACAGGTTAAATCTGCCAGGAAGTTTTTTTTCACCCAAAGGGTCGTGGACACTTGGAATGCGCTACCGGAGGAAGTGATCAGGCAGAGTACGGTACAAGGATTCAAACAGAGACTGGACGGATTCCTGAGGGATAAAGGGATCGTGGGATACTGAGAAAGCTAACCAGAAAATAAGTATAGAAACCCAACCAGGTCGTGCATGTGCAAGACTGGAGGGTTAGGACTTCGATGGGAAGATAGGACTCAATAGGAAACCAAGGTGGCAAGGGGGCCCCTTCTGGTGATTCAGACAGGTCGTGACCTGTTTGGGCCGCCGCGGGAGCGGACTGCTGGGCAGGATGGACCTATGGTCTGACCCGGCGGAGGCACTGCTTATGTTCTTATGTTCTTATGCCATAGATGCAGTGCAAGATTTTTTTTTCCCCTCCAATAAAATAACTTATTTATCCTGGTGTCCGTATGGCTGGAGGAGAAGGCCAAAATACCAACTTCACCCAGCCCTGCTAGAACAGAAATCTTTACTAAACTTAAACAGTTTTTTAAATTTTATTTGAGGTCTGGGAGGTTCGTAAATTTCCTAGAAGAGCTCGTAGTATGATCCGTGGAGGGGCATAATCAAAAAAAGCGTCTAAGTCCCCTTTTGGCCTAAGTCCTTAAACGTTCAACGCAGAAGCAAGGAAAGTGTCCATAACCAAACCAAACGTCCTTGTTTTGATTATGGCCTTCCTCTGCCTAAACGTCCAATCACCACTACGTCTAAAAGTACACCCACACCACGTCTACACTTTTCACCCATAATGAAACAAAAACACGCCTAGGCCACAAACGTCCAACAGAAGGGCTTTTAGGCGAAGGAGGAGCCAGTCCTTCGCCTAAAAACTGGATTCTGTAACCGGTGTCTGTCAAAAACAACACCGGTTACAGACCCCCCCCACACACACACACACACACACAACGATCCAGGCAGGAGGGTGCCCAAGCCCTTCTGCCATGTCGAACCATGACCCCCTCCCCCCCCCCGACTACATCGGGGCAAGAGGGAGCCCAAGCCCTCTTGCCCCGCCGATTAACACCAGGCCAGGAGAGAGCCCAAGCTCTCCTGACCCCGGCAACCTCCCCCCCGCCGCTACTCGAATGGGCCAGGAGGGAGCCCAAACCCTCCTGGCCCCCGCGGCCCCCCCCGCCGCTACTCGTTCGGGGCCAGGAGGGAGCCCAAACCCTCCTGGCCCCGGCGACTCCCTACCCCCACCTGCACTACATTATGGGCAGGAGGGATCCCAGGCCCTCCTGCCCTCGACGCAACCCCCCTCCCCCCAACGACCGCCCCCCCAGACCCCCCGATTGCCCCCCCCCAGCCGACCTGCGACCCCCCGGCCGATTCCATGACCCCCCCACCCCCACCCACCTTCCCCGTACCTTGTTTCAAATTGGCCGGACAGACGGGTGCCAAACCCGCCTGTCCGGCAGGCAGCCAACGACAGAATGGGGTCAGATTGGCCCAGCTGTCCCAAAGCCCCGCCCACAGGTGGGGCCTAAGGCGCCTGGGCCAATCAGAATAGGCCTGGGGGCCTGAGGCACATGGGCATAACCCGGCCCACCTCCCGCCCACTGCCCACCCTTTCCCCTCCTCTAAAAATACCTCTTTTCTCTCTGTGTGTTTAGTGGCAGGGGAAAGGCCTAAGCTGTGTTTAGATACGTCTAAAAACCAGCTTTGGTTATGAATACTTGGACGATCAGGCTTTTTGATCGTCCAAGTAGCCATTTCGGACACTTTTTAGACGTTTTTTTTTTATTATTACCCCATTAATGTTTTATATTGAGGAATAAGAAACTTTCATTACTTCTTAACACTTTGTAATATGTGTCATCTTTCATTATGGGGGTAGGGAGGGAATTTGTTTGATGATAATAATAGTTGGAATTTCTTGAATTGTATATTTATATAATTATTTTATTACATTGTTATATTTTAAAAATTTAGGGGGGATTTGAAGGGGAGGGAAAGGGGTGGGTGGGAAAGTAAAGGGGATATATATGGTATTATGAATAGGTAATATAGAAAATATATTTTGGAGAAATGATAAAATTATTTATGTAATATTTGAGCTTTGAATTTAATTGTAATGAGCATATATTGTATATTTGATTGATTTCTTCAATAAAATGTTTCAACATAAACAATTTTTGGACATTTCTGTCTTTGCTTTTCTATCATCTGTTTGTGCTTATTCTTGGTCTTCTCTTACGTTTCCTTTCTGCCTTCATGTGCCTTCTTTTTTAATGAATTCTTTACTCTCCATTTTAAATGTTGCATTTTAATAAAACCAAAGCTTGTCTTGCAGGTACATCTTGACATTAACCTTGCATCTTGTTCAGCTAGCAGAAGAGCGCCCCCTGGTGTCTGCACAATGAATGCAAGCTGCATTCTTTCCATATGTGACCTCATTAAAAGAATTGACCTGCATAAGGTGACATCAAACTCCCTAATGGCCCTGACTCGAAACTCCTGGTAATAGAGACAGTCCAATCCAGCCAGCAACATTGGCTGGCTGGACTGAACGAAGGGCAGGGTCCTTTGGGTCTAACCCTTTTCTGATCCGTTTACTCTGCTGATCTGTCCTGGAACCATACAGAGAAAAGCAAGAATTTTCTCCTTCATTGTTTTCAGCTGTGCAGAGCCTTAACAGGAGCAGACCACAAACACATCATTTTCCCTATAGAAAAATCAGACTTAAAAAAATTATAGTGCTATGAACCTCAAAGCAGTCCGTTTATTAGGATAATCACAGTAAATTTATATATTACATTACATTAATGACTTCTATTCCACTCGTACCTTGCAGTTCTAGGCAGATTACAAAGAAGCTAACTGGACATTTCCAGGGGGAGCTGAAAAGTTCTGAGCCCAACCACGAAGGGAATAACATGGAGCCATGAAACTTATAAGTTATTCCACACTTTTTGTTTCAATGAGGCAAATGCATCTAACAAATGGGCCCAAGTATAGGGAAACCAAGCCACTGTGACATCACCGATGAGGCTGGCTCTTAGGCATTGGTGGAATGAGGCATTATGACATCACAATACGAGGGGCCGCTGAAAAGTTCTCAGCCCAACCATGAAGGGCATGACGTGGAGCCATGAAACCTCCAAGTTATTCCACATATTCATCCCTAAATTCAACACACTTGGCACATCGGGTCTGAAATTTCTGTAACCCTTCCAAAAAATACTCGGATGTCTGGTCACTTGTTCTGCTCTTGAAAAGGGCAAGAGGGTACATCAAGAGCTCTAGGGGC
This sequence comes from Geotrypetes seraphini, assembly GCF_902459505.1. Taxonomy (NCBI): domain Eukaryota; kingdom Metazoa; phylum Chordata; class Amphibia; order Gymnophiona; family Dermophiidae; genus Geotrypetes; species Geotrypetes seraphini. The sequence continues at coordinate 7,701,478 of NC_047098.1, read as the reverse complement.
ATCGTCCATAGAAACACAAAGATAAAGACCAGTCTGCCTATCCATGCCATCCACTATCTCTTCCTCTCCCTTAGAGATCCAACGTACTTGTCCCAAGCTTTCTTGAATCCAGATACATTTTTCATCTCCATCACCCCCACCCCATAGAAAAAACTTGATTCAAGGCTTTTACCCTTGGATAGGGTTACTAGATGTCCGGATTTCCCCAGATGGCTTTTCAAAACCTGCCACTTTGTTCGGGTTTTGAAAAGCTGTGTCGGGCAGGCAGGAAGTGTGCGCATGTGTGGCCGTCACTTGATGATGTCATATGCACGCGTGTGTGTGCGTGATGTCATCAGGTAGCGTCCTTGCATGCATGGACTTCCTTCCTGCTTGACAAGAGCAGGTACGGGGGGCGGGTCTAGGGCGGGGTGGGTGGAACTAGGCAGGCCTGGAGGCGGAGCTAGGGGGGCCGGATTTTCCAAAAGGAAAATCTAGCAACTGTACTCCTGGATATCTGCAGTGTCTCAGCAACTGTTTTACCTGATATTTGCCAATCTGCCAAAATCAGATCATGGACATGGTCCACAATTTCAGGAGTTGACATTGTTTGAGGCCTCCCAGACCTTGCTGCATCTTCAGTCTCGAAATTTCCATGCTGAAACAATGTCAAAACATAGCAAAATGATGGGGGGGTGGGGGGGTGTTAATCTGCAAACTTAGGTTTACCACAGGGGTCTCAAAGTCCCTCCTTGAGGGCTGAATCCAGCCGGGTTTTCAGGATTTCCCCAATGAATATGCATGAGATCTATGTGCATGCACTGCTTTCAATGCATATTCATTGGGGAAATCCTGAAAACCCGACTGGATTGCGGCCCTCAAGGAGGGACTTTGAGATCCCTGGTTTACCATATAGCTCCAGAAAAAGCCAGTCTGAGTTTTGTTCTCCTGAAGCAGCGTGAAACAAGGCTGCCCTTGTCGAGTCTCTGGGATGGCACACTGCTGAAAGTTGGAGCGATTTTGGTCTTTGTTTCTCCGAAGTGTTGCCGCAGTGGAAAAAATTGTGTCCCGCTTTCTCATGGACTTAGCTCAAAGATCCCTGCCGGGAGAGTGACAGCTATGAGCTAAGTGACTGGGGTTTTTTTTTCCAGCAGTGTGTTTGATATATTTTCGACTATCTGAGGCCAGAAAAATTGTTTTCATATACAATGGAACGCCAAATATACGGACTAATCTCAGCAGAGGGTAGGCCGGATAATTAAAACTCTGTATGACTGGAATAATATTTTTTCTTTTGTTTTTAATAATTGTTAAAAAAAATATATATATATACTGGAAGCCTCAGCAGATATTTTCGTTGCTGAAAGAGCATGGGCAGGAGCGAGTAGGATCGCTCCTGCCCCAGCGCACCGCTAGACCACCAGGGGAACAAGGAAGTAAGGAGGATGGATAGCGACATCTGGGTTTTACTTTCATTGAAAGCAATGGAGGATATATCAATCCATCCTCTTTTTTTCTGGAACTATATGGTAACCCTATGCAAACTGATCTAAGAAATCAGACATGAAAATCAAAAGAACTTAAGAATTGACATACTAGGACAGACCGTAGGTCTTCTTCAGCCATTAAACGACCATCGCCTAGTCTGTCCACATCCTAGGACTCCCCAACTTGAATCCACTAGAAATAGTGCATTTTATTTTCTTGCTCCAGCAGCCTGGAATTACTTACCTCTCCCCCTTCACAGTGATTTATCTTTTAAAAGTTTCAAGGTAGAGCTCAAATCCTGGCTTTTTAATCAGGCTCATACCTAATACATCTCTGTCACCACCCACCAGCTCCGACAATTGTAATCTGCTCTAAATCTTCAGCTTATTCCTTCTCTCCTTCTTTCTAAGCAGCAACAAAAAAAATCTGCTCTTTTCCTTCCCTCCTCAAACCCTCCTTTTCCGTTACCCCCAGTAATTTCTTTACTGCCTTATGTTCCCATTCTCTTCCCAACTTCCTTGGCATGATTGACTTGGGTCCTATCTCTATGGGCGTTCTTTTCCTCCTTTGTTTTTAAATACGCTAATTATACACCACTGTGTTCTGCATGTCAGTGGTTAGGAATATAGAAATCTTAATTAAACTGTAAATCACGGCAAGAGGAGGGATTCAGTAAAAGGTAGGGTTACCAGATTTTCCCGAAGGAAAATCCAGACCCATGGCCACACCCCCTAGGCCCACCTAGTTCCGCCCACATCCCGCCACATCCTGCCCCAGCCCCACCCCCTTAAGCCATGCAGAGTCAGAACAAGGTCCGTTGAGCCCAGCATCCAACCAGTTCAAGACACAAGTTTCTGGAAGATCCCAAAAAGCAAATCAGATTCTTTTAGCTCATTTTCAGGGATATGTAATGGCTCTCCCAACTGTAACCGATTAATAATTTGTAAGAGACTTGTCTTCCAGGAACTTGTCCAAACTTCTTCAACCCCTCTATGCTGGTCGCTTTGATCACATCCTCCAGCAACAGATTCCATAGTGTAATTATATACAGTAATTTGAAGTGAAAAATAATAAAATAGATAACGTATCACTGGTGCTGCAAAGGATCTGCATGTTTGAAGAGAAAAAGTATTCAAAAGATGGATTCTGTTGCCTGAAAATGAAGCCTCCACCAATTAGAATACTAGGGGTTATCTGAAAAGGGTTTTGATGTAAGAGGAATCCATCATGTTTCATTGGATCCATTTTGATGTGACTATTTGAAATTCTGTTATAGTCTTAGTTGGTGTCATTTGTCATCTAGTTATATTGCATCAACTAGTTCAGTAAAACATTTTTTTAATAGAAGAGCAGTTAGAGCAAGTCTTTATTGTTGGATTCTACAAGAATGTCACAAGTCAACAAGCCTTGAATTGAATTTTTTTCTATGGGGGTGGAGGAGGTAGAGATGAAAAATCTATCTGGGACAGGTACGTTGGATCTCTAAGGAGAAGGAAGGGATAGTGGCCAGCACGGATAGGCAGACTAGATAGGCCATATGGTCTTTATCCACCTACAGAAAATAATAGTAAATATTGAACTAAGGCCTGTACTGGGCAGACTTGCACGGTCTGGGTCCGTATATGGCCGTTTGGTTGAGGATGGGATGAGGAGGGCTTCAGTGACTGGGATGGTTTAGATGAGCTGGAGTGAGCTTTGACGGAGACTTCGGTAGATGGAGCCTAAGCACAGTACCGGGCAGAACTTTGGGTTCGGACCCAGAAATAGCTAAGAAGAAGGAAAATTTAAATTAAATCAGTAATTTAAAGAGTGAGTAAGGTTGGGCAGACTGGATGGGCCATTTGTGTCTTTATCTGCCATCATCTATGTTAGTATGTTTCATGTTTCTATGTATGATGACCCTACATCTCTTTGATGTGCTCCCTTGCCCTTCCAAAAGCAGAACGAGGTCACATCATTGTCAGATGATACATCTTCTTTGGCACACCTCTTGGTATAGACACCACCATTTCAACATGATTAGGAGTGCCAGACACAATACAAACCTCTCCTCCTTAGACAGAAGGAAGGAAAGAGTCTGCTAAATATTGGGAGCGCCCAGTCCTCAGTACACTCACAGAGCTGGCTCCTATGCCCATCAGTTAACATAATTGATCATTTGTTTAAGGAGTTATTATAGCATCCAAGTCAATATTCTCAGATTACTTACTTATGTGATAACTATGTCTTGTCTTTCTTGACCCGATAACTTCCTCCTGTTCTTTTTGGTCCTCCAGCTCAAGCCTCTGCTAAGGGTACAGTGCCATGAGCTTTCGTTCGCTACTACCCAGGGTTTCCCTCCTTTCTTCCCCTCCACCCCAGGTTTTTATAATTGCCTCCTTCCCTACTTCATGTAGTGTAGCCCTTGCAGCAGTATGAGTTGATCCTGGTCTATGCTGTAGCCATCAGATGAATATATTAAACTTCAGATACTCATTTCTGCAGCCTTTTAAAGAGACGTCCTTTTTTTTTTTTAGTCCAGCTGTATAAACTTGCAAAATTTCCATAGAAATGCGATGTTGGAGAAAGGTGACAATCTTTACATTCAATGTCATTTGAAAGTAATTATGAGAACACTCCATGAAGTGTTATGTCCATATAAAATATTGTAATTTGTAATCTTAAAACGTGTCCTCGAGGTTTAAACAGCCCGTGAATTGAAATACAGGACTCTGTAGAAGTCTTCACACGTCTGCCTATTTTTCACATTATGCTGTTTAATAAAATACAAAATCAAAACACATTAAAGTAGGAATTTTTCACTGATCTACACATTATATTTTCAATCAGAAACATTTAAAAAGTAATTATGAAGAAGAAACCAAAAAGTGTTGATGGCCTGAGCCTTCATATCCTTTGCTATATCAAACCCAAATTAGTTCTCTTTTCGAAAATTGCTTTAGCAAAGCCCAGAACAAGCTGAATATACAGTAGATGATCTGTGTCCAATCACAGTTAGCAGAACTGAATAATGAAGTTATTTCTGTCATATGAAGTGAATTTGAAGCAAAGGTATAGACGTGCTGAATACAGAGGTGCCAGAAGAACTCAGGGATAAGGTTGTTCAAATGTCTAGATCGGGGGAAGACAGACAGAGGCTATAAGTAAATTTGAATGTAGAAAAATAAAGGCAGATAAAAGACCGTATAAGCTCTCTATTCTGTGCATCAATGCCATTTACGATCCCTTATTCCAAGCTTTACACCCCTACACGATCACTCAGGTCAAATGATCAACATTTATTACCCATTCTATCTTTGAAAGTTATCTGATATAGGTCTAAATCAAGTCGTTTTGAATTGGTTTATTAAATCCTTGTCACTATGATTTTATGAGGTACACTTGGATGGTGAGACATCTTCTGCAGGGAAGCCTGGATGTGGAGTTCCTCAGGGCTCCCCTATGTCACCGATACTCTTTGACATCTATAAGACCTCATTGAAAAGCTCCTGTCTCACATCAGTGGAGACCATGTTTCATATGCAGACGATATCTTTGTCCTGCTGGAGGTTGACCCTGATCTTAATAACCTGGTTTCAAATATAGATTGCTGTGTTTTCTAAGCTTCAATCGTGGGCAATGTCCATTCAAATGAAATTGAATGCCGCTAAAACGAAACTGTTATGGTTCGGTCCAAAGTCGGACACTCTTCCTGCTTCTGTCACATTGAAATCAGGTACCTTAGTACAAATCGAGTTTTCTTCTAGAGTTTTGGGCATTATCCTGGACAGATAAACTCGTGAATGAAAAAGTGCTTTTTCAAGTTTCAAGTTTAATAATAATTTGATTAATCGCTTAATCTAAATTCTAAGCGATGTACATAATAATAAAATTACAAAATAAGGGGAATAATACAATAAATAAAAAGACTAAGACTAACAAGACTATTGACAAATTTAACAAAACTAGGAACATAAGGGAGGAGATGGATGAGAGTTACAATTTGTTTAAAAGTTAAAGAAACAATTAAGGGGGATACATAAGGAGAGGGAAGATAAAAAAATTACTTCAATAAAATTGTAGAAAAAAAATAAAATTAGTTCAAAGACTAAATGACTAGTTTACAAAGGCATCTTTAAAGAGAAAGCTCTTCAGTTTACCTTTGAATTTTTCTATATTGGCTTCTTCCCTTAAATGGCTAGGGAGAGAATTCCAAGTTTGGGGGGCCGTAACTGAAAAGATCAACTGTCGTCTAGTATTAATAATTTTAAGGGAAGGAATCGTTAGCAAATGCGCATGTTGAAAAAAGTTAGATCACTACTCCATTAGGAACATTTTTCATTGTTGGTACAGTCCACTGTGCTTGCTCAGTTGGACTATTGCAATTCTGTGTATCTGGGTATCAAGCAAGGCAAATTGCAACGTCGTCAGTTGTTACAAAACACGACGGCAAAACCTATCTTTGGGAAACAAAAGTTTGATCTTGTGTCTTCTTTGCTTAGAAAGCTTCATTGGCTTCCTGTTCACTTCGGGATCCAATTTAAATGCTAAATATTATTTTCAAACTTCTTTATGGAATATTTGATCCTCTGATTCCCTTACATTGGAATGCCTATAGAACCTGCTATTTGAGGAACACACAGTACAAATTATCATTTCCCTCTTTCAAGGGAATTAAATCAGCTGGGAAACTTTGTCAGTCCTATGTTTTCAAGTTGGTAGAGATTTGGAATGGACTTCCTGGTGTTATTAGAATGATAGACCAATTGCAATTATTTCGAAAAACCTTAAAAACCCTGGTATTCTCACAATATCTAATTAGCTTACCTGAAGAACCTACTAATTGTTAACATTGCAAGATTTCCTTCTATGATAGACTAAACTAATTTTTATTATCTTTTCTTTCTCCTTATATTATGTATATTCTAGTCTCTTGACTTCTTGTAAACCGAATCGAGCTCCGACGAGAGATGACCCGGGGACATGATCGAAACGTTCAAGGTACTGAAGGGAATAGACTTAATAGATAAGAACCGCTTGTTCACCCTCTCCAAGGTAGGGAGAACGAGAGGGCACTTTCTAAAATTGAAAGGGGATAGATTCCGTACAAACGTAAGGAAGTTCTTCTTCACCCAGAGAGTGGTAGAAAACTGTCTTGAATCCCTGGAGGGTGTTTTCCCCTATGACAGACTCTGGAAGAGCGTTCCAAAGTTAGCCAAGTTCCTGCTGAACCAGAACGTTCGCAGGTAGGGCTAGTCTCAGTTAGGGCGCTGGTCTTTGACCTGGGGGCCGCCGCGTGAGCAGACTGCTGGGCACGATGGACCACTGGTCTGATCCAGCAGCGGCAATTCTTATGTTCTTATTTCTTCCCGCAAGTGTAGGGGCAGTAACCGCAAATGTGGCAGAACGGATCGTGTTGATGTGATGCATCGATGGAATGGATAGATGTTGGGTGTTAGATCTTGATCTAATGGTTGGAATGCTAGTTTAGAATCCAGTCCCATTTGTTGGGCAAGTCACATAACCCTCCAAACTTAGACTGTACAGTCCCTGGGGACAGGGAAATCTCACCATAACTCACCCTGAGCTATCACTGGAAAAGTGTGAATGACGTCAAGTCATTGCTTACATAGTTTGAGATCAGCAACTTATCCAAGTAGATGCTATCTTCAGACCAAACTAGAAAGCTTCAGAGTGATCATTTTACATTTGTTTCTGAAACATTTCTGAGATGGCTGCATTGGTTGCCTATACAGCAAAGAGTGCATTTTAAGATTCTTGCGGTTATTCACCAGGGTATTACAAGAGAGGTTTGAAATTTATCTTATCTTACTTTAATTATTGTAATATTATCTACCTCAGTATTAGAAAAATCTGTCTTCTTAGACTACAATTGGTCCAGAATACTGCTGATAAATTGATTTTCGGGAAATGTAAGTTTGATCACGTGACACCGTTGCTTCCTAATCTTCACTGGCTCCCTGTGTATTTTAGAGTTCAGTTTAAAGGTGCTTGCATCATTTTTAAAATTCTTTATGCTATTTTCACTCCCTTAGTTGCTTTATCCTGGAATCTTTATAGATTCTCTTTTTGCAAGGGGTGACCAACAACTTAAACTATCCTTTCCTTTCAGAAAAGAAATCAAAGGAGCTAAGATCTTTGGCCAATCTCTGATCTTGAAGTGTTCTCAACTTTGGAATAATCTTCCACTACTTTTAAGAAGCTGCGGCTCCCTGTCATTCTTTCGCAAGTCTTTGAAAACCATTTTGTTCACTAAGCACTTTGGAAATTAAGTTTCTTTGATATCTTCTCCCTTATAGCCCTCATTTGCTTAAGCCAGGGGTGTCCAATGTCGGTCCTCGAGGGCCGCAGTCCAGTCGGGTTTTCAGGATTTCCCCAATGAATATACATGAGGTCTATTTGCATGCACTGCTTTCATTGTATGCTAATAGATCTCATGCATATTCACTGGGGAAATCCTGAAAACCCGACTGGACTGCGGCCCTCGAGGACCGACATTGGACACCCCTGGCTTAAGCTAACCATTGTAAACCGAGTCGAGCTTTCCTGGATTGAAGTCTCGGTATATGAAGATTAGATTTACCAACCTAGAAGAAATTTGAGATCTGAAAAATACAATGAAATTGAGTCCAGAGGGCCAGATGTCAACGGTGTATGTCAGGCTTGGAGCATCAATGATGTCGGTGGCCAGGGTGAAACGTTGGCGTTCTGCGATTTTGTGCGGGGAAGATCAATTTTAAGAAAATGTAAAAAATGCAGCCTTCCCGTGTTGATGCTTCAGTAGCCTCTTCAGTTTGAAGATGTGTTAAAGAACATTTTTACTTTGAATTTAATATTCAGTGTTTTTCTGCATTTTAATCGTTGAAATGACGACTTGATAATGTTTATATAGATATTATGATTCGATAATCCTTGCTTTGATAGTGCATCATTTTTTTCCTTGGGGGGGTTGGGAAGTCTATGTTTGTCTATTGTTTGTGTAATATGTATGGAAGTAATGTGTAAACCGCATAGTCTTATGTGGTGTATAAATAAAATAAGCATTTAGGACAGGGATAGGCAGCTCCAGTCCTCGAGGGCCGGAATCCAGTCGGGTTTTCAGGATTTCCCCAATGAATAAATATTTATTAAATAACAACGGGATTTATAATTCCTATTCAATTGCTCTCATACATTAAAACATCATTTGATACACCATAGAGAGCACATTAACAATTGCAATACATATAATCATTTAAAATTTATTTCTCATATATAATTTCACCCACAACTATCACAAATTTATATAAACCACACTAGCACCATTAATAAATCACATAAATATATCTAATAACCCTTCCCCTCCAATATAATGCTACTCATTGTGAAACCGTGTAATACACAGACCCTGTAACTCTCCTGTTACTATCACTAGATGTTCAATGCTATATTCTGTAATTCGCTGTCTGTACAGTTTCTCTTCATTGTAAACCACCTAGAAGTCGCAAGATTGTGGCGGTATATAAGAATAAAGTTATTATTATTATTAAAAGTCCATATCAAACTTACACCATTGTCCATTTCAATGTCTTCAAATGCTTTTCAAACTTTTCTTTGTGCACAGTAGTTCAATTGTGAAGAGAAATGATAAATGGAGTATGAAGTAAAAACCGAGGGAAAAGAAAAGTTTGTAAAGTATTTGAAGACATTGAAATTCAGTATATGGACAATGATGCAAGTTTGATATGGACTTTTATTGGAGGGGAAGGGTTCACATATAGATATATTTATGTTATTTATCTATTTTTTTTTCCAGTTCCAGCCAGTTTTTAATTTATAACATTTTATTGAAGGAATATACATATATACAAAAATATAATACAAATTAAACTCATAACAATTATATTCATAAAAATATTTGTCAAACATATATCTATTATTCCTCCAAAATATATTTCCATAATATCTACAATAAACCTTAATACATTCTCAAGTTCAAACCCCCTTTTTCAATTCCTCAATTCCCTCCTCCGCCCATCCCTACCCCTTTTAATTATATGTAAATCTTTAATTAAAGAAATAAAATAACCCCAAAACTAAACCTCCCAAACCAAATGTGATTGATTGATTTATGTGATTTATTAATGGTGCTAGTGTGGTTTATATAAATTTGTGAGAGTTGGGGTGAAATTATATATGAGAAATCAATTTTAAATGATTATAAGTGTTGCAATTGTTCATATGCTCTCTATGGTGTATCAAACAATGAATATGCATGAGTTTTATTTGCATGCACTGCTTTCAATGCATATTCATTGGGGAAATCCAGAAAACCCGATTGGATTCCGGCCCTCAAGGACCGGAGATGACCACCCCTGATTTAGGACCTCAGGTCTTTTTTCTGTACAGCTCCCTGACATACTGTAAGCCAGTGATCTAGATGAGATGCGTAAGAGGCAATTGCCCATAATGACGGCCAATAAACGCGTCTTGGATGTCTGCGGACGCTTCTGTCCACTTGGGCTTTGGCCTCTTTGTTTATGGTGTTTCCAGAGCTATTGATGCTTTCAAACAAATCGAATCCAGTAGACCAGTGATTCCCAACCCTGTCCTGGAGGAACACCAGGCCAATTGGGTTTTCAGGCTAGCCCTAATGAATATGCATGAAGCAAATTTGCATGCCTATCACTTCCATCATATGCAAATAGAACTCATGCATATTCATTAGGGCTAGCCTGAAAAACCGATTGGCCTGGTGTTCCTCCAGGACAGGGTTGGGAACCACTGCAGTAGACAGTGCTTCACACTCGAGCTCTAAATGGCCACTTTATGGATTCATCTGCAGGTCCAGATGAATCTCATAATAACCAATTTTCCTGCATTTTCAAGTGCTCCCTTTGCACAGAGCAGCCAAATAAAATGAAAGGCAAATGGAATTACTTTCCATTAGTTATTACTTTAGGGACTTGTCAATTTCCTCCCAATCCTTTGGGCTTTCAGTTCAATCAGAATTAGCGTCTACCGGAGCGACGGCACTGCCTCGGCTGTCTTTTCTGCCCCCCAATTTTAACCAGTCAGCTCAGCCTCTGGAAACCGATGTACTCGCAACTTTGACTCGTCCGGAGAAGTTGCTCTGTCTTTCTCTCCGTTTTCCTTCAGCCTGAGTAAAACTGCACTTGGGAATGGGAAGGGGTAAAACGCGGACCTCACGGACCTGAAGGACCTGGCGGATCTAAACCCGCACGTCCTTAAAAATCTGCGGTCTGTGCTACTTGTAGTTAGTTTCTGGCTCTGACAGACCTCGGTGACAATTTAGCGCTGACGGATCCGTCTCAGCATAGGGAGGGAAAAGTATTAGGATCCGTCAGCGCTAAAATGTCACCGAGGTCTGTCAGAGCCAGAGACTAGTGCTGGAGCGGCTCTAAAACGAATCCTTTAAACTGGTTTTTGGCCCACTAAAATGTCTTTTATTTCAGAAAGCCTGTATGATTGGGCATAAAAGTATTATGCGATTTTGGTTGCAGAAAGAATCTCCAAGTTTTTGGCATTGGAGGAATCAATTACATCGCTTATTTTTATTTGAGAGTTGGGAGGTTCGAGGTTCGCCTAAAAAAAAAACTCGTCTTTTTATGGAGGTTTGGGATCCTTATATTCAGAATCTCTCACCAAAAATACGAAGTTTGGTTATCAATGATTTATTATGAAAATTAGGTTTACTAATTACATTCCAGTTATTTATTTTAATTCTTTATTTTTGTCAACTTTCATCCAGGGTGAGGGATTTCATTTAGGGCAGGGGTAGGGAACTCCGGTCCTCGAGAGCCGTATTCCAGTCGGGTTTTCAGGATTTCCCCAATGAATATGCATTGAAAGCAGTGCATGCAAAGAGATCTCATGCATATTCATTGGGGGAATCCTGAAAACCCGACTGGAATACGGCTCTCGAGGACTGGAGTTCCCTACCCCTGATTTAGGGGAAGATGGTGGGTAGGGGATGGAATTAAGGGGGGTGTAGATAAGATTGAATTAATTCATATGGAAATTAAATTTGAAAGAATGATTTAAATTTGTATGAAATATTATTGTAATTCTTATTGTATTGAATGTATTTTTGTATTATCCTATTGTACTGATTATTTGATTCTTTCAATAAAAATTGTTATACATAAACTGGTTTCCTGCAGCCCCAGTAAATCGGCTCTGACAGATCTCGATGACATTGTAGCACTGACGGATCCTAATACTTTCCCCTCCCTATGCCGAGACGGATCCGTCAGCACTAAATTGTCACCGAGGTCTGTCAGAGCCAGAAACTAACTACAGGTGGCACGGACCTCAGATTTTTAAGGACCTGCGGGTTTAGAGCCGCAAGGTCCGTCAGGTCCGTGAGGTTTTACCCCTTCCCCTTGTGGAATAACGAGTGGGCAGTCGTAGGAGCACCTTTATAGATCAGGGCAAGAAAATACATTGCCTATACGTACTCGTATTGCACGTCAAATATAGAACACCTTGGGGTCACTTTAAAAGCTTTTTTTTATTTTGTAGAGCATTTCTGACCCACAGAAAGGTGGTTATGGCAAAATTGCATTGGAGGGTGCGCATAGGGTTATCAGATTTTATTATTGTAGAATCTGGACCCATGGCCCTGCCACCCAGGCAGGCCCAGTCCCACCCAGCCCCGCCCTGTTCAGCCCAAGTCACGCCCCATTCTGACCCCACCCCCCAAACTGTTCTCGTGCTGGGAGCCACATCGGGAGGGCATCTGTGCATGTGCGTGAAATCACCGCTTTGCATCTGCCCATGCGCAGATGCCCTCCTGACGTGGTCTCAAGATGGAAGCTTTTCAAAATCGGATGCCCGGACATGTCCTCTAAAAAGAGGACATATCTGGGTAAATTTGGACATAGGTATGCAGAAACAGTGCAAATGCTTTGGTGCTATACAAGCAGTCCCTGAGTTACAGACGTCTGACCTTAGTACGACTCGTATTTAAGAACGCAGTCATGGCTTCATTTGATTTCACTGAGCAGTCTTTCCAGTGGCCTAGACTCCTACATTTCTCCTGGAACAGATTCAGGAATGACGCATGGCCACATTAAGAACAGTGTGTGGTTGTGCATGCTATACCTTAGAAGGAGCACTGGTAGGGGCAGTTGGCCCTTTTGACAGCAGGGAGCAGGATCTGAAAATCTACAGGTTCTGAGTTACGTACAAATCCGACTTAAGAATAGCTTTAAAAACACAACTCGTTCTTAACCCGGGGACTGCCTGTATAGGAATAATCAAGCCATTGTGACATCACTGATGAGGTTGGCTCTTAGGCATTGGTGGAATGTGGCCATTATGACATCACAATATCAGCTCTAGAACGTTGCTACTCCTTGGGATCTTGCAGTCTTCTTTCCAGTGGCCTAGACTCCTCCACTTCTCCTGCAGCAGATTCAGGAATGACGCATGGCCACATTAAGAACAGTGTGTGGTTGTGCATGCTATACCTTAGAGGGAACATTGGTAGGGGCAGTTGGCCCTTTTGTCAGCTGGGAGCAGAATCTTAAAATCTACAGGTTCTGAGTTACAGACAAATCCGACTTAAGAACAGCTTTAACACGTAACTCATACTTAGCCCGAGAATTGCCTGTATATGTGTAAGTACTGTTGGGATGTGTTGTGGGAGAAGGGACAGAGATGCAATGTCCATGCCTTCTTTATGAAATCTATGAGTACCCCCTAGCTATGTACCTTTTTCAAACGGATAACTATGGCCGTTTAATGAGACAAAAGGCCAAAGTTATTTTTAGCATTTATATACCACTTATAATCTAAGGGGCTCATAATCAAATCTTAAACACACCTAAAATCCCCCCCCCAAGTTGGCGCTTAGATGACCTAAAAGACAGGTCGTCCAAGTGCTGATAATCAAACTGAATTTCTGGACGTATCCAGGGACTTTTTAGGCTTCTGAATGCCGCTGTGTGCCCAGAGCTGAAAGGGGCGTATCTGGAGGAGTGTTTCGCGCGGGACGAGGGCCAACCTAGACTTAGTCATCCTGCAGGGATAATCGAATGTTTCACGAAACTTCCAGGGTGAAACTTATACGTTGTGACTTAAGACGATGTAAAAGCAGGTATAAGTGGCAAAAAGGTATCCAAAGTGACCAGATAACCACTGCAGAGACAACGTAAAGACCCCAAGACACTCCCCCCCAGTGATCACTGATCCCCTTCACACTGCTACAAATATCAGAATAAAAAAGTACATACCTGTCTTCGGAACATCAGCACCTGCTATAGGAAAGCCTAGTAGAGATGCATAAAGGTGTCTTAGGTAGCCTGGGGGGTGGGCTAGTGAACCATAGGGAGGAGGACCCAGGCTCATAAGCCACTCTAACCATTACATTCATGGTGGAAAATGTGAGCCCCCCTCCAACCATTCTCTGCTGCCATATAGGTGCCACCTGTATCCATAAGGGCTATTGGGGTTGTAGACAGGTAGGTATAGTGTGTTTTGGGGGGGCTCAGCTTAACCCATAAGGGAGTTCTGGTGAGATGTTTATGTGGCACCCTTTATGCGAAATTCACAGCTCTGTTGCCATATGTGGGTGGCCAGTCCCATCACAATGCTGGCCCCTCCCGTGTCCAAATGATCTTGTTCTGGGCATTTGGGACTTGGGACTTTCTCTTCCCCCTCCCTCCTTCCTTTTATTTAAAGTCGTCTCTTAATTGCATGTTTAATGTTGTGTTTGGAATTGTTCAGAGGCAGGAACCATGTAAGGGGAGCATCAGATATTCTCTAACCTCACTGGAATGGGATGGTTCCCAAGGCCATTGTCAAACTAACACTGCACCCAACCCAACCCAACCCAAAAAGTTAGAGAGCTTGGGGGTGAGTCAGGAATTGGTTTGTTTTTCCTCCAGTCGAAATGGTGTTGAACCAATAGAGAGGGTGAGGGCAACTCTGCATTTTGCATTATTGACCATTGTTCAGTAGAAGAGACCCATTGCCATCTTGACAGCCATGCTCTCAAACATATCAACTGATGAAGCAGGAAGAAATGAACAGCAAGCGAGAACACATGAGCTGATAACGAAGTTTATACAGTTCTCAATTTTACTTGGTGATGCATTAAGAACAACTCAACTCAAAAAGTGCATCCAGAAACACTTCACCTCAGCCTCGGAATCACAGAGTATACAACCAATCAGATCACAGCAAACGTTGAGAGGGTGGGAGGGGGGGTCTGGGCTCAGGCCAAGCACCCCGAGTCAACGTCGAGCCCCCCCCCCCCACCTCTGTCACACACAGATCAAAGCCCACCACACAAGGCAACAGGATGTCTGTCCCAGGTAAGACAACAAGGCAAGAGGGTCTCCACTGGACAGCCATAAGAGGAATCCGGGCAGGCTGTCCTTTTTGGGACTTCACATGGTAACACTGAATGCAGGCACTTCAAACGCTAGAGTATAAACACCTGTAAAAATCACAGAACCACGGCAAATAAGCTCTAGTCACTAAAGGGAGAGGGGATGAGGGAAGAGTGCCGACAAAAATTACAGTGGACATGTCACCTATCAATAAAATACCTACAAAGATGTCTGGACTCAACACAGAAGAAACTTCAAAGATCCCAGTGCATAAGACACCAGGTGACGGCATCACAGAGCACTCGCTCTCTTTTCGTGAATGTAATAAAATCAACGGATTCCTAGCACAGGATGAACCAATCAAAACAGTAATTTGGGGCTCATAATAATAATTTTTTAAAAACGTACAGAAAGTGGCCTAAGACGGTACTTGGAGGGACAGTCAAAAAGACAGATTGTCCAAATACCAATAGTCAAAGCTGGTTTAAAACCAGCTTAGGCCTTTACCCTGCCTCTAAACGCCTACAGCGAAAAGGGGCGTTTTTGGAGGAGGGGAAAGGGCGGGAGGTGGGCCGACCTAGACTTACTCGTCTGGCAGCCACAACTAAAAAGGTTTGACAGGTTGCCAGACGGAACTTATACGTTTTGACTTAGACTTAGACCAAGTCAAAACACGTATAAGTTCCTAATCGGGCCGCAGAGCTGAACGACTTTGATTTTCACTGTAGAGAAAGGGATTCTTCAGCTTGGGAGGGGGGGCCTTTCTTGCATAATGGGGTGACTATCATGAAAGTGAGGTGATCGTTAGCCCAAAGAGGCCATTTGTTGAGTCGGGGGGGGGGGGGGGGGGGGAAGGGAATTTTCAGCCCCAAAGAGGACTTTCTGATCATCAGAGAGACCTGAAGGGAGACTGTAGCGCTCCTCAGGGAATCACAGTTTCAGGAATGGTTAACAGTCCTTCTTAATTACACTTTCCGAGATACAGCCAATTTGATTGTTAGCCAGAGGATTAACACAAACCACGTGGTTTTAACACAATTTCTCCTAGGACAAGCAGGATGAGTCAGCCACATATGGGTGTTGTCCCAACAGCTCCCAATTTGCGGATAAGCTCTCCGATAGCTCAGAGAGATTTTTTTTTTTTTTTTTTTCTCTGAGCACGTGCAGTGCCCGGGCCCCACTGGGCATGCCCGAGCCCTATCCATTTCCCCCTGCTTCCCCCTAATCCCCAGTCTTTAGTTTCCGCCCATTCCCATCGGTCGGATTTTTCCACAGCTCTCCATCACCATTTTGTCTACAATCAAGGCTTGTGGCTGACTATCCTGCTGTCCACGGAGAACCTACGTTACAGGTAAGTAACTACACTTTTCAGTAACTCTTTTGCATAGTAATGAGTTGTTTTACAAGAATCGTATTTGATGCAGCTGAATGCCATTTTTTGTGCAATGTGCCAGGATTTTTTACATTAATGGTAAAGCAAGTGGATGCTTTATCAGAAATATGCATTAATACATTAACACTGTATTTGAATGCATGCTAACACACCTTGGTAAAGAGGTACCATAACTGTAGCGTTGGACATTGGCGCGCCGACAAACCCGCAGGACTAATGCGCGCTGCTGCTTCTGCCGGTTTCAGACGTTCAGGATTGCGCTCTGACACTTAGAAGTCCTGACGCTGCCATTGAGGGGGTGGTTTGGGGGAGGGAACCCCTCACTACACTGAAAACTCCTGAAAGAAAGGAGAATGGGAGTTTTCAATGTAGTGGGGGGTTCCCCCCACACCCCCAGTGGGAGTGCCAGGATTTCTACGTGTAGTAGGGGGGGGTTCTCCCCACATACCCCCTTACAGCGCAAAACTGAAGGCCTGAAACCAGCAGAAGCAACAGCACACATTAATCCTGCGTGCAAATGTCGCTGCGGGTTTATTGGCACACCAATGTCCGGCGCGCTTTTGACGGGTCACCAGTAAAGAGGCCTAGGTATGAGGTAATAAAATGATGGTGATGAACAATCATCGAACTATACATGACTATCGAATACAAAACTTCACTGAATTAATCAGAGCTTGCAAAACTGTCCCTGTTAGACGTCACAGTAGAGAATGACCACGGTGACAAAATTCATCACCGTTCCCGTCCCCGCGGATAACCGCGGGAAATAATCCCATGTCATTTTCTAGTGTTTTTCATCCTCTGTCCTTCTTCAAAGCAAAGCTTGTGGCCATTCATACTCTGATTCTTATGGGAGCCAAGGATAATGAAGCCATTGTGACATCACTGGCTCTTAGGCACTGGTGGAATGAGGCATTATGACATCACAATATCTGCTCTGGAATGTTGCTGCTCAATTTCAGCAGTCTTCAAAGCAAAGCTTGCGGGTCAGTGGTTGTGGCCATTCATACTCCGATTCTTATGTGAGCCAAGGATAATGAAGCCATTGTGACATCACTGATGTGATTGGCTCTTAGGCACTGGTGGAATGAGGCATTATGACATCACAATCTCAGCTCTGGAATGTTGCTACTCAACCTCAGTCCTTCTACACCAGCATTGTTCAAAGCAAAGCTTGCGGGTCAGTGGTTCTGGTCATTCATACTCTGATTCTTCCCTCTCTCCTTAAAGAATGACATGAAGATGGTTTCCCGCAGTTATCCGTGGGGACGGGAACGGTGATGAATTTTGTCACCTTGTCATTCTCTACTTCACAGCCAGTTTGGCTTTCAGGATATCCACAAAGGATATGCATGAGATAAAGCTGCTTAATTGGGGCTTCCGTTGCGCTTATCGTATGCATCACCGAGGTGGAGTTCTTGAAAATGCAAATGGCTCTGTAGTCACCAAGACAGGTTTGGGAGCCATTGGGGGGGGTCACCATTTGGCTTCAGAAAAAGGAAGGCGGATTGAGACATCCGGGTTTTACTTCCATTGTTTTCAATGGAAGTAAAACCCAGATGTCTAAATCCGTCCTCCTTTTTCTGGAGCCATATGGTAACCCTACCATTGAAGGAGATCAGATGACACCAGTGGAAGCCATTTTAAGAACATAAGAACTGCCGCTGCTGGGTCAGACCAGTGGTCCATCATGCCCAGCAGTCCGCTCACGCGGCGGCCCTCTGGTCTAAGACCAGCGCCCTAACTGAGACTAGCCCTACCTGGTTCAGTCAATGATCTGAAACAATGTCCAAACATTCAGAGCCCTTCTGGGAGAACAGTATTGAAATGTAGGTCAGAGGAGCAGAAAGATAGTAAGCTTTTTAAAATTTTTACTTTCTTCAAGAAACACTGGTCTTTATTGTCCTGTCTCCCTTCCATATTCTCACGAGTTTTCAAAATGGCAGCAACAATCCTTTGAAAAAAGGATTGAGGATGTATTTTTGTGAGATGGCCTTTTCAGCGGTCATGAAAGGCTTGACGCAGCGCAGGTCTGGGAATGAAACGACTTGACATTCTACTGGATTCTTGGCCTGTAGGATTACTGTACTAGGATCTTTGACTGCGTGCTTTGTTCAATTGTTACTTGGACTGAATTCACCCCATTTTACAGCTGAATCATTCATATCAACCACATTGATTTGGTAATGATTTAGAGGGGGGTATATCAAATATACCCCCCTTTTACAAAACCACAGAAGTGTTTTTTAACGCAGGCCGGTGGGCTGAACGTTCTGCGCTGCTCCCAACGCTCATAGGAACTCTATGAGTGTCTGGAGCAGCGCAGAGCATTTGACGTGCCAGCCTGCGCTAAAAACTGCTTCTGCGGTTTTGTAAAGGGGGGGGTAATTAATTATTTTCTTTCAAGACTGCAGGCATCTCTGCCATTCCACTGCTGGGCATATGTACAGCTCTACCAAGCCTTATGTCTCATAATAACGCAGCACTGAACCTCCTCTGAGCACAGAATACCAACCATTGCACATTTAATACTGAGCTTTGAAATACTGATATGTGGGAAACCATCGGTGGCGTGTGGTCAGGGCCTTCAGGAGATTTGCCCCACTCCCTAAAGGACCTGCTCTGAATTCGATTGGTTGAGCAGGCAACAGGCAGATGCTGTTCAGCCAATCAAATTCAGATTCGTTCGGTCAGGGCCTTCAGGGGGTTCAGAGAATCCCCAGCCCAAGAGCCCTTTTTTTTTTTTTTTTTTGCTTTGTTTGATGCAGTTTGACTGGTTGAGCGGGCTGCCTACTCAACAAATCATAGTGCATCATGCAAAAAGTTAAAAAAAAAAAAAAAAAGCAAGGCTGTAGAGCTGGGGATTCTCGGAACTCCCTGAAGGCCCTGACAGTACTGCTCTGAATTTGATTGGCTGAATCCCCTGAAAGCCCTCACCGCACACCATTGGAAACCACGGAGTTGATGCTGAATTTTAGCCCGGATTATGTCAACTACCCTCTACCATCAGTGCACCTTCTGCCACCTTATGGTGGTACCATGCGATCATGAAACCATCAAGTCTTGGGAAATCCTATTATATGTCTCTCTTCTCATTCTTCCCCCTCACCCCTTTCTCATTATAGAATCTTTACTGAAACAGATTCTCAACTTTTCAGGGACTAATATTATGTTTGGAAGACTGAAAAAGGTGGGGGGGGGGGAGAGCAACCGCCCTCTGATTCCTATCAGCACTAAAGTTTGGACATTTTCAGGCAGCAGCCATGACACATTCTCTTTTTCTCTCTCTGCCCTAATGGTGCCATCTGGTGTCATCATCCCCCCCCCCCCAAGGTTCAATCACTGATCTCGTGCTACAACTGACACAACAAGTGTCGCCCAACATCAGCCACCCATCACACACTACTCGGATTGTAACATAGCACGTTGAACTCCAGGTTTTCATCCCAGTGCCTGAGCAGAACAAAGAGCTGCTGGGCTGTCGCTTTCACCACTGCCAAGTTCCTGCCCTCGGGAATCTCTTGCTCTCCCAGCCACATGCTGGCTTTGGCTGCCACCAGCTCCCATTCAATAAAGTACGCAGCTGAGCTGTGCTCTAGCCAGGCCAGGGCGACCGCAGTTGCCCAAAGCATTCCCTCAGGCTCCATCCGTTGCTGCAGCTCGATACCGTCTAGCAAGGACTGAAGCTCGGAGCCATCTGTCTCAGAGCCACGGCCGCTGTCAGGCTGCAGCGGGGAAGGGGCTCGGGTGCTTTCTGGCGAGGAGAAGCGGCGGATAGTGATGGCCGGTGGAGAGAGTTCATTTTCTGATTTGAGGGACTTGGCCAGGCTCTCTGCCGTGCTCCCAGAGAAATGGCGTTGACGGATTTGGTCATCAGATCCTTCAGTGTAGCCATTTATAGTACTGGATGGAAAGTCCCCTTCGGGCGCCAGAAGCTGTCCGGACTGCCCTGGGCTATGTAGCTCCCCTGCTGGGCCAGCTTTTTTGGTGCTGAATGAAGTAGAGGAAGTACTATGAGAAATGGGACTGAGTGCCGTCCGGTGGCAGATGAAAGGTGAGGTCCACTTTAACTTCTCCAGTGGAATATTGATGGCATCTGAGAATGCCTGGTTCAGCAAGAAAGCACCGCAGGCCAATTGCAGAGAAACCTAAGTGTGACCCCCCCCCCCAAAAAAAAAGAAAGCTTTAGAAAACCTGGCTAGTTGATCAATTGCATTATTTGAATTTTGCAAGAGGATTATGTAGGAACCTCCTAACCTCACCTCGGAGAGGGCTTCCTGTCTCAGTTGCCAAATGCTATCTCCTTACCTTTACATCTGTAGATGCAGTCATTCCCAAACTTGTTGCAACGAACCACCATACAGTCAGGTTTTCAGGAGATCCACAATGAATGTCGATGAGATTTGCATTCACAACCTCCATTGCATCCAAATTTCTCTCAAGCATATCTATTGTGGATAGCCTGACACATAGGCATTGGAACGGGGGGAGGCCACAGGGCTCATGGCCTCCACAAATATTGGCAGTTGCTGGTTGGTGTCTTCCCGATGTCGTACTTTATATCTTTGGGGCAGCCATTGCGCAGAGTCAATAAGCAGGTCTGCCCTGGAATCCTTCATTCTACTTCCGGGGCCAGGTCTGCTCATTGACGCTGTGTGGCAGCTACCCCGAAGATTTAAAGTACAACGCCGGGAGGAGATAGGAGGTGGAGTCGGGAGTTGGTGATGGGCCATGCCGCAGGATTCCGCTGGGGCTAGGGCGGAGCTCCTGGGCCCCTCGAAACCAAACAACATTCCGCTGCCTGTGTCCGGACAACCTGGTTCCCAGGACAGTTTTAGGCATCACTGCTATAGAGAAAGACAAATTCTCTCAGAGTTCCCTACATAGGGTTACCAGACCCATGGCCAAGCCCCCAGGCCCACCCAGTTCCGCAACGTTCCGCTTGTGTCACGCTACATTCCGCCCCCAGATAGCAATCGTGCCTGCACAGCCGTGATGCAATGACATCGCGCACGCCTTTGCGTGATGTCACCTCATTGCGTCCGCACATGGGGCGGATGTCCGTTCCTGACGCGATTTTGAGGGAAGCTTTTCAAAACCCGGACAAAGATCCGGGTTTTGAAAAGCTGTCCGGATCCCCGGACATGTCCTTGAAAAGGACGACATGTCCATAGAAATTCAGACATCTGGTAATCCTACCCATACAAGAAACATATCTAAGTCCAATTACACAGAATACATCAATAAGTATGTGCTGGAAAAAGAAATGTCTGTCTAGATCAGTGATTCCCAACCCTGTCCTGGAGGAACACCAGGCCAATCGGGATTTCAGGCTAGCCCTAATGAATATGCATGAGAGAGATTTGCATATGATGGAAGTGATAGGCATGCAAATTTGCTTCATGCATATTCATTAGGGCTAGCCTGAAAACCCAATTGGCCTGGTGTTCCTCCAGGACAGGGTTGGGAACCACTGGTCTAGATCTTTGATAACTTACCTTCCTATAAATATGCAACTATAGAGTTCCAACAATGTACCTGCATGTCAGGGAATGAATGGGTGTATTCCACATACTTACAGGGCCTTCTGTAGTCAATTTAAAGTTACTCAAGAATAAGTCCACTCCGTTGGTAAACAGGAATGACTTGGAAGAAGAGAAGGCCAAGGAAACCAAGAAGCCACGGAATCACGCAGAAATAAGATGTATTTAGTTCTTCAAAGACCTGACACAGCCGTGTTTCGGCATGTGCCTACATCAGGGATCATGTAATACGAAGCAGCTTGGACCTAGACATCATTTAATCATATCAAGGAAGATGCCTTCCATTAGGAATTCTTCGTGCCAATTGCTGTTGCCTTTATTTTTGTGTGATTCCCGTGGCTTTCTGGTCTTTTCTATGCTCCTGTCAACTTAAAGTCGCATCCAGAAAAAAAATAAAGCACAGTTTGCCTTTTGGGTCTGGAACATTAATGGAAGAGGTTTGGATATTTGAAGCTGAAGAATCTGTCTATCGCAACTCACCAATGGTAAATAATCGATATTTTCGTTCTCTGTCTCACCGCCCGGTTCGTTTGTTTTGCCTGGTGATTTATTCATGAATCCTTTGGCCGCTCGAGTTAACAGCCGTGTTTTATTTAGGGTCAATCTGAAGAAGCATGAAAAATGACAAGGAGATGAGGGAGGGGGGAACATTAACAAACTGTTATTATTCTTTGAAAATGCTCTTTCTTTCCCCCACTACACACATTCCGGGGCAGTGCTACATTGCAACTTTGACTCCGTGCTTCAGGAGCTGAGCCAGACTAGTTTCCCCAGACACCAAAGCCACCCTACGCCTCTACTGTTGTATCAGCTGCTTATTAAAATAACACCTCCGGAGCATATCTCAGCACTGGCAGAACTGAGGCTCCTGTCCAATAACCATTCCAAGAATGTGCAGGTTATTCTTATTTTTGGATTAACTTAATATAAGTGGAGCACAATTTTAGAATGTACATAAAGATGGAGATGAGAAATCCAGGCAAGGACATGGTCAGTTCCTATAGCTTTTTACAGAGGCTCTGGTACATATCAGGATGTGCAAGACTAGGGTTACCAGACGTGGACAAGTCCTCCTTTCGTCCGGGTTTTGAAAAGCTTCCCCCAAAATTGTGTCATGCATGAGGGCATCCGCGCATGTGCGGACACCCTCCTGTCCAACCAGAGCAAGCAGCGGGGGGCGGGGCTATGGTGGGATTAGAGGGAGGACTGGGGCGTAACGGGACGGGGATTGGCGAGCCTGGGGGGGGCGGGTCTATGCGAGACTGAATGCCCGAGTTTCTCTGTGCCCAGCATGGAGGTGGTAATTCTAAAAAGCTACACGTGGGGAAGAAAAGCATGCAGCTTTTCCAAAATAACCACTTCTGACAGCATCCAGTTGCCCCAGTATCATTCCCCCTGGGGGGCCCATCCAGCATCAAGCAACATTCCCTGCCCTCCTGACATCATGGCTGCTACCTAACCATCCCCATCCCCCCTCCCCAACATCTAGCACCTTCTTGCCCCCCTCCCAGGTATCATGTCCCACTAGTGGCCTCCCGGTAGCTCTCCCAGCCCCCATCCAGTCACATCCCTGGTTCTTATTGGGTTCTGGGTACTCTAGAGGGAACAGCAGCAATTCCTTAGTCACTTCTGCTATTGCGGTCTCCGGAACAAAATGGTACCCTGACCCCTAGCGGCAGTGGTATAGTAAGAGGAGGCTGTTGTGTGTGGGGCATCAACACCTCTCCTCCTCCCCATCCCCTCCCCATGCCTTCCCCTGCCGCGAGGGCGCCCTTTCCCTTCCACCCCGCACCTTTTAAATTTTGGCATGAGCAGCCACCGACTCGCTGCCTGCGTCTGCTTCGGCGCTCTCTCTGACATCACTTCCGGGACCCGCGCATGGAAAGTGACGTCCGAAAAAGCGCCGAAGCCAACGCGGGCAGCAAGTCGGTGACTGCTCGCGCCAAAGTTTAAAAGGTACGGGGAAAGGGGCTCCACCTCCCTGGGCGCCATTCACCCTCGCTACGCCACTGCCTAACGCAGAGGTGCACAACTCTGGCCCTCGAGGGCCGAATCCAGTCGGGTTTTCGGGGTTTCCCCAGTGAATTTGCATGAGATCTATTTGCCTGCACTGCTTCCATTGTATGCGTATTGATCTCATGCATATTCATTTGGGAAAACCTGGCCTGGCGAGGGCCGAAGTTGGGCACCTCTGGGCTAACAGTAATCTCTTGGTACTTCCACCGGGGATCAGGCTGCTAAGTAAGGCCAAACTGAGGAGTCGGCATGGGAAAACTTCTAGGGAGGCATCGAGGAAGTTTGATCTTGAGCAACGAGGGATCTCATAGGGAGAGAGTCTGATGTCAGCAGCTGCCTTGATGTCACGGGGGAGGGGGAGCTCAGAAGGCAACGGCTACCAAAACAAAGAAATTGACCCTGGTAGATCCACAAAGAAGAAAATGCAAGAGAAACCCAAAAAACACTGTGGAGTGACGATGTTCCTGGAATGGACTTTATTAAAAACTTTTAAAGTTCCAATAAGAACTTTTGGCTTATGTAGCGCGTTCTCCACGCAATTGTTCTTGTGGATTGATTAATTATTCCACGTATCTACTACCATAGGACTATCAGGGGCCCCTGAAGAAGACTATCTTGTCGAAACATGAACCGTGTTGGGACTAGGTCCTTAAGGTTTTTATGTGGATTGTTCAAGTAGACTTTTGGAACTTTTAAATTTTTAATAAAGTCCATTTCAGGAACATCGTCACTCCACAGTGTTTTTGGGTTTCTCTAATATCAATGGCTGCTTTAATAGCTGGGGGTTGGGTAGCTGCCATGCAGTTGGGAACAGTCAGGCTTGATATCGGGGGGTGAAGGAAGGGGCTTTCCTTGGCCTTTATATCTGCTCCTTCAAGAAGTCACTTATGGGGTTAAATGCTAATGTCTATAATATTTAGTATTGTTGTGTCCTAATCATGCCTCTTTGCTATCTAGATGTGGTGAGGATCAACATATCTAAAAAGACAGTTCTCTAAATTCACCACTGTCCACATTTACCTGAGAGAATCCTTCTAAAATAAGAGCCATAGAAAACAGACACACAGATAATGATGGCCAATAAAGACCAAATGGCCTATTCAGTCAGTCTATCCATACCAACTAAACTCTATGGTCCCTATATATGTGACGAGCTTTTGAGAACTAGAATGAAAAGATGTTCTCTCAGGGTTTCTGCAGCTGGCATTGTGCTTGTTGCAGGTTTCCGGGTCTTGCAGCGAGACCCGGAACCTGCAACAAGTCTAAGGAAAAGGTTTAATCATTGCCTCAATTTAATCTAAATACGAATGCCTGGTCAGCATAAAGACCCCACCTGGCAGCAAAGAGACTCTCGATGGACCTTTGTGAGTGGACGGAGGAGACCGAAGGACTGCGCTGGGGAACTGAAACAAGAAGCAAGAGTATGAGCTTAGATGTTTTGTTTATTGTTTGAATGACTACTAAATAAAGTGGCGTAATGAGGAGGGGGTGGGGAGGCCAGCCTCCCTGGGCACCATATTTGGGGGGGGGGGGGGGCGCTGATGTTTCTCCTTTTCTCCACCCCTTGTGTACCTCTTTAAATGTTGCCGGGACCGGCATGTGATGTCAGAAGGGATTCGATGCTGGCGCAGCGGGTGCCAGATGCAGCTCACCGCCAACGAACATTTCAAGAGGTACGTGTGGGGAACTGTGGAGGGGGGGTGGGCGCGGAAGCAGCGGGGAAGTGGACCCCAGCCCTGGGTGCCGCCCTTCGTCATAACGCCACTGACTAACAACCCCCCCTTTTTTTTTTTTTTTTTTTACAAAACCGTAACACAGTTTTTAGCACTGGCTGCGGGCAGTAACAACTCCGATGCTCATAGAATTCCAGTGAGCGTCAGAACTGTTACCACTGTGGACAGCGCTAAAAACTGCGCCACGTTTTTGTAAAAAGGGAGGGGGGGGGTAAATTAGAAACCAAAATCAAAGCAATTTAAAATAAAGTGCAAGTATAAAATATACAATATACAACTCTGTCTGGGAAACCATGACTAAAGCCTCTCCAAAAACACTTTGAGTCACTTTTTAATGCATGAGATAATAAACAGCATTTTAAAATTCTCTCTTTCTTTTGCTCTCACGGGCCATTCCTATAGAGCAGTGTATCTCAAACAGTGCCTGCCGAGATTCCAAGTGTGATGCGGCACACTGAAGAGGAAGAGAGGCGCCTGCCAGCTGACTTCCATAACGCAGTACGGCACCAGCGCTGCCCGATTTACCGAAGGCCTGCATGTTTCCCCCCTTCTCTCTAGCGTCCTCCAGTTTCCCTCCAGCCATTTTCTGATCTGAAGGTATGAGGGAGGGGAAGGTCCTGGGATGTGGGAGGGGGTCCCAGGAATGTTGTGGGGATGTTGAGGTGTGTGTGTGTGTGTGTGGAGATGTCAGGGGATGTTGGGGGAGGTCCGGTGTGTGTCAGGGGGATGTCGGGGATGTAAAGGGGGGTGTCAGGAGGATGTCGGAGATGTAAGGGGGATGTCAGGGGATGTCCAGGATGTTGGGGATGTCAGGGGGAGGGGTATAGGGCTCTGTGGATCAGCTGATCATGGTAGGGGGAATCCCCATCAGCTGAGTCACCAGGAATCCCTGAAACCAGCTCAGCTGATGGAGATTGCTTCTGCCGCGATCAGCTGATGCCAAGCCTACAGGTTTTGGGGTTTATTTTCACTCTTTGGGTGGTGGGAGGGGGGTCATGACCACTGGGGGAGTAAGGGGGGGTCATGCCTTAAATCCTCCAGTGGTCTTCTTGTCAGTTTAGGCACCTTTGTGAAACTTAGATGCAACTCAAACAAGTCTTTCTGCTGGCATCTAGGTTCCCTCTGCTGGCATCTAGCTTTGATTATGGCTGGGCTACGTCCAAGTTGAAGCCTGTCTGATTCCCGCCCATAACACACCTCCCAACACGCCCCTTTGATCTCTGAACGCACAGCAGCTTAGACGTGGTGCACGTCCAGAAAGTTGGTTTCGAGTATCAGCACTTGGACCTCCCTGCTATTTGGATGTCCAAGTGCCGACTTAGGTTGGTTTTTGGACGTTTTAAAGTTTTGATTACGAGCCCCTAACAGCAAAAGCTGTGACAATGAAAAACAAATATTTTATAAGCCTAGCTGAACTCAAAGGTTGACGAACCATTGATCAAACCTACACCGCAGAAACGTCTCTGGTTACGTTGGCTGCTGACTGCGCTTCAGAAGAGCACAGCTTACCTTGGATCACAGAAGGTCTTTGGGACAGTGAGGAGAAAAGCCACAGTGGCCCAGGCTCCAGTACCTTTCTGTAGTGCTGGACCTCATCCCCGAGACACACTCATGGAAGCATTGTTCGACTTTCCCACTAGGGGAGCCTCAAGTCTTAGATGGAACTGATAGCACAAATCTATTCTCAGCTCAAAAAGGCACAAACCCAAAACGGCTCCAGAAATGCTTCCGAGTGCAACTGTCACACAGCAAATTAGTCACTTACCATCTGGAAAACTGCA
Organism: Geotrypetes seraphini; assembly: GCF_902459505.1. Lineage (NCBI taxonomy): Eukaryota > Metazoa > Chordata > Amphibia > Gymnophiona > Dermophiidae > Geotrypetes > Geotrypetes seraphini. The sequence goes on along the minus strand of NC_047098.1, from coordinate 7,674,205 downwards.
TCTTTCCCAACCTGAGGAAGAGAGGGTGCTGCAGGGAGACAGAAGGATTTCTTCCGGATCTGGAACAAAAGAATCCAAATTTATATCAACCGTTCGTCTAATTATCTTCTGTCATGTCGATCATGGCCATTACTTGTGTTACAAGTAGCGCAGAAGGCGGCAGCGTGAGCGTTTGGGGGTATTTCTCGTTACGAACATAGAACTCCTTTATTGGTTAAGCTACATCGGCTTGCAATCTCTTGAAGAATTCAGTTTAAGATCTTGGTGCTGGCACTTATGATCACCCCCCCCCCACTTCACCCTAAACCACAACTATAAGAACTCCCGCAAAATTCAACTCTTCGCCTTCCCCTCCCTAAAACTATGCCACTCAACAAAATTCCTTGACAAAACCTATGCCTTCCAAGCCGCCAAACTAAACCCTTGGCTGGCCCACATGGTCCTCAAAGTTGGCCAGTGTTGGAAACAGGATATTGGGCTTCATGGACCTTCGATCTGTCCCAGTATGACATCTCTTATGTGAGCCGGATATAGGCCAATCAAGCCATTGTGACATCACTGCTGAGGTTGGCTCTTAGGCACTGGTGGAATGAGGCATTATGACATCACAATCTCAGCTCTGGAATGTTGCTACTCTTTGGCTTTCTGCTAGGTATTTGGGACCTGGGTTGGCCACTGTTGGAAAGAGGATAGTGGGTTTGATGGACCTTCGATCTGTCCCAGTATGACAGCTCTTATGTTCTTAATTTAGGGGATTCATGATCAGAATCCTGGTACTTAACTTTAGACATTCTATATACCAGCACTCTGTATATTTTTCTGCTTGTTTATAGAATGACTTCTATATTCTCCTTCTTCTCATGTCCCTTTTGTTTCTTGCTGAATGTCTCTGTATAAGGTCTGCTTGTTGTTTGTCTTTGGATCTGATTTTAACCTGCTTTCATTTTTCTTTTATACCCATTGAATTACAGATTAGGGTCAATACTAATATTTTACACTTAACGATTCTCGGCAAGGCTTCCAGCCTTTGTCACAGCTTCTTTATTAATTAACATTTGAAAACATACCCTAATCAATCGCATTTGATAGCGTTCAAGCATTTATCCTGCTCTTCCCTCTTTAAGCTCTCTAATCACATCTGGCACTCGGTGTGCCCTCATGTGCAGAGTCCTCTGCCTGCATTTCAAACATGGGGGGGGGGGGGGGGGGTGTGATGCAGCGATATCACCATTTCATTTGCGAGGGGCCGGCAAGTTTTGCATGACTTTCACATTCGAAACTGTGATACGGTAGGAGCAATGGCAAAGGGTTCCTGGACACCCTAAACCAGTGGTCTCAAACTCCAACCCTTTGCAGGGCCACATTTGGGATTTGTAGGTACTTGGAGGGCCTCAGAAATAAATAGTTAATGTCTTATTAAAGGAATGACCATTTTGCATGAGGTAAAACTCTTTATTGTTTATCAATCTTTCCTTTTGGCTAAGTCTTAATGATAATATTGTCATTTATAGCTAAAGAGACATATGACCAAGAAACTGTTTTATTTTACTTTTGTGATTATTATAAACATACCAAGGGCCTCAAAATAGGACCAGGTGGGCCGCATGTGGCCCCTGGGCCACGAGTTTGAGACCACTGAATTAAGAGGAACAGTTAATCTGTTGACTGGGTTGGAGGGCAGAGGGGAGAACAGGACAATCAAGCCATTGTGACATCACTGATGAGGTTGGCTCTTATTGGTGGAATGAGGCATTATGACATCACAATCTCGGCTCTGCTTCCCAAAGACAAACAGGATGTCATGGATACAGTTAAGGCAGTGGTCTCCAACTCCAACCCTTTGCAGGGCCACATTTGGGATTTGTTGGTATTTGGAGGGCCTCAAAAAAAATAGCTAATGTTTTATTTAAGAAATGACAAATTTGCATGAGGGAACGTGCTACCGAGATGGAGAGCGGCCTGCGAGGTTCGCTACAGCCGGCCGGCGAACCTCAACAGGTTGCTTTGAAGAGGAGCAGCAGCGGCGGTTGGTGAGTGAGGGCAGGAGGGGGGAGTCGCTGGCGTGTTCCCTGCCTCCGTGTTCCAAAATGGAATTCGGCATGGAGAGACACAGCATAGCACAGCGCGTAGGGTTTTATTATAGAGGATAATTGGGGTGTAGTATAGAATAGGCAGATGGTATTTGATGCCAGATAAAGATCAAGTGGGCAATTCAGTCTGTTCAGTTATTCCAAGCCATTCCATTAAGGATATAGGCCACTCGTAAGCTTGGCCTATATCCTTAATGTAAGGGTAAGATCCGTTGCTTCTCTAAGCCACTTTTGTTGGCCCATTTTGGGGAGAAAATGTAAGGGAAAGAGACGAGGGTCTTTCATTATCTCTGTTTCCAAGAGAAAAGACTGGAGAGCTTAGTGCGTAGTTGCAATGCGTGGGCATTCTTGCTAGGCCATATGGTGTTTATCTGTTGTCATTCTCATTTTCGGGGGGAGGGGGGTTTGCAACTATATTTATATTACAATTTGCACAAACAAACATGTAACATCTTTTTCAGCTTAAAAATAACAGGGATACAAACAGCAACATTGCAGGATTGTTGCGCAGATCTATTTAACAGACTAACAAAAATAAATCATTAATGAACACAATGGCGATATGTTTTCTCCCATCCACATCATACCAGGCACAAATCTAAGGTTACTGCACATGGGCAGACTAGATGGGCCATTTGGCCTTTATCTGCCATCATTTTACAATGTTTCAATAACCATAAAGCTCTATGACATCACAATGCAGGTGTAAAGAGCCTTAGCCAATAAGAAGAGGAGATTCAAATGTTAAGAGCCTTAGCCAATAGGGAGAGGAGGAGATAGTGAATGCTGCAGATGGGCCATTTGGCCTTTATCTGCCATCATGTTTCTATAACCATAAAGCTCTATGACCTCACAATGCAGGTGTAAAGAGCCTTAGCCTATAGGAAGAGGAGATGCAAATGTTAAGAGCCTTAGCCAATAGGGAGAGGAGGAGATAGTGGATGCTGCGGATGGGCCATTTGGCCTTTATCTGCCATCATGTTACAATGTTTCTATATTATTATCTTAGGGGAGATAATAAATAAAAGGCTGCGATAGACTATAATAATTGTATAACTTCAAAATCACAGCTCTAGTTCTTAAATTAATAAAATTATTTAATTAGTAAAGTGCTCTGACCTCATAAGCCAAAGTGAGATGATAACATCAAACTGCAGTTATAATAGGGACCATCATAGCCTTTACTGTCCCTTGCCAACCATCACCAAAATAATATATTTTAAAACTTATCTGAGAACTTGGTCTGGTTGGAATCTTCTCAATAACCACAGAATCTCTGCGTGTGAATCAGTGCAAAATCGTGTTCAAAGTGCTTCAGTACATGTGAATAAATCACCATTTAAAATACATGGCCCCCCGCCCGACTTGCGTTTCGGCTCTTCATCAGGAGGGGGTCACTTTTCATCGGCAACAAGTGCCTGGGGTGGGACTACGAGACAGGGTTTAGCCAGTAGAGAGAGGAGGAGAGAGTGGATGCTGCGGATGGGCCATTTGGCCTTTATCTGCCATCATGTTACAATGTTTCTATAACCATAAAGCTCTATGACATCACAATGCAGGTGTAAAGAGCCTTAGCCAATAAGGAGAGGAGGAGATAGTGGATGCTGTGGATAGGCAGACTGGTATGTTATTAACTCCAGTGTCAAACTTAACATTTGCAGTCATCAAAAGGTTTTGCAAGAGAAAGCCGTGCGACAGTCCTTTCCAATCATTTTCCAATAGCCTTTTTGCGATGCCTTTTCTCTGCGGTGGCAGTTGATAAGCTTGTGCTCATTAATTAGGAATCAAAATTGTAACTTTGCAAAAATCCTTAATGTGGAAACCTTACACTTTATTTGGAAGCACGGGAAATGAACTCAGCTTTCATTTAGCGAACCCATCACCCAACCCAACTTCACAGCCTTTCAACTTCCTGTCAATCAAGACCATCTGCTAGTCTATACTTGGGTCCCTGGAGACAAAGAGTCTTTCCATTTTATTAATCTCACTCATATTAATGGCACGCTGCAGAATAGCCAATCTGCTTTGCCTACTTGCTCGGTATAAACTATAACAAATTAATATATGCTTTTCAAGAGATTCTCTCCGACACTGGTGATTCGATCTGACTCCATGCTGTCGCCCTGTAGTTTGCCATTACAAAGGCATTGGGGTAATCATTCTTCAACTTAATCCCCAAGTAATATGTTGTTTGATAACCTCACCGATTATTTTACTGTAACTATCCGCGAGGGGCTTGGCTTGCCAACAATCACCGCTTCCCTTAGGATGACTTTCATCAGTAAGAGATTTGTTAATTTGCAAGGTAATCACCATCAGGGATGAGCGAGGGAAGCAAAAATCTCAATTTTTCCGCTCTTAGGAGATAGCATGGCCTTGCAGCAGGCAAAAGGGGGGAATGGGTATTTGAATTTAGGAAACACCTTTTAGCTTAAGGTGATTTAAATTCAGGTAAAGTTGCAATAGAGGGTCGCTTTCCTTCTACCATCTAGCTTGAGTGGGAAGGAAGAGGGAAAGGGGATAAAGAATTCGAGAGGGGGGCGAGAAGAGAAGGAGTTGAGGGGTATAATGCTTATCTGCCCCAGGTGCTAAAAACAGTTCTGGTCACCACAAGACATACAGTATTTGATGTGTTCAGTAGAAGGACTAGGGATGGAGGAAAGGGCGTCATGGGATTTCTTACAAGTGGTAGAAGCTTGTGTGATGGGGATGAATTTTCTCTTCACCCACTGATATAGTAAGGGAGGGGGCGAGGGGGCTGCCCCGGGTGCCGCCTTGGTAGGAGCACCAGCAACGCTCCTCTTCCTCCCCCCATACCTCTTTAAATCTTTGCCCTGGGCACCGTCTTGACGGAGGCACCTGCACTTCTCCACCTCCACCCCCCACCCACACACACCATGCTCATACCCTCCCTTCCCGCCAGAATCTCTTTAAATCTTTGCCAACACGAGCAGCTTCTCCAGTCTGCTGTTCGCGCCAACCTGGCTCCCCTCTGAAATCACTTTCTGGTTGCGGGGCCAAGAAGTGATGTTAGGATCTTGGAGATGAAGGGTAGGTCAGAGACAGACCTAAAGTCACCAGGCACATTAGGGTCAAGTGTGGATTTCTTCTGGATTGGTTTGATGACCGCCGACTTCCAGTTTATGGACACTATGCCTATTTCTAGAGAGGTGTTGACGAGAGGATGGATGGAGTCTACAAAGGCGTCTTTCACCGTCACCAGGAAGTGAGGTGGACAGGGACATAGGTTGGAGCCGGAGGGCTGAAGAGCATCTAGTCTCTTGGCTATGTCATTGTGGAAGATAGTTTTGAAGCGAGTTAGGTTCTTAGTTGTAGTTTTAATTATTTTGTTTGAGTTGTGGAGGGATGATGTCTGTAGCATGGTCAAGGTAAGACCATATTTTTTTCTACTTTGTCAGTGAAGTAGGCTGAGAGCATTTCACTGTCGAGTTCGATGTTGTCTCCTTGTGATGTTGTATCTTTTTGGTTAGTTTGAAAAGGTTTTTTGATCTATTGGGGGTCCTTAACAGTTGTTCAGAGTAGTACTTCTTTTTAGCCTCTAGGGTGGCTTTTTTATATTCTACATGCAGTTCCTTCCATTTGGACCTGTCACTGTTAAGCCTGGGTTTGTACCATCCCCTTTCCGCTCACCTAAGTACTCTTTTCTTAATTTTCAAGTTGTTGGTAAACCAGAGAGAGGAGTATTTGTGGGAATAGTATTTGATCTCGTTGACTAGGGCTAGCCCTTCGCATAGGGTTTTTTACCTCAGTGTGCCACTCCATGGCTGCCTCTTCAACAGACTGGGAATTTGGTTTTGATGTTCCTATTAGGTTTGAGATGCCTGTGGAGAGATCCTCTAAGAAAGTTAATAGCCTTGTTATTGTATATTATCTTACGTTGGGGTTGCTTCCTGATTGATGGTTGACTTGTTTTGTAGGTGCGGTTGAATGTGATCAGATGGTGATCAGACCAGGGTACTGGTTTGGTAGTACAGGATGGGGTTTGGGGGTGTCTTTTTGAATAAAGATTAGATCTAGGATGTGGCCTGCAGAGTGAGTTGGCGAAGGGACCATTTGCTTGAAGCCTAGGTCTGAGATTGAAGTGATGAAGTCTGCAGGATCTCCAGTCTCATTTGGGTAGCCGTCCCAATGTCGTTCGCTGCTGGAGACTTTTCAAAACCTGAACAAAATACCAGGTTTTGAAAAGTCATCCGGACCCCCAGACATGTCTGGTATCCCTATCTCTGTCCCAGTGCAGACAGTCTGAAAATTGCCTCTTGAAATGATGAATATTGGATGTGGGGAGTCTTAAAAACAGGAGCTGTGATCACAGCAAAAGGTAAACTCTTTTCTATTAATTATATTAAAAAAAAAAAAACCTGCATAAGCCTCAGGACAAAAACGTGAGATCAAAAAGGTATAAAGAAGGAATCGCAGACAGGAGGAACAACCTCATAAGCTGAAAAAATTGTTTTGCGAGCATAAGATTTTCTTGGTTCCATGCTCTCCCTTTGATTAACTAAGATTAGGACCAAAAAGGAAGGTGACGACAAGCTTTTTCTTAGCTCTGATGCATTACTTGGTTCAGGGAAGAAACACGGTTCTTACTCATGACGTAAAAACCATCATCGGTCGCCTCTGGCCCACAGGTTGACTGGGAGCGTCCAAGTCCGATGGAGAAACCTCGATGGCGCCTGCTGGCCGAGCTCCAGTGGCCCCTCTGCTTCAGACTGGCGCCTTGCATGGGAAACAGAAACACAGAGTCAGGCACTGCCACCACCACCTGGATCCCAAACAACCTCTCCGAGAACTGCACTGCTTGTGTTGATTTATTTAAAGATTCATTAATAATAATAATCTGCCTGACATTCAAAGTGATTCAAACGGTCAGGTTATGCTCCTGGCTATTTACGTTGCTTGTCCATGGCTAACCGTGAATATTCAGCGGCAGTTAACTGGTTAATACCACTAAACATTTGAGGTTAGCACCTGAGCAGAAACCATCTAACTTGTGGGAGGTCCAGGGGTGGAGTTGGTACTTATATGGTTAAGTGCTGATATTCAGCCCTTAACCACATAACATAACCACTTAAATTGAACTGCATAAGAACATAAGGTCAGATCAATAGTACATCTTTCCACAGTGACCAATCCAGGTCACAAGTACCTGGCAGAAACCCAAATCGTAACGACATTCTGAAACCCCAAAGAGTAAGCAAGGTTCTGGAACTCCAAAGAGTAAGCAAGGTTCTGAAACCCCAAAGAGTAAGCAAGGTTCTGGAACTCCAAAGAGTAGCAACGTTCCACACAGAGTAACAACATTCCATGCTATCGATCCCAGGGCAAACAGTGGCTTCCCCCATGTCTGTCTCAATTGCAGACTACGGACTTTCCCTCCAGGAACTCGGCCTAAATCTTTTTAAAACCCATCTACATTTACCGCTTTTACCAAATCTTCTGGCCACAAGTTCCAGAGATTAATTTGCCAACCAGTTCAGCTTATGTGGTTAAAAGCTGAATATTACACGTAATGGCATAAGTTTTAGTGGTCGACATTTAACTGGATATTCAATGCCTGAGTGCAATATAGCCCGGCAATACAGTCGGCAGTGGACATAAAAACAACCGCTGTCAGCTGACTATCAGCCAGAATACTAAACAATAATAATTGTGGGCCAATTTGGTTTCGGTAAGCGATTAGGATGTATTTTAATGCTGAATATAAGCATGTTACCAGGCACATTGTGTTCAATATTTCTATAAAGATCTCCAGGCCTCTACTGAGTTATTAAGAACTTGGGTTTCCTTGTAAATGTCTGGTTAAGATACAAGATACTGAATTTGTCTTTTGGGACCCCATTTAATTGCAACAATTTTTGGTAGCTCGTGAACAGAAGTGAGATCTCTTTTCTTTTTTTTTTTATTTATTGATGAGGAATTAGGGTAGGAATGTCAAAATGTCCTAAATTTAGTTGGGAATGATTTGAGTTAATTGGAACTCAACCATTTCTTTGTTTTCCTTTAAAATTTATTTGAAAATAAGCAATATGTCTCCCCTTTTTAGTGGGCTTGTAAAGGATTGTTTTTTGTATTATTTCTTGAAACGAAAATTTGTATGGAAACCCTTTTTTTCCTTGATATCTTTATGATATTGTAAAAGTATTAAACTCAATAAAAAAAAAAAAAAAAAAAAAGAACTTGGAAAATTCCAGAAACCTGGGGGTTTCTGTTCTATGAGGTAACAACTAAACTAAACTAAACCTTAAGTTTATATACCTCATCATCTCCACGGATGTTGTGGAGCTCGGCACGGTTTACAAGAACTTAAAATATAGGAAGAAAAGGAAAAAAAAAAAAGGTTTACATGAACTTGTATATAGAAGAGAAAAATAAGGGGGTATAGAATTACATTTTAGTGAAAAGCCGGGTTTTCAGTTGCTTGCGGAATAATTAGAGGGAGCCCAGGTTCCGCAGCGGGGTAGTAAGGTCGTTCCAAAGAGGTTTTATTAATCTTTGTTTGGCATTTTTCTGGGGGCAGAAGTATTAAGTGGGCTCAGTTGGACTATGGCAACTCGCTTTATGCTTTATCCAGAATACGGCAGCTAAACTGATATACGGCAAACCTAAATACGATCATGTCACACCTTTACTGAGATCCCTTCACCGGCTTCCTGTTTGCTGGAGGATCTAATTTAAATGCGCAACCGAAATTTTCAAAATCCTATATGGTATTTTTTCTCCTTTGGTTTCTGCCTCATTTAATTCACAAGAAATCTCTAATTCTAGGAGCTCTCAGAAATACAAACTTGGCTTTCCCGCTAATAAAGGAATAAAAACTATGGCCAATTTTTGTCGATCATTTTCTTTTTTATTCGTAAAAGTTTGGAATGAGCTTCCTTCTATAATTAGAGTTCTCTCTCATCTACCCACTTTTCGTAAAGTACTGAAGACGTGATTTATTTCAGAAATTTACTAATGATCCTTCTTTTTCAAATAATCAATCATAAAAAATAAAATTCTGGCCTAGAAGATATAGTTTCTGTTCTAATCTCCGGTATAATTTTATTAATATTTCGTTAACCGAGTCAAGCCCTCCTGTTGGGATGAATCGGTATAAAAAAAAATCAAAGACTAGATTAGATTAGATTGTCATCGACCAGGGAGCCAGCAAGGGGTTACTCTCTAAGGTCCTCTTGGTGTCTCAGGAGGTGAAGAGCAACAAATCTCCCTTGCGGTCCTCACATGAGCTGGAAGAGTCCTGAGGAGAAAATTCATCTGAGCAATGCCTAAGAGGGAGAATAGTCAGCTCATGGGAGTAAGTACGTTATACTGGACCATATACTAGCATACCAAGATCACGTAAGTCAAATAGTAAAAAATTGCTTCTACAAATTGCGCATGATCAGGTCATTAGCAAAAGTGTTGGATCCGCGGGATAGAGCCAGATCGGGAGGGTGTTCCTTAAAGGACGCTTTTGCCGCTCCTGCCAGCTTCTCAGCCTTTTTCTTGTTTACTCTTTCCAAAAATACTAGGACTAGGGGCCATGTAAAGAAGCCACTAAGTAGTAGATTTAAAACAAAACAGAGAAAAAATTATTCACACAATGTGTAATTAAACTCTGGAATTTGTTGCCAGAGAGTGTGGTGAAATCAGTTAGCTTAGCAGGGTTTTAAAAAGGTTTGGATAATTTCCTATAAGAGCAGCCCATAGGCCATTATTGAGTTGGTTTGGGGAAATCCACTGCTTATTCCTAGGATAAGCAGCATAAAATCTGTTCTACTTTTTTGGAGCTAGATACTTGGGACCTGGGTTGGCCAGTGTTGGAAACAGGATATTGGGCTTGATGGACCTTCGATCTGTCCCAGTATAGCAGCTTTTATGTTCTTATGTGAGACAAGTATAGGACAATCAAGCCATTGTGACATCACTGATGAGGCTGGCTTTGAGGCACTGGTGGAATGAGGCATTATGACATCACAGTCTCAGCTCTGGAATGTTGCTACTCTTTGGGTTTCTACCCAATACTTGGGACCTGGGTTGGCCAGTGTTGGAAACAGGATACTGGGTTTGATGGACCTTCAGTCTGTCCCAGTATGGCAGCTCTTATGTTCTTATGTGAGCCAAGTATAGGACAATCAAGCCATTGTGACATCACTGATGAGGCTGGCTTTGAGACACTGGTGGAATGAGGCATTATGACATCACAGTCTCAGCTCTGGAATGTTGCTACTCTTTGGGTTTCTACCCAATACTTGGGACCTGGGTTGGCCATTGTTGGAAACAGGATATTGGGCTGGATGGACCTTCGGTCTGTCTCAGTATGGCGATTCTTATGCTGTTATGTTACACAAAAATAGAAATAACACAAACATCCCTCTCTTGGTACCAGATTCTAACCCTGGTCTGTTTTCTTAGTTCCTCATTTGCTTTATGAGTGGTCATAGTCTTTAAGGCTTTTTCCCTGCATTGCCAAAGAACTTAGAGTGGTGTCACGCTGGTAACAGACTTTCCCTACCATGCTCTAAGTCAGTGATTCCCAACCCTGTCCTGGAGGAACACCAGGCCAATCGGGTTTTCAGGCTAGCCCTAATGAATATGCATGAGAGAGATTTGCATATGATGGAAGTGATAGGCATGCAAATTTGCTTCATGCATATTCATTAGGGCTAGCCTGAAAACCCAATTGGCCTGGTGTTCCTCCAGGACAGGGTTGGGAACCACTGCTCTAAGTAAAAGAGCAGCTAAAGGATACCATGTGGACCACATAACATTACGTACGTACCCTGCACTCACGTATGTAGGAGATGACCCCAAACCACCTAGCAGCGCTATGATTCATGACACCTTCTCGGTCGCCCACCTGACCTGCAGTAGGTAGCAAGCGCTTTGAGTCTTTTCAGTGGCACATTGTAAACCTCCCGTATCGTCGTCCAACGCTGTGAGATGTTACATCTACTGAGCAACGTTTGGAGAAGGGAAAGAAGGTGTGGCCTCTGCAGTTGGACTGGTAGTCATGTCGAGGTTCCTACTTACCTGTGTTGGCATACTCTACGACGGTAGGCAGGTAGGCATTGCAGGTCAGATCCACAGGGACGAAGGCCGTGTATTTGCTGATCACATTGCACGCTTTGCTGGCATGGATGGCGTTCAACTGATATCGCCTCCCAGAGCCTGTCGGAGATGGAAACAGGGTTTGGTATTGAGACAGGAGATTGCGAAGTTCAGCATTTGCCATTTTGCTGGGCAGAAGCAGAAAGAGGGTTAAATAGGGTGGGAAGTTACATGCACAATATTTTTCAATTTTGCAAAATTCTGGCCTTCTTTATTTAAAGCTTTCTTGTGCTGAGTTCTCCCACTGGAACACTTGGCTGCTAAGTCGGACACCCTCCAATTTTCTCTTCTTAGGCTCAGCCCTCCCCAGCTCTACCGCTGCTAAGCTTCCTAGGCTGATCTCCTATTTGTCTTGGCAGGTTAAACCCCCAGCTTCCTCTCTCAGACCCAGTTCACCGTGCACCACTGGGCAGAGCTAACTAAAAGACCTGCAAACTCTTTATCCCAAGAAGCCACCTGAAATGATAAGAGCCGCTGAAAATAACTTTTGTGTGAATGGCCCTTTATTGACATAAAAGTAAACAAAATACAATTTACACCTTGGGTGTTCTAAATCTCTCTCTATAAAATTGGGTGTACAGTGGTACCTTGGTTTACGAGCATAATTCATTCCAGAAGCATGCTCGTAATCCAAAGTACTCGTATATCAAAGCAACTTTCCCCATAGGCCATAATGGCAACGCTGACAATTCGTTCCGTAACCCAAAAGGTGCCGAGGAAGTGGTGAGAGGTGGCCCAGGGGTGTGTACTTGTCGGATGCCGGGTCTCTAGGAAACGCCTCCTCCGTCTGCCAGCCTCTGCAGTACCCCGCAGTGCCACTTCGGGGGGATACCTCTGTCTGCCAGCCGCTAAAGAACCCCTGAGCCCATACAGCGCCGCTTCAGGGGGATTCCTCTTCCGTCCGCCGGCCAGCCTTCCACGTATGTTGGAGAGCCTCTATCTGAGCCTAAGCAGCCGAGTGCCGCCCCACCTGCACATTGAATATGATCACGCACGTCGATGATTGACGTTGTGCGTGATCATACGCAACGTGCAGGTAGGATGGCACCCGGCTGCGTAGGCTCAGATAGAGGCTCTAACATGTGGAAGGCACCCGGCATGGAAGGCTGGCCGGCGGACGGAATAGGAATCCCCCCCGAAGTGGCGCTTCCTGCAGCTGTAAGTGCTCGTTTATCAGGGCAGTGCTCGGTTTGCGAGACAAAAGTTTGCTGACTGTTTTGCTCGTCATGCAAAACACTCGCAAACCGTGTTACTCGCAATCCGAGGTTCCACTGTATCTGTGTACGTATGTATGTTCCACAGAACCAAAGTGGAATTGTCCCAATCGGAATGGTGCACACCGAAAAAGTGTCTTTCAACTCATCTGATAAATCCAAATGCCTTTATTCATCCAAAATTCATCCAATGACCCGACATGCACATGTTTCAGCCTACTCGGCCTGCATCAGGAGTCTTATGAGTCTTCGGGTGTCTGTAAAGAAACGTACAGGGTATAAAGATGCACAATCTCTCTAAACGCAGCTTTGGAAAGACGTGAAGCAATTCAAATCGTCAAGTAGGCCGAAACATGAGCATGTCGGCTCATTGAGTCATTGGATGAATTTTGGATGAATAAATGCATTTGAATTTATCAGATGAGTTGAAAGACACTTTTTCGGTGTGCACCATTCCGATTGGGACAATTCCACTTTGGTTCTGTGCTTTTGAGTTTGTGGTTTTGGTTCCCCTGTTTTATTTTTGTATGTATGTTCCAGCATAGCTCTGAAACGCATGGACAGATTTCAACCAAACTTAGTATACATATCACTTGCTATCTGGAAAAAAAAATACCGTGGGGGTGGGAAGGGAGGTGACATGTAAAAATTATCGAAAAAGCCAGATATTTTCGGGCTCGCTGAGATGAATGCCGAGACTCCCAATGACGTTTAAGTCCAAGTTCAGCCTCGTGCAGAGGGCCATTCTTGCTGCTAAAAATGAAGATGTCCTCGAAATAAACAATCAAATACCTCCCGTTTTACTAGGCGTAATCACTGAATACAAGTCTATCGATCCCGGAAGATTGGGATAAATACATATCCGGGCAACACCAGGTAATCAGTTAGTTAATGAATAAAAAATGGTCTCAAGACCATTGTAAGATCTTACAACTTGTGTATCCAAACTCTGGCCTCCACTGGAAGCAAATATAATTTTCGGTAATAAGGTATGACATGATCTGAGTTTTTTTTTTAAATTAAAAATCAATCGTACTGCTGTATTAATGGTATTGCGGTATATAAACTGTTATTATTATTATTATTATTTTGAAAGATGTGAAGTCTATAAAGATTCTTCTGATAACCTGCTAAGGGCTCCTTTTACTAAGATGCGCTAGCGGTTTTTAGCACTCGCTAGACGCTAACACCACCATTGAGCTAGTGTTTGTTTTTGGCGCATAGCGTGCGCTAAAAACGCTAGTGCACCTTAATAAAAGGAGCCTAAGTAAATAATATTACAATGGTCCAAAATACATAAGATTAATGAGTGCACCAGTGATCTAAAAGTATTTCTGTAGCGAATTTTGAAACAAATTCATTGCTAATGAGTGATGCCAAAATATGCAAAATGTGCAAGGCAGCTTATTAACCTTACATACTTCTTAAAGCTGCGCTTCCCAAATGCCGCATCTCAAAAATTGTAAGTAGACCTCAGGGAAGTATAGCTAAAGATTTGATGCCAAAGCTCTTGAGAGACTTCAGGCATCTTTCAACTAATGGGCTCATTTGCATTTCTTTTATAAAGCTTTTTTCTGCAGGCAAAGCAGGTTTTGCACGGTGACAGGTCAATTCCGCGCAAGACATTCGCACGCCGATAAAAACGCGCGGACAACTCAGCGCAAAGACAGTAGCGCGCAAACACAATTGCCCGCAACACAATTGAGCGCAATGATATCTCCGCGCAAGGCAATTGAGCGCTACGACAACTGAGCGCGAGACAATTAGGCGCAAAGATAACTGAGCGCAATGACAATTCAGCGCGCCCCTAGATGGCGCCTGGAGAACGAGGGACACGCGGACGTCCAGCACGTTAACACGTGGTCACGTCAACGCGTTTTCAGTGTGGTTCCCTTGACTCTTTGCGTTTTCAATATGTCACGTGAATGCATTTTCGTTACTAGGGTTACGTTTGTCCGCGCGCGACTGTCTTGCGCGCAATTGTCTATGAACCGTTTTGCACGGGGCAAAATGCCCCTTGTGCATGTGTAAAAAAAAGGAGACCCACCGAAAGATAGATTGTTACTTCCCTATTCTATTTCTAGACCACGTCGCTCCTCTCAACAAAATCTCCTTATAATCCCTTCAATCCGACACCACGGGTAAAACCGTCTCCTCGGTCGCCGCACCGACTTTATGGAACGCCCTACCCAACTAGCTCAGGCACACCCGTGTTCCACCCACACGTATGCCCCCCCTTGAATTTACACGCTAAGTCGGTTGTGCATATGTGCTATTGAACACCGTTGTACACACAGCTCACACTTCCATTGGTATGTTTACAGTCTCTGGACGTATGTGTCAGTGTTTTATAACATAAAATCGTACAAAAAGCCAGCGATATAGACCAAAATGACACTGAAGGTCTCTTTTTTAAAGGAACAAGCCTCAGATCATGGAGTTTTACCCATTCCGGGTTTTTCTCAAAGAGACAAGCAAATCTGTTCTTTTACTCCTGTTGGCATCACTGGCTTGAACCCATCCTCCCTGCCTTTAACTCAATTAATTAATTTATTTCATTAATTCATTAATCTTCTATTAAAATTCATCTCAATAAAAATCTCTCAATTTATATTAAACTAAATCACTTAAATACTTGATACTAAAGAACCTCGTAGTTCATTTCAGAACACAGAACCGAAAGCTAAAATTTTTTTTATAACAGACATTCTTATATGGTGCCTATTTTTAAGCCCACTGTTATAGAATGGGGGGGGGGGAGGGGTGGTGGCTAATGTTTAAGTTTATTAAAGGTTTTAACGGCACTTCGGTTTGCCAAAAGCACAAAATATATAAAAACAAGAAAGTAAAAGTACGCCATAAAAAAGAGGAAAGTGAAGAAAGAAAGAACCCCCCCCGCAAAAAAAAAAAAACCAAAACAATAGAGATAGAACAGAAATGAAATAAAATTTACAAATTAATGAAGTCTAAGTAATCAAAATCTAAAAAGAAAATCATTTTGTTTAAGGGCTCCTTTTTCCTAAGGTGCGCTAGCGTTTTTAACCATGCGGCACGCTTCTAGAATAACGCCAACTCAATGCTGGCGTTAAGGCCTAGCGTGCGCGGGGGGGCAATTTAGCACACACTATTCTGGGCGTTAAGGCCCTAACGCACCTTAGTAAAAGGAGCCCTAAATCTTGTGTAAATAGTTCCCTTCCCACATCTCTCTTTTTTCCTGTCTTTTCATCCCTGAGTGGCAGTCCTTGAAAATGTTGGAATGCTTCAGAACAAATACAATTAGGGAACTCCTTCGGCTAGAAAAGATTTGTTGCTTCATTGGCTCTCTTCTTGTACATGCTTGAATTACTTTTTATTGCTCTACACAAGAATTCATGCGTTGTGTGTCATTACCGTGTTCAATTTCGCATTCCTTCTCTGCCAGCTGCTCAAAATCTCGAATGATTGACTTGGCTGCCAAATGATGGAAAGTCTCATTCCACAGGTCGCCGTCTACTTCTTCCCTGCTTTCCCGCTCTCGGAAAAGCGAGCGGATGTCAAAGGTCACCTCCCATAGGACGGGTTTGTTGCCCTGTAGGCCCTTCACCACAGCCTTGCACAGAGAGCGTGTCTGGGACGTTTCTCCCTTGACATCAAGGTCTTGGTTCTGGAAGGTTAAGTCCAATGCGGTCTCAGTTTCGAAAGTGAAAGAAGGGTGCTGGGCAGAATCTGTAAGAAGGGAACAAATATCTCATATGTAACACTCTGTGATTCTGAATTTGTAGACAGATAACATAAGAACATAAGCAATACCTCTGCTGGGTCAGACCTGAGGTCCATCGTGCCCAGCAGTCCACTCACGCGGCGGCCCAACAGGTCAAGGACCTGTGCAGTAATCCTTTATCTATACCCCTCTATCCCCTTTTCCAACAGGAAATTGTCCAATCCTTTCTTGAACCCCAGTACCGTACTCTGCCCTATCACGCCCACTGGAAGGGCATTCCAGGTGTCCACCACACGTTGGGTAAAGAAGAACTTCCTAGCATTCGTTTTGAATCTGTCCCCTTTCAACTTTTCTGAATACCCTCTTGTTCTTTTATTATTCGAAAGTTTGAAGAATCTGTCCCTCTCCACTTTCTCTATGCCCTTCATGATCTTGTAAGTCTCTATCATATCCCCTCTAAGTCTCCTCTTCTTCAGGGAAAAGAGACCCAGTTTCTCCAATCTCTCAGCGTATGAAAGGTTTTCCATCCCTTTTATCAGACGTGTCGCTCTCCTCTGAACCCTCTCGAGTAACAAGATTCATCCAGTCTTCTGTTCCACCCACTTCATACAAAACGTAGAGGAAATCAGGATACAAACCACAAAGGAACACAAAAAAAGCACAAAGGCCCTTCAAGTTCCGGGCAATTCTGCTTTAATGATGGATCCAACACAGGCCGTGTTTCTGCATCTCCGCCTGTGTCAGGGCTCAGAGAGCCTTGTAGTGCAGTATAAAAAATTAAAATACTACAATGAAAAAATGTTGCCCAAACTGGTAGAAAATCAACAGGAAAGTTAGGGGGAGGGGTCTCGTTTGTGGGGAAAGAGGAGGGGCTTTAGGCATCATCATGGAGTAAGGGTAATGGGTAGGAGACCCTCCCCCAGGCCCGCTCAGTTCCACCCATTCCTGTCCTGTAATGCCCTGACACTGATTTCTTCAAAGCTTTTCAAAACGCAGACAATGTGCCAGATTTTGAAAATCCACCCAGATCCCCAGACATATCCTCAAAAGGAGAACGTGTCCGACGAAATCCGGATGTTTGATAACCCTAGGGAGGAGGGCTCTTTGGAAGACCAGGAAGAGGACTTCGGATGGGGGGGCCAACAATAGTTATGCAGGTCCCGACTGATATTCAGCCAGGACCGCATAACTATCTTATGGGGGCCCCGGCTGAATTCTGGCCAAAACCCACATAGGCTCTGGCAGTCATTCCCGTGACATTTAGACTCCAGAGAAAGGAAAATGGTAAAACCAGAGGACATAATTTGAGGTTGAGGGGTGGTAGATTCAGGGGCAATGTTAGGAAATTTTACTTTACGGAGAGGGTAGTGGATGCCTGGAATGCGCTCCCGAGAGAGGTGGTGGAGAGGAAAACGGTGACGGAGTTCAAAGAAGCGTGGGATGAACACAGAAGATCTAGAATCAGAAAATAAAATTAAATATTGAACTAAGGCCAGTACTGGGCAGAGTTGCATGGTCTGTGTCTGTATATGGCCGTTTGGTGAAGGATGGGCAGGGGAGGGCTTCAATGGCTGGGAGGGTGTAGATGGGCTGGAGTAAGTCTTAACAGAGATTTTGGCAGTTGGAACCCAAGCACAGTACAGGGTAAAGCTTTGGATTCTTGCCCAGAAATAGCTAAGAAGAAAAAATTTTAAAAAAAAAATTTAAGTTGAATCAGGTTGGGCAGACTGGATGGACCATTCGGGTCTTTATCTGCCGTCATCTACTATGTTACTATGTTATGTTACAGTATTCCGTGCCGGTGCCTGGACATGGCCTGGCTTGGAATATTGGGGGCTAATCTAGCCAGCGACAGTCAGGGTTTAAAAAGACATTGACCTTCACCAGCTAAATATTGGCTAGTAAGAGTCTGAGTCGTCTCTTGTGGATGTTGGAGTGATTTAACTCGCTGACAAATGCTGAGAGCGGTGCAGTGAGCGGCCAAGATAAAAACGACTACAGGCGATGACATGATGTTATGTATTGCTAAATCCCTTCAAGACAGTTAATAAAAATGATTTAAAAAAAAAAAAGAACATTAGCTTTTTAGCTGCTATTAAAATCTGGCCTTTTTAACTAGGTCTATAATCATAGCAGTTAATTTTTACTGTTGTTCTACATTTCAATGTTATTTTAGTTATTTAATTTAGGGCTTTTTTTTGGGGGGGGGGGTCTATTTCCAGACTTTTCTATTGTCTTACTTGAGCTTAATGGAGAAAAGGTGGAAGTTTTGATTGATATTTCTCATGACAGCTTTTGATTTGTTTCTTTTTTTGAAGGTTAATTCCTGGCTATCTTTGGCTTTTGCTATTTTTAGTTTGTTTTTCTCTACTATTCTGAATGTTTCATATGGTGTTTTTAAACTTGTTTTGATGTTTGATTTGCATTTTAACGGTTGTAGCTTGCCCTGAGCACTTGCCTGTCAAATAAAATAGTTTATATTATAAAAAACACCTTTCCTTACTTTCTATTTATACCATCACAGCCATCAATCCCTTTTCCCCCCCAAAAAAAAAATGTTATTGATTATGTTGTGAAGTTATTCAGGACTGTATCCATGACTGATACAATTAGCAACGTAAACTTCACCACTTCTCAATGGCTTGGAGTGGCAATTTCGATATGATGTCTAAATCGACGTTTAGACGTTTTCGGAAATGTGCCCAAAAATATCAGGTAGTGAAAATGGTCATTTTCAAAACTATAAAATATATATATATTTTTAAACTGACTATTTCTAGGTGTGTTTACCCTTAGTGCAACTATCTTTTTTGACCGTTTTCGAAAATAAACACATCCAAATGAAAAACGCACAGAACAAGACATTGAGACGTAGGAGGGTCCGGCATTCTTGGTAGACATCCAAGGGGCGATGTAGTGAACTTCACATAAAAAGGCCCAGGTGAACCTCAAAATAACCCCCTAATATGAGGGGTTGCCGAAAAGTTCTGAGCCCATCCAAGAAGAGAATGATGTGGAGAAACTTACAAGTTGTTCGCCCCTAAGTTCAACACACTTGGCATATCGCGTCTGAAGTTTCTGTAACCCTTCCAAAAAAATAATCGGATGTTTGATCATTGAAATAATGCTCCAATGTTGCAATCACCTCTGAATCACTCAAAAATATTTACCCTTTGAAACTCTTTTTAACGTTTGGGAACAGTAAATAGTCAGATGGAGCAAGATCTGGAGAGTAGGTTGGATGGTGGAAACCCCAACTGTGTCAAAACATTCATTGTTCTGCCTGCCTTCTGAGTAGGTACATTGTCTTGCAAAAAGAGGACTCCTTTCTGCAGCTTCCCTCTCCTTTTTTCTTTCAATACCTCCTCTAATCGGCACAGCAAGTTACAGTAGTATTCTGCATTATCTTGGAAGATAGTCAGTCATTACAGCACCTTCCTGATCCCAAAACACTGTGGCCATCACCTTTCTGGCTGACTTTTGGGTCTTGAATGTCCTTGGTCTCGGAGAACCTGAGTGCCGCCATTGCATGGACTGTTGTTTTATCTCAGGATCATAGTGGTGCAACCATGTTTCATCAACAGTAACTAATCATTGCAAAAAGTTGGCACCAGCTCACTGAAAATGTTGCGAAATCATAGAAACATAGAAATAGACGGTAGATAAGGGCCACGGCCCATCTAGTCTGCCCACCCCAATGACCCTCCCTACCTATCTCTGTGAATAGATCCCACATGTCTATCCCATTTGGCCTTAAAATCAGGCACGCTGCTGGCCTCAATGACCTGAAGTGGAAGACCATTCCATCGATCAACCACCCTTTCAGTGAAGAATAACTTCCTAGTGTCACCGTGCAGTTTCCCGCCCCTGATTTTCCACGGATGCCCCCTTGTTGCCGCGGGACCCTTGAAAAAGAAGATATCCTCTTCCACCTCGATGCGGCCCGTGAGATACTTGAATGTCTCAATCATATCTCCCCTCTCTCTGCGTTTCTCGAGTGAGTAGAGCTGTAACTTCCCTAGCCGCTCCTCGTATGGGAGATCCTTGAGTCCCGAGACCATCCGGGTGGCCATTCTCTGGACCGATTCTAGTTTCAGCACATCCTTACAGTAATGCGGCCTCCAGAACTGCACACAGTACTCCAGGTGTGGTCTCACCATGGATCTATACAATGGCATAATGACTTCAGGTTTACGACTGACGAAACTCCTGCAAATGCAACCTATGATTTGCCTTGCTTTGGAGGAAGCTTGCTCCACTTGATTTGCAGTCTTCATGTCCTCACTGACGATCACCCCTAAGTCTCGTTCCGCTTCAGTTCTTGTTAGGATCTCGCCATTAAGGGTGTAAGTCTTGCATGGATTTTGGCTGCCCAGGTGCATGACTTTGCATTTTTTGGCATTGAAACTGAGTTGCCAGGACCTAGACCAGCGCTCCAGTAGAAGTAGGTCGCCATTGTTTCTCATCAGCATTCAAACATTTGGGCACCTACTTGGCTAACATGTTCCTTGGATATCTGTAGTGTCTCAGCAATTGTTTTAGCTGATATTTGCCAATCTGCCAAAATAAGGTCATGGACATGGTCAACAATTTCAGGAGATGACACTGTTTGAGGTCTCCCAGACTTTGCTGCATCTTCGGTCTCAAAACCTCCACACTGAAAGTTTGCACACCACTTCTTCACTGTGGAGTATGATGGGCATTTGCCACTCAATGTTTGCATCATACATTCATAGATTTCCTTTGGAGTTTTCTTCTGCAGGAATAGGAACTTCATCATGGCTCGAAGTTCCACACTTGAAAATTCCACACTTTTCGTTGACATGGTTCAATGTCAAAACATAGCATTACGATTCTGCAAATTGGCACTTTGCAAAATAAAATAATACCCTTTTCAGCAAAATAACACTCAGAATTTAGGAAGCTGGTTGGGCTGAGAACTTTTCAGCAGCACCTCTTAGTCTATGGTGAGCCTTTCAAACCTACTAAACTCAACTGTACACCACATCAAAGGCCCTTATGCCTGCAGATGGAAGGCGCACATTCACCACCAGAAGTGTAGTGGTTAGAGTGTGATATGAGTTTGAGTTCCCATCTCTATGGTTGACTACACACCCGCTAGACTACTCCAGGAACCAGTTTGCTGCTCTACTAGGACTGGCCATAGCAAGCAAAGCTATCGTGGAGGCAGGTATGTATTGTTTCATTCACATCTTTGGGGGATGGGAAGGGGTCAGTAACCACTGGGGGAGTTTGTGAAGGTCATGCTTACACCTCTGCAGTAGTCACTGGTGAGTTTGGGCACCTTTTTGGCACTTATTTGTTATTAAAAAGGGTCTAGCCCCAAATATCCAAATTGTGCCCTAGCCATAACCTCACAAAAGTATTAGAAAATACTCTCATGACTACCCAAACACCACCACCAGCAACACCCGAATCCGGACAGTATTATCTCTACTCGTCTAAACAACAGAATCCGGACAATATTATCTCTATTCGCCTAAACAACCTATCACTATCTACTATCTACTACCAATTTATCCTGGAAAAGTCCAGAACAACAATTGTAACTTAACGCATTCTTGATTATATGTACTGCAATGCTACTGGAAATGTCCAGTCTTCTAACTTGTAATCCGCTTAGAACCGCAAGGCACAAGCGGAATAGAAATCACTAATGTAATGTAATGTAATGTAATATTCAAAAATGTTTGATTATGGCAGCAAAAAATGTCCAAGTCGTAAGCCCACTCTAGTCCCGCTTGAGATGTAGACTAATTGGTGATCAAAGGGATAGATATCCGTCTAGAAAATAGGTTTTGAAAATAGCGAATTGGAAGGGTTAGTGAGTAAAACTTTCTGTCACTTTTTGAACATTTTTCTCTTTTGAAAATGAGCCCACTAATCTATGTAAAAAGATCTATGGTGCTATGATTCATCAAATTTGGAAGGGTATGACATCAAGAGAATAATGCAGATTCTACGAGTGGTGATAAAAGGGTCTTTGTGGGAAAGGTTGAACAATTGAGCCAACAGCCTGAATAAGATGTCTGGAACCCTACAATTACGTCAATATTTACTCCTACTTCTATTGATTATTTCTAGAGCGCTACCAGACGTGTGCAGTGCTTTATTCGTCAATACGGGAGCAAGGCCGTTCAGCAGGCCAGTCTTCACATCGAACCCTACAATCTCTCATGGAACATTCCGTGGAACAAGACATTCTTCAGCCTTCTCTTGAGAAAATTCTAGTGATCACTTACCAAGGTCCCCAGGGCTGCTGAAGGACTGGCTGTCGGAGGACGTGTTCGGAGCAGACGGGATCTCGAGATGACCAGGAAACCTCCCTGCCATAGCCAGCTGCAGACCATCCTGTGACTGAGGAGAATCCACATCATGACAAAAGGAAAGACAGCTTTGGTGAAGTAGAGAGGGGCGCCTGGCACCGACACCTCGGATTTTGGTTGTAGAGATGTAAGGGCTGGTTGTAAATGGCTGCAAAAAATAAGAAGTTGGAGTTGAGAAGATCAGACTTTACATAAGAGCTGTAGGTTTGGATAACTTTTTTTTTTGTAAGGGAAGCAGTGGCGTAGTGAGGGTGAGAGGCATCCAAGGTAGTGGTGCCCCTCCCCTGCGCTTTTTTTTTGCCAATTCCCCCCTCCCCACCTCCACACACTCCTTTCCCGCCCCCTCATGCCACGCATGCACCACTTCCCTTCCTCCTTACCTCTGTAACATTCTTGGCACGAGCAATAACCTCCAAGCTGCTGTCACACAAGCATCAGCTCTTCCTTTGATGTCACTTCCTATGCACGGATCCAGGAAGTGATGTCAGAGGAAGAGTCGATGCTGATGCTACAGCAGGTTGGGGGTTACTGTTCGCACCAGGAACCTTACAGAGGTATGGGGGAAGGGAAGCAGTGCGTACGTGCGGCAGTGGCAGGGAATGAGCAGAGAGGGGGGCGGAGAGAAGGATGGGGGTCTGCACCCTCGCCAAGATGGCACCAGGTGCGGAATTCTCCCCCCCTACTATGCCACTGAAGGTAAATGTGTCTGACTAGAGTAATCCATGTATTTTCAAATTTGATTCTAAAATCCCTGAAACTGTCCAGTCTCTAAGAACATAAAACCTAAGAATAGCCTTACTGGGTCAGACCAATGGTCCTCAAGCCCAGTAGCCTGTTCTCAAGGTGGCCAATCCAGGTCACTAGTACCTGGCCAAAACTCAAGGAGTAGCAATATTCTATGCTACCGATCCAGGGCAAGTAGTGGCTTCCCCCATGTCATTCTCAATAACAGACTATGGACTTTTCCTCCAGGAACTTGTCCAAACCTTTCTTAAAACCAGCTATGCTATCCGTTCTTACCACAACCTCTGGTGTGGCATAGTAGTTAGAGCTACAGCCTCAGCACCCTTAGGTTGTAGGTTCAAATCGTGTGCTGTTCCTTGTGACCCTGTGCAAGTCATGTAATCCTCCACTGCCCCAGGTACATTAGACAGAATGTGAGCTCACCAGGACAGACAGGGAAAATGCTTGAGTACCTGATTTGTAACCCATTCTGAGCTCCTTTGGGAAGATGGGCTAAAAAAATCAAATAATAAAATAAATACTATTCCCAGGAAAAAAGGATCTAAAATTGCACAACTCATCTAAGTTATCAACCAATTCCTCCTCAAGTAAACATCCAAACATATATCCAGTCCTAGTCAAGGAAACATCCCAATGAAAGAACTCACCCTTGGAGACATCAAATCCAGTCCTGAAGTATTTAAGTAAACCTAGAAACACTGCATTGTGAAAAAGAAAAGGAGGGCCTACCATTGTTGTCTACTGGCTCTCTCAAATGGACCCCTGAGGAAGGCAATCTTTTGCTGAAACACGGCCCAAGTAGGGCCAAGGTTCCAGTGTGCACTTTGTTACAAAGTCTAGTTACTACCATGACCTTCTGCAAGCTTAAATTCTGTCAAAGTCTGGGTTTCCCTCTTCTCTGCTGGTAGAAGCATTTCCTCAAGTTCTCTCTGAGTTTCCCCCTACCATCACGAAAGAACCCTCTTGTTCTGTTTTCCATACAAAATTCCATGTTTCGCATCTTTACCGCTGAGTGATGAGAAGTCCTTTTCCCCCCCGATATCATATCTCCAAAACATGTTGAACTTGTTGCTATCCCAAGAATTTTATTTCACTAAATTGCAAAACTGATTGTTTGGATTGGATTCAATTGCTAGCACTGAATTTTATTGAATAGACACACTCCAAAAGCGACATTTTCCCAGAAGACCAATTCAACCTTATTGTTGATTGACTGCTATGTGTTTGTAATTATAAATGATGTCTAAGTATTAAGGTTAAGTGAGTGAACGAATTTTGCCACATGGAATTTCTCCTCACTGTTTTGCTAGGATCCACAATTTAACAAGCAGTAATTTAATTATCTTATAAAATATGAGTGTTTGAATTTTCATGACAGCAGGCTCTTTCTCCTGAGCAGCCCCCCCATACTCCGGATTGCACTCACAGAAAGGCTTCGCCTAACAAAAGACTATCTCTACCTCAGGAAGAAAGTAAAATCTTGGCAGTAGCCGTGGAGGAGCTCCCGGGTCGTCAAAGGCAGCGTGTTTACTTCAGTTATGCTGCCGACAGCCTGAAGACTTATAGCAGCGTTGGGTGAGCAAGCACTGGATCCTGAGGGGTGGTGGTGGTGGGGAACTCTGGATAGGTGCTGGGGAGGAGGGGGAGGAAGACTCTGGATAGGTGCTCGAGCTGCTGTAGGGTTACTAGATATCTGGTTTCCCTGGACAAAAGTTGTACGATTAAAAAGCCGCCTGTACTCCCTATAGAGTCTTCAATACTGCACCTTGGCCCCACATGCAGAAATCCAACAAACCCTCAGCAAATATGAAACAACAGTTACAGAGAGAGAGGAAGTCAAAAAACTGTAAACCTCAGGTAGTCAGATTTGCATATACAGCAATACTAAAAAAAAATGCAAGATATCAGAGATGCACATTTCCCAATTAATAAATTTGAGGTCTGAGTATTTTATTTTCCATTCAATTTAATCCAAGCGTCTCTTCCGGTTTTCCTGGTTTTGCAGGATCTCCTTTTACGTTTGACATTTCTTCTCTTTGCATTCTTCTGTCCTGTCCAGTATCTCTCCTCTGCATCCCTGTTCTTATCCTTCCTCAATGTTCAGCATCCATCCTCTTAATGTTCTTATCCTCCTCTTTATTAAGAATTGCCCCTTCGAACCTTTTGCAATCATCGCCCCTGTCCTTATGCTTACTCCATGTCCAGCATCTCTTCCATTCTTCTCATACCCCACCCTGGGTCCAATATCTCTCTCCTTCTTTCACCTGCCCCCTCTTGAGTCTAATTTAGCAGGCTGCAGTTATCACTTTAAAAAGCCTCCACTGACCACTGTCGGTTCAATATTTTACCCTATAAACTTCCTATTGTTAAACCGTCACTTTTAGAATGTCTTCTCTCTTTTATTCTGAACATCTATGAATATGACTGGCAAATGACATCATATAATCGGTATAAGCCAATCAAAATCAATCTGTGCAAAGAAACATTTTTCTAACCTAAACATGTCCAGTGCTAGGAAGACCAAAGAAAAATTCTGGAACAAAGAACAGAATATAATTAATAATAAACCCCCAAACTGATGTATTTACAAGTTAGACTCCTGTGTTCTTTTCAATTATTGTATGGTTCAAAATGATCACAGTTTTATTTTAAAATGATTCTCCTGCTCACGCTCAGCCAATCAGACCCTTCTATCTGGTTTTCAAACGCAGGCTGAAATTGTCCACAAAGGTCAAAACCTTTTGGCATTCTTTTTCAGCCCCTTGTAACCATGGACTTGCTCAACTTCTGAAAGTAGGAAAAAAAAAAGGTTCAGATTTACTAATGAAGCCGTTTCTTATTTTGCTCAAGCACTCAAGAGGCAGATGAGCAGAGAATGAGAAAGCCAGTTACTTAGCAACGAGGCAACTATGAAGCGCCATGGCGCCTACCGTCTGCTTTTGGGGGAAGAAGGAACCCTGAGAGAAATTTGTCAATCACAGGGGAAAGTGAGATTCTCACTCGTAGAATCTCTGACCGAGAATGCACATCTGAATAACTTCCCTCTGAAGTCAAGGTGGAGTAGGACCTTGTTTTGGGGGATTTTCTCAGAAGGGTCAGGGTCTCTCAGAGCAGGGAAATAAAATGATTTCAGTATATATATATCAAAGTGCCCATCATCCAAGGCCAACATCTCAAAAAGTCACTTCTCAGTACTCTTTTTTTAAAAGCTTTTATCATCATATCCGTATCTTTATTGTAAACCGTTTCTATCCCATGTACTGTCAAATGTATCTTTATTGTAAACCGCTTCGAACTTCACGGTATAGCGGTATATAAGAAATAAATTATTATTATTATTATTATCTTCTCACAACTTCTCCTGAAGATTGAGCCTCTGATGACTGATCATTTAAAGATCTCCTTTTGGCGGGGGGCTAATAGGGAAGCTTTCTTTAAGACTTCATCTTTTAGTGCTTTGTTCTATCAGGGCACAAACATCACTATAGAGAAGCAAGGAATGGTAAGTAAACCCCCCTAAAATATGACCATTTTCAAAGCAAGGAAACATCTACCTTTTTGTTTCAAAAATGGCAACTTCTCAGATGTGTTTGTCCTCAATGCACCAATCCTTTTGACCCATTTGTAGATTTTTTTTTAAATTCCACAAAACAAACCATTGGGGTGTAGAAGGAGCCAGCATAGACTGGCCATACACACATCCCAGCAGAGCAGTGGAGCACCCTAGGGGGCACAGCAATGAACATCACATTAAAAGTCTCAGGTACACATCTCACCTTAACCCCCTTATATTGAATGGAGAGCCCTCCAAAACCCACTCAAAACCTACTGGACCCAACTGTACACCCAATAGCCCTTATGCCTGCAGGTGTCACCTATATGTAGGTACAGTGGGATTAGGGTGGGGTTTGGAAGGCTCACAGATTCTATATTAGTAGTTAGAGTGGGATAAGGGCCTGGGTCTCCATTTCTATAGTTCACTATACCACCCATAAGGCTACTCCAGGAACCTGCTTGCTCTTCTTATATGACTGGCCATAACATCTAATCTAATCCTTAGGTTTGTATACCGCATCATCTCCACGTTCGTAGAGCTCGGCGCGGTTTACAGTAGAAGAAATAGGAAGGAACTACAACAGAGGGTTAGAGGTAGAAGTGTGAAGAATATTTAGAGGACTTGGGATGCCAAGATATAAGAGTTTCCTTGATTCCTAAATTGGAGGGAGGCTTACATTTTTGAGAAAAGCCAGGTTTTCAGATGTTTGCGGAAAACTTGGAGAGAGCTCAAGTTCCGAAGAGGGGAGGTAAAGTTGTTCCAGAGCTCAGTGATTTTGAAGTGGAGGGAGGTCCCTAGCTTTCCTGTATGTACTGCTTCATTCATATCTTTTGGAGGATGGGAGTGGTGGAAGAGGGTCAGTGCCCATTGGGGGAGTAAGATGGGGCCATGCTTTCATTCTTCCAGTGGTCATCTCGTCAGTTTGGGCACCTTGCTATTTATTTGTTATTAAAACAGGTCTAGTCTCATGTCCAATTTGTGCTGAAACACAGTCCTGTGTTGGGGTTTTATTCAACTTGAGCATTAATAAACTGCTTTATAGCATCCTGTTGGCTTTGTTTGATTGGTGGAAAGTCCATTGTCCCGTCCCATGGTTTTTCCTTTCCTTTTTGGCCTGCGTGGGTTTGCATCCTACTGGACTTTTTTGTGACCAATTTGAGTCCTGGATATAGTCTACAATGTTCCCTCTAGCTTGCCGCTCTTCTTTTCCCCTCCTTCCTTCTATCTCCCATTCCTATTCGCCCCTCTCGCTATCCCTGACTCCCCGCTTCCTGCATTACTAGTGTGCCTAAGCTTTGGTGAGCAGGGAGGCATTAAAGTCTTGTCAGAAGCTTTTCTGAGTTGCCATGGAGACTCCATTGGACACTAGCTGCTCACTACCCTTTCCCTTATTGCCAGCTGTGTCAGAAATCAGTGAATATCAAGCAGAGGATAACACATTGACAACTCAAACATCCAAAAAATGCAAATAGGTCTATCAGGCTCCCCAGTGAAATTCCCAGGAATTATTCTAATTCTCTGTTCCAAAGGTTATTGACTCAGCAAAGATTTCTCTAGTCTCCCTACAAGTCCTCTTTCTAGCATGGAAACTAAAGGCAAGAAGAAATACCATTTCCCAAATTTTGTCTTTTGTAGGTCAAACACCCACATCTCAGAGTGCCTTCCAGCGCCTCAAAACATTGCTGAAAACATCATTCACAAAATCTAACATTAGAATAACATGGAAACATGATTACTATCATTTGACGTTTAGTCCATGTTTCCAACTTTATCTCAAAGAATATAAACAGTAGATAAGGACCATAAACCTCGTCTAATCTGTCCAATTTCATTCCTGTAGCATTGTGTTTCTCTGCGGTTGACAGTGTTATGATTACAAGGCAGACACACTGAGGCCATAAAGCATTGAGTTACAGCCCCCACAGCCATCATAATTCAGGCATCCCTGTGTATGTCATGACATCACCAATGACGTCACAAGACAGAATCAATAGCACCTGCAGTAGACGAAGCAATCAACAGACAAAGCTGCCTTCAACGGGAGCTGGATCGATGTCTAAAGCCGGCAGCCAGGGCATCTGTCAGATTTTAGGAGCAATTAATGTGATAACGTCTACCACAAAATGAACTATCACGTTTTGGAAAAAATACAAATTGAAATATAACACAGAGCACTTGCCCTCTGGACAGGGTCTTTGACTAAACTGGTAGAAATGGTTTCTTTTCTAACGGCACTGGTTTCCTTTATACAATCTTTGCTGCCTCTCACTCAGCTTGAGTATAAGCGTATAATCTCTTATTTCAGCTTCCAGCTGCTGCAGGGAAGAAGCCTGAAAGGATAAATGTGTCCATGCTGGACTGTTTTCCAGACTTCCTTATGCATTCTCTCTTCTTTTCAGGGGAAGTGACTCGGGGATGGCCTCAGGCAGCTTAGAGGACCTTCATCCTTTCTAGGCTTTAAATCCTTTTTCAATCCAGCCATTAAAGCGTTCTAGAGAGTGAATTCCTCCAATATCAAATCAAGATCTAGGCGCAATCAGGGTATCAAACTCCTTTAGGAAGATTTATGCCTGACCCCTCTTCCTCTTCTGGTTTTTCCTTTCATATTCTCTGTGCACAATCAAATCTCTGGCATTCCAAGAAGACCAGGTCCAACCAGAGAGGCTACATTGTTGAGGTCTTAGACTTTGGGCTCCTTTTACTAAGGTGGGCTAGCGTTTTTAACTCGCGCGCTGCCCCCCCCCCCACGCTATGCGTAAAAATTAACGCCAGCTAAACACGCACTAAAACCGCTAGCGCAGCTTAGTTAAAGGAGCCCTATATGTTCCATTAAAGATGGAACCATGCCATATTGTGTTACCTAAAACTACCTTATTACCTTCCTATGACCCAGAAGTTCAGTTCTTCCAGGTGTACATAGCATACTACATATTAGACAGTCTCTGTTTGGTGCATTCATTCACACTGTAGGGCCGGAATCCAGTCGGATTTTCAGGATTTCCCCAATGAATATGCATGAGATCTATTTGCATGCACTGCTTTCATTGTATGCAAATAGATCTCCTGCATATTCATTGGGGAAATCCTGAAAACCCGACTGGATTCCGGCCCTCGAGGAGGAACTTTGACACCCCTTCTGTAGGGTTACCATATGACTCCAGAGAAAAGAGGACGGATTGAGACGTCCGGGTTTTACTTCCAGTGAAAGTGATGGAAGTAAAACCCGGATACCTCAATCCGTCCTCCTTTTTATGGAGCGCAGACAAGCAGTCCACTGAGTCCTCTGAAATCAGATTTGAAGTCAGATGTGACAAGTGACCAGGAATCTAGCGCTCCCTGCTTAGAAGACCCGTAACCTCTAGATTTTGATCAAAAACACTCTGTTTTCACTGTACCCCTCATAAAAATGTGAGATTATAAGATCTTTCCCCTTTACTTACAAAATCTCTCTTTATAAGGGTTTTCAAATGTTTGTATCTACTTGGAATAAACACATCTGGCATTTACCTGCTAATTCCCAGCACCATAAAAAAATAATTAAACACAACAGATCATCAGCAGGTTGAACTTGGGCTCTGCTAATGCCTCTTCCTCCTCCTCCTTCTCCGCCTCACTTCCAGGTACATGTTCATTTTGTTACTCCTGACAGGTCAGTATATCCCCAGGGACTCTGCCACGGGATTCATTTTATGGTCCACCCTGTGACTTCAAACAGTGAGCTATGAACTGGATGGGTTTTGATCCGTAAGAAAAATTGATGTGAGATATCAAAGCACAGAAAATCAATACGGCAGGAGAGGAACAAAAGCAGGTTACTCCCCAACCTAGAAACTAAGACTTCCATTGTAGGCTCAAAGCAATAAATACCAATAAAATTCCCCAATGCAAAATAAAATGAGTCTTCTATTGAATAAATTCCGAGAGACATCACTTTTTGGGCTCCTTTTCCGATGGTGCGCTATTGTTTTTAGCGCACGCACCAGATTAACACGCGCTAAAACCGCTAGTGCACCTCTGTAAAAAGGAGCCCTTTGTGAATGACTCTCAATTTTTGTGCTAAACACACAAAAAAAAACCTTTGCCGAATCTCTTCATAAAGACAATAAATCGATCCCAACAAAACAAAGAAATGCTCAGTTCCACCGGCACTTTGTCCAGGTTTTGAAAAGCTTCTAGCTCGGGACCGCGTCGGAAGGGCATCTGCGCAAGCAATGTGGTGATGTCATGTGCACATGCCTGTGAAATCATTGCATCACACCTGCGCAGATGCCCTCCTGACGCGGCTCCGAGTATGAGAACAGGTTGAGGGAGCAGGGCTGGGGGGGAGGAGGGGATGCTGGGACAGAATGGGGCGTGACTTGGCCAGAACAGGGCAGGGCTGGGTAGAAGTGGGCGGGCCTAAGGGGTGGGGCCATGGATCCGTATTTTACAGTAGTAAAATCTGGTGACCCACGCAGAGGTAACATAGTTTTATCCTCCTTAAAAAAAAACATGGAATTGATAGAATGGTGCTTGAATCAGCCAAATATCTTGGGCCTGCATATTCAAAGCGTGATACCTTTGGAGTAAGAGTTGTATTCTGAAATAATACCGGCTCCTATTGAGAGGGAGACAGGCACTATCTAATCCAGTGGTCTCAAACACGCGGCCCGGGGACCACATGCGGCCCGCCAGGTACTATTTTGAGGCCCTCGGTATTTTTATCATAATCAAAAAAGTAAAATAAAACAGTTTCTTGATCATATGTCTCTTTAGCTATAAATAACAATATTATTATTAAGACTTAGCCAAAAGGAAAGATTTATAAACTATAAAGAGTTTTACCTCATGCAAAATTGTCATTTCTTTAATAAGACATTAACTATTTATTTCTGAGGCCCTCCAAGTACCTACAACTCCTAAATGTGGCCCTGCAAAGGGTTTGAGTTTGAGACCACTGATCTAATCTCAATTCTGGTTATGCCAAAGTCAATTCAAGTCTATTTGCCATCATCCATGACAGTATAATCTCCAACTTTACTGATCCTATAGAAAAAGAGTCATCTACTGGGAAGAAAAATTGAATATTGTCTGCATAGATCCTATATTCACAACAACAACAATACACTCCAAATTTGCCAAAATTCCTACTGTAGAAAAAACACAAAAAGGCAACCTAGTCACATCAAGGTTTGTGTGGGGGACGCTCAAGACGCCAAAATTGGCTCGCAACTAACAAACCAAAATGGGGTGAATATAATACAGGGTGCTCTCAGGTTCACCCCATTTTGGTTTGTTAGTTGCGAGCCAATTTTGGCGTCTTGAGCGTCCCCCACACAAACCTTGATGTGACTAGGTTGCCTTTTTGTGTTTTTTCTACAGTAGATCCTATATTCAACATACAACATACCAATTATGTAACTCCTTACAAAAGAGCCTAAATTATAAGTTAAATTGCATTACAGATAAAGCCGAATCGTGGAATACACCCATACCAATGTGGTGAACATCATTTGAGTATCCCTCTCATCAGCGCCTACTAAGCAAATAAGTGCTTTTGAATATGGATCCCTAAATTTACAAATTACAAGCCTCTAGGAATTGAATCAGATGGCTGGACTTGTTGAAGACAACCATGGGGATGATGCTGGAGGACTAGAGAATGACACGGGGACAAATTTTTCCCTGTCCCCGCGGGAACTTATTTGCCCGTCCCGTCCCCGCGAGTTCTTTTCCTGTCCCATTCCTGCATGCTCCGTCCTCATCTGCATAAGCCTCAAATGCTTTAAAATCATAAATGTCTGAGGCTTGTGCGGTTAAGGCAGAGCTTACAAGAATGGAACAGGGACAGCGACACAATTCGCGGGGATTGGACAGGGAAATTAAGTTCCTGCAAGGACGGGGACAAATTTGTCATTCTCTACACTGCACCACTCTAGAAATCAAAATGTAATAAAAGTGAGCTGAGTATAGGACAATCAAGCCATTGTGACATCACTGAAGAGGTTGGCTCTTATTGGTGGAATGAGGCATTATGATGTCACAATAGCAGCTCTGGTTTTCAGAGGCTGTAACTTTTCACACTATTTATTGATTCAATTTTCTATACTGTTCTCCCAAGTAGAGAATGACATGGGGATAAATTTTACCCTGTCCCTGCGAATTCTTTTCCTGTGCCTGCCCCATTCCTACAAGCTCCGCCCTCATCTGCACAAGCCTGAAACACTTTAAAATCATAAGTGTCCGAGGCTTGTGCGGTTAAGGCAGAGCTTGCAGAAATGGGGTAGGGACTCGTGGGGACGGGACTGAGAAATTGAGTTCCTGCGGGGATGGGAACATATTTGTCCCCGTGATCTCTTTTTAGATCTGCAATTCATCAATTTGCTAGGACTCGAACGTGAGTCAATGGCACCTAGCTAGCTAGCAATAGGAGTCCAACTCCTTATTACAGCCAATAAGAGAGGCAGTAGTGGTTGTGAGAGCGCAGGGGTCCCCAACCACTTTCTAGCAAAGAAATTGCTGGTGGTGATTTTGCATTGGACTAACAGATTATATTTGTGAAGGACTTTCCAAAGTTCTATGGCCTCACCAGGCCAACATGATATAAGCTAAGGATGGACACGCAGGAATTTCTCTTCTCCTCCCTTTTTAAAATTGCGCCGTTCCATACAATTCTGAAAACAATCAATCTACCTCACCTGCCTTTCTTAACTCTGTTAAAGCGCTCCCACGCTCCCTTCTTTGTTGCTGTAACTTTGTCAAAATTTTGTAAATCCGTGTGTCAGCACGGATCTTAATTAATGGATGTGAACCGCCTAGAACTTCTTGGGTGTGGCGGTATACAAGAATAAATTATTATTATTATCGCATTTTGCAGGTTTCTGATGGAAAGTGTAAAGCTCTCCCAAGCTAATCACAAATGCCTTTCACTAGCCCAATAAAAGATGAACCACCAGCAAAAAGCTGATTGACTTGCAGAAAGCAGCTGTCACCAGACCCCCCACACCTTCCGTGCAATCTAAGGCCCGTGAAAATAAAGGTCTGGACATTTCCTGTGCCCAGATGTCTAGGAAAGAAACCCTCTGCCAGTTACCTGCTGCTCTGCCTGCCACGGTTCAGGGCTAGTCTGGCCCACCAGCTCCTGGATTTGAGCTCGGCGGAGTGGATTTTTTCCAGCTGCTGCAATCGGGTCACTGGACGTATGGACCTTCTTTGTGGGGTCGTGATCAGCAATCTGATTCGAACTGTACGCCCTCCGTCGAGATGGGGATTTAGGGTCCATTGCTGGAAACACCAAGAGACATGATGAGGACTAGAAGTGGCGAGTAGAGCTGGTATCATTTCTGGCCAGCGGCTAGCGAATGAATATCAGGCGTGACGCGTTATCATCGTATAAGCCAGAAACAATACCAAGAAGCGGCATGTGAATATAGTCATGGCATATTTTCTGGTTTCTTTGTCATGCCTGCACCCCCCCAGGTGAAATACACATATGATAAAGACTCTCTCTAGCAGCGTGTCCAGTTTCTCAAGGTGTTGAAAACCTGAATTTTCGAGAATACTTTTATGAGTACTTTTCTGTTTCCATGTCTTATTTGATATTTTTTTTTAATGATCTGATATTTTTGTTCTTGTTTATAATCTGATATTTGAATAAATATTGCTTTTGCTTGAGGTTTAGGCTCCTTTTCACTAAGCGGCATTAGCGAGTGCCACGCGGCAACCGCATTGAAGCCGTAGGGATTTACAGGGCTTCGGAATGGTTACCACGCTGGTCCGCGCGAATCGCCTTAGTGAAAAGGGAGCCCTATTACGTCACATTTGTTAATGTTTGCAATTTTTTAAAAACTTATTTTTTTACTGCAAAGCACTTTCAAACTATTGCATTAAACGGTATATCAAATGATTACATCAAATCAAATCAATTTCCCTCATAAGTCACTGATGCACCGCCATCCGGAACAGAACACACTTTTGCAAAGTCACAAATGAATGTTTCATTTCGATTTCCACGTTCGTTGTACCGTTGTTCATTTTGTTTTGTTTTGGGACCATGTCATTAACCCCCCTGCTTTACAAAGCCGCGGTAGCATTTTTAGCGTCAGCTGCCGTGGCAACAGCTCCGATGCTCTTAGAATTCCTGTAAGCGCGGCTGGCGCTAGAAACGCTAGTGCAGCTTTGTAAAGGAGGAGGTAAGGTTTATGCACTCTTTCCAAACAGTGCACACTCTTTTCTGATAGGGCGCATATCCACACATTAATTTGTGCATGCGTGATGGCTTACATCTGAGTCTACAATTTGCAAAGAGAGTATTTATTTATTTCGATTTCTAGCCTGTCCTCGAAGCTCGGAACGGCTTACATAAGGACATTCACAGTGCAGACATTTTACAGAAGCAAATAATTGCAAATAAGAACATAAGAATTACCATAACTGGGACAGAGTGAAGGTCCAACAAAGCCCAGTATCCTGTTTCAAATGGTGGCCAACCCAAGTCCCAAGGACTTGGTAGAAACCCAAAGAGTAGCAACATTCCTGAGCTGTCACTGTGATGTCATAATGCCTCATTCCACCAATGCCTAAGAACCAAAGTGATGTCGCAATGGCTTGATTGTCCTATGCTTGGCTTACCTAAAAACATAAGAATTGCCTTACTGGGACAGACCGAAGGTCCGTCAAGTCCAGTATCCTGTTTCCAACAGTGGCAAAAAAAAAAAATCAGGTCCCAAGTACCAACCTAGATCCCAAGTAGTAAAACTGATTTTATGCTGCTTATCCTAGGAATAAGTAGTGGGTTTCACCATGCCATCTCAATAATGGCCTATGGACTTCTCTTTTAGGAAATTATCCTAACCTTTTTTAAAATCCTGCTACGCTAACTGATTTCACCCATTCTCCGGCAACGAAGTCCAGAGTTTAAGTACATGTGGTGTGAAGAAATATTTTCTCTGGTTTGTTTTAAATATGCAACTTAGTAGCTTGATCACATGCCCCCTAGTCCTAGTATTTTTGGA
Source organism: Geotrypetes seraphini (assembly GCF_902459505.1). Lineage (NCBI taxonomy): Eukaryota > Metazoa > Chordata > Amphibia > Gymnophiona > Dermophiidae > Geotrypetes > Geotrypetes seraphini. Next base: position 7,638,450 of record NC_047098.1, on the reverse strand, counting down.
AATTGTGAACAAGTGATTCGCATCTACCCTTTCCACTCTACTCAGTATTTTATAGACCTCTATCATATCACTCCTGAGCTCTCTTCTCCAAGCTGAAGAAACCCAGCTGCTTTAGCATCTCCTCATAGGGAAGTTATCCCATTCCTTTTATCATTTTCATCACCCTTCTCTGTATCTTTGCTAGAAACATGACGGCAGATAAAGGCCAAATGGTTGATCCAGTCTGCTCATCTGCGGTAACCATTAACTCTTCCTCTCTCTAAGAGATCCCACGCGCCTATCCCACGCTTTCTTGAATTCAGAGGCAGTCTCCGTCTCCACCACCTCTTCCAGGAGACTGTCCCATATCACCCTTTCTGTAAAAAAGTATTTCCTTAGATTACTTCTGAGCCTCTTAACTTCATCCTATGCCCTCTCATTCCAGAGTTTCCTTTCAAATAAAAGAGATTTGACTCATGCACATTTATGCCACATAGGTATTTAAACATCTTTATCATATCTCCCCTTTCCCGCTTTTCCTCCACAGTATACGGATTGAGATCTTTAAATCTGTCCCCATACGCCTTATGATGAAGACCACATACCATTTTAGTAGCCTCCCTCTGGACCGACTCAATTCTTTTTACATCTTTTTAAAGATGCAGCCTCCAGAACTGTATACATTATTCTAAATAAGGTCTCACCAGAGTCTTAAATAGAGGCATCAATACCTCCATTTTCCTACTGGCCATGCATCCTAGCATCCATCTAGCTTTTGCTGTCACCTTTTCAACCAGTTTGGCCACCTTAAGATCATCACATACAATCACACCGAAGTCCCGGTCTTCTGTTCTTCACCCCCCCTAAACTGTACCGTTCCTTTTGGTTTTTGCAGCCCAAATGCATAACTTTGCATTTCTTAGCATTAAATTTTAGCTGCCAAATTTCAGACCATATTTTCAAGCTTCGCTAGGTCTTTCTTCAAGTTATTCACACCATCTGAGATGTCTACTCAATTGCAGATTTTGGTGTCATCCACAAAGAGGCAAATCTTACCCGACAACCCTTCAGCAATATCGTTTATAAAAATATTAAAAAGAACAAGCCCAAGAACAGAACCTTGAGGTACACCACTGGCAACATCCTCAGAGCGATCTCCATTGATCACTACCCTCTGTTGCCTTCTACTCAACCAGTTCTTGACCCAGCCCGAGGGTGGAACACTGTCAAAGACTTTGCTAAAATCTAAATAATACCACATCTAGCGCACATCTTCTATCCAATTCTCTGGTCACCCCTACAATACTTCCCGGTCTCTTCGATCGACGGCCCAAAAACTCCTAATAGTCCCATTGAAAATCATAGGCACTAGAAGACATAATATGTTCTCAGTAATGGACCCCCCAATTGTGGAACGCTCTTCCCCAGCATATTACAGAAGAAAAAGATTTTTGTTTGATGCAGTTTGGCTGGTTGAGCAGGCTGCCTACTCAGCAAATCATACTGCATCAAGCAAAAAGTAACCTCCCCCCAAAAAATAAAAAATAAAAAAGCAGGGCTCTTGGGCTGGGGATTCACTGAACCCCCCTGAAAGCCCTCACCGCAAGCCACTAGGTATGGATGTTCTTTTTCTTTGATTTAAGTTATTTTCCTTCTAATTTTTTTTTTTTATTGTAAAATTCAAAATTCTTTATATATAAAAAAAAAATATACAACTACTAAAAAAAGAAATCCCTAAAAGCTGGGGAATAGTCTTAATAAAAGTCATTATTAATATGCAAAAAAATAAGCACGACATAAACAGTTTAAAAATGAAGGTCGAGTTTGTTTTTATTAGCTGTGTTAGAAGGTAGAGCTTCAGAGAATATTCATCAAAGAAGGAACTACCTTTGTCCTCTGTGGCATTAATAATTTCCTCTTTAATAAGAAAAATCAAAAGGTTTCTAATAGACCCAAGAGATGTTATTTACGCTGAATACATTCCTAGAATTAATGCTGCTACTGGGAGCTCAGGTTTGCTGAGATTTTAAGAGACTCATTTTCAAAGCACATGGACTTCTCAAAGTGTCAAAAAAAAAAAAAATCCATCTGCCACAAGCCACCAACCATGATTTTGGAACAGTAGAATTTGGACGCTCTGCACTGCAGTTCATCCAAATAGCCAGGGGGCATGTTATGGGTGTGTTTTGCATGGGACTAGGGAGGGGCCTAAAATTAGGACGTCCCACAGCGATAATCGAACAGGAAGAAATATCCAAGTCTTAAAAGAAGGCTATTTTTATTTAGACCTAGAACATAAGAACATAAGAATTGCCAGTGGTCCATTGTGCCCAGCAGTCTGCTCATGTGGCAGCCCTCTGGTCAAAGACCAGCGCCCTAACTGAGACTAGCCCTACCAGCGTTCGTCCTTGTTCAGCAGGAACTTGTCTAACATTGTCTTGAATCCCTGGAGGGTGTTTTCCCCTATAACAGCCTCCGGAAGAGCGTTCCAGTTTTCCACCACTCTCTGGGTGAAGAAGAACCTCCTTACGTTTGTATGGAATCTATCCCCTTTTAACTTTAGAGAGTGCCCTCTCTTTCTCTCTACCTTGGAGAGGATGAACAGTCTGTCTTTATCTACTAAGTCTATTCCTTTCATTATCTTGAATGTTTCGATCATGTCCCCTCTCGGTCTCCTCTTTTCAAGGGAGAAGAGGCCCAATTTCTCTAATCTCTCACTGTACGGCAACTCCTCCAGCCCCTTAACCATTTTAGTCGCTCTTCTCTGGACCCTTTCAAATAGTACTGTGTCCTTCTTCATCTACGGCGACCCTATTTTAGTCTAGCCTTACCTGCATACGTTCTGGTTCAGCGGGAACTTGTCTAACTTTGTCTTGAATCCCTGGAGGGTGTTTTCCCCTACGACAGACTCCGAAAGAGCGTTCCAGTTTTCCACCACTCTCTGGGTGAAGAAGAACCTCTTACGTTTGTACGGAATCTATCCCCTTTCAACTTTAGAGAGTGTCCTCTCGTTCTCCCTACCTTGGAGAGGGTGAACAACCTGTCTTTATCTACTAAGTCTATTCCCTTCATTATCTTGAATGTTTCTATCATGTCCCCTCTCAATCTCCTCTGTTTCAGAAATATCCAGGGTACAAAAAAAGGTGCTCTGATTGAACCGAAGCCTATACGGATCCCGGCTTTAAATATGTGCAAATAACTTTATCGGTGGGGACAAAACATTCACTGCTGCTGGTTGAATATCGGACCCTTGATTTCTGGAACAGGGGACACCCATAGCCAGGGGGGGGAAGGGAAATCCCCCGCCCCATACACACACACACAATTTCACTTTTATTGGTGGAACCAGGGGGTCAAACAAACAGGTTGTAAGTGAAAACCCCTTTTATCGGACTAACTTGGTACATTAGTGACTAGGTTACAAGTTATCCCATCTTCATTAGATCAGAGAAGAAACTGCAGATACTCTGGCTTTAGATAGAAATAGTTCCTGCTTCAGAAAAAGAGAAGATGAACCTACTTTTAATTGGCTCAATTTAGACAAGTAACAGTTAGGAAACAAACATTAATTTTTAGGCAGGCATCTAAATTACACATTGTAGGACATACATATGAGCCAGTATTTTTAGCAGCAAGTTTGTAATCTTTTTTTTTTTTTTTATGAAGCTGCCAGCCACGTCGACACACTCTCTGCTGCACTTCCCCAGCAAATGATGTTAGGGTGGCATTTACAGCTCATTATAGCTGGGATAATTTGCAATCAGCCATAAAAACCTCAGCCTCTATCCGCACTCTTAATGAGTAAATAGAACAGTTTAAATACAGAATAACACTAGTGCCTCATTTAAAATGTTTTTTCCCCTCTTGAGCTATGATTCTTCCCCCCCCCTCAGAACATACGTCATTTCAAGTTCTTTATTTTTTTTTTTCTGACCTGAACATTGTTCTTGCTCATGCTTTATCCTCCCCCTCACAGTCTCCTTATTTCTTCTCATCTATCAGAAGGTTATTAAGCATGGTTTTCATCTTCCTGCCTCCTGCATACATGTCAGGAGCATAGCCATGGGTTGGCCTTGCCCGCCCATCAGCTACAGGCCACTGGCCACAGCCTACACGCTCTTCCCCCCTCTTAAATTCAATCAATTTGTACCTCGCTTAATCTATTGTAAACTGCATAGAACTTAACGGTATTGCGGTATATAAATTGTTATTATTATTATTATTATTATTATTATTATTAAAGAGTCTTAGCCAATAGGAAGAGGAGGAGATAGTGGATCCTGCAGATGGGCAGACTGGATGGGCCATTTGACCTTTATTTGCCATCATGTTTCTCTGTTTCTATAACCATAAAGCTCTATGACATCACAATGCAGGTGTAAAGAGCCTTAGCCTATAGGAAGAGGAGATGCAAATGTTAAGAGCCTTAGCCAATAGGGAGAGGAGGAGATAGTGGATGCTGCGGATGAGCCGTTTGGCCTTTATCTGCCATCATGTTTCTATAATCATAAAGCTCTATGACCTCACAATGCAGGTGTAAAGAGCCTTAGCCTATAGGGAGAGGAGGAGATAGTGGATGCTGCAGATGGGCCATTTGGTCTTTATTTGCTGTCATGTTTCTATGTTTGTGTGAACTGTTATGTATGCAAAAAGCATCGCACATGCAGAAACTGTCAGTTAAGAGTGCAGGCTGTTAATGACGCTCCCAAAATGAAAAAGAAAACCAACCAAAAGAAAACACAATCAACAGATCTGCAAACGACAAGAGAAATGAAGGAAATCAAACATTTTTGGCTGCTCATCCCTAATAAAAAGCCCATAATGCCATATTGTGTTCAGAGAAACTGACCAAGTTCCTGTTCGGAGTCTCTAAGTTGGTCATCATTGACTGCTAGGAACTCCAGGGTCCGGTCCGCTAAGTCCTCCTTTGGCCCTCTCCAGTCATCATTTCCCGTGGAATCCTCTTGCGAATGGAAAAAGACGGAGCTTCCCGACTCCTGGGAATGCATCATGACATACCGTCGCCTTTTATCCTATGGGAAAATAGAAAAATAAATGGGGATTGAGGGGTGGACAAGACAGAAAGAGAGGCAAAAAGACAGAGAGAGGGAGACAGGCGAAGCTCATGAGAAATCATCTCCACCTCTAGGAAAGAAGAAAACAAAAGGGTATTCAGATAGAGACTAGATCAGTGGTTCCCAAACCCTGTCCTGGGGGGACCCACAGCCAGTCGGGTTTTCAAGATATCCCTAATGAATATGCATGAGAGAGATTTGCATATAATGGAAGCGACAGGTATGAAAATCTCTCTCATGCATATTCATTAGGGATATCTTGAAAAGCCGACTGGCTGGGGGTCCCCCAGGACAGGGTTTGGGAACCACTGGACTAGATGTTGGAGCTTGAGCTCTTCAGTAGATGTACACAGTTTTGTTTAGGGCAGGGGTGTCAAAGTCCCTCCTCGAGGGCCGCAATCCAGTCGGGTTTTCAGGATTTCCCCAATGAAAATGCATGAGATCTATTAGCATACAATGAAAGCAGTGCATGCAAATAGATCTCATGCATATTCATTGGGGAAATCCTGAAAACCCGACTGGATTGCAGCCCTCGAGGACTGGAGTTGTCCATCCCTGACATAGATGTCAGCCTAGAGGCCTATGGGAAATTATATCAATCTGACCCTGGCATGGGAAGGCAGATAGACCCTTTGTGCAGGGAGACTGTGTTAAGTATCCCTGATATGTTTTAAGTTTCCCTGATTGAATCATGACTAGCTAAAAGGTGTTAATGTCTGATTAAGAGGGTGCTTAGGACAATGGTGCACAGATCAAGCCAGAGACTTAATCCCATCACCATGCTTGCAGATGTCACACTCTCCTTTGTCAATTAAATTGACCATTGTCTCAAACAGTTTGCAAGTTCTAAACAGAAAGATACTGGGAGATACAATATTTTCTCTAGTCAGAATAAGATTCCAAGGTATAAAAGCCTGCTCTCTGCTCTATCAATATGTCTCTTTTTCTATCAAGCTATCAGGAGAGGGGTCTTGGCCCTCTCTCTCTCTTTCTTTCTATCTAGCTATCTCTTGGCTCTTGGCTTGGCACTCTGGTTCTCTCTTGAGCTCTCTCTATCTCTCTGTCTATCCTTCTCTTTATCTATGGAACACGAAACATCACCCCATCCCCCTTTCTCTCTCTCTCTGCCTTTCCCTGAAACTTCACACTTCCTTCTGGACTCTGTAAGGCAGCAAGACTGCTTTGCTCTCTGCTTAAGTGTAATGCTCTCAGCTTAATTGTAATGCTTATAAATATTACTTTTCTGTAAGACTATTTCTATAATATATATTCTTTATGCAAACACCTCTGGCTATGCCTTCTTTATTCTACTTTCTGGTGAGTCATCGGTGAGGGAACTGAACCTGGGACCAGCGTTTGTCAGGATGCCTTTCACTTAACCCCTCCAACCTAACATTGTGGGGGTGCGACCATCCTTACATTTTACGAAACTGACAATAGACACTCTAATCAAGGGGTCTCAAAGTCCCTCCTTGAGGGCCACAATCCAGTCGGGTTTTCAGGATTTCCCCAATGAATATGCATGAGATCTATTTGCATGCACTGCTTTCATTGTATGTTAATAGATCTCATGCATATTCATTGGGGAAATCCTGAAAACCCAACTGGATTGCGGCCCTCGAGAAGAGACTTTGACACCCCTGGTCTATATATTCCACCTCTGTCTACAGCCTAAGCCAGGGGTGTCAATGTCCCTCCTCGAGGGCCGCAATCCAGTCGGGTTTTCAGGATTTCCCCATTGAATATGCATGAGATCTATTAGCATACAATGAAAGCAATGCATGCAAATAGATCTCATGCATATTCATTGGGGAAATCCTGAAAACCCGACTGGATTGCGGCCCTCGAGGAGAGACTTTGACACCCCAGGTTTAGGGTGTACCAAAAGCTCCTCCCTAGCAGCAGAATTCTGCGGCACAGCCTCTCTGCAGCGTCAACGAGTAGGCCTGTCCCCAAAGTATTCATTTATTTTATTTATGTTCAATAATTTTTTTATTGAGTTTTAAGAATATAATATACATAACAAAAATCTTACAAAGAATATTATCTCAACTCAGTTAATACAATGTGGATATATACATTCCAAGAAATCAACAATCAATTGTCACCACAATACAAATTGGATGCTGGGAAGCAGCGTTTTTCACTGTACATGCTGTGAACCAGCGATTTTCAGGGCATGATAAAGAAGGGAATCACGAGTAGATCGAAAGAGGTCATAATGCTGCTTTATAGAGCAATGGTCAGACCACACTTGGAATACTGTGTCCAACACTGGTCTCCGTACCTGAAGAAGGATATAACACTGCTGGAGAGGGTTCAGAGGTGAGCGACAAAGCTAGCAAAAGGTATGGAGAACTTGAGCTACAAAGAACGCCTCAGAAATCTGGGATTTTTCACCCTTGAGATGAGAAGACTGAGAAGGGATCTAATAGAGACTTTTAAAATATTAAAAGGAATCGACAAAATGGAGCAAGCTCACTCACCGACAAGGGGAAAGGATGGAGAGCAAGAAACAGCATTATTCACTTTGTCAAATGTGACTCGGACAAGAGGTCATGGACTGAAGCTGAGAGGGGTCACGGCCATGACAAATGTCAGAAAGTTCTGCTTCGCACAGCGGGTGGTGAACGCCTGGAACTCTCTCCCAGAAGATGTGGTGGAGGAAACCACCATTTTAGGATTTAAGGTAAAATTGGACGCACATCTTCTTGCGGGACACATTGAGGGATACAAATGATTAAGGTATTCGCCCAGGTACGCCTGGCTGAGCCTCCGCGTGTGCGGACCACTGAACTGGATGGACCCTAGGTCTGATCCGGGGCAGGCATTTCTTATGTTCTTATCAGTTGTATGCGCTGGTTGGCACAGCGAGGCGAGCCCCTTTACATCAGCCACTGACCTGGCGTTAGTGATCGTGCCTAACCTCTGGCATGCCAAAGCAGGTTTGAGTTAGTATCCTATATCCGCTTAAGCGTGCCTAAATGTGGTTACGGAATTAGCACTCAGCGTGCCCCATTGTGGCACCCGCTTCTTGGCATCAATATTGGTCTCCGTACCTTAGGAAGGATATGGCGTTACTCGAGAGGGTTCAGAGGAGAGCGACACGCTTGATAAAAGGGATGGAAAACCTCTCATACGCTGAGAGATTGGAGAAACTGGGTCTCTTTTCCCTGGAGAAGAGGAGACTTAGAGGGGATATGATAGAGACTTACAAGATCATGAAGGGCATAGAGAGAGTAGAGAAGGACAGATTCTTCAAACTTTCGAAAAATAAAAGAACAAGAGGACACTTGGAAAAGTTGAAAGGGGACAGATTTAAAACGAATGCTAGGAAGTTCTTCTTTACCCAACGAGTGGTGGACACCTGGAATGCGCTTCCAGAGGGCGTAATAGGGCAGAGTACAGTACAGGGGTTTAAGAAAGGATTGGACATTTTCCTGCTGGAAAAGGGGATAGAAGGGTATAGATAGAGGATTACTGCACAGGTCCTGGACCTGTTGGGCCACCGCGTGTGCGGACTGCTGGGCACGATGGACCTCTGGTCTGACCCAGCAGAGGCATTGCTTATGTTCTTATGTTCTTATGTAGGATTTTCGCCCATATACAGGTTGCAAAGTCCACGATCTAAACATTACATAAAGAAACTGGACGTTTTGTACCAAAGCACCATATGGAAATACTTCTGTTTCATGTACTTTAATCTGAATTTGTCTAATATTTTTAATATTTGATAAAATATTGCTTTTATTTACCTATTTTAATTGTTTCTCACCATTTTTTTAATATTGTACACCGTCTAGACATTTGTTTTGATAGACGGTATATCAAAACTAAAGAAACTTGAAACTTCTGCATTTACCCACGGTGGGTCAATTACTGCTGGGCAGACTGCTTGGGCCATTTTGGTCTTTATCTGCCCCGCAGGATTCCATCTTATTAAAAGCCTCCTTCCCTGGGCTCTGCTTCTGCCAAGCACATTTTGTTCACAGTTTGCATGTATCAGGGGGACACTTGCGCGTCGATAAGGATCACTAGAGCAGCACTTCAATTAACTTAGATTCATAGTGCTGGGAGTAGATAAGCAGGAAAAGCTATATGAATCTTCAAACATATGAATATCACCTCAGCCTGAAATGTAAATCAAATTAAATCAGAATAAAAAGGAGAGCATGAAACAGATTTTTTTTCTTTTGTTTTAACTGTTAATTGGATTAGCTTCAAATTTAAGTTTAATTAATTTTAATATACCGACCATCGAAGTGCACCTGGCCGGTTTACAATGCTAAAAATGAAAGGTTAAAATAAATTTTTGTAGGGGGGGGGGGGGAAATGTGAATATTAAATAGACAAATTACAAATACGAACATGAGCTTGAGGGGAAAGGGGGAGGGGAAGTTGATAATTACATCATTAAAAACAAATTAATTAAAGGGAAGAGGGGGAGGATAAAATACCAGGAATTGGGATCACTTCGGTATTTGAACCGCTATTACTGCTGAAATAACTTTTTATTTTAACTTAAAATTGTAGCATTGTAAACCGACCAGACACTTGTCGATGGTCGTTACATCAAATTGTAAATAAACTTGGAGTCATCCATCACCACAACCAGACCTGTGCCTATGGTGGCAAAATTCTTCCCCATCACATGCTTCCTGCGTCCCTGTAGGGCTCTTCAATGTCTCCATTCTGGAACTTCATTTTGCTCACAGACAACCTACCAACTTCAACGAGACCTTCAATCTCTCACACTTTCTGTATTGATATCAGATCACTCCCACCACTGCTATAGGAACACACGAACATACAAATTGCCTTACTGGGACAGACCGAAGGTCCATCAAGCCCAGAATCCAGTTTCCAACAGTGGCCAACCCAGGTCCCAAGTACCTGGCAGAAACCCAAAGAGTGGCAACATTCCAGAGCTGAGATTGTGATGTCATAATGCCTCATTCCACCAATGCCTAAGAGTCAACCTCAGCAGTGATGTCACAATGGCGGAAGCCCAAAGAGTAGCAACATTCCAGAGCTGAGATTGTGACGTCATAATGCCTCATTCCACCAATGCCCAAGAGCCAACCTCAGCAGTGATGTCACAATGGCGGAAGCCCAAAGAGTAGCAACATTCCAGAGCTGAGATTGTGACGTCATAATGCCTCATTCCACCAATGCCTAAGAGTCAACCTCAGCAGTGATGTCACAATGGCGGAAGCCCAAAGAGTAGCAACATTCCAGAGTTGAGATTGTGATGTCATAATGCCTCATTCCACCAATGCCTAAGAGTCAACCTCAGCAGTGATGTCACAATGGCTTGATTGGCCTATACTTGGCTCACATAAGAACAGAAGAGTTGCCATACTGGGATAGACTGAAGGTCCATCAAGCCCAGTATCCTGTTTCCAACAGTGACTAACCCAAGTCCCAGGTACCTAGCTAGATCCCAAGTAGTATTACAGATTTTATGCTGCTCATCCTAGGTATAAGCAGTGGATTTCTCCAAGCCATCTCAACAACAGCCTATGAATTTCTCTTTTAGGAAATTAACTAAACCTTTTGTAAACCCCACTAAGCTAACTGATGACTTTGTCTTCCTGGCTTCAGTGGCGGCAGCAATGCCGACAGCAGATTGAATGAGTGTGGAAGACTGAGCCAACTAGTGTGCTCAGTGCCAGCAGTCCGTCCCTTTTCTGGTATCCATGCAGGAGGCAATGTCTGAGAGCAAAGGCTGGTTGGGTCTCCATGCATACTCAACCTGCTGTCGACATGATACGACTATCGATGTAGTCAGGAGGTTGAGGTTGATGTGGTAGAAACTGGCGATCTCTCCGAGTTGTGCGTTTGAGAGAGAAGAACTGGAGTGATCTGAGAGGGAAGGGGAGTGATTCAAGGTTCATGTCAGGAGAGGGGATGAGATACATCGGTAATGCCTAGCAAGGGAACACTGGAAGATTAAATCCATTATGAAAAGAATTCAGTTAGGATTGCATTCTATATATAAGTAGCGCCTACATTGAAGGCCGCTTAGCATGGTTATCAATCAACTGATAGGTGCTACTTATAGAATCCCACCTGTAGGCACTGTTATATTAGGCCATGTTTGACTTTGAGTAATTTACCAGCATCTAACTTGGACACAACAACGCTTAAGTCAACCATGCCTATTATCCGCCCCTAACCATGCCTACTTTTCAGATAGGTGTCATTAGGCATCGCTAGGCATCTTAAGAGTTTGCCACCAAACTCTTGTTAATTTAATTTTTTTTTTTTAAATTGGCTGAAAACTGATGCAACCAATTACCACGCCAATTAAAAAAAAAGAAAGAAAGTTGCACACGGATTCCGAAGTTAGGCACGGCTAGGTGTCCTGTACAGAGACTGGCTCTTAATGAAGTGCTTCTGCCGCTTGATTCGAATGACGTGCAATGTCAACCTTTGGCTGCTTCATGCCGTTACCCACCGATCTAGGATTTGTGAGGTATTGAGAGGTGTCACACACCACGGCATAGCCCACCAGTCTGTCGCCAGGGTAGAGGTAGCTGGCGCTCACGGGCGAGATCAGAACCTCAGTGGTTTCGGGAAAGACCCATTCGATGCTGACGTCGCTGAGAACCGGTGCCATGGCCTTCTTCAACGACTTTATCATCTGCCAGGAAAGGGAAACACAAAACAGGCTAAGGCTAGACATCACCAACTTCAGGATAATTGGTTACGCAGAAACGTGGAATCTGCAGTGGATAAGGCTGACAGAGCCGTCTGTCTAGTGGGCCTAAATTATGGTTCTTATGATCCTCACCTTGAAATGCAAGAGAAGCTGTTCAATTACACAGAAAACCCCCCCATCCATCATTTTCTTTCCAGAAAAAATCTTGGAACTTTATCATTATACTTCTCCTTCCGTATTCGCTGTGATAGGGGATTAACAGAACTGTGAATAACTTTTTCATATGTTATTCACTGTTTTCTATTAAAAACCATTGTGAATACGGCGAAACCGCGAATAACATGGTGGGAGACCTGGCCTGTTACTGAAGGAGAGGCAAAACATGGTGAAGAAAGTGCCAGGAATCAAGCTGATGTAATTTGGGGGGGAGGTGCCAGCAAGCTAAAAACCGTGAATAATCAAAAACTTGATTGCTGAAACCGCGAATATGGAGGGAGAAGTGTATACGCGGTGGTGTAGTAAGAGGGGAGGAGGAGCGGTCTGCCCCAGGCGCCATCTTGGTGGGGGTAGCAGCACCTGTCCTCCTCTCTCCCCCCCACTACCATGCATGCACACCCCTTTCCCACCCCCCGTACCTCTTTAACGTTCCCGGCGCGAGCAGCAACCCCACGCTGCTGATGCCAGCGTCAGCTCTTCCTCTGATGTCACTTCTTGGACCCGCGCCTAGAAGTGACAGTCAGAGGAAGAGCAGACACTGGCGAAGGCGACAGCTTAGGGTTGCTGCTCACGCCGGGAGTGTTATAGAGGTACGGGGGAAGGGGTGCATGTGGCAGGAGGGGGTGGGGAAGGATTGGATGGGGGTGGCCCTAGGCGGGCCTGGGGGCATGGCTATGGGTCCAGATTTTCCTTCGGGGAAATTTGGTAATCCTATTTTTTAACATCTTTTTGAACTGTACTCCATAATCCACGCCAGAGGTTCCTCCCTCCATTTCCTATCTTTCTCCCCCATTCCCCATAGGAAAAGACATTTGCTTTGGGTCCCTAGATCTGGCCAGGTGTGCACAATCTTCTCTCCCTTGGCACACAAGGGGTGAATATAAATCTGCTTTGGTGGAAAAGCTCAGAGCCCAACACATCCTCCCTCCACCCACGCAATAAGTGGGAGTGAGAAAATCAGAGAGAGAGAGAGGGATTGAGAGCAGGGCCTCCACCCACACAGCCCCTGGGAACCAGAAAATGAGCAGGAGATTGCAGACAGGCGGCTTCTGACCTTCTCCCCCAGGAACAGACAAGACAGCCATTAAAACTTTGATGAGTCTCCCTGGCTGAGACCTTTCTATGCTGATCTCATTAGGATTCAGGACATGGGCTGCAAATAGCGACAGATGATAAACAGCCTAGAACCTGGAGTTAACCCAAGAACTTTTTAAACAGGAAAAAGGCTTCTAGATATCCAAAGAGAATAAACACATAGAATTAAGCAGTCTATAATACCTATTGTAAGAAACAAGACCTGTGAGGATATCTCTGAGGAATATCCTCACAAGTCTTGGGATGCAGAGCTGAGATTGTGATGTCATAATGCCTCATTCCACCAATAAGAGCCAACCTCATCAGTGATGTCACAAGGGCTCAATTGTCCTGTCCTGCCCTCCAACCCAGCCAGCTGATTAACCTTTCCCCTTAACTGTAGCCATGACATCCTGTTTGTCTGTCTTGGCTGTTTAGATTGTAAGCTCTTTCCAGCAGGGACTGTCTTCTTTGTGACTCTGTACAGCGCTGCGTGCGTCTGGTAGCGCTATAGAAATAATTCAGAGTAGTAGTGTGAAGAGTTTCAGTCTTTGGGAAGCAGAGCTGAGATTGTGATGTCATAATGCCTCATTCCACCAATAAGAGCCAACCTCATCAGTGATGTCACAAGGGCTCAATTGTCCTGTCCTGCCCTCCAACCCAGCCAGCTGATTAACCCTTCCCCTTAACTGTAGCCATGACATCCTGTTTGTCTGTCTTGGCTGTTTAGATTCTATGCTCTTTCGAGCAGGGACCGTACAGCACAGTAATTAGTAGTAGATTACCTTATCCCAATGCCCTGATAGCAGAATGAAGACCAGGAATTAATCCCTCAGGTTTCCATAAAGAATGTGCTGCAGCTTTTGTAGTGAAGATTAAAAAAAAAAAAAAAAAAAGACCTAGAAACTTATTTCACATGAGCCACTCCCACTGGCTCTCAATTAGCCACCGTATTACTTTCAAAAGATTACTTTTAGCTTACAAAACCTTAATTTTTAAAGAACCACAGTTTATCAACCGATCGCTCATACCTCATAACACTTCTCGGTCTCTTCGATCGACGGCTCAAAAACTCCTAACAGTCCCTTCGTTAAAAATCATTGGCACTAGAAGACACGATATGTTCTCAGTAATGGCCCCCCCAACTGTGGAACGCTCTTCCTCAATATATCAGAGAAGAAAAAGACCTTAGTCAATTTATCGGAAATTGGTTAGAGAACAGAACGCAGAGGGTAACCATAAATGGGAAATTTTCGGAATGGGAAAAGGTGACCAGCGGCGTGCCCCAGGGCTCGGTTCTTGGTCCCATTTTGTTCAATATTTTTATAAATGACCTGGAAGAGGAAACAACTTGTAATATAATCAAGTTTGCGGATGATACAAAACTATGTCGGGCGGTCGGCTCTCAAAGGGACTGTGAGGATCTACAGAAAGATCTAAATCAGCTGGAAACGTGGGCGATAAAGTGGCAGATGAGTTTTAACATAGACAAATGCAAGGTGATGCATCTGGGAAAGAAAAACAAAGAACATGAATACAAGATGTCGGGGGTGACATTAGCCAAATGCAAACAAGAAAGGGATTTGGGGGTGCTGATAGACAGAACCCTAAAACCATCGGCTCAATGTGCGGCGGCGGCGAAGAAAGCAAATAGGATGTTAGGCAAGATTAAGAAGGGGATCACGAGTAGGTCGGAAGATGTTATAATGCCACTTTACAGAACAATGGTCAGACCTCACTTGGAATACTGTGTCCAACACTGGTCTCCATACCTTAAGAAGGATAAAATTCTGTTGGAGAGGGTGCAGAGGCGAGCCACGAAACTAGTCAAAGGCATGGAGAATTTAAGCTACATGGAATGCCTCGGAAAACTGGGACTCTTCACCCTCGAAAAGAGAAGACTGCGTGGGGATCTAATAGAGACTTTTAAAATATTAAAATTGACCAGGAAGCAGCATTACTGACATTTTCTGATGTGACGCGGACAAGAGGCCATAGCCTGAAACTGAATGGCAGCAGGTTCAGGACAAATGTCAGGAAGTTCTGTTTCACACAGCGAGTGGTGGGTGCTTGGAATGCTCTCCCGGAGGAGGTTGTGGCGGAGACTACTGTACTGGGATTCAAGCGCAGGTTGGATGCACACCTTCTTGCAGATCATATTGAGGGATACGGGAAATCCGGATCTCCAAAAAGGAGCACAGGTTTGTCGCACATAAAATTTGCATGCAGTTTGCTTCCTGCATGCCACATGGGAGGTGTATCAGCCGAGGAGGAATTGAAGGTCTGAAGGTACTATGAGACTAGGGTTACCAGATTTTCTGTCTGGAAAATCTGGCCCCGTAGACCCGCCCCCCAGGCCCGCCCAGTCTCACCCATCCCAGCCCCGTCACACTCCGGTTCTACCCTGCCACGCCCCCAAGCCCTGCTTCCAATCCCGCCCCCCACTGCCTTCTCTCGTCGGGCAGGACATCCACGCATGCAATGCGATGATGTCATCGCGTTATATCCACGCATGCGCGGATGCCCTCCTACGCAAAGGAAAGATTTTCAAAACCCGGATAAAGTGCCAGGCTTTGAAAAGCCATCCGGACCCTCGGACATGTCCTCAAAAGGGTTACCAGGTTTTCCGGGCACATGCCGATAGGACTAGCCAGACTTTAGGGTAGATATCATGCAAACAGGATGGTTGGATAGGCTGGAGTGAGCTTGGATGGCAGCTTCAGCACTTGGAACCCAGGACAATATCAGGCGGACTTTAAAGTCTATGACCCAGAAATATCAAAGAAGTGACAAGTTCATTAAATCATGTATTTTTAATGACAATAACTAATGGGCAGACTGGATGGACCGTTCAGGTCTTTATCTGCCGTCATTTACTATGTCACTATGACAAAGAATTTATTGACTGAGATTACCTTTGGCTGAAGCCTCTCTCCTTCCACAAGGAATTCAGCGCTCCCTTTGGAAACAGATGCCAGTCCCTGCACCAGCCTCCGGCAGGCATTCTGACCGATTCCAAAGCTGTAGCATCTGGGAAAAGGAACAAAACACAGCTCACCTCAGCAGTACCAGGCCTGGGCTCAGTACGTACAATGCTAAGGCACATTGAGATACGTAGGACCCAGCTCTGTGAGTGCCAGCAGTGGTGTAGTAAGGGGGATTTGTGGCCCGCCCCGGGTGCCGTCATGGTGTGGGCGGTGTCACCCTTGCACTCCACCCCATCTCTTCTCACTCCTCCCCCCACCACGTGTTCGCCCCCTTCCATTTCCTCATACATAAAAACATAAGAATAGACTTACTGGGTCAGACCAATGGTCCATCAATCCTGTTCTCACGGTGGCCAATCCCAGGTCCCTAGTAGCTGGTCAAAACCCAAGGAATACAAACATTCCATATAGAATCCCAAAGAAATAGCAAGATTCTAGAATCCCAAAGAGTAGCAACATTCTATGCGGAATTCCCAGAGTACCAACATTCCATGCTACCGATCCGGGGCAAGCAGTAACTTCCCCCATGTCTTTCTCAATAATAGACTATGGAATTTTCCTCCAGGAAATTGTCCAAACCAGGGGTGTCAAAGTCTCTCCTCGAGGCCACAATCCAGTTGAGTTTTCAGGATTTCCCCACTGAATATGCATGAGATCTATTACCATACAATGAAAGCAGTGCATGCAAATAGATCTCATGCATATTCATTGGGGAAATCCTGAAAACCCGACTGGATTGCGGCCCTCGAGGAGGGACTTTGACACCCCTGGTCCAAACCTTTCTTAAAACCAGCTACGGCTACGCTATCCGCTCTTACCACAACCTCTGGCAATGCGCTCCAGAATTTAACTATTCTCTGAGTGAAAAAATATTTCCTCCAATTGGTTTTAAAAGTATTTCCCTGTAACTTCATCTAGTCATTCTAGTGTAATGATTTTGAAATGCTGGTGTCTCTGCTGTGATCTTCAATACCACAGCGTACACGAAAAAATGAACTGTGAGCCTGTATCATCTTGTCCACAAGAGGGAAAGCTCTCCTTGTAAAATTAGGCTTCTCATTTGTAGACGAGGAAGGCTTCTCTTAAAGACAAAAATCACCTTCTGGAAATTATAATTTTTTGTTTTCTGTGTGTGTGTGGTGGTTTTATAAACTTCCAGCTCTAATTTTGCTTAATTTATTAGATGAAATAACTTTTGGACATATCTGGATCTTGCACAGTGCAAATGGATGCTGAAGTTCAGGATGTGTCTTTTTTGTTTTTGTTTTTACATTGTCCATCCTATCAGGACAATGCTATAACTTTCCCTTAGAACTACATTCCATTTTTTTGCGTCAAAGGTGCCTCATCATTGATGTCACAATGGCTCGATTGTCCTGTACTCCCCTCTGCCCTCCAACCCAGCCAGCAGATTAATCATTCCCCTTAATTGTATCCATGGCATCCGGTCTGTCTATCTTAGTTGTTTAGATTGTAAGCTCTTTCGAGCAGGGACTGTCTCCTTTGGTAATAATAAAAACCTTATTACCAACCAAGGGACCCAACACGGTCCGTGTTTCGGACAAACACCTTCATCAGGGGTCCATGGTAAATAAGGTATAAAGAATACCGCAAAAAATGAAGATAACAACAATTGCCTGTATATTAAATCTGCCGAAAGTGCTGCCAAAAATGAAGTGATGTAGGTGTTTGTCCAAAACACGGACCGTGTTGGGTCCCTTGGTTGGTAATAAGGTTTTTATATTACTGCAATTTATTTTGGGATAATAAATTTTTGCCTGCATCGTGTACATTGTCTGCAGTTTTAGTTTGTTTTCCTGCTTCGCTGTTTATTCTGCAGATCTGGTTGGATTTCTTTTTGTTGTTCTCCTTTGAGACTCTGTACAGCACTATGTGCATCTGGTAGCACTATAGAAATAATTCATAATAGTATTGTGAAGAGTTTCAGTCTTTGGGAAGCAGAGCTGAGACTGTGATGTCATAATGCCTCATTCCACCAATAAGAGCCAACCTCCTCAGTGATGTCACAATGGCTTGATTGTCCTGTTCTCCCCTCTGCCCTCCCACCCAGCCAGCAGATTAACCATTCCCCTTAACTGTCTCCATGGCATCCTGTCTGTCTGTCTTGGCTGTTTAGATTGTAAGCTCTTTCGAGCAGGGACCATCTTCCTTGTGACTCTGGAATGAGAGGGCATAGGACAGGGATGTCGTCCCTCCTTGAGGGCTGCAATCCAGTCAGGTTTTCAGGATTTCCCCAATGAATATGCATGAGATCTATTTGCATGCACTGCTTTCATTGTATGCTAATAAGATCTCATATTTTAAACTTAGCTGCATGTAAACGTGTGAAGGAGTACAAAAAGGTCTCAGATCCTGACATGTTTCGCAATCAGCTGCTTTAGAAGACCCTGATTGATGCAGCTGATTGCGAAACGCGTCAGGACCTGAGACCTTTTTGTACTCCTTCACACGTTTATACGCAGCCAAGTTTAAATTTTTTTTACTTTTTGATGTGGTGAATTGACTCTTTGTCTTTCCATTTAAATACTGTATATTAAGTAACTTGATAAAAAGCACTTTCACGATTGAGAACTTGAGCCGTTTTCAAAGGCGGGCTTTCTAGTTCACCGACAGGGTGTTTTTTACCTTGTAACGGTTCTCTGAGCACAATACAAGTGTGACTTAGTTAATGCTGTGAAGATCAACTGCTTTAACACCTAAGTAGCAGCAAGACCAGCTGCCTATAATAGGAGCCCTTGCCCCGATCCAGCCAGGCTTGTGAGCTCCTCCCCCTATATCCCGTTTAAGAGATCAATCTACCTGCTTTAAATATCAGCAGCAGTAGAAAAACAACTGCTTTTACATACAAGCAGCAGCGAGACCTACCGCAACCACCAAGAACCCACAGACCCGATCCTGCCAGGAGTGTGAACTCCTCCCCCTGCAGTCCATTGGAGAGATCAATCTGCCTGCTTTTAAATATCAGCAGCAGTGGAGATCAACTGCTTTTACACCTAAGCAGCAACGAGACCAGCCACAACCACCGAGAGCACACAGACCCGATCCTACCAAGAGTGTGAACTCTTCCCCCCATGCAATCCGCTAAGAAGATCGACTGTCGGCTCCGGGCGGCTTTCCCGCAGAGGAGAGAATCCTGCATTCACCGTGGGCCTCATCTGGGGCAGCCTCCTTGGAACGGCTGGGGCACGGGCAGTGTGTCTGGGAGGGAATGCATGGATGGGAGAACATCTCAGGGGAGGAGACATAGGCATCCTGGGACTGTCGGCCAAGTCTCTTCCCTGAAGAAGCCCTTTCTGGAAACGTCAATCGCTCCTCCTAAACTTACTTGCTCCACTTCATCACTTCATCATGCTTCTATTCTTTTCTCTCCTCTCTTCTACCTTCCAAAGTATTTAGATCAATGCTGTCTTGTTAAAATGTTTATTTTATTTTTATTTTTCCTCTAACTCTACTTTTCACTTCTCTATTACCCTCCAGGTACTTTAGTTAGATTGTGAGCCTTCGGGACAGTAAGGGAATTTTTCAAGTACCTTTCTTATTTCTAATCTTAATGTATATTTTCTGTAAACCGCTTAGAACCTAACGGATGTAGCGGTATATAAGAAATAAATTACATTACATTACATTACATTTTGAGATATGTCCCGAGTGTATTCATTTGATCTATTTATAGCATTATACACTTGGGTTTACAGTGTTTGATTTATCCCCGTTTTGTCTTGGGAAATATACATGTGAGGTACCTCTACTTACAGCTAAAGATAACAGAGATACTTTACCTTCTCAAGAAAGGATATTTTGGGGTTTGTATACCGCGCCATCTCCACAAGCGTAGAGCTTGGCACGGTTTACAGGGTTAGGTTGTTATAGCCTGTTGTAATCATGCCAACATGGGCGGTATATATCACGGGTCCTGATTACGTGTGGCTTTGAATGAAATCAATGGTGGCTTTGGACCTACCTGGTGGAGGAGGAGTGGTGTCGCATTAATTCAATGACTTTGCCCGTGTTGCTCACGGCCCCGTCTGTCAACAGGAACAGCAGGCGCGGGTGACCCCTATGCACAGGCTGACGGATGATCCAGTTCAGGGGAGACAGAATGTTGGTTCCGCCCATGTCAGCTCGAATCTTCTTGATACTCTCACACGCCGACAGCAAACTTTCCTACGGAGGAATTCGCTTGTTACTGTGGCAGGAAACCTTGAGACAAAGAACGCAGACGCATGGAGAGACTAAAGGGGAAGGGTTTGGGACTTGGATACCCCCTTATTCTACTTTTTACAACCACACCCAAAATAGTTTATATACAGATACTTCAAGCATTTTCCCTGTCTGTCCCAGCGGGCTCACTATCTATTTAATGTATCTGGGGCCTTGGAGGATTAAGGCCTCAATTCACTAAACAAGCGCAGGCACCACCAACTGGGCTGGCCGATCTAGAAACAAGCTTGTGCAAAAACCCTGCTCTCTGCCCCCAACTCTCCTGCTCTTGCCACCCTGACTCCGTGGTTTTAACCCACGGCTTTAAAGCTGCACTTCTTCGAGGGAGTAAACAGGCAGATAGACCAGGGCGATTACACTAATATTCTGTGACAGAAACTGAGCATCCAGATCTGTTATTTACTTAAGCGTTTACCACACAGCCTTAGGGCACCTGGAGGCACCCAATTAAAGAACCCCCCCCCCCCCATGTTTTTGTTCCTGCCATAATTACACCCCCAAAGCAGCCCACAGTTTACGAGGGTGGTTTAAAACATTTGGTAAAAAAAATGCAAATTAGAAAATTTTTCCCATCATGGGAAAAAATAAGTTTTGTCAAACTCTGTAAAATACTCGTTGATGGCATTGATAGATTAATGGACTGTGGCGCCATCTCATGGAAATTTACCAAACTTTTCAAACCACCCTCGTAGGACCCTAATTCTATATACCCTTCCCCCTCCCTATTCACGGTTTCGACGTTCGCAGTTTCGATTATTCACATTTCCCCCCCCACACACTCAGAATCGCTTGTTGGCAGCCCACATCGAAAAAAAAACGGCCCCCGGGACTTGGATCGGGGCGAGGAGGGAGGCGATCGGAAGAGGAAGAGGGGGGCCATCGGAAGCGGAGGGGGGTGATCAGAGACAGAGGAGGCGAGCCGCCGCCCAAGGAGCATGGACCTTACCTGGTGGTCTAGCGGTGACATGGGGCAGGAGCAATCTTCCTAAGCTCCTGCCCTGTGCAGAGCGTGCTGTGAGTTCCTGTTGTATTCTCACAATGGGAGTTCCTGTTGTATTCTCGTGAAACCACGGGAACCCACAGCACGGCTCTGCATGGGGCAGGAGTGTAGAAAGATCGCTCTTGCCCCGCGCCACCGCTAGATCACCAGGTAAGGTCCAAGGGTGGGTCAGAGTCGGCCCAAAAGTTATTCGCGAATTTTCCCTATTCGCGGGCCAGCTCTGCCCCTAACCCCTGCGAATAGGGAGGGAGACGTGTAATGCGCTTAAAGTTGCATGTGTGCATTGGTGCATGTAGCCAAGGCACAAGTGCAACTTTATTGGCCTAATTGGCACCAATAATTAGCAATTAACACCTTGTAATTGATGCTAATTGGGACTAATTGAACATGACGTGCATAACTCGCTGTGATTCTAGAAAAAGTATGCACCTTGTCCAAAGCACGTACCTAAAAGTGAGCATGGTTAGGGGTGGACTGTGGGTGTGTTTTCGAGTTAATAATAATAATAATAATAATAATAATAGCTTATATACCGCAATACCGTGAAGTTCTATGCGGTTTACAAAAGATTAAGCAAAGGTACAAATTGACTGACTTCAAGAGGGGAAGAAGAAAGAGAAGTAATTAGACAGGAAATTCATTGTTGAGGAGAAAAGTGATCAAAAGGACAGTAGGTCGCCATTGAGAGGAAAGAGATAAGTGGATCGGTTGTCCAGATGTTTTAGGAACAGGTGTGTTTTTAGACGTTTCCTAAATACCTCATAAGTAGAGGGCGAAAGTAATTGTTCTAGGTCTTTACCCCATGATGCTGCTTGGTGTGAGAGAAGGAATTCATGGTGTTTTTTCAGTTTGCAACCTCTCACTGGGGGGGAAACGAAGTTGGAATGTGAACTTCTCTTGTGTCTGTTGGTTGAGAAGGAGAAAAGGTCAGTAATGTATTTGGGGGCAAGTCCGTGTAATGCTTTAAAGCAGAAACAGGCAAATTTGAACTTTACGCGTGCCTTCATCGGCAGCCAATGTAGCTGCCGGTAGTAGGGTGTCACGTGGTCAAATTTTTTTAGTCCAAAGATTAGTCTGACTGCCGCATTCTGCAACAGTTGTAGGCGTCGCATATTTTTTGGGGAAATTGCCAAATAGGCGATGTTACAGTAGTCAAGCAGGCTTAGTACGAGGGATTGGACTAGGATTCTAAAAACCGATGTAACAAAATAAGCTTTAAGAGATCTGAGTTTCCAGAGAGTGAAAAATCCCTTTCTGATTAAGGAGTCTACTTGGTCTTTCATGGTTAGGCATTGATCCAGAGTTACACCTAGTATCTTTATGGAGGGCTGGATAGGGTAACTAAGGTTATTGATACAGAGGGGTGATTTAATGTCAAGTGGATGTGGTGAAGCAATGAAAAAAGTCGTTTTTTCTGAATTAAGTTTGAGCCTAAAGTTTGTCATCCATTGTTCCATCACTGTGTCCACAAATTAGGTGTAGGCATTTAGGCCAAGAAATAAATAGGGCACATCTAAATGTTAGGTTGCCTAAAATGCATAGCAGCACTTAGGCAGCCCTCAACGTGATTCTATACACTACTCATAACATTTAGTGCCACAGTAGCTGGTGGCAATTTTGCAGGCAGCATACGAAGAATTTCAGCCTTAGTGAATCTGACTTCTATGTTTAGTGGTTCAGCCCTATTCGGTTTTCAAAGGGTCCGATTTAGGCAGCTAACACCTCAAATTAGATGCCTAAACCTTTCAAAATGCGACCCAATTAGCAACAAGCAGAGCAAAATCGCTTTCAGGATGTAGGAGCTCCACACATTCTATTTTTTCTTTGGATGAAGGTTCATGCATAAGATAATAATATATCACAGGGTCAAATAACTTAATTAGTTCTCAGATGGCTCAGAATAGGAAAGAGGAGAAAGCGAGAGCCACACTAGTCACATGCATAAAAAAATTGCCACTGCCCACCTCGCTATAACTTTGACTGGAAGGGAAGAGCGTCTTGAAAGTTGAACCAAAGCCAATGATATTGAATAAAGAAGCTGGCATTAGGCTCTTTAGAATGACCATCATTGCATCCTAAAAGAAAAGAAAGAGCACATTTTAAATGGATTATGCAATGCAGGGAAGAAAAGAGATTGCAATGTGAGAAGGAGAAAGAAAAACTTGGACTATTTCTTCAGAAAATGACCTTTTGGTCCACTCAGGTTGCTCGTTTGTAGCTGCCCACTATCCCCCATAGTCTATAAATAGTATTCAAGTTAGGCGTCCAACTGGAAATGCAGTTATGAAGAGTCAGTTATGTGCGTAACTTAATTTGCTAATTGGCAGTTAATTGGCAATAAGTACATTGGCTGGATACCCTCAAGAATGACACAGGAACGAACATCAAGCAATTGAAAGAAGCCGTGGAAAACAGGGAAGCCTGGCGAGGATCGGCCTACAGAGTATCCAAGGGTCGGGCACGACTGAATGGATAGGAGGAGGAGTTGCACCAATAATTGGCCTTAACAATCACTAATAGACAACAATTTCTAGTGATGTGCATAACTGACTTATACCCTAGTTCTGTAAACTGAGAGCCTTTGATGTCTATGGTGCACAACTCCAAAGGGGGCCTGGACCTGAGCAAGTCAGGGGCAGGTTAGGGGCAGGCCAGACAATAGGTACCCTCAAACTTTGGGTAATGAAGTCTCATGTACCATCAAAAATCGTCTTATGACCATTAAGTAGTACTTCCAACGGAATTTCAGGAGGAAGTACTACTTAATGGTCATAAGGCGATTTTTGATGGTACATGAGACTTCATTACCCAAAGTTTGAGGGGTGTAGCAGAGTAACTTCGGTTCCCTGAAGCAGTACCAAAACGTGGCATGTCGGAACCAGTGAATTGGAACCAGTGAATTCTGAAACTAAGTGTTATTACTTTAAGCGATTTACACAAGATGATAAGCTTACAGCCTGTTTGGCTATTATAAATTCAATAGTGACTAATGCTATCATTCTGACATTGTATTGAACAATGCGATGATTGGGTGGTGAGGCGGCATATTCGCCATCATGTCTCTGAGCATAAGTTTCAATAACAGTAAAATAAGATTTGTCAACAATTTCTGCTGTTAAGGTATATAGAGTGACTATTCACCGATAGTTGGCATATTGCTTTTAGTCACTCAACATTTTACTCAGGTTGAGGTTTTTTGCCCTTTTCTTTATTTTTGTCTGTGATGAATGAGCTTCATCCACTAGCGTTGGCTCTCCCAGCTACCCATGAACTGAACATGCACGAGAGAGCGGGCATTTGCAGCCAAAGCGCACTTACATTACATTACATTAGTGATTTCTATTCCGCCTGTGCCTTGCGGTTCTAGGCGGATTACAAATTATAAGAGATCTGGACATTACCGAGAGAATTGCGTAACAACGATTATCTAGAGAAATTACATAACAGTGATTCGTGTACTTTACATGGTGTGGTAGAGGATTCAATTATAAGAATTACATATCAGAGAATCAAGTGATAACAGGATACAGTGGAGAATATCAGTATATACGGGTTACAGACGAGAAGTTACCTAACAATGACGTAAGAAGTTTGTTGGATAGTGAGTTAAATGCTTATTTAGGAATCTGAATATTTTTGGAAGGAAAGGTTCTAGGAGATGACTAATGTGATATTCAAGAGAGGGAGAGCTTGTGCGAAAGGGGAGGAGATTAGTTGGTAAGGAAGCGTTTTTTGAATAGAAATGTTTTGATTTATTTTCGAAACACTTTGATGTCTGTTGTGTTGATCATTAGTTTGGTGATGGTAGGGTCAATTTTTGCTGCCTGGATTAAGTGCTGCTGCAGGCACAACTCAGGTAAGAGAAGTCTTTGGCTGGTGGGGCTTGGCATCCTTGCCAACCATAAAAGCAGTGAGAGCCCAAGCAGAAGGCTACATCAACTGTTCGCCTTATCTCCAGCCTAAGGAAAACTGATGACGTCACACGTTACTCCCTACTACAGACAGCTCCATTGGTTACCATTTGAGGCCAGGGTATTGTTTAAATTTGGGACTCTTTGGCCAGGCACCCGGATATATACTGGATCAATTTACGCTTTTCAAGGTAGATTGTCCGCTACGGCTAACTTTTTTTGTTGTTGGTGTTTCCTTCTGTGCGAGGTTGTCATTATAAGAAATTCTTGCATCGAACAATTGCTTACCAGGCTGCTAGTTGGGACACAGAGCTGCGTACTTTGTTTGTTTCCTCGGTCTCATATATGCACTTTTGAAAACTATTGAAGACCTCTCTCTTTGTAAGATTTCTGGGAAATTAAGGAATGTGCATTATTTTTGTAATTCGCTGTTTCGTACAGTTTCTTGACTATATAAACCACATTGATCTGGAAGGTTTTGCAGTCTATAAATATATTTTAATGTAATGTAACTGCACCTGTCTTTGTCTATTTTGACAGTAAGAGGGTTATTGTCAGATCCTCAGAAAAACCATCTAGGACTCAATTGTATTCATTGTCCCAGGATTTAAGTACCACTTCCTCACTGGGTCAATTGTTTATATAATAATTTTTAATAAATATTTTTAAACCGCCCTTAGCATTCTCCATATATTAGAAGTACTTAGCTTTATGTAGGGCGGCCAACATGTTTCACCCGTCTATGTACCACTATATCCAATAGACGTAGTGGTCTGTTATCAGTGGCACAAAACTAACACAGGGATGATTGGCCTTGAAAAAAACATCGGGTGAAACATGTTGGCCCCACTATCCCTGAAAGGAAGACCACGTAAAGCTAAGTACTTCTAACATATGAAGAGTGCTAAGGGTGGTTAAAAATATTTATTTAAAATAATTATATAAACAATTGATCCAGTGAGGAAGTGGTACTTAAATCCTGGGACAATGAATGCAATTGAGTCTGAGGATCTGGCGATAACCCTCTTACTGAGAGGAATATAAAGGAAGTATACCAAATAATACACTTTTGATAAACTTGGTACTGACGATCCTCAAAATTGGATATACATCATAAAAATATGAATTGTTTGTCTATTTTGAAGCATGAAAGTCATTTATTTTGCTTTGATCCTCAATTTGTATCCAACTCCTTTTTGAATTCCAACACTATTTTTGTCTCTAGCACTTCCACTGGGAGGGCATTGCAGACACCCACCTCCCTTTCTGTGAAAAAGTATTACCTGATGATGCTCTTCATTATACCTTTCAAATATTTTAACATCTCTTTCATATCTCCCCTTCTCCTCCTTTTCCTTATGTTCAAGTCTTCACGTATCATCTCACATGTCTTCTGGCACAGATTCTGCACCATGCTATTGCTTGCCTGTAACAAGTACTCCAAGTGGGGCCTCGCCAATGACTTGTACAAGAGCATTATCTAAAATCTTGAGAAGTCGGAAGAATCCCCTCTGCACTACACCAAAGATCCTGCATGAATAAAAAGTGCTTTGTAATTCCAAATGATTATTCTTTGTAATAATTCTAGCTAGTGCAGATGGACTCTTCAATAAGCCACATACTCTAAATTGCATTACAGAGCTTTTTATATTCTGCAATAGCCCTTATGAGTTCCAGGCAGATTACAATAAAGCAGATGACCGGAAACCAACCCAGTTAAACAGGCAATATTGAAAAAAAAAAATATCATAAAAACAATCAGTTAAAAAATTTATTGAATAAAATGTTTTTAAAAGCTTTCCAAAAACTAAATAATTAGGTTCTGACCTAACAGTGAAGGGAAATTTATTCCAAATAGTCGGAGCTTGGTAACTGAAAAAGCACTAAGGGCTCCTTTTATCAAGGTGCGCTACGGGGGTTAGCGTGTCGGACATTTCATCACGCACTAACCCCCGTGGCACACCAAAAAACTAACCCCTCGTCAATGGAGGCATTAGCGACTAGCGCGGCAGGTGGTTGAACGCACGGTATTCCGTGCGTTAACCGCCTACCGCAGCTTGATAAAAGGAGCCCTGAGTTGATGGAATAGTTGAATTGATTTAGGCGTTGGAAATCGTAAACAGAATTGATTTTGTTATATATGACCCTAAATGCTGTATATGTTTCTAAATGGTTCTGAACTCTGAAAACAAACTTTTTTGTTACCTAAGAAAAACAACTGGTTCTTTATTGTACCTGGAAATTGAATAGATGCCGATCAGCTACTTCAGCACCACAGACAGCTCCATCAGACACAGCTTGGACTAAGGTAGGGGTGTCCAACCTGCGGCCCCGTGAAGTATTTTGTGCGGCCCCGGTCGAGGGCGACGCAGTGTTTTCCTCTGCTGCCCACGGGTGTTTACCGTTTTGCCAGCTCCCTCCTCTGTCTTGCTGCAGCATTTGCGCATTTGTGCGGCCCCCTGAAACATTTTTTTTATGCCAATGCGGCCCAGGGAAGTCATAAGGTTGGACACCCCTGGACTAAGGGTTAGTATTTTTAGTTTAGCACGTGGTTAGCGCGCGCTAATCTTTAGCGTGCACTAAAAACGCTAGCGCACCTTAGTAAAAAGGAGCCCTAAGAGAAAGTGGAGCTTTTGGTATAGCAGAGCTGCCCAAACTGTGGATCAGGACCCCATATGGGGGGGGGTTCACAAAACCTGCATTTGGTGTCATGACGTAGGTGGATTTTCCATAGGTACATCATTATTCTTCACCTCAGGGGGATCACACAATGTTATTTTGCCAAAATCATGGGGCCACGGCCGCAATAAGATTGACCAGCACTGCCGTAGAGCTTTCTGTCTTTGCCTCTCTCTCCTCTAAATGATTTACTCGTAAAAATGCCTAACCCTTCAAACACCCAGTGCATGTCTGATCTAGGGTAGAGAATGTTAGAATGTGATAAATACCTTGAGCTGCTCACTTATCTCTGCTATCGTTTCCCCTTCTCTCCTTTCTCTGACGATTGACCTCTTCCTTTTGGGAATACTGGAGCCACTTGTGAGCCATGGGGAATGTAGCAGGACAATTTTAGCTCCTAAATCATAGAGACATTCACCAAACCTAGTAGACAGCAGGGAGAATTTATTTTTCTCTGCCCAACAAAGCAACCTGTTTCCCCATCCTTCCTTCCTTCCTTTTCCTCTCATTTAACTGTAACCAGCTCTCTTTCGTTTAACATTTCTCTGTCATCTGGCTCTCTTCCCTATTTATCTCTCCTGTTTTTCTCATCCTCTTTCTCTATCCCTTCCTCACTAGTTTTGGACAAAATTATCTCTCTTCTGTATGTTAGCATAAGTGGAGGGGCATTGTCAATATGACGTCTAAATCTGAGTTTAGATGTTTTGGGGAAAATGTCCAAATATCCAGTAGAGAAACTTGCCTTTTTCAAACCAGAAAAACATCTATCTTTCTTTTTAATCCAAAAATGACCATTTTCTAGATCTGTTTACCTCAGTGCGACTAACTTTTTAAACCATTAAAAAAAAAAAAAAAAAAAAAAAGCTACTTCAAATGAAAAATGCCCAAAAACCAGCCATTGGGATGTAGGACAGGCCAGCATTCTTAGCCAACTGGTCACATGGACATCCCAGCAGAGCAGTGGAGCACCCTAGGGGACACTGCAGTGAACTTCACATAATAGGTCCCAGGTACACATCTCACCATAATTCCCTTACACTGGATTGTGAATCCTCCAAACCTCACCTAAAGCCTACGGTACCCAACTGTATAATCCAAAGAAGGTATATAGCCTACTCTACCACAGAGGGGTCAAAAATAGTGTACTGGTAAAAAAAAGACCTGCTCTCAATTCTCAATGAGGATTCAGAACTGATAAAAACAATGATCCAATCTTTTTGGCACCAGGCTGTTCAATCAGTTCATGGGAACTTCTCAAGATTCAATAAGGAGTTCACCAGGGTATATCCAAGCATAATAGCACAAACACCATGCTGTCTAACCCTGAAACGACTGTAATCAATTTTATATATATATATTGTTAAATAAATTTTAAAACATATCAGATAATTACCCAAAGTGCTGAGTTCAAAAATTAATTAATGAGAATTCAAAAACATTCAACAATGTAAAGTCACTTCGAAAAAATCCCCATTATGAATGGGAAAAAAGTAAACAATCAATCTTTTAAATACGATCCACTGTATAATACCACCCCAACAGCTCTTATGCCTGCAGGTATCATCTATAAGTTGATATAGTGGGATTTGGGTGGGTTTTGGAAGGCTCACATAGTCCACCTTAAGTGTAGTAGTTACAGTGGGATATGAACCTAGACACCATCTCTGTAGTCCATTAAGCGACTCCAGGGACCTGCTCTAATAAGTCTGAAGCTGTCATACAGGCTGGTATGGACCGTTTCACTCACATCTTTGGGGGCCGGGAGAGGGTAGGTGACCACTGGAGGGGTAAGGATGGCTAAGGACAGAGAAATCTGGTCCAAATCCTACAGTGGCTCCTTGTGATCTTAGACGAGACAATTTTCCACTGTCTCCCCTAAAATCCTAGGGCCCCTTTTTACGAAGCCATGATAGTGATGCTGCCACAGAAATGCACCGAAGTCGGACCTGAATGGGCCTCAGTGCATTTACCGCAACTTTGTAAAAGGGGCCTTTAGAGACCCTTTTACTAAGATGTGCTATGAAATGGATTTAGCTCTCGATCAGGCAATAATATTAGGAGCTCTTTAATTTCCATTATATCAATTGATCATATAGTTAAGAGCTCATACAGGTAAACTCCCCAGGACCTCAGCGATACCACTCGGGACTCAAATACTCTCACGGCCCTTGAACTTAACGTATCTAATTGTCACTGGTCCAATTATCGTAATATTCTTATAAGCGTTCACTTTACTTTCAGAGGTAACTTCTCCCCATAATAACTTTAGACTTTAAACATTTCACATGCGTTTTTATTTAAAGAAGAATAAAGCCCTTAGCTTTATCAGTTTAGAGCGGTTTATTCTTCTTTAACGTGAAATGTTTAAAGTCTAAAGTTAAGACTATTATGGGTAGAAGTTACCTCTGAAAGTAAAGTGAACGCTTATAAGAATATTACGATAATTGGACCAGTGACGATTAGATACGTTAAGTTCAAGGGCCGTGAGAGTATTCGAGCCCTGAGTGGTACCGCTGAGGTCCTGGGGAGTTTACCTGTGTGAGCTCTTAACTAGTGATAAAAAATGGATTTAATGCATTCTAATTTGGGACTTTCCTGCATGCTACAGTAAGTCCATTTCTAATAAGTCCATATAATAGGGCATTTTTTAATTTAAATGTCATGCACTAATGATGTCGGCACACCATAACTGCAATAAGGATCCCATGTTAACTTAGAATTATTTGGTTAGCACACACTAATGAGAGTATGTTACTTGAACAGCATATCCATACCCTTCTCTGCCCCTGGCATGCCTTCTATAAGTTTTGTGTGTGTGCCCCACCCACGTTTCACCCAGACCCTACCCTTGTGAATGTGCAAAGAACCTGCAAAGAACACATGATCAAAGATATGCATCTATTTTCAAAATACCAGCATTTCCTTGGGTACTAGTTGCCTAAATCTGCCTGGTATCTCAGTGGTGTAGCAATGGAGGTTGGCATTTGGTGCGGTGGTGCCCGGCATCACTCTTCCTCACGGCTTCAGCAGCCCCTGCCTCCCGCGCACCTCTTGAAATGTTTGGCATCACGAGCTGGTCTTGGCACACTTCTGATGCCACATCCTGGTCCACTCCTCTTTCATGCACAAAAGTTCTTCACCCCCCCCCCCCTAAACTGCACTCTTTCCTTGAGTTTTTGCAGCCCAGATGCATGACCTTGCATTTCTTAGCTGCTAAATTTCAGATCATTCCTCAAACTTCACCAGATCCTTCTTCATGTTATCCACACCATCATAGGTGTCTACTCTTTTGCAGATTTTGGTATCATCTACAAAGAGGCAAGTCTTACCAGACAATCCTTCAGCAATATCACTTACAAGAATGTTAAAAAGAACAGGTCCAAGAACCGAACCTTGCAACACAACACTGGTAACATCCCTTTCCTCAAAGCAATCTCCATTGGCCACTACCCCTTGTCGTCTTCCACTCAACCAATTTCTGACCCAGTCCATCACTTTGGAGCCTATACTGAGGGCACTCACTGTACTTAATAGATTCCTGTATGGAACACTGTCAAAAGCTTTGCTCAAATCTAAATACACCATAAGAACATAAGAACATAAGCATTGCCTCCGCCGGGTCAGACCAGGGGTCCATCGCGCCCGGCAGTCCGCTCCCGCGGCGGCCCTCCAGGTCCATGACCTGAAAATGTTCCCTACCTAACCTAAAAAGTCCATATCCTATTTGCTCAGTGTCCTGTGAGGTAAACCTCTATCTGTACCCCGTTATTCCCTTCGCTTCCAGGAAGTCATCCAGTCCCTTTTTGAACCTCAGAATTGTACTCTGGCTTATCACCTCTCCGGGAAGCGCGTTCCAGGTGTCTACCACCCGTTGAGTGAAGAAGAACTTTCTTGCATTTGTTTTGAATCTGTCTCCTCTCAGTTTCTCTGAGTGACCTCTTGTTTTAGTTGCCCCTGCTAGTTTAAAGAATCTGTCCCTCTCCACCTTCTCTATGCCTTTCATGATTTTATAAGTCTGTATCATGTCCCCTCTCAGTCTCCGCTTTTCCAGGGTAAAGAGCCCCAGCCTGTCTAACCGTTCGGCATATGAGAGGTTCTCCATACCCTTTATCATCCTCGTTGCTCTCCTCTGGACCCTCTCGAGTATTGCCATGTCCTTCTTGAGGTATGGCGACCAGTATTGGACGCAGTATTCCAGATGTGGGCGCACCATTGCTCGATACAGTGGCAGGATAACTTCCTTCGTTCTGGTAGTGATACCCTTTTTGATAATGCCCAGCATTCTGCTCGCTTTTTTTGAGGCCGCTGCACATTGCGCCTCCGGCTTCATTGTGTTATCCACCAATACCCCCACATTTAGTGCTCTCCTTCTGTCTAGTTGTTTGGTCACCCAATCAAAGAAATTGATCAGATTTGCCTGACAAAACCTGCCTCTAGTGAATCCATATTGGCTTGGGTTCTCTAATCCATTGGATTCCATACTCGGTATTGAGATCATTTCCTAGAGATGGGTGTTGGCCCTTTAGACCATTTGTTAGAGATGATAAATCTCCTGTGGGGCACCTCTGTTTCTCAGTGCTACTGTACCTTGACTCGACTGATGTTGACACCGCTCATACTACCACTTCTGTCCAGGAGAAAGATAAACTCGCCCCGAGACTTGGTCAAATCAGGTTGGATGGTGTGTAGGTCATGGCAGAAGTTCAGCATTATAACAGGATTGTGAGAGATATCTTTGCTGAGACGCTTCCTGATGATTTCAGTCTAAATGGAGATTAAAATGATTGATTTGTATTAGACATACCACACAATGTAGATATGGTAAATATTTAATTTTCTAAGAAAGAGAGACATTCTTTATAATAAATTCCAGTACAATAAAGAGAAGAGAAAGGTGTTAAAGTCAAATGAGTGCACTAATGATCTGAGAGAGATGTTGCAATGAAATTTAATATTTGAAGAGTCAACAGAGATACTGAAATGAAATCTACCACACAAGGGGACAGAGAGATACATTATAATAAGTTCTACATGTGGAGGAAACTGGATGCATTATAATGAAGTCCAATGGAAAGGAGAGGAAAGAAATGTGTGTTAATGAATTCCAGAGCACTACAGGAAGAAAGATATTAGAAGGAAGTCACTTAAAATGAGAAAATGCAACCTGCAAATGGAGCACACAACAGAGAATTGCAAAAAAAAAAAAAAATGACCACAAAATCATTAAACATTTATAGCATCAAATAATAAAGGCTAACAGAAAAATTCCAACATATATCAATCTATGCCAGTGGTTCCCAACCCTGTCCTGGAGGAACACCAGGCCAATTGGGTTTTCAGGCTAGCCCTAATGAATATGCATGAAGCAAATTTGCATGCCTATCACTTCCATCGTATGCAAATCTCTCTCATGCATATTCATTAGGGCTAGCCTGAAAACCCGATTGGCCTGGTGTTCCTCCAGGACAGGGTTGGGAATCACTGATCTATGCCATCATTATAATGAGGTCTATTATTTCAGTCAGAAGTATTATAGTTAAATAAAAATCTTTGATGATTAGGAATAGAGAGTCATAATAAAATTAATTCATTCAACTTTCTATACTGTTCTCCCGAGGGAGCTTAGAACAGTTTACATGGACTTATTCAGGTACTCAAGCATTTTTCACTGTCTGTCCCGGTGGACTCACAATCTATCTAATGTACCTGGGGCAATGGGGGGATTAAGTGACTTGCCCAGGGTCACAAGGAGCTGTATGGGTTTGAACCCACAACCTCAGGGTACTGAGGCTGTAGCTTTAACCACTGCACCACACTCATTCCTGTAGCCAGTGCACTGTTGGATAAGAGATATTCAGTACCTCAGGCATGCAAAGGACAAGGAATGTTATTGTAAAGGCTGGTTTCCAAGATACAGTACAAGGTTAAGATCTCTAGTTGAATACTTGAGGAGCTTCTGCATGAAATGTTGATCAGTAAGATGAGAAGAACCTTCTTGGTCTCCAAAGATAGAATTCCAAGGTCCTAAAGAATGTTCTGCTCAGCAGATCCATCAAGGAAGAAACAGGCTTCACAAATGTGATCAGTCCTGGGCTGAATGTCTCAGCACTGTGAGAAAACCAAGGTAATCCCTCGCAACAAGAATGTCCTTTATTTATCAGTGGTGCACAGTACAGA
The DNA here is from genome assembly GCF_902459505.1 of Geotrypetes seraphini. Taxonomy (NCBI): domain Eukaryota; kingdom Metazoa; phylum Chordata; class Amphibia; order Gymnophiona; family Dermophiidae; genus Geotrypetes; species Geotrypetes seraphini. The sequence goes on along the minus strand of NC_047098.1, from coordinate 7,604,446 downwards.
CATGCTCAGGATGACAAATTGTTAGTGAGATAACTGGGATCAACACCGACCATGTTTCGGGTTTCACGTTCTTGGTAAGCTGCAGCTAATGATTGCTCAGACTGTTTGTTTGGCAATAACTTATTTGGTATACCTTCTTGAGTGAAATGGTGTGGTAAAGCCCACAAAGAAGAGAATGGCACACATCCTTGGAGTGTGGCAAGCTGCAAACTGTGCAAGCACCTCTCAAAGGATCCCACGGTCACTTATATGGGAAAAACATTCAACATAAGGGGATCCTTTGCACGCTTATCTTCTAATGTGGTGTATATCATTCAGTGGAAAAATTGCAAAGAAGGATGTTTAATTGATGATGATGATGATGCTAAAGACTAGGATCAATTTACATAGATAAGTATCATATTAAAAATTGCAATACCAACCAGGATGTCACCTCTGGAAAAACTGACCACTGCACCAATGATTTTGTGATGAGATTTTAAGACGATCCAAGAACATAAGACCTTTGAAATTAAAATGATGAAATATTTTGATGCCTACCAAAGACATTGGCTTCCTTTCACACTACAAAGAAATTTAAATTGATTTGTTATCTCTCTGTCATCTACTTACTTACCCATCCCTTTTCCTGAATTGCTTTCATGTTTCCCTTATATAAGCATTTGCTTATTTCTGATCTGAAGAAGGGGTTACCTTTGAAAGCTAATCATAAAATGCATTGAGTTAGTCCAATAAAAAAATGTATTACCTTAGTTCCTTTATATTTTCATTTTATTTCTATACTCTGTTCTCCTGCAAATTCGCGGTTCGCGAATCGCGGATTCAGTATTTCGCAGTATGCTCCGACCGCCTCTTCCTGTACTAAAGTCAGGCTGCACCAATCAGGAACTGTGTGTCAAAGTAGCTCCTGATTGGTGTAGCCTGATTTTAGTAACAGGAACAGGCGGTCAGAGCAGACCGCGAATGATTTTCTGCACCTGCCAGCGTCCCAGTTGCCCTCTACTGCCTTGTGACAGAAGCAAAACCGCATTTGTTGTTTTTCAAAATTCACGGGTGTTCCTGGAATGGAACCCCCGTGAATTTTGGAGAATTACTGTATAATGATAATCATAACTTTATTTTTGTATACTGCCACACCACAACAGTTCTAAGTACAAACAATGGAGAAATACAGAGCATTATCAATTAACAAATTTATCAAAGAGATAAGTCTTTACTAATTTTCTGAAGGAGCAATAGGACAAAGCTTTTGAAATTGTTTCACTTAACCAGGCATTCATTTTTTCCTGCTTGGAATGAAAGAGTTCTATCCAAGAATCTCTTATAACAAGATTTTAACGTAGGATAGGCATAGACCTTCTTAAAATCTTGCCAATATATAAACATCCCAACTAGGACTCCTGAAGAAGGCGTTGATGCCAAAAATGGCCTGAGTTAAGTCTGGTTGTCTCACTACAATTTGTCATCCTGAGTATGTGTGCTCCACAGCTGAATACAACTGAGTCTTGATGAATTCCTGGCTCACCCATTTGGTCCATCCACTGTGCTTTTTCTGTGTCACAACACTATGAGACCCAATTACATAAGAACATAAGAAAAACCTTACTGGATCAGACCAAAGGTCCATCAAGTCCAGTAGCCAATGGACCATCAAGCCCAGTGGCCAATCCAGGTCACTAGTACCTGGCCAAAACCCAAGGAGGAGCAACATTCCAGAATCCCAAAGAGTAACAAAAGATTCTAGAACCCCAAAGTGGATCAAGATTCCGGAACCCCAAACAGTAGCAAAATTTCATGCTACCGATCCAGGGCAAGCAGTGACTTCCCCCATGTCTTTCTCAATAACAGACTATGGACTTTTCCTCCAGGAAATTGTCCAACCTCTTCTTAAAACCAGCTACGCTATCTGCTCTTACCACAACCTCTGGCAACATGTTCTAGAGTTTAACTATTCTCTGAGTGAAATTTTTTTTCCTCCTATTGGTTTTAAAAGCATTTCCCTGTAACTTCATCGAGTGTCCCCTAGTCTTTGTAATTTTTGACAGAGTGAAAAATCGATCCACTTGTACCCATTCTACTCCTCTCAGGATTTTGTAGACTTCAATCATATCTCCCCTCATCCGTCTCTTTTCCAAGCTGAAGAGCTCTGACCTTTTTAGTGCACTTAACTCATTAGAAGAACCCTAGAAGGTATGGGCAAAAGTGCACAAGACTGGAAGAGACTCACACTCATTCTTACCTTTTTTTCTGCACTTGGGTCTTTTTTAGTCCCCTTAATGAAGTCACTTTTGCCTTTCAGGTACTGTTCATATTCGGCTGCAGTCATGTCACCTTCTTCCGTTAAGATGTGCGGTAGATGTGGTTCTGAAAGGTCAGAAACAGACTGTACTAGAATCAAGGCATTCTAGGTATACCGTAGAACTACCTTTGCTGGTCCTATAGTGACTGGATGACTCAGGGATACACACAGGTATCATAAGACTAACTCATTCCACAAGTCATGAAATCAGACCCCAGAGGAGATCCAATGTTTTTAAGCTTTCCATAAGGTGCTGGAGAAATAGAACACCTTCAACCATAAGGGCCATTGGGGCGGTAGACAGGTGGGCAAAGTAGGTTTTAGGGAGTTTTGGAGGACTCACCCTACATGAGAAGGGGTATATGATGAGATGTACATCTGGCATCCTTTATGTAACGTTTACAGCAGTGCCCTCTAAGATGCCCCACTGCTCTGTTGGGATGTCTATATGGTCAGTCTTTAACAATGCTGGTCCCTCTCGTGCCCAAATGGTCTGGATTTGGACATTTTTGTGGTCGAAAATGCTTTATAAAGTTGCATGTCCTAGCACTGAATATCCTGGCAGCCAAGACGTCTTAAGTAGGCAATTTAAAAAAAAAAAATTGGGACATCTAGCAGTTTTACCAGTTTTGAAAATGGCCGTTTTTCCTCTTCCAACTTTGGACAGCCTATCGAAAATGCCCCTCAACATGTATAGCTTCATGAAAACAAAGCATATACTTGGCACCAGGACTGTCACAAATTAGAAATACACTCCATGCAACATGCCCCCTAGAACTCCTATCTAAAGAATGACATGCAGGAACTCAGGTGCCCATTATATGAATTGCTACACCCCTGCTTGGCCCAGCGAACATCAGAAGTGACCATTTTACCCCTGGGCAAAAGAGCAGCATCACTCAGGGATTCTGCGTTGCCTGCTAGGGCTGTGCGTTCATGTGAAATGATATGAGGAATACCAGCAACATTCCCCTAATCATTTCATGTGGGTTTCAATTTAAAATACTGTATATACTCGAATATAAGCCAGTCCGAATATAAGTCAAGACACCCATTTCCCCCCCCCCCCAAAAGGAGGAAAATGGTTGACTCGAATATGTCGGGCAGATTAATATTCAAGTGCCCTGCCCTGCCAGAATCTGCACCCAGCGCCCCCTCTCTCTTGTCAGGCTCTGCACTCAGCCGCCTCCGTGCCCAGCACTGCACCCAGCCCCCTTTCCTCCCTCCCCTGTCAGGCTGTGCACCCAACCTCCTCCCTTCCAGGCATTGCACACAGCCCCCTTCCCCCTCCCTCCCAGGCTCTCCACCCTGTCCCCCCCTCCCAGGAAGCCGCTTAGCACCGAGCAGCAGCACCAAAGCGCGCTCCTGCTCCATACCGCTCAGCGGCTGAAGCCGGAACTCATGGCAGCGACCAACCAGGTTAGCAGCGGGGTAGGAACACGGAAAGCTCGCTCCTGCTCACTACATCTCTGGACCACCAGGGATTCCAGCGGCAGATGAGGTACGATGGACAGGGCAGGGAGGGGGGACAGGGTGCAGAGCCTGGCGGCCCAGCGGAGGCCTACAAAAGTCTGGGAGGGGAGGCGGCGGGGCATTGGCCTGCACATAAACCGGGACCCTGCGTTTTGGACCAAAAATCCCGGTTTATGTTCGAGTATATATGGTAACATATTTTGTTATTTTTCCTATTAACATTATCCATAAACTGAACCCCCCCTTCCACCCCCGTTAAAACATAAAATGAAAATTCCCATCAACAACATGGCAAAGTAAAGAAAATGAAAAGTTTAGTCTGCACCCTCCCCCACTACTGACACGTAGAATCTGCAATTATGCCATTTGCATGAATTTTGGAACCCTGCACATCTATGAACAAGCTGCTCTCCGAAGCTGTAATTTCTGGAAATTGAAGGTGATTTTAAACCCCTGAGAGCTGAGCACAATTCTTTCTCAAGCTGTGTTTGCAAACTCATGCCCAGATGAGAAATTCACTAATAATTCTACTTACTTAAAGTAAGTGCAAATGCTGACAGGAAAAATGTCTTGGATAAACATGTCTTGAGACTGGGAATACATTGTACCAGGGGGTGCTGAAAAGTTCTCAGCCCAAACAACTGACTTTTTGCAGAAAGGAAATTCTATGCTTTGATATTGTTTCATATTGTTGATTGAACCATATATTTATTTATTCAGTTTTCTAAACTGCTCTCCCCAGGACGCTCAGAGCGGTTTACATGAATTTATTCCCTGGGGCAATGGGGGGATTAAGTGACTTACCCAGGGTCACAAGGAGTGGTGTGGGTTTGAACCCTGAACCTCAGGGCGCTGAGGCTGTAGCGCTAACCACTGCGCCGCACTCTTCCCCAATACAATGAGTCATTGTGACATCACTGATGAAGTTGGCTCGTAGGCATTGGTGGAATGAGGCATTATGACATCACAATCTCAGCTCTGGAATGCTGCTGCTCTTTGGGTTTCTGCCAGGCATTATGACATCAGGGAAAGGGATTGGGACCTGTATACTTCCATTTTGTAGTTTTATAACCACACGTCATTCTCTTCTTGATTGGGCTGAGAACTTTTCAGCTCTCCCTCAAAGTGTGATGACTTTCAGTCTCTGGTAACCAGAGCTGAGACTGTGATGTCATAAAAGCCTCATTCCACCAATCAGAGCCAATCTCATCAGTGATGTCACAATGGCTTGCTTGTCCTAAACTTGGCTCACTTTTATTACATACGAGGGAATAGTGAAACATTTTCAGCCCAAAAACCAGCTTCTTAAATTCTGAGCATTATTTTGCCACTGTAGCCGAAAAGAGTGTTATTTCGTTAAGGGCCAATTTGCAGAAACAAAAAGTCTATATTTTGACAATGTTTCAAGATCATTGAACCATATCCACGTCATTATCTTCTTGGTTTGGCTGAGAATATTTCAGCATCCCATAGTATATCCTGAAGGTTTGCCCATCTCATAGCAGAATATGCTTCCTTCAAATCTCTCCACTTTGCTGCATAAATGAGCGGAACCTTTTCTAAAATCTCTTATGCATTTTTTTTTTTTTTTTTTACATGTGTAAATGGCACTTATCTCTTCCAAAAATGACCTCCTGTTTTCCTTTGACAACCCATGTTAGGCCAGCAATGTGTCCTGAATCGGAAAAAGAAAGCATGCATAACACTGCAGACATACCACTCGGATGAATGACAATCTCTACAGGTCGGTCATACGTGTGCTTGTTTGCCAGCGTGATGGTGATACTTTTTGCCGAGGGAGCAGAGGGATCTGCATCAGCTCGAATCTCATGAGTTGGACTTTCCACACCTGGCAGGGAAATAAGAGGGGAAATCCTGCAGAGCTGGAGGAGGTGAGAGCACAGAAATACTTCCACCCACTGTTGTCACCCCTGTATAGTTTTTCAAGTTTCAAGTTTTTATTGGTATTTAATGGATCGCTTATTTAATTTACTAAGCGATGTACAACTTAATAAATCAAAACAGACAAACAGGGAGTGCTGACGAACAAAATAACTTCAAAGTTATTGAGTAAAACTTACATAAGTCGTGAGGAAAAGGGGGGAAAAGTTACAATTCTGTGATAGAGAAGAAAAAAAAGAGTGATGGGAAGGACAAAAGGAAGGGTGAATTTGATTTAAAACTTGAGACGTCATATTATTGGATGGAAGGTAAAAGATTGAATGCGTCTTTAAAAAGGTGAGTTTTTAGAATTTTTTTAAACGATGATAAGTCTTTTTCTTCTCTGATATACTGTGGTAAAAAATTCTCATTTAGAATATTGTGTACAATTCTGGAGGCCGCACCTTCAAAAAGATATAAAAAGGATGGGAGTCGATCCAGAGGAAGGCTACTAAAATGGTGCGTGGTCTTCGTCATAAGGCGTATGGGGACAGACGTAAAGATCTCAATCTGTAGACTTTGGAGGAAAGGCAGGAGAGGGGAGATAGGATAGAGATGTGTTTAAATCAAAAATCTACAAAAAAAGTTACTCACCAGCAGTGGGTCATACTCTAAAGATCCACATTCTTAGAAAATGGGTGGAGAAAAAGCCTCAAGATATATAAATCACGCAGCAATCATTGATGATTTTTTTAGCTGGCGCTCTTTTTGTCATTGGCAAAAATACTCACACCCACAAAATGTAAGGATCTAATAGGGAAAACCCCACTACTGTGCACTTTTAAAAGATAGAAAAATAAAGAAGACTATTAGTACAGTAAACCCTTGGTTTGGAAGTGTTCTACAAGACAAGCAAAACATTTGATTAAATTTTAACTTGATATACACACATCACAACTGAGCCGATGGTTCTTCTCCCTCTGACGCTCCGAGAGTGTAGTGACTGTTCTAAATCAGCAAAGTCTTGCGATATGAGTACATACAGTATATACGCATCACATCATCACAACTGAGCCGATGGTTCTTCTCCCTCTGACGCTCCGAGAGTGTAGTGACTGTTCTAAATCAGCAAAGTCTTGCGATATGAGTACATACAGTATACACGCGTCACATCATCACGACTGAGCCGATGGTTCTTCTCTCTTTGACGCTGCAAGAGTGAAGTGACTGTTCTAAACGAGCAAAGTCTTCAGTACGAGTACACTGACCCTGCCTGATAGGACCAGCTGGAAATTCAACGCTGGTCACTGGATATGGCCCAGCACTGAATTTCTGGATTCGCCGCCAACCGCGAGAATCAGCCCAGCTAACTCTTGAGGTGCAAATACCGGCCCCTACTGTCGTTAGCCAGAGTCAGAGTCTCGTTTTCAGTCAATCAGTTTCAATCTCAGTTACCGCTGCTTTCACCACCACAACATCTCTGTAGCGTACCTAGGCGAACACAGTTCTGTGCAGAGACACATTGGAGACAGACCCTGCTCCAGGGAGTTTACTGTTTCGTCAAGATTCACAGATAAGCCAACAAAGAGGTTTCAGAAAACCCAGTACATGTAGATTCAACGATATCATCCCGGCACGGAAGTCTCCACTGGCTACCGATGGGTTTTACAATCTCCCCGATATTCACTGAGGTTAGCCGGCCAAGAACAGCTTCCAGTGGCTAAGTCCCATTTGACTGGCTATCTGCCGACAGTCAACGGTTGATAGCCGTCTACCTCCCACCGAACATCAGGCTCACTGGCCAGCCCAGCGACCGGCTATGTCTGACTCAGCAGCTGTAACTCCGCCTACCCTAAGGTGGTTCACCCTCAGTCTCGGTGAGGGAGTGATGCTATGGGAGCCAGGTCACGCACCACCCGTTCCTTCATACTCTGTTACGTACCCTTCTCTTCTAAAAGTATTCAAGAATTAAAGTCCTGTACCATGGGTACAGAAACGTTGATGCACACTTTCCATGCGCAAACCTTGCAGAATTTTAGAAAAGCCCTTTTCGGTGTATAAAGCGGGTTTCCCAAAGTTTTATACAGCCAATCCCCTCTATGGTAGGAGCCACTGCCCAGGAAAAGGATCTAGGTGTTATTCTTGAGGATACATTGAAACCCTCAGCTCAATGTGCGGCGGCGGCTAAGAAAGTAAATAGAATGTTAGGAATTGTCTAGAAAGGAATGGAAAACAAAGATGAAAATGTTATAATGCTCTTGTATTGCTCTATGGCACCTCAAATACGGTGTGCGGTTCTGCTCACCGTATCACAAAATATAGCGGAATTAGAAAAGGTACAGAGAAGGGTGATGAAAATGATGATGGGACAACTTCCCTATGAGGAAAGGCTAAAGCAGCTAGGGCACTTCAACTTGGAGGAGAGACGGCTCAGGGGGGTTTTGATAGAGGTCTATAAAATACTGAGTGGAGTGGAAAGGGTAGATGTGAATCGCTAGTTCACTCTTTCCAAAAATACTAGGACTAGGGGACATGCCATGAAGCTACTAAGTAGTAGATTTAAAACAAACCAGGGAAAATATTTCTTCACACAACATGTAATTAAACTCCGGAATGCGTTGCCGGAGAATGTGGTGAAATCAGCTTAGCGGGGTTTAAAAAAGGTTTGGACAATTTCCTAAAAGAGAAATCCTTAGGCCATAATTGAGATGGCTTGGGAAATACACTGCTTATTCTTAGAATAAGCAGCATAAAATCAGTTTTACTGGGATGGCCACTGTTGGAAACAGGATTCTGGGCTTGGTGGACTTTGGGAAATTCTTAAGTTCTTTTAGGTAATGGAATCTAAGCCCGTTAACTTGAAAAGTGATGTTGTCACTGGAGAGTTTTTTGGTTAGCATCCTGTATGCCTGTCTTGATGCACAAGGGGTGTAGCATTTTGATGCTGTGCACATCTAGAAAGATGCCTAAACTCCATTATGCTTCTGTTGTTGACTCACCTGCAAGTAGGTATGGCCCTCGAATCTCCAAGTGGAAGCTGAACTCATATTCCATGGCATTCACAGCCTCTGTCTCAAGGAGAGTTGCCAAGCACAGTCTGTTAGTTCGATCGGAAACGCCAGTGCCACACTGATGCCTTTCTCTCCTGTGCAGACAATTAAAATATAATTCAGCCCAGTAACATATTTAATTTGGGTGCCTAGGCTCGATAGAAATCAATCATTCTTCGAAATGGCCCCTAAAACTCTCTCCCTGACTCCTCTCTCATTCCATTGCAGCTGAAGAATGGGAGAAACCATCATATTTTGAGGGACAGGTATCAGTTAAAGCAGTGTCTCTCAAAACTTTTTCAGTTCTGGCACATTAAATAGAGCAAATATTTCTCCCGGCACATTATAATTGATAATTATAAAATTGCAAAACCAACAAAAAATTAAATTTGAGAGTTATTTATTTAAAGTTCTTTAAGCTATGTAGGGGTAATTGTTACAGCGGTGAAACTAAAGAGATAGAATAAAATTGCTAATCAATGCGATGGATGTGCTTGTTTTTGAGTGCAAATTAACTTAAAACACAGCTCGATGGTTGACAAGCAAACATCCACCATCTGCAGTTCTCTTTTTTTTCCAATTTAAGTTCTGTCAGAGATGAAAATCCAAGTTGGCTAAGATAAGAAGATCCAAACGGTAACAAAGCCTTGACTGCTTTGTTGCTCAAGTTGTGATAACTACTGCATAAAAAAATTAAAACTAAAATTACTTGCCGTTAGTTTTCAAGGACCAATCACGTCAAAGAATGATGCTTGTCTGGTCGGTTGCATCCTTACGCACAGAGACGCTCATAACATTGACAGACTTGCGTGCGTGACGTACATGTCGTCTATTCTAGTGTATACTTATGAAGGGAATTTTTTTAATTAAAGCAAAATTCTGGAATCTCTCGCGGCACACCCAGATTCTCTTTGGGGCATACCACTGTGCCTTGGCTGGGCTGGTCATTGTTGGAAACAGGATACTGGGCTTGATGTTCCTTTGGTTTGTCCCAGTATGGGAATTCTTATGTTCTTATTCACATATATTTTAGGTGTGAGCATTAACCCTTTAACCATTAATCAGATAACTGCAGAAACTCTCCCTAATTCTGCTTATTATGTACATATTACAATATTACAGTTTTCTTTAGATTGCTCAAATGCAAGGGCACCGTTATTAACATTAACTAGTACAATTGCAATAACATTTTAAAATATCAGGGGACATGAGCTGCTTAGCAAATGCATTATTCACATAATCCATTCTGTAACCAGATTGTTTAGATCAGCAACCAAACACAAAATCAACCCCTACCTCCTCCAGATCCTCCCAAACTCTCCTTCCCTTCCACAAAAGGTACTACTCATGCAGGCAAACTTGGGTCATCCCTCCCCTTTAGAATCACTGAGATCTGGAATAATTTTGCCTCCCCGCTCTGAACCTCAAGCTCCCTCCAACTTTTCCGTAAACACCTAAAAACCTGGCTATTCTCAAAACTGTAACACTTCCCCCCCCTCTTAGGCCTCTCCCTCCATCCTCACCCTTTTACACCTAATCTTTAAATCCTCCACTGGAGTTCCTCTCTCATCCTACTTCCTGTAAACCGTGCCGAGCTCTGCATCTGCGGAGATGGTGCGGTATATAAACCCAAAGTTTAGTTTAGTTTAGTTTAAATGCAGTAATACTCATTCATCCAGGCTTTTGAGGGGTGAGTTGGCTGTCAACCAGCCAATCTAAAAATAATTGAATCAGTCAATCAAGATAGCAGTAACTCAACAACAACAAAAAGAAATTCCACCAATCAACCTTTCAATCAGTGAACTGGCTAGTCAAGCAAAGAGTCATCCAGGAGACTCAAAAAAATCAATCCAGTTAGAACACTGTCTCCTTCTACTTGCTTTCGTTTCCAGACTCGGAAGCTTCATAACATCGCAATAACTCCGAAAAGGACGATAATGCTTTAGAAGGGGGCTGCATTTTTGAACTATAGGCGAATACATCTTCGGGGAAACAAGAAAAACTGAGTTTGTGGGATGACAAGGTCATATATTTATAAATCTTTTTGGCAGTGCAGAGACGTCTATGGCCACTTCCCTAGAGTATTGTGTCTTTGACAGAATACAATGCACATGTCAGGAGAGCAGTGTTGAATTTAGGAATATTTCTAGGAAATCACTGCCTCTCCCACTTTCCATCTTGGACAAAATTTCTAAACAATATACTGATAGGAAGGTGACGATGAATGCCTCAATGATTAGACTAGAACACTGGTGTGTGTGTGTAGGACATATGAAGACATATGAGGCTGGTGTATCACCAATTAAAAAGAAAATTAAAGCCAAGAGAGACAGTATATAATGTGATTCTTACAATCGGAGCTGGTTTGCTGGAAAGAGCGAGTTCTCCGGTGTGCAATGGTGGACTCTGGGAACACACACTGCAGGGAGAATGACCCTCACCGCTCCGCTGGGCAACGTCTGCAGTTCAGAAGAGGTGCTGATCAAAATGGACACATTTTCCAGAGGAGGGACGGTACCCAGGTTGGCCACAAAAATGATTCTTTCCAAATCTTCGTCCAAAACAATTCTTCCTAGGGTAGGAAAAGACACCACAGATGAGAGGGGGGTAAAGTGGTTTGAAGTCCTAGAAGAGAAACTCCTATATTCCCACAGGCACCCTGAGAAAATCAACCACTTCGGACCATATTTTCATTTCCTGGCAAAATATTCTCCTTTATTAGAAGTGTCTGTTTTATTGGACCCATTGCTGTAACTTTTCTTATTCCTCATATCGCAGAAATCAGAGTATTGCTAAAATGTCTGACAGGGGGCTACAAGTTGGAAGTATGTGCAGTGAGGGTGGAAGGTAGACATACTTCCAGAGGACGTAATAGGACAGAGTACGGTACTGGAGTTCAAGAAAGGATTGGACAATTTCCTGCTGAAGAAAGGGATAGAGGGGTATAGATAGGGGGCTACTGCGCAGGTCCTGGACCTGTTGGGCCGCCGCTTGAGCGGACTGCTGGGCACGATGGACCTCGGGTCTGACTCAGTGGAGGCATTGCTTATATTCTTATGTTCTTATGTACATAAGAACCTAAGAATAGCCTTACTGGGTCAGACAAATGGTCCATCAAGCCCAGTAGCCCGTTCTCACGGTGGCCAATCCAGGTCCCTAGTACCTGACCATAACCCAAAGAGTAGCAACATTCCAGCAAGATTCTGGAACCCCAATGAGAGGAACATTCTAGAGCTGAGATTGTGATGTCATAATGCCTCATTCCACAGTGCCTCAGAGCCAACCTCAGCAGTGATGTCACAATGGCTTCACTGTCCTATACTTAACCATACTGGGTCAGATCAATGGTCCATCTTGCCCTGTACCTGTCCTCACGGTGGCCAATCCAGGTCACTAGTACCTGGCCAAAACCCAAGGAGTAGCAACATTCCATACAGAATCCCAAGGAATAGCAAGATTCCGGAATCCCAAAGAGTAACAAGATTCTAGAACTCACGCAAGCGCTTTCCTGCCTCTGTATGCGATTGTGAGGTGGAGCGGAGAGGACAATCACGTATAGCGCTTGCCTGAGGTTACAACAGTGAGGCGGGCAACGTTCCAGAACGTAAGGTAACCACTGGAGGCAGTGCAGCTTGTGCGTGTGTACGTAATCTCGTGAACCCTCGCGAAATTCGGCACCTCTCCTGGCGGTGACTGCTTGATGTAAGATGGCGGTTGTGTCCGGTGCTGGAGGAGGTGAGAGCTGAAGGCGGTTGCGGACGTGACCACCGGACACTTGAGGTACAAGTTTTCCAGGCACAAGTCGGACATCGATTCTCCCCTCTACAAAAAAGCCTAGAAGATTCCACCAAAATCTTGTCTCTTGCAGTTGATACTTTAGAATCTAAATCACAATTTTGCATGAGGTAAAACTCGTTATAGTTTATAAATCTTTCCGTAATTGCTTCTGATCATTTCGGCTATACACAGATGAAAGCGGTGCAACATGCAGAAAGTGAAAAACTATCTCAACTTCACTTTCTGCATATTGCACTGCTTTCAGCTGTGTATAGCTGATCAGAATTTATTGACACACCCTTCCATCAAAGAATACTACTACTACGCTAGAAAAACTAACTTTTCCATTGTCGCTCCAACCTTATGGAACGCCATGCCACCTCAACTCCGCCTTGAAAATTCTCTCGACAAATTCAAGGCTGAACTAAAAACATTCTTATTTCAAGACGCATACAACAGCCTTTAAATATTTCCGCTTCAACAGCTAGCAAAACTTAACATTAACCGCATTTAAGAAGCGATCCCCTCTCCTGATGTCATATCCTCCCACCTCTTCCCTTTTTTCTTTTTTAATTTTGTTTTTAATGATGTCATTATCAATTCCCCCTCCCCTTTTACCCTCAAGCTCATGTTCGTATTAGTAATTTGTCTTCTTAATATTCACTCTTTTCCCCACCCATAATAATTATTTTAACCTTTCATTTTTTTAGCATCGTAAGCTGGCTAGATGCATATCAATGGTCGGTATATTAGAATTAATAAAACTTGATAATCAGAAGCAATTAAGGAACGATTTATAAACTATAATGAGTTTTACCTCATGCAAAGTTGTCATTTCTTTAATAAGATATTAACTATTTTTTCCCTGCGGCCCTTCAAGTACTGACAAATCCAAAATGTGGCCCTGCAAAGGGTTTGAGTTTAAGCCAGGTCCAACATCATCGCGTAGATCACCAAGTTTCCAAGTTTATTAGTTTTTTAATATCCCGACCATCAAGCAAATGTCTGGCTGGTTAACAGTGTTTTGTAAAGGCTAAAAATGTTATAAAATAATGTGAACATATATGTCGTAGACTAGACAAACTGGAGAGTGAGGGAGATAATGGGAGGAAGGGAGAAGTTACATAATTTAGTAAAGAAGGAGAAAATGGGGAAGGGATAGAACGTGAGGATTAGGGTAACATTGTTGGAGCATATACTTATTCTCTGTAATAGTCAGAAAGAGGGAGAGTGGGAAACAAAAAAGAGAGAGATTAAAGAGAAGAAGGAGAGAGATTTAGCTTCAACCGAAGGCATCTTGAAATAAGAAAGTCTTTAAGCCGGTCTTGAATTTATTTAAATTTTGTTCGTCCCGTAAATGTTGTGGAAGAGAATTCCATAGTGTAGGTGCAGTTACTGCGAAATTGGTTTTTCGGGTGTAATAGAATTCTTTTAAAGAGGGAATAAAGAGGAGTTTTTGGTCAGAGGATCTTAAAGTACGAGGGGAACATTGTGGAATTAGTAGTTTGTCAAGGAATAGTGGTTGATGGAAAAGTTTAATTTTAAAGGAGAGTAAGATAATTTTGTAGGTGATGCGATGCGTGATGGGGAGCCAATGAGCTTCTTTAAGGAGAGGAGTAACATGATCAAATTTACCTTTTTTGTATATTAATTTTATTGCAGAATTTTGTATTAATTGCAGTCGTCGTAATTCTTTTTGGGGGGAGTCCATTAAGGAGGGAATCACAGTTTGTGAAATGTCTTTGGATGTTCCAGACTCAACCAGACAACCTTAAATCCGTCCTCAACACTGCCCACCCTTCCCACCAGTCCCCCCCAGCCAACCCCTTTCCCTTTGCTTCCTTTCTATTGAAAATACGCATCCAGAGCAAAAATGTTACCGTTTCCATCCTGAAATCGACCGTTGGAGAGGCCGCAGCAGTCGTAGTAACAGTCATCTATTTTCGCCTTGTCTTTTATCTGCACGGTTACAATCCGCCTGCAAATCACAGCCTCAAACCCGACCACTGTGGTATACTCATTCAATGGGTAAACGAAGAGACCTGGGAAGAAAGCAGAATCACTTACAGTGGGCAACATACAGGATGACCTATCAAAAATGATGCAATAGGTAAGCTAGTTTTCTAGAATAGATTGAGCCAGAAGAGAGTGACTAAGAGGAGAAGCTATCAAAGTGGGTCAGGGCACTAACTCGTATGGTATATAATAATAACAATAATAATAGTAACTTTATTCTTATATACCGCGGTTTACAGCAAGAGAAACTGAACAGTCAGCGAGATATACACAAATAGGCTACAACAGTAAAATCTTAGATTACAAATCTATCAAACAACTGCGTCTTTACTCATTATCTAAAAGAAAAATAACATGAAACACCTGGAATAATTTTACCGAGCCAATCATTCATTTTGCCTGCCTGAAAGGCAAGGGTTCTATCACGAAATCTCTTAAAACGACAGGCTTTTACTGTCGGATGCGCAAACAAATGAACTCTGCGTGGGGACTTATTGGAACCATCCAAGAGAAAATGGGAAGCCACATAGACCCCCCCCCTAACGCACATTAAAGGGTGCGGTGCCCTAATCCAGAATGAAGTTACCCCACATTATAGAGTCATGAGATGTGAAACTCGCAAAGTACGCACAGCAAGCCATGATATATCCTGTAAAATAACCCTGGTTGGGTCATTTTATCGCCCAGGAGCATTAGGCCACCAAGCCGAGGTCTACTGCTGCTTGTGAGCTGGCTTGCAAGCAACGTCAGTACCTTCGGTAAATCAAGGAGCAGTAAAAGCTTCCCTTATACCAGTAGGGTAGTGAGGGTAGGAGGCACCCAGGGTATTGGGCCTTCCCCCCCTCCCCCCCCCCGGTGCTCTTTCCATGCCCCCCCCACCACCACCACCACCATCACCACACTCAAGCCCTCCCTTCCCATCCCATCCCATTTTAAATCTTCACCAGCGCAAGAAGTTTCTCCGGCCTGTTCCTTGCACCGGCGTTGGCTTTCCCTCTGATGTCACTTCCTGACCCACGACCCAGAAGTGATTTCAGAGGGAGCCGGGCCGGTGCAAACAGCAGGCCAGAGTAGTTGTTCACACTGGCAAAGATTTAAAGAAGTAGAGGGCGGGGAAAGGAGGTTGCAAGCATGCCTTGGGGGGGGGGGCAGAGAGGTGCCTACGCCCCCACCAAGATGGTGGCATAATGGAAAAGAGAGGTAAAGGGGCTACATTTAGATTGTTGTGGGCACCTCCACAAGAGTTTGCAGATAATAGGTGAACTTTAATGAGGGAATGGTGACCTATGTTTGTACGGGTGGACGGATGAATGGGGATTTTTTTTCTTTTCACTCTCTGCAAAGGGGTTGGTTGGATGGGTGGGTTGAGACAGTGTATCTTAAGGATTTTGTCTATTAGTATCCTAGGCTTTAGCTAACAATGTTATGATCAATTTCTTCAATTTGTTTCTCCTGCTTTATTGTATGTCATTATATAAAATTTAATAAAAACTTTGGAACTGAAAAAACAAACCTGTTCCCCTTCATTCCTATAGTTTTTCCCCTTCGTCATTCTCTTTTCTATACCTTATTGTAGTTCACCCCCTCACCTCTCGTTTAACTGTACATCGATTCTATGTGTCTTGAATGTATATGTCCATTGTTTAAGATTTTGTCCTCCCCTTTTTATCATTGTAAAACGCCTAGAATTTTTGAAAGGCGTTTAATCAAATGTTAAATAAAACTTGAAACTTACCCGTCATCACGGGACAAAGCGCCATGCAACTTAACCTCACTGAGGACACTGACACATAGAACAGCGTAGATTACCTTCGATGGGCTGAGAGTCTGGGTTGCTGTAGGTCAGGGACGCGGTGATCCCTAGAGCATAGCCGCTGACACAGGAGCTGATCTCTGCATTGGTGAGAGGCAGAGGGGTGCCACTGCTTCGATTCAGAAGCCCAGGCATCCTATGAGTGATGCCGATGACCTTCAAATCTGTAAGAGAAGAAGGTGAACTTTTTTTAACCAAGCGGCTTTGCCGTTCTTTGTTCTCCCCCCCCCATGATTCTTTTCAAGCCAATGTGGATCTGAATTTACTTCTGCAGCCTCCAGCTCAGATTTGTATAAAAGCCAAGAGAGCAGGGTGAAGAAATTCATTTCTAAAATTCACAATAGCGCCACTTCTGAGCTCGTGCACCTCCTTCCCTGGAGCCTGTAAAGCATGAGTATATCCATAAAACATCTGGAAAGTCTATCTTTAATTAAAGTTTAATTCTCAGTTCTGTTACTGCTTGTGAAGCGTATCTCTTTCCCTGATTATCCTCTCTCAAAATCTCTGGTTCCTACTAGCAACTACACACAGATAAGGAACCAAAGGGTAGCACCATAGTTTCATTCTCCCCCCCCCCCCCACCAAGTCACCTTATTAAGCTCTAAGGGCCAGAGTCTCAAAACTTTGCAGTAAAAACCGACGGGCCACTGTCGCAGCCATTATTGTAGCGATTTCAAAATGGCGAGCCTTTCTAAAAAAAAAAAAAAAAAATCTGTACAAGCAAATGAGGTTAGTATAGCGCAGCGGTCTCAAACATGCGGCCCACGACCTCCAGGGACTATTTTGCGGCCCGCAATCTGTCCTTGCCTAAAGCAGGGGTCCCCAATCTGCTTCCCTTCCCACTACCCTCCCCCAAGCCACCGCAATCAGGGAACAGGCCAGTGCCCGAAGTCTTAGCTCTCCCTGCATATCTTCCCCAGCTCGGAGCCGACCAATTCTTGCCACCCGACGTTCAATTCTAATGTCGGGGAGAAAGTTCCGGGCCAGCCAATCGCTGCCTGGCTGGCCCAGAATTTCCTCCCCGACATTAGAATTGACGTCGGGTGGCGAGAATTGGTTGGCCCCGCGCTGGGGAAGATAAGCAGGGAGAGTTAAGACATCGGCACTGGCCTGTTCCCCGATTGTGGCGGCGGCAGCTTGTTCCCCGATTGCGGTGGTGGCAGCCTGTTCCCCGATTGTGGCGGCGGCAGCTTGTTCCCCGATTGCGGCGGTGGCAGCCTGTTACCTGATTGCAGTGGTGGCGGCCTGTTCCCCAATGGTGGTGGCTTGGGGGAGGGCAGGGAGAAGTAAAGAAAGAAAGGGGGGGGACAGAGAGACAGAAAGAAAGAAGGGAAATGGGACACAGACAGAAAGGGGCATGGAGAGAGAAAGGGCAGGCATGGAGAAAGAAAAAAAGAAAGAAAGGGGGCATGGAGAGAGAGCGAAAGAAAGAATGGGGCAGGGTGAAAGAAATAAAAAGTTGGGGGAGGGAAGGAGACAGATGCCAGACCAGGGGAAAGGAAGGAAGGAGGGATGGAGAGAAAGGAAAGAAAGAGATGTCAGACCATGGAAATAGGGACAGAAGAAGAGAGAGATAGAAGGGAAGGGAAGACATGGAAACGTAGATTTTGAAAAGAAAACAGAAAAATTGAATATTAAGTTAATGCCAAAGATGGATGCAAGGCAGAAAGTGAAGACGGAGAGAAAACCAGTCAAAATAAAGATCCTGGAAACATAGTTAAATGCACAGAAAAATAAAGTCACCAGACAACAAAGGTAGGGAAAATGATTTTATTTTCAATATAGTGATTGAAATGTGTTAGTTTTGAGAAAGGAAAGATATTAAACTTTAAATGTGAGGGCTGCAGAAAAATATAGTTAATGACAATTTTGCATAAGGTAAAACTCTTTATAGTTTATAAATCTTTCCTTTAACTGTTAAAGGAAAGATTTATAAACTATAAAGAGTTTTACCTCATACAGAGTTGTCATTTCTTTAATAAGACATTAACTATTTTTTCTGCGGCCCTCCAAGTACCGACAAATCCAAAATGTGGCCCCACTAAGGGTTTGAGTTTGAGATCACTGGTGTAGCGTATAGATTACTATAATGCCCTCTATAAGGGCATTACCAAAAAGGAAATAAGACGCCTTCAGATAGTGCCAAATACTGCTGTTAAGATCATCTATGGCACAAAGAAACATGATCATGTTTCTCCCCTTTTAATCAATGCTGTTGGACATCGAATTAGTTATAAAATTCTACTATTAACCTTTACAACTCATTTATACAATCAACCAGAGTTTATTGATAGTCTCCTTGTTCCTTATTATCCCGCTAAATCCCTTCTTTCTATATCACAAAATCTCCTAGTTGTACCATCTTTAAAACTGATTAATACATTGTGATCCAATAATTTTGCACTTACGAATGGAATCGTCAATAAAGCAATTTAACGCAAAACTCAAAACATTTTTATTTGAGGATGCTTTTGGATAAAACTGGCCTTTTTAGGACTAAATCAACTATTGACCCTTCCCTTACCTATTGTTTTACCCTTAAGTGTGCTTTCTTCAAATATTGTAGTTCAGTCCTTTTTCCCCAATTGTGTGCAGTTGGTATATGTGTTTTGTTAAAGTCTACTAATCCAACATTGGTTTGTGTATTATTTTAACTCTAATTTGTCTTGTTTCTTTTAACCCTTTCAGGACCATAAGGATCGTAGGCCAATTTTTGTGGTTTTGACGACATTTTTATGGTAAAAAGGGCTTGCAGATGCCAAAAAATTGATTTTTTTTGTGAAATATCATTATTTTTTTTAAAAAAAAATCAAACTTCTGGCTTATGGACAGTGTGGCAAGTGAATCTTCTCGTCAATCTGGCAACGACGCTAATGAATGAATGTCGGAACCAGTTTGTTTACATAAAGGCAGTATCATATGGAATCCGTACATATCAAATTTAGAACTGTAGACTATCCCAATCAAAATTTATAGGATTTTAAAGTTATGGGACAAATATGTCCCTTGGTCCTGAAAGGGTTAAAGATATCTTTTTATTATTGCTGTACACCGCCTAGAAATTGGAATAAGCGGTATAAAAAATGTTTTAATTAACTTGAAACTTGATGGTTCGCTACGTTTACATGAGATGAGTCGCTGGTGATAGTGATCGGCACATGCGCAGAATACTACCACAAAAGAGGCATAAATGTGCACAAGCGCCGGGAATAGCAACACGAGCGGTGTGTCAGTCATAGGCGTGCCAGAGCTACTAGATGAACGGAGGGGAGATACAACGTTGGCTTTCAACAAGCACGAAAAAAGACATGCCTTTTCTCCCCCCCAAACTGCTATAATTCATGTAAATCTTGTAATTTGTTTTTAATGTCAAATTTTATCATGAACCACAGCCAGAAACACATAAGACACAGCTATAAAACACACGCTCAAGAAGCATGTTTTTGTCTAACCCCCCCCCCAAAAAAAAAAAAGACTATAATTTATGTGAATCGTATCATTTTTATTTTTCATGAGGCACAGACAAAACACATGCCAGAGATGCGCTTTTCACAGTACCGGCACCTCTGGATCAGTCACTGATTTTTGGTCGCCAAAAGCCGACGCCGCGCTTGGAGAATTACTCGGCGATGTCGAAGAATCCACCGGAGTATTCGTTTAAATATTGACAAGCCCATTTGCATGGCAGAATTGGAGACTGCTAGGAAGCTCGGAAAAGACCACGGCAAGCTGTTTGGATATTCTGCCCCCGAAACACACGCACGCTAAACCGGCTGGAACCGGTTCAGGGACCGCATTAAAGGCAGCCTTAAGTTTTGAGAATCTGGCCCCGAGCAGGCAATGCTTCCCGTGCGGTGCGGGGATGTTCAGCGAGCCTCAGGTAAGGAAGCAGCACCACGGTTTCACTTTTGCAGTAATTACACGCTATTAAACTCATCGCAATGTCAATAAGCCAGAGAGGGAATTAAAGGATCTCTAAGCCCCATAGTTGCAAAGAACTGCCGTCAGCTCCAGCCGTAATCACAAGAGGAAGAGAAATGTCAGTCAGACTAATAACCTTTCCCATTTTCAAGAGATTTTATATAACAATCCCGCCAACACAGAGGGTTCATTTATTTGCTAGAGATTTAAAGCAACGATACTCATCGTATCTCTCTTCACTAGATAGTGGGTTGTGGACAAAAGATGGTTTATAGGAATTATAGAAAAAAGCTGGTACAACAGACATATGCAGAGTCTTTATGAAAGAGCTGGAAATGGTCACTCATCTTGTAGCCGATGGCAGAAAACTTCTATACAGAAAGACACAAAGTGGCGTGTCTCTTCCGCTACATACTTGTAACGCTACAATGTCACTATAGCTGAAAACCCCTGGGATCATGACCCTAAGAGAATTAAGGAGAATGAACGAATTGTGATCACCTGGGACATCCACATCCTGACAAATGGACATTGTTCATAGAGGTATACAGTGACGCAGTAAGGAGGGGGAGGGGCGGTCCCCCCCCCCCGGGCGCCGTCTTGCTGAGGCTACAGGAACCCGTCCTCCTCTCTGCCCCCCCCCCATCGCTCTTTACCCGCCCTCCCCCACTGCCGTGCGTGCTGCTTCCCTTCCCCATGCCTCTGTAACGTTCCTGGCGCGAGCAGCAACCCCCGACCTGCTGTCACGCAAGCATCGGCTCTTCCTCTGATGTCACTTCCTGGAGCCGCACCTAGGAAATGATGTCAGAAAAAGAGCCGACGTTGGCTCGACAGCAGCTTGGGGGGGGGGGGGTTGCTGCTTGCGGCAGGAACGTTGCAGAGGTGCGGGGGAAGGGAAACAGCTCTGTGGGCGGCAGGAGGGGGCGGGGAAGGAGTGTGGGGAGGTAGGTGGGGCAGAGAAGAGGGCAGGAGAGGGGCGCCAAAGCCACGGGAGCCTGTCAACCTCGCTACGCCACTGGATGTATAAGTCTGAAGCAATTATTCTGCGAATCCGATGAAGAGGGAGAAGATTGTCAGATATTCAGAAATGCAATCACAGACTAAGACAATGTGTCAGGAAGATACAGAAATATTTCCCATTATTTTAGGTGTCACAGGCTTGATTAAAAAGAATCTCCATGCATACTTATTTATTTAAAATATATCCAGAGAGTGGTAGAAAACTGGAACGCCCTTCCAGAGGCTGTTATAGGGGAAAACACCCTCCAAGGATTCAAGACAAAGTTAGACAAGTTTCTGTTGAACAAGAACGTGCGCTGGTAGGGCTAGTCTCAGTTAGGGTGCTGGTCTTAGACCAGAGGGCCGCCGCGTGAGCGGACTGCTGGACACGATGGACCACTGGTCTGACTCAGCAGTGGCAACTCTTATGTTCTCCAAATTTGCAAAGAATGATGCTTGTTTGGGCGGTTGTATCCTCATGCACAGTCGCTCATAACATTGACAGACTCTTGCGTATGTGACGTACTTTTCTGGTGAACTTATGAAGGGAATTTTTTTAAATTAAAGTAAAATTCTGGAATCTCTTCGGGGCACACCACTGTGCCTTGGCACACAGTTTGAGAGACATTGGTGCAAAGGAATGAATTTTTATACCATGTCTTAATGTTTCACTTTTGCCTTTAGTAAAACACAGGGCGGAGTCAAAGATATGGTTTTGGAGACACTACATTTGTAGAGGGCAATTTTTTTTTAACAAGGCACCATGAGGAGGTAATGTTTTATAAGGACAAATAGGCTCTTATAAACCATTTGCATAGGTGTCAGAAACTATCCTGAATATAGGTGTGATCGCATCCACCTGCACAAGAGCGAGTGTCAATTATGACACACGTATTATCGTATTTCATCATCATGGCACACGCACATTAATGCTGCCCATACTTTGTCCAAACTCTGTTTCGCTGCATGCCTACCGGTACAGTGAGCGCTTTCTTCGTGTCACAGCACATAATTTTGTGCCGTTTAGGATTTTAAAAGAAGTCACTAACACACATATCTGGCCTCTATTCCCTCTAAGTTGAGTGGAAGTCTTCCAGCTACAGACCTGCCACTGGGTGGTGCTGTTTCACGATCACGTTTTCAATAATGAAGGGCAGGCAAGCTCTGCAGGACTCCAGAGAACCTATTTGTCTCTAGTAGAGAATGACACGGTGACAATATTCATCACCGTTCCCGTCCCCGTGGATAACCGCAGGAAACCATCTTCATGTCATTCTTTAAGGAGAGAGGGAAGAATCAGAGTATGAATGGCCACAACCACTGACCCGCAAGCTTTGCTTTCAAGAATGCTGATGTTGAAGGATTGAGATTGAAATAGACACTAGAAAATGACATAGGATTATTTCCTGCGGTTATCCGCGGGGACGGGAACGGTGATGAATTTTGTCACCATGTCATTCTCTAGCAATTGAAAACACAATGAGCACCACCTCCCACTGGCAGCAATGCCATTGGAGGACTCCCACTCAGCTTAGAAGGAACAGTGTATATGGCTTCAAATACATAGCACAAACGACAATAAAATTGTCTCTTTTGTGACAACACTGAACAGCTTCTGAGGGACTTCAACAGGGTAAACTCCAGGGCCATAGTTGCCCTTCATTTTGAAGTTTAAAATGATCAGCCCTCTGTAATTAAAGTTATCACGCCTTGGATATTCCAGATCAATGGACAGATTGAACCACCAAATAAGTACTTTTCAATTATGCTGAAAACCCCTAAGGGCCATGATTTCATATTCCAGTTTGTGTGATCAAGAGACTAAACTTTGAATTAAATCTGATGAGATTAACTAAGATTATGTATTGCCAAAACAACATGATTTAATTTCTCTGTGAATGGGGTCCTGTGGGCAATCTGTGGACTGAAAACAATGCCACTCTTTTCCTGTTAATATGCAGAAGGTTCTCTAACTTCAGAAGTGCTGGGATGCCAGCCAGCTCTGGACATTCATCTCACATTTGAGGGCATTCCGGAATTATAATGCAGATGTGTCTCTCCTAAGGAGAAAATAAGATTGAAACCTCTAAGATACACTGAGATGGAGGTCATGCAGAAAGACGAAGGGGTGCTGAAAAGTTCTTAGCCCAACCAAGAAGAGAATGACCTAGATTTGGTCCAATCAATGATCTGAAACAATGTCAAAACATAGAATTTCGTTTCTGCAAATAACACTCAGAATTTAGGAAGCTGGTTGGTTGGACTGAGAATTTTTCAGCATCCCCTTGTATGTAATAAAAGTAAGCCAAGTATAGGACAATCAAGCCCTTATGACATCACTGTTGAGGTTGGCTCTTATTGGTGGAATGAGGCATTATGACATCACAATCTCAGCTCTGGTTACCAGAGACTGGAACACTTCACACTTCGAGGAGGTGCTGAAAAGTTCTTAGCCCAACCAAGAAGAGAATGACCTAGATATTGTCCAATCAATGATCTGAAACAATGTCAAAGCATAGAATTTCGTTTCTGCAAATAACACTCAGAATTTAGGAAGCTGGTTGGTTGGACTGAGAATTTGTCAGCATCCCCTCGTATGTAATAAAAGTAAGCCAAGTATAGGACAATCGAGCCCATGTGACATCACTGAAGAGGTTGGCTCTTATTGGTGGAATGAGGCGTTATGACATCACAATCTCAGCTCTGGAATGTTGCTATGAGGGGGTGCTGAAAAGTGCTGACCACAGAAGTCAATTTGGCTAACTCCTGTAGTCTGAATATTGACTCTTTTATATGATGTCCAGAATGGTGGGCTTAAGAACAAAAGAATAGCCATACTGGATCTGACCAGTGGTCCATCTAGCCCAAATATTCTGTTTCCACAGTGGCCAATCCGGGCCACAAGGACCTGACAGAACCTCAAATAGTAACAACATTCCAGAATCTCAAAGAGTGAGCAACATTCCAGAACCCCAAATAATAGCAACATCCCATGCAGAATCCCCAAAGAGTAGCAAGATTCCAAGCTACCAATCCCAGGGCAAGCATTAGCTTCCCCATATCTGTCTCAAAAGCAGACTATGGACTTTTCCTCCAGGAAGTTGTCCAAACCAGCTACATTAACTGCTCTTCCAGAGCTTAACTATTCTCTAAGTGGAAAAAAAAAAAGTCCTTCTATTGGGTTTAAATGCATTTCCCTGTAACTTAATCAAGCGACCCCTAATCTTTGTAATTTTTGATGGAGTGAAAAACTGATCCACTCCTACCCGTTCTACACCACTCAGGATTTTGTAGACTTCAATCCTATCTCCCCTCAGCCGTCTCTTTTCCAAGCTGAAGAGCCCTATCCTCATACGTGAGGCGTTTCATCCCCTTTATCATTTTGGTCGCTCTTCTTATCCGGCTCTGACCCACCCCCACCTCCCTGCTGCCTTCCCGGCCTTACCTGGTGGTCTAGAGGGTTTTCGGGGCAGGAGCGATCTTCCTATGCTCCTGCCCCGTGCAGATCGCCATCAGGAAATGGTTGTAGGGAGTTCCCGACGTAGTCTTGACAGACTATGGGATCTCCCAGCAGCCATTTCCTCATGGCGATCTGCATGGGGCAGGAGATTAGGAAGATCGCTCCTGCCCCGAAAACCCTCTAGACCACCAGGTAAGGCCGGGAAGGCGGTAGGGAGGAAAAAAAGATGGATTTTTTTTTTTACATTAAGACTGTTTTTCAAATTTTCCCCCTCCCCAGAAAAAAATTGCGATTATATGAAACCGCGAGTGCAGGAACCACGAATGGGGAGGGGGAAGTGTAACAGTTTATATACCGCAGGACCGTTAAGTTCTATGCGGTTTACAAAGATTAAAAGATGCTACAAATTGAGTAGAATTAATAAAGTTAAAAGCTAGTGATTAACAGCTCAAGAGATCAGTTATTGTGGAGTAAGATTGTCCAGGTCAGTTACCTAAGTACTTCAGGAACAGATATGTTTTTAGGAGCTTCCTAAATTCCCCGTAAGTAGTAGGCATAAGCAATTGATCCAGATCTTGACCCCATAATGCTGCCTGATGTGAGAAAAGATGTTAATGATGTCTTTTAAATTTACATCCTTTAACCGGTGGAGAAACAAAATTCAAGTGTGAGCTTCTCTTATGTCTGTTGGTTGAGAGAGAGAAAAGTTCCGTTATACTGTATTTTTAGGGGCTAAAGCAAAAGCATCCGAACTTAAATTTCACCCGTGCCTCCATCGGCAGCCAATGCAGAAGTTGGTAGGAAGGTGTTACATGATCGAACTTCTTCAACCCCAAAATTAGCTTGACCGCCGCATTTTGCACCAGTTGTAATCAGGGGCATTATAACATTCTTAGACTTATTTATCAATAATTGGATGCTAACAACCAATTACTGGTCTTAATTAGCATTCATTAAAATTTGCACACACATCTGGCTGCATGCTACTCTAAAAGGCATATAACTCAAAAGAGTGTAAGGGTCAAGGGTCATAGAGTTGATATACTGCCTTTCTGTGTCAGAGGCACTCCGAACAATAAAGAGTGCCTGCCCTTTATAGAATCACGCATAGCGCTGTTTTCTTCAGCCCTGAATTTTGAGTGCCATTTACTGAATCCAGTCCATAATGCTTAAAAAAAATTCATACAGGCCCGTTTCAAAATTATCTGGGCCTCCATTGGCAACCAATACAAATAGAATAGAAAAATTATGTATAATAGAAACATAATGGCAGATAAAGGGCAAATGGCCCATCCAGTCTGCCTATCCGCAGCATCCATTATCTTCTCCTCTCCCTATTGGCTAAGGCTCTTTACACCTGCGTTGTGATGTCATAGAACTTTATGGTGATAGAAACATTGTAACATGATGGCAGATAAAGGCCAAATGGCCCATCCATAGCATCCACTATCTCCTCCTCTCCCTATTGGCTAAGGCTCTTAACATTTGCATCTCCTCTTCCTATAGACTAAGGCTCTTTACACCTGCATTGTGATGTCATTGAACTTTATGGTTATAGAAACATGATGGCAAATAAAGGCCAAATAGCCCATCCGCAGCATCCACTATCTCCTCCTCTCCCTATTGGCTAAGGCTCTTAACATTTGCATCTCCTCTTCCTATAGGCTAAGGCTCTTTACACCTGCATTGTGAGGTCATAGAGCTTTATGATTTTAGAAACAGAGAAACATGGCAGATAAGGCCAAATGGCCCATCCACAGCATCCACTATCTCCTCCTCTACCTATTGACTAAGGCTCTTAACATTTGCATCTCCTTTTCCTATAGGCTAAGGCACTGTGCACCTGCATTGTGAGGTCATAGAGCTGCCCATCCGCAGTAACCATTATCTCTTCCTTTCTCCAAGAGATTCCACATGCCTATCCCAGGCCCTCTTGAATTCAGACACAGTCTCTGTCTCCACCACCTCCTCAGGGAGACTGTTCCACGCATCTACCACCCTTTCTGTAAAAAACTATTTCCTCAGATTACTCCGGATCCTATCGCTTCTTAACTACATCCTATGCCCTCATTGCAGATACCTTTCAAATGAAAGAGACTCGACTCAGGCACATTTACATTACGTAGGTATTTAAACATCTCTATTATATCTCCCCCTCTCCCGCCTTTCCTCCAGTAACAACGGGGTTGCCCTCTCAAACGTGCTTATGTTGAATGTAAATAGGGCTGGATTATCCTTCATTTTTCAAAGCATCCTGCATAGAGAAGATTACAGTAGTTCAGCTGTGATAAGATATAAGCCTGAACTCTGATCTAAAATTGATCCATATGAAAATAATGGCGTAGGTGACTCAGAGTTCTTATCTTCCAAAGGGCATACTGAACTATTGTATTAACTTGTAAATCCAGCTTCGACGAAGGATCCAGGATAATTCCCAGTATTTTCAGGGAGGACTGCAAAACTATAAAGACATTATCAATAACCATATTTATTAAGGGTCTTAGGCCCTGAAGCTCGAAGCTCCGACAACACGCTATTAAATACAGTGTTGGGAATGATTTTTTTTTTTTTATATCGGACAATGCTCAACACAATAGCATGCAAATTATGTGCATGCCCCGATGAAAGGGGGAGGAACTGTGTCTGGTGCCTGTACAGAAGAGCACATCGCTAAGCGTAGCTCCTCCCCCTGCAGCCCCATCAGCTCCATTCCCGGCACCCTCTTGCCGGCTCTTCTTGGTCACAGCTCTGGAGTTGTGATCAGCTGAGCCGGCAGGGAAAGCAGGGACTGCTGGCTCAGCTGTGGACTTTTTGTCCCGCGCCTAACAGCTGCATTCTGACCACAGATGCAGGACACACAAGTGCAACAGCTGCATCCAAATCGTGTGTGAAACTCAAAAATAAAAATCCTAAAAACAAACTTGCTCAAGAGCTCCGGTGATCACAGAGCTGCGCCTAACAGTTCCTCCCCCTTTCACCCACGAGACTTGGCGTAAACAGCGTGTTCAGATATGGTCCGGAATTGAATACACAGAGCTGCATATCTACCCCTAAAAAACAACAAATAATCAACTAGAAAAAAACAAAACAAACAGGGAAGTAGAGGATTTGGGGATAGAGATGTCATTTGCACACTTTCTTCAAGAAGTGTGTGGGGGGGGGACCCCAGGATTATGCAGAAAGAAAAGAGCTCTCCTGCATTCCAGGTTTTATTAAACCTGCACTAGAACTGAACTGCAAACAATGGAAGGGGAGAGAGAAGAAAACCTGTCACTCCCTGGAACGCCAAGCGCACGCTTTCTCAGCATGGCAACCTTCAGAGCGCCAGCCAAAACGCCAAACAGGAAATGTCAAAAGCAGCCGTCCATTGAATTGTGCTGCGGATCACATCCAAAGTGCGCGGCTGAGGCTGACAGCCTGTGTCAAGGACGCCATCAAGTGTCTCTAATGGAAAAGAGGTGGGGGAAGGGGGTCTCTGCATGTTGGGTGCGATGGGAGAGGAGAGGAGAGAAGGGTGGAAGAGAGAGAGAGAAAGAGGGGGAACAAGAGCTGAAGAGTGAAGTGACAAAAAAGAAAAAAAAAAAAACCTGAGAAAAAATAAGGGGAGAGAAAATGATCCAGAGGAGTCAGGCGATAATAAGAGAATCAAGCTTTAAGAGACAAGAGAAGGGAGAGGTAAAGAATGATACCGAGATTAAAGAGGTGGTGAGAAATGACAAAATGAGATGTCAAGAAAGTGAGAGAGAGTGACACTGGAAGGAAAAACAATTGAGAAAAGGGAAGAGGAGAGGTGAAGGGGAGAAGCCGAGGGAAGGGAAATTGTTTTTGGGGTTTTTTTTATAATTCTTTATTCATTTTTAAAACTTTCATCAAGTGTACAACAATCATAATAAACACAATTAATCAGAGCACTTGCATATCTTATCATTATAATCTAAACATACAAATGTAACCCTCTCCCCACCCTCCCTCAAATCTCTTCATTCATAATAAGAAACCTATATTTGTATCCCTCCCCCCCCTCCCAATACTATATGGTGTATAGCTAATAGAAAAATGGCATTTAATCATGACAAAAAGACGTTAATGGCTCCCAAATTTTAATAAAATTATTATAATTTCCATTTTGTATCACTATTGATCTTTCCATTCTATATATGTGGCATAATGAATTCCACCAAAAATTAAAGTTTAACCTAGTATGATCTTTCCAATTATTAGTAATATGTTGGATGGCAACTCCAGTCATGATCATTAAGTTTATTATTACTCGATGATATCTGACTCTTTTTTCTCATAGACATTCCAAATATCACAGTATCATAAGATAACGCTACATGGTTTTCCAATAAACAATTTATTTGATTCCAGATTGAGTTCCAAAAGGCTAAGATATGGGGACAGTAGAATAAAAGATGATCCAAAGTCCCTACCTCCAATTTACAAAATGGTGGGCCTTCCGCTTCCCAGTGCAAAAAAGTGCAAAGAGGGATGTTACATTGGTGAACCAGGTCAGATGCAAAAGACCTGGCAGAGGAAAGGGAAATTGGATTATGGATCGTATGAAAAGGTGTGGTAGCCGTGTTAGTCCACTTTGCAGGGTAATATATAGAAATAAAACAAAAAAAAACAAAGGACTAACCATTGGACTAACTTGATGCATTTTTTGATGAGCTTTCGAAGGTAATCCTTCTTCTTCAGATCAGAAATAAGCAAATGTTGACATATCTAATCTAATCTAATTTCCATTTTATATATCAGATCATTCCAGCAAGGACTCGAGCCGGTCAACAAAGTTTAAAAGAATATAATAGAAAACAATAATGAAGGTAATAGAAAAATTTAAAATAAATTAGATCAGTTCTCAGTTAAGAATCTCTGAAAGAGATGAGTTTTCAGATTTTTCCTAAAAAGTGATAGAGATAATGACGTTCTGATAATCGAGGGAAGATCGTTCCAAACTTTTACCAAGGAATAGGCTAAGGAATGTGAGAATTTACCTGGGGTTTTAATCCCTTTAACAGAAGGGAAGAGCAATTTAAATGTATGTGTATTCCTGGTAGTGTGAAACCGAAGAGAGATACCTTATCATTTTGATTTCAAAGGTTTTATGTTCATTAATTGTTTTAAAGTTCCCTTTTAGTATTCTTACTATTAAATCATTGGTGCAATGGTCAGTTTTTCCAAAGTGTTGCCCATCAGAGGTGACAACCTGACTGGTATTGCAATTATTAATGCGATATCTATGTAAATTGATTCTGGTCTTTTGCATCTGACCTGGTTCACCAATGTAACATCCCTCTTTGCACTTTTTGCACTGGGAAGGGGAAGGCCCACCATTTTGAACAGG
The DNA here is from genome assembly GCF_902459505.1 of Geotrypetes seraphini. Classification (NCBI taxonomy): domain Eukaryota; kingdom Metazoa; phylum Chordata; class Amphibia; order Gymnophiona; family Dermophiidae; genus Geotrypetes; species Geotrypetes seraphini. Next base: position 7,574,407 of record NC_047098.1, on the reverse strand, counting down.
TGGGTTTGCTGGCAGGAGAGAGTGGGCATCCCTCCTGCTGGTCTTGTATTGAAGGTACGGGGGTGGCGGTGGTGATGGTGGCAGGAAGGACTAGGCATCCCTCCTGCAGTCTTGCATTGAAGGTACGAAGGGAGAGGGGGAGTCAGGGGCATTATAATTCCAAAATGCCCTCAGGGGGGCTCGGTGGGAGGAATGGGGGTCTCTATTTTTAATAAAGCAGATAGCATAGCTGGTTTTAAGAAGGGTCTGGACAATTTCCTGGAGGAAAGGTCTTTAGTCTGTTATTGAGAAAGACATGGGGAAGCCACTGCTTGCCGTGGATCGGTAGCATGGAATGTTGGTACTCTGGGAATTCCGCATGGAATGTTGCTGTTCTTTGGGTTTTGGCCAGGTACTAGTGGCCTGGATTGGTCACCGTGAGATCGGGCTACTGGGCTTGATGGACCATTGGTCTGACCCAGTAAAGCTATTCTTCTGCTCTTATGTTTAATAGGTTCATCTCTTGTGTGTCTGTGTTGTGCACTCACAACAGTTGTGCCCAGCTGACTGGGGATTCCCTTGATGGTTCCAAAGCAGGAGCTGGCAGGGGAATCTCCAATTTAGCCTGACTTTCCTGTCAGCGCCTCAACCAATGAGCGCTCAGGCACAGACAGGAAAGTCTGCACGGGAAACAAATGCTTTCCCTGCTGTGCATTACACGGACTGCTCATTAGAATACCAATGAGCTCCTTGTAATGCATTAGCATAGGATTCTCAGTGGCTGCTACAACAATCGGTAGCAGCCATAGAGAACGCTTTCGTGCATCGGCAGGAGAGCTTTCTGTGCCAATAAGAGCGCTTTAACGACTCTTACTGCCAGGGAAAGTTTTTGAGCATCAAGGCCTATATCCTTACAGCAGTGTATCGCAAACTGTGTGTCGCAAGATGCGGACTGCCTACAGGACGTGTCTCTCATGGTGAGAGGCACATCCTGTAGGCAGTAAGCCAGTGCCGATGCCTCTCCGCAAACAACTGAAAACCTGGCTATTCTCTAACATATAACTTTATTTCCCTGCTTATATTCCCTCTATTTATATGCTCCTGTAAATCTCTCTCCTTTCTCTCCTTTTATTTTTAAGCTTTGTAAACTGTGCCGAGCTCCACTTCCATGTAGAAGATGTGGTATATAAACTTAAGGCTTAGTTTTAGTTTAGTCTCCTTCTCTTCGCGCCTCTTCCCTTCCAGCACCCCCCACTGATGGCTCAGGGCCCTGACTGGAGGGTCTTGGCGGACATCGACATGATGACATCGACATGACGTGATGACATCGACGTGATGTCATTGACATGACATCATCGCGTCAATGTCCACACACTTCCAGATGCTCGAGCCACGGCCACCGCGTTTAATGTGCTGTGACTTGGCAAAGTTTGCAAGACACTGCCTTAAAGCAACAAAGCTAACCATACCTCTTCTTCACTTCATCAGTTCCTCCCCCCACACACACACACACACTCTCTCCTTCTCTTTTGCTCTGATTTGTATGTCATGTAAAAGGGGATAGACATGTTTAAAATTTGGAGGGGTGTCACTTCCTCATCCACTCCTGCAATGTATGCGGTGCCACTGCGCTGATCTCCATCAAGCTAGGAAAGGGTGAAGGTGACTTCTGAGAACGCTGCAGCCTGTGAAAGTGACTCTCCTACACAGCTGTCTCCACGCTGTCTCATCCTGGAAGATTCAAATACCACTGAGGGCTGCAGAGCAGGGACGTGCTATTAGGCTCTGGTTTGAAAATGACACCTGTTATGTTTTGTGTTGGTCTCGAAAGTGAAATGAAAACCAGGAAACAAAATGAAATTCGACATGGATTAAATAGTCTTAATGCGATTTAAACCACTTACTGCATGCTACCACCGTGATAAGGGAAGGGAATTAGGGATTTAGCTCAGGTATTTCCAGTAGTAAAGCTCAAGGTGAGTTACATTCAGGCACAGAAGTTTACAATCCAAGAGGCTAGATTTGAGGGTTTAGGACGATTCGTAGAGGATACATAGTGGATTAGCAGAAAGAAAATTGCCAAAGGTAAGAACCTAATCTTCCATTAGTGGCCTACAAATGCATTCGCTCTGCAACTGTTCCGTATTTCTCCTCTCTCCACACTCCCCCCTAGGCACTCCACTCATCAGATAGGTCTCTCTCTAACTGCACCCTCCTCCTTTACAGCTAACTCCAGACTCCATCCTTCTGCTTTGCTGCACCGTATGCCTGGATTAAACTACCTGACTCAATACGTCAGACTCCATCACTGGCAGTATTCAAATCCCAGTGCATTTAATACCTTTCAGAGAAGGAAATGCTAATTTGTGAATTGTTGTAATTCTTGAATAGCAGGATCTAAAGGAATTCCCACTAAGGGGAATCAAAGAGTCAAATATTCCATAAAGGAGTTTGAAAACCACACATGCACACTTGAACTGTGTCCTATGATGGACCGGAAGCCAATGGAGTTTTCTCAGCAATGGGGAAACATGGTCGTACTTTCTCGTTCCCAAAATAAGTTTGGCCGCTGTATTCTGTATTAACTGGAGATGATCTAAACTGCCCTGTTTAATACTCAAATAAATAGAATTGCAGTAGTCCAACTGGGCCAACACAGTGGATTGTACCAGTAATAAATAATGTTCTTGATAAAATAGTGCCCTGATTTTCCATCAAAACCAAAATAAGCAATATTTAACATAGATCTTCTCAAGTCCTCAAATGGATCCAAAAATGTGATTTAAGAGTGAGAAACAAAAAGGAAATATTTCTTATAGAAATCGATTAGCTATCAAAGAGTAAGGGCATCTTATTCCATTATTTGTCAATTGGAGAGGTTCGAAGAAAACAAATTTCTGATGAATTACACACTTACAAGGATGCCGAAGAAAAAAGGTAGCCCCTAAAGCCAAAACACCAGGTTTTAATAAGAGAAATTCTCTTCTATGCTTTTGTGTATTCCTTGCTAACATTTCTGTCTTATAACCTAGGAATATTTTTTGCTTATTTTTATAGAACATTCTCAGAAGCCAACTTTTATCAGGGTAGGAGCGACGGTCAGTAGTAAAGTAGCTGGGACAGCTATTTCTCTATCAGATGTTTCCAATAAAGTTGACAAATTCATAGTTTCCTGCTTTCTTCCATGTTGATTATCCTGTGTCTTACTCGGAAGATAATAAACTTGTGATAATGGTGGTAATGAAGCCTCAGGAAGTTCCAGTGTTTCCAAAAGATAACGTTTCAGCATTTCTTCATGAGTTTTCCTTTTATCAAACAAATCTTTCCTTCCAGGTACAGCTCATAAAGGCGCGAAAGACAAAGGCGCGCGCAGACAACTGAGCACAAGACGGAGGCGCGCGCCGCTCAAAATTACAGTTTTAGGGGCTCCGACGGGGGGTTTTGTTGGGGAACCCCCCCAGTTTACTTAATAGACATCGCGCCGGCGTTATGGGGGGTTTGGGGGGTTGTAACCCTCCACATTTTACTGTAAACTTAACTTTTTCCCTAAAAACAGGGAAAAAGTTAAGTTTTCAGTAAAATGTGGGGGGTTAGAACCCCCCACACCTCCCACAACGCCCCCACAACACGGCGCGATGTCTATTAAGTAAAGTGGGGGGTTCCCTAACAAAATCCCCCGTCGGAGCCCCTAAAAACTGTAATTTTGAGCGGCGCGCGCCTCCGCGCTGCACTCAATTGTCTGGGCGCGCCTTTGTCCTGGCACGCTTTTGACCTGACACCAAATTCCCAGGAGACGAGTCTCTGACCCTAATAAGGCAGGAGCTTAGTCCCTCTGCTTATTATAGAGCAGACATTCAGACATTAAGGGGTCCTTTAATTAAGGTATGCTAACTGATTTAGCACGCCCTAAATGCTAAGGGCGAACTGTGTGTCAAACCGGCGAAGAGGAGAGTCATCCGCGCTGGCTGCCTGCCTACAGGATGTGCCTCTCGCGGCGAGAGACGTGTCCTGTAGGAAGTCGGCTGGCTCAAATGACTCTCCTCCAGGCCGGCGTCTCCCCTCCTCACCCCGCACCTCCCGGATCCCTCCACCGAAGCGGGTCTCGGCCAGATGGGCACGTCTGGGTGCCTTCCGGCCGGGGCGCCAGCTTCAGTGTGCCACCGGCCGGAAAGTTTGCGGGACGCTGTGCTAAGGCATCTGAGCATTTAGCGCCCGCAGAATCGGTTACTGCAGGCTAATAAAAGGACCCCTAAGTTCTGGCGTTTATGTCTCGTAGAAGCTTCCAGAAGCTGAACCCCTGAACTTCTCAAACAGCATGAAGGGGAGAGTAATAACGAAAGCCCTTTCCCTAGGAAAAAAATTGCAGTTTTCAGGCGGAAATCACGGCTTTCATTACTTCAGCTTCAAATATGAAGAGGTGTTCCCAGAAATGCAAAGAGGGTAGGGGCAGTGATCAGGTTTAAGTTTATTAGGATTTTATATACCGCCTATCAAGGTTATCTAAGCGGTTTTTACAATCAGGTACTCAAGCATTTTCCCTATCTGTCCCGGTGGCCTCACAATCTATCTAACGTACCTGGGGCTATGGAGGATTAAGTGACTTGCCCAGGGTCACAAGGAGCAGTGCGGGGTTTGAACCCGCAACCCCAGGGTGCTGAGGCTGTAGATCCAACCACTGTGCCAGCACCCCCTTCTCCTCTCCGCTCCCTCCACTCCACATGTGTCTTCACTTACCCTCCCCCCCCCCCCACCACCACTGTACCTCGCGCCAGCTTCAGATTTCCCTCTGACGTCACCTCTGGGTCCCACGCTTAGGCAGTGGCGTCAGAGGAACGGCTGACGCCCACGAGGGCAGCAAGTTGGCGATGCTGCTCGTGCCGGGGGGGGGGAAGGGGAAATTAAAAGAGGTTCACGGTAGGGAAGGGGTGCGCACACGCGGCAGAGGGGGGGGGCGGGGAAGGCGCGCCACCTCCCCGGGCACCTCTCACTCTCGCCACGCCACAGGGCAGGGGTTTGAGCAACGCGCACAGTCTTTTAATCAAAACTACGCGCGCGCTTTATTATGCAGCCACGGTCGCCTGGAGCCAGAACCAAAGCTAGAGGGTCTGTCGACTTTTGCTTAAAGCAGGCAGATTGGAAAGTAACCAGAAATGAGCTTGCACCGACATTGCCAGCTTTCGGTCCCTCCTCAGCCTCCTGAAAGCAAGGCACTGTGCTTTCTCCGGAGCTCACTGTCTACTGCAGCCCCCTAGGCTGAATATTCACTTTCCTTGCTTATTAAATAGGGTTTTCCATGGGTTTCATTAGAGCTTTTTAAATTTAATAATGCTTTGATGTGTGTTTATTCCAGCTGCCCTGCTCAGTAAACAGTCCTTTGGCAGCCCTTGCATGAATCTATAGGGGACACGTCCTGAAAAAATCTGCTTACCCCGGGGTGAGCGGGATCTGTGAGGTCTGCGAGAGTTAAAACGAGGATCTCTGCGGACCCCACAGCGTGGCCACTTTATTTTTAAAGCCATGCGCTTTAGCTGCGGGAGATCCGCGGGGTCCCCAGGTAGAAAGCATTTGGGGCACTGTGGTGCAGAAAAGCTGGTCACAACAAAAGGGAGAGCTAGAAAGAGACAGCAGGAAATTCACGCGGCATTTAGCACAAGCGGTCCCAACCACAAACAGAAAGAGACCAGCATTGGTAGAAGTTAAAACGCGAACCCCGTGGAATGAAAAGTGCATAGCCTTAAAAAGAAAGCAGCCTGGGCACGAGGTCTACAGGGATCCTTATATTAACTCCCACGGATCTCACGGATCTTGCTTACTCAGCCGATCCTCATTTTAACTCCTACGAAGCTCACAGATCCCGCTGGAGGGGGGAGGGGGTGAGTGAGATCCGTGAGGTCTGCAAGAGTTAAAACAAGGATCCCTGCAGACCCCATGCCACCGCCATGTGGCAGACATCCACGAGGTCCGTGGGATCCTTGTTTAGAGGTCCATCCAAGGGACATTTTAAAAAAGCTTGGAACAAATCGCTTTCGGGCACGAGGGCATCTGCGCACGCACATGACGTCACCACGTCACATCCGGGCATGCATGGATGCCCTCCTGCCCGATGAGAGCAGGCAGCAGGGGCAGGGCTTGGGTGGGGTTGGAGGCGGGCCTGGGGCTGGGGCAGGGATGGGTGGTACTGGGCGGGCCTAAGGGCGGGCCTAAGTGTCCGGAGTTTCCAAATGGAAAATCTGGTAACCTTAGGTAAGGTGAGATGTGTACCTGGGATTTTTTATGTGAGGTTCTCTGCAGTGCCCCTAGGGTGCCCGCTGCTCTGTGGCCAGTCTACTAAAAATGCTGGTCCTTCCTATATCCCAATGGCTTGTTGGTGCATTTTTCTTTTGGATATGTTTTTTTTTCCATAAATGGTTCAAAAAGTTAGACACACTGAGGACAAACACATCTGAGAAATGGCCATTTCTAAAACAAAAAAGACGGACATTTTTCTGTTATGAAAATGGTTATGTTCAGTGCTGGATTTTGATGTGTCTTTGGATTTGGATATCACATCGAAAATGCTCCAGTTCAGTGCAGGCTGGATTAGAGCAACTCATATGGCAATACATTTCACTAATGAAAATATATTAAACTTCATATTATTAAACTGATAAAGAGTCTCTGGAAGAAGAAGATGGCCTTTGGGATATACACATGTAATTAATAAATTACTTCTAGAATCAAGCCTGAATTTACTTTGCAGATCAAAGCAAGACTGAAAGGAAAGGGAAGAAAAGGCCCGGCAGCAGGTTAGCACCTCTTTGAAATATTTCATTTGCAGCAAGAACAAGAAGAGCAAAAACAGACTGTACAAGTGAAAACGGTGCGTTAACAGCAGCCCTGGAGCTCTTCGTTCCTGAAACGTCAATCTAAGAATCAGGCAACATAAGAACATAAGAATTGCCGCTGCTGGGTCAGACCACTGGTCCATCGTGTCCAGCAGTCCACTCACGCAGTGGCCCTTTGGTCAAAGACCAGCGCCCTAACTGAGACTAGCCCTACCAGCGCACGTCCTTGTTCAGCAGGAACTTGTCCAACTTTGTCTTGAATCCCTGGAGGGTGTTTTCCCCTATAACAGCCTCCGGAAGAGCGTTCCAGCTTTCTACCACTCTCTGGGTGAAGAAAAACTTCCTTACGTTTGTACGGAATCTATCCCCTTTTAGCTTTAACCACTGCGCCACCTCTCCCCTCTGCTATCATGGTCCTATGTCACAGCCCTCCAAGATGTTTGACTATGGAATCAGGGCAGGCATTAAGCTTAGCCAATCTTTTGTTTTCAAGTTTGCCAGAGATCTGAAATGAACTCCCTGACTCCATTAGGCTTATAGACCAGCTGCAATTATTTTGTAAGACTCTGAAAACTTTGTTGTTCTCGCAATCTTTAAATGGTTTAACTACAGTCTCAACGAAATGATAATATTATAGTTCTTACTTCTCTCATGCTTCTTTCTCCATGTACTCTGGTCTTAATTATATGTGAACCGAGTTGAGCTCCATTGGGAGATGACCCAGTATATAAACCGAAGATTAGATTAAATTTATGAAATGCTTATCTATCGGGGCCTTTATTCTGAACTCTTACAAATGATTATTTCCAGCTGCCTAGGCACATGCTGCAAAAGGTTATCCAGGCTGGTGCAGGGCCTTAGAACTGCCGTGGTAGGGCTGCATCAGAGGGATTTAAACAGGGCAATTGCCCTGAGCCCCCACGCTACAGGTGCCTCCAAACTTACCCAAAGTGGAAGAAGGTGTAGCCTGCCAGTTGGCGTTAGGGCCCCCCTCCCATATTTCTGCCCTGAGCCCCAGAATGTCTCATACTTGCCCTGTGTACTACATAAGCCGTCAATAAACAGATGAGGTCATTGTAGAAGGTTTGGGCACATCTGGATATGCAAATCGTTAGCATTTATACATGAAGATTATTTCCAGGTGGAAATAGCCTGGAACACCCAGATTTAAAGATACGTGTATTTGGGAACCCTTGCATATTTTTCAAAATGTCCCCACTCAAGGCAATGGTGCAATTACTTCCACAGGTGAACACGTCAATGCTCAGGCATACTAGGGATTTTCAGACATCCACCCGAGTAGCATAACGTCGGGGGGACATAAACCACACATACCTTCTTTCAGTCCCTTCCCTAAAAATCATTGGTACGAGAAGGGCTGACATATTCTCTGTGACGGGTCCCCTATGGTGGAACGCCCTTCCACAATATATTCGTAACGAAAAAGATGTTTTAACATTCAAAAAACTTTTAAAATCTTATTTATTTAGAGATGCTTTCAATATTTAAAAGCAGAGTATGTTTTGCTAAAAATGCTGTGGATTACCACCCTTTTCCTTTTGTTCTTTCCCTTTTTCTACCCTAATTGAAAATTATAACTTTCATCCATTCCTTCCCAATTTCTTGTATGTTTATGTCATAAGATTGTTAAATGTGAACCTCTTTTATTTTTGATTTGTACATCGCTTAGTGATTCTAATAGGCGATTTATCAAATTTTGCTAATAAACTTGATAAACTTGATACAAAAGCAAAGTTTGGCTTTATATAAATCGAATTTTCTTGAAAGCGTATTTATTATAAAATATGTATTTATTGAGAAAAAGATTGACTGGAAACGGAATAACAAAAAATAAAAAAGATAAAAGGCATGAAATAAACCGTCAAAACGTCGTAAATGCGAGGCTGGGAATAATGAGGATCTTTACCACCATGAGTTATGCTACTTGGGTGGACGTCTGAAAATCCCTAGTATGCCTGAGCATTGGACGTGTTCACCTGTGGAAGTAATTGCACCATTGATCTGATGAAGAGAATAAGAGAAAAAGTATATTGTCAAATGACCCACTCAAGGCGGGTGCCTGCTTTTCTAGGCATGTGGTCTCCGTCTGTGGTTCAGGGACAGCTGTGTTTCAATCTTTGGAGCTTAGACACCACCTGAAAAATTAGAAAACAAAAAAGTTCCTTGCCTTGTTCCTCTTGTACGTCTGTTTGGTGAAAGCCAGGATTTGCACATGTAAGTGTCAGCTACTCCATGTGTAGTTTGCACGATCAGCACATGAGGTATGGTTACAGTGCTTACACAAGTAAAGCTCTGAGGGGAGATAGGATCGAAGTCTACAAAATCCCGAGTGGTGTAGAGCGGGTACAAGCGGATCGATTTTTCACTCTGTCAAAAATTACACAAAGACTAGGGGACACTCGATGAAGTTACAGGGAAATACTTGTAAAACCAATAGGAGGAAATGTTTTTTCACTCAGAGAATAGTTAGAGGTTGTGGTAAGGGCAGTTATTAAGGTTTCAACAAGTTCCTAGAGGAAAAGTCCATAGTCTTTTAAGAAAGGTGTGAACAGTTTCCTGGAGGAAAAGTCCATACTCTACTATTGAGACAGACATGTTGCTACTCTTTGGAGATTCTCCATGGAATGTTGCTACTCTTTTGGGGTTCCGGAATCTTGCTACTCTGAGATTCTAGAATGCTGTGACCATGTGGGGTTTTGCCACGTCCTTGTGACTTGGATTGGCCTCCGCAAAGACGGGATACTAGACTAGATGGACCAGATGGACTCGGGAAGGCTATTTTTATGTTCTTCAGCCCCTTTTTTAATGTGTATGTCTGTGAAGAAGCTTTTCCCACAGGGCATGTCAGCAACTACGTATACATCCGCTGGCTTCCTTCTACATATTTTTCAAAAGATTCTGGTGAACTGTGAATGCCCAGGCCTGGATGTCCCAATTCCTATGGAAGACGAGGTGTTGCATGAATGAATAATTCATTTTGCTCTTGTGCAAACACTTTTCGGTCCACCGAGTATTGCAGGTGAGAGGCCTTTAAGTTGTGCATGGGTCAGCAATCACCCGTAGGAGAATGTGTCTCTGCAGCTATACTGTCTGCATGGCACCTGTGCCAGGAAAGAAGGCAGTCTGTAATTAATGATTAACCCTTTCAGGACCAAGGGACATATTTGTCCCATAACTTTAAAATCCTATAAATTTTGATTGGGATAGTCTACAGTTCTAAATTTGATATGTACGGATTCCATAGGATACTGCCTTTATGTAAACAAACTGGTTCCGACATTCATTCATTAGCGTCGTTGCCAGATTGACGAGAAGATTCACTTGCCACACTGTCCATAAGCCAGAAGTGTGATTTTTTTAAATAAAAATAATGATATTTCACAAAAAAAATCAATTTTTTGGCATCTGCAAGCCCTTTTTACCATAAAAATGTCGTCAAAACCACAAAAATTGGCCTTCGATCCTTATGGTCCTGAAAGGGTTAAGGAGGCCGTGGTACACTGCTCGCCTCTCCCTCCATGCAAGAAATCGTGTCTCATAAAAGGAGACTGCTGTGGGGTTGCCATATTCATTCTTTCCCCTTGTTAATCCTTATTTCTATGCATGAAAAAAACATGACGGCAACAGGACTGTGACCCCCCCTTTGTGCCATGCAATCTCGAAAACAAGGTCAACGTCCCACGACAAATAGAGCAAAGTGGGGGAAGGAAACGTACACATCAACCTGGGGGAATGAGCCATAGAACATAGTCTTTCCTTGGTATCCTTCCAGACCTGACAGTGTCCGTGTTTCGACTTCGGAGATGAAGCCTGCCTCAGGGGTGTAAATGATCATCTAAAAGCCAATAGATGGCGCTGGAACACTTATCATCAGAAGGGGGGGGAAAAAAACCCCGCTTTATGGCGCCAAACAAAATTGTATCGTTTCACTGCTGGACTTGCGTGGCTATACAAACGCAAGCAATGTATAAAATGCTTTTGTGTGGCCGCGCAGCTCCAGCAGCCATGAACTCGTTTTTATCCCCGCTTTTCTTCTTTGCTCCTTTGTGTCCATGCCGACCTTTCAATGCCCTGCTCTAGAGAATAACACGGGTTTAAATTTTTCCCCGTCCCCATAGGAGCTCAATTTCCCGCCCCGTCCCTGTGAGTTTTGTCGCTGTCCCCTGTCCCATTCCTGTAAGCTCTGCCTTAACCACACAAGCCTCGAACACATGATTTTAAAGTGTTTGAGGTTTGTGCAGATGAGGACGGAGCTCAGGCATTGGTGGAATGAGGTGTTATGACATCACAATCTGAGCTCTAGAATGTTGCTACTTAGGATTTTAAAGCGTTTGAGGCTTGTGCGGATGAGGACGGAGCTTAGGCATTGGTGGAATGAACAGAAGAACATAAGAATTGCCGCTGTTAGGTCAAACCAGTGGTCCATCCTGCCCAGTAGTCCACTCACACAGTGGCCCTCAGGTCAAAGACCAGCACTCTAAATGAGTCCAGCCTCACCTGCGTATATTCCAGTTTAGCAAGAACTTGTCCAACTTAATTTTGAAACCCTGAAGTGTGTTTTCCCCTATGACAGACTCCGGAAGAACGTTCGAGTTTTCTACCACTCTCTGGGTGAAGAAGAACTTCCTAACGTTCGTATGTAATCTATCCCCTTTCAACTTTAGAGAGTGCCCTCTCGTTCTCCCTACCTTGGAGAGGGTGAACAACCTGTCCTTATCCACTAAGTCTATTCCCTTCAGTATTTTGAACGTTTCGGTCATGTCTCCTCTTTTCAAGGGAGAAGAGGCCCAGTTTCTCTAATCTCTCATTGTACGGCAACTCCTCCAGCCCCTTAACCATTTTAGTCGCTCTTCTCTGGACCCTTTCGAGCAGTACCATGTCCTTCTTCATGTACGGTGACCAGTGCTGGACGCAGTACTCCAGGTAAGGGCGCACCATGGCCCGGTACAGCGGCATGATAACCTTCTCCGATCTGTTCATGATCCCCTTCTTTATCATTCCTAGCATTCTGTTTGCCCTTTTTGCCGCCGCCGCACATTGTGTGGACGGCTTCATCGACATGTCAATCAGAACTCCCAAGTCTCTTTCCTGGGAGGTCTCTCCAAGTACTGCCACGGACATCCTGTATTCGTGCATGAGATTTTTGTTACCGACCTGCATCACCTTACACTTATCCACGTTGAACCTCATTTGCCATGTCGCAGCCCATTTCTCAAGCATGTTTATGTCACGTTGCAGATCTTCGCAATCCTCCTGCGTCTTCACTACTCAGAATAGCTTAGTATCGTCCGCAAATTTAATCACCTCGATCGTCGTACCGATGTCCAGATCATTTATAAAGATGTTGAAGAGCACGGGTCCAAGCACCGAGCCTTGCAGCACCCCATTGGTTACACTCATCCAGTCCGAGTATTGTCCATTTATCCCCACTCTCTGTTTCCCATGCTCCAGCCGTTTTTGATCCACGTGAGTACTTCACCCTCGATTCCATGACTCGCAATCTTCCGAAGTAGTCGTTCATGTGGAACCTTGTTGAACGCCTTCTGAAAATCCAGATAAACAATGTCGACTGGATCGCCCTTGTCTATCCGCCTGTTTACCCCCTCGAAGAAGTGCAGCAAGTTTGTCAGACAAGATCTGCCTTTGCTGAAGCCGTGCTGGCTGGTCCTCATCAGACCGTGTCCGTCAAGGTGATCAATGATGCGGTCCTTTATCAGCGCCTCTACCATCTTTCCTGGTACCAAGGTCAGACTCACCGGTCTGTAGTTTCCCAGATCTCCCCTCGAACTCTTTTTGAAGATCGGCATAACATTTGCCACCTTCCAGTCTTCCGGAATCTTCCCCGATTTGATTGACAGGTTGACTATTAGTTGAAGCAATTCAGCTATAGTCCCTTTCAGTTCCTTGATGACCCTCGGATGGATGCCATCTGGTCCCGGGGATTTGTCGCTCTTTAGCCTATCAATCTGTCTGTATACCTCTTCCAGACTGACCGTCAGCCCTGTCAGTTTCCCGCCTTCATTTCCAGCATAGAGTCTGATGGGTCCGGTATGTTGCGTATATCCTCTTCGGTAAATACAGACGCAAAAAATGTGTTCAGTTTATCAGCGATTACTTTATCTTCCTTTACTACTCCCTTTATTCCATGGTCATCCAATGAGGCATTATGACATCACAAGCTGAGTTCTAGAACGTTGCTACTTAGGATTTTAAAGTGTTTGAGGCTTGTGCAGATGAGGACGGAGCTTAGGCATTGGTGGAATGAGGCATTATGACATCACAATCTGAGCTCTAGAATGTTGCTACTTATGATTTTAAAGCGTTTGAGGCTTTACAGATGAGGATGGAGCTTGGAGGAATAGAGCAGGGTCAGGAAAAGAACTCGCAGGGACGGGAAAATGAATTCCCACAGGGCTGGGGAATACTTTGTCCCCATGTCATTCTCTACCCTGTTCTGCCTCTGCCATTCCCTCCTTTACTCTCCATTCTACACTTTACAATTGTCATGTCTCCTTGTACGGTATTATAATTTTCCAAGTTTTCTCTGTGGCACAATCTCAGTGAGAGATGGGGGTAAAATCCTCCAGAAGAAAAGACCACTTTCTCTACCAGTCCCTTTATCCAAATTATTTTTTTTCCTATTTACCATTTATTTCATATGTTCTCCTTTCTACTACCATTACTATTTATCACTTCTATAGTGCTGAAAGGCATACGCAGCGCTATACATGTTGACATTTAATAAACAGTCCCTGCTCTGAAGAGCTGACAATCTAACTTGGGCTGACAGACGTAACATACAGGGTTAAATATGCAGAACCCAAGGTGAAAGGAGTTAGGAGTTTTGAACACTGCCAGAGACAGAGCCCGCTGGAGGGATTTGGCCAGCTTGCTCCAAGCATGCAGTGGCAGCAAGGTAGAAGGGACAGAGTTGGCAGAGGAAGAGAAGGGCACAGACAGAAGGGACTTATCAGCTGAGCAGAGCTCACAGGGGGGGGGGGGGGGACATATGGAGAGATAAATGAAGAGAGATAGTGAGGGCAGTATGAGGAGTTTGAACTGTATTTGGAAACAGATAAGAAGCCAATGAAGAGGGGTAACGGGAGTAAAGCGGTCCTCATGGAATATGAGTCATGCAGCTGAATTCTGGATGGACTGGAGGGGAGCGAGGTCTAAGCGGAAGGCCTGAGAGCAGCGAATTGCAGTAGTCTAAGCGGAAGGTGGTGAGGGCGCGGGCGAGGGTTTTGGTAGCGTGCTCAGAGAGGAAGGGTTGGAGTTCGGTAACATTAGAGAGGAAGAAACGCCAGGTTTTAGCGACATGTCGTATTTGGGCAGAGAGGAGTCAAAGATGACCCTGAGGTTGCGAGAAGACAAGACAGGGTGGATGAGAGTGTTGTCCACGGAGACGGAGAGCGGGGGGAGGATGAGCAGCTCCGTTTTAGCCAGCGGTGAGACATCCAGGTGGCCAATCTCCCCATTCCCGCTGCATCTATTGTCCGTTTATCATTTCTGTTGGAGCAGGATGACAGGCGGAGAGGCATGGACCATCTCACCCATAATAAACCCCCTTCCTTAACTGGCATCTCTCCAGCCCAGAAGCTGCTCTCCCACACTCACCAATTAAGTTAACATTTGTCCCCCCCCCAAAAAAAAAAAAAAAAAAGGAAGCTCAGCATTTGAAGTAATCGAAATAAAATCAGACAAGTTAGATGTCACAGGCAGGGTTTTTTAAAGAACGGATCCAGCACCGCCACAGTTTGTGGCACTAATTCCCTGGCATCTAATGAAAGAAGAAAGAGTCCAGTTCACAACAAGGGCAGTCATGGCATAGACCTGGGCTTGCTTGAAGCCCGAGAGCCACATTTAAAGGCAAGGTAATGACAAAAAGAACCACCACCCCAAAAACAGGGTCGCTGTCTTTCCTGAGACGCTCAGAGCATAACATGAAATCATAACGATTGAAGGTAACGCGCGCGAGGAAAGAGGAAGCGACAGTTTGGGAGGGAAGCAACAAAGGGTTGCTGTGGGTTTCTTTGGAGAGGCAGAGGGTCCCGGAAGGGTGGGAAGCCCACGAATTCGCCCCCCGAGAAGGGGAGGTTCGCCAAACTTGATTATTCCACTTTGATCTTTTGCGCGTCTGACCTAGCGATACAGGAAAACATCGAGCAATTTAGCGCAGGAAAACATCGCCCTCTCGAAAGTTGCAAGCTTAAAAGTCTAGGCGATTGTATCCAGCTTCCCTCCACACACACCCCCCCCCTTACCTTTTATCTCAGGCAGAAGAAGACCCTCAGCTAGTCCGAGCCCAGACGTTGTCCGAGCTCAAATGAGGGGGTGGGGAGGGAAAGAACGGAGCCCCTCAAAGAAGCGGCTGGCAAGAGCTGCTCTCCTTACGCCCCTCCGTGTTTACAAACAAAAAATGAAATAAAAGCAAACCCAAAGCCTCGGGAATCTCAGCAACATGTGGCATGCGGAGCTCCAGCGTCCCAAAGCTTCCCGGACTTGACGCCGATTCCGGGGGCGTCTGGAGCATTTCCACCCCACAATGACTGCCTCGAAGTCCGTCCGATGCATCAAATCGAACGTTGGAAACACCCGCAGTCCTTTCTAGTGAATGGCAGGCGCTCGGGTGCCAAGGTGGCTTCAGATGGCAGGGAGACCTTCGCAGCTGGCATGACGATCGTCCTGTGCCCAGGCCCCTTGGGGTCCCCCTCCCCTCCCCTCCCGGCTTTAAGGGTTGGCACAGAGGGATCCGGCCGCCGGCTGAGAATGCTCCGGATCCAGCTGTCACAACCTCTGCCTGGATCGTTCAAGTCAGGGCTCATCGGATTTGTAAGTCTAGGATCCCTGGTCGTGCAATATACGATTATTAAACAGGCAAGCAAAAAAAAAAAAAAAAATATCATTCCTGACAGCCGGCAAATGGGAGGGAAGCCCTTGGGTTTTCGGATCTATTTTTCAAGCGGTATCATTTGGGATTATAACAGCCTCAGAAATGCACTTTGTGGGTGCAATTTGACGTATGTGTGCAATCCATAGATTTTACTGGATCAACGAGAAGAACAGCTGTAAAGCTTCAAAACTAATGATAAATGTCCTGGGGTGGGGGTGGGGGGAACCCTAAAACGGTTCATTTAATTTTAGGGGCGTTATACTCAAACGGACTTCCCCCCCTCCCCCATTTTGTGCCTAAGGGAAGGGGGGGGGCAGATACCTTTATGAAATAAGGCGCCCAGTTTTGGTTCCAGCCCCGTAATGTCCGCAAAGGCGGCACAAGAGGGTCCGGGCTCAGCGTCATCTCTCTGCGGGCTGCTGTGCCATGACGTCAGCGCTCCGATGACGTCAGCCTCAACCCAAAGATTCAGGCTTCGGGTTCGCGAGGAAGGGCAGCAGAGTTGAAGCAAACGAGGGAGGGGGGGGGAGGGGGCAACATATTTAAGAACAACGAGAGACTTTAAAAAAAAAGGTTTCCATAAACTCCGAAAGACACTTACTTTGAGATCCAAAATGAGGTGTCGCCAGAACCAGACGGAAGAAATAGTTCTATAGGAGGGTGTTCGATTTCTACTATGTTGGACTGTGTTTACAGGCTTCTGTGTTGCTATTTTGAATGTAGTTTAATTGAAAATGATGCATCTTGTTCTTTTTAACCTCTTCCTGACTGTCTTAGCATCTTGGTGGGATTTCTTAGTCGTCCTATCTGCATTTTGAGGTTTATTATGACTTAAATGCCCAAACTACATGCATAAAATATGTTGTATGGTATGGCAGAGATGCCGGCCCAATGTATTAAGGTAAAATGCATAATAAGTTTCAAAAATAATATAAAAAATGATGTTGAAAATGCTATACCAGGGGGTGCTGAAAAGTTCTCAGCTCAACCAAGAAAAGAATGACGTGGATATGGTTTAATCAATGATCTGAAACAACGTCAAAACAGAGAATTTCGTTTCTGCAAATTGGCACTTAACGAAACACGATAACACTCTTTTCAGCTAGAGAATGTTGGATGTTGGTTGGTTGGGCTGAGAACTTTCCAGCACCCCCTGGTATGTAATAAAAATGAACCATGTAATAAAAATGAAGCCATTGTGACATCACTGATGAGGTTGACTCTTATTGGTGGAATGAAGCATTATCACATCTAATCTAGTATTTATGAGATCCTCTATACCTGAAAAGGTTCGAGAGGACATACAAGTCAAAGGAACTAGAACTCTAGGAACATAAGAGGGAATAAGCAGGAGAAGAGTTAGAAGAGAAGCGGCAGAAGCTCTATAACATAAATGCGTGAAGTGTGAGGTTATCATTGCATATATAACATTTTCTAAAAACATAAGAATTGCTGTTGCTGGGTCAGACCAGTGGTCCATCGAGACCAGCAGTCCGCTCCCATGGCGGCCCTTAGGTCAAAGACCTAACTGAGTCTAGTCTAACTGACCTAAGACCTAACTGAGTCTAGCCTTAACTGCTTACATTCTGGTTCAGCAGGAACTTGTCTAACTTTATCTTGAATCCCTGAAGGGTGTTTTCCCCTATGACAGACTCCGGAAGAGCGTTCCAGTTTTCCACCACTCTCTGGGTGAAGAAGAACTTCCTTACGTTCGTACGGAATCTATCCCCTTTCAACTTTAGAGAGTGTCCTCTCGTTCTCTCTACCTTGGAGAGGGTGAACAACCTGCCTTTATTTACTAAGTCTATTCCCTTCAGTATTTTGAATGATTCGATCATGTCCCCTCTCAATCTCCTCTGTTCGAGGGAGAAGAGGACCAGTTTCTCCAGTCTCTCGCTGTACAGCAACTCCTCCAGCCCTTTAATCATTTTAGTTGCTCTTCTCTGGACCCTTTCGAGTAGTACCGTGTCCTTCTTCATGTGCTGGACGCAGTACTCCAGGTGAGGGCGTCAATGTCAACGGAGTGTATTGTCCCAAAGAGGACATCACAATCTCAGCTCTAGTTACCAAAGATTGAAAGTCTTCACACTACCAGGGGGTGATGAAAAGTTCTCAGCCCAACCAAGACGAGACATACGTGGATATGATTCAATCAATGATCTGAAACAATGTCAAAAAGCATAGAATTTTTAATGTGCAAATTAGCACTTAACAAAATAAGAGAACACTCTTTTCAGCTACAGAATGTTGGATGTTGGTTGACTGGACTGAGAACTTTTCAGCCCTCCCCCCCCCCCCCCCCAAGCCAAGTATAGGTCAATCAAGCCCTTATGACATCACAGATGAGGATGGCTCTTATTGGTGGAATGAGGCATTATGACATCACAACCTCAGCTCTGGAATGTTGCTGTGAGGGGGTGCTGAAAAGTTCTCAGCCAAACCACTCAACTTCCTAAATTTTGAGCATTATTTTGCCACTGTAGCTGAAAAGACTATTACCGTATTTCATTGCAGAAACGAAATGATATGTTTTGACATTGTTTCAGATCATTGATTAAAACCAT
This sequence comes from Geotrypetes seraphini, assembly GCF_902459505.1. Lineage (NCBI taxonomy): Eukaryota > Metazoa > Chordata > Amphibia > Gymnophiona > Dermophiidae > Geotrypetes > Geotrypetes seraphini. Next base: position 7,556,126 of record NC_047098.1, on the reverse strand, counting down.
ATCCACATAATTCTCATCTTGGTTGGGCTGAGACCTTTTCGGCACCCCCTTCCTAGAAAACAAATTCTTCCCAGCCTCTTGGATTTAAATTACTGCAACAGTTGAGGTCCCTGCAGGTTAAATCTATGGGGTCTCACAAGAATCGACAAAGCAGCTAAGCTCATTTCCATCCAGTGCAAGCTTGTCTCCTGAGTTCTGACACTCTCTGAAGTGTGCGTCTCTCTCAGGATGGTGCCATCACATGGATTTGTTTTGCACATATCATGACAGATGAGAACTTTACTTTTAAGCTAAGTATACTGGGTATGACCTCAATCTCTCAAATGTACTGCCAGCACCTGTGATACTTGCATTCTTTCTGGAAATTGAAAACCATAATATACAGGTGATATATTCAAGTTAATACACAATTTGTAACATTATTGGTTGCCATATATCTGGTCAGTGGTGTTTGAGGATGATGTCTAAAACAGCATCCCAGACAATTTGCCTCTAAAGAACCTAAGAATAACCTTAGCCAAGTAACCCGTTCTCATGGTGGACAATCTAGGTCACTAGTACCTGGCCAAAACCCAAGGAGTAGCAACATTCCAGAATCCTAAAGAGGAGCAACATTCCATGCTATCGATCCAGGGCAAGCAGTGGCTTCCCCCACGTCTCAATGCCTCCTTTAATTAGCCCAGCAAATTACAGTAGTATTCTGCATTAACTATTTGGCCCTTTGGAAGAGTCAGTCGTTGCAATACCTCCCTGATCCCACAACACTGTGGCCATGACCTTTCCTGCTGATGTTTGGATTTTGAATTTCCTTGGCCTTGCCATTGAATAGACTGTTGTTTTGTCTCAGGATCATGTTTTCATCAACAGTTAATAATCATTCCAAATGTTTGCAGCAAAATCATTTGGGTACCCATTTGGCGAAAGAAAGCGAGGAGAGAGAGAGAGAGAGAGAGAAAAAGAGAGAGAGAGAGAGAGAAAGAGAGAGGAGAGAGAAGAGAGACAAACTGCCGGGTTTTGGAAAGTCCATCCAGGTTTCCCCGTACATCTGGTAACCAGGACAGGATTAACCAATAGCCCCCCCCCCCCCCCCCCAATCGATGGTAAGTAAGACAAGCAAGCAATGCAGGTAAGAAAGGCAACAGGAACTGTAATTGTGCAAGTGGTGCTGCTTGCCCAAAGCTTCCCTCTGACGCAGCTTCCTGTTCCGCCTTGGCGCATGGTGGGGTGGGGCAGGGCAGGGGGCCCAGTGTACTTGGGGCCTAGGGGCCCTCGATGAATTAATCCTGCCCTGCTGGTAACCCTACATTTAGAGCAGTGGTCTCAAACTCCAACCCTTTCAGGGCCACATTTGGGATTTGTAGGTACTTGGAGGGCCTCAGAAAAAAATAGTTAATGTCTTATTAAAGAAATGACAATTTTGCAAGAGGTAAAACTCTTTCTAGTTTATAAATCTTTCCTTTTGGCTAAGTCTTAATAATAATAAGAGACATATGATCAAGAAACGGTTTTATTTTACTTTTGTAATTATGATAAACATACCGAGGGCCTCAAAATAGAACCTGGCGGGCCGCATGTGGCCCCTGAGCTGCGAGTTTGAGACCACTGATTTAGAGGAACAGCGTGACCCCTGCATTTAGTGAGGGTCCCAGTTACTGTTTCCTCTAAGCTAAGTGGGCGTCCGCCAACCGCATTGCTGCCAGTGGGGAAGGGGATGGTGCTTCATCCACTAGGAACAGGCAGGTTACCTGGAGTCCTGTCGAGCTTGTCTGTCCCTCACTAGTGAAAATGTGACCGTGAAACATCATCCCCTACCACCACCACTGGTAGGATTACAAGTGGAGGACTCCTGCTCAGTTTAGCATCCCTAGAAACCACCAGTGAATAGCTTGTGGGGCAGGGCAGATAGTGGGGCCTGAGCAGTGCTTGACAGGATCCTCCAATTGTCGATTACTAGGGTTCCCAGATTTTCTGCTTGCAATCTCACTTCACATTCTACAGCCCTATAAGACAAACCAGAAACCGCTATCTTTTTGCATACCCAAGCATTACCAATTGTAAATACAAAATCTTTCTGGATAGAACTTTTGCGTACCAAGCAAACAAACACCACCACTGGCTAGACAACTACATTAATAAAGCTAGACTGACCTACAACGCTTTTAGAAAACTCATAAAAACGGCCTTATTCGACAGATATATCACCTAAACAGAATCTTCACCGAACACTTCTTTCTTTTCTCGTTCCCAAAATACCCCCTCTGAAATCCTAATCAAACCGTATTTTGCAATCCGGGACATGTCTTCTAATATGTCCCCCCTGAAAAATTCTTAAACTGTATATTGTAATTTTCGATGTATTTTTTGTCATTCGCGACCTTTTCCTAACAGGTCACTCTCGGAAATGTCTTAGCGTACTGCACATTTTATATTTTCGCATTCTTAAAGTTTCTGTACTCTGTATTTCCTCTGATATCTGCATATTGTAACTCGCTGAATGTCCAGCTCTCTTGAATGTAAACCGCCTAGAAGTTGCAAGATTGTGGCGGTATAGAAAAATTAAGTTATTATTATTATTATTTTACCCTGGCAGTAAAAATGGCCATAGTGTGCAGAAATGACCCACATATGGACGCACTAAGGCCTCTTTTCACCGCAGTTCAATAAAAAAGCCCTAGAATAAGGTTGCACTATAACAGTGTCTCTCAAACTTTCTCGAGCCGGGACACACTAAAGGTAGTGGTTACGACTTGAGGCACCAAGAAGTGCGCGGACGTCACTGTGATGACATCACGCATATGTGTGACATCATCATGTTGACATCCACGCAGAGGCCTTCCAGGTGGGCCCTGAGACACCAGTAGGGGGCGCCAGCAGGGAAGAGGGCCAGAGAGAAGGAGAGGCACTGGCGCCAGCCGATTGCCTACAGCAGCGTTTCTCAACTACTTCAAGCTAAGTACCCCCTAAGTCTAACAAATATCACTGAGTACCCCAACCACAGAGCTCCCTAGGCCCAGATCCCACCCCTTTTACTAATTGTAATGCAGTTTTTTCCATTCGTTTTTCATATACACACAATACACTTTTCCCTCCGCATTCTTTGTGATAGGGGATTAACAGACCCGCGAATACAGAGAAACCGCAAATAACTTTTTCATATGTTATTCGCTGTTTTCTATTAAAAACCATCGTGAATATGGTAAAACCATGAATAACATAGTGGGAGACCTGGCTTGTTCCTGAAGGAGAGGCAAAACACGGTGAAGAAAGTGCTGGGAATTGGCGATTTTCTCTGTAAACGCTTGGAATCAGCGATTTCTCTATGCAAGCTGATGTCATTTGGGGGGAGGAGCCAGCAAGCTAAAAACCATGAATCATCGAAACCGCGAATGCTAAAACCGCGAATACGGAAGGTGAGGTGTATACACAGCTGATATAAATTATCAAAACTGACACATTTCAATCACTATATTGGAAATAAAATCATTTTACCTATTGGTGATCCTCTGCAGGCTGCTATAATTAGCTTTAAAGGTGAGACAGGGAGGCCAGGGGGGAAGCTGGAGGATGCTAGAGAGAAGGGGGGGAATTGGGCAGCACTAGCACTTTACCGCGTGGGGAAGTCAGCTGGCAGGCGCCTCTCTTCCTCCTCAGTGTGCCGCGGCACACTTGGAATCTCAGCAGGCACAGTTTGAGATAAACCACCATACCGTAAAAACACCAGTCACAACTTTAATTGTGGAGAATTAAGAGGTTGTGATGACCTGGAACATTTCTATTCCAGCTGATAGAAAAACTTAATGCAAGGAAACCAGAGCACTGATAATACAGTATTACACGAAGAAAGAAAAAAATGCTGAAGTGCCAAGAAATTCAGTCAGAAACCAAAAACATGTGGCAGAAAGATACAGAAGGGTTTTCCATCTTGCTGGCTGTCACAGACTTGATTAAATACGCCATCCGCGCACACCTTGATAAATTGCCTACACACGTTACATCTTATGAACTTCGTAAGTAATCGGTCTTTGGCACAATGCAAGTTCGACAGTGAGCGCGCTGAGAGACACCACACGCTCCAAACACCCAGGCTTGAGCATGCAGTCCGTTATGTGTTGAAGACGGTCCAATATCCGATTCATTCCACCATTAAGATTCTGGGGGTCATTATTGATCAAAATCTGACTATGGGAAACCAAATATCTCAGGTAGTTCGGAAGGGATTTCATACTCTTTGGAAATTGCGTACTTTTGAGGGCTTATTTTGATTTCTCTGCTTTTAAATTGCTGGCACAGTCGTTGGTGCTCAGCCACCTAGACTAAGAAAAATCTGTTAAGACTGAAAATTATTCAAAACTCTGCAGTGAAAAAATGAATGGCTTCAATGCTAAGAAATGTAAGGTCATGCACCTCGGAAGCGGAAATCCATGCAGGACGTACTTCTTGAACGGAGAAACTTTAACTAGGACTTCAGCAGAACGAGATTTAGGAGTAATCATCAGTGCAGACATGAAAACTGCCAATCAAGTGGACAAGGCTTCATCTAAGGCAAGGCAGATATTGGGTTGTATCAATAGAAGTTTCGTCAGCCGAAAGCCTGAAGTCATAATGCCGTTGTACAGGGCCATGGTGAGACCTCATCTGGAGTACTGTGTGCAGTTCTGGAGGCCACATTACAGTAAAGATGTGTGCAGAATTGAATCGGTTCAACGGATGGCCACCAGGATGATCTCGGGGCTCAAGGGTCTCTCGTACGAAGAGAGGCTGAACAAATTGCAGCTCTACACTCTTGAGGAACATAGGGAGAGGGGAGACATGATCGAAACATTTAAGTACCTCACGGGACGTGTCGAAGTGGAAGATGATATTTTCTTTCTCAAGGGACCCTCGGCCACAAGAGGGCACCCGCTCAAACTCAGGGGCGGAAAATTTCATGGCGACACCAGAAGGTATTTCTTCACAGAGAGAGTGGTTGATCATTGGAACAAGCTTCCAGTGCAGGTGATCGAGGCAGACAGCGTGCCAGACTTTAAGAATACATGGGATACCCATGTGGGATCCCTACGAGGGTCAAGGTAAGGAAATTGGGTCATTAGGGCACAGACAGGGAGTGGGTAAGCAGAGTGGGCAGACTTGATGGGCTGTAGCCCTTTTCTGCCGTCATCTTCTATGTTTCTATGTTCTATGTAATTGTTAGGGAATAATAAAATTTTAAATTAGTTTGGGGCCCATTGGCAGATTTTACTGCATCTATATAATTGATATCTCTCTTTAATATAGGTTTGTTTATTATACACATGCATATCCAGGAGGGTGGGGAGGGGGCTGGTATTTTATTGTATTATGAATAATTTTGTTTACATCATTGATTAGTAATAGGGTTGGGGGGAAAATGATGGCTTTAAGGGGTCCTTTTATCAAGCTGCGGTAGGGGTTTAACGCATGGAAATACCGCGCGTTAAACCGTCTGCCACGCTAGCCACTAACGCCTGCATTGAGAAGTTTGTGGATTTCTGGAAGACCAGGTTCACAGGTGGCTGTAAATTGCCTTCAGTATGGATTCCAGAAGGGACATAACTAACATGACCATTTATTTTTTTTCCTCAAAACAGGACATCTACTAGTCTTTAAATAATAACATTGTAGATATCTGTCTTTCTTTCTCTCTCCCTGCTCCCTCCTGCCCTTTCTTTCTTTCTCTCCCTGCCCTCCCTTTCTTTCTTTTTCTCTCCCTGCCCCCCTTTCTTTCTCTCTTCCTGCCCCATCCCACCCCCACCGATTTCTTCCTGCTTCCCCACCACCGACACAGTAACAGGCCAGGTGTGTGCAGCAACTTTACAAGCGGCAGGCCCACAAGCCTTCCTCCCGACGTCAATTCTGAGTTGCTAGCCCAGAACTTCCTCTCCGACGTCAGAACTGATGTTGGGGAGAGGGGGGAATTCTATCTATCTAATTCTATCTATCTAAGTCTAACCAATAAAAATCTTCAAAGACTTCAGCGGACCCAGAACACTGACCATGTTTCCCCGCTTCTGTCACACCAAAACTCACACTGGCTTCCGGTGATTTCTAGGAATCACTTTAAATGTACCTGCCTAATATTCAAGATCCTACATGGCATTCTTCGTCCCCTAATTCCACTATCCTGGAATTCTTCAAGACCTGACACTACCAGATCTGCCCACAAACTCAAACTATCTTTCCCTTCATTAAAAGGCGTCATGTATGCAGGTAAATTAGGGAAAACCCTTTTCTTCAAATTCACTGAGATTTGGAATAACCTCCCTGGCCCGCTGCGGAACCTAGGCTCATTCCAATTATTCCGAAAGCATCTGAAAACCTGGCTTTTCTCCAAAACGTTTATATAGTCCTATCACGTTGTCCCCAAGCATAGAGCCTTTTTAAAAAATTGTTACAGTGGGTTGCTCTCTTTCTGAAAATGGGACATTTCAGCGTCCCACAGCTGTGCTTGGGGACAACGGGATAAGCTACCTACAAACAGGATGGTCCCGTTCAAAACGGGACGTATGGTCATGTTAGACAAAACAGAATTGATTGTTAACACATGGGTAGTGCGTGCACATCTTGAAATTACCGGATGCCACAGCACGCCCCATGGTCCAGTTTTTTCTTGTGGTAGGCACGCGTTAGTGCTTACTGCCTCTTTGTAAAAGGGCCCCTAAATTTTCCCAATAAAATGGTGCCGCCTACAGCTCATTTGTTGACTTTTATTTTCGGATATTTTACTGAAGCTCCGTTTCATTATCTTGCCAAAGAGAGTGAAGAGAAAAATAAGGTAAACAGCGATGCTCACTTTACATACTGTTGGCTCTCTGCTTCCATTATTTTGCCCAGAAGAACCAGCCAAATGTCTGCAATTCTTTTTTTTATTGTTTATTATATTCTACTTGCAAACACAGCACTGGCGCTTATTTATGAAATATTTTTGGGAACAGATGGGAGAAAAACCTTTTGTAAATTAGGCCCACTTTCACTTGCTCTGTTACGGCTGTGACATATTTTATGGAAGAAGCACCACAAGTAGAAAATAAGAATAGCTTTACTGGATCAGACCATCTAGCCCAGTATCCCATCTTCACGGAGGCCAATCCAAGTCACAAGTACCTGACAAAAACCCAAATAGTAGCAGCATTCCATGCCACTGACCCATGTCTGTCTCAACAGCAGACTATGGACTTTTCCTCCAGGAACTTCACTTTCCTATTATTATTAATAATAATAATAACAGTTTATATACTGCAGGACCGTGAAGTTCTATGCAGTTTACAATGATTAGAAATGCTACAAATTGAGTAGAACTGACAAGTAAAACTAATGAATAGCGGCTCTAGAGATCAATTACAGTGGGAAAGATTGTACAAATCAGCTGCCTATGTACTCCTGGAACAGATATGTTTTTAGGTGTCTCCTGAATTCTCCATAAATTTTAGCATGCATAAGTACGGTAATTGTTCCAGATCTTTACCCCATAATGCTGCCTGATGTGAGAAAAGATGTTGATGATGACTTTTGAATTTACATCCTCTAACCGGTGGTTGAAGCCATGCCGTCTGAAATTGAGGTCATCCTCCCCCCTCTCCCAATTATTAATGTTCTAGTACAGGGATCTCAAAGTCCCTCCTCGAGGGCCGCAATCCAGTCGGGTTTTCAGGATTTCCCCAATGAATATGCATTGAAAGCAGTGCTTGCACATAGATCTCATACATATTCATTGGGGAAATCCTGAAAACCTGACTGGATTGCGGCCCTCAAGGAGGGACTTTGAGACCCCTGTTCTAGTATATTTGAAGGGCTGACTTTTCATAGGTAGGGCTTGATGCAGTTTAAATTCTTGCCCCTCAGTATTTAGCCAGTGGTGGGTACTGTTATTTATGCCTACGACTAGCATTGAATTTGCACATTCAGTGCTGGGACATATCCAGTCACTGACATTGAAAATCTGGGGGGTGGGGGGGGGTAAACTGGCTAGCACAGGGGTCTCAAAGTAGAGAGTTGCGCGGGGACAGAAATCCCACCCATCCCCGCCAGGATCCTCTCCGTCCCCACCCGTCCCCGCCAGGATCCTCTCCGACCCCACCCATCCCCGCAAGGAATTACCTCCATCCCCGCCCGTCCCCATAAAAAGCAGCAATTACTTCTGACAGGATCATCAATTCCTCAGTTTCTTTTGTGTTTGCGCTGCTATTTTCCTTGTGGAATCTCTTTGGTGGAACCTTTTTGTTTTCTGTTCAGGTAATTAACTTATAGCCCCCCTCTTTTACTACGGCTTACGTGTCCATTATATTATATGGACAAACCTGCTTCCAAAGCCTTCCATCCCCATGGGAGTCCCGTTGGCTATAGGGGGGTCCCCGTGGGAGTCCCGTGGGTTAGGGGGGGATTCCCGTGGGACTCCCGCGATCCCCGTTCCCATGCAGACCTCTATCTCAAAGTCCCTCCTTGAGAGCCGCAATCCAGTCGGGTTTTCAGGATTTCCCCTATGACTATGCATGAGATCTATTTGCATGCACTGCTTCAATGCATATTCATTGGGGAAATCCTGAAAACCCGACTGGATTCCGGCCCTTGAGAAGGGACTTTGAGACCCCCTGGCCGCTAGCACATGCCCAGTTAACTCGATATTACATTACAGATTTCTATTCTGCCTTTACCTTTCGGTTCAAAGTGGATTACAATAAGAGTTGTGGAGGGAAGGGTTACAAAGTTAGATCAGAGGTAGTTTCTGAGAGAGGGAAAGGTAGGATCAGGGTTAGGGGAGGTGTTCATGGTATTAGGCTTTACTCGGGAATTTCTTGAAGAGTAAAGTTTTTATATCCTTTCTGAACCTCTTGTAGTCAGGAGTTGATGTCAGTAGGATGGAGACTTGGTTATCTAGTCTTGCTGCTTGAGTGGCCAGTAGGCCGTGGTAAAGTTTTTTCTGTTTTACTTCCTTGATTGTGGGGTGAGTGAAAGGGGGGGGGGGGTGTTTTTCTATGTCTGGTAGAGGTAGTTTGGATAAAGCGGTTGTTTCGGTAGGTTGGGCTTTTCCCATTAATAGTTTTAAATAGTATACAGTAACATTTGAATTGTATTCTTTCTTGGATTGGAAGCCAGTGTGAGTCGATGTATGCCTCCGTGACGTGATCATATTTCTTCAAAGAGTAGATGAGTCTCAAAGCTGTATTTTGAATTGTTTGTAGTTGTTTAATCAGAGCTAACAAGCCATTTGTTAGGACTGCTAATTATGTAGTCTTATTTATGTATCTTTATTGTAACCCATGTACTGATGGTAACCCACCTGTATCCCTTACACTGACAAAATGCACCTTGATAGTAAACGACTTGTATTGTAATCCACTTGCATCCCATGTACTAACTAAATGTATCTTTATTGTAAACCGCTTCGAACTTCACGGTATAGCGGTATATAAGAAATAAATTATTATTATTATTATTATGTGCTAACACTGACCAATTAGCCGTGAATATCTGGAGCTAGCCAGACTCCATCCCTGAGATGCCCAGCCCAAATGCATTAGGAACTACTGTAAGCCCCGGAACGATTTTCTCGGGTCCAGCAGCGCCCACGGAAGGGAAAGGCAGAGGCACCGCGCCTGCGCATACTCCCTTCAGCCGAGGAGCGAAGAGAGAGAGACGCTCCGATGGCTACGGACTCGTGGGCGCTGGCCGTGGACGAGCAGGAGGCTGCGGCCGCCGAGTCTGTGAGTCTGGGCGAAACCAACTGTCGTGGATGGGGAGGGGGGAGGGAGTGGAGGAGGGCGCGCGCGCTCCCCGTTGAGACCAACGGAGCGAGCGGAGGGAGGGGAGCTCGCGCTCGGCCCAGAGCCACCCGCGTGGTGGGAGGGGGAGGGGGTTCCTTGTGGGACCAGCGGAGAGGACGGGGTCGTTTCTAGGGTGAGGTGGTAGCCTCCGGGTCTCTTACGTGTTTCCATATCGGGGGGGGGGGGGGGATTGAACCCTGACTTCTTTGCCCGCGAGGCCACTTTTCTTCTTTTGTAGGCGCTTGAGCGGATGTAGGCCTTAGCTTGAGTCAGACTAGATGGACCATTCGGGTCTTCTGCTGCCGTCATCTACTGAATTATCTTGTAGAGTGGTGTTTTTCAATCTACAGTGGAGTCCCAATGGCCTCCTGTTATCTGGATTATCTGATATTTTGGTAATATGCCCCCCCCCCTTTCCCTCCTCCCCCAACATGTTTAGGCCCCTCCCTCCACCCAAAAGTACTACACTTCCCCCTCTGTATTCGCGAATTCTGCATCTACGGATTCTCTTAGTTGCAGTTTTAGATCAAAAAATACATTTTCATTTTTCAGGCTATTTTAAGCCCTGTAAAACCCCCCCCCCCCCTTAAGCCTTACCTGGTGGTTTAGCGGGTTTTCAGGGCAGAAGCGATCTTCCCACGCTCCTGCCCCTGCAGATCGCTCATAGGAAATGGCTCGAGAGACTACGGGAGCTCAAGGTAGCCATTTCCTGTGAGCGATCTGCACGGGGCAGGAGCATAGGAAGATCGCTCGTGTCGCGAAATCCCACTAGACCACCAGGTAGGGCTTAAAATAGCCGGGGGTTAGGGGCAGAACTGGCCCGAATATTATTCGCGTTTTTTTAACATTCGCAGGCCGGTTCTGCCCTGAACCCCCGCGAATACGGAGGGGGAAGTGTAGCTTTACCACCCCCCCCCCCTCCATTAGTAGCAACTCTACCCACTGGTCTAACACCCCCTCCCCTGCCCTACATCATGGCACATGGTTTGAAGTTGGGGCAGAAGCTCCACATTCAAAATGGCTGCTACAGCGTCTGGCAGCGTTCTCGTGAGATTGCTGCTAGCAGTGCTCCCTCTAAGGCAGCGTCTTAAACTGTGTGCCACAAGCACAGTGGTGTTCCCCCCAAGAGATTCCGGTTTTCCCCCGAGAGATTCCAGAATTTTACTTTATTTTAAAAATTCCCTTCATAAGTGTACACTAGAATAGATGACATGTATGTCACGTACACAGGACTATGTTGACGTAATGAACATCTGTGTGCGTAAGGATACAACCACCCAGACAAGCATCATTCTCTGATGTGATTGGTCCTTGAAAACGAATGGCAAATAATTTTAGATTTATTTTTTATAAAGTAGTTACCCTAACTTGAGCAACAAAGCAATCAAGGGTTTGTTGCTGTTTGGATCTTCTTATCTTTGTGAACTTGGATTTTCAACTCTGACAGAAATGAAAGAGACAAAAAGAGAACGATTATTGCAGATGATGAAATGCGTGTTTGCTTGTCAACTGTCGAGCCGCATTTTGAGATAATTTGCTGTCATAAACAAGCTCATCTATTGTGTTGATTAGCAATTCTATGTACTTTACACCCCCCCCTTGCTAAACCACAATAGCAGTTATTACATTACATAACATAAAATCCCTTCTCTTCAGAATCACAGGTCTTTGGAACCTTACTACCCCGCTGCGGAACCTGGACTCCCTCCAATTATTCCGCAAGCAACTGAAAACCCAGCTTTTCACTAAAATGTAATTCTATCCCTCCTTACTCTTCTCTTCTATATATAAGTTCATGTAAACCTTTTTTTTCCTTCTCTTCCTATATTTGAAGTTCTTGTAAACCGTGCCGAGCTCCACATCCGTGGAGATGATGTGGTATATTAGTTTATTATATTGCATTACATTACTGACTTCTATTCCGCCCGTACTTTGTAGTTCTGGGCGGATTACAAACGAAACGACTGGACATTTCCAGGAGAATTACAATATAGGGTTTTGGATTACAGATAAGATGAAGATGACTGAGAAATTACAATTTAGGGAATTGGATACAGAAAAGATGACTGGACTATTCCAGAAGATTTACAATTTGGGGATCTGTTTACATGCAGTTATATGGCGGAATACAAAAGAGACAGATTGGGCATTTCCAGGAAAATTGCAATTTAGGGTTATGGATTACAAAAAGGTGGCTGGACAATTCCAGTAAATTGACACGATTGAGACATTGAGGAGAAAGAATGACATGAGAGGAAGAAAGGTTTGAGGGGGAATTTATACGGAAGGGGAAGACCAGCATGCAGGGAGCCACCCTGAGTGCTCCATGCTGTTCCCGATGCTCATAAAGTTCCTATGGGCATTGGGAGCTGCATAGAGCATTCAGCTCCCTGCACTAATAACCGCTATTGCGGTTTAGTAAAAGTGGGGGATTAGTTTCACCATTGCTACAGTTACCCATACGTAGTTTAAAGAACATAAAATTAAATTTGAGTTATTTATTTATTGTTGGTTTTGCAATTTTATAATTTCAAATATAATGTGCTGTGAAAAATATTTGCTCTGTTTAGTGTGCCAGAGTTAAAAAAGAAAAAGTTTGAGACACTGCTCTAAGGAACGGTTGGGTCCATGCAATTTTTTTTTTCTGTGACAAGTTCTACAATTTTTTGTGTGTGAGCAACAAGTTCTAAAACCAAAAAATTTCCAGATTTGCAAGTATTTTTGTGAGCAGCCATGTAAAATCTGTATGAACAAATTGCTCGCGTGCTAAGCTTAGAGGGAGAGGGCAATGGCCATTTTGAAAGCAGAGCTGGCAGGAGTGACTGGGGATCGCTCCTGCCCTGACTGCACCACAAGTGGGTGAGAGGAGTTACAGGAGGTATGACTGCTGTGGGGGGTGGGTGGAGGGAGGGATGTGCTAAGTGTGGTGGTGGTTAGATAATCTGGACATTGTCAGTTATCCATCACTTGTTGGTTTCATTTATGTTGGAAAATCAGAATGCTGTTGTATATTGGAAAATAGACAAATACAGGTCAAAAATCAAACAAAACTAACATCAGAGGTCTATTATGATTTGCTTCATTTGGTTTTATGATAGTTTATAATCTAATCTGACTATTTGGATGAAAGTGCAGAGTATGCATTGTTGAATAGTAAATTATTGCTCAGTATGACCATGTTCAGCAACAAGCTGCTTTAAAATAATGGGATTTATCAAGTGCGCAGTCTAGAAAAGAGATCTGCATTGTTATGCTGTATTTAATGTCCATCTTCTAGCCAGCAAGGGTTAGGGTCATTTTTAGCAGGTCTATCTGTACTTGCTTATTAGTACACTTAAATCAGTAGTCTCCAACTCCAACCCTTTGCAGGGCCACATTTTGGATTTGTAGGTACTTGAGGGCCTCAGAAAAAAATAGATAATGTCTTATTAAAGAAATGACAATTTTGCATGAGGTAAAACTCTTTATAGTTTATAAATCTTTCCTTTTGGCTGAGTCTTGATAATAATATTGTCATTTATAGCTAAAGAGACGTATGATCAAGAAAAGGTTTTATTTTACTTTTGTGATTATGATAAACATACCGAGGGCCTCAAAATAGGACCTGGCGGGCCGCATGTGGCCCCTGGGCCGTGAGTTTGAGACCACTGAGTTAAGGGGAACAGTTGGGTTGGCGGGCTGAGGGGAGAACAGGACAATCAAGCCACTGTGACATCACTGATGAGGTTGGCTCTTATTGGTGGAATGAGGCATTATGACATCACAATCTCGGCTCTGCTTCCCAAAGACAAACAGGATGTCATGGATACAGTTAAGGCACCCACCTGGATTCCTCTCTCTCATTCCCTCCTGTGCTGCAAAGGGACGAGAGAGCGAGACTTGTTCCACATGGGGGTTGGAACACATTGCCAGAAGATGTGGTAAAGCGGTTAGCGTAGCTGGTTTTAAGAAAGGTTTGGAGAAGTTCCTGGAGGAAAAGTCCATCGTCTGTTATTGAGAAAGACATAGGGGAAGCCACTGCTTGCCCTGAATCGGTAGCATGGAATATTGCTACTCCTTGGGTTTTTGGCCAGGTACTAGTGGATTGGCCACCGTGAGAACGGGCTACTGGGCTTGATGGACCATTGGTCTGACCCAGTAAGGCTCTTCTCATGTTCTTATAGATATGATGCTCATGCTGTTTGTGTCTTAGAATACATTATTTCTAATTCCAGTAGTACTGTGATGGAGGGAACCGAGTTTCTGACATCGCTGCAGGAAAGCAGCTTCATAGATAAGAGTATTGATGGCACAGCAGGAATTTGGTACTAGCAGAAAGATGAGCTGCCAAGTTCACACTACCATTTAACAAAAGACTATTTTTTGAAAAAGCAGATACTGTTTCTAAAATGAGTCTCATGTGGCAAGTGATTATAGTGTTCATTTACAGTAATGTTTAAAAAGAAAAAAAAAATCACAGCAGTCCTTTTGAATTCTCCCTGCATCTTCCAGCCTGTGGAATCACTAATGAATACTGTTTTGCTTATTCAGACTGAAAAAATAGTTTTTGTTGTTATAATGGACCGATTTAGATATTAATGATAGTACTGTAATAACCATAAAGGTAGAAGGAACGATGATGCGAGAAATAGGCTTTAGACGATCCAGGTGTGCTTGCGATGAGGGCAAAACCAGGAGAGGAAACGAAGTAGGGTTCTGCAGTCTGCCATCAGATACTGCTTTTGAGAATATGAATTGATGAAATCGATCATCAGGGTAGGAGTGGTGGAACATTTTCAGATGGGTTAGTTTAACAGGAACGAACTTCACTCATGCCAGGGTATGATGGAAATGAACTTGTCTCTCAAATTTACATTGCGAGATCAGTTTTGGTGGTCTCCAGCTTGAGATTTTAAGTGGTTTGGGAGTTAGCCCTAAGTCTCCCCACTCCTAAAATTGCTGTGTTTTAGGGGTCGTCGTAGTTTTCCCGGGCAGTGTCTCATCTGTTGCATATTTCATCTGCAAAGAGGCAACTCTTACCTCCTTCGGCAATATCATTTATAAAAATGTTAAAAAGAACAGGCCCATGAATACTTATGGAGGCTATCCTGAAAATCTTCTTATCTGACGTAGGTGATGGAATGTTAAATACAAACCAGTTTGAACACCGTTGTTTTAAGAATGTCCGCAGTTTGCTTGCCTGTGGTAGTATTGGGGTAAGTGGCTATGAAAATGTAGCTATATGATTGACTTCTGTTATTTCTAGCAAATCTTGTTTTGATTAGAAGACGCTGTATGTCCCCCTGCAGATATCTCTAGCCGCCTTTGTTGCGCTGTGGTTTCAGATTAGAACATTTTGTTCTAATATGGAAGTGTCTGAATTGGCCTGAAGATGGCAACTGGAAAACAAATGAAACAGCTGGCATAACAGGTTGGCGTCTTTCTCCTGCCCATTTATCTAACTTTGTGATGGATTGGCCCAAGGCACAGTAACTTTGTGGCAGTTCAGGAGATTCAGAATGATCTTCTGTGGGGGTTTAAAAAAATAAAAAAATCACTAATAATAAAACCCTAAGCGCGCATATGCACTCCTACCTCTGTGATCTCTGCCTCCGTGATCTGTAGCTCCATGGCAGAGTAGGCAGAGAGATGGTAGTAGCGACGCAGGTGGTGCTTTTCAGCACTTTCCTACACTTCCTACAGCTGAGCCAGCGGCAGTTTCTGTGCGCCGGTTGCCCTTTGCACTCCAAACGAAAAAAAGGTACGTGGGAGAAGGACCATGATAAAAAGACAGGCAGGGGGCACGGAGAGACAGAAATAAAGACACACACACAGAAAGACAGGTAGGTGGGAGAAGGGGCACGAAAAACAGACAGCGGCCAAGGAGAGAGAGAGAGCCAGAAAAAAAGACAGCCAGACAAATAGCAGCCAAGGAGTGAGACAGAAATAAAGAAAGACAGACAGACAGCAGCCAAGGAGAGAGAGAGAGAGAGACAGGAAAAAAAGACAGCGGCCAAGGAGAGAGACAGACAGACAAATAGCGGCCAAGGAGAGAGACAGAAATAAAGAAAGACAGACACATCTATTCTAGCACCTGTTAATGTAACGGGCTTAAATACTTGTAAGGCATAATAGAATTGGGTGCAGCTAATAAATAGCGCTTGATTGCCTCTTGAGATCTAGCAGCTGACTGCTACCTACGAGTTAATGTGATCCTGAATGGAAAACAGGTTTGTTTGTTCAGAGAGTACTTTTCTAGTCTGTGAATGGACCTGGAGTGGGGTTTTGGAGATGCTGGTTGGTAGTGCTAGGAGGCTGTTGTGCTTTTACAGGTGAACTGTAAAATGTGACTGATTTAAGAGTTGCTTCTGCTAAGAAACAGCTTTCTTTCGAATTTGTAGGCCGAACAAAGATTTGAATGTTGGCCACCTTCCAAGCACCTAAATGCTTGTTATTGATCTGCTTGTGCATTTCTTTTATATTCGGTGTGGAAAGTGCGTTGAGCAGATTTCACTGGTAAACTATTCCTGAGCTTCATCACCTGGACTATTGTTGCTAACAAAAGTTAGAAAAAAAAGAATTGAAGTGGGGTTAGGTCTGTTAGCATAGCATGACAAACCTATCTTATCTATACTGTTCTCCTAGGAGAGCTCAGAAGGGTTTACATGAATACTCGAGCATTTTTCCCTGTCTGTCCTGGTGGGCTCACAATCTATCGAATGTACCTGGGGCAATAGGGGGATCAGGTGACTTGCCCAGGGTCACAAGGAGCAGGGTGGGTTTGAACCCACAACCCCAGGGTGCTGAGGCTGTAGCTTTAACCACTGCGCCACTCTAGAATCAAAATGTAGTAGGAGTGAGCCAAGTATAGGACAGTCAAGCTATTGTGACATCACTGAGGAGGTTGGCTCCTATTGGTGGAATGAGGCATTATGACATCACAATACCAGTTCTGGTTATCAGAGGTTGAAGCTTTTCACACTACTTATTTATTACATTTTCTATAGTTTTCTCTCAAGGGGGCTCAGAACAGTTTACAAAAATTTATTCAGGTACTCAAGCATTTTTCCCTGTCTGTCCTGGCGGGCTCACAATCTATCTAATGTACCTGGGGCAAAGGGGGATTAAGTGACTTGCCCAGGGTCACAAGGAGCAACGTGGGTTTGAACCCACAACCTCAGGCTGTAGCTTTAACCACTGCACCACTAGAAATCAAAATGTAGTAAAAGTGAGCCAAGTATAGGACAAAGAAGCCATTGTGACATCAATGATGAGGTTGGCTCTTAGGCATTGGTGGAATGAGGCATTATGACGTCACAATCTCAGCTGTGGTTATCAGAGGCTGAAACTTTTTACACTATTGATCCCACAATCCCAGGGTGCTGAGGCTGTAGCTTTAACCACTGCGCCACATTCTCCCCCTAGTATAGAATTGCTGCTATTTGGGATTCTGCAGGTACTTATGACCTGGATTGGCCACATTTGGAAGCAGGATACTGGGTTGGATGGACCATTTGTCTGGTCTGACCCTCTATTGCTATTAAATGACAGTTTATTTTGTGCTTACAGTAAAATAGGAATTGGGGTTATGAATTTTGGGTTAGGGATGAAACGGCCTCAAAGAAACAGTACTTAAGCATGCTTGTCTAGTGTATGGTTAGTCATTGTTTTCAGTATGTTTCACAGTGGTTTCAGCCACCTAATGAATGGTTCACGTTTACACCTTCACTAACTACTTTACTTTCTTATATGTACAGCTGAGCCATCTGGAAATTAAAGATGAGAAGCTGAAAGATGTGAAACCGAAAGCTGAGACGCTGAAAGCTGAGACGCCTAAAGATGAAAAATCAAAGCCTGATGTGAATGGTGAGTTCTATGGAATTACAATGGTACCTCGGTTTACGAGTGTTTTGCAAGACGAGCAAAACATTTGCAAAATCGGTGCCTCGGAAACCTGAGCATGGCTCGATTTACGAGCACCCCCCCCCCCCCAAGATCCGACCCCCCCGACACGATTGGGCCCCCCCCCGACACGATCCGACATCCCCCCCGACACAATTGGGCACCCCCCCCCCCCCCGCCGCTTCTTACCCTCATCTGGGCACTCTTGAAAATCGGCCGCCTCCTCTGCTGGGCCTTGAGCATGCTCAGATCGTGGCGGGGGGAGCCTTTGAGGGGAGCAATGCCGGTTCTCGGGGGGGGGGGGGAACGCATCAAAGCGAGTTTCCATTATTTCCTATGGGGAAACTCGCTTTGATAAATGAGCATTTTGGATTACGAGCATGCTCCTGGAACGGATTATGCTCGTAATCCAAGGTACCACTGTACTTGTATGAAATATCTGTGTGTGTGTGTATTGTGAAGCCTGAGTACTTGGGATTCAGCTGCGTCTTTAATTTTGATGAGAGCTTTGAGCACTTGTGACTGAGGTACTTAATGCTTCCAAGTCATACTGGAAAGATGTCTGATCATTCTGTTTGTTTCCCAGTACGTCACTGCTCTGCCAGTCCTGAGCCCTTCACCTTCTCAGCCTGGTTGAGAACAGTTTCTGTCTTGTCATGCTGCAGTCTAACAAGTGCTCCCGGGGGGAGTGTGTGGCGCAGTGGTTAGAGCTACAGCCTCAGCACCCTGAGGTTGTGGGTTCAAATCCCTCACTGCTCCTGGGCAAGTCACTTAATCCCCTCATTGCCCCAGGTACACTAGATAGAGTTTGAGCCCGCCGGGACAGATAGGGAAATGTGATAAAGTACCTGAATGTAAACCCCTCTTGGCTTCGATACTGCTCCAAAGAGGAATTATATCCTAATTATATCAATTAGGGAGAAATTAACTAATTCTGTGATAAAATAACAATATCCCACTATTATCACAGCTTATAGGAAGAGATCCTATTGTCTGACTGGAATTTACTTTGTCTATATTTTATTTTTTAATTCTAATTTTTAATTTAATTTCCTCACTGAATACTTGTTGGGATGTACATATCTTGTCTCTATCTCTATCTGAATATGTTTAATGGATTTTATTTTATTTTATTTTTTTTTTATTCTTTATTTATATTTAACACAAAAACAATCAAGAAAAAACTTCTTGTTCAGAATATTGAGAAAGACATTACAATATATAATAAAGGAATATATAATATTTTTATTATTTGAATTATTATATCATTATATATATTTAATAATTGTTTTCTTGGGTATTTTAGCTAGATTGTGAGCCTTCGAGACAGTTAAGGAGCTTCCAATACCTAATTTTTATTTTATTTTAACCCATTTTGAGCTTCTGGGGAGGATGGGCTATAAAAATGAACAAATATAAAAAATAAACTGCCCCTTTATTAATAGGTGCTGTGAAGACTGACAACAATGTAGAGAAAGCGGAGGATGATGAGAAAGGTGAGATGAACTAGGGAGGGGGGCGGGACTTGCTTTTCCTTTTTACTCCCAGAGGTTGCTAACTCTTAATAGGAGTTTTTCTGGTGACTTAAGGCTTTCACCTTTACTTTCTTGTTTGTCCCTACAGAGGATAAAGCTGCTCAATCTCTGTTAAACAAGTTGATCCGAAGTAACCTAGTTAACAACACAAACCAAGTCGAAGTTCTTCAGCGGGACCCGAACTCTCCTCTCTATTCAGTGAAGTCATTTGAGGAGCTCAGACTGTGAGTACCTGAATCAGGAGCTGGAAGTGGCCAGCGTGAGAGCGGGGGTGGAGTGTTAAAGGGAGCAGACACTTTGTTTTTGCATCTCTTAAATGGCTGCATGAGTCACACAGCATAGGGACAGAATCTGTTGTACTGTGCGGTTTTATTAAGGGGGGAAAAATCACTTTAGCTCTTGTTTCGTAATGTACTCTACTTAATAGCTACTTGTGGAATAATTCTAGTGGTCATGGGTATATTTGTGTGGATGTGTGCAGGGGACAGAGGCCCCAGAATTACTGCAAGTTCATTCCTTGCTTGTTAACAAATAAACTGATTTTCAGCATTTGTAAAGTTTGTTACATAGATAAATAGGACAGAGTCCTATCAAGTCCTATACGAAACAGAAGCCAGCAGATTGATTGGTTGGTAAAATCCTATTCCTTTTGATCTGTGCTCAAGGTGGATTTCTTCAGAGCACGATAGTGGGGTCTTAACATGCCACTGGCCCACAGGGTCCAACGAGGTGCCCAGTTTTGAAATCTGTTTCAGGGGCCCACAGAGTCTATCATCACACACGCTGCAAAATCTCAATTCAAAAAGGGCTTACCAAATGAAACTCAGACCCCTTCTTATAACACAATAAACACTGGAACCGTACATCTGTCCTCGGTGATGTCATTATATCAAACCTTATTCAGCCTAAACACTGATTCCCTGGGGAAAAAACATTTATATAATGGTATAATTCTGTGCACTCATTGAACCTCCGAGGTTTAACTGTCTTTAACTGGTGAATCTAGAATTGTTACGGGGTTCATTTAAACGGTTTTTATTTTCCTAGATGTGTGCCCCACATATCAAGTTTCAAGTTTTATTGAGGTTTGTTGTACACGCAATGTCTAATACTTCAATGCGTAGAACATTTTAAAATAGGGGACAAAACAGAACAATTTTATACAATTAAAAACAAAATATATAACTCTCTTGTTGGGGCATGTGATGATAACCCTATTAGAATGGCATGTAGTATGTTAATACAAAATATATTTTTTACTAGAAGGATGCTTTTGAAATTTAGATAAATGGATCATCTAAGCCTTCGCCATATTGTTCTTCCCGTTACCTGTTCAATTTTTTATTTTATAAATTGTAAACCCTTCCCTTGACAATTCAAATTTGCATATGTATGTCGTTTCCCCTGTGTTTTATTTATTTATTTATATTTGAAAAAAAATTGTCAAAAAACACCATCTTGTACAGAAGATTGAAAAAGACATTCAATAATAAAACATAAATAAAGTACAGTTAAAGGATTTATACGAGGGTCATTTCATAAATAATGCACACACTTTTTTTTTTTTTAAGTATTTCTTTACAATCCTTCCATATAGTCTCCCTGCTTTGCAATGATTGAATCCCAGCGTCCGGGAAGCTTCATTATTCCATCCAAGACACTGTTTTTGTTCAGTTGCCGAATGACTCGGGTACCGGCAGAAAAAAAGCTCTTCCAGAGATGCAAAACGATGTCCACGCATAGGTTGTTTCAACTTTGGAAAAAGGTCGAAGTCTGGTGGATTCATGTCTGGACTGTAGTGAGCAGGAGGTAACGCCTCCCAGCCGTATTTGTGTAGTTTTTCAATGACGACATTCCCTGTGTGCGGGCAAGCCTTGTCGTGAAGAATGAGTGGCCCAGCCAAGAGCAACTGAGGGCGGGTTTTGTGCATTTTTCTGTGCATTTTTTGCAAAAAATCACGATAATACACTGCTGTGACACTTCTTCCACATGGAACTTGTCTGTAATGATGCTTTCATGATCATAAGCAAAAATCATCATTTGTTTGACTTTTGATTGAGCTTTTTGAAATTTGTTTGGTCGTGAGGAAGATGGAACTCTCCACTCGTCATTGAAAAACTGCGCGAATACGGCTGGGAGGTGTTGTCTCATGCTCCCTACAGTCCAGACATGGATCCACCAGACTTCGACCTTTTTCCAAAGTTGAAACAACCTATGCGTGGACATCGTTTTGCATTTCTGGAAGAGCTTTCTTCCGCCAGTACCTGAGCCATTCAGCAACTGAACAAAAACGGTGTCTTGGATGGAATAATGAAGCTTCCCAGACGCTGGGACTCAGTCATTGCAAAGCAGGAAGACCATATTGGAGGATTGTAAAGAAATACTTGGAAAAAAAACCCCCATGTAAATTAAAAAAAAAAAAAAAAAAT
Source organism: Geotrypetes seraphini (assembly GCF_902459505.1). Lineage (NCBI taxonomy): Eukaryota > Metazoa > Chordata > Amphibia > Gymnophiona > Dermophiidae > Geotrypetes > Geotrypetes seraphini. Next base: position 7,534,505 of record NC_047098.1, on the reverse strand, counting down.
ATATATATATATATAATGTGCATTATTTATGAAATCTAGGGTGGGGAAATTTAAGAGATACAAGGCTAATGCTTTGTATAGGATAACTTAATGCATTGCACTGGCTCAAGCTTTAGTAGTACCTAATCCTTGTTATATGATCTTTTCTGTATTATGTGTAATGTTTGATTTCTTGAGGCGCTGATTATCAGTTAATGAAAGCTCATACTGGTTATTAAAGGATAAGTAAGCAGGCTGTACTGAGATCCTTAATTGCTCATATACTGTTTTACCAGGAACAGGGAAAAGACCTTTTTTTCAGTGTATCTTTTTTTCTTTTTTTCTCCGCCTCCCTTTGGGCTTTGAAGGAATTGGCTGAATTAATATGTGAGGAAGGCATATAGTCAAGGTGTTTTAAAGGGCATCTTGTGACGTTTCCTTTTTAAAGTTATGATGTTTCAGAATTACATCTTTGGTATTTTTGAATATTTTTCAACATAAATTATCATATTCTTCTGTACCTAATGCTAATGTGAGGATATTGGAGCCTTCTGTAGTCCCCCCAATTAATTTTCAGGCCCCTGGGTTTCCCCTTCTTGACATTTTAATAATTAAACTCGGCAATCGCGATCAGCTGAGCTCAGAACAGTCTTGTGAAAATACATAATTGGGCATCATATTGTCACGTTTTAAAACTATCAGGTCAGTGTTCAACTGCTGCAGTCACCGTTTTGTAAATGCTAATTGCAGTGACTAAATACAGATGTTCAGTGCCAGTAGTCAGCTTGCAGCTGGCTCTTAATATCTGAGCAGTATAGCCAGTGCTGCAGCTGGAAAGATAAGCAGGGATACTAATCTCAATATTTTCCCGAAAATAAGACAATGTATTATATTAATTTTGGGCTCAAAAAATGCACTAGGGCTTATTTTCGGGATAGGTCTTATTTTTTCATGTACATGATCATCTCTCCCTTCCTCTCCTTCACCCCAATTCTTCTTCTTTCCTTTCTCTCCCCCACATGTGCAGCATCTTTCCTCCCATCTCACCCATCCCTTATGCCTTCCCTCTGCAGCATCTTGCTGTCCCTCCCTCCCATCCCATCCCTCGTGCAGCAGATCCCTTGAGCAGCCCCCACTGCGCAGCCGAATTCCCGCTGACCCTCCCATCTTTCCATCTCTCCCTCCCGTCCGAACCCCACCGACCCTCCGTGAGACCTACAAAGAGCAGCGTCGGCAGCACTCTAAACAGGCTACTTCCGGGACTTCCATGTGCTGTGTTACTGATGACATCATCAGTGATGTGGCAGAGGGAATGCCTCGGCGGGAACAGGCCACGAAGCAGCCTGTCTAGAGTGCTACCGATGCTGGCGGTTTGTTATAAGGTACATTTATTTCTGTCTCACGGTTTGGATGGGAGGGAGAGAGGGGTCAGCGGGAGGGGGGTGGAGCGCTGCTGGCGACTAGGGCTTATTTTCGGGGGTAGGGCTTATATTAAGACCTACCCCCAAAATCATGCTAGGGCTTATTTTCAGGGAAACATGGTAAGTGTATGCTGATGAGTTTGTGTAGTTGGCAGGACCTCTTGTCTTGCTTTGTCTGTAGCTGCTCTCTGCCACCTCCACCGGAAGCTGCCTAACTACTATTCTAATGGGTAAACTGGGTCCCACTCATACTTTGAAAATAGTACGGTGTCTTTTGAGTGTGCCGTTTACATTAAAGCATTTAAAATGAGAGAGGGTACACCAATATGACCTGAATGTCTTGGAGCAAGTGGCATGAAGGCTCATGCTGTAGAATTTGAAAGTCACATCAAGAGGTTGTTTACCTGGGTATATTTTGTGATCGTATGTTTGTTCTCAAGCTATAAAATATTTAGCTGGATTGCAGTGGAAGGTATTTTGCTGTTTATTTTTTAAATTCATATGTGCATCGCAAAATAGTAGCCAAAATGACTTTTCACTGTGGACACCTTCTTTGCATTGGGAGACCCTCTCATTGCTTGGCACGCTTCCCATACATGTTCATCGCTCTCTGGCACAAAAGCTGTAAATAGCCAAACCAAAATTTCTTAAAATGCCTGCAAATATAGTTATTTTTTCCCCCTCACCAAATAGAACACATAAATGGACCATGTGCTTCTGGCTATTTTGTGTTTGAGAGCGTATAGTCTGCAGTAAATGTTAAATTGATAAGGGGCTCTTGGATAAACTGAGACCTAATTTGCAGGGTCTCCTAGGCAACTGCTTCAGAGAACAAGGGCTGGACCCTCGGGAGCTCATTGCTTATAAACCAACCATATAGATAGGTTAGCTGGTTTGTTTGTTTTTTAAATAAAGCTTACTTTTTCTGAGAGCCTGCTGGCTTGCTAGTTAGGTGCCACTGACTCATATTTGAGTCCTGTTGAATTACTGATGGAAAAAGAAATTGGTTTTGTGCTAGCCCGATGAGGTCCTCCAGAGTCATCCCCATGGCTGTTTTCAACGTGTCCAGCCATCCGATTGCAGGTCACCCTCTGCTCCTGGTTCCTTCAATCTTCCCAAACATGATGTTCTTCGCCAATGATCTTTTTTCTTCTGACAGTACGACCAAAATAAGACGGTCGTAACTTCATCATTTGGGCTTCAAGTGACATAGCTGCTTTGATCTCTTCCAGAATCAATTTGTTCTTCTGGCAGCCCATGGCATGCATGAAATCTTTCTCCAGCACCTTCTAAGTGTGTAGCCTAGCCCCGCCTATGAGTCTCGGGTAGCTGGAAATGCTGTTTTGAAAGGCAGCATGTAATGGACTCGATGATGGCACTTTTGGCTTTCTAGCACTTTTTACAGACATCTGGATTTGGATAGAGTTGTTTGTACCTTGTACTGTCCATTTGTTGAAAGTTAGTGGTTTATAAGACCTTAAATAGCAGCGAGGGAAAGGGGTGCTTATGTTTTCAACCCTGGAAGTCTGTGTGATGCTTATTTTGTCATCTCTTTGCAGGAAGCCACAACTTCTTCAGGGAGTCTACTCGATGGGCTTTAACAGACCATCGAAGATTCAAGAGACTGCGTTGCCTTTGATGTTGGCAGCGCCGTAAGTATCCACTAGTCCTAGTCTGGGACTTTCTGGAGGGGGAGGGAAACATGAGGAGATGGTGCAGGGGTAGCCTAGTGGTTAGTGCAGCAGCCTGAAACCTGGGGAACTTGGGTTCATTTCACTCTGCAGCTCCCTGTGACTCTGGACAAGTCGCTTAACCCACTATTGCCCAAGGTGCAAAATAAGTATTTGAATATAATATGTAAACCACATTGATTGTAACTATAGAAAGGTGGTATATTAAGTTCCATTCTCTTTCCCTTTAACGGTCTTGTAACACGTTGGTGGCATTTTATGGGTTTCAAAGATATTGTCCCAGTAGCTATTGCATATGTGCTCCTACAGTCTGAGACCTGTGCTTTCTGTCATGAATACTGAAAGACTGTGTGTGTGTGTGTGTGTGTGTGTAAAATGCCAAAGATACAATATCATTGTGGAGCAATCCAAAGTCGGTAACGAACTGTAGATAATTCTAACATTAAAGTACTAGGTACCCCATGTACTTTTATTTGGCAAAGATGCACAAACTTTAGGACAGCATATGAACATACAGGGGCCTTCTTTCTTCTACTGGTCACGCCTCTCTCTATACAGCCTAGCATCCTTCTGGCAACAGCCACCGCCTTGTCACACAGTTTCTTCACCTTTAGATCTTCAGACACTTATCACTCCAAGGTCCCTCTCCCCATCCGTGAGAGGCTGATATGTCACCTTGTGAGCCTTCCATCCATGGCTGCAACGTAGCCAAATCCTCGTACAGACAACCAAGAAGCTATGTTCTGCATCATCAGCCAGGGAAGCTCCAGATCCTCATTTCTATTCAGCGAGTCATACTGCCTCTGATGTTTTGCACCACCCTTCAACATGAACCTCCAGCAAGTCTCTATTTCAGTACAAGCAAATACATTACCAGGTTCACCCAGTCGCAGACTCACGAATGGTCCCTAGACAATGCAGTTCTCCAAAGCCTATTACTATGAAAGGGAACCCTTCTTTGCTTCACAAGACAATGCAAAGTGCCCACCATTTTGTTCCCTCCGACCAGAACAGTATTCCATCATGAGTGATGCTTTCTCCATTTCTCAAAATGCTGCTAAAAAAACTTTCAGTTGACAGTGCTAGTACCATGCACCAGGTCCTACAGACACAGCCCAAGAAGGGCTGCTGACCTAGCTTCAAACTAGCAGGCTCAGGGACTCTTATACGGAGCATCTTAGTCCTCAGTCCGTACTTGCACAGACCTTTCTGGCTTAGACCAGGACACAACATCAGTCGTGACTGTCACCACCACCCTCTCTACAAGAAGTAGCTAGGGAATCGCCAGCAAGTGTGACTATATCTCCCCTGCTTGTCTCCAGAGAAAGTGAAGTTGCTTACCTGTAACAGGGGTTCTCTGTAGACGGCAGGGGAATGTAATCACACTTACCCTCCCTCCTTCCCCTCTAAGATATATACATGTATATATGTCTTGTTCAGTTAGGGACAAAACTGAGTATCAAAGGGAGGAGCCACTGAAGGCGGGAATCCCTGCACATGCTCAATAAGCCAAAGGCTTACTTTTGCTATGGGAGAGTACTGACACACAGGATCAGTCTAAGGACTTCACCAACAAGTATGACTACATTCCTTCTGTCTACAGAGAACCCCTGTTACAGGTAAGCAACTTCACTTTTGCTGAATAGCGATGACATGGAGCTATGCAATTCTACATACCTTTTCCCCTTGTTTTGTTTGTAAGCTATATTATGACCTGAAGCGAGGCCAAGACTATTGGCAGTGTGGGAATGCCTATGTATGCTTGTGAAGGCTTGCAGGCCATTAAGATGGGTTATTAGTAACTAGGTCTCATTGTATAACATGGACTTATACTAAAATAGGATGAGTTGTGGTAAAATAACCTGTTTTAATGGTAGCCTAAGTTAATTCCCTCCCTTCGCTAAAGCGGATGATGAAACGTTGATGTTGGCAGACCTGTGGCTCCGTTTCCTTGCTGATCAAGGAGAACTCGATCACAAATGAGAAATTTTGTTCTCCCTACTGACTCACCTTTGCGTGCATCACATGATCACCTATGTTGCCTACGGAAACAATTAATGAGGTTTTTAATCTAAAAACAATGGAGCAAGTTTGCCTTCATTGCAGTGTGAACATGAACATTGCCAGCTGCATTTGGTGGGGGTTGTTTTGGGGGGTTTTCTGTGTCCTCCGTGAGTTCAGCTGCAGAAGTGAAATGGTTTCTAGAAGCTCTGCCCTCACCTGAGAGTATAGTCTAATATTGTAATATTTCCCTGTCTAGAAATGTCTTGTAATGTGATTTTTGTACCTAGTTCAGCTCAGGCCCCCTGCTGGCTAGTTGGGATACTGCGCAGCTAAAAACTAGAAATTTGCCAAGCCACACTTCTAGGATTCTCATAGGTTTTTGAAATGTTTTTTTGGGCTAAAATGTGCAATTCCCTTCCCCTTTATTTTCTAGTTATCAGAACCTGATTGCACAGTCCCAGTCTGGAACAGGTAAAACTGCGGCCTTTGTGCTGGCCATGCTCAGTCAAGTTGATCCTGCAAACAGATATCCACAGGTGAGAATTCCAAGTGTTTTGGGGGAATGGTGTGTACAGTACTCCCCTGAAATTAACGGAACCCCCGTGAATCTTGAAAAACCGCGAATACGGTTTTTCGTGGGGAGACTGGAGAGGGCAGCGGGAGAGGCAGGAGAGAGCAGCCGGAGCACCGACAAGTGAAGGAAATCACTCGCTGTATGCTCCGACCACCTCTTCCTGCACTAAAGTCGGGCCTTACCAATCAGGAGCTGCGTGTTAAAGTTTCTTGATCATATGTCTCTTTAGCTATAAATTACAATATTATTATTAAGACTTAGCCAAAAGGAAAGATGTACCGGGGAGGGAAAAGCCCGCCATTTTAAAGTGGCAGACCTACGAGCAACATGGACTGAGCTTCCCTCCTGCTCCAACTTCTCTAAAATGGTATGAGGGAGGGTGGTTTCAGGGGACCTCCGGTGTCAGGAGGAAGTGGGCATCCCTCCTGCCTTTTTTTTTTTTGGGGGGGGAGGAAGAGGGAGGATAGGGGATGTTTGGAGGAGGCCTAGCGTGGGAATGGGCTTTTGGTGGCAGGAGGGACTGGGCATCCATCCTACCATTTCGCTGCCGAAGGGGGGAGGGTGGTCGGCATGGCAGGAGGGAGTGGGCATCCCTCTTGCCAATTTTCTTTTGCAGGGGGTGGGGTGCTGGCTTCACCATGGCAGAAGGAAGTGGGCATTCCTCCTGCCATTTTGCTGGTGGGTGGGAGGTAAGGTTTGTAGAGAGAGCCATCATCGTGGTGGAGGGGGTGCTTTTTATTTATCTCTTTTCTTTTTAAAGGGGCAAATATTGTGCATGTGTAACATGCACAGCATTTGTGCCCATTAAAAAAAAAAAAGTTAGGCAGGTAAGCGACTGGTTTTGACCAGTTGCTTTTTTGGATTGCTAAAAGCGATCACTTTTTTTTAGTGCATCAGGAAGCCATGTTAGAGCATCAATCGCTCTACTAGTTTACATGGCATTTTAATATTAATTAGCTTGTTTGCATGGTCGGATCGGGGAATGAGTGATCATTCAGAAAATCAGGTGGTGAGCTGTTTTCTGCATCGAGTCGGCAAATGCAATCGTCGCTAAAGCTGTTAAAGAAAAGATAAGCTAGTGAATACCATGAGACCTCTGTTCCAATATATAGGATCAGCCATCAGAGAGCAAGATTAATAGCTAATTGAAAACAGTGTGACTTCAATTTCTTTTTAAAATTCTTTTGACTTTTGAGTGCACTGACAGATTGTTCCAGAGACTAGGTGCTAGAAACCCCCCCACCCCCCAAAAAAAAGAAAAGCGCACAGCCTTTCACATGGATTCTTAATGTGCAGACCTGGGTGAGGGGAATCAATGAGAATCAGGAGACGGAAGAGCTCGTGAAGGAATATATGGAAAGACCAAGGCAGCTGGATATGCAGGACTGCCCGAACTTAGGCCCAGATGCACTAAAGCAAGAGATCATCGCTAAACCTGTTGTCTTCCCTGACCCATCTTTCCCCTTTTTACATTTAGTCTTATGAGTGTATGTTCTCTCCTATCTGACGTAGAGATCTTTTTTCTTTTTGTATTTTGTTGTGCTTTATATATTGTAAACTGCTTTTATAAGACAAGGTGATATATCAACTTTATTAAACATGACGTACTTATCTTTCTCTCCCATCTTCCCCTTTATGTGGAATCGCACAGAAGTACTCAGTTGACTTGTGTTGATTTTCTTGGTTCACTTTAGATTTTCCTTGTTGAAATAAAAGCTATAGAGATCTCTCTGACTGAGCTGCTGTTACAATAGTGTAATAGAATATTCCATTGTACGGTACATGGCATTACTAATTGTCAACATGTAACATCTTTGGCTTCTGGTAGTTTGATGTCAACAGATTCTCTGCCACTTAAGAGCTCATTAGTCACAGTTGTCGGTAATTCTGCATGCGTGTGCTGAAAGAGTGCTCATCTATCTTTCTCTGTTCCTACATCACAAGTCTAGCTTAGACTTCAGTCATTGTATAGTGCAGCAGGAAGCATTTCTACCTGTGGAGGTTCCACACGTGCCACCACCTTTATATTAACTAGAGTGGACCTAGAACAATAGAACTTTGGAGCATAATTCTGTAACTGCGTGCCTGGTAGGAGCCTGATCAAACAAAGCACGGTTCTCAACTCAGCCAGTCAGGTTTTCAGGGTATCCAAACTAAGCATGTGTGAGATTTGCATGCATTACCATTCCTATCTCATGCATATTTATTTAGGACTAGTGTTTAAGCCCGTTACATTAACGGGTGCTAGAGTACATGTCTGTCTGTCTTTTTTTTTATTTATCTCTCTCTCCTTGGATGCTGTCTGTCTGTCATTCTTTCTGTCTGTCTCTCCCTGGCCCCCTATCTGTCTATCTTTATTTCTAACTCTATCCTCTTCCCTCAATCCTGCATGTGCCCTTTTTTTTCTTTCTCCTCCCCACTTCCTTCCAACCTCTGCTCCCCCTGTCCCTCAGACTTCCATTCAGTGGCTGTCCCTCCTCTCCCCCACACTTCCATTCAGTGTCTGTCTCCCTCTCTACCCCTTCTATCTACCGTTCACCCTCTGTCTTGTCCCTTCCATTCACTGCCCTCTCTTCTTTTTCCATCCAGTGTCCGCCCTCTCTCTCTTTGTTCCATATGGCATCTCCTCCTTCCTTTCCCCCTTCCTTTTCCCTTGGTCTGGCATACATTCCTCCTTCCCTCCATGCCCTGCCATCTCTTCTTCCCTCCAAGCCATTCTCTCCCCCTCTGCTCCCTTTCTTCCTTGAACTTCATCGGGCAGCAGCAGCATTCACAGTTCATTGCTGTTGCCGGCTTCAGCTCTTCCTCTCTGTCGGGTCGTCTTCCTGAAACAGAAAATGGGCAGGACCCGCCAGAGAGGAAGGCCTGAAGCCGGCAACAGCAGCGAATTGTAAACGCTGCTGCTGCCCGAAGAAGCCAGGCCTTGAAAAACCCGAGGCAGACCGCTTCTCTTCCCTCCCAGCCCAACGCCCGCTGATTCGGCTCCCTTACTCTTTCTGATCCCCGCCTGCGTCGCGGAAGCGTGAAGACTGAACGCCGGCAATCGGGGTGGCGAGGACGCGGCTCAGGAGACTGTGAAGGTGTTGGTGTGCGGCGGTGCTCCACGAAGCCCTCTTCCCATCAGCCGCTGCCAGCACCAATCGGGGCGGCGAGGACGCAGGCAGGGAGAGAGCTTGCCTGCACTTCCTCCAGCGGTTGGTGAGTGAGGGCGGGAGGAGGGGAGTTGCTAGAGTGATCCCTGCCTCCGCGTTCTAAAATGGAACGCGGCCACGGATCAGAAATCACAGCGGCAGGGATCCCGAAATTTCAAGAGCACATGCGCGCTTGAGGGTTTTATTATATAGGATATCCTGAAAACCTAACTGACTGTTCAAACTCCTTTTAAAAAGTCGTCATCATTTTAACACGGTTCGCTTTCTTTATTTGAAAGGAACTGTACAGACCCCAAGGTGCTCAATATTGGAGAATTATGCTTTAATAAATCTCTAACATGACAAAGAATCCGAGCCGAAAAAGTAAGGACTCCTTTTACTAAGGTACGCTAGCATTTTTAGCGCATGCATAAGATTAACGCATGCTAGCCAAAAAATTACCGCCTGCTTAAAAGGAGGCGGTAGCGGCTAGCGCGCGCAACATTTTAGCAGGTGCTATTCCGCGCGTTAAGGCCCTAACGCAGCTTTGTAAAAGGAGCCCTAAGGAAATATTTTAAAAAATCCCACTTCCAAACTACACTTCTCCCTCCGAATTCGCTGTGATAGGGGATTAACAGACCCGCAAATACTGAAAAACCGCAAATAACTTTTTTATATGTTATTTGCTGTTTTCTATTAAAAACCATTGTGAATATGGTGAAACCGCGAATAACATGTGGGAGACCTGGCCTGTTCCTGAAGGAGAGGCAAGACACGGTGAAGAAAGGGCTGGGAATCATTGATTTTCTCTGTAAACGCTTGGAATCAGCGATTTCTCTATGCAAGCTAATGTAATTTGGGGGGAGGAGCCAGCAAGCTAAAAAAACGTGAATAATCGAAACCGCTAATGCTGAAACCGCAAATACGGAGGAAGAAGTGTATGCAGAGAAGAAGAAAGTACCAAGAGAAGATTTGGCTTCAAATACTAAAAAAAACCTGAGATTGATCCAGACCACTGCAGTTCGCCTCATTTTTGGACTAAAAAAATGGGAGCATTTTACCCCCTTTTATCAAAAACTTCACTGGTTGCCAGTAGAGTCCAGAGTTCTGTTCCTGTATTTGTTATAAAGCAGTTTTGGGGATGCTACCAGATTATCTTGCTTCTCAGTTTTCTTTGAACTATTCTAATAAGAGTACACATAGAATAAATCTATTTAATTATCCTTCTATAAAATCATGTCAATATAAGAAGTTTTTTGACAGAATTTTCTCATTCCAGGCCGCTAAATTGAATACATGGCTTGGAAAACCAATATTAGAGGCTACTTCTTATTCTGATTTTAGAAAATCGTTAAAGACACGTCTTTTGACATGTTTACATCTTAGCTGTGTTACTGTTTAACTCACCCTTGTCTTACAATTGACGTATTCTAATTTTAATTGATTGTGTTAATATGTATTTTATCTACACTAACTGTATGTATTTTTTCCTTTGTTGTGAACCGCTTCGAACCTTTGGTATAGCGGTATACAAAAATAAATTATTATTATTAACTTGGATGCTACACAATATGCAAAAAGTATAATGACAGGTCTCATAGGAAGGCCATATCTCCTTTCTCTGCAGTGTTTGTGTCTGTCCCCAACTTATGAGTTGGCTCTTCAAACTGGAAAAGTTATCGAACAAATGGGAAAGTTTGATCCTGAGCTGAAATTAGAATATGCAGTCCGAGGAAATAAGTGTGAGTATCCAACATTGATCATTTTTATATCCTTATCTTAAGAGTCTTCTGTAGTCTAGCTCCTGTTTTAATCTTTTAAATGATCCCTTTATTATAATTTGAAAATGTCCATGCAAGGAGGAACTCAATTTAAGCTTTTGGGAAGCAATTCTGTGTTTATAAGTGCTCCACCTGGTTGGTTGATGACGCTTTTCTTTCTGTCGTTGCAACCAGTGGAGCGAGGACAGAAGATCTCGGAGCATATCGTAATCGGCACACCCGGCACTGTTCTGGACTGGTGTTCCAAACTGAAGTTCATAGACCCCAAGAAAATCAAAGTGTTTGTGCTGGATGAAGCGGATGTAATGATAGCAACCCAGGGCCATCAGGATCAGAGCATCCGCATTCAGAGGTGAGGAACCGGTCCGCTCTTGGTGGCAAATTCTTGCGCACCGGGTTTCACGATTCATTTTCTATTGTCCAGTCCAAACGTTCACGAAGATCCCACGGTCTTTTTAATTTTCCATCAGTCAAGGATTGTCGCTATAAGAAATAACATCATCGTCTCTTTTCATATCAGGCAGGCCTTTGGGATAGAGATTTGAAACCACTGCTATTCTGTATCATACTGCCATTTTAGGAAGCAATTGAAGACATATTTGTTTAACAATTAATTAATTTCTGATATAATGTTTAAAAAATTTGTTAACCGCATAGAAAGTGCTGGTAATGCGGTACAGAAATTGTTAATTGTGTTGTGTTGTCAGGATGTGAGCCCCAATTCTTGTTTCAGCTGTGTCTTCTCTCTGCAGGATGTTGCCCAGAGACTGCCAGATGTTGCTCTTTTCTGCAACCTTTGAAGATTCTGTGTGGAAATTTGCCCAGAAAATGGTTCCTGACCCAAATATCATCAAACTCAAGAGAGAGGAAGAGACTTTGGACACAATTAAACAATACTATGTCCTATGCAACAACCGGGATGAGAAGTTCCAGGCACTTTGCAACATCTATGGAGCAATCACTATTGCTCAAGCCATGATTTTCTGTCATGTAAGTAAACATGAATGAGGTTTAGGGACCTGTTTATTGAAGTGCGCTAAGAGGCATGAGATTCAGCTGTAAAGTCCCAATACTTAACCCCAACTCAGTCAACATTCTTATCCATTCTTTAGTAATTTCAACCTTAGATTATTGTAATTCACTTTACCAGGGCATCACTTAAAAAAAGATCAGGAAATTACAAGTCATTCAGAACACTGCTGTAAAAATCATTTTTAACGCTAAAAAATTCAACCATGTAACCCCTTTGCTCAGAAAAGCTCACTGGCTACCTATTTCACATAGGATTACTTTCAAAATACTACTTCTCACTTTCAAAGTCCAATCTAATCCCATTCCATCCTTTATAGATAGGACTAGTGTTTAAGCCCTTTACATTAACGGGTGCTAGTAAAGCCTCCTTCCCTCACATGTCCCTTATTTTCAGCCCCAGCTCCAAACCCATTTTACCTCCCCCCCCCCCTCGGTCCAGCAACATCTCTTCCCTGGTCCCTCTTCCCTGCTCACCCTGTCAGCAGCACCTCTTCCCTGCTCCCCCGGTCCCTCTTCCCTGCTCCCCCCAGTCAGCAGCACCTCTTTCCTGCTCCCCTGGTCCCTCTTCCCTGCTCCCCCAGTCAGCAGCACCTCTTCTCTGCTCCCCCGGTCCCTCTTCCCTGCACCCCTGGTCAGCAGCACCTCTTCCCTGCTCCCCTGGTCCCTCTTCCCTGCTCCCCTAGTCAGCAGCACCTCTTCTCTGCTCCCCCGGTCCCTCTTCCCTGCTCCCCTGGTCAGCAACACCTCTTCCCTGCTCCCCTGGTCCCTCTTCCCTGCTCCCCCGGCACACAGTTTGTGATACACTGCTGTAAATGGAACTGTGTTTCTCCTTTTCCTGAGAAATGCTGGAATACACCCCATACCAAGGGAAGAACCACCTCTCTCCTCTGCTTTAGTTCATTTTAAATAGGTGAGTCTCTAACTTGGTCCTGAGGGAGCACCAACCAATCAGGTTTACAGCATATCTGTAGTAAATATCTGTAAGAAATTTGCTTGCAATGGAAGCAGTTTACACCAATTTATATCATTATGGAAATGCTGAAAATGCCGAAAAACCTGACTGACCACTTGCAACCCAGGACAGGTTTGAATGCCATCGATTTTAAATCCTTTTTCTATTCATCTCAGACGAAGAAGACGGCCAGTTGGTTGGCAGCAGAGCTATCTAAAGAAGGCCACCAGGTGGCACTGCTGAATGGTGATATGATGGTAGAACAGCGAGCTGCGGTGATCGAGCGTTTCCGAGCAGGCAAAGAAAAAGTGCTGGTAACTACTAATGTCTGTGCACGAGGTAAGGTAATCCGGCCAATCACATGACTCAATTTAAATGTCAGAATACTTGCAGATGGCATTAGTTTGGCTGAGAATACTGTCAGTTCCATATCCAATGTTTGGTTCTGCAGACAATAACGATTTAACATAAGAAAAGAGTCAGAGCATTGCTTCTGTGTAATGAAAGGCATCATCCATGAGACACTAGTTAAACAGTGTTCAGAATTTTGCAAGGATTTGTTACATCCCCCCTTTAAACTGTAACTGTTGTTCCCTTTGGGCATGCCAAGCAGTTTGTAAGAAAATTATACATCAATAATTATAAACTTACTGGGCGTTGTTTCCTAAGCAAGTGCATCTCCCTTGTTTCTCAGGCATCGACGTTGAGCAGGTTTCTGTAGTTATTAACTTTGACCTTCCAGTGGATAAAGATGGTAATCCAGACAACGAGACGTATTTGCACAGAATCGGGCGCACTGGCCGCTTTGGGAAGCGAGGATTGGCAGTTAACATGGTGGACAGCAAGCATAGTTTGAACATCTTGACACGAATCCAGGAACACTTCAGTATGTGCTTCTTGTTTCATTCTCATTTGAAAGGGGAAAGTCATTATTCTTAGTGCATTGAGGTCAGTAAACACTCCCTAGGCAGTCATGGGAAACCTCTACTCTGAGAGCAGTCAACATGTTTGCTGATGGAAAGCCACCGATACAGATGAGTACAGGAGATGGTATAAAAATTGCTCCCTCTCTTGTCGCAATGCACTAAGTGGGTTGGGGGCACTAGGAGGCATAGTTTATTATTTCTATTCCACTTAGACATGTTTGTTTGTTTTTTATTATGCCCCTGCACGTATTTATTTATTCAGAACTTACTATACCATTTTTACTGACGAGCAGGACAAAAAGAAATTATATACCGTATTTGCCGGCGTATAAGACGACTGGGCGTATAAGACGACCCCCCAACTTTTACAGTTAAAATATAGAGTTTGTTATATACTCGCCATATAAGACTACCCCTTCTTCCGCACACCTTCTGCACAACAAATAAAACTTAAAAGAACATCAGAATTTATTTCAACAATTTTAATTAATTCACTAAAGCTGAATAGAACAATAAACCCATGGGAGCTGCCATGCTATTTGTTTTCTAAACTGTTAACCAAACTGAAACTGTCAATGATAGAAGGAAGATAACACATAGAGGGAGAGAGCAAGTGCCGGGCAAGTCCCTAGCAAGTTTGCTGGCATGACAGTTTCCCTTTAAAAGCCTTCAAAAGCCTCCTGTTCGCCCCCGCAACTTCCTTAAGGGCTAGACTCCACACACGGCCGCATGTGCGAGAGACGTAGTAAAGAGAAAAGGGGTGGGGCCAGAGCGCCGCTGCTTCCCGCTGCGCAGGATGAAGGAGCTGGCACCCTTGTCACACTGATGTCCCGCCATGGCCCCGCTGATGTCCCGGCAGGTTTACTAGTACCGTAAGCACCGTAAGGAGGTAAGGAAGGAGATGTTAGGGCATGTAAAGTAAGGGCATGTAAACGGTACCCGGCGTATAAGACGACCCCCGACTTTGGGGAGGATTTTAAGGTACTGAAAAGTCGTCTTATACGCTGGCAAATACGGTAGTTAGAAAAGAATCCATCCTCACCATCATTTATACAACAGATTACAACAATTAATATTAGGGGCAGGTGAAAAGAACAAACAGGACCCTTCAGTGGTACGTGATTATTAACCTTTTCCTATCGTAATAAATCTTACATTACGCTGGTTCCAATCGTAATTATTTTAGCAAAGTTTTCATTTACGGCTATTGTAAACATAATGTAAATAAGTCATAAGTCTGTCAATTCAAATATTTCGTGTTCCTGGCTCTTTATTAGTATGGGACATACGATGGCAATGACATTTTTGGAATGTCCCGTCGTCCGGGACACACGATAGGAAAAGGTTAATACAACTACTAATAATCATTACAAGGATCATTTACGATAATGGTCTTTTTACAAAATATTTGGTTCCTGTTCTTGCTTTCATGAAGCACTTAGCACAGGGGTGTCAAAGTTCCTCCTCAAGGGCCGCAATCCAGTTGGGTTTTCAGGATTTCCCCGATGAATATGCATGAGATCTATTAGTATACAATGAAAGCAGTGCATGCAAATAGATCTCATGCATATTCATTGGGGGAAATCCTGAAAAGCCGACTGGATTGCGGCTCTTGAGGGCTGGAGTTGCCCACTGCTGCTTTAACCCAGGGGTGTCAAAGTCCCTCCTCGAGGGCCGGAATCCAGTCGGGTTTTCAGGATTTCCCCAATGAATATGCATGAGATCTATTAGCATACAATGAAAGCAGTGCATGCAAATAGATCTCATGCATATTCATGGAGGAAATCCTGAAAACCCGACTGGATTGTGGCTCTCGAGAAGGGACTTTGACACCTCTGGTCTATATGTTCCACCTCTGCCTACAGCCTAAGCCAGGGGTCTCAAAGTCCCTCCTCGAGGGCCGCAATCCAGTCGGGTTTTCAAGATTTCCCCAATGAATATGCATGAGATCTATTAGCATACAATGAAAGCAGTGCATGCAGATAGATCTCATGCATATTCATTGGGGAAATCCTGAAAACCCAACTGGATTGCGACACCCCTGACTTAGCAGAACGAGTTTTTCTTCTTTCTACAATGAGTGCTACCCCTATACAGTCTTATTTGTGTCTAAGCATTGTGATAGGACAGACTTGACATAGCTCTATTTTATCTCTGTTTTCTCTCATACAGATAAAAAAATAGAAAAACTTGACACTGATGATTTGGACGAAATAGAGAAAATAACCAACTGAAACAGGAGCCTCTTTCATACTTCATTCTTCTGTGGCTTAAAGGAGAGAAGAAATTCAGTAAAAATCTATTGCTACAGATGGACTGGGTCTTGCTGCGGTGTAACTGCCTGCCAGTCACGTGACGGGAAGATGCTGTTACCTCCTTTCAGAAGTTGCATTTGGACTACAAAATCTTGCAATTGGAAAGTCAAGTATGCAGAGAAGCATATGAGATTTCTCAATTCAGCCTTAATATAGGAAAATGGTTTCAGTTCTAAGAAACAACTGCTTGCCAAAAAAAAAAAAGAATATTTCAACCAATGTACAAGAAATAGACACTTTTTTGTTATTTTTAATTAGGGAAATATTTTTTTCCTCCTTGTATTGAACTATCTTTATTCTCAAAAGGCTAAGAGATGAGGAGAACTTTGGTTTGGGAAATAATTACCGTATATACTCGAATTCTTGCGAGAATTCGCAGGAGCCAGTAAGGAAGCCGCTCAGTGCCGAGCAGCAGTGCCAAATTGCACTCCTGCTCGGTGCCACCCAGTGGCCGAAGAAACCCAATCTCGCGGCAGCCGGTTAGCAGCGGGGCAGGAGTGCGGAAAGCTCGCTCCTTCCCGCTGCACCTCGGGACCACCAGGGATCGGCAGAGAAGGTATGACTGGGAGGGAGGGAGGGTGCAGAGTCTGACAGGGGAAGGAAGGAAGGATGCTGGGTGCAGTGCCTGGCAGGGGAGGGAGGGAAGAGAGCTGGGTGCAGTGCCTGGCAGGAAAGGAGCTGACAGAGCAGGGCACTTGAATATTAAGCCACCCAACTTATATTCAAGTCAACCATTTTTCCTCCTTTTTGGGGGGAAAATGGGGGTCTCGACTTATATTCGAGTATATACAGTAAATATCATTGGTTGCAGCTCATACAAACTTAAAATTCAGGGGGTTGGGGGTGTGGGGGTCAGTTTCTTGTATTTTTCTCTCATTGCTTGTTTCTACCCATGCTTCCTTTGACACCAGAGAAGAAGGTGCTTTGTTGTTTGCCGTTCATAGGGCAGTTGAATTGATGTAGTGTGAGGTTTTTAAGGTCCATGTGTGTTAATATTGCAGGTACTGGGCTGTTTAGATTTTCACACTATTCCATTTGGTTCATCATGGTTTAGACACTTTGTATATCAGGCTGACATTTCATGCCAACCAGTACCCTAGGCAAAACCCTAAAATAACACAGTCTGGAAGACTAGGAGCAGAATGGTTTTGAACTTTCAGAGTGAGATCACTATTTATACAGCGGTAGGTCTCATCCTGGGGCCCTTCCCAGCCAGTCTAGTTTAAAAGATACCCTGAAAACCAGCCTGGCTGGATGGATTCCAAGGACTTGGATGAGAATCATTGTCCTAAAATACACCTGCAGATTGATATTTGCAGAGCCAGTGACATTTCTTTGTAGTCTTAACGTATTGTGGGATTTACCTCCCTTCATGGGAGGCACCCAAAAATTACAAATCCCAGAATGCAATGCTATGAGGCTTTTCCACCCCCCTCTTTTAAAGGAGAACTTTCGGATTTAGCTAGATCGAAGAAAGCGACTCGAGAAATGTCCTGGTAAATGTTTGCGCTGAGTAGAGAAATTACACTGAGCATTGAATTGTTGGAATCTTTTCTCCTATCTTATTTGCAGAAACTAATCATTTGTACCTTGAGCAGTGGGGAGATCTATACAGCCACCAAAAATATGCTTTCACTATCATTGGTCACAAACCTTTTAGCAATCAAACTTAACTGCTACCAACCCCAGCATGTACTTTAGGGTGAAGTGTGCAATACTAATTTTGTGGCCTATTCTGCCCTACGGTAAGTAGAGATTTAGAAGAGGGCAGTTCCATAGCAGGGCACTTATTGGTGTAATCGGGTATGAACGCACATACATTAGCTGTATAACCGGTGTAAATGTTAAGTACAGCAAGTGCTCGCGTTAACTGTCCTGCCCCCTGTATGCTTCTTTGCAAATATGCACTGTTTAAATGACGTGGGTATTTGCAGAATAGCACTTGGGCAGCATGCTGGCATATATGTATGTAAATGCTAGTATTGCCAAGGTGCAGGTAGAGTGACCTAGTAAAGACCAAAGTACAACCCGTGTGGGTCGGGAGACTGGGTTGTGACACTTCATTTTCTGGTACAAATTTTTCCGAAGACAGTAAAGTGCTGCTGCTTTTATCTCCATAATGGGTTCTTCCTATTAATGTTTCAGAGGGAATCCCCTCTCCCTCTCCCCCCCCCCCTCCCCCGCCACCAGCGAGATCATGATGTACGGATAAGTCTGAACAATTGATTTGGGGGCATATTTGATATTTTTGTAGTAGCTTTCTTTTGGTTTTTGGTTTGTTTGTTATTTTTTTTTTTTTTGGGGGGGGGGGGGTAGCTGGCCACATCAGCTGACTTGTCACTTTCTGTGCTTTAATAGAACCAAATGAAATTAAACTTTTCAAAGTTCATTGTGCCACTGTTTTTCTTTGGCCATCATTATTCTGTTCTAAAAACAGGAACATGGATCCTTTTACCAAGTAAAATTTTTTAAAAAAGAAATAAAGCTTATTTGAACTGTACCTAAAGTTTTAGGAATCTTGTGCACCCTTTGATGAATTTGTATAAATGCTTTCATGAAAAATGCCTATAAATTTAACTTTTTGTATGATGGGGGTGTGTATTTTTATTCTGCTATTGGAACCTATTTAAAGTGACTTTAGAAGGAACATTATGGGAACGGCTGTTTCTGGTGGGTCAGTGAATGAACTGTCCTCCCCTCTGCTGAACGTGAGTTCTTTCCTATGTATCTTAATTGGAATAAAAGGAAAAATACCCTATATGGGCTGCTGCTGCGTTCATTAAGGAGAAACCATTACATTTTTTTTTTCTTCCCTCTTACCTTCCTCAGAGCTTGCTATTTTTTTTTATTTTTTTTTTGTAATCTTGAGCATTCTTTTGCTGTATTTTAAAATAAATAAATAAATATACAAAAGATGGACATTTTGCTGTTCAGATGACATTTCTCCAGTGTCTGCTGCCTTGTATGCAGTGTTATGGTGCCATATTCCATCTGTCCACAGCACAAAATATCCTGGTGGTGGACGCGCATATTTCACCTGCTTTTTTTAAGTATCTAACGCAGCATTAGGCAGAGCCCGCCACCCTGTAGAATAGACTGCTATGCTGTAGAGATTGGCACGGGGACAAATTTTAGGCATTGGTGGAATGAGGCATTATGACATCACAATCCGAGCTCTAGAATGTTGCTACTTAAGATTTTAAAGGGTTTGAGGCTTATGCAGATGAGGATGGAGCTTGCAGGAATGGGCCAGGAAAAGAACTCACTGGGACAGGATGGGAAAATGGCAACAACATTATAGAAATGTATTTTTTTCTTAAATTATATTTAAGTAGGAATAATGAAAGGAGTACACTTCTCCCTCCGAATCCATTGTTTCAGCATCTGTGGATTCGGTTATTTGCAATTTTTATTTTTATTTTTTTTAGATCCATTTTCATTTTTGGGCTATTTTTAAGCCCTCTTAGACCCTTACCTGGTGGTCTCTCGAGACTACAACGGGAGCTCACGGCAGCCATTTCCTATGAGTGATCTGCACAGGGCAGGAGCATAGGAAGATCGCTCCTGTCCCGAAAACCCACTAGACCACCAGGTAAGGCTTAAGGGATGTCGGGGGGGGGGAGGAGGGGGAAGCGGGTCTGAGCTGGCCCAAATATTATTCCGTGGATACGGAGGGAGAAGTGTAATAGCTTTTTAGAGAAGGGTGCAAATTTACAGAAGAACTTGGAGTGCAAAATCAGAATAGCACAAGGGTCACTTATTTCCATAAGCCATTTTATTTATATAACCGATGTGATTTTAACAGATTTATGTGCAATTTCACAAACACATTAAGGCCAAACAGTGCAAAGAAAGATGGGATTCTGTTTATGGTAAGACAGTAGTCAGTCACTGAGTGACCCACAATAAGTAATGAGGAACAGAATCAAAATGTCACCTTTTTCTATTATCTTGGCACTGTTTACCCACAAAATAAAGCTGAGATTTTGATACATCTAGTCTGATTCTGTTTTATGTATTAGCTCCTTGACTTAAAAATTTTGGGGGAGTGCCTGATTTCTGAACGACTTTCCCCTTCCTGTACACAGAAAATATACTTAATTATTTTGCTCAATATAGCCTGATGCCCTGTCTTTTTTTTTTTGGGGGGGGGTCTGAAAGCAGCTATTTACATAAAAATGGGGTATTCCTTCTTCCTTTATGCGGTTATTAAGGGGTCCTTTTACTATGGCGTGTGAACCGTTTTAGCGTGTGCTAAACGCTAACGCATCCATTATATTCTATGAACGGGTGCTACGACGGCTAGCGTGCCTTAATAAAAGAACCCCTAAGTGTTCAAAGACAACTTTTAACAGCATGAAAAACCACAACACATGCACAAGAGCAACCTGTGAACTTATTGGTCAACAAGAGGGACATTTCCCTCTACTACTTGCATAGAGTTTCCTATCTTTAATATGTTGCTAGTAGGAAACTAATTTAGCGGTTGGGGATTTTAAAAAAAAATGCCTCTTGTCCTAGGACTAGGATACAGAATAGGGGTTTGAAAGTGGTGGTATAGTTGAGCTGCCTTAGCAAGACATTCCTTACTCAGAATGAAATGGTGGGCGGACCCTACTTCTTCCATAGGGTCGCAATAAATCAGGGATCTCAAAGTCCCTCCTTGAGGGCCGCAATCCAGTTGGGTTTTCAGGATTTCCCCAATGAATATGCATTGAAAACAGTGCAATCACATAAATCTCATGCATATTCATTGGGGAAATCCTGAAAACCCGACTGGATTGCGGCCCTCACGGAGGGACTTTGAGACCCCTGTAATAAAGGGACCTTGTTCTTCACTAACCGACCTGCCTACACAGAATCAATTGTCCAAGGTGCTTACTCATTGGTGGGCACTTGTCCAGTAGATGGGATACTGACTCATATCTGCTTTCCTGATTTTCCAAAGAAATGAAAGTCACACTAAGTTGGGGGGGGGGGGCAGTTATTTCTGAGAAAGCAAAAAAAAAAAAAAACCCAACAAAAAACCTTTTGCTTTTGAGATGATCACATTTTCTTAAGCAGGTGCTGGAGAACCCCGAAGCTAAGTGTAATTTCTAGCTTGACAATTTGAATTCTTTAATTGCCCTTCCTAGATCAAACAATATGGACTACAGTAACCCAACACAGCATTGAATATTTATACAGTCCTGCAGAAAATGGAGCATAAGAAATAATATCTGTTGAAAGAGGGAATCCAACATTAGACTGTCTCTCTGTATGGCACAATGGTTTTTATACTGTGTATATTAAGGTATAAACATTAGCTGCTTTTGCAATTAGCATACATTGGGTAATTATTCTGCCTAATAGCCTCTCACTTCATTCCACAGTATTTGCTACCAACTTGTACTTGACTCGATTATAGGCAAGGCTTTGGTAATGCAATGTTTCTTCTGTTAATGCAAAGTCGAAGCCTACTTTTAACTGAACCACCCATTCAGATTTCTATCAGAAACAGTGTCCATGTAGATTAGCAAAGTTAAACTATGCATGTAACTGAAAGCTCCTTTGCAGCTCTTCTCACAGCAAAATGACAAAGTTACACTCGGTGGTATTCTGCGCATAGATTTTGTCATGCACACTGGGTTGGGGGTTTTCAAAAAGTCCATTTGTCCAAGTAGGTTTTAGCCTTCAATAGGGTGATTTTTCTCTAGCTATGAAAAGGTCAAGAATAACATGTGAGCCAAATAAGCTCCACTGTCATAAGCTGAGCCACCCTTGGTTTTAACATGTTGCAGAGTGATGTTTTCAAAAGGACATCCAAGTCAGACTTGGGATTTCCTGTGCATAATATCCAAAAAGAACTGTCCGTCTCAAAAACCATTTTTCAATAGGAAAAGGGGGTGGCCTATTTGAAAATACAAGAGAACATCCAAATTATGAATGCTAAAAAAAACCAACTAGAACAAGAACATCCGGTGGCATTTGTCTAGAAAGGGCCACATCAATGTCCATGTAGCATAGAGGGGTAGCCTAGTGCAGCAGTTCCCAACTCTGTCCTGGAAGACCACCAGGAGAGTTGGGTTTTCAGGATAGCCCTAATGAATATGCATGAGAGAAATCTGCATATAATGGAGGTGTCAGGCATGCAAATCTTCTCCATGCATATTCATTAGGGCTATCCTGAAAACCCAACTGGCCTGGTGGTCCTCCAGGACAGGGTTGGGAACCACTGGCCTAGTGGACTGTAATCATGGCACCATGATACAAATCCCACCTTAACCCCTTCATTATGTATTGTGAGCTCTCCACAACCTATAAGCCTGCAGGTGTCTCCTATATGTAGATTCGGTTGCATCTGGAGGACTCGCAATTTCCACCCAAAAAAGAACGAGTTATGAGATTTGTTTACAGTCCACTGTGCTGACCACTAGGCTACTCTTGAAAGCTGCTCTGTTAGCCTCAGGTATGCTTCTAATACCGATCATAGAGCCTGGTCTCCTTTCTCAGTTTCACTTCTTAAAGGGGGTGGAAGGGAGATGGCGTCAACCAGGCCAAATTACAGAGGGGTCATGCCTTAATCCCTCATCAGATAGAGCAGGTTTTACTTACTTGGAGGTGATTGACACAGGTCTAAACACCTTTTATCCTGGATGTTTCTTCTTCCATTATCACTAAAAGACATCCTAATTTTGGGCCTGTTCTAGTCCTGCCCAAAACATGCCTCCTTGCTTTTTAGGTAATGTACTGAAAAAAAATCCTATTTTTTTGCTTTTCAGCAAATGGATATTTTTTGCCTATTTTGAGAAATCCAAAATGACTGCTATAGTCTCAATTCATAACTCGGACATGATGAGTGCACAGAAGCAATGGTAGCAGACAACAGCTACCATATCCTGCCCCTTATGAAGGAGAGCTTGGTAGTAACCATAATACACATATGGAGAGATTTAGGGAGCATATCTGCAATGTGGCTACAGCTCTGCCCTTCGGTATTTCTGCTAAGCCGTTGCTGTCCTGAAGTTGGGGAAGCAATGTTGAAAAAGGATTTTCAAATACCACATCTCATATCTTATATAATACATGTCCTTTTGATTTCTACAGCTGCTATGGAGGCAGGGATATTGTTCAGTTGCTGCCCTGTTAATGGTAGAAATGTTAGCTCTGAACTATTTTACAGAAGCATTACCCAATGAAATAAATTTAGCGCCTTCTGCTGTCAAGGATTGGGCTTCACAGTATATGAATATAAAGAACATTACAAAACCAGACAGTTACAGGAAAAGGGAGGTCAGCATTATATGCAAAGAGCTGATGATGGATAAGAATATAAACAGGAATGTGCATTTTGGACCCTCCAGAAAATCTGAATGTACTTTAGTTTTCATTAGTGATTCTTCTCATCCAGAGAAATGGAACACATGAATTAGGATAGAAACATGACGGCAGATAAAGGCCAAATGGCCCATCCGCAGCATCCACTATCTCCTCCTCTCCCTATTGGCTAAGGCTCTTAACATTTGCATCTCCTCTTCCTATAGGCTAAGGCTCTTTACACCTGCATTGTGATGTCATAGAGCTTTATGGTTATAGAAACATGATGGCAGATAAAGGCCAAATGGCCCATCCGCAACATCTACTATCTCCTCCTCTCCCTATTGGCTAAGGCTCTTAACATTTGCATCTCCTCTTCCTATAGGCTAAGGCTCTTTACACCTGCATTGTGAGGTCATAGAGCTTTATGGTTCTAGAAACAGAGAAACATGGCAGATAAGGCCAAATGGCCCATCCACAGCATCCACTATCTCCTCCTCTACCTATTGACTAAGGCTCTTAACATTTGTATCTCCTTTTCCTATAGGCTAAGGCACTGTGCACCTGCATTGTGAGGTCATAGAGCTGCCCATCCGCAGTAACCATTATCTCTTCCTCTCTCCAAGAGATTCCACTTGCCTATCCCAGGCCCTCTTGAATTCAGACACAGTCTCTGTTTCCACCCCCTCTTCCGGGAGACTGTTCCAAGTATCTACCACCCTTTCTGTAAAAACGTATTTCCTCAGATTACACCGGAGCCTGTAACCTCTTAACTTCAGCCTATGCCTTCTCATTGCAGAGTTTCCTTTCAAATGAAAGAGACTCAACTCATGTGCATTTATATTATGTAGGTATAGTTAGTGTGGTCTTCCTCACTTACATCATATCCCTTGCTGCCTCCTCTCTGGCCATCTTTGGACTTTCCCCCCTCAAAACCTTCCCATCTGCTCTTTAGATGCCTCCTAAGACTGATTCAACAGAGAATACTTTGGTGCCCACAAAATATGGCCTGCAAGACATGTCTTCCCCTGACACCTGATCTTTGTCTGTTCTAACTGCAATCTCTGAGAGAAGCAGCCTTGAGGCCGCCTGATCAATAAAATGCAAGAGGATTTCTCATTAGCAAATCACTCAAACACCATTGTGGGTTAAAATGTCACAGATATGGTACACTTTATTGACCTGAGATCATTTCTAAACTCAAGAGTTTCTTGCATATGAAGGTGTGCCACCCAAACGAAGGGTTACAAGATTTCCTCATTAAAAAAAAGAAGACACATGGCCCAGCCCAGCCCCCACACAAACCTCATTTTTTCTTCCTGAGCTCAGGGGGAACATTTAGAGGGCCTCTAAGCATGCACGGATGTGACGCAATGAAGTTGCATGCATGCATGCGTGGGATGTCACATCCACGCATGCTCAGACATGGCCCTGAGCGCAGGCCTTTCAAAACCTGGAGAACTTCCAGATTTGGAAATCTGTCTGGGTTTTCCCAGACATCTGGTAACCCTGTCTCAAACATTCATCACAAGACCGCTCATTTGGAAAACATAAACTTGATAAATTATTAAAGTTTTTCACATCTGTCCACCAGTAAATATATTGAACATCGGCACTTACCTTGTACCTGTTTGTTGCTTGGTAATAAAGACGCCATAAGGAAACTGGAGATCTATAAGTGGAACTGTGCCTATCAGAAGTTTAAAGTGGGGGAGGGAAGGGTGTCAAGACAGTAACAGGAAATACTGAAGAGACAGAGCAATACCCAGCACTGTTCTTAGGACCTAACTGCCTCTGTTAATTTGGACAAGATATTGAACAGATTCCCATTTTCAGCGTTTCAAACCGCATTCCTGAACCATAAACTCTTAGGCTGCTTTTCATCAATATGAAATGCAGATGAACTGTTAGTAGGATTTTTATGTGTGTGTAGGGCAGCTGATATAACTTATGACCGAGAAACAAAAGTGTGTGCGTGTGTGCGTGTTTCTTTGTGGGCATGTGTGTCTACAGATGTACTTTCTTGGTATTTAATCTTTAAAGTACACTCTTTCCATAGATTAGTCTTTTGTGAGAACATTACATTGGAAGACAGCAGGGCTAAGAACAGCAGAGTCTTCGGTCTTTTAGAAGTCGGTTGTGTTCTTATGATCTCATATTGCAAAAAGCAAAACTCCATGACATTCAGTAGCGTTCTCCCGTAGGCCTATTCCGAGCACTCAGTCTTTCTCTGCTTGCAGGATACACAGCACAGACTTGTTAGAAATTCCACACTCCTGCAGAGACTTAGTCAGGTCAAAGAAGCTCCGCCGCGGTACTTCCACGGTTTCAATGATACAATTCTTATACTGGCAGGTGGTCTTGCTCTCTGCAACGATAAGGACCTTTTGAAGGCTGTCCCTAGGCCTGAAGTGGTGCTCAAATCTCTTGCCAGAGGGAGACCTGACAGCGAGCAGCAGTTTTGGTTCGTCTGATGGCTCCTCTAAATTTAAATGCACCTCATCTGCTGCAACAAAGGGCTTCTCAGAAATACGAACCTGGCTCTTAGAGTGAACACCATTTGTTCCTTTGCTTTCAGACTTTGCACTGGCTGGTTTGCTTCCTTTGTACACAGGTTTGACATGTGGGACATCTGCTTTTTTACTCAGTTTCAAAGTGCTAAACTGCTCAGTTATCATCTCCCCAGTACTGCCTCTTGAATCCTTTCTTTCTATGGAAGGCAACACCCTGTATTTATTCAAGGTTGAGGAGGGCCGAGAAGGCACCTGATTTAGGAGCTCTGGAATTTCAACCTGACTCTTGCAGATTCCTGAAAGTGGTTGTCTTGTGACTGAAGCAGAGGTTCGTGGACTGCTTGCCGCCTTGTAAGAAGCTGCTGACTGAGGAGGGGCTGGCACTTGGTAAGAATAGGCCTCCACGTTGTGCGAGTAGCTTCGGGTGCGTCCTTTGGCAGATTTCGGCCGTGTGACATGCATGCTGACTGTATGTGGCTGCCAAGCAAAGGACTCGCTTCTCCCTGATGTAGTGATGGGTTCAGGAGGTGCTGTTGCCATTTCTTCTCAAGATGCCTAAGCGAAAAGAAAAGAAAAGAAACAGACTCAACTGTCTATGTGCTGATATGCAGCATTTTGAGGTTATTCAATACAGGCTGAATTGGGGTGTTATATAATCCAACAGATTGAGACAGTCATTTAAGAGTTCAAAGAGCTTTAAAAAAAAAAAAAAAACAAACACCCAATGGTACTGGCACCTTTTCTATTTTTTTTTTTTTTTTAAACTGATGCATGATCCAGAGATGCTAAGTTATCCAGTATCCAGAAGGAAGACTTCTCACCAGTTTGGGCTTTAAATTTACACCCCTAATTCAGTGCACCATGACAGTTTGTCAGAAAGCTGAGATTAGTCTAAAATCTCCTTCTTCAAATTGGGCAACTTGGCAGCTCTGATGGTCCCCTAAGTACTTCATGAAAAAGGCCCAGCTCTAAACACATACAGTACATCATAAAAAGCTCCTTCCATGGGAGAAAGTTTTCAAATCCACAAAAAGAGTAGGGATGGAATCACAACTTTGGATAATCATCCAATAAAAATGATTGATTGTAATATAGCGATTTCTACTATTCACAGTGACTCTCAGCGTGACATAACATCAGTTTGGCTTTATTATATACATTTGTTGTGACATATGTTTTTTTCCTTTTTTTACCATGGACCCCTGATGAAGGTTGTCCGAAACACGGACCGTGTTGGGTCCCCTGTTTGGTAAAAAGGTTTTAATATATAGTTTGGTTGTCACAATAAATTTTGCCTACATCGTTGTACATATCTGCAGTTTTGGCTTGTTTCTTCCTTGTAATATAGACCCAACATGGTCTGTGTATTGGCTCAAGTAAGCCTGTGAAGTAGACACTGGAGGCAGAGTGAAAAACCTGAAATGGATTTCTTCTGCAGCTCATCCAAGTAAGGGGAAATAACCCTATGGTCTAAAATGTCTCACCTATTGCACTTTTTGTGGATTTGGGATTTTTTCTGGTTTTGTTCGTGTGATTATTTTGCATCGAGGAACAGTTTTCAACAAATCCCTACAAACCCATGGGAGAATGAGGAAGTGCACGCCGCAGCTCTTGCAACATGGGAAAGATGTGGGATGCAGAGACTGAGCTGTCGGGACAATAAAGGCAGAAAAAAATTATTCTTTCGGTATCTGAATGTGCAGCATCTCTGGTGTTTGTAATTTACAAAGTAAATGCATTTCTGTTTCTATTTCTCCAGTCTTGTACTGCGGGCAGCGTTTAATTTCTAGGACAAACAATATAGTACAATATATCAGATTGGTTTGTTTTTGAACACTTCTGACTATCCAGAAGAGAAAACAAATACGGAGGGGGGGGGGGGGGTGTTTCCCTTGAAGTTATGGCAACTAAACAATGCAATCCGAGTCAGCATATTAAATAAACAATATTTAGCAAAGAGAACAAGAAACTTCATGCACTGACATGCCTCGGCATGCTTTCCAAAAGGACCTGCTGCAGTTCAGGCTATTCATTTCCATGACTCTTTCTTGAATCACAGAGAGTAAATACAAAAGCAGGAAACTTGTTACAATACTGGAGACTAGATAAAACCCGTACACACTGGGACTGAGAATCAAGGCTGTCTGTTCGGATTTGCTATAGATCAGTGGTACCCGAAAGCCACTTCTTAGTGGATCTGCTATGACACGTAGGGGCGGAGTTACAATATGGGCTACTGTTAAGACATGTTATGTTATTTTGTCTCTGTAGTAACATAGTAGATGACGGCAGATAAAGACCCGAATGGTCCATCCAGTCTGCCCAGAAATGCCAGGTGCCATGGGAGTAAAGGGTATGGTGCATGTATTTCCTATTCTGCCAGGGGTTTAAAATCATCACTGCTGGATGTGCGGCAGTTTCAGTTTGAAGTGTCTGGAAAAGTGTAGTTACTTACCTGTAACGTATGTTCTCCATGGACAGCAGGATAGTCAGCCACATATGGGTTTGAAACTCCTCAGCCTAAAGAGCTGTTCACTGCACTTCAGATACCCAGGCAAGAGTGTTTTTCCTCAGCTCACAGCCAGCAGGAGGGACTCTGCTACTATTTATGATTTCTATAGCACTGAAAGGTATATGCAGCGCTGTACAGTTTAATATACAATAGGCAGTACAGCAGGAGAAGCCCACACAGGAGGCATCATCACTCCTCTTTCTCTGCCTCCAGGCACAGTGGGAAACCGCAACCAGGAGCACTGGCACAGATGAAGGGGAGCATCCTGCTCCCTCTTTGAAGGCTCACCCCCCTCTCAAGAAGGACAGAGAAGGTCGGCGGGGTACATGGAGCCACCCAACCAGTCAAGTGGAGCAGCACATGAACCTGCGAACCACCAGGGGTGGGAACAGCAGCAACAGTTAAACCTCCTGCTAACCCAACTCCTCTCTCAGGGGGCAACACTCCCCCAGTGCCCTAAATAACTCAAAAAAAAAAAAAAACCAACAACCTACAAACGAGGACTCACCCCAAGTTCCTCCAGAAACTCACAGCCTTTCTCAAGATCCACGTGGGTGGACCACCAGTACCCAAGACAGATTACTACAATGCCTGAACTACTTCAGGCAGGCGTTGGCGATTCCAGTCCACAAGAACCTCCTGGACTGCAGAGACGAGATTTGGCAGACTCCCTGTTCAGGGCATCAAGGAGACTGGGACTGAAGTACCAGATCTTTCCGGCCCGGGGGTTCGACAACCCGCAGCAGCCATACAAGGACATTGCAGTAGCCTTGGCGCTCAAGAGAAACAGGGCAGCACAACCCCCTCCCCTCCAACACCCCATCAGGGAAAGACCTGAAAAACCCTGGATTCCACGGGGAAAAAGACCTTCGAGGGCGCAATGCTGAGCGCACGAATTGCTGCGCTCCAGTTCCAGATGCGGCTTTATCAGGAGGCCATTGAGAGAAAATAAATAAATTAAATAAAACAGGGATTCCAGCTCACCACCAAGCCAGTCCACACTAGCAGCAGTCCTTGCCTGGGTATCTGAAGTGCAGTGAACAGCTCTTTAGGATGAGGAGTTTCAAACCCATATGTGGCTGACTCATCCTGCTTGTCCTGGGAGAACGGGTTAGCGTATGCAGACAGGCTGGCTCCTGTGAAACTGCAAAGCTCACTGTTCAAAACTGTACTTAAGAGACTCTGTGCAGGGTGGTCTTAGGAGAATGACCGCGCACCAGAGGAGATTTAAGACCTGTTCTTGGGCGGAAAATTTGTCTTTTGGTCCATCTGCCACCAACTGACCAGTACACAGGGATTATTGGATCTGAATCAGTCCAACAAGGAGGATTCTATAACATCTGAAAATCTTCACCGCTACGAGATATTATATATAGTTTGGCCTGTTGCTAAAGAAACTTGTTCACTTCTTCAAAAGAGGTCTCCTTCTTAGTCAATGGACGAAGTTGGAGTTTGGACTTTACGTCACTTGAAGGAGTGAGAGGGGTGTCTGGTGCTTGCTTGCTGTGGGACTCCAGTTAATAAGTTGGTCCCAGCTCTGGTCCTCACAAAAACAACTGTGTGTCCTGACCCAGCATCTGGGCAAATTAACTCGTGCTGTTTTACCATCTCATTTAATGAGACCTAGTTACCAACAGCATCTTAGTGGAAGCCCATATTGATACCTTCACCCCACAAAACAACTTATAACAACTGGATTCCTACAGACTGAATGTGTAGGGGAACTGAATTGCTCTTTGACACCTAAAGATGATCCAACCAAAACAGGACTGATGCAAACCAGTGGAGGGGATTACAACAAAGCACAAGAAGCATTCAATAATTTATCTACCTCAGTAGGAAAGAAGAGTTTTCAAAAAAAAAAAAAAAAAAAATCTTGTTTCATTTTTCAATATTGTCCCCCCATTAGCTCTGTACACTTCATCCACTTTTCCTGCACTGACTTTTAACCCCTTTGAAAACAATTCTTCTGTTTGACCTTCACACCAGGACGCAACAGCTTCCTTGATGTCTTCATCACTTGAAAACCACTGTCCACAGAGAGATTTCTTCAAAACTCAGAACAGGAAATAATTTGCTGAAACCCACATTTTCGGATGGCAGCCTGTGATTGTTGCGACATGTGCACTAGTGCAGTGTTCTTCAACCACCGGTCCACGGACCAGTGCCGGTCCACAGAAATTTCCTGCCGGTCCACAGGGCCAGCACGTGCATCAGGCCCAAAACAGTGTTCTTCAACCGCTGGTCCACGGTTCGATCGATGTGGCGTTATCTTCGAGCCAGCTCCCTCTTCCTAACTGATTCAGTGCATAACGCCACAGGCAGCGGCTCCTACGGGTGTCCTGCGCCTGAATCGGAAGAATAATTCTTTTATTTCTGCTGGTCCATAGGTGTAAAAAGGTTGAAAAACACTGCACTAGTGCATTGTCATGAAGAAGCAGCATAAAATCTGCTTTACTCTTCTTGTGACCTAGGTTGGCCAGTGTTATAAAGAGAAGACTGGGCTGAATGGACCATCAGTCTGTCTCAGTATGGCAATACTTTTATGTCCTTATGTTTGGTGATGATTAAGGATGTACCCAGAGTAGCTGTAAAGACCACAATACCACCTTACTAAGATAAGTAGTTTTTGTTCCTAGCTCAGGAGCTGGGGATGCAGTTAAGATCTAATGTTATATGTAATGGTGGGAGAGACTGTGAACAAGCAATGATGGTCTCTTTACACAGCTTTTCTGTGATATTTCACTGGGATATAGTTGTGAGTCTGAGCGTTCACTATTAAGCACGTATTATACTGTGTGGTCATTTTATACGTAAAGAGATTTACAGATTTGGCATGGGTGACTAATTAAAGCAGTGTTATTATTATCACCCTTTCTGTGATTATAATTCCCTCTCATAATAAGATGATTTATTCATAACATATGCACATACGACGCAGCTCCACCCATTAATGTCCACATGCAGATCTCATAAAAGGAGGCAAACATTTTCTATGGAGGTACTTTTTACAAGTAAAACAGACTTTATACACAGAAAAGCCTTCAGAAAATTATCCTTTTACAAGGTCACACATTCCGTTTTTTGCAGCTACGGATTCTCTGTTCTCAAGTTGGTTACTGTTTCAGCCTGGGAGGGCATTGCGCTCATCCACTATCTTTTGTGTTGTAAGCACTCTTTGAACGAAATAAAGCACTTATATTTCCAGCCCTGTCAAATGAGCACATTTACTAAACAATAATTTCACTTTCAGAACAATAAAGTGCCCCCCCCCCCAAGCTGTTAGTTTTGTATTGTTTAAGGCTTGCCCTAGGCAAAGCCAGTTGGAGTTATATGAAGAAAAAAATCAGTAAAGTGGTCAATTTAGATTTTCAAATTTGATCAGCACTAGATGTGAAAATGAGCAGTAAATTGCTCACTAATGCAAGCAAAAAGCTTTGCCAGCAGGATTCTCATCCTACTCCAGTCAAAGAATTGTAAAATTTGCTCCTTCCTCCATCCCGCAGTCTATGAATCTGTGAGCAACTAGCCCTTAAGGAGCTTTATGGCCTAATTAAAACGTTAAAATCCTATCTGAGGTGAAGATTTTTTTATGCAGGTCACACAGAGGGCCATTTTTGATAAGACATCTTAAATCCAAGTTTATGTTCTACGAAAGATGCACAAAATCCAAAGAAGCTCATTTTCAAAACTGCAAAATGTCTATCTTATTTTTTTCTCCCCCAAAACTGGATATGTTTGTGCTCTGTGTGTCTATCTTTATGAACTATTTTTTAAAAAAATGCCCAAAACAAGCCATTGGCCAGCATTTTTATCAGACTGGCCACACACACATCTCAGCAGGGCATCTTAGGGGGCATTCACATAAAAAAGATCCCAGGCACACATCTCACCATAACCCCCATATGGTGTATGGTGAACCCTCCAAAACCTACTGGACCCAACTGTACACTACACCAGTGTTCTTCAACCACCGGTCCATGGACCAGTGCCGATCCACAGAAATTTCCTGCCGGTCCACAGGGCCAGCACGTGCATCAGGCCCAAAACAGTGTTCTTCAACCGCTGGTCCACGGTGCGATCGATGTGGCGTTATCTTCGAGCCAGCTCTCTCTTCCTAACTGATTCAGTGCACAAAGCAACAGGCAGTGGCTCCTACGGGCATCCTGCGCCTGAACTGGAAGCCTCTCTGACGTTGTAACGTCAGAGGGAAGGCTTCCAGATGAGGCACGGGACGTGCAAGGTGCAATTAGTACTATTATGGGAGCAGGGTCTGGAGTGGAGATTGGGTAGAGATGGCCGGGGTCTGGCCCACGACTTAGCCCAGTGTTCTTCAACTGCTGGTCCACAGAATAATTCTTTTATTTCTGCCGGTCCATAGGTCTAAAAAGGTTGAAAAACACTACACTACACCAATAGCACTTATGTTGTCAGGTGGTACCTACAGGTAGGTATAGTACAGTGGTCTCAAACTCAAACCCTTTGCAGGGCCGCATTTTGGAAAACCTTCTTTAAAAGTGCTCCGACGGGGGGTGTTTGGGGGGAATCCCCCCACTCTACTTAATAGGGATTGCGCTACCGTGTTGGGGGAGTGCAGGGGGTGTAACCCCTCACATTATACTGAAAACTTAACTTTTTCCCTAAAAAACAGGGAAAAAGTTAAGTTTTCAGTATAATGTAGGGTTACAACCCCCTAAATCCCCACCCCCAATGCCAGCGCAATCCCTATTAAGTAAAGTGGGGGGTTCCCTACCTACACCCCGTCGGAGCCCTTTAAAAGAAGGTTTTCCTGTGGCGCGCTGAAGTCTTGCGCTAAATGGTCGGCGCTCGTTTGTCGGCACGGCGTTTGTCTCATGCGCTTAAGACTATGAACCGTACAGATGCCAGGAAAGCACTTGTGTGAGGTTACAGCAATGAGGAAGGCAACGTTCCAGAACAATGGTAACATACCGAGGGCCTCAAAATAGTACCTGGTGGGCCGCATGTGGCCCCCGGGCCGCGAGTTTGAGACCACTGGTATAGTAGGTTTTGGGTGGACTCACACTCTCCCCCATGAGTGTAGTATAGGTCTGGATCCTCATCCCTATGGTTGAATACATCACCCACTAGGCTACTCCAAGAACCTGCTCCACTGCAATTGGCCATAACATCCGGAGCTGTCATACAGGCTGGTATGTACTGTTTCATTCACATCTTTGGAGGGTGGGAGGAGGTCATGTTTACATCCCTCCAGTGGTCATCTGATCAGTTTGAGCACCTTTTTGGCACTTATTCATGATTAAACCAAGATGAGCCCCAGACATCCAGATGTGCCCTGGACATATTCTTACATGTTTGATTATGGCAGAAAAAGGTCCAAGTCATAAGCCCATCCTAGTCTCGCCCACACCACACCTCTAAAGCCTCAGTGAGGTTTAGACGAACCACTGATCAACAGCATAGATATCCGTCTAGAACAGTGGTCGCAAACTCGTGGCCCAGGGGCCACATGCGGGCCCGCCAGGTCCTATTTTGAGGTCCTCAGTATGTTTATCATAATCACAAAAGTAAAATAAAACCGTTTCTTGATCATACGTCTCTTTAGCTATAAATGACAATATTATTATTAAGACTTAGCCAAAAGGAAAGATTTATAAACTAGAAAGAGTTTTACCTCATGAAATATTGTCATTTCTTTAATAAGACATTAACTATTTTTTTCTGAGGCCCTCCAAGTACCGACAAATCCCAAATGTGGCCCTGCAAAGGCTTTGAGTTTGAGACCACTGCCTTAACTGTATCCATGACATCCTGTTTGTCTTTGGGAAGCAGAGCCGAGATTGTGATGTCATAATGCCTCATTCCACCAATAAGAGCCAACCTCATCAGTGATGTCACAATGACTTGATTGTCCTGTTCTCCCCTCTGCTCTCCAACCCAACTGTTCCCCTTAATTCAGTGGTCTCAAACTCACGGCCCAGGGGCCACATGCGCCAGGTCCTATTTTGAGGCCCTCGGTATGTTTATCATAATCACTAAAGTAAAATCAAACAGTTTCTTGATCATATGTCACTTTAGCTATAAATGACATTATTATTATTAAAACTTAGCCAAAAGGAAAGATTTATAAACTATAAAGAGTTTTACCTCATGCAAAATTGTCATTTCTTTAATAAGACATTAACTATTTTTTTCTGAGGCCCTCCAAGTACCTACAAATCCCAAATGTGGCCCTGCAAAGGCTTTGAGTTTGAGACCATTGGTCTAGAATATAAATTTCAAAAATAGCAAACTGGAAAGGTTTGCACCTTTATGCCACTTTTTAGGTATTTTGCTTTTTTGAGACCCAGGTTCTGACATGTTTGCGCTATAGTAACCAGGCCAGAACATTTCCTCCTTCAGCACATTTCAAAATTTGAGGGTCACTATTCAAAGCGATTTAAAAGACAGGGCTATCCGGGAATATTCTGTGGCACGTAACCCAAGAGTACCGCTATGCCAAAACCAGCTGCACTTTTTAAACCACTAACCAGCTAAGTACCGTATATACTCGAATATAAACCAGGAGGGATAGAAAGATGCTGCAAAGGGAAGGCACAAGGGGATGGGCTGAGAGGGGAGGAAAGATGCTGCACATGTGGCAGAGAGAAAGGAAAGAGGAAGAACTGGAGTGAAGGAAAGGAAGGGAGAGATGATCATATACATTCGTTTTGCACATTAAGCCTTACAGGCATAAAGAAATAAATTATTATTATTATTTTCATGCTACCTTTTAAAGACTGAAACCTTTTATGTTATGACGTTTACTTTTAATTTCTATTAGTTCACACAAACACTCCATCCATCTGCTCTTGGTCCAGCCCCTCTGTCAAATTTAAGAACCCATTGTGGCCCACCCCTGCCCTAGCCATGGTATTTCTCATGTCGGTCCTGGAGTAGCCCCCTTGCCAATCAGGTTTTCAGGATTTCCACAATGAATACACATAAAATTGATTTGCAAACATGGCCTAAATTGTGTGCAAACCTCTTGCCTACATATTCATTGTGGATATCCTGAAAACCTGACAGGCAAGGGAACCACTGCCCTGAAGGGACAGATGCCAGGCTGGGGTCCTGGCACCTTTTTAAAGCAGCGTTTCTCAACTCAGTCCTGGAATACACCCTTGCCGGTCAGGTTTTCAGGATGTCCACAATGGATTATGCAGGAAAGAAATGTTCAGATAATGGGGGCAATGTTCACAAGTCAAGTTTACGCATATTCTACTACACTTCTCCCTCCGTATTCGCTGTGAGAGGGGGATTAACAGAGCCACGAATAACTGTTTCATATGTTATTCGCTGTTGTCTATTAAAAACCATCGCGAATATGGTGAAACCGCGCATAACACGGAGGGAGACCTGGCCTGTTCCTGAAGGAGAGGCAAAACACAGTGAAGAAAGTGCCGGGAATCAGGGATTTTCTCTGTAAATGCTTGGAATCAGCGATTTCTCTATGTAATTGGGGGGGGGGGGGGAGCCAGCAAGCTAAAACCTGTGAATAATCGAAACCATGAATGCTGAGAACATTGGCATGGAGAACAGGGAAGCATCCACAGGATTTAAGTGTAACTCACTTTGAACGTCTACTGAAAAGACAAATAGCCAAGTCACGTGGAGTATCGACCTTTGCAAAATAACTCAAATCTAGACATGAGGTTTCCAAGACCCAGAGCATGAATACATTTTGAATTATGTCTGCATCCATTTACCAAATATTGGGAGGGAGAAGTGTACTACTATTAATTATCTGAGCTACAAGGAACGACTCGTAAAACTGGGTTTGTTCACCCTCGAAAAGAGAAGACTGCGAGGGGATATGATAGAGGCTTTTAAAATACTAAAAGGATTCGATAAAATAGAGCAAGAAACATCGTTATTCACACCGTCAAATGTGACTCGGACAAGAGGTCATGGACTGAAACTGAGGGCAGCAGGTCCAGGACAAATGTCAGGAAGTTCTGTTTCGCACAGCGAGTGGTGGACGCTTGGAACGCTCTCCCGGAGGAGGTTGTGACGGAGACCACCATTCGGGGATTCAAGGGCAAATTGGATGCACACCTTCTTGCAAATCACATTGAGGGATACGGGTAATCAAGGTCTCCATCAGGGAGCACCTAGCTTGACCTCCGCGTGTGCGGGTCGCCGGACTAGATGGACCTAAGGTCTGATCCGGTGAAGGCATTTCTTATGTTCTTATTTCTATAGCGCTACCAAACGCTGCACAGAGTCCCAAAGAGTAAGAAAACAGTCCCTGCTCCCAAGAGCTTACAATCTAAACAGGATGTCATGGATATACAGTGATTCATTGGGGCTGCGGTCCTGGCCCCTTTTATGGTCAGTGGCCAGAGCCAGGGCTTCACCTGCTCCAGGAGGGAGGGGGGGCGAGGACGTTGCCCTCTTTCACCCCAGGCGCCTCGCTGCCCCCCTCCTTCTCCCAGTCCAAGCGCGAGACCCCCCTCCCCTCTCCTCCCTCTCACCTGGGGCGCATCTGCCTCCATCGAGCATCCAGGCCCGCTTGCCGCGCGGCTCCCCCGGGGTAAACAACGCCGCGTTCCCCGGGCAACGCGCACGTAGCCACGTGGCCGCGCGTCGTGACGTTCGCAGGCGTGGCGCGTGGGCGTTTTGTCTTCGGGGCTCGGTAGGGAATGGGATCGGCGAGGGAGGGCTTTGAGAATGAGCCGGAAGGGAACGGTCCAATCAGGGACTGGCCATAGGTCTCCACGCGGGCTGCGGCTATTTCCCCGGCCTCCAGAGGGCGCAGGTTCTTGGAACCCTCGCTTCTTAGCCCAAATGGCGGTTCAAAGAGCCCCAGAGTTGCAACGACTTGTCTTAACTGAAAGCCCACGTCAGAGACAGCAGAGGGTCCAGAGCAGTGCAGAAGTAAAAGCCGGCTCCTCTGCTGACCTAGATGGCCAACTTTTGCCTCTTAGCTCCGTCCTTTATGCAGCATATCCCCTATTCCAGGGGTAGGGAACTCCGGTCCTCGAGAGCCGTATTCCAGTCGGGTTTTCAGGATTTCTCCAATAAATATGCATGAGATCTATTTGCATGCACTGCTTTCAATGCATATTCATTGGGGAAATCCTAAAGACCCGGAGTTCCCTACCCCTGCCCTATCCCCTCTCATGTCCAGCATTTCTCTCTCCCCTCCATCCAGCCTTATCAACTCTGCATTTCCTTACCTCCCTCAGACCGACGTCACCCCCCTTCCCAGGCAAGACAAGCGTTTCTCCTGGTGCTGCCATATAAGGCCCAGCACTAGCACTAACTTCAGTGATGAAAAGCCTTGGGGTCCCCTCCACACGCTCTGGAAGGCCCTGCCAGCTCCATCCAGTCTTTTTAGAAATAATCTATTTTAATAAGATCTAAATATGTTGTTATAATAAATTCAGAGACATTAATTTATTTAATTTTGTTTGAAAATAAAGCATTAATAAACTCATTAGGGAACTGTACTAATATTTATACTTAGGTAGTTGGATAAATAAAAAACTGTTTGGTGGGGGGGGGTGGACATAGATGATTATAACAATATACAAGACAGGAACCAGTGTAATGGTATACAGTACGTCAGGGCTGCCCAAGTCCGGTCCTCGAGATCTACAGGCAGGCAGGCCAGGTTTTCAGGATATCCACAATGAATATGCATGAGAGAGAGATTTGCATACCAAGAAGGCAGTGCATGCAAATCTCTCTCATACATATTCATTGTGGATATCCTGAAAACCAGGCCTGCCAGTAGATCTCGAGGACCGGACTCGGGGAGCCCTGCGGTACATCATAAGAGATTCCAAAGACTAGAGTCTGTATAATTTATGATATGTCCACCACTTTTTGGTTTTAGATATTCAACAAGGAATCTTGATTTAGCATTTATAAATAATTTTCACATATATAATCCTTGGAAATTAATAATCGCCTGCCTCTGCTTCAAAACCCTAGCTAGCAAGGCTCTTCTCCAATCTACCTATCCGAGCACCTTGAAACTGCTGGCCCCTCTCGTACACGAAACACCTACCTGTTCTCCTTTCCTTCCCTGAAAGGCTGCCTCTACAAGAAATTTCTCGACAGATCCCTTGCATTCCAAGCGGGCAAATGGAACAAATGCCTCACAGCACTCATCTCCAATTCCCCCCCCTACCAAATGTCAATCAAAACTTACCTTTTTGATAAATTCCTCTAACTTCTCCCCCCCCCCCCCTCTTCCTTGCCTCCTCCTCGGACCTTGACTTACCTCAGACTCTCGACTCCTCCAATCCTGTCAGCCACCAAATGGCTTAACAAAATGGATCACCCTATCCAACTAATCACCCCTTCTTCGTTAACTCCCTTACTAAATGCCTCTGCTCTGCTTTATCGAACTCCGCAGTATATATCACCTCCGTATGTAACACTACTGTATGAACTCCGCTATATATATGCAACTTACAGCAAATGTAACTTCTCTGCAATTGTAACTGTCCTGAAAAATAACTTCACCGTAAATGTAGCGTTGCCGAAAATGTAAATGTAGCTATGCAAAAAAAAAACCAACGTGTAACTTCGCTGTAATGTACAGTCTAAGAACATAAGAACATAAGAACATAAGCAGTGCCTCCGCCGGGTCAGACCATAGGTCCATCCTGCCCGGCAGTCCGCTCCCGCGGCGGCCCAAACAGGTCACGACCTGTCTGAATCACCAGAAGGGGCTCCCTTGCCACCTTGGTTTCTCATTGAAGTCCTATCTTCCCATCGTAGTCCTAACCTTCCGGTCTTGCACATGCACGACCTGTTGGGTTTCTATACTTATTACCTGGTTAGCTTTCTATACCTGTGTTACATCCCAGCACCTCTCTCAGTATCCCACGATCCCTTTATCCCTCAGGAATCCATCCAATCCCTGTTTGAATCCCTGTACCGTACTCTGCCTGATCACTTCCTCCGGTAGCGCATTCCAAGTGTCCACGACCCTTTGGGTGAAAAAAAACTTCCTTGCATTTGTTTTGAACCTATCTCCCTTCAGTTTCTTCATCTGTCTCTTCATCAGTCTCTTCATCAGTCTCTTCATCTGTTAACCGCATAGAACTTCCATGGTAATGCGGTATACAAAAAATAAAGTTATTATTATTATTAATCTATCAAATGCCATGATGGCCCTGATATAGTTATAAGTATAGTTAGAGTTGATTTGCGTAATAAGCATTATCTCCCCCCTCCAGTTTCTTTGTCAGAGGGGCAATGCTAACACGGCTCTTCGTCATTTAAGTTAGTATCAGTGCTGGGCCTTGAGACTCCAAGGCAGGCAGTGGGAAGAGGGCTCTTTATCACTTGAGTTAACACTGGTGTTGCCCAGATTGTGGGTCCCCTTGGAGTTGTGGGTCCCAGGGAAGCTGTGTTCCCCCTCCCCTAATGCCGGTCCTGCATAGAACAATTTGCAGCACAACTGCCACAAGGTTAGAGAACCATGCAGGTGGGGAGCACAGAAAGTGAGAGATATCAAGCCGTAGGAATACTAAGGGAGAGACACTGAACAAAGCCAGATCACTAGGGAGCAGGGAGGGAGACGATGTGCGAGATCAGGCCACTTAAGTGTGTGAGCTAGAGAAGGGGCCTCAGTGTATTATATGTGACTTTTAGTTGGAATGTTTATAGAAACATAGAAAAATGACGGCAGAAAAGGGCCACAGCCCATCAAGTCTGCCCACTCTAGTGACCCTTCACCTTGATTTTGCTCACCACCCCCTGCCTTTACATCATTACAGATCCCACATGAATATCCCATTTATTTTTGAAATCTGCCACGCTGTTGGCCTCAATCACCGGCCGTGGGAGTTCATTCCAATGATCGACCACCCTCTCGGTGAAGAAATACTTTCTGGAGTCACCATGAAATTTCCCTCCCCTGATTTTCAGCGGATGCCCTCTGGTGGACGAAGGTCCCATAAGACGGAAGATATCCTCTTCCACCTCGATACGGCCCGTGATATATTTAAATGTCTCAATCATGTCCTCTCTCTCTCTTCGTTCTTCAAGCGAGTACAGCTGCAATTTATTCAGCCTTACTTCATACGGAAGATCCTTGAGCCCCGAGACCATCCTGGACCATCCGAGACCATCCTGGACACGTTGCCGGCAGTGTCTGTGATTGAGACGCCCATTATCAGCCAGCTCCTGAACTCTTTTCTCTGCCATGTCCTGCCTGCGCGGAAACAGGAAGTGGGAAGTAGCAGAGAGAAGAGTTCGGGAGCCAGCCAGCAGTGATCACTGATACTGTCACCAATGAATCCAATGCTTGGAAGACCGCATGGAAGATCCAGGAGGTGGGGGGGGGGGGGGGGAGAGACAGGGAAGAAGTGCTGGGAGGAGAGGAATCCAAAGTGGGTAGGCTTGCGGACAGTTTGGAAGAAATTCCCACAATTAAAAAAAAACCACCCAGACACCAGGACAGTCCTCTAAAAAGAGGACAAGACCAGGAAAATTCAGACATATGGCAACCCCACCGATGCTCAAAAGCTAACCGTGGAAGTAAGACTGTTTGCAGGTTAGCTTGGCCTCTGATGCACAAAAGAGTTCTTGGGGGCTTTTACCAATTGCGATAGCAGGCACTAAAAATCTTATGCAAATACATTATAAGGAGCTCATTAGTATTAAACACTCCAAGTAATGCACAGAAAAGAATGCCTGCCTTTTTACCATGACAAAGAAAAATGGGGAGACCCGATGATCCACCGATGAAAACAAAAACTGTGGATACAGATGTTCTGGAGATAATTTATTATATACTGACATATAAAACCATGAAAATTCAATTTAAAAAGTACAATGATAAAAAATACTGTGATAAAAATCCAACCGGACCCTACAGGGTCCGTGTTTTGGCGAACACGCCTTCCTCAGGGGTCCAATGGTTTGCAACCTCACATATAAAGAATTGGACTGAAAACAGTCTATTGTCTTTAAACATGTGAGCAAAGAACACCGCAGACAATAAACTGTTTTCAGTCCAATTCTTTATATGTGAGGTTGCAAGCCTTTGGACCCCTGAGGA
Source organism: Geotrypetes seraphini (assembly GCF_902459505.1). Taxonomy (NCBI): domain Eukaryota; kingdom Metazoa; phylum Chordata; class Amphibia; order Gymnophiona; family Dermophiidae; genus Geotrypetes; species Geotrypetes seraphini. Next base: position 7,493,333 of record NC_047098.1, on the reverse strand, counting down.
AGGCGTGTTCGCCAAAACACGGACTGTGTAGGGTCCGGTTGGATTTTTATCACAGTATTTTTTATCATCGTATTTTTTAAATTGAATTTTCATGGTTTTATATGTCAGTGTTTAATAAATTATCTCCAGAACATCTGTATCCACAGTTTTTGTTTTTGTTTTCACCATGCACCATGCCTTTTTACCATGCACATTTTTCTGTCAGGTCTGGAGATGTCAGCTTCAGCAAGAGCATTTTGCTTGAATTTAGGAGCTGTTCTGTGCCCAAATATGTGCATGCACCCAAGATGCACAAGCAAATTAATTGGATTATAATGGACTTCAAGGGACCTGACAAAACAGTCCGTTATATCCAGAGTCCGTTATATCCAGAGTTACATTTTTAAAAACTTTATTTAGGTCAACTTGAAACAACATACAATCAATAAACAACAGTCGCTGCACAAGCATATCAGCAACATCAATAAAACTCAGCAAAACGTTGGCATGGCACGAAATGATTGCAAAACTAGAACACTAAAAGATGTTCTAAAGCAGGGATCTCAAAGGGCCGCAATCCAGTCGGGTTTTCAGGATTTCCCCCATGAATATGCATGAGATCTATTTGCATGCACTGCTTTCAATGCATATTCATGGGGGAAATCCTGAAAACCCGACTGGATTGCGGCCCTCAAGGAGCAACTTTGAGATCCCTGTTCTAAAGCATTATGTCGTACTGTACTGGAGAGAAAAATAATCTGTCATTTTCTTCTGGGCTGCATTTCTTTCATATGTTTTAGTGATGTACGCATTTTGATACTGTATCGCCACATGCCTGGTAGGCAGAGCTTGCATGTCCGTTATAGCCGAACAAAACTACAGCTAAAAGTGACTCGGGGGGACCAAATTGTCCGTTATATGCGAAATTCTGTTATATGCGAGTCCGCTATATGCGGTGCTTTCCTGCATGTTCGTAAAGGCGCACAGCCGGGACCAGCGGACCTCGTCCGCTATAGACAATATTCCATTATAAGCGAGTCCGTTATAACGAGATTATACTGTATCTGAAAATGTTTTGTGTGTTTGCTTTTATGATTTTGGATGGTTTTATTGCAAGCCACCTAGGTTTCAGGCGGATAATAAATATTTTAAATAAGTAACGAGCCCTTAACTATCAATAATCGCTAACATCAGTGTTAGTTGGCACTCATTAAAATTTGCACGTGCGTCTGGTTGTGCGTTACTCTATACAGCACAGTACCTATCTCTACTAGCATAGAACTCAAAAGAGGATGTGGCCTTGGGTATGTCGGGCGCATTCTGAAAAGTTGCTCGTTTAATTATAGAATATGGCCTCAATACACCTAACTTGAATGCCAACATTTGCACCAGGTGCAAGGCTGGCACTTGATCTAATCTAGATTTATGAACCAAATCTTCCGAATAGAAGCTCGACTCAGTTTACATAAAAATTCTTAACATATTTAGATCAGATCTAATTAGCAATTATAAAAAAAAAGATATTTTAACAGGAACCACAAAAATGCAACACAACAAAAGAAAAAAGAAGACCCAATAATCCACAGTAAAATCAATCCAACGAGAAAAACAAAGAAGACTGTGGGTACAGATGTTCTGAAAATGATTTATTATACTTTTCATAATAAAACCATAAAAATTCAACTATTTATTTTTTCATTTTATTCTTCCTCAATCCCTCTAGGACCCCTGAGGAAGGCATGTTCGCCGAAACACGGACCATGTAGGGTCTGGTTGGACTATTACAGTTTAATTTTTATGGTTTTATTGTGAAAAGTGTATAATAAATCATTTTCAGAATATCTATATCCACAGTCTTCTTTGTTTTTAACAGGATCCACAGCCTTAGTAAGATCTATTAAACAGATGTGTTTTTAGAAATTTCCTAAAGCTTGAAAGAAAAGGAAGCGTTCTAATATTTACTGGAAGTTCATTCCAAATAGATGTAAAAGCAGATGAAAAAGATCCAGAGAAGTATCAGGAAGATTTTATTCCTTTGAGTGATGGAAAAGATAGTTTATACATCTGGAAATTTCTTGATTTCATGGACCGTAACAAATTTAAAGAAATTGAGACCAAAGGCATAAGAATTCCATACAAAATTTTGAAAGTGATACTTGCGCATTTAAATTGGATTCTGAAACCAACTGGAAGCCAGTGAAGTGTTTTCAGAAGAGGGCACCTAAAATTGGTGGAATTGAGGCTAGGTGCAATTCTGTGAATGGCACGCGCCCTTTATAAATTCTTTTTTTATGACTTTGAATATTTAACTTGTGTCCTCCGTTATAATGCAGAATCCCAACAGATTTCAGATATTATTTGTAATTATTGGACATCCATGCTTTGAAAATGTTAAGCTTCGCTTGGCATATTCAAGGGCGCGAAACCTTAAGGAGTTATTAAGTATTAAACCTAATGATACCCCGAATAGTGATGCGTTTAATGGATTTCATTCAAGTTGTGGCAAATGCCAAATATGTCCTCTTACACTGCAAGGGGCTTCCTTTGTTAATTCTTTAAATGATAAAACGTATTATCTACGATACCAAACCACCTTTAAATCGGATCATGTGGTTTATTTGATCAAATGTCCGTGCCAAAAAATTTATATTGGGAAAACTACTAGGTCCTTTAAAACCAGAATGACTGAACACAAGTCATGTCTTCATTTAAGTAGGAAAGAAGCACCGCTTGACCAGCTACAATGTATGGTTATTGATAAAGTGGATGAATCAGTACGAGGGGGGGATAGGGGAAAAAAAAATAATTGCAGTTGGAATTAAAATGGATCGATCGTTTACATTGTGTTCAGCCAAAGGGCTTGAACTTGACTATTAATTGGCATGCCTTTTTTTGATGCTCGTCTGCCTTTTTTAATGCAAAGGCTTTAGGGTTCTAGCACGCACCTTCAGTGTGGGGATCCCCTTTAAGTTGGGTACTTGAGTTCTTTGTCATTAAAAACGTTCTGTCCGCTTCAAGTTAGTGTGAGAGTCGGTTCCGGCCAGGATTGGCCGGAACTGACGTAGAACGCTGTTAAAAACTGACTAGCTTCTCATGATTTCTTCTTTGCACTTTAAGCCGTAGTCACCTCGGCGAATATATGCCATTGTGCCATTTCTTCCCTGCTTTACTTATGAAATTGAGGATCATTGAGCAGTGCGGTTCCTGAAGAAGGGGGTGCACACCCCCGAAACGGAGTCCGTTGGACGAAGACTTTGTTTGCTGCTTGTTTGATTGGTACCTCCACCACACACGGAGAAGCTAAGTTCTTTCAGACTGTGTTTTTTTGAGCTTGGTTAGATTTGGACACTTACTTTCCTGCTTGGCCCCCAGCTTAGGGGAAAGAGATGAATTCTATCTTTACTTTGATAGTGTGTGTTTTTTCTATTTGAGTTTTTCACACATTGCACTTTATAGGCACTTGAAATATTATTCGGAGCAAGCCCGGGGATGTTTCGCAGTTAACACCTTTCTGGGTGCAAACCCGCGACAGCTTTCCCCTGGAGATTCCAGAGGTTGCTGTGTGACTGAGGGCTTGTCCGTTTAACACTTAAATCTTAAGCTTATAGATTTACTTTTTGAATTTTCTTAAGTCTGGAGTTGGACTTCATCTCTTTCCCCTAAACTTTTTAGACTCCTTGGGGTGAGGGTGGTTCTTTAATTCTTACCTTATTTTTGTACCTCCTCGATTTAGGGTTCTACTTTCGTATTGTGCAGATAAAGACAGGTAATCCATGAATAATTTAACTATTTAATAATTAACATTTTGTATTAATGAATATTTAATCTTCTGTATTATGAAAAGTGTGGACAGGGGTGGCCGTGTCGAGCCGTCATAGTTTGTTTAAAGAGAAGTATAAAACAAAAAAATATATTTCTTTAAAAATAATAATTTATGTATGAATAGTTAATGGGGTTTTGAATTTTAAACTCGGTTAATGGTTGTATGTTCTTTCCTTTATATTTGCAGTAGTTTTCATCTATAAGCCTTAATTTCCTGATGAAGCCCTAATTAATGAAGCAAGCAAGAGCAAAAGTGGAAATGTCCAATCAGAATGGTGCACAAAAAGTGTCTTTCAACTCATCTGATAAATCCAAATGTCTTTATTCATCCAAAGTAACTCAATGACTCGACATGATCATGTTTCGGCCACCCGGCCTGCATCAGGAGTCTTAGGAGTCTTTGGGTATCAATTGGAAAAATATGCTCTAAAACACAACGATCAAACCGTTGCTCCGAATCTTGTGACGCTACAAACCAACACGACCTTGCTCTTGCTTGTTTGATTTTTGTGGATTTGTTTCCCCTGTTTTAGTGTGCCCTAATTAATGAATTCAGGGCGAAGCGGAGATCTTCTGTCGGCATTACCATTTTCGGATGGATGTGGCTGGGCAGAGAAACTTCGCCCAAGCTAAGTATTGTTCTAAATAAGGATTTGCTGATAAGGAAACTGAACTAACACAGGGCAACTAATATATTGAACATTTGTGCCATTAATAGTTTAAAAGGAAACCCTACAAGAGACGAACGGGACCGATGACAGTCTGCTTGTTGGTTACTCTTCACGATTAGCTCTAAAGGGTTAACCGCAGACGCTTGAGATCCCTGGTCTCGTTGTAAAGATTACTATTGTTACTACTCTTTAACAATAGCGTGTCACCTTGAGGTTTTATTTTGTATAGACGTATAGGAGACATGAGTTGCCATTCTAACCACAACCAATCTGGGAGCTTTTCCATGAGCTCTGGGAGGACCCAATACATACCCTGGCGCAAAATATAGGATTGATGGTACCTATAAAAATTGGGAAAATTTACCCCTCCCTCTGAAATCGGCTTTTGTAAACATACCAAAGCAACTCTAGGAGTTTTACCCAGCCTAATAAATTTTGTAAGAATGCTATTTAATTTTTTATAAAAGGACCCTTGAAAATAAACCGGCAACATACCCATCTGATAACAAACCACAGGCAAAATCATCATCTTAATAGTTTGGACTCTCCCCCACCATGAAAGATGTAAAGGATTCCATTGCTCACACATTTCTGTGACCTTCTGTAATAAAGATTTTTCATTTATTTTCATTGTTTCTTCCAGCGTATTTTTAATCCAAATGCCTAAATACTTTATTCCATCCTCTTTCCAAAGAAAGGGAAATGAATCAAACAAACCTTTTGTACAGTGGACACTAAGTGGAAGAATTTTTGATTTACTCCCATTTATCTTGTATCCTGAAAATTTTCCAAATTTCTCTATCATTTCAAGTAAGCAAGGAATGGCTGCCTCAGGATTTCTCAAATATAGCAGTATATCATCCGCATAAGCAGAGACCTTATATTCCCGATCTCTACGAGGAATACCCTGTATCTCCTTCGCTTGATGAATAGCTAATAACAAGGGTTCTAATACAATATCAAAAAGCAGAGGAGATAAGGGACAGCCTTGTCTAACCTCCCTCTGCAACCTAAAGCCATCTGAGAAATTATTATTAATATACAATTTAGCAATAGGGGAGCTATACAATGTTTGAATCATTTGTATAAATCCTGAACCTATAGCAAACCACTCCAACGCTTGATACATGAAGGTCCATTCAACAAGATCAAAGGCCTTCTCTGCATCGAGGGATACAGAAAAAGCCGGATCATTTAAGGCTTTTGACAAATTCAACGTATGTAAGGTCAGCCTAGTGTTGTTAGAAGAATGTCTCTGAGCAACAAATCCTGTTTGGTGCATTCCAATAATAAAAGGGAGAGCTTTAGCCAAACGTATAGCCAAAGTTTTAGCTAAAAGTTTTCCATAGATAGTGAGCCCACTGGGACAGATAGGGAAAATGCTTGAGTACCTGATTGTAAAACCGCTTAGAAAACTTTGATAGGCGGTATATAAAATCCTAATAAACTTAAACTTAACTTAATTAAGGAAATAGGCCTGTAGTTTGAAACCAGTGTGGGATCTCTATTTGGCTTTGGCAAAACTATAGTTAATGATTCTGCCATGGTACCTGTAATACAACCTTTAGTTAGTTGAGTCTGATATAAATTTAACAAATATGGTAATAGGGTAATTTGGAATGATTTATAAAACTCTACTATAAAACCATCCCCACCTGGAGCGGATCCAACTCTAAGGGACTTCAATGCTGTTTGCATTTATTGATATTGGCTTTTCTAGACTTTCTTTTATATGCTCAGGAATTTTCGGCCCCTTGATTAATTTTAAAAATTCTAATCCATCCTTTTCTTTATCTAACTAAGGCTCAGAAGAATATAGATCTTTATAAAAATTTAAAAATTGTTTTAGAATAGGACCATTTTGAGAATAAGTATTCCCTTTTTCATCTTTAATTGCTATTATCTTTGTTTTTTGTTTTTTTATGCTTTTAGATAATTTGCAATAATCTTCCCACCTTGTTTGAATTTCCATAATACAAAGCTTGTTGAGAAAATAAATATTTTCTTATCAGTTTAGAAGAGATCTCATTATATTTTCCTTTAGCTTTCAAGAGATCCTGTAGTGTAGAGTATTCCCATTTATCAATCAATTTTGATTCTAAAATTCTTATGTCTTCTTCCAAATATGAAAATTGTCTTTTAACTTGTTTTCCTAATATGTGCCGAAAATGAAATAATTTGACCTCTCATGGTAACCTTAAAAGCATCCCATATAGTCTCAATGGAGATATCTTCTGTATTATTAATTTGGAAATGAAATTGTTGACGTGGTGACATAAATATTTTTTCTGATTCATAAGCAATAAGATAGCAGGAGGCCATGATCTATTTGGTTTCAAGAAAGGAATTGCATGAAAATTGCAGGCAAAATGGATGAAATTCAAATCTACTCAGACCTAGAAAAATCTTTAGGAAGAACTGCTTGAAAGTATATTTCCAGAACAAAGAGACTCCCAAGAGACTGGAATACAATTTTAAACAAAAGAACATATAGTTTAGCCCATAGGATGGACAAAACACAAAACTAGACACTAACACTTTCGCTGGCCATCTGACAGCCACCCAATCTGAACCAGAAACTGGAGGAAAAGTCTATAAGCCACTGCTCATCCCTGGGAGTGAGCATGCAGTACACTTTGAAATCCTGCCAGATACTTGTGACCTGTGTCCAAGCATGACTCAAAGGACCTTTGGCCTGACCAACCAAGATGCATCTTATATTCTTATGTAGCTCCTGGTCTGAAGAACCCTGATGATAACACTGCAAGAAAATGGATAATTACTAGTATTGGACATTTTATTACACTGATAATATTCATTTCATGAAAGCCACACACAGATTATTTGATTCAAGAGGAGAATGAAATCTCAAGTTTGACTCTTCTACAAGATGGCCAGATGGTCAGTGGTTGATCACAGGACCTGCTACTGGGTGCCAGTGAGTGTTGAGTAACCCCAAATTGAGGAAGCTCCTTCATTGTCTCCAGGGAGGGGTGATTTGTAATGTATTTGGTATCCCGATCATTTTAAAGCGTTGATGCATATGCTATTGATTATGTTCCAAAAACCTTGTTTGCTTAAAAACTGCTTTTTAAGTATTCTACATTTCAGACAATAATTCACAACATTTGACAAGCAGAGCAAACACTTATGACTCGTCCAAAAAGAGCAAACTAGCATGGAAAGCCTTTGATGTGGAATAGTCAACAGCCCTGACAACCTATTTAAGCCTCAATGGATTGTACAGAAACAGAAGATTTTTTGGTGCCTTGGAAAAGAGATTCTGATTCCGTGGCTCAGATCCGGCGGCAGGATGAAGAACTTGCCTATCTTCAGCATGTTGCTTCTCTACTGTAAGTAACAGAAAACATTTTACCAGTCATTCTTTAAGAACATAAGAACATAAGAAGTTGCCTCCACCGGGATCAGACCAGAGGTCCATCGCACCCAGCGGTCCGCACCCGCGGCGGCCCATCAGGTCCATGACCTGTCAAGTGTTCCCTGCCCTAAAAAACCTATCCCTACTTCTATCTGTATCCCTCAATCCCCTTTTCCTTCAGGAATTTATCCAAACCTTCTTTGAATCCCTGTATCTTTGGTCACCGTTGCATTGAGAAGGTTGAGGGCATACATAGAAGACAAGAGGTTCCCAGTTTGCTTTCTGACAACTAGTTACTATTAGGAGATATTAGTTTACACTTAGAAGACAGTTCAGATCCAAAGATGAAGGATCTCTCAAATGTTTTGGATATATGGGGCAAATCAAAAATTAAAGGTAATTGTTAAATTATGCAATAACTGGAACAGAGCTAGGGAAATCCATTATACTCATACATCGCCTGTTGGATAGTTTGTCCATGCACAATGCAGCACTCAGGGTTTAGTCAAGTGGCAGCCATGAGGTCAGAAACATGGATGCTCCTTTGCAAGATTGCACCATCGAAGAACAACTTGCAGCAGTGCGCTTTCTGTAGGCAGAAGGAGTGAAACCTGTGGAAATTCACCATCGGATATTGACTCAGTATAGACATAGCACCATGGATCAATGAAACGTTTATGAGTGGGTAAAAAGGTTTAAAAGTCATTCTGGTTGCTCATCAAGAGCACATTGACAGGGCGGATGCCTTGATTAGAGAAGACCGATGGATAATTGTGTCTCAATTGGCTGCAAATCTGGAAAGCCATAGTAGTTCGAGGCAGTTTCCAATAAGAAGAGCTGGACAATCAGTGAAATAATTACAATGAAAATCGTCGAATACATGTAGGTAGGTTAAAGAGGTAATCAGAGAAAGGGAGAAAGTCAGAGTAATAGTCACAATGTAGGGACATCGAGCACATGTAAGTAGAATACAGAGATAAGGCTTTAAGAGTTGTATCCAAGAACTCGTATAGCCTTTTCTCTGTATTCTACCTATATGTACTCGACGACTTTCATTGTAATTATTTTGCTGATTGTAAACCGCCTCAAACTACTATGGCTTTGGCGGTATATAAGAATAAAATTATTATTATTATTATATCAGCTATGGATATGTATGATGACTTGTGATACAGGAAAGTGTGCGCATGATGGGTTCCCAAACTGCTTACTGATCTGGGTCCTGTGGAGGTTGTGACCCAGTTTCCGAGACAGTATGACGAAGGTCTGAGAATTCTGAAGAGACATGGGTGCATCACTGTGACCCGGAGAGCAAAAGCCAATATTTTAATTCACTCTCTGGTGATTTCCTGTATTGACTATTGTAATGCCTTATACAAAGGGATCACACAGAAAGAAATCCGATGACTGCAGATTATTCAAAATACTTCTGTTAAAATTATCTTCCAGGCAAGGAAATTCGACCATGTTTCACCTATACTCATTTAAGCACACTGGCTCCTATCCCAACATAGAATCACTTATAAAATTCTTCTACTTACATTCAAAACTAGAACTTTTAATCAACTGGAATTCAAAAACACCCTATGCCCGCCTTAGCTCACTCCGCTGGTCTACACAACATCTTCCCAATATCCCCTCTATGAAAAATATTAATACCACGCGCTTAAACATGTTTTCGGTCACTGCACCCTCTCTCTGGAACTCTATACCCAATTACATAAGAGAGGACATAAATTGAAACCAGTTTAAATCCAAATTTAAAACCTTATTTAAAGACGCCTTCGAGTATTACCTACTCTTTTAAAGATGCTGTTTAATAGCAACTGTCCTTCTAAGGACAATTTGACTTCCCTTCTTAAAGTCTTTCCCCTACGTCTTGTTCTTTCCTTCGGTGTCTCTTTCCTATAATACTGTAGTTCGACCCCTTTTGTACAAGTTTGTCTGTTTGGTTAATTATTCCCCCAAATATGTTTGTTGACTTGACTGTTTCTACTGATTAATATACACCTGGTTAGGCGGTATAATACATTTTTAAATAAACTTGAGACAGTGTTCTCAACGAGCTTCAACAGCAGCCGAAAAACTTCTCTGCAGGAATGCAAGAGCTAGTTGAATAATACAATTCGACTATCTGTAAAATCCCTACCACAGTTTGGTTTACTTGAGAAAGGGAAGTATGCACAGGAATTAGAATAGTGATGTCATCAGCATAACTAAATAGTTGAATTTTAAACTGAGATAATCTATTACACAAGGAAGCCAAAAAATATTAATAATAATAATTTTATTTTTATATACCGCCATACCGAAAGTTCTAGGCGGTTCACAACAGTCAAGGCAATACATACAATACAGATGAATACATGAATAAAAAGCAATGGAGACAGAGGAGGCCCTTGGGGTACGCCACATGGGTTACTCCAACTGTTTGAGAGCTCACTGTTAAGTTTTACTTGACAAGTTGTAAGTTTAAGAAAACCCTTATACCATTTCAGAACTTGACTATGTATACCTAGAGCAGGGGTAGGGAACTCCGGTCCTCGAGAGCCGTATTCCAGTCAGGGTTTCAGGATTTCCCCAATGAATATGCATTGAAAGCAGTGCATGCAAATAGATCTCATGCATATTCATTGGGGAAATCCTGAAAACTCGACTGGAATATGGCTCTCGAGGACCGGAGTTCCCTACCCTTGACCTAGAGCAGTGGTTCCCAACCCTGTCCTGGAGGAACACCAGGCCAATTGGGTTTTCAGGCTAGCCCTAATGAATATGCATGAAGCAAATTTGCATGCCTATCACTTCCATCATATGCAAATCTCTCTCATGCATATTCATTAGGGCTAGCCTGAAAACCCGATTGGCCTGGTGTTCCTCCAGGACAGGGTTGGGAATCACTGACCTAGAGCATCCAGACATTCTAATAATTTATCATGGTCCACAGGATCGAATGCACTGCTTAAGTCCAGTTGCAAAATCAAAGCACTGGCACCCTTACTAAAAAGACTACACAAATTGTCTACTAGAGATGCCACCAATCAGGAGCCGCGTGTCAAAGCAGCTCCTGATTGTTGTAGCCTTACTTTAGTAACAGGAAGAGGTGGTCGGAGCAGACCGCGAGTGATTTTCTACACCCGCCGGCGCTCCAGCTGCCCTCTCCTGCCTCTCCCACTTTTAGACAGGTGACAAACCACGTTTGCAGTTTTTTAAATTTGCAGGGGTTTCTGGAACGGAACCCCCATGAATTTCGGGAGAGTACTGTATATGCCATGTCATCTCCCCAAAAGGAGCTTGACTCAGTTTACATAAAAATCGATAATCAAATAAAAATAGTTAGATTAGATTGTGACTGCAGAAATCAAAGACTCCTCCTTAAGCAGCCGAGGCGGCTCCAGTTCCTCCGCCACTCGCAGGCCCACCACGAGAGTGTCCCATTGAGCCAAAATAAGCACCTTCAAGTTTCAAGTTTATTAGGATTTGATATACCACTTATCAAGGTTATCTAAGTGGTTTTTTTTACAATCAGGTACTCAAGCATTTTCCCTATCTGTCCCGGTGGGCTCACAATCTATCTAACGTACCTGGGGCTATGGAGGACTGAGTGACTTGCCCAGGGTCACAAGGAGCAGCGCGGGGTTTGAACCCACAATCCCAGGGTGCTGAGGCTGTAGATCCAACCACTGCGCCCTTCCCCCGCCCTCTTCTCCATCCCCGCTCCTTCCTGACCCCTCTACCCAACGCCCAGAGTGGTGGCACCCTCTTCTCTGCCCAAGCTCCTTCCTGACCCCTCTCCCCCACCAACTGGAGCGGTGGCACTCTACCCCTGTCCTCTTCTCCACCCCCGCTCCTTCCTGCCCCCTCCCCTCCACTGCCTGGAGCGGTGGCACCCTTCCCCCATCCTCTTCTCTGCCCCTGCTCCTTCCTGACCACTTTCCCCACCGCCCGGAGCGGTGGCGCCCTACCCCGTACTCTTCTCCACCCCCACTCCTTCCTGACCCCTCCCCCGCCACCCAGAGCAGTGGTGCCCTTCCCCTGCCCTCTTCTCCATCCCCGCTCCTTCCTGACCCCTCTACCCACCGCCCAGAGTGGTGGCACCTTTCCCCACCCGCCCAGAGTGGTGTCACCCTCTTCTCTGCCCAAGCTCCTTCCTGACCCCTCTCCCCCACCAACTGGAGCGGTGGCGCCCTACCCCCATCCTCTTCTCCACCCCGGTCCTTTCTGACCCCTCCCCCCTGCCACCCCCCACTTGCCCCCCTTCCCTTCTCCCGTACCTCTTTAATTTTCCCGGTGCAAGCAGCATCATGAACTTGCTGCCCACATAGTGTTGGCTCTCCCTCTGATGTCACTTCCTAGGCGCAGGAACCAGAAGTGATGTCAGAGAGCCGACACTGATGCAAGCAGCAAGCTCACGATACTGTTCACGCCCAGGACAGACTGTCTCCCCCCCCCCTTCCTGTACTATGCCATTGCTCCTAAGGTCAGGTGCTGTTAGTTTGAAAGATTGTTGATGCTGGAGGCAGATAGGCCTCAGTCTTGCCCTGTGACTTTTGAGGTGGTAGTTTAGGAAGATTAGAGAGTCAGGAGGTCTATTTGAGCTATCAGATATTTTTGTGAAGTCAGAGCAAAGAGAGATGGAGGTGTAAGGGGCAACCTGGGCCATCAGGAAGATCCTCATTGATGGGGAATAGAGAACCATGAGTCCAAATGTTACCAGTGATATATCTTTTAGGGTTTATGGTAGGAGGTCCGGTGAGGGGGGTCTTTTCTTGCCAAAATTTTGTTTATTTTGTGAGGCCAGGGGAAAAATTGAGGAAATCAGGCCAGGGCATGTTTGGTTGAACAGGGTCATCTGAGATGAAGCATCAAACATCACCTTTATACCATACGACATGATTACTGGTCTCCAGATCTGCAAGTTGGCAAAATTACAGACTCCCTTAATACGTTTTGGTGGGCCCATTTTTGCCATTCTCTGCGGTGCTCTGAGTGAGTTGAGAGGCATAGTGAGGGAACTCCCTTGGCTCTGCAGTCTTGTAAGTTCCTGTATTAAGCCCCCAAACTCACTAAAAGCCAAGTGTAGACTAGAGGAGACCAGAGTTTCTGCTTTGGCGGCAGCAGGCAGTGGCACGAAAATCGTGTGCAGCACAGGGAAATTTCTAGTAGCCATGAAGACCTGGCACCTGGGATTTGTTGCACCTTGTCATATGTTATTATGAGTAGCTTTGCTATAATTGTGTGTTTTTTGCTTTCTTATTTATGCTTTTGTGCACGTTTTTTGCAGTTTCTACTGGAGTTTATAACGATGAGGGCTCTTTGATTACCATGGTTACAGAATGTACAGGGCAATCTTACAAAACCACTTATTCCGATTACGGGTGTTGCTGTAAACATCCTAGAAACGGACAGCCTGTGGATGCGACAGATAAGTGAGTAATAGTGAAGAATTTCGTTTTCATGTAATACACTATTATTCTTTATTAGTAGATGCTTGTGGAGTCTGATCTGTCCAATATTTGGTAAATGGATCCAAACCTAATTCAAAATGTATTCATGCGCTGGGTCTTGGAACCCTCATGTCTATATTTGAGTTGTTTTGCAAAGGTCGATACTCCACGTGACTTGAGTATTTGTCTTTTCAATAGGCATTCAAAGTGACTTAGGTACATTTAAATCCTGTAGATGTTTCCCTGTCCTCCATTTCAATGTTCTCAGTTGATGACTGCTTTGTTTCCTGCTGTTGTATCTCCATCTACCATTATGTGCTATGTTGGCCTGATGATTTCAAACAAAAAAAATAAATAAACACGAATAGTAGAGCCAAGACACCTATACACTTCTCCCTCCGTATTGGCGGTTTCAGCAATCACGGTTTCGATTATTCACGGTTTTCAGATTGCTGGCTCCTCCTCCCCCCCCCCCCCCCCCCCCCCCCCGCAAAGAGAAATCGCTGATTCCAAGCGTTTACAGAGAAAATCCCTGATTCCCAACACTTTCTTCATTGTGTTTTGCCTCTCCTTCAGGAACAGGCCAGGTCTCCCGCCGTGTTATTCGCGGTTTCACCATATTCACAATGGTTTTAAATAGAAAACAGTGAATAACATATGAAAAAAGTTATTCACGGTTTTTCTGTATTCGCGGGTCTGTTAAACCCCCCCTATCACAGCGAATACGGAGGGAGAAGTGTACTATCAGTAACACGCTTCTCAAGTCAGATGTCTTACCTCAGTGTCGGGTAAACCGAGACAGAGGGGGAAAACTCCCTTTAAGAGAGAGAAAAGGTCTCTGGCTAAATTCAGTGCTTGCCAACTATAAAGGGGATCACCCAACACAAACCCTATTTATGCTACACTCTGGAACATAAACTTACCTCTTTTGTTGTTTCTTTGAAATTCTCTTTGTGTGGGGTGATCCCCTTTGTAGTTGGCAAGCACTGAATTGAACCCAGGTGCTGAGCCAGAGACCTTTTCTCCCTCTTGAAGGGAGTTTTTTTTTTCTCTCTAACTCCTTGTGTAGCCTTTTGGCTGTGTGAGTGATATCCTTTGGATTCTGAGGTCTGTTTGTGAAAAAAGTGTGTTCTTTGCTGATCTCCCGACACTGAGCTCAGTTGATCAATGACAGATCATTATGTAGTATTTGATTTAAACCAGGTACATTTGCTTTTTGCGGCAACAGTGAAAAGAAAAGGATTTTTTTCTCAATTTACTTTTTAATAGTAATTCAAAGTGAGTTGCATTCAGCTCAATATGTCTCTGAGTGCCATAGTTTGCAGGGTGATTTTGTAAGAGCTACACTGGGGACAAGTATACCTACATGGACAATTCATCCACAGATTGTGACATTTCTGGCCCTAAAACCCGAAAAATAAGACAGCAGTGCTGCACAAAGGCAGGAAGTCTCTCACACAAACATTTAGAAGCCGGAGATGCCAGAGCTGTCTATCCTGAGGAAAAGCCAGGACACTTCTCAGTAGCCAAAGGGAAAGAAAATGCCTTGAATGACCAGAGAGGGAGCCAGAGTCCCAAAGCCTGCTCCTTTTCCAGGCAGCTTTGGTTGGGCCATATATAAACGTAAACCTAGTTTCAATTTATTTGATATATCGCAAATACAACCACAGTTAAGTCTAAGCGGTTTACAATAATAATATACAGTGTTCTCCCGCAAATTTGCAGTTCGCAGTTTCATTCATTTGTGGTATTCTCCGACTGCCTCTTCCTGTACTAAAGTCAGGCTACATCAATCAGGAGCTGCGTGTCAAAGCAGCTCCTGATTGGTGTAGCCCGACTTTAGTACAGGAAGAGGCATTCGGAGAAATTGCGAGCAATTTCCTTCACTTGCCAGCGCTCCAGCTGCCCTCTCCTGCCTCCCCAGGCAAAAAAATTGTATTCACAGTTTTTCGATATTCACAGTGGGTTCCTGGAACTTCTGCACATCCAGAATTCCTCATCTCTTTTACCTTCCATTCTTTTGAATTCTCTCATCTACATTCAGCTTCTCCTCTCCACTGTGTGTTTCTTTCCTTTCCCACATCCATGTCCAGCATCTCCTCTTTTCCTTCCATCAAACCACGTCTAGAACTCTCTCTTCTTCCCTCCCACTTCTGCACATCCAGACTTCCTCATCTCTTTTACCTCCATTCTCTTGCATTCTCTCACCTACATTCAGCTTCTCCTCTCCACTGTGTTTCTTTCCTTTCCCACATCCATGTCCAGGCCAGCATCTCCTCTCTTTCTTCTCTTCCTTCCATCAAACCACATCTAGAACTCTCTCTTCTTCCCTCCCAGACTTCCTCATCTCTTTTACCTTCCATTCTTTTGAATTCTCTCATCTACATTCAGCTTCTCCTCTCCACTGTGTGTTTCTTTCCTTTCCCACATCCATGTCCAGCATCTCCTCTTTTCCTTCCATCAAACCACGTCTAGAACTCTCTCTTCTTCCCTCCCACTTCTGCACATCCAGACTTCCTCATCTCTTTTACCTTCCATTCTCTTGCATTCTCTCATCTACATTCAGCTTCTCCTCTCCACTGTGTTTCTTTCCTTTCCCACATCCATGTCCAGGCCATCATC
Organism: Geotrypetes seraphini; assembly: GCF_902459505.1. Lineage (NCBI taxonomy): Eukaryota > Metazoa > Chordata > Amphibia > Gymnophiona > Dermophiidae > Geotrypetes > Geotrypetes seraphini. The sequence continues at coordinate 7,477,416 of NC_047098.1, read as the reverse complement.
TCCTCTCTTTCTTCTCTTCCTTCCATCAAACCACATCTAGAACTCTCTCTTCTTCCTCCCAGACTTCCTCATCTCTTTTACCTTCATTCTTTTGCATTCTCTCATCTACATTCAGCTACTCCTCTCCACTGTGTGTTTCTTTCCTTTCCCACATCCATGTCCAGCATCACCTCTTTTCCTTCCATCAAACCACCTCTAGAACTCTCTCTTTTTCCCTCCCACTTCTGCACATCCAGACTACCTTCCATTCTTTTGAATTCTCTCATCTACATTCAGCTTCTCCTCTCCACTGTGTGTTTCTTTCCTTTCCCACATCCATGTCCAGCATCTCTTTTCCTTCCTTCAAACCACGTCTAGAACTCTCTCTTCTTCCTCCCACTTCTGCACATCCAGACTTCCTCATCTCTTTTACCTCCATTCTCTTGCATTCTCTCACCTACATTCAGCTTCTCCTCTCCACTGTGTTTCTTTCCTTTCCCACATCCATGTCCAGGCCAGCATCTCCTCTCTTTCTTCTCTTCCTTCCATCAAACCACATCTAGAACTCTCTCTTCTTCCCTCCCAGACTTCCTCATCTCTTTTACCTTCCATTCTTTTGCATTCTCTCATCTACATTCAGCTACTCCTCTCCACTGTGTGTTTCTTTCCTTTCCCACATCCATGTCCAGCATCTCCTCTTTTCCTTCCATCAAACCACGTCTAGAACTCTCTCTTCTTCCCTCCCACTTCTGCACATCCAGACTTCCTCATCTCTTTTACCTTCCATTCTCTTGCATTCTCTCATCTACATTCAGCTTCTCCTCTCCACTGTGTTTCTTTCCTTTCCCACATCCATGTCCAGGCCATCATCTCCTCTCTTTCTTCTCTTCCTTCCATCAAACCACATCTAGAACTCTCTCTTCTTCCCTCCCAGACTTCCTCATCTCTTTTACCTTCATTCTTTTGCATTCTCTCATCTACATTCAGCTACTCCTCTCCACTGTGTGTTTCTTTCCTTTCCCACATCCATGTCCAGCATCACCTCTTTTCCTTCCATCAAACCCCCTCTAGAACTCTCTCTTTTTCCCTCCCCACTTCTGCACATCCAGACTACCTTCCATTCTTTTGAATTCTCTCATCTACATTCAGCTTCTCCTCTCCACTGTGTGTTTCTTTCCTTTCCCACATCCATGTCCAGCATCTCTTTTCCTTCCATCAAACCACGTCTAGAACTCTCTCTTCTTCCCTCCCACTTCTGCACATCCAGACTTCCTCATCTCTTTTACCTCCATTCTCTTGCATTCTCTCATCTACATTCAGCTTCTCCTCTCCACTGTGTTTCTTTCCTTTCCCACATCCATGTCCAGGCCAGCATCTCCTCTCTTTCTTCTCTTCCTTCCATCAAACCACATCTAGAACTCTCTCTTCTTCCCTCCCAGACTTCCTCATCTCTTTTACCTTCCATTCTTTTGCATTCTCTCATCTACATTCAGCTACTCCTCTCCACTGTGTGTTTCTTTCCTTTCCCACATCCATGTCCAGCATCTCCTCTTTTCCTTCCATCAAACCACGTCTTGAACTCTCTCTTCTTCCCTCCCACTTCTGCACATCCAGACTTCCTCATCTCTTTTACCTTCCATTCTCTTGCATTCTCTTGCATTCTCTCATCTACATTCAGCTTCTCCTCTCCACTGTGTTTCTTTCCTTTCCCACATCCATGTCCAGGCCATCATCTCCTCTCTTTCTTCTCTTCCTTCCATCAAAACCACATCTAGAACTCTCTCTTCTTCCTCCCAGACTTCCTCATCTCTTTTACCTTCCATTCTTTTGCATTCTCTCATCTACATTCAGCTTCTCCTCTCCACTGTGTGTTTCTTTCCTTTCCCACATCCATGTCCAGCATCTCCTCTCTCTCTTCTCTTCCTTCCATCAAACTATGTCTAGAACTCTCTCTTCTTCCCTCCCACTTCTGCACATCCAGAATTCCTCATCTCTTTTACCTTCCATTCTTTTGCAATACTTTCATCCACATTCATCTTCTCTTCTCCACTGTGTGTTTCTTTCCCTTCCCACCTCCATGTCCAGTTTCTCCCCTCTGTCTGCATCAGACATATGAAAAAGTAAAGAGCAGTGCAAGGCCTTGGAGCTCGTATTCAGTATTTATAGGTCCTGTAGCCTCCAGCACAGGTCTTCCCAAGACCCTGATCTGCTCTTTATTCTTTACTTCTGGAAGTGGCATCATGGTAAATCTGCTGTTTCACCACCCTGAGGTTGCGAGATTGATCCCCCGCACTGCTTCTTGTGACCCTGGGCAAGACACTTAATTCTCCCTTGCCCCAGGTACAAAATAAGTGACTGTATATATGTGTAACCACAAAAAAGGCAGTATATAAATCCCGCCCCCTTTCCGGTTCCCTTTCTACCAGTGCTCAGCATTTGGGCTTTAATGAAGGGTTACCAGACGTCCGGATTTCCCCGGACAGGTCCCTTCTTTTGAGGACATGTCCAGGAGTCCAGACGACTTTTCAAAACCTGGCACTTTATCCGGGATTTGAAAAGCCTCCTGAAACCGCGTCGAGCAGGGAGGAAGTCCGTGCAAGCATACATTGCGATGAAGTCACGCGCTTGTGCATGTGACATCATCGCATGGCATCCACGCAAGCGTGAACTTCCTCCCTGCCCGACAAGAGCAGGCAGTGGGGGGCGGGGGCTAGAGCGTGACTGGGGGTGGGGTTAGGGGCATTGCTGGGCAGAACTGGGCAGGCCTGGGGGAGAGTCTAGGGGTCCAGATTTTCCAATTTGAAAATCTGGCAACCCTATTTATTGACAAGATGAGGAGAGGTGCTCTTACTGTGCCCCACTTTCATAAAAGGACCTTCTTAGCCTGTCTCTTTTTCAGGATATCCACAATGTTCCAATATTGCTGGTTATATGGGCCTGAAGCCTGCTTTGCAGCTACACTTCTGAATTTGGCCAGTGCACTTTTTTTCAGACACTTGCTTTATAGCTTTCAAAAGTTTGCCTAATGTCATCTGATAACCTCTGCTGTCTGATATTTCATTTGAAGGTGCTGCAATCAACATAGCTGCTGTTATTCTGGTGTGCATAACACTTCCAGAGGCTGCACTCCCAAAACAGTCGCCTACCAATTCACCATAAGTAATGGGAGTATCTTTTGTGGTGAGTGAAAAAATTGTCCAGCATTCACTAGGCACTCTTATCAATGCTCTACTCGTGTTTGCATGGTGGTCCTAGGATTTCTGAATGCAAAGTGCAGGGACACAGTACCTGTTCCTCAAAGGCCGCAATAGTTTTCCAGATAATAATAATTAAATTGATTTTAGGCTGGTCGTTTCATTAACAAGGCTAGCAGAGGTCTGTTTCCAGTTAGGATCATATGTGGGAGCCAGGTAGAGCTTTCTAGAGCAGGCTCTGGGGGCCCAAAAAGTGAGAGAAAAGAACATTTTCAAAAATGTACTGTAATATTCTGAACCTTCAATGACTCATCACAAGCTTTTTTTTATTTTTTTTATTTATCAATTTTAATAGTTAACAATATCAAATGATAACCAAGGAAAAAAAGGTTTTTAACAACAAATTAAAAGTAATATACAAACACAAAAAATCCTTTTCAAGTCCACAACAATGGGGAGCCATGCTACTTACAAACTAACAAAGTATAAGGAAAATTAAGAGATTGTTCTTGATTCATATGAATCTAGACATTCCAACAATATTTGGGACTTTGACCATCCTACGATTTTCCTCAGTGGTGAATCATTAAAGGCAAATATAAAACTCATTTTCTGTTCTCGAGCTATTAGAAAATTGCTGTAACTGAATGGGATACCAAAAATACATATTCAATGTCTTGTATTTTAACAAGACATTTACATGGAAATTTTAAATAAAAAGATGCCTCAAGTGCTAAGACTCTTGTTCTTAATTTTAAAAATTTTTTCCTTCTTAGCTGCGTTACTCTTGAGACATCGGGAAAAAATCCTAACAAAATCTCCACAAAATTTAGTCAGCCTATTTTTAAAGTAAAGTTTCATTATTAACATTTTGTCTGTCTCACTCATGCATGTTATTACCATGGTAGACCTATTCTGGATCACATCCTGAGTATCCTCCAAAAACTCTGTCAGATTTATTTCTTCTGTTACCAGTTGGTCCTACCTCCTGGTCGGATTGTATTTTCTATTTGCGGAATATAATAAGAATTATTTATTGGGAAATTCTCCTCCGCATTGGGTAATCCCAGGATTTCTTTAAAAAATTTCCTTAACAATATTTCAGAGGATAATGAATGAGTCACTGGGAAATTAACCAAGCGGAGGTTCCTCGCTCTGTGCATGTTTTCCAACATTTCTATTTTAGAATGTAAACATCGTGAAATCCTTAACAGCAGATACTGAGACATGATTGCAATGTATTAACTTGAGTTTCAACCCCACTTAATCTTTTGTCCAAACAATTTAAGTTAGAGTCCACATTCTGAAACTTTTGAGACACAGAATGAGAATAGTCCGAAGTTTGTTTCACTGATTCTCTGAGAAACCCTTCAACTCTAGAAATACCTAACCACAAAATCTTTAAGGGTAATATCTTGTTTTTTCCTCGGTTGGGTGGTTGGTCTTCTATTACACCTGAAAATTCAGGTGGTTTAGGTATTTCAGTGAAAACTAGTTTACCTTGTCTGAGTAGATACAACCACTAAACCAGTTGAAAGAGCGGGAGTAATATTCCCGCTACCGGTCCAGATACTGGATGAAGGGGGAGTGTCCTTTCAAGTGGGGGTCAACGATGCTCCTAATGTGGGAGAAATTTCTGTCAAGTAAAGGTTGTGATGGAGTTTTCTGCAGGAAATATTAAATAGCTGTCCAAAGGACCAGAAACAGCAGGGGTTGAGCTCTTGGGCTTGATTTTCCATTTACCCATATGGTCAAATTTAAAGTTATACTACCTGAGCTCCCACCTCCCCAGCTCCGCGTTGTTTCCAAGGGGCTCCCAAGGGGCGGGACCTGCCCCTTAGAGCACGTGGCTGCGGCCGCACTGCGGCAGCAGGCAGAATTTAAAGAAAATCAAACGAAGGGAGACGGACCTGGTGACGTCAGGGGTCCGTCCTCCACAGTGCCTGCCCGAAAATCCACTCCGGGGCCAGCCGCCGCGGCGAGCAACACGGGGCAGCAGTGAAGCACTCCTCCAACGTCCCAGCACAGACCAGCAGCTCCCCTCATCACAAGCTTTAACAGGAAAATTTTCCAGGTGAAATGTGAAAAAAGAGATCTACAGGTTCCATTAAAAAACAAGTCCATAAAATCTGTTTTACTCCTTTGGGATCTTGCCAGGTACTTGTGACCCGGACTGGCCATTTCGGGGCTTGATGGATCTTTGGTCTGTCCCACTATGGTTATTCTTATGTTCTTCTTATTAAGAGGAGACAAATTTCTGCTCCTTCCTTATTCATTTATTTTTTGCGTTGGGGGACTGTGTTGTACTGAACTTCTTTCAGTTTGTTAATACAGGAGAAAATATTCAGCCTACAACAGCCTTGTTTTTAAATTCATCCAATATAGGCTGTTTTTAATACTGCACCACACCAGGGTTCCAGCACTGAACATCTGGGCTTAATTCAGGTGCCAGGAATAAACCGGAAATCAGCAACATTCAGTCAGCAAAATGATCATAAGAATAGCTTTACTGGGTCAGACCAATGGCCCATCAGGCCCAATATCCCATCCTCATGGTGGCCAATCCAGATCACAAGTACCTGGCAAAAACCCAAAGAGAAGAAGCATTCCATGCTACCGATCCAGGACAAGCAGTGGCTTCCCCCATGTCTATCTCGATAACAGACTATGGACTTTTCCTCCAGGAACTTGTCCAAACCTTTCTTAAAACCAGCTACGCTATCCGCTCTTAGCACATCCTCTGTCAACGCGTTCCAGAGCTGAACTATTCTCTGAGTGAAAAAATATATCTTCCTATTGGATTAAATGTATTTACCTGTAACTTCATCGAGTGTTCCCTAGTCTATGTAATTTTTGACGGAGTGAAAAATCGATCCACTTGTACCCTTTCTACTCCGCTCTTGATTTTGTAGACTTTAATCATATCTCCCCTCAGCCGTCTCTTTTCCAAGCTGAAGAGCCCTAACCTTTCTAGTCTTTCCTCATACGAGAGACGTTCCATCCCCTTTATCTTCTTGGCCACTCTTCTTTGAACCTTTTCTAGTACCACTATATCTTTCTTGAGATAAGGAGACCAGAATTGAACGCAATACTCCAGGTGAGGTCATACCATGGAGCGATCCAGAGGCATTATAACATTTTTAGTCTTGCTAACCATCCCTTTTTAAATAATTCCTAGCATTTAGTTTGCTTTTTTGACCAACCCCACACATTGGGCAGAAGGTTTCATTGTATTGTCTATAAAGACACCCAGATCTTTTTCTTGGGCGCTAACCCCAAAGGTGGACCCTAGCATCTAGTAACTATGATTTGAGTTATTCTTCTCAATGTGCATCACTTTGCAATTGTCCACATTAAATATTATCTGCCACTTGGATGACCAGTCTTCCAATTTCCTAAAGTCTGCCTGCAATTTTTCACAATCTTCATGTGCTTTGAACAGTTTAGTGTCATCTGCAAATTTAATCACCTCACTTGTCATTCTAATTTCCACATCATTTATAAATAAGTTAAATAGCATCTGTCTATAGATGGGAACCAATTCAGCTTTTCTCCCCAAAACTATCAAAGATCAGAGCAAAGGATGTATACTTACCCAGAGATATATCCCCCGGATTCCATATCTAGCGGCACTGATGGGCATGGATTTGGATTTACACACACATCTAGCCATGCGCATTTCTATAACAATATGTACCCAAATTCCATAGGGTGTAAGCAAGAGGGGGGCGTGGCCAAGGGAGATGCACAGGTGGGTTAAGGATGTTCCTAAAATTTACAGAGAATGTCATAGAAAACTGGAGATGTGTGCCCAAATTGGTGTCAGCAGGTGTAAGCTCTTGCTCCCAAATCGAGGTGCCAAAATTGGTACTCCGTGTTATTCTCATTTACTAAGCGAGTTACAATAGAATAAAAATAAACATACATTTAGACATACTATTTAAAATTAAAAAAATGATGGGTTGGACCGACAAACTTACAAACTAATTGATACACAAGGAATGGAGGAATAAAGTTACAAATCAGTGTTTAAACTAGAGAAAAAGAACCATAAATGGGGAAAAAAAACATTAGGGAAGGGGTAGTATAATCCTGGAGGGTAACTACTTTACAATTTGAATATAATTTAAATATTAAAAGCATCTTTAAAGAGAAAGCTTTTTAAGTTATTTTTAAAACGACTGAGATCATTTTCCTCTCTTATATATTGAGGCAAAATGTTCCAGAGTTGTGGGGCCATCACTGAAAACATATCATGGCATCTGATTTTTGAGCCCCATTTCATGAATCTTGCTCTACATGGCGAAATGCCAGCTCCAGCAAACCTCCACCCTGAACTACCCTGGCACTGCCCACATAATACCAAGGCGTTCTGCCTAGATATTCAGCAACACACTGGGTATCCAATTTTGAACATCAGGTCCAAAGGAATTTCCCCCAACAAAGAGCGCCTGAGGGTTGCAAATGCAGTCAAAAGGATAAGATTTGTTGCCACTTTCTGGTTTCCCTTTGATTTTTTTTTACGCAAAATGTTTTCAGCCATAGTCCTAGTTCACAAAGCCAAAGTGCTTCTTTTGATACCAATGATTCTTGTCACTGTGTGTGTGTGACCCAGTGCTCTTGTTTCTCCTACAGATGACGACCTTGGGAGCTGTAGGAGAAATGCCTGTGAATGTGACAGGACTCTGACACTCTGTTTAAATGACTCCAGGAGCACATACAATGAGTCATATCTAGACTATCATAAAAAGAACTGTAAGGGACCAATTGTACACTGCTAGAAACCTCTTGAATGTATGGCATAATTTTTCTTTCCTGTTTCCGTCTGAAAATAAAAGATGAAGCAATTTTCAAAGAGATTATTCTGCAAAATGCCTCCTGTATGTCATGGTTTGAGTTCTTTATTGAGATTTATTAAATGCCTATTCCCACCCCACAGTACAGGTTTCTACCTCAGCCTGGAGAACTAAATGCTCCAACGCTCATAGCGTTCCAGGCCACAGTAGAAACTTCTACCAAGGCTTAGTAAAAGGGGGGGGGGAAGGGGGGTCATGAAAAGACTCACCCAAGGCGTCTCCCTGCGCTAATAATCGCTATTGTGTTTGAGTTAAAAAGGAGGGAGGGGATAATCAGAAGGCCGGCTTTGAGCACAGTGGACCACAACTGAGTCTGAATGATTCTCTGCTTTACCTTTTGGGCTGGAAGTTACTGTCCTGTCATTATAATGGAGTTCTTTTTCTTCCTCTTTTTTTAATCTATATAGTAAATGATTGTTTAATGTAATAATTGTTTAGTTATTAGTGCGTTCTATGCAGTATTTTATGATTTACCAATTGTATTGCACTATCAAAGTTTGAAAATCAATAAAGATTTAAATAAATGAAAAAATAATAATCTATAATTTTTTAAATTGTTACCCTAATTTGTTTTGATGACAAAATTAATGATAAACAATAAGCTATAGACTTCTGTCACTTATTGGTGTCAAATTGTTTGCTACTTTGATCTCCAGCAACCCCAGTGATATTAGGAATCCCATCCCTACGGACAGAGTTTGATGGAGGTGTATGTCCCATCACCAGGAGTAACAGAATTGGAGAAAAGATCTTTTGAAGAAAGACAATATCAAAAGGCAACCTGGGTTTAAGGGCTGACAAAGGGTTCCTATGGGGGAGAGTATTAATTGAGACTCACTTGCATACTCATTTGCTTATAGCAAAGATGACTGGCTCTGATAGACAAATGAACCAATGAGAGGAAGCAAAGGACCCTAGGGGGAAGTTGGGACCCCTATCTCATACTAATGAAGAGACAGATACACCCCAGCTGAGTAGAAATCAGGGTGGCGGTGGAAAAGGTTCACCCTAACTACGCTAGTAGGTTTTTAGGAGTTACAGACTCTGAAAGGTAGAGCTACACTGGCTCTCAGGCGACCCTCGGGGATGGGGGGGGGGGGGGCGCGGAATTCTGGCTTATGCCTAAACCCTGGTAAGTCAGTGACCAGAGCAACTGGAGTAGCCAGAGTCCTTCACACAGAGGTAGTAAAGACTTCGATAATTTTTGCCCTTCTAACCTACTTCCCATTTCCAGGTTGGGTATCTGTGAAGGGCCTGAAGACTTCTCAGCTGGTTGTTCAGGCAGAGAGTGGGAGTCTGGACTGAGAGAGATACCTTCTTTTATGGAGTCAATGATAAAGATGTTATATTAACAGTTTTTCCGATACTGAGTCCAACCACCTTCCTCTTTGATGTAGTTATCTCATAAGAATCCATAGGAACCCCCTTCTCAGATGGCATAGAAGTCAAATATTTTCCTATGTTCTTAGATTTTCCCAGCACTCATATACTTAATAATCTCAACAACAAAGAAGAAACGGTAGCTCAGTGTTGCCATGAAAGCAGTTCTGAATAATTCCGCAAAAAACCTTTACACAGGCTTCCAAGTTAACAAACCTGATCAACTCCTTAATTAGCTGCTTAGTTGACTTTGAAGGGGAATTCCAAAGTGATCAGTTTATGCCCCTTTGGACACATGCCCCTGGGCTGTGTTCCATGGCAAGGCCCAGCTGTTATAGGGCAGCCCATTGTAAACGTAGATATCATCAGAGCACTTCAGCCATTGGACACTCTTCTCTGCTCTCGGAGCTCAGGCAGAACCACAATCTCCTCTCCTCCATGCTCTGCCATCTTTTTTTCTTTAGTTCCTCCAAGACACTACTGCCATAAGAAATTCATATATGTCTCTGGCCCATCTTTGAAATATCTGATCTTCGGATGTGAGAACTTGTCCTGATTTATCTTCAATGGATTTTGTGATTGGACTGAATTCTCATGTTAGGTTCTTCATCCGCTTGAACATTTCTTGTGTCTTACAGCTTCCAATCATCTTTTCTTTTCCATTATGCTGCTGTTCTTCAGTCCACCTCGTCTGATCTTGCACTGTTATTGATAGCTTTGCTCAACTCGTTGCACTCCTCCACCATTCCTGGTTGATTCCCGCTCTTTTCCCTCTTTCCTTCCACCAACTTTAGCATTATGCTACTTATCCACTGCTTTCTCAAATTCCTTGTTTCCATTACAGCTGAAGCTTTTCACAGCACCATTGTCATCTTAATTGCCCCTTTTTCCAGGCCTAGGTAGTCTTCCATGACCTCTTTAACATGCTTCTTAACCACTTCCCTTTCCTCTTGTAGGATCTCACACAAAAAACATTAGGAGACTAAGAGCGATCCAAAACACGGCAGTAAGACTGATCTTCAGCCTGACCACATCTCCCTATACTTCAAAAAACTACATTGGCTACCACTTGAAGCTAGAATCATCTTCAAATTCAGCTGCCTCTGTTACAAGACGCTATTCGGCACCTCGCCCTCTTAACTCATGAAACACTTCATTCTACAGGACTATCCCCGCCTCTCCCGCAGAACACTTCTGTTTGCATTCCCCACTCCCAAGGGATGTCGTTACAAAAAATTTCTTGACAGGACACTGTCCTTTCAGTCAGGCATCTGGAACAACACCCTAAGCGCACTCCTCCTGAACTCTCCATCATGCCAATCCTTCAGAAAATTGCTGAAAACCCACTTATTCGACAAGTTTATCTGATCCTACAAAACCCATCCAGCCTACCTAAAACACCAACACGTTCAATCCACCCTCTTCCTCCCCCCTCTAAACTAATGCTGTAATCTCCCTGTTCTCTTCACTTGTATCGATACCTGCGATATCCACACTGTATTTCTACTTTACTGTATACCTTGAACTGATAAGGTATGACGGGATATAAATAAAGCTATTATTATTATTATACTGTAACTTTTAGTGCTCTACTCATCTTTTCTCTTCTTGTTGCATAACACTAACTGGTGATAAGTTGCAATGTCACAAATAATAACAAATTGGGAGATAACAAACCATTCAGGATTTCCCTATTTCAATCAAAATCACATCGAAATCCTAACCTAATCAGTCACTAACTCGTCCTTTTAAAATAATGTGATAATGTGATAATAGTGCTCAGTCATTTAACCACATCCACACCGGCAACAGTGTCTTATGTTGGTAATATATCCAACATCATTCCGCCCAAAAATTATTTAGAAATACGTATCACACTTATCTTTATCTGCAGTTGATGCTTCATTAGGTGGGGAAAGCAGCAGTAGATGATAAATTATCTTGTCACTGTTGTCGAACCCTCTGTGAAAAATTCAGTGTTCCAGAAACAAAATCAAGATCCCTCTGGTGTCCCCCAAAAAGAAAAATATAACTACTACAAAAATATAAATTAAAAAAAGGAAGGATATACTATTTTACAACTGGAGAAAATATTTCTTCACACAACGTGTAATTAAACTCCAGACTCTAGACTTTATTGCCGGAGAATGTGGTGAAATCAGCTTAACGGGGTTTAAAAAAGGTTTGGATAATTCCTTAAAAGAGAAGTCCATAGGCCATTTTTGAGACAGCAAGGGGAAATCCACTGCTTATTCCTAGGATAAGCAGCATAAAGTCTGTTTTACTACTTGGGATCTAGCTAGGTACTTGGGTTGGCCATTGTTGGAATCAGGGCTCTGGGCTTGATGGACATTCGGTCTGTCCCAGTATGGCAATTCATTTTTATATATATATATATTTTATTGAAAATAGCAATTCATCCAGACAAGAAGTCACAAACAGCAAAGCAACCATATAGGAAGAACAAGGGATATCAATAAAAGATCCAACAAAGGTAATCGTCCCCAAAGAGAGAATCCAACAGTGAACAGGCCCATGCCCAGTAAAGATAAAAACAACAGGCCATCCCAAACCCATACCACCCAGGACTGGTACAACTCCAGACCAGACCACCAGCCATTGTACTTTAACTTTAGAAGACCCACCAGCCCACAAGCAAACAAGCACCAATCCAGACACCCCAAACCACACAACATACACACCACATGCATACCACAACCAACGCAAACAGGCTACACATACACACCACCCTTGTTAATCTCCTCCCCCCCCCCTCCCTTGGAGTACAGATAAGGAAGCCTACGTTCCACAGTCAGTATTCCAGAAGTGCCAGTATAAGGTTAGGAGCAAAGAGCAATTAAGAATCGAGGAGATCCAGCAAACCCCTCCACAAAGTAACATAATGCCTTGTGTCCAGGCGTTGGGATTTATCATAAGAACGAATCTCAAATGGAGCCATCTCTCTCAGCTTGGCCCGCCATTGTGCAACTGGGGGAGAGTCCTCGGAGGCCCAGTAGGTCAGAATCATCTTTTTCACCACAAGAATAGCATTGTACAGGAATCTACATTGGGAAGGGGAAAGGCCCTGTGACCGTAATGATCTCTGAAAGCCCAGCAGAAGGGTGCCATAATCCCATTTGATAGACCGATGGAGGACCGAGTCTAGGAGACCCAAGAGTCCCCGCCAAAGGGATAACTCAGTGCACTCTAAAAAAAGAGTGGATATAGATACCAGGCCTATATTTACATTTGACACAAAGATCACCACTCCACAATCCCAGCTGCGCCCCCCCCCCATGCCTTGTGATATGGGCTCTGTGTAATATTTTGTACTGCATTTCCTGATAGTCTGCGGACTTAGAAAAAAGGTAAAGGATCCGGAAGCAGTCCAAGAACTGGGAGTCGGCAAGTGTGTAAAAAGACGCCGTTTGCTCATCCCAGGGGCTCGGGAAGAGAGCTGCAAGACACACAAGTGGGACAGCCGGTTGAGTACAGGTGGAGTAGCCTCAAGGACCTGATCCAGTGGCCCAGAGTCCCAGCCTCTCCCACATTCCTGATGCGTAGTGGCCCAGTAGGGTGACGGGACAAAAGCGTGCGAGACAATCGAGCGGTGACAATTCAGAGCAGACAATCGCATGCAGGACATCAGCGTGCCGGACTTAAACTTAATTTTAAAGTGCTCTGAGAGGGGGGTGGGGGGAACCCCTCCACATACACACATTAAAGAGGAAATTGATGGTTTTCCCTAAAAAAAAGGGAAAAACGTCTCTTCCCTCTATAATGGGGGTTCCCCCCCCCCAAAACCTCTACCCAAGGGCAGCGCAAATAGTACTAACTTAACTGCAGGAGTTCCCTCCCCAAACCCCCCTCGGAGCACTTTAAATTAAGTTTAAGTCCGGCGCACTGATGTCCTGCGTGTGATTGTCTGCTCCGCATTGTCGGCGCTCGATTTTCCTGCGCATTTTCGACTATGAACCCCTAGTAGTGTCGAAGCTGAAGGAAGGAAAGCAGATACTTGGAGGGGATCGCCCATTTCGCCTGCACCCTGCTGAAAGGAGGGACAGGGAGCCTCCGAGAGTTCCAGCAGCTAGCTCATAGAATGGCGGCCTCGCTGAGTCCATTCCCGAAACATCGACCGCCCCCAACCAGGTAGAAGCCCTGAGTTACCCTCAAACAACAAATAAGGGGAGACCACAATCGGTAAACCCTGACGTCTCCGCCACCACTTCCAGGCCTGCTTAAAGGGCGACAAAAAAACGAGAGCGGCCCCCTGAGTGGACAGCGTGATCCGGCTGAGAGTGCAGCATATTGAAGAACCGGAAAAGTTGGCTCCAGCCGGCAACCCACCCGAAGGGAAAATAACGATCTTGCCCCGTACGGTCCTCGTGGATCCAGCGCATGAGGGCAGCAATGTTGTACAACCGTATATCCGGGTCATTCAGCTTGCCAGCCCCCTTAACCAGGGTCAGCTTGGCCAGAGCCACTAGAGGGGCCTTAGACCTCCAAATAAAGCAAGAAATGAGAGATTTAAAGTGAAGTTCATCCTGGCAACGAAGCCAAAGCAGCACCATCTGAAGAGGATAAAATATTTTAGGGAGAAGGACCATTTTTACCAGTGCCACACGTCCCAACAGACTCAGTGGAAGATCCTACCAGGCCTGACACCGTTTCCCAATGACATCGAGGTGGCGAAGGACATTCATAGAATAAAATGTGATGGGATTGGTACTCAAATATATACCCAGATAAAGGACAGGGGCAGCCGAGGGCGGTATAGGGAGCAAAGCATGCCACATAGAAACATAGAAACATAGAAGGTGACGGCAGATAAGGGCCAAGGCCCATCAAGTCTGCCCACATCAATGACCCTCCCCTACCTCTCTTTGCGAAGAGATCCCACCTTTCGATCCCATTTAGCTTTAAAATCAGGCACACTGCTGGCCTCAATCACCTGCATCGGAAGACCATTCCATCGATCCACCACCCTCTCGGTGAAGAAGTATTTCCTGGTGTCGCCATGTAATGTCCCTCCCCTGATTTTCCATGGATGCCCTCGTGTTGACGTGGGTTCCTTGAAGAAGAAGTTCCATGGGGCCGCCAGCCAATAACAAGAGCTCAGACTTACTGCAGTTAACCTGCAACCCCGACAATGCCCCAAAGTCCCGCACTATTGCCAGCGACTCGTGCAAGTGAGTGGGAGCCTGTTCCAGATACAGCAAGATGTCGTCTGCGAACCGGCTAATGTTGCATTCCCGTCCCCCCACCCAAATTCCCCGAACACCAGGGGCCTCTCGTATCTTGTGTCCCCCGCTGTAGCCCAAATGCCTCTGTCAAGCCCCCATTGATAAGCAATCGAGCCCGAGGGTGAGTGAGCAGTGCCTTGATCCAGTCCAGAAAGAGCCCCGTGAAACCATAAGTATTGTTTAAATTTTCTTGTATTTGTTACAAAGTAGCATTTGGTCTGTCATCAGGTTATCTCCTTTCTCATTTTTCTTGGAGTCATTTTAATAAAAATATATAAGGAGAGCACGGTTATTTACTTATCCTTCTATAAAACCTTGCCGCTACAAGAGGTTCCTTGAGAAAACTTTCTCTTTTCAGGCTGCTAAAATGAATACATGGCTCAGAAAAACGGTGTTAGAAGCTTCTTCTTATTTAGATTTTAGGAAATTACTAAAGACTCAATTATTTAATAGGCTGACATCGTAAGGGTTTTACATTTTCTCTTATTTCAACCATTGTTCGCATTCTAAACATAGAAACAGACGGCAGATAAGGGCCACGGCCCATCTAGTCTGCCCACCCCAATAACCCTCCCCTACTTCAGCTTCAAAGCGATCTTCGGGATGCTACCAACCTATCTAGCTTCCCAATTCCTCACCTACTGCCCAAAAAAGACCTCCCGCAGAACAAACCTCTTTACTTACCCATCCCTGAAATCATGTCACTACAAGAAGTACCTAAACAGAATGCTTTCTTTCCAGGCAGCCCAACTGAACACATGGCTAGCAAAACCAATACTCGAAGCCACATCATACGCGGACTTCAGAAAATCTCTGAAGACCCGCCTCTTCAACACCACCTAAACTCTCCCCCCTACCAGTTATAATCCTCCTCGAAAGTCCTCCCCCTTCCTTTTCCCTTCCCCCAACGCTTAATTCTGTACACCTCTCTTGCGCACATTATATATATCTAGCTGTAAACAGCATTGATCTCTTGTAACTGTTCATATTGTATCATCCTATAACTTAGTATAACATCCTGTATCTTATTGTAAACCTCCTGTAACTGTTCTCTTGTTAATATCTTGTACCTTATTGTAATCACCCTAGTCCCCGGTATCTTATTGTAAACATCCTGTAACTGTTTTCTTGTTAATATCTTGTACCTTATTGTAATCACCCAGTACCTGCTCACTTTGTATTATCCTGTATCCTACTGTTAACACTGTACTCTCTCTAGACACGATTTTCACTGTAAACCGCTTCGAACTTAGGGTATAGCGGTATATAAGAAATAAAATTATTATTATTATTATTATTACTTTTCTCTGTGAAGAGATCCCACGTGACGATCCCATTTTGTCTTAAAATCAGGCACGCTGCTGGAGCCCACCAATTCAGGGTCCTTCCGCAGCACGATATGTGCCAGGTTCTCAGGGAGGCGGCCAGTAGCTCCCACCACTGCATTATACATGTGACTAAGCGGGCCAACTAATAGGTCACAAAGCATCTGATAATATTCTGGACTAAAGCCATCCGGGCCCGGTGCTTTAGCTAAAGTTAGGGAGCCAATCGTGGTGGACATCTCATCCGCTGTTATGGGCGCATTCAAGGCTGCCACCTGATCCTCAGTCAGCCGGGGGAGCCCCAAATCTGCAAAGAACGTAGTCATGGCTGCCCTATCCAGGGGCCGATGCCCATACAAGGACTGGTAGTATTGGACAAATTGTTTAGCAATATTACGCTCTCCCACATGGCGCTCACCCTGGGCAACTTTAATAGTGGTGATAACCTATCGCTTTTTGTATGGGCAAATCAAATTCACCAACAATTTCCCAGCCTTGCTCCCCCCAGCGATACAGTTTGTATCGCTGAAAGTACAAAGAGTGGTCTGCACGTTTTGTGAGAGGCTTCTCAATCTGATGCCGGACCTCCTTAAGCTGCAAGCGAACCTATGTGGGATGTCCAAAGGTCATGGAGCCTCCCAGACAGTCACAGAAGCTCCCCCTCTCGCTTCTTCCTCTGGCCAGCTAGATAGGTGATGACATGCCCATGAAGAATCGCTTTAGAGGCATACCAAAAAGTAACAGGGCCCACCTTACCCGTCTCATTCGTAAGTTGGTAATCCACCCAGCATGCTCACAGAAAGGTGCAAAACTCAAGATCACGATATAGGTGAGGAGGCAATTTCCAGGAGGTTGTCTGGCTCATGGAGGCAAGACTTAACCAGAATCCCACCGATGCGTGGTCAGAAATGGTGCTCTCATATATTTCAGAGCAAATGGCCATAGAAAACAGGCGCTTATCCAGGAGAATGTAATCCAGCCTGGCATACACCTTGTGGGCATGGGAGTAGAAAGTGAAGTCAGTGTCATATGTATGCCAGACGTCTACCATGTCCAAATTTTGGGCAAGGAAGCCCACCTCCCGGTCGTCATGATCCTTTGTGCGCACTCTAGGTGGCTTGCAATCTACCCCTGGATTTGTGGTGATATTGAGGTCCCCCCCCCCCCCGAACTAAATGATACTTGGGGTATTCGGAGATGTGAGCGAGAACAGAGGAAAATAATTTATGACAGTAAACATTGGAGGCATACAGGTTGCACAACAAGAGTTTAAGACCCCAGAACTCCCCCAGAACTATCACAAATCGGCCTGCAGCATCTTGAATTTGTTTATGAAGATGAAAAGGTAAGTTCTTATATATGAGAATGGCAACACCTTGCTGTCTTCCCTCAAAGGCCGATGAAAACACCTCCCCAACCCAACTGCGGCGAAGTCTGGCGTGTTCCAAAAGAGAGAGATGGGTTTCTTGTAAGTAAGCAATGTCGGTACCCAATTTACGCAGACTGGATAAAACTCTGGATCTCTTTACTATGGACTTACTACCATCTACACTGAATGAAGTCACTGTCAACTCAGCCATACTCACCCTGAAAGAGAGTGAAGTCAAAAGGCAACACACATACCTCAACCATTCCAGGACATCCCAGCTGAGCCCTGTGGTGGTACGAAAGAAGCAAACAGGCACAATGGTTGTTCAGAGATCCCCCCCCCCCCCACCTGCACTCCATGCAGCATCCCTGTCCCACATGAAAATGCCACTACCCACCCAATCCCCAGCACTCAACGCCCCGACACACTCCCAGACACACCACACTATCCACCAACCCCCCTCCTCCTCCCTCCCCCCAAAGGCATGCTCTCTCCCACAACATACCAACCCATAGTCAAACCCCCCAGCCTGCCCAGAGGAAGCTCCCCTCTCCCCCAAGAAACCCCAAATCCGTATCCCCGCAAGACTAAACAGCAAAGGCAAAGTCAAAACAAGGCAGAACAAAAGAACACATAACGCAAATCCAAGCAAAGCAGCAGGACCCAGCAAGCAGCAGAAGAACAGGGAGCTCAAACAGACTTTCCAAAGCGTCGCTGGGTCTAGCCTCTCCAATGTGCTGGCGGAAGTCAGCCCAGCTGCACACAGGCGAGTCGCAGGGCCCCTCCAGAGGCCCCTGGGCAGGAGGGCCGACCAAAGGTCCCCAAGGACCACAATTCCAGCCCGTCAGGAGAAACAGCAGGCCCAACGCGCCTCCCTTCCAGAGAAGTGCTCTCAGGAAAGTCTATCAAAGACGCGGAGCCCAAACCCCCACTCCCCAGGGGAGGCATAAGGCAGCGTCAGGTCCAATCGCGGTGTCCACTTGTCCATCTGAGCAGGGCAGATGTTGGTAAACAAGGGGATGCTGGCAGGATAACTCAAGGTCCTTCACATTGGGCCAGTAAGCAGTAGATGCCGGCTGACCTCCGGGACGCCCTGCGGACACCGCTCCGCCAAGGCAGGAATAATAGGAAGGCAGGGCAGTCCGTGCAGTCAGGAGGCACAAAGAAAAGAACATGGGACCCTGCACAGCGTGCAACCCAGCAATCAAGCATCCAAGGAGCCTACTCGCAAAGGACAGAGAGGTCCACAAGTGCAGCGATCCAGAGGCAGGGCTCAGGCAGTCAGCCGATCCACAAAGGCGCGGGCCTCACCAGCAGTAGTAAGGTTAGTGGTCACGTCGGCATGCCAGACTCACAATTTGGCAGGAAAGACCAGGGCAAATTGAATGCCCTTACTGTGCAGGGCCGTGCAGAACGGGGACATGGTCTTATGCTGGGCCGCCACCCGGACAGAATAATCATTGAAGACCAGTACTTTATGGCCCTCATACTCCAGGGTCCCTGCTCTCCCGAACTCCTTGAGGAGGAGCTCCATAGCACGCCAGTTGGTATAACGGGCTATGGCTGTTCGCAGTCTCCCCTCACCCGACGGTCTCGCTCCAATGCAGTGGGCCTACTCGCATTCAAAGCACGCTGGACCATCAGTCAGTCCCAGCTTCTCCAGAAGCCACTGGCTGAAGATTTTGTAGAGGTCTGGGTTGGGTACTATCCCCGGAAGCCCCACTACGTGAAGGTTATTGCAGCGGCTGCGATTCTCGTATTCCTCCAGTTTATCCACCAACTCCCCCGACTGCTTCCTCAGGTCCGCCACCTGTGCCGCTAGGCCCGTACATGTGCCCTGATCAGGCACTCACTGCTCCACCTTCGTTAGCTTCTGACTGTGGGAATCAAATTTCTCGTGCCTCTCATCAACGGCAGACTGAATTTTGTTGAGCCGGTCTGCCAGGGCATCTGACACTGATTTGGTGATGTCAGTGATCCAGTCACCGGCTGGGATCGTGAATGTAGCCTTTTCAGCAACCATCTTAGAGGGAGAAGGAGGTTGCTTGTACCTGAGGCCTCTGCCGATTTAATAGACATGCCCGGCGTGACCACCCAGAACAAAAGCTCCCGGCAAAAGCAGAGGCTCTCTCCCTGTGCCCAGGTTCAAAGAAAACTCCAGGGAATGGCAGGTAACATAGAGTAATTTGCAGATTTTAGCGGGGTAGAAGCGGTGCTTGCCTTACACACGTCCGGTTAGGTAGTGAGCAAGGGACATCGATGCCTCTTTGAAAGCTCAAGATTTGAAAAATAATAAACATGCAAAATGACACCAGTGCAAGGTTTTAAAAATTATAATTAAGATTTATTGAGTTATTGTTTCTATTTTTCCATTATGCGAGCAAAAGAATAAAGCATAATTGCTTGCATTAACAGTTGCGCTAATGGGAGATCGTTATAGTTGCCAAATGCTGGCCTTCTGATAACGAGCTCACCTTAATATCTCATGACCTTCTATAATATACTTTTGGTTCAGTGACATCATCAGTATCTCAACCAATAACAATTAACAAAGGAGGTGGTCTTAAAAGTTAGACAAAGAAAATTCCTCCATGTTTCAAAGTTTCAGAAAAGTACATTTGTTTGCTTATAGTCATTTCTGAATATAAATTATAATTTTCACAAAAGTAAATTAAGAGAAATTATTTGTTAAAAAGATGCTGAAAAGTTATCAGCCTTAGAGGAAAAGACTCTTCCTAAGCTGACAGGTTATGGATCTGCACACAGAAACCTTAGTCTGGAGGAGGAGGAGGGGCTGGTCTCCCCCTCTCTATGCTAGAGATTGTTAATTATGTCCAGATGTTGTGCCCTTTGAATTTCTTTAGGTTGCAAATATATATATATTATGTTCTTCTACCAATTCTTTTGTTCAATACACAGCCATACACACACTCCAGTCATATTTGCTTGGCCAAGCCTTCCATACATAATTTTCATTCAAAACTATATTTAATTCCTGTTATATCTCAGTTTGGGACACGTTACTAACTAGTCTAAAGCAAGCACATGTGGTATTAATTAACCCCACGCTGCTGAGAGCGGGAACACTAAACAAAGAAAAACAGAGAGGACAAAGAAGACAGGAACTAGTCACTGGCACAAAATGGTGTCCAAAGACAGAGAAGATATAGAAAAGACAGAGAACCCAAAATGGATTCCCCTGGTTTCCTTCATGATCTGGCCCAACAGCAAAGTACATAAAAAGAACACCATTCTTTCCCTTATATTAATCTGTAGTGTGTTTTTCTAGCTTTAGCTACATTTATATTTAGATTTTTATTCACCCTTTTTTGTATGCTTCCATTGGGTGTGGCCTTAACTAACACATATGCTTGTATCTAACTAGAAGTACCCTGAATCATACGAAAAATAGGCACTTTTGTAGAAAAACTCCACAAAAATACTGCACTATCATGTTCTGACATCCATTCCATTACCGTCCCATAAACACCACCCCTTACTGGCCACGAGCCACTACTCCTCAGTAGGCTACATCACGTAACCCTGACAATTCTTATCTTCTTTAAGTTAGAACATAACATAAGAACATAAGAAGTGCCTCCGCCGGGTCAGACCATAGGTCCATCCTGCCCGGCAGTCCGCTCCCGCAGCGGCCCAAACAGGTCACGACCTGTCTGAATCACCAGAAGGGGCTCCCTTGCCACCTTGGTTTCCCATCGAAGTCCTATCTTCCCATCGAAGTCCTAACCCTCCGGTCTTGCACATGCACGACCTGGTTGGGTTTCTATACTTATTACCTGGTTAGCTTTCTATACTTGTGTTACATCCCAGCTCCTCCCTCAGTATCCCACGATCCTTTTATCCCTCAGGAATCCGTCCAATCCCTGTTTGAATCCCTGTACCGTACTCTGCCTGATCACTTCCTCCGGTAGCGCATTCCAAGTGTCCACGACCCTTTGGGTGAAAAAAAACTTCCTTGCATTTGTTTTGAACCTATCTCCCTTCAGTTTCTCCGAATGCCCCCTCGTACTTGTTGTCCCCTTCAGTCTGAAGAATCTGTCCCTATCCACCCTCTCTTTGCCCCTCATGATCTTGAAGGTCTCTATCATATCTCCCCTGAGCCTCCTTTTTTCCAGAGAGAAGAGCCCCAGCCTATCCAACCTCTCGGCATATGGGCAGTGTTCCAGCCCTTTTACCAGTTTTGTTGCTCTCCTTTGGACTCTCTCAAGTACCGCTATGTCCTTCTTGAGGTGTGGCGACCAATACTGAACGCAGTATTCCAGATGTGGACGCACCATCGCTCGATACAATGGCATGATGACTTCCCGCGTCCTGGTTGTTATGCCCCTCTTTATGATGCCCAGCATCCTGTTGGCTTTTTTCGAGGCTGCTGCGCACTGTGCAGATGGCTTCAGTGATGCATCCACCAGCACACCCAAGTCTCTCTCAAGTCTGCTGTCTCCCAACAATGCCCCCCCCCCAATTTGTAGTTGAACAACGGGTTCTTTTTCCCTATATGTTTGACCTTGCATTTTTCCACGTTAAAGCGCATTTGCCATTTGTTTGCCCAGTCTTCCAGCTTGTCCAGGTCCCTTTGCAGGTCCTCACACTCCTCCCTGGACCTAACTCTGCCGCACAGTTTGGTATTGTCTGCAAATTTTATAACCTCGCACTTTGCCTCCTTTTCCAGGTCATTGATAAATATGTTGAAGAGTAACAGCCCCAGCACCGATCCCTGTGGCACACCACTTGTGACTCCCCGCCAGTCAGAATATTGGCCCTTCACTCCGACTCTCTGCAGTCTACCCGACAACCAGTGCTTGATCCATCTGTGCACATCCCCTCCCACCCCATGGTTCCACAGCTTCCTAAGCAGCCTTTCATGTGGCACCTTGTCAAAAGCCTTTTGAAATTTGAGGTAAATGATGTCTATGGGTTCCCCATTGTCCACCCGACTGCTTATTCCCTCAAAGAAGTACAGAAGGTTCGTTAGGCACGACCTTCCCTTACAGAATCCGTGCTGGCTTGTTCTCAGTAGGCCATTCCTCTCGATGTGCTCGCAAATGCCATCCTTGATCATAGCTTCCACCATCTTCCCTATAATTGAAGTCAGGCTCACCGGCCTGTAGTTCCCGGGGTCACCCCTCGATCCCTTCTTGAAGATAGGTGTGACATTCGCCAATTTCCAGTCCTCTGGTACCTCACCAGTTTTCAAGGATAGGTTGCAAACATGCTGGATTGTGCCCGCTATTTCTTGTCTTAGTTCCTTCAGAACCCTTGGGTGGATCCCGTCCGGGCCCGGTGATTTACCGCATTTTAACCTGTCTATCTGTTTGAGGACATCCTCCTTACTTACCTCTATGTGCTCCAATTTTTCGGCCTGTTCCCCACTCATGAGCTCCTCTGAGTCCGGTATATTAGATGTGTCTTAGCTCGTGAAAACCGACAAGAAGAACGTGTTCAACCTCTCAGCTACCTCTTTATCCTCCTTAATCACTCCCTTCCTATCCCCATCGTCCAACGGCCCCACCTCCTCTCTCGCTGGTCGCTTCCCCTTTACGTAACTGAAGAATGCCTTGAAGTTTTTCGCCTCCCTGCCCAACCCCTCTTCGTATTCCCCTTTCACTTTTCTAGCCTCTCGGTGGCATTCCTTTTGGCATTTCCTGTGCGCCTGGTGATTTTCCTCCGTTGGGTCCTTTTTCCATCTCCGGAAGGATACTTTTTTGTCATTTATTGCCCTCTTTACTTCAGCTGACATCCTAACCGGGTCCTTTGACCTCTTGTTCTTGCCGCCTTTCCTGAAACTGGGGACGTACATTCCTTGTGCTTCCTGCAGGGTGTCCCTGAATAGGGTCCAGGCGCTTCTCACAGTCTCCATCCTAAAGATGTTTCTGAGCTTCCTCCCCACCATTTCCCTCATAGCAACATAGTTCCCTTTCTTGAAGTTGAGCGCAGTTGTTGCGGTCCTCCTTACTATGGGTGTAAGGAGGACTGGTACTTTCCACTGTTGGCTGAGCTTGCCACAGCACACCTTGAGGTGAAGTCAGCCATTTTGGTTCCAAGCACTTCAAGCATTGGAATGACATCAACATTTAAGACTTCTTAGTATCCTTACTTATAATTACTCCTTCCGGAGCTCTGTTTGTTTTCCTCTTACAGTTTCTGCCAGTCTGCCCATAGGCCTAGCAGACTTTGCCAGTTCTCACTGTTGTTTGCCCTGGCTACTGACCACCTGGAATAAGTGTTGTGTGTTTGAACATTTGGCATCACATTAAACGTCCAACAAAGCCCGGTATCCTGTTTCCAGCAGTGGCTAATCCTGATCACAAGGACCTGAAAACGTAAATTCAAATTGTTTGTTTTAATTATATGTATGTTATTGTTCTCCGCTTTGGATTTAAAGCAGAAAGTGCATGTTTAAAATAATTAAATATTGCTTAACCCAGCGACAGCAGTCTCTTTTCTCAAGCATACAGTATCTTAACGTTCTGTAGACTTTTCCTAAGGGAACTTATCTGGCCCTGTTCTAAACCCAGCAGACTCAACTGCTTTTATCACATCTCTAGCAATGAGCTCCAGAGCTTCATATAGTGATTGAAAATAATATTTTATCTGATTTGTGTTAAAAGTTGTACTTAGTAACTTCATGAGAGTGAATAACTGATTTGTGTTTGCCCATTCCACTCTACTCATGGCTCTATAATGTAGACCTAAGAACATGAGATTTGCCATACTGGGTCAGACCGAAGGTCCATCAAGCCCAGTATTATTATTTACAACCGTGGCCAACCCAAGTCCCAAGTACCTGGCAGAAACCCAAAGAATAGCAACATTCCACAGCTGAGATTGTGATGTCATAATGCCTCATTCCACCAATGCCTATGAGCCAGCCTCATCAGTGATGTCACAATGGCTTAATTATTCTATACTTGGCTCACATAAGAACATAAAAGCTTCCAATATTGGACAGACTGAAGGCCCACAAACCCAATATCCTGTTTCCAACAGTGGCCAACCCAGGTCCCAAATAATTTGCTAGATCCCAAGTAGTAAAACAGATTTTATGCTGCTTATCCTACCTCTATATTATCCATCAGTTAGGTCTTCTCAGGCTGAAGAGTCCTAACTGCTGTAGCCTTTCGTCATGGGGTGTCATTCCATCCCCTTTATCATTGTTGTGGCCCTTCTCTGGAACTTTACTATACCTATTTTGAGATGCACACAATAGTTAAATTGAGAAAAGACTTGGGAGTACTGGTCAGCAAGTCAATGAAGCCGTCTGCGCAATGCACGGCAGCGGCGAAAAGGGCAAACAGATGCTAGGAATGATTAAGAAGGGGATCACGAATAGATCGGAGAATGTTATCATGCCGCTGTACCGGGCCATGGTACGCCCTCACCTGGAATACTGCATCCAGCACTGGTTGTCGTACATAAAGAAGGACACAGAACTACTCGAAATGGTCCAGAGAAGAGCGACTAAAATGGTTAAGGGGCTGGAGGAGTTGCCGTACAGTGAGAGATTAGAGAAACTGGACCTCTTCTCCCTTGAATAGAGGAGACTGAGAGGAGACATGATCGAAATATTCAAGACATTGAAGGGAATAGACTGAACTGATAAAGATAGATTGTTCACCCTCTCCAAGGTAGAGAGAACCAGAGGGCACTCTCTAAAGTTAAGAGGGACAGATTCCGTACAAACGTAAGGAAGTTCTTCTTCACCCAGAGAGTGGTGGAAAACTGCAACGCTCTTCCGGAGGCTGTTATAGGGGAAAACACCCTCCAGGGATTCAAGACAAAGTTAGACAAGTTCCTGCTGAACTAGAACGTACGTAGGTAAGGCTAATTTTAGTTAGGGCAATGGTCTTTGACCTAAGGGCTGCCGCGTGAGCGAACTGCTGGGCATGATGGACCACTGGTCTGTCCCTGCAGCAGCAATTCTTATGTTCTTATGCAATTCTTATGTTCTTATGTATCCATGGAGGAGGAAGGTGCTGAAGAAACACAGACCCTTCCACTTTTAAATCAAACCTCTCTAATTAGGGCAAGAGGAATATTTAGTGATTTAAACTGACCCTTAGTACATTTGCCACAGCTTAAAAGGGGAGGAGGAGGAGGAGGAAGAGAAAGCTTGCCAATCAGAGCAATCTCTTAGACTAGGGTTACCAGATTTTCCAAATGGCCGGGTGTCTGGACGGCTTTTCAAAATGCGGCACTCTGTTGGGTTTTGAAAAGCGTCTATCAAATCACCATCGGGCAGGAGGGCATCCATGCGTGCACAGAGGCAATGCGATAATGCCACATGCACGTGTGCTTGTGTGACATCATCGCGTCACATCCGCACATGCAGGGATGCCCTCTTGCCCGATGAGAGCAGGCAGCGAGGGGCAGGATTGGGGGCGGGGTTGGGTAGAACTGGGCAGGAAGGGGGGCAGAAAATCTGGTTACCCTAACCCTATGGCTGCAGAACGAAAACAGAAGATGAATTCAGATATCCAGGTTTTACTTCCTCTAAAAGTAAGGAGGACGGATATAGACATCTGGGTTAACTTCCGTTGAAAGCAATGGAGCTAAAACCCGGATGTCTCGATCCGTCCTCATCTTTCTGGAGCCATAGGGTAACCCTGACTAGCACCATTGCTGCCATTTCTGCCTCTGTTTCAAGTTTATTTAAAATTTGATTTGATCGCAATATCATGATCCGATGCGATTTACAAATATAAAAACAGGGTTTTAGTAAAAAAAAAAAAAAAAAAGCATGCTTTAAGACTATAACAATACATGAAATGGGAGAAAAACAGATTGAACACTATTTAGGAGAAGCGAGAACTTATAGGGTTAGAACAGGGGTCTCAAAGTCCCTCCTCGAGGGCCGCAATCCAGTCGGGTTTTCAGGATTTCCCCAATGAATATGCATGAGATCTATTAGCATACAATGAAAACAGTGCATGCAAATAGATCTCATGCATATTCATTGGGGAAATCCTGAAAACCCGACTGGATTGCGGCCCTCGAGGAGGGACTTTGAGACCCCTGGGTTAGAACATTATAGGGAATTGTTACCCAGTTCATTTTCTTTTAGAGGATATTAGCTCACTGAGGAATATTTGAGTTCTGTGAAGTTCGAGCAGCTCAGTTGAAAGCATCCTTGAAGAGCCAGCTTTTTAGAAGACCTTTAAACTTATTAAGCGATTTTTCTTCCCTGATATATATCGGAAGTGAATTCCAAGTTTGTGACGGAGAAAATTGTGTCCCTCCGCATATAAATGAATCTTATGGAAGGGACTGAAAGTAGAGATTTCTCCTCAAATCTTAGAGATCTAGTAGAAACATATGGAATCAGGTGTCTTTCTAAGAATGCGGGAGTTTTGTTCATTAATGTTTTATGTGTCAGTAGTGCTAATTTATAATTGATTCTGTGATTTATAGGTAACCAATGAGCTTTCTTTAAAAGGGGAGTAACATGATTGAATTTTTTTCTTTTTGGCAATTGTTTTTATTGCAATGTTTTGTATTATTTGTAACCTACCTAGTTCCTTTAATGTTATTCCCTTATATAATGCGTTATAGTAGTCAATTTTTGATATGACCAATGAATGTATTAGATAATTAGAATATCCAAAGGCGATTCTTCGAGGAATGTCTCTGGAACCTTGGGCCTTTCCTCTCCTGCTTCAGCCAGGGCAGGTAAAGATCGAAAAAGAAATGCTCATCTAATCCAATCTTTGGTTTATCTACCGGGTCATCTCCCAGTGGAGCTCAACTCGGTTCACGTATAATTAAGACTAGAGTACATAGCAGAAAACATAGGAGAAGGAAGAACTAATTAAAAACTAAAGTACATAAGAAAAGCATAAGAAAAATAACTATAATATTATCATTTCGCTGAGGCTGTAGTTAAACCATTTAAAAATTGTGAGAACAACAAGTTTTCAGGAATTTACGAAATAATTGCAGCTGGCCTAAATGCCTAATGGAGTCGGAAGTTCATTCCAGATCTCTACAAACTTGAAAACAAAAGATCGACTGAGCTTCCCAGCAGATTTAATTCCGTTAAAGGAGGGGAAGGCTAACTTATATCTTTGTGTGTTTCTCAAATGGCAAAGTCAAAGGGGATTCCAACATAAGGGGACAAAAGGATCAAATATTCCATAGAGAAGCTTGAAGCTTATGCATGCACATTTAAACTGGATCCTAAAGTAAACTGGGAGCCAGTGAAGCTTTATCAACAAAGGGGAAACATGATCATACTTTCGTTTCCCAAAAATGAGTTTAGCTGCCAGGTTGCCACCATAGATATTGGGCTCAGTATTCAAAGCAATTTAAGCAGGAGGGAGAAGCCATCTTTAAAGTGGGCAGGAGAAAGGCATTCTAAAGGCGGAGTCAGGGAGGAGCCAGCAGCGATGCAGTTACCAGCGTTATTCTGTATCAGTGCCTACATTACTAAGCGACCAAATATCAGTCCTATCCTTGGTTGCTTAGTTTGCCAGCATTGAATATTGGCCGGCATGGACAATTTTAACATGATCCCACAATCAAATTAAAAGAAACCAAGCCTAAAAGAGTTACAAAATCTAATTGTGTTGCTTTTTAGTGAAATAAAATTTTAAAGGACCTTTTGAGGACATATCCGGGGGTCTGGGCGGCTTTTCAAAACCCGGCACTTTGTCTGGGTTTTGAAAAGCTGTGTCGGGCAGGGAGGAAGTCCGCACGTGCGCAGCCGTCATGCGATGACATCATATGCATGCGCACATGCGTGTGACCTCATTATATAGGGTCTGCGCATGCCCCCTTCCCCCTCCAGTGACACCTCAGCAGCCAGGAAGTTGGTGGTGTCATTTTAGCCACAGACACTGGCTCTTCTCATGTCTGCTCAGAGCCCTCCCTCTCGCGCCTCCTGAGAGACCATGGACCATGTGGTCCAGAGAGAACCACAGCAGCTCCCTAAAATGGATTATATCCCAATGGCAGCTTGAAATAGAAATGGTTTCAGTCCTTTTTTAAACAATTACTGTGAGGGCTTACCCGTGCCCCCACACCCTCCTCACCGCACCCCCCCCCCATTCCTCCTCACCCCCACTCCCCACTCGTGCTCTTCCTCCTCGCCCCCCCCCCCATTCCCGAATCTGTTAATCTTCTCCAGTATGAGTGGCTTTTCGCCAGCTTTGGATTTCCCTCTGATGTCACTTCCGGGTCCTTGACCCGGAAATGATTCAGAAGGGAACTAGGCTGGCGCAAGTGAAGATCTGCAGAGGTAAGGGGTTGGGGGGAGGATGGCTCGAACATGACGTGTTGTGGCTGGGCAGGGCAGAGAGGTTTCAGAGCCCCCACCAACAAGTTGCCCAGGGAGGTCTGCCCCCCCCCCCCCCCCCCCTTTACTACGCCACTGTCCTGATGTGACAAAGAGCATTCTTTTCTTGGTTGGCCTAAGAACTTTTCAGCGGCCCCTTGTATTGTGATGTCATAATGCCTCATTCCACCAATGCCAAAGAGCCAGCCTCATCGGTGATGACACAATGGCTTGGTTTCCCGATACTTGGGCCCATTTACTAGATGCATTTGCCTCATTGAAATGAAAAGTGTCAAGAAAAGTGTGGAATAACTTGTAAGTTTCATGGCTCCACATCATTCTTTTCTTGGTTGGGCTGAGAACTTATCAGCGGTCCCTTGTATTGTGATGTCATAATGCCTCATTCCACCAATGCCTAAGAGCCAACCTCATCAGTGATGTCACAATGGCTTGGTTTCATGATACTTGGGCCCATTTACTAGATGCATTTGTCTCACTGAAATGAAAAGTATGGAATAACTTGCACGTTTCATGGCTCTACATCACTCTCTTCTTGGTTGGGCTGAGAACTTTTCAGCGGACCTTCGTATAGTGGACATTGATATTCTTTTGTGCATTTAAGCTGTTTGGTTTCTGACTGAAAAGGCAAATAAGCCATGTGCTATAGATTAATGTTAAGGATTGCCTATTGCCTATATAGGTCTCAAGGTTTCTGGGAATGACTGAGAGAAAAGTACTTTTTACAAAGCCATGGTAGC